>NW_026947491.1:84910600-87482266 GCF_034190915.1 Cavia porcellus
CAATCCCCTGTATCACAAAAGTAAATAAAATAAATAAACTGAGTGGGATGAGAGGTAGAAAAATCCTTAGTTTACAGATTTCCATCCACCGCACCCTTCCGGCTCATCACTTCCCTGCCCTAACAGCGCACAGCCAGCCCAGCCCCCAACTTCCTCATTCTTCCTTAGTCACCTCGCCCTTTGCACAAACCCTGCTGCCTCAGCCCTGTGCTTCAGCCCGGTCCTGGCTTGTATCACACAGGAACTCACAGTGAAGGGACAAGGGAATTTGCCTGGGGACAGGGAGCAGAGGTCCAGACAGCACAGGCTACATGGTACACAATGCGGGGAGGGGAGGTCTACTTGGGAAAGGCAGCCTGAGGTTCAGTTTGTCACACACTCAGGAGGCTGAGGCGGGAGGACCCCTGCAGGTCCAGGCCAGCCTGGGGTACATAGGGAGTTCAAAGCCCAGCAAGCATTAAATAGTGAGACTCTGTCTGAATCAATCAGTCAGTCAATCAAACAATAGAACTGAGGGTTGCCTATCATTCCCTTATAGATAAAAAATGTCACCACATATCTGTCAGATTCAGGAAATATGTACATTCTAGAGAAGGTGACCACAGGAGCTACCCCGGGCTTGCCAAATGTCTCTGTATTCGCCTGGAATCCAGCTGATTAAACAGTCAAACAGTTTGTTTTGTTTTGAGACGGGTCTCACTATGTAATTCATGCTGACCTTGTGAACTTGCAGCAATATCTTTCTGCCTCAGCCTCCCGAGTGCTGGGATCACAGGCATGCACCACCATGCCTTGCCCACCAGCAGATGCTAAAAGCCAAGATTCTCTGATCTAGGACCCTGGGTAGGCAGCCTCTCCCCTACCAGGGGTGACACACGTTATGAACTCCACTGATGACTCTGCAGGAAAATCTTAACGGGATTCATTAGGACCCCAGACAGGATGTTGGATTTTGAATTAATCTTTCCAAGACACAGGTCTACAAATTCAGCAGCTGCCAGGCAGGAGTTCTGCTTGGACTCACTTGGCTCATATGTCCTGCTTCTCATTTACCTTGTTTCAGGGTATTCAGGTTCTCTCCTCAAGAGCTTGGATTTTGCTTTCTATGATTATTTAATGTAGTTTACAAAAGCAATGGTCTCAATTGGGTGTGGTCTCAATTGGATGCAGGCCTGTAATCCCGGCACATGGCAAGACTCTGTCTCAAACACTAACAAAAAGCAAAGGCTTCTGAGGCAAGCTGTGAGTCTGCCCTAACACTGAAGGTTTCTGATTCAGCAAGCAGCAGTCTGGAAGCCCAGTTAGAGAATTCCCGCTCCAGGGTTAAATACAAATCTCAAAGCAGGAAGGTGAACCTTCAAGGCAGAGCTTGTGGACCCTTCCCTAGCCAGGCAGTCCAGCCGGACAGCCTCCAGAAGGACGCCCCAGGGCTGCCTGCCCAACAGCACTGGCTGCTGGGTACCTGTGCCCCTGCCCACCTGGGGACCCAGAGCCAGCAGCACACCCAAAGAACAAGCTCCTGACAGGAGTGGTGGCGCACAACTGAGGCAGGAGGGCTGCAAGTTTGAGGCCAGTAGGGCTACACAGTGAGCTCAAGGCCAGCCTGAACTCTGCAGTCAGACCCTATTTAAAACAACAACAACAAATTCCAGAAGTGCCATGCCTATGGCAGAGACTGGTAAATGTACACGCTCAGGATTTAAATCTGAGTCCTGATAGGAAAGACCAACCTTCAGTTTCAAGAAACAATTTTATAAAAAAAAAAAAATTATGCTAGCCAAATACTAGTGTATCTTGAAGAAGCCAATCAAGTCTCTGTATGCACACACATGTACACACATACAGAGAGAGACACAAGTAATATACAAAAACATTAAAGAGGACACTTGCCAGGCATGGTGGCACATGCCTAGCATATCAGCTCTCAGGAGGCTAAGGCAAGAGGATCATCATAGTCTGAGGCCAGCTTGGGCTACATAGTAAGTTTAAGGCCAGCCTGAACTACATAGTGAAACTTTGTCTCAAAAACAAAAACAAATGAAAAACAAAACAATACCTAAACAAAACGTCTGAGAGTTTGAGTAGCCATTCTCTTGACCTTACTGGCTGCTCTGACTTTTTTGACTTTTATTCAGCTCACACACTGACCCTTCCCCTTCTGAGCTCCACTGAGTACTGGGTATGTCAGGACAGTGGGCCTTGACTCACAAACGTAATTTGTTCCATGATTTTGGAAAAGATGGCCACATTGGTGTTCATGGGGAAAAGATGGTCAGGGTCATGTTTGTCATCCAACACAGTCTGCAAACAAAAACAAAATTTTGCCAAACACTTCTGTTTCTGAACCAAACTGCCCACAAACAGAAGTATTTGTGAACCAACATACCACCGTAATTCTATAAAAATCACAAAGCACTGACAGTAGCCTAGGCATAATCTGAAGACTTCAAAAGGGGCTTCCTGGCCTTTTCCTTAGACACAAACACTTCAAACACAAAGCACAGGCATCCTTTGTGCCTGCGAGAGGGAGCAGCTGCCACTGAGGTCCTTTGCCTCTTTTTCATTCTTTCTCTCCCACACCTCTCCCCATCCACTGCTGGCCTACTAGGCCGCTTGCTTGGCCTCATGCAGGATAAAAGACAAAGCCTAGAACTCCTCTAGGAGCCTAAAGTTGAATGCAAAATCTCACACCCTAGTAAACAGCAAAGGCACTGTAACTCCATCACTTGGGAAGCTGAAGCGGAAGGACTGCCATGAGTTTGAAACCAGCTTAGGCTACATAGAAACCAACAGGAAATAAGAGACTTGTTTTTCTATTTGTTGGAGACTCTAATAAGATGGAGAATTTAACTCCTTAATGAGGAGGATTCTCCAAGAGTTCAAGGTCAGCTTGAACTACATAGTGAGATCCTGCCTCAAAAAGCAAAACCAAAAACAAAAAAAACCTCCCACAAATCTTTAGCTTTTATCTGATAAGGTCACCATAAGTAAATACATGAATTTCAGTAACTTCAGATTTCTCATCCTTAACACAAAAACCTCACTGAATTAACCAATTTCCAGTCCCAGGATCCATGCTAGAACTCCTGACCTCTCTCTGGCAGGTCTTCCTTGTAGTCACTATGCTGCACCTACTTAAATTCTTTGACTCGGCTGCTAAAATAATCCAACAATTTCAAAACTGCCATGCAAACTTCGGCTGTATGACACCAAGAGGATGCAGGTGGACAGTGTCTATCAGTCCCTCACTAAGCCGCTTGCCCCCCCCATTCCTATCTCACAGGGCTACTGAAGGTTAATTGTAATGATCTATGCACAGAAATGGCAACTGTTGGGCAGTAAATGCATGAAAAATGTTTAACACCATGGGCCATTCGAGAAACACACATTAAAACAACAGACTCCACCATGATGGCCAGGAAGAATGGTCATCAACAAGAATCAAATACTGCCTGATAAGCGTGAGGTCGAGTTTGATTCCCTGAACCAAAAAAAAAAAAAAAAAAAGAAAAGAAATCAAATCAAATACCAGTAAATGCTACTGAAGGTACAGGACAAAGGTACCCTTCTACGTGGTCGCTGGCACAAATGTAGTACAACCACTTTTGAAATCAGTATCGAGATTCCTCAAAAAGCTAAGGAGAGAAATTCTGTTTGACCCAGATATTCCCCTTCGAGGTATTCTCCAGAAAGAGATAAAGACATTATATTTACAGTGACACATACATATCTGTGTTCGTAGCAGCACAACTTGTAAGAGCTAAATCTTGGAAGCAGCCCATCGTCTATCCACAGATGAACAGACTGGGCCAGGGATACAGCTCAGGGGCATAGTACCTGCCTGGCAAATGTGAAGTCCTGAGTTCCATTCCCAGTACCCCACCCCAAAAGAATTCATAGATGAAAAGATGTAAAAAATGTGCTATTTACACATAATGGAGTCCCACTCTGCCATAAAGAATAAACTTAAAGTCATCTGTACCAGAACGGATGCACCTTAAAACCATGTGAAGTAAAGTAAATCAGACATACGAGCTTAGGTAACACCTGGTTTCTCTTACATGAAAAATCCGAAGTATAAAGACCAAAATAAAAGACAATAGGAAATAGGGAGATAGATCTTTTACAAAAGGGAAGAAGACCCAGAGAGGGAGGGTAGGCAGGTGAAGGTGAGGGAAAAGAACGAAGATGTGTTACGGAGAAGTGCGAGCACATACTAAGGGAAAATAAAAATTGAAAAACAGAAGTGCCGTGCCTGCCAGGCACCAAGTGTTACCTGGAACACGGATATCCGGGCCCCCGGGGCAGCTGGTCACCCGCAGCCTCGCACGGCTCTTCTACCTCGTACACATTTGCATCGGTGTCCTCGGTGCTGCTGGAATTCCACCCTTCCAACTCCAGAGTTTTCCCCGCAGCGGTCACAAAGGGCAAGTTCTCGTACTCCGGGATCTCCTCGTAGTGGCGCACGTTTTCGTACTCTGGCGCACAGACACTTGTCACCCCCTTGCCGGGCTCCAGGGAGGAGGGCTCCCTGGAGAGCACTTGGTCATCCAGAGACTCTGCTTTTGGACCATTAGCTACACCAGTCCCGCCCCAGGACCTCTTCTTCTTCTTCTTCTTCTTAGTCTCCGGGCTGTAGTGATCGGCGGAATAGGCCTTGCTAGGTTTGCCTCTCCTCTCCAAGTCAGCCACCATCAGGCCACTCCAGTCACCCCCAAGTCCACCCCGTCCCCCGGCCCACAGGGAAGCTCTGTTTGTGTCTCCAGCCTGGCTACTCCTGGACCGCAATTTTGGAAAGTCTCCCTTCATAAAACACATGGACAGCTTCCTGTTGAACAACTGTCTGAAAGAGTTTTTCTTAGGCGAGTGCTTGCAAGGCTTGGTGCACCTGTCCAGATCCACTGAGGACATTGACTTGGCTCTTGGCTTGGGCAGGGCAACGGAAGCATCACTACTGGAAGACACAGTGACAAACTTTAAGGATTCTGAGTTCCCCAGAAAGGGTAAAATAGGATGAGGTAATTTCCACACCGGCTTCTCTGAAGTCCGTTTAGGCATATCAAAGCAGGATGACGACACAGCCTGGCCTGGGGTACAGAAATGCTGAAGGTGATTTCCTTCTAGAACCTCCCCTGAACTTTTTATTTCGGCTGAGGGATAAGAACTTTTCTCCACCAGCTCCACAGAGGCAGCCTTCTTAAGCACTCCCGTAGCAGGCAAGCTGTGCCTCTGAGGTTTCTTGGGGACAGTTCTTGAGGAACTTGCTTGTTTCACCATACAACCCTTCTGCACTGAAGGGGCGGACATTCCCAGGTTCCCTGCTGGCAGATGGTCACTGCAGGTTAATGTCAGCTGCTTAGGCAGGCTCCAAGACAGAGTGTTGGATTTGGTAAAATAGGTCCCTCTGTCCGCATCATGTGATGTATTAGGACCATCTACGTCTGCCCTGCTGTCAGAACTCAAATTAGAGTCTGTATCTAAAGAAGGTGCTGTGTTCTCGAGGGAAGATGTCCCATGACACAGATCTTGTCTGTCCCCACTGGAGCTGCCATTCAGTTCACTTTTATCGCCTGGTGTCACTTTGTTCACTGAATCCTGGTGACACAGAACATTCTCCCCAAGAACACTGACTTCGCTGTTTTTCAAACTAACTTCACCTGGACAAGAACAGCTATTAGAGTCATCCTCTGGTTCCGCGGCACTTTCACTAGGACTGTCTACATGCTTTTGGCGTAACAGACGCGTCCTTCTGGGCTTCGGGGTAGGAAATTTGGGGCTGCCGGTTACTGAGTCAACTGCTACGGGACTGAGGTCTTTCACTTTTGTATTCTTACTAACTTCACCTGAAGGTATAAACATATCCTTTTTATCATTTCCCAGAGCTTCTGGTTCAGAGGAATCAAAGTAATTATTACTTTTTTTGCTTCCCTCCTTGTAAGTTTCAAGGTTTTGAAATTCACCCCTAGGATGCTGCAAGTGGCAGTTCGGAGAAACAGGCACCTTCTCAAAGCTGGACGGGCAAGGGGAGGCATCTGGCAGATCAACGCCAAAGCCTTCAATGGTGCTGCCACCCCCATTTATTTCTAAGCTGCCTGCAGATATGTGCTTCTGCGGGTAACCGAACGCTGACATCTGTTGTCTCAAAGCGTCTTTGAGCTTGGCTTCTAAGATGCTTGCCTTTAAAATCACTCCGCTCTGGCTCCTACACTTTTCACCAGAATTCCATTTCATCTGAGTTTTTATCATCAAAGAGGACTTATCCATTTTACTGTTTTCCAAATTTTCTTTCATTTCCAAGGGCTCTAAAACAAGCTGCTTTACACTCATGTTTTTATTCTCAAGCTTACAGATGCATCCAGAACCACAGGGACACTTTGGTAAAACACAATCGCTGCTCTGATCCCCTATACTTATGCAATTAAAGCTGTCAGTGCTTTGGGGCGCCCCTGGTTTTTGTTCTTCCTGGGTCCCAGTTCTCCTCAGCAGTGACGGCGACAGCTCTTCCACAGGTGAGCTCTTCAGAACTTTTGGTTTGGGTGCAATAGCTGGTTTGGTTTTCTTTGTGGACTGTGGAGTGCTTGCAACCACACTGTCAGGTTTGGGTGCAATAGCAGGGGGAGCTGGCTTATTATTTGCCACCACAAACTTCGGCTTGGGGGCCACTGGTGGTTTCTTTATCTCTAAAAAGAAAAGAGTCATAATGAGATGAAAAAATTACCAAAGCACAAGATGACACATGACTAAATGGAAAACATTTTAAATTCTTGATTGTTTTCTAAGACCGTCTTAACTGTGTAGTCCAGGTTGGCCTGGCATTTGCAGCAACCCTCCTGCCTCAGCTTCATGAATGCTGGCATTACAGGTATGTACCACCATGCATAACATTTTAAATTTTAATATAATGAACTTGACATCATACTTGGTACAGTACACAGTCTTACACTGTATAGAGTCAACATAGCTGTTGCAAATTCCTTAAATTCCAGTATACATGGCTTTGGGTATGTTGCATATTTCTGAGTAAATCCAAACTCTTTCTTCCAACTCTGTTACTAAATAAAATAACTGACTGGATTCACTGAGAACTGAAAACTGAATTTAACCTACATGACAAAACTCTTCAAGTTTCTCCTGTAAATAGGCAATAATGTTCTCCATTCATCACAAAAATACAATAGGGTTGTATAAGCACTTTTTACCAAATCTGTCTACTTCAGGCCTGGTTTTGTGGCACACATCTGGTATCTTAGCACTTGGGAGGCTGAGGCAGGAGGAGGAGGTTCAAGGCCAGCCTAGACCACATAGCGACCCTGTCTCAAAACAACAACAACAAAAGATCTATCTACCCTAATGGATAAATTTCAAAATAATTTGAGGGGAGTCTTTTTTTGATACAGGGTCTCATTATGGAGTGCAGGCCAGCCTTGAATAAACTACACAGCCCAAGTTAGCCTCAAACTCATGGTAATCCTCTGCCTCCTAAATATCAGGATTTATAGGTATGCACCACTACAGTCCAAAACAATTCTTAAAAAAAATATATAGAAATAAAAAATTTTCTAACTTTAAAAATGAAAGTTCTTTGGTATCATTTGATGCTCATATTAAAGCTAGAATTTCTCTGTGCAGGAATCGTCCATTGGGGTTTTTGATTCTACTGCTTCCTGGAGCTGCAGCTTATAAAAAGTCAGGTGCCTAGGCCCTGCCCTTGATCTAATCCTTTATTCTATATTTTTTTTATGTTCTACAAGTGATTACAATGTTTCTTTCATTAATAATACTGTTCTAATGCATTTAAAAGATGATGGCAACATCTAGTGTAGCAATTCTTCAACATTAAAGCACTTCTTAATACCATTATATTATACAATGCTAAATGTGTTCAGACCTGCTTGTACCATAAGAGTTTCACACCTAAGGCCTGTAAAGAGTAAGACACAAAGAAACTGCATACTATTTCTTTAAGTTCCTTTAAGGTATTCTCCCCCACACAGTTACTTAACTGTATTTGCCAAAGGAAACTTAAGGTCTTATCTTATGTTTATGTTTGCTCCTGCATCAGGATCAAATGTTTAATAAAAACTTTACTAGGAGAAAAAAAGGCTCCAAATACCTACTGCAAATGACTGCTAGGGATTGTTTCATGTACTTGAACACACAGAGGCTTCCATATTTCATCTGGTGTTGGTTTTTTCTTTTTTTTTTTTGTTTTTTTTTTTCCGAAGAGTCAAATACAAGGTTTTCTTTTCAGCAAAAGGAATTAGTCACAACACTTGGGGATGTATGACATAGAACTGAGTAAAAAGGAAAAAAAAAAAAAAAAAAGAGTAGGGTGCTCTACTTCCTTTTCCTAACTAAGGAAGATTCTTCCAAACCCTTGACAGTCATCCTCGTTACCCAAATCCCAGGCAAAGTCATCAAAGTAAGGATGATGAATTTTTCAAAATAACTGAATACAAATTCCCAAAGCAGGCAATTTTCTGTGAGCTTTTCAATAAACATGCTATAGTTTAGAGGCTTTCTTTTAAACAGAAAGTAATTGCGAAACACTGCAAAGCCCAGTAAGAAAACTTGCTGCAAGGGTCTATTCAATTCTCGGCCTATCGAGCCAAGTCTCAAAAGAAAGTATGAATGCCTTTAGAACTCTTCCCAACCTCCCTCCCTTCTCTATAAAAACTGACAGACTGTTATGTTATACTGGCTTCATTTCTGTCATTCTCAAAATATTCTACCTCTGTGATTTCACAGGGGGAAAAAAATCAGTTTTGCAAGATGAAACGAGTTCTGGAAATGCAGCTGTACAACAATGTCAACATCTCTGAATGAGACCCTTAAAAATGGTTAAGATGGCAAACTTATGAAAATTTTACCCACAGTTTTAAAAAAAACCCCTATCTCATCTAACTGATCATTTACTTTCTGAACCTTAAGGCCATGCCAGAAGCTGGAGGGACAATCAACCAATCCATCTTAGATTTTTTTATTGTCATTTTTTAATCTCTGGTACTAAATTCAATCTTTTGAGTTCCTTTCTAGGAGATACAAATTCCTGTTCTCTCTCTCTCAGAGTGGCAGACATTAAATTAACTGTGAGTCAGGGCTGATTTCCAGTAAATATAGCACAGGATTATGTTCCTAAAGCACTTGCTGCCCAATGACAACTAAATAAACAGCTATGAATCTGGATTCACCATGTTGGTTACCTGCATGTCAGAGGAGGCTGATGCCGTAAATCAGGGAAGGGCTGACATAGCTTGTCTCTGTGCATGCCTGGCTGTCTTGCTGTCTTTACACTTTGCAGCTGAAAGATCTCCAAAGTCCATAAGAATCTGAGATTATAAATTCTGAGCTATTAGAGAACCATGGTCTCTTTGTTCTAATTATTTTTACTCAGTACACCTTTGTCTGTCTTCACTGGGGCTGAGAATAATCAGCTGCCACATACACATACTCTTTAATATATCTCAGTGACAGGAAATTTCTTTTTATTAAAAAAAAATCAGGGGCTGGGGATTTAGCTCAGCGGCATAAGCGCCTGCCTTGCAAGCAGGCAGTCGTGAGTTCGATCCCTGGTACCAGTAAAAAATGAAAAAGACAAAAAAAAAAAAAAAATCAACATCTATTTTAACATAGAATAAGCCTTTGAAAAGATAGTAGAATCAACTTCAAGAGAATCACTGAATAATTCCTCAATACTTACTAAGACAAATGTTTAATTAGGTTTTCGATATAGTCATATGCAGAACTCATTATTATTTTTGTAATGGCTCTATTTTGGAAGAAATACAACTAGAAAAAAAAATAATATGCCACTATGTTATGGTGTGCTCCAATATCAAATTCTTAAGAGAAATGCAGTGTTTGGAAACAAACCCAGCACCTTGGATCTTAGAGCATCAACAGTCAGGCCCAAAGCTTCTTTTGAGCAACGCTGCAAATCTTTTATTTACACAGCTGTTTGGCTCCAGAGAAACACAAGGTAAGAAAGTAAAGCACTATTTTACTCACTATTACAAACATACTTGTCATCTATTACACATGTGCACTCTTTCAGTTATTACACCAGCCAAAGTGGAAAACACAGACATTATTGAGAAGGTGGCTTGTATGTGCTCAAACAGATACAAAATACACACTATAATTATCTCTCTTTTTTCATATAATTCTCAGAATAACTCTAAAATCTCACTAGTCTTTCTCAGCCCACTCTTTCAGACCCAGGAAAAACATAAAGCAAGCTCTTGTTCAAGATATAGTTTAGATATTCTATGTTCCTCATATAGTATTTTCAAAAGTCCAGTATCACTGATTAGAACTAAAAACATACCCTAGGGCTGGGGATATGGCTCATCGGCAAAGTGCCTGCCTGGCAAGCAAGAGGTTGTGAGTTTGATTTCTGGTACGAATAAATAAATAAATAAATAAATAAAATAAAAACAACCCTTTCTCCAAATGAAACACATTTCTGAAAGTTTGAATTTGACTATTATGTCATAAAGCAGCATGAGTAGCTTGTAAGAAGGATGTACAACCTAATTTTGTAAGAATAGAGTAGAAGTAAAACCCTGGCTCTTTTCCATATTTACCATTTAGACCTAAGAAAGTGTTTTAATAAATTTATGAGATGGGTGAACAAAATAGCAATTAATGCTTCTTAGAGAGGCTGCTCAATCAGCTAGACCCAGGAAGTGTCCCTCTTTTAAACACCACAAAAACGTCTGTGGATTCAAAAAAGTTGATAAAAATGTAAAAGTAGCTTGCATTCTCCTAGGTAATTAGAATGAAAGACTTAAACTTCCCGACTAGGCTCTAGAAATCCTGTCTACATATATAAATGTCATTCTGTACCAGTTTATTATAAATTGTGTAACATTTTAAATACATTTGACACTTCAAAGACAGAACTACACTTGAGTGGGAAAACTTTAAATTTTATAACCATTTTTAAATTAATGATATTGGTTCACTAATTTTTTTTAAAAAAAGCTTGAGTAAAGGTGAGACACAGAAACTTAGAATGAAAATAAATCTTTCTGTAAGTGGAAGCTCTCCCTTTATTAAAGACAGGATAGTTTATAAATAAGGGAAGCCAACTACCATGCCCCATGATGATGTGTCTCAGGTGCACACACAAAACATCAAAATGAAAAGACCCACACCTACATAAACACTGCACTTCTTGTTTCCTCACTTCTATTGCCAAAATTCCTGCCTGGTTAGTTGTAATCTGCCAAGATTACACTCCAGCAACGCAACATCTATGTTTCAGAAACAATACAAAGAACTTTTACAGTGTTGTTTGACAGTTTTAAGTTGCAGGAATTTTAAAGAAATGCCAAGAAAAACAAAGAAAAGTTAAATCTGGTACCTAAATTCTGATCCTAAAAGTAACTTTAAGGAAGATTTACACTACTATAAAACTTCTAATCAAAGTTACTTTCAATATAAACAAAAAGGTTTTAAAAATACATTATTAACTTCTGGTTTTAAAATCAATCCGTGCTCTTATAAAGTGAGGATAACACCACTTCTGTAGTTATTTTGGAAAAATTCCTTAGAAATGTTCAGTAATAAAACGCCCAGGATCGCCCCAAAACCCGAAGGTAAATAGAGACTTTGTCATTTAAATTAGAGGAAAGGTCTACACACAGGAGGTGGACAAAAATACAGCTTTGTTGATGTACACAGCAGAAAAAGACAAAAAAAAGTTCCTAAAGTTGAGTGCAGGATAAGCAGAACAATTGCCAGGGGCAATCCTGCTGCTCAGTGTCTCAGACGGCAGGAGGAAAACGACCAGAACAGGAGGACGGTGTCCTCCGCCAGCCCCGTCTCTCTTAATCCTGGAGTTGCTGCTCAGCTTGGTGGTCAAGCCAGCCCGGAATAACTGGTTTCTTCACATGGAAATTTACCCTCTTCTCCCCGGCAAAGGCAGAGCGGCCCCGCATCGCAAGAGGGGAGCGCGGCTGCGGAGCTTCACCTGGCGCCGGGCAGGAAGGACGAGGGCCCCGGCAGCATCTGCTCTGCGCTCGCCGAGCTGCCCGGGAAGGCAGAGGCCACCCAACTCGCCCGCCCCCGGGAAGGAAAGTCGCCGGCTCGCTCCAAACTTTCCGGCCACTCACCGGCGGCAGAAGTCATGATTCCTCCCGCGCGGCTCGCCGCCCCGCCGGCGCCCTTAATCAATCCGTGATCCCATCTCGGTCCATTGTCTCCGGAGCCCGTGCAGACGTGAAGAGATACCGCAACGTCCACATGCCGCCCCGCGCCTCACAAAAGATGCGGCAGTCTCCAGCTAGCTACCCGGCGGCGCTCCCAAGCGCCTGCAGCCTGGAGCCGCAGGAGGGCGAGCACGAGCGCCACCCCACTGCGCTCCGAGCTGAGAGCTAGGCGCGCGCCCGAGCAGCGCTCACCGCGACTCCGCCGGCGCGCGCCCCGCAGGAGTTCCACAAAAATCAGTGCTCCGCACGCCCTCTGCTAGACGCCACGGTAAAAGGCAGACAAAAGCCCAGCCTCCCCCAATGGAAAAGCTGGAGTTTCTTCTTAGTCCCGCCCCTCCGCCCCTACTCCCATTCTCTGCTCCAATAAGATGTCTGGAAAAAGGGGCGTGAACCACGAAGCATGCCGGGAACTGTAGTTGTCAGGACCCGCGGGACAGGCAGAGGCAGAAGTCTGGGTGCCGCCTGTTCTTCTGCCTTCATTTCCCATCGTGCTGAGGTGGGTGGCATGGCGGAGAAGGATGACACCGGAGTTTGACGAAGAGGTGGTTTTTGAGGTAAGGGGAAAATGGCGGTGGGCGTGGATTGCCTTTGTTTGAAAAGGGCCACAAGGAAGGCGTGGAGGCCAGGCGAGCCCGGAACGAGGAATCGGCTGACGCGCTCCTGCGGGTCTGAACCACCGACCCCCAGCGATTTCGGGGCCTAGCGTCGGCCGCAGCCTGACAGGTAGAGCCTGAGACGCCCAGGCGGCAGCCGGCCTCCTCCTCGGGCCCGCCCAGAGTCCCGGTCGGGGCCCAGCTGCCCGGTGGTTGGGCGGGAGCCCTGTCTGTTCCTGCCCGGGTTGGAGGCGCCACGGGGAGCACCCCGCCTGGCTGGGGCGGGGCCGAACTGCCTGCGGGACGCCCCAAGACAACTTCACCTTTCCCTTCCCCTCCTCGGTCTTTGGGGGTTAGATCCGGTAGCGCTGCGAGTTACCTTGTACGGTCCAGGCGTGGCCCTGGGAATGCGGGCAGCAGGTGCCGCTGCTCTTGCACCGCGTCAAGTCTTTGGGCGTGGGACCTGCGGTGGGCGGTGAGCGCCGGGTGTCTCAGCGTCGAGGTTCCTATTCTTTTGTCCTTTGCTATTGCGCTAGGTGTAGCCAGTTCTCCTGAGTCCAGGCTCTGGATGTGAGTGCTTTTGTGTAGCACTATTTTAAGACGTTCTCTCTGCCATCTTGAATGAAAAATATCGAGTGTTTTGGTGCCATTTTTCAATCAGACACAGGTCAACTCAAAGCCCTGTAGGTACGAGTTGCGTATATATGCTGTACTTTCCTGCATCCAATTAGGTTTTGAGAAAATGGTTTTTAAAAAAAATGAATGCATGGAACAAGTGGTCCATACAACAAGAGGGCGAGGCATTAATGATACAAAATATGAAATGTCAAAATAGGTACAAACTGTTATTGTATTATTTGGAAACAACTGCCTGTTGTTGCCTACCTCCAAGAGCTACACCCAGTAAACGGCAGCACAGGTGAATTGCAAGCTGTGAATCGATTTAGAAAGACAGAAAAATGTACTACAGGGAAACAGCGCTGAGGATGGGAGGTGTGAAAGTGCCTGGCTTGCATTTTTTTAGGGCTCAGGAGTGGCAGGTCGGTATGTAAAGTGGTACAATGTGGCTTCAAATGTAATAGTGGAAAATGTGACCATTTTACTGCAGTGAAGAGAGGCTGGATGTGAGTTCACTAGAGAAGACAGGGGCCTGAATAATGGAAGTGAGAAAGGAAGCGGTGAAATAATGACTTGATCAGGCATTTCTAACGTAAAAGTGAGGAAATGGCAGATTGAATGTTGGAGTCAAAGGAGACAGAAATCTAGTTTGCTTAGATTTCTAGAGTAAGGAAAATTGGGTGGCTCCATTTTTTTAAATACTTGGCTGGCGAGTGCAAGGTCCTGAGTTCATTTCTTGGTAGCAAAAAAGAAAAAAAAGAAAACGTTTTTTTAAATATTATTTAAAAATTTTTCTGAATATAATGGTAATAAATGCTCAAAAACATCTTATTGTGGAAAGTAAACCAAAAATCCTTTGTCTCACCACCCTGAGATGGCCATTGTTAACAATATGGTATGTGTTCTTACAGACTTTCTATTTAAATTTATGCTTATGTGTGTGATACTTTTAACAGAAAACTTATACCACATAGAATTTCATATACATTTCTCACTTAAATATATCATAAATATTATTCTTACTCATTATTCTTTGAAAACATTATTAAGAATATAATATCTGGCATAAGTGCCTGCCTGGCAAGCGCAAGGTTCTGAGTTCAATTCCTGGTACCAAAAAATCTATATAATATATAAAATATTCCACCACCTCTATGGCAAAGCCATTTTAACTGTAAATTGTTTCAAAATACCATTGTAATCAAAACTGATACAAATTCATCTTTAACTGCAATTCTGATTTTTCCTTAGAGTAATTTCTAGAAACTAGCAGGTCAAAGAACACAATCTTTTTAAAAGACTTACACAGGAAGGTTTCGCCAAGTCACATTTTTATTAGGAACAAGAGATATTTGTCTTACCAAATTCTTATCAACAACTTTTTTGGGGTTCTTGATACTGGTGATTGACTTCTTACAGAGCTACATCCTCAGCCTTCTTTTCATTTTTTTATTTGTTTCTTTGTTTTTGTCTTTTTGAGACAAGGTCTTGCTCTGCATTTCAGGCTATCCTTGAGCTTGTTTTGTGGCCCGGACTGGTCTCGAACTTGCAATTATCCTCCTGCCTCAGCCTTCCGAGTGTTGAGATTACAGGTGTAATTCATGACCTCTCCTGGCTTCATTTTTTATTTTGATACGAAGGTCTTGCTAATTTGCCCAAGCTGGGCTTGAATTTGGGGTCCTGCCTCAACTTCATAGAATGTGGGAAATGCAGGCATGGGCCTCTATGCCCAGCTCATCCCCAACTGTATTAGTGTCCTTTAATCTTTGCTAATTTGACAGGCAAAAATAACATTCCATTGTTTTAATTTACACTTTGTGCATTTATACATTTACTTTTTTACTTGAGCATTGCTTTTTATTTTGGGGGTCCGTTTTCCACTGGGCACTAACTATTGTTTTGTTTTTGGTCCTGGGGGTCGAGTCCAGAGTCTCTATCATCCCTGTAGAAAAACTATTCCACTTCACATTTTGTTTACTCTGCTGTGTATGTTAATTTTTATTACAGCAGTATCTACATGAGTTGCACAGATCATAATTGTGCACAGTGATGTGCATTCACATGTTGAGCACACGGGAGTAACGTATGTCCAGATCAATAAACAGAAAATCATGGCACAACCATGGGCTCCCTCTTCCTCCTCCTGCTGTTTTCCAGTTTTTCCTTCTCACCCTAAAGATGCTATGTTAATTAACCTAGATTAGTTTATCTATATGTGTGATTTATACACTCTGCAATTTATTTTTGTTTTGTTTTGTTTTGCCTTTCTCACACAGAGTTTCACTATGCAGTTCACGCTGGTTTTGAATTCACTTTGTAGCCCAGGCTGGCCTGGAACTCATAGCAATCCTCCTGCCTCAGCCCCCCAACTGATGGGATTACAGATGGGGGCCACCATACCCTGCTCCATTTATGTTCTTTTTTTTTTTGGTACCAGATGGAACGCAGAACCTTGAGCTTGCCAGGCAGGCACTTATACTGCTGAGCTAAATCCCGGCTCCATTTATGTTCTTAAGTGCCTGGCTCTTTTTTTTTTTTTTTTCCTCTGTCTCTCTAGATTTATTTATGAGATTCATCCATATTGTTATATGAACATTTTTATTTTAGCATAGTATTGAGAGACAGAAAGATACACCCTTCCAGGCCATACCCCCCCCCACGACCCACCTCTTCTAGTAGACTACCTTCTAAAAGCTCATCAGTCCACTGCTAAGTGTATCACCCCATGATCCAGCAGAAATCTATAGATTAGTTTTGACATCTTTACAATATCAACTCTTCTAATCCATGAATATTTATTGCTGACCTTCATTCTGTGAGTGTGAGTGTGGGCCTTGTACATGCGAAGCGTGTGTCAGCCCTTGCACTGCAGCCCCTTTCTACCACTGCTTGTGTTCTAAGTGAGACTTCCCATCCCTTTCTGTGGTCTAGGACGCCAGACAGTGATGGCTTTCCTGAGGCTATCGCTAAATTAACCCTTCAGAGGATGTAGGCCTGTGGGAGTGGATGTTGTCCTATCTGTTCCTTTTATTGTTATTGTTCAATCACCAATTTCTGTTTTAAGAAACTTTCTTATTCTGAAAGGCAGTTTAGTGTGAAGGTATGGGCTCTGGAGAACAGCCTGTGAGATCCTAGATCAAGTGTTTCTTAGCGAATGTGATTTTGAACAGACTGCTGTCTAAGCTTCAATTTTCTCAGTATTAGAGAAAACAATACCTGTCTCATAGAGTACTTGTATTAAATTACTTAATAAAGTAAATTACTTACATAAATACTTGACATGTTATAAGCATTCAGTAAATATTACCTGTTACTAAATTTTTCCTACAAGTTGCTTATATGTAGGTTTTTTGAATTATTGGTATAATGTATTCTTTGTTTTGTGGCACTGGAGATTAAACCCAAGATTTTAACAATGTTTGATATCCCCACTCTTTTTTGAGGCAGAGCCTATCTAAATTGCCCAGGTGGGACTTTGGACTTGTGATCCTCCTGTCTCAGCCTCCCAAGTGCAAGGATCATAGGCATGTTCCACAGCGGCCAGCTTCTTAGTAATTTCTTTTATTTATTTATTTTTCTTATTTATTTATTTATTTATTTTTTTTTTTGGTGCCAGGAATTGAACTTAGGACCTTATGTTTGCCAGGCAGGCACCATACCACTGAGCTATATCCCTGGCCCTTGGTACTTTCTTAAGTTTTATTCTTGTTTATAACCCTAACGAGAGCTTATTTTTCATCCTTTCGGTTGTCTTGCATAGATTTAGAAGAATTTCAACTAACCAGAAAGACCTTTTTTTTTTTTGTCTTTTTGAGACAGGGTCTCCCTATGCAGTTCAGGCTGGCCTTGGGCTCACTTTATAGCCCAGGCTGGTCTCAAATTTGCAACAATTTGCCTGTCTCAGCCTGCCAAGTGCTGGGATTACAGAATTACACCACCATGCCCAGCTCCAGAGAGACTTTCTTTTTTCTTTTTTTTTTAATTTTTTTTTTTTTTGTCTTTTTCTGTTTTTTTTATCGGTACCAGGGATCGAACTCGTGACTGCCTGCTTGCAAGGCAGGCGCTTATGCCACTGAGCTAAATCCCCAACCCAGAGAGACTTTCAAAGAGCTAGTTACTAGTTTTGTTTGACCAGCTCAAATGTGTTTCTTTTTTGTTTCTAAATTTTTAAAATTTCTGCTTTTATGTATTTCATTTCTTCTTTGTGCTTGACTGTCTTTTTCTGTACCTTCGTTTAAATATTGAAAATAATTTATAAGCCTATAAATTTTCTTGAGTACTGCTTTGACTGCAACACATGAGTTTTGTCTTGTGGTTTAATAGTTTTCGTTTTAGTTTCTTCATTGGTCCTTTAAATCAGTTATGGCGGCACATGCCTGTGATCCCAGCACTCAGGAGGCTGAAGCAGGAGGATCATTTCAAGTTCAAGGCCAGTTCAGGGTACATAGTAAACTCAAGGCCAGCCTGAATTACAAAGTGAAATCCTATCTCAAAACAAAAATTATAACCTTTGCTCCTTTAAAATCCAGGTGTAGGAGTAAAAATTTGACAGTATTATTGGTGAGTAGTGTGATTCCTCCTGGCTGGTACAGACACCAGAGCCCGTATCCCTTGCCCTCGAGGTTCTTTTGGGTTCCATAGCTATCAGGCTATGGAAGGCACAGTCCGAGGGCAGAGACAGCCCCTGAGAGATCCGAGTTTCCCTTCTGCTTCCCTCAGACAGGAACTCCCTGTGTGGCTATTGTCAAGGTGCTTTATATCCCTTGTTGGTTGCCTTCTACTTCCTCGATCTCTATAGGTCCACCTAAGTGGAAGAATCTTCATTTACATCTAGAATGCTAGGTGCAGGATAATCTGGGCAGCCAGGCATGGTGACACACCTGAAATCCCAACGACTTGGGAGGCTGAAGCAGGAGGACAGCAAGTTCAAGACCATCTTGGGCAACTTGGTAACACTGTCAAAATAAAATTTTAAGAAGGCCAGGAACGTAGCTCAGTAGTAGGGTTGTTGCCTAGCATACACAAGACCCTAGGTTCACTCCCTACAACCACTGAAACAAACGAGAGAAAGAGAACTTGGGAAATGTCCAGTCTAGTTTACCTGTCTCTGCAGTACTGGCGGGCGACTGGAGAGATGGTATGGAGGCTGAACACACCAGATTCTCAGAGTTGTCATAAAGCCTAACCACTCCTCCCCTAAGGAAATCTGCAGTACCCTTGCCATATTTGGTATAATAATATTATTTTAGTTATTTTTCAGAGTCAGAAGTCAGACTCATTTATGCCTTGGTACTCACCCAGGGAGTCAAGGACCGCATGAACGTTAGCTTTTGTTTTAATATTGGGTACTGAACCCAGGGCCGTACTCACTGTGCTGCATCCCCAGCCCTGCTTTATTTGAAGACATGATCTTGCCAAGTTGCCCAGGACAAGCTCGAACATGCAGCTCTCAACCTCCAAGGGTGCTGGGAACAAAGAGTGCACCATCACACCAGGTTTAAAAAATCTTAGATCAAACAAAATTTTGGAAAGTATTCCAATAGCACCCCTTTTAAAATTCTTGAAATATCTTGTTCTAATTTCCTTTTCTTGGATTACTAGTAAAATTTACCATCTTTTCTTATATTCGTGTTCGTGTTTCTAGATCCAGAGGTCAGGATTGATCTTCCTACTCCGAGAGGAGCAGGTGTGTACTGAAAGATGGTGTGAGAGAGGCGCTAAAAGAGAAAGAAGAGAGAGCAGGCCCAGTTGCCAGCCCCTGCCCTAGCGTCTGGCCACCTGCATTTCGTCAGGGTGGGCTCCCTGTGTGTACCTTCAAGCTTAATTCATTCTATTAGAGTGTAAGTCTGCCTTTTCTTAGGATCATTTATTTGAGACGGAGTCTTGCTATAAAGGCAGGGTGACCTCAAACTCACAAACCTGCCTCAGCTTCCTGAGTGCTCAATTACAGGTGTGTGCCACCACACTAAACTAAGACCCTTAGTCCTGGATCTGTCTCTGGCTAAACAGCAACAAGACGTTTACAGAATGATGGACAGTCATGTGTGTCTAAAATGACTATTATGCAAAAATCAATACAAAGTAGCAACATTATTTTCTCATTATTGTGATCACTAATTAAGATGTTTGGGCCAGTGTGGTGGTGTCACCTATAATCCCAGCAGAGGTTGGGGCAAGAGGATTGCTGTGAGTTTTAGGCAGCCTGGGCTCCACAGTGAATTGAAGGCCATCCTGAACTGCATAGTGAAACTCTGTCTAAAAAAAAAATGTTAGGAGAGTTAGAATTTTTGTCTAATCACTTCAGAAACATGTCAACCCTCAGATTATTTTCATTATATATTGTAGAAACTGTCTATTAAACACTGCTTCTCCCCCAGGAGAAAGTACCTAGGAATAAGACTTTATCTGAAGGACCAGTTTTACTGCCTCTGCATGATTTGTTGTCCATCTAAAATAAACCACGCTCTTCTCAGTCACTTCTATACTCTCTGTGTCTTCAAATCTCGGTCCTTGGTATTCTCTGCATTTGAACTTTTTGCTGGCAAAGATTTTTGGTTGTGGTTTGAATTCATTTTGCCTCATTCTTTGTTCCTGACTGAAAAAAATATTTTTTGCTCCTTTTGTGATGATCTGTTTCCCCCCAGTCCTTGTGGTTGTTTTAAGTTGTTAAATTTAATCAAACCTTTGTTGGTATATGTTCAGTCTTGGTGCTTCCCCTCCCAGTAACATAAAATCAATTAAATGAAATGATAAAGCATTCTATATTTAAAATACTATTTTAAAAAATCCCTCTGTTGCCAGGCATGGAGGCACATGTCTGTAATCCCAGCACTTGAGAGACTGAGGCAGGAGGATCATTGCAAGTTTGGAGTCAGCCTGGACTATGTAGTGAGACCCTGCCTCAAAAAGCCAAAAAAACTTTTTAAAAATCCCTCTGTGATTTTTCTCTCTCTCTCTCTTTTTTTTTTTTTTTTTTTTTTTTTGTCTCTTCAGTTATTATACATCCTCTCAGTTATTATATATCTCTGAACAATATTCAGGCATTTTCCTAAGTGTCATTTGTAGATCTTCCCTGCTTGCATTATTGATTTGACTAATGGAAGGAAATTGTCTTTGCCTGTGAATATACACATGGACAGTATTTGCTACTTTGATAATAAAGGAGCTTACTGTCTGAAATATATACATATAAAACCTAAGATATTATTATGTCATTTTATTTCTCCTTAAAGCACATCTTCAATTTTAGTTTGTACAACACGAAGCTCTAAAATTATATTATTTAAAAATAGTCTAGTTCCCAGCCAGGCATGATGCACACCTGTAATCCCGGTACTTAGGGGGCCGAAGCAGGATGACTGCCACAAATTCAAGGCCAGCCTGGGCTATGCAGCAAGACCCTGTCTTTAAAACAACAACAAAACCTAAACATTTGAGAAGATCTCTTTGTATTTTTTTTCCTGGTACCGATTATTGAACCCAAGGCCTTCCCACTGAGCTACATCCTCAGCACTTTTGTTTTGTTTTTTGTTTTTGAGACTTGGCCTCGCAAGGTTGCTAAATTGGTCACCCTGTGCTCAAACTTGCAGTCTTCCTGCCTTCTGGAGTGCTGGGATTACAGGCATGCAGTGGAGCCTTTATTTTTGTTTCTTTGGGGTGTGTGTGTGATGCTGGGGGCAGATCCCAGGGCCTCACGCTTACTTACTAGGCCATGCTCTGCCTCCGAGCTACCTCCCCAGCTGTTTCATGAGGCAGTCACAAGTGATTGCTTCTTTAAAATGCAGGTGTCTTTGCCTCAGGTGGTCATACACATAGTGCTTACGTTATGAAATTATGTTAAAAATTTCCATTTTTAAAGCACATTATAGAAGGTGAACTAATCTGAGTCAAGAGAGTGACTTACATTAATCAGTAATGAGTCTGAGTGAACCACTGAAGTTCTCTTGAGCTTATTTCCCAATTGTAACAAGATCATCCTTTGATGTGAAATTGTTCTTAAATCCTTTCTTGGGGGTCTGAAACTGTGTGTTAGTAAATGAGAGTGGGCCTTTAGAGACTTCCGTTAATTAGGAAATATGGGAAGACAATCTACTCATTTCCAGTCTATTTTTAGGTTGGAAACCCTGACTCGATTTTCATTTCCCCTGATTCTATCCTAACTGTTTCCCAAGTTCCTAGCTGTAGGAAAGGCCCAGAGCTCGTTGTGCTGCTTGGGCACACAGTGGAGGCTAGATACGAACATCCTTGCCTCTGGATTCTTCTAGAATTGCTTGTCGGATTCACTGAGACATCCTGATCTTCCCACAGCAGATCAACAAATCAAAACATCCACTAGTCTTTATTTGAAATAATATATTTAAGGATGTTCTTTATTTTAAAGTCTGCATTGTAATTTACGTTGCAAGAAAATTATAACCACCTCTATTTTTATGATGGAGACTTTGTTGATCAATCCAAATTTAATTTGATCCCTTTAGCTCTTTCTGAAATTAGAGTTTTTTTAAACTTCAGTATATACATCTTGCCCAGTCCTTGTTTTAATTCCATTACAAGTTCTGTCTTTTATCTCTTCACAGAACCACAAGCTTTGTCTCTGCTGCTTTGGTTTTCAGGGTTCATAACATCAGAACCAGAGAAGAGTTCCATCCATGCTTGCTATTTACTTTCTTCTTAAAGATGGTTCTGTGCTTCTCTTTCATTTGGTTGAGTCTCTAGGCTGCCCAGATCATCTTTCTTTTGTTGAGGACATTTGATTTTTATTTCTCTTTTGGATTTAGTCACATTGTACTTAAGTACATCTGAGCCTTTGTATACAAAGACCATAACCTTTGTCATTTACATAATGCTCAGATGAGATTAATTAGTTAAGATAACCAGGAAAATTTCCAAACCTATGATACCTAACTACTAGTTTATTAAGGAAACTTTTAGATAGATGCTGATATTAACTAACATCTTTTAAAAGCATTTTTTAAATCTCACTCTCCTTATTAGCCTCTTGCAGCTGCCTCGTAATAGCATTGAAGAAATAATGTTGAGGGTTTTTTTTTTTTTTTCTTTCAAAGAGCTGCTTCTGCTAGGAAAATGCTTAGTAATGGCAGAGGCCCGCCCTCAGTTCAGTGGCCATTTTATCCTGTGGTTCTGGAGAAACAAGTGGGAATCATCATAAAAAAACGGACATGTGTAGATCAGAGGGTGCAAGCACAGGCAAGAGATGTTTCACCCAGGAAACTGGAGAACTTAGACTGTGCTCTCTGTGAGTAGTTTAGCTGCACCAATTAGTGCTTTTGAGTTCCATGATATTTTGCTTTGCTGGTGATGAGGAACAGTAAATCCTCGCACTGAGGCTTTTGGTATTTAGAGGTTATATTGAAATGTGCAAACTTAAAATTATTTCCTCTCATGTTATATCTTTAATTTTATAAGTTATGCCCTGTGATATTATCCAGGTTAAGGGAGGTAAAGGCAGTAAATAGTTAATTTTCAATTATGCTTTCTGATGATGAACTCGACTAAAGAAAAGCAAATACATACTGATTTCTGTAGAAATTCAGTATATTGGCAGTATAATTCTTGGTTACAAGTTGGGAAAATCTCTACTTTGTGTAATTTGCTAATGACAATCTCCATTCTTGTATTTTTAGTATTCTGAAGCCAGACTGGATAGAAAGAAGGAACCCTTAGTAACAAGAGTTTACCCTTTTCCCCTGGTGTTTTCCATGTTACATATGTGACAATCACATTTAGACCTATGGTTTTAACCTATTCAAAGTTAAAAGATTTCTTAAATGTTTTAAAATACTAATATATCATGATTTCTGGGCAAATAGTCTCCCATCAGACCCCTTTAATTACACAAGTCTTTTCCTTGAAGTTTTATTTTGAATCTGAGATCCTTTAGATATTCCATTGGCATGGCAGAAATGTTTAAAAGTATGCAGTGTATATTGCACCATGTATATTTCTCCATATTCTGGAGCAACTAAAACTTGATCCACATTTTTAAAGAGACGTTCCCTGTAGTAATCTGGTGAATGCTGTACCTTGGATCCTAGTTAGAGTTACCGATCCTCGGGCAGGAGGAGCACTGAGCCAGGGGAAGGAGTCGCACTCCAGAGACTCCTCAGCACCTCCTGCTGCCTCTGGTAGCAGCCAGTGTGCTCGCGTCTTCCCGTTGCCTTCCTGCTGAATGCAGGCTGCAGAGCCCAAGTCACATCTGACAAAAATCAGCATTTTATTAGGCCTCATAGTGTGGTTTTGATGTACATGGGCATTTTAAATAAAGAAATGTGTAATAATTGAGGTACATTGATAGTTGTGATATGGAAAGCAGCACATGATTATCCAATTCGTTGGCTAAACTAACACTTAATTTGTACATTCCTTTTAAGCAGGTCTTCGGCTGGGTACCTTTCCACACAAATCACACATGAATAATATGTTTTATTGTAAAAAGTTCAGATCATACAGAGACTGCATCAGTCTCCCTTTCATCATGTCTGTCTGTCTGTCTGTCTGTCTGTCTGTCTGTTTCACAAGGTAATTTAGGCTGCCCTTAAACTCACTAGATAGCCCAGGCTGATCTCACACTGGTGATCTTCCTGCCTCAGTCTCCCAAATGCTGGGATTATAGATATGAACCATCACACCTGGTTTCATGCCCTTTTTTCCTTGAGTTCTCTCAAAGAGTAACCACTGTAGTCACTTTGGTGTGTTTTCTTCTGGTTCATTTTCATTGCAGCTGTATTCCTATGCTGTGTAAGTATATATCCATGTGAGATACACAAATTATATTGTATAATTTGATTTGCAGGATTTTATAATTTTTGTTAATTTATACTTTTTGAGATGGAGTCTTGCTGTATTGCCCAGGCTAGCTTCAAACTTTTGGACTCAAGGGATCCTTCTGGAATCCTCCCTACGGCTGAGACAAAAAGCACAGCATCTTACCTATTTTTTTTTTTCCAAAAAATGGGATTTGTTAATGATTACAGTATTTGCTATTCTTGTATGTACACTCTAGCATACTTTTACAATGACCACAATAGACTAATTACCTAGTAGATTTCTGGGTTCATGGATATAAACATTTATATTTTGTACCTGTGTTCCCACTAGTGATACATGAACTATCTGTTTCCTACTCCCTTGTCAATGTTACATATATTAGACTTCTTAGTTGCTGTCAAGTAATAGATAAGAATTGTATCTTTGTTTTAGTTTGTGTTTTTTCAATCAAGGATTAAGTATAACATGTGTTTTTTCAATCAAGGATTAAGTATTGGTATATGAACCCAGTTGTATTTTTTTCTTTGGACAGTCTTTATACCCATTGTTCATTTGTAGTTTAAAATTATTTTTTATTGGTATATATGAATATACTACAAATTAAAGAAATTCAGTGCATCCTAAGGAGACTGAATTTTCTGTCCATTTTCAGTTAAGCGTTGTTTAAGGCCCTCTCGGACTAGTTTTCTAAGCAATGTAGAACAATAGATAAGATTGATTCATATAGATTTATAAGGCTGTTTCTCTAGTCCCTGGAAATTTTTACAGCCAGTGTCTAGCTTTGTGTACCTGGAGGCAAATGTTTTTACCGAACTCTCATATATGAATTATAGTTCATCTGAACCAAAAAAAAATTGTGAATGAATGTAAACAGTGTCACAAGAATAATGATGACTCACTTCGAGTTGTACAACTTAACTCTGCTACTTTTAAAAGTCCAGATTTGGTTATAAATAAATAAACTATACTTTACTATGTTAGCCCAGGTTAATGAACTTGTTTACACAGAGTGATTCACACAGCAGTGGGGTAGCTAACAGTACTGCCCGTTGGGCTGCCTGTGATCAAATCCTTGTGGCCCTGGACAAATGACTGACTTCTCAGCACTTTAGTTTTCTCTATCCAAAAGACGCTGTCCATTACAGAGCAGTTATTGCACAGGTGAGACAGGCTAGTACATAAAAGAACATTGCTTAGTGCCTGGCACAGCCGGTACCAAATAACTGCTTGACAGAGGTGTTTAGGGAAGATGGGTAAGGAGGAAATCAGCCACACAGGAGCCAAAACCTGCTGTAACCTCCAGCATGGGCAGTTGGAGAAGACCCAGGGCCATTTCTAGACAGTGTGCACTTGTGGCCACCATGGCTGAGGAAACAACAGCCCTGGGTGAATATATGTGGCCCCCAGTGTGCAGGAGACAGCTTCAGGGCTCTTAGGGTACCAAGATCTGAGGCTGTTCCATCTCCCTGCCCCCACAGAACGGCCTGATATTTATGGGGACCCCAGTCCTCCTCCCATATGCTTCACAGCTTCTCAGCGTTACTTGCAAGACAGAGAATGTAAATCTACTATCCTGTATTGCTTAGGGAATAAAGACAAGTGAAAAGGTCTGCTCGTGGTCAGTTCTTTTTTTTCAAATGCTTTGATTCATGGTTGCTTGGACCTGCCTATTTAGAACCTATATAGTATTTGGCTTTTTCCTTCCTTTTGCATGATCTTCATACCAGTGCCTCCATGGCTATATTTCCTTTGGAGATATAACTTCTAATTGGTAATGTACTATTTTTTTTTATTGTTCTTCTTCACTGGATTTATACCTGAAAGTTTCTCTCTAGTTTCTGCCCAAATTTCTCCCATTTGCTAGTTTATGTTAACCATAGACTGATACAGAGAATGAATAAGCAGAAGCTCCTGTAAATCACAATCACTAATTTTGTATGGTCTCAGAAGAGTTGCTGCTCTCCAAAACATTCACGAACAAAGCAGAATAGAATAAAAAGACCAAAAACTATGTCTTCCCAGATTCAAGAGGCTATAGGTTTTATGAACCCTAAAGTCACCAGTGAAAGGCAACCATTGACCTGCAGACATCTTGAAAAGAGACAAATATATGAGTTAATTCAAAACTACTTTGTAGGAATCAGCATGCTGGATCTTACAGAACAGAACATGACATATATAACCAACTCAAGAGAACAAAATCAGTTGTTGCAAATCTCTTTCTCAGAGACAGTTTTATATTGTGGTTCAGAGTATGGGCTACCAGCTGGCTTGCTGTTCTGTTGTGTGGCTGTGAACATGTTATAACATCCTAGGGACTAATTCACTGAGCTGTAAAGTGGGCTATAGAACACCTCTTTAGGGGGGTAGCTCTTAGCATTAAATGAAGTGTTATACGGCATGGTTCGGGGTATGGTTAAGTCATTCACTCATGGGGATTTCTAACTCGGTGCTCCCCTCCTCAGATTTGCTGCTTTGCCAGTTTTATATTTCCTTAAATGCACCACCTAATTGTTTAAACCAGAAACGTTAAGAGTCATCTTGGTCCCTCTTTTGCCAATTACTTTCAATCAGTAACTGTCTTAGTTACTTTCCTTATTTGCTTGATTTTTTTTTTATCGGTACTAGGGATTGAACTCACGACCACCTGCTTGCAAGGCATGTGCTTATGCTGCTGAGCTAAATCCCCAGCCCCACTTACTTTTCTTATTGCTAAAATGAAATACCCAACACCTGAAATTAAAGGAGGAAAAGCTTATTTTGGCTTACAGTGTAGAGGTTTCAGCCATAGTTGGCTGACTCCACAGCAGAGAGCATCGCAGAGGAGAAACGGTTCATAGCAGGCAGAAGGCAGGAAGGCAGCAAATCAGCAACACAGCAAGGAAGCAACAGCAGCAGCCTGCCTCTCCCTGTTATCCCTTCCAGGCCACCGCTCCTTTGGGTGGTAACATCCACACCCAGGGGGGGCCTTCCTGTTATCCACACCCAATCAATGGATTTCCCATTATCCACTCTCGATCAAACCAGTCAGTGAACTGATTTAGTAATCACATGCCCTTAATCCCAGCATCATACACTTAATCCCAGTATCACAGACCCCAGATCTAGCCACCTCTGAAAAGCCCCACCTATAACCACATGAGGCTTTGGGAAGACATCTAGACACAACGTGTAACACCCAGCTGAACTGAGTCAGCATGGTGCCGGGTGTGGAAGGCCCACCTGAGGATTGTTGCCAGCAGCGTAAAAGGAGGGCTGGAGAGGAAGATGGTGTGTTACTGATTCTCCTGGAGAAGCTTGTCATGCTGGTTTTCCTGATGTGAACCCAGCTGTTACCATTGGAGGAGCTCAGGCCCTCACTGTTGCCAAGGATGGCTGCAGGTCTTTTCAAGGGAACACTGGTCCTTACCTTAAGCATCACTTCCTAGCTCCATTGCAGATCCCTTAGTCAGCTGGCGCCGATCCTTCACCCCACTGGTGCAGAATTCCCAGCTTCTACCACTGACTTTTGGGCCTTCCTAGTGCAGATCCTTGATACAGACTTACATGAGGCATTATCGTGGGCTCTGGGTCTCCAGCTGGACTCGTGCAGAACATTGCCATGGGATGTAGACCCTCAGATGGATTCTTTGGGTCTCTAGTGTGTGAATAGATCTCCTGCACTCTGCACTTGACTTTTGGGGTAAATATTATAAAATAATCCAATGAAATTATGTGACCTGTATTAAATATATTCCCTTGCAAACCCCAGCTACAACACAGTAATAGAATTGAAGTGCTATGAGGTAGGCTGGGGATTTAGCTTAGTGGCATAAGCACCTGCTGGCAAGCAAGAGATCTTGAGGATCCCGGTAACAAACAAACAAACAAAAAAATGAAGTGCTATGAGGACATTAAACTGAAATGAAGTAGAATATCTGCCCTAACATGGGAAGACCTCTAAGATGCATTAAATGAAAAGCTAGGTGAAAAGTATAACCTGTATTTCCACTTGTATGAAAAGGGGTTGAAGGTTTTTCATCTATACGAAATGGATACTGAATTTTGGGGGAAGAATTCATTAGCTAAAGAATGTTACTTTAGTGTGGGGAAGATTGAACCTGGAGCTTTCCCTGAGCTATATCCCCAACCCTTTTAAAAATTAACTTTTTTCGAGAGGCTGAGGCAGGGGTTTGCTACAAGTTTGAGCCGGGCAACTTAGTAAGTTCAAGACCAGCCTGAACTACATGGTGAGGCCCTGACTCAAAAAATAAAACATTTATAACAAAGTTTTCCTGAGTTGCTCAGGCTGTGCTCAAATTTGTGATCCCCCTGTCTCAGCCTCCCAGAGTGCTAGGATTAACCCCACCCAACTTGTTTGTTACCTTTTGAGAGAGGCTAGGGGCCAAGTGTTAGATAAACAAAGCTATTTTTCATTTTATATCTTTTTGTATTTAAATATTTTTGCCCCTGCGGTACTTGGATTGAATCCAGGGCCTTCACACTAAATCATATAATCAGTTCTATTTATTTTTTATTTTGAAACAGTGTCTTGCTAAGTTATTAAGTTGTTCAGGGTTGATTTGAACTTGGGATCCCTCTGCCTCTGCCTCCCGGAGTACTGAGGTTATGGGTGTGCGCCACCACACTAGTCTAAAAAAAAAAAAAAAAATACAGTTGGTAGAGCAGGTGAACTGAGTTTTCTTTCATAGGTAAAATAAATTTACTTTTGTTTGGATATCCTCAGAAAAGTTAAAGGAAGAAAATGGTCACCGTGGCACAGAGTAGGTGCTCAGTAAATACTGGCTAGCAGTCTGAATACATGGCAGTGGCCCCTCTCCTTGTCCTATGCTCTTGTCCATGGGATGCTGTCAGCACTCCGCTGCCAGGACCTGCTAGACACAGCATGAGTTTGTCAGGAACCAGAGGCAGAAGTGGCCAGCTACAGTACTGTTTTGGTTATTTTCTGTTGTTGCTGGGACAAAATACCTGATGTGCAAAGTTAGGAGGGGAAAGGTCATTTAGTGTGGGAGACAACTCCAGTGACTCCCTTTGAATCCAAAACAATTACTGTGACTTTGATTACTTGGAGACTCATCTCCTTATACTGATATGTAAAAGACTGACTAGGGTATTTCCTTCTCTTCAGTTGGCTTTGAGCATTGCAAATAACGCTAGCTGAGGTGCTAATATACAAAATCTATAGCCATCAGACAGTCCTGTTTCCTTCAATAGTGTTCTCCATAATTACAGGATTGAGCAAGAGAGATGTTAGAGCAAATAGCTCCAGGAATGTCAACTGGGTAGGAGCCTCAAGATAAGAGGCTACTCCCCAGGGTTCAAGAGTGTGCATATCAGAAACTGGAGTGATAGCCCCCCAAAACAATTCCACTGCTATCTTAATTGGGTTAGGTAAATTGATTCTTCTGCCTATCTTTATCTTTGCAAATTACAGAGAGGCCATTTCTTGTACCTGGCCAGCTGGCTCAACTTCCTCACTATCACTCATCCCTGAACTACCCCCCTTTCTTCACAAAATAATAAATGCTGGGAGAGGCCTAGGATCGAGGCCACATGTCCTCATGAGATTGGATTTAGGACCCCTTGGCTGCCCTTAACTTGGAACATGGCTTGGCATCTTTACTCTTTCTGTGGGTTGGATTTGTGGTGATAGCTTGGAATTAACTTGCTAGGATTCCAATAATGTCTCAATGGGATTACAAATAAAACTTTTTGAATTGTGAGGAAAACTAGAAAGAGAATTATAATACTTGGATGACTGAACTCGCTATTTGGGTTTACAATAATTTAGCTCACAGTTTGTAGACGTCTTGGTCCATAATCAGCTGGCTCCCAGGCAGGGCAGCATGGCATAGGGGCAGCCGTTCATGGCAGCAGAAAATAGCAATGGCAACTAGAATGAAAGAGAGAAAGCCTCATTTTGCCCCTTTTTTCTTTACTAAACGGGATTAGGGCAGCGCCAATCCAATTAATAGAGAGATTTACCAGTTACCCAGCCTTAACCCCAGCAATGCACTGTGAATCAGTCACAAACTAGATCCAGCCACCTTTGAAAAGCCTGACCCCCCTGACTGCATGAGGCTTTGGGGGGACATCCAGACACAAACCCTAACAAGTGCTGTACTTGCTTCTCCAAGAGGGACTTGCTTCAAGCTCAGCTCTCCTGGGAAAGGAAGGCTCTGGTCCATGGGCATCAGGGTTCAGACTGGGACACAGGAAGTCCAGAGAAGAAAACAGAGAAGCACTGTAACGCAGTAACTGTTACCTTAGCTGCAAGACTGAGCCGCTGGCTGGTTTTCAGTGGGACACAGTGCTTGACAGGTCAGCCTGTGATTGTGGGGGACCAATTCTAGGGTAACTGCCCTGCTCCGCCCAGACATTGAAATCTGCAGCTGACCTGGTCCCTTCCGTGATGTGTCATCTGGGACCTGCACACATCTTCCTGTGTATATCCAGCTCTGCATTATGTGTAACACCTGGTACACTGTCATGCTGTGTGAACCAAATCATTGTTTGGGCAATGACAGCCAAAAGATAACCATACCTGTTCAGTACAGATGCAGGGTTTTTTCCCCTGAATATTTTCTATCCATGGGTGGTTGATTTTGTTTTGCTTAGTTTAGTTTTTGAGACAGAGTCTGCTCTGTAGTGCAAGATAGCCTTGAACTCATTTTGTAGCCCAGGTTGGCCTCAGATTCAGGATAATCTTCCTGCCTCAGCCTACTAAGTGATGGGATTACAGGCATGTGCCGCTACACTTGCTTTATGCATTGTTGGTTCAGTCCACAGATATTTAACCCATAGAACCAGAAGGTTTCTGGGATGCTGGAGCAGGAGGATCTCTACGAGTTTAAGGCCAGAAGAGACTACATTGTGAGATCCTATCTCAAAAAACAAAGATACAGACAGCTGACTATACTGTCATTGAAAGTGTGTCTGTAGCAAAAGGGAAACTCATACTTAGTTAGTGAGGATCCACTGAGGAGAGAAGTGAGGTTTATTTAGGTACCTAATTTTCTTAGTATCTATGACCCGGAAAGGAAGATATATGTTTCCTTATGCTGATACCCCAAACAAAAATATTTTAATAAGAAAAACTGTTAGTAGAAAACCAAAGCTCAGTTAAGTGAACATGAAGTTCCTGTAGAAATAATCTTCTAATAGTGTAGCTCAACTTGAATTCTTACAGATCTTAAAATTTACATTTTTAAAAAAGTGAACATAAAGTTATACCAAAAATTATTTTTTGTCATATTTTAATACTGTAACCTTTCTGAGCCTATGTAAAAGTTCATATTGATTATCATAAAAATTATTGAAATAGAACCATATACTGAAGTTGGGTTAGTGTTGTTAACCAATTAAAACTTGCATGCATAAACTCTGGTGCTTTTTCGCTGCTTTTTTTGACAGTGCGGAAGATCAAACTCCAGGACCTCGTACATGCTAGGCAAGCACTTTCCTGCTGAGATATGTCCCCAGCCTGTCTGGTGTAATTTGTTTTGTTTTGTGATGCTGGGGATTGAATCCAGAACCTTCACACTGGGTTATATCCCCGTCCTTTTTATTTTTATTTTGTGACAGGTTTTTTTCTAAGTATCTTGGATGGGCGCAAACTTGAGATTCTTCTGCCTCACCCTCCCTACTATCTGAGATTGAGAGTATGTACCACTATACACCAACTCTGGTATTGTGTTCTGAAGGTAGCTTACTTTACTTTTAGCAAGCTTGTTGAGTTTTTGGGTTGCAAACTTTGAAAAAAATAATTGACTTTCCATTTTGATTTTTTGCTTTTTTGAATTCACTATTCTCCCAAACTAAAAAGTAAATAATGCAAACAGCTCCTGGGCTCTGTATTCTCTCCAGCAGGCTTCCCCGCCCTGCAGGCTTCCCCCTCGCAATGCACAGAGCAGTGCCCACCTCCACCCAGGAGGTTCGCCAGCCGCCCAGCTCCATGCCCACTTTCACAGTGAAAGCCATCTCCAGACTCTGCCCCATATCTGGCAGGGTGAGTGGCAAAGATCTACTGTGACAGCCATGGAGTTTTGTTTTGATAAAAGCACTGTAGATTTTTCCAGTTTTGTTATAGTGGGGAGTGATGAACTGCCTTAATGGTGTGTGTGTGTGTGTGTGTGTGTGTGTGTGTGTGTGTTTATTGGTACCAGAGATCAAATTCACCACCACGCACTTGTAATGTAGGAGCTTATGCCGCTGAGCTAAATCCCCAGCCCTGTTAATGGTGTTTTTAAAATATGGTTCTTTCTCTCTCCCAAAATTATACAATTGAAAATTTCTTTATTTTTCTTGAAGGGCAGTGTTTTGATGGGGTGCTTTGTTGGTCTGAGGTATTTTGTTTTGTTTTGTTGAGACAGGGTATTGGCTATGTTGTTCAGGCTGGCCTTGAACTCACTATGTTGCCAGGCTGATCTCAAACTCATGGTAGTCCTCCTGCCTCAGCCTCCCAGGTTCTGGGATTACAGGCGTGTGTCGCCTAGTTTGAGAACTTTTTATTCTGTAAACTTTACCTTAGTTGTGGGAGGAAGATATAAGTAAAGTTCACAAATAGTAAGATATTTATTGTACTTCCACTAGTGGAATCATAGTAACGAGAAATCATGTTACCAGAGGATGCTTTGGACATTTATTATCCTGGGTGGGGTGCTAAAAGCTGGGGTTACCATCTTTGAGTCCCTGTGTTTTATGTGAATGCATAGAATGTCACATGTACATGTTACACTGGTTGATGCCTATGTCACTAACTCACAAATTCATGTAAAGATGAACATTGGCTTGGTGTCATATTTCCTTTCCGTAGATATGAAAAGTAGCATTGACATTATATGGAACTTTATAAGATTTAAATGTTTTAAAAATCTATTAAATAAAAGCCAAGCATGGTGGCACAGGCCTATAATCTCGACGCTCAAGAGGTTGAGGCAGGAGGATCATTGGAGTGTGAGACCAGCCTGGGCTACAAAGTGAGCTCAAGGCCAGCCTGAACTGCATAGTAAGACCCTGTCTCACAAAGACCAAAGAAAAAAATTTTAGTTTAATTTAAAAAATAAATAAAATCTATTAATATTTTTCCCAGAGTAAAATAAATAGGATTTTTTCAATTTCCTGTTTTTCTTCTATAAAAATTTTTTAAACATTTTAAATCAGAATGTAAGAAAACTTGGCATATGATTTTTAAACAAATATGAACTTTAAAATGATGTAAAAAAAGTTTGACATAGTGGTACATTTGGGAAGCTGAGGCAGGAGGGTTGCAGGTTCAAGCATAGCTGGGTAACTTAGTGATTTAACAAGAGCCTGTCCCAAAATAAACAATGAAAAAACGACAGGGGATGCAGCATTGCAAAGGCTTGGATTTAATCCCCAGTACTAAAAAATACATATTTTTTAAATTTCAAAATCAGTTTTATTGCAGCCAAAACATAATAAACTATTTTTTATATGTACACATTTTAAGTTATAGAGAATAAAGTTTATTTTGACAGATAGTATTAAACAAAATTAAAGTTGCAGGGCTGGGAGTTTAGCTCAGTGGCATAAGTGCCTGGTTGGCAAAGGCAAGGTTGAGTTCAATCCCCAGTATAAAAAAAAATTAAAGTTGCATACATTAGTAACATAACCCAACATCCTTAAAATCTGGTAAAGTATGACACATGTTCTTGCTTTCTTGTGTTCTGCTGGATCGTCATACCGGTATATTATATGTATGCTACACCCACCTTTTCCTTGGAATTTGAGTATTTTAAGGTAAATTCCAGATACAGCATTACTGCTTAAATGCATCAGTACTCATCTCTATAGATAGTCTTTTTTACAAATGATAATCCCAATACAATTATCTCACTTAACAAAGGGAAGACTAACTCTCAGTACCTATTCTTAGTTTGAATTTCCTGAGGTATTTTTAAAAATTTTTTTCTTTTTCTGGTGTTTTTGAGACAGTCTTGCTATTGGTCTAGGCTGGCCTTGAACTCACTATGGAGCCTTGGCTGGCCTTCAACTAGCAGCAGTCTCCTGCCTCCACCTTCCAACTGCTGAATTGTTTATTGTACAATAAACCACACCTGGCAGCATAATTTATTTTTTAACCTGGCACCATTTCTTTTTTTTTTTTAGACAGGGTCTCGCTATTGGTCTTGAATTCACAACAATCCTCCTGCCTCAGCCTCCCGAGTGCTGGGATTACAAGTGTTCGCCAGCGTGCCTGGCTAACCATTTCTTATTAACTTCTAAATCATCTGGGAAGAAAACAGTTTAGAACTCTCACATAAAATTGGTACAGAATACTTTACCTTCCCAGAAGCATGACACGATAGAATGCGCCATCTGTCACAGTGAGAGCAGAGTGCACAGGGCTTTCCCTGGGACCTGACTGCCCTGCAGCTGAGGGCGCAAAGGGTGCTGTGAGGTGCATAGAGCTCCTTCCCCTGGCGTGCCAGTCTTTCATTGTGCTTCCCCAGGGGGTGTTGAGTTTCCCTTTGGCTCTGGCTTAGGAGCGCCAACATTTTTACTTTGTCCTTGAGGAAACTGGCATGTTCTGTACCTCTCAGCGTGGCCCTTGGTAATGATGAAGGCCTGGTAAATCAAGTGGCCCAGGAGGAATCTCGTTGGCCAGGACTCCTTCTTCTTTGTTTCAGTTTACCCAGTGCCCAGGTGGACCCTGGCAGGTGGTGGCCAGTTTAGATTCACTGTTGAACGAACTGCCTGATTGTGTCCCCTTCAGCCTGTTCCTCACTGGCCCTAGACCTAAAAGCTACCAAATTGTTCCGTTGTGTTTCCAAAGCTCGTGACAAAGACATCTCATCCATCACCTCCGTTTCTGAAGTATATTTTAAAATGAGAGCAATGGTAATGATTTCTGACATGTGCAAAATGTACCACAGCTTGTGCGTAACACCAGTGCTGCGTTCAGTGAATGAATAGATCCTGCCCTTAGTGTGGGGTCGTGAATGCATAGATCCTGCCCTTCAGTGTGGGGTCTCAGGTCTTTACGGGGCCAGGACAAAATGCTCTTAGTGTAAAACTTCACTGAGATGTTATCTTGAAGTGTTGGCTCAGTAAAATCGTGGGGGTTTCTTGTCTCTTTGTTTTTCCAGCAAAAAAGTGTTTTGGCCCCTGAATCACAGGGGCACCACCAAGGCTCTTGGCTCCTTTTCCTCTCACGGATCCGCTCGGGGCTGCGAGGCAGCTGGAATTCGCAGAGACCCTGACCACTCGGCGTCCAGAGGAGGCGCTCCTGCTGGCTGTGTCTGGGGTTTCCTGTTTCTTTTGGCAGCAGGAATATTCGTGGATACTTCAGAATCACATTGTGTGGCCTGTGCTAATGGTTTCTCTTCAAAAGACAACTTAGCTAAACCATTTGTGATTCTGTCTTGCTTGAACCAAGGAAAAGTTTGAACAGTAGCCTCGTCAGCCCTGCCTTACCTATGACCACTGACCGTTCCTCTAAAGCCACCGTCAACCATAATGCTGCTCACTGATGAAAACCAGGTATTTCTGTGTATTCACTGATTTTTAAACCAAATGGCCCCAAAACTCTAAATATAATTAGGAGAGTTGCACTACAAAGACAGCTTCTGTGAAAGGAAGAAAAATTATACTGAGTGGTCAGTTTTATTCCTAAAGACAACAGTTACAGTTTTTATGCTGGTTCTCTGGTACACGTGTAAAGTATAAAACACTCATCAGTAAGACTTCCTAGTCTATGTAAAAGGAAGCTTTTCTAGGACTGAGAAGGTACCTCACTGGGAAAACGTATGCATTGCATGCACAAAACTCTGGAGAGGAAAAAAAAGGTAAAATTAACCTTTTTGAAACTATCACTTAGCAAATTTTGATAAAGCTGTTCTTCATTGATTCTGTAAGTAGCTGGAAAGGCTGTTAAAATGCGCCCAATTTCCAAGAGCATATCTGTTTAAAACTTGATTTTATTTTTAAGTTTCATTCAATAAATTGCAAAACAAAACAAAGTACATCTGAGTGAAGAAGCCGCGAGTCTGCTGCCTGCCACTGTGAAGAATGCGCCAATTTATGAGAGGTTTATTTGGGCTCAGCACCACCCCCTCACCCCCCTCCCACCCCCACTAGGGCATGCCCCCTTCACCTGACTTCCAACCATCGCCCCAGCCTCCCAAGCTTCCGCTAGCTCCCAGGAACACTGGGAAGTAACGACCAGCCCTTCAGCATGTGAGTTTTTGGGATTTAAGATCCATATAAGATGGAAAATTACAGCTACTGTATCTTATATTGAGCCAGACAGCAAGGAGACTTGCAAAAATTTAAGACAGTCTACTTCTCTCAGTAAGCTTTTGTCTGTCTGTCTGTCTGTCTCTCTATCTCTCTGTTGTTTTTTTTAAATTTTTCTTTTATCAGACAGGGCTGCCCTTGAACTCAGTATGGAGTCCAAGCTGGCCTCGATTTGTGGTGATCCTCCTGCCTCAGCCTTCTGAATGCTGAGGTTACAAACACATGGCTTCACAACACTATTTTTCATTTGGAAAGTGTTCTTCATTAAAAATGTTATTGCCAGGTGTAGTGGTGCACATTTGTAATCCCATCTCTTGGGAGGCTGAGGCATAAGGATTGTCGTGAGTTCAAGGCCAGCCTCGACTACATAGCAAGACCTTATCTCAAAACAACAAAACAAAATATCAAAATTTAAAATCTTTTTTTTTTTTCTTTTTCTTTTTGAGACAGGGTCTCACTATGCAGTTCAGGCTGACCTTGAGCTCACTTTGTAGCCCAGGCTGGTCTCAAACTCACAACAATCCTCCCGCCTCAGCCTCCCAAGTGCTGAGATTACAAGGGTGAGCCACTACACCCAGCAATTTAAAATGTTTTTACATTAACATTGTAATGAGTTTATTGCTATTTTTTTGTTTATTGATTTTTTTTTTTTTGTCTTTTTCGTTTTTACCGGTACCAGGGATCAAACTCACGACTGTCTGCTTGCAAGGCAGGCATTTTATGCTGCTGAGCTAAATCCCCAGCCCCCTGTTTATTGATATTTTTAAGTAAAATAATAAATCCTTCTTTGCATTTTAAATTTCTGATATCATGTATCTATAGCCCCCGCACTTGGGAGGCTGAGGCAGGAGAATCGCTGCAATTTCAAGGCTAGCCTGAAATATATAGAAAAACTGTCTGGAAAATAAGTAAATAAATAAATAAGTAAAGTTTAGTGTGAACCTGTAACCCCAGCTCTCTGGGAGCCTATGGCATAAGATTGACCCCAGCCTGGGCCATTTAACAACTCAGTGAGTCGCTTTTGCAAAATGAGAAAGGGCAGAGGGAGGAGCAAGATGGTGGATAGATAACAACTGGCTACAGAGGCTCCCTGAGATAGTCAACTTAGAATTCAACTTAATACAGAGTGGGGAGCCCCAAGCAGAGGGAGATGAATTCTCTCATCCCAAGAAGAAATTAAGGCGACTTGCTGACCATCCAAGGTCCCGCCGCAGCTTGCCAAGGTCCCTCCGCAACTTGCTGAGCTGTCCAAGATCCCACTGCTTTGACATTGAATTCAGGGGTGGCGAGCCAAAGGGAGAGCTGAGTTGGCAGGGTGCCTACATCGACCTGTAGTGAGTGACGGGAGTGGAGCCATACCATAAATAGGGGGGCTCCGGCAGATGACATTCTGGGACCAGGCAGTACTGGCAAGTACAAAAGGCAGCAGCGACTTCAGTCAGTTGCTCCCTTCCTGAACAGGGTTGGTGGAGTCAGCTAGGCCCGGGTCACATGACCTGGCTGAAACCCAGTAGGTTATCCAAAATCAAGTCCCTACAGTGGAGACCTCTCACCACCGGCCGGGAGTGACTGGGCGCCCACCAGCTGACCCCACCCCTGACCTTGTGGCTGCAGGCCCGGAGGGGAGGCACTGCAAAGTCTGCCACTGCTGCCGTCTCTGTGCTCCAGCTACCGCCATCCCGAGGGGAGGTGAGGCAAAGCAATGCAGAGCAGGCCACAGCACTTGACTGATCTGGAGGGGAGGGGCCAGCATATGCTGCCCCTGTCTGCGACTCACTAGCACACTGCAGTGTGAAGGGTCATCTGGCCAGCGTGCTTCAGAAGAATTGTAACCAACAAAGAAAGAAACTGGGGCCTCCTGGAAGAAGCAAATAAATGGGAAGAGGAAGCAAAACAAAAGGTCCCCAGGCCCCAACCCTGAGAACACTGACCCATGACAGGTAAATACAGAGGAGAACGAGAACAGCAAACATACAATATCAGACACAGCACCAGTGGACATAAAGAGATACATTCGGGACCCTATAGATGAGTTCAGAAGTGAAATATTTAGCCAAATAAAGCAAGATATAAGAAAATTAGTTAAAAAGATACTAAGCATCCTTCAAACAGACACAGAAGAAGGGAGAAACTGAAACACAAGAGAGAACCATTTGGTGAAGAATATTAAAAAAATATAGAATACATGAAGCAGATTCAAAGAGATTACCAGGAAATTAAAAACTCTATGGCAAAATCAGCTTGAAAGAAACTAAGGATAGATTATTGAAACTGGAGGACAATTTTGCAAGGTGGGAATATGAAAGGGAAAACTTTTTAAAAATAACAAGGAAACAAGAAGTAACAATACAAAGGCTAGAAGATGACAAAAGGATCTATAACTTGAGAATAAAGAATGTGAATGAAGAAGCTGGGGTACAAACAAAAGAACTACAAGGTTTTTCACAGAAATAATTAAGGAAGGGGCTGGGGAGTTAGCTCAGCGGCATAAGCGCCTGCCTTGGAAGCAGGCGGTCGTGAGTTCGATTCCTGGTACCAATAAAAAGGAAAAAGACAAAAAAAAAAAAAAAAAAAAAGAGAGAGAGAGAGATAATTAAGGAAAACTTCCAAACATAGGAAAAGGAAATGATATTCTGATATATGAGGTATACAGAACTCCAGCCACCTTCAACCAAAACAGAGCTACACCCAGGCAGGCATATAATAACCAGAAATTCAATATAAGAACAAAATATTAAAAGCTGTTAGAGACAAGGAACAACCTATAGAGGAATGCCCATCAGAATAATTGCAGACTTCTCGACACAAACCATCAAGTCAAGAAGAGCCTGGAGCGAAATATTCCAAGCCCTGAAAGAAAATAACCTCCATCCCAGATTGATATACCCTGCTAAACTGTCTCTAGAAATTAATGGAGAAACAAGATGCTTCCAAGACAAAGCGGAACTTGGGAAATTCACAACCACCAATCCAAGTCTACAGAGAATACTGCAGGGCATTCTAGAGAGAGAGAAAAGTACTAGGATTCCGGGAACAGTGGGAGAGAGGCCTCAATGAATGGAGCAGGAAACAGAATGAAGATAAGCAAACAACTGATGGCAAACAAGAGCATGACAGAAATGAGGCGGAGCAGATTTTATTTAAAACTGATATGATTGATAGTATCAAGTCTGAGAGTATAGGCAACTACACTGAAAATAATAAGACTCTACAATATACATTCTGGTTTGATAACTGCCGGTTTTTGAAGTTCTATACTATATACAAAGTTGTATATTATTCTTTGTTCAGAGTGATATTAGCCTGCTTGGGTTTATTCAATGTCAACATAATTGAAGATATGAATAACTGCATGTATGTTTAAGTGTATAGGATTGATAACCGTATTCTAAGTTTTTGTTGGATAGTTGAACAGAACTGGTTGCAATCTCACTGTTTGAATCCCCACTTTATAAGCTCCACTTTAGTATCTTGATTAACTATTTGTAAGAAGACAGTCTGTAATCATCAACTAGTGATTTCTTACTGTTTATTTTTTCTTTGAAATTATGTATTATTTCTACCCATTTTCTGTTTTGTTTAGTCTTTCTTTAAATTAAATTTTTTTAAAAAGGCACTACAGTACCCAGTGCTGATCACGGAGTGTCATGATGTAAAATCCAGCAATACTATTATTCTTTGTTCAGAATGATTTTAACCTGCGTTAGTTTGTTTAATCAACATAAATGAAGCTATGGATAACTGCATGTATGTTTAAGTGTATAGGATTGACAACCACGTTACTAAGTTTTTGTTGGACAGTTGAACAGAACTGTTGGCAGTCTCGCTGTTTGAATTCACACTTTACATATTCCACTCTTGTACCTTGAGCAACTATTTGTAAAACGACAATATGTAAACATCAACTTGTGATTTCTTACTGTTTATTTCTTTCTGTGAACGTATGTATTATTTCTACCTATTTTCTGTTTTGCTTAGTCTTTCTTTAAATAAAATTTTTTTTAAAAATGAGAAAGGGCTAGGGTTCAATCCCCAGAACCGCACAAGAAAAGGAAAGGTGGAAGCATTCTGCCTCCACCCAGCCTCCTCTCAGAGAGCAGGAGTGTGCCTCTTGGTCCCACTGCAGCTTGGCTTTCTTGAGAAGGGTCTCACTGTGTAGCCCAGGCTGGCCTCCTCCTGCCTCAGCCTCCGGAGTGCTGGGATTACACGTGTGCCCATCACACCCTGCTTTCCCTGAGTCTTCAATTAGGAAGCTCTGGGGCTAGATGTTCCCTTCTGTCCCCTCCAGGACCCCTGCCTTTGTGATGGCTGGTGAGCAGAGAAGGCTCTTGCTTCCTTAATTTGATTTTGTTTGAGAGTGCTGTGGGTCAGACCCAGGCTTCCAGTACTGACAGAGACTTCATCACTGAGCCGCATCCCCAGCCTTCTACTCTGCGAAGTGCTGGGGAAATGGAAGCATAATGGTACTTTATATTTGCTTCAGATTTCACTGTGTGTAAGAAAGTCTTGTTGGCACATAAACACGCTGGTGGGTTTCTTCAGGTCTCTGCATTCACACCAGGGCAGCAGATGTGGTGCGATTGTCAGGACCTCAGCCAGATGACCCGCCACGCCAAAGCATTCACTCTCTGCCCCTTCACAGAGCAGGTTTGCTGGCCTTGATACAGAATGACTCCACTTTGATCCGTCTTATTTATTATTCTTCCCCTTGGAAGTGCACATGGAGAAAGTGTCCTACTGCCTTAAAACAAGTCTTTTTAAAAAAAGTATATAAACTTTCCCAGATGTCAGTGCAACAATCGGAGTGGTGTTGGTGTTCTCCTGCCCCTGGGCAGCACAGGGTGGGGGCCACCGAACAGCTGCACATCCAGGGCAGCAGTAATGTGTGTCACAGGTGACGGAGGACCAGGCATTGGTGTCAGCAGAAGTTTTCAGTCTGAGAGCGATAAGCATATTCCTCCTTATAATTTAAAGGTATTCTCCTTAGGCGGGAGTTTAAATATAGCTTAAGAGGAAATCATTTGACCTATATTCCTTCCCTCCAACATTGAAGGCTCGCAGATTCTTGTCCATCCAGCAAACTCCCGCTCTGGTGCGCTCTTCCTAATTTAAGAACACACACCCTGAAAATGTGGCTCTAATTTAGCTGCCTCTCCTGTTTCTGTAGCATGCCGTGCATTCCTGTTATTGTTGTTTGCTTGCTTCCTCTGTGGTGAACTCTTACGTAAGCTTCTTTGATGTCTTCTTTGTTAGACAGTGAGGGACTGTTCCTTATGTTTAGTGTAATATTTCAGCATGTTGTCTTTGGAGTTAGGTTTATTAGTCAGTTGGTTACCAATGTTTTATCCTAAACTGGGTCCTTTTTCCATCTCAGAATTGAATCACTAACAAGACCAAAAGCAGACTGAACACAGAAGGAGACTTTTATTCTTGGCGTAGAATGGAAACAAGGGGGAGATAATCTGGAAAATCAGCTCCTCTGCCCCTCGGGCTGGGAGGCTATGGATCCAAGAGGGATGAGGGGATGCTCCAGGGCTAGGCTAAGAAAGAGGAGAATGTCTGTGTCTTTTCTGGGACGAGGTGGAGATTTTCTAGGATTGGAGTGCCACCTTTGCTCCTTTTAAGATTCTTTGCTTCATTCTTCTGGCACCTGTCAATGGACTTAGTGCCGAGGAATTATATCGAAGGCCGAGTCTCTGTCAGTTTCTGCAGACCTCTTCTAGCCACTCAGTTTCGTCTAGGAGCCCTTGGCCGCCTGTCCTCAGAGATAAACCGGGTGAGGCATCCACCAGCCCCACCTAAAAGAGCCCTTGAGGCTTGTAGGGGACGTCTAGATGGAGACCATAAGGGGTCAGCCCCAGAAGTTCGGAGTTAAAAAGGCCAGGGTGGTATGCAGCTGAAGGCCCTGCGTTTGGGTTCCACTGCCGGAGTGAGGGGGACCCACACTTTCCCATATGGCACCCCACATCTCAGGGCGACCCATCTCTGTGTCCGAGTAAGCCTGTGGAGAGTCCGCCACTCTGTGGGTCAGTGTGGGCCGACAGCTGGGCGGCTCCTGCCGTGGTGACATCTCTAACGTCTAATGTGCAGTGCTCTCGGGAGACTGGGAAAGTTCGTCAACAGACGCAAAATTGATCTTTCCGCAGATGCTGTTCTAATCTTTACATTAGTTTGCTTTGAGCTAAGGGTTACTGTTATTCCCATTTTGACATGAGACAGCCGAAACAAGGATTGTAAAATGCCATGGTCACTTAGCTAAAAAGAGGTGGAATTGGGATTTGAATTTAGAATTTGCATATTGGATGTGTGCTGTATTCTTTTTTATTAGTACATAGTCACAGTATGTAATGATTATGTTCCTTGTGAGGAGGTGGTACATGTATAACACACCGTATTTCATTTTTTTTTTTTTCTGGTACCAGGCATCAAACTCACAACCTCGTGCTTGCCAGGCAGGAACTGTGCCACTGAGCCATATCCCCAGACCCCTAATTTGTTTTTACACCCCTCCATTTCATCAATCTCCCTTTTTTTTTTTTTTTGTCTTTTTGAGACAGGGTCTCGCCGTGCAGTTCAGGCTGGTCTTGAGCTCATTTTGTAGCCTAGGCTGGTCTCGAACTCACAATGATCCTCCTGCCTCCGCCCCCCCAAGTGCTGGGATTACAGGTGTGAGCCACCGTGTCTGGCAATTTTTTTTTTTTTTTTTTACTGGTACCAGGGATCGAACTCACTACCCTGCACTTGCAAGGCAGGTGCTTACGCCGCTGAGCTAAATCCCCAGCCCCCAATTTCCCCTTTTGCTAAAGACCCATTTCCCTGATTACTCTTATCTTCTTTTACTTTGCTCTTTAATTTATTTATACTCTGGATTTCTCATTTAAGAGAAATGATGCGATATTTAAGCTAGTGTGTCTGATTTATTTCACTTAACACTATTTACTTTCATTAGCAATACTGTCTTACTGGCCATATTCCATATGTGACTTGTAGTTAATCTAAGGTAACTCCCTTGAAAAGTTTCAAGTTTATTTGCACTGCCAACAATGTGACAGATAACACATATTTGTGCTAAGTGAATTAATGAATTGGATGGTATTATAAAATTGTAACTAATATAGTATGACCATTGTTTCATTTTTCTTAGCTTCAGGTAATAACTTTTTCACTGCAGGTCTTCTTAGGAAATGCCTATAGCCGACACTGGCTAGTCTGGTTTTTTGTTTGTTTGTATTATCTTTTTGAGACAGGGATTCTCTATGCAGTTCAGGCTGGCCTTCAACTTACAGAGATCCTTCTGCCTCAGCCTCCCAAGGACTGGGATGATAAGTCTGCAACACCACGCCTAGCAGCACTGGCTATAAGGAAGCCTCCACTTTTAAGATTACAAAAATGTGGGCAAAGAAATTCCTTACTAAATCTATTTGTATTCCTAAATTCATTTTTGTTTGCCAACACTCAAAACTTCTGTGTGTTTTATTTAGCATTTTTCCTTTTTTTGGCGGGGGGGGGGCTCTGTTGAATATGGATTTATTGGTATTAGGTAGCTTTGCATTGTAACAGATCACTGAATCCTCATAAAAGAAGCTTTACGGAATTTAGACATGCTATTCATGATACTCAACTTTGGTTCCAGAACTTTGAAGGCAATAATGATCTTTAACTTTGCTTTATTTTACATGTTTCTTTCAGAATTCTCCACTTTATCAGTACTTACAAGATTTGGGACACACAGACTTTGAAATATGTTCTTCTTTGTCTCCAAAAACAGAAAAATGCATGACAGAGGGACAACAAACACCTCCTCCAAGAGTCCTATCAAAGGTGAGCAAGCGTGCATGTCCTTTTTATCATTTAGCGGTGTTTTGACTGATACCTAGAAGACCAGAGTCAGGGGCTTAGCACTCACACCCAGGCAATGCTAGTCAAGCACTGTGCCCAGCCTTCTTTTTTTTTTTTGTATTGGGATCAAACTCGGGACCTTGCACTTGCCAGGCAGGCGCTCTGTCACTGGCTGTATCCCTGGCCCACTCCACCCTTTCTCACATTTTGACCCAGAGTCTCACTAAGTTACTCACACTGGCTTTAAATTTGCAGTCTCTCTGCCTCAGCTTCCCAAGCATAATAACTGGGATTACAGATGTTCAGCCACTAGAACCATTTTTCTAATCATCTGTAGTTATTCTTCCCATTCTCCTTTTCAGGAATGGATGTTCTGAGGTGGGTGTGGTAGTGCTCGCCTATATTCCCAGCACTCAGGAGGCTGAGGCAGGAGGATCGCCAAGAGTTCGAGGCCACCCTGGGCTACATAATGAGTTCAAGCCCAGTCTGAACTACATAGTAAGACACTGCCTCAAAACCTTCTCTTGAAAAAAATTAAAATTAAAATAAAAAGATAAATATTTTTGGGAAAGAGTTTGAAAGCAAAACCTAAAGCCATATCTGATATGCCATTTGTAGACTAATCTTTTTCATTTCTGACAAGTACTTTATATATAGAAATGTTGTTTAGTTTATAAAGAAATGAGAGCTTAAAATTTCATCCCCTCAAAAATCAAGGAACAGTAAAAAGCCTAAGCAGATGATGTTTTCAAAAATCACCACAGTAGTCAGGTGTGGTGGCATGTGCCTGTAACCCCAGAACTTGGGAGGCTGAGGCAGGAGGATCGTTGTGAGTTCAAGACCAGCCTGGGCTACAAAGTTCGCTCAAGCCTAAACTGCATAGCGTGACCCTGTCTCAAAAAAAAAAAATCATCATGTCAAAAAAGTGCCTTTATTCTTCATACTGCACTTGTCTAAAGGCAACAACATTTTAACTGTGAACTCCATGTCTCTAAAATGAATTTTGTTATTAAATTACTCGGTCATTCTCAGGGAAAATTTTTAGAATTGCCCACAAAATTCTGTTCAAAGAGTGAAATAGCAGTTATTTTCTTTGGAAAGCAATTTTTGTATGTGATCTTGAAGAAGCAGTCATTAGTGTTATACTTGCTTTCTCTCTTTTAACTTTATTTTCTCATGTGATTATTATGTTCTTATTAAGTAATCTGTCCTGGCATTCCTACCACAAATACTCATTCTCTATCTTTTCTGGATTTTTTTCCTGCAATGATTCTTCTGTTCATTTGATTTCAGTTTAGTTTTTTTATTTTGTTTTTGTTTTTGAAACAGTGTCTCACTATGGAGTTTCAACTGGCCACACACTCATGACAGTCCTCCTGTAGCAGCCTCTTGAGTGCTGAGATTACAGGCCTGCACCACTTCAGGGATGATTTCTAAATGTTCTTTGCATTTTTAGTGTCAGGCCGCTTCTTTCCACCCTGATCAATTTCATCTACTTCTTGGCTGCTTACTGCAGTCTTGCTGAGTTCCAGGGACTCATTAGACATTTTCACCTGTACATGCCCCGAAAGCTCAGATTCAGCAGGGTCACAACAGGACTTCTTCACTTATTCAGCCACTCCCCTGAACAAACAAGCAACATAGATTTTCTCTATTCCCAAAGTACTGTTCCGAAACAAATGCCATTACTATCTTAACTCAGATAGCGAATAATGTTCCCAAGATAAACGGGCTGCAGCAGGGTGTCTTCTCACAATTTTTTAAAGCCTGATTTCCAGGCTTCATTCCAAACCTACTGAATCAGACCCTGTAGTTTGTGGGTCCAGAAGCACGTTTCTATCTAAAATCCCTGGTGAGTTTGTTGTATAACTAAACTTAGAAACTAATGAGGAGGCTGAAATAGGCTGGCAAAATGTATAGCCTGGGTAATTGTTTCCTCCCTTTTTCTGATAAAAATTCTGACTACTTAGAAGTCAATTACTTGAAGTTTCTCTGCTTCCTGGTATGTTCAACAATCCTGTACAATATCATTTGTCTCTCTTCAGCAGGGCATCTTGTTAAAAGTGGCTGAAACCATCAAAAGTTGGATTTCTTTTTCTCAGTGTGTTAAGAATAATGACTTGCTTCGTAAATTGGTGAGTATTCACATCTTTGTCATTTTTCAGAGGTTCTTTTTATTAGTAAGATAATTGATGAATTAGAACTTGTTTTGCTACCAACTTGGGCAATGATTAATTTTTATTACAAATAACTGGGGACCTTGTAATTTGGGCTTATTGATATTCTTCATAGCTTTATGGAAGGCTATTTGCCATGTAGAACAGACTGTTCTAGTTGTTATTCAAACTAATTTATTGCAATTACTTTTTCCATAACAGGTGTTTCTCTCGGGGAGGAAGGGAATGTATCTATTAGTAGGCTCAGTTCAGTCTTGAGAGTCTGGTAAATTACAGAGCTTCCCAGAGACTTGAAATAGTCAACTTTGCGTGGGACGTGGTTTCGCACACCTGTAATCCCAGGAATCAAGAGGCTGAGGCAATAAAGTCTCTGAGAATTTGAAGCCAGTCTGGGCTACAAAATGAGTTCAGGCCAGCCTGAACTGCAGCAAACCCTGTCTCAAAAAGAAAGAAAGAAAGTCAACATTGAGAGCTTTGTGATTCCCCCCACCCCTGTCTCTGCTGTAATGTGACTGCCATTTAACCTATTACCGCAAAGGGGGTGTGTTTCGATTTTCTTACAGCCTAAGCTGGTATAGTGAACTTTTTTAAGGTGTTAAGCTCTTGAGGGCAGCACATGGTGGCACTCTCCTGTTCTGCCAGCATTTGGGAGGATCACAGCAAGTTTGAGGCCAGCCTGGGCTATGTAGTGAAGTTCAGAGTCAGAACTATATAAAGAAACCATGTGTTAAAAAACAAATGAACAAAAATATTAAAATTCTTGTGGCTCCCAGAAGTAATAATCAAGTTACCAGTAAATGGATTTCAGGATCCTCTGCTGGCCTCACTCTTCTTGTGATTTAACATTCATAAAAAGGTTGTTTACAAAGCACTTTCATGTCTTACATCAGACCACATTATAAGATTTAATGTAGTTTACCAGTGAAGAGACCAAGGTTCAGGCAATCCAGTTCAAGTTAATAACTAGTTTGGTAAAGTATCCAACAACGTCTGGTAGAAGGTGCTAGCGGCAGAACTTGAACCCAGGTCTCCTCGCCCAAAGCACATGTTCTTGCCCTATAGCTTGCATATTACTGTTTTTTGACTGAATTTATGTTTTAGTGATCCATGTTACCGAGTTCTCTGTTCAGGGTGGATCTGTGTAGAAAGTGTATTGAGAAGCTCAGTGTGTCTTGTCGTCTCCTAGAGTGGCAGCTTTGTGCAGGGGTTGTCATCTCATCTGCAGTGACACAAGACCACGGAGGTGCAGAGCTCTGTGAACACCTTCCTGTGGTTTACGTGGAGTCCAGTCCATCGTCCCTGGCCACACATGTCCCATCAGGTCTTACTGCAAAGTGCCAGCCTCTTCCAGATCCCCTTGGTGCCAGGATCATGGAGAATGGCAGGAACATAGAACCAAAGAAATCGTTTATCAGAAACCAAACAAGGAACTGCCCAGTTGGCTTCTGGCATGAGACTGCTTGACTTGTTACATCTTGATTGTGACATATTTAGAATTTCACTATACACATGTTGAAGTAGGCCTTCTTTCGTTTTACAAGAATATTGGCAATTGCTCCTAGATTCATGAATATCTTACTATTATTCTTTTTAATAATGCTTAAAGATTAAAACAAGAGTGATTCCTTTATAACTAAGCACTGTTTAGCCTGTAGCATTCTTTCACACCTGTATTTCATTTGCTCCTCCTATCAGCTTCATGAAATAGCCTTAACTGCAGGTGTCTACGGCCCAGCCACACTACACATGCCTGTCTCATATGAAATAGCCTTAGGATATTGAAAGGTTCGTGGCTTTTATTGGTATGACTCGGGAAGGTGGGCGGGAGTTGTGGCAGTATGTGAGGAGAAAGAAACCTTGTAAGCACTGGCTGTAATGAGAAACAGCAGTTTTGCAAGCATTGGCTGTAATGAGAAACAGCAATTTTGTACCAGGCATGAAGACCTCCAGGTAGCAGTGCAGTGGACGGCTTGATGTATACAGGGGTGGCACCTTTACCAGGTGCAGGAAGGTATAATTCTTCTTAAGTCAGAAACAGCTGAAATGTTATCCCTTGTCTTAGCTCTGGAATCTCACACTCTGCTGCTGTAGAGCCATTCCAGCCATGGGACAGGGAGACTGATGATTCTCACTCACATGCTGCCAGACTCAGTCACAATCTTTTAGCCAAGTAAGGGAGCATCTGTATTAACTTGGCCATCTCTGCATATCTCAGTGAATAGGACTGCAGAAGAGGTTAGGGGAAAATCAAGACAAGAGGCTTTCTCTCTCCACAGAGGGCTGCTTGATAGTTTCCCACAAACCTGGTCTTCTCAGTTCAAATAAAGCTATTAATAACAAACAAACAAAAAAAGATAAGACTGTTGTGACATGTTTCTTAATTTGGCAGTGACTTTTCCTGGACATTTGATTGTCATATTGAATTCCAATTTCCATAGTTTCTGTATTTAATTTTTATATTTAAAGTTTTATATTTAAAGTTTTATATTTATAGTTAAAGAGTAATATAAAACAGGTAATGGCTAGAGAAGCTGAGGCAGGAGGATAATGAGTTCAAGGCTAGCCTGTGCTACATAGTAAATTCCAGGCCAGCCAGGACTACATGGCAAAATCTCATCTCTAAGTAAGTAAGTTAATTAATTAATTAATTAATTAATGTTATTACTTATCCTGAAGAAACTCATTCATTAGTTTAATCTGAATTGACTTAAACAGCTATCATCATCAGAAAACAGTTAAAGGTTTTACTTTGTAGAGGCTACCTAATCAGTAAGATAAGATAGCTTTAGTTCTTCAAAGCATCTTGATCCCTGTCAGCCTCATTTGTATGGCTGGATTATTGTAAATTGTTGGTTTGGAACACTCTTTACTAAAATATAGGAAGGTTGATCCATGGGTACTAAATCACAGATAGAAGTAAGAAGTTGTGCTGTGCTACTAAGGGCGTGACCACAAACAGCAGTAATAATACATGTACAGTGTACATTTCAAATTACTAAATGATAAGGAGGTATGTCTAACCCAATTAAATTGTATGTAAGGTTGACATATGTGGTATTAATTAACATGTACCCACTAATATGTCAAAATAAATTTTAAAATCTACCAGAGATACAGGATTTGAAATCAGGAGTCTGGAAAGTTACTTGCCTTGTTGGGCTGGGCTTTTCGCTGTGTAAAATGGAGAGAGGATTACTGCACACCATAGCTGCTGTGAGATTAACCTGCCTGCTCCAGCACTGCTTCCTCCCTGCGCCTCTCTAACGTGGCTATTCTAATAGTGGCATCAGAGGGTCCCGCCCCCAGATGAGAGCAGCTTCCTTCCTGTCTGCCCTACTCTTCTGCTCTCCCACCTGGCCAGTTCTCATTCATCCTTTAAGACTAGCTCTAGCGTACTTCCTTGATTTTCCCTGATTTGAGATTTGGTCATTCTGCGCTTTGTTCCTAGCATCGTTGGCGTAGTCATCACACTCCTCTGCACATTATGTGGGAACCATTCACTTTTCCATTCTGTCCATTAAACTGCAAAATGTTTAAGACTAAAAGCTTTGAGGCTGGGGGTGTGCCCCAGTGCAGAGTGCTTGTCTTAACATACAGGGTGCCCTGGATTTGATCCCCACACACATGCACACAGCACCCATACACACATGCTCACGTGCCTTAGAAGAGACTTGTATGTCTTATTCATTTTTTGTGTCTTCAGTGTCAAGCCTAGTCCCTGACTTACAGAAGGTGTTATTTGATAGGTAAAGGAAGAAAGGGAGGAATAAATGAGCTGGAATATGTGAAGACATTTTGTAAACTACTATGTGGTTTTCTATTATCTACTTTAATGACATATTTTTAAGTATCTCAGTGTCCATCTGTAGAAGGATTTGATCCTGCTGATCTAATCCTAGATTTGGCACTGGGTTGGTGGCACGCACCTGTGATCGCAGCACTCAGGAGGGTGTGGAGTATCACCATCAGTAGGAGGCCAGCCGGGGGGCCACCCAGAAATGCATAACAAGACCCTGTCTCAAAAAACAAAACCAAGCAAAAATAATAGTAATTCTTCTTCAACTTGGGTTACATTGATTCAGGGTCAGCGTGCTTTCATTGTGTTTTATATGTGGATTACATTTCCCACAGTATATACCAATTTAATTAAGTAGGTTTAAGTAACAGGCTTATTAACCTGTAGTGACTTAATATCTCATCATTAAAACTTTGTATTTCACACCTGGTAACTTAATAATGTCCAGCACAATCTTTATTGTTTCACCTTTGTAGTGAAAATAAAACTCCATTTATCATATTAAAGACAGATTAGACTGGTATTTCTTCTTAGAGTCTGGACTGAAAACACACACCTCTAAATTGCCTTATATATTAGAAACTTGAAGTGTAGCATTTAATAAAATTTTGTGTGTGTATTAATACCTCTCTTCCGGTATTTTAATGGCAAGGATACTGGATTTCGACTCGACTCACTGCATACTATCCTGCAACAGGAAGTTCTGTTACAAGAGGATGTGGAGCTAATCGAGCTACTTGATCCCAGTATCCTGTCTGCAGAGCAAGCTCACCGGCAGGAACATGGACATCTTCCAACGCTCTGCTCCCTGGCAACCCCTAATATTTGGTACTTCCTGAAAGCCTCTACTCTTCAACTGCTTACATACAGGGTATTCCTGGAGGAAATCCGTGCCCGTGCTCCCCATTGTACGGGCATCATAAACATTCATACAGTTAGCATCATGATGGATGTAAGGCTACATCAGTGGCAGGAAACTGCTTGTCTAAAGTAAATATGGTGAAGCTAGGAGAAAAAATCCAGTTTGATTATTATGTGTTTCTAATGCAGTAAAATTAGTTCTGTGCTTAGCAGCCTACCAGAAAGGGGTAAATATGCAGAAAGGAATCTCTTATCCATACATCTTTGCAACCCATTGTTGATATTTCTTTATAAACAACAAATTCTACCAGCCACACCACAGAGACTCTCTAAGGATGGGGTGAGATATGGAGATAAACAATCAGCTGTCGCTATTTTGACTGAGAAGAGAGGAAGGGAACATAATTTGATGGTTTAAAGTAACCTGAAATGCATTTGTGAGATTGAGATAGGAGTTAGGGGCCAGCTTGGGTGACATAGTGAGACACTATCTCAAAAAAAAAAAACAACAAATGAAATAAAAAGTAGCCTGAAACTTTTAACCACTTGAAGCATTTGGGTCTAATGCAGAAGTCCTGGGCCATAATTTTTTTTACAAAAAAGAAAAAGTGGATTGTGAAAAGAGCTCGTAGAAAAGCTCTCTCTGTTGCTCGATTCTGTTAGAGTTTGCTAAGCTTGCCCAAGAGGGCAGAGCAAGTCCAGGGTACCCGAGGCGCTGTGTGGCTGCTCCAGCGCAGAAGCGAGTACAGCCAGTAGCCGTCACGTTCCTGGCGCACTGACAGCTCCTTCTGTGGTAGCAGAGATCTGAGCTCAGTGTCTTCCAGTTCTGCGGTTGCCCAAGCATGCTTATGAGGAACTCAGGATTTTGTCCTTAAACAGTAGAAGAATTTTCCAGGAATGGTGGCACTTAGGAGGCCAAGGCAGGAGAATCACAGGTTTAAGGCCAGCCTGGAAACTTACCAAGATGAGTCTTTTTTTTTTTTTAAAGACCCATCTTCACAGTGGATCTAATGTCTTATCGATTTTGTAGACCTCAGTTTACAATTGCTGTTAGGATTAAAGTATCTCATATTTCTTGTCTGATCAAGACCATTTTCTTGGTTCTCTAGGGATGTTTCAATACTATTTGCCTTCATTAGTTTGCTTGTTATGCTTCCCACCTGGTGGATTGTGTCTTCCTGGCTGGTGTGGGGAGTGAGCCTGTCTGTGTATCTGGTCACTCGAGCTGTAAGATTATGGAGGACAGCCAGACTACAAGTGACCCTAAAAAAATATGGCGTCCGTTTGGAAGACATGGCAGCAAACAGCCGCGCTTTTACTAACCTTGTGAGAAAAGCCTTACGTCTCATCCAAGAAACTGAGGTCATTTCCAGAGGCTTTACACTGTGAGTTCAATTTTCATTGTTTTTTTTTTTTTTTTTGTACTGGGGATTAACTCACAACCTTGCACTTGCCAGGCAGGCACTTAGGCCACTGAGCTAAATCCCCAGCCCTTTCATTTTATTCTTAAATGATTCTTTTCTACTGTATAGTTTAAGGAGACTATTTCTTGCCTGTTTTCATTTTTGTGTTGTGTTTATAGGAAAAAAGCGGGTTACTCTTTATAACTCATTGTGGTCTATGCACTGTTCATTGAAGGGAATGACAGTCCATGCTAGATTTCATACAGAGTCCCATTTTGCTTATCTGCTCTGAGAAACCAAGTGTCTTAAGGTTCCTGAGAGTCTGCATCTATAACCATGGGACTGCATGCAGTTATACGGAAAGCATCTAGTCCTGAGCCCAGTGTACATGGGGAGCCCCGGCAGTGTCTTTCCCTTTACCCCCACCAAATGCCCTTTGTCTAATATAAGTGAGATGTGTCTGGCATGAATACACCTTTGGACTTCTCAGTAATAGTTAATACTCCTTGAAGCTGTGCGTGGTGACACACACCTGTAATCACAACACTTGGGGGCTGAGACCAGAGGATCACTGCAAGTCGGGGGCCAGCCTGGTCTACATGGTGACTTCAAGGCCAACCTGAACTGCATAGGGAAACCCTGTCTCAAAAATAAACAAATAAATAGTAATGATAATAAAACTATAGGTTAGCAGGTACCATGGTACTGGTACTTTCAGAATATTATGCAGATAGTGTTATTTTCTGTTCCCTTAGGAAACTGTTCAGCAGTGCAGCTTTAAGTGGGCTCCAGGCTCTATAGCTGCTTCCCAGTTTTCTTTTATGGGAAAAATCACTTACTGAGCACTAGCTATGTTCTTTCTACAATTCTAGTCACTGTTGGCCACAGCTAGAGTCTACAGTGGTAAATGGTAGAGTAAATACCCACATCCACTCCTTGTGCTTCAGAAGCCTGCTTCCAGTGCACAGCTAACGCTCACAAATGGCAGCTGGACTGTAGCCTGTAGATGGCTAACTTCAGTAACCATCTAACTATGGCAGTCTATAAGTGGGAGGAAATACCTCTATGGTGAAGAAGTCTCATTGCCTTTAATTGGTAGTATCTAGAAAATTTTGAGAAGCGGGAGAGAAAACCCTCTGCCAGGCTTTGCATCCTTCACTCTGCTGTGCTCTAGAAAGCTCATAAACAACCTGGATAAAAGGCTGCCTTTGGGAAACTGGGACACGGAATGGAAGAGTCAACCTGGTTGTGTTCTGCATGACAGTTCTATTTAAATGATCTCTGCACAGGGGGTTTTATGCCTCTTTCTGCTCAACCCAAAGTGACCAGACATCCTCAGAATCTGTTGTTAATGTCTCTGTTAGGTTAAGACCCCTTCTTGGTAGAGGATAGCAAACTTTAAATTGTTGAATTTAAAAGTTAAAAATGAGATGTAAACTAAGCACTATCTCCCTTTCATTCTTAAACTCCCCACCATTTTCTTGCACGGCCTCACTGCTTAAAGTGAGTGGCTGTGTACCCACCTGATAGATACTTAGGCCCACATGAGGAGCCTATGCCTTTCGTAACCTTCCAGCTTTCCCCCACGCCTCTAGGATTGGCATGAAAAGGTAAAATGGGCCAGTCAGACACAATTTACCTCCAGATTATGCTTTTCTACCCATTCAGATGGCAGAGGCAGAAGAAATACTGGAGGAAATCTTGCTTCATTTGTCTCCATCTCATTGGACCATGGATTGGAACAATGAGGAATAATAAAATTTGAATCAAAAGTTTTAGAAATATTTTTTGTTTGTAAAACTGACTTGCTAGAACATAACAGTGGCATACACTGAAGTCGTGAATGCTGATTTTGCCCTTGTGTACGTCCCCTTAATTTAAAAATAATGCCTGCCAGTTACTATCCACTGATTTTAGTTTGGCTTGATGTTAAGTTTTGAGTTAGGTCTTTCTTTCTAGTTTGAGTGTAATTACAGTGTAATTAATTTAAAATACTAATGTTGTTTTGCTACTGGAAGTTACTGGTTAGATGAAGAAAATATCACCCAGTAACTGTAATGTTTAATCCTGTATACTTTCAGTTACAAAAAAAAAACACACTGCATGACCTGTTGCGAATGGTACTTGCAGTTAATCTTAAAGTGCCCTGAAGCATGCTCCTCTGGACAGCTCTGAGAGTGGCTCTCCTGCCGCACTGTAACCCTCCCTCTGCCTTTCTGCTTGCATTCCCCTGTTGGCCACTGGGCCTGTTCTCTTTCTGCATCCCCTACTTCATTGTAAGTAGGTAAGCGCCAGTGGCGGCAGGTGGGTAAGTAACTTTGCCCTACTTTCATGAACGTACAGACTGTATTTTATACCGCACTGGCTTGTTCTGTACAGTGGCCAAGTTTGTAATTGAGGGACCCATAGAAATGTATGTTAAGAAGACCAGTGTGTTGATAATGATGCCCCTCATAGATCCGCTGAGTATAAATTTTGAAAACTGATTGTAAAGTACCTCTACTTCAGTGCACTTTAGCAGGCTGAGTACCTTTATGGAACAAATAAAAGCAAATTCCTATATAAATATTTCTACATCTTTGTTGTATCTCAACTAAAACTCACTGTTTCTATGTACCAGAGGAAGTGTTTCCCCTTTGAGAGTCTGAGTTCTCACTTGCTCTTTCTCTGGTGGTGTATGTATGAGGGAAGTGGCTATTTTATATATGGCACCTGAGTCGGGATACTTAATATCCCTTTCTAATGAGAATTAGGAGAAAGAAACTTCTGTTGTAAGTGGAGTAGAACTGTGGATTTAGGAAACAGCAACTGCAGGACACCTGTACAGTTGTATCACATTTTACTTTTCAAGTTTGCTTGACAGGGTCAGTGCTGCTTGCTCATTTACTAAAGCCGGCCAGCATTCCAGTCAGCAGCTCGTTGGCCTGCGAAAAGCTGTCTACAGGACTGTGAGTGCCAACTTCCACGCAGCGAGGCTGGCCACCCTGCACATGCTGAAAAAATATCCTTTTCTGTCTGCGTGATAAAAAGCAGGACTAACCAAGTCAGAATGGCATCCTATAGAAGTGAGCTGAAGAACAAAATTGCCTGTGTAAAGCTGATTTCCTTTGTAAAGCGGGAAATGTATTCCAGAGGGGTGACAAGGACAGGAAGAGAAACTCTCTGCTTCTGGCTCATTTTTAATGGGGAAAGATTATGAAGTCCCTTCCTTCTCTGTTCTGAGGAATATTCCAGAAGAGCACAACTTTAATCTTTGAACCAAAGGAGAAAGGGACTTCAGAGATTTGATTTGATTTGATTTTTTTGGAGAGAAGGTCTCACAATGTAGTCTAGGCTGGCCTTGAGCTCAAGCTCAAGGCGATCGTCTTGCCTTGGCCTCCCAAGTACTGGGATTATAGGCATGCACTACCGTACCTGGCTGGGTCTGACATTTAAAAGAAAAGATGAATTTGGCAAATTTGTGTCATGACCTGATAATAAGAGGACAGTAGGAAATCCTCCCCTTTCCAAAATGTAAACTTTTAAGTTCACATTTTGACTCTTGTCACTGCCTGGATGACCTTGAGCAAGTTTCTTAACCTCTCTGCACTTGCTCTTTTAATCTTTAAAATGGTAATAATAACATAGTCTTCTTTGCTGTGGTGCTGTTAGGGTCACAGGAGTTCATGGATGCAATGTGATCACTGTGTCTGGCACTCAGGAAGCAAAGACCTCGAGACAGGGAGTCTATACTTGAATTTACTAAGTTAGGGCATTGCTTCAACCAGCCAAAGAGCCAACCACGAGGTTCACGTGATCTGTGTTTCAGTAAAGATTCAGAGACGCACTCACTACAGTATGGCAAATGGAGGCAGAAAGACCGCCCCGCACCCCGAGCACGCTGGGAGCTGTGGTGCTGATCGCCTCGGTGTTGGTTGCCAGGAGACTGTGTGTGGCACGGTGCCGTCCTACACAAAAACATGTCCTAGGTAGATTGTCTCGTCTTCACTTTATGGGAAAACAAGTAGAGGTTATCTGCCAGGTATAGCGTCACACAAATAATAGGTAAAGCATTGACTGTGACTCATGACTTAAAACACTGAATATCTGTGTGTGTAACTGTGCCATCCTACCTCCAGAAAATGGAAAGAAAACACTTTGATCTGCACCAAGAGTCGCCCATCCATCCCCCCACTCCCTGAAGATTTCCCTGCAATGGATCTGGTATTCCAGGCACTGAAAAGACGATGGAAACGTCCAGAACGAGTGTTAAAGGCCTTCATTCAAAATCATGGTGACCGTGGGAAACCCGTTTCCCTAATTCTTCCGAGTTAGGGTCAATATAGTTTTCCTGCCACCTTAATTATAAACACGTTATTTTGAGTAATACCCCAGCCTAAGAATTGCAGCAATAAGAGAAACTGAATCTACATTTGTGTCAAGGTTTTACCTGTTGCAATGAAATCAGAAAGATGCTTCCCAAATTTGGCCCTGGACACTGCCGCTGATGGGGGTGTGGTCCTGCGTTCAGTGCAGACGTCATTTAGAGGTCTGAAAAAGCTGAGATTTATCCTGAGACTAAACGTTGCTCGATCTGAGTTCTGTGACACAGTTAATATCTATGTGTACCGTAGCTGTATATATCTGAACCAAGTTTTGTTCAGAAGTTAATATATTTACAGAAAACAGTTTTTATGATTAAAGTTCACATTTGAACATTAAAAAAGAGTGTTAAAGACCTTTTAGCTTGCTCCGTAGAGAAGCCAGCACTCCAGTACAGGTCCTTATGCTCAGGCCGCACTGCAGTGCAGCAGGACACTGCCCTTGGGCTTGTGGGACCAGAGACACGAGGGGCCGGCAGGAGCAGACCCTCCACCCTCGAAGGTGGATAGAAGTTAAGGGTGTGCATTCCTGGGAGGAGGAAGATAAAAGTACACACAAATAGCAGGATGTCTGTGAACAGTGGGAAATGTGCAGCTGTTAAGCAAACGGTGATAGGGTTCCTGGCGCAGGACTGGAGAGCGACTGAGAGAGGACGCAGGTGGAGCAGAGGGAGGGTCTGGCTGTGGCGCAGTAAATACACGCTGCCGCCTCAGAAGGTGGAGGTCAGGAATTACTCAGTGCAGCTGGAAATGGTGACATGTGCCCATGACTCTAGCATTTGAGAGGCTGAACCTAGAGGATCACTGAGAGTTTCAGGTCAGCCTAGGCTACACTGCAAGACCCTATTTCCAAAAGAAGAAAAAATCATTGATATTGTGGCTTTCTTGAAGTGCTGACTTTGAACTGTTGAGACAAAAAATTGTATTCACAAGAATATGAGTGGGGTTTAGCTCAGTGGCGTAAGCACCTGCCTTGCAAGCACTGGGTCATGAGTTTGATCCCGGTACCAAAAAAACAAAATCAAAAAAGAGTATTGAGTACTGTGTTAATGTATTAGTCTAAGCTTAATTCTGCTTAAAAATTGATATAAATCTCCAGTAACAGTTTGAGCTCAAGGCAAGCGTGTATGACTAGCCAAGGCGAGGGCAGCATGCTGACCAGGCGTGTTGATTGCCTTAACCCGATTTAACCTACCCCCTGAGCTCCGAGAGTGACAATGTCACCAACTACATCTGTGTCGTGCCTTTTAAGGAGCTGGGCCTGGGGCTCAGTGAAGAGCAGATCTCGGAAGAGGAAGCGCATCGCCTCACCGATGGCTTCGGCCTGCCTGCCCTGAAGGTGACCACCTGGGGGCGGGTTGTACTTATGGCTGGTCAGGTGCTCCTTCGCCTTCATCCTTGCTCACTACTTGTCACTTCATGGATGCCTTAATGATGTCTTTATTTTGTTTGGTTGTGCTTTAAGACAGGGTTTCACTATGTAGCTCAGGCTGGCCTCAAACTCACAGTGACCCTCCTGCCTCAGCCTCCCAAGTACTGGGATTACAGGTGTGTACCACCATACCTGGCTCTGTGATACTTCCAAGCTAACAGCATCATGCAGATGAAATAGAGATATTAATATTGTGATATCAAAATTCTTAATATAAGAAATGCCTTAAATTAGAACTTGGAGATATAATTAGTTGGACACAGTGGCATATACTTATAATCCCAACACTTGGGAGGCTGAGGCAGGAAGGTCACTGAGTTTGAGGCCAGCCTGAGATTCATAGCAAAACCATGCCTCAAATAACAAGAACAAAAAATTATAACAAAGGGCTTGAATTCTTGCTATGTAAAGGTACTAAGATATCTAAAATTTTCAGAGCTAGGGAATCTAGCTCAATGGTAGATTGCCTGCCTGGCTCTGGGTTTGATTCTACAGCACCATAAAAACAAACAAAAAAAACATATACAGCTTATAAGAGGTAGATCACAAGAAGAAAGACAAACACCAGTAAGCTCAACCTTCCTAATGAAGGAAAATAAGTTGATCCTTTGGACTAAGGATGCAGGAAGTTGATCACACGGAGGGTGACTCCACACTGGGGTGGGAGTGAAAGACGCTCTCCCCAGCAGCGAGGCCGGCTCCATGGAGGGGTGCGCACCCTCCTGCTCTGCCCTTCCACACCTACCACAGGCACCCAGTGTGTTCAGGGGATTACGGCACCAGACACTGCTGGCACAGATGACAGATTCCGTAATACAGCCGGTAGCAACCTACCGAAAACACATCCGAGGGACTGCTCTGGTGTCGGTAGTAGAATAAAGTTGAAGAGAAAAACTAACCTGGAAAACAGGAATTAAAGCGATTCCAGAAGAGTCTCTTAAGAAGCCAAGCCAGGCCAGGCGATCCCAGCATTCAGGAGCTGGCTTGGACTGTCAGCAAGGTCCTGTCTGTAAAACCAGACAGCATAGACAGAGACTGGCCTGATGCTAAGTCTTCTCTGTCTGAAAGACTTTTATCTATCTGAACAGGTTTTTATTTCTTTTGAGTTTTGTTTTTATTTTGTTTGTGAGACAGGAGGCTTTGCCCTGTTCCCTAGGCTGAGCTCAGTCTCATGGACTGAACTAACCCTCCTGCCTCAGCCTCCTAACTAGCTGGGGCTATGTGCATGCATCACTACATCAGGCTCCTTTAAATTCTCAACTAGTTTTTTTTTTTAATTATAAAATGCTATATTTTCTGATTTTAAAAATGAATCTAGTCAGAGGTGGTAACACATGTTGTAACCCCAGCACTAAGAAGACTGAGGTAGGAAGATCACCATGAATTTTAAGACCAGATTTCAAAAGACATAAAATCCACACATTATGAAGCAATTTAAATCAAAATTTCCTGATTACCCATAGCTTATGGACAGCCCCTTATCCAGAGCAGCTTCCTTTATCCAAAAATATACACAGTATTTCTGAGTTTCATCTGAACAGAAAATGACAGGATTTAACTCATAATCGGTCATCTTGGTTTGAAGGAGTTGTTTGTTTCTTTGAGACAGGGTCTCATTAGGAAGTTTAGACTGGTGTTGAACTCACATTGTAGCCCAAACTGGCCTTGAACTCAAGGCAGTCCTCCTGCCTCAGCCTCCCAGTGCTGGGATTACAGGAGTGCACCACCACGCTCAGCAGTTGGTTTTAAAATGGAGCAGTAAGTGATACCAACTTGATTTCTCATACATGCCTCCTCCCAGAATGCTATCCTCCCAGGTCAGGCTCTGATCCACAGCCCACCCACACTCCTTGCTGCTCTTTCCACGCTGTCCTTCCCTTCCTGCCTCCCAACACAGGGCCTGCAGGGAGCTTGCACTCAGCCCTGGGCCCTGGTGGGAGTAGGAGCATGGCTGCGTCTTGTTCCTGGCAGTGTTGGGCTTCTTCGGTCACCTTGTTTCACATCGTGGCCACAGCCTTGGTCTCCCCTCTTCTCTTCCCCAAAGTCTTTTCTCCTTGACCCATCCACCAAGAAAGCTGTCTTGTTGCTGATTATCTATTCCCCTCCCTCCATCCACATGGTATTTTTCTTTCTTCCTTTGTTCATGGCTGTTTTGTTTTTTGTTCGTTCGTTAGTTCATTGTTTGTTGAGACAATGTGGCAGACCTGGAACTCACAGCCATCCTTCTGCCTCAGCCTCCTGTGCTGGGAATTACAGGCATGGGCCACGATCCTTGGCTTTGACTGTATTGTTAACAACCAGAAACAGTGTAGGGCAGGTCACTGATGCTCAAGAAATGTTTTCTCAATGCATAAAAGAAAAAAAAAAATACATGTGGACACAAAACATTTTGCTTGAACTGGAAAACTTGCAGGAAAGTTGTCCATAGACAAGCATTCCTAGGTTGCTAGGTGTCGTTAGCAATATGTAAATTTGGCCTTGCTCACTTTCAAAAAATAATAGTTAAATTATGTGAAATTATTTTAGTTCATTACTTGCATAACTTTAAAATTTCATGTAGTGAAATCATCTAATACCCACTTAGATGGACATTGGTCCTCTTTCATGTTGTGAACAAGTGGACTCTCCAATGCTAACAGTTCTGTCCCTTCACTGTCCGCCACTCATCTCCGTGCCAAGTGGTCCTGTGAGCTGCTCAGGGGCCACACTCCCCTGAATGGGGCTCCACTGCCAAAAGCTGGGGTGCCAGCCCCGCTTAGGCCTGTCCAGAATAGGTTTCTTTCTGGGATGTGATCACTCGTGGACTGGTTTGCAGCTCGTTTCTGAGCTGATTTCTAGGCTGAGAGAATGTGCTTGGTTTGAACCCCAAAGTCTTAACCATCATTAGTGACTCATTGGTTTCCCGATCTGGGACAGAGCTGTATCCACAATTCTGGACCCTGTGTTCCCACAGCCATGCCTGAATAATCTGATGGAACATTCTCAGCTAATCTTAGTTAGTCAAGCTCAACTGTATTCATTATTTGGGATAAAGTTTAAAAATGAGGTAGGCATGGTGGTGCATGCCTGTAATCTCTGCACTCAGGAGGCCGAGGCAGCACTACTGCGATTTAGGAGCCAGCCCGAGCTACACAGCAAGAAGCTGTCGCAAAAACCAAAACAAAACAAAAAGTTTTTAAAAATTTAAAGCAAGTTATGCTATCAAGTTTATAGTTTATTTTAAATGCTGACCAACTTTTTTACTGATCAGTCCTTCTCTTTAGGTTCTGTTTCAGCTCTGGGTGGCACAGAGCTCGGAGTTCTTCCGACGCTTGGCTTTGTTACTTTCCACGGCCAACTCGCCCCCAGGGCCGGAGCTGAGCCCTGGGCTCCTGCCGCACAGCATTCTGGCGGAGGTGACCCGGGGCCTGCCCCATGCCCACGCCGCCTGCCTGGAGGAGCTGAGGCGCAGCTACGAGTTCTACCGCTACTTCGAGACCCAGCATCGCTCGGCGCCCCCGCGGGTCTCGCGAGCCCCACAGAAGTCGCAGGAACTGAGCAGTGTGCACACGGCCGTGCGCAGCCTGCAACTCCACCTGAAGGCGCTGCTCAATGAGTAAGTTCCAGCCTGGAGCCGCAGGCGTCTTTCTGGTGCCCTCAGGGCTGCTGGACTGTGTCCTGGCTGGCAGGAGGTGATGGAAGTGAGACTTGCAGTGTAAAGGGTGGCTTAGAGCTGCAACTGTAGCAGAGAACGCGATTTGGAAGTACTAATTGCAGAGAGCACATTTTCTGCTTTTCTTAATTTCACCAGAAAACCTAAAAAGACAGGATGAAGGCACATGTTGTTCATTGTTGTCCAGAGCAGAAATGGAGAAGGTTGTTAAGAGATTCCCGCTGGGCTTGGTGGCGCAGGCCTGTGACCCCAGCACTCAGGAGGCTGAGGCAGGAGGATCCCCAGGAGTTCGAGGGCAGCCTAGGCTACATAGCAAGACCCTGTTTCAAAAAACCACAAATAAGTAAGTCAAACCGCAGACATAACAGCATTGTTCAGGGCCATGTTGCCTGTGCTATACCAGGCATTGTTCCCTGACCCCTGCCTGGCCAGATTAAGGTTGCTGAGGCACATATTTGCCTTGTCATGCATCTGAAAACCTTCTCTGGTTTCCAAGGAGAGAAGCTTAGACTGAAGTGTGCACAATACTCCATGGAAAGGGTGACCCTGCCAGGTGCGGTGGTGCACACCTGCAATCCCAGTGCTTGGAAGGCTGAGGCAGGAGAATCACTGTGAGTTCAAGGCCAGCCTGGGCCATGAAGGGACCTCAAGGCCAGCCTGAACTGCATAGTAAAACCTTGTCTCAAAAAGACCAAAAAAAAAAAAAAAAAAAAAAATGGCCATAGAGCCAGATGTGATGACACACACCTGCCCACCATGCAGGGCCCCAGCATGCAGGGCCTCAGTGCTTCTGAAGCCAGCCCGGGCTATGTAATGAGTTTAAGGCCAACCTGGTCTCAGTAAAGGGTGCGGAGGGGGCACCACCACCCGACCACGGGCTAAGCCCTGCGGCATCCCATCTGCCATGGTCCTGCACACGCTTTGTACAGGCACAGATTCCCCTCATCCTCCAGAGCTGCCTCCAAAGTGCCTCTTCCTTAGCCACTGCCTGTCGGTACCTGTAACTGGGAAGAATTTGGATTCCCGTAACATCACCCGTGTGTCTGCTTAAGATGTTCTTTTGGGCCTGGAGTCAGCCCAGCTTTATCAGCTTTATGACTCTGGGCAGGTTTTTCTGTTTTGTTTTCTATGTCCCTAAATTAAATTCGTGACTTATAAAAAGAAAATAAAATGTTTTATCTGAGCATGGTGGTGCATGCTTGTGATCCCAGCACTAGGGAGGCTGCAGCAGGAGGACTGAAAGTTTGAAACCAGCCTGGGCTCCATGGCAAGTACTAGGCTAAGTACAGAGTGAAACTTAGTCTCCAAAACCCAAGTGCAGGAGTTAGCGGTGTGGAAGGCTTCCACGGTGCCATGTAGCTGTGGAGCCATTCTGCCTAGGAACATTGGCATCTAGGCCTCTTTTCTAAATGAGCTTTAGGGCCGGGGATTTAGCTCAGTGGACAAGCACCTGCCTGGGAAGGGTGAGGTCATGAGGTCATGAGGTCATGATCCCCAGCAGCAGTGGGGAAAAAAAAGGTAACTGTAAGCCTTTTAAATGACACATTCCTCACTTTGTTTTAGAATCTGTTTGTGTTTTTCTCTATAACCCAGGGTAATAATTCTTGAAGATGAACTTGAGAAGCTTGTTTGTACTAAAGAAACTCAAGAACTAGTGTCAGAGGTTTATCAAATCCTAGAACAGAAATTAAAGTTGATCGAGCCCCATGTTCAAGCGAGCAATAATTGTTGGGAAGAGGCCATTTCTCAGATGGACAAACTGCTCCGAAGGAATACAGACAAAGGTACCTGGGAGAGCTTTCTTTGGCTGTGCCTGTCTCACATACTCATCCGCTCAGAGGGTTTTATTGAGCGGCTTTCTTATCTGGAGGAGGAAACTGGTGCCTTTACTTTACTTGGGAAGAGTTGCGTTTAGCTGGTCCTGGGGGTACAGCACTTGGGAGGCTGAGGCAGGAAGATGGCCACATAGTGAGAGACCTTGACTCAAAAAAAAGAAAGCTGAATTCACGTGTTCAAACTGACACTGAATCCAAAGTGTTGACTCTCGTGTTGAATATGAAAATGAACATGATTTGTTCACTAAGTTATTTCTTTTTGAAAAAAACTGAAATGAGCTAGGAAATTTTGAGTGTTTCCCATTATCACAACTTCTAGAAACTTACAGTTAATAAAGGAATGAGTCTCTGGTCACAGGTCAGAGACTGAGTTTTCTTCTGAGGTAAATGGCTGAAGTAACTGCCCTGCCGTAGCGGCCCTGGACATTCATTCCTAAGCATTGGTATTAGCGCTACAGTGTACGAGCGCATTGCCTTGCGAGGTAAAAGGAAGGTGTGAGATTTCACCGCCAGAATGCTCTCGTCTGCCTCTGATTTGAGGCTTGTTTGCCTATTAGTAGTTTATTTTAAATAGTTTGCCTGTGAGTTTTTTTTTTTTTTTTTCACCACTATACTAACGAGGATGCCTGTGAGTTTTTAATTGTGTTATGAGCCCACACTGTGTCGTCCTGGCTTTACCAGGAGGCCAGTGAGACTTACAGAGTCTGCATGGTCGCCAGAGATACTTTAGTGTTTACCACCAGGATGATCCAGTGAACGCTTTGCTCTCTCCCTTTTACACTTTACGCTGCAGAAAGGTGAAAGACATCCTTTTTCCACACCTTACTTCCTTATGTCAGTAACTTGCGGATTCTGGTTCTATCCAGGCACTCAGCTCAGTAGTAGAGTCTTATCTGTGTTGCTCAGATTGTCCAGGGCTCACCCAGAAGGAGCACGTTGAAGTGGGTTTGTACTAAATTGTTGTTGGAGTGCTCCCTTACTGCCTGTACCCCGCCTTGACATCAGCCAGGTCCCTAAGAAACCCTGGTCCTTCTGACGGACAGTGGCATTTAGAGACCGAGATCTGACTAGGGGTGGTGTCCTAGCACTGCTGCGATCCTAGCACTGAGGAGGCTGAGGCAGGAGGGTCACTGTGAGCATCTGGCCAGCCGGGGCTGTGTAGCGAAACTTGCCTCAAAGGAAAAAGAAAAAAGCCAGGCTCTAGAGCTCAGCATGCGTATTGCTGCTAGGCGCCTTTGCTTGTAACCCTTGGTGTGTGACTGGAGCTGTGAGTGCATGTGCTATGTGGACCCCACACGTCGGGGTCTGTGTGTGAGTGTGTGTGTGTGTGCACATGCATGTTACAAAGTAAACCGTGAGCCACGCAGCCCTCTGGTTCCGGGTCTGTACCACCTGATTGGTTCTGCCAGCCCCTTCCCCCTTTCCTGCACCTCCCTGCTGGATGTTGAAAATATGGATTCCATCATCTGCAAAGCTCTTCCCTGACCACCCGCCCCACCTCGAGTCTGCCACCACCTCCCTGTTGTGAGTCCCTCCTGGCCAGGTAGCTCCCACTGCCCGCAGCGCCTGTGCCATCCAGGGCTCCTGCAGCGAGGCCCAGACCTTGCCATCCTGGCTGGCCCAACCCTCCCTGTGCCTCCCCCCAAAGTATCCTGAGTTCACACCCACCAGCCCTTGCCACCTAGGTTCCTGCCTATGGGCAACTGTCCCTTGCCTCCTCTAACCCATATCCTACTTCACCACGGCATTTTACTTTATTTTATTTTATTTATTTATTTTTGTGATACCGGGGATCAAACTCACGACCTCATGCTTTCCAAGCAGGCGCTTATGCCACTGAGCTAAATCCCCAGCCCCTACCACAGCATTTTAGAAAGTATTCTTATAACCAGGTATGGGAGCACATGCCTGTATAATCAGAAGGCTGAGGCAGGAGGCTTGATCCAAGTTTAAAGTCAGCCTGGACTACACAGCAGGACCCTGTCTCAAAGAAACCTGGGTACATAGTGAATTCAAGGCCAGTTTGAGCTACAGAGAGACACTGTCAATAAATAAATCTTAACATTTCATGAAGAACTAACGTGTAGGGGCTGGGGATTTAGTTCAGCAGCATAAGCGCCTGCTTTGCAAGCAGGCAGTCGTGAGTTCGATCCCTGGTACCGGTAAAAAGGAAAAAGACAGAAAGAAAGAAAGAACGAACTAACGTGTTTATATCCTCAAAACTGAAAAATTGTTTTAAAAAAAGTGGTAATAAGAAAAGGAGATGTATCACAGCCACTTGATTGTTCTTCTTAGGGCTGGCTACCTCCTCCACTTCTTCCTGAACCCTTCTAGAGATTTGATGCACTTATTAATAGAAACGAATACTGGTATTATTACTTCATTATTGGATATTACACCAACTATTACGTATCTTCCTCCCTCTGTGACATTATATTCAGCTTTTACTAAACCAAGTCTCTTAATGAGTCTTTTTGTATATTTCCCACACCCTTAATCCTAGCTGCTCTAGAGGCTGAGGCTGAAAGATCACAAGTTCAAGGCCAGCCTGGGAAAGTGAATGAAATTCTGTCTCAAAATTAAAATGCTTTAAAAGGCTGGTACAGCTGGGCATGGTGGCACACACCTGTACTCCCAGCACTTGGGACAGAGGCAGGACAGTCAATGAAAGTTGTAGGCCTGCCGGAACTAATAGCAAGACGCTGTCTCAGAAATACAAATGAACAAAAAATAACAGGAATAAAAGGAATGAGGTAGAGCGCAGCGGCCAGGCTCTTGCCCTCTTAGCGTTTGCAAGGCCGTGGCTTCCACCATTTTTAATTCCTGTTCTGACAACTGTTTATTTATACACTTTGTCCATTTTTTTGGTTGTCTCTTTTCTTCTGATTTGTAGGTGCTCCTTTATATGATAGGGAAATGGCCATTTCATAATGATATTTCATTTCATAATGATAAAATGCAGATATTTTCCCTGGTTTTTCATAGTTTCCGATTTTTCTTTGTAATAGATTTTTCCTCACAAAAACATTTTGTGGGCTTCATTTGCACATTCTGGACTTTTGTGTTTTAGTTAAAACTTTTCCATTTTTAATTTATTTATAAATTCTACCATGATTTCGTCTACTTTTTACTTTTGTGCTTTTACATTTTTATATTGACGTTCCTCAGGAATTACCATAGACTGCTCAGTAGGCCCTGGGTTCAGTCCCAGCACCAAAAGAAACCCTTGCCCTGGAGGAGAATCCCCAGGTAATAACAGTTTCCCGTTATTAGAAAATATCTCGAGCTGAGTGTGGTGTTGCATCCTGGTAAACCAGCATTTGGGAGGCTGGGGCAGGCGGACCGCAGTGAGTTCAAGGCCAGCCTGCACTGCATAGTGACACTGTCTCAAAAAGCAGCAGCAGCAGCAGCAGCAGCAGTGTTTAGAAATTCTTAACATGCAGAACCTGCGGGCCTTGCTCCTGAGCCTAGTCGCAGACTGGTAGCATACAGTATTGTCAGGCTTGTCATCACTCACCCCTGACTTTTAAAAACCAGCGTGCATTTTAACAAGATCTGGTCATTATGCACACACAGAAATTTGAGAAATACAACTTCAAGGCAGGGGCTTAGCAATTTGTTTCCTCCACAAGACCGAAACAGCAAGTATTTTGTCCTGCAGGCCAGTTGCTCGGCTCTCTCCCCGGGGTGGGATGGTGGGAGAGCGGGCAGTGCTGGAACCACAAGGAGGCTGCTGAGTCCTGGGAGTGTCTCCTCCCGTGTGGACACCGGCGAGGAATCGGCTCACGGCACTTTGTTCACCATGGCCCCCTGTGCTATTGAACTTTTACTGTCCAAGTTTAGATAATGAGTGCACATAGGAGACAGAGCTATACAAAGACGGGGCCTTGCTGGGGTGTTTGGTGGTGAGTAACTTTGTTTTTTACCCCAAGTCTTTCAGAGAAGTGAGTACCCTCTCAGGAAACAAGAAGGTTAGGGCAGCACAGAAGAGACAAAAGCTGACCTCTTGCGGGGTGTGCTGGGGTTGGCAGTGACCTGCTCGGGCCACAGTACTCCACTGATGTCTGAGTTGGTTCCCATCTGTCAGTGTGGCCACAGGCTTCTCCTGTGCGTCCCCAAGGTTGCATGCACACTGTGGAGCTCGCCACAAGGGCTGTGGATTTTTATGAAATGAATCGCATGCTGCCCCCCACCCCAACTACCGCGTGAGCTGGGGTAACAGTCGGGAGCGCAGAGCCGTCCTGGCGGGGAAACTCCAGCATGGAAAAGAAGTCACCAAGGGCCCCTGGGTGGTCCTGCCGCAGAGCTGAGTCCCTGGTGCGCCCAAGCCAGTGGCCTGGTTCTCCGGCCGGAGGTGGAGCTCCTTGGTGGAACACTCGCCTTGCCTTGTATGTGCAACAAGAAGGGGAGGAAAGGAAGGGGAAGCAGAGGGGGAGACGTTACTGAGACGTGGGTGGCAGCGAGTCTGCGTCTGCTAAGCTGGAGCGGCTGGGAGCGCGTGTGCTGTGTGGTAGACGCGGCCCTGAGCGCCTTCTCCCACGCCTTTCAGTCTTTACAAGATGGGTGCACCATCTCTACCACTCATCTGCAGTTGACTGCGACTTAAGCCAGAGCAGCAAGAGCTGGCATGTCACCGGGGTGTGTCTGGCTTAGAGGCTCATGGCCACTGTGCCTCAAGTCTCTTCCTGCACTGCCTCCTGCTGCAATTTATCTTGGGTTTGGTCCCCAGCCATCTTCCTGGAGACAATGCCCCAGACAGCTTTCTGTAACATTTATTGTCTCATTTTCCTTCTTTAAATTTTAAAACAGGGGCCAAAGATATAGGTCAACAGCACAGTGCCTTCCTGGCAAGCACAAGGTTCAGAGCTCCATGTTCAGTACCAGAAAAATTAAATACATAGGTAACCATCACCTATTTTGAAAGGGAAAAATCTGGAAGCTTAGCCAGTCGAGGTGGTGCACGTCTGTAACCCCAACAGTGGGAAGGCTGAGGCAGGAGGACTACCGTGAGTTTGAGGCAGTGTACACTAGATATGAGACCCTGTCTCAAAAAACCAAAACAAGAAAGAAGGAAAATCTAGAGGTTTAAATAGACATAATGGATACTTATGGAAGAAAACTAGATCTTCTTAGTGGTAAGATGAAGTACAACTTGAATTTTAGCTTAAGATTAAATATGTTTTTGTTTGTTTGTTTGTTTCTACTAGGAATCGAACATAGGACTTTATGCTTGCCAAGCAGGCAATGTGCCACTGAGCTATATCCCCGGCCCAATATTAAGTACCTTCTGTGATTGAGTACCAAACTTGAATTTTCAGTGAAGTAAGCACAGTTAAACTCACAGTTAAATTTGGTATTTCATTAGTAGATATGAAAATATCAAGGTAGGTACAAGGTAGTTACTAGTTACTGGAAATCTATTTCCAGTTCTAACTTCTGAGAGTCACAGCACTTACATGTAAGTAGAACTTGGTTTTTGTGGAAGAGTAGTGATCTGTTTGAAGATGTTTCTATGCCCTGAACAAAATATTTTGCTGAACAACTATTTATAAAGTATCCAGTGTGTGCCAGATACTGTGATGAGGCCAAAGGGGAAAATCAGCTCCTGTCTTCTGAGAATTTAAGTTGACTTACTATGACTTACTAGTAAGATAGTAAGCTGACTTACTATCAATCTACTGGTGCTAGTGCTAACTTTGGTACTATGTGTCTGTCTGTTTGCCTGCCTGCCTCTGTGTGTTTGTGCCTGCCTGTGGTACTGCAGATCATCCCTGGTGCCTTTGCACTGAGCTACATCCCTAGCCCATTTTACTTTTTTAGTTTGAGACAGGTTTTCTCTGAGTTGACAGGTTCCCTGGGCTGGCCTTGAATTTGAGATCCTCCTGCCTCAGCCTCCCAAGTGCTGGGATTGCAGGTGTGTGCAACCACACCTGGCTAATGTTAGCACTTACAATATAAGTTAACCGAACAAGTCGGGCTATGTAACTGACAGAGTCTGTTTTTATTAGACTGCCCCTCATTCTTTTGTGGCCACTCTCACATCTTCCCCCGGACCCCATTTCTCTTTGAAGGCAAGCCTGAAGTGGCCTGTGAGAACCCACACTGTGCCGCAGGACCTCTGCCTCAGCCTGCTCTGCACATCGTGAACAGAGACCCCATCCCCGAGGAGCAGGTAAGGGGGAAAGCACTTTTCTGCCTCCCCGAGAGAGGCTGCACACCAAGAGGTTGCTGCCTTTTTTAAAGTGGCGCAAATGGGCGGGGAATTCAGCTCAGCAGCTCCAGCGCTTGCCTGGTAAGCATGAGGTTGTGAGTTCGATCGCCGGGGTGCAGATAATTGCGATAACTTGGCCATGTGTTTCTACTACGCTTCAAAATGACAGTGTCACGTGTTGAGTTTATATCAAGCTGCAGCTCTTAGGGCCTTGGATTTGAGCTCACTGACTTCACTAGCAGATTTTCATATTATTCTATCCAATTGCGCATTTCTTAGAGGCCTTTAAAAGTGATTAAACACAAGCCAGGCATGGCACCACACACCTGTAATCCCACTTGGGAACACTTGGGAGGCTGAGGCAGGAGGATGGCTGCAAATTTAAAACCAGCTTGGGCTATATAACAAGTTCAAGGCCAACATGAACCTAGTGAGACACTGCCTCAAAATAAAACAAGTGACTAAACAATAAAAATTAGTATATTGGAATACTGATATATCTGGATGTCAGTGCTGGTTCCCTTTATGAATATATGTGTAAAATTCTTGTGCACTTAATATTTACGTCCTTGACTGTGGGGTTTGGTTTGGTTTTGTTTTTTGTTTTGGGTTGTTTTTTTTTTTTTTTAATGCCAGGCATCGAACTAGGACCTTGTGCTTGTGCTTGTGCAGGTAAGCACACTGTGTTACATTCCTGGTGATTGCATACATATTTTACCTCAGTGAGCCGAGTGAGGTGACACATGCCTCTAATCTCCATTACTCAGGAGGTTGGGACAGAGAATCATGAGATTGAGGCTGGTCTGGGCTTCATAATAAGTTCAAGACCAGGCTGAATAGCAAGACCTTGTCTCAAAAGAAAAAAAAATTATATGTGTGTGTGGGGGTATATATATATATATATATATATCTCACTTTAAAAACAAATTTGGTGATGGCATTAGGTATTCACGAAGATTTCTTTTGTTTAGTCTAAGAAAATCTTCCTTTCCTTGGAATATATTATCCACTCAGTATTCCAAGTTGCAAATGGAAACCAACCCTCAGCTAGTTTAATAGACGTAACTTACTTAAACACAGACCCACTCGCTCAGAAGAGTGGTCCCAGCAGAGACCCAGTTGGTTGCTGAGCCCCTGGGCAGGGTCTTGGCCTTGCCCTCGCCCCTGCAGTGCTGGATGGGGAACCCACTTGAGAGCTGCCCCTCTGGACACTCACTGGCCCCGCCCTCCAGGGAGGCTCCTGTGGGGCTGCGCTGAGATTCTGAGCTGGCAGGTGCAGGGAACGCTGGGGTCTTGGTGCTCCTGCCCCATCATAGAGGGCAGGCACATCGGGCAGAGTCCTCTCATCTCTGCAGGCTTTAGATTGCCGGGAGTCAGGAGGAACCGAGACAGCTGCCCCAGGAAAAGCCCTGTGTCCAGGTGCGGTGGCTCGGGCTATGACCCCGGCAACCCGGGATGAATCCTGGAGCAGGTGGATGTTGAGGCCGAGGCCAACCCAGGCAGCTCGGCAAAAGATGAAAAGGGGGGGCCAGGGATTTAGCTCAGTGGCTCGGGTGCTTGTCTGGTAAGTGTGAGGTCATGAGTTTGATCCCTGCCTGGTACCAGGAAAAAAAAAAAAGATGAGAAAGAGCTGGGTGCAGAGCACAGTTCAGAGGCCTCGGTTCCCTCCCCAGCCCCCCGCAGTGTCGCCAGCCCCTGGCCTGGCCTGATTGGCCCGAGCGGCAAGCCAGCCATGCGAGTTCAGCGCTCTCACCACACTTTCAGTGCCAGCCGAGGGCTGTGTGGAAGAGCTCAAGGTGTCTCCAGACGCTGCAGCCTTCCCCGTCTCTTACCCAGCTGCCCTCCTGTGACCCTGTGTCAACAGCAGGGCCGGGCAGCCCTGAGTGAATGTGGCTGGAAAACTGCGTGTGAACTGAAATGCTCACCCTTTCATTCTCTTTCAGGAGTTAGAAGCTTACGTGGACGATATAGACATGGACAGTGATTTCCGGAAGGACGATTTCTTTTACTTGTCTCAAGAAGACAAGGAGAGGCAGAAGCGGGAGCAGGAGGAGTCCAGGCGGGTCCTGCAGGAGCTGAAGTCCGTGCTGGGGTTCCGAGCGTCCGATGCCGAGCGGCAGAAGTGGAAGCAGCTGCTGTTCAGTGAGCATGGTAAGTGGGGCTGCAGGGTCAGAGCCATCTCCTAGGAGTAATCCTCGGTTCCGAGCCCGGGAACCTCGCTCCAACTTACCTAAACCATTGAGAAGCTGACCCCTAAGGCGTCAGCTCTAGGGATCCACTAGGAAGTGCTCAGTTACCACCGGCAGAGTTTGCTCGAGGAGCACATAGCCAGCAGCTTGTCTGCAAACCCACAGTGGCTTCCTTTCTTATTTTATTAGCTGCCCCATCAAAGGACTCCATGCTTCCCGGCTGTCTAGCACCGTCCCTCTGGCAGATAAGCTCCGGACCTAGGCTGCTCCGCTCAGACCGCAGGTCCTCACTCCCTCCTATTGGGAGCCCTTCCCGCCTCTGCCGCTGCTCTGCTGCTCTGTGCCCTGCAGGCACCAGCCCTGGGAGGCGCCAGAGGCCGGTTCCCGTCTTCTGCTTGTCTGCCTGTTGGGCCTACGTGAGCTAGAAATGATAGTATTGAGTTTTAGGCATTATTGTTTTCTGGGTGTTCATTTTGTTTTGTATGTTTGTGTGGTACCAGAAACTGAACCCAGAGCCTTCGTGCCGAGCTACGTCCCCAGCCCATTTCATCTTATGTATTTCATTTTACTTTTAATTTTCATACGGGAACTTGGTAAATCATGAAATTGCCCAAACTGGGCTCAAACATGGCAGTCCTTCTGCCTCAGCCTTCCAGAACACTGGGGTTACAGGTATGAGGATAGAGCTCAGCAGCCTTAGCCCCTGCCTGGCAAGCACACGGTCCTGAGTTCAGTTCCTGGTACAGAAAGAAAGAGAGAAAGAGAGAGAGAGAGAAAGAAAGAAAAGCACAGATGTGCACCACCACACCTGACTGGTGTTCAGGTTTTCATCTCTGTAACCAAACTGCAATCTTCTGATGCGAGGCTTTATTATCCTGCATGGCGTTTATTCAGCAAGTAGTTACTGAGTACCTGGTATGTGCCTGGCGCGTCTACTGCTGTGCGCTGAGGACACAGACTGAGAGACACACATGCCTGCCGTCCTGTCAGGGGTGTCTGTTCTGTCCCTGGGTCGCCCCTGCTGTGGTTCTACACTCCCTGCAATTAGCAACAAGTGTGACTCTCAGTCGACTCTAGCATTGTACATTTGGTGAGAGCTAGCAGGTTTCTAAGCTGTGTGTGTGTGTGTGTGTGTGTGTGTGTGTGTGTGTGTGTAAACAGCACTGTGTCTTTTCAATGCTCAGTATTTCCTTCGCATAGTTTTAAACTTACCTGCTGACAGCTGGGCAGATGAGAAGCGTGTCTCGGTTCAGGTCCAGCTTTCGAACCAGTTTGCAGTACTGCCGCGCAGCTTGTGAAAATACGTAAAAACCTGTTAGTAGCATAAACTGCTTTTCCCTTGCCAATGCCAGTCCATCTTCCAGAGCTGTTTTCGTCTCTGCCTACAGGGATAAAGTCCGAATGGAATTAGAGAGGGACCCTGCTCTGGAACCTGCTGTGGCCACTCTTTTCTGTGTCGCTGACTCTCTAGTGGAGTTACTGCAGCGCAGGGATGGCTCTTGGAAATGGACATGTTTTACCAAACAGTTTTTTAAGTACACGCCAGCTCTTCAAGAAGCGCTCTTTTCCTTCCGTCCTGCCTCCTAATGTGTTGTACCGTACTAACCCTCACGCTGGGAGGAGAGACCGCCTCGCCAGCGACCCACTGCCTACTAACATCGAGAGGGGCTAAATCCCACCTCATTCCCTTGCCAGGACGCCGGGTGCCGTACGGACGTGTGTCGCATTCGTGTGCTGTACCTTGCTCTCTCGTGGGTCTCGAATGCACATTTATTTCCTTTGTGTGCTTCTGCACACTGTGTAGAGGTACGGCCTTCCTTCCAGTAGGGCCTTGTAGGTGGCCGGGGAGTAAGTTGAACTGTAAGTTGTACTTTTCCGTGCTGGTTTAACTTGTAAATATATACATATATATGCTGAAGATATGATTATTTAGAGCACATAGACGTTCTACCTAGTTCATTTTGAGTGAAAACCATGCTGCTTACTCTTTCTCGACAGTGATTCTCAGACTTTCTGTGCGTGAGAATCAAGTGGAGGGCTTGTCAAACACAGCTGAAATCAGTGTGTCTGAGACTTTCTAGGTGATCACAGACCCGTTTGGTTCAGGCCACATTTTGATCACCTCTGCTTTCAAATAAGAAAATAGCATTGTATTACAGTGATTTCACTAGACAGTTTTATTAAGCTTTTTAAAAATTTATCGTTCTTTTGAAAAAGAAAGCCGTGAGGAGTTTAGGTTAAAAATCATCGCTGGGTCCTTAGTTATTCTGTTTCTTTTTTTCTTTTCTTTCCTTTTTCTGTTTCTTTCTCTGAAGCTGTGTTGAAACCCTTGTCTCCTGTAGACACAGTGGAGCCCCTAAGTAATTCAGAGCCGCCAGTGAATTCAGATTGCGGCGCGGTCAGCCAGCCAGCTGCCGAAGCGGGACCTAGCGAGCCCTCCGCAGCCCACAGCGCAGTCAGTAGGACTGAGTCCTCCCGTGGGGTCCCGAGTCCGGCCGGACCCGCGGGCGAGACGCTGCGCCAGGGCGCGGGAGAAAGCGCGTGCTTCCAGTGCGACAGAGACAGCGACAGCGAGTCCGAGCCGCCTCCGGCTGCGCAGCCCAGGCCAGCGCAGCGACTGGCCCGGCTGCAGCTGTCCCCCGAGTTCAGCTTCACCGCCGGCCTTGCCGCAGAGGCGGCTGCCCGCTCTCTGTCCTTCGCCACCATGCAAGAGCAGACTTTCGGCGATGAGGACGAGGAACAGGGCGTGGAAGAAGACCAAGACGAGCGGGACGAAGGAGAGCAAGAACCCGGATGAGCGTGAAGCCGGCTCGCTGGTCCTTTCCAAGTGTTCTGGCCCCGAGACTGGAGAGGGGAGATGCGTGTGAGTTTACCATAGACAAAGCTAAGGTGTCAGGTCGCAGGAAGAAGCCTGGGTTGAACAGCTGCTCTCAGATTAGTAGTTACCTGTAAATGGCAAATCTTGTAGGAGAATAAGAAAAAGGTAAGGGCTCCTTCGCTTCAACTGGTATTTTATTTGTGGCACAACCAATAATCTTGGTAACCCTTTCAGTCCTCTTAATAAGAAATGAATTTGCTCTTTCTTGCCAGAATTTGCTGTCCTGAGGTGACCAGGATAATCCTCTCAAAAGAACATGACCGTTTAGTATGACTCCTTTTTACTGTACCCTTGCAGTTAAAAACTGCAGTTATTATGTTCTCAAGTTGTTTGTATTTTATTTTTTGTTTATACCGGTCTTCAAACAAGACACAGGCTCTGAATAAAACAAAAAATAATTCATACAATTGATGTGTCCTGGGATTTGGAACTTCAAATAGTTTCACAGTATTTGGGTTGTGACACATTTCTCTTTTTCCCTGATTGATCGTGTGTGAATTCTGTAGCTCATCCTAACAAGCACTAAAAGAAAACAGTGTACCATGTTGAGGCATATCCTTTCAGTTTTTTTATTTGTTTGTTTTTGTTTTTTTTTTTTTTTTTTTTGGTCACTTCTTCCATTCCAGTTACAAGAGATGAAAGTGAGACCCTGGTGGCCAAAGACTCACTTCACCTTAGCAAACTAGTTTTTTTTTTTGTTCTCTTTTGAGACAGGGTCTCGATATGTTGCTTGGGCTGGCCTTGACCTCACTATGTAGCCAGGCTGGCCTCAAACTTCCAGTGATGCTCCTGCCTCAGCCTTGGAGGAGCTGGGGTTACAGGTGTGCACCACCATGTCCACCACGCAGGTTGATCTTCATATCAGTTTTCCTCGAGTTAAATGTGTGCTGTAAGCATGAGCAGGTCGCAGTGCTGCTACTTTCTAGCCTCACCACCTTACTGAGTCTCTGGAAGCCTGTGGGCTTTGTGGAAGGCACCCTGGTCTCCTTAGTAACCCCGTTACAAACTACCTCCTAGAAGGGACTGCTTTCCACATCGGCCAGTCTCCTCGCTCCGCGTTTTCAGAGTGACATTTGCAGGTACATCTTGTTTCTGAAACCCATCACTCCTGTGCTCTGATGTGCTGTTAGCTGTTATTGGGACAGCGTCTGAGTAACTCACGCACTGCTGCTGTCCTGCAAAGGAAACGGCGTGGTGATGGAGAGCACCTTTAGATTAAGAAACATCCGCAAGCCTGAAACCCTAGACTTTTGTAAGTAAATTTACTTACATCAAAAGGATTTTCTGAGTAACTATTTTTTATCCTGAGGAAAAACTTGGTTCTGCTTTATATAAGTAGTAGAGCTCTTTGAAACATAATTTGCCTTTTGCTTGAATTCTGGGGGTTAACATGATTAGCCTGTTACAGGATACCTCAGGTTGCATCTGTGTCAAGGAAAAAGAACCTACTTGTGTTAAAAGAGTTTTTGTTTGGGGTTTTTTGTTTTGTTTTGTTTTTTGTACTGGGGATCGAACTCATGACCTTGTGCTTGCCAGGCAGGTGCTTTTATGCTGCTGAGCTAAATCTCCGGCCCCAGTGACTGACTTCTATATTCCTAAATAATTCTTAGAATTGACTTTCTCACTTAAATTACTTATTGCTCACTCCATGCGGGGCAGCTGGCCCCAGTGAGGAAGAGCGGCAGAGAAAGAAGACTCCGGAGACAAGGCTGATGGCGCAGGTCTGCTTTAATGCGGAAGTTTCAGCTCTAAGTATGCTGGTAAAGGGGTGGGCACAGGGCAGTGAGGCAGCCCATGAGGGGCGTCACCCGGACAGGCGGCAGCCTGCAGCACATGTCCACTTGGTGTGCCAAGGGACTTACAGCCTGGAGTGTGCTCTACAAGCCGCCTCTGCTAGGCTGCCGGCCAGCTCTGGGCCGCGCACTCCCACAGGTTCCCCTCCTTTTTTGTTAAAGCTAACTGTATAGAAGCCATTAGTGCTTGGGTAGATTGCACACGAGAAAGGTGTAAGGACAGATATCTGAACAGTAATAATCCCCCCAACCCTGGGGTGGTGTCAGGGGAAGGGCTCGCAGAGCTTGCTCAGTGAGCGTTTTTATGTCGTTCCAGGTGACTGGTGTGGCTCTTATGGTCCTCAGGCGTCCTTGTCCTCATCGTCGTCGTCGGGAGGGTCTGTTTCTGGAAAGACACAAGCGAATCCTCTACCTTGGGTTAGTAGGGGAGCAGCAGGTTGCCACTATTGACTAAGGGGGTCCTTCCATCTCACCAGAGGAAGCGGAGGGAGAGGGGCAAGTAATGGACCCCAGTGTTTGTGAATAGGAGATGGCAGTGGGGGTAACCTTATCTGAAATGTGATGACCTAGGAAGGCATAGGGAGCTTTAGTCTGGATCTTTTCTGGGGTGATTTGGAGTCCCAATATCTTAAGGTTATTTAATAATTGTTGAAGACCCGATTGTAATTGGTGAAGGTCTGTTTGGGAGAGAAGAATGTTGTCCATATAGTGGATACAACAATAAGAGGATGGGAGGGGTTTTATGGCGTGATCTACATACATTTGGCATATAGTAGGGCTATTTATTATTCCTTGAGGAAGTAACCTCCATTGATATCTCCTAACGGGGCCTTGATGGTTGGTCACAGGGACTGAAAAGGCAAATCTAGGATCGTCTTGTTTGTGTAGCGGGATGGAAAAAAAAATAATCTTTAATACCTATGATGACAATATGATGATTTTTTGGAATTGCTGTAAGGGATGGTAGCCCTCGTTGAAGGGCCCCCATTTTTATGTTTGTTAACTTCCCTAGGATCATGAAGCAATCCATATTTTTTTTTTATCTTTTTTGTGGATAATGAACACTGGTGTTCCATGGGCTAACAGATGGTTATATGTGTTTTTGGTTTAGTTATTCCTCAATTAGTTGTTGGAGGGCAGCTAGCTTTTGGGACAGCAAGAGCCACTGGTCCACCCATACAGGAGTATCAGTGTCCCAGGTCAGCTATATGGGTTGTGGCTTCACCACGGGAGCCATGGCCCCTATGGCGGGAAGGGGTGGTTCAGTGGTTAGTTTGACATTTAATTGAGATAAAACATCTCTTCCCCACAGAACTTGTGGAAGGTCCTTTAGAAATAAGGATTGGATGTATCCTGAATGTCCTTCGGAGTCTCTCCATGAGAGAAGACTGGCCTGTCTGTACAGCGGGCTGTTGGCCTGTGGCTCCTTATACTAAAGGTCCTGGGGCTGTGGGCCAAAATGTGTCATAAGGGTCCATTGGAAAGCAGGATTGTTCTGCCCTGGAATCAATAAGTCCAGATATTGACATTTGTTCTACTTCTAAGGTCAGGAGTGCCTTGTTTTGGGTGATGGGCACGGTGCATAAAATTTGTGAAGTAGGGGCTGGGGATTTAGCTCAGCAGCATAAGTGCCTGCCTTGCAAGCCCGCAGTCATGAGTCAATCCCCAGTACCAATTAAAAAAAAAAAAAAAGTTGTGAAGTAGTTCATATTTCCCTCTTTTGTTGTCAGGCTGAGGGTTGCCCCTTTCAAGTTTAAAGGATTGCCATCTTTATCTGTCTTGGATTGGCAGTTTTTGCCTAGTGACATCCCCTTTTACATTTGGGTCATGGTGTGGGAGGTTTTGGCTTATTATCTGTTTATCCTTTTTTAGGGCATTGTTTGGCAAAGGGTCCCAGGGCCTTGCAATTGGAACATAGAGACATAGCACTAGAGCCAAATTGTAGATGGGCAGCGAGAGCCACCACCAATGCTTGTGCCCCTTGTGCATTGACTTCTCTACATGCCAGTATCCATTGGTCAAGATCTTCATTTTTAATAGGGGGTATCAGAGTCTGGCATGTAGGAGTAGCTCCTTCAAATATTAATTCTTTAGTTAACACATTAGCTGCTGCTTCATGTTGTACCTTACATTTGCAGGACTCCAGGACTTTGGAAGCAAACATGGTATGCTCATGAGGATACCAATGTAAGGGGCGAGCAGGGTTTTGATGTAAATTAACAGGGAACATCTCCTTGATCCCTTCTTCCCATTCCCAATGTTTAGTTTGATTACCTCTAGTGCAGCATATGCCCTCATAAAAATCATTCCATTCGGTGACATCTTGTGCCCTTTTCTTTGTTTTTTTTTTTTTTTTTTTTTTTTTTGTGCCCTTTTCTTTGTATTAGCCTGTTGGTAGGATTCTCATGGGTCCTTGGGGTGCAGTGATACATGGTCGCCAGCAGATGGCGCTGAAGGATAAACCAGAGGCTCATCCTCTAGGTTCTGCTTTCATCATAAGGCAGGGTTTATTTGAAAAAGCAGAACTCTGTCAGTAAGGGGAACTTCCTCTCAGCACCATCTTTAGTTCTTGTTTTAAAGGCTCAAGTGAGGGTTACATTTTTTGTGATTTGAGTGAAGGGGTGGAGGCTTCTTTTTTAATTGATTCTGCTTGATTTTGTGTGTGCAGCAAAAGATCTTTTTCTAATTCTTGGGTGAGGGATGGGCCCGCAGCAGGTGTTGTGGCTGCGCAAGTGGCGGGATCCGCTAGCAGCGGAAAGGCCTCTGAATCAGCTCCAGTAACGCTGTCTGAGCCTGTTAAGCAGGCCCGTATAGTGAGTAGACATGATTGGAGCCCTAACGGGAAGACCTTCCCCTCATATTGTTCGGCTGCCTGGACTCGCTTGATGAGGCAGGTCCAAGTTTGAGAGTCCCAAAGACAGCTTGAAGCCAGGGATTAAAAGGGAGAAGTTTCCAATATTGGGAATGGGTTTATAAGAAATCTTACAATGTCTAGCCTGCAAGAGCAGTGAGAGCCCATTATGAGGGTGGGGGCCACTTACCAGATCCTGGGGGGTGCTCAGAGGCCCTGTTCGGGTGCCACGTGACGCTTTGGGGAGCGTCAAGGGGAACCTGGGCCTGTGGTGAGTGGCGATGGAGGAAGTCACTCTGGAGACCCGCCTGATGGTACAGATCTAATTTTATTGCGGCTGTGCTAGAGATTACATAGGATGGATGAGGCGGGGCAGGGGAGTGGTGAGGAATGGGCAGAGGGAGGCCGAGGGGTGAAGTCAGAGTGGGGCAGCATAGGCAGGGCGAATCACTTGGTCTGCCAAAGACATAGAAAGACTGAGTCTGCTCAGGCTTTCTCCTCTGTAATGGCTGTCAGCCAGACCTCTGGACCTCTAATCCTGACAAGTGCAATGATTAAAACATCTGGTTCAACACAAGTGTATCGCCATTTTCCATAGCTGCTTTCCTAGGAGGCAAATGGTGGTGAACAAAGGGGTGATTTTTGATAATATAGAGTAGGACAAATGGACCCAAAACAAAGAACCTTGTTGCCACAGGACACCTATGGACATTTGTGGGGTGTTAAGGACCAAGGCCTGGAGGGGCTGGTTAGGATCATAACTGGGCTTGTAAAAAGGCCTGATCTACAAGGTCAAGTAGTGTCCTGTGTGCTGCAGGGGACAGGACGTGTGGCGAGCCAGGGTCAGTGGCTCCCTCAAGTAAATCATATAAGGGGCAGAGTTCAGAAGAGGGTACTGGCTTGGCGGGTCTCATCCAATTAATGTTGCCGCATAGTTCTTGTAGTTCTGCTGGTATATAAGATGTTTTGTGAAGTAATTTAGGGGCCACTGGTGTGATGTTAGCACTTGTGTGATGTCTTAAAAAGGAGAAGGGCACACATAGCTGTACCTTTTCTTTTGCAATGTCAAGGCCTATCTTTTTAAGGTTCTTGTTAAGTTGTTTTACTCCCTGCTGTAATTCTTTTGGATTTTGATGTGAAATCAAAGTGCCATCCATATAATGAATAATGTGAAAGGTATCTCTGAGAGGCTGGACTGCATGATCAACAAACAGCTGGCATACTGTGGGGCTATGTATTATTCCTTGTGGGAGGACAATCCAATGGTATCTCTCACAAGGGGCACTGTGGTTGGTTTGGAGTATGGAAAAGCAAATTTTGGTTGGTCTTCAGAGTGTAGGAAGATGGAAAAAGCAGCAGTCCTTGATATCAATAATTGCAATGTGATGGGATTTTGGGATAGCTGTAGGGGAGGGGAGCCCTGGTTGAGTGGCTCCCCATCTTAATGATATGTTTGTTGACTTCTCTCAAGTCATGGAGGAGTCCAAGTTTGTTTTTGTCCTTTTTATGTATAACAGATATGGGTGTATTCCAGAGGCTGGTAGAAGGCACGATGTGCCCTTGTTGTAGTTGTCTTCATTATGTCCTTTAGAGCTATAAGTTTATGGGAAGACAAGGGCCACTGATCCACCCATACAGGCTGCTGTGTTTTCCATTGTAGCTGAATGTGTGGTGGGCAAGCCACTGGCTCAACGGCCTCTATGAGGGGGCGAGTTTTTCAGTGGTTAGGTGTACTCCTATTTGACTCAAAATATCTCTTCCCCATAGTACCTGGGGTAGATGCGAGAGGAGAAAGGGTTGGAAAAGCCCTCTGTTGTTTTCTTTATCTTTCCATTGTAATAGTTGGCTTATCTGTAATGCTGGTTCAAGGCCTGTAGTTCCTTGTACTACAGGGCCAGGATGGGTAGACCAAAAAGCTGGAGTATGGATCCTTTGGAAGGCAGGATAATTCTGCACCTGGATCCAAAAGTCCTGTAATTGAATGCCCTCAATGGTCAATATAAGTAAAGCCTTACTTTGCGTGACCAGAATAGTCCAAAGATCCTGCGAGTTATCTTTGTTGTTTATGGGGTCCCTCTTTTGTTGCTGGGCTGAGGGTTGCTCCGTTTGGAGTTTAAAGGGTTGCCTTCTCTATCAGTCTTAACACAGCAGTCTTTTGCCCAGTGATAACCACGTTTACATTTGGGGCACATTGTAGGGGGCTTGGGTTTAGTGCCCCCCTTTTTTGTGTATTGTTTAGCAAAATGTCCTGGTGATTTGCAATTAAAACATAAAGGTAAGGCCTCCTGGGAGGTTGCAAATGAGCAGCTAACGCAGCCGCCAGGGCGTGTGCTCCCTGGGCATTTACTTCACGACAGGCCAATATCCATCTATCTAATTCTTCATGTCTTATGGGGGCTATTAATGTTTGGCATATGGGAGCAGCTCCTCCAAAGATAAGTTCCTTAGCTAATGCTTTTGCCGCCCTCATGTGTTGGACTTTGCGTTTACAGGATTCCACTACTTGAGAGACAAAAGAGGCAAAGTCCTCGTTGGGACCCTGGAGGAGCTTGTTGGGGTGGGGAGTAGGCCCTACTTTGCAGCAGTTAAATGCCCTTGTGGCTGCTAGCCGAACTTGATCAAAATAGTGTGGGGGCCCCATAGCTTGGACCACAGGGGAGGAATATTGTCTGTCTCCTACCAAGCAGTCATAATCTAGGGGAACGTTAGCCTGTTGATTCCTTAAGGCTTGTTCACATTCATCCTTGTAGACAGCCAGCCAACCCAGGTGTTGGCCGCTGGTAAAGATAGCACGAGCTAACTGTTTCCAATCAGTGGGGGTATTAAGATCGAAACTAATGGTCTCTAGTAATTGTTGGGCAAAAGGGCCCTGCAAGCCCTCCTCTCTAACAGCCTCTCGCAAGCATTTGAGCATTGTGTGACCATGAGGGTACCATTGTAACGGTCACTGGAGGTTTTGGTTCAAATTAACAGGGAAGGTATCGGCCATTTCTTGTTGCCATAAATCCCAATTCCTTTTTGTGTGATCTCTAGTTTGGCGTAAGCCTTCATAGCATCCCCCCATTGTTGGGAAACCTGTTGGCGTCTTCGAGCTTGTTGGTAATATTGACACCAAGGGGACTGCTGTTCTACAGATTGACCACTGGGTGGCGGAGTCGGTGGTAATTTTTGTAGTTGGTCAGCAGGTGGCGCTGTAGGACAAGCTCCCTCAGGCTTTTGAAGCTGGAATACCTGTTCCTTTGTCTCAAAAGGGGAACAAAAGGCAGTTCCTCTCTGTGCCACTTTAGGCTTACTTTGCTGTTGTTTGAGCTCGTCCAGCGCGGGGTACAGACCCCTTGCCGGGGACTCATCTTTATCCTTTTCCTCATCAAAGGGATATTTTGGTTTAGTAGGGCTAGGCATTAAGGACAGCTCTTTTTCTAGCTGTTGGAATAGAGAGTCACGCTCCTTGGAGTCCGGAGCTCTCCCGGACCGCCCGAGCAGTCGGCCAGGAGCTGACCGTCTCCGGGACTTTTTCTTCGGGTAGGGCCGCCCCAGTAAGGCAGGCGCGGATGGTTAATAGCACAGGCTGGAGGCCCAAAGGGGATACACGGCCCTCATGTCGCTCTGCAGCTTCTACTCTTTACCAATCAAGTCCAGGTCTGAGGGTCCCAAAGGCTGGCGGTTTCTAGCCATGGTTACAGGGCAGCAACAGTTCCCTGTACTGGGCAAGCGCCCCGTAGGAGATCTTACATTGTCTAGCCTGCAAAAGGACGGCAAGAGCCCATGCCTGCGGGTGCTGCTCTTTGCTAAGCGCGGAGCCCATGATGTGGGCGGGGGCCACTTACCTCCCCGCGTTCCTGCGCAGAGTCCCGTGCAGACGCGCGGCGGGCCCCGAGAGGAAGGGCGCCGGGAGGAGAAAGCCAGAAGACTGCAAAGAGACAAGGCTGGTGGCGTAGGTCTGAGTGTGCTGGTGAAGGGGCGGGCACAGGGCAGTGAGGCGCCTGTGAGGGGCGTCACCTGGGCAGGCGGCGGCCTGCAGGGCGTGTCCACTCGGGGTGCCCAGGGACTTCCAGCCTGGAGCGCACTCTGCAGGCCGCCTCTGCTGAGCTGCTGGCCAGCCATGGCCGCGCACTCCCACAGCTCCATTTCACTCGGATTTAAAGAAAGCAGTTATGGAAAAATGTAATAATCTCTCAGTAACCTATACTCTTACAAGAAGATTTAGTTTAATAGTTTTTGTTCCTTTGTTATGTTTTGTTTCTATTCCAGTTTGGGGAAATATCTTCATATAGCGTGTCAGTTTTATTCACTATTCTCTGAGATGATTCTGAAATATTTCTAAGAAAATACTATCTCCTCTGTGAAAAATTCCTTGGCTAATTTTCTCTTACAATATCTTATGTCATTGGGGCTGGGGATTTAGCTCAGCGGCATAAGCGCCTGCCTTGTAAGCAGGCAGTCATGAGTTCGATCCCCAGTACCGATAAAAAAGAAAAAGACAAAAAAAAAGATTAAAAAAAAAATATCTTATGTCATTGTTTCTCAATTGTTTTAGTGGGGTACCTGTATCAGAATAAACTAAAGGTGTTCTTTTTTAAATGCAGATTTTAGGCTATAGTCTCTGTAATTCTTATGTTGGAATGATACCTAGCTAATGTTTATGCCATATAAAATCTAAAAATTGCCGTCTAGCACTTTGTTCTTGCCATAAACACCTAGGAAATAAATGTTACCCAACGGGCCAATGTAATGTAAGGAGGTGTTTGTCTTAGTTTTTTTCCTATGAATTTTTTTTTAACTGGAACTGTAACTCAGGACCTTGTACCTACCAGGCAGGTACTATGCCACTGAGCTACATTCCTGCCTTCTAAAGAATATTTTCTGTTTTCCTATCAGGTTCTAACTATTTTTAATAGCTACCATCCTACATCCAAAAGAAACCCTCTGGGAAACATTTTGTGGGAAAAACTGACAGTCATACTTTGCAAGTGTCACTGTTGTTTGGACAGTTTAATTCTTGTTAATTCTTGTTAAAAGTAGCATCTGGACAGCTTTCCAAACAGCCACTGCTACTCCAGTTTGTTTTTCAGGACCAGTCGAGTTCCCCAAGGAAGGCTGCATGGGAACTGCCATTTGGGTCACTGTGGGAGGTGGGACTTGTCCCTTTGTTGACCTATAGATATGCGAGGCAGGCAAGGAGCAAGCAGGCCCAGGATGCCTTTGCCAGCTTCCCTCAGCCTGCCGTCTCTTGCCAGCCTTTGATTTGCAATCCTCTGCGTATTTCCACAAGTCCTGTGTGCTATCACCTTCGTAGGTCAAGCCCTTGTTAGTACAAAAGTGCGGTAACTGGGTAACTGTGCTCACCGAGCTGAGTGTGGATGCGTTACTCACATTTGCACTCCCGATTTACTGGGAGAAGCAAGTCCAGAGAAAGACACCAGGACTTTCCCATAGAAGAGGAGGCTACAGTGTCAGCCTCAGACCCTGCATTCCAGCAGCTGACCTCATGTTGTAGGGAACACAAATTCTCTGAACTGCCAAATGATATTTTAGCCTTCTTCTCAGAAGTGATCAAAAAGGAAATAAAAAGCTGGACATGGTGGCATATGCCGGTAATCCCAGCACTCGGAAGGCTGAGGCAGGAGGATTGTGGCGAGTCTGAGACCAGGCTGTGCTCCAAAGTGAGAGCAAAGCTAGCCTGAAGTACATAGCAAGACCCTCTCTCAAAAAGAAAAAAAAAAAAAAAAAAGGAAATAAAACTTGTGAGGCTGAGAAGATCTGATTATAAATATGTCAAAGTGGTATAGCTCATCTAAATCATGGTGGAACTAAAAGAGGTATCAAGCTACAATTAAAGATTGATTGACTTTTCCAGTTGTATTTATGGAAATGTGCAGCTTGTGCTTAGATTGGAACATGATGATGCAAATATTTTAGGAGAGAAGATGCAGGAGAAAACACCCAGCCATTCACTCGTCCGTCATCATTCACAGGTGACTGACCTGAGTCAGCTGAGTCTCGGTAACTCAGGCGGATCCACTGAATCATCCCATTGCACAGCTTAACAGCTGGGTGTACTTGCTACTTGGTGACTGCTGCTTGAGTCGTACAATATGCTCTCCCTTTTCTTTGTCAACTTCGGGAGTGCCAGCCCCGTCCCAGGGTCGTAAATGCCTGGGTACCACCAAGCTGGCCTTGGCACTGTCACACGCCCCTGCCCATGTAAGTGCCCAGCACTGTGCTTTCTGAGCTATGTCTGTGTCTCACAATCTCTGTATCTTCCCTTATCATCAGCTGTTACTTGCCGCTGTCTTATGTGCCAGCCTCCTGCACTAGGTCCTTCATTTGCCGCTTCTGACCTGCTGCGGACTGAAACCCCAGACTGCCACGCTTGCTAGAATTGTGTCTAAAGGAAGAGTAAGTAATTGGAACAGGCTGAGGGCTTTCCCAGCAGTGAAATGCATGCACTGTGAGATGCCTGTGTGGCTGGCATTCTTTTGCTTGCCTTAAAAACATGCTAAAGATACTTGCTGGAATGTGTGACTGCCGTGTATTTGACTGACTAATCAGTTTTGATGCACTGATGACTCTCATGTATTCAACTGTAAAAGGAAATGCGATTGCTTTTATGTAAATCATTGTGTATATTGCAGGAGAGTGTTAAATATTTTGTTCTTGTTCATTCATGCTTAGTTCAACACATCAGTTTATGGGATTATTAATGTGACGTCAACTCTGCTCACCAAGCCTTATATTCTAAAGCTATTGGTTTGAATATACTGGTTTAAATGTGACTGATTTAGGAAGAACAGGCTGACCTGACTATGTGTGAGGGATACACAGGGTATCATCAGCAGTGATCGTCCCGGGTGACCGTTTTCTACTGAGCAAGAGCCGCTTTCAGCGTCAGCATTTTTTTTGGAATAACTTCAGAAGTCTTTACAAAAGCCATGTGCACTACCGTCGTCTTGAGGGATTATCAAAGGCACTTTAATATTTTATATCAAAATGACCATTATCAACAGTAGCGATTATACTCTGGCAGATAAACACCAAGAATCATTTCTCCCTGAACTAAACATCTGCATTGGCTGTGCCTGTTTGAGTTCTCAAGTTGTCATTGTGACTCCTCCCTAGATGTCCTGCTTACTCAAGTGTGCCTGTGATGGTAGCCTTTCTCCACTTTCCTTTCCTTTGGTGGTTTTTTTTTTTAAACAGGATCTCATTATGTAGCCCAGGTTGGCCTTGAATTTACACCAATCCTCCTGCCTCAGCCTCCTCAGTGCTGGAATTACAGGCATCTGCCACCGTCTCCACTGTCTTAAATGCACCTTCTGATCTGCTTTGGTTTTGAACAGCAGATGACAAAGCTAGTTAGAACTATGTGCAAACTAAGAGTAAACAGACACAGCGAGACCGGAAGTGGATTGTGCACAAAGAATGGGTTTTTATGACATGTTAGTCACTGCCTGTTAAGTTGGTGTCTTTAATCCAGTGAAGTCCCTGGACTCAGTGCTTGTTCTAAAAATGCAAGAGTTGTTGAATGGTGCAATGTCCATTTTTCATTCTTTCTCTGAAGTTAGTTCTCACTGTAATCTGTCGGCTGTGATTAAAACCAGTCCATTCAAGTTAGCATTTTCTAGAGTATTTTCTATTTGGATTGGAAAGCACATGTTGTTAAGATGTATTTGGCTGTTTTTTTCTTAAGACAAAGGTAGCTTAATTTCCAACATACAAAGTAGATTAAGTCCTGAAAAAGAAGATGACATTTAGTATTAATATCACAGAAATATGCAATTAAGATTGTAGACTCTAAGAAATTATACCAAAAAGAATTTATTCTTTGATATGGTCCTTCTTCAAGTAGTGTCTGTCTGTCATTTTTTTTTTTTTTTTGAGACAAGATCTTGCTGTGTAATTCACGTTGGCCTTGAGTTCACTATGTAGCCCAGGCTGACCTCAGTCTCACTCACAGTGATCCTCCTGCCTCAACCTCTTGAGTGCTAGAGTTACAGAGATGTGCCACCACATCCAACTAGTATCTTTCTTTTGATTCAGCTAAAGAAACTGTATGTTAAAAAGAAAACATGTTGGGGGCTGGAGATTTAGCTCAGCGGCATAAGCGCCTGCCTTGCAAGCAGGCAGTCATGAGTTCGATCCCTGGTACCGATAAAAAGGAAAAAGACAAAAAAAAAAAAAAAAAAAAAAAGAAAACATGTTAAAAGCTTATCAAAATTTGATTAAATTGAATGATTAAATTTCCCTTATCATTCTATATTTGGTGTGTATAAATTATCATTTAATATATGAAAGAAGCAGATGATTTTTTTTTTTCTTCTTTCACTTTGTTCTGATTTTTTTTTTTTTTTTTTTTTTTTGTCTTTTTCCTTTTTATCAGTACCGGGGATCGAACTCACGATTGCCTGCTTGCAAAGCAGGCGTTTATGCTGCTGAGCTAAATCCCCAGCTCCTTCTGTTTTGATTTTTGAGACAGGGCCTCGATATGCAGTTCAGGCTGGCCTTGAACTCACTATGTAACCTAGACTGGCCTTGAACTTGAGGTAATCCTCCTGCGTCAGTCTCCCAAGTGCTGGGATTACTAGCTTGTGTCACCAAGCCCTGCTAATTTTTCTCTCTTGAATGAAAAAATAAAACATGAAATTTGCATATGAATTTTGAATCTGCCTAAAAATAGATATCCTAGCATCAGGCAGTGTTTCCACCAATTTATCAGCTACAGACTGCTCCTGCCTCTGTCGCATACAGTGACTGGCAAATCGGCCTGTTTCTCTTATGTCCATGCCTCCTGGACTCAGCCTTCAGTTACAGTGGAAGCGAATTTGCATAGAGATATCATACAGTAGTGGATGATCCAGACCAGTTTGTTTTTGGTTTTTTGAGACAGGGTCTCACCATGTATTTCAGGACATCCCTGAACTCACTCTGTGGTCCAGGCTGAGCTCCAACTCACATTTAATTCTCCTGTCTCAGCCTCCTGGGTACTAAGATGCCAGGCATGCACCACCACGCCTGGCTCAGTTTCTTGAGGCTACCATTACAGAAGAAATAGTCATGAGGCTAAGCCTGGCTTGGTGGAACCAGGAGACAGCTTCTCTTGGATATAATCACGAGAGGAAAGTAATCCTACTCAAGGGTCATCGCTAGAAACCAAAAGTGGATGAGCTGATCCCAGGAGCACAGGTACATACACTCAGCAGGAGCCCAGAAGGTGCGCGTGGCTTCACTCGTCTCTTCCAGTGTGTGATCAGTTAAAATGCACATGCTTACCTTTAGCTGCTCTGCATGTTAATCTAGCTCAGCCTATCAACAAACTGGTTTTATCTGTACTTCCAAAATTCACTTGGCAACATGTTATTGTAATAGAATAGAATTCAAACTATAGATACTTCTAACTACATGCTCTTTAAAAATTAGTATAGATATGCTCGTAGAAATATTTCCTCTCAGATTTCTGTATTAAGAGTTTCTTAAAGTAGGGGATAATTCACTACTTTATGCTATGTCTCATTTTGCCAGATGTGGTGTACGCCTTAGCAAGGAGGCTGAGGCAGGAGGATTGCCATGAGTTCACGGCCAGCCTATATGACATAGTGAGATCCTGTCTAAAAAAAAAAAAAAATTCTTGTTTACGTTTATGTTTCCTGAGCTGAGCTTTACTAAAGCGTGTCTTCTCTGAATTTACCCTTTTGTGATATCCTAAACAATGACATATCCTTTGCTGTCCTTCCTGGCTAAATCATAAGGAAATGAACTGCATTTCCAGTCAAAGTGCGTCCTGCAACCTTCACACCGCTCTGTTCCCACTGCCCCTTGGCTGGCTCCTCCACAGCGGTCGTCCTGCCCCTGGGCAACCTGGAGCCGCATAGGGGTGCAGAGCCCAGAAGCCACCTGAGCTGCAGCGCTCCCAAGGAGTTTGGTTCTGTTTGGGTTTGTTCTAGGTATGGTCCCAGGGATCCCAGATCCAACCAGGCCCCTGGGCCTATCCTAGAACCAACCTAAGCCCGTGCATCACTCCTGACGCCCAGGAGCTCCCGGACGGACAGAAGACGCCGAGCAGACAGACTGCTGTCTCCTAGGGCTCCCGCTGCCCCAGCCTCCTCAGTCAGAGTGGCACCCCTACTGACTACAATCGTCTCCCAGCTGAGCTCCAGCACAGAAATTCTGCATGTTAAGTGCTTGTGATCAGGTGATAAAATAGATTAAAATGTGTTTTTAGCAGAAGCAACTTAGCCAGAAAGACAACGTCAAGCCCTGCCCCTAAAAACTCTTCCCCCAAATTGCAGGGCTTTGTTCTCTTACACACTTTGCACTCTAGGGCTCCCAGGGGCAAGGGATGCAAGGTCTCCTTCCCAGTTCCAAGCCTGGCTTCAGGCTCACTGAAGGTCCTGCTTTGCTGATGAAAACGAGCGGCCACGGAGCGAGGGCGGGTTGGGGCATTAACCTGTTGTGCCGCTGCGTCGCTTGCACGGAGGAGAAATGTGCCAAGCGCATTTTCCTTCTGCTGCTCTGGGTGGTAAAATACTCAAGTTCATCCTGGCCTCCTCCCAGGGCAGTGCTGCCGCCGCCACTGGTTTCTCTGGTAATTTAGAAGACAGGAGTTCTAAAAGAGCTCGAAAGGGAGCCTGAAAGTGGATACTCCAGGTGATGGTGAGGGTGCAGCAGCCGAGCAGGCTGGGGTCACAGCAGGTGAGTCAGGGTGAGTCAGGCCCCCCACAGGGTGGGAAGGCCAGGAGCCAGAGCCCCTGGGGCATGGCTCAGGCAGCAGTCACCTTTGCACAGTGCATCCCACTGCCCTGTATTTTTTGCTCAGTGTCTCACTACTTAGCTTTGGCTGGCCTGGAACCTGTGACAGTCCTCCCAAGAGCTGGGATTACAAGCATGCGCCCCATGTTCAGCCCGGCTGCAATCTGTTAACATGTTTAACTATGAACACAGAGCATGAGACTGTGCTATTTGAAAAGTTAGGCTTGTTTATAAAGTCTGCCTTTACTCGGGCATGGTGGCACATGCCTGTATTCCCAGCATTGGGGAGGCTGGGGCTGGAAGATCCCCATGAGTTCGATGTCAGCCTGGGCTACACAGTGAGACCCTACAAGGAAGGAAGGAAGGAAGGGAGGGAGGGAAGGAGAAAGGGAGGAAGAAAGGAGACACACACAGACAGACAGGTTGCCTTCAGGCCTGGGGTAGAGCACTCGCCTACTGTACACAAGTCCCTGGGTTTCATCCACATCACCATGAAAAAATTAGTACAATTATACACAAACACACACATATAGAGAACTTGAGAATATTCTTTCAAAGATGTTTTGTTTTTACTTTTTGATCACTTGTTTTTATATTAGAACTATATATTTCCTAACTGTACCTAAAGGCGTGAGGTTATAATCTAGGAATTGTAAAAGCACCATAAAAGTTACCATCTCGAGTATTTAAGTGTACAGTTTAAAAGTTTAAATATTCATGTTCGCATTGTAGTGAAATCTCTGCAGCTTTTTCACTGTGTCTCTCTGAAGCTCAGGACCAGCGGACACCCAGTCCTCTCTCCTGTCCCCAGGCCCGCAGCTGCCCTGCGCCTCTGGCATGTGCTTCCGTCCATCTCGCCGTCAGGTGTGGCAGGGTCCCCTGCTTTTCTGCAGGGATGCTCCGCCCAAGGGGTGTGTCCCTCAGTCTGCCCTCTCTTGGAAGCATCTGGGTGGCCCCTGCCTCTGAGGTCTTATCTGTGAGGATGTGATGTGCAGATACTTTTAAAAAAGCAGGACTGAATCATTGTCTCTGTATTTTATCACATCGATCTTTGGCCAGCTATTCTGGGAGATTACCAGGCCGCCAGCTGTGGGTTGTGTGTGGCTGTACTGTCTCACTGTCCCTTCTGGGCTAAGAAGTCATTAATAAAAGCTGCATTCCTCGGAGGTTTTGTGTGTGTTCCTTTCCCCCTGCTGCTTGCAATATGATTATCAGCAAAAAGGGAAACCCCTTTCCTCTTTCTCCTGGTTTTCCCATTATGGTCATTCTCATATTTGGGGCAGGGCTCCAGGGGTGTAGCAAACCTGGAACCCCAGCCCTCGGGAGGCCAGGCAGAGAAAGGTTGCTGTGAGTTTGAGGCCAGCCTGAGCTTCCTGGTGATACCCAGACTCAAAAATAAAAGCAAAACTGTGAAGAAAGATGGCAGCTGCCTGAACACCTTTCTGTCATCAGCCCAGCCTCTGCTCTCTCCTGTGCTCAGGTAACTTCTCGGTGTGAAACCTGTTAGGGCTTGCTCCGCACCCATCCTGCTGAAGAGAGTCTACAACAGGTCCTGGCCCAGGGGAGCGCCCCACAGAAAGCCCTGCGGCCACAGGAGGGTGCTCGGCCCAGCAGGTCCACTTCCGCCTGCCTCTTGCTCCTGGGAGCAGCTGGCACCCAGCAGAGCACCTGGACTAAGTCCTGGCCAAAGGGAAGGCCACCCCTTTGCAGAAAAGATCTGATGCTGGACGTAAATATCCAGAAGGGCACATTGCAAAACTTGGCCCTCAAGGACATTTTCTTACTACAGTGAAAGCTAGGTGCGGGGTGCAGCACTCGGGAGGCAGAAGGAGGAGGATCGCCGCAAGTTTGAGGTCAGCCTGGGCTACAGAGTGAGTCAAAAAACAAAACAAAACAGAAACAAGTGAGTAAAAGTAAAGAGAGAAGGCAGGCCATGTGCAGCGTCCATACCGAATTCTGAAGTCCCTTGGGAGGAAGTAGCCCATGAGGTAATCGTTTCTCGTCTTCATGATTTGCTTTTGAAGATCTCTAGCAGATGTACTGTAGCCATTGAAAATAAAGTTGGCAAATAGTAATTTGCCTCGGATGTACATCTGTAAAAAGTTAAAACATTTTCAGAATCTGATCATAAAGAGTAGTCCTATAAATTCAAAGAAAGGTATTTGGGTGGTACCCACAGGCAACGCTCACAGGTATGCACACCCAGTACTCATCCTGCGTAGCCCTGGGGCCCAATATGTTGTCTGAAAACAAGGAAACAGGCTTACTAGTTTGCTTACTAGCCAAGTGCTGGGAGGCTGAAGCAGGAGGATCTCTGTGGGTTCGAGACCAGCCTGGGCTCCATAAAAGTTCAAAACCAGCCTACGCTACATGCTGAGACCCTGTCTCAAAAAAGCAAAAAAAGTGTTCTCATTCAGCACAATCAATATCATAATTCTAAAGATACCGGCCTGTGTTCTTACTCATGATAAGCTGCCTGCACACATTTCACAGCTACGCTGGAGGAAACAAAACGGAACCTTTGACCTTGGAAACCAGAAGACTTGAATTCTAAAAGCACTTCTCCAAAAGTCAGATGACTTATTTAATCATACTGAGGCAGTTTCTTCTTTAATAAAAAAACATCAGTTAGGATTTGTGGGGGGTGTGGTGGTACCGACCTGAAATCCCAGCACTCTGGAAGGCTGGGGCAGGAGAATTTCAAGTTCAAGTCCAGCCTGGGCAAATCAGCAACTTAGTGAGACCCTGGCTCAAAGTACAGAGGGTTAGAGGTGTAGAGCTCAGTACAAAGACCCTGGGTTCAAGGCCCAGCAGTGCGAGCAGGGAGGGAGCGGGGTGTGTGCAGCAGGGGGCTCTGGAGGCATCTGGGGTACGAGGAGACAGACTGGGATGAAACAGCTGGCACTGGTGGCACTTGGGACTGGCGAGGACACAGCTAGCATCGTGGAATCCCTGAGCGGCCTCCCTGAGTTCCCCTTACTCTCTCTTCCTGTCTAGAAAGGCTGGGCAGGCTCAGGGTTTTCTCCATGAGAACAGGATTCTCCTGTTCACCTCCATTTCTGCAATGAGAGAACCTATTGCTTCTAACCCCACTGGCCCAGCCAGTGCAGGCTGAAAAGTTCTACATGGTTCCTTGACCTCAGTCCCGTCCCTTGGTGGCTTTATTCTTTTGCACCCGTACCCATTTATCTTGCTTGAATTTAGTATATAAAACTGGTACATTTTTAAAAACCTTGCCAGGTGTAATGTGCAGACTTGCAATCCCAGCACTCAGGAGGCTGAGGCAGGAGCATCTCAGTGAGTTCAAGGTCAGCCTAGACTGTCTAGCCAGATGCTGTCTCCAAGATGGATGGATGGATGGATGGATGGATGGATAGATCCTAACGGATTACTCCAAAATGGTGATGTAAAGATGAGGTCTAGCCAGTGTTCTCCTCACTCTAAATGTGAAATGTTTGTATAGTGGAAGAAAAATATAATTTTAAAAGCTGAAAGCTTGACAGGTATGATGGAGTGAGTGGGCCAGTAATCCCAGCCTCAGGAGGCTGAGGCAGGATTGCTCAAGTTTGAGGCCAGCCTGAGCTACAAAGTGAGCCTACAACAGCCTCCTGAGGGCCTTAATTGCTCCGCAAGACCCTGTCTCAAGGAAAAAAAAAATACAACAAAATGGAGAGTTGGGTGTGGTAGTGCACGCCTGGAATCTCAGCTACTGGGGAGGCTGAGGCAGGAGGACTGCAAGTGCAAGGCCACCCTGGGCAATTCAGCAGTCCCTGTCTCAAAGTGAGTCAGGGCTGTCGCTGGGTGGCTGTGAGGCCCTGGGTTCCAGCGGCTTGACAGTCTCACCTCAGAGGACACCTTCCTTCCACTCGGTATGTGACCAAGCTGTGACTTCCTGAGTGCCGGCACCGCGGGGTGATGGGCAGGGCTGCAGTGTTGTGGGTTTGAAAAATAACACGACCGTGACACCGAGCACCGTGAGACGGGAAACAGAAGCTTCCCTGACTCTGGTCAGATCCGGTATCAAAATCCTTTCTTTTTTTAAGACTCACTGCGTAGCACAGACTGGCCTTGAATCTGCAGCGATCCTCCTGCCCAGCCTCCGAGTTCTGGGACTCCAGGTGTGCACCACCATCCCCACTACATTTTTTTCTTGACGATGCGTTGAGTGAGATTCCGCTGAACTTCACGCATCCGAGTAGAGGCTGGAATGCGCCTCAGCGTGTGCTTAGCACTCAGGGTTCAATCCCTGGCACCCCAAAACAAAACAAAAACCCAAGCAGTCTAATCCAGAGGGTCCGTCTGAGCTTTTCAACAGCCAAGAGCCCCAGGTACTATTTTCACTATAGCCTTTATGCTTTGAAGTAGCTTTTTGTTTTTGGTTTTTGAGACAGGTTCTCACTACGCAACCCAGGCTAGCCTTGAACTCCTCGGCCTGCATCGGCCTGCGGAGTGGCAGAGATCATAGATGTGGCCACCACGCCTGGCTTCTGACCTGCTTTCTTACACTGAGAGTCCAGCCTGACTGAGGCTCACTCTGGGCAGCGCTTTGGGCTCAGGAAATGCAGGAGGTACCCTCAACAAGGCTCCTCCATCACTTTCAGGGAGTTGGAAAGAATGGAACAAAAACAGCCCCAGGCAACCCTGAGGGGCCCCTGAAGTGGGTCCTCCCTCCTGGGGAGGGGACCGGCCTGGTAGCCTCGGTCACTCCAGGTCACACAGAGTGGGAACTGCAGTCTGTGCTCGCCCCCACAGGTCTAGGGCAGTGCAGAGCTGTGAGCTGGCCAACTGTTCCTTCACTTTGGTTTTGTGTTTGAGACAGGCTCTTTAGACAAAGTCAGGGCAGGCATTACATGGGCCATCCTCCGGCCTCAGCCTCCCTCAAGCTGGGGTCACAGGTGCGTAGGCCACCCTGACTGCTCATTGATCCTCGGACACCTAAGAAGCTGGCCAGGTGGGCCCCCTGCGCCCCTGCCCCTCTCCCAGAGGTCAGTGCAGAGGGAACAGCCGGACACCAGAGTGCCATGCTGACCGGGCCCTGTAGGCCCTTAATGCCATGCTCCCAGTACTGGGACGGCCCCCTCCTCAGCTCTGCTCAGGAATCAAACTCCTCAGGGAGCCCCGACCATGGCTCTGTCCCCCAAACTAGGAGCTCCTGGGCAGCAGGGCCATCGCTTGCTGAGTGGCTAACTGATAGACCATGTCTTCACTCTCAATGCCATGTTGGTACAAAACAGTCAACAAACAGACACAGAACTACAAAACTGGAGGAGAGGAAAGACCATTCCAGTGCCTGTGATGTGCTGGGCACAGAAACAAACCTGACCACTATTTTTTTTTTTTTTTTTTTTGTCTTTTTTCTTTTTATCGGTACCAGGGATCGAACTCACGACTGCCTGCTTGCAAGGCAGGCACTTATGCCGCTGAGCTAAATCCCCAGCCCCTAACCTGACCACTATTGCCTCACTGGACTTTTTTTCCATTACTGGGGATTCAACCCAGATGCTGAGCTCCAGCCTCTGACCTTCTATTTTATTTTGTGACAGGATCTCACCTGCTTCATCCTGCCTCAGCCTCCCAAGCAGCAGGGACTACCGCCACGCACCTTCATGCCTGGCTCGTGAACATTTACAGCTATTTTGTAAGTTAGTTCGATTTCCCTCTTTTGTAAGGGAGCAAACAGGCTCAGAGAGGCTTAGTAACTCCCCGAGGTCACACAGCAAGTGAGCAGAACTGAGTGTGGATGTGGCTCCATTTGCAAAGTTCTTTCCCTGCCCCACCAAAGTGTCTTGCCAGAGGCTTAGGTCTCCCTGCGCTTTAACCACCCACAGCTACTCCCTAGTGCTAGGGATACATTTTTCTAAGGTAAGCACTAACTTTCAGTATTTACAGTTACCTCCAAACTGTAAAGTGGGTCATTTGTTACCTCAGCTTTAAGAGTATCCAATGTTTTGTTTGGTTGATGGGTTTTAGTTTTTTGGGGTTTTTTTTTTTTTTTTATGGTGTTGGTTTGGTTTGTTTTTTTTTTTTGAGACGGGGTCTCACTGTGTAGCCTGGCCTCAAACATGCAGTGATCCTTCTGCCTCAGCCTCCTGAGTGCTAGAATTTCAGGTATGTGCCAGCACCTGCGAAATCTGATCTCCAGCCTCCCTAGAGAAACAGTGACAGGAGCCCAGGAAGCCCAGCGGTCAGCCAGAGAATAGGCAGTGCCCTGCCACAGGCTGTGCTAGGCTAGAACCGCTCTGCGATGCCTGGTACCTGCTCCACTGCCAGGCCCGGTCTCAGGCCACACAGCGGCTAAGGCCTCATCCCGGTCCCGTCCCATCCCTTCCCCGGCAGACCTCATACCAGGAAAATCCCCGGGACAACGCTGTGCCTCCGAACCAGGAGCGGACAGTCACTGCCCATCAGCTTCGCCGCAGACGTGAGGTTGTATGTGAGCAGGCGGAAGGTGTCCAGGTGGCTCTGAAAGATAAAACGAGTCCTAAGTGTCTTTAAGGCCCGGCGAGCCAGGTGTTGGGTGCATGCCTGCACTCCCCGAAATCCGGAGACTGAGGCAGCATGATTGCAAGTTCTAGTCCAGCCTGGGCAATCTGGTGACCCTGTTTTCAAGATAATTAACTAATTAAAAAAATAATGCCACAGGATAAATCAGGGCTGGGGATTTAGCTCAGCAGCATAAGTGCCTGCCTTGCAAGCTCGCGGTCATGAGTTCAATCCCCAGTACCCATAAAAAAATAATAATAATGCCACAGGATAAATTATTTGCTCCATTCAGCAGTGTCCTAGAATGCAAAATTCTAACTGTGTCCCTACTGCATTAGAGATGCCATAGGAGCCTTGCCAATGACCTCCGTGTTGCCAAGGCTGTGACATTTTCATGTTTCTCCACAAAATGTATTTTTTTGTTTTTTTTGGGAGGGTCTCACTATGTAGTTCAGAGTGGCCGTGAACTCAGTTTGCAGCCCAAGGTGGTTTCAAACTCAAGGCAATGTCTCTGCCTCTGCCTCCTGACAAAACATATGCAGTCTTTGTTTTTTAAGATAAGGTTTTGCTTTGAATTCAGGCTGGCCTTTAAGTCACTGGATAGCCCTACTGTACAGTAATTTATACTAGGGCAAGAACCTTTGAAGCCCAGGTTGGCCACAAACTTGCGGTGACCTTCCTGACTCGGCCTTCCGAGGGATAGGATTACAGCTGTGTGCCACCACCCAGGCCTCCCGCAGGTTCTCTTCCGGATTGATGTGCTGAGGCCCCGCCCACTGCACCGCCGAGCGATGGGACTGTGCTCCAGATGCCTGGGATCATGTCTAGCCCGTGACAGGCTGCGCTCACGGGCGCACTGTGAAATTTTTGAAGCCAGGTGTTGGGAATAGTTTTCATTTCACCGCTTGGAGGTTTTCTTCTTCAATCAGACGTTGTGTTGTGAGGAAACTTAAGGGACTAGTGGACAAACCCGCCTCAGGACAGACACCCTGCCGGGTGGGGCTGCGCACCTGAAATCTTTCAGCGCGGCCCCTCGCGCGGGGCCCTGTACCTCCCCACACACTGCCTGAGCTCTCGCGAGACCTCAGCCCCGGCCACGCCCTCTGCCTCTCAGGGGGTGCACACTGCCATCCCTGCTACTAGGCCCCAGCCCCAGCAGGGGACATTGCTCGCCCCTCGCCGCCCACTGGGCAGCTTCTGCACGCAGAGCTGCACCACCCTGACCTTCAGGACGAGGCTGAAGCCAAAGAAACCTCCAGTCGCCATGCTGGTCGCCTTAGGCCGCGTTGGGTCAACTAGCACAGGGGACGCTGGAAGCCTCGGGCGCAGAGGCCCGGGACAGGGAGTCTCCAGAACCAAGTATGCAGCCCGGAAGTCTCTGGGCCGGAAGTCCACAGCCAATGTCTGCCAGTGGAGCGCACTTCCGTTGCTCTTACCCAGCTATGGGACAACTGATCGCCCTTTTGCCCAAGGACCGCCTCCGAGTCAGAAGCAAGTGGGCCAGCTGTCTGTCCTGTGGAGGATATCTAGACTACAGCAGGATCTCAAAACGGCCACTCCCTAAACACAGATGACCCCATGGAAAACTGGGCCAGTCACCAGGCGTAATGAAGCATGCTTCTAATTCCAGCACTCAGGAGGATTGTTGGGAGTTCGAGACCAGCCTGGCTACAAAGTGAGCTCAAGGCCAGCCTACACTATATATCGAGACCCTGTCTCAAAAAGACAGAAAGAAAGAAAAAAAAAAGAAAGAAAACTGGACAAATGAATGGAATGGACAGTTCATAAAAGAAGTAGATAAAAGAAGTACATGAAAAGTATATAGAGAAATACTCAACATCATTAGCTCTCGGAATCAAATCAAAACAACTGAGATTCCACCTCTCCTCAGTCAGAATGGCTGTCACTGTCAAAAGCACAAAAAATAATGAATAATTGGGGGCAGGGGCCTCCTACATTGTTGGTGGGAATGCAAACTAGTATGTCCACTATTGGAATCAACCTGGAGATTCTGAGAAAAAAAAAGAAAGGAAGAAATTCCATTCAAGCAGCTATATCCTTCATGGGCACATTCCCAAAAGAATTAATGACACTGCACTTTTGGGATACATAGCACTGTCAGTGTTGATAACAGCACGATTCATAATGGTTAAACTCTGGAAGCAGCCAAGATGCCTGTCAACAGATAAATGCCTAAGGGAAATATGGCACACAGATATGATGGAATATTACACAGTCATCAAGAGGAATAAAATCCTGCCCCCTGCAGAAAAATAGATGGCACTCAAAACCATCATGCTAAACAAAATAAGGCAGACTCAAAAAGCTTGACTATCATATGCTTTGTCTTATAAGAGAAACCTGAAATATAAATAAACTAATGACTACAGTAAGGAAGCAATGATAAACTAGAAGAAAGACTCCTGGGAACATGAAGAGGACCAAGGAGTAGAAAAGAGAGGAGAAGGGATTTAAAATGAGCAACAGCTGCATGTCCCAGTCTGGCAAAAGGACATTCTGTAACATATGCATGCAATTATTTAAAATAAGATAAAGAGCCGGGGATATAGCTCAGCATCGTAGTGTCTGCCTGGCAAGCACAAGGTCTTAAGTCTGATTACCAACACACACACACACACACACACACACACACACACACACACACACACACACACACACAAAGATAAAAAATAAAAAGAGCTGGATATAGCTCCATCCCAAAAGATTCCTGTGTTTGATCCCCTGCAACTGATCCCCCCTCAAAAAAAAAAAAAAAAAAAAAGGCATGAGTCCCAGAGGACCTGACCTGGACCTCAGCCCACCACTTCCTAGCTGTGTAATGTGACTCAGCTGCCCCATGTCTGTCACTGGCCTGTGTACAGTGGAATCACATCTAGTAACAGCTGGTTATGGTTCTTCTGAGGACTAAATGGTGCTCCATGCCAATGGTGGCCACTGTGTGATTAGTGCTTGTAAAGGTCTGCTCTCTTGATCCCCTTACCTTGCACTTCTGCTCAGTTCAGCAAGCATTTGCTGAACTTCTCAGGTGCCAAGCAAGTGTGTGGTTTCCATAAATAAGATTTTCCACCTGGGAACTGGCGATGTCAACTTGATCCAGGATTGCCTGGCGCCACCTAGTGGCACCAATGCTGCTGGCATTGCTGCATTTTGCCAGTTCATGATTTCCATCCAGATGGAGCAAAAGGACCCACAACAGCTCCAGGCATTTAGAGGTTGGAAAGCAGAGGCCAACACAGTCCACTCATATGTGAAAGTGTGCAGTTAACACTGTAGGGAGCAAGGCCACAGCAGGAAAACCAGCTAGAGAGGGTGGTGAGGAAACTGAGGGAGGCAACAAAGGCCTCAGTAAGTAGAGCAGTGGGACTAAGAAGGGATCAGGGAAAGAGATGCAAGAATAAAATCAATAATTATCACAGATCAGCACTTACAAGGCTGAGGCAGGAGAACTGCTTGCTGTGAGTTCTAGGCTACCCTGGGCTTGGTAGTAGGCTCAAGGCCAACTTGAACACATAGTGAGAACCTTTCTCAAAAAAAATTAGCATGAATACATTTACCAAGGTTGGCTGGTAGTAGCTGCTTGGAGTGCAACCAGAGAAAGGAGTTCAGGACCTGTCTAGGCTCAGATGGAAATAATAATGGATGAACAGTATCTGCTATAGACAGAATGGGAGATATTGGCACAGGATTGGCATTTACCATATCCAATCTCTGGCAGAATAAAAACGTTTCAGTGTGTCTCAGAAGCTACGTGTTGTGTGCTCTGGGAGGCTAGGCAGGAGGACTGCAAGTTCCAACCCAGCCTGGGCAATTTAGCCACTTAGGGAGATCCTGTCTCAAGATAAAATATACTAGGGCCAGGGATCTATAAGTGTCTGCCTGGCAAGTGCAAGGTTCTGAGTTCAATTCCTGGTCCCTCCAACCAAAAAAGATAAAATATATCAAAGGACTGAGTGTTGAGCACCAGGTTGTGGAACAGTTAGATCATGAGGGGATTTCTCATTTGGAAAAGTTCATTTTCATGCCTCTGAAAGCAAGATAAGACTGCAGCTGCAGGGGCTGACACTCCCTTTTGCAAAGCAATAAACTGCTAACCTTACAGATCAAACAGCTATCCTAATTAACAAGATTTACTGCCCAGAATGTCTTTGTTCTAACTTCTCAGGGCCTGCTCCGTTTCTCAGGCTTTTGCCCGAAATATGTCCTCCACTTCCTGCACATCTCCGCAAACGGTTGAGGATCCAATAAATACGGGCAACCCAGTGAAGTCCTTGTCTTAGCTCCAACAAAGTTCTGACTTCATGCGCCCCCCACAGGCCACATTTGCAGTGTCTTTATTTAATCCTTTCCTGTATGTATCTCTAAGACCTGGAACCTGATCCGCCTCCAGTAATTGGCACCCAAACATAAGGGTTGCTAATTTTACAAAACTTGGGAAGGGTAAGTTTTGCCTTGATTGGAGAAGTCACAGAGCCAGAAGGAGAACTTCGTGAGAAGTACAACAGAGACCTCTGTGAGGGGACAAGGAAGGAAAGGTAAAAGCGTTCACTGCCATGGATAGGCATTTGCTACCCAGGAATAAAACATGGGGGGAAACACATTATAACACTCAGGGGCTCACAGGTGAACACAACTCAGAAAAAATCCTAAGCAGGCACATAATAGAGGAAAAACAGTTTCCCCTGAGATCTCTTCAACTTGGAAATTAGCTCTATCAGTTTTAAATTCATGTGGAGCAGCTGGGCGTGGTGGCTCCCGCCTGTAATCCCAGCACTCGGGAGGCTGAGGTGGGAGGATTGTTGTGAGTTTGAGACCAGCCTGGGCTACACAGTGAGCTCAAGGCCAGCCTGAACTGCATAGTGAGATCCTGTCTCAAAAAAGACAAAAAACAAAAAAAAAAACAAAAAAAAAAACCATGTGGAGCTGGAAACTAACAGCTCCCAATTCAGGCACAGAGAATACAAAAATGCTCCCAGCATGGTTTTCTGTCCCCGAGGTAGAGCCTCTGCAGGAAGAGCTGAGGACCATGGCACCAGTCTTGTTTTTGTTTTTGTTTTTCAACCAATGCTGAGATGAGAAAATGGAACTTTGTGGTTTTGTTTTTTTTTTTTGTTTTGTTTTGTTTTATCGGTACTGAGGATCAAACTCATGACCGTGCACTTGCAAGGCAGGCGCTTATGCTGCTGAACTAAATCCCCAGCTCCATCAGTCTTTACAGAGCAATCAGCCATCTCCTCCAGAGGTGTCTGGGGAGGGGTGATTCCATCTGAGAGGCTGGGGAAGAGGGGGGAGCACTCACATAAATCTATCTAAATTCTTACAGATTTTAAAGAGAGCTTGGGACAGAGGAGAAGCTGTTTCTCCTGAGACCTTTCTAGCTTAGAGCCTGGTAAAAAACTGTTTCAGGTCAGTTAATTGCTAGTATCCAAAAGTTTCTGTCTTAGAACAAGAAGAGAGAGAAAAGTGTAAGAAAAAGAAAAAAAAAAAAAAAAACACTGACCCTGTCACCTCCAAAGGCACTGCAAACAGAAGCACACGATTGGGTCACTGGCTCTTGGGAAAGATAAAATCCATAAACTCCTTGGCCCAGATCTCCAAAATTTTTAGAGACAAGTATATGTGCTATTATTACCGAAGTTGTGAGTTTAAGTTGCTGAGAGAAATACAAACAACCCAAATGCCTGCCGTGTGGGAACATCACGACAATCATGGTGTGGGCACAAGCGACACCCCCGCTGCAAGAGGCAGCCAATCATCAGCCACTCATCAGCTCCCAGGGCCACCGCAAGCCAAGTATGTAAGAAAAAGGAGAGCCAGGTCGGTGGGTACTAGCCACTGGTGCACAGTGGGACCCACCGAATCCCCGGGACCCGTGAGCCTAGAGCTGGGCCAGGCAGGAGGAGCTGGTTCCAGCCTGGAGCACACCAGGGGGTGTGGGCTGGCAGGGACCCTATCCTATGCCAGAGCCCGGGTGGCTATGAGCCCACCTGCCTCCACAGCCCCAGGACCACACTGTCTAACATGCAGGGCCGGAACCCACTGGCATCCCTCCCAGTAGCCAATGTGGTCAGCACCCTGTCCTGCCACAGTGCCCTGGTACCTGTACGTGCATGCACAGTCACCATGCTTACTGTTACACCATCAAATGGGAACTGGACTGGCGGCCAGAGGCAGAACTCTGAGGGCATGATGACCTGTGCTTAGAACCCTAACAGCATAGGAGACAGCCACAAGTTCCCCATCCACAAGTGGCAGAAATTATCCATTAGCTTTGATTTTTATTTATTTATTGTTTTGGTACTGGGAATCAAACTCAGGACCTCACACTTGCCAGGCAGGTGCTGTGCCACTAAGCTAAATCCTCAGCCCCAATTGGCTTTCTAAAAATACAAATACGATTTACAATCATACCCTTCGGACAGGCACTGAGGCAACGGACAGGGGTGCACAGGGCCAGAAAAAGCCTCACAATCAGATGTGACTCTTGTAGAATTTTTTATTTAAGTGGTTACAAGAATGCAGCCAATGAAATCTATAATGATTAAAATCAGGCAAACACCTCTACCTAAAATTGTTAGTTTGTGACTGGAATAAATAATTTCTTTAGACACTTCTTTGCTATATTAAGTCCTACAGAGAAAGACCCCATGAACGCTGTTAAAGGAAAAGGTCTGAGTAAGTGAAAGATGTAAAGGCTGAGTCGAGGCCAGATGAAGGGAAAGGGCACAAAGGTGCCAACATTCTTAAGACAAAATAAAATACGAAAAGAAAACGTTAATTATAGGCAAAACTTTTATTCCTTTTAATTTTTATTATAAGAGATCTATTTAATTGACCTGCAAAAAGCTCTGATAGTCTGTTTATAATTAGAAACTTTAAAAATTGTAAAAAAGTTATTGTAATTCAATGTGGCCAAATATATCTGACTGTACTCTGATTTTATAAACAAACTGTCGTAAGTGTATTTGTTGGTCTGTCTGGCCAGTCTATAAATAGCATTTTTATTTGAGCTCAACAAATTTTTCTTCTTTTTAAGCTGGTTTGCAGATTTCATTAGAACTAAGGACATGCTTCCAACCCAGACTGCCAGCTGATCAAAAGGATGTTAAGATTGGTTTTATAGGGCCGGGGATTTCGCTCAGAGGCTTAAGGGCTTGCCTGGCAAGTGCAAGGTTGTGAGTTTGATCTCTGGTACCAAAAAAAAAAAAAATTGGTTTTATAAATGTGATGCATATTATTGTCTGGGTACAATAACACAAGTCTTTCATTGGTCAAAAATAAAATGTTAATTATTATAATCTGGTTTGTACAGGCCATAAAAAATTTGTCAAGATAATTACATAGAGATCCTTTAGCCTTGGCAAATCCCTTGATGAATCAAAAAGCAGAGAAGCTGCCTGGAAACATTTCTCCTGTTCTGGTCACTAAGGGGACCCCAATGGGAGCCTTAAGGGAGGCACACCCCAATAAACATTGCTAAATATATTGTTGTGATATGTTCACACTGATCATCATCAAAAGGCTAAGTTTTCTATGAAAAAAGCAATAAGTTTTCTTTAAAAGGTGCTCTTGGTAGCCAGGTATGGTGGCATATGCCTGTCACCCCAGCAATCGGGAAACTGAAGTAGGTATGTGAGACCACTCTTGGCTGCATAGCAAGTTCAAGGCCAGCCTGGACTACATAGTAGGATCCTGTCTCAAAAGAAAAAACAAATTAAATTAAATTAAATTAAATTAAATTAAAGGGCTGGAGATATAGCTCTGTGGCACAGCACCTGCCTGGCAAAGTGCAAGGTCATGAGTTTCAAAAAATAAAATAATGCTGTTGATACAAAACTAGATTAAGAAACAAAGGTTTTCATATAGCCAATTATTGCTAATTTCATGGTGTACTAAATACATTCATACCTTCCAGATGTACAGATTCTCTAAGATACAAAACTAGGATTGTTTATGGTGATAATCTTTTTCTTTTAGACTCAGCTATCTGCCTTTCTCATCTGTTACAGCTACTTGTGATAAGCGGTATGTGTCAAACTAGCATGAAAGCACTTGTCAAATAATAATTTTTTAAAGGCTTCTGTGGTGTACATGTTTTATATGTGTCACTATACTTAGGGATGCTTGGGCACTAAATAGTCCAGATCACGTCACAAACTTCTTTGATGGCATTCCATTAAAGGATCAAAAATCAGGTGAGAGTTTCTTTGTGTCATTTAGTGTGCCCTCTATTTCCTGCACCCCCCTGAACTCCTTTAAGGACCCCAAAAATTCTTTAACTACAGCTCCAAAATAGTTCTGATTTCCTGCAAAGGGTTCTCAACCATATTTGCACTGTCTTTATTGAATCCTTCTCCAAGTGCGCATCTCTAAGATCTGGAGCCCAATCTGCTGCCACAGCTGGAGACACAGCTCAGTGTGCAAACCCTGGATTCAATCCCCAGTGCCCTATACACTCAAAAAAATACCTGCTATGTGATTCCACAAAGACCAGAACAGACGGGAGATTAGTCAGTGGCACTAGCGGTTAGAGGACTGGTCACGTGAGAGTGTGGAGCTGGGCTGGTTACTAAGAAGGGGTCAGAGAGCCTTGTCTGGCCTGGAAATAGTGCACATCTTAGACTGGACAGTGATCACAAAGGTACGTGCATGTGTAAACATGACACCATACACCCGTTCCACATGGCTTTGCCCAGGTGGTGCTGCTTTAACAAAACACCTGATACTGGATAATGTCCCCAAAAAGAATGAGCTATGTACGGTGACACACACCTATAATCCTAGTACTCTAGGAAGCTGAGGCAGAAAGATCATGAGTCCAAGCATAGCCTAAGTAACTTCGTAATTAGTAAGACTCTGGCTTAAAAGAAAAAAATCAAAAAGGGCTGGGAGGTGCAGCTCAGCATGAAGACTCCGGGTTCAATCCCCAGCACAGCAGAAAAAAATGAAGAAAACCCCGCCATGTATCTGGCTCAGGGTTCTAGAGCTAGAGTGCCTGCTTGACACAGCACGGCACTGCATCCGTGACAGAGCACATGGGGTGGGGGGTGGGGCGGCGTGTGGGCAGCCTCACATCTGGTGGTCATTTCCCAGAGGGCTGATCGGTCATCCAGACCTGATCCACCCCAGGAGACCAGCGTTAATTTCTTTTAGGGGGCGGTGACCCCACAACCTAACCATCTCCCTCCTGACCATGAAGCATCTGCCCGCCTCCGTCCCTACACTCTGAGGACCCAGCTGCCCGCACGTGAACCGCACAGAACCCAGCAACACAATCAAGACTGCAAGCTGCATTCTGTGACTGTAGCACTGCCATTAAAAAGGGACCAAAGCCCTGCTGAGGTCCTCTGAACTGAAGAGGACATATACTAAGATGGAACACGCAAGGAGACTTCATTTCTTTCCTGTTTTTTGGTGCAAGGGTCTGGATCACTATGTAGTTCAGGCCAGCCTTGAACTGATTATGTAGCCCAGGCTGAGCTTGAACTCATGGCGATCCTCCTGCCTCAGCATCAAACCCACAGTGACCCTCTTGCCTCAGCTTCCCCAGTCCTGGGAGCGCACTTTCCCACAGCCTGCTGCCTGCGCGTACCACCAACCTGGATGCACGGCATGGTTCGAGACCTGTTCAGCCCCCGGTACACCTGGGCCAGCCCACTCTTGGTCCAGTCCTTGTCCTCGGCGGAGGACACGTAGATGACGATGGTCTGCTCCGAGGAGCACAACTGGTCCAGGATGAGGGAGTCGTACTCCAGGTCTGTCACCTCCGGGATGTGGTGGGTGCTGCACCTACAGATGTCCCCCCGCTGTCCCCGCAGCGTCCTCCTCAGGACCACGGGACATAGCAGCTGAGGCACAAGCCACACGGCCCTGCTGTCCATGGGAAGAGGCCTAGGGACACAGAGGGCAGGGGTCAGCTAACTGCTGTTACCCTGGGGACCTTTCCTGAAGTCAAGGCCAGTGTGGGCAGCACTCACTGAACTCCCCACGGTGGGGCAAGGGGAGGCCACACCCTTGCATCTGGGAAAACTGAGACTCTGGAAATTCAGTGATCTGACCCAAACTCTCAATAGTAGAGCTGGAATCTGAGCCCATGTGTGTTTTTTCCTATCATAACACTGCCTTCTCACTGGCAATTGTCCTGCCTCAGCTTCCCAATGTTAGGATTACAGACATTGACCATCACCCCTGGCCAAGAGCCATAATAATATTCTATATAAAATACTATACTGTGCTGCACACATACTTTATCGATTCCCATTTTTATTAGTAAATCACAAATCTGTTGTTCTCGGACGTTTGTGGCATGCCTTCCTGCTCAGCTGGATGGTTCTGTATATGGAGGGAGTCTTTGTTTTTTTGAGTCAGGGTCTCACTACGTAGCCCAGACTGGCTTTGAACTCATGGCCGTCCTTCCTCCTCGGCCTCCCAAGTGCTGGGATCACACACGTGCACCATCTTGTCTGGTTATACAAGGACTTGTATAATTGCCGCAGCAGTTCAGTGCCATACACAGTGACTGTGAATTACTACAAAGGGACAATTCACTCGTGCCTGGAAGGAGACACCAGACTAGAACGTGTGGTCACACTTGCTCAGAGTTCTGGGTTTGTCAACTGACCACAGCCAAATCCTAATGTGCTTGGCGTGTGTCTTGAGGGCTTGCAATCTCAAGACCTCTCCATACTGACTCTCAGAATTTTCCTGGGCACTCACCTCTGCACTGAAGTTACTGAACTCTGTAAAACTGCGGATTGTAAAATCCAGGTAGGGGCCAGGGATTTAGCTCCACAGCACAGAGCCTGCCTGGCAAGCATGAGGTCATGAGTTTGATTCCTGGCACCAAATTAAATAAATAAAACAAATCAAACCCAGACAGATGCACCGACTGTACATCTTGGCTTTACTCAACACACGCGCACTTTGGGGTTTGCATCAACAAATTTTTGCTTCTTTTGCAGCCCTGGGGATCAAAACCAGGGCTTCCCCCGTTAGGCAAGTGCTCTACCACTGAGCTATCCCATCCTGTACTGGCAATGTAACTTCAAAAGTCCATCATGGAGCCAGGAGTGGTGATGCAAGTCTGCAATCCTAGCACTCAGGAGGCTGAGGCAGGAGGATCAGCGGCAGCAGCATGCCTGTTCTGCCAGTCCAGGAGATGCAGAAGGCCCCACCCCCAGCCTCGGGATGGAAAGGAAAGGAGAGCAGGTTGCTTATGGCGCTCACGTGCTACCCCCAACCTGAGTCAGGCTTTCCAGTGCAGGGCTAAGTTCTGAACCTGCGGCCACTAAGGAGATCAAAACAAAGCAAACAGTGTGGGGACGCTTGCTTTCAATCCCAGCGCTAGAGAGGCTGAGGCAGGAGGTTCTCTATGAGTTTGAGACCGGCCTGAGCTACATGGTAAGACTGTCTCAAAACAAAACCAAACAATACAAAAAAAAAGAAAAGGAAAGGAAAGGAAAGCAAAACAGTGCAAACCAAGCCTTGATTTCTGGTTAATTTAGATTGCATTACTAAGAGGAGGCCAGTTAGGAAGCAGCCTGGAGAACCCAGAGATGCTGGAGTCCAGATGGTCACCTGTCCCACATAGGATGACTTTGCATCCCTGAGTCTGCCAAGGGCCAGCAGCACCCCAGCCCAGAGCTCGCTGGTGGGGATTGAGTGACCCGCATGCCCTGTGGACTGGGTGGACTGATGGGGTGGGGCTGAGTGGTGGGACTGATGTGCCGTTACCGTGGGCACCGTGGTGCAGTCGTGGCTGGCATCTTGGTCCTGGACCTGGTCTTGGTTCCCAGGAGGCGGCACCGTGGCCTTTGGGCGCCCCTTGGTACACAGGAGGAGCCGCAGTGCTGCAGGGCCTCGTGAGCCCCATGTCCTGCCCCGGCAGCCTGGCTCTGAGTGGGCAGTGGCGGAGGCAGCACATCTGTCCCTGCAAGGCAACGGCATAGGGCCACTGAGCGAGCTTACGTCCACCTTGGGAATGGCCTGCCATGGGGAAAATCGGTGTGGAGAGCCAGCCCAATGACTAAAGCCAGAGCCTTGACTCAACCAGTCACCTTGGTGTCTTCCTGGGAGTGGACTGCAGTGACACATGCACACCCATGTTCACAGCAGCACAATTCCAAATTGCTAAACCTTGGAAGCGGCCTGTATGTGCATCCACAAACAGGTGAGCGGATGAGGGAGCGTGGCATTTATACCCAGCAGGGTACCAGGCTGCCACAAGGAAGGGTAAACTTGAGGCATCTGTGGGAACAGGCACGCACCTCCAGGGCATGATGCTAAGTGGTGCAAATCAGATGCGTGGTACAGGAGAAACCCAAAGCACAATCAAAGAGCAAAACAGAAGTTAAGATGACACAAAACAGGGAGGTGGACCTTTTGCAGAGGGGAAGAGGAGCCAGGGACAGGGAGGGGAGGCGGAAAGGACCACGGTGCCTCTGGGCAGTACAGACTCCCTGTAGAAGGCAGCCTTAACCATCACAGGCAAACGCCCGTACAAAGACTGAAAAACATGTTCCTTTCTTCTGGGTTTTTTGTTCTTTGGTTTTGGGTGCCCGGAATCAAACTCACGACCTCATGTTACCAGGCAGGCGTTTGTGTCACTGAGCTGCATCCCCAGCCCTACACTGGGTCCTTCTATTCACCCACATCTGTCTGCTTAGGGACCCACAGCGATTGAGTAACAATCCAGAAAGCTTCCAGTCCACCTGCTCGTCTAACCCGTGGCTTTATCATGCCTACCTCGTGCCTGCACTGAGCCAAACACAGCCACGACTCGCCCTGCCACCTAGCACCCTGCGAGAGGCCAGTTGGTCCTCCTGTCTGTGCAATGAAGATTCACAAACCCTGGATCAACACTACCAGGGGTAGTGCCCTGTGGTATGGCATCTGCCTGGCATGCACGAGGTCATGAGTTTGATTCCCAATACCAAAAAACCCCAAACTTTACAGGGGTTTTGCTGGTGAGCAAATGCCATTTACATGAGGGAGGTGGTGTCCTGGGCTTTTGCTATCCATATCTCACACCGAGGACAACTGTCCTCTTATTTTGTGATGTCACAACTCAGAACGTGGACATCCACCTCATCCAAACCCTCTGCTTCACCATCTACAGACGCCAAGGTGTCTCCACAGCGTCAGGCAGAAAACTGGGAACGGTGAGGGCTATCAGACGAGGGGCTTTTTTAAAAATGATGCCTTTGTAGCCAGGCATGGTGGCACACACCTGTGATTCCAGCACTCCGAGGTTGGAGCAGGAGAATTTAGGCCACTCTGGGATACACAGTGAGTTCTAGGTTAGTCTGAACTGTAGAGTGAGCCCCTGTATCCAAAAACAAACAAACAAACAAAACACCGGGTGTGGTGGCTCACGCCTATAATTTCAGCGCTCTGGAGGCTGAGGCAGGAGAATCGCTGCAAGTTTGAGACCAGCCTGGGCTACAAAGTGAGCTGAACTGCATAGAGAGACCTTGTCTCAAAAAGACAAATAAATATTCTCCTGTAATCACAGTAGTGAAAAAGAAAAAAAAAGACAAATAAATAAATGAATAATTAAAAAAAAGTCAGAAAAGGAAAAAGAAACAAGACAAACACAAAGAACGCATCTGCGGAGAGATTCTGTTTACCAGCCAGTGAGGGGGGAGGGGAGAGGCTGGGTCCTGGAAGGCTGCCCAGGAGTCGCAGGGACACCACCCCACCCACCCCGGCCCAGCACGCACCCAGCGCGCTGAGGTAGCAGTTCTTCCAGCCCAGCAGCAGCCGCTGCGCCTTCTTCTGAAGCGCATGGAGCTTGCCCGCGGTCACCACGTCCCGCAGCGGGCTGACATCCGGGGCTGGATCCAGTGCGTCTGTGTCTCTTGGGTCCACCGCACTTGTGGCCTTCAGACAGAGACAGGATGGGGCGCTGTTCAGGTGATGCCCGCACCAGCAGCCTGCACCACCTGCAGGGCAAGCTGTCAGCCATCAGCGCCTGGCTCCTGCACCACCTACTCAGCCAGCTGACAGCTGTGTGCCCCGGACTCTGATGTGGGCATGCGGGGCTCCATCGAGCTGTCATCCACCCGCATGGAAACCCGAGGAGAAAAGCCACCAGCCGGGCCCCAGGCCCGCACAGTCAGGGAGTAGCCACAAGCTGGCAAGGGGCTGCTTTGAAGCTCTGAACATACTTCCCAGGTAGATGACTGACAAGTAGTAGACTATTTTTCCTGCAGACATGTCTTCTGACCACTTTCCCTGAGGCCTGACAGGAAAGTCAAGCAGCGATTTCACACCTAGGTTATTTACTGAGAGCTGGACGGCTATTTGCACAGACTTCTTTCCTGAATGTCTTCATCTACTGTGTTCACAATATCCCCAAACCGGAAGTGATCCAATGTCCATCAGCCAGTGAATGGATGAGCAAAGTACATCAGGTCTACGCAATGCCACGCATTCATAAAAAGGAGCAAGCATCTGAGACACGGAAATGGATGGATTTCAAAACCATTAAACTAAAACAGGCATGGCGGTGCACGCCTGTAATCCCAGCACTTGGACGGCTGACGCAGGATTGCAGTGAGTTTGAGGCCAACCTGGGCTGTTACATGGTGAGCTGAAGGGCAGCCTGAACTACACAGCAAGACCGTCTCAAAACAGAAACAAACAAACGCATTAAGCTAAGCAAAAGCAGCTGAGGGTAAAAGGGTCCGCAGGCTTAGCCACACCTCCTTTCTGTGCCTCCTGGCTTCTGCATGTCCTTCCCTGGCTCCTCTGAAGAGCCAGAGTGGTGTAAATCACACCTCCCCTCAGGTCAGGGGTCCAGCTGTGTCTGTTTATACGTAAACACATAAACTGGTGTCCCTGGGGTCGTTAAGTAACATGCTGAGCGCAGACCACCGAATCAGCACTTTCCCATCCCATCCGCTCACGCCAACTTCATTCACCAATCTACAGGGAAGAGCTTGCATCTCTGACTCAGCGTAACGCTGTATTCTAACATCATCACTACGAACTTTTGTTATAGGCAGCTGAGCTAGTTAGAAATACTATAGGCGGTCAGACAGGGCCAGGCCCTGGAAGCCAGCACAGAGGACTAGATGTCTGCTCACCTTGGAGGGGACACACACCTGTGCTGTGGGCCAGATCTCAGGACAGAAGACAAAACAAATGCAGCCACACCCTAAGTATAAACTCTAGGTATGGATCACCTGGAGAAGCCAGGAGTCACCACGCCAACCCAGACAGGAAGAGTCCCTGACTAGGTCAATTTTACCTGAGCAATTAATGCTATTGGTTGACCACAGCTCTGTCCCACCTCATGCCCTCTGCCTTGTGAGTTCCCAGTTTTTCCCAACTTTAGACCCACTTCCCCTCATGGTTTTACTCTATAAAAAATCCCAAGAAAATACAGAATCTTTGGCAATGCACTGGGGACCCCTTCTGTCTCTCTCTCACAGACAGAAGCTTTCTTTCAATATTTCTGCTCTTAACCTCCGTTGTTTCTACAATTCATTCTTTAATTTTAGAAAACACGAAACTTGTTCCAGACACATAGTAGGTTGGGAGTTTCATTCCCCATATCACTTTTTTGAAGTTTTCTGCTACTCACTAGAAACTCAAAAACATGAAATTTTCTGTCCATGTGATCACGACGTGCTTATGTCTCTGTGCACGTATGTGCACGTGTATGCATGTTACTAAGCACTGAACCTAGGGACTTCACACTGAACTACAAGTCCCAGCTCTGGTTTATAGTTTATTTTGAGACCCGGTCTTACCCAGGCTGGGTGTGAACTTGTGAGCTTCTGCCTCAGCCTCCCAAGGTGCTGGGATCACAGTTGTGGTCACTACAACAGGCAAATACTCTGATGTGGTTTCTCTTGATCCTATCTCACCTTTGTGAGTATGCAAACATTACACAAGGAGCTTACATCTCTGTTCTGGGCGGTGAAGGCCAGTCGCCAGCTCATCTTGCAGTCTCCAGTGGAGTCCCTGGTTCCAGGGGCAGCTGTGACAGCTGGGTTGATGGCAGGGAGTGGCTAGGAGAGAGGGGCTCTTTCAGAGTCACACCTTATAATCCCAGCACTGGGGGAGGCAGAGGCAGGAGGATCATTGTGAGTTCCAGACCAGCCTGGGCTACAAAAGTGAGCCCAAGGCCTGCCTGAACTTCATAGAGACACTGTCCAAAAAAAAAAAAAAAAAAAAAAAACTAGGCAAGATTCCAGCGTCCTTACTGCAGGAGTCACCAGGTGACACTAAGACTTAAGGCTCTACCAGGATATGGGGGTACACACCTGTAACCCCAGCAGCTGGGAGGCTGAGGCAGAAACACTGATAAGAGTTTGAGACCCAAACAGAGATTTAGCTCCAAGGCGTAAGTGCCTCCCTGGCAAGCGTGAGTTTGATCCCCAGTACAAAAAAAAAGGTGGGGAGGGTTGAGGCCATCCTGAGCTACAAAGTGAGTCTGAGGCCAGCCTGAACTATATCAGGGGACCCCGTCTGAAAAAGAAAAAACAAACCAACCAATTAATAATAATAAGTAAAAACACACGAAAGTCAAGGCTCCAAAATTGGTCAGCCTGCTCCTGCTCGGGGTGGGGTAGCAGGAGAGAGAGGACACCAGACCTACCACACCAGGCAGACCTGCAGACCCAGGCTCATGTTTTTTGGGTGCTAACGCCAGCTTCAGGCTTTGGGGATGGCATCTGTAGACCAAGGTAATGGCAAAGCGCCCCGAAATCTTCACCGTCATGAAACTGTTTACCTGGGCGACACAAAAGAGGGCCTTTGTGTACTTACGCTGGATGGGATGGGATGTGGATATAACTCAGCAGCATAAACACATGCCAGGCAAAGGCAAGGTCCTGAGTTCAATTCCCAGTACCAAGCAAATAAATAATAAAATAAAATAACCATCTAAAAGGTGTATGTGCAGGCTGGGCATATAGCTCATTTGCTCAGTGCCTGTCTGGGAAGCCCGAGGTCCTGAGTTCGATTCCCGGTACCAGAAAACAGTATATGTAGCAGTCAGCCACCACTGATAAGTCTGTAAATCACACAGAAAGAGCAAGTGGGGCATGGTGGTGGCGCCTGTAACTCCAGCACTCAAGAGGCTGAGGAAGGAGGACCACCTCGAATTCAAGGTCAGCCTACACTACACAGGGAGTTTAGGCTAAATGACACAGTGAAACCCTGTCTCAAAAACAAAAACAAAACAAAAGCTTCCCATAAGCATACAGTATTTGGCTGCTGTTGTTTCTTTCTGGCTTTGGTTTTGTTTTTTGGCCTCAAACACACAGTGATCCTCCTGTCTCCAGAGTGCTGGGGTTCCAGCCATGGACACCACGCTGGGGAAGTGCTTCTATAGTAACAATTTTAAAGTCGCTTTGCTTAGTAAGAATGAATCAAGACAGGACCATAGTTTGCCAAGTGAAACGGAGGACCAACCTAAAAGTCGCAATCAGCCGGCTAATGTTAGTCAAACTGAGTAAACTGGTCCTCCCAGTCACTTTTCCCATAAAACCCAGAGTACAGCTGGGCGTGGTGGTGCATGCCTGTAATTCCAGCACTGGGGAGGCTGAGCCAGGAGGATCGTTTTGAGTCAGGAACAGCCTGAACCGCATAGTGAGACCCTGTCTCAAAAAGACAAAAAAAAAAAAAAAAAAAAAAAAAGAGTACGCTATATTTTATGTATTGTAGAACTCAATGCGTCTCAGGAATGCAGTGATGATTACAGAGATTGAAAAGGAGAAAAGGGGGGGCAGTACCCCAATTTCCACGGGGTCATCAAGTTTCCCCTTCGCAGGCCACATCCACTCCCTGACCACGCGTCCACTGCTGTTGATCACCATGCCTCCGTACGGGTTAAACATCATGCAGAGGATCTGCCTGTGGGAGAGACAGCGACGAAGAGGCAGAGGCAAGGGGGTCCCACGAGTTCAAGGCCAGCCTGGGCTGCAGAGACAGACTGGCTCGAAAAACAAAAACGTTTTCAAAGTTTGTTAAATTATGTTGGGAAAGTGGGCTGCATTGAAAGAACAGAAACACATACACCAACTGAAACATTATTAGATGCAAGGCGCGGTTCACACACACCGCGTATACCCGGGGCAGGCGGGCTCTGCACTCAGGAAAGTTTCAGTCTTACGACAATAATTAGTACATGGATGTGGTACACAAGTCTGTAATCCCAGCAGTTTGACAGGCTGAGACAGGAAAGTCACAGGTTCAAGCCCAGCCTGGGGACCTTTCCAAGACCCTCAAAATAAAAAATAAAAGGTACTTTTTCCAGACCCTGTCTCAAAAAACTGAAAGAAAGAAAGAAACAATGAAACAAAGAAAAAGACCCAGCAGTGAGGTTTACCAAAAAGCTAGGGCCAAAGTGATCCATTCTTGGGAAACCCAGCACCGCAAGTCGGCTCCAGGACTCCGTGTACTGCCCCACCCTGTCCCCCACTGCCCCACCCTGTCCCCCACTGCCCCACTCTGTCCCCCACTGCCCCACCCTGCCCCTGCCCCTGCTACAGAAGGTCCGAGTTTCCTAATCTCTCTTCCCAGGCTTTTGCAGCTCACTCCGCGCGCTTCTCTCCTTGATGCCGAAGGAGGGCGTCTCCTGGGCATCTGTGGTTCTGCCTACCCGAGAGCTGCCTCCAAGTCTGGGGACAGGTGATGTGGCCCCAAGGGCAGCCTGGGAGGGAACTGAGCAGCTGAGAGCACCCGGAAGCCAGGAAGAGTCAGACACAGCAAATGGGAAGACGGGGCTGCAAGGGAAACCCCCACTTCAGTCATCCAGAGCTGGGTGAGTCCACAGGGCCTTGGTTCCCCTGAGACGCTGCCCTCAGAACAGCTTCGAGAGCCTGTTTCAGTCTCCTGAATACTGGAGAAGGCTCGGGAGGCTGAAGCGGGAGGAGCTCGAGTTTGAGTTGGAGGCCAATACAGGCCACTCAGCAAGATCCAGTCTCCAAACATCAATGACTTAAAACCAAAATAAACTGTGATGAACACTGTCCCTTCCCAAATTTGTGTCCCCGGAACCTGCTAAGTATAATACATGATCTTATTTGAAAGTAGGATCTGAGCAAATGGGATCAGCTAACGCTCTCAAGATGGATTTACCCTGGGTCTCAGCTGGGTACCAAACCTCAGAAGAGAGGTCGAGGAAGGGCAGGGAAGGTGCCCTGGGGGCCAGAGGCTCAGGTGATGAGAGCCAGGCATCTGAGGGCCGAGGCTATGGGCACCTGGGGGCCCAGGGCAGGCTCTCCCTCAGGTCTGGAACCCTCATTTCTGTCTAGCAGCCCCCACTCTGGGTTCTGCATTAGGCCACCCAGTTCCAGTGATTTGCTAGGGCAGCCCTGGGAAATGGACTCAGCAGGTCCACACCCACTGGCCCTGCCATCTAAGCTTGGGCTATGGGCATCATGTCACCTTCGCCCTATGGCTGCAGTGGCCTTTCTGGTGAGGGTCAGGGTCAAGGTCAAGGACAAAGGGCCTGCAGTGCAGAGCTGCCCAGAGCCAAACGCTGGGAGCCAGCCCCAGAGAGGGTCCCGCTCCAGAGAGGCCTCGGAACTGTGAATGGCGTGGAAGCCTCGTCCCTCAGGGAAGGACTGGGGTGGGGACATGGACGATCTGGGGGGCCTTCACAGGGTCCTTAAGAAAGGTGTAGAAGCCAGGCATGGTAATCCCAGTATTGAGGAGGCCGAAACAGGAGGATCACTGTGAGTTTGAGGCCAGCCTCAACTACACAGCTAGAATCTGTCTCCAAAAAACAAAAACGAAAGACCCAGGGCAGCAGACATCACCCAGAGCCCCAGATCCCAAAGTCCCAGCAGGTCACAGCTTTGGCAGTGACCCCAGGCTTGGTATGACTCGGGAGAAAGGGAAGAGAGGCTGTGTGGGGCCCCAGCAGTGTTGGCGGCCAGCGTCCGACCCAGTGACCATCCTGGGATGGGACCAAGCTGTGGCAGGGGCTCAGAACCAGCCTGTCCCGGGGCCCTGTCCCTACAGACACTGGGAGCCTGACGACAGCCGCTGTGTGCTGCTGAGAGCAGCCCTGGGCAGCAGAGAGGAAGGGGATTCTTGTTCTCCCAGCAGCAGCCTGGGACCTGCACCAGGGACCACAGAACTCAGGCAAAGGGTAGCGGCAGGTCCCTCCCCACCCAGGACTCAACAAGGACAGTGTCTGCTCCGGGCGAGAACAAGCACCTGCACTGACGGGTGACGCAACGTGTGGTGACATTTCCAGGAGCTGCCTTCCCAGACCGAGGCTTGGTCTAGGTGGAGGGAGACCCTGAAATTGTAACCTGCTTTTGTTTTGCTTTGTTTTGTTTTGGTACAAGAGATTGACCCCAGGAACTTCTCACCGAGCAATGCCCCCGGCCCTTTTATGTTTTTAAACAGTTCCCCTAAACTGGCCAGGCTAGGCTCAACCTAACCACCCTCCTGCTTCAGCCTCCCACAGTGCTGGGATCACAGGTGGGCACCACCCCATCTGGCTCTGCTTTGCTTTCCTTTGCAGCAGCCTTCTCCAGCTGGCGCGGTCTGTATTTCACTATCTGCTTGATCTCCGTACTCTAACACGTGAGCTATGCAGGGGCAGCAGCTTTGTTCTGCTCCTTTTTTTTTTTTTTTTTTGTCTTTTTCATTTTTATCGGTACCAGGGATCGAACTCATGACTGCCTGCTTGCAAGGCAGGCGCTTATGCCGCTGAGCTAAATCCCCAGCCCCTTCTGCTCTTGACTACTGTAGACATCAAGCGAGCCTGGTGCTCTCAGTGCCCGCACTAAAGATCCGGAATCAAGGAGCATGCGTGTCCTTTCCAGATATTATTTTCCTCATCTTTTTAAAATAGGGTCTCACTATGTATCCCAGACTGGCCTTGAACCTGCAGCAATCCTCCTGCTTCAGCCTCCAGAGTGCTTATAACACACCCAGCTCTACAGCTGCTTTTTATTTTAAGGTTCGCACTTTTTGTTTGCTTTATATTGCCTTTAAATGACCCTGTAACATGGCTCTGGACAAGCCAAAAATATGTCTTCTGCCTTCCATTACAAGTGTCTGGGGTATATAAATGCTCAATACATCATCACTAGAGGAAGAAGAAAAACTTAGGCAGATGGAGACCCTGAATAGCTGCAGGGCAGGTTAGGTGGTGGGTGCTCACCAGCCAAGCCCCCCATCTGCACCCCGCTCCCCAGCTCCCCCTGTTCCAGTCCCTACCTTTGAGAAGAGATGCTGCCACAGCCAAAGGGTGTGAAGGTCCCCAGGACAGGCTGGCTGGGCAGGTCGCTGAATATATTGGTGTACAGGCCGCGGCGAGGCAGGTCCCCCGGGCTCTGGCACACAGCAAGGAGGCCGGAAGGGTAGATGAAGTTCAGGTTAAGGGACTGACGTCTCGTAAAACAACACTGATGCTGATCCTTGTATAGAAAGGGCCTTTCTCTGTCTCTGTCTCTCCCCCCACAGGGTCTAACTATGTAGCTCAAACTGGCTTGGAGCTCACAGCAATCCTCCTGCCTCAGCCTTTGGAGCTCTGGCATTACAGGTGTGCGCCACCATGCCCGGCCAATTCCACATTCTCTTAGGGAGTCTGGGCAGACAAGTCCTTCGAGGGACGCTTGGGAGCCCAAGCTCCCCACTGCTCCCCAGGGTCCTGCAGCAACGTCCTCCAGGCACAGTGCAGTAGGGACTGGACAAGGACGACCAGAATGTGACAGCACCAGCCTCTGCAGAGTCCACTATGATGGGCCCTCGAGGCCTTTTGTCATTTGGGTTTTTTTGTACCAGGGATCTAACTCAGGACCTCATGCTTGCCAGGAAGGCACTTATGCCACTGAGCTAAATCCCTGGCCCTCATTGGGGTGTGTGGGATCTGATCACAAAGCTCTCTTCCCTCTAAGCTAGTGTATCTAGATGCCGAGTTCCCTCGTGGTTCCTTCTAATAATCAGGAAAATGGACCTAGGAGAACTCATCTTCTCAGCATCGTCAGGGATATGCAGCTCAGCACCTGCCCAGCAAATGCAAGGTTGTGAGTTCCATCCCCAGTACCAAATAAGGAAAGGAGGAAAGGAGGGAAGGAAGGAAGGAAGAAAGAAAGAAAGATCGCACTAGTCTTTAATTCCCTAACAAAAATAAAACCAGGCATGGTGGTGCACACCTGTAATCCCAGCATTTGGTAGGCTGAGGCAGGAGGATCTCTGTGCGTTAAAGGCCAGCCTGGGCTACACAGCAAGACCCTGTCTTAAAACAAACAAGAAACAATAATAACAAAGAAAAAAAAAATCAAGGATAACTAGAGGTCCCCTAAGAAGGAATGTTTGGAAACCCGAAAAACGCCCCAATCCACTTTTTCAGGTTGACTCACCCGCCCCTAGTGTAGGGAAGTAAGATCCCTGGGAGCAGAGTGGGGAGCTACGCCCCAGAGCTCCGAGGGGCGCCTTTCTGCTGGGGGTGGGGGGGGGGCGCCTTAAGGCGCAAACCTCAACCTAGCCAAGGCCCAGCACCCCAGCCCCTAGCCTGCGGCACGCAGGGTACTAGATCAAGGAGGAGCCGTCGGCCAGGGCGCAGTGGAACTTCCTCCGCGGCCGCGCGGCCTCCCCCACCTTCTCCTCCCGCTGGGCCAGCAGCTGAGGCCGCCGCTCCAGCAGCTCCCGCCAGAAACTCAGGGTCGCCTGGGGACTCGGCCCCTCTCCCTCGCCTTCAGGCTCGCTGTAGTAGTGCAGGATCGGGCATCGGTCGAACCCCTTTCTCTTTAGCTGAGCTTCTTCTGTTTTTCTGTTCAAATGAAAAAATTTCAAAACGTGGGTATCAGGGCGAAGGGGCGGGGTGGAAGGCAGGGAAGCTGTAAACTCAGGGTCGGGAGGCTGAGGCAGGAGGATCGTCACAAGTCTGAGGCCAACCTGGACTACACTGTGAGTTCAAGGCCAGCCTTAACTACAAAGGAAGACCTGTCTCAACAAAGAAAGAAGTACGCAAACAACTTATTAATAGGAACCGGTTCAAAAAGTCATGAAATATACAGGTCTCGGAATTCAAAGCAGCCATTCAAAATCTGGTTTTGAAAAATGGAATGGCATGGAGAAGTGCCTGTGATCAAGTGACATAAGAAGCAGAATGAGGGGCTGGGGATTTAGCTCAGCGGCATAAGCACCTGCCTTGCAAGCAGGCGGTCATGAGTTCAATCCCTGGTACCGATAAAAAAAAAAAAAAAAGACCAAAAAAAAAAAAAATCTAAAAAAAAAAAAAGAACAGAACTAGTGAACTGTAAAATAGCTAAAGACAGTGAAAAAGGAAAAAAAAAAAAAAAAAAAAGCAGAATGAAAATGGTGTTTCAAAGACAGCTTTCACAGAAGGTGGAGCCGGAGAGTGGCCGCGCGTTCAGGTCAGCTGAGCTGCAAAGCCAGACCCTGTTCAAAAAAGAAAAAGATGTACTTTTTGTTTGTTTCCTTTCTGTTGGTGCCAGGAAGTCGAACTCAAGATCTTGCGCTTGCCGGGCAGGCATTGCGCTGCTGAGCTATATCCTTTAAATACCCTTATAAAGGTAAAAGATACCTTGTATAAGAAGATATTTTACCTGTCTATATGCACACAGAAAATGCACAGTACAAAATGTATCTTCGCTGCAGGTATGGGGTGGACGTGTGTGTGCACATGTGAGTCAGAAAAAAAGCACAAGGAAATATACTAAAATGTAAAAATGTTCTCTTGGGGAAAGAAAGTTGTAGGATTTCAATGAAATGTTTAAAAATGATGAGTTCCCATCATGACTTACATTTGCAGTGCACCCCAAACGCGCCGTGGCTCCCCACAGCAGAGCCGGCGGGGCAGAAGGCAGGGCCTGCCGTGTCGGGGTCACCTGGGTGTCCCCAGGCTCCGCCTCCCCCAGCCGCAGTGCTTCTCCCGTTTTGGGGTGTGTCGGCCTCCTCTCCCGGTAGCCTTGTCTTAACTCTGCCTTTGTCCCGCTGATGCTGACAGAGGCTTAGGGTCCACTGTGCTGACAAGCTGCTTAAACACGGGCCCTGGCTTTATGTTTCCTAGAACTGCGCTTTCTTTCCGCTGAGCTACATCCCTGGCCCTGAAACAGGCTCCTGCTATACAGTTTAGCCTGGTTTTGAACTCAGTGTGTAGCCCAGCCTCGCTGGAACTTGCAGCGATCCTCCTGCCTCAGCCTCCTGAGTGGTGGGTTCACAAGCATGCGCCACCACGCCCGGCTTCCCTTAGGGCTGGGCTTCGTCCCTTTGGTCCAGCTTCCCGACTTCCTCTTTCCCATCTCAGCGTCCCCGTCGGGAATCCTGCTCTGAACCGCTGCCCAGAGGCGTCCCGGGCTCGTGTGTCTCCCACATGGCAGACGCAGGCGGCGGGCAGGGCGTGTGTCCCTCCTGTCCACCACCGCGTGCCCCGAGGGACAGCGCGCGCCGGCCGGGGCCTCACATGCGCGCCAGGGCCTCCTGCAGTCTCCGCACGGCGGCTCCCAGCACCGCTTTCCACTTGAGAATTTCTGATCTTGAGTAAGGGCGCTGAAAGAGCCAATCTGTAAAAAGAGAGGAGCGTTTAAGACGCCAGGGACTCCACCCTCCGCGACTCTCCCGGCCTTGGGACCCCATGGCGCCGGGGTGTCGCCCCTTCACCCCGCCCACGCCCGCGTCCGCCTGCCAAACACATGCCCGGGAGTTGGACCCGTGGCGTCACCCCAAATCCCAGGCAACAGCGTGACCAGAGTCCTCCCACAGGGTCCGCGACACAGCGTGAGGACAGCAAGGTCCCCTCCTCCAGGAGGAGGGCGCAAGGGGCCAAGGGTGTTCAGAGGTGGCCAGGGAGGAGCCCTGGGATGCCTGGGCCTCTGCTTTGCTTTGGCCTCCAGGGCATGGGCAGATAATTACCTTGTGAGAAGCTAGGGTGATTAGAAATGCAGAATAACCGGTTTCCTTTGAACTGATCTCTTCCCTGTGCTATGCTTATTCATGTAAAAGCAGCTCAAAGAAAAGTGTGATCCTGCATGGTGGTGCACCCCTGTAATCTCAGAACTCAGGAGGTTGAGGCAGGGGGATCACCACAAGTTCAAGGCCAGCCTATGCTACATAGTGAGTTCAAGGGCAGCCTGGACTACATAAAGAGCCTCATTATGTAGCCTAGATTGGCCTCAAACTCATGGAGATCCTCCTGCTTCAGCCTTCTCAGTGCTGAGAGTACCAGTGTGCACGGCCACCCTGGACTTCAGTTTGGAATCCCCTCCTGCTGCCAGGAGCTCCTCCTCTTTTTATTTACAGTAAACAAACCTCCTCACTTTCCTTTTGTCCACAATGGCATGTGATTAGGAGCTCTGTTTCTTCAGAATTAACTGCCCAGCAGCCACAACCATAGTCACATTCAGGCCCCAACCCCTTCGGATGGTGACAACCATCCTGGTTTCCTCAGGGCTGGCTAAGGGGCTCATGGTTCACCGATCCAGGTCTAAGTCCCTTCCTAGGTCGTGATCTTTGTCCTCATGCTTCATGGTGGGCTGGACACCAGCTTGCCCTCAGTTCTGGACCCCTTATCTGAACTCCTGGTCACATGCACGTGGCCTCCCTGGCCCCTCATGCACCTCACACCATGATGGCTGTCTCGCCTCACTTCCTGGGCCCGTATGGGTCTTAGCATGAGCACCAGAGTCTATCCCCTGGCCCAGCCCAGGCAGCCAGGGTCGCTCCCATCCTCACCTCCAGGAGTGCAGTTCTGACGCATGCCCGGGGTAGTGTGTGTGTGTGGGGGGGGAGGGGGAGGACTTGGCATCTAAGCATATTCTCTAAGTCAAAATGACTTCAGCAGTTCTTGCCAGGCGTGGGAGTGTGTATGACTCATGGGTTTGGGAAGCTGAGGCAGGAGGACTGCAAGTTCAAGGCCAGCCTGGGCAATTTAGCAAGACCCGGTCTCCAAAAAGAGGATGGGCACTGAGGCCATAACCTCGCATGTTCAAAGCCCTGAGTTCAAACCTCAGACTCAGGAGCCGGAAGTGACCCTTGCTCTCTCTGCTGCTTGGCAGCATCGAGCGTGCTTTGGAGGGATAAAGGGTCTTACCGCTTTCTAGACAGATCTTGGAGGACAGCGAGAATTGGATGACATCAGGGGAGCTGTTTTCCAGCTGGTCATGGCTGGCAAGAGCTAGGGAAAAAAGGAGAATAGGAGGGAGACAGAGGAGGGAGAAGGCAGTGTTATGCTGGCATGTCAGCACAAAACCAAACCAAACGGTCAGTGTTTCATTTTGTTATTGTTGTTGCTGTTGATTTTGGAGACAGAGTCTCACTTGGTCACATAGACTGGCCTCAAACTCATGGCAGTCCTCCTGCCTCAGCCTCCTGAGTGCTAGAATTACAGAAGTGCACCACCACGTCCAGCTGTGGTCAATATCCTTACAGGACTGGACAAAGATTTCATAAATACCAATAATCACCCTTTAAATAGTCTCATAATTTGTTCTGGCGGTACCTCGACATTTTAACGGAAGACTTCTGCATGACCCCTTGATTTATGAAATGGTATTTCATTTGCGCTTCTGTCCTAGAGCTGCCCTTCTGCAGGACAGCGGGTGACAAGAATTCATGGTTCATCTTCTTGCCTTCTGTTGCATTGGGGTAACAGAAGCCTGCTGGTGCTTAACAAAAGGTGGCTCTCAAGGGAGGCCTGCAGTGAGTCAGGGCACAGGCTGGGCTCTCGGAGGCGTTCCGGGTCAGCCTGGACTGCACAGCAAGACTCGGGGCCCAGTCCCCCAGCGGAAGAAAGTATGAGGCTGTCTCTGTTTCCTTTGGATGTTATGGTTGCAAAATAACCTCAGGAACATCCCAGGAGGCAGAAGCTTCCTACCTACTTAACCTAGTAAAAAGTCCAATAGATGCCTTACTTAATGGAAACACTATCATTCCTGTATTTCTCTTCTAATATCCATTAATTACTTTTTTTTTCCTTTTGTCTTTTGAGACAAGTTCTCACTATGTAGTTCAGCATGGCCTTGAGCTCACTTTGCAGCCCAAGCTGGTCTCAAACTTGCAATGATCCTCCTGCCTCAGCCTCCCTAGTGCTAGGATCCATTGATTACTTGTTAGAATAATTAACACGCACCCACTGACACTAATACAGCATCTAACTTCCTAGTGGTTTGTATCCCGAATCACTGTTTGTAACTCTAACAGTAACTTCTACTCACAGAAGTTTCTCATCGACTTACTTGCTGGGATGTGGTCCTCTTGCCTGGCTTGATCGGGATGAGTTTGCTTACAAAAGCCTTCCATGGGTTCGCTGCTGGCCCTGCACTGCTTGAAGTCCTCAGGGGTCACAGGCTGGCCCTGCAGGCTGGGTGCTGGGCACTGTGGGGTGCCGGCCTCGAGGTCTGGCCAGCCATCGTCCACCAGGTTGGTGAGGCCCTTGGGCAGCGGGATGCCACGCCCTGAGTATCTCTGCAGCATGTTCTCGAGTTGGCCCAGCATTTCAGGAGCGATGCGTTTGTACTCATCAAAGTGGCACTTTCGCAGGTGTGTGCTGGAGGCTTTGGGGCTGGGTGGGAGCCTGACCAGACTGGAAGGTTCGGAGAGGTCAGCCGAGCAGCACTCGTATTTCTCACAGGAAGCTGCCATGGTCGCCGTGGCTTGCTTCGATCCTTCCCGATTTTCCTTTTTATGACTGAAAACAACACCGTGTGTGAGCGCTGGAGGGAGGTAGTGCACATTCTTCAAGCTTGTCACTTTGTTTGGTTTGTTTTTTTCAGACAGAGTCTCCTTATGTAGCTCAGGCTGGCCTTGGACTCCTGGAGATCCTCCTGCCTAGGCTTCCCAAGTCTTGGGATTACAGCACTATGCCACTTGCCTGGCTCTAGAAATCCATTTTAAAATGTGATCAATAAGAGCTGGGCAGGGAGTGGCACACATCGCTAATCCTAGCACTCAGGAGGCTGGGGCAGGAGGATCCTGTGAGTTCAAGGCCTGCTTGGGCTACACAGTGAGACCATCTCAGAAGACTAAAGCAAACAACAAAATGACCCAGAGTCTTGAGCAAGCTAAGCAAATGCTGTATCACTGAGCTGCATCCCCAGCCCCTGAGTTTCTTATGGGAGTCTACAAATACACTTTTAAAAAATTTATTTTGGAAAAACCACAACAAAAAGAATAAAAAAGGGCCAGGGATTTAGTTCAATGGCATAAGGGCTTGCCTGGCAAGCGCAAGGTTGAGTTCGATCCCTGGTACCACAAAAAAATATTTTATTTTGGTACTCTAGTAGGGTGGAAGGTTGAGGGGGGATTACTATTTGGTCATTGCCAACTAGAGACAGAAGGGAGGAAAAAACTCCCAGCAGCTGCTGTTGATGTTGGATTTGGGGGTAGCATCCGATTCAGTCATAAGGAAAATGGATTCAGTCTGCCTCTCTCCCTCTTTTCTTTTTTTTTTTTTTTTTTGTCTTTTTCGTTTTTATCGGTACCAGGGATCCAACTCACGACTGCCTGCTTGCAAGGCAGGCGCTTATGCCGCTGAGCTAAATCCCCAGCCCCTTCTCCCTCTTTTCAATAGCTCCTCCAGGTCTCTGCAGGATCATCTCCTGCTAGCGAAGATGTAGTGGTCAAAAACTGCATATAATAAACACATTTAATCCAAAAAAGAAAATCACATTCTAAAATGATGGAAAATGATAGTCCATGCAATCAGAACCCAGAAAAAAAGCAAAAGTAGTTATGCCAATTTTTTTTTTTTTTGATTTGGTACCAGGGATCAAACTCATGAGTTTGCACTTGCCAGTGAGGCAGTGTGCTGCTGAGCTATATCCCCGGCCCAAATTACACTAATTTAAGACAAAGTGGACTTCAAGCCAAAACTGATCAGTAAAGGCAAAGTAGGTCACTACATACTGGTCAAGGTAACAGTTCGACAAGAATGAATAACAATAATAAGTACATACGTACCAGACACTAGCACTCCCAACATCATGAAAGAAATACCACTGGACATAAAAGATCAGATTTTTTAAAAAAAGATTTAAAAAAATCAGATAAATATCATCATACATTTGAGGATGACTTCAGTAGCCCACTTTCATAAATAGATCAACTAGACAAAAAATGACAAAGAAATATCAGTGTTGAATGAAATCTTCAGGCAGATGCACTTAATAGATATCTACAGAGTATTTCGTTCGACAAAGGAATAAATCAGTCTTCATAAACAGTTTCTCAGCAGCATTTGGGCCTTTCTCCAAAGCAGTCCATACTAGCTCATAAAGCATGCTTCAGTAAATGCAAAAGAATCAAAATTATCCCATGTGGATTATCAAACCATAGTGAAATTCTCTCACCATGCACTAAAACAAGATCATAATAGATCAAAGATCTACATATTGGCACAGAAACATGTATTTTATTGCAAGATAAAATAAGTCTTGAAGACTCAGGCATAGGCAAGGACTTTCTAAACAGAACCCCAACTGCAAAAGAAATATGGTCAAGAATCAACAAATGGGACCATATCAAATTAAAAAGCTTCTGTCCAGCAAAGGAAACCAACAGAGTAAAGAAACAATCTACAGAATGGGAAAAAAAATTGGCCCCTTACATATAGACAGAGCTCTGTTACCTAGACTATATAGAGCTAAAAAAAAGAAAGAAAAGATCCTCCAAAATAAAAATATCCCATAAAAATAGGGCAACAAAAATGAATTTTCAGAAGTACAAATGGCCAATAAATACATGAAAAAATGTCCAGCATCTCTAGACATCGGAAAAATGCAAATTAAAACAACACTGAGATTTATTCTGACTCTAGAAAGAAGGACCATCACCAAAAAACTAAATAATAACAAACGCTGGCAAGGCTTCAGAAGAAAAGAAATCCTTCTATATCACTGGTGGAAACATAAACTAGTACAACCACTATGAAATCAGCATGGAAATTCCTCAAAAAATTAAAACTAGAAATTCCTTTTGACCCAGATATTTACCTTCTAGGTATCTTCCTGAAAAAGTTAAAGACTTCATATTACATGAATATCTGATACCTATCTTTGTAGTATAGCTTGTAATAGCTAAAATTTTAAGTGGCTTATATGTCCATCAACAGATGAATGAATAAAGAAAATGTGGTCTTTATACACAACAGAGTATCACTCTGCCACAAACAAGGATAAATCTGAGTCATTTGTAGGAAAATGGATTCACCTTGAGACCTTAATGTTAAATGAAATAAATCAGACACATAAGCTTAAACATTCCATAGTTTCTCTTATATGAGAAACTCAAAGTGTAAATAAATTAAAAAGTAAAATAAAAGGAAGATAATAGAAAACTGGGAGATAGATCTTTTGCAAACAGAAAGGGGACCAAAAGATAGAGGGCAGTGGGAACTCCTACATGTACCAAACCCCCACAGTGAACATAATTATGTGTACTAATAAAAAACCTTAATGAGGCCAGACATGGTGCCACATAGCTAAAATTCTAGTACTTGGGCACAATGAGTTCCAGGCCAGCCTGAACTACACTGCCAGAGCCTTCCCCAAAATCCAACAAAATGATAAAAACAAAAGTAATTGTAATTGGGGCTGGGGATTTAGCTTAGCAGCATAAGCGCCTGCTTTGCAAGCAGGCAGTTGTGGGTTCGATCCCCGGTACTGATAAAAAGGAAAAAGACAAAAAAAAGTAATTGTAATAACATTGAGTTAATAATAAAAAGTCTCATATTGCTGGGTATGGTGGCACCGGAGTGTAGGAGTGTAATCTTAGCTACTCAGGAGGCTGGGGCAGGAGGATGGTAACTTAGTAAGACACTATTCAAAAGAAAGCAAAAAAAAATTACAGAAGCTTAAATATCACACAGTTTCTCTTGTGTCAGAATCCCAAAGTATAAATGATTAAAGAGCAAACTAAAAGATAATAGGAAAACGGGCTGTGGTGGCAGTATGTGTGTAATGCCAGCACTCTGGAGGCTGAGGCAAGAGGATCGCTCTGAGTTTGAGGTCAGCCTCCACTACAAAGTGAGTTCAAGGCCAGCCTGAACTGCATATTGAAACCCTGTCTCAAAAAAGACACAAATAAATAAATAAACAAAATGAGGAAGAAGAAATGCAAGCAAACAACAAACAAAAAAGCCTGGGACTATAGCTTAACAATGCTGGGTTATGGGGCTGGGGATTTAGCTCAGCGGCATAAGCGCCTGCCTTGCAAGCAGGCGGTCGTGAGTTCAATCTCTGGTACAGATAAAAAGGAAAAAGACAAAAAAAAAAAAAAAAAAAACAATGCTGGGTTTTGGGTTTTTTGATACCAGGGATCAAACTCATGACCTTGTGCTTGTCAGTCAGGCGCTTTCCTTGCTGAGCTAAACCCCTGTCCCAATGGCCTTGGGTTTAATTTTCAGTTTGGGAGCAGGGTGGGATGGGGCTCTTGAAGGAAAGTCCAGGACCAGATGGCTTCACACTAAACATTTTAGCAACACCGATCGTTCTTAAATTAGTCCAAAATAACTGAAGAGGAGGAAATTATTCCAAACTTAGAGTGTGAACCTAACCTTAGTCTGATGCCAAAATTGGACAAAGACACAACCAAGAAAGCAAGCGACAGGCCACTACCCTTGATAAGTACACATGCAAAACCCTCACTAGATTACTAGTGAACAAAATTTAATGACGTACGAAAAAGACTATTCAACGTGATCAAGCAGGACACATCCCAGGACTGCAAAGATGGTGTCCTACATATAAACCTATGAACGCGATGCCTACTTAAACAGAAGGACAAAAACCATGTTTCCATCTCCTTAGGGCACGAAAGGCATTTGGAAACATTCAGCCCCTTCCTAAGAAAACCCTGAACACACTCGCCATCGAAGGCACACACCACAACATAACAAATGCCTGCTGAAAGAAGCCCAAAACTAACATCATACTGAGGTGAGAAAAGCTGAGGGCTTTCTCTCTAAGGCCTGGAACAAAACCAGGGCGTCCACTTCTGCGTTCTTCAACGTAGTTCCGGAAGACTCAGCCATGGCAGTCATCAGGCACATTTACCCAACAGTGCTGGGAGTCTGGGCCGGAGCAATTAGGCAAGACAAAGAAGCCAAAGAACATCCACGTTGGAAAGGGCGAAGTCAAACAGCCACGGTGTGGTTGGGAGGGAACAGACAGGGCAGCTGGAGGGGCGGGGAGGGACTTGGAAACTGGTGGTCAAGGAGGCCGGGCTGGAGGAGAGGACGTGGGCAGGGCTGGCGGGGTCAGACGGAAGTGTGGGTTTGGGCTCCGCGCAGCGGGAGCCAGCGAGCCGCTCGGGAGGGCCGGGAACAGGGCAATCACCGAGGCCTGAGCAGCCTTTCAAGCAGACGGAGTTGGGAATGCATTAGAAGACAAAAGACTGTCGAAGAGCGTCAACTGCAGTGTCCTTGCGAAAAGCTCTAGCAGCTTCCAAAAGACGTGGACCAGTGTAAACCAGGATTTCTCATTCTGACAGGATAATTCTCTGCAGGGCAGAGCTGTCCTGTGCATGTTGGATTGCGTCAACCTTAGACACCCTTGTGACTGACACACGTTCTAAGACGGTGCCATCGCAAGAATATGACCCGATCCCCCAACTCGAAGGTGTCACGTTAAAAGCCTGGTCCCCAGATTGGGCTGGAGGGAAATCAGGGAATCTCTAAGAGGCGAGATCTACGCGGAAGTCCCGAGGTCAAAGGCAGAAGTCCTGAAGTCAATGGCGACACCAGGTAGTTCTCGTGAAACCTCGTGAATTCTCGCGAGAGCTTTATTATTTTAAAAAGCACGAACCTGGTTCCTCCCTCCTTTTCCTGCCCTGGGTTTGAGATGTGATTCAACCTTTGTGTCCAGCATGGTGTGGTACAGCTCAGAAATGAGTCCATGCCAAAACCAAACCGTTGAAGCTCCAAACTGTGAAAGACACAAACTTCTTTATAACGTGAGCTGCCTCAAGTATTTCCTTGGCGTAATTGAAAGCAGTCTAATGTGGAGGGGCAAGGGATGTGGCCGAGAAATACAACTCTCACCTCGCAGGTGCAAGGTCCCAGGTCCAGTCCTCAACGCTGAAAAAAAAAGAAAAATACAGACAGGTTGGCGTCTTTTTATTTCCACTTCACAAGTAAAGAAGTTGTAGCAAATAACTGAGCATGGTGATGCACTCCCATAATGCCAGGCTCAGGAGGCTGAGAGAGGGGATCTCCACCAGCCCGGGCTGCATAGTGAGTTCAAGTCTGGACCGAACCAGCTGCAAGACCTTGTCTCAGAGGAAAAAAAAAAAAAAAAAACAAACTGTAGTAACCAGTGGGGGGAAAATGGAATGACTAGTTCCATTAGTTCATTTATCTTTGCTTGACGCATTCTGTGGCTGTTAATCACAGGTCTTTATTAGGCATATTGTATACACCACGCTGTGTTTGATAGAGAAGAGAGCAAGCGTATTAAAATTTCTGCCCTTATTACAAACACCATATTACAGGGATCCCTGCCTGCTCATGTTTATAGACACACAGCTCATTCTGGCTAAACCTCGGAAGCAGCCTATATAACCATGAATAGATGGATGGATAAAGAAAGGGTAGGCTTTATGCACAATGGAGCACTACTTTGGCATAAAAGATGAATTTGAATCATTTCTAGGAAAATGGATCCACCTGGAGACCATATTTTTAAAAAAATTTTTTTGGCCTTTTTCCTTTTTATCAGTACCGGGGATCAAACTCACGACTGCCTGCTTGCAAGGCAGGTGCTTATGCCGCTGAGCTAAATCTCCAGCCCCCATATTTTTAAAATTTTATTGGTATATTTTATATCTGCACAGTAATAACATCAGAGGGAATGCGAACCTATGTATGGTATATCTTGCTTCTTCTAATTAGGTTCCCCTCCTTTCAGCCTCTCTTTTCCTACTTATTTGTAGAAGCTTTGTTTCCATTTTTTTCCTTCTATTTTTTTCTTGTCTGTTGGGAGCCGCGGCCGAGCCCTGTCGCCTTACTTGGCGGACGTGAGGCCTGTAGGAAAGAGCAAAGCCTGAGCTAGATTACCCCTCCCATCGAGTGTGCTAAGATGGCGCTTATCTCCTGCTTGGTAAACAACCCGCCCTGTAAGATCTCCTGCTTCCTGCTTGGTAAACAACCCGCCCTGTAAGATCTCCTGCTTCCTGCTTGGTAAACAACCCGCCCTGTAAGATCTCCTGCTTCCTGCTTGGTAAACAACCCGCCCTGTAAGATCTCCTGCTTCACAACCCGCCCTGTAAGATAGTCTGCCTAGCAACAACTGATGTTAGCCAATCAGCCCGCATCGCGCGCTTTGAACTGATTGGCCACTGTAACCCTATAAAAGTGAGTGCCTCTCCCGCCACGAAAGAAGAAGCAGAAGAAGCACGCAAGGAGCCGCGGAGAGCGGACCGGTAGAGGCTTCGGGACAGACTGTAGGGAGAAGCACGCAAGGAGCCGCGGAGAGCGGACCGGTAGAGGCTTCGGGACAGACTGTAGGGAGAAGCACGCAAGGAGCCGCGGGGAGCGGACCAACAGAGGCTTCGGCCGGGAGGATTCCCGGGGCAGGCTGTACAGAGAAGGAAAATAAAAGAAAAGGTTGTCCACTGCCAGACTTTGTTGTGTGTCCTTCCTGCCGGCCGGGAGTGACACCGACACTTGTCTTTTCTTTCTCCCTCTCCCTCGTTACCCTTCTCATTTGAATATTCTCTTCTCATTTCCTAATGTCTGTTACATGTTTCGGTCCTAATTCACACTTTGGGTTTCTCACACCCGGAAATCAATGAAGTATTCATTCATTCATTCATTCATTTTTTTTTTCTCATAATTTTTTTTGTCTTTTTCATTTTTATCGGTACCGGGAATCGAACTCACGACCATCTGCTTGCAAGGCAGGTGCTTATGCCGCTGAGCTAAATCCCCAGCCCCTCATTCATCTTTTTGAGTCAGGGTCTCCCTATGTAGTTCAGCCTGGCCTTGAACTCTCAGTGATCCTCCTGACAGCCTTGCAAGTGGGATTACAGTTGTGTGCCACCACACCTAGGGTAAAAACGCAGTATTTAAATGTGTCCAATTTATTTCACCTAAAGAGTATGATCTATCAGACACACGTGTAAACATTGTATTGTCTCACTAGTGTGAGCTGAAAGAAACAGCATATGTATATGTAGATGTATATATGTATATAAAAATAGGGTAGTTATACTACTGATTTCTCTTAAGAGAAAGATTTGTGCTGGTAATGTTTGGAAAATTGAATGCAGACATCTTCAGCTCTGGGTGAATGATTTGGAGATGACAATGCACAACATATGTACCGTTGTTGCCCCCTGATTGACATGATTTAAAATTTTGTTTTATCCCATGGAACAGAATGGGGTAAAAAAAATATTCGTTTTATATTTTTCTGTTTTTATTCCTCTTGGAGATAAAATGGATTGGAAAACTTTAATTAAAAAAAGTATAGTGCCAAGGTGCATCCATTTAGGTATAAATGTCTCAAACTTACCCTTCTTTATCACAGAGTGGTACTCCCTTGTAGAAAAAACACATCTTTATCTATTATCAGCTCATGAGCATTTGGGCTGTTTCCAAGATTTAGATGTTACAAACTGTGCTGCTACAAAACACATGTGTGCATGTATTGCTGTGGTATGATGCTTTTAATTCTTTTAGGAAGATACCAAAAAGGGGAATAGCTGGATCCAATGGAACCCCTATTCCTATTTTTTTAAATGAATCTCCACACTGATTCCACAGTGGGTGCAGCTGCCTACACTTCGACCAACAGGATTTCTTATTGGTTGATTTCTTAAAAATACCCATTTTTTTTTCTGGAGGTGGAATGGTGTTGATTTTTTTTTTTTTTGTCTGTTAGAAATAGGGTTTCATTATGTCATTCAGGTTGGCCTTGAAATCTTTTTTTTAATTTTTGGAATGGGATCTTACTCTGTAGTCCAGGCTGGCCTTGAACTCACTATGTAGTGCAGGGTGACCTTGAATTCGAGGTGACCCTCCTACCTCAACCTCCTAGTTGTTGGGATTATCGGAATGCGCCACCCTGTCCAGTTTTCATGGCCAGATTTAAATGGCAACACCTTGGTGCAGTTGTTTGGGGGATGAGGAATGGGGAGGCATTGGTCTTGAACACTGTATAAGCCTTTACAAATATACATTAATACCAAAAGTTGAAAAGTAAGTACAAATGTTTTATCCATACTTTGCGAACAGGTGGGAGAATTGGTCTTCATATGTTTTCTTTCTCCATTTTTTCCTTTCAGGCTTCCACTAAAATGAAAGAAAAGTTTGTGATTAAAACATAGGGAGGAGCTGGCTGTGGTGGTGCATGCCTGTAATCTGAGTTTTTGAGAGGCTAAGGCAGCCTGAACTGCACAGCAAAACCCTATCTCAAAAAAAAAAAAAAATTAGGGAGGAACTGCTGGTCAAAATTGATTTAAAAACAATTTTTTTTGCAGACAAGGTCACACTATGTAACGCAGGCTGGTGTTGAACTTGCTGTGTAGTCCAGGCTGGCCTTGAACTCACAGTGATCCTTCTGCCTCAGTCTCTAGAGTGCTAGGACTACAGGTGTGCACCAACGTGCTTGCCAAAAATGAATTCCTTTTTAAAAAAGTATCATTTGGTGAAATACAGTAATGTGATTACCTGGTCAAAGAAATAGAGGGGCCCGATATCCAAAGATGTAGCTTTAACAACTCCTTCCATCCTACCACCGGACCTAAGAAGAGAAATTGAAACTTTGAAGACAAGGTATGGTATCATGTCTGCAGGTGATATTGCCAAGCACTTGGTGGTTTTAAAGTTTAAATGTTTTATGTGCAGTGAAGTGCAAAAAAATTTTTAAAAGGGGATGAACAGAGTTGCTTCTCTTCCTCCTACTTCGTTTCTGGGACTGTTGACCTGATGAAGACACAATCGGGGTGACTGACCCCTGGTGGCAAAATAATCATCGCGCGCACCGGGGGCGAGGGGATTCCTTACGGGAAAGAACTGCTGTGGGGATGTTTAGTAGCAGCAACCCTGGCCTCTACTTCCCAAGTGTCAGGTTCTATCTTTCCCAGAGAGGTGACAGCCACAGATTTTGTCAACTGGCCTCTGGTGTCATGGTTTGTGTCAGGATGTCCCCTGAGAGCCCCGTGAACCGACAGGCAGAGCTTGGAGGAGGTGATTGGATTGTGGAAACTTATAGCGGATTTGCTGTCAGGAGGCGGGGCCTGTCATCGGGGCGTGGCTTTCAGTGGAGGGCGGGGCCACACAGTTACCTGGCTCCTAGGTGCCTCCTTTGGTTCTCTGCTTGTGGCCACCTAGAGCTGAGCAGCTCTCCTGCCAGGTGCCCCTCTGCCTTGGAGCCAGCTAACTGTGGACCACATCCCCTCCAAATCTAAGCTGAAATAAATGTCGCCTCCTTTAAACGGCAAGTGTTGGGTATTTTATCCCAGCGACTTAAAAGTGATTAAGACACTTAGAGATGAAAATCATTCCTGGCTCACACTGTACACTGGCCAAAAAAATAAAAATAAATAACTGAAGTTTGTTGGGAAGGACTTACCTGTCTGCCAGGCCTCCTAGGGGAATCCTGTTGAGCTCGGACCAAGTTTCTGAAGCTTGGCCCCAAGGGTCGCCCTGACTAAGCAAGCTGCAAAAACCACTCCTTGTGACTGGAGGGACCCCTGGCGCTGGCTTCCCCACAGCCACAAAGCCTCATGGGTTTGCTGTGGACACAGGGGAGGACTGAGCAAGTGCAGGGGCATTGAAGGACAGGGCTACATGAGGCCAGAGGGTCACTCGCTGTTATAATTATTAACAAAGGCAGCTTTTTGAGGCTCAGATAGGCCTGGCCCTCTTTATGGAGTAGAGGAATGTCTTTGGGGGTGAGGGAACAGCAAAAGCTTTTGTATACCTGAATACCCATCTTTCTTTGGGAGTAGAGAAGAAATATCTTAAAAAATGTATACAGGGTTTCAAGTGATGTCATTGTCAGGGCCAGGGATATAGCTCTGTGGAACAAACTCCTGCCCAGCAAGTGCAAGTCCTAAATTCAATTCCCAGTCAAAAAACAAAGCAAGACACCAACTTAGTTTTATAGCCAGGGATATAGCTCAGTGGCATAAATGCCCACCTGGCAAGCACAAGGTCCTGAGTTCAATTCTCAGTACCAAATGGTCATCATCATCTTGAAACAGAGCAAGTCCCGAGGCAGTGTGGGAAGAAAAAGGAAGAATAATTATGGGAAAATATCAGAAGAACAGTTCTAGTCATGAAAAGAAAGGAACAGTAAAGGACAAAAGGCTGGAGCTCTCAAAACTCAAGCATTGAGAACAACAGACTCATCAAGAACAAATAATAATGCTGGGCATGGTGGCACACATCTGTAATCCCAGGACTCAGAAGGCTGAGGCAGGAGGATCACAAATTTGAGGCCAGCCTGGGCTGTATGGTGAGACCTTGTCTCAAAAAAAAAAAAAAAAAGTGAAGTTTATGGTAAGTGAATTACCGTATTTTAAAAAAAGGGTCCAGGATGGAGAATATAGTTTGGTGTCATGAGCACTTGGCTGGCAAGCACAAGGTTGTGAGTTTGATTCCCAGGACCCAAAAATAAAATTAAAAAAGGATCCAATGCAGCTGGGTGTGGTGGTACACTCCTGTAATCCCAGCACTAGGGAGGCTGAGGCAGGAGGATCATTGCAAATTCAAGACCAGCCTGGGCTACAAAATAAGCCTAAGGCCAGCCTGAACCGCATAGTGAGACCCTGTCTCAAAAGGACAGGGCCAGGGATATAGCTCCTCCCTCAAAAGGAGGAGACATAAAAACATAAAAAAGGATCCAGGAGCTTCAGTCAGTCACCTTCCCTCCTCCAGCCTGGGGACAGCAGTGGCAGCCATCAGGTCCTCAAGGCCATCAGAGTGCTGGAACAGCACCCGCCTCTGGCTGCCCAGCCTCTGTGAGTGTGGATAGCTGGCTCCGAACCCGGAACCGCTGCGGGCCAGCATTCCGCTCAGAACCTGGAGAGCAAGCCCTGTGTTCCATCAAGATTCCCTCTGTTGCCTTCAGTCACTGCCAACAGAAGGTTGGCATTCCGGGAAGGGGCAGGGACAGGAACAGAAGGAAGCTGCATCGTATGTGCCTAGTGACTCCCTGTGAGGAATGTAATCATGATGTGCAGCAAACATGTATTAGTAAAGATAAAATCAAGATTGGAGATTCTGGATCAAGGTGGCCAGCACATTGGGCACACTCCTATAATCCCACACTGGAAGGCTGAGGCAGGAGGACTGCTGTGAGTTCAAGGCCAATTTGGGTTACAAAGAGAAATGCTGTCTCAAAAATGAAATAAACAAAACCTCTCAAAAAAAACCTCTACACAAGTAAAAAGTGAACAAATGATCTAGAAGCATTGGTTGTTTCGAGACAGGGTCTCACTACATATTTCACAGCTTTGAAGTCACTATGTAGCCCAGGCCAGCCTTGAATTTATGGATCCTCTTGCCTCAGCCTCCTGATTCTGGGATTACAGTCTCATGAGTGCTGAGACCACAGGCCTGCGCCACTACGCCCAGCTGGAGGTATCATTAAACTCAGAAAAGAAGACCCAGCATGGAGTTCACTACATCCGACAGTCGGCAATGGTTAGGGTCACTTGAAGCATCAGAAATTCCCATTTCTAAGGACACAGTCGTGATATCTTACATGTTTGGAGGTCAAGGGATTCCAGGATTTCTCAATTCAGCAGCTGAATAACGTCACCAAGGGGCCCAAGGACTGCATGTTTCTGTTCTGTGCTCTTCAGATTTCATCCTGTCATTCCCACACTTGCAAATACCTAATGACGTGAAGGAATCTGTGTCTTCTTTTGGCTTTTCTTTCTTTCTTTTTTTGGCTTTTATAAAACATAGGAAACCTTTTCCAGAACTTCTCTGTGGTTTACTTCCCTGTATCATTTAAAATTGCAGCACGTGAACATGCCTCAGCAAACCACTAGCAAGAGGTTGGAACTAGAATTCCTGTACATTAGCTTAGTCTCCAGTTAAGGACAGGCTCCCCAGCTGGACCTGGTGGTGTACGCCTGTGGTCCCAGCAATCACGAGATAGAGGCAGGAGGATCACTGCGTGTTTGAGGCCCGCCTTTGCTACATAGTGAGTTCAAGGCCAGCCTGAACTGCATAGTGAAACCCTGTATCAAAAAAACAAAAACCAAGCCTGCAAACAAAGGATAGGTTCACTCAGTTAAGTGAAGAATAAAAAAATTGGATAAGGCATTCAGAAAAGGCAGCAAATGTGTCACTTTATTGAAGTTGGTGGCACACACCTGTGATTCCCAGCACTCAGGAGGCTGAGGCAGGAGGATTGCCACAGACAAATTAGAGTTTGGGTTGGTAAAAAGGCTTTCATTGGACCCCAAGGATAGGGAAAAAAGGTCTTCCATATCCAAAATTTTCTGGGTTCTCTTTTTTATATAAATAGGGTGTTGGGAAGGTCATTCTAGCAAACCTTCAGCACAATACATTTAAACAGTTCTATCAGTGTGGTTGCCTCTTACATGTAAATGAAGGATCAGAAATGGTGTCTTTTGATTGGCTGTGGCTGCATGGAAATGAAGGATCAAAAAGAACATCTTTTTTCTTTCTTTTTTTTTAAAGGTTTTTTTTGGTACTGGGGATCAACACCTCAGTGCCCTTATGCCACTGAGCTAAATCCCCAGCCCCTTTAAAAGTTCTTCTAAGACATAGTCTCAATATGTAGTCCAAACTGACCTTCAACTCTCAAGGACTATCCTGCTTCAGCCTCCCAGTGCCGGGATTACAGGGGAGCAGCACACATCATTCTCACCAGATGTCGAAGACAAACCAGCAGCAGGCCAGAAAAAGATGTGTGTAACGATTTCCACGCTCAATCAGCCTCTGTATGTGGAGGTGGTCTACACAGAGATTATGGGGGAAAGCAACAAAGTTCTACTATTGTTAGATATCTAATTATCCTCCAGTTTCAAAGGAGATAATAACATATTATACGCGCAAAGATAATTTAAGATGTCATTGGATAATTAAGATAAGGAAAAAATTACAGTGTGCCAGACGTAATGTCAGGACAGCCCTCTCCAGAACGAGAGAAGATCGAAAGCCACCAATGAAAGGGTTTGAGGCCAGACATGGTAGCACATACTTGTAATCCCAGCACTCAGGAGGCTGAGGCAGGGGGATAACTATGACTTTGAGGCTATCTTGAACAAAAATGGTGAATTCAAATTCAGCCTGAACTACATAGTAAGACGTTGTCTCAAAAATCCCAAAACAAACACAAAAGGAGCTTGAGGTGTTCTCTGGCCCTTGTGCAGGACAGGGCATTCCAATCCCTTGTATCATTTTCTTTCTTGATCAGGATCTTGCTATAAATTGCAGGCTAGCCTCAAACTCAAGGCAGTCCTCCTGCCTCAGCCTCCCAAGTGCTGGGATTATAGGCATGAGCTACCATGCCTGGCTTTCTTGTATCATTTTTTGATATCTTCTAACAAAATTGCTCTTGTGGTAAATTCTAGTGGGCAAAATCAATGATCTCTTTTGGGACTTTTTCCTGTTCAGTCTTTCTATAGCAGTGATGTAGTCAGCCAAATTTTATTTCACAGAGTGTTTTCTCCCCTTACTTCCGTGTGATTATTCCCTGAAGCATTTTCTTCCTTCTTCTTTTTATGGCAGTCCGTAATGATTCTGCATAATGATCCCTCTGGGGAGCTGGTATGCGTGGGGAACACATCTTTATTTCCTCTCCATCCCTTTCTCTTCCTGCTCCTGCCCCCAGCATTTTCTCTTTCTTCCTCCTCCTTCCTCTTCATCTTCTTTTTAGAGAGAGTGTCACTATGTAGCCCAAGCTGTCCTCAAACTCAAGGGAACCCCCCTGCCTCAGCCTTCTGAGTGCTGGCATTGCAGGCCTGCACCAACATGCTTGGCCAGCATTTCTTCTTGTCTTCTATTTCTTTGCAGAATCCACCCCAGAATTTACCAGCCTTCCCCCAAACAAAACTCCCAAAATATGAGCATCCCTTGAGTGGTGCTTGGTGCCAGTCTCTCCCCCCAGCACCTGACAAATGCACTTGGGATCCTGTAATTCTCTGGTCACATTTCTGATGCCCCCTCATCTTTACCTGGAGGCCCTGCAGGCAGGGTACTTAGAGGGCAAGGAGCTCCATCTTTTGGCCCACCCGGCCTGGCCCCTCCATCCTGTCTATGGCAGGAGCTGCTCTCTCTGCAGGAGCCAGAGCCAGAAACCCAGTGTCCCCAACACCTCTCCCACGCACCTGCAGCAGGGCACAAAGGTCTCTGCATTCCCAATAAGAAGTGTTTCTGCCCTCCGCCCTCAGTTCCGTGTGTGTTTTCATCAGTATTTTTTTTCTTTTTTTTGTCCTTTTTATCGGTACCGGGGATCGAACTCACAACTGCCTGCTTGCAAGGCAGGCACTTATGCCACTGAGCTAAATCCCCAGCCCCCCCAATTTAAATTTAAATACCCATAGTCCAATATCACCTTGAAGGCTTACAATGCAAAGCACACTTCTCAGGGCCTCTTACAATTTGGCACAATTTGCTTTCTCCCCAGCCATCCTCTCCTAAATGCTGCATATTTCACACTAGTGGTTCTCACCAGAGCGATTCACTGGCTCTCAAGACATTTGGCGATAATCATGCCACAGACGTAAGCCCCCCCCCCCCCTGGAGTTCCAGCCCCCAGTGAGTCTGCAAGACAGGTGAGAGGTCTCTCGGGAACTGCTCCTGCTGCAGCGTGAGCTCCGACTCCAGGGCTCCAGGACAGGAAATCACAGCTGTCATTCAAGGCCCAGCCTTCAGTACTATGCTTGGCAGCCAGAACTGACTGGCACCCTCTGGGAACAGTTCTGGCTGCCACACCTACGGCAGGGGGAAAGGGTGTTACTGATGGAGGCGGGCAGCAATGCCATTTTGTAAGCAGAATAAGCCCAGCACGAAACGGAAAACCAGCCTGCCACCAATGGCACACCCCAAGCTGCAGACACCTGCAAGTCTTTCTTGGACAGTTCTTCATCTCCGAAATCCCTTGTCATTCTTCATATTCAACAGGGTCTCTTTTGTTTTGTTGTCTTTTTGAGGCAGGGTCCCACTATGCAGCTCGGTCTGGCTTTGAACTCATTTTGTAGCCCAGGCTGGCCTGGAACTCACAGTGATCCTCCTGCTTAAGCCTCCCATGTGCTCGGGTTACAGGTGTGTGCCCCCGAGCCTAGTTTCAAGGAGCTTTGGGCAATAGTTTCAGCATCAAGGGTGGGTTGTGGTTCCTCCTGAGGGCAGCTGCATCCTTCCCCCAACCTGAAAATCTTTTAGCTGTCTTGAAAGTCCCTCAGCTTCTTGCTAGATTACATCAGAATAGAACATAAAATGAATTAATAAATGTAAGGAAAGTATTAACACTTTATATTTCATTTCATTTCTTTTTCTTTTGGTCTGAGACAAGGTCTTGCTATGCAGTTCAGGCTGGTCTTGAACTCATTTTGTAGCCCAGGCTGGCCTCGAACTCACAGCAATCCTCTTGCCTCAGCTTCCAGAGGGCTGAGATTACAGGCCTGTGCCATTATGCCGGGCTTCTCTTTGTTTTTTTGAGACAGAGTCTTGCTGGGTAGTTCAGGTTGGTCTCAAAGTTACTGCGATCCTCCTGCTTCTGCCTCCCAAATGCTGGAATTGTAGGTATTTGCCACTATCCCCAATTTACATGGTAGTAAATTTATCCTTAATAGTACTGTTGATTGATTACTGTCATATTTTGTTGGTTGGCTCCACGATGACAAGGACTGTTTTTGTCTCTTTACATTGCTAGATCTGGGCACACACTGGTACGGAGTGGATGGGTGAAGGAATGAACAGTAAATGTGCCAGGCAAAGAGCAGTCCAGATAGGAGGAACAGCAATGCAAACACTCCCAGGTCAGAGGCACACCGAGCTGGCGCTGTGAAGAGGGTGGAGAGACCAGGGAAGCAGGTCAAGGCCATGTCATGCTGGGCATATGGAAAGGATTTTGGATAAATAGTAGCTACTTTTTTGATGTGGTTTTTGGTTCATTAATTTTGATACTGCTGAGCCGGGTATGGTGGCTCACACCTGTAATTCCAGCACTAGGGAAGCTGAGGCAGGAGGATCGTTTCGAGTTTTAGACCAGCCTGGGCTACAAAGTGAGCTCAAGGCCAGCCTGAACTGCATAGCGAGACCCTGTCTCAAAAAAGACAAACAACAACAACAACAACAAAAAACCCCAAAACAACTTTGATATTGCCAGCTAGCAACCAGTGAGAGCAATTTGAAATCTGTTTAGAGAAAAATAGAAACATGCAGAAGACAAGTGGTTTTCAGTAGGATTGGCTGTCTGAACCTTTGAGATAGATAACACGTTTTTTTTTTTTTTTTTCTTGTTTGGTGCTAGGGATTCAACTTAGGACCCTGCATGTGCTGAGCCTGTGCCCTATGGTACCATTGAGCTACAGTCCTAGCCTCTGAATACTGCACTTTATGTGACTATGGTCAGAGCCAGTGTGAGTTTTAGTATTAAGCCACTAGCAAGGAAGCCCTTGCGCTGACGAAGTAGTTTCTAGTTTAAAGCTAACGAAAACACTTAAACTCTGGAGGTGAACAAAGTTGCGTGTGCAGTAGATATTGAGGTTGGCCAATCACAGCCTCCCAAATCTCAAACTGCAGTTTAAATACCAAGCTGTCTCATAAAAATTAAGTAAAGACATAGACAAAATTTGAGCCCAGTATGGTAATCCACACCTGTAACCCTAGCACACGGGAGGCTGAGGCAGGAGAATCACAAAGGCCAACCTGGGCTACACAGTCAAATCCTGTTTTAAACAGTAACAAGCAAAAGTCAGTTGCTCCTAAATCCAAAAGAAAGGGGATAGAAAAATAGATAATTGCATTGTGACCTTTTGCATTAATGAAGAGGCCGTGTCCCCAACTAGAAGGCCTGTAATTCTGGTCATAACTGGAAAAGAGGGGTGTGTGCAGAGAGCCCATCTGAATCATCCGAGGTTTAGAGTACAATATGGGAAACACGGGATTCCATCTTCCAAAATTATCTCAAGTGATGAGACAGCCTCACCCTGATCTGTGGCTGTGCATAGCTAAGCAGTTCTTGTGAGTCACAACACTGGGATGTAAGTGAACACAAACTTTAGTTCCCCTCCCGGCTTAATATACGCAATTTAATGTCTATTAATTGTTTATGCTTTGAGACAGGGTCTCGTTATGTCGTTCAGGCTGGCCTTGAACTCAAGGTGATCCTTCTGCTTCAGCCTCCCAAATTTCAGGATTATACGTGTGCACCGTCCACCCCCCCCCCCCCCCCAGTTTTTAAAATACGATATACAAAGCCAGGCATATTAAATGTTTTTGCTCCTGCCAAAACACCCCTCCTCTTGGAGGCAGGTTTCTGTATTTTACTCTGGAACTGAAGATCGCCTTTTAAGGTGACACCAGGCGGACTGAAGCACAGCGAATGTAAGAGACACAGCAAGACTAGCGTCTCCCCAGCCGACCTCACTCTTAAGGCAGCCGGCCACCGAGACGGCATCAACCCGGGCAGAAGGTCGCCGCCGAGTCCTCCGCCGTCCCAGCATTCCTCGCACCTTACCATCGAGAGCGACTTCCGGCGTCGTGGGGGAGGTGGCAAAGAAGGAGCGGGCCCTCGCCGCACCGTCTCGCTCCCTCGCGCTCTCTCCGGCATCATGGCGGGTGTGGAGGAGGCAGAGGCCTCCGGGAGCCACCTGAATGGCGACCTGGACCCAGACGACAGGGAAGAGGGAGCCGCTTCTACAGCTGAGGAAGCCGCCAAGAAAAAGAAACGGAAGAAGAAGAAGAGTAAAGGGGCTGTTGCAGGTAGAGACTTCGGTTTGCCCGGTTCCTGGCAGGAATGGCCGAACGACTAGCTAGGCTTAGGGCCTGCGGGGGTGGCAGAGACCGGAGACCCCGAGCCCCGGACTAGATGAATTCCCAGGCCTTAGTTAAGAGAGTGGCAAGGCAGGGCTAGAGATTCTGCCCTGGGGACGGAGGGCTTCTCCCCGCGGGACTGGGGGGTCGAGAGGGACCAGGGTGCTTCAGCTTCGACATGGTGGCTCCGGGGTCGCTGTCCCCCCCCCCCCCCCCAGGTCGCCAGAACTGAGTTCTGCGCATGCCGCGACGCGGACCCAGAACCATTCGCGGAACCCAGCTCCCAACCATCTTCCGCGCGGTTTGGGCGCTTTAACAATCTGATTCTGACCGCACGGCCGCCCCTGCTGGATCCACCTGCGCCGTGTTGCCCTCGCGTCCTGCCCCACCGCACCCCTCCCCTTGGTTTTCATTGGGGGGTTTTGTGTAGGGCTGCACCGTGCGGGTGGATGTCTGCCCTCGCGTTCCTGTCACTGAGAATTGGCGATGTCGGTTTTCACCTGCCTTGTCCCACAGCATCGCCCAGCCTTACAGCCTTCAGCCTGAGTTAGGAGGCCGCTTGCAGGCCGCGCAGGCAGGGGATTTTTTGTGGCTCCCAATGAAACATCCAAAGCAGTGACGTCTAAGTCCTTTAGTAAGACAAGGAAAGGCGCTAAAAGTTTACAGTTGGATCATGTTATGAGCTAGGGATTTATTTTTGAGAAGTCATTTTTGTTGTTGTTGAACAAACTATTTCATTTTAGGAAAAATTTTTAAAAAAATCTGTGTCTAATAAAATCAGTCAGGAAAGAATAATGGAGCAGGTAGAAGTGATTAACATGGAGAGAGGTTGGAGAAGACTAATGTACTTCTTACTGAAATTTTGATTAGATGGGAGTGGAAGAGGGAGAGTTGTAGTTTTGCTGGGGCTGTCCTAGGCCACACAGTGGTGGCTGTTGTGGCTTTTGCATGAAATCCAAGATCTGTGCTTGGTCCCCTGAGGTATGCAGCAGGCTGATCCTTCTACGTTTTGATTGGTTGTGTCTTTGTGTGAATCCAGAATGGCGCTGCTTTATGTGCTTGCCAGGATCTCGCTTTCTTAACTTCACATTCTACACTTTGCACATTGCTTCAGCTAAGCTGGGTTGTAGTCACTTCCAGAGTAAAAGGGCCTTGGTCCTTGGTAATTTCAGGATTTTCTGTTTTTCTTCTGAGGGTTGAACCTTGGGCCTCCCATTTGCTGAGCATGTGCTCTACCACATCTCCAGCCCTTTTTAACTGTATCTCTTTTGCCAAGGTCTTGCAAAATTGCCCAGGCTGCTTGAGCTTGCCATTCTCCTGTCTCAGTCTCTTGTGTAGTTGGGACAAGCCAGCAGCTGGGATTTCATGTGCATACCACTGTGCCCAGCTAAGAATTCCAATTTTAATAATGGGCTGTCTTTCCTTAGCCTGATTTATCCAACGCGTCCTAAGACTTCTTTCTTCAAGAAACTTCGAGCCTTACACATGAATCCTGTGCATTAGGCCTCAGTAATGGTAGCTAATCTTAAGTATCTGGTAGTTAAAATATTTAAGTTATCTAACTATTGAATACTTTTAAGGGTAGGAATCAATTCACATTTAATTGTTTACTGCCTAGCATACATAATGGATAACATGTTGAATGAATTAACAAATGGACACTATTACTTGTATATGAAAGATTGCTGGCTTGCACCACTGGTACATGTTCCGTGCATGTTCCATCCGACAGTGGTTCAGGCCACCCAGCAGTGAGACAGATGTGGTGAACATTCACAGTAATGGTCCTATTTTGGTTTCCCGAGCCCTTTTGTGATAAGAATTTGTAAATTCTTCAGGGCAGAATTGGATTGTTGGGACATATTCTAGTGGGAAGGTGTCCTTTTTACATTTGCTTCTGTTTTATGTGATCTGCAGGGCAGCAAGAACCTGATAAAGATTCAGGAACCTCTGTGGATGAGGTAGCAAAACAGTTGGAAAGAGAAGCATTGGAGGAAAAAGAGAGAGATGACGATGATGAAGGTGAGTGACTAGCTTGGTGCCTGCGATTAGCAAAGACAGAAAATGTGACAGCCTTTTAACAAAATCTGTGTGTTTGCCCATGTAACCTAGTCTGACATTTTACTTGTCCAGTTACTAACAGTTAATAGCACAGATAAAAAGGAAAAGGTTCTCATTAGCAACTTTTAAAAAAATGATGGCAACCTTTCACGTTTATTAAAGATAGGAGAGGACCAGAAGGATAAGAGAAAACAGGTTCCATAGTGTGAGTTTGGGCAGAGTAAAAAGGAAGGGAAAATTAAAAATCCAGGTGTGGTGGCTGTAATCCCAGCATTTGGGAGAAAAGAGGAAGTTTGAGGCCAGCCTGGCTACATAGCAAGCTCTGGGCCAGCCTGAAGGACGTATAGCAAAACAAACAAAATACACCCCATGATCTCAGAGGGCGATTGTGAAGAGGCACGTTAGCCACAGCTTCTTAGAAGTTGGATGTGTTGAATAGTTGCCAGACAGCATAGATCTCCACTTTGCAAAATACATTTGGTGCAAGGCCAAGTCGTGGGTGAGTATTGACAAGATAAAATTGAGGGACTGTTTAACTACTGAACAGCCAGTAAGTAGTAGGTACTTTGATACATGCATTCATTGTAAGCTCGCCACACCAAGTGGAGGTGATAATCTCACTTCACAGACGTAGCAGTGGTTATGTGAGTTACTTTATGTGATACAGCTAAATACACGTGAAATAGAGCCAGAATTAGAAGCTGTTTTCAGATTCTAAGTTTCTTTTGTTTTCTTTCTTTCTTTCATTCTTTTGTTCTTTCTTTCTGCAGACAGGATCTGGCTATGTAGCTCAGGCTAGCTTTGAACTGTGTATCCTATGCCAACCTGATACTCTTAGTGATCCTCCTGCCTCAGCCTCCTGTGTGCTGGGATTACAGGCAATAAAAACTGATACAGAATTTCAAAGTAATGGGAGATTAACAATGATTAATACATTGTATATTGTTATCTTCAAATTAGTTGTTCAGATGACAAGATATAGGCATAATCAAACAGTATAAGCCCAAACTTTTCTTTTCAACGAACTAATAAAAATGAGTAGTGCAGTTACCTAAATTATCTTGTAGTGTGTATTTTTTTCTTTTCCCTTCCTTCTTTTCTCTTTTCCCCCATCCCAGTTGTTCTTTTGTTTTGAGTAGTTTCTTCCCATCTCACAATATCTACATATATTTTGGATATTATTTGCTCTTCCAGTTTCTTACACAAGGGAGACAATTTGATGTTTACATGTGTGAGTCTGATTTTACTTATGAGTATGGTCTCCAGTTGTATCCATCTTTTTATGGCTGAGTACTACTCCATTGTATAAAAACACCATGTCTTTTTTTAATCCGTTGTATGGTTGAGGAGCATTTGGGTTGTTTCCAGAATCTAGCTATTGCGAATTGTGCTGCTATAAGCATAGGTGCACATATGTGGTATGATGTTTTTAATTCTTCTGAGAAAATAGCCAGAAGGGGAATAGCTGGTTCAAATGGGACCACTAATCCTAGTTTTTGAGGAATCTCCACACTGATGTCCAAAATGGTTGTATCAGTCTATACTGCACCAGCAGTGGGTGAGGGTTCCTTTCCCCCACAGCCCCACCAGCATTTGTTAATGGTTGATTTCTTTCTTTCTTTCTTTTTTTTTTTTTGGTAACGGGGATCGAACTCATGACCTTGCACTTGCCAGGCAGGTGCTTATGCCGCTGAGCTAAATCCCCAGCAACTGGTTGATTTCTTGATGGTAACCATTCTTTTTGGGGTGAGACAGAATCTCAGTGTTGCTTTCTTTGTTCTTAAAGGACCACACTGGAGCACTTCTAAACTCTTAGGCTATGAATTCCCAGCTCCTTGTGGATTGAGTGCCATAACATTTGCTGTACTTCTCTCTGCCCCTTCTTGTCTCTCTCTTTCTCATTGCTCTCCCTCCCCGGGGCCTTTGCACTGAGCTACATGCTGCACCCCATCTTTAGTTTGGAGGATGGGATCACACCATGTAGTTGAGGCTGGCTTTGAACTCATTAGTCAGAGTGGCCTCAAATTCGTGGTGATCCTCCTGTCTCAGCCTCCTGAATGCTGGGATCACAGGTGTGTACCACCATGCCCAGCTCTGCAGACTGTCCTCGCACAGGAGGTAATGGGGCCTGCCATGTTGTGAGTTTGTAGTTAGCTGTCTGCTGCCAGGACCGGTGGCCCCATTCTCACTCCATCAGCCAGGGCTTGTGCTTTTCAGCCAGCAGCAGGGCTGTGCTTTCATTTCTGTGCCGGGTTCATGCGCAGGGTTGTTTTCCCTTTGGAAAGATGTGTTCTCTGTCTTCAAGACGCTTGCAGTCTGCTCTGGTGGGAAAGGTGCCAAGATGGAAAGGAATCACTAGCTTTGGTCTTGAGCAGACCTCTTTGCCCTTGCACCTTCCCTCCGTGCTTTACATTGGGCTTCTATTTTGAGGTCTGAACGAGCTGGGGCTGGTAATCTCAGGGTGAACAGGTGGAGAGTGTTGCTGGGCAGATCTTGAAGTGACCTGGTTCCACTTCACCTTTGCAAAGTTGCCTGTCTCTCTTGAGATTGAAAGGGACAAATTCCAATAGTGTACCTCTCAGAACTAGTGAAAGCAGTCCTGAAATTGATCTGAAACCAGGAGAGACCTAGAATAGCAGAAAGAATCTTGGGCAGCAACGGCAAGGTGGGAGGCTTCACCATCCCCAACTTGAAATCACCAAAAAAAAATCCCTGCCGCAAGGGCCGGATGGCAGCTTAGTGGTAGAGTGCACATTGGAAGATGCAGAACCCAGTGCAGACACACTTGGCCATCTGAACTCTGATGAGGGCTCAGAGTGTTACAAAACGGAAGTGAGACTTGGGAGCGGGAAGAAGGGTCTGTGAGGCTGTGGTGGGGCCTGCAGTGTGGGGAGCAGAAGGGAGAGGTGATGGGAGCCCTGGGGCCAGGGCTGGGTGACACAGTGAAGCAGGGAGAGGGCTCGCAGCACGGAAGCAACTGGGCTTAATCCTCAGCGTGCTCAGCTTGATGTTGCTGGGTGTCAGCCTGAAAAGCCGAGTCGGTGGGCCCCTGGCAGTGCGCCAGGGGTAATTCACTGAGCGCGCTTATTACATACCCCGGCTGCACACCTAGCTGTCCACCTGAGGTCCGCAGTGTTCAGGGCCACAAGGGTATTGGCCATTTCTGCTGACGCATCCTTCTCCCAAAGTTCTCTCGGGTCCCTTTGCATCCCCTTGTCCTGTTTCACGCTGCACTCTGGTAACTGCTAGTTTTCTGTTTGTGGTCCTGGCGCCTGTAAGATAGCATAGAAATGTAATTGTTCAGTGTACAGCTTTTTCTCTTTGACTTATTTCACTCAGCATAAACAGTTTTGTTAGTCATTCAGTTGTGTGATTCTTTTTTAGGTGTCTGGAGTGCAGTCCTTTTTATTGCACAGCAGCATCCAAATTCGTTTACTCATTTACTTATCACGGATGTTTGAGCTGTTTGTGGTTTCTTTGTTTCCAGGGTCTGTATGTGGTGAGTGCAGCTGCTCTGAACGTTGGCATCCAGGTCTGGTGTCAACACGGCCGTGCATTTCTCCTGGGTGGACACCTAGGAGCTCGATTGCTGGCACATTGAGTGCTCCCCCCCCCCCCCCCCCGACTGTTGGATGGTTTTCCAGAGTGGCTGTGTCACTTTGCATTCCCGTCAGCAGTGGCTGAGTGACCAGGTTGTTAGTATCTCTGAAAGCACCTGATGTTGTCGGTTTTTAAATCACATCCTTTTTAATAAGAGTGTGGGGGTGTCTCTGTGGTTTTAATTTGCACTTTTGGTGTCGCTGTGCATCCCTATTTTTGTTTGCCTTTCTCATATCTTTTGAAGTGTTTGTTCAGATCTTTTGTCTGTTTATGGGCTGTCATCTGCCTGAACTTGGTCCTTTGTGTATTCTAGATGCAAGCTCTGGAATATGTGCTTAACACATACCCATGGTGAGGGATACCTTTTCACTTTGTCGATGAAATCATTTGCAGCATAGTTTTAATTGATGAAGTCCAGTTTATGTGTGTTTTATTGTTGATGCTTTTTTGTGTCCTATACATACTAAGTTCAACTGTTGTTTCTAAGATCTTGAAAATTTTTCTTTTCTGTTCTCTCAAAGAAGTATTATGTGCATCCTTTTGCAATTATCCTTCTGTGTAGTGCACAGTACCAGATATTTTTTATATGGATGTTCCATTGTCAGCTCCACAGATTTCAGTTGACTTGGACCTAGTATTAAATAATATGAACTATCTCTACCCATTAGGAATATATTGAGATGCCATGAAAGTTAAAATTACAGCATGACAAAACGACTGGAGCCATGGCATATCGAGTTTACTGTTCAGATCCTGGCATGGAGTTTAAAAAATTGGGCCATTTTTTTGTACTGACTCAGACATGAAATATGGAATAAGATAATTAGCTTCAGAAAGATGATAGTGAAAAGGTTCTTTTTACCCATCTAAAAGATGAAGAAACCATTGTGAGTCAAGGCTGAATAAACTCACCAAGGTCACACACAGCAGGCAAGCTTTGAGTGTGTGTTTGAAACTGGTTCTATGCCTGGGTGCAGTTGTTTTAGGTTACACCTGCTGTGTAGCAGTATTGGAGGTCATGCACTTTTTTTTCTCTTGTTTCCTTAATACCTGGCATTTACAACTCTTAATACCTGGCATTTACAACTTGAGCATTTAGTGAAACAAAGTTACTGTTCAAATGTAGCGTGAACTATGTGAATTAAGATTGTGTGACACGAGGGACATTAAAAATTGTGTTTTTCCAGAAATTTAGTCCTTTGAACCTGAAAACGAATAATTATCTCTCTTTTTTTTGTTGTTTTTTTCTTTTTTCTTTTTTTTTTTGGTGGTGGTGGTGGTACTGGGGTTTGAACTCAGGATCTTTGCACTAACCTACATCTCTAGCCCTTTTTATTTTTGAGACCGGGTCTCTTCCTAAATTGCTAAGTTGCTTAGGCTGGGCTTAGACTTGGAATCCTTCTGCCTCAGCCTCCCAAAGTCCTGGAATTAATTACTTAAAAGTATGTGCTGCCATGCCTGGTCATGCATGGCTTACTTAAATAAAGAACAAGAAATAAACTAAAAGATTGTTCATTTTTTGAATAAACTGAAACATGTTCTTGTCACTATGCTTAATTTAAGAAAAGGTATCTAAACCAGTAGTGGCTCATGCTCTTGAGAGGCTGAGATTAAAGGGTCTCAAGTTTGAGGCCAGCATGGGCTGCGTAGTGAGTGCCAGGCCATTGTGGACCAAAGCAAGACCCTGTCTCAAAAAAGTTTAAAAGCGCTGAGGATATAGCTCAGTGCTTTCAGGTTTGATCCTTAGTATTCAAAGAAAGGAGGGAGTGGGTAAGACAGGGTGTCCCCCTTAGGGCACTTATGGGGAGTAGGTGTCAGTGTTGACTAATGATTGCAGTTTTGTGTGATATTTAAAAGACAGTTGTAGACAGAGTGAGATCTTTTCTTTCATGGCTCTTTGTGAAATGGAGTGAAAACGTTGCACTTCAAGAGAAAAATGTGAGTCTGTTGACACTGTTAGGTGTGGATTTCCCCGTCTGCAGTCGAGGAGTGACTGCTCCTGGGTGGACCATTTCAGCCAGTACTTGATGAGCATACTGCTAGACAACCCCGGGATGTCGGGAACAGCTCCCTGGTCATCTGTTTCATAGTAGTGTAATAAGTGAGTAGATTTAGGTATTTCAAAAATGTGATCTTGGCTGAGTGTGGTGCTGCACACCTGTCACCTTGGCACCCAGGAGGCTGAGGCAGGAGAATCGCTGCAAGGCCAAGCCTGTACTACATAGTGAGGCTCTGTCTCAAAGAAAGAACCAAAAGAAACCCTAACAAAATCAAACCAAAAGTGATCTCAGAAATTGATGAGGAGCATTTTTAGAAATTTAGGTGCCCAAGTCTATTTTTTTTTTTTTTGTCTTTTTCGTTTTTATCGGTACCAAGGATCAAACTCACGACTGCCTGCTTGCAAAGCAGACGCTTATGCTGCTGAGCTAAATCCCCAGCCCCCACAAGTCTATTTTTGATAACTTTATTTGAGGTTTTAGCTTGTCCTTAACAGTGTCCTAGACTTCTCGGAGCTTGTTACAAAGGCTTAGAGTTGGGACTTTTGTCGGCAGCTGTTTTCCCACATAGTTCTTAACACCAGCTTTCTGGGCTTAGGGCTTTGAGTCTTTGAATTGTGAGCCCAGGAAGAACGTGTGACCCCTCTGGGTTTTGTGTGCAGTTTAATCCAGGAGAGCTCTCTCTGATGACTGTCTGAGAAAAGGCTCTCAAATACAATGTCCTGGATATCCTCTGCAGGTTACGAATCAAGTGATGTATACTTTTGATCGAATGTTGCTTTTACTTGTGGAGATAGTTTGGGCAAGCACTTTAAACATGCCATTCCCTTGCAAGGGTGCTTGGAGCCTTAGGTGAGGTAGTGAAATATGTTGAATTGCAAAGCAGATGTGAACTCTTGTGAGTATTGTACATGAAGCCACAGGACCCTTATTAGTGATAAACTAGTGCTAAATTCCTTGCTTTTTAAAAGGAAAGTTAATGCAGTTTTCTTACAAAATCTCATTCAGGCTGGGTCTGGTGCCGCATACCTGTAATCACAGGACTCAGGCTGAGGCGGGAGGATCACTGTGAGTTTGAGGCCAGACTTGGCTACATAAGTGAGTTCCACGCCATCCTGTGTTACAAAGTGAGACACTATCTCAAAAAAAATTAAAAGAATTAATAAAGAATTTCTAAAAATCGCATTCAACAGTTTTTATTAGCATAATTCAAAGTAAAATGTGCTGATGCTTTAGATCACAAGTCAGGCTGATACTTAAAGAGAGCAGCGTACACCTTTTTGTCTTTTTTTTTTTTTTTTGGTACTGGGGCTCGAACTCACGACCTCGCGCTTGTCAGGCAGGTGCTTATGCCACTGAGCTAAGTCCCCAGCCACACTAGTTTTGCTGTGCACTAGTAAAATGCAGTTAAGCTTGGGAGAGTCCTGTGTGAGCCTTGTCCAGGGTCGACTAGAAAGCCTATGTCTGCGTCTGCGCACGATTGTCTGCTTGCTTCATCCCTCGCTGAGGTCTCAATGACTGCACTTGAAATTTTGTTTTGCAGATGCAGATGGTGATGGGGACGGAGCAACTGGGAAGAAGAAGAAAAAGAAGAAGAAGAAGAGAGGACGTTAGTGTCTCCCATTAATCTTATTTACCAGAGTTTAATAGTCATTATTAATAGAGATGCTCAGAAATTCCTTCTGGTCTTGACATAGGTTGGGGAGACGAGTTCAACTTAGCAGAGGTGCAGGGAGCAAAACTGGTGCTTCTACGGCAGATGCTTTAATGGTCTTGTTGATACTTTCTTTAATTGCTAAGATTGTTGAATTTAATCACACATTAGGGATGAGTTCCTAAAAATAAATTTATTTTATTTTTGAGGGGCAGGTCACATTACGTAGTTAAGCCTGGCTCTGAACTCTGTGATCCTCCTGCCTCAGCAGTACGGTCAGCCTTGCAAATAAGGTGACTGTTTAAGATTGGCTATAGGAAATCTTAGAGCCAAACTTGTGATTTTTGTGCCGGCCTCATTCAGATTCTGTTTTTTATTTATTTTTTTGCTACCACTGGGAATCAACTGAGGATATCATGCTTGCCAGGCAGGCGCTGCACCACCAAGCTATATCCCCAGCCTTCTATTTTTCTAATGTTCTTTTCCTTGCCTTGATTTTTGCTTTTGGTTTACTTTGCATGTCTCTATTTGTGTGTTTATGATATACTAAGAACCTACTTTAAATCACTTCTGGGTTAGACCAAATAATTTAACCATGGACAGTTTACTGTCCTCATTTTCATCTAACTTAGTAGAGCTTATTTATAAATGTATAACAACAGGAGATGAGGATATAGTTCAGTGTCAGACAGCTTGGTCTCTAGCACCACAAAACACTACTGCTGGGTATGGTGGCACGTGCTAGTAATCCCAGCACTCAGGAGGCTGAGGCAGGATTGCTGCAAGTTTGAGGCCAGTCTGGGCTACAAAGTGAGTTCAAAGCCAGCCTGCATTACATAACGAGATACTGTCTCAAAAAGACAAAAACAAACCAACAAAAACCCCTGGACCTACTACATTATAATTTTCAAAGGTCTTCCCAGATTTCATCCAGCTTCATTCATTTTGTAGGCACCTGAAGGTTGGCACCAGTTAGCTGTTGTCCAAGTCACAGCTACTACGTGGTAAAGGCTGGGCTTTACTTGTGACACTTCTGATTGCATAGTCTAGATTTTCTTCTCCAGTGGTCTTTTGAGTCCTTTATCATCTTAGTTTGTGGAAAAAATATTGAAGGTATCTCTCAGATGTGTGGATGAGTTAAAACTTTGACAGAAATCAGTGTTTTTTTCAAAAAGCCAGCATGACTGAGATAGCAAGCTAATGTGAACAAGCAGACATTTTTCAGAGCCAGATGTAAAATTCATGCAGAGTGATAGTGCCCTAAGAATTTGGATCCTTACTGTACTGTGAGCCGAGAAGTGAGCCTTGTTTCAGGAGCAGCTGGAGAGTCAGCAGTTTGTAGTCCTACACTGACTAGACCTGACTTGACCTATTAGTGTGAATCAGTCTGGCGCCATTTCACATGAACGCTGGCAGACCGTGAAAGCGGTGGGACCCACCTCCTTTCAAGGCTTTCTCCGTGTGGAGAGGGATGAATGAGTGGCAGTGCGCAGTCCGTGTTCGGTTAAACCTGAGTGTGAAGTTCGCTTAGCTAGGTGGAGGCCATAGGGAGACGGATCTGCACAGGAAGAGCCTGCTGGCGGTGACAGGGCCCTGCATGAGCGGCTCGTAGGTGGAGAGTGGCGATGGCTCCCTTCAGCAGGAGCGTGCTGCCGTCTGCCAGGGCTCTGAGGGGTCTGCATTGGAAGCGGAGTTAAGTAACTAAAAGTTTCTGACTTTGTTACTCTGTGTGCGCTTAGGAGTGACCTAAGCTGGTGTTTCCCACTTTTCCTGGCTCATAGAGAACCTGGAAGCATCGTGTAAAAGCACCATTGTGCCCGTGGAGACGCTGTGTTTGGACTGAAGGAGGAAAACGGCTCCATAGATAAATGATTTATTTGCCTCAATAAATGGTCATATTTTGTTTATGTGCCTCTTTTTCTCCTTTCAGAACAAAGAGCACAAAATACATTAAAATGTAAGACAACAATCTGTAACATATGGCCAGTTATAATCCGCAGGAAGCCACGTGCTTGGTAAACATGCAGCTGTAGCCATGGAAAGTCGCAGATTGCCGCAGAAATGAGCTCTCGTGCGGCTTCCTGGCATTCCTTGGATACAGCATTCATTACCAGCAGGCAGGTTTTTGGTGAGAACTGTATGTGTAGTTCTTAGTGTTTTGAGAAATGTTTTTCTCTAGAGTGTCTTGGGGATACACTGGTGTTTTTATAGGTTGTGTACCCTTCCCAAATGCTCCAAACCAGCAATGTTTTGGAGTTTGGATTTTCTTAAGATTTTGGAATGTTTGCGTATACGTAACGAGATATCTTGGGGGTGAAACATTTTTTTCCCCCTAACCCTGAGACAGGCTCTGCTATATGGTTCAGGTGAGTTCAGTGTGTCACCCAGGCTGGCTGTGAACTCACACCAGTCCCCCTGCCTCAGCACCCACAGGGCTGGGATTACAGTACCATGCCCAGCTCCTGTTTTTCACATATATCAGCCTAGTAATTGTATACCCTATTGTTAGTGTACCTTGGTTTTGACTGCCAGTCTAGAATTTCCTACTTGTGTGAGCTCTCAGAAAGTTTTAGGTGTGGATTTTTGCATAATGAATGTTCAACCTGTATATGATTGGGGAAATAATGTCTAAGATGTTTGCTGAGTACTGCAACTTCTCTGGCACCTGGAAGTTATCATCGGGATAGCTAAAGTCTTAGCTGTTGTGTGTGCTGTCAGCTTACTAATCCTAGCTTCTCATGTGTTTCGTTGTTAATACTGTAACGGGTCCATGTTGTGTTTTGTTGCTGTCGGGCTATGATCCCTTAGCTCTTTGGCTTTCACTTGGGAAAGCCGGCCTCTCTGGTGTAGTAGGAGAAGATGGCAGTGTGGGGTTCTGAGAAGCGGGAGGTTTCTCTCCGCAAGCCGCGCTCACTCCCTGGAGCGGCCAGCACTGTGAAGTATCTGCGTTTTGAACTGTAAAATGGCAGCAGAGGGTTATGGTCGCAGTGTGTGTAACGCCTTTCAAACCGAAAGAGCTGTAACAGTGCCTTTATCTGTAACTACTGAAGTTAATGCTTCATTTGTATCTCACAGCAAAAGTTCAGACAGACCCTCCCTCAGTGCCGATATGTGACCTGTACCCTAACGGCGTGTTCCCCAAGGGACAGGAGTGCGAGTACCCACCCACGCAAGACGGGTAAGGCCGGAAGTTGCTCGATGAGACCTCAGACAGGTTGGATTTCCCCAGAACTTGACTTTTAAAACCTTGGGAACTCGTCCTGAAGTTAATGCAATAGAAACCCTCTTACCCAAAGTGATTGGGATGAGTAGCAGATTGGTTAATCAAAGATACGTATTAAAGTGGGGATTACAAAAAAGTGACAATCTTTGTAGGTAAAAGTTAATTAACCTTGTTTTTTTGCTTCTCAATATTTTACCATTGGATTTGCATCGGGTTGTAATTTTCCTGCGTAAACTATTCCCATAATGCATTATCTGTGATTTTTATTTTGGGGTGGTTCTCATCATGTGAGGATTTATACCTGCCTTCTATCTTCACATTTTTTCCCTGAAAACATTTCTAGTGCTTATCTAGACATAGGGTGACAGAAGTGACTTTGGATATTTGTCTCTGTTGAGGCTTGAATTCCTTTTCAGGTAAGGGTGTTAAGATACATAATTACGGTAACAGGCGAGGTGGCTTCTGCAGGTTGGGCAGCTAGCTCACCTGGTTTTTTTTTTGTTTTGTTTTGAGGCAGGGTCTGGAGTAGTTCAGACTGACCTTGAACTCACCTTGTAGTCCAAGCTGGTCTTAAACTCACAGCAGCTGGCCTGCCTCGGCTTTCCTGGTGCTGGGATTACAGGCATGTGGCCCAGACCACCCGGCCCACCTGACTATTGGGAATGCTTTTGAGGATGCATTTCAGTAGCCGGCAGGGGCTCACAGGGTCAGAGCCGGAGGCAGGGCCCAGACTACTTGTGTCTGTGTCTTGGTTTTCAGGCTTAGCTTTGTGGTGGGCTTTCATTTCCTCATCTGATAGATGGGCGTATTCACATGAATGATAATAAATGCAGGTACTTAGCTGAGTAGCAGATGCTTGGTGAGCAGGAAGCCAACAGCTGTACTGTCATTGGAATGGTCACCCAGCAGCCTCGGACACTGGGGTAGCCTGGGGCTGGTCCCAGGTTTCACAGAATAGTGGGGAACCTGCCAGGTGCATTGGGTGGCTAAGTTTCTACTGTAGCATTGTTCCTTTGGTCTGCGCAGTCAACGTGTTTTTTCTTTTCTTTTTTTTTTTTGTAGTCTCTGTAACAATGAACAATGTGTTTTTTCTAAAGCAGAAAAGGACGTATACTGAATTCTTACCATTCCTGAATATGGATATTCTTAGGGGATGAGTCTATAAAGTACTTGAATTTTACAGCATAGGTGTTTTTTCTTTAAATTCATCAATTACTATCCCTACCTTAAAGCATCTACTTTTAAAATATCACAGATACATATAACTTTACATTAATTACATAACATGCTTATACTACATATGATACGACATTTATTTTAAAATGTAATATTTCATTTATTATTTTTGCTTGTTCTCTCTTCTTTCCCTCCCTTTACATCCACATTAACCACCCAGCGGGTAGCCTTCCGTATTTTGTATGCTCATATCTGTGTTTGCTTTGGGAATGTTTTGGTAATTTTTTTTTTTTTTTTTTGGAGATGGTCTCTCTATGCAGTTCAGGCTGGCCTTGAGCTTACTTTGTAGTCCAGGCTGGTCTTGAACTTGAAATGATCCTCCTGCCTCAGCTTCCCGAGTGCTGGGTGGTAATTGTTTTTTAAAAGTGGAATCATAGGCATTCTTTTCTCTGCCTTGCTTTTGCCATTTGATATTAACTTTTGAAAGTCCCTCCCGCTCTTACTAGAGTAGCTTGTTAGTGTTTTAAATGGCTTTATGATCTTGCATGGTGTAAGTGCCATTATCTTAAGTTATGGACATTCACATTGTTGCCAATACTTTTTGCCAATGTGGGCCATTCTGTAGTAGACTTGTAGGTAGGAAGCTATGTACTGTGTGTATATTGATACATGGGTAGGTTTTTAATTTTCTAGGTATGAAATTAAAGGGTGTATTAATACTTTACTGCTCTTAGCTGGGCATGGTGGTGCATACCTATAATCCTAACACTTGGAGGCTGAGGCAGGAGTATTGTTGTGAGTTCAAAACCAGCCTGGGCTACACAGTGAGCTCAAAACCAGTTTGAACTACATAGTGGGACCCTGTCTCAAACCAAAAAAAGAAACTTTATAACTCTTAAAACTGTAGGTGATTTTGAGAATGTTACGATTATTGACTTTTTATGGTATTTTTTTGCTCTTCTAGGAGCTTTAAAATTTTAAAGGCATTTTATGTCCATATTTTATGCTTCTGGGTTCATAGCACTGTTTTGTTTTGTTTTTATTTTTTGTGCCTTATTATGTCTTTAGGAGGTTATGATCTAGAGAGTTTTGTGTAATGTGGAGAGTTTAGCTTTTCACAAAAGGATAGCCTGTGTATTCTGAAATAACTCATCCTTTTGACTTGAAGGCTACCTTTATTCTATTCTGCACGCTTATGTACCGAGAAATCAATTTCAGAATTATTTCTGTTCTAGGACCTGTTTATCTGTTCTTATGCTAATATAATTTGGGTTTTATATCAAAAACTTCATAATATAGTTTGATACTTGGTAAGATATTTCTGTCACATAATACCTTTGTGAGAATTCTGATCTACATTGTGTTATATTATGTATTTGTTTCTGCAAATTATTAGTTCCTCACCATCTTGTGCAGTATCCTGATGTTTTTTCACTTACCCAGGTTTATGGTTTTTTTGTGGCAGGGTTTTGTTGTGTGGTTCAGGCTGGCCCTAAATTCACAGTCCTGTCTCAGTCTCCCAAGTACAACTGGGATTATAGGCATGCACCACCATCCTCAGTTCTGAAGCTGATTTTTAGTAGCTATAATACTGTACTTTTCTATACCTAGGATAATTTTCATGGCTAGTTTTGAAGATACATAGTTTCTAACTTTTTTACCATTATAGGAAATCCTGCAGTGACCACTATAGTCTGTTAAAAATCATTGGGATCCCTGCCCCTCAATATTGAAGATTGAAGCCAGGGTCTTGAGTCATGCTAAACACGTGCTTTGCCACTGAGCTACATCCTCAGCTCTGGGATTTTCTCATGATCTGCTTTCCTAGAAGTAGAATGAAGAGTCATTTTGAAATTCTGCGTACTCATGTATTTTTGGTTTTTTGAGCAGGGTCTCAGTATGTCGTTCAGGCTGGCCTTGAACTCACAGCAAGCCTCCTGCCTCAGCTTCCAAGTGCTGGGATTACAGGTGTGTGCCTGACAGTTCCCTAAAAGAGTTTTCTTTTACCAACTGGGAATTAACTATAGTGGCTTCTTGGAGCCAGATTTAAAGTGTTCTATTTTTGCCCTTTATCAGTTTTCTAAGAAAGGAATATGTGTTATAGTCATGTTTTGTTTTTGGGTTAAGGGAATACATTTTAAAATGGGTGTTGTGAATACACCATATAATGCAGATATAATTATCTTTTAAGTTACCTGTACAGCCGGGTCATAAATATTGCAGCTGTTTAAAATTAGTTAACATTTAGATGCCTTTGTATCTTTTGATTGTACCATATTTCATTGCCCTATACAGCCACTGGTAAAAATGATGGAACAGCCGGGCATGCTGGTACATGCCTATAATCCTGGCTCTCTTGGAGGCTGAGGCAGGAAGACTGCAGGTGTAAGTCCAGCCTGGACAAGTAGGTAATTTAGCAAGACCCTGTTACAAAACTAAAAACTATTATCTAAGGTTATAGCTCAGATAGAAGGCCCTGAGATCAATCCCCAAAACCCTTTGCCCCTCTAATCAAAGTGGTAGGATTCATATGTGTATCTGTAATTACGCCCTGTAAAGGGTAGCTTTTAAGCAGTTTCACAGACATGATAGTATATTTGAATGCATTTTTACACTGCCCGTGTCCTTTGGATGACTTGCCCTTTGGAATAGGCCATGTATGGTGCTTAGGTTTTTTGATCACCTTATAATAATTTCTGCCAGGTGTGGTGGCACAGGCCTGTCATCCAGCACTCGGGAGGCTGAGGCAGGTGAATTAAGGCCAGGTGAGGCAGGTGGATTAAGGTGGATTGGGCTACATAGTGATTTCTAAACGTCAAAAGGTGAAATTTAGGAAGAGATAGATTGTGTAACATTTTTTCTACATATGGGCCTTGAAGGCCTAACAGTTTCTGTAGTATTGCCGATGACTTTCAGTTTGAACTCAAGACTGAGCTAGAGTTTCTTTAATCAGGTTTATGCTGGATTGTTCTTCCCCACTGCCGCAGATCATCCTGTAATCTTCTGAAGCATCCCCTGCTTCTGAGAGTCAGCCGTGCAGTCTTCAGTACAGCCACGCAGCATTAAGTGTTCCGTGAGATCTCTTGGGTTCAGCATCAGGGATTTTTTAGTACCATCTTCTGATTCTAAAATGCAGTAGAAATACATTTGCAATTTAATTACAATTGTGTTTTTACTTTTTAAGATTTTTGTTGTTTATTTGTTTGAGACAGGATTTGACTGTGTAGCCCAGGCTGATCTTAAACTCCAAGCAATTTTCTTGTCCAGCCTTCTCAGTGCTGAGATCCAGGCATGCACACCCTTCTGGTGTTTCAACCTTTAAAGAGATGGATTTAAGGATCTGAGGGGTGGCTGAGGGCCAAGAATTAGAATTGGTAATGACCGGTGCCTGTTTCAGGCTCTAGAGTCAGGGTTTGCTTTAAGTTCTTGTAGACATAGTCTTTATCTTATTACTCTACAGTAAATATTTGCTGGTGGCTTTCTTTTCACAAAACATTTGAATTTTGAGGTGAGTGGTACTTCAAACCTTACTGCCGGCACCTGTGCTTGGCGGCACACACCTGTAATACCGGCATTCTCAGGAGGCTGAGGCAGAAGGATTTCCGTGAGTTTGAGGCCAGCTTGGTTATATAGTGAGTTCCAAAACACAAAAAACGTTGTTACTGCCAGCTGCACCTGTGGTGTATGTGGCAGCATTATGACCTATGTAAGGATGAAGAATTGTTACGTATTTTGTTTAGGAATAAAGCTCATACCTTTGTGCCTGAGAGTGACAGGGATTTGGGACTCTAGGACATTTGGGGCCTTGGTTCCCAGGAAAGACTTGGATTAGGGGAGAAAGAGCTGGGGCCACACTGTTTTCTGAGTTTTCTCTTCCTTTAAAGTTGACTTGTATACATTTCAATAGTTAGGGAGGCTAAAGCTGATGAATTTGGTGGTACAGTAGTATTTGGTTTTCTGATAGCATCAGCAGATTGAAAATACATTTCCACAGAAAAAGATGAAGAGGTATAGTGCTCTTCAGCTGCATCAGGGTGCCCTGTGCGGCCAGACCCCCTGGGCCTGTGCCAAGTGGGAAGTGCTGGCCATGAGCACCGCCTGTGCCACTCAGCGCTGGGGCCGTGGCTTAGGTGTGTGTGTAGCATAGGCCTGCAGTTTTTACCAAGGAGCAAACAGTAAAGGTGGAGGGCCTTTGAGTGTTACCTTCCCTTTCATAGAGTCAGAGCCCAGCTCTGCTGCATTAAAATGTTACACAACAAATGCCACCTGGCTTCTCCTACAGGGTCTGCTTTCTGAGCCGCTGGCTGGGGGACAAAGGCATTTAAAGCATCACTTTCTGTGCAAGGGATCTGTGTATTCATTCATCTCTGCCTAACTAAAAATGTTTGGAAGTGGTACCAGGTTTTATGATTTTCACTCTACAAGAGTTACTATTTTGAAAATTGCTGCTTGAAGGGAGTCGATGCCTTTTATTCCAAATCCTAAACATAAAAATCTGTTAAACCTGGAAGTTGTAAAATACTCCAGCCATGTCTTTAATAGAGGATGACTTCTGGTGTGTACGTGATCAGGAGACTCCTGTATTGGCACGTAGTAGTATGTGTTTTGAGGAAAGTGTGTGCAGATTTCTAGGTCAGGTTTTTGGAATGCTATTTCCAGCCCTTTGTCTCATAGGGTTCTGCATGTGTGGATCCAACCAATTGTGGATCAATGCGTTTTTAAGGGCTGGGGGTTTAGCTCAGTGGCATAAGCACCTGTCTTGCAAGTGCGTGATCGTGAGTTCAATCCCTGGTACCGCAAAAAAAAAAAAAAAAAAAATGCATTTTTAAGATTGTGTCTGAGGACTGGGATATAAGTGTCTGTTAGCTCAAGGATGACTTTTTCCCCTACCCGCTTGCTTTCTGGAATTCTTCTGTGGCTTCTCTGATTTTTCCTATTTTGTTATTTTGTGTTGGCAGGTTTTAGTCTTTCTGCCTATGAATGAAATCTGAAATCTCATCTGAGATTTTTTTTTTTCCTCCCAAAAGTCTTATTTTAACTGGGTTTGGGTTGATTGCAAAAATATGGCTTTTGATATTTCAGAAACTTTGTTGACATGCCGAAACTGAATGCATAATGTACTTTTACCTAAAATATCTTGCTTGCTGTATTTTTTATCCTCTTCAGCTTTTATGCTTGTTCTGTTGTTTTTCAAATGAGACTCATACTATGCTATGCCTATTCTAAAGGCGAACAGCTGCTTGGAGAACTACAAGTGAAGAAAAGAAAGCCTTAGATCAGGCTAGCGAGGAGATCTGGAATGATTTTCGAGAAGCTGCAGAAGCACATCGGCAAGTTAGAAAATATGTGATGAGCTGGATCAAGCCTGGGATGACAATGATAGAAATCTGGTAAAAGGAATACATTTTTGTAAAGACGTGAAATGATTTTTTAAAATTTAGAACTAATTTTCCAGTTTCTGATGGAAGTTGAAAAACAGTGTGCGTATCTTGCACGCTGTTGCAGGACCACTGAGATGGGAGGGGCGCGCAGGGCACAGTTTGCGTTCTGGCCACTCCTGCGCACAGTGAGCTGTTCGGACCCCGTCTGGGCTCCATGGTTTTGCTCTGGAACAGTTCATGTTAAGAGTGAAAGCTGTGATTGTGATGCAGTCAGAAACCAGTAAAATTGTTCCCTAGATTGTTTCCTTGAGAAAATCCTGTAGAAGACGACTTGTCCCATTGAGTCGGTATTCAGAATACACACCATGAACAAATGAAATCAACGCTTAAATTTGTCCAAGTTGAGACTTAACATCCTGGCAAACTTAGTTGAAAGTGGATTGTGTTTTCTAGACATTTTTAAGAGGATTTATTTCCTGACATTTTATACATGAGTTTTCATAGCATCAGGAAATTGTTACTGGTGTGCAGAAAGTGCTGTTGCTTGGATTTTAAGGATGGTAGTAAACTGTAGACTTGATAGCTACATGGTGCATACGAAAGCAACACATTCTCTGGTTTCAGTGAGAAGTTGGAAGACTGTTCTCGCAAGCTCATAAAAGAGAACGGCTTGAACGCGGGCCTGGCCTTTCCGACTGGGTGTTCTCTCAATAACTGCGCTGCGCACTACACACCCAACGCGGGCGACACCACAGTGCTGCAGTACGACGACATTTGTAAGATCGACTTCGGAACTCATATAAGCGGTGAGTCTGTGGAAATGATCCCTCCCGTCTACTCCCACCCAGACAAAGTAAAAGTGGGATCTCCAGTTTTGTGTGTGTTGGATGAAGCTGTAAGTACTGAGCTCGAAGGCTGTTCTTGCCTGCATACTTTTCAGTAGAGCTGTGCTGAGGGAGACGCAGGGGCACTCCGGAGTGAGTGCCTTACTAAAAGCCGAGGCCGTTGGGAAGCTGAGGTTTGTTTTTGTGTCATGGCATGGAAATAGCCCGTATTTCTTCATTTAGTCATTGTTTATGTGTCCTACACATTTATCTAGAGACTTCCAGTCTTTTTTGTATATATGTTTGCTTTTCTAAATTCCCCCCTAAATCATGTCCCCAAGTACCATGTCACCTCACTTCCAGGCCAGAAAGCGAGCTGAGATCCCGTCCTGACCTGTGGCTTCCTCGTCAGACATGTGGCTTTGAGTAGAGCACTGTACGGCCCTGTACGTTTCCCCTGCCCTGTGCAGGGCTGCTCCTTGTCTCTGGGTCCTCTCTGCCTTGTTTCTGTTGGTCTGTGTGCGTGATAGCGGGAGGAGAGTGTGGAATGGACCCTGTTTCAGAGTCTCGGCTACTAGTCCTGTGAGTCTTCAGCAGTTTTATTCTGCCCCCTGTGTACTCTGCTCTCTGCCTCTGGAAACACCTAGTCTCTGGGGACTTGGGAGGCCGCTCTGTCTCCTTTGAGCCCATCGATTCAGTTTTTTGAGATGGGATTTCACTGTGTGGTCAAGGCTCAAATTGAAGACACTGCTCCTGCCTCAGCCTCCCTGTTACTGGGGCTTCAAGATTGTGCCACCACACCTGGCTCTCCATTTTCTTTTTAACTTTGTTTGTATTTTATAGGTTAGTGCTATAAAGTAAGTAAATTGATGAGTAAACTTACAGATGATTTTTTTTCTTTCAGGTAGGATAATTGACTGTGCTTTTACTGTCACTTTTAATCCCAAATATGATATATTATTAAAAGCTGTAAAAGATGCCACTAATACTGGAATAAAGGTAGGTGAGCTGAACGCACTGTTTCTTCAAATTCTTATTTATTTATTTGTTTGTTTGGTTTTTGGTTTTTCTAGACAGGATCTTGTTATGTAGCTCAGGCTGGCCTTGAACTCATGGTGATCCTCCTGCCTCAGCTTCCTGAGTGCCAGGATTATAGGCGTGGATCACTGAGCCAGCTCTTTAAATGTTTTTGAAGCATTTGCTTGCTAGCCTGGTTTAAGGTCTGTGCATGTTAGGGTGAACGACATAATTTACTGCCTTGAAGGTCTTAGGTAGTTAATGGGAATAAATAGTATGCGAAAGGTTTTTTAAAAATTCAGCTTCACTAATGTTTTTATTAAAACAAAGTTTGGATATGGTTTTTTGCCTTAAAGTTGTGTCTTTGGGGTTGTTGCTGTTCATAAACTTTATTTTGTAGAGTAGTTTTAGTTTCACATCAGAATTGAGCATCAGAACTGCAGCTTTCCTGGACCTTCATAGCACACTACACCCCGTGGCCCCTGGGAGAGGCACTGGGCTGAGCTAGCAGTGGGCAGCACAGGCGCAGCCTGGTGCAGCAGGCAGTGGGCACTGTCGCTGTGCCGACATTTGGCCGATGGCTCTGCAGTGACCCATGTCCTTGAGCATCCCCGTGCTCTCTGTGCTGCCAGTTCGTGCTCCCCCTCCTGCTCAGTCCTGGCGCAGGTGCAGTTTCCCAGCCCGCGCCCAGTGCCCATACTTCTGCCACGCTCTCCAGCTGTGAGTGGCCGCTTTCACCGTCGTTGTGGGGTGGACATGTCGATGCCTGCAGTCACCCTTCCTTTTTCCCTCCGGTCAGCACGAAGTACTGCAGTGCTACCTGGACTTCTGGGACAGCTTATTTCACCTGGCACAGTGTCTCCTTGTGCCCGGGTTTTCTCCCTTTAGAGGCACATGTGCATGTACTCACACCTTACATATACGCTGTACGTGTGCACGCATCTGCGCTGTCCCACCCGGAGACACTGCGTCCTGGGCTGTGGGAATCACTGATTCCTGCGGGTGTTTTTCCCTCGGGGCACCTGCTACACTCCCCACAAGGCTGTGCTGCTTTCTGCTCCCACTCACCCTGCACAGGGACAGTCCCCAGCTCCCCCCGGCCTTGCTGTGTCATCCCAGGGTGTTTTCAGCAGGAGCCACCCCAGGGGTGTGTGGTGATGTCTTCCTATCACTGTGGTGTCCGTGAAGGAGCCATGCTAATGGCTGTTTGTATCATTTAAGAGAAATGTCTGTGCACTCTCTTTTGGGACAGCCTCACAGAATTGCCCAGGCGGAGTCCTCCTGCCTCAGCACCCCGCATCTTCATCCCAGTGGGTGCGGGTACCCAGCTTTCCCAGAGCCGTATGTTGAAGGTTGTTTCCTGCTGGATGGTCTTGGTGCCTTTGTCACAGTCACTTGGCCATCTGGGCGGAGTGCATTTCTGGATTGTCTGTCCCTTGGGTGTGTATGTCTTTTTTTATGCAAGAACCATACTCTTGATTGCTGTAACTTTAGAAGTTTTGAGTCAGGCACCAGTCAGGCACCATGGCACAGGTCTGTAGTCCTAGCTACTTGAGAGGCTGAGGCAGGAGGGTCCCAAGTTTGAGACAAGACTGTGTCCCATAATTCCTTAAAACGGGGCTAGGGACACAGCTTGGTTGGAGTGCTTGCCTAGCAAAGGGTGAAGCTGTCGGTGCAGTGAGAATCCTGTCCCCTCTCAACCCCTGCCACCAAGAGTGTTTGGGCTCTGCAGTTCACAGTCCCTGGAAGAAAGTCCATGTGGATTTTTGAACAAGTTCTTCTATTTCTGGGAAGCACTCCATGGGGATTTGCTTGCCTGATTGTGCTACTGGGGCCTGAGTCCAGGGCAGTCTTTATACTCAGTAGGGGTTCCCTGCTGAGCCCTGTTGTGCTCAGGATGGACCCCCAAGGACAGTCTACCACCATGGTACATATGCTTTCCTTTTTATTTTATTTTTGGTACCAGGGATCAAACTCACGACTGCACACTTGCAAGGCAGGTGCTTATGCTGCTGAGCTAAATCCTTGGCCCTCCTTTTTATTTTTATTTGAGGCAGGTTGTAGCTAAGTTGCCCAGGCAGGCCTTTCACTTGTGATCCTCCTGCCTCAGCCTTCCAAATAACTGGGAGCATTTTCCCCAGGTTATGTGAACGATGTGAACTCAATCCAGAGCTATCGTGCTCCTAGCATTTAGACTGAGATGCTTTTTTTAACGTCCCAGTGTGTGTCTGGGTGCTCACTTACCTGGTGTTCACGGAGCTTCTTGGATATTCGTGTCTCATCGGCCGTTACTTCTTCAGCGGTTCTGTCTGCTCATTTGTTCTGTGAGGCCCCCGAGGTGTGCAGTCTGAGGGCTGCGGTGGTTTGTGGGGGGGCCCAGGCTCAAGTCTTCCTGTGGCTCTGGCCTGGGGGGGGGGGGGCTGGTCCCTGCCCGTGTTTGGCTTTGAAAACCTCTGGGGAATTTTTCATTTAGTCATTGCATTTTTCAGCCCCAGGTTTTTCAGTGTTTTTAAAATCTTTACCCGGTTCATCCATGAGATCTGTTTCAGTACTCATGTCTGTTGGTAACGTGTGCCCTTGGACAGTCGTTCTCTCCTGCGTCCTGTGCTCTGTCATTGTTCGGCACTCTGCATTTGAATCTAAAGTGAGAGCCCTGGAGCTCCCGTTGTTTTTCTCATCGAGGTAGCTGTTTTGAGTGTCATATTAAATATTTAGCTTCTAGCCAGGGAAAGACAAAAAGGAAAGGAGCCAGACTGGGGAGAGCGCTGCTGCCTCCTCTGGGGATGGAGCTTAGGTCCCGCATGTTTCCAGCAGTTCTGTTTTTGTTCCCATGGCTCCGTGGGGTTGTGTGCAGGATGTTTTGGAACCTGCACCTGTGTGGGGTGGGGGTGGGCACACCACTGTCACCCTGAGGGCTAAAGCCGATGGGCCAGCAGGCCCTGGTTCTGAGGGTTTAGAGCCATCTTGGAGCCCGAGTCCCTGCGTGGTCACCTCCCGAGGATTCAGTGTGTTGGTGTTAGGCCGAGAAGTGGGTGCCAGGGTGTAAGTCACAGACCTGGTGTTTCTCAAACTCTAGCCACATTGTTCACCCTGTGGCCTAAGTGCTTGGTTCCCTGTGCCTGTGCCAAAGCTTATTGTCACGCTGTCTGTTCAGCATCTACAGGGATGTGTAGTGTAAACGTCGTTTTTCTGAGTGTCCTTTGTTTTAAATATTAAGAAATCATGATAAAGTTTTTAAAAATAAAAATCAAAAAAAAAAAAAAAAGAAATCATGATAAAGTTCTGCACTTTGATATATGGAACATGCTCCTTGTTTGCAGTGTGCTGGCATTGACGTCCGCCTGTGCGACGTGGGCGAGGCCATACAGGAAGTTATGGAGTCCTACGAGGTAGAGATAGACGGCAAGACGTACCAAGGTGGGTCCGCCAGCCTGCCTCCTGGCATGGTTCTGGGAACGCCTGCTTGCTGTTCCTTTTCCTCCCTCCTCCCCCTCTGTCTGTCTGTCTGTCTGTCTCTGTCACTGTCTCTCTGCCCTGTGGTACTTGGGATCGAGCCCAGTGCCCTCACCCTAAGCCGCCCCTCCAGCCCTGCTGTATTTTGAGACCAGAGCTAAGTTGCTGGGACTGGGCTTGAACTCATCCTCCTGCTGTCTCAGCCTCTCAGACCTCTTCAGTGACAGGTGTGCGCCACCATGCCTGGCCAGTGGCTTTCTCTAGGCTAGCTGCTTTGTCCTTGTGTCCTGGGAACCTAAAGGGGTGGCAGGTCACTGCTGTCCGAGCACAGCCACTCCTGGGAGCCTCTGCTCAGCTCCTGTCGTGCTTGGTGGGGGATGTGTGGCAGTGTCACCTGCGTTGCTGGCGAGGGAGCCGGCTTGCCTGGGACTGCAGGCAGGACCCTGGTGATTTTCCAGCCTCACACTGAGAATGTGGAGACCCGCTGCTCACTTGTCTGTCCCTGTACCTGTCCCTGTCCCTGCTGGTTCTTTGAAAGGAAGCAGTTTCGGGGTGCCTCTGCTGTTGCTCTCTGCGCGGGCTCCAGACATGCGTTCTAACCATGGAGGAGCTGACACGGAAGGGCGGAAATGCGCAGCTCCCAGAGGAACTTGTGAAGCCCCAGGCTGGGTCTGCTGATTTCCAGGCTCACCACATCTGGGAACCCGACTTCAGGGTTCTGCGAGAAGTTGCTGAAACTCTTAGGGACTGTGGCCTCTGTGTCCTCACGCTGTCTCCTCCTTCCTTCCCTCCCCACTTAGCAAGGGGGCAGGTCCAGGTCGCAAAGTTGGACCCCTAATGTTTTCCTCACCTCTTCCCTTGAACTGTGTGGCGTTTTTGTTCTCTTCTTGGGGTCACTCCTGTCACAGAAAACCTCTGGGAGAAATCCACAGGGATCAGAGCTGCAGCCCATCTCTGTGAGAGCCTGCCGAGGTGGGATGGATGTCACTGGGCCATTTCATGTGTGTGTGTGTGCACGTGTGTGTTGGGCACAGCTAAATGCCCCGGCCCCGCGGGGGACTGGCCACTTTCACACTGAGCTGTGGCCTTGGCTCTTCAGTTTTTTATTTCGAGGCAGGATCCTGCTACTTCACCTTGTGGTGCAGCCTGGGCTCAATCTTAGTACCCTATCACCTCAGCCTCTCTGAGTGCTGAGGTCCTTAGTCTTGCTGTGTAGTGCAGGCTGTCCTTGAACTCACTGTGCAGCCTATACTGGCCTCAAAGTTGTGGCAGTCCTGCCTCAGTTTCTCAAGTGCTGTGGTTACCGGTGTGCACCATGCTACCGAGCCTAACAAAGCATTTTTGCCTGACAGTTCACCAGGTCTTGGACTAGTGCTATCTACATTTTAAAATAAATTTTGCTTATATCAGAAGAGTTTTTCTTTTTATTGTTTTGGGGAAAGGAGTTGAGAATTCTTTTTCTGTGCCTCCTTCCTAAATTTGTAATTTACCTGTCATTATTTCATTGGTAAAATTTTTAAAAACTTTTTGCTGCCTACTTCTGTGCCACTGTAAAGCTGACTTCATACCCAAGATTCTAGAATTTACAGTTAGATTTCCAAGCCTTTCTTTTTTCTTTTCCCAGAGACAGGGTCTTGATATGTAGTTTGAGCTGGCCGTAAACTCACTTTGGAGCCCAGGCTGGTCTCAAACTCACAGTCCTCCTGCCTCAGCCTCCCCAGTGCTATCTAACCCCCCTCCCCTTTTTAAGAGAAATTGCTGAGCATAAAATGTAGTGTTAAGTGTGATTAGCATTGAAAATGATAGCCCGGGCTGGGGATTTAGCTCAGCGGCATAAGCACCTGCCTGGTAAGTGCAAGGTCACGAGGTCGATCCCTGGTACCACCAAAAAAAAAAAAAAAAAAAAAAAATGCATAGAGCTTACCTGCCTGGGCCACAGCCCAAGGCGATAGCTCCATGGTGGTGGCGAGTCTGAGTTCCAGGGTAAGGGGCACAATGGCCCTGGTACCCGCTGTGGGGCTGCACTCCTGGGATGTTTCCCGGCACTCAAGTCTTTCTTGTGCACTGCAGTGGTGGTGGCCACTGTCCAGAGTCCTGTGGGATTCATACCTGCTTTCCTCTGAGTTTAACAGGCAGTTTAACTAGGGTTAGCGTGCGCTGCTATGCGTGTGGAATTGCACAGATCTGCATCAAGTGGTTCTCAGCTCATTTTCAGCTTAATGTCTGTTGACTGCTTCACCGGTGGGTGGTTTTGGTTGTTGACTGGTGTTCTGCCGTGTGACTGTGCTGCCACTGGTGTGGTTTCAGGCCATGCAGAGTGAAGGTTTCATGAACTCCCCTTGTGACCCAGCATCCTTTCATGTGGTTTGTTCTATAGCCACACAGACAGGCTTCTCCTGTCCCTGCGGGCCAGTCTGTATTTTCAGTGACTCCCTAGACGATTCTTTATTTCATCCTCTCCTGCAAGATGCAGGATGAGGTGCAGTACAGCTGCGTCTTGCTGTGCAGTAAACGCTGGGATTCTCTGAAAAGTCAGGGATCTGTGTGTCCTTCTAGAAGGCCTGCGTAACACATCTTTCCCTGTTTGTTGCCACAGTGAAGCCAATCCGAAACCTCAACGGACACTCAATTGGGCCGTACAGGATACACGCAGGGAAGACAGTGCCCATTGTGAAGGGCGGGGAGGCCACCAGGATGGAGGTATGTGGTGCGGCTGGGCTCGGGCTTCGCTTTCAGGGTGAGGCGGGGTGGCTGGTGGGGGCTCGTGTGTGTAGGGCGCACCCGCTCAGCTCTCCACTCAGGGAGGGAGGCCAGGTGGGGTCAGGGCGTCCTGGGTCCTGAATGCCACTCTCCTGCCATGTGTTTCTGAAGGAAGGAGAAGTGTACGCCATCGAGACCTTTGGCAGCACAGGGAAAGGTGTTGTCCATGATGACATGGAGTGTTCGCATTACATGAAAAATTTTGATGTTGGGCACGTGCCAATAAGGTGAGTGAAGGCTGCTTTTTGTCCGTCCCGGTTAATAGTTAAAAAACCCAACACAAACGCAGGCCGGGCTCACTAGCAAACAGTTGTGTAGCCAGTGGGAAATTGTGGGTTTCCATTACCACAGAAAAGTTAGTAGCCTGCGTAGTGCTTTGAGATGACAATTTATTTTCTTCAAGTCTACATTCTAAGTGTTTGTGAATATTATTTTGCCAGCATGCTTAGGTTTTTGGTCTTAATACTGTTATCTTTATTGTACCACGAATTGAACTCGGATGTTGTGCTTGCCACGCGTGAGCTTGTGCCACTGAGCTATGTCCCTAGCCCCATCATCCTTTTTTTAGAAGTCCTCTTCTATAAGATAACCACCAAAGGCTGGATTTGCACGTCTTCTTGTGTGTGGTGTGGTTTTTGAGCTTCATGCACGAAACGCAGCTTCCATAATTCGCTATAAATGAGCCCGTGACTGGGAATTTAACATAGGAACAGATGGGTGGGCACATCCGTGAGGTGACTGGGGAGCGCTGGCCTCACCTGCTAGGGCCCCTGGGCTCCACCCTAGTATTGAAAGAAAAGGAGCAAAGAGCAAGCTGAAGCCAGCGACATGATGCGCTAGGGCTGCGCTAGGAGTGACAGAAGCTTTCACACGTGCGCTTTCTCCCCCTAGGCTTCCAAGAGCGAAACACTTGTTAAACGTCATCAACGAAAACTTTGGCACTCTCGCCTTCTGCCGCAGATGGCTGGATCGCCTGGGAGAAAGTAAATATTTGATGGCACTGAAAAATCTGTGTGACTTGGGCATCGTAGACCCGTACCCGCCACTGTGTGACATTAAAGGGTCTTACACAGCGCAGTTCGAACACACCATACTGCTGCGTCCGACTTGTAAAGAAGTTGTCAGCAGAGGAGATGACTATTAAACTTAGTCCAAAGCCACCTCAACGTCTTTATTTTCTAAGCTTTGTTGGAATACGTTATACCACAGTTAACTTGCAACATGTTGTCTGTTTTAACAGTGGACCTGTGTAATACTTTATCCATGTTTAAAAGAATTTGATTTTGATCCAAGGCAAACCATCTAATGTAATTAACCAAGGAAAAAAGCTTTCAGGACTTTCAAATGTTAACTGTTTCCTCCCTGTCTAAGACATGTTATACGGCTCAGATTAGTTAGGAATGACTTACACATTTTGTTTGGAACAACCAAGTCATGCTTTTTGGGTATTTATATGGCCATATTCTTACTTGAATGCTTTGAATGACTACATCCATTTCTGCACCTATGCCCTCTGGTATTGCTTTTTAACCTTCCTGGAATCCATTTTCTAAAAAATAAAGACATTTTCAGATCTGAGAGCTACATTTTAATGTCTGTGGTTATAATTGTGAGCAGGAAGTAGCTATCCAGTTAGGCTTCTCTGTGGACTGTAGGTGTCTTACACAGACCCATTCTTCTGGTGTAGTGGCTAAAAACAAGACCTTCCTGTGCGTAAGTGGGACAATCACCTTTTCTTTAAAAATGATGCAAAGCTTTAGGGATACTTTGATTTTCTTTGAGACCCTCACTGGTACCTGTCTTTCACTTTTGTCCTGACATTAGAAAAATTTAACTGAAACATGATTTAGTGGGAACATCGTGGACACTTGAAAAACCTTAAACATTTTGATCCTTTGCTCAATGGTAGTACTTGTTAAGAAATGTATTCATCTTCCTCAAAACACCAAAAGAGCTTTTTTTAAAGCCACAAAAGCAAGGAGAACATTTCAAGCTTGTTCTGCTTAAGAGTCAGACTGAAGATGCAGGGCCTTCCAGCTGGAGTCCTGGGTACGCTCCATCTCGGGCAGTCTGGGCTCGCGTGGCTCCCCGGGTGGACGTGAGGCGTCGGCGCTGGCTCCTCTGCTGCATTCAGCCCCACTACCGAGTCTTCTATTGCTTGAATATGTGATGTCAGGAATGTTCCAACATAATTTCAGAACTGTCACGTGCCAAGGTGAAAGCCTTTGTGTATGCTTTAGCACAATGAGGTTTTTATTGCTCTGGGATGCTGTTTTTTAGTTCTGTATTAATGTTCTTAAGAGAAACCTCTGACTTAATGTACCTAAATCCTTTGTTCCGTTCAAAAGCTGCTCTTTCTGCCTTCGAGCTGTAAGTGAATGTTACCTTCTGTTCTGGGAAACCATCTAGGTTTTAGCTGTCTGAGCTGTTTACTATGGTGCTCATGTCCAGCAGCTCCCTTGGGATAGTTGTCCATTTTCTGTGATGCCATACAAATGGCAGAGCTCGTGAGGTTCACGCCTGGCTGTACTGTTTTCTAAGCCAGGATTTAAAAGAGCCCTGAATGAAGATTTGGAGCTTTCCCAGCATTCTGGGTAGCAGTCAACAACAATCTCCTTTCTCAGAGAAGTGCTGGGGGCAGTGCTGGGGCAGTGGTTGGAAGGGAGAGGATTTGTATATAGAAAGTGCTCAGCTGGGGGAAATCTGCCTGCAGCCGTGTATCTCGGAAACCTGCTCTGTTTATGATGATGTACTTATTGCCAACAAGCTACCAGTCTGATGTTTAACAGCAGTGCCTTTAGTAAATTATTTTACAACCAGAACATGTTGTTTTTTGTTAGATCAACACAGCAGAATGTAGAGGTCCATGTGGAAACTGGGGATATTTAGTGAGAAATCTAAGTTCTGTGAGTCATTTAGGTTTACATGTCTAATTCAGTGGAAACACAATTCCTATGTACCGTGGCCACCCCAACACCTCCCTCTCCCCCATAGCTTTTAGTGTATTTCAGACCAAAATAAATACAAGCAGTTATGCCATTACAGACACAGCTTCAAGTTTTTTCTTTTAAAATCTGATTAAAATTAGGTGCTAAATTATTCCGTATTTGAAAAATTGTCCTGGGAACCCTGGGTTGGAGGGCAGCCTGGGATATACGGCCTATATTCCTGACAAGGAAAGGCTGGGCACCTGAGTCTTAATGAGGCTTGACTGTGAGAGTGGAGGAAACAGCCTGCACAGATGTTCAGGCAGCCAGCAGCTCTAATCCTTGGCGTTTAATACCCAGCTATTTTCTGGCACAAGCTGTTTGATGCTAAATTCTCATTTATGCTTAAATCAGCTGCTCCAGGTGATTTGTTTCCTGAAACTAAGAAATGTGCTAATACAGGTTGCTTTTAAGGTTTATACTTACAAGTAACTTCTAATGGCAGATAGTCACAGGATATTACTTTTCATTAGATTTCAAGCTGCAAATAAATTTATCTTAGAGAAAAGGGGCAAATGATCTTCTAGTAACTGCCAATGGCATATGATCTGTTACTGATCTACAGAGGTGAGCAGACCCTCTCCTTTTAAATCAGCAGGACTTCAAGGAAGTACTGTGGTTATTAGGGAAGAAGAGAAGAAGCATGTCACACTATTCTTTTTTTTGAGACAGGGTCTCACTGAAGTGGAGATGCCCTGAACTCACATTACAGCTCAGGCTGACTTGAACTCAGCAGTCCTGCCTCAGCCTCCCAACTGCCAGGACTATGGGCGTGCACTACTACCGTGCCAGGCTCACACCATGCTCTTAACACAAATTTAGATAGTTTTCACTGTATTTTTAAGAAGGCTGGCATCCCAGGATACCTCAGAGTTTCCCAATACTTAACATAATCCTAGCAAGAGTAAAATATCCAGGCTTTGCTATTCAGAAAAATGAGATGCCACACATGTAGGCCAGTTGCTAATCTTGAATAGTTACCTTCTCTGGCCTCTAGTTTTCTCTTCAAGACTTTTATTCCCTTGAACTAACAATCTCGAGCTATATAAAGCTTTAAGAGGTACAATGTTATCAAATACAGAATGAAAAAGATAAACAATGTGAAACGTAATATACAGGTTTGGTAAATTCAAGTAAGTACCAGCCATTCTTCCCTTTTCATATCCACAGTTATAAAAATTTACTTAATATACATTTGTAAATTTGCCATTTTCATTTAAATATAGTTTGACTATGTTAAATAAAGAACTGTTAAAAATTTTTTGGTGTGCTTTTTTGAGATAGATCTCACTGTGTAGCCCAGACTGGCCTTGAACTCACAGCGATCCTCCTGCCTCAGCCTCCAACAACTCTTACAATTTTAAATCAAATTCCATTAGCCAAATCAATCTCTTCTGAGCCCCAACTGTGCAGAACCTTGGGCACATCACCAGGTATGACAGCTGGTGAGGCTGAGTCACCTGCAGTGCTTCAGCTCAGCTCCCTTCCCAGGGCAAGGTGACGTCAGGACACAAATGCCCTGCAAGAAATGTTCTTTTTTAGTTGAGACTTATTTGTGAGGAAACTATCCAATTTTCCATCTTTTTACAATCTGTATAGAAAGCAGCTACAAAAGATAAATAAGCAACAAATGTGTATAAAATGCTTCCCTGCATTTCAGTAGATCGCACAAATTCATGATCTAAGCCAGTTAAGACATCAATGAGAGGTAACATGAGCCTAAGGTCAACAGTCTCAACCTAGCACCTGAGAAGCATATATTTATGCTTCATCTCTGTGTAAAAGTTTTGTTAGATACAGAATATATAAATGTAGTGTGCGCACTGATTCTGAAGTAAAAAAAGCACCAAATTACAACTCAGCCCTTTAGAAAAAAGTCTCCACATTTCAAGAAGCAAACTGGCGTCCTGGGTCAGCTGCAGCTGTCACTAGCAGGGGGGTCCATGCCGTCCCTGTCCTGGTCTCCCGGGTGCTGGCCATCCGCCGGGCACTCCAGGTAACCGCTCTCAGGCCCGCGCTGCGTGTAGAACAGGATGTAGGCCTGGGCCCTGCACACATCAGCCGAGGTGCACACGCTCAGCTTGGAGTCGTTGCAGTGCACCCAGAACCCTAGAGGGGCCACAGAAGCGAGCTCAGAGGGGAGATGGCTTTCTGCACCGGGTGTCGGAGGCGAGGACCTGTCCCCGTCCCCTGTGTGCTAACAACCGTGACTCCCCCAGCTCATTAGATTCCCTCTTCGGTAACAAATGACTGAAATAAACCAATGAACATAAGGACCTAGGCTTTGAGGCATGCCTTTAACAAAACCTGGGGGTTTTCTCGTGGTACTGAGGATTGCACAAAGGGGTCTGCACACTGAGCTATACCTTAGCACTTTACTCTGATTCGGGGCCTCACTGAGTTCCCTATATTGGGCTAAACCTTCTGCTCCTTCTGCCACAGCGTCCTAAAGTCCCAGGATTGTAGGCAGGCTGACTTTTCCTTAACAAAACTGTCTTTATCACCCTGTCTTCACAGCCCTTAACTAACAAAAACAACAACAAACCTTTAGAAACTATAGTACTTCCTATAGCATGTAGAGTATAATTTTCAAGAACAACCTCATGTCTCTTTTGTTAAGCAACAGTATTTCAGAAGCATTCTTTGCTTAATATGACTTAGAGGCAGTTTAGAAATCATTAAAGCCTGAACACCAACTTCTAAAACTAAGCCAAGAGAAAATCACATTTTCCTGTTTCTACCTCCTTCAGAATTATAGCAGTAGGCCGTGTAGTGTCCTGAGCCGAACCCTTTCCCGTGGTGCATCACGACGGCAGACAAGTCGTAAAGAAAGCATTCGGGTCGGAGTGATTTCAGGGTCTCCCCGCAGCAATAGGGCTCCATGTTTAAGATCTCTTCAAAGCCAACATGAATACTGATCTTCTCTCGGTTATTACGTCCTGACCACCTGAGAAGAAACCAGAGCACAATCAGAGAAAATGACCGTACTCCAGACAAGAGTCATGCCAATGGAGAAGAGGAAATTCAAAGAAGCCTATACCCCATTCATGTCACATAAAGTATCTTTTTTTTTTTTTTCCCTTTTATCGGTACTGGGGATAGAACTCATGACTGCCTGCTTGCAAGGCAGGCGCTTATGCCACTGAGCTAAAATCCCCAGTGCCGTCATAAAGTATCTTTTTTAAGACAGCTGACTATAACCAAGACGGTGGCACATGCCTGCAGTCCCATCACTCAAGAGAGGCTGAGGCAGGAGGACAGCCATGAGTTCAATGCCAGCCTAGACTACATAGTCCAAGGCCACTCTGAGCCACATAGCTAGACCCTGTGTCAACTGCATGCCCCTCACAATATCTGAATTGAAATTACACTATAAAGCTGTGATAAAAACAGTGTGGTTCTGGCAAAACACAGACCTGAAGATCAATAGAGCAGATTAGAAAATGTAGAAACAGCTCCAGACACACTAAGCCACCTTAATTTTTACAAAGATGCCAAACACATTCACTGGAAGAAAAATAGCCTCTTCAATAAATAGTGCTGGAAAAGCTGGCTCTACACATGGTGAAGATTAAAACTGGACCATTGTCTTTCCCCATGTACCAAGCTAAAATCAGAATGGATCAAATATCTAAATACTAAAACAAAAACATTAAATCTGCTCTAAGATAGAATAGGTAAAACTCTTGAAGACATTGATGAGGCAAAGACTTTATGAACAAACCCCTGACTGCACAGGAAATATCACAAATATTCAAGAACTGGGATCTCACCTACTGAAAAGCTTTTGCATGGCAAGACAAACCACCAACAGAGTGAAGAGACAAGCCACAATGTGCGAGAATGTTTGCCAGCTGTTCCTCAAAGGATTACTTTCAAGAACATATAAAGAACTCAATGGGGTTGGGGCTTTAGCTCAACAACCTAAGTATCTGCCTGGCAAGCGTGAGGTCGTGAGTTTGATCCCTGGTACCAAAAAACAAAAAACAACAACAGAAAAAAATCAATCCATACAGACTTAAAGAACCAGTTCAAAAATGGGCATCAGAGATGGATACACATGTCTTACATGAAGAAACACAAGCAGCATATGTGGGAAAAAAATGTTCAACATCAGTGATTTGAGAGATGCAAATTAAAACAACACAGATTCCACATCACTCCAGTAAGAATGGCTACTATCAAGAAATTAACAAATGCTAGAGAGGTTGTGAGCAGAAAGGAACTCTCCTGCACTGTTGATGGGAGTGCAGACTGGTGTAATCACTGTGGAGGTCAGTCTGGAGACTCCTCAAAAAGCTGGGATTGGAAGTTGCCTTTGACCCAGCTATTCCACTTCCGGGCGTATTCCCAAAACTGAAAGCATCATACCACAGTGATATATATGCACCCATGTTTATAGCAGCACAATTTGTAATAGCCAGATCTTGAAAACAATCTAAATGCCCATCAACTGAGGAATAGGTAAAAAAAAAAAACCATGGTATTTCTATCCAATGGAGTACTACTCAGCCATAAAGGATAAACTGGAGACTTTTATAGGTAAATGTATGCAACTTGACAGCATACTCAGTGAAATACATAAGACACACATTTGTTAAAACACACACACACATACAACCTGAAAACCAAATTCCATGCCTCTCAGAGACATAGTTGGCTGTAAATGGAAAGACTGACTTTATTTCCCAAATAGGTCCAGTCAGACTATTTTATTTTGTTTGGTCTTTCTTTTTTCTTTTGAGACAGGGTCTCACTGTGTAGTTCAGGCTAGACTTAAGCTCACTTTATAGCCCAGTTTGGTCTTGAACTTGCAATGATCATCCTGCCTCAGCCTCCCAAGTGCTGGGATCACAGAAGTGCGCCACCACATCTGGCTCCAGTTAGATTTTAAAATAATTTGACTTCTGCAGTGATAAAATAGGAGAAAAGACTTTGGGAAAGTTTGAGCACGAAGGGCATTTTCTCCTTCTACCAGGAAAAGACAGGCTCCCGAGAGCTTTTACTTCCTTCCCACAGAAAGGAATCCCTGGTGGGAGGTATGATTTGTATCTCTCTTGGTCAGGTGTGCAGGGTGAAAAGTGAAAGGTTTTGGCCCAGACAGGACTCTGCAGCCAGGAAAGCCACAACCGGAAGCAGGAAGCCCCATCTTGCCCTGCCCCTAGGAAGTTACCTGTGACGCCATCTTCCCGCCCCTGGGAATTTACATATGGCGCCAAACCTAGGACCAATGGGCTACCTGTGTATCCCTAATGCCCACCTTAGGTTCCACCCCAAACCGAGGCTATTTACAGGTCCCCACGCCACGTGTCCACCGGAGAGATCACCGGACGCCAGCGGTGGGGGTGCCGGTCATCTCTCTCCGTGTTCTCAGAATAAAGGCCGCTTTTTATTTTATATTTCTCATCTTTTGTTAATATTTTTCATCTTTTGGAAATAACTCTATCATTTGGTGCCGTGACTCGATCGGCAGGCAACTGACTCTTGGGCCACATACCCAGAGTCTCTTAGCCGATAACCAGATAACATCCTGGATTAATCCCGAGCTTTTTCCTCTCCTGTGATGTTCCTGTCGCCAGCCGCCTGCACTCCGCATCGGCCAGACTGATTTCAGATGAGCACTCCCCGGGGAACTTTTCGCACTGGGCAGCCCCAGTGGAATGTTCTCCCCGTCTGCGTGGGTCTGTGCATTTTCACGTCCTTAGGACTGCCCAGGGCAGGGTTCTTTCTGGGCAAACCTGCGCCCACAAAATCTCTCATGTTCTTTGGGTTCGGATAGCCCAAAGCAGAGATTTTTGGGACCGCCCACACTGAAAGAACACCTCACTTCCCTTAAAGCCTTGCGCTTTCACGGGCAAAACTGTTACTGACCCCACGTAGACTCCATTCGTAAATCTCTCAGTGACGACTGGAGTTTACGAGTTTTTGGAACCGTAGCCGCCGCGTGGTACCACAAACGAGTGACGACTTGTTCTGGACCTCCGGTTTTTTTCTTGCCTGAATCAGTCATGGGGAACGTATTTTCTAACTCCCAAAAGACGCCTTTACAATGCCTAATTTCCAGTTTACGTACTCTAAAAATTAAAGGTACCATAAAAACTAAACAACTAACTTTTTACTGCCAGGAGGTCTGGCCAACCTACCCGCTTATCGGCAAGCCTTGGCCCAAAAAAGGAACATTTGACCCCTGCATTCTCAGGAACTTGTACGATTTTTGTCAAGCTGGCAACAAGTTATTAGAACTCCCTTATGTCCAAGCCTTTTTTATTCTGAGAACACGCCCATCTCTCATTAAGTCTTGTGCTCCCGCTGAGATACTTTTAGCTAAGTCTACTGCGCCGCAAACTTTTCCTCCGTTGTTTTCCCGGCCACCGCCTGCCTACCACCAAATTCGTTCCCTGCCAATACCTCCAGCCGGACTGCTCTCCCCTCCCCCTATGCCTGATTCTCTCAGCAGCTCTAATCCCTCTCCGTCGCAGATACCTCCCGCTGTGCGATCGTCTCCCTCCCTGCCTTCCAGGACCCATAACTCTCCCAGCAGCTCTAATCCCTCTGTGTTGCAGTTATCTCCCGATGTTCGATCCTCTCTCTCTCCGTCTCCAGGGACCCATATCTCTCCCAGCGGCTCTGATCCCTCTGTTAGTGCTTCCTCTCAGTCTCCGACTTCTCCTGAGAATTCTGTATCCCCTACAGCATTCTCACCGCCCGCCCACCATACTAGGTCTCGGTCACTATGTCCTTCCAGCAGGTCGCGTGATTGTTCCAGCTTGCGCGGGGAACAGTCGCCATGTTGCAACCCTCTGCCACGTGGCATGGCGCCGCCATGTTCAGGAGGGCCACATGGCGACAGGGCGCCGCCATGTTTCGGGCCACGTGACAGGGCGCCGCCATGTTCCCAGGCGCCGCCATGTTTTGGGTCATGTGACAGGGCGCCACCATGTTTCCAGGACCCTCACTGTCAACAGGCGTCCCCTTGTGGCTCCTCTTGTGAACTACAACAGCCGCCCTGTTGCAGTGCACATGATGCTTCATTGTGCTGCCGACAGCAGTCCTCTCACTGCAAGGCACACAGTGAGACGCCATCTGCTCATGTTTCCCAGGGTGACCGGCAGCAGCTCTGTAGCCGTTCTACAGATGATTGCTCACATGCGCCTACTGGAAGGATGGCTGCTCAGTGGCCCTCTGCTCCAGAATCTCCTCAGGCTCTGCTACCTCTTTGGGAGCAAGCTGGCTCCAAGGGACTTGTTAACATCCATGTGCCTTTTTCCCTTTCTGATCTATCTCAGATTACCCTTAAATTAGGTAGCCTCTCTGTTGACCCACAGAACTATATCAGGCAATTTGAATTCATTACTAATTGTTATGATTTACATTTTAAGGATGTTTATGGGATTCTAAATACCACTCTCATCTCACAAGAATGGAATCAGCTGTGGCAAGCAGTTCGAGAAAAAGCTGATCACAGACATGAGGTAAACACCACTGGTAATGACTCTAGGCCTATAGCTGTGCCAGAGCAGGACAAGCATACTAACTATAACAAACTTTTAAAACAGGTCCAGGAGGCTAATCAAAACCCAGCTGTGTTCCTAAATTGGCTTTCTAGTCCTCGTGCCCTTCCAGCAGTTCCAGCTTTGCGCACTGTGTCGGGCTGCCTCCCAGCCCCTCCCTCCCCTGTGCGCCGTCCTTGTCGCCGCTGCCACCTTACACGTTTCCGGGGGCAGTCCGAGCCCGCCCCTGCACGCTACATCCCAGCGCTTGCCCCACCCACTGGGCGTGCTCTGCCGGAGCGCCGCAAAACAGCAGCTCAGTGGCTCTGCTCAGGCATGCTTTTTTTACAATTTGGCTCCGCTCAAAAGATGCTTTTTTATTACAATTCTCAAACCATTTAATCAAGGTTATTGGCCACCTGATAATTTTACCAGCTTTGTTTATCAATCAAAGCCTTCACCAATCTCCTGTTTAACAACTAAGGTAATAAATTCCTTTTTGCTGGGAACCACTAGCTGTATTTCAAGACAAGGGTTTTCTTAAAGTTTTATTTTATTTGTCTTGGTTCATACTACTGCAAATAACAACTTTAAAAGTAAATGTGTTCAGAATTTCACAGTATTAGATCAGTTTTGATAGATTCATTCATAAGATTGCTAAACCTTTACTGCAAAATGTTTCCATTAAAGCCTTGTTTGGCAGACTAAAGCTTTTTTGTTAATTCTACGTGTCACCCTATAAGAAAAGCGGTATGCCATCCAGATAAAGCCTGCTCTCTAATCCAAAATGTCAATATTAAATTCCTGCATACTTACTTAATTCTACTGTAGTTCAAATCCCAAACAAAAAGGCAAAACTTGACCTTCAAACCTTATAGAGATCTTAATATGGTTTTTCATAATTTTAACACTTGTGACACTTGGAGTTCTGAGACAGGTAAACCTACACAAGGTGGAGCTGCCTGCCCCCTCCATGGACCACGCTCAAATGCAGCAGAAGATACTGGGCAAGAAAATGCCCCATCCTGGCATTCTTTGAGACCTTACTCCAGGACTACTGGACTGTCCTAGCCACCAGAGAGTGGGTAAGTCATCCTAGCCCTCACAGGAAATGTCGACACTGCCAGATTCGTCACTGACAGAAAATCGCTGCTGAAGACTGAGGAAGTTCAGGGCAACAACAGCCCCCTTTGTGGGTGTCCGTCTCGGATTCCAAGTCGCACTAAAGTCTCAGGTAAGACATTCTCTATATTTGTGGACATAGAGGCCATATATACAGAGTTCTTCCTGAGTATTCAGGTTGCTATATTAAATCAATCTCTATGACATGGTATTGATGGTAAACCTATGCCATTTACAAACAGGGCCTATTTTGTGCAGGTCCCAGTCCTAACTCTTAAAATGCCTTTTATACAGGCTGACTTAGACACTGAGGCCTCAACAGCTTCCACCTGTTGTCACTGGTGGACCTCAGTGATATAGACCACCCCCTTCCTTTCTTATTCACCAATTTCTCAGGTACCCTGGTCAAGACTGACAGATACATTTTTGTCTTCTCACTTGGTTTATACTTTTTCAGGATACATAAAAGCCTTTCTCATACTTGCTAAAGTTCTGTTACAGCAAATCATTCCAAGGACTACAACCAGGTTACAGTGACCCATGCCTAAATCAAAGTTGCTAGACTGCCATCCTGGTTTCACATCACTCAGGCTAAAAGGTGCCCTTCCAGCCCTTCGCAGCCACAGTTAACAGGCTAAGTCATGTTTTGTTATCCACTTTGGTTCCTAATTCCTTACATTCTATTAATGATCATTTTTACAGCAGGACTCTTTAACAGTATTGCCTACAGACTCCAACATCATGCATACCAGAGACAAGCCTCACCAACCTACCGTCTTAACTTTTATGCTTTCAGATGGGGGAGTAATCACCTCTCATAACTCCACTCCTCCTAACCCCACGTTTAATTTTCAGAATTCTGCCTTACCGTGGAACATGTCTAAATCAAAGGCACCTTTCCTTCTACCTCACCTGGGTCCTTAAATATGACAGTGCCATGTCTCCTCATAACATTTTGTCTCTGTTTTTCCAGTCTGACATACGTGCATTCACCAGTGAAGTTGTCCTGGCTAAAACGCCTGGCAGCAGCGTCTACCTGGGCATCAACCTTCATCCCGTCGACTCCCCTAGGCTCCAGTACAGCGCCCTTTGCCAGCAGGAAGTAGTTAAAGAGAGAAATCTTCGCCCCTTTTCATAATAATAATCATAAGACGGGATATGAAAGGTTTTGGCCCAGACAGGACTCTGTAGCCAGGAAAGCCACAACCGGAAGCAGGAAGCCCCATCTTGCCCTGCCCCTAGGAAGTTACCTGTGACGCCATCTTCCCGCCCCTGGGAATTTACATATGGCGCCAAACCTAGGACCAATGGGCTACCTGTGTATCCCTAATGCCCGCCTTAGGTTCCACCCCAAACCGAGGCTATTTACAGGCCCCCATGCCACGTGTCCGCTGGAGAGATCACCGGACGCCAGCGGTGGGGTGCCGGTCATCTCTCTCCGTATTCTCAGAATAAAGGCCGCTTTTTATTTTATATTTCTCATCTTTTGTTAATATTTTTCATCTTTTGGAAATAACTCTATCAAAAAGCATCCACACCAATAAACAAGAACATCAGGGTACCACTGGGTGACCAGTGTTCTTGCTGTGTATTGCTTGAGCTACCACGGCTGCCAGCCCCGAGGCAGCTACAGAGAGGGGGCACAGGCCGAGTTTCCACCTGCAAACCTCTGGGAAGGGAACAGAGGCTGAAGGCTGTGCGGACACTGCCAGCCGGTGTGGACTCCATGGTGTCTGTACAATGGGGCACTGGGAGAGCGGCGTGGCTGTACAGCAGCAAAGAGAATAAATAAACAGGGCTGGGGATTTAGCTCAGTGGCTCAAGCATTTACCTGGTAAATTCCAGGTCATGAGTTCGATTTCCATACAAGATAAACAAACAAAAGGGGGTGGATCTAGCTCAGTGGTATAAGTGTCTTCCTGGCAGGCAGTGCTTGCACCAGCTGAGTATGGACCGAAACCTCTAAAAACCAAGCCTTCCTTCCCTCCATTTTGAGCGTCAGGTATTTTGTCTCAGTAATGAGAGAAGAGTAACCAAAACAGAATCTGCTACCAGTGGAGTGCAGTCATTGCTATGACTGGACCTGACAGTGTGGTTCAGGAGCCCCTGGGAATGGCCTGTGAGAAGTCTGGAAAGATTCAGAGATGTCATCCGAAAGAGTGGAGCTGAAACACCCCAGCCCGTTCTGCGTGCGAGATTCTGGTCAGAGTCAGGAGACGGGAAGGCTGATCGAAATCCTGCAGGTAAAGGCCAGGCTTGGGAGGTTTCTGCTGGTAAAAAGGACTACACAGGCTGCGGGACCCCACATGATGTGCGTTATGGCTTGGACAAAGTTTTGCTGCATTTCGCTGGTGTCCAGAGACTGCCGGAGACTGGGCACAAGAGTGCCGACAGTATTCCCAGCCCTTTTAGGCTGGCCTTGGAACTGTCATGCTCCTGCCTCAGTTTCCCAACTAGCTGGCATCCCAGATGTGTGCACCCACACCTGGCTTCTGACTTTTCCTGAACTGCTTTGAACTGAAGTACCTTTAACCAAGTATTTTCCAACACAAGGTAACTGTGTTAGCTACTCTAAAAGCATAAATTTAGAAACTTGTCTTCAATATGCTGAGCGTTACACATCGAAAGCAGAATGTGGACGTCCAGCAGATGGCAACAGGAGAGATCCGCTGGCCTGCAATGCATTCCACGAGGGCCTGAATACTGAATAGGGACCGGCTTGCTGCTCATGGCCAAAGACAACTGCTAGAAGGTTTTCCTTCAGAAACAGAAGGATGAGTCCTCTAGGAGCACTAATGCATAGCTTATCACTGTCCCCCATGCTCGGAGCAGCAGAAAGCGTAAGGCTGCCCAGGCGGAAGGGCACAGGGCACCCGGCTCTGCGGTACCCACCTGAAGCGCTTGAGGTGCAGCCTGAGAACCTTTGGCAGGCGGCAGATGAGGAGCTGCTTCTGGGCTTCCGAGAGTGCTGCTGGCTTGGCGGAGAACCTCCTGCGCTTGGCTGCAGTGTGCGAGAGTGTGGGCAGGAGTTAGGGGTACAGGAAACCAAAGGAGCTGCGGACTTAACTCAGACCTCAACTGACCCAGCAGCTTGAGATTATTCATATATAAATTCTGAATGTCATCAATAAGGCTCAACAAAGCAAACAATAACAACAACAAAAACTCAGCTCATTAATGCCAAGTGTAAAATAGAAATGTCTAGTCTGATTTCTTTTGGTGAACTAAAGTTATTTTCATAATAGCTACTTAGGGAAGTACACTAAATTTATATTTCTTGTGTTAGTCTTAGAAAAGCACAGAGAACTCTCTACTCACAGTTACAGCGGTCACATACGTAGATTTTTCCTTCTAAAGCTTCAGTTTCTGTGAACTTGGCCAACATTTCAGTAACCAAACATGGCTGTGAGGTAGCATCTTTTCCACTGCACTGGTATCTTTCTGGAAATTCCAATGACAAGTCCCAGAAAGATTCTATGGTATTTGATTTGCTGTCACATGCAAGACATGTAACCTACAAATAAAAATATCAGTTACTCAGATTACAACCCTCTGTCAAAACGTTAACTTTTCCCACTAGGCCATTGTTAGTAAATATATGAAAATGCATCATTAGAAATCTGGGTAACGAGGAGAAAAATTATATACGTATAGCTAGCTACTTAGGGGAGTATTATGAATTTGTATTTCCCATGTTAGTTTTAGAAAAGCACAGAGAACTCTTTCTACTCACAGTTACAGTGGTCACATACATAGATTTTTCCTTCTAAGGCTTGGAATATATGTATTTCCAGTATTGAGAATTGAACCAAGGGCCTTCATGCTCAGTTTCAGTCCCCAAATCTTCAGCCTCTATTTGTTTTGTTTTTCTGCAGTCCTAGAGACTACAGCCTTTACTCTGAGCTATAGCTACAAGCCTTTTTAAAGTTTCTGAGATACAGTATTAGTTATCCAAAGTAGGCTCAACTTGTGATCCTCCTGCCTCAACTTCCCAGAGTGCTGGGATTACGGGCATATGTCTTCATGCTTGGTTTTCTATTTGCTTTTTGAGGTAAAGTCTAATTTCCAAAGGCTGGCTTTCAAATTGCAATTTCCTGCTTCTGCCTCCTGAACAGTTGGGATTACAGGCGTGTACCACATGCCCAGCTGGGGGCTTTATATTCTTATAAAGTGTGTTATAAAATTTTCATTCTGTAAGATTGGTATTAAACCCATTATGAATTGGCAGGTTTAATTAATGGGCCACAACAATGCAGTCAAATCTAAGACTCTAGGCAGGGCAGGTAGTACACGTGAACCTGTAATCCCAGCACTCCGGGAGACTGAGGCAGGAGGACCCACAAATTTGAACACAAACTGGGTAATTTAGCAAGATCAGGTTTCAAAATAGTAAAAAAGAGCTCAGATTGAGATGTAGCACAGTGACAAGGCCCTGGTTTGTTTTCTAGTACTATCACCACCAAAAACAAACCAACCCTGGACTTTAGGTAAACACAAACTATGGGCTCGCTGAACTGGGGCACATCATGCTTGTGTAAACAACACATATCTTCACATGCATTTCGTGAATCTATGTCTTTGTGCCTGCAATTCTTCACCCGTTTCCCTCCTCATCTTGCAGATTTTGTCTCTCTCCCAGTCCACGTTTTTTTGGTGCTGGGGATGGAACCCAGGGCTCTCACTTGGGACGCACGCATTCTTTTTTTTTTTTTTAATTTTATTTAAGGAGAAAAGAAAAAAAAAGCAGGGAAAGGGTACAAGTTATACAGATTTACAGAAAAAAATGAACAGTAGAAAATCACTAGTTAATGGATTACATATTGTCATCTTAGAAATAATTGTTCAAGTCACAAAATTAAAGCTTGTAAAGTGGACATTCCATCAATGATACTGCAAACAGTTCTGTTCATTGATCCAATAAAACTCTGTGATATCATTTTCTATCTTATACACTTAAATATACATGCAGTTATATAGTTTGGAGCACTTTCTTTTCCTCTCTTTTGTACCATGACTATTACACATTTTGGGTTTCATTGCTCCCACGGTTCTTATTACTTTTTTGGAAGAGAGCAAAACCAAATGTGACATAACAGAACAGAATCGGTCAAGTCAAAAGGGTGGACATAATAGATAATGTAAAAACATAATACAAGGTGATCAACAATGGTTACCATAATGCCTCCCGCTATCTCTAATAGAATTGCCTATATCGTTAGTTATAATACAATTGAACAAAACAGTAAAGAATAAAACCGACAAAACCAAAACATTGGAGACATTGTAGGTCTTCAAAAGTAGATAAAAGTCAACAAGAATGGGCGTCATAATGAATCTCATTATCTTCACAGCTGATGCCTAAACTTTTGAACCTGATACTATCCAGCAAAACAGAATAGGGGAACATCAGTTAAAAACCAGATGGTGAGAGTAACACAGGGCTTTAAATCAAGGTAATGAAAAGTCATAGTGGGTTACTATAATATATCCTGCTATTTTTTCCCTTAATTAAAAGGATAAAGATAAAAAAGTAAATGATGGAGTGGAGATTGAGATAAAAGAGGGCATAACAACGAAACAGCGCAGATCAAAACATAACCATTTAAGCAGAATAGTGTTTCACCACCAGATAATCCTAACCTAAAAGTAGTTACCATATTGTCTCTTTCTTTGAAATCCTTGAGTACAACTTCGTATACTGTAGCATTAAGTATATCAAAACAATGTAAAACCATTTAAGAGAATGACAGCATTACAGAGTATTTAGAATCGACTAACAGAAAATGAACAATGGTTTCTGTATAATCTCCTTGTCTTTAAAAGGTTTTTGCTTATACTATCGTACATAATAAAATCCAATAAGATACAGCCTATTTAGACCATTGGAGACAGAAGGACAAAAGCTAGATGAGACTTCAAAACAAGATGATACTAAATCAGTATTACCTATTAAGATGGGACGCACGCATTCTACCATGATGCTGCATTGCACTCAAGCCCCACAGCTCACCACCTTAACCATAGTACAAGAAAATGCTATCATTCACATAGTTTTATTACACAGATCTTGAAGCCCCACCAACTGACAATTTCAAAAACGACTCCCTGGGCATGCCTATAATCCCAACTAACCCAGGAGGCTGAGGCAGGAGAATTAACAAATTCCAGGTCAGTGCTCCCTGGATTCCCTCCCCAGTACTGAGGAGGATGAGGAATAAAGACACATAACACAATTCAAACTGCTGCTTAACCACCGCTGAAATCCTCCTCCATACAGGAAAGAACAAGGGCAGCTGTGGTGCAACTCAGCGGCACAGGCCCCGGGTTTCACTCCCAGCACCACCAGCCAGGAAAACATCTCTAGCAACTTACACGGACCATGTAGCAACGATTCTGGAAAGAGAAAATTAATTTGACAGAAATATCCCACAGGATTTATGAAGCCGACTATGAGCTAGGAAATGTCCTATGAGCAACATTTCGGGCACAGGTAGCAGCACGATAAAAAGCCAGCTCTCATACAGATGTCAGATGTTAACAAACTGCTCCCAGAACACTCGTGCCCTTAGTCGTTTAGTCTGGGGACTCAGCAGAACCGGAACTCCCTGACCTTGAGAAGTTTTCTTGATTTAAAAAAAAATTAAACGGGGGTAGTGGCACATGCCTGTAATCCCAGCAGCTGGGAGGTTGAGGCAGGGGGATTGCTGCAATTTTGAGGCCAGCTTGGACTATGCAGGGAGACCCTGTCTCAAAAAAAAAAAGCCATTCCTTCCTGCAGCCAACTGTCTGAATCTGAGAATGTCCCCCAGAGTTCACATTTAAAGCAGAAAGTATAGTAGAGGAACACATAAATGGCACTGGGCTAAAGCCCTGGCAACCCCTCTCAGGAAAGGGGGAGAGAAAAAGACATTTTGGTTTTTGTTGTTGTTTTGTGTGTGGTACTGGGGCTTGAACTCAGGGCCTTGTGCATGCTAGGCAAGCACTCTACCACTGAGCTACATCCCCAGTCCTGAAAAAATTGTTTTCATGGCAATTCATTTATAAAGAAAACACAAGCACTTCTCATAATACTGAAAATGTAAAATGATTTTGTTTTTAATTGTTTTGTTTTATTGAGACAAGGTCCTTTTATGCAGTTCAGGCTGGCCTTGAACTCACTTTGTAGCCCTGGCTGGCCTCAAACTTGCAGTGAATCTCCTGCCTGACTCTTGGAGTGTTGGGATTACAGGGGTGCACCACCATTCCCAGTGTAAAATGATTTTTTAATGAGTATTTCTAGCTTGGCATGGTGGCACATGTCTGTAATCCCAGTACTCAGGAGGCTGAGGCAGGGGCATCATTGCAAGTTTGAGACTTGTTGGATTATAAAGTGAGCTCAAGGCCAACGCCAGCCTGAACTGCAGAGACACCCTTTCTTAAAAAGACAAAAAAAAAAAAAAAAAAAAAAAAAGTTTTTCTGTTTGCTTTTCTTCCTTTTTTTTTTTTTTTTTGTACCAGGGATTGAACTCACAGCCTTCTGCTTGCCAGGCAGGCACTTATGCTGCTGAGCTATAACCCCAGCCACTTGCTTTGTGTTTTTGAGACAGGGTCTTGCTGTACAATCCAGCAAGGCTGGATTGGCTGTGAACTTGGTAGGTAGCCCAGGTTGGCTTTGAACTCATGATCTTTTTGCCTCAGCTTCGTGAGTGTCAAAATTATAGGCCATATTTTATTGTATCTTGCATTAAACATAAATAAATAAACAAACTTCCTAAAAAATCTGTTTTTCTTTTTCTTTTTTGGCACTGGGGATTGAAATCATGAGCTTGCACTTGCCAGGCAGGCGCTTATGCCACTGAGCTAAATCTCCAAATCTGTTATTAAGTATCAAAAGTCCTACCCTTTGACAAAGCAATTCTAATAGGACTCTGCCATAGGGTATCATCAGAAAAAAATTAGTTTACCATGGCACGATAACTAAAAATTTGGAAAATGTGTTAAGTCAACAATGGAGGATGACTAAGTTATGCTATAAACATTATAGATGATGCAAAGTTTTCAATGGTCAAATATTTGTAACGATTGTGGAAAATCCTCACAATATTAAGAAGGAGGTAGGCGTGGCATGGCGGCACATGCCTTAATCCCAGCACTCTGGAGGCTGAGGCAGAAAGATCACTATGAGTGCCAGCCCAGCCGGGGCTGCAAAGTGAGTTCAAATCCAGTCTGAACTGCATAGCAAAACCCTCACTCAAAAAGACAAAAAGTAAGAAGCGGGTAAATGCCAACACAGAGGCATGTGCCTATCATCCCAGCTACTAGGGCAGCTGAGGCAGAAAAATCATAAAGTCAAGACCAGCCCGGGCAATTCAGCAAAACTCTGCCTCAAAATAAAATGTTTTTTAAAAAGGGTGGGACTACAGTTCAGTAGTAGAAGGCTCTTATGTTCAACCCCCAGTGTCATTAAGAGTCAAATAACCAACTGTGGTGGAAAATCTATATGCACAGGTGAGGGAAAAAAGGATTTAAAGAAAATATACTAAAACATTAAGAGTTTCATCAGTGGATTGTGACGAGGGAATGACTTACTTTCTTCTGTATATATTTTTGGTACCATGTAAGTTTTATATTTACAGTGTTTTAAAACTTTGCATAGAAAAGATAAAAATGGGAGAAAGTTGATGCAGAAACAGTACTGCACATGTAACAATTACAACTCTTATTTGCTAACTGGCACAATGTAGAAACTACTTATCTCTAACACTAAAGTAAACTTCACAGTTTTTCCTTAAGAATTGCATCTAAAATAGTTAAGCAATATTTACAAAAGCATGCTCTACAATAGAAAGCTGAGATGTCAGAGCAGGTATGCAGGGAAAAGCAATGACATAAAGGCCCAGTCACCTCCTGAAAGCCAGGGAAGCTGCATGCTATGGGAGAGGCGAGGCGGAGCCTTGCACTGGTGTCCGCTCTCCGCAGTCCCTGTCAGGAGGGGGTATCCAGTTCTGCCATAGGAAACTGTCAAGGCAGGAATACAACGAAGGAAGACCTCTTAAGGTTTTTACTGTGGATGAAACCATGTTCAGTCGTTTACTTTCACTCGTGCAGGACTTTGCCCTCCGCCTGTCCCCAGGGCCCACAGGGCCACTGCTCACGTGTGCGCCACAGCCCTTCCCAGGACAGCAGCATCTCTTCAGCTGCTCCCTCCCTCTGGACTCAACCTCCTTTCTTTTTTTTTTTTAATGTTTTTTTTTTTGGTCTTTTTCCTTTTTATTGGTACCGGGGATCGAACTCACGACTGCCTGCTTGCAAGGCAGGCACTTATGCCGCTGAGCTAAACCTCCAGCCCCTCAACCTCCTTTCTTAATCCCGCTAAGAATACTATCACTAGCTTAGAAATTGTTCCCTAATTCCACCTCTCTCAGAAAGGTGTCCATGACGGGAGAACTTCCAGTGAAGGAAAGAACTGCAAATGAGTTGGCTAAGCTCTAACAGAGCATACAGGATGTGCATCTCCCGGCTTCATTTTATGAATTCCTCAAGATGGAGATGACAAGATTTCAAATGGTCCAGGCCAGGGATACAGCTCAGTGGCACAGTGCCTGCCTGGCAAGTGCAAGGTCCTGAGTTCAATTCCTAGTCTCACACATACACACACAAAAGATTTTAAAAGATCCTTACCCGACTAAGAAGCTGTCCATGAAAAATATTATTTACAACATTGAGAACTTGCTTGATAAGTTTCCTTTGAGAAGTGGGGAGAAGTGCTGGCACCCTACCCGTTGTCTCTAGCTCATTTTGTATTTTATCCAAAAGTTCACAAAGAAACTCCTGAGCATCTTGTTGGGTATAACCACAAAAAGCAGGAATGACCCTCCATACTGAGTGGAGCATAGCACAGGGTGAGACCAGGGCCCACTTTCCAGACCACATGACCTCAAACAAGGTGTGCAATTCGTGGCAAAGAGAGAAATACTGTGAGCGTGGCTCCCTGGGCTGAATGAGCTCCTTATTTCTTCTTCTGGAAGCTCCGCCACTCAGTCTTGACGATATACTTGAGTGGCTAGAGCAAAGAAAGCCTGGGTCTTTTTCCTGGCACTTTCCCACTTGATACACCATGGCGTCTGTCACACAGGGACGACTGTAGGATCTTGTCTTGCCACCAGCAGTCACAGCCAGCCACTGGTTCAGATCAAGCTTTAAAAAACACTGTCGAAAAATAAGTAAGTGACTCAGCACTTGAAGAACAGAATTCATATAGCAAGTGTTTCCCAAATTTCTCAGCCCGGTGACCCCAGGAGTCACCACCGGCCTTCGTGCAGCTGGGGTATCTGCAGTTGTCTTCAGCTTTGTGTCTTCTGAGGTAGATGTGGTTTTCGCCTTGGCTGGGGACGCTGGGCTTTGTGCTGACACCTGAACGGGAACCATGCTGGCTGTGGCGGACTGAACTGCACATTGCAAGCGTGAGCTCTTCCTGGGAGGCATACTGTCCAATTCTGCTTTCACCTGATGCTCTGGCAACTCTTGCTGTCTTTTTTTCACTTCTCTTTTTGCTACCATTTTTCCTGAGCTTGTTCATCTTGCCTTTTTCTTGCAATGGATGATTGTTTAAACCACGTCCGAAAGATTTTCCCCATGAGCATCCTTCGCCTGTGCCACAGAGCAGTACACATTTGCTCTTCATTCCGGAGCAGAGACTGGGTGCCATAAGGTACAAAGTAAGAACTGTCACTCGTACCCACGGGTCGTAAAACCCTCCCACTACGAGTGGTACAGTAACTCTGACTTTTGATCACACTTAATGTACTTCGTAGTGACTTCATGTCTCCAGCTGCATTGTCGTTCAGGACATAATCGTCACAGAGATAACAGAAAACATACAACTCGTTCACTTCCAATGTGACAGGATGACTGCTTTTGTGAAAGTGCTTGAGTGCATGTTCTTCAATGTAGCGTCCACAGGCGACGTGGGGACAGCTGAGGCAGGCTCAGATGGACTCGGTCGTACTGCAGTCCACGCAATGCCATTTCTGAGGGCTGAGGATGGAATGGTCCTGGGCAAGCTGCAACTGTGTGATGTGTTTGCACGTATCCATCGTTAACACTCAGTCGGTCCCTCTGAGCAATGCATGACCTGAACACGGCTCTGCTCATGCCTGCGGCATCTGAAAACTAAGCAGAGCAATGCCATTTTAAATAACACACAGTCCAGAACTAGCATTCTGTTTTATAATGTACTTCCCCAAGAATTCTGTCAGTCTGCCCCTTGCTGCTTCTCTCCGGGCCTTGTCTAACACCATCCTCAGCTCTCACCCTCCCCTCGCTCCTGACTACCTCAGCCTCCCTTCCACCTCTAGGGACACACATCTCACTACACTTTCTTTGACTCTAAAACTTTTGTTTTTAATTTTCTGCCACCATCTAGTGGTAAAAACGGGTAGTGGCCTCTTTTCACTCAACTAGAATAAAATCTCATTATCCAAGTCTGACAGTAGTTTCCAGAACTAGCCTTCTATTTCTAAAAAGTGACTAAGACTCAAATGTCTGTCATAATACTTACAAATATTCTGAGCCTTCTGTGGAGTTACTTAGCACGATCACAATAAATGCATGTGTCTGAATCCTACCCCTGCTGCATACTATAAGACATATGATCTCCAGGAACTTCTTCAACTTCTCTACACCTAATCCACAGGAGGAAAAATCATCCTAATTCCAGTAGAACTGTTCAATGACTGAAACATAAAACATTATCACCTATGGTAGATGCTCAATAAATGGTAGCTACATTGATTAACCATAATTTATTTTTTAAGACAAGGTCTTGCTACATCCTTCAGGCTGGCCTTGAACTTATGAAGTCCAGGCTGTCCTTGATCTTGCAGTGATCTACCTGCCTTAGTCTCCCAAGGGCTTAGATTACAGGCGTAACATGCTCAGCAACCTCGATGTTTTATTTACTTAAATAAGTCACATTAAATAGCTGACTTAATTATCGTAAATTTAGCTTTCCACTTTAGTAGACCAAGACTTTAATACATGACCACATAACACACTCTGACTTGACAGACTGGACTGTTTGCTTGGGGAAGAAAGCAGCTGACAGTGTGTGTCTGTGGTACTGATGACTGAACACAGGGGTGCTCTACCACCGAGCCACGCTCCCAATGCTTTTTTTTTTTTTTTATTCAAATGAGGTCTTGCTTAAGTATCCCAGGCTGATTTCAAACATGTGTTCCTCTTGCCTCTGTCTCCTAAGTAGTTGAGATGAGAGGTATACACCATTGTACCAGGCAGAAAATAATATGCTTTTGTATTTGAAGATTCTTAGGAATGCATTGTATGCAAATAAAGAGAAAAAATAGTAAAGGGGTGGCAATATAATTAGCTTTTTCATTGTAGCAGATCTAAGCATATCTAAAATTGTAAGTTTTATTCTTTTTTTATTTTTTAAAATAAAAAGGCAGGCCAGGGATTTAGCTCAGCGGTATAAGTGCCTGCCTGGCAAGTGCGAGGTTGTGAGTTCAATCCCCAGTACTCCCTCCCCCAAATTAAAAAAAAAAGGCATGCACCACCATGCCCGGCTTTATGCTAATGTTAAAAAAATAACATAACCTTGTTAATGTTTGATCCAGAATTTGCTTTTTTTAAAAATTTTATTTAAGGAGAAAAAGAAAAAAAGCAGAGAAAGGGTACAAGTTATACAGATTTACAGAAAAAAATAAACAGTAGGAAATCACTAGTTAATGGATTACATATTGTCATCTTAGAAATAATTGTTCAAGTTACAAAATTAAAGCTTATAAAGTGGACATTCCAACAGTGAGACTGCAAACAGTTCTATTCAATGATCCAACAGAACTCAGTAATATCATTATCTATTTTATACACTTAAATATCCATGCAGTTATATCATTTAGAGCACTTTCTTTTCCTCTCTTTTGTACAATGACAATTACATATTTTGGGTTTTGTTGCTCCCACAGTTCTTATTACTTTTTTGGAAGAAAGTAGAACCAAATGTGACATAACAGAACAGAGTCAAGTCAAATCAAAAGGGTGGACATAATAGATAATGTAAAAGCATAATACAAGGTGATCAACAATGGTTACCATAATGCCTCCCGCTATCTCTAATAGAATTGCCTATATCATCAGTTATAATAAAATTGAACAAAACACTAGAGAACAAAATCGGCAAAACCAAAACACTGGAGACATTATAGGTCTTCAAAAGTAGATAATAGTCAACCAGAATGGGCGTCATAATGAATCCCACTATCTTCACAGCTGTTGTCTAAACTTTCGAACCTGGTACTATCAAGCAAAATAGAATAGAGGAACATCAGTCAAAACAAGATGGTGAGAGCAATACTGGGCTTTAAATCAAGATAATGGAAAGTCAAAGTGGGTTACTATAATATATCCTGCTATTTTTAAATTTATTTTTCCCTTAATTAAAAGGATAAAAATAAAAAAGTAAATAATAAAATGGAGATAGAGATAAAAGAGGGCATAACAGCAAAACAGCGCAGATCAAAACATAACCATTTCAGCAAAATAGTGTTTCACCACAAGATAATCCCGACATAAAAGTAATTACCATATTGTGTCTTTCCTTGAAATCTTTGAGTATAACTTCGTATACTGTAGCATCAAATATATCAAAACAATGTAAAACCATTTAAGAGAATGACAGTATTACAGGGTATTTAGAATCAACTAACAGAAAATGAACAATGGTTTCTGTATAATCTCCTTGTCTATAAAAGTTTTTGCTTATACTATCATACATAATAAAATCCAATAAGACACAACCTGTTTAGACCAGTGGAGACAGAACAAAAACTTGATGAGACTTCAAAACAAGATGATACTAAATCAGTATTACCTATTAAGATGTCATTTTCTCCAAAGTAGCTGTTCCTATCATCCAATCTTCTCTGCCTCATTTCTGTTGAGCTCTTTTTCTGTCATTAGTTGTTAGTTTGTCTTCTTCATTTTGTTTTCTGCTCCATTCATTGTGGCCTCTCGGCCACTATTTCTGGATTCTTCGTATTTTTCTTTTTTAGAATATTCTGCAGTATTCTCTGTAGAGTTGAATTGGTGGTTGCATATTCCCCTAGTTCCTCTTTATCCTGGAAGCACCTGGTTTTTCCATCAATTTCCAGGGATAGTTGTGCAGGATATATCAATCTTGGCTGGAGATTATTATCTTTCAAAGCTTGAATTATTTCCCCCCCTGCTCTTCATGATTTGATGATTTGTGCCGAGAAATCTGCTGTAATTCTGATGGGTGTTCCCTTGTAAGTGATCTGTTCCTTGTCTCTGACGGCTTTTAATATTCTGTTATTGTATTGGATTTCTGGAATTTTACTTATTATATGCCTGGGTGTTGCTGTGTCTGAGTTGTAGGTGGCTGGGGTCCCGTATGCTTCATACAACTGAGTATCTTTACCTTTTGCTAAATTAGGAAAATTCTCCTGGATTATTTCTGTGAGTAGCTTTTGTAGTTCATTTGTTTGTGTCCCTACTTCTTCTTTTATGTTCTTAATTCTTAAGTTATAGATCCTCTTATCATCTTCTAGTCTTTGTATTATTGCTGTTTCTTTGTTATTTTTAAGAAGTTTTTCATTTCATTCTCCCATATTACAAATCTGCCCTCCAGTTCAGATAATCTGTCCTTAGTTTCTTTCAAGCTGTTATGCCAGTTTTCAATAGAGTTTTTAGTTTCCTGGTAATCTCTTTGAACCTGCTTCACGTATTCTATGCTTTCTCTATTTTCTCCATCAAACAATTCTCCCCTCTTTTTCTGTTCTTCCATTCCACCATCTGTTTTTTCTTGGGTGATGCTTAGCATTTCTCTAACTATTCTGCTTATGTCTAGCTTCAGGTCATTAATAACTTCATTCCTGAACTTGTCTATGAGGCTCTGGAGATAGCGCTTTGTATCAATTGGTGCTGTGTCTGCTATTGCCTCTTTCTCAGGATTGGGGGCTGAGGACCCTTTCTTGTTGCTGCCTCTTCCCATATTGTTTGTTCCTTATATATACAAGCGTATATAGGAAGCCCAGCTTCCTTTCCTGTCGGCCACAGTCTGATTGAATTGGGCCGGCTAGGTGTTCCCGCCCATTGCAGTGCACCAGGAAGTTGCAGACCAGGCAGCCTATGTGGGGCCCGCCCCTCCAGGTCAATTTACCTTCAGGCACTGGGACCTGGGGTGTGCTAGCCTACTGGGTCTCAGCCAGCAGCTTCACGTAGGCTAGGCACTACTCACCAATCCCGCTTGAGAGGGGGATACGTGACTGAAGTCACTGCAGCGCCCTGTTCCCGCAAGTCTGCCCGGTCCCAGAATGTCCTCTGTTGGAGTCTCCTAGACCATGGAAGAGTCCCAGTTTCTCTCACTCACTACAGGTCAATGCACAGCTCCCCACCCATCCTTGCTTTCAATTCCGTTCACCGATTCCCGTTCTCAGAGCTTTCGATCGTCGATCGTCTCTCTCCCTGCCGAGCGGATGTAGACGCAGCAGCAGCAGCTGGAAACCCAAATCGCAGCTTCCAATGGCGCGGGCTCCAGCTTTCACACTGAGGCTTTTCTGTTCCTGTTATAGCATCAGGATTGCATTCCCAGTTGGTTTCTCTCAGCCCAGTTCGTTCTTGGGTCAGCAGGGCATATCTCCACTTGCTTATGATTCCTTACTCCACACCATTCCTGAATTCTAAGCTGGGTCTTTCAGAGAGCCTCCATAGCTGCTGCTATCTGTCTGCCATGTTCTCCTGGAAGTCCAGAATTTGCTTCTTGATCAGTTAAACTCAAGAACACTTCTGCAGGCTGTGGTGGTGCACTCCTGTATTCCCAGCACTCGAGAGGCTGAGGTAAGGCAGATCACTGCAAGTTTGAGATCAGCCTGGGCTACAAAGTGAGCCCAAGGTCAGCCTGAACCACATAGTAAGAACCTATCTCAAAAAGACCAAAAAAAACCCACTTCTGCGATATATACTTTAATAATGAGCACAACTCTATTTAAAAAATAGTGATAATGAAACACTGATTTTCACTAGCTAAACATGAGCTGAACACAAATTTCAAGGCGCAAGTGAGGACCTTGTTACAGAACACAGATCATACATAATGTGACTGATTTAAATGTGTAAGGCAGCAGGACAGTATAAATTTTTTTTTTTGTCTTTTTCTTTTTTATCAGTACCGGGGATTGAACTCACGACTGCCTGCTTGCAAGGCAGGCACTTATGCCACTGAGCTAAATCCCCAGGCCGAAGGACAGTATAAATTCACTGGCAGCTGCTACCTCCAGGGCTCCAGCAAACTGCACAGGTGAAGCTGACTTTGGTTACTTTCTACCTCTTTATGTGAAGTCTCCTTATGACCAAAGCCTCTCTTTACACTGGGTACCTTGAATGTGAACTTAGCACCAGTCGGTCCCAAACCTGACTGGTACACTATTTCAAGTGACATTTAAGTTCACTTCTCTTCCCCTGAAATTTCCGAAGATCTAAATGCTGAACAAATCAGAGCGTAGAGTACTGATGGGACACGACTAATGAATATACTCCAGGATCCTATAACTTTCTAGGTAATACAACCAGGCAAAATCCTTGGATTTATCCTTGACCTTTCTTTCCACATTAGTCCTTCAAGAGAAATGGTTGGCTCTATCTTCCAGCTGTATCTAAATCATACTACTCAGAATTCATTACCACAGCTGGGCACACACCTGTAAACCCAGCACTCAGGAGGCTGAGGCAGGAGGACTACCACAAGTCTGAGGCCAGCCTGGGCTACATAGTGAGTTCAAGGCCAGTGTGAGCTATGTAACAAGACCCAAGCCTCAAAACAAAACAAAACAACCTCTACTCTCGTGAACCTGGTCCAACTCAGCTGCAGCAGGTACTGCAAGGAGGCAGTGAGGGTCTAACTGGTCTTCCCACTCTATCCTTACCACCATCAAAAGGTTTCTCAGCACCCAGCATCAGTCTGTCTGTAGACTCTGACAACTACAGCCAGCTGGAGTAGCCACTCCTGAAGACCTGTGCCCTGCCTTTCCTTGTTAAAGAGGGTCAGTGGGGTGAGCGCACGCATGAGCCTGCACACCTGCCGATGCCGTACTAGACCCCTCTGGCAGCTGGGACTTGGAGAATTACTCTCATCATCACCAAGCTTGACCCAGGATCTGTAGACCTTAGAAAGCCCTAAGGAATTCTGTAGAGAAGAAAAACATCATCAGATCAGTACCTTACGGAGAGAGCTGAATGGCAAACAGACCTCGAAGAGGGATGCGTGGATTAAAGAGACTACTAATCTAGAGAGCATATGGAAATTAGAGCTGTAGCAGTTTTGAAGAAGGGGGTAGAAGATGATTTAGTGTTAACACACAGATTCACAAAACTGATTCAATTTGGAAGTTAAGGAAAGGCTCTAAGGCTCTTTTCTCCTTACTTTTATTCAAATGTACTGAAATGCACTGGGCATGGTGGTACATGCCTGCAACCCCAGCACTGAGAGAACTGCCGCGAGTTCAAGACCTGCCTGAACTATGCAGTGAGTCCGTGTCTAAAAAAAAAAAAAAGTACTGAATAAAGCAGACAGTGAAAGCAGAGCGTGGTGGTGCACTCCCATAATCCCAGCACCCCGGAGCCTGAGGCAGGAAGATCCTTCAAATTTGAGACCAGCCTGGGATACAAAGTCATCTAGAACTGCATAGTGAGACCCTGTCTCAAAAAAAAAAAAAAAAAAAAAAAAAAGACTGAAAATTTAAAACTTGTTTATTTTTATGGCAGTTCATAAATATAATTGTTTGCTGAAAGTCAGGAATGAAGAGGGAAATGTCATTTATTTACACTCAAGGAACATTATTTCAAGCTAAATTTTTAAAAAGAGAATCAGTTAATCCTTTAGCCAACATTCAGAACAAATAGAAAAAAGCCTGGAAAAAATATATATTTATTTTGAGGTTATTGCTCAGTAATGGGACTGCAAATTATTATTATTTTTTTTGGAACCAGAAATTGAACTCAAGACCTTGTGCTTGCCAGGCAGGTGCTTATGCTGCTGAGCTGTACCTCCAACCCAAATTATATTTTTTATTAATCCATATTTTCAAACCTCTAAAAACAATGAACCGTTAAGTAAGCTTTAAGTAAAAACAGCTCAGAAACATGAGGATGTGCTAAATTACACATTAACTTTTCACAATTTTTATAGTCTGCAAATACATTCTGTTGGTAGAAGGAAATTTCCCTATTTCACTGCAGTGTTACAAAAAAATCTATTTAGATGACACCAAGGCTGACCTCTACTGAATATGACTATTAGACACAAGAATGATGAAAAAGGTGGTACCACTCTCTGGAGATGCTGCAGCAGGGGAGAGGAATTGCATGCCCTGGAACCAGACGCCCCAGTTTAACAAGTGGCTACACTTTTACTGTGACCGTAAGTAATTTAGCCTTTACATACCTCAATTTTCACACCTGTAAAATACTGGTAGTGATACACAGCAACAGAACTGTTGAGAGAATTAAGTGTACTTCTATTAGTAAAGCACTTAGAACAATTTCTGGCACTTAATGACAGGGCCATCACACATCTTAGCTACCTTCAAGTTGATCATTTTTAGACAGGGTTTCATTCTTCTCAAATACGGTACTGAGATGTTAGCTAAAAACTAAGGTCTGACCTCTCTCAGGGGTATTTGCATTTTAAAAGAGGGTCTTAAAAATCTTTTTAAAATCCAAAGATGTGAACCAAGAATGGTGGAATGACAGATGATGAGATTAATATCTTAAGCAGGGGGCCACTTATGCTGTCTGCTTATGAAAGCAACCATGACTGAGATGCCTAAAGATGGGGAGGAGAAAGCAGGAGCACCCCCAGCTCCACTGTGCTCTCCAGATGCAGCCAAAGCTCAGAGACTTCGAGATCCCCCAGAGGGTCTCAGCACACAAAGACCTGAAAGCTGGGAGGAAAGGAGAGAAGGATGGGAGTATTTTCTTGACACTTTCTATTTTCCTGTTAGATTCACAGCACTTTTCATTTGCTAATCCACTACTGTGAAGCTAGGTATTCACTGCACTTGGCTCCCAGCGTACCAGATGTATGAATATCAGAGTGCGCTCGGGGGCAGTACATTCATACTCACTTGTTTATTTTCCATTCATTTTAAAGAGATGACAACAGAAACAGGTTATGCCTCCCACAGAGGTTCTGACAGACTACTTGTGTCTACATAATGGCACCGTATACATGGTGAGGATGTTTGGAATGAGAATAGATGAAGTACAATAATCTGTATCACCGTTTTCCTCCATTTTACAAACTGCTTCCACTTAAAGCTCCCACATAGCAAGGATTCTCTCAAGTTAATTTTTTAGGCAAATTTCAACTCCACAACACGCACTACAGCATGCAAAATATCTTTCTGATTTACTGTAACCCATTTCTGTCTGCTTGTCCCACCGGGTGACTTGGACCACTGCGGGCAGAAGTGGGTACATGCATGGGTGGTTCCAGCTGCCCAGCAGGGAGACATATGAACTGTGGCCCTGTCATGAGCATGTTAATAGTTCTTCAAACATCTTTTTACAAGGAACTCATTCTACCAAAGTTCTAACAGAGGTTAATGATGCGCTCCAGACTGTCCACCACCAAGACTTTCCCTTAGTCCTAACTCTTCGGAAAGTGCCCAGACGCCGCACACCAAGCTCACCTCCACACCTTGCTCTACCCATTTACTCAGTGAGAATCTCAGCTAGAAACTTTGCTGCTCCTTGTAGGAGGGCTCACTGAATTATACAGGCTGGCCTCAAACGCCCCAACATCCTACCTTGTCTAATAAGCACCTAGGGTTACAGGCATGCCACAGTGCCTGGCTTGGCCAAAAATCTTAAATTTTGAGGGCCGGGGGTTTAGCTCAGTGGTTAAGTGCCTGCTTGGCAAATGTGGGGTCATGAGTTTGATTCCCGACAACAACAACAACAACAAATAAGAAATCTTAAATTTTCTTTTCAACTAGGCATGGTAGCACAGTTTTGTAATCCCAGTACTCTGGGAGGCTGAGGCAGGAGGAAAGCATGCTTGAGCCCAGCTTGGGCAATTTAACAAGATCCTGTCCCTGGCCGGGCGTGGTGGCTCATGCCTGTAATCTTAGCACTCTGGAGGCTGAGGCAGGAGGATTGTGGGAGTTCGAGACCAGCCTAGGCTACAAAGTGAGCTCAAGACCAACCTGAACTGCATAGTGAGACCCTGTCTAAAAAAAACCACACACACACACAAGACAAAAAAAACCAAGGAAAAAAAAACCTGTCCCAGTGTTTAAAAAAAAAAAATGGACTGGGGATGTAGCTTAATGCAAAGACCCTAGAGTAATTCCTAAAATCACAAAATTAATTAAAAGCATTTTTTTCAAAGACTGTTTCCCTTTCTGTTTTTATGTGCAACTCACCTGTCATCTATGTGCACAGGGTTACTGCACCTGGCTTTATTAATTTCCACACTGGTTTTTTGATTGTTTGCTTGCTTTTGGGAGTATCTGAGGCTCAAGCCCGGGGGTACTGAACTACATTCTAACCCTTTTTACTTTGAGGCAGGGTGTCACTAAGTTGCCCAAGTAGGCTTGAAAACTCAAGATCCTCCTGCCTCTGCCTTTCTCAGCACTGGGATTATAGGCTTACACCACCATGCCTGTTTTCCACAACTGAATTCTTATCATACACAGTAATACATCATTCCTGAAACTGTCTCCAGCTGGTCTCATCAATCCCAACTCTCCTCCATACTACCCCAGCAAATCAACCTTGAAGTTTAACTCTACCCTCACTAGTAGCTGGAATTATTGTTTCCACTGTTCTTTGTAGGCTAATAAAGCAGCAGTGTTGAACACTGAGACTCAGGAAAAGAGACAACATATCCCAGTGAACACGGTATCTGCATGGTATATACCCACAGAGTTTCTGGAACAAAATTTTCAAACAATCCTTGTAAGGGTAACAATATCCTAATGATGTGCCATTTCTATTTCAGTTTTTAAAATGCTTGTTGCCAGGTTGGTGGCACATGTCTGTAATCCAGCACTCTGGAGGCTGAGGCAAGAGGACAGCTGTGAGTTTGAGGCCAGCTTGGATAGTTAGTTCAAGGCCATCCTGAACTACACAGGGAGACCCTGTTTATAAAAAACAAAACCAACCCCCAAAACCACTGCGTATAAAGTAGTAGTACTTTAATATAGAATTGTGTCACTGGGCCTGGGATATAGTTCAACGGCATACTGTCTTCCTGAAAGGTACAAGGTCCTAAATTCCATTCCTAGTACACAGTAACCATTTTTATCTCATTAAAGAAAATCCTGAGGCTGAGGATTTAGCTCAGTGACATAAGTACCTACCTTGCAAGCCCAAGGTCATGAGTTCGATCCCTGGTACAGAAAATAATGATAATAATAATCCTGAGACTTCCCAGAAGGATGCACAACTATTCCTTGTTTAACAACATACCTGTTTAACTACTGTTCAACAGGCAGACTATTTGGACTTTTGAGCCACCATTTGGACGTATGAACTGTTTTTGTTTGTTTGTGTACAGTTCTGTCCATCTTGTTGATAGCCTTGGTGTCTTTTTGTATAGTGTGTCTTATTTATACAGTACTGTAATTTTTGCTGATTGTACTGTATGATACAAGTAGGGCCCAAGTCATTTAAAATGACCTAATTGGCAGGAATGGAACTTGGTGGTTATCCGGGGTGCCTCTAGCCTATTGTATTTTTTTTTTTTTTTTGTCTTTTTACTTTTTATCGGTACCAGGGATCGAACTCACGACTGCCTGCTTGCAAGGCAGGCGCTTATGCCACTGAGCTAAATCCCCAGCCCCTAGCCTATTGTATTTTAGGCACACTGACTAAGCATGTTGTGCAAATAGAGAATTCATAAAGACAAATGTCTTTAAGATATTACTATTTATGGGGAAAACTAAGCCACCTGACATTTTCTGGATGTATCCAAACAACACACGGTTTCCCTGTTTTTGCTGCAGAAGGGAGTGACACGGAGCAGTCTTCAGAGACCTGCTGATGCTACAGGCAGAACTGCTGTGCCGAATGGCCAGAAGTTTATCAGCACACTCTTTCTAAGGACTGTTTTCAGCAGATCCCCAGGTAATAATAAACTGATTCATTTGGAGTTAAATAAATTCTCAGATACAAACAAACTATTTGAGACAGGGTCTTGCTCGCATTCAAGCTGGCATTGAACTTGCTTATGTAGCCGAGGCTGGCTTTGAACTCATGGCAATCCTCCTGACTCTGCCTCTTAAGTGCTAGAATTACAGCGGTGCACTATGGCTCTTTAAAAGTGATGTTAGCGTCGAAACTTTTTGATATGTAGACATGTCGCCTATCATATGAGTGCACCTATTTTTTTAAGGGTTATCTATATACTTCCAAACCACAGGAAACAATGAAACAATTATCACTATTACTCTTGGCTCTGTGATTGCTCTACGTGTTTAATTTTGTCTTGCATTCCTGGCCACTCAGCTCCTTTACTGCAAATCTGTGTCTTTCTTTCCATCAAGGTACATAATGCAGAGGTGGACTGAGCAGTGGCAGTTTCACTGTCAAGGATATCTGGCATTTCCAACAATTTTTAGTCAAGCAGGTTCAACGTTCTGTGATTATTAATAGTATTTTAGTACCATTGGTCCCTTACAATGACTTGTAGAAGCTCTTTCATGAATGAGCCAGAATTCTACATTTGAAACACAGCTTCCAGCAATATCAACTGTGTGATCAATGTGATCATGAAGAATTCATGGAAGCTGCTAAGATGCCAGGAAAGGGCATGTGAGGAAATACACGCATAGATGCTTTATTGATTTGCTAAAGATCATATCTCCATAGCATCTATTTTGCAATCATGATCTTTTTTTTTTCTTCATGAAAACTATATATAATTTATGGCATTGAGTAGCCCCAAATCACATTCTAATTAAGAGCTGGGGAATAAAAAAGGTGTAGACCCATGTAAAAGAAACATCCAGGGTTTCATTAGCTTAAGGCATGGTGAGATCCAGGAAGCTACAAGATGTCCCGTGGTCGCCAGCTCTCTCACCTTGCAGCTCAGTTTTCATCTGCATTGGTGAGGGACCCTATGGGGTAGCACAATGGTTCCCCAGCAGCATGAATGACATACACCACACAGGCGTAGCAGGCAAGCTGTAATCCCTGATCTTTGGAGGCAGGAGGATCTTGAATTGCAGGCCAGCTGGGAATACAGTGAGACTCTGTGGTCCCTTGAAGGGAGAAGAGTCATGTCTGAGGCTCCGGGGTGGTGTGGTGAATACCCAGGGGCTTCATCCATAACATGAGTGTCGTGGAACTCAAGATAATACAGTCAGCACAGAAATGAGAAGGCCTGGATTCCACTCCAACACTTGTGACCTTGAATTAATCACTTCCTCTTTTTTTTTTTTTTTTTTCCGGTACCAGGAATTGAACTTAGCTCTCTAGGTTCAAGTGTCCTCTTCTGCTGCCACATGGCTAGGGTTAGGGGTGGGGGCTGTTGCGGGGTGTCGGATGGCAGGGACTAAAGGGCCCCCATGAGCTTGTACCTGCCCATCAGGCCACACCTCACCCCCAACCCCGCAATCCTGATTAGTGATGGGCGCGTTCTGAATTATTTTTATCCCTGCCTTTTTTGACAGGTGAGACATAACACTGCCTGAAAACTGCTGATGTGATGATCAGTTGGTGGCCCTGTGGTGTTTTTTTTTTGGTCTTTTTTTGAGACGGGGTCTCACTATGCAGTTCAGGCTGGCCTTGAGCTCAGTTTGTAGCCCAGGCTGGTCTCGAACTCGCAAGGATCCTCCCACCTCAGCCTCCCGAGTGCTGGGATTACAGGCATGAGCCACTGCGCCCGGCTTGCCCTGTGTTTTTAAGAAATCATTTTCACTGAACTATTTTGACATTATGATGTCTAATACAGATCATCCTCATTACATACCTGTTTCACAACTGTTTGGACTTCGGACCCACCTTGGAGACTTATGACCTGTCATTTTTTGGTACAGTTCTGTCCTTTTTTTTTTTTTTTTTTGGTAACAGGAATCACACTGGTAACCTTGCACTTGCCAGACAGGTGCTTCCGCCACTGAGCTACATCCCAGGCCCAGCTCTATCCATCCTGTTGATAGAGCCTTAGTGTCTTTTTGTGCAGCATACCTTGTTTAGACAGTACTGCAATTTTTGCTGATTGTACTGTGCAGTAGACATGTAGTTTTATGTTGTTACACATTATGAGGTAAGAAAATAAAAGCCATGTCATCAAGTTGGCGGTTCCTTTGACCATTTCTCTGTTCTGAATATTTTAATCTATATACTTTTAATAAGCAAGAACTGTCTGTACAGCAAAGCTGATATATGTTGAATCTTATTTTAACAAAGGTTTTTTTTTGGTAACAAGCTGGGTTCTTTTAACATTAACAAACAGATCCTCTAACAGGTATTAAATGTTATTTTACATAATAAAATATAAGAGGAAATGGCAGGTGATAAGTGTTAGGAATTACAAACCACCACAATCATTATATGCCATTTAGGTAAGAATGAAAAAAGCATTCCCTATATAGCTGCAGCGAGTACTGTAAATGCTACCTATTCCCTACAAATAGTTTTTAAGTTTTCTTTTTTTACTTCATCGAGCCATCACAGTATCCTGTCCCTTCAGAGATGACTGTAACATGCTGAGGGTCAGGCACTGTACTTGGTACCAGAAGAGCTCATTCTCTCTTTTTCCATACACACACACATACTTTTGGATCCGGGGATCGACTCATGACCTTGCACTTCCCAGGCAGGCACTTAGGCCGTCAGGCTAAATCCCCAACCTCAAAATATTTTTGAATGAACAAATTACTGACTGAAATGAACACAATGGGCCCTAGAATTTTCTCTGCTCCCTCTTAGATATGCTATTTTGCCTATTATGTGCTTTGGCACCTCTCCATGTCAACCCTGATGTATTCCCTTATCCCTAGAAAGGCCCTGGTTATTGTTTCTCCCTTTGGAGACCTAGAATCTGTAATTACTCTGATCTTCAACTCCTCACTAAATCAAGGGCTCTCTTTCTCTTGGGCCTTCCTTCTGTCTCTAGCATGCCTCTCCTGAAGCAGAGACTGAATCTAGCTGAAGATCTTGTAAGATAAAGCAGCTGAAAAGGCAGTTTCTGCCCCCAGGTGATCTGAATTCTTCACTCTCACTCCTAAGTGGTGTAAGCCATGAGCAACACAATCAGTATTACACCTATGCACTTATACATCAACCCACTGCAGCTAACTTTACAGCAACAGAGGCCACACTTAGAACTTGATTTGGCTAAGAAGTACAACTTTAGACTAAAAAAATTATCTTTTTTCTACGATAGGTAAAAGTCCATTAAAAGTGAATTTTTAAACGGTATTTAAAAGTGCTGTGAATGCAGCTGCACTTTTCACAACCATCTGCTTGTCAGAAAGCTAGTATTTAAAGACTCACTATATTTTAGTTGCTTGTCATCATAAGCTTGGATACAATGGCAAGACTGTCCCCAACACTGAATCAGTGAACGATTTAACTCATAATTTACTTCCTATCCAGGCTGCACTCCTGGGCCTACGCCCAGCCTCTAATCTCCCTCAGCAGACAACTTCAGTAGAACCTGGCACCCATGTTTGTTCTGCCTAAGCCTGCAGGAAGAGGGAGGAAATTTCAAAGCACCTTTTTTTTTCTGCTATCAAGTAGCCAAAACGGTGCTTTTTTCTGCACTTTTATCATTCAAAAACCAAATCCAATGAACCTTCACAGCCCCCCCCCCCAACACATTAAGCAGTCTGGTGCTAGGGACACACAGAGTGCAGGCAGACTCTGATGCCAACAGCCCAATCAGCAGAAAATGAAGTATGCTATTATACACAGAAATTCGAGTGTGTAGAGAAAGAAGTTTGACACAGGAGGGGGGTCAGGTGCAAACATTTTGGGTATTTAACCCAAATATTTAACAGTTTCCATTTTAAACAGTAAAAGTCTCTGTATACAATACTAAATGCCAATCACTTATTACTTAAATTTAAGCTAAAAAGCAGAAGCAAGATTTTACAAAAAACTCAAGACCGACGCGCAATAGCTAAAACATTTTAACTTTCTAAACTGTACACATCCCACAGTCTATCTGTTCAATATTCAAATGTCTCAATTCCAATTTGGATACTTCCAATAACTCTAAACGCAAAATCTGACCTCCGTTCCCTGCATAGTCACAGAAACCCACAGAATCCAAGAGGGTGGAAGAAAGCCTGAATGTGTCACAGTGTTTAGTATCTTTTAAATTCCTTTAGACGCTAAACAGAATAAAAAAATTTCAGTTCAAGAGTACAAAATTTTACGTTTTAGGACAAACCTCAATGGGCTTTTGAAATAGTGTACAAATACGTGCTTAACTACTCTTAACTGCTTTCGGGATCCTAATTTGATCCTTTTTCCCTGTTTACACCAAACGCTGGGAGGACATCTCAAGATGGAATCACGGGCCCAAAGAGCTCACACCCCTAACCTCGGGCCCCACACACGCAGCTACTTTAACAGAAAATAAGGAATTCAAGTGCAGGGCCCAAAGGAGGTCGTATTTCCATGCTAATTTCACAGGCCCATTATTTGCAACAGATGATAATGAAGATTTAAAGGGGGCTGCGGTTGCAGGGAAGGTGAAAATCCTAAATTAGGAAACTGTTTCACTTCCAAACTTTACCCTGCAAGAAAACCATCCGATCCCCAGTAAAGCTCAAAGTTGCCGTTGAAACGCTGTTTCACTTTCTTCTTCTTCTTCTTCTTTTTTTGGCTTTTTTGAGACAGGGTCTCACTATACAGTCCAGGTCGGCCTTGAGCTCACTATGTAGCCCAGGCTTGTCTGGAACTCCTGTCGGTCGATCCTCCTGCCTCAGCCTCCGGAGTGCTGGGATCACAGGCCTGCGCTACCACGCCGGGTCTGCGTTTCGTTTTCTGCTTTTCTGAGGTGCCTTCCCTGAAGCCCGAGCGGTCTCTTTTCCCTGCATCGGACTCGGCTCAGACGCTCCCCGCGCCCCGGCCTGAGCTCAGCCCCGCAGCCCCCGGCCGGGACGCGGCCCGCGCGTCTCTCGCTGCAGCAGGTGCGGCGCGGGGCGGGAAGGCGCGGCGGGCGAGACCCGCGCTGCAGCAACGCCGCAGGAGCTGCAAGCATCGCCGGGCCGCCGGGATGCGGCTTCCGAGCGACAACTGCGGGCGGCCGAGCGCCCCCGCGCCTGCGGCTCCCGCACCCTCCGGTGCCCCGGCCCGCGCGCCCGCCGCGGCTCCCGCAGCATCCCTGGCGCTCGGGCCGAGAAGCGCCAGACCCACCCCAACTTCCAGGGCGCTAGCTCCAACTCGCGGCGCCCGCGCCTCCGCGCCCCTCACGCTCCCTCAGGACGCCCGGCGCTGGCGCCGCGGGAAAGCGCCGCCAGGTGCCCTCCGACCCGAGCTCCGTCAGGGGCCGGCAGCCTCGCTAGCCAACCTGCGCCGCGCGCCGCTCGCACACTCACCGGCCCGGACCCCTGCGGCCATCTTTAGGGCGAACCCCGGGTCCCGCTTGCGGGTTCGCCGCCGCGGCAGCCGCCAGTGAGGGGCGACGTCATCGTGACGTCATGTAGGCCCCGCCCTTCTGGGTATCCCTGCCGCTGCGTCCTCCACAAGCCACGCCCCTCCGCGTGCCCCGCGCCTGCGCCCTCGTCGTCCCCAGCGTCTGTCGGCGCCTTGCGGGACCCCGGCGGGTGGGGGGAATACGCGTCACACCCCGGCCTGGCCCCTGCGCGAATAAGTCGATGTGGACCACAAACGCTTCCTGCCGGGCGGACGTTGAGGTTTTGGCAGCCGTCGACCGGGGAGACAGGGCCTCGAACTAGGCAGCCTAGGGTGGCTGCGAATTCTTAGCGATTCTCCTGCCTCAGCCTCCCGAGAGCTGGGATTCCGGGCGTGCGCCCAGCTCGGTGTTCGGACACTAGTTCCCAGAATTGCGAAGATCGTCAATGGCAACGCGCACCAGTTCGGTTTCCTTCAAACTCTGCCTGTGGCCCCCTGCAGGATTTCCTTCGGGAGGCCCCCTCCCGGGTAGGCCGCAGAGGCCGCGAGTGCCGCGATTGGGCTACTTTGCGCAGCCTCGGCTTCGAGGGGCCGCGTGGAGCGCGCCTGGGAATAAATAAAGAGAACGGGGCCGCGCGCTGGCTGTTGGGGAGGCTGAGGCAGGCGGATTGCTTGAGCCTAGGAGTTTGCGGCGAGCCTGGGCAGCTGAGCAAAATCCGCGTCTGCAAAAAAAAGTTTAAAAGAACGCGTGGAGATCTCTGTTTAAAGCTGCTTAATTTGTACTTACCAATTTAAGATAGTGAAGTCGGTACTTTAAAGCAACAAAAGTAAACCCGGCGTGGTAGCGCATGCCTGTAATTCCAGCACCTGGGAGGCTGAGGCAGGAGGATCCCCTCAAGTTCGAGATCAACCTGGATTAAGGAGCAGTACCCTCAGAGGGGTGGCCAGCTCCGCACTGTTGGGGGCTCTCCGCTGTGTTCTCAGCGCGGCACCTCGTGGGTGCAGAGCCCGGCAGCCCCGCCCAGGGTGACCAGACCCGGGTGACAGGGCCGGGTAGACCCGGGGGAGACGGCTCGGCGGCCTGGGGAGCGGGGTAGTGAAGAGCGAGGAGGTCGGATCCGTGCCCGTTTGAAAGGATACCGGCCACGAACGTGGGGATCAACAGCGCAGCGCGTCGCTCTGGGAGTAGAGAGGCCTGAGCGGTGAATTTGCATAACTGCATCCTCCCATTTCTGAAGGTTTTAGGGCGCAGCAATTCCCTGTCCCCCCGAAAGCACAGGCTCTTGTACCCCTACTGCCTGGGCATGCATACGGAATGCAGAAAGCACCTCTGAAGCCAGCGCGCTGTCCCGGTCGTTCCCCCCCCCCATTAGCTGTCACCCCCAAGCTCCCTTCCAGGGCTCCCAGGTCGGCCTTGCCCAGCCGGCCCCGCGCGCCCCGACCTGGCCCCGCTGTTTGCCTCGGCCGGCCGGGGCGAGTCCTCCAGGCTTCCCAACTGCAGACCCGGGGTCCGCCCGCCCGGCCGCTGTCCCCTCCGGGGACGGCTTTGCTGACCCGTCCCCCACCCGGCAGTGCATTCTTATGCAGGCCCCCCTTTTGTTCTGAGTTCCGAGCCCGTTCTCTATTTGCATCGTAACTTTTTTAGGGGGTAGGTCTGCACCCTCGCCACCCACCGTTTCGTGGGCCTGCTCCTCTCGGAGCGGAGCACTGGCCGTGAACACGCAGCAGATGCCTGAGGTTGAATCCACACAAGTAGAAATTCCCCGCGCAGTACCGAGTAGTGGAAGTGGAAGTTAGTTTCCCCAGCTCCCAAATTGGGAGAAAAGACAACGTGCTTTTCTCCTAAAGGAAACCGAGTCAAGATTTTATTTTTTTCTGGTATCCGGGATCGAAACTCTAGACTTTGCGCTTGCCAGGCAGGCGCTGTGGCATTGAACTACATCCCCAACCCCAAGATTTTAATGATTCTGATACCTAGTTAGTATGTAACTACACATTTCTAAAGCACAGCACAAAGGGGTTTTGTTTCTTGTCTATTTCTTTTTGTTTGCCGTGCTTGGTCTTGAAGCCAGTGTCCTAGCACTGAGCAACATCCCCTTCTTTTTTCTTCCTTTTTTTTATTGTTTTATGTTTTTATTTTGTGCTAGTGACTGCACCCAGGGCCTCGCACATGCTAGACACGTGCCCTACTTCTAAGCTAACACTTCCAGACAATTTAAGAAATATTTTGGGTGCAGTCAATCATGCACTTGAGAATATCGTTGGAATTAAAACTGTAGTCTAAGGAAGGGTGATGCGTTTGTTAAATGGTACAGTAACTACTTACAAGGACTATGGGAGTGATACACACCGAAAGGCCCCCGTTGGGGATGGGATAACTCCCCAAGGAAACCAGGGCAGCACGCTGAGCTTTTTTAAGTGGGAGGGAACACATGGGGAATACGGAAGAGAGGAGAGAGAACCCGGTTAACAAGAACAGCAGAGGTGCTTCAGGACCTTAGAGAGGGACCTCAGAGAGGGGACAGAGAATGGTGGACAGAGAGCTTCAGGATTCGCCTTTTTAAGAAAACTTTTAATTGTCTTTTATTATTGTTTTAGGATTAACCTTTCTACATGTAAGGCCTCTCTGGCAGTGCATAGCAGAGGAAGATGCCGGCTGGGCAGACAGCCTCTAGGTTGGTTTGTGAGGCATAACACACTTTTTGTTATAAGTCTCATAAACAGGTCTGTCAAACCTGTGTTTACTCTTTAGAATATTTCCATTGATGAATGATTAATTTTAAGAGTTACTATATATATATATATTTTTTTTCACTATATATATTTAAAAATTTTTTTTTCTTTTTACATTCTGGGGATCAAACTCAGGGCCTTGTGCATGCAAGGCAAGAACCCTACCACTGAGCCACATCCCTACTGTTCTATTAAACAATGAGTGCTTAACAGGAAAAAAATCACAAACATAAAGTATTGTGTTTCTTTGGTTTTGTTGTGTTTTATCTTTTTGAGATGGGGTCTCACTATGCAGTTCAAACTGGCCTTGAACTCACAACAATCCTCCTGCCTCAGCCTCTCAAGTGCTGGGATTATAGGTGTGAAGCATCAGGCCCAGCTAAGTATTGCATTTTTAATATTTATTGAGTGTTTACAAGACAGCATCAAAATTTTCAACATTGACTGGTTTTTGGTGTACAAAGTCTGTAAAAGAGCATCAGAAGCTGGGCATGGTGGTGTACCTCTGTACTCACAGCACTTGGGAGGGTGAGGCAGGAGAATCATTTGCAAATTCAGAATCAACCTGGGTTACAAAGTGAGCTCAAGGCCAGCCTGAACTGCATAGCTAAACCTTGTCTCAAAAAGACCAAAAAATTAAAAAATTCCTATATGAACTACAATGAAAATACAAATATCAATCAAAAAAATCTACTTCAACTATCACATCTAAAACAGTCTTCACACATGACAACCACACATTCTATAAACATGTATGGTTTACACTGACAGCACATGTGGTTTGCTTTCGTGGCCTTTTAGTGGGACATAGTTGACATCTCACTGGTCTTGTCAGGAGGTTCTTATATTACAAAATATGTGGTTAACAGGAACATAAAACATCAATAAAATAAAGTAGTAAATTCTTAATATGTATTGCACATTTAGGATAAACATCAACATTTTCACATCAACTGTGTATTTGCTTACAAAACCTATAAAGAGCCAGAGGTGGTGGCACACTTCTGTAATCTCAGCACTCGGGAGGTTGAGGCAGGAGGATCATTGCAAGTTCGAGACCATCCTGGGCCACAAAGTGAACCCAAGGCCAGACTGAACCACATAGTGAGACCCTGTCTCAAAAAAGACAAAAACGGAGGCTGGGGATTTAGCTCAGTGGCATAAGTGCCTGCCTTGCAAGCAGGCAGTTGTGAGTTCGATCCCTGGTACCGATAAAAATGCAAAAGACAAAAAAAAAAAAAAAAAAAAAAAAAAAGACAAAAACAAAAACAAAGGACCAGGGATTTAGCTCAGTGGTTGTGTCTGCCAGCAAGTGCAAGGTTATGAATTCAATCCCGGTAACAAAAAACAAACACAGAAAAAACAAAGACAAAAACAAAACTTGAGATAATATCAAAAATAACAATCTAAAAAAAAAATAACAATCTATGCGAACTACAATGAAATGCCTATAGAACTCTACAACAAATATAATCTTTCCCTCTATTGTTAACACCCAACGCGCCCTTCACACTTGAGCCTGCATGTTCCATACACGAGTATCACACTGATAGCATGTTGTTTTGCTTTCCTGTCCTTTCTTGTAGGAAACGGTTGACATCTTTTTTGTTTTCCTGTTGTCATCGAAGGTCTTGCTATTTCTTTTTGTCAAGCTCAAATGTACCCAAGAAATGTATTAAAATAATGGAATTCAAACAGTCTTCCTACAATAGTGTGAGATAAAAATACTGCTTGTCCAGGGCTTTGTGATAGATACTCATAATTCTAGCACTTTGGGAGACCAAGGCAAGAGATTTGCAAATTTGAGCCAGCCTGGGGATACTTAGTGACTTAGTGAGGTCCTGTTTCAAAATAAAAAAATAAAATAGGACAGAGATGTAGCTCCCTGCAAAGGCCCTGCGTTCAATCCTTAGTATTACAAAAATAATGAGGCATTTGAGACTGTGATACTCTACAAATTATTAGGTATATGAAAATTAGTAAAAATGTTGTGCAGACTGTATGTTTGGGTGTGACCTGGTTTCTTTTTGTCAAGAGTCCCTTGGCCCCTTGATAAAATGTATTATACAGTGTGAGGACTTAAAATATGAACACAGATACCCTTTTGTTGATTCTGGGCGTCACTTTGGTAAATCTGTGTACATCCGTGTAGTTTGGGATAAGTTGCTTTTTCTTTGGTTTCTGGTTTTTGAGATAGGGTCTTACGATGTAGTTCAGGCTGGTCTTGATTTTACCGTGTAATCCAGGGCTGGTCTCCAACTGGCAGCAATCTTCCTGCCTCAGTCTCCCAGGTACCAGGATCACAGGTGTGCGCCTCCATGCCTGAAAATGGTTTCCATCTTGGGTCAGTGGTTTTTTTTACAGGTGACTCCCTCTGTGCCCGTTACTGGTGTCTCCACACACAGCCTCTCTCCTGAGTGGGGCAGGGCTGGGGTGGAGAAATGAGAAGCTGATGCTGGGGATAGGGGGCAGGGAGGGGATGCAAGGACATTTAAAAAGATTGGATTTGCATATTGGTTCCCCAAGTAACTTGCCACATAGCTTTTTTTTTTTTTTTTTTTGGTATGGGGGACTGAACTCAGCACTGCTTGCAAGGCAGATAGATGCTTTTGGACTTGGCAGACACTTACCCCGCTGAGCTAAATCCCCAGCCCCCTGCATAGCTTTTTAACTTTCACACCTTTCAACTTCTTTATCTGAAAATGGGATTTACAAAGCTGACTCAGATTACAAAGTTGTTCTATGCATTCTATGAAAGCTTTGATAAACTAGGAGGTGCTCCATGAATTTGAGGTAATTTTCAAGTCCAAAGGTAGATAAAGAATGTGCCACTTATTTTGCAATTTATATTCTAGGAAAAATCAGTGTAAGTGTAAAGGGCCAGGGGTTTAAGCTCAGTGGCATAAGTGCCTGCCTTGCAAGCACGAGGTCATGAGTTTGATCCCTGGTACCAAAAAAACAAAACAAAACAAAACAAAAAAACCCCTCTGATTTAGGGCTGGAGATTTAGCTCAGTGGCTTAAGTGCCTGCCTTATAAGTGTGTGGTTGTGAGTTCAATCCCCGGTACCAATAAAAAAAAAAAAGACAAAAAAATAAAAAAAAAAGAGAGAAAAATGAATGTAAAAATCAGTGTAATGCAGGGGCTGGGGATTTAGCTCAGCGGTGTAAGCACCTGCCTTGCAAGCAGACAGTCGTGGGTTCGGTCCCCGGTACCGATTAAAAGGAAAAAGACAAAAAAACCCAAAAAATCAGTATAATGCAGTGTAAGTGCTGGATGTTATGCTTTATAACATGGTTATCTAGCTGGGCATGGTGGTGCACGCCTATGATCTCACTACTCAGAAGGCTGAGGCAGGAGGATTGCCAGTTTGAGGCCAGCCTGGCCTATAGTGAGTTCAAGGCCAGTTTGGACTACATGGTTAAATCCTAGGTTTAATACTCAGGAGCGCGCGTACACACACACACACACATACAAAATAGTGTCCAATAAATGCTTGGTGCTACTGTGATTGACTTTATCTGTCCTGATACACTAGTTGTGCTTTTATTTTTTGTTTTCAAATGGAGAGAGGCAGGGGAGCCCTGAGCATTGAACCCCAGGCCTTCACGATGAGCTACTTCCCAAACTTCTTCTGTACCCCTCCTATGCCCCCCTTTTTTGCGGTGTTGGGGGTCAAACCCAAGACTTTGTGTCTGCTGGGCAGGGCCTCTCCCATGAGCTGAGCTATGTCCTCTCTTCTTCCCCTTTTAAAATAATTTGAGATGGTGCCTTGCTTGGTCACAAGTTGCCCAGGCTGGGCTCACTTTGGCAGTCTCTTTCTTGGCCTCTGGGAGCACTGGGATTAAGGATTTTCACTATTGCTGGGCACCTTAGCTACTTGGTGGCTGACTTGCCCCATTGTTTTTCTGTACCTTTGTTCTCTCCCTGTTTGCTGGCTTCTTTCCTTTTACCTGCAAACACGCACAGTAACCCACTTCTTGGAGGAAGCTGCTTGGCTGTGGTCTCAGCCTTCCACACCCATGAGAAGCCTGTGTTGCAAAGCTGGATGTGGGAGTGCGGGCCATCAATCCAGCCTGCAATGCCAGCGCTCAGGAGGCTGAGGCAGGAGGATTGCCGTGGGTTCTAGCCCAGTCTGGGCTACATAGTGAGTTCGAGACCAGCCTGAGCTACTGAGTGGGACCCTGCCTCAAAAACAAAAGAAAGCAAAACCAAACCATACCACCACCAAAAAACCACCTGTCTCAGCAGATTTCCAGTGACTTTTCGAGAGTCAGAGGCACATTTCATCAAGATCACGGAAAGTGTCTTCTCTTGCAGCCCCCAGCTCTGTGTACCAACCTGGCTTCCCTCTCTGTCCCCTAGACTTACCTTTCTTTTCCTTTTGTGGTACTGGAAACCAGGCCTCATTCCTACTACACAAGTGCTCTATGACCTACTTTCTGATTTTCATTCATTTTCAATGTGCTTTGCCCAGGAGCTGGGGATTTAGCTCAGCGGCATAAGCGCCTGCCTTGCAATTGCATGGTCATGAGTTTGATCCCCGGTACTGATAAAAAAAAAAACAAAAAACAAAACAAACCCTTAAAAAATGTGCTATGTGCTTTGCTCTGTAGAAATCATAATAGTAAAATATATTGTCCATAGTTTTATATGTTGTCAATATAATTTAATTTTTTGTTTTTTGAGACAGGGTCTTGCTATGTAGTCCAGACTGGCCTGCAACTCACTCTGTAGCCCAGGTTGACAGTGATTTGTGATCCTCCTGCCTCAGCCTCCTCCGTGCTGGGATTACAGGTAGCTACCGCCATACCTAGATTCTGATTTTTTAAAACTGTGAAAAAGAAGGTAAGAGCAGCACAGCACTCCCTGGCAAGTTTGAGAGCTTAAGTTTGATCCCCAATACCAAAAAAGAAAAAAAAAAAAAAAAAAAAAAAAAAAAGCAAAAAGCAAAAGGAGAGTTGAGACAAGAGAACAGCAATTTCCAGGGTAACAGAGACCATGTGGCTAGACCCTACTGCATAATTCATTAATTAAATAAAGTTTAAAATTATATAACCCAACCTTTTGATCTTGATTCAATCTTTGTTTGCCTAACTACAGAGCTGTTTTGAGGGCTGCATGAGGCACTACACATAAAAAAGAAATAGTCACAGCTAATTGCTCAAAGCACCCAATCCGTGCTCGGTGGTTTCTATTTGTGGTAACAGTACCTTAGTATTATGGTGACGTTCTTTGAGTGCTGGAAATAGCAATCTCTAGAGAAGAACGAGTGACTACAGAGGCAGGCTGGGATGGTTTCCGCACGCAGGGGCGCACGCATCCCGTGGGGGGCTCCTCTGGTGCCCCCAGTCCTTATAGGAAGCCTCGCATCGCATCATTTCCTTTCCCACCCAGGAAGCTCTGGATAAACAACTCTCCCAAATTACCCAGAGAGAAAGTGACTGCATTAACATGAGGACTCGGGGCTCCTGCGGGCTGGAGCCCCGAACTTGGAGTCCGTCCCTTTTCATTACACTGCGCTGAAAACCGTGGATCCTTCGCGCAGCGAGGATAAGCAGGCCCGGAGACCCCGAGAAGGCCACGCCGCTAATCTGGGGCTGGAATCAGTCTTGCAGTCTCTGGATTATTATCTTTTTTTCCTATTTGTTTGCTTACTTTACGGGATTACTAGCTTGAAAGTATGGATTTGGTCCTTTTTTGTTTCCTAAGTGCTTCTGGACAGAGATCCCTGCTTGATCTTTTCATTTAAACAGACCACGTTTGTGCCTTCAGGGCTACGTGGAGGGTGGATGGCGACAGTGGCTGGACTGTGCCTCTGGTTCCTTAAACTATTCCCCGCCAGGATTTTCAGTTCATTGGCTCTTTTTTTGGGGGGGGGGGCGAGGAGAGGGGATAGCGTCTTGCTGTGCAGTTCGGGCTGGTCTTGGGTGCACTTTGTAGCCCAGATTGGTCTCAAACTCACAACAATCTTCCCGCCTCAGCCTCCCCAGTGCTGGAATTACAGGTGCAGTTCATTGATTCTTTTTTTGGTCTTTTTCCTTTTTACCGGTACCAGGGATCGAACTCACGACTGCCTGCTTGCAAGGCAGGCACTTATGCCGCTGAGCTAAATCCCCAGCCCCAGTTCATTGACTTTTAAGGCTTGGAATAAAACCCCGTTTTTTCCTTAAGCCCAGCGAGGCCTGGTGGAGCCCAGGGTCAGGCTGAGAGGTGTAAGTCGTTTCCCACCTGCGAGCCCAAGGGCCCAGCACGTCTTTGAGCGGACAGGATTTTTCTAGCTACCCTTCATGAGTCAGTTTTAAAATGGATAGGGGGAAAGCCTTAAACAGAAACAAAAGCCTTCGCTTTTCAGGACTCTCCGTCTCCCTCAGATGACCGGGCACGTTAGAGCGCACACCTCCATCTCCAAAGGACCGGGATGAGCCGCACTCCTCCTCCATCACCTTTCCCTGCAGGCTCGCCGGCCGCCCCGGGGTCCCCAGCAGCCCCCAGCTTCAAACAGCTGCACGGCCCCGGCGGTGTCACCCCTTTTTCTACGCCGATGATGCCCCTTTGTCCCCAGCGCCTGGGGGTCCGGGCCCGGGAGCCATTCGCACAGAGCGCGCTTTCTACCTGAACTACGACGGTCGAGCGTCACTGAGCCGGCGCCTGGTGGCCGGGCGGTGACTGCTGAGGCTTTGCAGCCTTTCTAAAAAAAAAAAAACCAAAAAAGCCTGAAACCCCCAGGGGTTCATTCTCCAGGGCCTTGATCTATCTGTCCCTGGAGGATCGGGATCATCTCAGAGTTGGCGTTGGAGGGGTTTCCTAGTCCGGGTTTCTCCTTGAATTTTCTTTGGTGTTTGTTAGGAAAGCAGGAAAGAGTGAAAAATGAAAAACAAAAAATAAACCACCTCGCCCAGTGCTTCCGATTCATTCTCTTAGCTCTGCACTGTTTTTTTGGTCTTCATTTGAACCCAGGTGCTTTGCACTGAGCTACATCCCCGGCCTGCCCATCCACCCCTTCCTCCAGCTTCCTTCCTTCCCTCCCTCCCTCCTCCCTGCCTGCCACCCCCCCCCCCCTTCCTTTCTCCTTTCCTCTCCCGCTCCACTCTCTCCTCTCTCTGTGAGGATCCCATTAAGTTGCTGAATTGTCCAGGCTGGCTTTGAATTGTCAGTCCTTCTGTCTCCGATTCCCAGACTGCTGGGGGATGGACCTGTGTCCCCAGGCCCTGCTTTTTTTTTTTTTTTTTTAACGTGTTGTAAGGCTCTTTCCGTTTTCAGCAAATTGCACATGCTTTGAGAGGCCCACGCAGGTGCCCTGTCTAGGTTAGGGGCTCCGCTGTGCTGGTTCCTCTCTGGAATCCTGGCCCTGACTCCAGGGCTTTTGTGAAGCAATAAACTGATTTTTCTCTCCATTGTCTACAATTTCCACACACACTTTCCACCTCGTGTGATGAAATTCTGTGTGCTATAACGTGGTAAATGACTCTCTAACTTGCTATTTTCTTAGATCGTTAACACAAACACTGCAGAATAACTTTTTTTGTTTTGTTTTTAGTCCTGGGAATCGAACTCAGGATCTTGCGCTTGCCAGGCAGGCACTTTTGCAACTGAGCTAACTCCCCAGTTTTTTTTTTTTTTTTGGTACCGGGGATCGAACTCACGACCTGCCACTTACTCAAGTGCTTGAGCGGCTGAGCTAAATCCTCGGCCCCCAGAATAACTTCTTTAGGCAGGGGAGCTCGGGTACTTCGTCCGCTGCACGGGGCAGTAAAGCGCCCTCTACGGGGCATGAGTGGTAGTTTCCAGGAACGAGGAACTCTTGAAACTAAGAAATCACAGCGTGTGAGGGTATGGGGTCACCCTAACACGTCTCAAAAAGTCTGAGTAGTAGTTTTAGTTTAAGTATCACCTCCAGCAAATAAACCATTACCGTATAATTGAATTCTGACCAGGTCTTCAATAACATACTACAGGCCGGGCTGGTCAACTGGCAACAGAGAGAGACACGGAAGCAGCAGCATAGTCAGGGTGTTAATCCTCAGGAGCCCGCTGTGCTGTCCAGCATGGTCACGGATAACTGTACGTGCCTATCTACGTTAATTAAAACAAGGAGCCCCAGGGATTTAGCTTGGTGCAATGCCTGCCTGGCAAGCTTGAGGTCCTGAGTTCAATTCCTAGTACCCTGTTTCCCCAAAGTAGATGAATTAAAATAAAACTAACAATTCGTTTTCTTGGTCGCAATATTTGAAGTGCTTAGTGGGCGCATGCAGCTGGTGGCTGCCTTCATGGGCTGCACAAAGATTGGACATAGCAGAAATTTCACCTGGAAGTGGCTGGGAGGATGAGGGCAGGAGTCTGTGTTCTTGAGATTAAAGGACCTGGTCCAAAACACAGGGGCACCAGGCAGTGCTGTGCAGCTAGAATGAAAAAGTGACGCAAGAAGGTGGAGATGAAGTTCTCCTGGCCTTTTCTACTTCGTAGTCCTTTATTTTTCTTTTGCTTCTTTTTTCTTTTTGATACCACGTTTCACTATACGGTTCAGGCTGGCCTTGAACTCACTTTATAGCCCAGATTGACTCCAGCGATCCTCCTGCCTCAGCCTCCCAAGTACTGGGATTACAGGTGTGCAACACGTTCCTGGTTTCTTAGTCTTTTTTTTTTTTTTGGTACCCAGGATTGAACTCATGACTGTGTGCTTGCAAGGCAGGCACTTATGCCTGAGCTAAATCCCCAGCCCCTCTTAGTTTTTTTCGTAAGCTCTTTTTTTCCTGTCTATTTCTGAAGTCTTCCTGTATCTCAGGATTCCGTCCTAATTCTTTTCTCTTTGCTTTTTATACAGTCTTCCTGAGCCATCTCATCTATTTATCTGCCTACTTCTGTTACCATCTCTATGCTGATTTCTAAATCCACATCTTCAGTTAAAATCAATTTCTTTATTTCTGTTTTCCTTGTCTAACTCCAACTTTGCAGTGATCTTTGTCTTTTCTTTTTTTTTTTTTTTTTTTTTTTGAGACAGGGTCAGGCTGGCCTTGAGCTCACTTTGTAGCCCAAACTAGTCTTAAACTCGCAATGATCCTCCTGCCTCAGCCTCCCGAGTGCTGGGATTGCAGGCGTGCACCACCAGGCCCGGCAGTCTTTCCTCACTCTTCACACTCATTCAAGCCCTGCCAACTCAAGTGGGCTACTTCTACTCTAGACTGCTTTCCTAAACTTTGGTCTCTGTGCAGAATTCTTGATGTCTTCATTTGGATGGTTTTGGAGGTGCATCAAACCTCAAAATTCATCCTCTTTCCACGCCCTGTCCCCCAACAACTTTCTCCTTCACTGTTCCCTTCTTAGTGACTGTTCATGCTACCTCCTGAGCTTTTTTAAAAAATCAGTACCAGGGATCGAACTCACGACCGCCTGCTTGCATGGCAGGTGCTTATGCCGCTGAGCTAAATCCCCAGCCCCCTTCCTGAGCTTTTGACGCTAGAAACCCAGAGGTCATCCATCGCTCCTTTGCACTACTCCCGTCCAGTCCCCGAGACTTACTGGTTCTGGTACTAAAATGCCTCTTCTGGGTGCCTTTGATCTCACAGCCCACTTCCAAGCCATTCTTCAGCTAGCGCGACTAAAACACACGTGCTCCCTCCTTTAAACCTGTTCGGTGGCTCTCAGATCGTCCAAACACCCTTAGGTGAGTTCCAGGCCTGCAGGCTTTCTTCCTTGTCTCTGGCTCCAGCTTTGTTTCCCTTACGCTGAGATCACCTCCCCCCCAAGCCTTGTGTGTGTTCTTCCCTCTGCCAGGAACTTTCTACTGTTGGTGGGGTTCTGGGGGCACCGTGGGCATCTTCTAGAGAATTTTCCCAGGTTTTGGTGTCCCAAACAAAGACCTGGACAAGACACATGGAAAAGGTGGTGAGGTTTTATGCTTATTAAAGGTAGGAAATGCAGTGCACAGAGCAAGTGGGGGCCAATTAAAGACTGGGAAAGAAGCATGCTCTGCGGAGTGAAAGCAGGCCCTCAGGCAGAGAGACAGACAGACAGACAGACAGACAGAGACAGAGAAAACATTCCACGAGGTTAATGGTAGCTGTGTTTTGTATCCAAGATCTAAGCTGATTTATCAAAACCTGCTTGACTTCATGCCAGAAGAACTGAAGATAGCACCTGCAGATCGGCTCCAGGTGCAGAGCTTGGGAGCGGTTTTTCAGTGTGTGCACCTATCTCTGTTGATGGACAGGTCATGCCCACTTGTCTGGCTGGTTGACTGTGCCCAATTTGCTGCCTTCCCGTTCCTCTCTCTGGTCCTTCAGGTCTGAAGGGAGGTGAAAAGCAGCTGAAGACAACTTCCTGTGCCCCCTATTCTGACGCGGTTCCGTCCCACAGCAGATAGCAACGCAATGGTGTCGCAGTCCCTGTGGTTCCCCTAGATCTGACACTCAGGGACACAGCCCAGCTCCGCCTCGTCCAGTGTCAGGTTCCCAGTGGTCAGCGGGCATCTGCAGCACCAAACCTGCTGCTGTGTAAGTTTGTTGGACAGAAAAATAAAAAGCTTGCCTGGCGTTTTATATGTTTGTTTTTGTGATCACTGTGGGGATGGTGAAAGGTTTTAATTAGAAAAGCAAACATAAAATTTGGCTTTTGGAAAACCTCTCCATGTGATGTCAGTAGCGACTAGGAAGAGGCGAGGGCTGGAAGCCAGAGGAAGGACACTAAAATGTTCTCGGGATGATCCAGGGCAGAAACCAGGACCTGAGCTAGGAGAGCCACAAGAGGAATTCCTAAAGATGAGTGGGTGATTCTGAGACGGAGTCAGAAGTTTTAGTGTTAAACTGAGTGTGGTGGTGCACACCTGTGATCCCAGCACTTTGGAGACTGAGGCAGGAGGATCGTTGCAAGTTTGAGGTCAGCCTGGGCTACATATATAGTGAGTTCAAAGCCAGCCTGAGCTACATGGTGAGACCCTGTCTTAAAAAACAAAAACGAACAAATCCCCCCCCCCAAAAAAAAACCAAAACCAACCAACCAAACAAACAAACAAATAAAATAAAAAACTGTAGGCCCAGCTGCTTTAACTGGACTAGACCTTTTAACAACCCTGCTATGCAGAGATTTATAATATACCCAGTATAATGTAATTGCAGATTAATGATGAGAATATTTTCCTTGAGGAAGTAGAGAAACTTAATATCTAATACTATTTTCTTGATTAGCACTTAAAGATGACATTAAACCAAAGTTTGTATTAGTTCCTGTCCAGAATTTTTTTTTTTATCGGTACCGGGGATCGAACTCACAACCGCCTGCTTGCAAGGCAGGTGCTTATGCTGCTGAGCTAAATCCCCAGCCCCCAGAAATTTTTTTAACTTTGCAGAAAACTTTTTTAAAAAAAAAATTATGGACTTAACTAAAACATACAGGATAATTGAGATTTTCTAAATCTTTATTTTGTATTTTTTCCCTAGAATTTTATTGTTTTGGATAATCTCACTTTTGGGGTTTAATTTTTATCGGTCCGTGTTTGCAGTATATAATGTTACATTCTTGGGGGGACTTGGTACATGCTCAAAGAATAGCTTAGTTTTTCACCCCTAAGACTTGTTTTAGTTTATTTATTTGTATTTTTGAGACATGGACTCACTATGCAGTTCAGGTTGGCCTTGAGCTCACTTTATAGCGCAGGTTGGTCTGGAACTTGCAAGGATCCTCCTGCCTCAGCCTCCCGAGTGCTAGGACTATAGGATTGTGCCATCACAGCCAGTTTAGGACTTGTTTTAATTCAATGTCTTTTTATTTTATTTTATTTTATTTTATTTTATTTTATTTTATTTTATTTTATTTTTGTCTTTTTCCTTTTTATCGGTACCAGGGATCGAACTCAGGACTGCCTGCTTGCAAGGCAGGCGCTTATGCCGCTGAGCTAAATCCCCAGCCCCTTCAGTGTCTTTTTAAAAAAATTCAGTGTCTTTTTATAATGTTAAATGTAAGAACACAGATATGTGTGCAAGACACATGAAACTTTAAAAACTCGAAATAACGGGTTGAAAGATAACAGAAAGGCCATGCCTGGAGGCGCATGCCGGCAATCTCAGCACTCAGGAGGCTGAGGCAGGAAAATTGCCACTAGTTCGAGGTCAGCTTGGGCTACACAGTGAGATCCTGTTTCAACAACAGCAGCAGAAGAAAAACTGTCTGCTTCTATTGAAAATATACTTTTCCATGGAATCACTACCTTAGTGCCTTTTGCCACGAGAGGGCGCACTGGGATAACATTTTTCAGCATGCGGCCTTTTCTTCCGCTTTGGCAATTGAAAAAAGCAAAGCATTTAGATTAATTCTGCTTCCCATTCATATTCACCAATCCTTGAAAAGCATTAATTTATATCAACAAAAAAAAAATCAGGGAAAACTATGTGCAATGTACGCAACCAGTGTCTGACTCCTAAGGAAAAGACAAACGTTGGAGAATATTTTTGCGTGAGCACGGGTAGCCTTTTTAAAAGAAATCAGTCACAATGAAACCGAGGCTGCCCCGGAATTTTGCTGGGTCAGGAACAGAAAGCCATATTTTGGGGATTAGCGCTTGCCCTTTCCCTTTAGTTCTCTTTCGTAGCATGATTTTCGCTCTGTGTTTTGCCTGGCACGGTGATTATGTGTTGTTACAGCTCAGGCTGCTTCCTTACAAAGTTCCCTCGGTATTTCTGTGATTCACCTATTTTAGGGGCAATTTCACGGCGGTGTCTGCCACAGTTTATTGATTAATTCTGAGGTTTTATGCTTGCCTATCCGGGTGTGGGGGAGAGGAGGTGGAGGAGAAGCTCCTTCTGTTTTGATGGGCTGCAAAGGGGAATTGCAGCCCAGGAGGAGCCGTGCCCAGCACACAGGGACTGAGGGACCCCTGGCCGGTCCTGCTGGCCCGGGAAGGGGGCAGGTGACCTGCACCTGGGCCGGCACAGAGGCCTCCCTGCTGGCTAAGAGAACCCCATGGGCTGTGCTACAGCCGGATCCAAGGGACTGCTCCTTCCAGCCGGGCTGACAGTCGGCCCTGAAATTCCGTGGAGGGACAGAGAACCATGCTGTACCTTCGTGCAGGAAAGAGGATGGTCCTTGAGCTGTTCCCTTAGCGAAGTTAGAGGAGGCTTCTTCAGTCATTGTAAGGACTGCTTAACTGTATGCAAACGGAAAGTTTGCCAAGGATTTATGTAATTTAACTTGGGAGATTTTATTAGAGAATAACATGTCATATATCTTTAGGGGTCCCCCCATGTCATATATCTTTAGGGGTGGGGTCCCCTCCCCCCCGGAGCTCCCCCTTTCTTGGTACCTGGATTGAACTCATGACTTTGCACTTGCCAGGCAGGCACCTGTGCCGCTGAACTAAATCCCTGGCTCTGGTGTTCCCTTTGTACACACTATTAGTTTTTTTTTTTTTTAAGATTGACTCGTATCAACTTATATTTTAAAAATACATTTTACTGCTAGGGTTCAACCCCTAGCCACACCCTCATATTTCCCTTAAATATGTTAGGTTTTACTTTCTAGAACTGGTTCTATCTATCTATCTATCTATCTATCTATCTATCATCTATTTTGGTTTCTGAGCCTGGGTCCCCTTATGTAGCCCAGGCTGACCTCAAACTCACTGCAGTCCTCCTACTTCAGCCTCTTAAATGGGATTGCTGGTGTGCACAACCACACCTAGCTATTTATTTATTTTTTTGTACTCTGGGATTGAGTCAAGGCTGCCCCACATGTTAAGCAATAATTCTATCTCTGAGCTACACTCTCCCCTCTCCTTATGTATTTATTTATTTATTTATGCCTCTGAGCTACATCCCTGGCCCTCCCTTTATATATTTATTTTTATTTATTCATTTATAGTAGTGCTACAGGGAAAAAAAAAAGTTCTGGGTAAAGGGAAATGTACAGAAAGGTCCCATCCAGCTCTGAGGCTTAAAATTGTGTTTTCTACTCATGGTAGAAAAAAATTATATATAGATCTCAATGCTTAGAGTCTAATATTGGAAGTCTAAGAGGTGTCGAATGATAAAGAGCTAAAACAGATTTTTTAGCTTTTTGGTTTTCAAGTCATTTCCCCCTCTGACTTCCTATCTGTCCATTCGGTTTCGGATCTGGTTGAGCATGGGGTGCGTCCAGAGTGCTCAGGGTGCTCAGAGTGCTCCGGGTGCTCAGAGCGGACCTGCCTGCACTCTGGGTGCTGCCGCAGCCACAAGAATGTCCAAAATATGTGGGTGTGAATTTTGGCCAAAGGGTTGTCCAATGCAGAGCGCAGACAGCAGCCGGGACACAGGTCACATTTAACGGAGAATGCACATTCAGCACGGCTTTGTGTTTTTCAAAGAGGTGATTTCCAGCCGCGGAGAAAGAGGGGGCGGCAGGCATTCATGTGGAACCTCGGGGAATCAGGGTCCCTGCACCCGGCTGCGGGCGGAGACTGGCTGAAGTCCTCCCGGGGAAAGGCGAGAACGGGGTTCTGCGCGGCCCAGCTGTGTTCCTGGTTCAGCACCCTAATTCTGCCAGTAGAGAAATCCACCCGAATGGAGCAGAAAAGACTTCAGATTTGGGACTGATTATAACCAATGATGGTAAACGAGTAAAAAGGAAAGTGCGTGCCCTTTCACACACACTGGGAACTGCCAGGGGGCAGAGACGCAGAGCTGTTCTCCCTCGACTCTAAAGAACGCAATCATGAAGAAAACAAGGTGACCAGAAAACATCTACTATTGCATATTAAAGAGTGAAATATAAAACTGATTTTACTACATACTTTATTAGAAATAGTTGCAGTTCAAGAAGTGTGTGTTTGTGTGTGTATGTGTGCATGTGTGTTTTGAATACACTTGGGACCATCTGTAACAAGCAACATAATTGAGCCAGGCATAGTGGCACACACCTATAATCTTAGCCCTCCTGATGCTGAGGCAGGAGGGTCGCTGGGGGTTCAAGGCCAACCAGAAAGAGAGCGCGAGTCCCAGGCCAGCCTGAAGTGCTCAAGTGAGACCCTGTCTTAAAAAAAAAAAAATCGAACCAAACCATAACTAAAGTTTCTTTCTTTTTTTTTTTTTTGTACCAGGGATTGAACTTATGACCTCATGCTTGCCAGATGGCACTTAAGTTGCTGAGCTAAATCCCCAGCCCCTTGTGGTTGTTAAGAGTGAGAGAATACGGGAACACAAAACCATTTTCCCCCACGTTGGTACTGGAAATTGAACCAGGGCCTTAGGCAGGAGCCAGGCAGGAGCTACACTGCTAAGCTACGTCCCTGGCCACGAAAACCATTTTTAAAATGAGAGAGAAAAGGGCTAGGGATATAGCCCAGCAGCACAGTGCCCTCCTGGCAAGCCCAAGGTCCTGAGTTCAATTCCTGGTACAAAGAAGAATTTGAGTTCACTAAGGGAAGTATTAGGCATGAAGTAGGGAAGGCATAGATTATTCGGTTCATTTCATAACTCACAATGTTACCCAGCTCCTTCAAGAGGGGGGAAGATGATGCAGGGGTACGAAATGGGGCATCAAGGAGGTCTAAGCTGTTGGGCCTGCAGAAGGGAAGGCCAGAGAGATCCAAACAATGGAGGAGGACCAGGCTGCCCTCCAGGAGGAGACGGAAGAAACAGCACACACAGCCAGGCATGTGGTGCATGCTTATCATCCCACCTACTCTGGAGGCCGAGGCAGGAGCATCACAAGTTCAAGGCCGGCCTGGGCAACTTAGCAAGATCCCATTTTAAAAATGAAATGGAAAGAAAAACAAGGAAAGGAGTGGTGTGTCACAAAGCTCAGTGGGAGAAAACTTGCCTCATAGGCACAGGGCCCTGGGTTCAAGTCCCAGTAGTGAAAAAACCAAAACCAAAACAAATCGAAGAATTCCACAGATTTAGGATAAATATCAAACCCTCAATACGGTGAAAGCCAGGGAGTTGTGTATGAAGATGCCGTGAGGGTAAGGCAAAGTCTGTGAGGCGGGAATGTGGCTTTAATCTGCCAAAACCTGGAGAATAAAAACGCAAAGCCTTATTTGCAGACCGTGAACATAAGAATAAATTTTATTCTAGAAGGAACAAGGTATGGAAAGTTTATAAGTTGAGTAGAATCGAGGTGATATAGAAGAGATAATTGTGAATAAGATATTGCCTGGAGTCAGCATCAATTATTTTTTATTTTATTTAGTATCAATTTTTAAAGATCATAGCATTTTTGAAGATAATAGCCACGCTTAAATTAGCCTGGGTTCAAATTTCTTACTGATTTCAGATTTAAAATCTTATGAAGGTAGCTGATAGGTAAAATGATAAAATAGACAAAACAAATTTTGGCCGGGGGATTGGCTCTACAGACATCTCCCCCTCGATTCTGTCTCCTTGGCCGCACCGAGCCTCTCACTTCTAAATTGCTTAACGAAGATGATCACTGTGCTCTTGTTCAGAGGGCTAACTTTACAGGAGTTTATATTTTAAAACACTAAAAAACAAAAACAACAACAACAAAAAAACCTTAAGGCCTTTAGTACCTTCAAATAAAACCTCAGATGCTGGAACTTAAGCTATTTTAAAGAAATGTGGGGCCCTTTTTTCACAAAGCAGACCCTTGGAAGGTTCTGTGAGTAGCACACGGCCTCTACTTGTGTAAGATCTGTTAGAGAAGAGCTCTCCACTGGTGGGGCTTGGTTTCTTCTGAAATTGCCCAAGATTTAGAGCGTTTTGCCTAATGAGGCACGAGGGTCATCATGAGCTTGAGGCCATCCGTGAAATTTCTAGCATGAATATAAAAGAATTCTTGTTCCTGTTGCTACCTGCTCTCCCCCTACCCGCCCTGGTGGCCTCTAGAGTTCCCTACACTCAGACAGCAGTGGAAGAGGAAACTCAGGGCTAGATGGGGGAGGGTTCCATGTGGTGGGCGGGTGGCATCCCAAGGTCAGCCGCAGCCTCAGAGCCCATTGGGGGCCAGCCCTGTAGCTCAGCGATGCAGGGAAATCTCCCCAGGGTGCAGAGCTTCAAGCAGGGCACCAAGCTGTTCATTTTACTTAGGACAAGCAAGGCCTGACGTGAGTGCGTATCAGTGAATGGACAGTGGCTGTAGGTTTTGGCTACAGCTGGTCAGGGAGCATGTTTAGAAGAAACTACAAAATTAATGACCAGGAGGCCCAGAGAGGACATCTGTGGGTATGCCTCTTTTCTTTCTTTTTTTGTATCAGGGATCAAACTCACAACCTCATGCTTATTAGGAAAGCGCTGTAGCCACAGGGCTAAATCTCCAGCCCTGCCTTTTTGAATGAGTGAAAAATATGGAGATTTGCGTCCATGTGAGAGCTCATGGAAGGGTGACCTCAGTGGATTAGGATTTTAGGAATCAGGTGGCTAAGCCAATCCTTTCTCCATCCACCTAGCATCACCTGCTGGCCGCACAAACTCAGAGATCCAGGTGGCATGGACAGAGGTTATGCATGGGCCCAGCTGCAAAGGCCTCCTCGCAAGGCCGACCAGGCTTGTGCTCCTGCCGAGCTCTCAGCACTCCGCCGGCCAGAAGCTGAGGCCCACACCGAGTCCCAATATGGCACCATTTCCCCGGTGACCGGCCAGCCACCTGGTGGCGGGTTGATTGCATTGGCCAGCTTCCATCGCCAAAGGGGCAGCGTTTGGCTTTTCCTGGATGGGATACTTATTCTGTGTTTGCCTTTCCTGCATGCAGTGCTGCAGCCAAAACTACCATCTGTGGGCTCACAGAATGCCTTATCCGCAGGATGGCACTTTCCACGGCATTGCTCCTGCAGGATGCACTGCGAGGGTGGCGGTGGGCGCAGGCTGCTGGGCTTCCTCCCGCGTTAACGCCGTGGTGAAGCTCGCGGTCTCCGCAGACCCCGCGGCGCCGCCGCTAGGGGGCAGTACCTCGCGGAGCCGGTGCACGGTTCCCAGCTCTGAACCTAAGTTTATTGAGTGGCAGGGCTCTCCCAAGGACAGGACTGTGGGTTTGGGTATCAGGGGGTGTCAGCGGGAGTGGACCGCTCAGTGTTACCCCTGGCGGTTCACTAGCGGCATTTCTGGGTCCGGTTCTCACCGTCTTAGTGCCGAAATGAGGACGGCTCTTCTGGGATGCACAGGATGATTAACTGCCCTCCTGGCCGAGGCTGCCACTGCTGCCGCCGAGGGGAAATGAGGCTGGAGGTACGGGATATGCTGCTTACGATACAGGACACGGCTTAGGCCACCCCTGAGCTCACCACGTCCCGTGACTCGGGTAACAGTGGCCCAGCATCCCTGGTGACCCAGACTCTTGGACTGAAGGTTTGGGTCACTCTACCCTTTGAAGACCAACACCAAGCCAAGGTGCTTGCTGAAGGCAAACGAATGTAGGTCAAGGGGCAGAAGAAGGCACAAATGAAGACTGTGACTTTTTGTTTGTCTCTTTGAGCAGAGTCTCACTATGCAGTTCAGGGTGACCTTAAACTCTCTATGTAGCCCAGGCTGGCCTCCAACTCATGGCAGTCCTCCTGCCTCAAGCTCTTGGAGTGCTGGAATTACAAGCGTGTGACACCACGCCCAGCCAAAACTGTAATTTTGTGATAAACTGTGACTATTTTGTTTAAAGCTGTTTTTTTTTTTTTTTTTTGGTATCAGGGATGGAACTCATGACCTCTCACTTACTAGGCAAGCACTTGAGCTACTGAGCTAAATCCCCAGCCCCCTTTCATGATTATTTGGTTACAGATACGTTTAGGGATATATATGTATACATATCAAAGCAAATATCTTTTTTATTTCTCTCATCTATATGTATTGCTTTGCGTCCTAGAATTTAAATTACAGTATATCAAGAAGAGCAGACAGCTGGGTGTGGTGGTGCACATCTGTAATCCCAGCAATCTAGGAGACTGAGACTGGAGAGCTGAAAATTTGAACCCAACCTGGGCAACTTAACAACTGGGCAACCTAGCGATTTGGCAGAAACACGTCTTAAAGGGCCAGGATCAATCCCCACTCCCAACAAAAGAAAAAGAAAGAGAAAAAGAAAAAAGAGCAAACCTCACCCGAGTACAGTGTGAGGAGAGGTCTGTGGATTCCAAGTTGACTACAGGCAGACTAGTGATGGTTTGTTTCATGTGCAGCGTGGCTAAGTCATAGTGGGGTGTGCAGTTTTTTGGTCTCACACCAGTGTCAGGGCTCTGTGAAGGTATTTCTTGTATGTGATTAACATCTCACTTCACAGACTTTACACAAAGCAGATTACCTTCTATAAAGTGGGCTGCAGAGCAATATATAATAAAGTTCATTTTTATGAAAAATTCATGTCTAAACCTATGTACACGTACAGGAGAAGATTGGGAAATAACGTACACCAAATGGACTTTGTGCATTATTTGCTGGGTAGTGAGGTAAACCGATGGGCCTAGGCCTAGGGTACTAATGAACTTGGTTCTTTCTGTGATTCTGGGCCCAATCTGGATGAGATGAGAACTGACTCAAATTCAGGGTTTGGGTTCAATGCTGACTTCATGGGAAATTTGATTTAGTTCTTGTCCGGTTTGGCTTATGACCAGAACTGTGGAGAGGATTGAGTTTGTGAACCGAGGGGTTGCTGTATTTCTCTTTCTCTCTCTCTTTTTTAATTTTAAAGAGGTTAAAACAAAACAATAAAACCAATCAAAATAAGTAAGTATAAGTGATACAGGTCTTCAAAACCTTACAAAATCAATAATAGCTACCATAATGTCTTTTGTTGTCTTCAGAATAGCTGCAGATACCTTCGGACATAGTAAAAATCAGACAGAACAGAATAGAAACAATAAAAACAAAACAATGAATGCAATAAAGGACTTCAAAGCAAGCCAATAGTAAACCCAAAACGTCTACCATCATATGCCCTGCTATCTTTTAAATAGCTGCTCATGCCATCAGATTTAACATAACCAAACCGAACAAAAGAGAACAAAATCCCAACCCCCAAAAAACGGTGGAAGTGATATGGTTTCCAGGCGGGGACTGCTCCCTGGGGAGGCCTGATTCTCTCCCCCTGCAGTCTGGGAATCTCTCTTTTTTTTTTTCTGTACTATTTTGTACTATTTCTGTGATCGATGTTCCCCTCACAAAGGGTATTTCTTCCTATGTCCTTTATTCTGGAGGGGGATCCTAATATTCTTTAACACTGTTTTAGTGAGGAGGATCAGTCATTACCCTCGGTATGACCAATTTTGTTTCTCACTTTGCATTTCTAATTGGGCTGGAAGTTGCACAGTATCTCTATACATCAGACTTGTCGCTGTTCTGGGACCATCCTCCTTCCAAACCGAGGGGACGGTGTAGAAGGAGGAGAACAAGGAATGTGTTCGACATTGAGCATCTTTTTTTCTTTTTTGCGACAAGGTCTCATTGCGTAGTACATAGTGGCCTCGGATTTACTATGGAGCCTAAGCGGGCCTCAAACTCACATCGATCCTCCTGCCTCAGCCTCCCGAGTGCCGGTGGATGTGATACACTGCTTGTTATTGGTGGAGTCCTTGCAGGGCTGGGTGGTGCCCGTGGGTGGTTGTCCTAAGGTGGCCCCAGGGGCCAAGTCTTGTATCCCCGCATCATCTGGTCACTGGGGATGTGACTGGCAAGGCTGCTCCCTGCCTCTGGATGACAGCTGAAGGGGGAGGACGTTGGCTCAGCTGACACCATCAGCCAACAGTGCTCCTAGCAGCTGGGGCAGCAGCTGTCACTGAAGAGTGTCCTGCTGTCGCGGTCACAGTGTCAGCCTCACAGACCTGTTGTGTGCTGAGCTACATCTCTATTTTTATTATTATTATTTTAAATTTTGGGACTGGATCTAAATAAGTCACTAAGTTGCTGCTGATCTCAAATGTGGCATCCTCCTGCCTCAGCCTCACAGTGCTGGGATTCTAACTTTAAATGCGAATTATTCAGTTACCATTTCTTGCTGTTTTCATTGTTGTGTGCATGTGAAATGCTGTTTATCCCTTCTGAACTTTCCTGTCTCCTCAATTTGAATTGTGTACTTAGATCTCTCTGGTGTGTTTAATAAAAGCTCACAAAGTCTCAGCAAGATGCGGTGGGGTATGCCTGCCATTCCAGTTACTCGAGAGGCTGATGCAGGAGGATCTGAAATTGGAGCCCAGCCTGAAAAACACAGTGAGGCCTTGTCTAAAACAAACAAACAAACAACCCACAAAAATAGTTATTTATTCTACCTTCTTGAAAGATAGTTCAATGCTTTAATTAGAACAATGAGTCATGTATTAGCAGTGATTTATTTCGCTATCATATCATCCTTTTAGATAAGCTCATAATTCCCCCCAAGTTCTTATTTTAGGCTTTTAAAAGTCATAGTTGAGCTGGGCACAGTGGTGCATGCCTGTGAGGCTGAAGCAGGGGGATCACTGTAAATTCGAGGCCAACCTGGGCCATCTTGTTATACTTACCCGGAGGATAAAAACTCTGCTTCAAAATCTGTAGCATCTCTTGGCTTATAACAGTGCCCAGCATAGAGCTCAAGGCCAGCCCGAACTACCTAATGAAACCCTGCCTCAAAAAGAAAAAAAAGTCCTTAAAAATCATAGTGCAAATAATGGATCACTAATGCTGAGTTAATTTCCATGATGATGAGATAGAGAAAATATTTTAAGACATAGGGAAATAAGATTATTAGGGTCTAATAATTTATCTCAGGTTTTACTAGGATCTGATTAACTCATGGCAATTGCACAATAGAATGAGTTTTAGTCCATTAAAAGTTAAAAAGGAAAAAACATATTAAAAAGGAACCAGGAGTGTAGCTCCATGGGAGGAGAGCTCAAGGTTAGTAGATGCAAAGCACTGGATTTCATTGCTAGTACTGGAAATAAAGGAGGGAAGGAAGGAGAAGAAGCGGAGGAAGAGGATGAGGAAGAAGAGGACGAAGAGGAGGAACAAGAAACTTGCAGAGTTCAAACCCAGAGCCTTTGCTCTAACTGCTCTTTTGCACATCATGTCTGCGTCTCTCTCTCTCTCTGTCTCTCTCCCTCTACCTCTCTCTGGTCTTTTTACTGTACTTACTAGGAGGACAGGAACTGTGCTCTGAAACCTATAGCATCTCTAGTACCTCATTGCTTGTAGTTAATGCACAGTACGTGGCCCCGAGCTAAACACACGGACAGCTTCAGTCACCCAGCTTAGCATCCAGTTAGCGTGGGTGAAGGCATCTAAACATTTTCTTTATCGCCTGTGTGCTCTGACGAGCAGGTTGTAGGCTCTGGGGTAAGAAGATCAAGACACAACCCTGTCGGGGCTGGGGATTTAGCTCAGCGGCATAAGCACCTGCCTTGCAAGCAGGCAGTCGTGAGTTTGATCTTCGGTACCAATAAAAAGGAAAAAGACAAAAAAAAAAAAAAAAGACACGACCCTGTCCTCAAGGACCCTGCAGTCTAGGCGGGCATGAGGGCAGGGACGGGAGAATTTGTAAAAGGCAGGTGGGTGGGTAGAGACAGCTGGCTCTGGAGAGTGGCACCTTCCCTAGGAGTGTCTCCGCTGGGCAGGAGAGAGTCACTGTGCAGTTCCTGTGCTACCCCAGCAAAGGAAACTTTCCTCTCTATTTAAATGTGGCCTGTCTTAAGGATTTTTAGGAAGACCTTTTCATTGTATCTTGTGTTCCAAGAAATCTTTTCAGTTTATTATAGATGACAATCTGATTGGCCATCCTCTTTTTTTTGTTGTTCTTCTTGGAGCACAGGAAGTAACTTATACTTCCTGTTATACACGGTAAAAGTTACATATAGTACTGGCAAGTATTCTTTTTTCAGGGTATATCATTTTTATTTTATATTTTATTTATTTATTTATGTAACAGGAATTGAACTCAGGACCTTGCGCTTGCCAGGCAGGCACTTATGCCATTCAGCCATATCCCTGACCCCTCAGGCTATATAATTTTTTAAAAAAAGTTTTCATGGTAAATTTGTTTTCTTTTCTTTTAGTTAGGATCATTGCAGTCCTCTGTCATATTGCCAAGATTTCCAGGTTGCTTTCAAATTGTGAGCCTGAGATCTGACTATGTTCCTTATCAGAGGATCTTTATGTTCTGTTTCTCTCTTTTCTCCAATTCCCTGTTTTATAGACACAACAGACTAGCACAGAAGTAATGTTGTACAAGTCACCGTTTCCCCGTGGTAAATAACCTGCGCCTTCTGCTCATTGACAGACCACGCACACAGTCTCCTCTTGAATCCAGCTTTAACCAACAGGCTGCAGAGGGAAGGACGCTGTGCGGGGTCCAGGTTTCAGCCCTCGGAAGCCCTCTCGACTTCCTGGGGGACCAGCTGTCATGTCCTGTGTCTGCCCTACACTGCCAGGCTGTGAGCAGCTGCCCCCACACATGGCCTGTCCATGAGCCCAGCGTAGCCGCATGGAGAGGCCATGTGGAGAAGAACCAAACCCTTGGCCAACAGCCCCTGCCGATCCTCCAGCTGACAGCCGGCCCCAGCTTGCAGGTCAAGAGCCAAGAGCAAAGCCGCCTTGGCAGGAGGGCCCATGGTCAGTTGCGCTGGCCCAGCTGCTGCGCTGAGCTGGCCTTGCCAAGCCTTGCTGGAACTGCAGCACGGTGAGCAGAGAGTTCGCCTAAGCCAGCATTTGGGGCAGTAATTTGTGACATAGCGAGAAATGATGGAAATGCCCTCTCTATGCAAGGCTTTAAAAAGTCTCTAAAATGAACTAGTTGAATGAGATAATCATATAAACCTTCTGTTCTGTAGAGGGGACCTAACTCGTCCATGGCCCCTCAACCTCTGCCTGCGTCCCTGCGGGCTTCTTATAGGTTAGCATGTGATATGCATTTGATACTCACTGATCTTGTTAAAGTTATTCTGTTTTCCCCTCAATCCACATCTCAGGCCACGTCTCTAGCTTGCTCCAACCCTTCTATATACCGTGTAGAAGGTTTTCTTCTCCAGGGTGCTAGCACCGTGTTCAGCCTGGTGACGTGTCCACGTCACGAGCTTGCTGTCTTCTCCCTCATCTCGTTCGCCGACCTCCCAGCTGCGTTCTCACAGCTGGCCTGGCTGACTCACTCTCATCCTTTTGGCTCTCAGAAAATCCTGCTGGCATCGTTTCTAGGGCTCAGGCTCCTGCAACTTGCCTTTCCCGTCATTCTGTTGATTCTGGCTCAGGCGTACCTCTAAATGGGTCACTTTTCCATGACACCACATGCCCGTTCCTTGAATTTCCTATGAGTAATTTGTGCTAGGAGGAAGTTAATGAGAAAAATGATTTTTAAAAATGGAATAAAGCCCAGAATTTTCTTAAGTAATCATCATCCATTAATTATGCTTCAAGACTTCTGTGGTGGGATGGGAAACCACTAATTCTTTTTTCACATCACTTGGAATTCATGTCTCAGAATATGATAGCACATCTGTTCTCCTCGAGCCGAATTTGTTTTGGAAGAAAATGTTTCCTAATAAATACTGTCCAGTCGTTTCCGAAGGATCTTTAAGCTTAGAGACTATTAAAGCGATTCTCAGCGTTTTTTTCCAGCGACTTTCAATTCTAGCCTCTGCTGACCATCTGTTTGTTTGCTTCAGAAAGAGTCCCAGACATAGCCTAGAGTCATCCTGAGTCATCTTAACAGGCTCACTGGAGCATGGGCTGTAACCCCAGACTTCCCAGGATTGCTTTGGGAAAAAAACCCTTCAGGCCACGTTTGGACCCACCTATCCTGTCTTAGAGAAGATGCAGTCAGAATGCCTAGGGGCCACGCGTGCTATCTGGGTAACAGCAAGCTAGAAGAGCTGAACTACGGGACAGGGCCATGGTAAAGCTGACATAACACGCGTTATTACGATGTAAGGCACTGGTGCTGCCATTTCTCTCCCTGCTCAATCTGTGGAAAAGCACCTGTTAGAGGTTCCTTCCCACCCCCATATCAGGAACCAAACTCAGGACCTTGTGCTTGCCAGGCAGGCACTTGGGGTGCTGAGCTATGTCCCTGGCCCCAGAGGCTCCTTAAATATCTGCCAAAGGTTTTTCCAGGAACAGTATCAATTACTTGACTGTATCCTTTTCTACTGTAGTGAATATTTTTGTCTCGTTTTGCTTTTGGTTGTTTTTGTCTGGCATCTCTTTCCAGGAAGTGCCTTTCCTCTACTTCTTGAGATTCTGATGGGCTTCGACTCTCAGGCCTTATTTATTTGACAACCAGCACATGGACCAGGCGTGGCCAGTTATGGAACCTCCTTTTTTGTCTAGACATGGGATTGGCTTAGGTGTGGGCCATGGATACAAATTGGCCAATCAGAAACTTTCACACACTGGCAGATGATGGTAAAAGGTTGCTTCCACAGAACTAGGATTAGGATAGGTTAGGATAGAGCCTGGAGTCACACGTAGTAACATTCCCAAGTCTATGGAGTCTGTCTTAGATTAAGCGAAAACTAACACACAGGAACAGAGCAGAAACACAAAGAGAAAGTAAAAAATGCCATTACTGGTCTGGCCCTGGGTACAACTGTGATTGAACTTCTCAAGAGAACCTAATCATTTATTCTGTTCCTTCAACTCATTGAAATTATATTTGTATCATTTCTAATTCATGGGTCACAATGACAACTTATTCTACTAGGAAATTTTATGCAATCCTAAAAATATCTTTCTTCTTAGAAACATGACAGTCATTAAACTTTAGAACAGTTTTCATAAAATTTGGTCATTTTCAGCCAGAAGTACAAATGGCCTCCCTAATCTGGACAGGTAGGGCCTTGCTTTGAAATCTTTAAAAAAAAAAAACCCTTACTGGGAACCTTACTGAGACCCTAGCCTAGGGAATATAACTATTGCTTCGGTCTACTCTGAAGTATTTGGAAGACAGGATTCAAATGAGTAACAAAATTAAGGAACTCTGGCTGAGGTTCCTTCTTAAGAACGCGTGTTGAGGGTAGGCAGTGTTGATTTCAAGACTTACTGGAGATCCATGAGGGGTGGACCCACTGGGCGTGAGCTACTTTCTGACATGTGCGTCAGGAGCAGGGAGAAAAATACTTCCATGCACATGTGATCAGTAATTTTGTTTTATTTCCAACTCTCAGTTTTGCGAGGAGGTGTTTTTATCTTTACAAAGCAAACTAGCATAATTCTCTAAAATTTTCCAGTTTCAGAATGAGCATGTCCTCCTTCCTTTCCTTCTTCTTCTTTGTACCAAGGATCGAACTCATGACCTGGAGCTTGCCAGGCAGGCGCTTACACCACTGAGCTAAGCCCCCAACCCTCTGCCTTCCTTTCTTGCCTTTCCACATTTTTACTTGAATTTCATCTTTTCCCATTGATAAGTGGTTTTCAGTTTAGAGCATGTCGATATGCTATATGTTAAGGTATCTTAAACTCATTTTGAAGTCAGAGAAATGCACACACATACATGCTAGATAAGGCTGCAGGAAATACTAACAGAGCGGGGTACTGCCTTTGGATTTAGTCCCATCCATTAAACATCCACCAGCGCATTGGAGAACTAGTAAAAAGGATCTTTTGATAAATTCTTAAACCTGATAAAAATACCATCTAACAGCTGTATGCGAAGAATTATGCCAAATATGGAGAATAAATTGAAGACGATTTGGTTCTTTGCCCTTAAAGGACCTAGCAAGGAAACAGACCCAGTTTCCCAGGTAGCTGGAGGGGTTCCTCTCCCATTAAGCTTGCATACCTGTGTCTAATGCAGTGTGTCTCCTAATTGTTTCCTTAGAGAGTCACATCTCCCTTCAGAAGAAGAACTCTACATTGGGCCAGCTGACTGTCTTCTTCAATTTTGCATTCTCACTGGCTAACACTGGCGCAACAGATATTTAATCAGAGTGTAATGTTGATTCAGTTAGTGAAATGCATAACCCAAGTTGACTTAACAATGCTTATGGGTGTTGATTCATACAAGAACTCCAGTGGAGGGTGGGTGTCTGTGTTGATGGATCCAGCTGTTCGACTTGTCAGCAAAGACAGCGGTCCTTGGGTTCCTCATTCTGTTTCACTTTTCAGGCTGGTTGCTCGGATGGCTGGGGATGGCTGCCAGTGCAATAAGGTGGAGTGATAGTTTGACATGGGCAAGAAAAGACAAGGAAGGAGAGAGAGAGAGAGAGAGACAGAGAGAGAGAGACAGAGAGAGAGAGACAGAGACAGAGACAGAGACAGAGAGACAGAGAGACAGAGAGATGGAGAGAACACAAGCTGGAGTGAGTTTGGGGAAAGAGGAAAAGCTTCCCCAGAAGTCTCTCAAATGTCTTGCCATATCCCATTGGTTAGAACCGAGTAGCGTGCCACTCTTTTGCTAGGAGGAAAGGGAGTCCATTATTCCGAGCTCTCCACGATGGCATTATTGGTATTTTGGGCTGGATAACGCTTTGTGGTGGTTGTTTCTTATATTATTTGATGTTTAGCAGCATCCTTGGCCTTTATCTAGTGGCATCACTAACCCCACCTCCACTCCAGTTGTGACAACTGTGTATCTCCAGATAGTGCCAACTGTCCCTTGGAGGGCAAATAGTTTTCTGATTGTAAGTGACCATTAGATAATTTAAGATTACTGAGGGTGGATCAGCTTTGTGTAAAGTGAAGGGGTATTTTACTTACTTTCTTTGTTGCTGAGATAAAATACCCAACACTGACTCTTAAGGAAAGAGAGGTTTATTTATTTATTTGTCTTTTTGAGATGGGGTCTTGCTATGCAGTTTAGGCTGGCCTTGGGCTCACTTTGTAGCCCGGGCTGGTCCTGAACTTGCAAGGATCCTTCTGCTTCAGCCTCCCGAGTGCTGGGATTATAGGCATGCGCCACCACACTGGGCAACGCTCTGCTTTTTAACCCTTCTTGGGATGCTCAGCTCACGGGTCTAGAGTTCTTCTGTCTTCACAGCGCCTTGCCGGGGTCTCTGAGCCCCCCCCCCCCCCACCTCGACTGAGATGGGAGCTATCACCAGCAGTTTTGCAGGTGGCATATAATGCAGTCCTCGGCTCACCGATCACAAAAAGTTAGTGATAAATGTCTGCTAGAAACCATAAATCCATGATTTTTTTAAACCTAAGTAAAACTCATGGGTTTTCCAAGGGAACACCCACAGAAAGCAGTCTGAGAAAAAGCTGAGTTTCCGACAAGGACATGGTTTCCAAAACTGACTTCGGATGTGGCTACAGAAGCCATCAAATATAAAAAAACCTCTAAGGGGCTGGGGCTTGTGGCCTGGTGGTAGAAATCTTGTCTGGTGAGTGCAAGGTCCAGGGTTCAATCCTTCCCTACAGCAAATAAACAAGCAACAAAACTGAATTGGGGGTGCTCAGGTGGTTCAATCAGAGAACGTAATATATCAAAATTCCTGTGAATGCGGATTGGACCGTTGCTGCAGATCAGAGCTTAGTGTATAGTTCCCGCTCTTTCCTTGGGATTTAACTGCAGTTCTGCTGTCTTTGTCACATCACTGCCCGTTGGCTGTGGGACCTCATGGCTTAAGAATCACTACTACAGAAGGACAAACTCGATGGACAGAACTGCGTGGCACTCAGGATGGTGGCCTCTGCAGTGGATGTGGTGCCTGCTGAGCCTTGAGTTGGCTTCCTCAGGAAGTGGGGGAAAGTGTTCTTACCTCTCAGAGGAGGAGTATGCATGGATGCTTAGGGGCCAGAAAGGTGGTTTGTAGGAGAATCTACCAAATTGGCCTCAGTTATCCATTCTGTAAGCTTTCTGATAGAATTTTTCGGCGCGGAAGGGAACCATCTGATAGGATTTTGGAGCGGCTGAAAAGATAAGACGTATGAAATATAAATAATCTTTATTTTAAGAATGTAGAGAGAGACCCCCTGACCCTTCGGGGTCTGGCATTGTCTCTGGGGGCTGGCATTCTCTCCGCCAGACACGTGGAGTGGGGGCATACATGTAGCTTAGGTTTGGGATGGTGCCTAAGGGCATTAGTGATGCACAGGTAGCCCACTGGAATTCATTTCAAGCCACAGGTAAATTCCTAGGGCGGGAAGATGACCTCAAGATAGAGCCCCTTGGTTCGCCTCCAAGGCTTTACGGGCTACAGTGTCCCATCTGGGGCAAAATCCTTTCACGTTCCATTCCCAATTCCCCTTTATCCTGCTCTTTTTATTTTTTCCTGTACTAAAGATTGAACCCAGAGCCTTTGCACTGAGCTACAATCTTAGCCTTTTTATATTTTTAAATTGGATACGTGGTCTTGCTAAGTCACTAAATTTCCCAGGCTGAGTGCAAGCTTGTGATTTTCCTGCCTCAGTTTCCAAGAATGCATGGCTGGCTTAAATCTTCCTTTTAGTAAAATAACCTCCATTTTTTGGGAGGCAGGGGCCGGGGTGCATGGCTGCCGAACCAGAAACTGCATTTCCCAGAGGCCCGTGCAGGTCCCAGGGCTGCACATCTCGGTTTGGCCAGTGAGTGTAGGCAGAGATGAGCGTGGCTGCGCTCTCCTGTCACTTTTTCCACGCAGCCTGCAGCGCGGTGGGGAACCCATTTTTCTATTCAGATGAGAGCTTCATTTAGTAAACTTTCTTTGCAGGGATCAGTGACCTTTCTTTGCAAGGATCAGTGACATTTTAAGGGGCAGATAGGAAATACTGTGGCATAAAGGCCCAAAGAATCCCCGTCACAGCTATTTAAATGTGCCTTTGTTTGCTCCAAAGCACCCATAGACAAGACTCACACAGATGGGCTTGGCTGTATTAAAGCATCTTGTATAAAGCTTTCTGCCCCTGCAGGTGACCGCTCGGAGCCTGCAACTACTTATTTGCTCTGTGCTACTGGATCAACCCTGCAGACAATCTCTAGCTCCCTGTATGACCCCACGAAAGAAAACCACCCTACACACTAGTCGCCTGAAGGAAACAATTCTTCACTCTCGTTCATCACTGTTCAGTTCAGCTGCTCAGTATCCTAATGCAACTACACTTCCTGTGAGAAATACTTGTTTACGATCAGGTTCTACCGGAAGTAGTATTATTTTATTTTGCTCAATACTCTATTCCTAGGGAAAGGATGATTGAAGAGTAATTTCCTCAAAAACCTGTGGCGAGTCTTTCTTGGTACTGACACCGTATCACGTTCCTTGGTTTTGAAGATGCCGGCTGAAAGAAGCTTAGTTGCTTTGGTTTTTGTATTTAATTCCTTTGGTTTTGTATTTAATGTGAACTCTCTGTGAGAGTGAAAGTGATCATTGTGAAATGAGTTGTACTTACTCACTTATTAGTAAGGATTCAGTGAATGACATTTTATTAAATGCAGGTTAGTTGCAGGTTCCTAAAAGCAGTATACTAGTAAAGGAAATTCTCCTGTGTTGCCTAACATATTCATATATTGATCATCATTCAAAAGCATTTTGTGCTCTGCTGTTGTCAGCTTTTTTTTTTTTTTTCCCCCTGGGACAGGCCTCACTATATAGTCCAGACTGGCCTCAAACTCACTGTGTAGCTCAGTCTGACCTTGAACTCATGGTGATCCTCCTGCCTCAGCCTCCCAAGTACTGGCATCACAGGTGTGCGCTACCATGCATGGCTATTGTCAACTTCTTTTTTTTTTTTTTTGTACTGGGAATCAAACTCAGGACCTTGTGCTCGTCAGGCAGGCACTTATGCCGGTGAGCTATATCCCCAGCCCCTATTGTCAATTTCTTAAACCACATTTTTTTCTTTTTGTACTGGGGAATTGAACTCATGGCCTCAAGTATGCTAGCCAAATACTGCTTGCTCCCCCAATCCACTAAACATCATATTCCTTCCCTTTTTTTTTTGCTGTGTAGTTCAGGCTGGACTTGAACTCACTATGTAGCCAGGTTGGCCTTGAACTCATGTAATCCTCACTTCAGCCTTCCAAGTGTTGGGATTATAGGCGTGTGCCATGCCTGGTTTAAACACTTTACATTTTCTATTTTTTTTTTTTTTTTTTTTTGTCTTTTTGAGACAGGGTTTCACTATGCAGTTGAGGCTGGTTTTGAAATCACTTTGCAGCCCAGGCTGGTCTCAAATGCTCAGCAATCCTCCTGCTTCAGCCTCCTAAGTGCTGGGATTACAGGTTTGCACCACCACACCCGGTCAACACTTTTTAAATATATAATCAAAACGAAGTTCAGAAGAATAGTGGAATACTTTCCTTCACATTGTTGGTAGCTCACTAGTTTTCTGCCTTCTCCTCTTCTCTCTTTTTACTATTTATTGATTTATTTATATGCAGTATTGGGCATTGAATCCAGGACCTTTGCAGGGAGCTGTATCTCTAGCCTTTTTTAAAACATTTTTTAAATTTTGAGACAGGGTCTTATTAAGTCTCCAAATTTCCTAGGCTCAGAGTTGAACTTGTGATTCCTTGCTGTAGCCTCCCAAGGTGCGGACTACAGTCCTGCAACCCCACACTGGCCTCCCACTGTTTCCTGCCGAGCAAGATAAATAATTAGTCTTATTGAAAAAGAGAATTTACTAACTGAGCAGTTGGAGAGACTGTGTTGTAATTTTTTTTTTTTAAAGTTGGTATCGATTATGCACATTACAAATAGATCTTCATGTTTCCTGTTGTCATTTATCTTGGTCTTTAATTTATTCCACTTTGTATTTCTCATGTAAGAGAAACCAGGAGGTAGGTATGCTTGTGTGTCTGATTTATTTCACTTAATATTATAATCTCAAGGTGCATCCATTTTCCTACAAATGACTCAGATTTATTCCTCTTTATGCAGAGGAGTACTCCGGGTATAATACCACATTGATGTTGTCCACTCATCTGTTGGTGGACATATAGGCCACTTCCAAGACTTAGCTGAGATGAATTATGTTGCTGTAAACATGGCTGATGGGTCATTTGCAAATGGTAAGGGAACCAAGACATAGAGGAGGGGGAAGGAAAGGAGGGGAGGGGGTACAAAAAGGATTAAGATGCAATGTGTACGTGAATCAGTTCCCCAGGATGACTATAATCATTCTGTACTGCCAGCATGGACTAATAAAAATAAATATTCAATGCATTCTTTTCTGCTTTACTTTCTTGTTTAAATAAAAGCATCTGTGTGCACTCTTTAGTGTTCTTCTCTCTGTGGTAAATATCCAGAGAGACCTGGACATTTATTTGCTTCATTATTTATTCATTTACCGTCTTTCATCTTTTTATACCAGAGTTTTACAAGTACCAAGTGATGCTTACAGGACCAGTTTGGAATTTTGCAGCAGTAGCTGTGGTCGCCTTAGGAAAGCGCTTGTCATGTTCCTTATTTGTGTGTTATTTTCTAAACATATTCAAGGCAGCGCCCCCTGAGACAGCTGTGACAATAATGCCCCACCATGACAACAGAGGAACAGCCCAGAGCCCAGCAAAATAACGTTTACTTGGCAGGGGAGAGAGAATAGAGGCTTTTCACAGCTCTTTGGAAATGCTAATAAGGTCTCAACCTTGAACTGTGTTTGCATTTTATCTGGGAAACTCTTTCTAGTGACGATACCAGTGGTTTAACAAGAAGAAAAGGATCCCGAGTTAGGCGATTGTAGATTAGCAGGTTTATGAGAAGGGTTGGTGCAAAGTCCAGGTGCATGCTCCTCCCCAGGGAGAACAGGGCATCTGGGGACACTCTCCAGCCTGCAGAAAACCTCTCTGGGTCTATCAGTTTTCAGGGCAGGCAGGCATCTCCCCCAGGCACAGTGCTGTGTTCATGTGGATGAGACACGTTGACGGTGCGTAAACTCTAATTTTGGTCCTGTGAATAGCTTTCGAGCGTCCTGGCCTTTCTGTCCTGCGTTGCCTAGTGGAATGTAGAAAAATATTATGAATTGATGGCTCAGTCTAGTTGAACTCAACCTTCACACTCATGCTTATCTCCTGAGAGCTGGCAGCAGTTGTTTAAATAACTTGTCGCAGGAATTTTGCTTTGTGGGGGTCTTTAGACTATTCATGTTGTTGGGACCCAGCAAAGGTGGACCCTTTGCATGCATAAAACATGTGCAAGTTGGGAGCTGAGTAGCCATGTGGAAGCATTCCTCTCCCTTCCTGGGCCTCGTTCCGCTGGAGTCCTCGGATGGATGGCGCTTTCCTTTGGTGATTTATCTGGGTTTTTGGTGTCATAAATCCCATGATTAGATAGGCTATTAAGAATTCCCACAGTTAACACTTTGAATTATCTGGGCACTTCTAGTTCTTCTTTACTCTCTCTTCTTTCTTTTTGGGACAGGGTCTCACTCTGTAGTTCAGGCCGGCTTTGAATTTACTGTGTTGCTATGTAGCTCAATCCGGTTAAGTTAAGGCAATCCTCCTAGCTCAGCCCCTGGAGTGCGAGTATTACAGGATTTGCCACCACACCAGCTCTGCTTCAAAGAAACTTGAAGAAGTATCTATGAAAAACTATCAATTCTTTATTTTTTGAGTTAGTAAATTATACTAACCAATTCAAAAAAATTATTCAAGGGACATTGTTTAAAGACAGATATTAAAGGTAATAGCAAACATGATTGTATCAATCAAGACACCTAATAGCTGTGAATACTTGTTTGAAAATTTATCTTTTCCAACCAAAGGAACTTGATTAGCAGGTCCCTTAGAACTCACTATTACTTAACAGTGGATGTCACATGGTGTTATGGCTTGTGTAGGTTGTCCCCCCAAGGCCTCAATGGTCATAGGCAAGGCTTTGTCAGAGATGACTGGATCCAGAATGTGATGCTGAAATTGATTCATGGTGCAATGCTAGGCTCAAGGGCATCGAGATTAAGGGTACGAGTGTCACCCACCCTGAGAAGCCTGGATAAGGCACAAGGGATAGAAAAAGCTGTGGTCATTCCTCGCTTGCTTTAGCTGGGTTTTGCCTGCCATGACTGCTTCTCCTCTGTGGTGCCCCTCTGCATGCCACTCGGCCTTGGAGCCAGCCATCTGCGGACTGAAACCTCTACAAACTGTAAACCCAAATCAGCTTTTTTTCCTTTAACTTTGGCGTTGGGAATTTTGTCTCAGCAACAAGAAAAACAGGAGGGATCCAGTTAATATAGGGCCTGGGAATGTGGCTCAGGGGTTTCTGCATGAAGCCCTATGTCCAATACTCCTCTGTGAAAGGAGGATGCCATGTATATCTCTGTGCAGGTGTCCATAGCTTAAAGAAACATTATGATATCTAAACTATACTGTGGCTAATATGTATACATTTAGTAGTCTCAGCAATAAAGTGTTGAAAGTCATGTTTATGCTGGCTTCAAATTAAAGTGGTTTAGAAACCAAAGCATAAATTCATAATAAAAGTTTTCAGAGTTTTGACAACAAGTATCATTTTTGCTCTTTTAAAATAAAGATATAAGGGGCTGGGGATTTTAGTTCAGTGGCATAAGCGCCTGCTTTGCAAGTGTGCAGTCGTGAGTTCGATCCCCGGTACTAAAAAAAAAAAAAAAACAAAAAACCAGCATACAACCAGGAATATAGCTCAGCAGCACAAGTGCCTGTCTGGTAAGTGCAAGGTCCTGAATTTGATTCCCAGTATTAAAAAATAATTCCAGTGCCAATACTTTGGTTGTATTCCATATTCCATGAACTTGGCTCTTTGACACTGTTACATTAAAATAAAAATATATGTATATATATATGTATATATATATATATATTTAAGTAAAATAATGCTTTTATTATTTATTTTAAATTATTTATTTACTTATGTATCCCAGCCTGGATTCTGGCTTGTTGTGATTTTCTGCCTCAGTCTCCTGAGTGCTGGAGTTACAGGTGTGTGCCATCATAACGTGATAAGTAATGTTTTTAATATATTTAATAAAATAATACTTCATGTCGTTAAGTAAAAGCATTTGGGAAAATTTCTTCTGAAGATTTATCAGAGATAGTTCTATTATGATATAAACAACTGTATAAATACAACAGTGTTTTGCTATTTTTCCACCTCATATTGATATTTTATATATTTTACTATTTCTTCTCTCTTTCTTTCTTTTTTGTGGCGCTATGGATCAATACCAAGGCCTTGAGCCAGGCATGGTGGTGCATGCCTCTAATCCCAGAACTGGGGAGGCTGAGGCAGGAGGACTGCCATGAGTTTGAAACTAGCTTGCACTGCATAGTGAGTTCCAGGTCAGGCTAGACTGCAAAAAACCAAACCAAAACAAAACAAAAACCCCAAGGGCTACATCCCAAGTCCTTAATATTTCAAGTATTATTTAACAACATGGTTTAAAAATTTAGTTGAGCCTAAAAATTTTGGGATTTTTTTTTTTTTTTTTTTTTTTTTTGTCGTTTTCCTTTTTATCGGTACCAGGGATTGAACTCACGACTGCCTGCTTGCAAGGCAGGCGCTTATGCCGCTGAACTAAATCTCCAGCCCAAGCCTAAAAATTTATTTTAACAAAATTTCTATTGTTGGATACTTAGATTGGATTCATTTTCTCCTTATTATAGTAAGATGCAGCAGAATACCATGGAAACATTGGACAAGAATCTTTACATACATCTTGGTTATTTCCTTACAATAAATCCCTAAATCTAAGGTTACCGGGTTCAGGGTTATAGCCCCATTTTATTTTATTTTTAAAACATTGTTAGTCCATGCTTGCGGTGCGCCACGATTACAGTCATCTTAGGGAGTCAGTACAAGGACATGGCACACCTTTGCTGTTTTTGCTTTCTTTTCTTCCCCCTTCTTTTAGGTGAAATAATTTGTAAAGTTGGTATTTTGAGGTCTATAGTTTCTTTCAGTTTCTGTGTATAAGAAGTGAATTGGCAGGCCAGGGATATAGCTTAGCACAGTGCCTGCCTAGCAAGCATGAGGCCTTGCGTTCGATTCCTGGTACAAATAAAAAAAAAAAAAGAATAAATTAACACAATGGCCACCTTCTAGGGGTTAGGAACTGAGGATTGAGCCCAGGGCCTTCCCACTGAGCTAGATTTCATTTTTTATTTTGAGTCAGGGTCTGACTGAGTCACTACATTGTCCAGGCTGTGCTTTAACTTGCCTCCCCCAGCCTCCATGTTCCAAAATGCCGGGATTCCAGGTGTGCACCACCGCGTCCAATGTTTTTTTTTTTGGAGTGGGAAAGATAGTTTTGGCTTGTTTAGGGAGCAAAGCTTTTCTAGCAGCTGTGCCATTTTGCAAGCATTGAAAATGTCTCCGGGGAACGAGGTGGCTTTTGGGTCCCCAAATACAGCAGCTACAGGCATGATGTTATCACCTGTGCTCTTTGGGTAGGTGTGTGTGGGTGGTGGGGGGTAGTCGGGGACCTTAGAAAAAGAGGAGGCTGATGACAGACACTTTGGGAATGACACCAAATCAGACAAGAAAGGATTAAGTCCAAGTCGAGAGTGGGAGCCTGAGCAGCCTTTAATCAATCTCAAAGAGCACTCATCAGCACTAGTGAAAAGCCTTTCTTGTGCCCCAAAACAAAGGCTTATGCAATCGCTTGACAAAGCATCCTTGGGTGTGGATAGGGTTTAGTCACTGACCCGGGTCCCCAGGGGTGCATCACTTACAGCAAGCACCCACACCCGCGAATGTGGCTGTCTATGATTCATTATTAAAAATACTTAGGCTAGAGGCAATTGTGTTTTGAGTGCAAATGAAATCCACAGGCACTGGAAAAAAAATAAAGGCTTTTCTGTGCTGAGCCTGCCAGATGTGCTGAAAGCTGTTGTATGCTTGACTTTTCACTGTGAGGGAAGGCGGGGATTTCTTTACCAGGGATAAAGGACCAGGCTAAGCCGCACCCTGTCTTCTATCTCAAAACTCCAGCTCCTCACAGCATGAACCACATTTCAGAGGCTGAGTGGCCACATCAGGCTAAGGGCTACCATCCTTTTTGATTTTGATTTTGTGATATGTTCATATTTTTCTCTTTGAAATAAAATGCATATAAAAAAAGAAATAAAAAAGAAAGAACAAAGAACAAAGGCCGCCATACTGGACATGGCATCATGTAGAATTTCTGGGAAGGTGGCAGAACAGCGGAGAAACAGCTCCCCTGAGACTTGGCGTCCAGATGCTGGAATACAGCAGCGCGAGGAAAAGAAGACGGAGGGAAGCGAGTCCCTGGGATCCAAAGCAAGAACAGAAGCCCGCAGGGAGCGTGAAGAGAGAGACCCCACTGGAGAAGAGGAGCACAGCCTTCTCCCTGAGCCCAGACTCACTGTGTGGGAGAGGCGCTGAGGCGCTGGAACCTGCAGAGCCGGAGCCCCACAGTGGCCTCTGCGGAGGAGCACAGGGGGACCGAGCCCAGCAGCAGAGGACTGCAGTGGCTGGTTGGGACTTCCTCTAGGAGGCGTTCCCTGGGAGCCATCTCGGGTAGGGGCCAGCTGGGCTCGGAACTCAGGGCAGTCACGGTTGGCTCCATCTAGCGGCTCCCAGTCCCACTCCTGATTTTTATCTCAGGTAGAGTGGGCTGAGCTGGTTGAGTTACAAAAGAGGAGGTAACACTAAGGGCTAGTACCCTGGAGCGCGCCCAGAGGGCTCCAGACAGCAGTGGGGAAGGGAACAGCCTCAGAGAGCTGCGTTAGAGCCCCCAGAGGCACCAAGGAATCCGGGAGCCCTGCTTGCTAAGTGGGGCTGGCAGGGACCACCAGGAGCTGCTAGCACTCAAAGCTGCGATCTGTGACACTAAAAATTCTGACACTTTATTCCCAGCTGCCAACCCTAGGGGTGCCACACTTGCTAATTTGTGATTTCGGTGTAAATTGAGCACAGATTTTCAGAGAATGAGGACCGTCATTAAGCTGGTCTGAAGACCCTTTCCTGTAGAGGGCAGCTAGAAAACAGCCAGCCTTTGAAGGAAGAAAGCTAAGAATTTAGTTTGCACAGAAGAAAAGGCCAAATATGGACAAAATCCAGAAGGTCAAAGGTCAGGAATGTTTTAGATGCAAAACTAAATTTGGATGGTCAGAAGATAGAGTATGATGTCAGAAAGCAACTGGTTTTTCAGGGGGTTGGGGCTGTAACCCATTGGTAAAGTACATGCATAGCATGGCCAAAGCTCTAGGTTCAATCCTGGGTTCATTTCCTGTCCCCCAAATCAGAATTGTTTGAATGTATGGGGTACCCAGGACATTTCTGAGATTCTGCTGAGTAAAAGTTGGAAAAATTGTCATTTCAATACTATAGTATATTTTTGTTATTATTTATTTATTTATTAAGGCAGGGTCTTGCCATGTAGTTCAGGCTGAACTTGGACTTGCTATACAGCCCAAATTGACCTGGAATTTGTGGAGATCCTCCTGCCTCTGCCTCCTAAGTGCTGGGATTACAGGCGTGCCATTATGCCTGGGTCAGTACTGCAGAACTGCATGCCATAAAATAAGACTTATTTGTAACTTGGAACAGCTGAGTCTCAAATTATGGAAATGTACAGTGCATGTCTTTGGGAAACTTTGGGTTCAAAGAGGTACATTTTCTGTGTGTAAAAAACATGCATCTTTTGGTGCCAGCAGGGTTGTATCTTTGTAAGATTTTTTTTTCTCTCTTTCACATTTCAATGATTCTGAAATTGCCAGCTGTGTGCTGGAGCTGTGAATAGAACAATTTGGTACGTAATTACCATTTTCTGTGTACATTAGAAACTCAGGCTTGTATAGAAATTTCTGTCATCTACCACTTCAGTTGATTTTATTTGCATAGCTCCAAAAATATTTAAATTTAAATATGGGTCCCTTAGTGTAATCTAACATTAATTCAAAAAAGATTATACTTCGAAAAAAGTTACCATGTATTCAGAAGAGCTTGGAAATGGAGCTATGGAATATCAACTCCTTATAAGGAGCAAAAATTTATCACTGACAGACTGGCTTCTTATTCATATTTTCATGATTAACGAAACCCACATTGTCTGCAGGTCCCAAGAGGGGGAGCCACCCACCAATACTTTATTTTATTATCTCACTGTGACATGAGGAAAAGATTATGAATCTCGGTCCTGGCAACACAATTAAAGGAAGTAGAAGCTGCCAGCTGTCGGAAGATCGACAGAACCGATTGGTTTATCATGTGAATTCAGGCAGTAAAGTATATCAAAACTCTCTAACCGATATTAACAAATAGCTGTCACATGCTATTTAAACAAGAAAATAAAAACAAATGCAGACTGCAGAAAATATCTTGGTATTGTTCTGTGTGTGTGTTGGTTAGACATCCACATATCCCTAGAAATGATCAAGTTAACCCTAAAATTAGTAAAGAAGGGCAGGAAATTTTATGCCATGTGGGATGTCACCACATTGTGGATTACGCTCTCTGTAAGAAATGATAATGTGAATTGGTGATGAGGAGGCTCAAATTTAATAGCCTGGTTTTATAAATTAAAATCTAATGGTATATAAAATAATGGCATTGTTGATTAGTAAACCATTTTATGTACGTTTAATGTGTTGTTGTTTGTTGAGAAAAAAATTCCACAGTAGCCTTTCATTAACGCTGATGTTCTGTCTGACATTTGATGGCAGTTTAGAAGCAGAGTATTCAAACTGACTTTTTTCTAGGCATGTTAGGAGACTCTTCTGTTTTTACTTGCTTTTTCTTAGGGAGTTCTGTTATACTCTAACTTGGGAATTCCATTAAACTAGAGCACTCTGGGAAAGGGGCATAGCCACCACCTTTATCTTCTAGCAGAAGAGAGACTGTAAGAAACACTGGACTGGAGAAGTTGAACTTTGACTATGATCCTGACCTCTGCTGTTATTTCGCAGCAGGGTGACCCAGGGTTTGGGGGACACATTAAAATGATTATACTGGAGGTGACTGTTGAGGGTGGGGGTTAGTGGTCTCTATCACAACACTGGGAATTCCTTGGTCAGTGGCTTTGGAAGACGCAGCTCCTGGAAAAGAGTTGAAGACTTGCGAAAGTCTTCAACTGCGAACAAAAGGAGAACTCGCTTGTCACTTTATTTTTGGCGATTGCCTGAATGGGCTGCTGTGTAGACATGTGTCTTGGTTACTTTTCTCTGATTGCTGGGACAAAATACTCAATGCCAAAAATTAAGGAAAGAAAGCTTATTTAGCTCAGAGTTTGTAGAGGTTTCAGTCCATAATCAGTTGGCTTCAAGGGAGAGTGGCGTGGCAGAGGGGCAATATTTAAGGCAGCGGGAGATATAAAAAAGAAGAGATCAAGCCTCTTTTCCTCCCTATATTGTAAGCAGGCTGCCACTTGCTAGAGTGGGTGTAGCACTCACACCATCTCTGTGCCCTCCTCTTGCACAGGCTTAGGATGTTTACAAAGTGAGCCCCCCCCCCCCCCCCGCCTTCTGCTGAGTTGCTTAAACTAAACTTCTCAAGTTGACACACTGTATTAACCATTACAATCCACCCTTGTCAACTTGGCAACCAGACACATTTCTTTAAACAGGTTTCCAGATATAAAGACATGTGTATTAGTATCATTTCGCAACTTGAACATTACAGGTTTACTAATCCTTAAGAACCAGTATTAAGTCTACTACATTATATTACATTAAAATTACAACATTTCTCCCCTGATCTCACAAAGAACCATGTACATCCTTTTATGCAAAAGGTATTTATTCTATTTGAAAAAGTTGCCAAAGTCCTAACAGTTTCAGCATGAAACTGAAAAGTCCAAGTTCCAAGTCTCCTCTGAGATATAAAGTTAATTCTTTGCTTCAAGCCCCTGTACAAGGGAAAAGTTAAACACTTCCAACATTCAATGGCACAAGATAAACATTAAATCCAAAAGTTACAGATAGGGGAATACAAAGGATTGAGACCAAAACAAGTCCAAAATCCAGCAGAGCAAACATTTTAAGGCCTGTAGTTCTACGTCCAGCACCTCAGGCAATCTGTACCAAGTTTTGAGCTCCAACGGACTTGAATGGCCCCACTCCCATGGCACTGGTGGTTATAGCTTCCACCGCTTCTCTCTTGAGCTGACTTTGCTCCCTCCTTGCATGTTTTCTTAGATTACTCAGCTTCCTGCCTTTTCCAAACTCCTGGGGTCTCCACTGAGCCTTTCACCTCACACACTGCTTCTTAGAGGCACACTGCCTGTCTTCCCAGGCTTCCTGAAATCAGAGCAGAAGCCTTCTTAACTCCACAACTCTTGTATTCTGCATGCACCTAAAATCAGTACCCCATGGATGATGCCACAGTCTGCTGCCAGCTGGAACAGTGACCAGTTTCTTCTCTCTTAGTTGCAGGAGTTGAGTGCCTGGATCATTGGGCACTCTGACTTCAGTTTTGAAGAACAAATTTTCTATGCTGCCACCGTTCTGGAACATGGCACTGCAACTTTCTCCTCAAAGCAAGGTCTTTCACTTTTGCAGTTTTGAGGCTGCAAAGGGTGGAGATTTGTTGCTTCTTGTGATGCTCGCAGGTCATCCTTCCTATTCTCCTGTTCCTTCTCAGCAGTCAGGACCTCAAATACATCTTTGTAGTTCACAGCTTTACTGGAGCTTTCTTTCTGGCCCAATTCACATTTTAAAATCTGTGCTTTTGATTCTCAACATAGATCTGGCTTAAAGCCACCAATAATAGCCATGCCACAGCCTCAACATTCAACTGTTTTGAAATTTCTTCTGCCAGATTAATTGGTCTACCATCCTTAATCTCAGTCTCCAGCAAAGTCTCTGGACATGAGCAAAATACAGACAAACTTTTTGCCAAGCCATAACACATCATCAGGAGTGAAGCATCCAAAGCACTCCTTCTCAGCAGAAACTTCCCAAACCTGGTCTTTACTGGCAGAATTTCTGTCCACCTTGCAGTCTTCTGAGCTCTGATTAGAATCTCTCATGCAGAACAGACTAAGGTGTCCCAGGCTATTTTTCACATGACATCTCCACACCATTCCTAACTTTTTCCACAAAGCAGTCTCAATTTCAGTGTAGCAACCATGCATATTTTAGATCTGCCTGGCTTAATCTTTGAGATATGCACACACTATTGGTAGAATCAACCAGGTACAGTTACAGCAACACCCCACTCCTGGTACCAAACTCTGTCTTGGCTTCTTTTCTCTCATTACTGCGACAAAATTCTTGATCATGAAATTAAAGAAGGAAGATCATTTAGCTCACATATGTGGAAGTTTCAGTCCATAATCAGCTGGATCCTAGGCAGGATGGCATGTTCAAGGATAACAAGTTCAAGGAAGGATAACAAGACAGGATAACAGTTCAAGGAAGCAGAAGACAGCAAAAGTAGCAAAAGCAAAGAGGGAGAAACCAACCTCTTTTTCTCCCTATATCATAAGGAGGCTACTACTCGCTAGAGTGGGTGTAGCACTCCGACCATTTCTGTGCCCTTCTCTTGTACAGGCTTAGGGTGTTTACAAATTGAAGACCTTTTCCCTGCTGAATTACTTAAACTTCTAAACTTCTCAAGTTGAACAATATATCGTTACAATATGCCAGTAACTATCCCTGATGGAGATGGGCCTATTTTGTCTCATGAATGCAGATGTAATCTAGGCTTGGATGGTACTCAGTGTGGGCTCCTGGTCCTTGTAGGCTAGGAGAGTTGCCACATTATATAGCCTCTCTAAACCTCCGTGCTGGTGATTAGTCATGTGCACAAATACAGTGTTACCTGGGGGGCCTGTTATAGATGCAGATATCTGAGATCAACTTCTGGAAAGTCTAATTATCTGAAGTGGGACCCTTAATCTTGTTTATAACAAACATCCTAGATATATGATTCTGGCTCAGTTTTAGTTTATGTTTTAGGAGATAATCTTATGTTTTCTTCCAGTTGGTTAATTTTTTTGGGGGGGATATTTATTTCCCAGTCATGTAACCTACAATTATGATATAGGAGACGGGGTGTGGTCAAACTGGCTGGGAAAATGAGGAAGGCCTGTCCATCGCAACATCCCAGGGCAACACAGGATTCCATATGTAGAACTTCTCAAGAGCTCCCATGAGACGTGGGTGGCATAAAAAAGGGTCATCAGGGAATGTGGCTATCATTCTTGAGTTTACATGGTAGTACACATATGTGTACTTGCAGTTTTCTTTTACCCCCCCCTTTTTTTTGTTTTTGTTCAGCCTAAGTTCGCTCTGCAGAGCTATTTTTTCCATACCTTTTTATCAGATTTTCCAAGTGATCTTTCTGGCACCAGTACTGGCTTGTCTCATCTAGTTCTGTGTTAGAGGCAAGCAGAACCTGGGATACTTTTCATAAGTGAGCTTTGTCTAAAGAAACTACCCTGTAACACATGGAAGTTTCGGGAACGGTATCAGGATGATCTGCTCTCTCTCTCTCAAATACACTCATTCTGGAAAAATCGCAGTGACCTGCTCTCTTCTGCTCCCCAAGGCCACCCTGGGTGTCCTCTCCACTTTAGTCCCACAGGACATGAGAAATAAGGGTGGACCCAGTCAGATCTTTTTGGAACTCTGTGGAACCTAGTGGTACGAGGTTGTGTGCTATGCTCTAGTTACTGTTTTAAAAGGTGTGAGGAGAGGCCCTGGGCCCCAGGGTGACCATACGAAGAAAGCCCTGCTTCTTAGTGGCTGTCTGAGGTCATTCTCAGAGGCAGCAGCGGCAGCCTGGGTCAGGTTCCTGGGGACAGAACGAAGTCGAAGTCTGTGAAAGTTTTCTCAGGGGAAGAAATCAGAATAAATAATTCCAGAATCAGGAATTCAGATAATTTAAGACAAAAGGGCCCAAGAAAGTAGAGTTGCCAAAAGAAGGAAACACTGTCCTTTCCCTCTCCTCAGTCCCTAGATATTAAGGAGTCAGCGAAAACTGACCTGTTTCCCTCAGGGTTGACAGACCGGAAGGGAAGACATTGAAGCTCTTGGGAAACGCTTCTTATCACCCAGGGCTTCTTGGCAGCCCACAGTGGTCTCTGAGCTGGTCTTCCAGCTTGTGTGGGGAAACCGGCCCCCTCCCCATCCTCAGACAGCCTCAAAACCTCAATGTCGCCTCTAGAGGGCTCTCGAGTCTCTACCAAAACCCTCAGTGGCCTCCCTGATTTCAAATTTACCCAAGGAATTACCTTCCAAGGAATTCCTTTTCCAGGGTTCTGCAGAGAGGCGAGCCTGTGGAGTCCTGATTGGGGTTCTGTGCTCTCTGATTCTGTGTCAGCCTCGGAGCCAGCTTCCCTTCTTTCCTTTGCCTCAGAAAATATTCTTGAATATTCTACAGGTGCTCCTTTCTGGGTGTCTTCCTAGTCTGTCAACCCCAGGGTGTTGGTGGTGGAATCCAGCACTTTCCTGGCGGGACCCATTAAACCCATTGTGGTCTGCATCACAACTTTAAATGCTGTCCCGGGGAGGATAAAGACCCTTAAGAGAGACTGGGCTCAGGAACTGCTCAAGGAATAGATCCCAGAGGACCCAAGATAGATCTGCAAGCTCAACTTAGAAAATCATCCCTGGGAGTCACCACAGTCTCAATTTCTAGGCAAGAGTAGGAGAAAAGTACGCTGATGTTAACCCAGAGAAAGGCGGTGTTGACCTTTTTGTCCTCAGTAGATTGTTTACTTGAAGTCAGGAATGTTCGTGTGGAATAGCTGTCATTAATATGAGTGACCTAGAGGTTAATATAGCCCAGGGAATGCTTTTTTTATTTTCCCTATTGTTTGTTTCCCTTTTGTGAAATTTGGTAGCCAAGGGAACTGCATGGTTACAGTATAAGGTCCAGTGGCACATTACTAATTGCGTACTTTAAAATACAGACTCATGTTGGTTTGTTTGGCCACAGCAGGACACAAACCCTTGCAGGGGGTAAGAAAGCGTCAAGGTTATAAACTTCATGGTGCTTCCAGGCAAATGAGGAATTTTTATTAATTCTTTAAATGCAAATGTCTAGTAAGGGCTTCACTTGTCGCACCCCCTGCAGTGCTCCAGGTAGGAAAGGATTGCAGCCTGTTCCCCTGGGGCCCAGTGGAAAAGTATTGGATTAGCCAGTTCTGTTGTGAAATAGCACAGCGGAGTGTAGAAGACCCTCCTTCCCCGAGTCTTCTTCTGAAAGTACCCGTAACCAGTGCAGATTCCGAGGACTCCCTCCATCTGACCCCCGTGGCGGGAGAGATTTTAGAAGGAAATCAGCTAGTATCTTGGTGTGTACCTAGCATATCAGATAAATTATTAGCTATTTTTTTTAACAACACCAAAATCAAGTGTGTTATTAAACTTTTTTATTTCTAACTAGTGGTTCATAGTCTTGTTTTAGGTCCCCCTACTGCTCCTTCTTAAGAGCTTTTAAAAGTGGGTTTTTATTTTTGTACAGTAGAAGCAAAAACCCAGACCTACCATGACAAATCACATGTACTGATCAATTTTATGTGCTTGCTACTCTAAGACATACTGGGTTACCGTAAGCAAAAAGGATCCTAAATGTGTCATTTTCTGACCAAGTCAGTATGAGACTTTTTATATTTAAAATATTTTCATATTTTAACATATTCCTATATTTAAGTGTTATTCTTAGCCTGTGTTTTTTTTGTTTGTTTGTTTGTTTTGTTTTGTTTTTTGGTGCCGGGGATTGAACTCATGACTTCCCACTTGCCAGGCAGGCGCTTAAGCCACTGAGCTAAATCCCCGGCCTAGCTTGTGTTTTTGTTTACTGTGTATCCCATAGAGGTTTGAAGGTTCAAATAAGGATGAAATTGCTTTTAACCAGTCGTTCTCAATTTATGGTCTGAGGGTTCCTGAGAAACTAAACATGAGTTTTTTCTCCCTTTTTCTCGGTCCTCGGAATTGAACCCACCACCTCACACTTGCCAGGCAGGTGCTGTGCCACTCAACTATATCCCCAGTAATTCTTGAGACATTAAGAAATCACACAAGGTTCTCCAATCTGCATGTATTTTCTGTGGACTTGAAAAATGACAGGTCTTGTATATGGAAGTGCTCCATGAAAAGCCATGCTGGTTTACTTTATCTTTGTATCCTCAGTATCTTTCTGATATCTGGTGTCATGGTTTGATGTCAGTGGTCCCCAAGCCTCATGCAATTATGGACTCAACCAAATCTAGTGTTTGTGATTGGTTTGTTGTCTAGCGCTCAGATTGATTCCCTAATATAGGTGTTTTAAAGATAAAATATAAATTTATTTTAAAAACATTACTAACTTTGTATTTTGTCATTATGATTTCTTTTTAGGTGGTAAAATGCATAATGCAAACTTTATCATTTAAATCATTTTTAAGTGTGTAGTTGTGTGGCATTAGACATCATAGTTTCCTAATAGATTCTAAATATGAAAATACTACTCACGCTACCCATTTACCTAAAAATGTTCTAAATTTATCTTTCTTTGTGGCAGAGTAGATGCAACTTGAGACCATAATATTAAGTGAAATAAGCCAGACACACAAGTTTAAATATCTCTGTGGAGGGAGAGGGAAAAACCAGATATTATTATTTCTAAATTATTATTATAAATAATATTCTTACATTATTCCTATAAATAAATAGGAAGTGGAGAGATGTTTTTCAAATGGAAGGAGGAGCAAGAGATGGAAGAAAGAGAAGGGCAGGAGAGGGAAAGGGGACGGAAAAAAGAATCCAAGAAAGAAGTGAAAACAGAGTTTTTACAGATAAAAAGGGGACTAAAAGTTGGAAAGAGCAGGAAGGGAGAAGGGGGCAAAGGCTTGAAAAAAAGAAAATTCTACCACAATAGGACCCTGAAAATTGTTTACACTAAGGATACTTAGCCCCAGAAAAGCCAGGAACCACTCACATTCAGTTTCCCTGGCAGACGGTTATTGGCTCTTGGGTATATTTCATGTCATGCATTTTACCTCTTTGATGAGAGTGGTGTATGGTTCATGATTAGGCAGATAAAAATGTCAAGAAGTTCTTCGGTATAGGGAGCTGCAACCTTCCTTTCTATGTTTCCTTTTGACCTTACTAGCTCTTGTTGGAAGAAACAGAAGCAGTATATTATGCCTTCTTCCAAAGAACATCCTTTATCAGCTGCCAACTTTTTTTTTTTTTTTAAAAAGCAACATATTTAAAAGTAGAATTTTTAACAAATGTAACCAGAATTCCTCCTATTTGGAAAACGGAAAATGGAAAAATTAAAAAATCCTGCTGCCATCTGTCAATTCTGGATTGTAAAAGAAAAAGACAGCTATTAAAAAAAAAAAGATAAGGTAATTCAGGGCACTGAACTAAAGGTGGGAAGCATTGGGCAGCACCTCAAAATGTGGTTCATGGTCAAAGAGTTCATTACCAGAGATCAAAAAGTCGAGGTGTAAAGAGGTTCTTGGCAAGCCACTTATGTGCCATCTCTGGACACGTCCTGCTTCTTCCTAGCTAGGGAGTGTGTGGCTTGAGTGTGCACCCAAAGTTCACATGTTGGAAACTTAATTCCTAATGTTACAGTTCTGAGAGGTGGAACTTGTAAGATGTGATTTAAAATGAAAGGATTCATATCCTCACGGTGGGGTGGATTCATTATCATGACGGTGGTTTTGTCATGCATAGGAGACCTCTACCATGCTGTGATGCAGCATAGGAGACTTCCTACCATGGTTGCCATGGTGCCATGTTGCCATGGTAGGAATGTACTGTAGGAGACTTCCTAACATGTTGTGATACAGCAGGAAGGTCCTCCCTAGATGCAGGTCTCTTTATCATGGATTTCCTGACCTCCAGAACTGTAAAGAATATAATCTATATTATTTATGAAGTATCCAGTCTTTAGTATTCTGTTATAGCAGCGTAAAATGGACTAAGATAGTGAGATTTGCATCTTTTTGACAACTTCATCCATATGCTAGGCCTTTCCTCTCTCCAGGATGCATCCTTCACCAGGAGAATTCGGTGGCTGAACAGTCTGGGAGGACCTTCCTCAGCATCCAAAGACTGCAGGCCCCGGGGGAGAGCCAAGGTGATGCTCTTGCAGGAGAGGTTTTCTCAAAGGCAGTGCCCTACTCCTCTCTGGGTGTTCAGCAGCGAGGCACATACTGGCCACTTCTCTGCTTTCCCCACCATCAACCCAACGTGGAGGAAACTTGAAGTCCTTCACCAACTTTAGCCAACTTTAAAAACAAATCCATGGGATTTTGGAGCCAGGCATGGGGGTGCATGGCTATACTCTGGGAGGCTGAAGAAGAGGGTCACAAGTTCAGGTCCTACCTGGGCAGCTTAGTGAGACCCTGTCTCAAAATCAAAAATAAAAGGAGCTGAGGATGTATCTCATTGTGGAGGCCCTGGGTTCAGTCCCCAGTACTACAACACAAAAGCACATCGATATAACTATAACTTCTTTCCTTCTCATCAGATAGTTGGGGTATTAAAAATGCAACCCTCCTCCAGCTAGCTTTCAGTTTACTAGGTAAATCAGGCTGTCCTTGAACTTGTGATCCTCCTGTCTTAACCTCCCAGGTGCTGAAATTATAGACAAGAAAAACCACAATCAGCCAACATTCTCTTTGTATTATTTTCGCCTTATGCCTGATAGACTACTTATTTCTCTCTGTGATTTGTCTTTCTGAATTATCCATCTTAAAGACGAACATAAGAGTTAAATTAGACTCCTGACTTTATGTTTTGATGGAGAGTTACTATACCCAGAACACAGTGGGCCAGCGCTAGGCCACACTCAATAAAATACCAAATACCAAAGGAAGTTGCCTACTGACTGAAAGACAGAACAACAAAATAGCTGCTTGGGTCTGCCATTCTTGGCCGCCTCTTCTGTTTCCCTGATTACCCGAAGCCAGAATTAGCTGTGAGTGGGAGACAGACCATGCTTTCTTTTTCCAGCTCCCACCCTATGTTTGCTCACATGGGCATTTGAAAAGACTCTAGAAGTCCAAAATAATCTGTGGTGAATACAAATACTTCATTTCTAATTTTGGTCTTTTATTAAGTTCTACAAAGGAATTTTGTACTTGATACAGCGTATGGGAACCAATATCTAAATTTGGCTTTTTGACTTGCTTCCAGAAGTCATTGCTTGAACAAGATATTGAGAGTTTAGTCCCTCAGATGTTATTTCCATAAGTGATCTTTTGGCAACAGCTACTCATACCATGGAATCAGAAGGCGCTATTTTGGGTTGGGGGTGTGGCACAGTGGTAGAGCTGCTCTCCTAGGTGTGGGAGGCCCTGGATTGGATCCCTAGCTCAAAAAAAAAGGTTCCTCATCTCAAAAAAAAATGTACTTCTCCTCATTCATAAATGATCACTATCCTTGTACAATTTTTTCTTTTAAAGAGAAAAAATAAAACAAAATTTCAAAACAAGATAATAAGACAGTAACAATGGTTAAAACATTGTGTATTGTTATCCTTAGATTAGTTACTCAGAATACAAGATATGGGTAGGTAACTGTCCACATAATATTGGATCAAACCTTTCTTTCCAATGAACTAAGAGAAATTACTAGTGTAACTCTCTTAACTATCTTATACATATATTTTTTTTGTTTTGTTTGTTTTTCTCTTCCTTTTTTTCTTCATTCCCTCATCCTAATTTCTCTTTCCTTTTGACGTGTCTTCTCATTTTACGGTATCTAGTGTACATTTTGGCTCTGATTTCCTCTTTCAGCTTCTCACACTAGAGAGGCAATATGATGTTTAGACATGTGTATCTGGTTTATTTTGCTTATGAGTATGGTGTTGAGTTGCATTCATTTACCTATAAAAGTCTCCAGTTTCCTTCTTTATGACTGAATGCTACTGTATTGTATAAAAATACCACATCTGTTTTTATCCATCCCTTGGTTGATGGGCATTTGGGTTGTTTCCAAGATCTGGCTATTACCAATTGTGCTGCTGTAAACATGGGTGCACATATATCTCTGTGATGTGATGTTTTTAATTCTTCTGAGAAGATACCCAGAAGGAGAATAGCTAGGTCAAAATGGGACCTCCTGATATTCTTTTAATACGTTAATTTTTTAACTTAAGTTTATCTATACAGTTGAGGTATACATAAAGACCAAAATAGGGTCTTTGGGTATTTGTATCTGTACATGATATATCTTTTAAAAAAGAATTTAAAAAGGCTAAAACCAAACAAAATGAAACACAATAATGCATATCAAAACAGAACAATGAAAGAGATACAGAACTTCAAAACAACAGGGAATCAACAATGGCTACCATAATATCTCTTGTTTTCTTCAAAATAGTTGTCTATACTATCACACATAATGAAATCAAATAAAACAAAACAGAATGAAACCAATCAAAAAAAGAATGAAGGCATTATAGAACTTCTAAACAGGATAACAGGAAATCAACAATGGCTACCATGCTGTCTCTTGTTCTCTTCAGAATAATCCAAGTTTTTTGAGGCATCTCCACACTAATTTCCACAGTGGTTGCACCAGTCTGCAGTTACACCAACAGTGGAGAAGGGTTCCTTTTGCCCCTCTGGCATTTGTTATTGGTTGATTTCTTGATAATAGCCATTCTTTCTGGGATGAGATGGAATCTCAGTGTTGTTTTAATTTGTGTCTCTCAAATGGCCAGTGATGCCAAACATTTTTTCTCAGATTTATTTGCTGTTGGTTTTTCTTCATCTGAGAAGTGTGTGTTCATCTCAAATCCCCATTTTTGGATTGGGTCTTCAGATCTGGGTGGTTTGCTTGTTTTGAGTTCTTTGTATGTTTTCAGTAGTAAGCATTTGTCTGAGAAACAGCTGGTAAACATTTTTTCCCCCACATCGTGGGTTGTCTCTTCACTCTTGGTGGTTTCTCTTGCTGCACAAAAGTTTTTAATATGATGAGATCCCAGTTTTGATACTGTGTGACAATTCCCGTCTAATCAGGGTTTATTCATAAAGTCTTTGACTACAACCAATGTCTTCAAGAGTTTCACCTGCTGTATCTTCCAGTAGATTTGATGTTTTCTTACAACTCTTTAGGGTCTTGTTTTAAGAATTATCTGAAGGAACAAATAAAAGTGAATAAACCCCAGTTCTAGAATTGAATTTAGCTAAACCAAACCAACTGGGTTTATAGGCATTCTATGCTTGAAACGGACCCATACCCTTTTCACTAGGATAGGAAATACCTTATTTCTTACCAACAAAGAAAAAGGTTTGATTGGTCTTTCACAGAAACCAAAAATTCTTTTGGTCATTACCTCATGGTGATTGTTTAAATTCATACCTCATGACAGATCCCAGACAAATCTGGAATTGACAGAAATGCCCCAGGTCATGTGATCAGTTTTTTCTTTTTGAGACAGGTCTCCCTGTGTATTTTAGACTGGCCTTGAACTCGCTATGTAACCCAGGCTGGTCTTAAATTTGTAATGATCCTATTGCTTCAGCCTCCTGAGTGCTGGAGATTACAGGTGTGTGCCACCACACTCGGCTCAAGAAAGAATATTTTCGAGACAAATGGGAAAGGTAACTATCTTAGTTACTTTTCTCCATGTTGAGACAAAATACCTGATGCCCAACATAAAGGAACAGTTTACTTCTTACAGATTGGAGGTTTCATTCCGTACTCAGTTGGCTCCAAGCAGCAGGGGGGCGTGGCTGGCACCACTGGTGGGTATCACAATCAGCAAGTGCTAACAGTAAAAGAGACACACATGCTTTCTTCCCGCCCTTACAGTGTATGCTTGCTCCACCCCTGGGTGGGGTTAGCACTCATACTACCAATCCGAGCGCTAGACAATGAACCAATCACAAACACTAGATTTGGTCACACCCATGAATACGTGAGGCTTGGCGGGGGGGGGGGCACTGACATGAACCATGAGACAAACCATGGATGGGGCACTATAGGATACTGAAATATGACCATTGATCTTATTAGATGTGATTATTGTGTAAGATTAAGAAAAATTTCCATTAGAGATACATATTTATATTGGAAATGATATCTTCAGGATACTCTTTAGAATATTACAAAATGATAACATAAGACTGAGTAAATGCTAATTATTGAAACTCTATACTGAACTAAGATTCATTATACTACTGGTATTCATTGTGTTTCTGCTTAATAATTCCTGAAGACATAGATTTCTTTTGAGAGAAAAGGAGTGTATTTTTTTCTTCCACTATTGTTATTGCTGTATTTCCAGTTGCAGAGTAGAAATATATTATGCAGTTTAAGTCTTGCCTGTATTATTATTATTATTTTATTTTGAAAAGAATAAAACCAAATGAGAATAAAAAACCAACATGGGGTCATTCAAAACAAAAGGATGGACATAGTACATAATTTAAAACCACAATACAAGGTGATCTACAATAGTTACCATGATGTCTCTTGTTATCTTCTATAGAATTGCCCATATCATCAGGTGCAATAAAATTGAACATAGCAGTACTGAACAAAATCAATAAAAACAACATTGGAGACATTATAAGACTTCAAAAGAGGGTAACAGTCAAACCAAACTGGGCATCATAGTGAATCTTACTGTCTTCAGTGTAGTTGCATATGCCCCAGACTTGATACTATCAAACATAACACATTAGAATAAAATCAGTCAAGACAACACAGTGATCAAACAAGACAGATTCAAATAAAATCAGTCAAAGCAAGGCAGTGAAAGCAATACAGGGTTTCAGATTAAGTTAACAGGAAATTAAAAATGTTTACCTAGTATATCCTGCTATCTTTGGAACAACTGTCTATGCCTTCAACTCTAGTATAAGTAGACAAACTGGAACAGAATATAACCAAACTAAACAGAGTGATGAAAACAATATGGGCTTCAAATCATGATGCAAGATTAACAATGTCCTCCCCCTTCCCTAGTTAGACAGCTCCTCCCTTTTCACGTTCACAGGGTGCGTTGCACATTTTGTATCCCACTAACTCCTTTAGTCTTTAGATTAGGGCAGCCACTGACTCCTTAGATTTAGATTAGGGAGCTTGCCCGCTATTTACCTGAGTGTTTCTGAACCTTTTTACCCCTGAGCTTGGTCTCAAGTTGTATCCATTTATCTATAAGAGCCTCAAAGTTTTCTTTCCTTACAGCTGAGTAGTTCTCTATTGTATTAAAAGTGTTATGTCTTTCCAAACAATCTGCAAGCTACCCCCACTTTTTTCTGGCTCCCTGTCACATAGAGCATTATTTTCTCATCTTTGACTTTCAGTCCATAAACCCTGTTTCAGGTTAAGTATATTTCTTATATAGAGCATTTTTGAAGTGTTTTTTTTTTTTTTTTTTCTTTTTTGTATCAGGGGTTGAACTTGTGACCTTGCACTTGCCAGGCAGGTGCTTATGCCACTGAGCTAAATCTCTGGCCCAATATAAAGCATTTTGATGGACCCTATCTCCTGATCATCTCCTGCCTGTGTTTCTTTTCTGCCTGTGTTTATTAGTGTATCGAGGTCATCTATGTTAGCACTTATGGCCAGCCTTCTCTGCCTCATCTCTGCCATGCTATTTTTCAGCCATTGGTTGTCCCCTTTCCCCTTCATTCCACTGTCTGCCCTGTTCAGGGAGCCCCCTCTGTCGCTGTTCCTGAAACCATGGTCTTTTTTTCTTCTCTCTCTAGAATGTCCTTTAGTGTTTTTTGTAGGGTTGGATTGGTGGTCACGAACTCCCCCAGTTCCTTTTTGTCACGGAAGAATCTTGTTTTTCCATTAATTTTGAGAGATAGTTTTTCAGGGTACATCAATCTGGGTTGGAGGTTATTTTCTTTCAGGACTTGGAATACTTCACTTCAATCTCTTCTTGATTTGATGGTTTGTGTTGAGAAGTCTACTGTGATTCTGATAGGTTTTTCTTTATAGGTGATCTGTTTCTTTTCTCTGACAGCTTTTAATATTCTGTTCTTGTGTTGGATTTCTGGGATCTTGATTATTATAAGTCCTGGTGCAGATCTATTTTGGTTATAGCTGGCTGGAGTTCTGTATGCCTCATATATCTGGATATCACTTCTTTTTCCTATGATTGGGAAGTTTTCTTTATTTCTGCAAATAGCTTTTGTATTTCATTTGTGTTTACCCCTGCTTCTTCACTCACATTTTTTATTCTTAAGTTATTGATCCTCAGGTTGTCTTCTAGCCTTTGTATTGTTACCTTCTGGTTCCTTGTTATTTTTAAGAGATCTTTCCTTTCTTGATTACACAGACAGAAAACCTGTCTTCAAAGTTTGATAGTCTTTCTTTAGTTTCTTTCAAGCAGTTTTGCCAGCTTTCAATGGAGTTTTTAATTTCCTGGTGGTCTCTTTGAATCTGTTCCATGTATTTCAGATTTTTTTATTCTTCATTGAAAGTTTCTCTCCTTTTTCTATGCCCCTCCATTCTTCACATCTGTGTCTTCTTGCAAGGTGCTTAGCGTTTTTAAAATTGTTTTTCTTATACCTTCCTTTACTTGTATTAAAATTTCTGTTTTTAGTTCTTTTATAATGTCATGAAGATAATTCTTTATGTCAGATGCTACTTTTTCAGACACTGCAGGGATGCAATCCCCAATCTCTTCTGTGTTTACCTCTTCTGGGCCAATATTATTTGGGTTGGGGGTTGGAGACTTCCTTTTGTTCTTCCTCTTGTCATGTTTCTGGTTTCTTCTAGACAAGTGGATACCGGGTGCTCCCCACACTTCCTCATTGGTTATGATTACCCTGAAGCATGCTGGCTAGGGATTGCTGCCCTCCCCAGTCTGATGATGATCGATGAAATACAAGCAGGGGTGGAGCAGGCTGGCCCCTCCTTTCTGAGCTGGTTGACTGCTAGGAGTCTTCACCACGTTAGTGTGTGCTGCGTGGACGGGGCCAGTTAGGTATAGCTTCAGGAAGACCTTGTCCTTGGCTATTGGATCGCGCACAGGAACGGGACTAGTCCAAGCAATTCTCACCAATCTGCTCTGCACTAGGACTGGCTGACTGAAGCCGCTGCAGTTCTGGTTCCAGGTTTATCTTGCCTGACTCCAAAATGTCACCTGGCCAATCGCCCACTCCGCGGGAGGACTGATTTCCCTGCATCACTGTGAGCTGGTACAGATCTCCAAGCCAGTGCTGTTCTCCATTCCACTGCTCCCCTCCAAGACCTTGTTCTCCCACTGAGGGCCTTAGGCTCGTCAACCCCCAACTTCACTGCGACCACATATCTTTCCAGCAGCATTTTGTACACAATGGGACCAGCTCTGGTGAGAGTGCATCTGAGTACAGACTTGCATCCATAATTTTCTTATTTTTTCTTTCTTTCTTTCTTTCTTTCTTTCTTTCTTTCTTTTTCTTTCTTTCCTTTCCCTTTAGTTTCTTCTTAGGTCAAGAGGTTCTATCTCCTCCTGTCTGGTCTTCTTCAGGATGTTTTATTCCAACATCTGAACTGTTCCTTTTGGAGAGGCTCTTTATTTTGCTGCTTATTGATCTGCCATCTTTCCCTCCTGCCTCCTATATTATTTTTAATAATGAAGAAGTTATTCAGTGAATCATTGTGTCAAGTAGTTACAATACCCGTTTTTAAAAAAGCTAATTACTATATTTTTAAAAAGTTAATTACTGTATTTCACATGCACCTGAAATATTGAGTCATCAACTCTGTAGAGGGGATTATAGTAGTCTCCATTTTTTTTTGGTACCAGGAATTGAACTCAGGACCTCATGCTTGCCATTCAGATGAGCTACATCCCTGGCCAGTAGTCTCCTTTTGAGGTAGAGGAGACCGAACTTAAAATGATGAGCCCAAAGTCGATAGAGAGAGCTGGTGATGAAGGCTGAGGCTTGGACACAGATCTGTGAAATTCTTGAGCTGTGCGCTAGCCACCTCCTCGTTCTATTTGTATCTGGAACCTGGCTGGCTACTGACAGTGTCAGCTGGCTAATTAAGAGGGGCCCTCTTAAGATGTAAACCCAAGAATGTTCCTCCTCTGCTGAAGGCCTGCCTCTGACCTCCCATCTCATTTGGGTCGAGTCTCCGTGACTTGGGGGGTCTGCAGGGCCCTTGAGGATCACATCCTTCCCTGACACTCCGCTCACCTCCTCCTCTTCAGCTTCCCCCTCCCCTTGGCTGAGGCCATGCCAAGATCTTAAGTGCCGTAAATGTAGAGAGCACCTGCTGACTCCCATTCCTGGTCTCCCTCTGCTCACTTCCTTCTTCTTTTCTTCCCCTGGTCTCCTTTAGTCTTTAGATGATATCCTTTAGATGATAGCGCCATCGTCTTCCTGCTTGTTGCGGTACTCTGGGTTTGATCCTGGGCCTTGAGCATGCTAGGCAATCACTCTACCGCAGTGCTACATCCCTAGTCCTTCTCAGAGTTTGTCTGGAGACAGGGACTTGCTAGGTTGTCCAGGCTGGTCTTGAATTTGTAGCCTCCTGCCTCAGCTTTGCAAGTAGCTGGGCTTACAGATGTGTACCACGGTGCTAAATTCCAACGCCATCTTATCTGAGAGAATGTCCCTGCTCGTGTGTCTAAAGTGGCACCTCTGCCAGTTTTCTCCTTTCTTACCCTTCTTTATGTTTTTCACAGTGATGATCACTGGCTGAATGATTGTGTACTAATTTGTCTTCCTCCCCTTGCAGAATGGAAACTCAGTGACAGAGGCTTTGTCTGTTTATTTACTGTTGTATCCAGAGCTCACAGTAATTTTGAGTAATCTCTGCTGTATCATTGACGGTCTCCATGCCACCAGCACCGGGAGCTGGGTCACTGAGTTATAGGACTGCACTGGATTTGCTGATAAAGCCAGCAGCTCCCTTTCAGACCCCTCTTATCACATGAACATCGTGGAAGGGTTTGCCTTCTAGATCTGTCAGCACCCAGTTGCCCGAGTGTGAACCAGTTTCTTAGTTCTTTTTAGTTACAGTTTCATCATACATAAAACGGAGATAATAACTATTAGATAATGACATGATTGTTAGGCAGTTACGCAGACTGCTGAACAAGCTATCCGGGTCAAACCTCCTTTTTATGGTAACTCGGAAGCTGCAATCACTCCCAGACGTCTGATCAGGCAGCCAGCAGTTCTGAAAGGCCTTCTGCTGGAAAACGAAGGATTTGTTGAAGCCAGTGTTTGTCTCTCTCTCTCTTTCTCTGTTTGAGCATGCAGATGACATGAAATAACCCCTCTGATTTACTGAATTACCTTCTCCAGTGTGGTTTCTGCTGCCAGATAATCACTTCCCAATTTGCTACAAATCATTCAGAGCCGGGCTTAGCTGGTACTCAAACAACACCCTCTCTTTTTCACACACCCTTTCTTTTTATTCAACCAAAAATCTCCAGTATGCTGAAAGTTTGCACAAGGACTTATTGTTGTTCTAATTTTCTGGGACTTAACAAATTAGCTATTGTTATGTGATAAACCTCAACATATTAAGGGCTCTTGGCTAAGAGGTTAATTTTTCTTTTAAAAAAATAGATGCACTGTTAAAAAAAGTTTATAATCCCATATAGTATTTTTTTTCAGGTTGAGTGGAAAGTAGTGTAACCGCAGGAATGTACGTTAACAAAAGTAATAAGCTAATTAAATAACACAAATGTTTTATTGTCTGGATATTAATGCTTGAAGGTCGTGTCTTAGCTTACAATGGCAAAAGGGATTTATTAAGGGAGGATTATTTGACAGGCATCTTTCTGTGCCACAAATTATGTACAGGCTAAGATAACCAAGAGTCCATACCCTCCGTGCAAACAGAAGCATAAGGAAGAGACCACGCTGCAGCGTGTATTTCTTGGTTATTGGATGATGGTGTGTAGACTACAGGATCTTGGGAAGGGAAAGCAGGAAGAGGAAGAGAGGAGGGGCGGTTCCCAGTGGCTGGGCGTGAGGCTGGAGGTCAGTGTTCTAGGCAGTTGGCAGGGAGACAGATTGGCCCTGGATTTGGGGATTTAATATCTAACAGAGCAGGAAGCCATATGGGCCCTTTCCTGCCACCTTTAAACAAACGGCAGTGTCCAAGAGCACAAAGGTGGGTCTGGCACGTCAGCTGGGCTTCCTGGTGGCTTTATTCTCTATCTTGGCATTTGCTCTGTGTTTATAGTCAAAGCAGCAGACATGAGGTAATGAGCAAAGAAGGAAAGCACACAATAATGACCCTTCCTGAAGGGCACTGTTTACTCTGTGCTTCTTGGGAGATAGAGAAAGGTGAGAAGAGTCCGAACCGCCTCTGCCTTGGGTTCCGCTGTGGCCTGGGCTTGCTCCACGCGATAGCGCGATTACACACGGTTGCATCATAGCTGCTGGAGGGCCGGCGGGCTGGGAAAGCGATGTGGCAATCAGCCTTTCAGGGTTACCTGTCAGGACTAGTGGGAACAGTCCATGCCAGGAGCTACATGGTACTGGGCGTAAGCAGATGCTCCGTAAGGACTCAGAATGATGCCCCTTATCTAGGCCATTCCTTTATCTGTGTCCCAGAGTATCAGGGGTCTGCACTGGGGAACTGAGAGCCCCTGGCTAGTTTTGCTCCTGTATCCTTGTTTTATCTGGAGGTGACAATAGGATACGAGCTGTGGAGGAAAGACCAAGAACACATGCAAGGACTTGTCACTGAAAATTTGTCGCTGGTCCATGTTTTGCCCCAGAGACCTAAAGGACAGAGTCTAAGTGGCTTGAGTGTTACTACGTCCATTCCTTTGGCTACTTTTCCTGCTATAATTTTTGTAAGGCTTTATGCAAGTTTAACTAAAATTTTTTTTATTGCTTTTGGACAGAGCTATGAGATATAACTGTGTCAGGAAGTAGAGACACTCCTGTGAATACCCCTGGACAAAGGCATGGCGGGGTAACCAGTAAGTTAGTGACTAACGCTGAAGACAAAAGGGACATCCGAGCGTAGAAACTTGGCCACGAGGGGGAGCCATGGCTGAAGTCTGATGCACCTTGCATCAGACCCCAGTCCCTGCGGGCAGCAGTGATTGGATCTGGGCATCGCACTCTGAGATTAACGTAATAATAAAATGGCCTGAGAGCAAAGACCAAGGGAAGGATGTTCCTGAGATGCCTGGTGTGAAGGGATAAAAGGGTACTGTCGTCATATGGGTAGCACAGTTACCCTTAGATGCAAGATCACAAAGCATTCTGGGGCAAGGGAGGCGACTGGAATGGGGCAGCGCCCTGGGACCTGAAACTGTCCCTGGGTGGGGGGGGGAATTCCGGGGAGCAGCCTTGGCCAAAGAGGTCCTGTTGCGTTTAGGGAAACAAATTTGTACTAAGTGACAGTGACCCAAAAGAGTGACCAGTTTCCCATCTTGAAAAATTCTATCCTTTGTTACCAATGTAAACCAGAGTTAAAGCCAAATTGTTTTTACATTTTTGTGTGTAATGTGAACATCAATGTTATTTCTTTCTAATTTACAGTTTTATGGTTTTCTCCATTTCCCACTAGGACCGAGTCAGCTAAGGAATATTTGGCCAGCAGACAACAAGAAAATACCACACATAGCAACTGAAGATGTATGTGTTATTCAGAAATATCACGACTCTGTACAATCAACAGGGAAAGTCCAAACACAGCTCCAGTAATGACTTCAGCTTTAGCTATATCTCGCTTCAAGGGATCGTGGTGTTCTAGAAACACCACCTGTTCATCTTTCTGTAGATCTGTTAAAGCCCAGGCGTGAGAATGGGGAAAAAATTTCCAAGCCAAATTACTATGTAATACTATTAATAATATTTCATTGTGTGAGACATCTGTTGGTGTTTTCCTTTCAGACTTTTTGGGGAAATGAAATGGTGTAGATGAAGCCACAGAATGGATGGAGTAATTGCTTTTCCGGATTGTGGCTTTGCTCAAGCCTCCCCTCCCCCCGGCCTGCTGCTAAGAGTCGCACAGGGGACCAATCGAGACATTAGATAGGACCAGCTTTTGCACAAGGTTGAGAGTCCTCAGATGCTGAGCTAGAGATAAGGTTGACTAGAGGAGGAGGAATCTAGCCTGTTCCAGCTGATCAGGGACTGTTACACTCTTCGGAACGCCATGAACATTTAGGGCCCTGGGAGTCGTCTGGAAGAGTGGACAGGGGTGGTGCTGGGAGAGGAGAGTCACAGGGATCTGGAGGACCAGTCTCAACAGCAGCCTGGAGCTGCCAGCCTGTCTGAGAAGCTGTGGTTCCCATGTGACTGTCTGTGGCTTATCAGTAGAGGTGACTTCCTAGGAAGGGGAGATGACACTTCCACTTCCCTTAAATGAATAAATGGGGAGATGGACGATGAGACCGAAGGCAGAAACCAGATGCAGGTTGGGTGGGTACCAGAAATCGACTGAGGCCAGCTAGACAAAGAGGAAGCAGGCAAGAGAGCTGTCCGTGATACAAGCTTCTAGGACTTACTGTAAGAGAACTGAGGGCTTTCTGGAGAGGGTCAGACCCAAGGCAAGAGATCTGACCAACATAACCAGGACACCCGGCCTTTTTGCCACCAAATATATCTTATACTGCAATTAGACTTTTTTCCTAAAAAAATTCTTGACACATATAATTTCCTGCTCCAACAGATATAGATGATTTCTTTTTGTTTAAAGTACCAAGTTCCAACTCTTTAACCAAGTATTCAAGAGCCTCAACAATCTTTCTAGACTTATAATTGCCTTTGACCTTCTTAATCTTCCTATTTTACTAATTTTTGATTGGTTTTTAGAAAGAGGTTCTCGCTGTGTAGCCTAGACTGGCCTTGAACTCATGGTGACCCTCCTGCCTCAGCCTCCCAAGTGCTGGGATTACAGGTGTGCAGCAGTATGACAATGGGCAGTTGGGTTTTCTTTTTATAGTTGTCTAGCAAAAGCTAAACTGCCCTAGGGATGTATCTGAGGCCCAGGTCTTTTTTCTACCGATGCTGGGTAATCTCAGCTGTGATGGGCTACATTACTGACACTGGTGTGAGTTCCACCCCGACTCCCTGCTTCCAAGGTGTCATCTGGGCAGAGTACACTTCTCCTGCCCTAGATTTGGGCCTTGGGCATGGAACTTGCTCTGGGTAATGACATACTGACAGAAATAGAGGTTATCATGAGCCTCCCACGCTTTCTCTCGCCTTACTGAGCCTTTACTATTGTCATTGCCTGGCTGGCCTGGAGGTCCCAAGAGACATGAGAAATAAGAGTCCAGTGGCCCATGTGACCACAGACCCACAGATGGAGACAAAGATGCCCGGCTTGAACTCCAGCCAGTGTCACATGTGAGCAAAAATAAATGGTTGTTATTTTATGCCACTGACTGTTGGGAATGGTTACGTGGTCACAGCAAATGAACATATCATCTGTTTACTCAGGATTCCTAAATATAGATACTGAGCCTTTGACCTTGCTGCTCTATGCCCTGGACCTGTGTATCCGGCTGAATACTTGGCTTCTTCACTCAGTGTCTAACATGCATTAAAAAGAAAAAAAAAAAAAATCCAAGATGGGATGGAGAGCTTTATTTTCATCCCTAAAATCTGCTCTCTCCCCCTCGAAGTAAGTAATACCATCATCCCTCCAGTTCAAGCCAAAGAATTAGGAGTCATTTTTCCCCCCTGCTTACAATATTTATTTACTTTGCCATACTGGGGCCTGAAGCATGGGCCTTGCACATGCTAGGCAGGGACTGTGCCATGAGCTACATCCCTACCTCTTTATTTTTATTTTGAGATGAGGTCTCACTAAATTGCCCAGGTGGGCCTTAAACTCCTGCCTCATTTTCCTGAGCAGCTGGTGTTATAGGCATGTGTCACCACATCTGCCTAGGGCTCATGCTTTTTTTTTTTTTTTTTTTTTTTTTGGTCTTTTTGAGACCAGGTCTTATATGTAGTTCAGACTGGCCTTGAGCTCACTTTGTAGCCCAGGCTGGTCTTGAACTCGCAAAGATCCTCCTGCTTCAGCCTCCCGAGTGCTGGGATTACAAGTGTGTGCCCCCATGCATGGCTCTAGGATTTCATTTTGATTTTCCTGTCTCTCATCTTCCATATTGACTCTACTGGCAAAGCCCTGTGGGTTTTCTGCAGAGTCCTGTATATAATACAGGCACATTTCCTTATCTTCACAGACTGCCTGGTTTGGAATGCTCGGCATTGTCTGGAATGAGTTCCGAGCTCCCACAAGCCTCCTGTGTTCTGATCCCATTAGCCTCACTGGGCGTCTTGTGTGCACTTCCAGTAGTTTCAGTTTGCTTGGGCTTAGGGGGCATCCACTTCCGGTTCCCTTTGCACTTCCGGTTCTCTTTACACTTCCGCTTCCCTTTACACTTCCGCTTCCCTTTACACTTCCGGTTCCCTTTACACCTCCGGTTCCCTTTACCCATGATGCTTTCTCTCATCCAGGTCCATGGCTGCTTCTTCACCTTGTAGAGTGACCATCTACGCTGTTACCTCTCTGAGTGACCTTCTGCCACTGCTTTATCTTGGGTAGCTGCCTCCTGCTAGGAGTGAAATCTTACTTCCTTTGCAGTTTTTAAAACAGTTTGAAATTATTTTACTGATGTTTGTATGTTGGTGGTCTTTCCCCCTGCTGCCCTTCTTCTTTGATTATTTTTATTCTCCTCCCTTTCTTTTCAGAGGAAGAAACAGGAAGATGAAGAAGTGACACAAAGCGAATCTGCTTAAGCAGCACAGCTGAGCAGGGGTCTCAGGGTGATTCAGATTGGATGACAGAGCAATGCCTCAAACCGTCCATCAACCGTCCATATTTCTAGATGTAGATTTTTCAAAGCCTAAGGAATAAAATACTCTGTAGCAATGTCCAGGTCACAATGCCCAGTTGTCTGCAATAGCAATATTTGCATAATGTTGAGACTCCTCAAAGTTCGGTAATCTGTTGTTGTCAGAGAATAATTTACTGATTTGCAGTTTGTCCTCTAAATACTTGCAGTTCATGAAAAATAAGGCCTGGAGGCAAAGTGTGGTGGCACATGTCTATAATTCTGGAACTCGGGGGGCTGAGGCAGGAGCATTGCCATGAATTTGAGGCTAGCCTGTCTAAAAGAAAGAAAGAAGAAAAAAAGGCTACAGGGCTGGTTGTGAAGGTGCATGTTTGTAAAACTGGCATTCTGGGAGGCTGAGACAGGAGGACTTCAAGTTTGAGTCCCTCCTAGACAATTTAGCAAGACTCTACGATCTCAAAAAATAAAAAGATGCAAAGGCTCTGGGTTAATGGGGAAAAGCCAGGCAGAGAACTTAGCGAATTAATTAGTAGACTTTGGTCTATTAAAGCACCCACAGATGGTGCGGGTGCTTTGACGTGAGTGGAGGATTCGAATTCTTTCTCAGCTGGAATGTACTGGAACCTTGCAATGGCTTTAAAGAATGCATAGAATTTCTTTTCTATTATGGTCACAGTTGTTTCTCACAGGGGCAAGTGAATTTTCCCCAGCTACCATGTTAGGGGCTGAGAAGTCCCCATGGGGCTTGTGGGGCTACAGCGGGCCAGTGCTGTCTGGCTTGGGCAGGTGGGGACCCCTGACTCTCTCATACAGGGGACCAGTCAGGGCTGTTGTGAAACCTCCAGTCCCGCAGGGAAGCTGTCAGCAGCCCCCTGAGGACGGTAGGGTCCTGCCACCTCCTCCAGGCACTAAGCCTAACTCACCCCTGCAGCTTTGCAGCTGCGGTGCAGTTAAGCAGCTCTGGGTGCAAGAATTTAGCCTCTTACTGCCTTCAGATCGTCCAGGTGGGTGGGTGGATGGGGGACCGGTTCCCTTCAGGGTGATAGATCTGTCGTATTGCGTTTGCCTTTTAATGATGGGAGCAGTATTTCTCTTACCTCATTTCGGGCAATGAGAGCTTGATAAATGGGCCCCGCAGTGTGGAGGGAGGACGGGGCTTAGTGCTAACTCCCTTCCAAAGGCCCCGCAGCAGCTCTGCTCAGCTGTCCTTCATTGCTGCATCCTGAGAACCTGGGACTGCTACCTCCACCTAGGAGGGTCCTAAAAGGCTGTGCTGAAAGAATGAATGAAGAGCTTTGGTCCAAGAAAGACGCCTGCGCTTTGAATGGCACAGCTCAGTGGTGTGAGCACCTGCTCAGCAGGGGTGAGGTTGTGAGTTGGATCCCTGGTACAAAAAACACCAAAAAATGAAACTCAGGATCTGGAATCAGACGGTCTCCAGTTTTGAAAACTGGCTTTCCTGGTTAATAGCTCTGTGGCCTTGGCAAGTTGCTTTGCTCCTCTTAATATCATGTTCCTCCTCTGTGATGTAGGCGGGGATATTCGCTTCACGAGGCTGTTCAGTGGACTAATTGGGGTCACAAGTATGGCAGTGTTGGGGGACGCTGAACCTGCTGGCCTTTCTGCCACCATTCCCTAAATTCCAGGGCCTTGGTAAGAAATGCTCTCACGGGCTAATTCAGTGGGAGGATTCCAAAAGGCCAATACGTACTGCCACCGAAATCCATTTTAAACTACTCTTCAGGTTGTAGGCTTTCTGTTGTTTTGTTCTTGAATATGTTTATTTTCAGTTTTAGGAAAACATATTTTATAAAGTTACTGAATCCTGAGGGCTGGGGATTTAGCTCAGCGGCATAAGCACCTGCCTTGCAAGCAGGCAGTCGTGAGTTCAATCCCTGATACCGATTAAAAAAAAAAAAAAAGTTACTGAATCCTGAAAACTCAGCTATGGCCCATATGGGAGGTTTTAAACCCTCCTCAAATAGTCTTCATGCAATCCTAGCAGGACCCAGTGAAAACTTGGGGAAATTTTCCCTAAAGTTAGTTTTCTTTCTTGAGGTGTTTCGTGAAACCTGTAATATTCGGAGAGCTGGGGACATGTAAATTAAGTGTCCTTGTAAATCATGTTTTTAAAATCCTGTGTTCACTGTATTTTGGGTTCCAAGAGTTTAGTATAACATTTATCAGAAGCAGAGAACATGCTGATAAAAATGTCCAGTTTTGCATTCTCGTTGTTATCAAAAGCTGTGTAGGTCACTCAAGGTCACCCAAGGCCAGCTTGGAAGGTGTCTGAGAGTGATCTTAAGGAATTCTGTTCACTGCATTGCAAGTGCAGTTCATTTCTTTGCCTCCCCTCCCAGTGCCTGTCAAAGAAGAGTTGATCCTGTATTTCATTCCTCACTTACAAGAATATGAAATGAAAGTTATGGAGTCTGTCAGGTTACCGACGGCCCATGTCTCAGACCCACATTCCTGATTGTTACTTGAGGGTCTCCATTCTGTTCCATCCACTGTCACCTTGAGGGGTTCCCCTGGGAGTGTGAGAGGGCCTGGCACTGCCCAAAGGGAAGTCAGGGAGCTGCCCAGGCATCCTGCTGTAGGAGACATCGGGAGGCATATCTGAGCAGAAATATCTCCTTCACCAGTGCCGGGATCCTGTGATTGGAATCAAAGCTGTCTGCAGACCCACACAGCTTCTTTGGGGACGGGCGTAAGGCATCGTGGTACAGGGAAGCTGGCAGTGGGAGATGGAAAAGTATCCCATTAGGGTCATCTGTCTTTCCGATCTGTCACCACCTTGGTCAAGAGTAGCAGGAGCATCTTCACAGGCCGGTTATACTGCTCAAGGCAACAGGGAAAGCTGGCGATTTAGACTTTTGCCCAGTATCTTAGTGGGGCTCTGAGCAGTACGCAGCTGCAGGGCTCAGGGGAGGAGACTGGCCAAGGTGGATTGGGGAGCGGAGATACGCAAGGTGAATTTAGGTACTTCACGATGTGTTTAATACCGGGGTAGAAGAAAGTGCAGAATCGCTAGAGGGCTGGGGTTTTATTTTCCCATTCTCACTACCTCAAAGTTCTCAAGGCCAGGGAGACCTATGACCAGAGGGAGGTCCAGCTGCAGAGCCAGAGCCAGTGACTAATTCTACGACTTCCTCCACACCCTTCTTCAGGGCTGTCCGGAGCAGGGTTCTCAGAGTCCTGTCTGCCTGCCACCTGCATCTGTGTCCCTCTGGTGCCTGTCATTCAAATGTTTCTTTCTCCCTGGTCCTCAGCCAGACCTTTGAGATGACATTCTGAAGGAGGGGCCTGGGACTCCGCATGAGGAAGGAACCCAACTTATAAATGAAGAGAAAAATGAAAGGTAGATGACAGGGAGGAGGGAGCGAGATCTTTCTCACTTGGGGAGGGATGGAGAGATGGGGGTGGGGAGGGAAAGGGAGGAACAGGCATGGAAAGAGGACCTGAGAGACGTCCATGTGCCGTCCCACACAAGCAATGGAGACATTACGGCAAACACGGACGGATAAAAATTGTTTAAAAAGCCATGTCTGCTGATTTTTATCCATATTGTTTGAAAATTTAAAGGCTTCGCTAGAGCCTAAAGGTACCAAGTTTAAATTCTAAGGGCAGGTTAGGGAGGGTTTTGCTGCTTACTTTGTTTGTGACCTTGGGCAAGTTCTTTATCCCCACCGGCCCTGAGTTGTACCCTAATAATAATACTGACTTTACAAGCCCTAGTGTGAGGCCAGGGAGCCACAGAAAGTTTAGCACAGCTCCTGGACAAAAAAAAAAAAAAAAAAAAAAAAAAAAAAAAAGGAAAAAAATAAAAGGAAAAAGAAAAAGAAAAAAAAAAGAACCATTATTATGATGAATGTGTATACTGAAAAATATTTTTAGGCAATGCATACTGATTTTCAACATTTTGTTGACTAGTTTGCTCTGTAAGAGATAAAAATTCTATTTCAATATTTAGTAATACAAATTGTTCTCAATTGCCATCTCTGAGATTTTTGTACTGTTTTATTTTTGTAGCTCTTCTGGATCTTTAAATACATCTAACAGCAAAAGAATTAAATGAAAAAACTTTGGAATACATATTCAGAAATACAGTACGTAGATAATGATGTCTAGCAACACAGAAATCAGTTAACTGAATCTATCCTACTTTGAGATGTTTTTGCAGATTCTTACACTAGAACAAACCACCTGGCTCTGTGTCTAGCTGTTGCTTTTCTTTAGTCTCTTTTGTCGTGGCCCTTTGTTTCCGGCCCCTCTCCTCCTCCTTGGCTGTCGCAGTGCTTGCCTTCTGTTTTCTCTTGTTCTTTTGTCTCTGGTATAATTCCTTCTCATTCATTTTGCAAGCAGAATTCTCCCACACAGCACGAGCCAGGGCTGAGAGAATCGGTTGGAAAAGTGGTTGAGTTTCAGTTCCTCATTCAAGGTCGGTATGGCGAAATGCAGGAGCAGATCTTCTGCCTAAGTGGACCTTGGAAAGCCAGACCGAGAGCAGAGCACAGGTGAAGACAGACCCTTACCATTTCATCTCACTGCTATTATGGCAAACACCATTACTCTTGTGGCAATGTCACCGTGAGAGAAAGAGTTGAAAGTTACGTGATCACAGAATGGAGTATTAGGATGTGTTATAATTCTGAGTGTGGAGGAGGAAGCCTGGGAGAAATGCTGGGTTTCAGTGCTCTTCTTTTGACTAGGATCCAAAAGCAACAGCCCGCAGGGACACTGGTGTAGTTGGCACCCTGTCCCCTGGACCCCTTCTGAATTCCAGAGTTCCTGCTTCGTGGTTACGACATGATCTCTGTGAGTTGGAATGCTTGGGTTCAGCTCCAAACTTCCTCATAATTAGTGGAGTTCCTAGGACTATTTAGTCTGCTGTGCCTCAGTTTTCTCATCTGGGAAATGGAAATGGTAGCACACATCTTGGGGTGCTTAGGAGGATGAGATGATAATAACTCAGAGGCACCAATTGGAAAAGTGCGTCTCTTATCAACGTCAAAATTATTGTTCCTGTTGTTACTTTTCTGATTTTTTATTTACCAAGTTAGAAATCTTTGGTAATATCCGGGAGTTCTTAGTAGACCATTTAATTGATACTAGGAACATTTTCTAACGGAGATGTTTTCCTTTTTGGGAAGTAAGATTTCTTGTCTGACTGCTGGCCCCTCATTTTCAGATGTGTACCCTACTATGGTTTATCAAACCCCTGTCCTCCAGCATGCTAGATGGGTGTTCTATCACCAAGCTAATTCACAGGTTCTCCGTCCTCTTTTATTTTTATTTTTTGAGACAGGGTCTTGATATATTGCCCAGGCTGGTCTTGAACTCCTAGGCTCCAGTGCTTCTCCTGCCTCAGCCTCCTGAGCAGCAGGAGTTATAGGCATGCCGTTGTGCTTGCTGCGCTGAGCACACTGTGCTTTGATTACCGCTAATAAATCTTGGATATGCTTGAATTTAGAAATCATTACTAAGGTACCAATCCTGTAATTCATTCCACTGATCACATTTTGGAGCATGGTATGGCTACATTTTAAACTCGAGAACTAGGGATGCTTGTGTACACCTATAATGTCAGGTAATCAGGAGGCTGAGGCAGGAGGATGGCAAGTTGGAGGCCAGCCTGGGCAACTCAGCCATGCCTTGTCTAAATACTAAATAAATAAATGGGCTGGGGATGTGGCTCAGTGGTAGAGTGTGTCTGGTTCTATCTCTGGTACCATAAACACACTCATACTACACACATACACACACACACACACTCACACACTCACACACAGTGGATTCAGGCATTTATTAATACTAACATTTGGTCTTATGCTTTAGAAATATCTCTTTGGCTCTGCATATTTCTTTCTTTTTTTCTTCCTGTGACGACACTGCACTCCTAGTTACTTGGTACACGTGCATAGACTAATTATAAACCTGAGAATGTGTACTTTTAAAAAAAATGTAATTTCAAACATAGTTACCAATGCCTGAGAAGGAAAGAAATGTTCAGATTCCTTTGGTGAAAATGGAAGGATACAGGGACCAGGGCATCCTGTCTGAAAAAGTAGTTGTCACATTGATGCTTCTCTGGGAGACTGATTCAAAAACAAACCCTCAGTCACATGGAGCGCACCCCCGTGCTTCTGTTCCATTTTTATCTCACCAATCTCCCTTGCAAAACCGAGATTGTTCATAAATATTTTCCTTCCAAACGATGGGAAATAAGCCTGAGTAACTGGCTCTGTGATAAGGTTAAGTTAGGGGACTGCTGCTTATCTGAAACAATGCACACAAAAGCGATTGAGTCCCGAGTCCTGTGACAAACCCCCGTGGTGGCTGAGCGGTGCCCACCCCTCTTGTCCTCAGGCTTTCCGGAGAGTGGCAAAGGCCAGCCAGTGTAGGACATTTTCAAGTCCTTTCCCCACCCCTCTGAGTTGCTAAGTGTCACACAGAAAAGGGTTTCTTTTGCAAGAATCTAACCCTCACGCGTCCTGTGTTTACCCGGCCCGGCCTTACAGTGTTTAATAGAACCAGATGGACACAGCCTGTCCACTCATTCCATCCCCACAGATTTGACCTCCTTGCGTGGACACTATTAAAAGATTTTCCTGTTACTGAAAATTTCCATTGCATCAAATAGTAAATATTAGCAACGTTCCTCTACAGGGAAAATGATATAAGGAGTGGGCTCAGCTTGCGTTGACCTCAGGCACAGGGTGCAGTTAGGTATGCAGTGCTTATGTAACTCTGCTGACTCACAAAGCCCAGTGGTACTTGGAGCAAAGCTCTAGGGGCAGACACTTTCCCAGCAGCTCCTGCAGAAAGTGTTTGGCTTCGTGCAAAGCCATAGATGGACGCTTTGTTTGGCTCTGTTGCCTGAGTACCAAGGTGCTTGTTGTGAAAGGTGCCAAGGAGAAGAAAGCCTACCTTGAAGTATGGTAGGATGAGGGATGATGGGAAGGAAAGGGTCACAAGGTGCCCAGATCATTCTGTGTCATGTTGTTTACTTCTACAACTGATGAACACAAAGTTTCCTTTCTTTTGCTCTTGTTTTTTTTTTTTTTTTTTGTACTCTGCAGGCCAAAGGATGCTCATAGGAAGCTTAAAGCTGTGGTGGAAGGGCTAAAAACAACTTGAGGATCAAGATCCTAAAAAAATGATTTTAACTGCTACCTTCTTTTTTCCTGAAAGTTGCAAAGAGGATGCTTAAAAGGGCAACTCTGAGGAAGATGATTCTAGATACAGAGGACTCGTGTTAGCTTCCCATCACTGTGCAGATATAGGAGGGTCTACAATTTAAAGGGAGAAAGATTTACTTTAGAGGTTCCAGATCTTGGTCATTTGTCATGTGGCATTTGGGCCTGTGGTGAAGCAGAACATTGTGGTGGGAGTATGTGGTAGAGAGAACCTGTTTACCCATGATGCCTTTGAAGTGTGCTCCCCTGATTCACTTCCTCCCACTGGCACTTCAACCTGAAGGCTTTAGTACCTCCCAAGAGCCTTCAGCACAGGAATTTTGGGAAATCATTTAATATCAAACTGCAACAGCACCTGCCTGGCAAGCATGAGATTGTGAGTTTGATTCTAGATACCACCCCCCACACCCCCAAATCAAATACTAAATGGATTAGGAAGGTATATTAGGGCCCAACAGTTGACCGACTGGATAAAATTAAACTTTTACTATTTTACTTGAACATACTTTAAAAACAATTTGAACAAATATTACAAAATAGTTCGTGATCAGTGATGGTCAAGCAATATGGATGTATGTAAAGTAAAAAAGCCAGAATCCCCCTCTTCCTTCTATACGGACAAATGCTGCTATGTGCTATCTGTTCAGAATTTTCAAAACACTGTGCTTTGGGTAGGGAGCTAATTATGTGCTATCCTGAAATAATTTTCTACTTAATGCTTTATGCAAATCTTTTTACAATTTGAAAAAATAGTCACTGTTTTTATTCTTCCCTTAGAGGGATAGTTATTTTAAACAAAGTAAAGTGGAAAATCATACATTTGATGTATGCAGAATACTTCTCTTGGTGTGATACACTTGCCAATATGCTTTTCAAGTTGCTTGTAAATTGTGACCAACTAATGTTTCACTTATAAGATAAGACAGGAACAGATGAGAAGCTCAGAGCTATGTCTCAGATGGAAAAAAAGATTTCATAGCAGTATGGTTAATATAATTCCAATTACTTAAAAGGTATGTGTGTACACAGAAATCAGTCTACGCACAAACACTAAAATACTAATAACCATTAAGAGTGCAAATGTTTTTTTCTCATATTTCTATTTTCAATAATGAACTTTTATTTTTAAAATTAGTTTAAATAATTTTAATATAAAAATTTTAATGTAGCTGATGAAAAAGTTTGTGTTTAAATGCTATAGAAAGTAAGCTTATTTGAATTAGCTTTTAGTCCTTTTTTGTCTTTCTTTTTTTTGGTACCAGGGATCGAACTCATGACCTTGGGCTTGCCAGGCAGAATTTAGCAAGCACTGCTGAGCTAACTCCCTGGCCCTCTGGTCCCTTTTTTTCTGATTTTTTTTAACTTAAGGAATTAGATTTAAATTTTCTCATTAAGAGAAGTTAATCTTCAGCATCATTAGAAGAGTTGATCAGGAAATGAGACAAAAATCAGGAGAGCATATTCCTTTATTACATATATGAAATATAAAAAACAAATTAACAAAGCAATATATATATATTTATATATATTTTGCAAGTCCACAGGACCTCAGGGGGGAAAACACGTTCTGTATGTGAATTTAATCTTATGGCACTGTGGTTCACGTCTTGTATATTCAAGTATGAAAGAATCTATATAGAGTGGTTATGCCTGGGTGCAAAAAATAAGAAATAATGAGAAACTGCAATTTGGTGAACTATCACATACATTGTGTTAAAATTAATGGGTATATATAGTGACCATTACTGTTAATAAAGACAAAGGAGAAAACTGCTTTGATGTTTAGGTTTAAATACTAAACATAAAAAACATAACACATTCTGTGTCTACAATAATTTTTGAAATGTATACAAGTGCATTGCAAATAAATGAGCTTTTTAAGAAGTTCAGGTCCTCCTTTCCTTTATGCGAGCATACCTCTTCTACACTTCGGGTTCCTTTCCCTTATTTTAAAGTCTCTTTTTTTAGTTTTTAAAACAGTTTCATGGGGGCCAGGACTGTGGAATCTAACCTCTAGCCCGAAGCTGAGACTTCATGGGAATATAGTCTTCTTTTAGGTTTTGTCCTCTGAGGGTTCAGAGTTAAACAGAACAGCTTCCTTTATATGGTCATTTTTGTCCGTGGGCAGTGGCAGTGCTGTGTCTCAGTAGGTTTTCTTACACACACCTCTTTCTTTTCTTCCTGTCAGCAGCAGTCTCCAAATCTGTACAACACGACTGTTAGGTAGTAAAGTGCTTTATACAAGGAAATACTATACACGCGTGGAGAGTCCCACTTCACACCCCACAGGTCCCATTTCAGACACAACACCCAAGGGAAGGCTCTTTTCAAGAAACACCTTTCCTGATGGTAGGGTTGGGGATCTCTTAAAATCTCATTAATGACTTTAAGTAGCCTCAAAGGTAAGTAACATAGCCAAAGCTGGAGGAAGGAGTCCTTGTGAGCGGTGCTGCCCTCAATGGATTGCTGCTAAGGATCACGCTGCTATGAAAATCTCCCTAATAATCACGACCTTCAGGATCAGTTCCATAGAAAACATATCAGTGTAGGGTTTCCCGTTTCTCTTTCTGGAGCAAAACTGAATTTAAACACGGTTCCAGAACAGATTGGTACAACATTTCTTTACAGTTTGGCACTTACACAAAACACTTCCAGTTGTATTTTTGAGGTCTCTTTTTCATTAAGCTGGTGTTGTGTACACAGAGAAGTGTCATTGTGTGCGATACCCCTCGACTGCTATTTGCACTCTCTTTTTAAAATATCCATGACTTTTCTTCCAAGAGATGGCTTCCAGTGTTGGACAAAGCTTTTCATATTCACTATTAATTTGCCTGTTCTTACATCCTCGTGCCCAGCTACCAGGTACTCCAAACCTAAAAGAGAACACAGTTAGCGGGTATATTTAGTAGGAGAGTTTTTTCCTTCTTTCTTTTTGGTCTGTAAGAGACAGGGTTTCACTATGCAGTTCTGGCTGGCCTTGAACTCACTTTATAGACTAGGCTGGCCTGGAATTTACAGCAGTCCTCTTGCCTCAGCCTCCCGAATGTTGGGATTACAGGCGTGAGCCATCACAGCCTAATATTAGACTTTTTTGAAGGGGGAGATCTGCATTAGTAGTTGCATATATTCATGGTGCCTAATTTTATATGTACACAGTTGAGACAAGTGTACTAGACAATACCGCATTTATGGTGAAATATGTGTTATTATTATTTTTTTTAATCAGTGAGGAAACTTAGCTCAACAAGGTTAGTAAACCTGTTCAGTGTTGCCTGTTGATTGGCAGCACCCTGACTCAAAATCAGGTCTGCCTGACCCTAAGACTTTCACTGTGTATTAGGCTACCCTGTGCTTCACTCTCTATGGAAAAGAAGTGAGCGCTCCCAGGACACAAAACACACTGTGATAAATCAGTATTCAGGAGACTCACTGTGCGTGGTAGACAGAAAGAAGGATTTTATAAAAGTGAAGCAACTGGGGCTGGGGATTTAGCTCAGTGGCATAAGCACCTGCCTTGCAAGGAGGCGGTCATGAGTTCGATCCCTGGTACCGATAAAAAGGAAAAAGACAAAAAAACAAAACAAAACAAAACAAAACAGTGAAGCAACTGCTTGGAAAAACATATTGGAAGACAGCAAAAGATTATACCAAATAACACATACTCCCTGTATAAAATTAATATGTTTTTAGATGTAGGATGTTAGGGATACATTAAAAAAATGTTGAGATTTGGCCAGACCTAGTGCTGTATTTATATTTCAAAAGTCTTTTCAGGCTTCAAACAAAAATTTTTGATTTTTCAAATACATAATCACACACACACACACACACACACACACACACACACGAGTCAGACAGTTTTCACTGCTTCCTGAGGTCAATGAGGTGACTCCTGTGTGGACCACCCACATTCTGTCTTCTGATGGGACTGGACGTGAGGCAGAAGACAGTGTTTCTAACAGAAGCTAACCAAAGTGTTTACCATGACTCAGTCACACCTTTCTTTACAGAGTAGAGGGGACAGAGGAACAAGCTAAACAGCACATGGAGGAACTGTCCACGCACAGGAGGCTGGAGAATCCACAGGCCATTGCCTGCTTTCTTCAACAAGTCCTCAAGAATGAGACTAAGTCGGAATAAAAGGGACTTGAGGTTCTGGAAAACCAGATACAAGGTGTGATTTTGGATTGAATGACATCAAGGACAAATCATAAGGATCAGTTGGGAAATAGGAAGAGGGTCGGGGCTCTTATTAGCACTTAATATTTTTATATTTTATATTAGGTCACACGAAAACTAAAATGGAAGGTTAAGCTTATTACTGAAGAAAGTAGGCTGCAGAATGGAACCTGTGTACACAGAGAAGGATCTGGAAGGATGCATACTACGATAGTAACAGAGATGAGACTGGGCGTGAGAGAGAAATGTGAAATTTAGATATTTTCCCTTTCTGCAGTGTACTTGTGTTTTATTTTTTTGTCTTTTTGAAACAGGGTCTTGGCCTGCAGTTCAGGCTGGTCTTGAGCTTACTTTGTAGCCAAGGCTGGCCTTGAACTCGAAATGATTCTGCCTCAGCCCCCCCGAGTGCTGGGATTATAGGCATGTGCCACCACTCCTGTCTGTATTTCTATTTTATTACTTTAACGAAACAAAATGATTATTAACAAGATTAGTAAACAAAAGCAAATTTAAAAATACCTGTCATATTTTCAAAGAAGAGAAAAAGGAAAATGAAGCATTAGAAAAAATGTTTGACATAATAACACTGGAGTACACAATGTGAGAAGGATTATAAGGTAATTACATTCTGTAAAGGGTCACTTTCTCTTCTGCAGAAGAGTCCTAGCATTAACAGACTAGTTAAAAACAGTCTAGATATTGTTCATCTCATACCTAATATAATAAGATCTTCTTTTAAAAAATACAATTAAATGCTTGACATAGTGTGCAGCCTATAACCCCAGCACTTGGAGGCTGAGGCAGGAGGATCACTGCAAGTTTGAGGTCAGTCTGGGCTACCCAATGAGCTGAAGGCCAGCCTGAACTGCATAGTAGAACTTGCCTCAAGAAACAAACCAAAGAACAATCTTTAAAAAAAGCATACCAATTTAAATTAAGTGTACCAATTTAAACAAATTTACTTTGAAACTATAGGTAAAACAAATACTACAGGAGTTTGCCATTAATTTAAGTATAAATGTATAAATGTAAATTAAATGAACATAAATGATACTGAATAAATCCGTAAGTTGTGGAGCAGCATTACACCAAAAATTAACATGCAAAGCAGCATTTTCTTTACATCTCTTATCAGCATTTACATTTAGTTTCCCTCTCTATGATTTGACATCTACTCTGCTTCATGTTGGAGGGCACACAGTTTAACGTGTATGCATGGAGAAAGAAAATATTTTTGTGCTAGCCTTTCACTCTAAAACACATGACTGATGTGTGAGTCAGCGTGAGCATGAATTAAGAAGGCACGAATTCTCAGGGTTACCCAATTCGATGGCTTCTTGTCAAAAGTAGGGACAGAAGCACAAATATATGTAAGGTTTCAGGATTTTCTTATCATTTCCTTTGGCTTTGGCTATTGAACTTGTACCAATGGACAAGAGAAATAAAATGAAGGAATATCTGGTTTTGCTTTGGCAGGTTCCAGTTTTTGTTTTTTCAAAGCAAGTAAACATGTTTTCAAGAATTTTTTGAATAATTGCACTTATGTTTTCAATTGTGATGAACTCAGTCGATTCTTTGGCCCTGGCAGGAACCAGATTAGGAAGAATAGTTCACTTCCTGGAGGAGGCTCAGACGGTCAAAGCTTTTGTTTTTAATGTCTTACTGAGAAACTGTACAGACTTCTTTTTTTTCCTTGTGCCAAGATAGTAGAAAAATGCTTATTAAAAAAAAGCCCCTGCGCACCAACACTGGGCAATAGAAACCTAATGATTTTTAGTTTCCTGTACTCAAAATCCAAGATTCTCATTACGTCAGTGTATTCTTTGGAACTATTTTTTCAGGATTTAAAATTATCTTTTTTTTTCTTTTTAAATTAAAATTTAAATAAATCACTGAAGGGCCAGAAAAAGATAGTGAGAAATTAGTTAAGAAGGGAGAAAAATTAAAACCTTTGTACCGCTGCTTAGGTTGCCAGGATTGAGAGGATATTTTGTTGCTAGTTTCTCTGTTGTCTGTTTCTTTCAAATGTCTGAATCAAAGACCACAGAGGACTTCTTATTAATGGGACTGTGGTTTCTTAGCTTGTATGCAGAAGAATTATATGCAGAATACGCATTATGTACCTGCTTTGATAGTGCCACTAAGAGGCAGGTGGTAACTTTGATCAGGAAAACATAAGCAGGTGTAGGCTTTTTCAGAATTATTGTTTGTTTTAATAGAACTTACTGTCTGAGTGTTATGTTACCATTATCTGGGCAATGAAGATACTATGATCAAAAATCTAAATCCTGGCCTCAAATTTCATGAGAGGGGCAGAAAGGTAAGTAGCCTATTCCAACTTAAAAAAAAGAAAAAGAAGTAACTTTTTCCACATACAGAGCATGTACCTGCACTTACTCACTGGCTTGTCTCTATCTGTGCCTTTTAAGGATCAAATATAATTTCTCAAGTTTTGCTAAAATTCTGTTTACTTTTTATTTTTTGTTGCTGTTTCTAACTTGAAACCGGAGTGAACATTTAATGAAAAACAACACGATGAGAACTTGAGAGTTGTTTTCTATCCAGGAGAAACAGATGCTTCTCATGCAATAGTAAAAATGAATTCAATATTATTTGCACAGATGGAATTTTGCATTTGAGCTTCCTTTGGGAACAGGTTCCAGTGTAACACGACCTAGCTTTCAGATAACATGCTAGCTAGCAGCAGATAAATTCATGAAAGTCCTTTCTACGTGGCTGGCACCTGGAACCAATCTGAGACTTTCCTTTTAGGATGGAAAGTATTATATTTGCTAGATTTGAAATATATTACCGTTAAAGAGTACACGGAAGAGAAATAATTTTTTGATATCAGTGCAAACAATACCGTTTGGATTTTCTCCAGAATTCAGATGGTGAAAAGAAGATGCCTCCTTTCTGAGTTCATTTAGATTGTGGTCTGATTATGTAAGACAACAGCGAATCAGCAGAGCCAAGGTAGCTATGTACACAGGAAAGTTGAATGCTCACCGGGATTGAGGATCGGACAGGTGCAGCCTCTGTTCGTCCATGATTCTGGATATAATGTCCTCTTTCCACGTAAAATCTTTAATTTGGTAGATTTTAAGACTTTTTTAATCTTCACGTTGACCTCAGCATGAGAACCTTTATCATGAGCTGATAAAATCTTTATCTTTAGCACTGTAACAACATAATTCCAGAAATCAAAGTACATACATTTCCGCACTTGAACAACTTAAATATGCATTTCAGAATATATCAGAAAAGTGAACTGTTAATGACCAGAATGTGCAACTGCTTTAAAAAATCATTAGGCAACACAGCTGTTTGCAGTCTCACTGTTTGAATGTCCACTTTATGTGCTTTAATCCTGTAACTTGAGCAGCTATTTCTAAGATGACAATATGTAACCTATTGACTAGTGATTTCTTACTGTTTTTTTGAAATTCTGTGTTACATATACCCTTATACTGTTTTTTTTCCTCCTTTAAATAAAATAAAAAAATCATTAGGCTCATTCATCTTTTGTGCTGGCTTCATCTCATTTATCTATGTGAACTATTTCATTTCTCTTGAGCTATTTCAACCCCTATCTTTCATATCACTATGCTACGAGGCTATCAGCCATATACAATCTTAAATACAATCTGCAAATGTAATCTTAAATCTATTCCTCTATCAACTTTAATATATAGAAGATATAGGAAGCATGATTTTGGCCCTGGTTTTTATTTATATTTTGACTGTATGATACTTTTACAGTTGATTGCATATAATGGGATGGCAGAGACCAATATGTCACAGCTAGAAGATATTTTCCACACCCTAATGAGGTTGTGTAATGTATCCTTTCATTTGGAGCCTAAATTATACATACTTATGAGTACCACACAGGATTTCAATATATGTATAGAACTGGTAATATTCAAATCAGACTAAGTAGATGGATGTGGCCGGGGCCTAAGTAATGGGGTAAGAAGGAATGGGAAAGAAAGTAGACCTAAGGGACCTTGGGTGCAGTTTTCGGTATCATTAAGTGAGTTTTGACTGACTTATCTACATCCTGATGGAGGTCTGTGTGTAATGAGCAAGCTCTATTTGGCTCATCTCATATTCCAAGAAATCTGTGGCCCTAGAGCTGTTGTCATAAAACCATCGAAGTTTAGACTTCTAAGTGGTCTTAAGGACTCATGTGGTCTTGAACTTTTAAATTTAAATGTACTGCCCATGGTCACGAGAATGGTTGAGAAGAGGTAAAGTTTGGACCGGAACCTAGTGAGATGAATGCATGAAGGTGGGCCTCACAGTGTCTGGCCCAGGGCTCTTGCTCAGAAAATGATCCCTATCATTAGTCCACTATCCCATAATCTCAGAGAGAGCAGGGCCTTGTCTCTGTGCTACGGCTGCTCAGGAGTATTTGATAGTGGAATAAACAAATCAAATGCTTTTTTCCTCATTAAACCAGGGAATGGAGAGAGAGTACCCATTTTCCCCCCAAGTCTTTAGTTGTAACGCACTTAACGAAAGTGTTTCATTGCATCATTAAAAATGTTCAAGTTTTTTAGAATAGAAAATTAACACAGTTTATTGAAAGATTGTTGTTTTCGGGAGAGCTGCCTCTGTGTGATAATGAGAACCAGCTGATATTTTCCCTGAGCTAATTTAGGGCTAACTTACCATATTTCTTGCTTTTGACAGTAAATACATTGCCTATGAGCTGCTTTTCTTTTATCGGGCATGGTACATTGCAAAAGTTTCCTTATTTTAGTCAAGTTAAAGGTGAAGCGATAGAAGTGTGTATATAATTGTAGCTAAGATTTATGTGATATTTATTTTGATATTTTATGAGATTAAATACATTGTTATCAAGAACCTAAACACTGTACAGGACTTGGTTTCAGAAATCACAATTTACAATTTCCTCTTCATTTAAAAAAAAATTTCCTCTTCATTCTAATGCATATTTCAGGCTATATAAACTATGAAGCACTAAAAAGCCTCCAGCACTAGTTAAGAATGTGTTACCGAGATAAGCTATCTTAGTATATTTAATGGTCAGTAAAAGCCATTCCGAAGTTGAAAGTAGCAATAGTCTCTACCCAGGGCGGTACCATTTCCTTCTTCTATATGATGTGTTTTCCTGGCGTTTGCAAGGTAGAGAGGTCTAAGGAGTCAGAGAGGCTGGGGAGGGGACAGGCGCTCAGCTGATCTCAGCTCTCATGCTGACACGAGGTCCTCTCCCTCTTCCCCGATGTCTAGTGGGTGCCAGGCAGTGTGCTAATGTCACCCTTTAGGCCTCCTGTTTTCTGAAAACCTCCCTGTCTTTAGTCTGAATAGGGTCTCAGAAGCGTTTGAGGATTCCAGACTCACCGTATGTATATTTCATTCCACAGAATGCCTTGGAGTTTTCTAATACTTGTTCCTTGCATTCACATTTACCTACAAAAAAGAAATGGAAAGTTGTGTTAGTTCTAGAGAGAAGAGAGGGAGAGAGCAAGAGAAAGAGGAAGAGGAAGAGAAGAGAGAGCAGTGAATCCAGCTAACCCACGCTTGAAGCCTTGAATGTTCATACAAGGTAATAGACATGTGCTAAGCAACCATGAAAGCAACCATTCGAAGACGTGCAGCTTCTTTCTGACCTGAATTAGTCATCAGTCCCAACTATACCTACCTAACTTGGTAGATGCAGTTAGGAAAGAGCAGATGACTTACAGAGAAAAAAACTGTCTTTTTGCAGTTCACATTCATGAAAACAAAAGTCAGAAGATGATTATATAGCGTGGCGATGATGGTGTCACCCATTGACGAAGAAGTACTGATTGGCACCCATGATGTGTCAGGCACACTGCTGCACCCTTCAGACCCATAAAGGCGAGCAGGACACCACCCTTGCCTCAGCTTTATGATTCTGTAAAGTAAATAAAGCTAGTGTCTAAAAAGTTCTACAATCGTCTGAGATGGCTACGTCACGCTTGAGTGAGAGGGTCCCACGTATGGGAAGACAGGAAGATTTCTGGCTGAAGAGGGATTGGAGCTTTGAAACTCTGAAACTTTGAAACAGTAGAATGAATTTTTCTTCCTATAGTTGAAATTATGTATTAAAATTATTGTTTTTTTTTTTTGTACCAGGGATCGAACTCTGACCTTGCATTTGCCAAGCAGGCACTTAAGCCTCTGAGCTAAACCTTGGTCCTGTATTAAAATTATTAAGTGCAAGAGTTTTACCAGAACCTGTTAAAACTTTCAAAATGCCTTTGTACATTGATCATACGTAGCATTTCCCATACTCGTTTATATGTTTCCTCTAGAATGTTCCTTGAGGACAGCGGTTATGTTTTATTCAACTTTATTTTTCTGGGATCCAGAATGGATATGATTTTCATGTTTATGGATTTAATGATTAGAGGTAATCTTTACCCTTTCCTCTTTGGTCTTCTCCGGCTCTCATACCCTGCACTTCATAAGCACTGTGTGGTGAACACTTACTGAGGGACCCTCATGCCAGGCTGACAGATGTGCTTCAATTTTATTTTGTGTGTGTGGCGATGGGGTTTGAACCTATGGCCTGCTGCGTGCCAGGCAAGTGCTCTACCACCGAGCCACACTGTTCGATTTCTCAGTTACTTACTTATTACGACTCTAACTTTGCTAGGAATACAGAGACGGAAGAACGAGCAGAGAGAAATGTATGAATGGCCGAGAGTGTCCGTGGAAGGGTGAGTGGCCCTGTGTATTCCAGGTGTGGAGTGAACAGGACGGGTGGAGGCGGGCAAGATGTAGAACCTTAACTAAGATGCAATTAGAGCCTGACTTGACTTCGTTAGATGATGGGGGATTTTTCAAAGCTATCGGTTTATTAAAGCTATATGAATTAAAACATACACATATACTATATTAATAAATTCTGTTGTAACAACAGCAACAGTAATTAGAGTGCCAACAGTAAGTCATAAAGGATACGTGGACCTTTATCCAAATAATCTCATTTAGCATTTATGAGGACATAGGCATTATTAACAGATTTAAAAATGAAGATCAAAATATTAATTAGCTCATCCAAGGCAACTCAGCTAACCAGGATGAAAGCTGGATTTTAGGTCTCAGTCTGGGAGAGTGGGAAGCCCTAATCTTTCACTATAATGTTCCTCTAAATTATATGTAATGTGAGTCTAACAAGACAGGTAGCCATGGGTCAAAAAAGGTGTGGTGGTAGACACCTGTAATTCTAGCATTCTGGGAGGCTGAGGCAGGAGGATCATAAGTTCAAACCCACCTTGGACAACTTGGCAACTTAGCAAATTAATGAGACTCTGTCTCTAAATAAAAAAGTAGAAAAGGAGTAGAGATAATGTTTAGTGTGAAGGCCCTGGCTTCAAGCTCTAGCACTGAAAAAAAAAAATCAAGGGATACTGAGAGTTTGGCTTTGCAAACCTTTTCAAAGGATTGGACGAGAGCAAGAGAACAGAAATTATAAAAACACCTATCTACAGATCTAGATTATGGTACAGTGCCTGCCTGGCAAGCACAAGCCCTTGAGTTCAATTTTCAGCACCAAAAGAAAACAAACAAGAAACACCATCCTGAGAATGAAGTTTCAGCTAAGGCCCAGGATGGTGTCACTAACAGAGATTGGGCCCTTAGGAGGGGAGCTTTTCAAGTGTCTGTAAGGGTTGGCGGTGGCAATCAATTCTCTAACTTCCGTCCTGCAAGGATATGGAGCAGCTTGCAGGCAGGAGAAGCAGCTAAAGAACCAGAACTCAGAAAAACGCGGCATCAGGACAGTACCGGAGATCCGGGTAGCAGAAGCATGGAGCAGGCTCGTCTATAGTTTCACCCTGGAATCATGAACTCAAATCACTCTCAGAGAGAACCATTCGGGTGAAACCGGGTAGGGGGAGAGCGGCATGGAAGACATCGGCCTGTGGACCTGCCTGCAGCTATCCACAGGTCAGAGCACAAGATTTACACACGGAAAATCGCGGTGGAATTAAATGGTGGAAAAGAGAAATCCAAGGCGCTGAAAGCCAGCTGTGATTTATTAAATAATATCGACTATAATCAAACAGAATTACTTATTCAGAAATTGTAGTAACCTAGGCGGTGTGGCTGTGACTTCTGATAATTCCACGAAAGCAGGAGAGTTTGGTAACTGCTGTGCTGTGAGACTGAACACGCACCACTCCTCAGCACCCTGCTCTTACGGTTAGGCCTTTCAGCCTTTTAGGAGGCTACACAAGTTTATTATTTGATGGTCTCTCTTTGGCCACCTTTCAGCTCTCCTTTTGTGGATGCTTAAAGCTCAAACATGGGCATTTCTGGGTCAGACTGGGTTGCTGGAAGCGTGCTCTGTAGTTAACAGCTATCGCCCGAGCTCGGGAATTGCAGGTCAGCCTTGGTAACATAAGATCTTGTCTCAAAACAATTCTTTGGGGGTGGGGTGGAGCTCAATCAAAAAAAAATTTTGGGGGGGAAGTGGTGGGGATTGAACCCAACAACTCAGGCATCCTACCACTGAGCTACACCCAGCCCTCGAGATGTGTTTTCTTAAAACACATCTGGAGGGGGAGAAAACTCTGTTGAGTTACACTAGGTTACTAGCACATTTTAAGAGATGAACATCTTTCACAGTTCTGTGGTCCTGGTTAACACCAGTTTTGTTACTCAAGCAGTAAAATTTCACATCTGGTGTTTTCTACCTCCCCAGCAGCGATAGAAACTCATGCATGTGCAAGGCCTGGGCTGATCCTCGGCCATGAAGAGAAATGAATGGCATTTTGCTGCTACCGTGCATTAAACTTCGAGCACAAAGCTTTTCATGGACACTGACTGTAGATAATAGGTAGGCATCTAGATTTGAGGATGACCTCTCCTTTTCTTAAGAAACTAGTCTTCACTTTTTGTTGAGGAAAGGCCCCCAGGAGCACCGTCCTATGTGTAATGGGAATATTGCTGTTTTTAGCAGGAAACAGAACAAAGCCTGCCTGCACCTGGAGCGTGTCCAGATGAATTTCAGAAGCTCTCTGGGGACATCATAGACCAAACAGCTGTGGTGGACGTGAGAGTCCGGAGTCCGCCCCGAGCCAGCACTTTACGTGCCTGACTGGTCTGCACCCGGCTCCCTGGCAGCAATAGTCTCAAAATCCGGCTTACTACAGATTTGGTCTGGCAGATAAAGCTGGAGAATTATACAAAGTCATTGTGTTAGAAAAATAAAATAAAAAATTTCAAAGTGGCTCTTAAAGTTAAAATTATAAAATTCAGATGTTTAAAAAATTTTATTAACCCCTTCCAGGAAAATCAAGAAGCAACCAAATAAAAAAAGCAACAACAGCAAAATGACAGCAGTAACAACAAAAGTAAATAGCGCTGTAGGATCTCAAAGCAAAAAGGTAGGAATTTAATAACGGTTGTTATACTGCATACTGCTGGCTTCCAAATAGTTGCTCAGGCTACCAGATACAGACATGCGGAATTGATCGAGCAATATAATTTCCCTTTGAGCAGTTTCTTCCCCTTTTAAATGCAGACTTTTAAAGCAAAAAAAAAAAAAATTACAAACTAGAAGCATTCAGGCAAAAAAAATTAATAGGGAAACTTTGTTTTCTTTTTTAAATACTTAAAAGATAAATATGATAATTTTCATATTACCTTATCTTCCCTACCTCATTTCTTGTTATGAATTACAATAAAACCATTAAGTAAATTGTCATAAGATTATGGCAAGCAGAAAAAAGAAAGCAGAATTGCAAATGTCAGTGTTTCTCAAATTTGGGGTCTTGATTCTTCAAGGGTTCATAAATTCTCTAACAAGAATATATTACAGTTGTGCTTTCTCCCTGATGTAAAGTATACACCAGTGGATAGGTAGAATTTTAGGTGGTGGACGTACAGGTAGGTGTTTCTTTACATTTTTCTGTATGTCTGAAAATTTTCCTAATACAATGATGGACACAATTATTATAGGCAATCAATACAGGTTTACAAATTCAGACTTGAATACAATCTCAAATCCAAACAGAGCAATACGAGGTATAAGAGAAAACAAAACAGACATAGCCTGCGCCAGAAATCAGGTACAAGTCTCTGTGGATTAGAAATGGATGACTGTGTGAAGGGCCCTGGAGTCCTGGACCTCTGCCCGGTTTGTGGTTAAGGGGACTAAGCCGGGACCAAAGCAAGGCTCACTCTTTGAAGACAGAGCTAGGGTGAGGCTCTTTTGCTAATGAAAAGAAGTGGGGAAAAAACCCCCAAAACTAAACTGTGGTTGTTTAGGCCCTGAGATTTTAGTGTTTTGCAAGCTTCAGCCTTAGGTAGGGCCGTGGTGGTGGGTTTGAGACCTGCTCAGAGGATGGCCTTGTGCTTGATTTGCAGCCCTGTGTCGTCACCCTGAAATTCTTCTTCATTTATAAACAAGGGGTTTCTGTGTGTCTTCTCAAACGGAACCCTGGAAACTAGGCAGGCATATTCTGGGGCTGGGAGGAAGCGTACCACAAGAAGCCAGTGTGCCTTTCCTGTAAGTCGTGCAAGGCATGCAGGGCCCAGGAAGGGCGCAGCTGGTTTGCCTTTCCTGTGAGCTGAGAATCAAGAACATGTAAGCAACCAGCTGATCTAGAGGACAGGATGGGCTGATAGCAACTGAGGTACAAAAACAACTAAATGCCTGTATGCTTGATTGACTTTGCAGGCCTAAGGCCCATATCTCAACAGCCATTAGGAGGATAACAGTATGCAATATAGCAAATATGGGGGATTTCCTCCTGTTTTGTTTTTGAAATCCAGCATTGTACTCACTGTTTTGTTCAGATTGATTGTTTTGTTTTAATGATTGGTTTTATTCTATTTTGTTTTATTTGACTTTACTACGTTTCATGGCATGCACAACTACTGGGAAGATAACATATTATGGTAGCCATTGTAGATCTCCCATTTTCCTGTTTTGAAGTTCTGTACTATTTTCACCGTGTTTTTTTTTTTTTTTTTTTGGATTGGTTTTATTCTGTTTTACTTTGTTGTGTTTTATTCTCTTTAAAATAAAATTTTAAAAAAATTGAAAAAAATAGGTAGCCAGTCCTGTAAGTGGCCTAGAAATAGATCCAAGGTCCCCTTCCTTGTTTTGAAAGAATAGGGATGATGCAGTGAAACTGGTACTGAATGGCGATGAAAATACTGCACATAAATGCAGAACGATCCAGGCAAAGAATGAGGATGACTAAAAACAGAGTTCGCCGTGGGACTCAAAAGCTAGTACAGGAATAAAAGAGGACACTGAAAAATAAGACCAGGAATTTGCAAAATAAGAAGGAAACTTCTATAAAAGTTTAAAGGGCCAAATTTTATAAATAAATAATACATAAAATATAAATTAGTGAATAAAGAAAAATGAAGCCGCTTAAAAGTTCTTTTCTGAAAATCATGTTAAAATCAGCAATACTGATTAAGACTGTAACAAAAAGAAATTTAGAAATAAGATTAGGGACAAACAGGAGACCTGACTGCTGAGCGATTAAGAGGTTTAGAAAGCGAATACTATGTCTCACTTTATGTCAAAAGGTTTTTAAAAAGTTAATTAAATGAAATTGATAATTTTCTAGAAAACTTTATCAACTCTAACTCAAGAATAAAACAAATAAGTTAGTAACTATTAAAGATGTTGAGTTAGTAATCAACTGTTTCCATCTGCTCAGAAACGCTACATCCTAATGGTTTTATAAGTAAATTCTAATAAACACCCAGGATGATTTTATAGCCATGTGCCAAACGGAGATGTTTTTATTAATGGACCACATACAACATGAACTACTCTGTTTTTATAAGATGCTATTGCTTAGTGAAGTCTTAGCTATCATAGTTTGCTATCATACAGTAAATATAGGTCTATGATGTTTGCACAATCACCAAAGGATGCATTTCTTAGAACATATAAATTTTTTATATAAATTATTGCAAAGAATAGAAAATAAAAGCAGGAGAGGAACTTCTAACTTCAGCAAACATAGTAGACTATGAAGTAGACTAACAATGACACAACAATTCTAAGCAAATAAAAACCAGAATTCTTTTTTTTTATCAGTACCAGGGATCGAACTCACGACTGTCTGCTTGCAAGGCAGGCGCTTATGCCGCTGAGCTAAATCCCCAGCCCCCCAAACCAGAATTCTTTGCAGGTCAGATTCTGCATGTATGAATAGAAATACAACATGACCCAAAGGGTTTATCCTAGGACTTAAAGGACAGCTTCAAGCCAGGTGTGGTGGCACAAACCTGTAACCCAGCATTCTGGGAGGGTCAGGCAAGAGGTTTGAGCCCAACCTAGGAAACTTAGACATAGTGAGACCTTGTCTCAAAATAAAAAATAAACAAAAGGTTGAGGAGGTAGCTTAGTGTCAACACCCTGGATTTGAACCTCTGTAACCCACTGAAAAAGAATTGCTTGATGTTAGAAAAATCTTATTTTTATTTTGCTTTTTTTTTTTTTTTTTTGGTACTGGGGATTGAACTCATAACCTTGCACTTGCTTGGTGAATTAAATTCCCAGCCCTCAAATTTTATTTTTATATAAAGCATTAACTGATTACAGGAGAACCACATGATTTTCTCAAAAGAGACAGAAAATGCAGTCAGCTAAATATAAAACTCACTAATAATTAAGTTAGGATTAGAAGAGAATAATTTTCATTTAATAAAGGCTGCATATTAAAAAATCCATCAGATGTCACACTGGTAAAGTTTTCAAAACATTTCATCAAATTTGGGGAAATATTATCCTGGAGGCTCTATCCAATGTAATAAGGCAAGAAAAAAATAGTATAAAAGCTAAAAATGAGACAAAACTGTCTTTGTTTGCTAATGATATGATGATTTACATTTAAAAAATCTAAGATAACCTATAAACTATTGGATTAGGCAACAATTTCAGCAAGGTTCCTGGATACAGTATCATTTATAATATTTAGAATTCTCAGTGGCAATAAAAATCTAAAAGGTACTCAGGAGTAAATTTAATAAAGTTAGTAAATGCAATTTAGTAGATTTAATAAGCTTAACAAGTGGCACATGTAAAACCTTTCTGTAGGAAAGTGACAAAATATTACTAAAAGGACTTGAAGAGGAATACATAGGTGCAGCATGTTTGGAATTACTCAACATTATAAGGAGATTGCATTTTCACGGTAACCTGTGAAGTCAGCAATCAACAGAGCTTTTTCTGGAACTTAATGAGCTGAATCTAACTGGCACCTGAAATAAGGAAAAGCCAGGAGCTGAGATAATTTCAAGGAAGAAGGAGGAAAGGGACAGGCTTGCAGTGTCAGGCGCGGGCTCACTGCCGCACTGAGACAAGCCATGGTGGTGCGGACAGATGCAGATCCACACACAGGCGGAAGCTCGACAGAAGACAGTCTGTGTTAGGAACACCGGCCCCAGCTGCTGACCCCCATGGCCCTGTCAGTCCCTGTCTCGATTCCCCGCAGCGCCCTCCACACTCATTTTCTAACCCACGTTGCTTCACTTTTGCTCGGAAAAACCTTAACTAGATTAAATTCAACCTTTAGGCTTTTGCCTGCGTTCAGGGTGTGGAATGTGACAAATGAAAACACAGGACCAATGTGACTGGTGTTATTTTTTAAATACGATGCATCTGCTCTAAAATCCCCAGTAGCTTCTGAGTTACTTCAGGTGAAATGCACAGTTCTTTCAGGGCCTCTGTGCCCTCCATTTTATCTCCTTTATACTCTCCTGCCTCCCTCTGCTCCAGCCACCTGACCTTCCTGCTGTTTCCTGACTAATCCAGTCCTTCTACCCCAGGGCCTTTGCACTTGCTATATCTTCAGTCTAAATGCTCTTGCCCGTTACCTGTGTGACTCACTCCCTTACCTTCTTCAGGTTTGTTTTCCCCTCAAATGTCACCTTTCACAGGACTCACATTGGTCCCTTTATTGAAAGTATAACCCTCCCAAGCACTTCTTATCCTCCAGCCTTGCTGTGTTTGCTATTTATTTATTATTACTGTTCTCCCTTTACTAGTATTCAAGTGTTGTCTGCTTTGTTCACTTACTATATTCACAGCACTGCCACATGATAGGCACTCAATAAACATTTGCTGGGGTCAGGTACTGTGGTGCATGCCTGTCACTCCAGCTACTTAGGAGGCTGAGGCAGAAGGATCACAGAGGCCAGCTTGCGTCACTCAGCAGCAAGAAAGACCCTGTCTCAAAATATAAGATGCAAACAGCTGGGAATGTAGCTCAGTGCCCTTGGGTTCAATCCTCAGTACTGAAAGAATATTGATGAATGGATCAATTAATGAGTTTAAAAAGAAATCCTACAAATTAGTAAGTAATTACAGGTAGAAAATTCACAGAAAAGCAAACCTGAAAGGTTAAGAATTAAAGATTTTTGTCTTTTTCATTTTTTATCGTACCAGGGATCGAACTCACGACCGCACACTTGCAAGGCAGGCGCTTATGCCACTGAGCTAAATCCCCAAAAACAAAAGACAAAAAAAAAAAAAAAAAAAAGAAAAAAAAAAGATTATCTACCTATCTACGTCTCTATCGATATCTACCAGTCATCTAGCTGTGCGGGGACTGAACTCAGGGTCTTCACGCTGAGCTACATGCTATCCTTCCCTGTTTTTCATTTTGAAACGTGATCTTGCCTAGTTGCTAAATTGTCCGTGTTGGGCTAAAACTTGTGATTCTCCTGCCTCAGCCTCCTGGAGTGCTGGGGGTTACAGGCATGCACCCCATGCCTGACTCAGTTAGCTCTGTACAACAGTAGGTTTTAGAGAGAGAAATCCATCAAACTCTTAGCAGTAGGCTTAATGAGATTTGAGGTCACTCTTTCTTTCTCTTTTCTGAAATTTTCTACCTATAACCTCAGTTAACAGAAAACAAACAAAAGTTGAATAGTCCTCTGCTATATGTTTGTTTCATGCGTGCTGGGCCATTACTTTATTAGAGCTCCCCCGCGGGACCCAGAAGCTGCCCCTGGCTCACTCTCACCGCGCAGACTCGACATGTGAGCCCAGTTATCTCTCTCACCTGAGTGCCGCAGGGCAGAAAACCCCTGCTCGTCCTCCCAGGCCCACTCGGACTCGCTCTTGTTGTGTGCGGGACTGAAGTCAGGAATTTCATGATGCCAGTCTAGGTCCGTGTGGCTGGTAAAACAAAACAAATTATTCAGGAATCTTTTAGAACTTCAGTAGAAACCAATGTATCCCTAGAGACTCGAACCTTATCCTCTGCCTTCCCGTCCTGTCGCTCTGCAGAATGCAGTAATGTGTTAAGAAAGTTATTTTTGAAGGATTGTTTATTTTGCAGAACGAGCTAGATCGCCTCCAGAAACCTGCGAGGACAAATGACTGGAGTCTGCAATTTGATATAACTTCTGCGAAGGCTGTGCAAATATATCTCTGCTCTGCTAATGCCCTGCAGGATCTTCCAAATCCCTGCAGACCTTCGAAAGACTCCAAAGTACACGTAGATGGGCAAAGGGGCCGGCCGCTCACCTGCTGATGCAGTCTCCCGTGAGCGGGTCGCAGCTCCCCGCACAGTCGCAAGGCCTGCAGCCGTAGTCTCCGAAGCCCCAGTACCCCACCATACACCGGTCGCAGTGTGGCCCTGCCACGCCAGGCTTGCAAGGGCAGTCACCATTGCTGGGGTCACAGAAGATCACTGAGCTGAAAGGAAGGACAGCTGATCCGACGGGATGGCAGGAACAGACTGCAAAGAGGACAGAGGAGGCCTGGTGACTGAGGGTGTCTGCCCGGAGGGAGGCCCCGCTGTCCCACAGAGGCTTCCCTTCTCCACCAGCGAGTGTCTGAGTACTCCAGCAGCCAGCTGGGCGAGGCTCAGACAATGAAAGCTGATTAAATTGCAGATAAGCCAGATGTCATCAGCACAGCGAGGCTGCTGTGAAAAGAAGCTCATCATTTATTCTAAAATTGAGGGCATTACACATGAACGCCTTCTGGTTACGATAATGAAGATGAGCCAGCAAAAAAATCAGAGAAGGAACATTCTGTGAGAGGGAAAAATATGAGCCTTTGTTCTGGTTTAGAGCTGAATGTCTCCCAAAACTTCATGCTTTGGGGAGGTGTGATGCTCACAGTGGGTGAGTCCGCTGGTGAGTTTATAGCTAAACGTAATGTTGGGAGGTGAAGCCAGGTGGGAGCAGGGATCACTAGGGCATGGGCTGGCGGGCCAGGGGCTGCCAGGGCCCACCCCATTGCTTTCAGCTGCCTGCCACCATGCCATGGACTGTTTCCCCTCTGCCAAGGTGCCCACCTTGGTGCCAGCCGGTGACACACTGAAACCTTTACAGACTGTGAGCCGCAATAAACCTCTCCTCCTTTAAATTGTGGGTGTTGGGTGTTATGTCTCAGTGACGAGAAAGGGACTAAGTGTATGCTGGGGGAGAAGCCAAACCAAGAGAGTTTTAAGGAAGAGAGCGACATCGAATGTTGATGGAGCAGAGGAGACCAGATCAGGGAGGGAAACGGATTCCGACAGCGACCTGTGAACAGTGCTGGTATAACGGTGAGCGGGGAATGCAGTGGAAGAGGACTCGGGAGAGGCTGGAGTGGAGGATGTGAGTGTGGAACAGATGCCTCTTCAGGCCCAGAAGTAAGGGGGGATCTAAACCGGGGATGGGAACTCAAGCGGAGGTTTGTGTTTTTCTTTGTTGTAAGAGGAGAGACTGTGGGGTACATTTGATGTTATTTGTTGATGGGAATGATCTGGCAGCAAGGGAAGAGCCGATGAGCAAAAGAGAGGCTAGAGAATTGTTGGGTAGGTGCTTGGGTACACGAACAGGGAAGCGGGGGGCAGCGATGGACAAGAGGCGTGAATGTTAGGGAGCAGCACGGTCAGGACGGGAGGCCCCGCGTGTGCACACAGACAGACCCACTGGCGGGAGTGGGTGGGCTTTTTCTTCTGCTTGTATTTTGTGGATAAAACAGAAAGCAAGGTTGGGGGCTGGGGGTTTAGCTCAGCGGCATAAGCACCTGCCTTGTAAGCAGGCAGTCGTAAGTTCGATCCCTGGTACCGATAAAAAAAAAAAAGAAGAAGAAGAAAGCAAGGTCATCGTGATGAGAGAGACGATGGGAGGCAGAAGCAGGAGACTGAATAAGACATTCAGGAAGTGAGGCGTAATTCACTGCCAGGCAGCATGGAAGCCACATTGGGGGTCAGTGGCCATGAATTTACAGTGTCACTAGATAAACAGCTTGTCATCTCCAGCTTCCTATAATGGAGAAAATTCAGGTTCAGTACAGAGGCAAACTGGGTTTAACCTGGGGGGGATTAAGTCCAGCTTCTTGGACTAGAAGCTCTGCTGGGCCATTTCTGCACATCTTCTCCCTCGTCCTGTTCACGGTTTGAGGGTCCAAAGCGCTTTGTGTACTCCCTGGGTAACAGGATGGCTGAAGAGTGTGTGTGTGTGTGTGTGTGTGTGTGTGTGTGCGTGTGTGTGTGTGTGTGTGTGTGTGGCTTACTGGGTTCATCATAAACTCCTGTACCTTAACATCAGTTGGATCCCGCCTACTCTGTTCCATTTACCCGAGTCTTCCTCACTGTGGCTACCCTGCGTGTTCATTCTAACCACTTTGTTGGATTTTCAGATTTGCTGGGAAGTTTTCTGGGTAATTCACAATCTCTTTATTTTCATCTTTCCATCACTTCCTCCAAGAATCAGACGAGAGCAGCTGGCAGAGGTCATGGCTAATACCCTTGCTTCCCACCAGCCCTGTGATCCGGGGCAGGAAACGTAATTTTCCTGAACCTTGATTTCTTCCACTGTGATATCTACCGCTATGAAGGGACAAACAGAAGTTGAGGAAGATTTTAGGGTTTCCAGTTTGGGAAAATGACTAGTGACATGATTTACAAAGATTTTGAATGTGGGCTAGGGAAGGTTGGTGTAGACAGAACCAAGTTCAATATTATTAAGTTATAGCAGGTAACTGCAAATCATCTGAAGCTTAGCAGAAAACCTGATGGGCGTGGAAATAGTTTGAAGAGTTGCCAGCTGGTGACAGGAGAAGGTGAAAGGGTAGCTGAGACTTTCCGGGGACAGACAAGCAAGAATCGAACGCTGGAGGACACACACATGGTACAGCAGTTGCAGGGTTAATAACTTAGGGAACAGATGGTTAAAGACTAGCAGGACAGAAGGACACAAGTCAAGAAAGCATTGTTATGGTGGCTAAAGATGAGAAAGTCTCAAGAGGTTAACTGGGCCCAACGCTGCAGAATGCTCAAGTCACCTGAGAAGGACAGCAGAGCAGTCAGAGGGTCCACCAGGAGGTCACTGGTGACCGCTCCAAGAACAGGAGCTGGAGAAGAACAGGCGTGGACGGCTTCTGCTCTGTCCAGGGCTCTCTCTCACGTTCAGTCATAGGGCAGTGGTTCTGAAACCGGCGCGGTTGTATGACGTTTGCAAATCCCTTACTCTGGCTCACCTGCCGTTCCCCCTGCTGCGTGCACTCTTCATGCTGAGGATTTACTACAGCCGAGCACAGAATGCGCCCTTTCTGCCAAGGATATGAGTTATCTTAGGAAGGCCCTCAGTGTTCATTTATTTATTCATTCGCTCGGCTGGCTAATGCTGGTTGATAACAATTCTTTTTTTTTTTTTTTTCTTTGAGACATGGTCTCACTATTTAGGTCCAGCTGGCCTCGAGCTCATTTTGGAGCCCAGGTTGGTCTCGAACTTACAACGACCCTCATGCCTCAGCCTCCCGGGTTTTGGGATTACAGGTTTACGCCACCACGCCAGGCTCTGATAACAATTCTAATGTTTATCAAGCATCTGCAGTTTATAACACACAGTTCCACCCAGCCAGACATTTCAGGTCCTTTCTATGCGGCGCTAGCCTGCATTCCTCGTGTAGCCTTCTGTGACTCTGTAGCACGCTTTGTTATTTTAATCAAACAGTGCAGCTCCTGGAGGCGCCCATGTCTTTCCTGTTTCTGTGCCTTTGTTAACTTCTAGAAGGGAAGTCTTCTCTCAAACCTGTCTTTCAAAACTCTACACACCTTCCAGATCTATCTCAGCCATCCCGCCTTTGTGTTACCCCGGGTCCATCCTTCGGCGGGGCAGTGCTCCCCGTGGGCGCTCTGCTGCTGGCTTTCTTTAGAAACTTTTGAAACTGAAATAAAATGACATTCAGAAGAGAGAAGTGCAGCACCCTCCTTCCCGCCACCCACCGCCAGGGCGGCTGCTCCAGGTGCCCACTGCAGGGACAGATTTGCCTTCTTTTAGAAGTTATTCCTTATACCAGTTAAATATAATTTATCCTTTCCCTGAAATCCTCCAATGCTTAAAAAACAAGATTTCTTCTTATATCTCTGGCCACGTTTTGTTCCCCATTAGAACTTAGGATTTTTTTTGTACTAGGACTTTAACTCAGGACCTTGTGCTTGCCAGGCAGGTGCTTATGCCAGGGAGCTCCATCCCCTGCTAGTCCCATTAGAAACGAGGGTTCTGCAAGGGGCCTGCTCACCTAACCCTCCGCGTGCCTACCTTCCACCTTCCTCGGCGGCACGTTTTTGTTTTACAAGGTTGCTGAGAATGAAATGGAGAGATAATGTCTGTCTCTAGCATTTAATAAGCAATTGGCCAGTGGGAGAGTAGAGATTCTCAAAAAATAACTGCTACATTGAATTAAAAGGCAATAAAAATTCTTACAATGGATGAAAACATAAAGGAAAGGAAAACATAAAAATTGTTTGAAAAAGTGTGTGGAAGGCAGTGTTTGTGTCCATGCGCTTATCCAACAAGCATTTAACGAGCAGCTGTTCTTAGGGCTAAGTAAGGTGCAAACTAAGTAAGATAGTCTCAGTTCTGAAAGAGAGCCATAGTTTAGAACAATTATTTCATCTTTTAAAAAAGATCTAATGCAAGGAGAAAACTAAAGATATTGCTTCTACAATGTTTTACTTTTAGGAGAACAGCTTCATTTAAATTCACACAATTAGCTGAGTGTGGTGGTGCACACCTGTAATCTCAGTATTTGGGAAGCTGAGGCAGGAGGATTGAAAGGAGTTCGAGGTCAGCCTGGGCTATGTAATGAGTTCAAGCCCTGCCTGAACTGCACAGCAAGACCTTATCTCAAAAAAAAAAAAAAAAAAGTCACACAGTTACGATGTTGTTTTTAAATGAAATTTCCTATTTTTTTTTTCAGTGAGGGTTCATGACAAAAACAGGCATTTTCTCTTAATGTACTCTGACACCTTAAGGTTAGTGGTGTCTCATCTGAGTATTTGAAGGGGTTATACATGATGCATTATGAATATATCAAAGCATTATATTCAAAGCAGTACAGAGATGACTCTAAGTGAAATCACACACAGAGCCACGAGGAAACCAATGGTTACTACAGGACACAGTGAAGTCATTTGGCTCCTGACAGCAGCGAGGGGCGATTCAGCTAGAAGACAAACCCCCATAACATTCCTGCAACAGGAACATTTCTAACAGTTGAGGTCTCTGCAGGACCTCTCTGCTCTAAACCCACAGACATCTCAGGAGTAGCCAGAGAAGAATGGGATTCCATCACATTTGCTTGGGGCGTGAGTGGAGGATCACCTTAGATTCTTAGTCCACAACTGTATTTCTGATTTCTGTTCCTTCTAAAACAGCCCAAGCGCTTTTTCATAATGAAGGTCAAAGTTATGACCCAGAGTGACCCAAGTCCTTCACTCGAGCTTTGTCTTCTTGTTAGACATGAACCCCGGGAGTGAAGGTTGAAAAGCATCCTCTGCTACCCTTCTGAATTTAATTATTCTTTTCACGACAGGTGTGAGTAGACACAGCTTTGGTGAACTAAAAGCTGAGGTGGCAGCTGGAAATATTTGGGAGCTGTGTCGTCTGTTCGGGTGACAAATCGTTCACTATTGTCATTGTCTTTTCCCTCTCTGGCTGCTCTCACTCAACCCTCGTGGCAAAACAAAATTACGACAAATATGATTTTGATTTGCAAGTATTGCCCAAAGCATTGTGTCACGCAAAAGACTTCCTCCGAATGGTGCATTAATTCCTTTGAGACTGAGTGAAGTAAATGTGAAGTAATAATACCGCAATTTCAAAAAGACAACAGAAGGCCTGAGTGTGGATTTCACAGTGGGTTCCCAGCAAGCAATCGATTTAGGTAATTTCAGAGCGTGATACAAGTTTCACTTACAGATGGACGTTTGCAGCAGTACACTCAGACATAAAGCGCTGCTTCCCTATGAAGCATTTGTGGAGAAGGGGGGCGGTGTGAAGTTTACAGAACCAGAGGGAGGATCTTCTAGCAGGAAGCACGCAGGACTGTTGGTGACAGAGCAGACGAACACCTTTCAAACAGCCTTGCGCATACATGTAGGCTCTAAAGCTAATATTTGTTTCAACCACAAAAGCTGATGATAAATACAGCTGTTTGGAAACTGCCTATCTGATCTCTTGGGAAAACACGGAAGGAAACAGAGGCAGCCTAATAAAGTCATAAGAACGCAACCTGAGTGTCAGTCTGGATGATTTACAATTCTTGCTAGGGGGCTTATTTTTAATTAGACTTTATGAAATTGAGCTTCTCACCGCTCAGCTTTCTCACCAAGGAAGTAAGAACAACAAAACCTATGCCAGAGGTTGAGAATTAAGTGAGGCAATGAATGTGTTTTTCAAGGTGCTAAGAATTCAGTAACACCAAGTGCTCTAGAACTAACTAATTTGAACAAATTGTTTCTTTTCTATTTTCTTTGTATCTGGGATCGAACTCAAGACCTTGCACTGACCAGGCAAGTGCTTGAGCTGCTAAGCTAAATCTCAGCAAGCTGATTGTTTTAGTTGGTTGAAACATAGTAGTTTCAAAGTGCCATCATCCATCATCCATCCATCCATCCATCCATCCATCCAGCCAGCCAGCCAGCCAGCCATCCACCTTCCCGGAGGTGCTAGTGACTGAAGAGACAGCAACAGAAGGTCACATCTCCTGAGTAAGGGGAAAGAGATGGACAAACCAAGGTCAGTGAGTGTATACCCAAGTTGGTCCGGCTTGCTCGAGAACCCAGACAAAAAGCAACAACTACTCACTGTGGATGTGGATCGATTTTTCAGGAAATCAAGGATCTAAGTGGCTTTCCAAATGGCCTCCTGGCCTTGTGCCTGGGAGGACTTTGGTGTCGAGAGGGCGCACAGCTCTCTTGATGACTCTGTGTTTTTTAGAAGTAAGTTACTCCAAAGTACGTTCCTTTTCTTGGATTAAAAAAAATTGCCAGGCAGGGTGGCGCACCCCTGTAACCCCAGCATTTGGGAGGCTGAGGCAGGAGGATCGTTACAAGTCCTAGACCAACTTGGCCTACAAAGTGAGCTTAAGGCCGACCTCTGCTGCATAGAGAAACTCATCTCAAAAAGACCAAAAAACCCTAAAAAACCACAGCAACAAAAAGTCAACTTTGGATTCCTCATTTGTAGATGGGAATATGCTGTGATCCAAGGCCCTGCTGCACCCAGCAACGTAACACAGGGTGAGATTCGCAGCTATCCACCTGCGTGGACACAGAAAGTGTGTAGACCCGAGTAAGAAACGGCCAGAAACTCCTGTGGCTCTCTCTGCTCTGACACGATTGCTAAGACCTTTGTGGCGTGGCTCAAGGAAACCGTGCTGCCTTTTCCCCCTGGGGCTCCTCCAGCAGGTGGTCTGCGTGTCCTTCCACGGCACGGTCCCCTGCATGCCACTCGCAGTGCAAACGACCAACAGAGCTCAGCCTCGTCCTTGTGTCCTATGTCTTTCCTGATGGCTCTAACCTTTGCTCTAGGGTTAGGAAAAGCTACAAAATAGGGTCAAAATGCCCTCAAAGTATTTGCTTCTGATTTAGCTTTTCTAAAAACAAGACTCAAAGTTCAAGGCCCCTGGCTGGGGAAGCAGCGGCCACTTAAGTGTTTTCACTGCCACCTCCCTGGCTCCTGGGAAAACGCCCAGCCGCTGCGCGAAGGATTTCTGTTTCTGGAATCAGAAAACACCTCATAAATCTATAGCACACTGGAATGGTCAAAGTACAGTAAATTATTCTGAGTCGCCAGGGCAGAACTATTTTCAACATTTAACGGGGGAATTTTTAATAGCAAAGTTGTTTCCAAAGTGGCCCAGCCGCCTCCTAAGGTTTTTAGAGCAAATGTGAATTCCTGGAGAGGACTTGGAGACGCAGCTCCAAGCAGAAAAGAGAGTGTGAGCTGTTAGAAATAATATATTAAGTGTGAAATTCAATAGTGAATGAAGAGTCTTTATTTGGGTTCTTTTTTTCTCCTTTTGCTATCAACTATTTTTGCTAGTGGGTGAATAGCTATACAAAATGAAAACAAATTATACATGAACTTCATGAGAGGCAAAATATTTACCCTCTTACTGTCCTTGGAAACATTTTTCTGTTGATCCTTCAGATGCTAGAAACATGGTGTTCTGTGATAGCTAATTCCGCAATATTCAAAGTACGCTTGATTTCAAATAGAATTATGCTTGAATAAGTCTAATAAGAAAGTAATTTGACACTGCACTTCATTTACTGAAATGTCTCCTGAAAGACTGTACCTCCCACAAAACATTCATCGATGTGAAACTCAGCCTCTACTTAATGCTTTAAAAATAAATGCAAAGTTTAAAAGTATGTTTCTCAATGTCTTCAACAAATTTTAAAATGAAAAATGCAAATAACTACTAAAGGCATGCCCTTCACTTTAGTGCTTTACTATGTCTATCCTGTATCCCTATTTGATTGCTATATCAAGCTTTTCCTGTTTACTGGTTGTCACTGATCTAGTTACTAGTTACTTCTGGAGGTATCTAAGGGATCTCATGCAGTTAAATCAATGCTGTATTCGTGGTTTGCAACCTTATTTAAACTGAAAAAAATACTTCTGAACATATAAATTTTATTACTTGCAAAAATTATTAATCTGTAGGGTATCTGTTCATAACACTTATCACACTGGTAATTACATATTTACATGAGTAAATTTCCAGTCTATTTCCATGGGGTAGGGGGATCTAGTTTGTTATACATACAGTGATTAGAATAGGCCTGGCACATGCTAGGCTCTGAAAAAATATAGATTGAGTTTTTTCAGACTTTTTTCCTCAGTCTTTTTGAGACAGGGTTTCACTGTGCAGTTCAGGCTGGCCTTGAACTCACTTTGTGGCCTAGGTTGGCCTCAAACTCACAGAGACCCTCCTGTCTCAGTCTCCCAGGTTTATTTTTTTTAAATGGATGAACTGTATTATTTAATGAATATTTTCTATTGATAGATGGTCTTTTGGTCTTCAACGATCTCTTTATGATTTTCATTTCTCTGCCATCTCTGTAACATACTGTGATGCCTAGAAGCTAGGAACCATGTCGTTACACCTCTTTATCTACACGGTCATGCCTGATGTATATCAGCACAACCGACTCAATCTTTGTTGAATGAGTGAATGAATGTGCCTTTTAATAAGCAACAAACTTGGAGTAGTTTTATGTTTTGATGAACCTCTTAAAAGGCTCATGCTATTCTTTTTGTAGATTTTTCTAATATCTTAGCACTAATACTGAGACACTAGAAACAGAAAAAATACCCCATAACTCTATAGTAAACTGAAATGGTCAAAGCAGCGTAAATTATTCTGAGTCACTGGGGCATGACTATTTTCAACATTTAATGCTTCGCTTGGTCTGGTTTTTATTTATTATTTGTAATAAGAGCTCTTTATTGTTCCTCTGCGGGAGACATTCTCCACCCATAAAGCCTCTCATTTGAAACGATTTTTTTTCATCTTAGTCAATCTGAAATCCCTTGTCCTTTTTTCATCTAATTATACTTACTTGTAATTCTTTTTTCTAGAGAAGTGACTTAGTTTTTTAACCACCGTTACAACTTGAGTAACTGCAGTGACTTTCTTTCTTTTTTTCTTCTTTTTTTGGCCTTTTGAGACGGCGTCTCGCTATGCAGTTCAGGCTGGCCTTGAGCTCACTTTGTAGCCCAGGCTGGTCCTGAGCTTGCAAAGATCCTTCTGCCTCAGCCTCCCGAGTGCTCCCGAGTGCTGAGTTTGCAGGTGTGGGTGGCTTTTCTTATTTTGTTTTTCAACTAGGTCATAATGTGAAATACAATTCTTTGGATCTTTGCGGGTCATTGATTGTACATATCAAGGTATTCATGGTGGACAAACATGGGCTCAAATTTCACTGGGTCTGTGTGCCTGGACACCTTATGTAACTGAGGAACCTCAGGGACCTTGTCTGTAGAAAAGAAAGGTTACCACCCAACTGTGAAAGTGTGGGGAATGTGATACCTTAGGTAAACGACCCAGCCCAACGCCTGTCCACAGGTGTGTTCAATAAAAGCTACCTCTTTATATCCCTCATGAGTTTTTCCATATTTTCTGAAGTTTTTGATATTTTATGATTTAAGGTTTGATAACTTAATGCTTGTCAAATCAGCATTAAGTGCTGATTTGCATTTATCAGCAGAATAGTAGTTCATTTTCTAGTGAACTATTTTTCTGTTGGAGAGATGTTTCAGAGAATTTCATGCCCTTGTCTGTGTCTCTTTCCAAATTTGACTTTTATTGTTCATCAACTCATAAAGTTTCTCCTTATTCGGGGGTGAATTTTAATGTGTGTTATTGGATCTTCTTAAAGGAATGTCTTAGAGTGATTATTTTATTATGGCATATCTATTTTCTCTATCTTTTTCACTTTTAACCCTCTGGCTTTTCTTCTTAGCTCAGAGAGAAAAAAACTCCCTAAGATTAAATTTTCCCAGCTCTTACTGCCAAGTCACTGGTTCTATTTCAAGTTTGCTTTTCAAAACAGTTACTTCATATCGATTCTATGCTGGAATCATTCACAGTTGGTTTCAATATGAGACAAAGACGTCTATGTTGTTTATACGACATGAAATGGACTCATGTGGCTTTGCCAAAAGTCGTGTTTAAGAGAGCAAAAAATCCAGTAAGTTCCTATTTGAAAAGATCTTAGTGACCCTTGGGAGACAGTGATGCTGGAAAATGGAAGCTGTGTTACAAGTTTCTAAACGTGTCACTGTGATACGGTATTCTGGATTTAATTAGAATGAAACAATTGATAAAGATACAAGTAAACAGAGAAACAGAGTCTTTTTTTTCCTTGGGTGGTACGGGGACCAAAGCCGTGCACTGGGCAAGAGCTCTGTCCCTGGGCTACGTACAGACCCCTTCTGCCACAGACAGCGTGGGAAAAGGTGCTCTTTAGTGGAAAGGGAAGGCACAGGCGTCGTCACTGGTTGACAACAATGACACCTAAATCAGAAAGTAGAAAGAAGAAAAAGGGGATTTGGATGCTGGAACCCTTTCTTTGCAAAGACTCCTGGCTAGTTAGGTGCCTGTAATGAGGTCAGCAGGCACAGCCTTGAGGAGCGCCTGCTTCAGGGTGCAGGGGAGGGACCGAGGCGGTTTGAGTCTCTCTCTCCTAGAAGGCAGTGACCACGCTGACTTTGGCTCACCAAAGAGGAAGGAAGGGCACGTCAGGTTTTCAGAGGTTGTTTACATTTCAGGGCACGTATACTGCTTTCTTTTCTAGTTGTTTATTTTTCTATAAACATGGAGACACTACGCAATATTTCAAAATTGTGTCTTAGCATAAAATTAAACTTATTGTAAAGGAACTAACCAGCTATTTACTAAAAGAGAGTTATTCCTGTTCTGCAGGCATTCCTCAAGGTTTCAAACATGTTCTACTAAATTAGGGGAGATTTTTGTATTGAAAAGCTGTCAGAATAGTTATCAAATATTCTATACTTAATCAATTTCCCATCCACCTGGAACTTAACATATCCTTTGGCATTAACAGGAGGAGAAAGTTTATCAGTTAGATTTAATGATTATTTAAATATTGACAATAATATGCCTATACTAGTTTAATGCTATGATCTAAAATATGTAACTATTAAGCAAAGGTAAATGTCAATGAAGTGGTATGGTAATTTTATTCTAAACTCTAGTCTCATTACAATCACTCACTCTAGATTATGAGTTATCTGTGGTAAATAATCTATGCACCATGAATAAAAAGGACTTCTCTGGTTGAAATAACCAGATAATTATTTGGAAGTGGCTACACAGAAAGCACACATCTTAGAACTTCTGTCAGAAATCTTTTTGGAGAAAAGAGGAGGTTTCACGTTAGACAAGCTTAAGTGGGTAAAGATAACCAGCATTTATATCTCTCAATGTGCCAGAAAAAGGGTGTCTGGCCAGAGTTTTAGTTAGCCCTTAGGGTTTTCTACCAGAGATTCTGCTAATTCAGTAAGTAGACCAATGATTATTAGCTCATAATCTTTTGTCCAAAGGTGAGAGCCACAGAGCCCACCGGGGAAGCAAGACTGGTCCCAGAAGCTGACCAGGAGACTGAACAGCCACTTCAGAACTACCAACGATGCTCTGTAAAGAAATGCAGGTTTCCAATCGATGCCCTGCTCGAGATTCTGAGTCGGTAGATCTTGGGCAGGGCTCTACCATGGTATATTTTCATAAATGGTCCCGAGTGACTCCAGCACACATTTAGGTTTGGGAACCAGTGGGCAGAGAGAGCAGTGCATGAGATCAGAGAATTCGACTGTGAAGGAGAAGGTTGACTGGCCTCACTATTTGGCATACAGTCTCATCTCCTGACAAAAGTGATGTGGTAGCGTGAAACTGGCCACGGTGCAAATATGTGCACCATAGAAATAGGCAAATGTTACAAGTGAGGGCCCTGCCACCATCGCTGGCCACATGGTGCAGCACGCCACTGTGTGGTGTGGCAGGGCTTGTCTTGTGCCTGTAATATAGAAAAATCCACTTTGGTTATGGGATACCGGGGGACAGCAATGACTACAAGTGTCCAAAGAGGTCCTTTGGAGGGGCTCGTGCTCTTTTGGAAGAGAAAGGCACGAGGGCTCCAAGTTCCCCAGTGCTAGCGGGAATGCGGTTCCCTTTTCTCCCTGTCACTCCCTGTCAGCCAGTTTGAACCTCTGTTTCTGTTCTCAGCCTCGGAGTCAGCTGGGGAGATTCACATTTTCCCTTGTGTTTACAGACCTTAAATGCACTGTCTTTTAAGGCATTTTTTTCCCTTCTGAGTTGCAGAAATAAATTCAATTTCAATGATCTCTACTTGTCTTAAAACACACAGACACAGACACAGACAGACAGACAGACAGACAGACACACACACACACACAGACACACACACACACAACCATCTCTAGAATCCTCAGAAGGGATTTCTTGGCATGGAAAAGCAAAGCTGATTATTTGGGTCCCGCAGTCGAACTCCATTAAGGTTGAAATACAGAGGAAGTGAGAGCAGAGATGATTTAATTGCTCATGGGAATAAATTTATGGGCCAGGCGATTTGGTTCAGGGCCCTGTTTATTCAGGTTTGATGAAGTTAGGACCATGAACTCAAAGCACAGATACAAGGACCATAGGATTTAGCACAGGGCTTATCAGGAGAGCAAGAGAAAAACAAAAACAAAAACAAAAACAATTTAGAACGTTAATTGGAGCCAACAAGCCCAAGGGTTTCTTTGGAAGCCGGGTCCTAGGTGTGAACAGAGCCCGGAGGCTGAGTCCCTGTGTTTGCTGAATGCATTAGTGGGCCAAGGGAAGAATCCCGTTGCACCATGCTGGGCCCTCTGCAAAGACTGCCACCAACGCCTTCATTTTTGGATCAAGTCATTAAAGGCAATGAAACTCACTGAGGTTGGAAAGTCAGATGGACTCCGCATTTTAGCAATTTTAGAGGAAAAGATAAAAACATCCACTAAGGAAAGACTGCAGGATGTCTTCCAGGAAGTCTTTGCTTAAGTTGCCTTCTCTCCAACCCCACAGACACCCCGTAAGGAGCTTAGTGCGGTTTTCCATTCCACTTTCCTCCTGCAGAGTGTGTGTGGGGTTTGTAATAGTGAGTTAGCGCACACGGGCCTTTGAGCCGTGAACGGATCGGGTGCGTTAGTGAGCATCAGCTATGGCTCCTGCACGGCCATCGCCGACCTTCAGGGTAGACGGTCTGTCACTGTCGGCTTCTCCCATCTGGCGCTGAGGCCTTTTGGGGAAGGGGCCTTTCACCTTTCCGTGCTCCTGCCGTAGAGGAGACCTTCAAACATTTGCTGGACCAGGCTGAGCTATAACTAAACACTCCTAGTAGAGTTAGCTGGGCTGCTGCTTCAGGTTCTCAGGGGTTTCTCAGCACAGGCTGGGAAGTGCCCTACCTCACAGCTGTCTGCCAGTCCCCGAGGTTTATGTTTTCTTTCCCCCTCACTTGCAGGCTCTTGCACTTGCTCATGAGGAACAAACCTTTCAGGCACCTTCTAGGGTATGCCTTCCCAAGTGATGCCTTCATACAGATGTGGGCACAAATGAATATTAGAATACTGGGCTCTGAGCAACCCTGAAGAGACCTTCAAGAATTCATCATTTCCTAAATTTGAAGGCTGCAGAAAAATATGCCCTCATATTATTTCTTTAAAAAGCTCATGGAATTAGTAGTCTATGGAGGATAAAACTGAATAAAACTACACCACAAAACACATATCTAGAGTTCCATTTTTTTCCTCAGTCAATCTCTCTGTAATCTTTTTTTAAAATGCTAAGTCAATACACATACAAACAGAGACATAAACCTTGTTAAAGTGCATTGCTAATTCTGTGGGTCTGGGAGGGCTCAGAGTTTCTGCTTTTTAATCTGAAACCATCGGAGGCCAAGGAGGTTAATCCATGGGCCACACCCTGGGCAGCAGGTTGCTGCTTTTCTGCTTGGGAAGCACAGAGCAGCCAAAGTAGGAAAACTCTCATTGTGAAAAGCACCGTCCACGTTGCTGAGGGAACCACGCACTGAGGTAGGTTTACATTTCAGCTTTTCTTGATACCATTTTTCTGGTGAAATTAAATTGGGAACTGAGAGGGAGAAAACGTTAGGTTTCTTAACTTATGTGTCCTTAGCTGTATTATTAGCATTAATAACGGAAGAGGTGATGTAGGGGTTATATTTAAGGAAGAACTTAATGATAGGCAAAATATTACTAAATAATAATAAAAATGTTGTCAAACATATTGGCAATTCAATGGTATGTTAGGGAGAGAATCAGGTGGAGAACAGGGAGACCTTCTACTAAGGCTTGGTGTTGACCTCAGGCTCAGAAAAGGGAAGACGACAACCAGAGGAATGTCCTGGAAGGGTTGCCGATGAGGAGACCGAGGCTGGCAAAGTCGACAGATGTGGGGCAAGAGCCAGAGTCATGAAATGAATGTTCACAGACCTTTGTCGAGGAGTTTACCTGTGATTCAAGGACTGCCTAGAGAGAGGGAGACGGCGACAGAGATCATCCCTACTAACTAACTAACTCCTGCAGATTATGTGGAAATAACTAAGTGGGTATTAGCTATTCTCATAATTTCTCTGCTTGGTGCATTAAGAACCATGCAAGCTTTCTTTCTTTTTTCTTTTTTGCTGAGAATGCTGAGCGGCAGGACTTATGCATAGTGGTCTCTAGCTCGAAGTCTTTCAGTAGCCAAGATACAGGTGGATGCCCTGTCTAAGGGGTTAAAGAAGTTATCCAGAGAAACCATGTTACAATTCCCTTATTTTGTATAAGGGGTTTTGTTTTGCTTTTAGAATCTGCTAATGTAGCTTTGGTAGAATTTTCATCAGAAAAGCTTTGGGATCTAATACTTGGATATTGGTAGGTCTTAGGTGCAAGCTGCATATTGGCTGGTCATTCACTACTTCTGGGAGGTTCAGTCCATGGGTGACCCCTGCTTACTGATGAAGAGGTTCCCCACGAAGGCACCTACAGCCAGCCAGCCCCTCCTCCTCTCTGCTACGCCCCATCTTCCCAGCGGCTTTTCATTTGTTCATTTTTTGAGACAGGGTGTAGTCCAGGCTGGCCTTGAACTTGCAGCCATCCTCCTATGTGCTGGAATTATAGGCCACCGCCCCCAGTCCTGCTCGTTTTTACCCTAGCTGAACCTTTCTAGGTTGACAGAATACACTGTCTCCTTCCTACCTTCTGTTCCTTTTCTGCACTGATGTGTGTGTGTGTGTGTGTGACATTAGATGCCTATATATGCAAATGTGTACACAGACCCTCTAGACGTGAAAAAACCCTGTCTCCCTTACAGTGCCAGCTTCTAGGAACAAGGACTCCTTGGTGCTTAGTAAGTATTTATGGAGTGAGAGAGAAAGCTTTAAAAATATCCTAATTGCTCAAGTCCATTGATGTGGAAAAATGTTCAGACATTTTCATGGGCTGAAAAGGTAATAAAATGTTATGTGTCCTGTTAGTTTTAACTATAGCCTCACATTTTGTTCACTGCTCAGAGAATTGGTAGTTTGTGAGGCCAAACCTATCAAACCTCCCCCATGAAAGTCCCTGGATTGACTTATAAATTAATAATGCCTGCTAACAAGGAGTCAGGCTTTTTTTTTCCTTTTATAAACTCTTCTTCTGTATTTTTTTAAAACTCTGAAGTCATAAGTAATCTAAGATTTAAGAAACTAATGCTGGTAACTGTTTTACATTTAGTAAGAATACAAACCGCAGCTTCAACACAGAACAGTAATGAAAACTAAAATAAAACTAAACCAAAACAAACAAAAGGTATTTATTTTGGCTCCAAATCTGTCTGCCCTTAACCTTTTCTTTTTTCTCTTTCTCTTTTCAATTGGTCGGATTTAGGCATTAAAAAAAATGCTTTATCTGTTTTAATTTTTTGAGGATTTATCTGGTTTAGGATTTTACAGAACCAGCTTAAAAATAACTACCAAAACAAAAGGCAGTGAATAATATGTAATGCTTTCAAATTAACCTGAACTATACATCATTAAAACATACTGTAAGTATATAATGCTTCTCTACCAGTGCCATAGGAAATAAACTTCAACATTTTTTAGGGTGGCGGTCAAGGCCCTTTAGAATCTAGCCCTGATCAATCTTCCCAAGCTTTCTTTCCTTGTTCCCTTTGGCTTTTCCCTTCTCTGATGCAGATGACTGTTTGCCATCCCCGCACCAAATGCTCAACACCAGAGAAATGTCAGCAACTTGCTTTAACCACTATAAAATCGGGGCATCCTTTAAAAAATGTTTCTCAAACTTCATTGTGCATGAGAATCACAGTGCGGGACGCGTGAAGGCCTGTTAGACCTCAGACCGCTGAGCCCCATCATCAACAGGGTTTCTGAATGAGTTTGTCTTCGTTGGGGCCAAAGATTTCCATTTCCAACAGGCTTCCTGGCAGGAGATGGCGGCACTGGCCCAGCACCTTCTGAAGTTTGTGAGAGTGGACTGCCTTGCTGTCGTACAGGAGCAGCCCTTTAAAAACCGAGTCACTGGCAGTGGCCTGTGCTCAGACACCTCACAGGGGCGCAGCTCACTCCAGGGTGTGTGCAGTGGCCTGCGGGGGTTCAGCAGTCCTCCCTCCCACCTTGGGTCCCCTCCCTGATCCACTTCCCTTTGCTCCCCAGCTGCCACGCTGACAGCCACGCCAACCTCTGTGCTTTCCTGAGACTCCTCTGTCACTTTCCTGTCTTTAGATCCTTTAGATATTGCCTGCAGTGCTCTTTCCCTGTTAAGTCCATGGCTAATCCCTCACCTATTTGCTCAGTGTCACCTCCAGGGCTGCAGCCACCTGTCATCCTACGGGGCACCGCACCTGCCACTCCTCTTTCTGCCTCAGTCATGGCAGGCACTTTCACCCCCACTGCTTTGTTTTGTGTGTTCTATTTTGGTGACATCAGCACTTATCAGCTCTCATGCCCTGATTCCTTATCAATTAGATTTGTTGTCTATCTCTTCCTCTACTAGAATGTACCTTTCTTCTTCTTCTTCTTCTTCTTCTTCTTCTTCTTCTTCTTCTTCTTCTTCTTCTTCTTCTTCTTCTTCTTCTTCTTCTTGTCTTTTTGAGACAGTTTCACTCTGCAGTTCCAGCTGCCTTGAACTCACTGTGTAGCCCAACTGGCCTCAAACTCACAGCAATCCTCCTGCCTCAGCCTCCCAGTGCTGGGATTACAGGCATGCATCACCACACTCTGCTAGAATATACACTTCTTCAAGGCAAGGATCTCCGTTTTGTTCTCTGAAGCACTCAAAGTCTGGGCACATCATAGGTACTCAATATAAAGTCACTGACGAATGAATGAACGAAGAAGCGAATATATGACGTGTATTGTACAGCATACTGTTTCCAGCAAATGCTACCTAAAGAATTTTCTTGAAATGGTACCTATTGTCCTATAAGGTCGCTAACTTCTCTAGGCTGTTCAGTGACAAGTTCTTTCCTTTTCCTGTTTTATCAGTATTGTGACCCACACCTTTTGACTCTGAGATATTTATGCTTGAGGTCAGAGGCTGTGGGTCGCACAGATAGACACACCTATCTATTAGAACATACCTTGTACAAAACAGTTTTAGGATCGAATCTGCTTCAGTTCCAAGCTATTTTTATAAGTGGTTCCTTTAGTCACCCTATGCAGATAAAGATCCTTTATTTTAGTCCAAAGGCGCTATGGTTTTTAAAGAAATAATTATCTTTGACACACTGCATTTTTAATCAATAATTAATAGAAACCCTATAGTATTCCCGGTCTTAGTTTATAGGATAACCATCGGTATAACACTAGTTTTCCTCTCCTGAGGGCTCATGCCCTCAAGACAGGCAATAGGTCAAACATTTGATCTTAGATGCACGTAAAGCTTAGTTCTCACTAATATCACAGGGAGAAATCTTACACATGGAGAATGCAGAGTCACGGAAAGAGCACAGGGCTCACAGTCACTGAGCGGCAGTGGCGCACCTAATCTATATGTAGGTGAAGCCTGTTAAAGGGAAAGTCTGGGGAGTTGGAGTAAAATGGAATTCTTGAAGGAATATTCTGATACAAATCCACACTTGGAGCCTGATGTCACAGTGAGCTGTGTCCCTCACCCCCTTCCACTAAGCTGGTCACAAGCGATCCTGTCCCAGGACCTCGTGGAGATTTCATATCTTCTCCCTGAACTTACAAATGTGTATTTAAAGAACAATCTGGTTTTTTCTTAAAAAAAAAAAAAAACCTCAAGATTTTACATGCTCACTTCCCGTTGTCTCGCTCCCTTCCTGTCACCGATTTTTGAGCTGGAACAAGGAGTCCTTGGTGGGGAAGGGAAGGGCACGGTCATCAATCTCCATGGACAGCGCTGAGCGGCCTCTGCTGTCTAAGGGCTTCCGAGATGACAGACGAGGAAACTCTGCGGCAGCTGGACGCACTGGCGTCACGTTTGACTTAAGCTTTGCATGTGCCGTTCATGCTCACACGTTGCAAGGAATGTCACACGAATTAGGCAGATCTTTAAAATCCTGCTCTTCTTTCAAATAAGCTATGCCTATATATATATATATATATATATATATATATATATATATAAAATCTTTTCTCTCTCTCTGTCTCTCTCTCTCTTTCTCTTTCTAGTAAGATTGAACCAAAGGCCCTCACACTGAGCTACTCCCCAGCCTGTGTTTTCTTTATTGCTCTGACCCAGGGTCTTGCCCAGTGGCTAAGTTGCTCAGACTGGGCTTGAGCTTGTGCCCGTCCTGCCTCGCAGCCTCCCACAGCTTACTCACATATTTAGTCCCAAGATGATCTTCCAGGTCTCTCCCTGTTGACCACCCCTTTTCTTCTGCTAGTCACCTTGTGTTCCAATTAGTTACTCCAAGAAATGACTGTGCTTCCCAGGGGGTGGAAAAGAAGATGAGCCTCACGAATGTGTACTGCCTTCATCTAGCGAGCTAAACCGTTTGTTCCTCATCAGTGAAGAAGTTGAGCCGTGTTCATGAGTGCATTGTTTAAGAATTTCTTGCCCTCTTGCTCTTGGACCAGCAAAATCGAAGCCGGAAAGCCTGCTGTCTTTTGCACAAAGCATTGTTATTTTCCGCCCTCAGGGGCCACGCGTGCACTCACCTTTGCAAGCGTCTGGGGCGGAGAAGGGTCTGCGGAGGTCCCGGTAGAAGCCTGGCTTGCAGCGCTGGCAGTGCTGACCCTCTGTGTTGTGCTGACAGTTGTTGCAGACCCCGCCACTGCGATTCCCTGACGCTGTCCACACGTTGATGTCGAAATGACAGGTGTCCGCGTGCCCGCTGCACTTGCAGGCTTCAAGAGAGATGCACAGGAGGAGCATGCATAATTAAAACAAATGCCTGCAATCTCAGCACTTGGGGCTGAGGCAGGAGGATCACTACAACTTTGAGGCCAATCTGGGCTAATAGTTGAAGGACATCCTGAACTGCATAGTGACACTCTGTCTCAAAAACAAAAACAACAACAACAACAATATATATATATATATATATATATATATATATATATATATATCAACAAATTCTCTAAAATTCTAAATAGGGTTAAAATAGGGTACACTGATTGTCAATTACTTTGTTTATAGTTTTTGGAACAGTGTATGATTAAAACAACTATAAAAAGGTATGCTCTCAGGGTTCTAGCTTTTCCAGGCCCATTCCCTCTGTTTTCTCCTAGTCTTGGACAGGCCATTACATTTTAGAACCTTATTTGTCCTTCTCTTTTCTTTAGGGATTGTGAATCTAAAAGAGTCACTGTTAGGATAGGCATGAAAGTCAGCCAAACGTAGATTGGTCCAGTTAGGCACAGCTATGACAGTTAGCTCATCACTGGGATTGGCATTTATTTTGGGAGGATATTTGAGGGTTCCTTGGTTTATTTTCTCTCTTCATCATTTCTGTTCCTGCTAAGAGAAGCCACAGTTGCCAGGCACTATTTGAAAATGACAGTGTCTAGTGTGGATGTGAGTTCATGCTCACTCACAAGCTTGGAAAGAAACTTTGGCGGACACAGTAAGAGTGACAGGGCCTGAAGCTCCATTTATCGCTCATGAATATTGTGCTTGTTAAGCTGCTGTTCTTTTTGGGACTATAAGATAGTCTGCTCTAGAAAAGTCAATATTCTCAGAGAAGAGGCCTGCGGTGTTTCAGGTAATAATCTCTTAGTGACGTTTCTAAGATTGTCAACCAGGAGCACCAAAGGATGCAACTCTGGGCTCTACGTGTGCTGAGATATGCAGTGGGTTTTGGTGGGAAGGGCCAGAACGGCACTCAGGGAATTTAGGAGAAATTCTTAATTCTTTTGATGAGTGATTTAAAAAGAGAACCTAGAATCTTCTGGCAAAGTCAATGATATTTGAAAATACTTGTGCTATTGTTTTCCATTGTTTCCTTGATGTGTTGTGATATTTTGACCCGATTCAAATCTCTAAAAAGCATATGATGAGATAATTAAGATTTATGCTTAGAGGAAATCCTTTACATTTCCTAGAAACAAAATGAGCCAATGATTCCTTATGGATAGGAGGCAACTTTTCACAACATTGCTCACCAGGCTTGCCTTTGAATCTGTGGGAATAGAGGTCTTTGAGTACAAGCATTTCAATAGGCAGGCACAAGTCTCTGAACATGAAATTACAATGATCAAATTGGTTCATGCCCCCATGTTTTCTCTCTCCTAATCTTCCACCTCACCCCCAAAGTTAGTCCTAGTAAAGCAATCTCATTCTCAACTTGTTGGTTTAATTTCTAATCTGATCTGCATTTCAAGCGTCATAAGTGAAAAGCAAGCACGATGATGTAATGGAAACAAGTATCTAATTTGGAGTCAGAGGCTTTGGGATCAAGTCCCAAGTCTTTCATTTACTAACTCTGGCAAGACACTTAATCTTACTGAGCCTCAGTTTCCTGATCTCTAAAATGGGATCAACAACACCTGCTTTATTGGGTTGTTTTGAGAGCTGAACTCAAAAGAGCTATTTTCATGATGATAGCTGCAGAACAGTGCGCCATAATTCCTCACCCCTCCTGTGTCTCCTCTCATTGCAGCATGTCAGATCCCCAGGCTGGGTGCCCAGAGCTGGCCAACTGTCCAAGCAAACCCGCAGCAGGGCCCTGACAACCCCACCTATTACAGGCACCCTGGCTAACAGCAGCCGTTTCCAGTTGTTGAAGAAACACCGGGCAGCGTGTATTTTACGTGCTGTCACCCACCACTTTATTTGGGTTTCTAGAGTCCACAGAGGCGGCTTGGGGCGCTGCGGACTGGCTACTCACTTCTGCATTCCTTCGGGGTCCCGGTCCTGCCGTCAGCCGCCTCCCAGGGCCGGTCATTGTACAGCGGGGCGCAGCGCTGGCAGTGGCTGCCCGCCGTGTTGTGTTTGCACATGCACTTCCCGTGGACCTGCAAGCGACAGAGCCGTGAGCACAGCGACGCCAGGCCCAGCTGGGCCGCAGCCCGCGTGCCCTCTCCCGAGGACGTCAGCTGGCAGGAACAGGGCACCCTTTTTAGCCTAAGTGATGTTTTTCTTGGCTGTAGAGCGCATGACCCTCATGAGTCTCAGGTTCTGCTAAGCATTTCAGTAGAATTTTAATGCTTTTAAATTTTTTATTCTTCATCCAAAAAACAATACCTTTTCACTATAGGGAACTGAGAAATCCATACTATCAAAACTCGGAGTATACATTTCTAAGATTTTAAAAATGCAATTATAATTCTGACTTTTTTCTTGCCAAATATATTGAGACTCTTCATTTCATTAAATATTCTCATATAACATTGAAGGCTCTCTTGTACGGTGGGCTATTCATTTCATCCATCACTTGTTTTATTGTTAGTAGGCTTGTAAATATTTTTATATATTATGTTCAGTGTTATGATGAACAATCTATAGCCATGTATTTTATTTCCTTTGTCTGTGTTCTCTAGAGGTAAAATTGAAGACCCAAAATACTTATATTGTTAAGGCTTTGAATGCACTTTGTCATGATAACTGGGCATTTTATTTTGATGACACAGTTAAGTATCTGAGGGCTTATTTCACAGAGAGGAATATATGAGTAGAATTATCAGGGATCTGAATATTAAATGTTTTGTATTCGTTCACTGCTAATTTATAAATAGTTTGGATCACTAGTACCTACGCATTATCATAGATTCCAGTACCAAGATGCATTTATTGACATTGACATCGTGAAAATAAATATGAAAGCTTTGCAAAGCAACTCGGAATAGGACTCATAATTGTGGAGTCAGGAGTACTTTTTTCCCTTGACAGTGTCAAAGGCAACTCAGCATAAAGCTAACACATTACATCCACCAGTCAACAGATACTTAATATCTGTGAGGCACGTATGGTGACAGACCATGTTTAGTAACCAAAGCAGTACCTGCCTTTAAGAAGGATGCAGCACAGGTGGAGAAAAGCGATGTAGGACAAAAATAGTAGACAAGATAAATAAATGCCTAAAAAACCAAAACAATGCTGGTCTTCACAAAAGGCAGAGACCCTTGTGCTTGGCGGGAGTGGGGGGCAGCACAGGGGTCGGGATGGGAGCCCGCCCTTGACCTGTGAGCAGCATTTGTGGGAGGGAAGAAGCTTCCCAGAAGGAGGAAGCCAAGTGAACCAAGGGAGAAGGAGGCTGTGTGAGCAAAGGTTATTTCAATGCATCTAAAATACTTTGCAACAAAAAAGGAGCTACTAAACATGATACGGACTTAGAGTGGCCACATCAAAGCAAGTCCCTAAAGCTCTGCAAACCTGGGACGAGCCCCCAAAATACCCTGATAAGTTGCTGCCTGCCCCAAGACAACTCTGGGGTGAGTTTTCATGGTGACCAGGACTCCATTTCTTTGAACACTTTCCGATCATACGCATGCCTCCATCCATGGGAAGGGCACTCTGGATATGGCATGGCATTATTCAATTGAGTTTTAGGACTTCAGTGGGTGTTATGTTCACATAATGTTCAAGTGGAGAAATGACACACTGGCTTAGAGGCTGTTCATGAATGGCCACACGATGCCTAAGACTTACACACTGGAAAATATCGTAAGTAACGTTTTGGTGTGTATCTTGCGAAAGGTTATTTCAGTATATTAGAATACAGTGCTCTCATACTTATTGAAAACAAGAGCAGTCTTTTGTATTTTTCAGTGATCAGAGAAGATATGGATTTTTTGGTGGCGGGAATTGAACTCACGACCTTGCACTTGCCAGGCAGGTGCTTATGCCACTGAACTAAACCCCCAGCCCTGGATTTTTTTTTTTTAAAGGGATGGAGCTGGATCATTGGAATAAGTTGATGCTGCAAAGACCTTTATTAAACTTCTTTACGAAAATTCAACTAATATTATAGGTTCAATGTATTAGTTTCATGGAGTGCCCAAGCATGTGCTGAGTTACGATAATCTTTCTTTTTGGGTTCCTCTCTGTGACTCTCTCTGATGTAAACTGTTTATATGTGGAAGTTCCATAGAGTTATGAAGGTGCACTGATACCTCCACTCACACCTCTAGGAAGGGTCTAACGATAAATTTGCACGTGAGCTCGGAGAAGTGTAGAAATTCACGTTCCTCCTATCTACAAGGGTGAGGTGTTTCCATCCTAGCTCCTGGCTGTTTGATGCTTCCAGTGCACCTTTTCCAGTAAACCATGTCAAGTAGAAATACTTCAGTCCTACTGCTTTTATTAAACCTTTTATATTCAACATTTTCTCTCATTAAAAAAATAGAAACATACCAAATAATTTCTACATGATAAACTTCTTTAAAACTCTCAGTAAAAACTGATGATTTATCACTTTAGTTGTGGTACTAGGGGCTGATTTCAAATAAAATGAAGGCTTTAGAAAAACCCATTGTAGGAAAAAGGCCCCAAGGCTGAAGAGGGAAGTTAAATAAAGGCCAGCTTAGCCCACAGAAGTAGCAGCACAGAGAGGAGAAGGAATGGCAATTTTGTAAGTGTCTAAATCCCACATGACAAAACAAAAAACATGCAAAACGCTAGAGAATTACACTAGAATCTCTGTTAGTTCATCAGGAAGAAACGTTGGTGCTTTCACCGATCATCTTCTCATGCCTGTATTTTATAATCTGAGCAACTACCTTGAAGGTAACAATACACAACATTGCAACATTGTTAATCTCCTGTCTGTTGTTTTGAAATTCCATATCATCATTTTTGTTCTTTTATCATTTTAAAATAAAAAACAAACAAAAAATGTACACACAAAATATGTGCAAGTAATTTGATAGCATGCAGGTCAGAGTTTCTAGAATACTCCATCAGTTTCGCTCAGGGAATTTTATGGAGGACGCCCTAGGAAGGCATCAGACAAAATGTTCAGGAGGAAAAGTCAATGTGACAGAGAACGAGGCCGTTAGGTGCTAACCAGACGCAAGGAGGGGTAGCCGCTGAGGCTGAACCTTGCAGTGTATACAAGAGTTTCTTCAGGGAGTGAAAACACAGAGGTAAGGGCCGGGTGCAAAGGCACGTTCCAGAACCCTGGGGAAGGTCCAGCGCAGCTCACGAACATCCTAACCATCGGAGCGGCTGAAGTGTATCCTGCACATAATGCAGACCCACCAAGCCTTCTGGCTGAGGAAGCAGCGTAAAGGTATACTCAGTACACTGTTTTGTTCTTCGCTTTAAAGAAAAATCCTTTGTGCTTCCCTCCTTTCTTGCCTACGATGTCTTTTCCTCTCCTTTCCTTTCTTTGCTTCTTGTCCACATCCGCTCTACCCCCAACCCCGCTTGTAATAGCCAGGGCCCCGCACGTGTTTGCTGACAACATTCAGAATTCCAAAAGGTTGCTTCTGATTATGTATTCTCTTTGGCATCCTTTCTTCTTTTTAGCAAACATTTATTGATGTTGGAAAAAGTATGATTAGTTCTGTTCAGTGGAACTGAACCACCGTCATAGGTTCAACTGATGAAGCTGGTTTCATGGCTGCCATAAAATCATTTCATCCAACTCATAGATTCTTTCTGTCTCACAAGCCCTCACATTAGGGGAAGCCTCTTCAAGTATTCACATGTAGCGCAGGATCGTGTTGGACAGGTCAGTTCCTTCTGGAATAAGGACTTCAGAGCTTCCCTGGTTCCCCCATGCCAAGGCCTGGGATGAACCCCCAGGGTCTGAAAGATGCTAGCCCAGCAAATTTTTCTGCGCACAGGAAAACTCAGGGAGCTGTCACTTTGAGAATGACCTAAAATAGCTATAAATCATTACCTAGGCAGCTTGAAACGAGAAATCCTTCCTCAGCGATACGACTGCTGCTGTTCAAGCTTGAGAGATCACCCACTATTTGATGCTCGTGAAAAATGTGCAAGTGAAACTAGGTCTTGATTGTAAAAAAAAAAGAAAGAAAACTTTAGTAACAAGTTAAAATAGCTCTTGCTTGGTACACAAGCATGAACTAGGTAAAGACCAGGACAATGGGATTATGCTTCCTTTTGTCACAAATTTCCTATATGATAGTCAAATAGATATGAAAAAAAAAAATTTCTTCATATTTGAAGCTGTAGACATAGGAATTTAAGTGGGGAAACATTAAGAAATCAGTATCTTTCAGATTCGTTATTGGAAAGTGTGTAGCTCTTGCCTAGAAAAGTATTTTTTTTTTCTTAAATTTTAAATTGCTGTAGCATGAGTTGAAATTGGCCCCAGCAGCAGGCCCTAGTAGAATCTGGTCACTGACCATGTCAGGCAGATGGGATGGACAGGCACTTATTAAAACGATAAATGGCATGAGACAACCTTTAGGGTCCTTTTAGTCTTATGGCTCTATGACTAAAGGCCTACTTCTCTGTATCATAGATATTGGCAATTACTCATAATCCTTTCTGAGCTACCAGAGAAGATTTACACAACAGACAGGTGGGTTGTCTTTCCACCTCGCCAATGCAGAAAATCAAGAGAGCCTCAAGATTTCTCCTTGTCAGGAGGTGCACCCTGTAATACCAGCACTTGGGAGGCCGAGGCAGGAGGATCGATGCAATTTCAAGGTCAGCCTGGGTTGCAAGTGAGTTCAAGGCCAGCCTATACTACATAGCAAGATCCAAAACAACAACAACAAAAAAGTCATATTCCTTTTTTCTTACCCGGTGTGGCACAAAGGGAAAGACAAATAAACATTAACAGTCTCTGTAGATGGGCTTTTGTCCGTCCAGGTATTGACTGTAATTAAACTAAATTCTAGTCTTTCTCTTTCTGCTTTCTTCCTTCTTCCCTTCTTGTTTCCCATCGCTGGTGGTTAGCATAATCTTAGGCTAAATATTAGTCTAGTTCCTCCTTCAAACAAAGATGTACTTTGTCATGGACTGATGATGTCCCCACAGGCGGTCACGACAATGGAATTCCAAAGCGAGACATCAAGAGGGTTAATGTTTTGAGGACTCATCTGAACTCAACTCCTTTAAGAATGTCTGATAAAATTTGCTTCACGGTTGCTTTCTGAGAACACAAGGAACAACTATTTGACTCTCTTGTTGTTCAAGTCCTATTTCAAATGATAATAAAACTTTGTGAAAGAATGGATTTGTTTTACAGCTTTGTGGTCAGAAATTCTAGAATTTCATACACTGAGTAATTTCCTTGTGCTACTGTGCCACTGTTGTTAATACATTTTATGTATGAGAATTTATTTTCAATACCCTGAGCATTTGAATTCTAATGGAAAATGAATGGTCTCTCATACCATCACTGAAACTTGAAAAATGTTTGTGTTTAGCGTGCTTAGCCTAGGAGTCAGAGAAAAATGCCCACTTAAAGGCAGTTGTAGCAATGTATACCCCTCTATTTAGCTGAGACAAATGATTTAGAAAGTGGGATCAAATGTAAAAACTGATTAATTTCTAAAGAGACAGTGTGTCCATTTTAAGGGCAAAGGATTAACTTTTACAGGAATTAACTTCTTATGCATGAAATGAGATAAATTCTAATAACATCCTCTCCTGTTAGAACCTGCTCTTCCTATGCAGGACATAAACACTCACAAAGACACTGCGGCCACTCTCTGAGCAGAAAGCACTGGGCGGAAACATGCCTTTCACTAACAAGTAAACTATGCTTTTTCCTCACTGAATGGTGCATGTTTTAATTTAACAGAAAAGATCGGAGTCCTGTGGTGAAGATGAAGCTAGTAACTGAATCTGAAAAGGGGGCTTGCAGTGCCCTGGCAGAATGGGCAAAAGGGGGGGAGGCTGAGGACCCCAAATCCTTGCCCCATCATGTAGGCAGCAAGAACACAAGCACAACCGGACAGCTCTGCGGTTTATTCTTTAACCTCTATTTGAATGTTGGCAAAAACAGCTCTTATTAGATAGGATGGACAGTAAGATAAAGATAAGAATAGGGCAAGGGCAAACACGAGATTACGGAGTGAAATCTGGCCAGTGGGGAAACGTCCACCCAACTGGCTGAGAGTCTGAAATTCCCCCAGTAGAAGTCCGTTCCTTCAGTTTTTCTGGTGTCACGGGTCTGGGAGCTGCCTACAGACAGGCACCCAACCTCCGAAGGGAGCCAACCCCTGACTTACCAGCAAAATTCCATGTGAGCCGGTGGAATAGTCACCCCTTCTCAGTCCTGCACCTGGACTCAGGTTGCTTGGAGGAGAAAGGGACTTACTGGTGGTGGGCATATTTTAAGGGGAGAGAGAAGATCCAGAGACAAACTGGGCTTCCTTAACTAATGTGCCAAGACACTGCCCTGGCTGACAGAGCTGGAAAAAACCAAACTTTACAAGAAAGTGTTAAGCATTTGTGCTCTGTATGAGGATCAAATACTTATCTGTCTCTCTCTCCTAGATTGTAAACCTTTACAGGGAGGAAAATGGATTTAATTTCTTTTAATCCTCCCTTATAATAGGCTTTCAATAAATGTGTTTTTTTTTTTTTTATTCAGCTGATAGGTATTTAATGGGGCGTTGAGAATTTAAGTTACTGAGTGTGGTCTCATTCTAAAAACTGTTAGCTGGGCATGGTGGTGCACATCTATAATCCTAGTACTAGGGAGGCTGAGACAGGAGGATCACTGTGAGTTCGAGGCTAGCCTGGGCTACAAAGCAAGTTCAAAGTCAGCCTGAAGCTGCATATCGAGACCCTGTCTCTAAAAGACAAAAATAAAAAAACCAAAAACCAACCAAACAAACAAAAACAAGCACTCCCCCCGACCTGTCAAGAAATCTGAATGCTAATTATGCATTTAAAGTGAGAATGAGATCTTTTCAACTGTTTATCACCTTCAGCTTTGTCCTCGTGCTTCCTGTAAACATTGTATGTGCATCCCTGTAAGCCCAAAATCATAGATCTGTCCTGGAAACACGATACGAATAGTAACAGTAACTAATTATAGCATTTATGGTCTATCAGGCATGGTTGTGGGCATGATATAAATATTAGCTCATTTGATTTACACAAAAATTTACTAGGGTAGGTATAATTATTATTGCTCATTTTCACAAATGAGTAAACCAGGACCCAAAACATAGAAGTAATTTGTCCAAATTAAACAGTGGCACTCCTCGAACTCCAGCAGTCTGATTCCAGGGCCCTCAAGCAAACCACTAAGCCACTGGGCTTTTGTAAGCCCCGTGGAGAGTAGATTTTAGGGACCCACTGTGACTAAGTCTCTTTGGGGCAATACTTATATGAAAGTGGTGTACCCCAAATCAATTTGTCTTTGGAGAACTCTTCAGGACAAAGCCTGGTTTTCAGTTTTGAAGATAAACACGGGAAGATTATCCCAAACTTTCCACAACTGGCACAATGATGAAGTTCAGCTCACACAGGGGTCCAGAATGCTTTTAGATAACCACTGGATCCATGCTAAACATTTCTAGCTATGCAGAGAAAATGCTAAAGCCTCCTAGGGACCCTCAAGGCCACTGGATGCCTGAACAAGTCCTTGAGAGAAATGTCAAACAAAGATGACAACAGGAAGGTAAATGGGGCCTAACTGAAGGGTCACACAGTGTGGACAGAACCCTCTTTATGGTGCTTACTATCCCTATGGGAGAGGATTCGGAAGGGACTGCAGGTGATGAGCGGCTGTCAGTTGTCCCTTAGATTATGGAGAATATACATGAGCTTCCCATGGTCAGGACGCAGCTGGAAGGCCTCCTTAGGGACAAAGGACAATCAGACTCCTGGGCTCCTAACCTGTTCTCATCAAAAGCACAATTAATGTTTTCTCTTAGGCAGGCAGGAACTTAAAAGTGGTTTTGTTAAAAGCCACGGCTCTTCATGTGGGCCTGCAAATGCCCATTAGGTACGTAAAAATAGAACAAAACCTGACCTTCATTTTGTGTAAGGCAAGGTCAAACCCTTCCCAGCTTGTTACTGTACAGGCATGTTAGTCATTTGGGGAATGTCTGTTTGTTCTGTCTGCCTCTGCCCAGCCTATCTCATTGCCTTTGGAGACCGAGAATACCTATGTCCAGAAGTCTCCATTCCCTAAACCTGTAGTCACCCTGGATTCCAGCAGAGCCTCACATGACTGAGACTGTACTTTCCATAAGTGCATCTCTCACGGGAACCAAATGCCCCTCAAGTTACAAGGACTCAGTCTGAACCATGAAACCAGGACCGAGACAATGATCAAGCAGGCCCTCCCTGGCCCACCTGGTGGCCCTTGAAAGCCAGCCTCCCGCTTTGGCGGCTGGGCCGGTCTGACCCCTGCATCACAGCGTGCTCCCTCCTGATGCACAAGCTGGAGTGTTTTCCTATCTTCTTTCTTCCAGATACAGCTTTTCCTGTAAGTTTGCACTTCAGTTTTAATTTCCATTCCTACTAAAGCAAGTGCTGATGCTAGCTAGGGACATCACTGCTGTGTAAACCTCATAATTCCGGTAAATTTTTAGATTGAGATGGTTGAGTTGTTTCCATTTTATTTTCATGTAGAAAATCCTGAATGCCCAGAGCTTTCATTCATTTGTTTAAGTGCAAGTTTATCTGTGCCTTTGTGTATGCTATTTACTATAAGAAATCAGGAGTTGCAGGGGTGTTTAGAAGTGTGTACACACAAGCACACACACACACACACACACACACACACACACACACACACACACAATTTCCAAATGCTACCACATCTCTGTATTTCAAAATGTGGGCACTGATTCCAAGATTGCTTAAAGTTACGATTCAGCCCAGCTTTGTTTTATAGGACAACAGCTAGAACCAAGAACTAAATCAAGTTTTATGGTTTGTCTTTCAACATATAACATGCCTGCTTTGGTAAAATTTGGATGATTAGCTAAAACAAAACAAAATGAAACAAAAAGCCAAAATAGCTCCGTGAACCCAAGCTGGCCTTCTTCCAAAAGGAAGGCAACGGCTGCTCTCAGTGGAAACAGGCGTGACGCGGGCCCTGCAGAGGAGTCACAGAACAGTTTGAGGGTAACTTACTTTTCGATACTGAGGATCAAACCTCAAGCTTTGTGCATACCAAGCAAATAATCTATCATCGAACTACATCCCCAACCCTCAGGATATTGTTAATAAAATAGGCTTATTTATAAAATCAACTAAAAATTTTTTTAAAAACAAGTTACAGAAGGTTTTAAGTATTCCCACGGTTTTACAAGGGACTTTTGTCTTAATAGTGTTTTTGTTTCTGCAAGTGAACAGTGAAGTTTAAACACTGGATTCTTTAGTAATTTTAGGTAGGATCTTTTCTTACCCAGAGAAATTATTTCCTAGAGTGAAGAAAATTTCCCTTTCTTTGTGTGAGTCTAAGCATGGTTGCAGTTTTTATTTATAATGATGGACGTAAGAGGGATTTGATAGTGTGTGTTTAGGAAGCCTTCCTAGCAGTCTGACCTTTCGTTGCATAATTCCCTAACAAATTACATTTCTGCTACTGTAAAATAAATTGTGAAAACCTCTGAAATTCCCTTCACCACCATGAAAGATAACCAAAAATTCCACCTTACACATCCCCTTGGGCTATTTCTGCCTTTAATTATCACTGAACTATTTTACAATTCTATACCACATAGAAAATCCATAATAATATGAATAATTCTTGCCCATTGCACTAACCAGTTGTCTAATAGAGACAGTCAATCATTTTCCTTGCATCTACATATATTCCTCAGCATTTATTTGCCTAGATAAGAGTGGTTCTTTGAATTTTCCTTTAAAGCAGTTGGAATGTCTTACTGGCCCCTTGTTAATGAGTTCAATACATCTCTGATACATTTTCATTTTATACCTGGGTGAGAGGCATGACTTTTTCTTTTAAAAATTTATCCTTTCACATTGTCATAATTACTCAAAATCAAGATGATGTACTTTGGGCTGGGGATTATGTGCTCAGTGGCACAAGCGCCTGCCTGGCAAGCATAAGGTTGTGAGTTCAATCTCCCTGCCATGACCCTACCAAAAAAAAAAAAAAAAAAAAGATTATTTGCTTAAAGATAAAGATTTACTTCTAAAAATAGTAAGTGAAGTTTAAACATTGGATTCTATAGATAAGCCTATAGATAGATAGGTTTTGAAGGTCTTATATTTTCATAAGGTTCTTCTTTTTAGTATCTGCAGTACTTTGAAGTACTTCTAGGGATTGTAATAAGTATTTCTGCCCCAAAGATGCAAATAACATTGAACTAAAAACTGTAATGCTGACACCCTCCCACATACCCAAAACTATAATGCTCAGAAGGCTTATGAAGATAATATTTCAATAAGATCATCCTATTATCAATTTAGGAGTTATTTTGCTATCACTATTGAAGTTCCTAGGACTATCTTATTTTTTCTTTGTTTCTCATGGATTTTAAACATTATTTCTGACTTCCGGGCTTTAAAAAAAAGATTTCTGTCCAACAGATAATTTATTTGACTAGGCCCTACAAGGGACTTGAGCTAGCGTGCAGAAACAACTTGGTTTCAGATCTGCAGCGCTACACTGTCAATACAGTAAAGCACTGTGATTTTAAGCCATTTTCTTCAGTGTGGGTAAGATTTTATTGCGTTTGCTTTAGAGTATCAATGGGCTCTTTTTCTCCTCTATACCAGTCACAGTCTCTTCAGCTGCAAACACAGAGTGAAAGACAGACACACATCACCAGAGTTTTACTGGAGTTTCTGTACACAGGCAGATTCTGAGTTTCCTCTAACAGCTGGAGGAAACCGGCTCAGCAGACAGCTGACTAATGTGGGATTTCTTGCAAGCCAAACTGCTGCCTGGTCACTAACTTCAGCTCCTGGGACGGCTGCTATGGGACCATTCAGCTTGCTCCATCTCTGCTCTTTGCTAGATCTCAGCTAATCTGACTTTCCAAGTTTTACTTTGCATTTCAATTTTTATACTTCAGCTTTTCCAGAGCCACACAATAAAACAGGGGCAGGACAGGGGACAGAGCTCTCACGAGACTCCTAAAATATTAGGAACTCCATCTGAGAACGGCCAGGTTTATTTCCTATTCCACAAACACCGAAAGTGGCTTCTTATTATCCCAAATTTTAATTTCTTAGTACTCATTTAACCTTAATGATTTAGAAAGAAATTGCAAAGGTGGGGTTAACAATGTGTAATCTCATGGTGCCATTAAAAGCCTTAATGCGATATTAACCAAGAACCTGGGAAACTGGGTGGAGCAAAATGAATAGAACCCATTTTGTAAGCAACTTATCTATTAAGCAAGGTTGACGTGAGAATGAAGGAAGGTTTCTGTAGGGTCTTGTTCAGTGTCTTTTAGGATTTAGATGAGTTTTTATAATTAGTTGGGGGCCAGGTAAGATCTATTAGAAATCTGTGGGGATTACTAAGTACTTTTCACCCCACTGACATTCATTGGCTCAGTGTGTTCACATAGCTTTCGCTTGTTTTAAAGGAAAATTCCTTGTCACAGACTACTTTGCATTCTCTTAGAAGGTTTCTTTAAAATTCATTCTTGCTCACATTTCCCCCTGTTTGCCTTCTCTCTTGACAGCTCGTTTGACTGGCACTCAGTATTCTATACAGTGCAGAGGGCGTTACAAAAGTTGACTTGTTTAAGATAAATGAGCCCCTGATTGTGGTACCAGAAGCCAGTTGCTAGGCATATTTTCTTCCATAGGATTTTTTTTCCCCCTTTGAATTAATTCATTCAGATGCTTCTCTTCATATCAAAAATTGTCTGTTTTTTTAGGTGATTGAAAAGCAAAGTGTTCATTATTGAGTATGCTCCTATGAAAGACCAAGATGGAAATAAGCGATTTGTGAAAACAGGAGGCATATTTGCCAGTTTTATCAAGAAACCTGTGATCATCTGTGTAAGTCTAGAATCGACAGCCATGGGCACTAAAAGCTTTAGTTTTTTTCAAGCCCCTCCATCCAAAGGTATTTATGTTAAGTCAGCGTAATGAGTGGGACTTGAAAGAAACAGACATTCTGCAAAATTCCTAGATAGCCAATTAGGTAGAGCATTGATCACCCAAAAAAAGCAACTGGGCCCATTAGGGAATCAGTGCTCGTTCTCCTGAGTCTCAGCACCTGGCAGCCATCAGCCTATTTCTGTCTTTGTGGATTTGCTTCTGTGAGAAATTTCACATAAAAGGAGTAATACAATGTGTGGCTTTCGCGCCTGGCTTCTATGGTTCAGCATAATGTCCAGGTTCACCCATGTCACATCATTTGGCCCTCCATCCCCTGAATTGCTTATGTAATACTCCATTGGTGGATATAGCTTGTTTTTCTTATCTGTTTATAGAGTGATGGACATTTGGATTATTTCAGCTCTCACAACTATGAATGATGCTGCTGTGAATATTCATGTACAAATTTTGTGTAAACACGCATTTTCGATTCATCTGTGTGTAGACCAAGCAGTGGTACTGCTGGCTCAGATGACAGCTCTACATCACATTTTTGGAGGAAACGCCAGACTTTCTCCCATAAAGCAGCACCATTTTACATGTTCCAAAGCAGTAGCTATCTTTAGTGGATTTGAAGTGGTGTCTTGTCATTTTGATTTGTATTTACCTAGTGACTAAGGACACTGAACACCTTATGTGCCATTTTTTTTTTGAGACAGTGTCTTGCTATGTCATCCAGGGTGTCCTTAACTTCACTGTGTACCACAGGAACTCGTGGGATCCTCCTGCCTCAGCCTCCTGAGTGCTGGAATTATAGGCCTGCACCCCACCATCCCTGGCTCATTGTATGGGTATTAACACAAAGTGTAGGTCTTGCTTTCCTAGAAAGGTATTGCAGGGTATCAGTTTAAGTCCCTGCTATGCCTGTTCAAGTCCCCCTGCAACCTGATGGACAGAAGGATAATATATGAGATGGAGTAGCCTCCAGGGGCTCTTGTCAATCAAGTCTTTGGGTGGCAAACTGTGGCACACATCAGAGAATAAGTGTAGTGGCACATTAGTCACTTTATAAATGTCTTAGGTGCTATATTAATTATAAGCTGAATGTTTTATGATTGCATTGTTTTTGATAGAAAAAAGAAGTTAAGGTTAGAATTTTAAAATTAAAATTCACTATAGGTGAATTCACTATAGGCATTTTAAAATTAAAATTCACTATAGGTAGGATAGAAATGAATCTCTTTGCAACTTTTTTCTGTTCAACCCAGCCAGTTACATGAAAAATGTTTCAAAATATTTTGTCACTTATACCCTGAAAGATAGTTAAAGAAAAATAATGGCAGCATCATAAAATAACCTGTGCATCTCTCTACTTCATCATTTTTCAGAAATATATTATTTATTCTTTGAAAGAATGAGACTGGAGTGATGGTACAATAATCAACGTAACTCTCTTGATGTTTGTAGGATTGCATCTACCTACAGGGCATGTTTGAGAGGATTTCCCTTCCTTGAGGTGAACTTAAAACATATTATTCATCTTTCTCTTATTGCTTTCATAAGATCATGATAATCATCGAATGAAAATAAGCAGTTAGAGAAACTCTACAAAGGAGTCTAAGGTTGTTTGCTTAGCTTATGTGGATAAAATGTGACATGAAGCAAATACATTTTGGAATGAGATACATGGGGCTCCTCATCCCTGTTCTCAAGCGTCTTTGGATAAGATCTTTAATAACAAAACCTCCTCCACTTCTAAAGCTAGGATAAAAATACTGAATGTATGTATTTGTTTGAGTTAAAGAGAAGATGTATATACACATGCGACATAATTGAAACCTCTGTTAGCATCACTATTATCATCAAGATAATAGGCCGGATGTGGTGGGACACACTGGTAATCCCAGCACTCTGGGAGCTGGAGGCCAGCAGATGGCGAGTTCGAGTCCAGCCTGGGCAAGTTAGCGCCTGAGACACTGTCTCAACAAGAAAAAAGTTTTAAAAAGGCCAGGCTCAGTGGGAAGGCCTGGGTTCAATCCCCAGGATGAGAGAGAGGGAGAGAGGGAGGAAGGGGGGGGGTGCGGAGAGAGAGAGTGAGACAGGCAGACAGAGACAGAGACAGAGACACAGAGAGATCTGGAATACGTCTTCTGTTTTTAAAGCCTCATCGTTAATTCACTTTTATATTGACCCAGGAGTTTTTGAACCTATTACATGTTATGCATTGCAAAAGCCCCAGTTTTTGCTATAAGAAAGCAGATATTTTAGCAGATATGAAAAGCAGGATGCATATGCAAACAGCCAGGACACCAGGAGGGAAATGGAACTGAGCCGCATTCCAGGAGGCTTGGGGATGGCTGGGTCTGTGTCAGGGCCATGAATAACCTAATTATTTGACAAAGGCTGTATACTTCTTGGCTTAGGATGTTAGAGAAATTAGGAGGCTGAGTTTGGAGCATCGCTGGTCTCACTTCTCCTGCGCCTCTGGAATTCCGCAGGTGACAGCTCCTTTTATTACACTTGGGAATTGGATGAAATTACAAACAAGAATGAAGAGACAGATACACTGCACCTGTGAGTTCCCCTTCTGTTCAGCAGTGGATACACGATGGTCCCCTCTTCCCTGTCATTTTAATGTCCTGGCCGGAGCCTCATCTAGTGCACAATGAAACCAGCCAGTGCCCTTCAGGAATTCTGTGTGCTCACTGGGCCAGCTAAGTCCCACGCCTGGCAGCTGTCCCCTTAGGGATGTGAGACTAACAGGCGAAAGACACTCGATAAGCGTTTATTCCTATCACGATTGTTAGTATCCCACACAAGATACTTAACAGTAATAAATAATCACTTACAATAATGTGAGCTCTTTTAAAGCTAACGATATATTCTGGTTTTTTAAATTATAATTTTCAGGTTTGCATATGTAAAGAACTAGAGAAGAGCTAAAGTGACACAGGAACGTCATTTACTAAAAGAAATCTTATGGGTACAAGTCAGGCTGGCTTTGGGAGGAGCCCATCAAGAAGAAGAAGAAGCCAATTAGATCTTCCAGGGCTGCACAAGCAAGCCAGGCAGGCCCAGGAAGAGGGAAGCCAGAAAGCCCTTCCTGTGCGCCCACCGGGGTGCGGGCTGAAAATCAAGAACAAGCCCCCTGACCCCCAAGCAACTGGCTGGTTAGGAGGACAGGCTGGACTGATAGCAACTGAGGTACAAAAACCAACCAAGTGTTTGTATTGTTTGATTGACTTTGCAGGCCTGGGGCCGGAGGTCTGAGCATCTATTAGGAGGATGACAGTATGCAGTATAGCACATATGGGGGATTTCCTTCTGTCTTGTCTTTGAAATCCAATATTGTTCTATTTTGTTCTGATTTATTGTTTTATTTTATCCTAAGTTCTGTTTTTATTGGTTTTATTCTGCTTTATTTTGGTTTGATTTTGCTATTTCTGATGGAATTGGTAACTGTTGTGAAGATAACAGGATATACTATGGTAGCTATTTCCGTTTTCCTGGTATCCTGCTTTGAGGTTCTGTACTGTTTTCACTGCTTTGTTTTGGTTGGCTTTATTCTGTTCGGTTTTATTATCTTTAAAATGAAATAAAAAAAATAAAAGACATCTTACTGTGAGTCAGCAAATATAGTCCTTCTAGATACCCATATGTGCTTTAATTTACTCCATTAAAATATTTATATGGCTAAAGTGTAATGCAACTATAATCTTAGTTACATCATCAATGTTTTGAAGGCTAAATTAACAGATTTGGTTCTCTTATGATTTAGAATGGCTATAAATTTTTTCTGTCTTCTGGGATTACTATAAAGTGTGTGCATTGAGCGTGTGTGTGTGTTAGTTTCGTATGTCTGATCAGTAAAAGTTCTTCTTGCGTGGCAGGCACATGTCTGTAATCCCAGGTCTGGGAAGGCTGAGGCTGGAGAATTGCAAGTTCAAGGCCACGCAGGGTAACTGAATGAGGCCCTGTCTCAAAACAAAAGAGCTGGGGATGTAGCTCAGTGGTAGAGCACTTGGCATGTGGGAGGCCCTGGATTCAATCTTTATCCACCCCTCCATCCAAATCTTCTTATGTGGGAACAAAATCGTAAATTACGGTTTATCCTTTACAGAGTGTAACTGTTCTAGGACAGCCTGAAGTATACTTCCAGTTCTCCCCAAATTGGCAAAACACGAATGAAATACCATAAAGAAATGGCTGCGAAGCAGGGTCAGATGTCTATGGGTAACTCCCTCCTTGTGCCCTCCCCATTGTATTAGCAATGAAGTCAGGAGGCTCGGCTGGCTTTTGCAGTAGAGCTCTGACTCCAGGCTCCCGCTATCCCCATCCATAACACGTATTCCACAAAATTATACCAAAAAGCAACTGTTCATGAGAAAAACTTCCAAGGTGAGGTATGTTTTCAATACCTATGTGGGGTATTTCTTACATTTTAAAGTAAGAAAAATGTCACCCTGAAGTTGTCCCTTCCTGATAGTTCAAATCTGCTAAAGAGATTCATTTTCGTACCTTTAAAATCTCTCCCCTTTCTGCAAAGCATGTTCATGAAAAACACAGTATTTTGGAGAACAGACCTTGCTTTTCTACTGGTTTTATATTTTCTTTTTGGAGATATCAACTCTGATGCCAACACTTTAGTGTTGAGGTATTTTTATCCTTTTTCTTCTTTGGGCAGTCATTAAAAGCCTATAAATAAGCATTTAAGTATTCTGGGAGAACCCTGGGAAGGAATGCCCCTGGGATCCCTTTCATGAGTGTGAAGATCCTTTTATGATGCCTTTGGTTCTGAAGCTCCAATTTCCCAGTCGTCAAATAAAACGAGTAACTATTCATTACTCAGTGAGTACTTAACTCACTGGTAAAGCACTCCTGGAAACACTATACCACACCAACACAGTAGTGGGGGACAGTGGTGTCAAGACCTTGGGATGAGTTAAGAAGAGTCTTTCCCAACTGTCTCAACAGGCAGGCTTCACATTTTGTGAAGATTAGGAATACATTGTGTTCCTGCTGGAGACAGGATTACCTACGCCTAAGATCCTGTGACAGGAGTAGAACCACTGCTGCCTTCCACCAGCAAAAATGATTTGGGGGCGTGGCTCATGCCTGTAATCCCAGCACTCAGGAGGCTGAGGCAGGAGGATTGTTACACGTTCAAGTCCAACCTGGGCTACAAAGCGAGCTCAAGGCCAGCCCGAACTGCACAGTGAGACCCTGTTTAAAACCAAAAGTGAAATTTAGTGGAGACAATCCTCTCTGCTGTCTCACATCCTTATAAAGCTGAGAGTCTGTGGTCCACCGTGCTCAGCATCCCCGGACTCCATCCGCGGCTTCCTTTCCCTCCCATTTCCTTCCCTTTTTCCTCCGTTGTTGGAATAATGTCAGCTCCGGTTCAATCCATAGCTTTCTAAGCGCAGCACTCTGGGACTGGGCACTGGTCCTTTACAGGTGAGGTTAAAGTGTGGTTCTCCACCTCTGGGAAGTCGGTTAAATTTTCAAGCTTTAGGTCCTTGTATGTGAAAGAAAGGAGCGATGGTACCTTATACACATGTGAAGATTAAACTCAACACTGTACACTAGATCTGGCACACAGTAAGTGTTTAATAAGTGGTAACTGCTAGCATTTATAATTGGTGATAGTTAATTTTTCTATGCTGAGATCTAAAATTACTTTACAGATGTTCATGTACAAATATGAACATGCATTTTAATGTATAGGCAGTTTTAAAATCCTAAGTTAATGTTCCCACTTAATGACATTATTTTTAAAACCTTCTGTCTTTTTTCTTAAGGTCTTGAAAATCAAAAGCTTTCCAATTATACTTTTTGTTGGGTGTGGTGATGTACTCAGGAGGCTGAGGCAGGAGGATCATTGTGAACTCAAGGCCAGCCTGAACTGCATTGAGTTCCAGGCCAGTTTGTACTACATACAAGACTCTGTCTCAAAAAATAATAGTAATTGTACTTTTTTGCTTATTCACTGTACAGTAAAGTAATTATTAAAAGAAAATGAAAACTATGATCCTAAATCAGTTCTGCATTTGTGAGATGTGATACATAAGATGAGCAAACAGATTTGTAATTGAATTCAGCTGGGAAAAACTTTGGAATAACACTCTATGAGTGATGGCAGAGCTGGGTGATAAAGTGATGTTATCCTCAGAGCCCACTAATACAGACCCGCAGATCACAGTATCTACTCAGATTTAGAGCACATCAGTCCCAAACTCGACACTCTTTTCTAATCAGTTTCTGATGGCAAAAGAAAAATCCACCTTCATGAATGTAGCTCAAGGCATTTAAACAATTCTCTGAGGTACTCTGCCCCTCTGTATTATCCACTGGGTGAAATTTTAGTAAAGCAAAAAAGTGTTCCGCTTACGGTACTTTCTCACTATGGCCCACCTCCCCAGCTGTGAAATCCCCAGCCGCTAGCAAAAGAGAAGGAGATGCAGCTTTACAGCTGCAAGCAGAAGAAATCTAAGGTCACCTTGTCACGTCATTACTGGGATCTCAGCACTGGAATCACAGTACAGCTTTTCTTGCCACAAACCCCCTGCCTTGTAAACATGTCAAGTGCACATGAGCTGTGATTTATTTTGTCCTTATGGGGAATAAGTGAATGTGGCAGAAGCAGTAACAGTGACTAAGATAATAATATAATATATGGGTATGATAACAGCAATGTTAGAAGAGTCTGCCCCGGGTATGGCCATCCTACGCCGTAATCCTCACAGGGACCACAGGCGTACACGCCACCCTTATTTTACTGGAAACTAAGGATGGGTGAGACTCAGTCACCTGGTCAGTGCCTTGATGGGTCACATTCAAGGCATCTGACACCAAAGCTAAGGTCCTTATCATTGCATTGTGTTGCCTTCAGCAAAAGGAACAGATGAGGAGAAACTGAACTGGCCAATGCCAGCCAGGATAGATTTTTGAAGAAAGGGAAATTTGAAGAAGCTGGTACTATTTTGAAGGCACATGAGGATATCAGTTTATAGCCATCTTTCTATTTCCTACTCCTAAAGAAAGGAAATGACCCTAAAATCTCAGGTAGTTAAGAAATAGATCAACTATCATCATGTCCTTTAACTTCCTTAATTCACCACCATCAATTATCAAGAATTCTGGCCCACAGAATCAGATGTCATTATATTAGGGACTCACCATAGCAACCATGTTAACTACAGATGAAGGACCACACGTTCCAAAGAGGCAACAATTTCTGAAATCAGAAATATTCCAAAATATGACTCTTTTGGAAATACCAATATGCTACGAGAGGAAAATTCCATACCTGACCTTATGTGACTGAGTGTAACCAAAACACAGACCCACTAAAAATATTGTACAAATTATCTTTGGCCTGTGTATTTAAGGTATACAACGCAAAAATGAATTTTGTGTTCAGACTTGGAGAATATATACATTATATATATATATATATATATATACAAAATACTTCTGGTTCCAATCATTTCAGCTAAGAGACACTCAACATACAGTGGCTCTTTACATTCCAGAAAAAATGTAGATAAAAATAAAATTGTACTTAAGCTTGCTGGGGGCTTGGAAAAATGTTTGAGGTCAGAAAAATTTGTATTTCCAGCCACTTCTTTGGTTAGTTTACTTGTTTATGACTTTACTACTCCGACTGCTTATGGTTTTTTATTTATTTATTTATTTATTTATTTAGAGAAAGGCTAAAGACTCTCCAGAAGTTGAAAGTAGTAGGAAAACTGAGTAGAAAAATGTCAGAAAGTTAGCATTATTTTAATCAAAAATTGCTTTTAAATTCAAAACAGCTCGAGAATCATAAGAAAATGATGTTTTCATTCCATAGGGTCTACTAGAATGGAGATTTCTCATTTCGACATCCTTTCGAAATGGAAAAAGACTCACTAGACTTTCACTTGGTTATTTAGCTCCTCTTTATAGGTTCATAATGTTTGTGCTGAAAAATACTGGATGGAATAATTTTATTTCAAGGCTTTTACGAAAGTGTCTGTTAACTCTGAGTACTTAGCATTTGCTGAATTGAAGAGCGTGAAGAGAAACTTCTGTAATTTCCCTCTTTCAGCATTAGAAAGCATTAAGAGTTTATACTCAGAGAATTAACTTTAAAAATTGCTTTTAAATGCATTCCTCTGAGCATTTTCAAAGGCTCCTTTTATTTGGGTTGATCAGATGTTCAGATTGTCTCACACACTGCACACTTTCTGAGGGCCTACTTGGTGCTGTGTCTGTCTTTTTGCTCAGGACCTACTCAGGGGCAGTCTTTAGGGTTAAAGAGACAACTCAGGAACCAAAAGGCCTGTGCGCTCTCCTTCACTAATCCACCAAAATAGAATGGCCAGGATGCAAGGGCACTCTCTCTTACCGTGATGCACAGGTTCGACCTTTCTCTAGCATATCTGAGACAGTGTCTGTTTGAGTCACACCTGAAGCTCACCAGTCAGGGCACCTCAAAAATTATTCTACTCTGTATTTGAAGCATTTCAATGGAAGCTGGTAGGTATTTGTTGCCTAAAAGCAGCATTTTCTTTGACTCTGGGAGCCTCGAGTTCACTTCCAGAAGTAACAGATTGCTTCTATTTCGGTTACTCTGTGGCCACTGTCCTAGTCATTTGAGCCCCCACTCCCATGCTGCTCTGTGTCCCCCAGCTTGGTCCAACCAGCACCCATAGTCCTGTTGGCAAGTCCTGTGGGCTCCTAGTGGTCCAATATTGTATCCGGGCTGGGAGAAACAGAGCATGAAAAGTATCCTTGAGGAAAGGTACTAAGGCTATTCAGGTCTTTTTCAATTATTTCTTTTGTTTTTGCTTTGCTCTGCTCAGGAATACCAGAGCCATACATAGAGTTAAAGAACCAGAGCGCTCCCCTACATCTTAGCTCCTTGCCCGGTCCCCAGCCGCAGCTGTGGATGAGCTCCAGCAGGCCCTTGATGTCTGAGCCACCGGATTTCTTTTCTTTTCTTTGGAAGACAGTGAAGTGAGGACAAATAGTGACACCAAGTTTTCATCATCGTCTTATTCCTGAGCCACTATCAGCCGATCGAACACCGACTGAACACCTAGCTTTTCTGGCTCAGGTAACACACTTTGTGCTGAGGACACAAAGATCACACAGTTCTTGTCCTCAGGGAGTTCACGATATCCTGGGGGGATGCGGACAAGGAGACATTTAGAGGAGAGCACAAGGAGAAGGTGAGCACAGAGAAAGCGGGTAACTCGGAAGGGGGTGGAATCAGGCTGCTCCTCCCGGGGAATTATTACGCATCCTACCAGCCGGCCAGCGAAGACAGCAGGCATTAAATTGAGGGTCTTGTTTTCCCTGCTGCAAAATCTACTCACCAGAGAACGCTCCCCACCCCAGCCCCCATGACCAACCAAACCGTGCTGTGTGATTGACTTTGCAAGCCTGAAGCCCAGACTGTTTAGAGGACAACAACATGCAATATACTAACTGTTGTAGATTTCCTGCTGTCTTCTCACTTTTGGTTTGTGTCATTGTTCTGTTTTATTCCCTTTAAAATTAAATAAAAGCAATCTATTCAACAATGGTTCCCGTGTATTACCAAAGCTGGCTTCCGTCTGATAATGCCACCAACGTGATCATGCCCATGTCTCACCACTGCTCACCTTGCTGCCTAGCTGAAGGTCATGACAATAAAAACTGGCATGGGTGCTTTCCAAGGAACCTGGTTAGACGGCTTGACTCTAATTGTGAAACTGAAGATTAAAAGCCAACACGACGGGTCTCTACAGGAAGAGCGCTCCAGTAGATGAAGAAACCAGAAGAAATCTGTTAGACATATACTAACTCAAGGAACTCAGACCACCGAGACCCAGAGCTGAAGCCAGCCTGTGCTTTGCTTACTGGGAGGAGGATTTCTTTACCTACCACATGGGATGCTCCTGGGGCCTTGACGGGCCTGAAGCCATCAACAGGCACACACTGGTCAGCATGGCCATTGCAGTAGCAGCTGCCCTTGACGATGAAGTCGTAGACTGCGTAGTGTGTGAAATGCTGGGGCTTCGCGTCCAGGTCATTTCTCTGGCAGGGACAAGACTGTCTTTTCAGCAGCTGCACGCGGAGGTTGGTGATCTTCAGCTGCTCCTGAACTTTGGCACTGTAAGGGTTTTCCGCATCGTATGGTGGTGACAAAGCTCGGAAAATAACCTGCAAAGAGAAAGAAAATGCCATTTGTATATAAGACTGTGTGCAAATCCTGAGTTTGCCCGCTGTGGTCCCCGGTTGATTTATCCTTTTTGTTATCTGTGAGTGATAACACGAGGGTTTTAGACCTTGACCCCACCTGGGGAAAAGCTGCCCTGTTATTCTAAGGAATAGATGTGCTGCCTTTTGGGTACAGAAGTACATATATGTGGAGCAACCTGCAAAGACTTGGCTCTTGGGACGAAAGCAGCCGTGCAGAGGTCCTAGGGGAAGGAACCACAAGGTTAGAGGATCTGCAACAGAGTCAGGCTCGACTTGGTCCAGGGAGAACGAGAAAGTCAGAGCGACCAGAAACCCATGGACAGGAAAGTGTGGTTAGAAAGAGGGACGGGAAGCAGGTGCCATGGAGGCTCCTGGGAAGCCACGGGCAGAGCAGGGATCTGATCTGGGTTGTTACAACTTCAAAAAGTTACTTCTGCAAGGATCTCTACTTTTATACAAGGAGAAGAACAGGGCTGGGAGTGTGGTCAGTGATGGAACATGTGCTTAGCATGCAGGAAGCCCTGGATTTGATCCCCAGCACCCAAATAAGTAAAGAAATGGTAAAGGATAGAAACAGGAAGACCAGGTAGGAAGCAACTGCAAAATCAATACGCAGGAACTTACATTTCTCCATGAAGCCTGACCCTTTCAAAGGCTAATTGGTTATTCTCTGGGGCTACAATTGTTACAGGTCTTTTGGTTCCTCTTTTTCTGGAAACTGCCTTCCAAGCTGTGGCACAGTTTTGGAATATCCTTACTGGTATATTTCCTTTGAGGATGATTTCTGAAATTAGTCAAAAGCCACTTAAAACCAAGTGTAGGGAGAAAAGCAGTGGCTCAAGTCAACTAATGACACTTGGTTAAATGCAAGGTGTGTTTTTACTGTGCGGGTCATAGACGCTTCTGTTCTAGGGAGGAAAGCTCAGAAGCGACGGAGTTTTGCTACTGGGAAGACTTTGGGCCTGTGTGTGACTTTGGATGTCATATGGGGTCACATGGGGGTCCTGGAGTAGGTGGTACAAACTCCCTAGTGGACCAGTTATCCAGGGCAGCAGGGGATGGTGGAAGGGAAAATCACTGCCAGTGGGAACCGAGCAACATAAAAAAGAAATCTAAACTACATTATCACACAAAACAGCATTACGAAGCCAACACTCAGTTGTACTTTACTATGCAGGTTTTTAAGAAGACAAAGAATAAAAAATTCAAGCTACGTATATATATATATGAAAGTACTCCTGAAAAATTCTTAAGCATCTCTTGCCTTTTAAGGATGTTAAACTCTATTAGCAAAAGAAACATTTTGATAACTGAGTAGTATGAAAGTATTTTTCAAAAAGTAGGCTTTGGGAAACCTCCTTTTTAGAAAGTACCCAGCAGTAACTTTCCAGAAAATAAAAACAAAACTTTAAGGAATACCTTGGATATGAAAGTTTCATTTCAAAAATCAAATTTCATATCAAAAGTATGAAAAAGCAAGAACCAACTGTGTAGGCTCATGTCATGCTACAGAGACTTAAAATTGTCCTCAGTGAAATATGCCCTTGGAGGAGGGGGAATAATTCAATTTATGCTTGGCCTTTATGCAGGAGACAGAATGATTCTCTGTAAATAGAGTTGGATCACTTCAGGTCCTTACTTAACCTCTGAGACTAGGACAGATGTGGTGTGATGCCCGTAATCCCAGCACTTGAGAGGCAGAGGCAGGAGGATCACTGTGAGCTGGAGGCCAGCTTGGGCTATAAAATGAATTCAAAGCAGCCTGGATTACATAGTGAGACCTTGTCTCAAAAAGACAAAAACAAACAAAACAACAACAATAATAGCAACAAACCCCTCTGAGATAGTTAAGGCTGACTGGCTTGGGGGCAGCGGTGTTGGTAGAGCATACTTGTGGGTGTGTCTGGGAGGGCCATGGACATGTGACCTCACATTACATGTGGTTCCCGGCCCCTTCTCCAGAGCTGTTCTCCTGCTCTGATTCCTTGTCACCATGAGTGAAACAGCGTTCCTCGGCCACGTCCACCCACCATGAGGTTTCCACCTTGGAGCCAGCCAACTATGGACTCCTGCAGCCGTCAGCCAAATCAAATCTCTCTTCCTCTAAGTTGTGGATGTTGGGTGTTGTATTCCAATGATGGAAAAGCTGATGAATACAATCCCCTAACCCCACCAAAGACTCCTCCTTTCCTTCAGAATAAAATGCAAAATCTATATGATTGCCCTGCCTGCCTTTTGTTCTTGCAAGTTGTTTCTGCCGTTACTCCCAGATAGAAGGAACTTTCTTGGGCAGTCACTGATGTGTTCCAGGACAGTGTCTGGCACACAGTAGGTCTTTAATAACTTTTTGGTAAATGACAATTAATTATTAAATTAACTACCAAATGACAATGAATTACTAAGTTGTTCTTGGCACTTATGTAAAAGGTGAGCATTCTAAATAATTGTTTTATACAGAGTCTTAAACAGATTCACAAACTGAATTTCATGTTATAGCACTGGAAGGAAAAAGGTTAGACCTTGTATTATAATAATAGTAACAAACCACTGAATGCCTAACCAGGGTGTGCATTTTTATTTATTTATTTATTTATTTATTTATTTATTTATTTTTTGGTGCCTGGGATCGAACTCACGACCTTGTGTTTGCCAAGCAGGCACTTACACCACTGAGCTAAATCCCCAGCCCTCAGGGTGTGCATTTCTAGCTGTTTTTAAATTTTCAGAACTTAATTCTCCAACAGCGATGCAAAGACATGGAAGAGACTAAGCCAGTGGTAACTAAGTAAGGATCCCACTGAAAAGTCCACATTTCGCATTTCTGTGTGCTGCCTGCCCATCCTTCCTTTCCTGCACACTGGTGGCAGCTGTTCCCTCTCTCTGTTCCTGTCACTTATTTTTCCTTGACATTTACCACAGCTCCCTGACCCTCCGGCACCTGGGAGCTGCACAGCACAACACACCCAGAGTTCGAGGAAGCTCTGTCAAGGTTTGGGGAAGCCAGCAGCTCTCTGGCTTCCTGAACCCAGCCTGTGGGGGCTGAATGGTGGCTCTGTGCTTGGTGTGCATGACACCACACTTGGCATGCAGATATCAGCAGGGAAGGGACATCGTGACCCCTGAGGCTGTGGGCTGGACAGGAGACAGCACAGTGCCACAGACACAAAAGTGAACGGGAATTTAAACCGTGAAATCTTTTTTCCAGAGAGGAGACGCCTTAATCTGATACCCTGGGAAGTGGATCTAGCCTGCATCAGGAAACAAAGAACATGCCAACCCAGATGCTCCCAATTTCTGGCAGGTCGCCCTTTGGGTCCCACCCAGGTTTTCTTCAGTCGTCCCCAGAAGTCTGCACAGCACTCACGAAGTGAAGTAAACAGTGTACAAAGTCTCCGTGTAGCAGCAGCCCTTCTGGGTTTTGTCTCCAAGAGGAACAGGATGTATCTACGGTCCATCACGTCTCTGTGCCCTACTGCTTCCCGGTGAGCTCCTAATGAATGTATTTGTAAAAGCCAGGGATTGATTTTTTTTTTTTTTACTAGGATCAAGCATACTGGGATACTTGACTTCTGGTCTGCTGGGGTTACTGGCCAGTACGTAATTATCTTCCATGAAGTAATTTTCCTGTGTTCTAGGGTTTTAGCAGCCTGTCCATTCCAGAAAAATCTGTTATTTAAAATGTAGAAGATAGTAAGTACCTACAAGGTGAGCCACCCCGAAGACCACTAGGTATATACGCTTCGTAAGACCTTCTTATGTAAACTTACGTTGCATATACAGTTATAAAATATTAGGTCAATAGCTTTATATACCTTGTGTGTATTCTTCCACGTCAATAAATATTCTTCCTCCCAAACTCAGAGGCCCTATCTCAGAAGAACTAAGGCAGAAGTGCTTCTTCAGGCCTGACCACGAAATCTGTGATTCAACCAGTCCTCCAAAGTTGATGCTGATGCACATTAACGTCGGAGAAAGATTGCTACATAATTTAAAAACCCACTGGGAATTCCATTGCGTGGATATGAGAATCATTTACTTAGCCAGGGTGCCTTTTATTTAGGATGTTTCAACTTTTCAGAGTAACCAACCACAAGGAACGGCTCCGGAGCCAAAGAGGGGACATGTGTCACCACTTCCTAAAGATGTCTTTCTAAATGGGAAACTAGTGGGTCAAAGAAAAGGCGTCACTTAAAAAACATCTGATCCTCTGAATGAATCTCGGGTCCTGTCCTTCCTACTCTGCTCCACATTTCTTGGGTCTTGTCTGACTTCTCTGAGCCTCAGGTCCCTGACACTTTGCCCGAGGACCTGGGTTTTCTGCTCAGGCCCTGCCATTTGTTGTGCCCATCTCACCGTGGCAGGAGCAGTTGTTTACGAGTGACAAACACCAGAAACCACCTATCATGTCTTCTCTTCTAGACTTTTCACAAGGAAATCTCAATAACACTGAGTTACTAAAAACAGCATTCTATGTGTCATTTATGTTCTGCGATGGGAATCTAGCAAGTGTCACACTGTGGACAGAACAAAGAGAACATATTAGGCCCGCAACCATAAAGAGCGCTTTCAGAAACATCCTCCAGCTTTACATATTGCTCCGAAGCTACCATTTTGCTGCCTATGTTCAATCAAGGAGCATTTATCAAGACAGACCATATACTGGATCCTAACACAACTCTCGATAAATGTGAAAGGGTCTGGGGCATAGCTTAGCGGCAGACCGCACACTTAGTGTGTGCAGGTCCCTGGGTTCAATTCCCAGCACCAAAACAACAGAACAAAAGAAAAAAAATGCAAGCCAGAACATAAGCAATAACAAAGAAATCACAAAAAACATAGTTAATGAAAATGATTTCTTTTTAGCTACTAGCCTGGGACTGTTTCAGGCCTCGGTTGATTTTCTCCCCTGCCGGAGTCTGCCCTTGGCTTGTTCTCTCCAGGATGGTGCTTGCCTGTTGGTCTACTGTTAGTGTCTGCTTCCTGGTCTGCACCTTTACCCAACTCTGCTCATGGAGAGGGAGCTTGTTTGGGGAACAGCTCTGTCCCCAGCATGTCCCACAGCCTCTGGCACATTGTGGCATTTTAAAATTCCCATTTTGCAGGAATCAGTGAATTATTTCTCAAATTTTGTTTTAAAAGGAGAAGCCTACAGTGATTAAGATTTAGAAGAATCAAGAAAGGCCATTCCTTACCTACAAGTTCTGCACACTTGATGAGGATCATGGGAACACATATACATGTGTATTAACACCCATGTGAAAATAGATGATACGTTTCCAAGTGGCTTTAAGGCTTCCTTCCTGCCCGGAGTATACAAGACTTTTCATATTCTTTAAAAGATCAGGCAAGCACAAGCAAACACCCATAGAAATGCAAACATTAGAACTTTTCCATGCATCTCATTTTTTTCCTTTTTTAAAAATTTTGAAGGTAGTAAAATACAACAGAATTAGACAGAACAAAGCGACTTGAGACAATGCAGTGTCTTGTTACAGAACTTCACAGCAGGATACTAAAATATCAGTAATAGGTAGCATAGAATATATCATTGTCTTCACAATAGTTGTCCATTCAATCAGGTATAGGAAAATCAAATCAAAAACAGAACATCATAAAACCAATTGACAGAGTACATTGAACAGAACAAAACAATCAGAACAAAGCAAAACATTGAAAACAACATTTGCCTTCAAAGAGATGACAGAAGGAAATCCCCCGTATTTGCTATGTTGCATATGGGCATCCTCCCAAGAGATGCTCAGACCTCTGGCCCCCAGTTGCTAACGGGAGGTGGGGGGAGTGGATGGGATGTTTGATGCTCAGCCCGCGCTCCTGTAGGCTCATGGAGATGCTGACTGGGTCTCTTCCTGGCTCACCTGCTGCTCCCTCCAGCCAGAGCTGCTTACCAAGAAGGCAGGCGGGTTGCTTTCTTGTTCAGCACCCTAAGTTCCAACATCATATCTCAGTTCTTATTTATAAAAAAATGGAAGCTTTAGGAACACAACTGCCTTTGTTATTCAATGCTATTTAAAATACTAAATATTTTTTTATTATCTTAAAGAAGGAGCTTTTGGCTTCGATTATGCTCTCCGTTATTCTATTTCATTAGTTTCTGCTTTTATCTTTATTGTTTACTTTCTTCTGCTTACTTTGGCTTCAATTTATTCTTCTTTTACTGGTGTTTTTCAGCGGAACCTGAGATCACTGACCTAAGATCTTTTTTCCCTGAGTACTTCTTTTGTTACATGCCACCAGCTTTGGTGTTGGGCCTTTGTTATTATTCAGTTCAAAACTACCTACTGATTTTTCTTTTGATTTCTTCTTTGACTATGGGTTTTTCTAAAGTGTATTAATTTCCAACTATTTGAGGACTTCTCAGGTATCTTCCTGTTACTGATTTCTAATTTCATTCTGTTGTGATCAGAGAACATACTTTGTATGATATGAATCCTTTCACATTTATCGATACTTGTTTGAGGCTCAGTGTGTGGCTTATCTTGATAAATGCTCCTTTTGGCTTTGAAAAGGTGCCGAAAACTTCAATCATAATGATTAATTTACATGTTTCTCCTCATAGCTTTTGCTTCATGTATTTTGAAGTCCTATTACTTGGTGTATAAACACGTAGGGTTGCTACATCCTTTTAATGAAATGGCTACTTTATCTTTTCCTCTGTTACTACTCTCTAAAGTCTACTTTGGTAGTAAGTTACTCTCTTTTGAAGAGTTAGTACTGTATATCTTATTCCATACTTTAGCTTTTAACTCAGTTATGTTTTTATATTTAATGGAGAGTTCTTGAAGGCAGCAAAGTTGATCTTTTAAAACATTTTGTCCAGTCTGATAATCCATGTCTTTAATGGAGGGAGAATTTATAACATTTACATTTAATGTGATTGCTGATATGGTTATGCTTAAATTTACCATGTGCTACTTGTATTACATTCCATTGTTTTTCTTTTTCTGCATTTCTTTAGACAATAATTTAATCTTACTTTCTTTCTTATTGAACATTTTTTGCTTAGGGTTGATGGTATACCCTCCTTGCCTGCTGGGGATTTAACGAACCCAGGACTGCATGGTAGTCAAGCTCTCTGCCACTGAACTGTAACTTATCAGTCTGCCTTTAGGTCACATTTACCAGTTTCCATGCAACCCAGGACAATTACAACGGTGCACCTCCCAACCTCTTGTGCTGTTATTTTTATGATTTTGCTTTTACATATTACAACTCCCCAGACACATAGTTGATCATTTGCTTTAAAAAGACAATTATCTTTAGGAGAGATTTTAAAAATAAGAAGAAAGATATCTTCCATGTATTCCTATGTTTTCTATCTTTAAAGATATTCATTCTTTTCTGTAGATTTATTTACCTTTCTCTTCTGTCTGAAGGGCTCCCATTAACATTACAATATAGGTCTGCTGCTGCTGAACTTTCTGTGACTGAAAATCTTTATTCAAGTTCAGCTTTGGAAAGATATTTTTGCTAGGTATAGAATTCTAAGTTGACAATTTTTTTCTTTCAGTATGTCAAGGTCTCTGTCTCACTGTCTTTTGGCTTACATTATTTCTGACAAAAAGCCTGCTCCTCTGTACACAATATATTCCCCACCTCGGCTGCTTCAGGATCCTCTCTTCACTGCTGATTTCTAAATAATGAGGTAGCCTGGGGTAGATGTCTTCTTTTTTCTTGTTTTTAACGTTCGTTGCATTTCTCGGATCTGTGGGTATGTAGTTATCAAATTTAGAAAAACTTCAGCCATTATTTCTTAGCTTTTTTCTGACCCTCACCTTTATGGACTCCAACAGCATGCATATTCAATTGCTTGAAGTTATGGCACAGGCAACTGATACTGTGTTTCTTTTCTGGGCTCTTTTCTCTCTGTGTAATCCATTCGATAATTTCTAGCACCATATAGTGAGCTTCTCTAGGCTTTTCTTCTGGGGTATCTAGTATGCTACCATCACTCAGTGTGTTCTTCATCTTAGACATCAAATTTTTCAACAATGGGCATTCAATTTGGATTTTTCTTAGCTTTCCCACGCCTGTGGTTAATGTGGCCTGTTCTTCCTTCACTTTTTGAACGTTAAGAACAGAGTTACAGTAACTATTTTAGAGTTCTGAGTTACTAATTCCATCACTTGTATCATTCTGAGGCTGTTTCCATTGATTTATCTGTATGTGTTGTATTTTTCTGTTTCACTGCAGGTCTTGAATGGCTGCCAAGCACTGTGAATCATATTTGGTTTTTTTTGAGAGAGGGTCTCTCTATGTGGTTCAGGATGGATTTGGGCTCACTTTGTAGCCCTGGCTGGTCTCAAACTTGCAACAAACCTCCTGCCTCAGCCTCCAGAGTGTTGGGATTAAGGAGTGTGCCGCCATACCTGGCCCTGTGACTATCTTGTCGGGTGCTGAATAGTTCGGCATTCTTGGGCTTTTTCCTGAGGTGCAGTTAAATTGCCTGGAATCTTCTGAGGCTTGTTTTTGCATTTTGTTAGGTGGGACGAATCAGTCCTTTAGTCTGAGCCACACTCTGCCTCTGGACTGAGGTGAGCCCCTTCCAATTACACTAATAATGCACCACAGGAGTGTCCGTGCTGCTGACTATCCCTGGTCCTACGTGATCTCCAGAGAGTGTCCCCTCTCTCGTTTTTGTGGTTCTTCCTCTGATTTAGGTAGTTTTCCTTGTTTTGTTAGTACATTTGCATCCATAATGAATGCCTTCCTCGCGGGGAGTGGGCACAGGTGCATCCCTCCCTCCTGCGCCTTCTCTTGATTCTCTTCCCATCTGCAAAAGACCTACTTTTCTGTTTCCTGTAGTCTATCTTTTACTTCGCTCTTTCATTCATTCAGACGTTGGGCTTTTCATGCGAGGGAAACCATGTGATATTTACGCACTGACCTATTTATTATGGACTCGCGGTGCCTCCACTTCCTGCAGTGGACCCGAGTCCTCCTCTGGACGTCTCACCTGATGCGTGCGGCTCTTCCTGAGACGTGGCCCTCAGACCTGGCCACCGGCCTTCCCAGACACGCGTGGGTCAGTCAGGACTTTATTAGCTGGAGCCCGCAGCTCAGGGACGCCAGCGGCAGCTTCAGCCCGGCTCTGAGCTCGGCACCCTCCAGCAGCTGCTGTGTCTGGGGCCTAAACACTGCCGTTTCACACGTCTTGCCCAGTTTTTTAGTTATTTGGGGCAAAAGAGTAAATCTGGTCTCTCATCCCATCCTCGGTGAAAAGCAAAGTGTGAAACCCCAAGATAGCTTACTTTGTATTACATACAATTTATAAAACTGTACATGGGCCAACGCTTTATTTTTATATATAAATTTATAGAACTGACATATTGGGAGTTTTATAATAAAGTAGAAATGATATATTTAGTAGATAATAAAGCAGGAAAAGAAATGAATTTTCTTGCTGGGTATATCAAACTCAGGAATAAAAATAATACAAAGCATAACGACCTAAACCTTGAAGTTGGTTCAGTAATTCTCTGTTTTAGTAATTTGTATCTTTTAATAGGTAAAACTTCATTATAGCCTTTAAGATAATTTATGGTTTCTATTATAATTTTAATTTATATACTTTTAGGTTATGCAACGTTTTGATTCATCTTTATATCACGAGTAGCTAAGATAATAGCTTATAAGTCCTCAATGCTACTTATTGAATGAGGAAGTCAATATAGAATCATGTTAATACAGATTTATTTTAATTTTTTAATATATAAATAGTGGCAAAAATAGTCACATTTTATTTTTATGTACATTTTGTTACTTGAAGAGACAATATTAGGAATATATTATATCTTAGCAAATTTTAGTATTTTGCAAACTGCTTTGTTAATCTAATAACCCCCTTAAATATGACTAATGAAATTTTGCCTTAAAGAAAAAAATGGTGGCACGTGCCTGTAATCCCAGCATTCGAAAGGCTGACGCAAGAGGATTGTTGCAAATTTGAGACCAGCCTGGCCTATAAAGTAAGCCAGCCTGAACTGCATAGTGAGACCCTGTCTCAAAAAGACCAAAAAAAAAAAAAAAAAAAGAATTTAATATTATCCAATATAAAGCAATACTTTTAAAATGCTAGATTGAAATAATGTATTTGCAGTCATAAGTTTACATTGATTGCAAAAATGACTACAAAATATTTAAGGCAAAGTGGAACTTTTGCCTGATAGCATCTAATACAAAGATGAATTACTTCACAGTAAAAACTTTCCAGTTTAAAAAAAAAACAGTTGTGCTTCCTTCCTATCCCACAAAGCCTCATTAGAACAGCATCTGTACTGAGGAATATTCCCCACTGTGTTGCAATGCCGTCATTTGTTTTGTGTGGGTCTTTACAAACAGCAGTGGCTAATTCAGGTGACTCTTGCCTGTTGCTATCCACCCACAACTGTTCCTTTTATTGTTAGGTTGAGAGCCACCCAAAGCAAAGGACAGGCATTGATAAGTTTGTCTCCACTTCTGCTCTTTACCAAACTATTTAAAAACTTAAATCTCTCAGACATTTTAGGTTTCCAAAAATTTTTTTTGAGAGAAAAAGAAACACTTCAGTTAAAATCTTTACAATAAAGTAATTATCATTATAAATCTTTATAGTTTAACATGTACATCATCTATTGTATTTTTTAAAAAATGGAAGTGGATTAAGTTTTTCAGGCAAATCTAAGGAACAGATACACCATTTTATAGAGTATCATGTATGTCAGTTTAAGATTCATTAACAGCTGGGTCAGATAATGGCCTGGATTTGTGCAAAATATAATAAGAAAAATTAAGAAAAGTCTTGCAAAATTAGTTCCCCCAGGAAATTACTAAAAAAGGAAACAGTGAAAGGAAAAGCAGCTGTATACTCAAGCATGATGCATGCAGAGGCTAGAATGGCCAACACAGATACAGCCTCACATCTGCTAACGAGTTCCGTGGATAGCTGTGGTCTGAGGCAAAAAGTTCAAAGTCCTAGAAACTGTGCTTTGATGCAGCCATATGGCCACTGAGGCAGATGCCGTCATAAAGGTGCCCTACAAAATCTTCACTAATGTTTTGAGCAGCACGACGGGTATTTCGAACAAATGCTCTTTTTGACATTTTATTCTTCACCTGAGGGCTGGTGAGGTCAACAGAAAGCAGAATCCAATAAGAGTAGCATAGTACACAGCCTCAGGACTAAGGCCACATTCTCACGTTAAATCAGGATTACAAGCACAGAACCTATGTAAGAACTCTGTAATAAGAGTTTCAAGATAGTTTCCACGCTCTAGGCTTCCAAAACTTGAGACTCCTACACTCTAGTTTTTTGTCCCCTCACTTTATCAAGGAGAGTAGGACTTCAGGGAACTTTTGAAACCGATTTCCAGCATCACTGGAGTTGACAGTTTAGACGTTGGAGTTGAAAAACTCACTGCATACAAGAGATGCGTTCTCAAAGAACTCAGAGTTCTTTGAGAACCGGTGAGAACAGACCGGTGAGTGGGCTCTACAACAGGCTCTGCTCCCAGGCTAGGTAGCTGTCTGGAAAGGATGCGATGCTTTGGGTGTTTTAAGGGCTGAGAGTGGGAGTTCTGGCTTCAGGAAAGAGAAGGCTAGACCAGAAGACTGTATAACTGACATGTGGGCGTCCAAGTGGACCAGCTGGTGGGTTTAATTTTAGAATCTTTGTCCTTGACTGAGCCACTCTAAGTGAAGCACCTACTTGTCCAGGAGAAGTGTGTCTGTCTCTCGGGCAGCACCAAAGCCCTTGTGCTCTTGCTGCGGCGCATTAGACACCCTGTCCCATCAGATAGCTCCCTTGTGAGTGGGAGAGCCTTATCTCCTGAGATAGGCCCTCCTGACCTAATAACGCTCTCAATGGAGCAGGCCGAGGAATGCGGTGCACTCAAGTGACTTACTTGTACGATAATAACCTCGTGTTGTAAGTACACAAAAGCCTCTTTGCATGTTTCAAGGGCATATTCACAGTTTCAAAGTGACGAAAAGGCTGCTGCTTAAAAATCTTCAGGGAAGGGGAACGGCAACTTCAAGCAGGAACAAGAAACAACAGAAAACTAAAATAAAAATAGACATTGGGGATAAAAATAAAAATTTTAAATTCTCCAATGTGGAAGGAATACTAGCTTTTCTTTGGCCTTTCCTTTGCCCTAAACATCAGAATCAATGATCCAGTCCACCTAGGGTAAACTGAGGCTCAGTGTGCTTATCACGATGTGCCAAGTGCCAACCAATGGAGTGCAGAGTTAAGACCAGAACTCGGTTTCTTAACTTCCAATCTAATGAGTGTTCTCATATACATATGTGTGTGTGCATATAAAATTATCCCTTTAATATCCAATTTTATACTTTCACAGCTAGCCATTTGTAGATTAAAACTAAATTTAAAGCATGGGATTAAAGAAAACGTTACATATGACTCATCTCATTTTCACGTATTCTGATTAGTAACGGCATCTGCTCCTGCTTGCCATACAAGGATGCCTTTTAAAAACGTTTTAGATAAAGAAGGGTAGATTTGCATCATTCATAGGAAAATGGATGCATTTTGAGTGAAGTAAATCTGACGCACAAGCTTAAATATCACAGTTTCTCTTATATGGGAAACCCAAATTACAACAAGAAACAGCAAAAAAGATGGATAATAGGAAACAGGGAGAGATTGGGTTTTTTTCTTTGTTTTTTTGAAAGAGTCTCACTATATAGTTCAGACTGCCGTTGAACTCACTATGCAGCCCAGACTGGCCTTGAACTCACAGCAATCTTCCTGCCTCGCCCTCTTGAGTGCTGGGATTACAGGTGTGCGCTAGCTAGCACTCCCAGCTGGAGATTGAGTTTTTGCAAATAGGAGGGGACCAAGAAACAGAGGGGTGGGGGAGAGAGAGAAGGGGTAGGGGATGAGGAAAGAATAAAGATGAGTTATATGCATGGATCAACTCCAGGCAAGGAACGCAATCATTGTGTACTGTTGTTGCATACTACTAAAAATATGTTTTGAAAGAAGTATTAGAAGTTGAAATACCTTGAAGAAAATGATCACCACTCTTAATAAGTAAAATGTATTGGCACACATCCTTCCCCTTGCTGACCTTTCTTCGGGGGTGGCCGGTAGCTGGGATTCATTGCCAGGCCTCTCAGAGGCTGACTGTCCAGCTGGGTGATGGCCCAGTACCAGTCACAGCTGTGTTTTTATCAGCCCACATTTAGCAATGAATGCCCTGCTTCATGCTGGATCACCCTTATCTTCTGTTTTCCTGACCTACACTGAGAATGCACGTATGCTTTACCCCGCAGCGACCCTCCTGCTGTTCCTGCTCTTTGCACACAGCCTTAGGTTCCAACCATACCCTCCACTGCTTGCTGTTCTGGAAAGGCCCTCCTGGCCACTGGCCAGTGCGGCTCCTCTTGCCTAAAACACTTGGTGCTCCTGTCCTTGACACCATCGTCTCGCTCTCTGGTTTGCCCCCTCGTATTTGTATTCAGGTGTCACCTAGAAGGCCACTTAATTCAGGAAGTTCTTCTTACCATCCTTCTTACCACGAGTCTGGATTAGATGGTGCCCATTATGTGCCTCTTTATGCACTCATCGTTTCTTCCAGACTTACAACTGACCACATCAATTTTTTAATTTATTTAATGGCTTGTATTCTTCTTGAGATTCTGGGCTCATGAATACTGGGGATCTTGCCTGCTGGCCCACCAGCATACAGACAATGCTTAGCACATATAATGAACACGTATTTGTTGAAAACTCATAGTCACCTATGATAATGACATATTTTACAAACTGCGTACATTTTTATTGATCTCACTTTATCCTTACAGTAATCTCCGATATGGTGTTATTCGTCCTCATTTTTCGCATATAGAAACTCTAGGAAAATTTAACTAACTTCTCCAAGTTCATCTATCCTTTCACTGAAAATAAGACCTAGCCAGGGAAATAACTTTGAAAACTAGAGATCGAAAAAGCCAGCCCTCACCAGCCTATCCACGCCTTTCCTTTCACCTCTGTTCTCTCTCTGGGTGGCTCCCCTGTATAAAGCTAGGTCTGGTTTTCAGGGGAACGTGGAGCTGGTAAGTGGCAGAGTTAGTATTTCAATCCAGTTGTTGGAATCCAAGCTTACTGCTCTTGTTATGTCACCACTTGGGGCTTCATTTGGTCATTGAATACTTCACGGTGTCGGGCAGCTGACTGGGGAGGTGAAAATGATCCAAGCTTCTCTTCTGGAGAACAAGCACTGCAAAATCTGAACCATGGTGGGAGAAATGAGGGGGGTGACAGAGAGGACAAAAGCTCAAAGCTGAGGCTAAGCTTGGGAGCCACCATGGGAGAGGTCAAAAGAGAGGACCAGAGCCAGGAAAACATGCAAAACAGAACCAGTGACCAATTTAGGAAAAACCCCAAAGATTTGTAATCATTGAAATGCAAAGAAGTGAGACTGGAGAGAGAGAGACAGAGAGAGACAGAGAGAGAGAGAGAGACAGAGAGAGAGAGAGAGAGAGTCAGAAACAGAGTCAGAGACGGAGAGTGACAGAGACAGAGAGTCGGAGAGAGCGCACAATGGCAAATGCATTTGAGAAGATTAAAAAGAAAATGGAAAACTCACTGAGTTTGGTTGGATGACAATACTTCTGAAAGGTTAGCTGGAATAAGAGACAGTTTGTAAGGTTTCAAGAAAGAATTTAGGACGAGGAAACAGAGGCAAAAAGGAAGTGATTGTAAAAATCTCAGCAGTTTGTTTACAGGCATTGGGTTGTTTATAGATTTTGGTTATTGTGAACCAAAGCTCCATGAACATTCACAGAGAGTCATTATAAAAGTGTAAGTCATCACTTTTTGCCAGTGCTTAGGAGAGACATTGCTAGGTTACATGGTAAATGCAGGCTTATAAGGAATCGCCAAGCTTTTTTCTAAAGTGGTTGTATTCTCTCATTTCTACTAGGAATGCAAGATGTAAGTTTTAGTTGCTATGCATCTTCACCAACACTTGGTATTATCAGGCTTTTTAGTCGTAGCTTCTACAGTGAATGTGAGCAGCGGCCCACTGGGATTTTACTGTGCATTTTCCTGTTGACCATCTTTTCATGTGTCTGACAGACACCTTCTTTAGGGAAAGATCTATTCAAATATTTTACCCACTTTTTAATTCTTATTTTTCTTATTGAATTATGAGTTCTCTATGAGTTGTCAGATTAAAAAGTACATTCAGGCACATTCCTTGCAAATATTTTCTTGCAAATATGTCTGAAGCTTTTTTTTTTCAACTTCAATCATGTCATTGGGATTGTCTTGGTACCAAATACATAATTAGTTTTCGTGAAAATTCCACAGTCATTTGAAAAAAACTATATATTTCCTGTTTATGGGCTATAACATTCTATATAAGTTTTTTTTTTTTTAGGACCAGGGATCGAACTCACAACCTCATGCTTGCCAGACAAGCACTTATGCTGCTGAGTTAAACCCCTGGCCCTTATTTTTCGAACTGCATTAATCAAGTTCCATGTCCTCATTTACTTATTTCTGTTACTACACGTGTGCAGTGCATGTTCACATTCCTTGTGTGACACTGGCACGCGTACACATCTTCAGTCCTTTCATCTCTTTTCCCTGCCTTCTCTCCTCTTTTGATTCCCTTCCCATTTGAGAAAGATTTATCTCCCTCCTTCCTTAACTGTATTTTGAAAGTCAAAATTTTAAATCTTATGAAGTTCCGTTTATCCATATATTCCATATATGGCTCGTATTTTTCGTTTCCCATCTGTGAGATGTTGGCCTATCTTGAGGTCATATATTTTCTTACAGAATTTAGCTTTCATTTCTTACATTCAGATCTATGTCTGTATGCAGCTAACTTTTCTGTATGCTATGAACTGTTGAGGTTATTATTATGTTTAAGTCTCAAACATAGATGTCTAATTATTCCAACACCACTCATTAAAAAGATGTCCTTTCTTCATTGGTTCCCATGGCAACTTTGTGCAGTATGTTTTTCTTTACCTTTCTTCTGATGGCGGTTCATGGAGCTTCTTAGCTCTGTGGATTTATAGCTTTCATCCAGTTTAGAGAAAGTTTTCCTGTCATTCCTTCAAGTGGTTGGCTTTTGTTGGTTTGGTCCTCTGTTTCTCCTTTTAGACACTAATTACGTAAACGTTAGAACACTTAATATTGCTCTCTAGTTCACCGATTCTCTCCTCTCTCTGTGCCCCATTACAGTTTCTACTGTTAAATCTTCAAGTGCACCAGCGTTTCTTCTGTGACATCTAATCTGATGTCTGTTCCCGAGAGTATATTCATCATTTCAGATAGTTTATCATTTTCAGAAGTTCCATTTGATCTTTTCTGCATCTTCCATTTCTGTCAACATGGTCATGTTTTCTCAAACACAGGAAGTACGTTTATAACAGCCACCTTAACGCTCCTGTCTGCTAATTCTACCGACTGTGTCAATTCTGGGGATGTTTCTCTTCACTGAATTTTTTTCTTGGACTCATGTTTTCATGTCTGGTAGTTTGGGATTGGGCATTAGACACTGTGAATTTTATGGTTTTGCTTACTGGATGTGGATGTTATTTCTCTAAGAAAGTTAGACTTGCTCTGACATAACACAGGTTGACCCTTTTGAGGACTGTCTTTAATGTCTGGTAGGATGGGTATGATATAGCCTTTATTCTAGGGCTAACATACTTTCAACTGCTGGAGCTTTCTGAGGGCGCTTGTGAGGACTCTGCCCGGTGCTGATACATTCTGAGGCCCTCCCAGTCTGAAATGTGGGGACACGAGTCATTCCAAGCCTTACAGGAATACGAGGAATTGTTCAACTACCACTGTCTGGGGTTTTTCCTCCACTCTTGTAGATTTTTAGCTCACATATTCGCAGCTACGTATTCAGCCAGAAAGTTGAGGAGACCTTTGTATAAATCTCTAGACCTCCTCTCTCCACTATTCTGTCCCACAGATTCTAGCCATCTTAGTTTCTTTGAGCTGTCTCCTCCATTCAGGGGGACCTGTCTCTGTGTCTCTCTTCCCATGTGACTTAGAAGTGTCCCCATCGGTCATCTGAGGCAGTCACAGGGCTCGCCATATTTGCATTTTTTAACCTGTTTTGTGCTATCTAAGTCCAATGCCTGAAAACAACCGTGTCATAGTTTGCCTGGCTTTCTAAGCTGTGGGAAGATAACTCTCAATCCTTCATAGCACCAGAAACCCCATTTCAAATTGGTTACATTTAGGTTGTTGCAATTTATGAAATGTTGGAAGTGAGACAAAAGGAGAAACCTAGCTGGTTTCAAAGACATAACTTTGACTGTTTCATTTTGAATACTTTTTTTTGGTAATACTTATTCCCTCCATTTTCTATTTCCCCCTTTTCACTAAAGGATAGAAGATTCTACTTTAGATTTTTACCTTGAGCAAATGAAAGTTGCAAAGATCGCTTTTTAAACAATTTATATTAGGACCATCCTAGGTGCCTACATAGTAGGAAACAGCTCTGTAGGTATTGCTTTTCCCCTCCCTGAAATACAGGAAAACGATAGGAACTGTAGAAATTTCACTTATTGAGTTTAAAGTTCTTAGGTTTTCATTATGACCTTGCTGTTATTTAACATGATCAGAATAAAGCTATTTACATGCTTTGACACCTCAGTCAGGTAACTGCAGTATCAAGGTATTTTAATGTCTAAGGTAAAGTTATGGGTACAGTAAAAGTGATTTTTTTCTGATGTAGGACAATAGTGTACAAGAGACATCTTTGGTTTCCATAAAGATACAGATATTAAATACATATATTGAGAGGAGGTCCGAGAAGCCAAGCCATGCCGTCCCATGAGCCAGCAGCAGTCATGGGCCAGGAAAGAAGAAGAGCACCCCAGCCCCCTCACTGTAAGCACCCAGCTGATTTGGAGGAAGACGGGCTGAGATGATAGCAGTTAAGTTAAAGAATAACTTACTGCTTCTATTGTTTGACTGACTTTGCAGGCCTAAAGCTGGTGGTCTGAACATCTGTTTAGAGGATAACAATATGTAACATAGCAACTATGGGGGATTTCCTTCTGTCTTGTTTCTGAAATCCAGGATTGTTCTCATGGTTTTGTTCCTTTTTATTGTTTTGTTTTACTTCCTTTAAAATTAAAAAATATGGTTGAAAATAAACATTTTCCTTGCCTGAATGTCACAGAAAAACACAACTATCACACCTTAATTTGACATTAAAACTGGTTTTCTTGTCGAATACGTGTGATATTATTGGGGTATTTCCCACTAAACCTCCACTAAAATGTGCTTTAATTTTTCATTAAAGAGACTTTATCAGAGGAAACAAATGTTCTGATTAGAGATTTTTTTTTTAATTTAAAAGACAAGCTTTACACATTGTTACCTGGATGGGGAGATCTGGCTACCAAATGAGTGGACTTCCAAGGGCCCTCCCAATTTGCCCTAAGCCACAGGTAAATATTTGCTGTTATTCTAGTACTAGGCAGGCCTGGGCTACTTTATCCTTCACTTGCAGGAGATCTTTGGGAGAAGTATTAATTACCACCAAGAAAAGTTTTCCCACTAGAGATTAAGCTCACATACCTTTTACCGTAAGTTCCTGTCTGAAGTATGAGGATTAATTTCAAGAATGGAATTAAGGAAGAGAATTGAAACCTAAATTAGGAAGAAAGATTTACAGAAATAAGGACCAGCAATTGGTCTTTTAAAGGTAAAATACCGTATTATATTCTCTACTTTGCCTTGCACGTACAGAAAGGAGGTAGGTCTAATTCATGTGATTCATATAGACAATAGTAAATACTATAAAATTAGTCTATGTATTCTTTTGCTCCCAAATGAGTAACAAGTAATAATTATTAAAAAGCTTGTGTTAAACTAAACCTATCCTCTGTAACTTCTAATGTTGGCCTTAGGGCTACATAAAATAAGTGCATTTCATCTTCTACATGGAAGTCTTTCAAATATTTAAGGCTGATCATCAACTTGACTCTCAATCTCTAGATAAAATACCTGCATGTCTTGTATCATGTGGCTTCTAAACCATTCACCACCCTGGGCTGACTAGAAAATGGCCTAAGCCAAGGGCAGTATTTTCTAAGTATTTTTCTCTCTACAATGTCAAGAAAATGCTCATCCTTGTTTCTGACTTCGTCTTCCAATTTTATTATTTTTAATCCACATGAATTCCGAAGGTTTTTGCGTAACTTAAGCAATAGTCAGACGAAACGATCTCTAGTACACACAGCTGTTTGGGAAGAAATAAATTCGATGGAATGGAGCCAGTGGTAGGAGAGGGGGAAAGTGTGCCATCTCTCCCATCCAAGTCCTAACCAGGCCGGACCCCGCTTAGCTTCTAAGATCAGAGGAGGTCAGGCACGGTCAGTGGGGTGTGGCCATAGGAAAACATGCCATTTCTGAGACACCTCTTGTGCAGTCACGTCCAGTCATGGTGAGACGAGGGTGTCTGTGTCTTTCTTTAAGGAGGTTAGTGTAATGAAAGGGCTTGCTTCCACCTCTGCATTTGTGTAATGAAAGCATTCATGTATTTCTGTAACACCTGTCATCGGCACATTAGATGACGAGAAGATTATTTCTGGCCACATGCCCATTAAATGGACAGGGACACTAAAGGTAAAGTCAACATGACGGGGAGGAGGGTAGCAGGCTGAATATTCAGTTGTGAACAGATTTAGTTTCCCTGTCCCCTAGGAAGCTGAAAGTGACTGGCTGAGCAGATTAAAGTGGCCTTGGGGACCATGGCGGGTTCCCCATAAGATACCTCCTGAGGGCAGCCCCAGCTCTAGAAGCCACTCACGGTGTCTGCTTGACCACCTGGAGATAGCCAAATGCTTTAGGAGGAGCACTAGGAAGAATCAGAAATAATATACCACTGAACGCCTGGCTGGGAATTTCCATGTGTGCCTGGGACATGTTTTATAACGTTCTTAGGAAGCAGGTGTGTGTGGGTTCTGGTTACACTGCTGCAGGTGGATAATCTTTTCCTTTTTTTGGGTGGGGGATGTGTATGTAGATAACAGGCAGAAAGGCGGCCACACTTGGAAGGGAACGTGAGTTCTTATACAGTGAGAACTGCACACTGATCATCTTTTCAACAGGTTGTAACTCGCTAATTTAAATAGCTTGAATAAGATTTCATTGAGATCTTTAACACTATATTACTGTAAAAGTCCATTAAGTGTTTTGTGGGTTTGTTTGACGTGTCTGGCTGTGTAGCCTAGGTTGGTCTCAGACTCACTGTGTCGCCTGGCTGGCCTTGAACTTGCAATCCTCTTGCTGAAGCTCCGGAGAGCTGGGATTACAGCGTGCACCACCACACCCAGGAATTAACCTTAACAAATCTGCCATGTAAAATTACAAAATGTGTCTGTCCTTAAAGGAATAAAGAAAAGTCCAGAGAAGGGACTGAGAAGAGGGATATGAACCTGAGTTCACTACAGAGCAAGCTCTTAACAGAACAACTTGGAAATTCCTTCAGGAGGCTGAAATGCCAGCGAGGTGTAGGTGGATACATTTCTTTCAGCTTTGATAAGACTCACTTTAAACTCATACTTTTATCATAACATTGCCATCTAAAAATATCCTTAAGACCGTAATTCCTTATCTTGTACTTGACGTTCATAGTATAATTTTAAAGGAATTTAAGAAGTCACAACAGACAGGTGGAACTAAATATAGATTGACGCCACATGAATTATGCTTTCACACCTAATTTGTTCATTCTCTAAATCTAACACTTCCCACTGTTACTGTTTGGCTAGGAAGGTGGTAGGGCTACTGCTTTAATAAAAAAAAGAGTATAATTCTTTATGTTCTTTTTATCTGCTATTAAATGACCAAGATTGATAGCTAAATGCCTGTCTAAAAGTGCTACGTTAAAAAGATAGGCCCTCAGCACTACTGCTGACAGTGACAGATGACCAAAGTTAGCACAAGAAGCTTCTAGTTTACAACTGGCTTGTGTTCTAGAAATGTAGGCCAGTTTCCATTTTTTTTTTTTAATTCCTGTATCCCCAGAGCCTGAGAGAATGCGACACATGTCATGGGTACCCAGGTATCTTCAGAATGACCAGCCCAAAGTGTCCTTTCTCTAATAATGCAGTGGGATTTTATTGCTAGTAGTTAGTATTTATAGAACACTTTTATCCATGTCTTATCCCAGTCTTTCTCACGCTGAGCCAATTTAAAAATGAAGATCCTAGAATAAAGAGCCATTTGGGTATACAGGGAGTTCAAGGGAACTGGGGCAGTATCAGTGGAAGCAGGGAAGGCACGCAAGAGTCCGAGCTGGCAAAGCCTGAGAATGAAACAGATGTGAGGCTCCGACTCCTCCACCCACACTGCACTGTCCATCTGGCAATATCACAATACCAAGATTAAACCGCCACCCATTAATACAAAGAGGGACTAGGGACTCATCGCCTTTCCCTCCCACCTTTTCTTCCTCAGGCAGTGAAGGATCTTCTTTATGTTTAATGGTTGAGAGGAAGGGCAGCTCCTTTTGAGATAGCAAGAATAAGATCCCCCCAACTAGTCAGCTGCAAAGTGAGGGTGCCTGCGTGGCCAGCAGGAGGAATTGCTGATCGGGTTAGACAATGCCTAACACAAGCCCTCTGGTTAGTGGACTTTCTATCTATCTATCTGTCTATCTATCAATCATCTATCTACCTAGCTTTCTTTTTTTTGGTACTGGAAATTGAACTCAGGACCTTGAGATTGCCATGCAGGTGCTGTGCCACTGAGCTAAATCCCCAGCCTGGAAAGGCTTTTCTTTAGTCACAACTTGTATATTTAGAGCTGGCATGAAAGGGGTCTTGACACAAGCTTCTGATTCTGTGTGTGAACTTTCTCTAGAACACTGCTGCTCACCGGATTATTTGGCCTTTGCTGAAACATTTCATGGAGTGGTCAACTGGAGAGAGCTCACTCTGCCTTTGGCTGCATCTGGATTTCTAGAAAGTCTTCCTTTGGTCAGACTCTTGCCTTTGGAAGGCATCAGAGTCCATTTAATCCCTCTTCAAACATCTGAAGAATGCTAGCAATTCCTGAACATCCATAAATCCTCTCATAGGCGAAATATCCTGAGTTAATTGTTCATTATATAACCAACCAGGTTCCTGACTGATCTCTCCAGCCCCACTCAGCTGCTCTAAACAGGAGCGTCTTGACCTGAGCACAGTATTCTAGCTATGCGTGCACTAGAAAAGGGGACAGAAGGTCTATTCTCCCCTTTGTTGAGAACACTGCTCTTCTGCTCACAGGGCCTAGGACTGAATTCACTCTTTTTGGCAGTTGTGATACGGTTGACTCGCATTGAAATCACAGACAACTAAAACTCTGAGGTCTTTTTCTTACATGAATAGCTGATAAGTCACACCTCTCTGGCAGCAGCACAGCTGGCTTTTTGAAAAGAATAATTCGCATTATCACTGTTAGATTTGATCTCCTAAATTTTGCTCAGTGGTCTTTCACACTATGCCCTGTTTTCCTTCTTAACAGCTCTGATTATGTTGCCCCTACTCAGGACTCTGGACGCATTCCACTGCCCACAAAGACAAGTCCAAAGGAAGAGACAGAAGCCCCGGAGCCTCCAAGGCCAGCCTTGCTCAGCCACCCCTCCAAGCTCTCCCCCAGTGCGCAGCCTGCCACGGTCTCCAGCCTCTGCTTCACTGAGTACACTTTCCCACAGAATCATCTGTTCCATTTTTCAATTATTATTCATTTTTAAGCCATTTAAAAGTCCCAATTAGACCCAAATTTTCGTTTTTGTTTTTGCAAAAGAGTTGCAATTTGTTTTGACAAAAAAAAAAAAAAAAAAATCTGACACCCAAACCACTTTCTCTAGCAAAAGTTTCTCCCTAACTAGTTTCTCATTCCAGCTCTAGAAAGGCAGGTGAGTTGGACTTGGCTTACTTGAAATATAAGTTCTCTGGGAGAGAGTAAGAAGTGTAGTAGTTTATCCAAGTGAACCAAACAGCTACAGAAGCTTGTTCATAGACCTTGTCACGAGGTGACTATTTTTCACAATCACAGAACCACCAACCTTGCAGCCAACACAGCACTGTGACGAGGAGCTCGGCTGGCAACATTGCAAGAGGACAGGTTCCCTTTCCCACCATTTTGAGTGACACTGAGGACAAATTACCCCCTACCCCCAGTGAGCCTTTATGTGCACCTCGCACTGTGTTCTAAGAAGTGGTGACAGATGCACCTCCTATCCAGATGGGAGCCCCCTGTGCCAGGTCTCTGCAGATTAAGGCAGAGCCTAGGGTCTGGGTTCACAGGCAATGGGACACATGACCTCTTATACACATTGACCATGAGCCTGAGGAGCTGCCCTCCCAAATGGCCAGCCAGGGAGATGCCCAGCAGGTCATCTCCCAGACATCCTGATCAATGTGCCTGCAATGAAAGGTCTTTAAATCACAAAACACAATGAAAAGCTGTCATCGGTAATATTAACAAGGCCTCAGAGCTCATTCATGTGAGCGCATTGGCTAGAATGTTAGAATTTAAGGTAGTGTTTCTCAAGGTGTGGTCTGCGCTACATCAAGGAGCTCACAGAACAGGATGAATGCTGTGATGGAAATAAAGGTAGGGAACTACAGATGCACTTATGTGACACACATGTACAGGGCACCGAACCTTAGATTTTGGTTAGAGGTGAAGTTTAAGCAAAGTTCTTAAGTGTGAATAGGAATTATCTATCTATCTGTCTATCCATCCATTTACCTATCATCTAGCTATGTATCTATCCATCCATCCACTTACCACCCACCCAATCATCCACCCACCCATCCATCCATCCATCCACCCACCCATCCACCCATCCATCCATCCATCCATCCATCCACCCATCCATCCATCCACCCATCCATCCATCCATCCATCCATCCATCCATCCATCCACCCATCCACCCACCCATCCACCCATCCACCCATCCATCCATCAATCCATCCATCCACCCACCCATCCTCCCATCCATCCATCCATCCATCCATCCATCCATCCACCCACCCATCCACCCACCCATCCACCCACCCATCCATCCACCCATCCATCCATCCATCCATCCATCCATCCATCCATCCACCCACCCATCCACCCACCCATCCACCCACCCATCCACCCATCCATCCATCCATCCATCCATCCATCCATCCATCCATCCACCCACTCATCCACCCACCTATCCACCCACCCATCCATCCACCCATCCACCCATCCACCCATCCATCCATCCATCCATCCATCCATCCACCCACCCATCCACCCATCCATCCACCCATCCACCCATCCAGCCATCCACCCATCCATCCATCAATCCATCCATCCACCCACCCATCCTCCCATCCTTCCATCCATCCATCCATCCATCCATCCATCTACCCATCCATCCACCTATCCATCCATCCATCCATCCATCCATCCATCCATCCATCCACCCATCCACCCACCCATCCACCCATCCTTCCATCCATCCATCCATCCATCCATCCATCCATCCACCCACCCATCCATCCACCCATCCACCCATCCACCCATCCATCCATCCATCCACCCGTGCATGCATGCAAAATATTTGCACGAACAGCTCTAAGTGAATGGGAGGTGTGACTGAGGGAAGATCAGAAGAACTGTTCTAGTCAAGGAAACATGTCAGAGGGCAAGACATTGCTCCTTGGAGTGATAAAGCAATTCCTGAGACACAGCTGGAGGCCTCAGTGTTGGAGGCAGTAATAGAAATAAACCAGGGAATGTTTAGTCAGGGCCCAGCCCAGTGATGACAAAGCTTTTAGAGACTCAGTGCCAAACTGCAACCCAAAACCCACTTATTTATCACAAAGTACCAATACTGTAACTAAACCTGAATGTCGATTCATTTATAAAAGACAGCTCCGACTTTAGCATCTTTTGTCTTAAAAGAAAAACAGTAACACGTGTGCGTAGGTTCGTCACCACTGGCCTGGCCTGTTACCTTAAGAATGGGATGAAATTATCAGATGACAGGGAGTCACTGAAGGGTTCTAAGCCGTGTAAGCCAGGAAGTGACATTCTGCATTCTAAAAAGACTCTCCCAAGCGCAGTATAGACAACAGATTGGGGAGCAAGTGAGACAGAAGAAAGAACATCTCAGGAGCACACTGCAGGGACGGTACAGATGCAAGATAGTCAGCCTTCCACCAAATGGCCGGAGAGTGGAGTCTCTCAAGAGAGCCTCCAGAGGACAGCTCTCAGAGGGACAGGACTTGCCGAGTATTTGCAGTTGATGCTCAGCTTTTTGCCTCAGTGGGTCTTTCTGGGTGAGGCATAGATGCCATTCTTATGGGTTTTATTTTCTCTGTCAAAGACGTTTGTGAGAGTCTAGCTTTTTTGGCTGCGAGTGAGTCAGGGGTTTAAAGAGGGGTCTTAGAGACAGGAGAGTAGAGTCACCAAGGAATGAAAGAGCTGAAGAAGGATTTTCGGGAAGTCTGAGGGCCGACAGGAGAGGAGAAAACACACATCTGTAGAGGTGTCACCTCCCAGGACAATGTGCTATTGTTTCCCCCAGCAGAGTTTAGGAGCAAGAAGGCAAACTGTGCTGATCTAGGGTCAGGGTGTTGCAGAAAGACCAGAGGACTACGGCCTGAAAACTGATAGAGACTCCAGAGGGAAAATCGCGGGGGCAGGCTTCGTATCGTGTCTATTTTTGCAGACAAATAGGAGCCAGCGGAGAGATAAAATAAGTGGTCTACTGTGACGTAACTAGACGCTTCGAGGGAAGTGAAAATCAGAAAGAAAGACAGCCAGAAGTAACAGAGTCCATGGGAGGGGACAGTGGGGAATGAGGGTGTCGGTCCACTGTTTATTGATTTATTTTTGCAGGTTGCACATAAAACCCCCTTCCTCTCCTTCCTCCGGAGGGACCCACTTTTTCTAAACCCTGATAATTAGCAGAGAAGCAGTTGTTGCCAAAGGGTGAGTTTTGCAGTGCTGTGGGCGCGCTGGCCCGGTGACAATAAAGATGAGTTCCTGGCTCTTCTGACACGTCCTGCGCTTGATGGCTGCCACTTACCCTAGTTTTTTTCTTTTTTCTTTTGGTTTGTTTGTTTTTCAGTGCTGGGGATAGAACTCAGGGAGCGCCAGTACTTCACTACACTTTTTCGAGTCAGGGTGTTCCTAAATGTCCAGGCTGCCTTTAAATTTGTGAACCTTCTGCCTCAGCCTCCCTAGAAGCTAGGATTATAGGCAGGCACCACCAGCCACAGTCTAGCTTTTGTTGGGTTTCTGTTTTGTTACCAGGGCATGCTGTCCTGCTGAGCTACCCCCTCGTCCTGCTTTACTTTTTATTTGGAGCCGGGAAGGCTTATGGGTATGTTTATTGGAACATAGAGTATGAGAAAAATTTCGGCACCAGCACTAAACAGTGCGAGAAAGTTGACCACATTTTGTCTCTTCACTTCAGTTTTCAAACAGAGAAGCCCTTTTCAATAGCAGCCAAAAGACACAATATTTGCACAAATGAGCATGAGGTCATGTAGAAAACATTTACATATTTTTCATAATTATTTTGCACCCTAGGAACTTTGCTTATGCAGTGTAAAGCAATGTCAGCAAACATAGCTGAGACTTCTATGCTTCTGGTTAGATTAATGAGAGAAGACAAATAACCCAGGCAGAGGGGTACCATTTTGCTTTTTTGCTCACTAGCAAAAAAGAAATCATCTAGGAAAAGAATTTCTGTCTCAGAGATAAAAGACATGCATGCAAAGGATCCAATACAGAAACTGTAGAGATCTGTTTCTATTCTCCCCCTTAACAGGACAACTCAGCATTAATATATTCAGTATTAATTAAAACATTAACAAGGATGTTTAAAAAATTATGCAAGCAAATCGAGACTGTGAAAATATAAATGCTTTTGCTAAAATGGGATTAGTTGTCCACGAACTCTACGCTTTTGATAGATGGTCTCCACATCACATTCTGGAAATCAGATTAAGCAGAAGAATGTATGTAATTCTATGGTCCAACTTTTCCTCCAAAGTGTGATGGTTTGAGACATTCTAATGAATTACTTCCAAAGTTTTGAAAATTAGAAAAGAATGAGAAACCAGATGAGTCAAGATGACGTTGAGTATGAGACCCTCAAAATCAGAGGGCCCCCAACATCGGCATTCTTTTTAGCATGGAATTTTCAAAGATTTCTTTCCTTCCCAGGACAGCACCCTAATCATCGCTCCCCTTCCATTTTCTTCCATCGCTTCTATGGTTAGTGTTTTTCCTGCGTCTGTTTGTTTTGGTTCCTCTTTCAAAAAACCAAAGTTTCTCCTTTCAACTTCCCACTCACTTGGCATTTTAGGATTTACACCCACCATGCTGACCAAGGCAACGATCTCAGGAGTACCTGACTTGCGTTGTGGCTTAATGAATAGCTGGCCCCCTAAGTGAGTCAGACGGGTTTTTGAGGTTCCTTGGGAGTCTGAAAGTGTTTTCAGCAATGACAGCATCAGTGGACAAAGTTTAATCCCCTCTAACCTCAGGCCTCCAGCCTTCCTTCCTCTTCTGTGGACAGAAGTCCACACCCACATCCACTCCCACGCTGATCTCACCCATTTTTGCAGTTTTAAACATCCTCTCCACACTGGCCACTCCCTAAGTTATGTATGTAGTCCAGACTTCTCTGAACCCTAAGTCCACAGATCCAACTTGCTCCTGTGTATCTCCTCTTGGATGACTCACAGGCAGCTCAAACTCAACATGTCCAAGCCGAGCTCCTGGTGTCCTCCCCAGATCTGCCTCCCTGGGGGCTTCTTCACCTCAGCCAGTGGTGACCCTGCTCCTCCAGGTGCCCAAGCTGCAGACATCCTTGCTTCTGTCTCCCTCTCTTCGTTCTGTTGCCTATTAGTCATCCAAGTGGAGATGCTGAGAAGGAAGTCGGATCTGTGGGGTTAGAGTTCAGGAAGTCTGGATCACACCCATAAATTTAGGAGTCATCAGGGTACAGATGATATTTAAAGCTCTGAAACTGGATGAGATCATCAAGAGAGTGGGTGTGGATGAAAAAGAGGAAGGTCTGAGAACTGAGGTCAGAGGGGATTAAACTTGGACCCCATTACCCTTGGCTTTTTATAGAAAAGAGATTCAGAATCAAACCACTGTCTCGATTTCCACGGCCACCTCTGTCCACACGCCACCACCAGATCAAGCCTGAATTACTGCAGCAGCATCCTAAAAGCTGCTTCCCTCACATTCCCTCCCTCTTTGCTCTTCTCTTAATGCATAAGCCAGAGTGATCCGATTTAAAGTAGATTATATCACTCTGCTTAAAAACCCAACGGCTTCCACCACTCAGAGTAAAAACTAATGATGTGGTAGGTAAGCCCAGATTAACGAATGGTCCAGATTACTTTAAAAGTAATCAAGGATGCTAAAATATTCAATTTGAACTGATCTGCGGGTCATCTCATGATTTGCACGCTTCCCCATCCTATCTCAGGTCTCACAAGTTCAGCTGCCTGGTGACCTGCGGGCTTCAGTTCCATTCCTTGCTGTCCTGAAGGTCCCAGGCAGAGCTGCTCAGGGACTGTGCTCCTTATGTACCTGCGCTGCACGGCTCACTGTTCCTTTCCTTAGCTCAGGACCTTCATTTCAAAGTCTTGCTGAGGCTTTTCTTAGGAGCCGCATCTACACACTACCCTCCTTGTCCACATCTGCATCCCTTTCCTTGCTTTATTTTTTGAATTGATCACTACCTGAACAATCTACGTATTTTCCTTATTTGCATCTTACATTTCAAAGGCAAACACAAGGGCAGGAATTTTTTACTTTTGTTCCATATCTCCAACTCCTGGCACACAGGAGGCATCTTACAAATATGTATAGAAAGAAAAATTGAAAGGATTGGTGTTTAGGGAGATGGGTACATTCAACGCAGGTAACAAACACCGTATCACTGTTTCATAGTGACTTTCTTTGGGATTCAGTGCAGTGAATGTATTTTGGACATTTACTCCTCGTGGAGTTCTGTGTGGGGTGCAGAGGCTAAGTGCTGGGAGCCACAGAGCAAGCACAAGGATCGATAAGACAATGTTCTTCAAGAGCCAACTCTATGGGAGTAAAAGAGACAGGGACGCGATGTAACAGCTATGCCTATGTGGCATGGAGCACAGAGGAGGGACAAATTGTCCCCAGCGAACACTCCTGATTCCTGATCAGAAGTGAGTGCTCCTCTACTTCCTGATGTGAGTCATTTTCCTTAAATTCTAAGCACCTCAAGTCCTCCGACCTCCTCAGTGGGTCCTAGAGTTCTCTGCTCCTCGGAGTCTCCTCGTATGACAACCACATCTGTCTTTGCATCTGCCTGGGTGCCCGTCCCTCTCTTTCTTCTCTGTGGGCCTCCATTTTTCAATCAGTAATTATGATAATGCCGTGCTTTATAATCTGATCTCTCAAAGTTTCTGAACCACAAATAGAACAAATGCAAAGCAAACAGATGCTAAATAAGCTTTTAAAAAATAGCCAGAAACCATTTGTTCTGGATGAAAAAAAAAAATAAATCCTTTGAAATAAATCAGATCATTTACTGAATGAGTATCTGGGTTTGTTCTCACTTTTATGTAGCTTCTTTAAATAATTTTAACTGATCGCTGCTCTGTCCATTTTCTTTAAAATCATAGTTTGGAAACATGCTGTCAGAAATCTATAATTCCATGCCTAAAGGATGGACCAGGTCTAGGGCATGTATAATCAAATTACATAAATATATACAATGTTTTATTTTCAAGTAAATTCAACAAAATTAGGGCTAAGACTATGCTTCATGATGACCCATTAATACATTAGATGACTAACTTAGAAAAACTCCTTGAGGTAGTCACTAGCTAGATAAAAAGTATTCCCCTTCCTGAAAAAACTGAACAACCAAAAAGCATGCTAAATGGTACCGAAGAACTGTATATTCATTCCCATCTCTTATTTTGAATGATCTTACGTAGCAATAAACACAAATAGTTGCTTGTTATAATTGTTATAACTTTTTTTGATCTTTTTGAGAGAGGGTTTCACTGTGCAGTACAAGCTGGCCTTGAGCTCACTTTGTAGCCCAGGCTGGTCTTGAATTTGCAACCATCCTCCTGCCTCAACCTCCCGAGTGCTGGGATTACAGATGTGAGCCACCATACCCAGCTTGTTATAATTTTTTATCTAATGTAAAAAAATCCACTAGTTTTATCAGGCAAAGTGCATGCAAGTATATTACCTATTACAAATTTTCCACTAAACTGTGAGTTGTAGACAATTCCTAACAATCACTCTAGCAATTTGGCTCAATTTTTCCTTTCTTATATTTTGAAGTTGTAATAAAGCTCAACTGTACAACCAGCTTCAAGGAGAGTTAATCACCACAGCCTGGCTAGCTTAGTCTGTCACTGAGCTGACTCTGCCTGAGTGATTTTTGACTTACTAAGTCTCCGTTTTTTGGTCTGTAAGTGGTGTTAATGTTGTTGTCCTACTAACGAGGCTCTAATGAGGCTAAGGGGTGTGGTACACTTAACAGAGCAGTCTCGGGAAGGCTTGGTACACATCTGGTGACACTTGGTGACAGTCATGACTGAGGACCACAGCTGCAGAGTAGCCATGAGCAGATTTCAGCACTAGAAGAAAACAAGTAACTAACCAAAGAGTACCGCTTAGAAAGCATTACTGCTCCTACACTGTTTTTTATTTGTAAAAATTCTAAATATAGCTTAACATAGAAACATAAATAGCTGGAAAACCCAATGAAGTTATTTACTGTTTTCTGCCCACTTGTACTGCGCTGATTATCATCAGGGAGTGACTGACACACAATACTCTCAGTGACCTGAAGGGACAAGTCGATGCCTGGACACGGAAGGTCTTTTCATCTGCACAGTAATTGGGGCGATTAGTCATGTACCATCGCATATTATTTAGTGAATAATTCCATAAATTCTCATGTGTACTCTTAGTTGATTGTAAGGGTTTTGAAAGAAAGGAACGTACACAGTTTTTCTATCTTTTACACTGTCTGACTTGGCACAAAGAATTTCAACTTAGTGTGTCTAACGGAAGTGGCACTGGACTAGAAGTCAGGAAGCACAGATGTGAGCTGAGTGCTTCTAGACAAGCCACCCACACTTCTCTTAGACTTCAGAGAACTCAGGTGTAATGTTCTTTTCCATTTAGATTGCTTTTCAGATGCTCTCGTCCTAAGAAACACTAGCAAAACAGCTTTGGATTGACTAGTAAACACAATAAAACTGGGTTTTGATTGACGTATGTCATTAATTAATACTCAACTTCATTTTACTATACCTACAGTTTGTAGGAAATATACACTTCATCGCAGATATTGTTTGCTGATAAAAACACTCTAGAACTCAAAGTTCTTGTGGTCCATCCTATCAGACACAAATCCTTCAATCTGCTTTAATAACAGCCCATCCTTTAGTGCTGGTATTCTCTGCCCACAGCCCTGTTGTATTGGTATTTACCACGGTGATCCACTGTGCATCTTCTTCATTTGTGTTCTCTCTCTCTCTCTCTCCTCTCTCCACCTCTCTCTATTCTTTTCTTGCCTCTCCACTTAGAATCTAAGTTTCATGAGGACAGAATTTTGTATGTTTAGTTCGCTGCTATCTCCCTAGTACCTGGCATGGGATCTGACACAGAATAGCTGAAAAATTATTTTAATGAATGGATAAATAAACATTATTTAAGATCCTTGACTACTTACCCCATACCATAACTTATCTCTTATGACTGCTAGCTCAGTGTTTCTATGTTAATCAGAATTTCAGATTGTCTCCTGCCTAAGGCTTAATCATTTCTCCTTCTGCCATTTAAGGATCTTCTCATACCCAATCTCTGTTTGTTAGATCATCCACCCATCCATTCTGTGCATCCACTCAGTTATAGATTTCTTGACAGCTTATGTGAGCCAAGGAATGTAGTAAATTCTGGAGATACAGAAGTAAACACCCGACACAACCTTACCCTTTGGAACAATCCCATCTGTTCGAGGGTTGCTCAGGGACCCAGCTACTCCCTGGGTTCTTGGCTTTCCTAACCACTGTCTCTGACTTTACAGCTCCCCCTCTGTGTGCTGTAGGTATCTGTCAAGCCCCGGAAATGACTCTGTGGCTTGGTTGATTGCTGTCCAACTTGTAGAACAAGTGATTCTCCCTTCTACGAAGAGGCTGTCTGCACCACTGGACAGTTGCTTTGGGTCACTGAGCAGATGTTGCTTCCCAAATGGTGCTGATCCAAATTCGAGCTCCGTGAGGCCTGACTGTGTGGGGCCTAAAATAGCTAGCTGAGTCTCCTCCACTTGCCTTTGTTTTCTGTTCTCTGAGGTGATCTGAGAGTATGTCTTTGCATCCCAAAAGAGGGTAATTAATCCATCACCTTTAGCTGCAAGGTTATTATTATCTACTCTTCCAAAATAAACGACTAAGCCTCCAAAGGACAGAGAATCTTGAAATCAACCTTGCTGAGCCCCAGAACTATTTATGTCTGGCACCAGGGCTTTGGGAGCACTTGCTGGCTCCACCCCAGCCTTTTCTACTTTGCGCTTTGTGGATCTGCAGGGTCCTGAAAGAGGATAATGAGAGTCTGCAAAAAGACAGCCCCATGGCCAGTAAGTTTGGCAATGACACCGCCTATTTCTCCTACTGGGGTGTACAGTGAATAACGAGTCCATTTGTAATTTATAAATGTCCAACTTTGTTAAACCTGGTCACTATGGTTTGAATGTGTCCTCTAAAAGTTCACGTGTTGGCTGGTTGTTGTGGCACGCACCTGTAATGACAGCACTTGGGAGGCTGAGGCAGGAGGATGTCTGTGAGGTTGGGCCACATAGTGAGATCCTATCTGAAACAAACAAAAGCCCAAAAGCAAAACAACAAAGTTTGTGTGTTACAAACTTCATCTCCAGATGAATCTGCTCATGATGTCTGGAGGTGACCACTTTGGGAGGATGATGGCTTTAATGCTGTGCAGGAAATGACACCCTCTGTCAGGAGATACCCTTGCGACCATAGGATGCAGCAATGAAGTCCTCACCAGACACGGAGCAGATCCTTGCTCCACGCTCCTGGGCCTCCCAGCCTCCAGAACTACGAGCTGAATAAACTTCCCCTGGGCAACAGAAAACAGACCGTCACCAGTCAGTGTTTCCAGCCTAACCTGATGACTGAACTCTTTAATCCTAGGTGGCCATCGATGCAGCTTCTCAGGAGAATCCTGCGGGGCAGATCCTTTTCCTTCTTTACATTATACCCGAATGAGCTGCAGCAAATGGCTTTGAAAGATGAGGCAAGTGGAAGGCAGGCACAGCGCTTTCCGTCAGAAGTTCCAGGGGATCCATCACAAAGGGAGAACTGAGTTTCATGGAATAAATATCAGACTCCAGGTTGGAAAACTTGGAACTAGTCCTCACGGAGCTCACCATGTGTCTTGTTACTTTTCTCTTGATGTTGAGACAAAGTGAAGTGAGGGAAGGTTTATTTCTTACAGTTTTGGGGTTTTAGTCCATATTCAGCTGCCTCCAATCACCAAGGTGGCCTGGCAGGGAAGCCATTCATAGCCACCTTCGCAGCAAGAGCAAACCCAGCAAGAGAGTGAGACATACCTTCCTCCTGCCCTCCTTCCTCATGCTGGCTCCACCTCTGGGTGGGTATAGCACTCATACCACCAATCTGTGGGCTAGACAACGAACGGATCACAAATGCTAGATTTGGCTGCATCCACCATTGCATGAGGCTTAGGCAGGGATGTCCATCTGAACATAAACCATAACACCATGTGTTTCTGGGCAAATCAGCTTAGCTATGAACCACTTAGCTCTGAATCTTGTCTCTAGCATAGGAGATCATGTTTAGGATATAACCATACCCTTGTCTTTGAAACTGTCTACCAGTCTAGGAAGTCTGGGTAGCAGGTTCCACTCTGGTTTGCAAAGTGCTCCTCTAGAGTGGGTGGTGGAAAGTGCTTGGCTAGCGTGGGCGAGGCACTCTTCAGAAGGAAGAGATTAGTTCTCAAACCTCTCTGTTTTCTGAAGGAAGGAAATTCTACAATGGACTAACATACACTTGCAAATAATGCTCTGGGGAGTCTAAGTTGTACTTGATGTGAACTAAAGTTTAGTTTCTGTTTGTTCAGAATTGGATGTAAGCACTGATGACAGTAAGTCATTTAAAGAAGACAGATTTTTGCATCTGCTATAGGTTAAAGTGTTACTTTCATCATTGTTAATTAATCTCTGGACTGTTATTAAAAATTCAATGTGATGCTTGCCAAGCGAGGGTGGCTGTCATCTGCCTACTGAAACTGCTTCCTAGCTGCACACAACTGGTAGCAATGAGATGCAGGCAGCAGACAGAACTTCATGGGTCAATTCCAGAGCAATCTGTGTGCTTGAGCCATGCATCTGTGCTGACACGGTGTTCTACACATAAAGAAGCAATGAGACTAACTCACCTGTCTCTTCTCTTTCCTGTCCTGGTATCTTTAAAAATGTCCATCATGACGGGACAAACGGGCAGGTGTTATTAATCAAACTGTAGGGACCATGGTGCCAGCAGCACTGTTTCTAATGGACTCTTCAGGGTGTATGAAGGCCACGTAGCTGACGATGGGGCGGAATTTCTATGTGGCAGTGGGAATGGGAAGAGGCTTCCAAACCAACCTGTTCATCAGGTACCTGGTGAGCACTGTTCCCCACCAACCCGCAGAGAGACTTAGCAGCACTGAGTACAGTGCCTGACAAGTAGCAAGAACTCAACAGATGCTTATTAAATGCATAAACGGCTGCTAGCAGGGATGCATCTTAGCATCTGCAGCCATCCTAACGTGTGCATTGTGTGTATACCTAATGCTTAGGTTCCCAATTTCTCAGCCTTGGTATCATTGACATTTTGAGCTGGGTAATTCTTTGTGGGGGGTAGGGAGGGAATGCTACCTTATGATGCACTGTTGTAGGTTGAGTAGCATCCTTGGCTTCTACCTAGTCAGTGGCGCCCTTCTTCACCCCACAGTGTTTCTGGAAGTTGCCAAATGTCTCAGTGTCTCAAGGTAGGAGGATGTGACATCACCTTCATTAGGAACCACGTCATCTATATATTCATTGAAAGGGTTTTGGCCCAGACAGGACACTGTAGCCAGGAAAGCCTCAACCGGAAGCAGGAAGCCCCTATCTCCCCTGCCCCTAGGAAGTTACCTGTGATGCCATCTTCCCGCCCCTGGAAATTTACATATGGTGCCAAACCTAGGACCAATGGGCTACCTGTACATCCCTAATGCCTGCCTTAGGTTCCACCCCAAACCGAGGCTATTTACATGCCTCCACGCCACGTGTCCGCCGGAGAGATCGCCGGACGCCAGTGGTGGGGGTGCCGGTCATCTCTCTCCGTGTTTTCAGAATAAAGGCCGCTTTTTATTTTATACTTCTCATCTTTTGGAAATATTTTTCATCTTTTGGAAATAATCCTAACATTCATGATATGCACCAGAATCAGAAAGACAACACTGCCTGTCTTCTTTTTTGTTCTGAATTGCTATTTCTTGATCTACCCATTGTAGGTGTTACAGTCTCCTTAATCTGCTTTTAATTGGCCTTTAGCAAATGACCTCACATATCTGGGAGAACCTCTCTAGGTACTGCAAATTAAAAACCTCTCTAGGTACTCCCAAATTAAAAAGACTTGTTTCCCATAAGGGGGAAGAAAAATATTAAGCAAAGAGAAAACCTTCCATACAGAAATTGGCACCAGTAGCCAAGGAGGCTGTTTTGCAGAATGAGCTGATCTTAGATGCAGGATAGAACCAAGTTTCTAAGCTGGAACAGATGTGCCTGTGAACCCAAAAGGAGCCTTTCTGTCTTTAAAAAAACAAAACAAAACAAAACTTACCTTCATTTGTTTGCTCCGCACTCTGGAATCTTAGTGATAAAACTCCAGTGCCACACAGAAGTATCCTGCTGACAAACAGACTTTTTTTTTTTTACTGTTGGCTTTGTTTCTATTTACTTCCTATTTATGTCAGCAGTATCAGGAAGATACCAGCACGGCTCCAGGAATAGGCTGTCTCAGCAACGTCACCCTCACAAACAGAACTAGCAGGGCTGCTAACGGAAGAATCCAGTAGCCTCTGAATCCTCTAATGCTGAGAGATGATGTGTGTCTACTCTTTCTCAAAGTGGAAAAAAACTCAGAATCCTACAATTCTGACTTAAACCCAGCCAATGGGCAATCTACTTGGAAATGACTAAACATCCATGGCTAAGGGTGAGGAATAATTTACGACAAATAAAGCTCATGAAAAATTCTAATTTCCTTCATGTTGCTACAAGTATAGCTTCATGCTTTAAAAAAATGTGGGCTGGTAACATTTTTCTGCCTCACTTTACTCACTGTGCGGCGTGAAACAGACGCTCTTACCTCGCCTCCAGTGCACGGGAAAGGACTAGAGTATCTAGAGGTGCAGGGGGCGCCCTTCTTGACAACATCATCTTCCAGGCCAAAAGTAGCTGAGCAGTTAGTCGCAAAGTACTTGTAAGGCTTCCAGGTCTTTCCAAAGTCCTGGGACCGGTCCAGCACCATGGCTGCCGGCCTGGGGGACTTGAACACCATAATTAGGTGAGTGAAGTAGAATTCAGTTTCCAGGTCCAACTGGATCTTTTCTCTGTGCACATCCTCTGCCGACTGCCACCACGTGCGGGGGAACCTGAAGGACGAGTCTGCCATGGCAGACGGCAGGTGCGCCAGGTGAGGGTGCGCAGCGTTGCACTTGTGGCACTTGGGCTGCCGGCAAGTGTGATCGGCATTCTCGCTGTAGGAGCAGTACAGTTCGGTGCCGTTCTGTCCGCAGGTGCTGTCTGCCCAGAGTTTTCGCCCCAGAGCCAAATTTCCCATGCGAGGGTTGCAGGCTTTTTCACAGCGGGAACTCGCTCCAGCTACTCCACTCAGCCCTAAGGAGGGGAAAGCCAGTGTCATTATTCAGGACAAACCCATGGGGAAAGAAAGTTCCTAGCTCTCTACCTGGTCCACCTACACCAGTCAAGGTATCTGCAAAGAACTTGAGATTTTCCATAAAGGGAAATTCTAGCATGTTCGATCATGGACCGGTATTGGGCATGTGTATTTTATTTCTTATGTTTAGATGTAAAATTCACATAAGAGGAAAAAATATAAGAGAAAAAGGATAAGGGAGAGAAGACATACACATCGGGGTGAAGAATATTGGCATAACATTTTCAAGTACTTTGCCTTATGAATGTTCTTTAGTTTTGAAATGCTTTTGAAGTCCACAAATTGTATCAAAAATACTTTTTTAAAAAACCTACTTTAATTTGTAAGTTGAGTCCTTCTGTCTGATTGTCTGACATGATTATTATGAGAATGTATTCAGTAAGAAATGGAGAATTCTATTTTCTTTCTGTTTTTATGGTAATAAAGAGATCAGTTCTCTATAGTAAACGTGGTATGAGAAATTTAGCAAACATACAGCAGGACCTCATTTAGGGAGGCAAAGCTGGAGCCTGTAGGGTCTTGGACATGCAATATCCATTTGTAATAGTAAGTAAACATAACCAAGAAAAGTCCACCTCTAACCTGCTAAGAGATGGAAGGGCCCATTTTGCAGGCTCTCTGCCTCTTGAGTGGGTCTGCCTAGGACAGGTTACACAGTAGTCACCATTTGCTTACAGGAAGATGTTTATCACCAGCTTTAGTCACTGTCTGTGAACCCAAACTCTTTCTTAAAGAAATATACTCTTAGGGGCTGGGGATTTAGCTCAGCAGCATAAATGCCCACCTTGCAAGTGTGAGGCGGAGTTTGATTCTAGGTACCAAAATATACTCTTGCTCCCAAACAGAGGTCCAATGAGCTTTAAATGTTCCAAAATCACTTACGATGACAAGCGTGATCCACTTGTTAGCATTCTGAAACACATGTCCTAATCCTTTAAGTAGGACTTGTCATTTCCATCATGCATACCTTGAGTACAACCATCTATTTTAAAAGCCAAAGCCCAGAGGAAAAGAAAGAAAAGGAAACTGAACCCCAAATTGAATGTTTCTGTTTAGTTTTGTTCGGTTCAGAGGGAGCAGATCTGAGCTGCTATCACCCTGGCGTCGGAGCGCACCAGATAAGTTTGGCTGAAGCCGAGACCTGCACACACTGACTGCCACCGCCATGCAATCAAAGCAGAGGGCTCCCTCCGGCATTATTTTTTAAACATCAGTGAAAGCGTGCAGGACGCCCGGGTTCTATTTGCCATTGTTCTGATGAGCTGGGGCAGCAGTTGCTTGTGGCCAGAATCACACAAACACAGTGTGCTATGACTCACCTGTAAAGCATTTCAGGGAAAATCATATACTGCCCGTACAAGTATTTTTGACTTGAAACACTCACCCTGTAATATTTATTTACAACCTCTTGATTGCTCCCATTTTTTTTTTTTTTATCACAACATGGTTTGAAAAGGGAAAAGTTTATTAAAGTTCATTTTCCCACCGAGGAGCCTGCATTAGTGCACGAAGGGTGTACAAGCCGGGAGAATTAAGCCAGAGGATGATCCTGCGACTCTGATGGCTTAGGATGCAGACTCTGCTGCTTGGACTTTCCCGAGGAAGAATGGAAGAAACCGCAGGGGAGAAGCGTCCTGGCCTGAACCACACACCCCTTCCCGAAGGAGGCGAGGCTGTGGGAGAGCGGGCAGCGCCTCTCGCTTTCTTTCCCCTTTGCCCAGACCGCTGCACTTATGCCTCCCTGGAAACCAGGTGACTCTCACGGGGGACTGCGGGCAGCAGAAAGGGCGCCCGAATTTAGAAACAGCGATCTGGGGACGGTGGCCTAGGGCAGCCCAAGAAAGCCAGGGCGGGACGGAGGGAGCGGACATCTGACGACGCCCTGCCCGCTGGTCCAGTTACCGGGACCCGGCGCGGACCGCCTCCGACCTCCCGCAGAGCCGGGCCAGGTACCAGCCCCCGGGCGGCCGGCCAGATCGGCGCGAGCCGGTGGCCACCGCCTAGCGTCCCGGCCCGCAGTCCCGCTGCGTTCCGGCCACTGCCCCGGGAAGGCGCGCGCCCTCCCCGGGTGGCCCTACCTGGCGCCCCGGTGCCCCGCGCGGGGTCGGGAGGCCGCGGAGGTCGGCGATCGCTCTCGTGGAGCGGCCGCCCCGGCCCACGCGCGCCCAGGTCGCCGGGCCACCCCTCCCCGGAGCTCCTCAGGCCATGAAGTGCCGGGGATGGTGAGCCGGGTCCTTTGTTCCCTCTCCAAGGGGAAAGGCAGTTTTGCAGCAAGAAAGAAGCCCTGGCCGCGGCGCCTCCGGCAGGGTGCACCCGGGATCTCGGATCATCTCAGGGGCAAGTGCATCTCAGTAGGAGGAAAAAAAAAATCACACACACGCACATAGATGTGTATCAGCAGGATCAGAAAGTGCGCAGCCCCGGAGAGAGGGGAACATGGCCACTCGCTGCATCCCGGGACCCAGCTCTGCCCCCTGCGCCCCGCGCAGAGCCCGGCTGCGGAGGCGGCCAGCGGAGGCCGCGCGTCACCACCCACCTGCGGCCACCGCCGAGCAGCCCCAGAGCAGCAGGATCCGCGCGCAGCCCCCCATGGCCGGGAGGCGCCGAGGGCCGGGCTCCAGTCCGCGGTCACTGAGCGGCGGGGTGACGCTCGCGCGCCGGCCTGGCGGGGCCGGGGCAGCTCGGGGGCGGCGGGAGCCCGGGGAGCATAGCCGGCCCGGCGGCCCTGGGGCTCCTGCGCCCGCCGCCGCCCGCCGGCCCGGGCGAGACCTTTCACTTCCCGGCCGCCGCCTCCGGGGCGTCCTCCTCCGCGCGCACCACCTCCGCAGGCCGCCGCGCCGCGGTCCGGTCCTTCCCCCTGGGCAGCGCCCCGGGATGCATTTTTATTGCACCGACTCGGCGGCGGCGCTCGGGTGCCAGCCCTCCTCCCCTCGCACCTCCACCCCTTTCTCCGCCCGCCCCCCGCGCTTGACAGCCGGGCGGTGCAGCCCGCGAGGCCGGTCCGCGCCGCCCCCGGGAAGGGGTCCCCCCACCCCAGACCCGCCTCCGTCCGCGGGAGGGGTCTCGCGCCCCGCCCCCGCCCCGCCCCGACGGGCCCGCCCCCGCCCCGCCCCGCCCCCGCCCCAGGATGGGTCCTCCACGCCCCGACCCCACCCGGGTTTGGGTTCCTCCGGCTCAGACCCCACCCCAGCATGCGCCCCCACCACGCCCTGTCCCTCCCAGGATGGGCACCCCACGCCCTGGCTCAACTTTGCCCCGCACCCCTCCCGGCGCACGCCCTGCATCTCCCCGCGTGACCCCCCTGGTGCCCTCCAGCACCCACGGGCCTCCCCTGGGAAGCAGTCTCCCACCTTCTCCAGGAACATTCCAGAGAGCAGTTGACTCCCTGCTGGTCAGGTCAGGGCACGCCAAGGGGCTTAAAAAACCGCGAAACAGGCTAGCGCCTACTTTCCACATCTCCCAACAAAACAAGCCTTCCCTCTGCCTCCCGCCACCCACCCCTTCGCCCCGAGTCCCGCGATCCCGGTGCAGAAAGCTCAATTCAATCTTGGGGCGCTGGTCCAAAGCGCGAGCTGACCACTATACTCAAGGCGGGCTCGCTGCCCTTCAGGGATGCGGGTGCATCGCAGCCACACGAACTGCCTGCACAGCCCGAGGCTGTGCCCATTTTGTTGTAAAAGATGTCCTCTTATCGAACTCTAGGAACTCCTGGGCAGTTTAAGAACATCCTAGTCTAGGGGTTGGGGTGTAACGAAGAGCGCCCTTCGGGTCCTTCCCCGCAGCCTCACTCTGTAGAGTGTGATGCACTGCGAAACAAGGTTATGAAGTAACTTAAGGGGAGCGACTCAGTACCAACCACAAGCAGCTAATTGTAGCTAGGATTGCTCAGGCTGGTGTTATGGAAGGAGATTAAATACCACTTGGGAGCTTTTGCACATTCAGGGAAAATTTAATTCTGCTTACACATCCAGGGAAATTGGCAAAAGTTAAATCGAATGCAATTTTGTACTGCAGCATTCAATTTTGTGCCTTTGAATGTTTTCCAGAAAAGTAACTGCTCTACAGATACCATCCAGTTACCTCCTGTGTTCCAGACAGGGAAAATTCAGAGCTCTGGGGGCAGTGGAGATGTGATTTACAATGACCTCGCCGGGAACATGTAAGAAGTTTATGTTTCCCAGGAGGAGCTCGGTAGAGGTCAGCGTAATCCACTTGAGAGACATTAAAATTACTCTGGGAAGTGGCAAATGGTATGAGACGGTGATTTGTATAATATAATATTTGTATGATATTATACAAAGACATCTTTTGAGTATTCAACTATTAGCAATAGTAGGGCTTTCTTCATTTCTCATGCATGTGCTGCTAACCAAGTCACTGAAGCATCTAACTGTACTTTGTATTAAATGAATGATAGAAAGTTATAATTGCCTAAAGCTCTTAGCACAAATATTAACCTAATGGGAGAGAGAGAGAGAGAAATATTGTCTGAGGCTACTATATTTAGGCAGAGATACTGTATTTCTCATTACAAATTTCAAAAAGCGCTTGTCATCTGCACCAATCCTACAATGATAATATATTTTCTTGATGGCTCCGTAACTGGTTCTTACAGTATTTCCCTTAACAAGACAGTACCGTAATGGCAGAGCAGTCTACATGAAACATTCCTGTTTTCCGTATAGTCCCCATTATTCTTAACTGAAAACACTTGCCAGAAACATTGCAAATGTTCACTCTATGTTTTGGGTGAGTTATGTTAAAACTATTTTATTTTAAAAAATGGATTCAGGAAACTTGATCATAGGAGAGCCGATCAGGACCTGCTGATATTACTGACGTACTTTTAATATGTTTGGTTCTGATGCTTTTCTGGATCGCAGGATTTTTGAAGTAACACGTTAAAATGCAGCAAGAGTCTATGAAAGACAAGGGTTTAGTTGGGACAACCTAGAAATAGGGAGAGTGAGAAAGCTATAACAAGCAGATATGGGGGCAAAACAGTAGCAAATCTCCTGAAGCCCACAGAATAAGCCAGTTTCTGTGCTGCAAAATTTATTCTTGAAGATCTGCAGTCAAGTTTTATGCCTTTCTTGATGAAGTCAGGTTTTATGTCCTTCTCCAAGTGTTGTTCGGTCACCCAAATGATGTGATATCCAAGCTGTAATCATCTCTCTTCAGATTTGTACCCATTTGACCTAGACTCACCTCCAAGTTTGCCTGATCAGTGTAGAGCAAAAGAGGATGGTCCCCTTCTTAGGTACGGGGCTTATATTTCTATAACCTAAAGATGCATTCGCAGCCTTGTGATGTTGGCTGATTCATGCTAGAAGTCAGTTAAAATTCTTTTCACATATATTGATGTCTTACGAAGTCATTTAAAAAGATAAAATACAGAGTACAGATTTCCATTAAAAAACATTGCATGTAGTCAGCATTCAATGTTCATTTAGAGAGCAAATCAACAAATTCAAGTCACTACATTTCAAAAATGGTTAAAATTTTAAAAAATAGTCTTTAATGAAGTATCTCTTTTTCTAAAACCACGGTCACTTCTATGGAAAATCTGACTCCTTACCCACACCGTGCACCTGTGACATTAGTATACATTTCCAACAAAGGAAGGACTTTGAAAATAGTGATATTTTTAGTGTACCTAGTATCCTTCCTCCGTGAAACCAGAAACATTATCTCTTCTATCCTCACAACATAGATGTGTGGGAGGGAACAGGAATAGCTGGGCCTATTTACACAAAGCCAAGGCAATAGGAAAGATGTCAACGCTGGCTTACACCAGAAACACATACTTGGAGGCAGGACCTCGATTTGCAGATCAAAAAAAAAAAAAATCATTGTTGATCCATCAATTTTCCACGAGTATAAAGCTGTTTGTCTTTCAAACTGGAAGACCATGAGGAGGACAGTTTCCACTGAAAGAATCTTAGGTTTTATTTTCTACCTGGCCTGTGACCTTCGAATGGCCCATGGGAACGTCACCTTGGGACTTTCCTTAAGCTTTAAGCTAAGCCTCCTGCCAGTGGTGCGGTTGCCTGTTTCATGTGCTTCCTGGCTACAGCTACTCATTCCTAGGAAGGGAGTGAGGCCTTTGAAAAGACATGTGCTCTTCCGGGAAGGGCACCAGTACTTTTGTTTAAAAAGGCATGCATGCACTTTCACGTTCAAATGAGTTATCTGGAGCCTAGAACATTTAAACAAATAAGAACAGGCCTTGCAGAAATGCAAGAACAGTAACAGTATGGGTGGATTCCTTTTATTTACGTGTGGCTGAGAGCACGTATTATGGGATGTGACCCGCAGGCTCTGCAGGTGACGAGCTGTGTGATGGGGCTGAGTTACTTAACCTCTCTCTACCTCCTTTCCACATTTGCCATTAGAAATATACCAGTGCCTAATTTGTAAGATTATTGCAAATATTAAGTGAATTAATATTTATGAAGTGCTTGGAAAAGTACAGGACATACAGAAACATGTTGGTTTTTTAGGTACATAAATAGTAAAAATACCAATCCGTCATGTGCACACAACCTCTTCTGATCTGCCCTGAAATTCTATTGTTATGTATACACATGAGATGTGATAAAAATAGAGTGAATGTCTACATCTTTCAAAAAAATTGCTAAAGTGAAAGTTACGTTGCCATTAATCTTTCTCAAAATAGTCCACCTCAGAATAATTCCCCTTACTTTGAGCACACTTACCCCATCATGAGTGTAACTGCTGCTGCTGTTGCCGGCTGATGACAAGGCAGGCTCGTGGAAACATTCCCGTTTGTCCTCATCCACCTTGCTCACCAGATGCGGGACCATGCAACTTCTGGGGCTTCCCCAAGGTCATAATGACCATGAAAGGCAAACATTTTGAATTGATTAGGGTATCGAGGTGGCTACAACTGCACAACTAAAGACCATCAAGAAAGAGGACTTCTAAGAACTGCTTCAGAAAGGATCCAGAATGTTTTAAGAGAGTTAACTGGAAGGCGTCTCTTTCTGCAATGAAATTTAAGATTTAAACATTCACTGTATTTTTCCGTCACATCTCGTAGATAAGTATTTTGTAGACAGAAGCTAGTTGCCCTGGCTTAATTTTAAATGCTGCTTTCCGTCAGTGAAAGACCTTGTACAGGGGATGAAAGTACAAAGCAGCAAACTGTCTCTAGCTGTAAGGAGAAAGGAATGGGCGCCGAATGCCGCAGTAATCTACTCAAGGTTGCTGTAGTCGGGGTTTCCAAGGGAAAAGATTTAATTCAGGACATAAAATTTATAGGGTTAGTTTATCATATTCACCCAAAGAGTCAAATGCAAAAGAGTGCGGGGGATCTGTCCATGCTCTAGAGACCCAAAGAATCCAGCTGAGGGCCTGGATCCCGTGGCAATGTCCTCTCTGAGTTCAGCTGAAGGCCTAGGGCCCATGATGATGTCTCATGCAAGTCTGCATCAAGGATCTGCCTTGGAAGGCCAAAGGTCAGCGGCAGAAGCTTGAAAGTCTGTGCCCGTACGGTGAAGGAGCTGTGCCAGCAGGCTGAGGTATCGGCACTGGAGCCAGCAAGCGATGCTCAAGGTAAGAACCAGAGCTCCCCTGGAGAGACCCGCAGCCATCCTCAGTGACGGCAATGTCCCAAGCTCCTCCTATGATGAAAACAGCGGAGTTCTTATCCGGAAAACCAGCATGACAAGCTTCTCCCAGAGAATCAGCAGGGCACCGTCTTGCCCTCCAGCTCTCCTGCCATGCTGTTGGCAGCAATCCTCAGGTGGGCTCTCCACACCCAGCACCACCATGATGACTCAGTTCAGCTGGTGTTCAAGTGGACCATCAGTTAACCCACCACAAAGGTCATTGTTAAAGGGTCAGAATGTCATCTACCTGACAAGGAAACTAGAGCCCAGAAAAGTTAACCGAGCTAGAGTCTGCAGACTGGAGAAAATGGACAAGTCAGGACTTGAACTTCTTGTGTGTGAGTGTAAGCAGAGCGGGTTTTTTCCATGTCTTCTTCTTTTTTTTGTCTTTTTAAGACAGGGTCTCGCTATGCAGTTCAGGGTGGCCTTGAGCTCACTTTTGTAGCCCAAGCTGGTCTCGAACTTGCAATGATTCTCCTGTCTCAGCCTCCCGAGTGCTGGGATTACAGGTGTGTGCCACCACGCCTGCTTCTATGTCCTCTTTTGAGGATGGTGCAAGGCAGTAAGAGGAGGGATTCAGAACCACGATGCGTGTTCCCTCCCTGGGAAGGCCATGCCCAGGATGTTTTTTCCCTTAACAAGCACAGTGCACCCCGTAGAGGATGGCTTTAACCAACACCTAACTTGCTCCTTCCAGTCCCTCTCCTGAGTTTTGGAGCTGTTTGTCCAGCTGTCTCTGGACAGTTCTGGACTCCTCAATTCAACCCTGACCTATTGCTTATCTCATGTTCAAAACAAGACTCAACATCTTTCTCCTCTAATATGTTCCTCTTTCTGAACTTTTCCTTAGTGGAATGTGACAGCTAGTCTTTTCCAATGAAGTCTTTCATGGGGGGAAAAAAGCCTACTTTTCAAACATTTAGTATCCATATCATAATTTTACATGATTTATAATTTCATGATAAAACATCAGCATAGGAAAAGTTATGCTGGAAGTTACTTCATCAAACTAATTTTCCAACAGGACAAAAGGGTGGTCATTGAGATTCTATATTTAAAACCTGTTATTTCCTAGATCCCAGCCTACTCAAGGTTATAGAGTCACCTTGGATTACCATGGATTAGTGACCAAGTTGAGATTGCAGATTTTGCCTTTCCTGTGCCTACATCAACATAGAAAGGGTGTCCTTTCTCAATGTTCTACAGACATACTCATGTCCAATGAGACACATTACACTCTCTGAAGAAAAAGGATTTGTTAGTTAAGTATTTAAATATTAGATTTAAGTTAGTCAGATTTCTCTGAATTTTTAACATGCTTTCATTGTAAATCTCCAAGAAATAGACATACTGCTATATTTGATAGGATTTCATTCAGCTGCATGAACAGAAACTCAATTCAGTCGCTTAACCAAAATGAGAGTTTGTTTTCTTTCTAATGATGAGAAGTGAGGAGGTATACAGTCTGATACAGTGCGGTTGTTCAAGGAAATCATCAGGATTTGTGTAGTTTTCTTCCTCATGGGCATAAATGGCTGCTCTGCCTTTAGGATCTGTGTTCCTGTTTTAGGCAAGAGAAATGGAAAAAGAGAGAAAAAACCCTGACACACACCAGCCAGCTCTTAAGTACCTTTCCTAGCAGCCCTACCCACTTGCTTACGTCTAACTGTTCAAAATAGCCTCTCTGGACTTAAAGGAAGTCCTGGGAGCCAAATATTCCACCCAGCTCATTGCCATTCTTTGCTCTGTTAGGATTGTATTAGGAAGATGAGATGTTAGATACTGGGGGGACCACTAGGCGTGCATGAGGTGTCATCTAAAACTGGAGTGAATTTTTAAAATTTTAAAAATGTGTTACAGTAAAAGGCACATTACCAATAATCCCTCTCAAAATACCTTCCCTCGAAATGCTCTCCTGTGATTGGACGGATTTATCCTATCATTCCCACCACTTTCTGAAGCAGTTCTGGACGTCATCTTCCAGGAGTGATTTCAGTTGCACTTTCATGGCTGCCTCATGTCCTGAACTGATTCAGAGTTTACCTCTCAGGGTCATTTTGCCTTTGGAGAAGAACTATAATCCTCCTGGTGTCAGATCTGATGAATAAGGTTAGGACACACCCTGGTGTTTTCACCAGCCTGCCTTTCTGTTGGATGGCACTTGGCAGTTGTAGCCACTGTATTTTTTGTTATAACTCATAAAGATATTCATGAAAAGGGTGTCCAGACTGCTTCAGCAAGTGGCAGGAATGATGGCTAAATATATTCAACATGAGGTGGGATCTCCTGAGGGGGATTAATGGCCATGTGTCTTTTACTGTCACACAATCAGAAAACAACAAAGCCCTTAAACATTCACCGTAATTTTCGATCACACCACATATGTCATCAAAAGCGAGCACTGTGACAGATGTATTTGGCTCCAGTATCTATTGTCATCTTCTCTGGCTCCTTTCTGTTGGCAGATGGGGCTTGTGTCATTTGGCTTGGCACCCAAACTTTCTGTGATGTCCCAGATCCTTGCCACGGGCTCCTGGCCACTCACAGTGAACCTCCTGCGGGCTCTGAGGTGCACAACTTCCTCCTCTCTGCTCCTGGCAGATACCGGAGGTCATCATTTGAAACTCAGTTCTGACAATCGCTGCTGTGACAACTTTCTTTCTTACACTCTCCTCTTCCAGCAGGGTTAGCTGCCCCTTGACTTCCCCATGCTACCCTCTACACTATTTAATTATTCTGTCACACTTTTCCCTTATAAATTGAGTGATTAAGAACCCAAGAAGCAAACTGAATGTGTACTTTAATGATGGCAAACATTCATATGAAAAAAAAAGAATAGAAAGGAATGTCTCCAAATACTCCACATGACTCTGGCTCCTTGATGTTCAGCAATACCATGTAATTTCATTTCATTTTGTTTTTTTACATTTCATCTTACAAAATACAACAATTTAAGGCAGGATATAAAAAAAGCCCTAAAGAGTGACACAGAGGTCACCAGGCTCAGGTGCAGCAATTGGGCCCAGGAAGTTAGAAGACCTTCGTGGAAAGGTGGACTCAAGCTGGGCACCGACAGCTGGGTAGGCGGTTAGTGGAAGGGAGAGTGCGGGTGAGCCTTGCTGGTGTGGGTCACAGACATGCCCAGGTGTGGACATGCAAAGGGCCTCAGGAAGTGGGTCGAGGCTCTCAGGAGGGGAGGATTCATGGGGATCCATGGAAATGGGGGACAGAGGAAGGAGAGCAGGACCAAGGAGTTAAAGGCTGTGATGGCTCATGGGAGGCACAGGATTATAACTAGCATTGGCAGAAGTGGCACATTTCCAGGGAGGACCTGGAAGGCGGGCTGAGGAGTCCTCAGTGCAGGGGTCGACTCTAAGATGATGATTGCAAACCGAGAAAGGGAGAGGGACGGGAGGAGAATGAAGGGATGGACAGGGCTCTGAGCACAGAGTGAGCAGAAGACTGGGAAGGAGGGAAGGGTGACCTGGCAGCTCTGAATCGCGTCAGCTGAAAGAATGATAGTATCTTTTTCAAGAACTGGAAAGTCAGGAAATTCTGTTGGCGTGGGAGGTGGCATGATTCCATCCGGGACTGGCGACTGAGAGGGGCTGGCAGGCCAGTTCTGTCCAGCAGACAGTCACCGACGAGCTTTTCACAGAGCCGTCCAGTCTCCAGGTCCAGGTAGAGTTGAAGCAGGAGGGGAAAGGGACTCTCTAAGGAAAGCCGGCATTTACAAACATTTACGATCACCGGTATGTGTTTACTTCTGTCATAATTTCATGATAAAAGATTAGCAGAGGAAAGGATCTTGGCAGTTGGACAGTCTCCTTGTCTGACCAAGAAAACTGATGTTCGCTGAAATGAAGCATTTAAAACTTATTATTGTAAAACCCCAGCCCGCTCAAGGTTATTCGGCTAGTTAAGATTAGTGACTGAGTTGTGATCAGAGGTTTTGCCTAGTATTCTTATCTAATGATTAAAAGCACAAAAATTCGATTACTTTTTCTGTCTCCTTGGTTAAAAACCAAAGAACCACTGCCCCCAGATTAGAAAACCGACATTAAAAAGACCACAACCTCCTAGAACAACAATTTAACTTAAAGATTTTTGTTAAAATATGCTGTTTGTAAGCAAGATTTCAAGATATATGACACAGTACAATGTGTTCCACATGCTAATGAAGTTAGATAGGCTTCTTACTTGGTTTTACCTCTGGGTCTTAATTACCTTGGATATTTTATAATTCTAAATCTGTGCTGTAGTTTCAAACATGAAATTTGGATTTAAAATCTCACAAGATTACAATACAATTTAAAGGATGAATCGAAGACACAATTTGCTTTAACCCTTAATTCACGGTAACGAACCTCACTGTAATGAGAAATTCTGTTCCCAGAAACATCAGAAGATCCTAAGTGGTTTTTAAATGTAACACATATTCACAGCTCAATACATTCCAGACAGTCAGTGGGTAATGAAAGAGCATGGTTGCCACCAATAAAATAATTGGTTCCAATAAGTTCTTTATGTTTCTGCACACTCTAAAATAATACCGCATATATTTTACTTTAGATCTTCTTTCCTTATACATGACATTGACTCACACAAATATTCCTCGCTAAACTTGAGGAATTGAAATTCTAAAGCCAAAGTTAGTATAAAAAGTTTTCTGCTATCGAATCTAAGTGCTCTTCCATGTGTGTCACTAGTCCCGCTAACGTCACTACAGGTGATGCTTCTATCAGAGAGGGAAAATGTGTCATTCACCCACTCTGCTCTCCTTCAGGAATGCCTGAATGAATGTCAGCTTTATTGCAAGTAAGAGGGAAGGAATTGTCTTTACAAATGATTATTGTTAGGATGCACGGTATTTCTGTTCTGTATTTCTGAGACAACTCTGATTTTGATAATGAAATCATACAGTTATACTAATGCATTTTAACTCCAATTGCATTTTACACTGAAGAGAATCCTGGTGTGTGAGGGCTTTCTCAGTCTACTGACAGCCTCGCTGGGATTTTGCTCTGGGGAATCACCGTATTTTCTGGCCTTATGTCTACCCTTTAGGGTGAGGGAGGTGTGGATTCCTATCTTTTACTCTGCAAAAAAAATCAAGACCCGCAGACTTAAGGTAACAAGTAGCTAAAGTCATAATTTGAATTCTTTTCTTGGTCTCACTTGTGTTGTCTTTGGTACAGTACTTCTAAATACGCAGAGAGTCAAACATACCTACAGTCTACCACTGTGTACTTTATACATGTGTAAAACTTAACTGCCCTTTTGTGGGCATAAAATACCCTGCAATCAGTAAACAGATGTCTTCCATTTTCATATCCCTGAAAAGGGTAAGTAAATAGAGTCCTATGTGGAAATAAACCCCATGCAAATCTGAATAAGCCTGTTCTATATGCTTCCTCTTGACTTTCCCTCACTTTAACCAATATCACCAGCCAGCGTTCATGGAGGTCTTCACGTACAGCTCGCCCTATGCCAATTACCCTATGTACATAGTCCCCCTAAGGAAAGACCTTCAATCATCACACTTATATTACAAACGAGAATGGAGATTCACACTGCTTCTAAGGGGCAGAGCTGAGATCATAACCCAAATACAGACTGCAAGCCCAGGAGGGAAACACTGCTCACTGTAGCTATGGAAGAAATTCAGAAAAAAAGTAAGAAGGGACAGCCCATTATCAGGAGAGATCAGTTTTCACTTGTTATATTTCCTTGTGAATATATATATATCTCCATAAAATTTCTGCTCCATACTCTTTCACTTATTGGTATTAGAAATTCTTTCAAGACAGCAATTTTCATGGCCATCCACTGTTTCAGTGAGTATGAATACCTTGTTCTGTTTAACATCACATTTATTTGATACTTGGGCTATTTTCAGTATTATAAAGAATAGTTTTATGGTTACCTATGCAAACTGAATTTTTGTACTGTAGGATTATTTCCTTTTAACTCACTAACATAGAAATACCAGGTCAAAGGAAAGGTACATATAGGCCACACTACCAAATTTCTTTAAGAAGATTTTGTCCATTCGTAGAACTATCATTGAAACGTGGTGCATATTTCACCTTACTTGGCTCAGCATTCATATTAGACTCAAAAATAATAAGCTTCCTAATTCACTATGTGGAGTGATCAGTTGTATTCCCATTTTATTCACTGGATTATACTTGAAGCTGAACATTCTTTTCTATCCTCGTTGATCAGTTTCATTTCATCCTTTTCGCTGACTCCTAAGGTAGACTCTCCTAAGGACATGACACTTTTGTTTCTAATATATGCCGTGAGCACTGTCGATTTCTCTCTGAAGCACAACTTTTGCTGTCTTACAAATTTTAATAGCTGTCCTCTTTTTCTTCAATTACAAATAAATTGTTCTTGAGATTTCTCTGGCTCACAGAGGCATGTTGTTCCTTTTGCACTTATTTGAAGATTCTCCAGCTATCTCTCATCTATGTATAGTTTAATTTCATTAAGGCCTAAGAACAAACTTCATATGGTTTCCGTGCTTTAACTGTGGTAAGGTGCGCTTTATGGGAAAGCTAGGGTCAAACTCATATGTTTCATGTGAGTTTGACAAGAATGTTTTTATACCAGTGTGGGATGGAGTTCGCTATAAATGTCAACTGGACCAAGTTAATTCACCTGTTCAGGTCACTTCGAGCTTTACTATTTCCACCCTTTTCAAATGATACTCACTTTTGGGGATTAGTGATCAAGAAATAGAAGTATAAGTCTAAAAATTAAATTACTCAGCAGAAAGCAGATGCTATGCTATCAAGCTTTTAATTCATATCTGTCACCTCTTTTAACAATGAAAAGCATGTGAGTGTGGAAAAACAGGTTGAGTGAGTCAAAAACACAAAGAAATGATTGAAGGGAAACACCAATCATGTCACTAGCATGAGGTTTTTCCATACGCTATACAACGCTTTTGTGGCTACTAAAGAAATGAAAAACTTACTGACCAAGGATTTTGCCTTTGAATCTGGTTTTGCGAATTCATAGTTCACAATGCAGAGATAATAATACAGCCCTTTAAAAGACCATTTATCATCTCTTGCTTTAAATTCTTCCTCTTTTCACTGTAAAAATACCCAAACGTCCCTGGCGATGGAGTTGAAAAGGTAACTATCGTACAGACAGTTTGGCTGATTACATAGTGTTACAGTTTTAAGAGCTGTTTCAAAAGCAATCAGAGTATTTGGAAAAAAACGTTTTCATAGCAAATGGGTTCTTCCTTCAGAATGTAAACACTGAGCCAATCTTAGAAGCAAACATTGACTACACACTCATCTCAAGCCAGTTGTTACAAGTGCTTTCGTTATAACAATGCAAAAACGTGGAGCACGGGTTTACATTTTAACTCCAGCCCTGTTCAAAGATCACTTATTGGCCTCTGGAGGAACAGGTGGCATGCCTGTTACAGTTTAACGAGCAGCCTTTGGGTGAGGTACAGTCATTCAGATACCTCTGGATGTTTCGGATGCTCTCATGTGTGGCAGGGAGCACTTGCTAAAACATTCTCCTCTCAGATCTGGAAACCTTGTCTGTGTCCATATTAGGTGCTGGGCAGGTAGGCCAAAGATGCCTTCTGTCTGAGTCATGAACAAAAAATGTTATCTTGCAACCAAGATAACAATTCCTAACATTGACAGAAATATTCCAGCTCTTACTCAATCAGATAGCTTTTTGGGTGCAGAAGATATCTGAGCATTCTCCCTTTGATAATAGAATTTACAGGGAATTTCTTTTTTCTGTTTGAGGTACTGTTAATTATATGAGGTTCCCCTAAGAATCACAAATTTTCCTTGAATGCCAGCAGCTCAATTCTAGTCCACTAACTCACAGTCTAGTTGAGTTGGACTGAGTAGGACTTGTGTTTCAACTGTAGCTCATTTGAGAAATGTTTACACCTCTAGGGAATTGAATTTACATTTTTATGAACATGATATAATTCTCTGTGTAATTAAGTCCTCTCCAAAAACATTTCAATAGTGTGTAAAATTTCCTACATTAAAAAAATCTTGCCAATCTTTCACTGGATTTATTCTTAGGCATATTTTGGTTATCTTTATGAATGATACACTTTGTGCTTTCAAAAGTACAGTTTTCTAACTCTTTGTTGTTTATACTTGGGAATGTAAATGCTTTTTGTATATTGGTCTTATATTCAGCAACTTTACTAAGTTTTTAATTCTTGTACTTCTCTATAAACAACTACATTATGTGCAGTTAGGTGTAGTTTGTTTCTTTTTCCCCCTCAGTCTTCATAATGTTTGCTTTGTTTTTCTAATTACATTTGGTAGAACATTTAGCACATTTTGAATAGTCACAGTGTTGGAGGACTGGTGGTTTTCATTATGTTCTTGTGAGGTAGGCAATGTGTTTAACGGCATATTTTTTTTAACCCAGTACTGGATGTTACTAAGAGAATCCAAGCTATCTACTCTCTACTATTGCTAGAATCATTTTCTATGTTAAATGGTTCCTCCTAACTTTACCTTTATACTAATTGATTTTCTCATTGCACACAAAATTCATGGTCCAGTTTTACTTTTTCATTTCTAATTGTGTATTTTCCTGAAATTGAATATTGATTGTGAACCTCCTAAGAAATCGTCTCCCAGTTAGTACTATCAGATATTCAGGTCGCTTTGTTGGAAAATATTAGGGACAGTCACATTAACATTTCTGCAAGTTGCATGACCTGGAATGGTACTGAGAACAATTCACAAAGCTGAATGTGGTTTTTCTGCCTATGTCTCTCATTTTTTGATGTGTAATAGGCCTGTGGGATCTCCTTCAAGTAAGTAGAGATAATCTGTTAATGCCCGATTCCAAAAACAGTCCTAAATAATGTTTTAAAAGATTTTTACCTTTGACTGCAAGCAAAACAATATCATGTACAGGAGACATGTTATTACAATACAATTTTAGTACATGATATCATTTTGTCAGAAATCAGTACCAGTTTGATGCTTTTGGCTTAGTATTATGAAATTAAGTAAATGTTCAGTTCTGTTTATATAGACAATTAGGATGAGGTTAAAAATGGGAAAAGAATGGAGAAATTTATTGGATGGAAAATCGACACAAAAAAATACAACTAAAACTCTCACTAGTAGTACTGGTAATACTTGTAATAGGAATGGTAAGACTTTAATGATAACAACAACAATAATAGCGATATATGCATGAATGTTAGTTATTCAGCTTAGTTCCACACTTACACTGCATTATAGCATTTTCTGCCATTTAGAAAGTCTTTTGAGAGAGAATTATATAGTATAGTTGCTGCTTTGTCCTTACAAATATTACTCTTCGTGATATAAGCCAAACTTAAAAGACACCAAATTTTGGATTACATTACCACTTTTTAGTTTCTCACCTCATGTCCAAGCAAGTTCGGAATTGATTCCAGCTAACTGACACCATAATGATCTCTCTAGAAAAGCAGGCCTTATATTATATACCAGGAATGGCAAACACCATGCCAATTCAGTTTGTAGCCATGCATCTAAAGCTTTAAGTTACACACATACACACACACACACACCATATTATATATATAATAAGCTGTGAATTATCAAGAGTTGTAAAACAGCTTTATGTAAAAAATCAAAACCTCTAGATAGGCCATGAATGTAATAGGGATATGAAGTTTGCTGTCACTAGAAAGTGACCAAGGACAGCAAGTGTGACTAATTCATCTTTCTGTCCCTGGTGTCAGGCACTGGTTGAGAACTTATTTGTGGTAAATGGAGGGAGAATGATCCATCAGATAGCTATGTGGGCCTGGTTAAAAAAAATCCCAATTCCCCAGCATCAGATGTGGTTAAAGAAAATCTGTTTCTGAGTTGTTTTTGTGGGTGTGGTTCGCAGAACTGGGGACACATCAGGGAAGACGGCAAGCAGACCAAGAGCAAGTGATGCACAAAGTGATTCACCATGGCAGCATGGGTGGGCCTGGTAGGTCAGTTTTAATGCAAGCACATTCCTTCTAGAAAATTCTCCCATGACTTAGAAGAAACTGACAGAAATCACATAGACTCCATCATTGAACGAGTAGGAAATATCCAACCGGTAATGGAAAGTGTTGAGTAAGGATAGGAGAAAACATTTAAAAATACATTTATAACCCCCTGCCTTTTATTCCTCCACCTCCATTGCCCTCTCAATCTGGTATCTCAAAAAACACAAACAAGGTAGGGGTATTTCCTATAATCCACTCAACAGCACAGGCTTTGAATACTTCATGACCAGCACAAGGTCACTTAAAAGGCCACATAGCCTGAATGTGCCCTTCCAAAATTCTTATGTTGAAATTTATGTATCCTTATGTTTATACTAGATTATCTAGTTGTTGCATGGTAGCTAGAAAACAAAATGCCTTCAAAAAATTTTAAAAATTCTATCATGAAGCAGTAACTGGTCCTAGATCAAAGACTAACATTCCTTAGCAGAAAAAGACACTAAGAGTTTCTATCTCCTACACCAACATCAAGCGAGACAACAGCAAAGATGCAGAAATCTCCGGGGATACAGAAGAGAGCTGAGCAGGGGCAGGGGGGTGTCCTATTCCACCCCATTCATCGGTGGAAACCGTAAGAAGCGCTGTCTTCTCGGGCTGTGGTGAGAGCAGGTAACATTAATTAAAGCGTTTAGAATAGTACTTGGCACATAGTAAAAATTTAATAAAAGTAAATTATTGTTTACTTTTTCCTAACAGGTGCAACAGAGTACCTCTCTTTCTCTCTCTCTCTTCTTAGCTAGAGAACTTTAATAATATTGAAATTCTATTGTCTTCAGTTTTATAGCCCAAGAACAAGATTTCTTTTTTTTTTTTTTATCGGTACCAGGGATCAAACTCATGACTGCGCTTGCAAGGCAGGCGTTTATGCCGCTGAGCTAAATCTCCAGCCCCGAGAATATGATTTCTAGCAAAGTATTTAGATTTTCAGACGTTCTATACAACTTATTTGGATATTCTGTGTTAAAGTTATATCTTGCTATTTTAATCAGACATTGTAACTGCTTTAACACGATTTATAGGATCATAGATTGTGCCTTGAAATCAGAAAAGTGGGCCAGAGACTAACCCTAGAGTAGACTGTCGCCCACTAGCAGGGACTTTGATCAAATGACCTACTTTCTGTATGCCTGTTTCTCACCTGGCAGTTGAGACGGTAGGAGTACTTACTCATAGACTTGTTATGGAGGATTCGATGTGTCATTTGCACAGGATGCTGTAGGAACACTGCCTTGCATGTAATATGCATGTAAGTCAGTTATTTCTTTTACATTGTTGCCCCACTTAGTTGCAAAAATATATTTTTCCAGTTGTTTTACAAATTTATCAGTAAAGTGTTTATAGAGAAAAGTTCAAATTTACCAATTCTAAATGCCCAAACTTATTTAACGCATGGTTGAAATTCAAGCCTATCTAATTTTAATATAATTCAATTCTTTCTTTAATTCTGTTTTAATCCTTATTATGACCATTGACTTTCTTTGCCTCCCATCCTTTCTTCCCTGCAAATGCAGGCATAGGCTTAAACTACGATTATAATGTGGTACCAAATTCCCTAACAAAGTAAACTATTAGACTATAACAAATGTGATACATACTTGGATATTTTTATCTTTTTATACATATACTGCTATACATCATAAATCTCAGGGCTTAATAATTTTTTTAAAAAGTATGCATTTTTAATCTTTATGCTTAGCAACTGTTTATGAGGTATTGAAATTAATAACAGGTTCAAATCAAGCAAGAAACATGCGGGTGATTCAGCACGTTGTAATGCTGGTTAATTTGTAAGGCTTCCTGAGTGAATTAAGTAGATACAGTAGTTAAAAGATACAGCAGTTTAGAGAGTATTGACTAAAACCTTTTCTGTTTCCTGCTTAAGTTTCTTTTTAAAGGAAAGTATTTTTAAAAACTTACTTGGATACACTTTGTAGAAAGAAAACCAGGGAATTAGAATTTTGTTAACAAGCCTCGTCTCCCAGGGCTAAGAATTCAGATGAAGGAAACAGTGACTTAGAATGGAAGGACCTGCCTAAGAGAGGACAGATCACATTTTGGCTGGAGCCATCTTCCTGCAGTTCGCCAAAACGATGAACACAAGGGGAAAGACACGGCATCGCACTAAGTGTCTTCCGTGCATTTTAGAAAATATGAACTTGCTCCTTTGGCCCCGTACTTGTGAGCCTACAAAGGAGATGCTGCAGACATTTAGGGGAACGCGAGCTGCCCAGGAAGGAATGGTCCCCAGCGTCCCTTTTGCAAAACTGTTTAACGCAGACTATTGGCCTTGTCATACACCGACAGGTTAAAGGGCCAAGTGATGGTCAGTGTGTTCAGCGTTCCAAGAGCTGAGACAGCTTCCTGAAACTCAGGAAGGCAAATGATCAGAAACAAGAAAGACGCGAAAGAGAGAGGTACAGAGTTTGGTAAAAGCCCAGTTGCTCTACTCAGAAGCACACTGAGGACTGGAGGAGAGAGACCAGGCCACTGGAGGCTGCTTCCATTCATCGGGGTGTAGCAGGTGGAGAGAGAAAAGCAGCTCAAGAGATCTTTGGCCTGAAAGAGGAAGCAAAAAGGAAACAAACAGGAAGAGGACGAGGGAAAGAAAGAAGTGGGAAGAGGAGGAGAAGAAGGAGGAGAAGACAGACCATGGGAGATGGGGAGAAGGGACTGCAGGAGGAGGGGAGAAAGATGAGTCTGTGTCTGTGCCTGATATAATAATGATCCTTTGTTGACTCTCCCAGGCTTATCCCAAGGTCTGGCATCATCTGCCTACCTGCACACCAGGTGTGTCATAGGAGTGGCGCGGCAGTGATAACAGTGATATTGTATTGGGAAATACAGTAAAGAAACTTTGCCATTTGGGCCACTTCCAGGAAAGTTTCAGAGGCATAAGAAGAAGAAAAAACCGAACTAAAACTACAAAGGCATTAAAGAAGATTAACTTATAAAGAAGCCAGAGTGACCAGCTTTCTTCTTGATAATTATGCAAAACATTAAACTCCCTTTACTAAAGATACAGATAAGACTTTAATTTCAGCTCTCTTGTGAGCAGACTGAATATTTTCTAATTTCTACCCCAGATTTAAAGCTCTGCTTGTGTCACGTCTATCGAGCATCCGAAACTGTGTGTCGTTCTGCTCTGCTTCTATTCTGTGATTTATAAGGAATTAACTTTAGCACTCTTTTTTAGAGTGTAAGTTGAAAAAGGCCTTCCACCAGAGTAATTTTTAAACCACATCAATTATTTTTCCTGTGCAGCTGTTTTTTATCCACAAATTATGGCTTGAGGCATTTTTACTTTACAACACATTTCAGAAGGGAAGGAATGAAGGGGAACCAGCCAATCTACAAATGTTTCACCTACAGTAGATCTGATTTTTTTAAAAAGGGGGGGAAATGTAAACCGAAACTTCTTTAAAAATAGGACCTGCTTAGTAAGGGTCTAAATGTTGATTATATGACCTAATGATTTGTATTTAACTATTACCGAAGGATTGATTCCCAGTTTAATTTTCTCATATCACTTATTCATTAAATACATATTTAGTCATGTGCTGGGAAGCACGAAGCATAAGGTTGTTCGCAAGAGGATAACAGTCTGATTTGGTGGCACACAATTTGCATGTAAAACGAAAAGAATAGACTGCAAAACAATGAAGCGCTCTTGCAGCTGGTTCCCTGTGAAAAACAGAAGTGAAAAAAAGATAATAAAGAGATTCTGGTAAGCAAAAAGTAGCTTCCAAAAAGCGCATGTGAAGGTTTAGAATGAAGAGTGTATGGGATACATTGGGCAGTCATGTCCAACACCAGGATGGAATCTTAAAAGCTGTTAGAGAAAAGAAAAATCACTTAGAAAGGTAAGCCCATTAGAAGAATAGACTTCTCAACACAGAACTGAAAAGCCAGCAGATCATTGAGTGAAGTGTTTTAAATCCTAAAAGAAAAGTTTCCAACCCAGACTGATATATCCTACAAAACTCTCTTCCAAAGAAACAGATCTTTCCATGACAAAGAATACCGTAAAAAAATTTGTGACTACTAAAGCAGCACTCCCAAAACCTCTCATGTGTACCCTAAAAAGAGATGAAGCCAAAGATGCCCAAAACCTAGTAGAATCAATACAGCAGGAGTACATTAAGCAGAAGGGGAAGGAGGACGCAGCAAGAGGAAAATGCAATGGCAGGAATTCATTAATATCTTTTGTAATAACGCTCAACATCAATAGTCTCAGTTGCCCAGTCAGAAGACAAAGATTGGCCAAGCAGATCAAAAAACAAAGCCCAACAGTACGCTGCGTAAAAGAAACACGATTAATTCCCCCAAAACGTTCACAGACTAAAAGTCAAAGGCTAGAAGAGAACAATCCATGTAGCAGGAACCTGAAAACAAGAAGTGGTTATATTTTCCAGTTAAGTGGACTTCAAACCACAACTGATCAGAAGTCATAAAGGAGGTCTCTATACGTTGGATAGGGAATGATTTGACGGAGTGATAACAATGATAAACACATATACACTAAACAGTGCTACATCCAACTTAATGAGACAAATGGTACTGGACATAAAAGATCAGATGGGCATCATCACAAATATTCCACTGTCACACACTGATACACTAGACAAAATACTAACAAAATACTATCAGAATTGAGCCAAACATTAGACCAATTGGATTTGATAAATATCTACAGAGTGTTCTGCCCAACAACAGAGTGCACATTCTCCTCAGCAGCACATGGAACTTTCTCCAAAATTGATCACATAGTAGTACATAAACAATGCTTAAGTAATACAAGAGTTGAAATTATCCCATGCATCATATCAGATCACAGTGAAATTAAACTACAAATCAATGGCAAGAGAAGTCACAGAAATTATGCAAATTAAACAGTACACTCATGGAAATTAAACAGTACACTCTTATATAATGAATGAGTCACAGAGGAAATCAAGGAAAAAATTATACAGTTCCTAGAATCAAGAAATATGCTAGTACAATGTATCAGAACCTGTGCATACAATGAAACCTATCCTAAGAGGAAAGTTTGTAGCTATAAATGCCCACATAAAAAGCAAAACTAAACAGAAAAAAAATACAAAGCAAGTCTAAATATACAACCTAATGAAGCAGCTCCCTGCCTTTGAAAAACAAGAATAATATGAATTCAAAATACAAGGAAGGAAATTATAAAGATCAGAGCAGAAATTACTGAAACTGAAACAAAGAAACCAAAAAGCCCAAGAATCAATAAGCCAAAAAACTGGTTCCTCAAAAGAATAACAAAATAGACAAACACTTAGCCAATCTTACCAAATCAAAAAAGAAAAAACCCAACTCTACACAATTAGAAATGAAAAAGGTGAAATCATAGTGGACACCACCAAAATTCAAAAAATTATTGGAAATTGCTTAGAAAACCTGTACTCCAACAAATTAGAGGATCCAGAAAAAAACTGATAGGTTTTAAGATACATATGAATTTCCAAATCTCAACCAAGAAGATATATAAATCCTTACTAATCCAATAATAGGCAATGAAATTGAAGAAGTAAATAAAAACTAAAGAAACTACCAGCTAAGAAAAGCTTGGGAACCATTGGGCTCACTGCTGAATTCTACATTGATTTTAGAGAAGATCTAATGGCAATGTTTCTCAAAATCTTTAGTAATATTGAAAGAGAAATAGTACTCCTAAAGTCTTTCCTAGAAGATAGCATTACTCCAGCTCCAAAACTAGAAAAGGATGCAACCAAGAAAGAAGATTACAGGCCGATCTTACTGTCTCTCTCACTGTCTCTCCCTTTGTCTATCTCTGTCTCTGTCTCTGTCTCTGTCTGTCTCTCTCTTTCTCTGTCTCTCTGTCTCTCTCTGTCTCTCTGTGTCTCTCTCTGTCTCTCTCTCTCTCTCTCTCTCTCTCTCTCTCTCTCTCTCTCTCTGTCTCTGTGAGTATCCTTTCTTTTTGAGACAGGGTCTCACTGTGCAGTTCAGGCTGGCCTTGAGCTCACTTTGTAACCCAGGCTGGTCTTGACCTCACAACAATCCTCCTCAGGCCTATCTCTTTAATGGACATAGATGCAAAGGTCAACAAGAGATGGGCATACAGAATGCAACAAAAAAAAAAAAATTAAAAAACCATACAACATGACCAAATAGGCTTCATCCTAGGAATACAAGGATGGTCCAACAATGCATATAAAGTATCACATAAACTGAGCAAGGGCACATATGACACGATCATCTCAATAGATGTAATAAAATCCTTTGACAAAATCCAACATTCATTCATGACAGAAAAATTAAATAAAAAAGTATAGAAGAACTTTATCTTAATCTGAAAAAACTGATTTATGACAAACTTACCACCAACATCATATTGAATGGAGAAAAGCTGAAAACTTTCCCTCTGGAACTAGGAACAAGATGAAGATGTCCACTATCACCACTCCTGTTCAACATCATACTAAAAACATTAGCTAAAATAGCCAGGCAAGAGAAAAAACAAAAGGGATATGGATAAGAAAGGAAGAAGTCAAATCATCATTCTTTGCAGAGGACATGATTCTCTACAGAGGACACCAAAAATATTCCATCAAAAGACACCTAGAACTGAGAATCAAATTCAGTAGTGTAGCAGGATATAAAATCAACACATTAAAATTAATAGCATTCTCATACACCAACGGTGAATTTACCAAGAAAGAAATTAGGAAAGTAATACCGTTCATTATAGCATCAAGAAAAATGAAGTTTAACCAAGGAAATAAAGACCTCAGGAGTGAAAACTATTTACTGTGAGAAAGGAGATCAAAGAGGATGCTGGACACAGGAAGATATCCTCCATTGCTGGACTGGCAGAACCACATTTCCAAAATAGCTTTACTTCCAAAACTGAAATACAGATTCAATGCAATCCCAATCAAAATACTAATAGTATTCCTCTCAGAACTAGAAAAAACAATCCAAAAAATTCTTTCAGAACTGGGAGACCCAGATTAGCAAAAACAATCCTGAGCAATAAGAGGAAAGTAGTGGTCATCACAATTCAGATTTTAAGTTATATTACAAAGCTACAGTTATAAAACAGCATGATATTGGCATAACAAGAGGCACATGGACCAATGATACAGAAAAGAGGATGCAGAAACATTTAGTCATCTGATCTTTGTCAAAGAGGTAGAAAACATGTGCTAGAAGAAAGCCGGGATTTAACTAATGGTGGCAGGAAAGCTTGCTATCATACGCAGAAAATTCAGTCTTGATTCAGATTTCTCACCCTCTATTGAACTAAATTCAAAATCAATCAAAGATGTAAATATTAAAACAGAAATGCTTCATCTGCTGGAAGACAAAGTAGGTAAAACTCTTGAAAATGAAGACATGGGCAAGGACTTTCTGAATGTAACCCCAAATGCACAAGAAATAACACCAAGAATCAATAAATGGGACATATTAAATTAAAAATCTTCTGCACAGCCAAGCAAACAGCTGACAGAATGAACGCAATCTACAAATGGGAAAAGAATCTCTCAGCTATCCCATGGATTACATAAAGAGCTCAAAAAAATAAAATTAGACCTCCCCAAAATAAAAGACTCAATAAAAAAAATGAACAACAGAAATGAACAGATGTTTCTGTGTTATATAATTATAAATGGCCAATAAATACAAGAAAAAATGTTCAACGTCTCCAGCTACTGGAGAAATGCAAATTAAAAAGAGGGCTGAGACTTTATTTACTCTAGAAAGAATGGGTATCAGCAAGAAATCAAATCATAACAAATGCTGGTGAATCTGTGGGGACGCAGGAACCCTTCTTTGTTGTTGGTGGGAGTGTAAACCACTACAACTACTGCAGAGTCCTCAAAAAACGAACTAGAAATCCCATTTAGTTCAGCTATTCCCTTTCTAGATAACTTCCCTAAATAATTAAAGGCATTCTATTACAGTGGCAAATGCATAGCCATGTTGATAGAAGCAAAACTCATAGTCACTAAACCATGGCCGCGGGCTATGTATTCATCAATAAATAACCTGATGAAGAAAATGTGATGTTTGCACACCGTGGAGTATTACTTTGTCATAAGGAAGGATAAGCTTAAGTCATTAACAGGAAAATGGATGCACTTTGAGACCACAGTGTTAAATGAAATAAATCCAACACACGAGCGTAGATATCACGTGGTTATTATCTATGAGAAACCTAAAATATAAATGTATTAAAGAGCAAAATAAAAGGTAATAGGAAAAATAACTATGGATCTATGTGAATGTTCATACAAATTTCCAGATTGGACAGCTAAACTACAGGCACCCAGGGAGGGCTGAAATAATATTCAAAATCTTTCCTAAAAAGAAAAAGGGGCTGGATGAAAGGAGCGTTTCCAAACTGATACTGAGCTGTGGGTCCAGTCGGTGCAGTGTTATGTCTCTGAGGAATTCTGTGCAGGAAGGGTGCAGTTTTTCTCCACATGCCATTTTCACGGGCTCAGGGATCCGTTTTTAATGGCCCTGTTTCCCCTCAGTGACCGTTTATGTACGGATCTACTAAAAGGACCTCAGTCTTTCCTGAGAGCCTGGTTCTGGATGGCTGGCTCTTTGGGTGAGCAAAGCCTCACAATCAGCATACAATTAATAACAAGCGAAAAAGAGAGCAGGAAGCCTGTGTGTCACAGCCACCAACACATTTCTCGTAACTGTGCAGGCGCTATGTGGAGGGCACTCCACAGTAGCCGTCACCGTGCGTAGGCACTGTCTGACGTGGTAGGCAGTGGCTGCACTGTAGGTACATGGGAACGATACTTAGTAAGTAGAGAGGCTTCTGTTAAAAACAAGAAAGAAACAGAAAAATACTTGAATTTGCAGAGTTCATTTCCATACCATTCATTTACTAGGCAGTGTTGATTAATTTTCATGATGCACAGAGGCCTTAGCTGGATTTCTAGTTTTTCCCAGAGTGTGAACAGAGTTGAAGAAGGCCGGGGAAGGCCTGGGGTGTAGACCAGTGGTAGAGCCCTTGCTTAGCATGCTGGAGACCCTGGACTCCATCCCCTGCACTGCAAAACTCAGGCAGGCTCAGGAAAGGCACTTGGTGAATTCTCTTAGGAGTCTTAGAAAAGGGACCCTTGTCTGACAGCCATGCCATGAGCTTTAGGAGATCTGCAAACCTTTAGAAACTCATGTAACAATTTTTATGTTTACACCAAAAATGCTTATTGACAGATTTCATGACTGACAGAAGAACCTACCTCCTGAAAAAAGTTACAATGTTAATTTAAGGACTTTTTTTTCCTATCAAAGATCCAATGTTCTGTAATTTGAACTGTAACTTCCGTTAAAAGATCTGAAATCCTGTCTCCTCCCTGTTGACCTCAAGCTGAGTCATCAGCTTTCCCCCACAGAGTCTATTTCCAACACCTAAATGACACTTAGCAGTAAAACTATTCCAGATTCAGTTTTGAACGTTTCAGAGTTATTAAATATTTCCTTGGCTCACTGCTCCTAGATGTTGGGTAGCAGCAGGAGCTCAGTGGTAGTCTTTGCCTAAACTGTGTGGGGCCCTTGCTTCCATCTCCAGCATCCAAAATCATAAAATTCTCTGGTATGGTATCCGTTCTCCATTCAGTTACCAATATTTTTGCAACTCTATTATAATCTGTAGATACTGATGATAAAAATCTGAACCATACTGGGTGTGGTGGCTTGCAGCTGTAATCCCAGCACTTGGGAGGCTGACTCAGGAGGATCACTGCAAGTTCAAGGCCAGCCCAGGCTACAGACTGAGTTTAAGGCCAGCCTAAACTGCACGGTGAAACCCTGTCCCAAAAAAGACAAACAAACAATAATAATAATAATAAAAAAATCTGGACTAAAATAGACATGTTCCTGGCTTTCTGGGTGGGTGTATAGTAGAAGATATTCTCAGGTTTCTGTATTCTCTGTATCTGCTGGAAAAAGAGTTCATCTTGTTTCAACCAGAAAAATCTCATTTTAAATTTAATGCATGAAGTGAAGTGACATCTAGTGTTGGTCAAAAGTGGCAGCAAAATCTGTGTCAGGATAGCAGGCACTTGAATTTATTCTCTGGAAATCATGCTAAGTCTGGCTTTCTTATATGACCAACCCTTAAAGCATAGTTCTGTTTCCCTGTTTTATATTTACATTTGAGAGAAATTCTACACTAACCAGAATTTAAATGTTGACACCAAGGCTTTCATTTTGTCTAAAATTAAATACTCAAAACATACAAAAATGTAGAGGATAAAGTAACGCATATGTATCTATCACCCAGCTCCAGGGAAATAAAATTTCTTTTCATTTGCTTCAGATATTTAAGAAACAAAACATAATAAACACATTTTATGTCCTACATATTCTTTCTTGATTTCATTTCCATCTTTTCCTCTTAGAAATAGCCTGTCTGGTTTATTATCTTCATGACTCTTTTTTTATATTTCCATTACATATATGGATATGCATAAAATTTATGATACTGCATTTTTGCATGTGATAGGAATAATGCCAAATCCTTCTGTGACTTGCCTTTTCTAGTTCACGTTATGCTTTTGCATGCTGGTGAGATGGTCATGTTGGTAGGTTATTTAATTGTGGTACGGTAGTGATCCACTCAGTGGATGCTGCTGTCATTTATTTTATGGCAGATGAATGTTTAGGTTGTTTCCAGCCTCCTACTCTCATAAACGATGCTACAATGACCCTGCTTCTGTTTGACCTTTGATACACATGTTCGAGAATTTCTTGGGAAAGGCACACCTAGGAAGTAATGCTCAGGTTTATGTATTTAAACATCTACACATGTTTAGTATTTAACCTCAAGATGATTGCATCAGTTTACATCTACAGAGGGTAAGAAAATCTCTTGTTTCAAGTCTCACCAACGTTTGGTTTTACAGGCTTTTTAACATCTGACAATCTGCTTGATAAAAAAATTTATTGTTTTGTGATTTTACTTTTTTGCATTTGTCTGATAAGCAGTAAAACCAAGCTTTTAAAAAATCCGTTTTGCCGTTCAAGTTTCTTCTGTGAACTGCCTATTCCCATCCAGTGCCTGCTGGATTTCTGTCATGGTCCTTATGAATTTCTGGCAGTTCTTTACATATTCCTGGTACAAGTACTTCACGGGCTTGATGCACTGCAGATTATGGGCCCCCATGTAAGGCTCAGCTGTTCACTGCGTACCCAGAAGCTCTTCATTTTAATGGACTCAAGACTATCACTGTTTCCCTATTTATAGCTCACTTAAGAAATCTTTTATTAAACTTTCTCCCTTTTATGTTCTTCTAAAATACTTACAATTTTCATCCATAGTTAGCTTCTAAGTGGTTAACTTCTGGGTTTTGTGCGAGGTAAGAGGATTTGTATTTGTCCTTTTATTTTTTATATGGGTAATAATTGTCCTGGCACTATCCATTGAAGAGACTCTTCCTTTCTCACCATTCACTTTAGTGTTATCACCACAGTCACTTAGGAAATTCATTGTATGTAACTGCTCTTCAGTATCTCTGCATGTGCATCGCACCGCTTGACCCCCAGAGGGTCCTGTGGGCAGGGGTGCACTGACCTCCCCTGGCCCTCTTTCTTCTATGCATCTCCATCTCTTTCCCCATGTGGTCAGGAAACCTGATGGCCAATATCAGAACCATCCTTCCAAAGGGTCTGTATCCTCTTCTGAGCTAGGATGATCAACCATCCCTGCTCACCCAAGACGAAGGGGCGTCCCTAGGTGATGGGGTGAGATTTTAAGTGCAAAACAATAACAACTCCTGGCAAACTACACCAGAAACACTGCTCATGTTAATTTTGATTTCTAGTTTCGGCTGCCTCCTGACCTCTGACCCCTGTGCTGGTGTGATCTCTGTGCTCACCAGTTGTATTTGCACTGACTTGTATTTGTCGAGAACTTTCTATATGTCAAAGGCTGTGTGATGTATGTTCACAAATTGTATCTCAATGGGCAGCTCTGTAGCTATCCCTTTCACAGCCGAAGACAATTTTACTGATGTATGTGATGAATCTCTGTGTCACAGATTTAGGGATACAAAAGCATAAGCCTGAGCCTCTGATTACACATTGCTTTCTTACCAAACTTGGTATCTCCCCAGCCTGAGGAAAGCACAGTGGTAACTGCACACATGAGGGCTGCACTTTACTAACTGAACTTACAGGTAGAACTCCATTCTGCCCGCCTCTTTCTGTGATTCAAGAAATTTCGGCCTTCTTGATGATGTCTGAAATAGACATGATGTCTACTGCCAGTCTTGTTCTAACATACAAAGTCAAAGGCTTTATAAAGCACAAATCACACTTCCTTGTGGTATGGAACTGTGTGCACATCCAAAACGTGACATCAGGATGAAGGACGGGGAGAAGGATAAACACGAACATCACAGTACGGAGCGTCACACCCCCAGAGTAGAGGGAGTTTTTCTCCTACTTTCTTCAAATCCCAAATGTTATTTGTAGATTATGAATATGAAATGTCACTTGTAGAATGTTAATTCCCCAAACAATGATAGGAATTAAGTAGGGGAGAGAAATGATCTTAGTAGTTTTTAGGGAAACAAATTTCTTTATTGTAAAACATCTCAGTTTCTATACTATTCGCAGTATGACTTTCCTGCACATGTATAATGAGCAGCATTTTCCAAATATTAGGAGTCTTCCAAATGACCAGGAAGCCCATTAGTCCTGTGTTAGACCTTCTCTGTTGGCATATGCACTGTGAGATGCCCTTTTTATCTATAGCAGCGCGGTGCCCTCCGGAGGGCAGCAGATGCCCTTGGCACGCAGCCACTCACCTATTACAGACTGATGAAGGTCCTGGGCAATGTTCTATTATTACTCCAGTGAGGGACAGAAAATATCGAGTTCCTGTACCAGAGATAGGCATTGGCATTAAAATGTTACTTAAGGCTGATAGTAAGTGGCTGAGATTTAATTCTAGTAACAAACCAGTTTCTGACTAATCACAGTTGTGGGCATTGCATTGCACAGACTAGATCAAGTCTCCTGTTTTTGTCCTGGCCCTGACACAACAAATATTAATCAAATGCTTTACAAAGAATAAAAGGAAGCATTACAACCCTTCCTGAGGAGCTTACTGAGAGATTAGGGAGATATTCAGATAACACAGCTCACCAGTTCATGGCTTTCATTTCTCTGGCAGTGCTGTAAAACTCTAAGGACAGGTCACATCTCAGAACATTCGAACTGATTTCTGTGTTTGGTTCTAGACATGGCATTCTTTTTCCAGACTGAAAATTGGACCGAGGGCTCTGCATGTACTCTTCCGCTACACTACAGGTCCAGCCCTTTCTACTTTTCACTCTGAAGCAAAACAAAAACCAGCAATCAAAAAACAAGGTAACCTTTGCTAACACCTTTGTTCATTCTTAGCTGTAGGACAAAATCAGACAAAAGAAAATCACCAGTTACAGTTCGCAGACTTCTTTTGAGAAAGCATTTCATGAGTTTAGAGCAAGAGAAATGCCACCTTTTTACTTCCAAAAATATGCTATAGCTTATCTTAGTTAAATAGCCTGGCATATTTCAAGCATACTTACTGGTCCCGTAGGCCTCATTTGACCAAAATGAATTGTATTTATTTAATCAAGGTCTGGCCGTGTAGAGCAGGCTGGCCATGAACTCAATATGTAGCCCAGGGTGATGAACTCAATATGTAGCCCAGGGTGGCTCGGATTTGCAGAGCTCCTTCTGCCTCAGCCTCCTTACTGCTGGGATAGAAGTGTGTGCCACCACACCCACCTCATTTGTTTTATTTGTGCAAAGGCTAATTGGTGAGGTAGAAAAAGAGAGATCAAGAGGGCAAGAAAGTGTCAGTGAGTGCACACAGTGCCTTTCAATTGCCCAGAGATATGAAGAAAGCTCCTGCCCAGATAGCTGGAATGAGGCGAACAACCAGGACCCTGGATTGGGGTCTTCCATATGCAAATGTAGCTGGCTCACAAAGGAAATGAACCCTTGTAAAGTCTCCCTGATACAAGGTCTAAGTCAGCTGGAGCTGAGTTCACAGCAACAACTTCCTGAGATGACTTTTTAGGCCATCTTCAGGCCTGGACGCCTCCTGAAGACAGTGAAATGTCTTTGAATTAAAAGAATCTTTGAAAACAACATATAAAGAGAACTATGTCCTCTGATGACTGAGGGACATTTTAAGCAATTAATCTGATTTATTTTTCTCAAACATTCCTAGAAATTAAATTAAAAATCCCTAGCTAGGTCTAATGAATATATCTTGAATGATCCAGAAGACGGTATTATTGTTATTATTACTATATTCTTATTTTATTGATGTTTCCAAAATCTGAGAAATTAACTAATTTCCCCAAGACTATAAGCAGCAGACTGGGACTTGAAAACAGACAGACTGGTCATCTAGTCTAGCTTGGACTTGGCCATTACACTAGACTGCCTCAGTATTTATAGGAAAAAATTTACACTGCAGTACAGAAAAAGTATGTAGTTACATATTACAAGTATGATCTATGATAAGATGCACGTCTTAATGTATCTAAAGTTGGCGTATTACTGACAATTGATAGTGTCTACAGTTACAATTGACATGAATTAATACATAATTATATACAGTTACAGTCAACATAGAACCAATCCATATAGCAATGGATATAACGATGGTGTCAAAATGTAGTAAAATAAATCTCACGGTCACTTATAGTTGTTCTTTCTCTTTGAAAATGTTTATGAACTCAGAAATCCTTTTCTTTTTCTAGGAAAAGTCTCAAAATAAATGCACATTTCTGCAAGTAAAATTTCACTCAGCTATTCAGCCACCAAACATTGAGGGTAGAGATCAGTCCAGTGACCAGCTCTGGAATCAGACAGACCTGAGCCAAATTTTGGTCAAACCATTTTCAAGGTACACGGCCTTGAATAAGTTTCATGATCTTTCTAAACCTCAACACTTGGCAAGCGGAGATGCTAACAGTATTTGGAGTTACTCTGAGTAATACACGAATGACATTTAAGGCACAGCCTGGTGGTCCTCACACGCTGTTTGGCACACTCTGATTAACATTATTCACTTAGGACTCTGTTAAACACTGCAGCTCATCTCACAGGTTCTGAAGGTTTGCTGACAGTCTTAGAGCAATGAATGAGTAAAGAGTTCGCTCTCATCAAGTTTATATCTTACAAGGAAAAGGTCCAGTTATTATTGTATTTGATAAGTGGTCATTAGCAGGTGAGTCAGTTCAAGTTTAAGGGTGGGGGAAATGCCTTGCCTGTCCCTGACGGATTTATAGGACAGTTTGAGAGTTCTTTGACAGTTAAAGTCTAATCACAGAGAGTCCTTTAGAGAACAGTTCCTTAACCAAGTGTTTCAGGCATTTCTATTTATAGTTAGTAAAAGAATTAAAGTAAGTAACCTCAAAATATTTACTGATTCAAGCTGGACCACATATCGCTTTTTCTTGAGTTAAACAAGTCTCCTCCCAGTTTTTGAAAAATCTATATTTTGGGTGCTGAGAGTGCAGCTCTGTGTCTAACTGTTCTTGGTTGTTCCCATGCTTGGTGTGGGATCCTAGGAAATTTTAAAATTGGAATAAGTAGTTTATACATCCAAATGTATTTCACCCGGTGCCATGTGTGTTGCCCTTGGGTGTTAACTGAGCTGTCCTTTAGCTACACAATAATTTTCTTTTATTACCAACTCTACACTGAGTTCTCCCAAATCCAACTTACCCCATAAAGTGAATGAGTAATTCTCAGTGATCTCCCCAATTCTAACAATCGCCACTTAATAAAGAATTTTGTTTTAGTTTATTAGTACCTGTGTGCAGTACACAATGTTTCCAATCCGTGTGTGGCATTGGCACGTGTACATGATACATCTTGACTCCCCTTTCCCTTCTGCCTCCTAGCCCCCCGTCTTTGGATCCTCTTCATTTCAGATGAGAACCAGAGGAAGTGAAGTGGTTTGGTGGCCGAGTTTCTTTCTACCAGAGGAGAAGCAGAGAAATGGGGTTCACGGCTCTCACAGCAGATAACTGGCTGATCCTGTGCAGATTTCTGGTGTTCATCTAAGGGCCGTGACCCTCTATGAAACCTTCCTGGCTTCAACCTCCATATTGGAAAAGAAAGAAATGGAAAGATTTTTTTTTTTTTTTACCATATTTTTGGGTCTTTTTCTTTTTTATTGGTACCGGGGATCGAACTCACGAACACACACTTGCAAGGCAGGCGCTTATGCCACTGAGCTAAATCCCCAGCCCCAAGATTTTTTTTAAAGTACATTTTTGTGAATACATGATAATCTGTACTGGTTTCCAAGCATTTGAAAAATACAGAAAAATATAAAAATAAAAACAGCTCATGATCTTATCACCCAGAGAAAGTCACCTTGAATATTTTGACATATTTCTCTCTAGAAAAAGGAAAATAGAAAGGCAGGAAAACATACTTATATACAACCCAGAAGTGGAATATAGCCAGATGCACAGAAAAAATAAATGGAGGAATATTTATTATTACTTTATGAAAGCAAATTAAAACAAGATGTGCTTGATTTTGAGGAAAATACAAATTATCATAATTGATGCAAGAACAAATGACAGAAACCTCGAATAGATACGTAATTACAAAAACCAACAAACTGAAAACATTATTAAAAGCTGACTTCCACGAGGTAGGAATCATTACAATCCCCATCTTTAGCAAATGAGGGAATTGAAAAGATACAGTCATCGAGGAGCTGGAACTGGTCCATATTTTCTCTGACCTGTTGCCATTTGCTAAGTAGGCTCTGGTCCCAACATGAAAATATGCCGGGAAAATCACAATGACCAGTGCGCGCTGTGTGCCAGGTACTGTTCTGGGCACAGGCAGTGTGACAGTGAATTGGACACGGTTCTTGAGGAGTCACTACTTGGGTCAAGACAGACGACTAACTGTATGCATGGTCCTGCAAGATGCTCCTTTCTCTAGCAGAGCCCATAGGAAGGGCAGCGCCCTGCCTGGGGGCCTCAGTTGGAAATGTGCCTTCTGGCTGGCTCTGGAAGGGTAAGCAAGCAAGGAGAGAAGGACCGTCCACACAGAGGACGCTGCAAGTGCGACAGCAAACTGCAACAGACGATCTATACAGTGACATCTTCACCACCTCCTCCTTTAACAATTGCCTGGTGACTTCCCGCTGCTTTTGACAAAAGGCAATCGTGGCTCTCAGCAGCATCCTTCTTCCAGCGCATCAAAAAGGGCCCTTAGGTCACATTCAAAATGGGAGAGATAGTTGGCAGAAGTCCACTGTGCCTGCCTGAATGAGTTCAGAGGTGCTGCCGTGCCATTTGTCTTCTGAGCAAGTTTTTATGAAGGCTGTCAGTAAAGAGCAGAGACGGGGATAAGCATGATCTTCTCAAGTCGGTGGGAGGCTGAGGGTCTGTTCATTCAGAACCAGCGGGGGTCTGTGGGAAAATGTCCATTCTTTAGGCATTACTGTGAGGGACAACATTCAGAGAAGGGGGTGGGTTGCAGGAAACTAAGAGAGTTCTCCCAGACACAGACTCAGATAAAAGACAGCAGACGTTCTAATTTAAGCTTGATCATAATTTGGACCATTCACCAAAACCTAAATCAGAGATGATCAGGTGAATCCCAAGCTATGAGTCTTCTGTATGGGTAATTAGGTTGACAATCACACGTTTTAGAATAATCCCTAATCAGGCCATAATAGGAAATTCATGTGGAACTTGGAACATGGTGTAAGTTGTTATATCGTCTGTAATGATACAGAATTTTTGTATCATTAGAAATTCTAGTTAATGATACTCAAAAAGTTTCTGGAACTGTTAAATGAGGTAATATATGTTATTGGATAGATCAAGGACACATTTCTTCCTAGGAGAGCTGAAAATTTTTATTAAATGTTAATAATTGTGGATAAAGGCATTATAAATAAAATCTTTTATATCAATATACTATCTTGCATACTGTTTATGATGCCATTGCAGCCTGTTATCTATAATCAGACAAAAAACAGAATCAATTTTGTTCTCTTTCTTAATTTATTGTTTGTCTAGTTTCCCTCAAAATCAAGGTACAAGTGTTAGTGTGACTGCCAAATCTTACTTTACAGTGTGTGGTTTATATTCTGATAGCTCCTCTTCTCAACATGTGTGGAAAACCAAAAATTTGATCTACTAGAACCTTGTTACTTCAATTTCAAAAGCTAACTTGGTCTTTATTTTAGGACTATTTTGATAAACTATTTGAATAGTTAAGGGCATAGTTCATTTGAGAGATGTGCTTCATTTGAATCCTCATTTTTCTGTTTTTGAATTAAACTATTTGAATTATCTACTAGAATCCCATTATTTGATGAAAGCAAAACTCAGATCTGCAGAGGTCAAGAGACTAACCAAATAGCAGTAGTTGCCAGTTTTAAAATTTTAAATCTTTTTCTTTTCCGAATTGCTATAAGTAAAATAGATTATTGTAGACAGCCAAGTTAGTTAGATATTTTTTTTTCTTTTTCCTTTTTATCGGTATCGGGGATAAAACTCACATCTGCCTGCTTGCAAGGCAGGAGCTTATGGCGCTGAGCTAAATCCCCAGCCCCTAGTTAGAGATATTATAGGCAGCCAGACAGGGCAGGGCCCTCAAGAGTCTGCAGAAGATGGAATGCGTTGCAATTGTGGGTGGAGTCCCTTTCACTGGAAGTCCGGCCTCAACATAAAAGACGACACCTACATATTCCCCAGCGATCAGCAGTAGTGATTGGTGTTCTAAACAGGCGCCAGTCACCAAGACCTTCCTGACCCCTCCCTTCCAGGAAAGGTCCTTGTCCTTTCCCTGTACACTTGCTATGTGACCTGCTTCCCCACTGCACCAGTATTATCTAAGTGACTATAATTTTTTTTCTTTTAAGGAGAAAAAATAAAGAAACATCAAGAAGCAAACAAAGAAAACATCAATAAAAGCAAACAACAACAGAAAGCAATAGCGCGCCAGGATTTCAAGATGACAGGGATTTAACAGTGGTTCTTAGATTGCATGTTGTTATCTTCAAAAAAGCTGCCTAGGTTGTGACTGTACTTGTAATCCTATTACTTGACCATAGTTTTGCCCCACCTTATACTGACCTTGTGATTTTACTCCATAAAGCTTCTCCTGAGAAGTGGGCTGATTGGTTACCATTTTCTAGGTCCCCCTTCTGTCTTAGACAAAACCCAATAAATATTTCCTGCTCTGAACCCCTGATGCTCTTTAGAATTCATTCTTTGATTCTGGGGAACATGAACTCATGTTCCCAATCTGTCAGATTGGGAGTTACATTGTTTCTCTTACAATGTTTGCATTATTTGGAGGGCCTATATCATTCCTATATCACCATGACAACTACTAAAAATAAATAATAAAACTAAAATTTGGTATCCCATAACTGAATTTTTTCTCTTAACTGGTTCTTCATATCTAAGGATTACTATCAGCTATTTTAAACAACGCAAAAACATTGCCTTGTTTCCATAGAACTAAATAACCCACAATATTTCCCTAATGTGTGGAAAATATTCCTTAGAACCTTAAAAATTAAAATATTATGCAAGCTCCATCATTTTAGGTGTTGCAAGAATTGGATGCAGAATCACATCTGGATTGGTAAACTTCACGTATTTCTTGGTACGCAATTACCACACTCCTTGAATGTCTATGCTGTCTTGTTCATCGTAGCTACCTAATATATAGCTCAGGATGATGTAAAATAACAATTTCTAAGGCAGATATTTATTATGCATCAGAACACAGAAAAACTATCTTCCAGAAAGTTGGTAGATGTTATTTTACAAAATATATATAATATAAAATAAAATAAACTTCTCAAGTTTATATTTCATTTTTCAGCCCTACACATTTCATCCATGCATACAAAGCTGTCAGTTCCAATCCAGAAAACTTCTGATCAGTTAGCTATTCTGAAGCAATACCATCAGGGTACTTGTAAATTATAGCTCTACTGGCATTGAATGCTCTATTTATTTACTACTGAAAGCAGAATTGATCTGACACATAATCAAGTTACAGTAGTTCTGTGTCTAACATTAATAAGTGCTTGTAACATATATTTCCTAAGTTATTTCTTCAAAGAGAAAATACAACTTTCTATGAAAATTTGAATGAATGGAACAGTTTGTCTCTCCGATATATTCGACTGAAGAATCTCTCCCTGTATATTTGTACAAAAACATACTGAAACCAGAAGCCAAAACATTATATTGGTTGTAATATAGGAAGCTGTCTGATAAATGCAGTAAAAGGAAATAATTAGCTAACAGGAAATTCTGGTGATATCTGCAATAAAAAGATGTTGAAGGTATTACTTCAGAGTGAATCATATTGAAACCAAAAGGCAAAACATCCTATTGCTGAGCCTTCTCAGGAAATGTTGCATTTTGTGAAAGAAAAGATTCCTTTCCAAGAGAGACTTGAGCTGATCTGTGCTGCCGTGAACACGCAGAGGAACTGCTGTCTCTCCACCCGTGTCACCCCGCTCAGCACAAGGGCGGAGACAGAGGAGCACTCAGGAATCTGACGACAAATTACACCTCTTCGAGAAATCCAGAGTGGCTAGGTTTGCTACACCGACAATACTGTATGGCAATATGTCTTAAAATAAATGTTTACCCATTTGGAGAAGTAAAATGAAAATTCTCTCAAAGCCACTAAAAAAATAAAATTTGAACTTCACCTGAAGGAACAAATTGTTCAATCGACACCCAAATTACTGTTTTTAAGCTGGTGGTTCTTAACTAGGAGTGACTTTACCTCCGGGGGATATCTGGCAATGTAGAGAGACATTTTGAATTATCAAGATGGGTGGAAGAGGGTGGAGATGCTGTTAGGGTACAGGAATCCCAGCAGCCAGGATGCTATTGAGCATCTTCTAATAAACAGACAGAGAGGAGGGGTGCCCCATGCCTGTAATCGCAGCACTTGGGAGGCTGAGGCAGGAGCATCGCCTCAGTGTGAGGCCAGCCTGAGCTATATAGTGAGACCTTGTCTAAAAAACAAAACAAAACAAAAACCTTAAAATACATAGGCCAGACCCTGCTACCCTCATAATGAGGAATTATCCAACGCAAATTATCAAGAATTAAAAAGTTCTAGAGCTGGATGAATATGAATCTACTTTCTGCTGCTGACCTATATATTTCAAAATGATTAAAATGACAAGGTTTGTTATGTGTATTTTACTGCTATGAAAAATTGGCGGAGCCGAGATTAAGAGCTTTATATGTACTGCCCAGAAGACCAAAAGCAACTTAATAGGGCAAACCCTTCACTTTTCTTTTGAACACCCTCTTTTAATCTCTCTTGACTTGCTTCCAAACTTCCTCAAACAGTAGCGAATGATCCCAAACAATAGTTTCCTTGCCTGCATGTGTACTTGTGCCATAAAAATGAAAACAGAAACTATAATTAAGCTTTTTGCTCCAGCCAATTGAACTTTGGTTTCAGTTACCTGCGTCCAAAAGTCCAGACACCTAGAAAAGGTAGCAAAGAAGTCTGGACAAACACAGAGAGCAGGAAAACGCAGTCACAACAGAGGAAGAAGTGTGGTGCTCCTAACGACGCTGAAAAGAACAGTAAACATGTACTGTGTTTCTGCAGTATTAGTCACACAGAGGGTAGAGGCCAGCGCGCACTGCCTAGGGCTCCCCGAGCAAGTTTACCAAATGCTGCCTGCTTCTGAACAGCCTCAGACCCACCTGCACCCTCTTCACAGACCTCAGCAAGCTTCACGTTTGGACCGGGAAGAATTAACTACTTCTGTGCAACTTAATCTCCCTCCCTGGTTATTTCTCATTTCTTCTTCTTTTTTGTAATTTTTATTTTAAAGCAAATAAAATGAAGCAAAATAAAACAGAATAAAGCCAATCAAAACAAAGCAGTACAAGCGATACAGAACTTCAAAACAAGATTATAGGAAATCAACAATGGTAACTGTAATGCCTCTTGTTGTCTTCAAAATAGCTGCCCATACCTTCAGACATACTAAAGGACTTCAAAACAAGATAGTAGCAAATCCAAAATGGCTACAATAATGTATCTTGCCATCTTTGAAATAGTGGCCCATGCCATTGAATATAATAAACAAGATAAAACAGAATCAAACCCGACCCAACAAAACAGTGAAAATGATACAGCATTTCAAAACAAGGTAACAGGAAATCAGCAATGGCTACCACCTTGAGAAGAAGATCCTCCCAGATGCTACCCTGTGTATTGTTAGCCTCTGAATAGATGATCAGACCACCAGGTCAGGCCCGCAAAGTCAGTGAAACACTAAGCACCACAAGCATTAAGTTGTATTTTACCTCAAGAGCTGTCATCACAGCCTGGGTTTCTCCAGGTCAGCCAGTTGCTTCCAGCACGTGTGCATGTGGGGCCTCAGCTCTCCCTGTCTCCCAGTTCCTGTGCAGGAAGGGGGAGGTATCTTGCTGTCACCCCAGCAGCCCGTGTGTGGCCATGACACGCAGGGAGTTCCCTGGTTATTTTTGTTGGTACTTCTTTCCCATTTTGGTCATTGGCATTGAAATATTTCACCTGGCACTGAACATGTTGTTAGTAACTCTTGCTAAATCAGAATTAGAGCACATCAGTCAAATGCAGTCCCAGACATGTGTTTGATACTGGTGCAAATTAAGATGAAGCGCTGCAATGTAAGGAGCAGAGTCACAAAGTGCCTTCTCCCCTGGGCCATGGAGGCATCATACAAATAAACATCTCATGTAACTTTTACCAAAGTTACTCTTTCTTGGTTCTGTCTGAACAAATTTGGGAAAAAAGATGTTTGGTTCTTTCTTTTTTTTTTTTTTTTTTTGTCTTTTTTCATTTTTTATCAGTACCGGGGATCGAACTCACAACTGCCTGCTTGCAAGGCAGGTACTTATGCCGCTGAGCTAAATCCCCAGCCCCAATGTTTGTAATAGGTCAAAATAGCAGTTTTTAAAATTGGTATAAAAAGAGCCTGGTCCAAACACTGATAATTTTGTCCCCCAAAAGATGGGGGAAGAATATATGGGAAAATATTTTAATGACAGAAGGTAAAGGCAAAGTTTAAAGAAAATAAAAAGCAGAAACTGTGAAGACAAATATTAATGCATTAGAATTATTAATATTTTTTGTATAGCAAATATACTATAAGGAAAATCAAAGATCAAGCTGTTATCCAGTATAGTGCTTCTCAAAAGCACACAAGTACCTGGTAGCTTTAGAAAATACTGGTTCCTAGGTGCTTATTTGACTGAATGTGTGCTATTATTAGACAATCTCCTTCTTAATATTTTAGTATAAGAAACAATCAAAAAGGTACATACAAAAATTATGTATAAATATGATCATTGCACTTCTACGATTACAAAAATCATAACCAATCTGAATGTCCAATAAGAGATATCACAAATTATACTACAACATGAGATAGAAAATTATACAGTTATTTATAAGTGTGGAGGTAAAGTTATATATATATATAGGTACGTGAAAATATTCATGATATGTTGTTAAGTCAGAAAAATAGCTTAGTAAGCTCTGTTGACATCTGATATTTAAATGGTTAGATTTTTTAAAAAGTGTTTTTCCAGGTGTAGTGGTATAATTCCAGCACTTGGGAGATTGAGACAGGAGGATTTCTGTGAGTTTGAGGCCAGTCTGGGCTAAATAGGGGAGTTTAAGGCCAGCCTGTACTGCGTACTGACACCTCTCAAAAAAGAAAAAAATAAGTTCTTTAAGAGTAATCCTTTGAAACATTAATAATTACCTTTGAGTGTATATTTTGGGTATTCTTTCTGTGTGGTTGTTTAGATTTTCTAAATTCTTTGAATTAACTGAGTATTGTTTTATGGGTAAAAAGACTATTCTTGAAACAAATTTCATTTTTATGTTTTGCAAAAAAATAAAACACACTAGGCTGGATAGTATTAGTCCAAAAATAGAAACGAATAGTAATGATCATCTTATCAGCTGATCTAATAGAAGTCATGGCCTTTGTTTATATTGAGTGATACTTTTTGATGATATCAAAGATGCCTCATAAAGGTTAGAAAAGAGCTCTTTCTAAATTGCTAGGGATTTCTTTGCATTTTTGTTTATACAACAAACTTCTTAGCAAAGGTTTCTTTTAAGGGAAGGGAACGATGATAAATTCAGCACCAGTGGAATGCCCATAAATTCCAAATTAGCCACATTTATTTAATGTGAGTTTCTTTTAATCCAGAACAAAATGCATAAGAACAGTGTACCTCTGTCCCTCCCCAAATGGACCACAAACACTGAACTCACCTTGTGACGAAGTGATCTCCGCTGATCTCGTATGAATTCCTATTACTGGCCATGGTTTAAGGCCGCAGCATTTGCTCAGAGAGCATGAGAGTGAAAATTGCTCCAAGAACAAGTGCTTTGCGTGGTTTGCGTGGTGCCTGTATCCACACCTCCGAGAGCATCCTCAGTCTCATCTGGGAAAAAGGCTTATGCTGTCTGGCTCGGTGAGACCTGGCCTCTCCAAACGGTTTACTGATGAACGTTCCTGCAGGTAAGCAGGCCTTGAGCAGTGCTGGGAAGCCAGACTTCAGTTCTCCACACTAAGATCACCTCACCGTGGCATCCAGATAAAGAGATAGTCACCATCTCCTTATCCTGTGTGCCAAGGGAATATTAGATACCTGTCCTGCTCCTGCCACTGGGAAGGTGAAGAGACTTGCTCTAAAATCCATGTCAGAGCACCACACTTGGCGGCTGCTGCAGTGGGGACAGCCAGACCCCAGGGCCTTCCTGTGCATGGGCTGGTAAACAAGAAGTACCTCCCCCTTCCCCCCCACCCTGTGAGCAACCTGCTGATCCACAGGCTGTGATGACAGCTATCCAGGTGAATGCAATCGGATGCCTGTGGTGCTTTGGTGTTTTACTGACCTTGCAGGTCTAGGGCCAGTGGTCTGATGAACCATTCAGTGGATAGTGGTAAGCAGTGTGGCAGCTAGCAGGGATCTCCTTCTGAGAGCTTAGCCATTGTTGATTCCCTGTTGTCTTGTTTTGAAGACATTTTCATTGTTTTGTTGGGCTGGGTTTTGGTTTTTTTTTTTTTTTTATTTTGTTATATCTGATGGCATGAATTACTATTTCAAAGATAGCAAGATACGTTATGGTAACAATTTTGGATTTACTATTGGCTTATTTTGAAGTCCTTTATTGCATTCATTATTCTGTTTTTATTGTTTCTATTCTATTCTGTTCTGTTCAATTTTTACTATGTCGAAGGTAGCTGCGGCTATTTTAAGACAACAAAAGGCATTATGGTAACTATTGTTGATTTTGTAATGTTTTGGAGTCTCATATCACTTATATTGGTTACTTTGATTGGTTTTATTGTTTTATTTTCCTTGGTTTTATCCTATTTAAAATAAAAAAATAAAGTCCATGTTAAATATGTCTCCTGTTCCCATCTTTCCTTGCTTTTATTTTGTTGTCCAATATGAGAATGAACTCAGCCAGGAAGGTGGGAAAAACTGGAAATTTTATCAGATGCAGAGGGGAGAGCCTCAGGGGCAGGGTGTTGTTATAGTAATCTAAAGACAGAGAACCTGTGGATACAAGCTAAAGCCAGCTGCCTTGTTTTCTTATCAGGCAGGCTTAAAAAAGAAGTCACTGGAGCTTGTGTGTGTGTGTGTGTGTGTGTGTGTGCATGCGTGTGTGTGTGCGTGTGCACGTGTGGGTGTGTGCGTGCATGTGTGTGTGCGAGAAAGGGAGACAGACAGACAGAGAGAGGCAGAGACAGACAGACTACATCACCCACGTGGTTCATTTTTGCATGATTGTGATGTTCAGCTTGATGAATTCAATTACAACAAAATGGTTAATGTTAAGTGTTTTTACAGTCCAGGATATTAACTTCTACTCTTCTCCTGATACCAGTGCTAACTTTCAGGACACATGCATCCCCACCTTATCTCCAGGGAAAGATGTCCCAGGTGGCCTCCTTGCTGGTTGGCTTCTTGGCTGAGCAGCTGCAGGCTTAAATTAAGATGGGTGCAAATGCATGTGAGGTGGACCATATGGTCATGGCCTTCTGTAGACCACTGTATGGAACATTGCTTAGAAAAATTAATTATGGGCATGAATATTAATCAATGTTATAAACTTTAAAAAGTGAGTTAGAAGGATACTCCTCCATGGTGAACACAACACTTTATGACAGAGCTTTTTACCAAGAAAAAAAAAGCCTCAAGAAATAATAAAGAAGGACTTCCGGGAGAACATGATGGACAGATAACAGCAGCTATGGAGGCTCTCTGAGATTACCAGCTTAGAATCCAGGAATGGTGCGGTGTGAGGAGTCCTAAACAAGTGGAGATATACCCTGCCGACCCAGGAACGAACTAAGCTGAGAGGAAACAACTGGAAATGCAATCCCAGTGCTAGAACTGGAACAGATAAAATCTTAGCACTGAAGCTGGAACCCTAGCCTCTGGAAACCGCGATTTGAATTTCCTGCTGCAGCTGCTGCATCTGAATCAGCACAGCAGGGACAGAGACGCTAAAGCTCTGAGAGTGGGAATCGGCGAACAGAGTTGAGAGCGGGACTGGTGGGGAGCCCTGCATCGACCTGCGGTGAGTGAGAGGAACGAGGACCCTTCCATAGACTAGGAGGCTCCAACAGAGGACACTCTGGGACCGGGCAGACTAGCCGGAACAGGGCACTGCAGTGACTTTAGTTGCATATTCCCTCTCAAGTGGAATTGGTGGGGAGCACTTGGCCTGGGTGACGCCATGGACTAAGACCCAGTAGGCTAGCTCAAACCAGGTCCCAGTGCCTGGCGGTGCACCCTAGCAGTGAAGTCTTCAGTAGGTTGACCTGGAGGGGCGGGCCCAGCAGAGGCTGCCCAGGTCTGTGTCTCTCTATTACACTGCAGTGGGCTGGCAATACCTAGCCGGTGGATTCAAACAAACTGTAACCCACCAAGAAAGAAAATGGGCCTCGTATATATGTCTTTATGGAAGGAACAAAAAATATGAGAAGAAGAGGCAACAAGAAAGGGTCCTCGGTCCCCAATCCTGAGAACGCTGATCCAGGAAAGGTAAATGCAAAGGAGAATGAGGACAGAAAACATGCAATATCAGACACGGCACCAATAGACATAAAGCGATATCTCCAGAACCTCATAGACAAGTTCAAAAGAGAAGTATTTAACGAAGTAAAGCAAGATATAAGTAGAATAGTTAGAGAAATGCCAAGCACCACCCAAGAAAAAACAGATGGTGGAATGGAAGAACAGAAAAAAAAGGGGGAGAATTGTTTGATGGAGAAAATAGAGAAAACACAGAATAGGTGAAGCAGGTTCAAAGAGACTACCAGGTTTTCTATTGAAAGCTGGCATAACAGCTTGAAAGAAACTAAGGATAGTTTCTGAACTGGAGGACAGATTTGTAATGTGGGAGCATGAAATGAAAAACTTCTTTAAAATAGCAAGGAAACAAACAGCAATAATAAAAAGGCTAGAAGATGATAAGAGGATCTATAACTTAAGAATTAAGAACATAAAGGAAGAAGTAGGGACACAAACAAATAAACTACAAAGCTATTCACAGAAATAATTCAGTTTCCCTAATTTAGCAAAAGGTCAAAGATACTCAGATGTATGAGGCATACAGGACCTCAGCCACCTACAATCCAAACAGAACAACACCCAGGCATATAATAATCAAAATTCCAGAAATCCAATATAAGAACAGAATATTAAAAGCTGTCAGAGACAAGAAACAGATCACTTACAAGGGAACACCCATCAGAATTATAGCAGACTTCTCCGCACAAGCCATCAAATCATGAGTGTGGGAGGAAATAATTCAAGCTTTGAAAGATAATAATCTCTAGCCAAGATTGATATATCCTGCACAACTGTCCCCAGAAATTGATGGAAAAACAAGGTGCTTCCAGGATAAAGAGGAACTAGGGGAATTTGCAACCACCAATTCAATTCTACAGAGAATACTGCAGGATATTCTAAAAAAGGAAAATACCAAGATTCCAGAAACAGTGGCAGAGAGGCCACAATGAATGGAGCAGAAAGTGAAATGAAGAAGACAAACTGACAACTAATGACAGAAAAAGAGCTCAACAGAAATGAGGCAGAGAAGATTGGATGATAGGAACAGCTATTTTGGAGAAAACAAGACATCATAATAGCTAGTGATGATTTAATATCATCTTGTTTTGAAGTCCTATCAAGCTTTTGTTCTTCTGTCTCCATCGGTCTTAACATGTTGTATCTTATTGGATTTTATTATATGTGGTAATATAAACAAAAACTTTTATAGACAAGGAGATTATACAGAAACCATTGTTCATTTTCTGTTAGTTGATTCTAACTACCCTGAAATACTGTCATTCTCTTGAATGGTTTTACATTGTCTTGATATGTTTGATGCTACAGTATATGAAGTTATACTCAAAGATTTCAAGGAAAGAGACACTATGGTAACTACTTTTATATCGGGATAATCTTGTGGTGAAACACTATTTTGCTTAAATGGTTATGTTTTGACCTGTGCTGTTTTGTTGTTATGTCCTCTTTTATCTCAATCTCCTTTTTTTATTATTTACTTTTTTATTTTTATCTTTTTAATTAAGGGGAAAATAAAAAATAGCAGGATATATTATAGTAACCCACTTTGATTTCCTATTAACTTGATTTGAAACACTGTATTGCTCTCACCATCTTGTTTTGACTGATTTTCCTCTATTCTGTTTTGCTTGATAGTACCAAGTTTGAGAGTATAGGCAGCAACTGTGAAGACAATAAGATTCACTATGACACCCATTCTGGTTGACTATTTCTTCTTTTGAAATCCTGTAATGTCTCCAATGTTTTGGTTTTATTGGTTTTGTTCTACTGTTTTGTTCAATTTTATTATAACTGATGATATAGGCAATTCTTTTTAAGATAGCAAAAGGCATTATGGTAACCAATGTTGATCACCTTGTATTTTGTTTTTATATTATGTATTATGTCCATCCTTTTGGTTTGACCGACTCTGTTTTGTTATGTCACATGTGCTTTTATTCTCTTCAAAAAAGTAATAAGAACTGTGGGAGTAATAAAACCCAAAATGTGTAATTGTCATTGTATTGTACAAAAGAAAGGAAAAGAAAGTGCTCTAAAGGATATAACTGCATGTATATTTAAGTGTATAAGATAGATAACCATATTACTGAGTTTTGTTGGATCATTGAACAGAACTGTTTGCAGTCTCACTGTTTAAATGTCCATTTTATATGCTTTAATTTTGTAACTTGAACAACTATTTCTAAGATGACAATAGTAATCTATTAATTAGTGATTTCCTACTGTCTATTTTTTCTGAAATTCTATATACCCTTTTTGTGTTTTTTTCTATTTCTCCTTAAATAAATTTTAAAAAAAGAAATAAAGAAGAAAATTTAAATCATCTTCAATCCTAAAGAAAAACAGTGATAACATTTGGTGCTTCTTTTCAGAAATTTTATAGACACATACAATCTCACTTGTAAATGTCCACATTTTATTTAATGATATTGAGCTCTATTCACATGTATTGGTGTCTTGTATTTTTTATGTCATTAGAATTCTTCGTAAATGCTACTTTAAGTTGTTATTATATTTTATCATATAAAAGTATTGTTTCATACAGAAGTATTATTTGGCCACTCCACTACTATCGACCATGAACGTTTTCCTACATAAATTTATATCTCCAACTAGAAAAAAACTAAGAGATAGAGGCCAAGTACCTCCTACAAAGTGGAAAACTGTAACTTTTTTGGTGCTTTTAATCAATATAGTCGCGTGGTGCGTAATAATTATTTTAGTCAACAATGGACCACATATGTAACAGTAGTTCCTAAGATTATGATGGAGCCAAAACGCTGTCATGGCCTCGTATTTTTACCTTTTCTATTTCTATGTTTAGACATGCACAGAGCTCACCCTGTGCCACAGTTGTCTACAGCATTCAGTACAGTAAACATAACCTTTTGGCTTTCAGCTATCAGGCTACTATTTTTCCTTCAGTAAGACTTTAATATAGGCTAAGCATTTCTTTTTTTGAAATGTAGTCTCGCTGTGTAGTTCAGGGAACTCATCGTCAAGGCTGGCCTTCAATTTGCAACAATCCTCCTGCCTCAGCCTCCCAAACGCTGGGATTATAAGCGTGTGTCACTACACCAAGTCTAGGCTGAGCATCCTTAATCTGAAACTCTGAAATACAAAACACAAAACTTCTTGATATCACAAGTGATCTCCTGTAACCTGTCTCAGTTAAAACAGACACACTAAAAGTATTGCATCTAATTACATTTAGCCCATGTGCATAATGTTTGATCAAACATAAATTAACTTTTGTATTTAGACTGCAGCTCTATTCCCAAGATGAGGATGTCACCCACCAGGTGGATGAGGGAGGTCCATGTGATGGAAATGTGATTACTTGGAGGTGATTGGTCAAATAATAAATCAGTTAATCATGAAGGAAACCATTTTCTCATTGTTAGAGAAAGGTGTACAAATGAACAGTGAAAAAGCTTGAGCAGATCATGGAGCGTTGGAATAGAATTTGCAATGGGAATATTGAAACAAATATGAGTATAGTTATGGACCTAGATTTGTCTAGTAAGAGAAGCAGAAGCTTCCGGGGCCAAGTAGACACCTGGAAAGAAGCCCAATCTTGGTTTCAAAAATGCCATTCTCCAGTGAGACAAACAGAGCTCCTGAGAGAAATGACTCTTTCCAAGGCTGTAGCAAGAAACAGCTTATTGGGTCAGGAAGTAAAGAGCTGTGGAAAGAATGGTGATCCCATGTCAGAGGCCCCCAGAGGCAGCGTAAGAAGGTCCTCCATGGCCATGCATGGGACGTCACAAAACCAAACAGTAACAGATTGTAAATTTATACAAAAAAATAGGAGCCCACAAGTCTTTACATGATGAGCATCATTAAGAACCTAGACACAACATTAGAACCTAGTAAATAAAATAGGCTCCGTGAGCTCATACTGTTGTAAATAAATGAATAAATGTAAGTTTTTCTTCTAGTGAAATACAAACTCACAAATACCCAAGAAAAGATGGAGTCAGAAAAATATACAGAAGGTCAAAGCCTGATCAGGAATGAGACATGCACACATAGCCTCAAAGTGCCTTCCCAAAATACCTACAGACAACAAAAGATAAAACAATAAATTCGCAGTGGAGAAACCCCAAAGATTATTTCCAGTCAAGAGGTCAAGGCTAACATCACCAGTAACTGTCCAAAGCCAAACATATATCACCCTAAGACACAACGGGTGTCTCAGAAGCACACCTCTGCTTCAGTGATCGTCTTGCAAAAGGTATAACCCTACTCTAACTTTAAGGAAATAGCACAAACAAATCCCAGTTGAGAGACAGTCAATGAAATAATAATCCTGTAATCTTCAAAAGTCACGAAGATCAGGAAAATACCAGGGAACTGTTCCTGGCTGAATGAGACCAAAGAGATAAGATCAGTATGGATTGGACACTCCTGCTATGGAGGTGACTGATGGCTCCCCTTGCAACTTGAATGGGGACATTGGATCCCAGGGGAACAAAATATAAAGGAATTTTGGCATGATAAAGCATCATGTTGAAAACTTGTGCTCAGATACCTCAGGAAAAATAAATTCTTTTGTACTATGCTTGTAAGATTCTGTAAGTTTAAAAGTGAATTAGAAAACAAAAATCTTTCATCCATGAAAGTAATTCATTTTCTAAGGGCTAGGGAAATTACAATCAAAAAGAAAAAAAGTCAGTCCTGCCTCTGAGAGCATTGTGGGTGTCTGCATTGAGAACAGAAAGGGCAGTGATACTTTGTGCTCACTCAAGGCACAACCTCTATTCAACCTTTTAACTTTGAAGAAGAGAAACAAGTGTGAAGACTTTCACTTGGCTTCACGTTTTATTGATTTCCTCAGGTATAATTCTATTCATCACCTCGATGCCCCCTGAATGGCAGGGATACCCAGGGCAGGCAGGAATCCACGGGCAGAGGCATCAGCAGCAGTATGAGCATCTCACGGGCACTGTTCTGTGGACTCGGCACAGCACAGCCACAGACCTCTGAGATGGTTCCACGCAAGAGCAACTTACCAGCCCTCTCCTCATGGGAAAGGCCTTGGTGTGGCGGGGAAACAGTTGGTCTCTGGATAGCAGCTTCTCAGGGCTGGGAACACCAGCTGCCCAGAACTGTGAGCCCAGGAGCTCTTGGAGAGGGCAAGAGGGGGCCACCAAGCCAAGTCAGATCCTTTCCAGGCACCCTGAGAAAGCCACAAGGGTCATCCAGAAGACACTCTTGTTTGTCGCTCAGCAAACTCAGGTTATCAGTAACAAATGTTGTACATTAGGCCTTAGACGGTGAAACCTGTAGGGAACAGTCCAAGGGCCTGCGTAGGATTTGGTTTTCGTTTGTTTGTTCATATATTTGTCCTTTGGCCAGCTGTCCTCTAAGCAAATTAGATCTCCTTGACCCAAGCCGGCTTTGGTCTCTACTGCCTACTTGTCTAACTCATTTTCTTGTAGCGCATGATACTAGTTGAAATTGTTTCCTTGTATGTTTTCTCCACTTGATTACCTCTTTCTTCCAGGACTTTTGTGTCCACATGTGGTGGATTCGAAATTGGTGGTCAAAGGAGACACCAGCTGAACTGGATCAGCCTGGTGCTGAGTGTGGATGTCCGCCCCCTGGGAACTGTTGCCACATAAAAAGCAGACCTGGGGAGGAAGGGTAGTGCTGTGGGTTCTCCTAAGTGGTGTTTGGAGCCGTTGGTTCTCCTGGAGAGCTTGACATGCTGGCTCCCCTGATATGATGAACTCGGCTATGATCATCGGAGGGACTCGGGACCTCACTGTCGCTGAGCACAGCTGTGTTTCTCTTCAGGGAAGCTCTGGTCCTTACCTTCAGTGTTGCTTTCTGGTTCCAGTGCAGCTTCCTCAGCCTGCTGGCACAGATCCTTTACTCAGCTGGCACAGACTTTCTAGCTTCCACTGCTGACCTTTGGGCCTTCCTAGCACAGATCCATGAAACAGACTTGCATGAGATGTTGTTGTAAGCTCTCGGTCCTCAGCTGGGCTCATGCAGGACATTGCTGAGGGGTGCAGGCCCTTGACTGGTTTCTCTAGGTCTTTAGTGTGTGCACAGATTTCCTGCACCTTCTTTGTATTTGACTCCTTGGGTGACCGTTATAAATAATACTATAAGTTTTGTGTCCTGTATGTAATTGTTCTTGCAACCCCTGACTGCAACTGCACAGCTCCGAGAACAGTGACCAGCATACACACCTGTACCACAGTCCTGGATTGCTTTGAACTCACTGATGTGAAAATTTTGTCTCAATTTATCTGCGTCTATATCCTGGCTGCTGTGTGACTTCCTGCCATTTCTAGCCCACAGAATTTGTTTAGTATTTGTTCTTTTTGGTACCTGTTGCGTCTCTCAGAACCCATTAACACCGCGTACCGCAGTAGGCCTGTGTCATACATCCCCAAACATCTTGAAGAACAGAATGAACTGAACAGTAAGATGAATTGAAAATAGAATTACTTATTTTTATCTGTGTGGAGGCGTGGAGATGAAGCAGTCTTTATAATGTTATTTATTTATTACTAAATTTACTAAGTGTTTTGTATTCTATTAATGTGTCTTTTGAAACTACTGTATTAGGATAGCTGACATCATATAGTTGCAGTAATTTGAATGAAGACTGACAATTGCCGTTTCATCTGTCATCTGTCATCAAGCTAAGCAACCCACTTTTATGGAATTGGCCTCTTAGCTTTTAGAGAGTAAGTACTCTTACGACAAGGGATTATTTGTTTAAGAAATGCTTCCTATCCACACCATTAACTTCGTACGTATTGTTCTGTGTGTGTGTGTGTGTTTGAGGCAGTTTCACTATATGGTTCAGACTGGTCTTGAACTCACTATGTAGCCGAGGTTGGCCTTAAAATTGCAGCAATTCTCCTGCCTCAGCCTCCCATGTGCTGGGACTGTGCCTGACCATATTGTTCTTAACTTTGAGAATTGATGTCTCCATTTGTGAATATAAATATTTTTCAACTTCATCTTAAGATGTTAGAAAGTGTTAAGTACATTAATACGTGCTCATATTTTATAATGATGGAGTTGTGGTCTTTGACATTCATTGCTGACTTGTTTTTCTCTTTTATGTTGTATTAGAATCTTACTCAAGGGGCTGGGGATTTAGCTCAGCGGCATAAGCGCCTGCCTTGCAAGCAGGCAGTCGTGAGTTTGATCCCTGGTACCGATAAAAAGGAAAAAGACAAAAAAAAAAAAAAATCTTACTCAAAATGTGAAAGCCCCTACAGCTTTACAAATGAACACTTATTTTTGCTTGTGAAAATTACAAGCTCAGGAAGCAGCTCTTTTGCATGTGTTGACCCAGAGACCAAGTTTCCTTGTGCATGGTTTCTAAGTTTACCTTGGCATCTACATCAGTTTAGAAGGGAAAGGAGTTAGGATCATCCATGGGTGATTTTGAGAAGCCAGGCCAAAGGTAGTGCACATATTTCACATTCTTTTTGCTGGACTACAGTCACGTCACATGAGCTCATCCAATTCCAGTGGAAGCCGGGAAATGCAGTCCAGCGGTGCCCCGAGGCAAGTGGACCATGAACAGTGGTCTTTGCCATACTTGGAAAAATTGCTGTAATAATTAGGTTATGATTTTTTGCCATCTTAATGCTATTTTTATTATTTATTCATTTTTCTGCTACATGATTATGACTTTATGTCCTTATATTTTATTGACTATAAATAACCACTGTTAACATTTTATTTTCTTTTTATCTGTGCATAAGTTTGTAAGTATTTTAATATATTGGAATAATACATAAATTTTATCCTACTGTTTACTTGTCATAGCATAAACACTTGGTCATTCTTAAAAATGTTTCAATAATGTTTCATATAGAAATATTTGAAATAACTGCATAATATATCTATCATATACTAGATATTTTATCACAATTGTTGGACATTTGTTCCTTGATTTGCTACTATTTTAAATATCAGTCTAGGAATATCTTATGTATGCATGCTTCTTTTCTATGTTTCTATATGTATACAAATGTATATTTTAAGAATGTTGAAATGGTAATTTTAAGGTCCAAGCTATCAAATCAGTGTTTTTATTTTTTGTCTTTTTGAAACAGGGTCTCACTATGCAGTTCAGGCTGGCCGTGAGCTCACTTCGTAGCCCAGGCTGGTCTCAAACTTGCAACAATCCTCCTGCCTCAGCCTCCTGAGTGCTGGGATTACAGGTGTGCACCACCACACTTGGCTTCAATTCAGTTATTTATCTACTCATTAAGAAATTTGCTCTCCTGTGCTAGGATTGCGTATGTGTTGGGAATGACTAGTAGCAGGCGCTGTTCTTGAAGATCGCTGGTGTTAAAGCATCCTAGATGGTGTAGCGTCCATGTAACAACTCAGGGCCGAGGAAGTGAGACAGATAGCAAGCGCCCATCGTGCTGGACCGCGGTCACAGGCAAGACGGGGAGAAGTGTTTCAGGCAAAGCATCAGGGGCAGAGATTCCGGACCGAGAGAGCTCCGTGTAAGAGCGCGGGGCTTGGGAAGAGTGTGGCCGTGTTTCAAGGCTTCGTGGTGCGACAAATAGAACAGCAGCTTTATTTTTCAAAACTGGGATCAGTGGAGACATTGGGGGGTGAGTAAGTTTGGTGTTCTTGGCGACAGTAAAGTTGTCAGCTACCCTTGCTTGCAGGAGCCCGAGCGTCAATCTGAAATTTTACTCAAAACTCACTACTGCCACCTTGTGGAAATATGGCCAGGAACCAAACAGGCTTGAAGGTCAATTACAAAATTGTAATTTACTGAGGGGTTCCTTTTATTCTAGTTTTTAAATTTTGTAACTGGGTCCTGCGAAGCTGCCGAAGCTGCCCCAGACTTGTGATTTTTGTGCATCGGCTTTGCAGAGTGCTGGGATTACAGGTGTGCACCACCTCTCCTGGCTGCTTTTTCTTTCCCATAAACCAGATGTGTAAATCAGATTTTATTATATGTGATAGTATAAACAAAATTTTTATAGACAAGGAGATAATATAGAAACCATTGTTCGTTTTCTGTTAGTTGGTTCTAAATACCCTATAATACTTTAATTCTCTTGAATGGTTTTTACATTGTCTTGATATGTTTGATGCTACAGTATATGAAGTTATACTCAAATATTTCAAGGAAAGAGACACTATGGTAACTACTGTTATGTTGGGTTATCTTGTGGTGAAACACTATGTTGCTTAAATTGTTCTGTTCTGAGCTGTGTTGTTATATTGTTATGTCCTCTTTTATCTTAATTTCCTTCTTTTATTTTTTTAATAAATAAAAAAAAAGATCTGCTTGGATCGGTGATAATCACTCAGTATTTGTGCTCTCACAGACTTTGTTCTAATAAAAAGAACCCCGAGGTTTTAATCCATTTATACAGTTTCCATGAAAACAAAGGTACAATTAGTTGTTTTAATAATGAAGTTAGGGGTCTGGGGATTTAGCTCAGTGTTGTAAGTCTTAAAACTCCCTGCAGAATGACCCAGGTCCAGGGGTCTTTGTTCATACACCACTGAGCTCTAATGGTTCTCAGCATGTGACATTTTTGGTTGCCACCCCTGAGGGGAAAGGAGATGCCACTGGCACTGGCAGGCGAAGGCCAGGGGAGCAGCTTGACGTGCTACGATGCACAAGGCAGCTCCCTCGAGAGGAATTATTGCCCCAAATGTTAAATTATTGAGGTTGAAAGCCTGATCCAGTCTAATTCCTTCACTGTAAAATGAAGAAAATGCAGCCCAGAGCAGTGCCTTGATTTCTCCTTTTATTTAAGACGTTTTCATTTAATTTTTCATTGGGCCATGTATCCAAGGCTTGTGAAAACAGGACACATAAGAACATCTGCAGGATTTGGGTGGATGTTTCTTCAAAGAAAATGTAGTAAAAATGGCCAGCAAGCCCCTGAAATGGTTCTTAACACAAGTAATAGTTAGGGAAACGCAGAGTAAAATCACACTGAGATCCCACTCCATGTCCCGAATTGCTCCATAAATACTGACACACATGGACGCATCTCTGCTTGTTTTTCTGTACCTGTAGCCTGAGTCAACAGCAATAACTTCTCCTGCAACATGGTGGATGTCTTAGTTACTTTTCTCATTGGTGAGACAAAATACCTGACACTGAAGTCAAAGGAGGAAAGGCTTATTTGGCTCACAGTTTGTAGAGGTTTCAGTCCCATTGTTGGCTGGTTCGAAGGCAGGGTGGCGTGGCAGACAGGACTTGCAGAGGAAAACAGTTTCTAGAAGGCAGAAGGCAGCAAAGCAAAGTTCCCAGGCTCCTGGGATTAGGGCAGTATCAAACCAGTCAATGGACTGATTTAGTAATCATACACCCTGGTTCGTAGCACTGAATCCTAGCATTGCACCACGAATCAATCACACATTCTAGATTCAGCCACCTCCGAAAACCCCCCTCCTAGGACTGCACGAGACATCGGAGGACATCTAGGCACAAGCTGCAATGGTAGAAATTATTTAGTTTTCTCCTTGCCATATTTGTGATTCCTTTTATGCTATTTGAAAACCTGGTTCCAATAGTTTTTAATATGTTGAGTCCTTTGACTGCATCCCTGTAAATCTCCCATGCTGCTATTCCACACCCCCAGCCCACCCCCGCACAATCCTTCACCCTATTCAGGTTTTGGTGCTTGTGCCAGGCCATCCTTCTGAATGAGGGTTGACTTCTGCATGCTGAGGCAGAGGCAGGAGAATTGCTGCAAGTTCAAGGCCAGCCTGGGCTATGTGGTAAGACCCTGTCACAAAACAAACAAACAGGGCCTGGGGATTTAACTCAGCAGCATAAGCACCTGCCTTGCAAGCAGGCAGTCATGAGTTTGATCCCTGGTACCGATAAAAAGGAAAAAGACCAAACAAACAAACAAGTTTAGACCAGATGTCTCTAGTATTCTAAGTTTAAAATCTACTGCTTCATCAGTGCTGAGTAAGAAGAAAACCCTTGAATGCCAGAACTTGCAGTAGCTTTTATATTTCCATGAAAAGACATCTGGGCTATGAAGATTGCTGACTGAATTGAAAATGAAAAATTTCTACCTGAAATTATTTATCACCACACTAGAGCAATACCAAAAGGCAGTCTTAAAACCTAGGCCAATCTTTTAAATCTTCAATGACTTAGAGAGCCCAAGCAAAGTAATCTTATGGTCCTTGGCAGGATTGGTATCCCCATTAATAACTAAGGCACTACTTTTACACAGGTTTCACGCCATTAAACCAAATCTTTTGGGCCTGGTGGTTTGATGTTGATTGATTATAAAAGAACAAACATGAATGGAACACCCACTACCAACCAGAGTGTACGCAGTGCTTTGAACATGTTATGCAATGTTTCTCGTTTAATGTTAACTCTGTGAAGATACAAGGCAAAGAGCAAACCCACCACCTCTCCAAGGTCCCGGGAGTAGGTGAGAATCGGCGCATCCTGGCTGGACAGATGCTTTTACAACAGCACGGTCAACAGCAGGGGCATTGTCCTGGCTGTGTGGCTCACCTGCCCCAAATACCATGAGGCCAAGTGAGGGGACTATACTATATCCCACAGAGGACCACTGCCAAGGGCTCAGAATATTTCACATCAGGAGCAAATGAGCCAACAGCCTTATGGTGGGTCTGATAGAATTTTTGGCGCGGCTAAAAAGAAATATGAAATAAAAATGGCCTTTATTTTAAGAATACGGAGAGAGACTCCATAACCTCCGGGGTCTGGCATTCTCTCCGCCAGACACGTGGTGTGGGGGCATACACGTAGCTTAGGTTTGGGGTGGTACCTAAGGGGCATTAGTGATGCACTGGTAGCCCGTTGGAATTCATGGTAAATTGCCTAGGGGCGGGAAAGGTGACCTCAAGATAGAGCCCCTTGGTTCTGCCTCCCACCCTCCCACTGCCGCAGCTTCCCATCCGGGGCAAAACCCTTCTGGTGGGATGCAGAGTCCCACAGTAATCCTGCAGTGGTGAATTGGTATCTCGTCACTGAAACTCCCCAGGAGCAGCAGTCAGATAGGTCAGCCCTATAAACACTGCATCCCAAGAGGAACCTGTCAGATGGGTGCTGTCCTTGTTAACTTTATTGATGAGGAAACCTAATCAGGAATAACTCGCACATGGCAGAATCCAGATTTGAACTTGGTCTTAGCTCCCAACCACAATACTGAATTTCCCTTGAGGTAGTTTGTTCTCTACTATTACAGGATTGGAGTCACCAAAAAGATTTGGAAAATGGCTGAGGATATAGCTCAGCAGCGTAGTGCCTGCCTGGCAAGCACGAAGTTATGAGTTCGATTCTGGGTACCAAAAAACAAAAACAAAAAGATTTGGAAGAAAATATATTTTGAATCTTAATTTCTTTACAAAGCAAAATAAACACGTCTTTTTAGGCTTCACACAATAGGCATAGTTTCTCCTGGACAGGGCACTCAAATCTCAGATCCACTCCAGCCTATTCTGGTCAAAAAATATAACTGACTCTGACAACAATTACAGAAAAAATAAGATGGTGAGAGTATGTGAAAAAGGAAATCAAAATCAGTTTCAAAAGTAGCTTTCTAAACTCTATCCCCATGTTCCTGTAGTAATATTTGTATTTTCATGTATTTGTTCTCTATTAACACATGCAGGAGAGAAGCAATGTTGCACAAAGAAAAATCTTAGGCTTTGGGCCATTTTACCACCGCCTCAGGAGAAATACATATATATTGCAATACATATAATTTTATATAAATACATAATTAAATAATATATAAATATATATTTATGTATATTGCTATATACATAAATATATATTGCAATATACAAAAATATATATATTGCAATATATATTTTTAAAAACCTTTTAAATAATAATACCCTTTAACCCAGGAATAATATTTCTAAGGATTTACAGTAGAGCCAGAGACACACTCTATAGATGTTCAATACTCATTGTTTATAATGGGGAGGGAGGAATGGAAACAACAGGATCATTAGTAATGACATTTGCATAATATACAGTATAATGGGGACATTTAATCACATTTTGAAGAAATATTATGAGAATTTGCCCTATATGAAGTGAAGTTGTTACTCTAGAGTTGCATTGTCGTGGCTGCCTTGACATCCTGAATTGATTACTTGCATGATCACTTTAACTTTGGAGAAGAGCCAGAAGCCATGAGAGCCAGACAGAGGCATAAGGTGCACGAGGAGGACCGTGATGCTTTTACAAGCTCGTCTCCTTCCATTGGATGTCAGTGGCCCCGGCCCTCACCGTATTTTTGATCACACACTCAGGAGACAGGACTTCTAGAACTGCTTCAGAAAGTGGCAAGAATGACAGGACAATTGTTGGAAGAGGAGTATTTTGTGGATTCATGGCAATGTGTCTTTTACTGTAATATATTTTTTAAAAATTTAAACATTAGGGGCTGGGGATTTAGCTCAGCGGCATAAGCGCCTGCCTTGCAAGCAGGCAATCGTGAGTTCCATCCCTGGTACCGATAAAAAGGAAAAAGACAAAAAAAAAAAAAATTAAACATTCACCATAGATTTTGATTACCCTTATAGGTGTATTTTTTAGAATTTTATTTTCCAGAATTTCCACAAAATATATATATGTGACATTTTTAATTAGAAAAATGCCAATGACCTTATGCCCACTTCATTTCAAGTAAGGTATTTAAGATTAATATTTAAAATGAAAAGAAAAACTAACTTTAAACACCACTATCTTTACAAAAATTACCTTCGCATTTTGTTTCACTTCACTGAGAAAACACCTGGGTAAAAGAGTTCTAAAATAAATATTGAGCTTTCGCGAGGCAGCTTTATGAAGTAGAAAAAGCAAGAGTTTTGGGGTTTAGATTGTTACCCCAGGTGCATATCCTCGTGGCTAACTTGGGGGTGTCGATCCAAATAAATCGCAGACTGTGTGGTGACATTTTCAAAGCAAATCTTAGAGAGTAGGTGCAGTCAAACACAGTTCTCACTGCTTTTGTTTGAATTTTTTTTTTCCAGGGCAACCCCAAGGATAGCACTGCTTCCAAAGCCTCGTCACAGGGAAGGAAACTGAGCCTTAGGGGGTTGGACCCCGTCCAGCACCGTTGCGCTGTGGTGGGCGGTGCCTCTGAATCAATCTGCCTGGAAGTCTTCCTGCTGGCCTCCCGCCTCCAGAGGTGACAGGCACCGCTCAATTCTAAAAGCCCCCTAGCAGGGCTGCAAGTTGGCGGCGAGCTCGGATTTTTGCAGGCCCAAGAGCTACAACAGCATTTCCGGTCGATGATCAGAAGCCTGAGATCATCGGAAAAACTGATGCGATTCTGATTGATGCTGTCACATCAGACCGATCACCCTGCTGTAGGGTAAACGTCTTCTCCCTTTAATTATCACGTAAGAAGCCCTGGCCAGGGAATTCACCACATCTTATTGTACATTCAGCTTGACCTCGTCTCTCCTACCCTAGTCTCCCTTCTACTTCCTTTAAAAAACCGTGAACCCGGCTGCTAGAATAGAGAACACTCAGGAAGAAGGGGGCACCGGCGCGCCCCTCCCTCCCCCACCCCCGCAAACCTAAGGATCTGCGGGAATAAGGAGCTCGGGAGCCCGGATCTCATTCTCGCGATTTTGAAAGGGCCAAGTGAACCGCCATTAACCACGCTGGCAAGTAATCGCGTCCACGGCCGGCCACTCGAGGCAGGGAGCAAACGAGAAGCCCGGAACTTTGCAGCCTCGCAGAGACGCTCCGGCAAAACCCTGCGCGGACAGTTCCACACTCAAATTCCCGCCTCGCGTCTGGTTGCTAGGATGCTGCGCGCAGCCACCTCTTCCAATCAGCGTGCATCTCTTTACGTCCAATCATAGAAGCCGAAAGGAATGTGGTGGAAGGTGAAAGGTTACGTAGACGATGTTTGGCGGCCATTTCTCTTGACGCTCAGCGGCTGGTTCCTACGGTAGCTGCTCTACACACGCGGAGTCGGCGGCAGCTGCGTCGGCGGCGAATAGCCTGTAGCATTTGCCTGTATTCGCGATGGTGAGGAACAGGAGAACTGCTGGAGAGAGGGGTCGAGGGATGGGATACGACAGCCCGGCTGGGCTGGGGGTTGCTTCGCGCGTTGCCCATTCATCCGCGTCAGGCGCCGCGCTCTGGTCGCCCGCCTCTTCCTCGCTGCTCTGGGCCTCGGAGGCGCGCGTTCCTGGCGATGCTCTCCCCTCCCCAGAGAACCTCAGCTTCCCCTTTGTTTCTGGGCCTGAGGTAGTTCTTGTTCTTTGGGGAGAAAGCATCGGAGTGAAACTGAAGCTTGTTTTCACATTTCATTCTGCAACACTCCGGAATCCGCTTTGCTGTCTAGTTATTGGGAATCCAAGCCTCTGGAACACAAAGCCCAGGCTTTGGAGCATCAGCAAATATTCATTGACATGCTGCCTGTTCTTAGGCTGTAGGGAAATGGGGTGTAAAATCCTACAGGCTCTGCTGTGGATGAACCCAGTCGGGTGTGGAAGGTAGACATTAGTCAAATACTAGCAAATATATAGAGGGCCGGTAATGGTAAGCGATAAGAAGGAAGCAAGTCAGGATTCTGTGACAGGGCGCGTGGACACATTAAAGGACTCGTCAGGGTCGGCCTCCCTAAAACGTGGGGATTTAACCAAAAATCTAAGTAACAAGAAAAGCTGGAGTGGTAGTGTAACCGGCCCTGGCTACAGGAACAGAGGCTATGCGGTCGCCAAGGGAGCTTGATCAGTTGGAGACACTGACAGCAAGGTACACAGCTGCTTGCACACATTGTGGTTCTGAGACAAGGGCAGGACCTCTTAGGCCGTATGGGAAAGTTTGTCTGTTCCAAGTGCAATTGGTAGTCGTGTTTAGTGTGCGTTAAAGAGATACTGCAAGTGATAAAAAGTCAAGTAAAACCTAGTCCTGGCTTCCAGCATTGAAGTGAAAGACTGTACAGTGTGACATACCTCCTCCCATAGCCTTGTACTGGGGACTGTGATACTACAGCATGTTTCTGTGCCCCTTAAGATTGTCGTGCTGTTTGACTTCATCCCTCCTTTGACATAGGTAGCTTCCCTAGCCTGGAATAGCTTTTTCTCTGTGCATGTAACCTCACCCTTTAAGACAGAGGTATCTTTTACTTCAGGCACCCTTCCATTTCTTTTCTCCCTGCCCATGGGCATAGCATTTCTCACCATACTACACAGCAATGTGCAGTATTGTCCCCAAAGGACAGGGATGCCCCCCCCCCCTTTGAAAAATGCCTTGACTTGTGTTTCTTTAGAGCTTGGAACTGTGAGTGATGTAAGCAGTGTTTCATTTGGACATTGTGTGTGTGTTTTATAGATTTTATACACCACCGCACACTCACACTCACATTAGTGTGTCTGTGTACCCTGGGGATTGAACCCAGGCTCTGGTAAATACTAAGCAACCACTGAGCCACATCTGCTCTTGGATACAATAAATTACCAGTTTGTAATTGGTAGAAGAGAGTGGTGGATACCAATTGAATCGTTTTATTGTTCTTCACAGAGTTTACCCCTCAATCCCAAACCCTTCCTCAACGGATTAACAGGAAAGCCCGTGATGGTGAAGCTGAAGTGGGGAATGGAGTACAAGGGCTACCTGGTCTCCGTAGATGGCTACATGAACATGCAGGTGAGCTAGAGAATTAAATTATAGATTTCTACTTGTTATGCTGTAACTTAACGTGTTAAAGGCTTAGCGTAACTAAGAATGTATACAATTAAACTGATGAAGATAAAGCAAAATTTAGGAGTTAAGTCAAGGCCACAGATGATGTCACGGGTGTGATATTCGAGGTTAAGACATGGAGTTAAATCAGAATTGAGCCACACATTTTATTCTTAGTGGTTAAAGAGGCACCATGACATGTAATATGTAATGCGATGAGGGAAACACAATACTGTCCTAGAGAAAACTGAACCTCGTGGTACTTATTTCTAAAATATCTTTTTAAAGAAAATTCTTAAATGTTTTAATAAATGTTAAAGGCACAACAAATGAGCATTTCTTAATAGAGAAGACATATCAACCAAAAAAATTAATGGATTAACTGCGTATTTATTAAACTAGTTTCTGTAAATGTTTTAGGTTTTTTCCCATAAAACTTACATTTACAGTTTCCCACATTAACCATTTTCAGATGTATATTCAATTGCAATAAGTACATTAACATTGTCATACAGCCATCACTATTACTCATTTCCAAAACTTTTTTCACATCTAAAACTCTATCCATTAAGAAATAATTACCCCTTCCCTTCTCCCCATGCAGCACCTGATAACCACTGTTGTATCTTGTATATTTTCAGTCCATATGAGCAGATTGGTACAAACAGTCAGCTGTGTGTAGCTGGGTTCCATCTGTGTGGGTTCCACATTGGTACATTTAACTAGCTACAGACTGAAAATACAGATATTCCTCACTTAGTAACCTGTTGAACAGCTGTTTGCATTTATAACCCACCACTCAGATTTACAATTCATGGGTTTTTTTTTTGGACCGTTCTGTACATCTTGTTGATAGAACTGCAGTCTCCTTTTTAGGTATAATACACTTTGTTTATACAGTACTGTAATTTTGGCTGATTGTACTGTTCCATACAGTACTGTAGTTTTATGTTCTGTTATACATTACAGTACTGCGTGTAAGAGTTATGCAAATAAAAGCAGAGTCATGAAAGCTGGAATTTGGGGCTGGGGATTTAGCTCAGCAGGCATAAGCGCCTGCCTTGCAAGCACATGGTCATGAGTTCGATAAAAAGAAAAAAGAAAAAAAGCTGGAGTTTCTGGCCATTTCTTGTACTGAATATTGTAATGTGCATATTGTATACACTTCCTCATTTAGTGACCTCGTCTCAATAGCTTGATTTGGTCATTACATGAGGAATGTCTGGGGGGGGAGTGCATCTGTACTGAACGTCTATGTTTTTTCTTGCCATTGATCAGCAAACAATACAGTATTAACTTTATATAGCATTTACATGGTGTTAGGTATTGTAAGTGACCTAGAGATAGTAACAGGATGGTGTAATATGGGGTATTATAGATCCTGTGAAGAAGCAGAAAGTGGAGAAGGAGGACAGCATGCACCAGTAGATGGGATTGCCTCTGAGTGTCTGAGTTACTTTCTCATTACTGGGACAAGATACCTGACACTCGCAAGTTAAAAGAGAAGGGGTTTATTTTGACTCACAGGTTGTAGACGTTTCAGGTCCATAGTTGGCTGGCTCCAAGGCAGGCAGAGGAGAAAGAGTTGGTGGCATGGCAGTGACAAGCAGGGCTTGAGGGGGTGGTGTGGGGTGTGTGTATATATCTACACCCCTCCAGGCCACGCCCACAGTGACCTACCTCTTCCTACTAAGCTCTGCCTCCCAACATCACCCCACCTACAACCCAGTGATGTCGCTTCCCGGTGATCCAGGCACCTCCTCAAAGACCCACCGTTGAGTTACGCAGTTTTGAGGGGACATCTCGATATTAACCATGGCACTACGGAAGTCAATTTAAATCCAGAACGAAGTAGTAGCTCAGGAGGCTCCGGGAAGGAGCATCCTGTGTGGGCCAACAGCAGGCGCGAGGCCCTTGTGGCAGGGCCAGGCTCGGGGTTTCAGGAGCAGCCAGACAATGCAGAGTGAATTGGGGACGACGACAGGAAGCTGGGTTGGCATGGCCATCACTGAAAGCCTTGTAAGCAGTGGGTCAGGCTTTGAATATGACATATAAGCCTTGGAGCATTTTGAGTAATTTAGAAACCAATTAAGTGTTGGAGAACATGATAAACAGTGTTTCTGTTACCCAAAGATGAATCATCTCAGTGATCACCTGTAAGACGAAATTCTTGTTTGTAAGTGCTTTGTGTACTGCAGGCGAGGGAATACCAACAGTGGTGGGCTGGCTCACGAAGTGTCCTGCAAGAGTCTCATCTCCTTGGAGCTTTCTCTCCCTTGTCCCCTGCCACTAGTGAAGGAAACCTCCTCTCTCTTCTGTTTTTCCTGCTGTTTTTGAGCCTCAAGTAGCACTCATGATGATTTTAAATACTGTGAAGTAAATTTTATGTCCTGTATATAGAAGAAAAGCTGAACATTTAATTTAAAATGAAAAATAACAGAGGTCCCAAAAATAACTCCTCCAGTTACTCTTAACTCTTTAAGAACTTGCTTTTAAAAATAATTCCTCCTCAGTGATTTTGGTTGTTCACTTACACAGTTTAGTTATAACTTCTATACATCAATTTGGGTGCGTCAATATGACTTACAGTGTTTTACCCTGAGAAAAATTTTATGGTTCTTTAAAACTGAATGTTAGAAAATTTATTAATTATAATTTACAAGATGAAGGCTGCTTTCTTAACATGCTGCTGTGGTGTATGATAGAAATATTACACTGTGAGCTTTAACAACATTTAAAACAGGCTTTATTATATATAAAGTCTACAGTTGTGTTAGGTTTACAGAATACCTAAAACCAGAAAGCTTTAACAGTCATAGAAAGCTAATCTTCTAATGATTAGTTACTGATAAATTTGAAGCATTGGCGTACGAAGGTCTCAGTTAATTAAGTTCTCTTACCAGTAATACGTGTGTTGCCCTGTTTTACTCCTTTGCGATAATGCTAATGCATTTCTTCCTTTTTAAAGCTTGCAAATACAGAAGAATACATAGACGGGGCATTGTCTGGACATCTGGGTGAAGTTTTAATAAGGTAAGAAGTAGCAGTAGCGTGTTTAAGGTTAGTGGTGAGCAGTAGAAATACTGTCCTCAGCTGGAAGCACTTTTTTTTAATCGCTATTAATCTCACATAATACTCTAAATAAACTGCAGAAATCTTTGAAATTGTAAAATTCTTCAAAGGTGAAATTTAAATACTTCGGAGTTATGCATCCTAAAGATTCTTCTAGTATTAATATTCTACTTTCTGGTTCTCAGCTGTGTTTTTTTTTTTGCGTGAGCCTCGTTACCAGAGCTTAGCCGTTTTTTATTCTCATTTTTAGCACTAGCAAGTCTCAGATTCTAGTAATCACTCCCTTTGGAAAGTCATAAAGAATGTTATGATAATCACATGGTAAAAAATTAGTGCCAATGTATTTTTTTAACAAATCTAGATAAAACTTTTTAAAAGAGAACAAATGATATAAATTTAGCTTTTAAAGTGTTATAATGAAAAAAATTAGCAGTAGTAATTCAGATTGTGCACTTTTTTCTTGTTGAAATAACAAAATGGACTATTTTTCTGCTTCCAGGTGTAATAATGTCCTTTATATCAGAGGTGTTGAAGAAGAAGAAGAGGACGGGGAAATGAGAGAATAGCATCTTTTGTGTTTTTTTTATATATATATTTCTAGACAATAAAGATGTGTTGTTTTTCAGCTTGACTTGTTAACTCTCATATGCAGATACGTACATGCTAAACACAGCAGTTGAACAAAAAGTAAATCACAGAACTAATCCTTTAAAAATACCAATTTTATTAAGTTGGTTTTCTTCTGGAAACAATACTTTTTTCTATAATAGATAAATATGTACTTTACAGATTTTTATAAAGATGAATTTCAACCATTTTCATATCATTGTGTATTAACTGAGACCTTTGAAAATGGTTTTAAACCACTTTTAACAAACGTTTTCTTAATACTACTTTGTTTAGTAGGTTGCATATTCTATATCAGTTAAACTAAATTATGGACATGTTGCAGCTAAAATTACATCTGAAAATTAAAGTAATTATAGAGATAGGGCACAGAGAAATCCTGAAGTGACATTTAGACTTAACACATAAGATTGTTCACATAAGGAAACAAACTTTTGAATAGAACTTAATGTGAAATAAAAGTCAGTCTCCTGGGGATGTTCTGAGACCATAACGTAGTAGAATTCACTTAAGTTTAAACCCCTCAAATTCCTTCAGCTATTTTAGAGTTGTTGGAAGACATGTTCCATGAGTGATTAGTGCTCTCAACCTCCTTACAGACCGTTGGAGATACTAATACATCATTTAAATCCTCATGTTGTCAGGGAAAGACTATTATTGCACTTAAATGATCATTCCCCATATAAGTTACATCAGTAAAGTAATTTTGAGTATGTACCCCAACTGAGACAACTCAAATTATAAATGTTTAGCTATGTGGAATAATTATGAGTAACAGGAAGCTTCAACAAAAGAAAGTAACTCTCGTTAAGGACCAGTCTTGAACTGTGTAGGGTCCCACATGGGGCAGAATGTTGCCAACAGAGAGCCAGAAGCTGTAAAAACATTCCGGTAGTAAAGTATCTTTCCCATTCAACTAAAAAAAAATACCTCTTCCTCCTGTGATTTTGCTGCTGTATCAGTGATCTGAGGTATTTTTTGTCTATTAGCAGATGGTGGTTTTGAACGGTAGATGAGCCGTCTTCCCACCTGAAACGAAAAAACGAGCCGTTTTCTTTAAAGTCTATGAAATGCCAATAGTAACTTGAATTTTACGGGGACTAATACGGCTTAAAGTGCTAAGCAGTTATTTACAGTTGCAATAGGACTCATAACCTAGTGGACATCCAACATTTTAGGCCAAGTTAAGTAACAAATTGAGCGCCCTTAAGAGCAGAAGTCAGGCGATGGGTTTTAAGGAGTAGAGAGATGCGGTAAAGCCAGCAAGTAGTGTAAGGTTCCAACTTGTCCAGCCTAGAAAAGCGTCATCCTGGAGGCCAGTATGTCATTTCTCTGTATTTGCCATGGCCAACTTTTCCTCCATGATTGAGAGATTCCTTTATTACTTGGTCTTTAGAAATCTTAGTGAACAAAAACCTCAGAAAACTATTATCTTCACCATCAGTGTTACTACTGATTCTTGGAGGTTTCCCACCAGCAGAGATTTAGGGGAACCCCAGGGTCACATCTACATGCTCTGATACTCAATAATCACTGGGGATCCTCTTGTTTTTATTTGCTTTTATAAGTGGATTTATGTAAATTAAATGTATCGGTGAGGAAGCTAACTATACTATTGACCTTGAGACTTGATGTCCTGCCACTGTGCCCAGAAGGGACACCGTTGACATTCTTGGTAGATTGGTGCTCGTGTGACACTGTCCTGCACTGCAGAATGCTTGACATTCCTGGTCTCCCAGGATCTAGTAAGTATCACTTGCCCATCTCGACAGAAATGTCCTGGTGGGTCTGGAACCCTGGAATTCCTTATCTACTGTCCGAGCTTGTACATAATACATAGTAAAATTTTGTATTACGTTAGTAAAATTTTGTTATTAGTATGTTTCCAGTAAATAATTGCTACCTTTCTTGGGAGCTGCTACCTGAGCATAACATCTTAATTTCATCCCCGTTCCTCCCGATTCTTCCCTCTCCATCTCTAGGCCCCCTTTTCCCTGAGACAGATGTGTCTCTCTACTTCCCATTACCTGCCTTTTACTCTGGTCTTTAGATTTTGGGCTTCTCATCTAAGAGAAACCATGTGATACTTGAGCTTGTGTGTCTTATTTCTCTACACGTTATGGTCTCAAGATGCATCCTTTTTCCTACAGAGGGCTCAGGTTTATCTTATGGCACAGTAGGACTCCATGGGGTATAAATTCCACACTTCCTTTTTTTGGTCTTTGTCTTTTTTATCGGTACAGGAATCAAACTCACGACCACACACTTGCAAGGCAGGCACTTATGCCGCTGAGCTAAATCCCCAACCCCAATTCCACACTTTCTTTATCTGTTATCTGTTGATGCACATACAGGCTTGCTTCCAAGATTTAGCTGTGACGACTTGTGCTGCTATAAACATGGGTATGCATGAGTCACTGGAATATGTATGATGTCTCTTGGGAAGATACCTAGAAAGGCTCCTTTATTTATTTTTTAACCAAGACTTGCCAGCATTTGTTGTTACTTGATTTTTTTGATGATAGCCATTCTTTCCTGGGTAAGATGGACTCTCAGTTTTGCTTTAATTCTCATTTCTCTAATGGCCAGGGATGTTGGACATATTATTCATTAGCCATTTGTACTTGTGAGAAGTGTTATTTCAGTTGCTTGTGTTTTGATTGGGTTTCTTATTTGGGGGAACTAATTTTGTGAGTATTTATGTATGGTAGATAATAGTTCTCTGAGGGGTAGCTAGCAAAATTTTTCCCACTGTCTCTCCACTCTGTGATTATTTCCTTTGCTATGCAGAAGCTTTTTAATTTGCTATGATCTATTTTTTGATTCTTGGTACCATTTCTTGTGCCACAGGGGGTCAGTGCAGAAAGTTCTTGCCTATGGCTTCAGCCTCGGGTTTCACCTGATTTGTCTTACTGCAAATTGTTACTGTTTTAACGTTTAGATCTTTTCTCTTTTTTGATTTTAGTTTAGTAATGGTGAGAGATGTGTGGATAGCAAGTTTCCCCAGCACCATTTGGAGAGACACTTTTTCCTCTAGTGCGTTTTTTCACTTTTTTTTTTGTCAAAGATCAAATAGTTAATGTGTTTGAGGTGGTTTCTGCTTCCTGGCTTGTCTTCCATCGATTCACATGTCTGTTTTTGTGTTAATGCCAGCTGTTCTTTTTTTTTTTTTTTTAAATCACTATAGCTTTGAAATAAGACTTCAAATCTGGGATTGTGATGCCTCTTGCTTTTCTATTGTTGCCCCTGGATTGCTTTTGCTATTCTGAGTTTCTTGGTTTTGTGTGAATTTTAGCATTGTTTTCTCCAGTCCTAAGAGTAATGCTGTTGGATTTTGACTGTGATTGCATTAAGTCTGTTTATTGGTTTTGGAAGTGTGACGATTTTGATAATGTTGTTCTGCCTGTCCAGGCTTTTTTTTTTTGTACCGGGAATTGAACTCAGGACCTTGTCCCTGCGAGGCAGGTGCTGTGCCGCTGAATTATATCCCTGGCCCTTCTCCCTATCCGGGAACAGGGAATATCTTTCCATTTTCTGATGTCTTCTTTGAACTCTTTTTTCAGAGTACTGTATTTTTTACGATAGAGGGCTTTTAGTTCCTGAGTTAGGTTAATTCCTAAGTGTTTACTTTTTCTTGGTACTATTCTGAATGGTACTTGTTCCCTAATTTCTCAGTAAGTTCATTATTGCTATACGGGAACATGATTGACTTTTTTTTTTTTAGGCAATTCTTAGTTTTATTGACCACTGTGCCATTCCACCACAAGATTTCTGGAATAACTCAGCAGTGTAGCAGGATACAAATTCAATGTACAAAAATCAATAATGTAGTAAAAATACTATACACCATACAAAGTACACTATTGATTTTCTTGTGCATTGATTTTGTATCCTGCTACATTGCTGAATTTGATTATTCTAGGTGTTTTTTGGTAGAATTCTCTTATATAGATTATTTCTCTACTGATGCGGAAAATATAAGGGTTGTTGCCTCCAAGGCGGGGAACTGAGGAAGGCTTATTTCAGTGAATCCTCTTGTGTCTTTGAACTGTGAGCCATATGCCTGTATTGCCTGTTCCAAAAAGTGATTAAAAATGGCTTCAGGATCCTAGGATTAAAGCTAGAGGAGAGGAAAGAGATTGCTCTTAGTAGTAAGTGGGTCTAGTGGTGAATTGTAAACCTAGTAATTTAAGTCACTCCAAAAATAACAAGGAGCCGGAGTGAGACCGTTTGAAGCCATGGGCCGGAAAGCCTGGTTCACAGGCAGCTTCAGCCTAGACACGTTGGAAGAACAGGGTGTTTGTTTTTGTGTCACCAAAGCACTCGTACTGGTGTGGCGGGATCTAGTAGCCAAACACAGACCTTTTTCTTTGGTCGTGCGACTGCCCTTTCCAGAGCAGCTTTCAGCCTTTCTTCTTGGCATCTTTGTTTTTCTTTTAGTTTCTCTTCACGCAGCCTATCGGAGGAGGAAAGGAACATTTTCATGTAATTTTTTTCTACAATTCACAGAAAGCAAAGATGTACATCATTAATGAACTGTAAACATAAGACTTCTCCTAATAATGGCCTTAGAATACTCGGGTAAATCCAAATCCTGTTTTGAAATGGGAAGGAATTTCATTTTACCACTTGGAAAGAAAAAAACCCACCCAGGTCTTGGTCTAAAAGACCAACCCTTCTTGTCACTCGCTTACATGTACAGTGGCCACTTCAGTTGAAGTGCAGCTGCCCTCCTGTTCCCTTCAAGCCTTTTCCTGTCAGTATAAACTGCTTGCAGGATCCCAGGCAAGTCAGAAGTGTCGAGCCCGGTGTATTAGCACAAAAGTGTACTTTCCAACTAATACATTCAAATGATTCTCTTACGACTAATAAATCTTATTTGTCTCACCCATTTTAGGATTATGAGGGGAAAAATGTATGAAAATCGTTGCACCGTAAGACTTGACACACAGGGGTCACCCTGTGCATTTAAAATACTACTTAGTTACATCATAAGTGTGACATTACACACTGGCGGACAAAAAGAACATTTCCTGAGCAGTTCAAGTGCAAACTTAGGTACCTCCAAACCATGGGGGAAATCAACAACAGGCCTTTCAGTAATGAAAATTATTGGAATTAGATGAGTGTCTCAGTAGGATGCTAGCAGGATCACCAGAATATATCTGGACATTTTTTTTTATGTACAGGAGAAATAGTATTTCCCAGGTGCCAGCCATGGAGAAAAAGGGAGGTGGGCGGGAAGGGGTTAAAACAAAGCATACCAGCTGAGTTACATACGTGTCCCTGCTCCCCACGATGAATGTGTAATCTTCAACTAAGAAAAGCTTCTCTACGGATTACGTAAACCCCATGTAACAACCCCATGAGACACTTTACAGATAAAAAGACTGGAAGAGACCCTGGGTGGCCGTCAGTCCTGGCTGAACGAGGGGTTTGCTAAGGCGAAATCCCAGCAGTGGCAGCCTCTCACTAAGGCGTCCCCTCTACTTCTTTCCCAAGACGGGGACCGTACTTTTGCCGCCGGTCCTTCTGCTTCATCCTCTCGATTGCTTCCACATTTTCCTTGGGAATGGAGTCGATGAGGTCACTCAGCTCCACCATGCGAGACTCCACTTTGACCAGCTTTTGGACCGGGTTCAGGCTGCCGACCTCAGCGTCGCCGATGCACACTTTGTAGACTTGGTTGATTTTTTTACTAAGCGAGTCTATCAGTTTTTCCTGAGTTTGAGAGCAAAAAAACGGAAAACATCATGTTGCATCACCAAGTGGCTCAAATAAGTGTGAAATTTCACTTTGCTATGTTATAATGGATTTTATTGAATATGTCTTTTTCCTGCTGGGGATTAAACCCGGCGCCTCACTGCATACTAAGCCTGTGCTCTACACTATGCTGCACTGCAGCTCCTCTTAAAAGATTTAGTAAGTATAGACCGGTGAGAGGCATTCATATCATAATTACATTAAGGGTATTTATAGCGTAATTTAGAGTAACTCCTTGCATAAGAGTAGCTATAAAGAGTATAAGAATGGAGGATATCTTTTTGCTTGAACATTTTTATGTATCAGATTTCCTAATACTCAGGTAAAGGCACTTGAAATCCTTTCACACACCTAGTGACACAATATGTGAGCCCCATTTTTTGCATTACCATTTGAATTGTGAACCTAAGTCATTCAGTGGCAGTTCCTTGTACACATGCCTGATGACAGGGACCACTTGCTTACCGTAACTGCACACTTAATAAATGCTTGCTGCATAAATGATTGCATCCTTTCAAAGAAAAATGTTCACAAGCAAATGGATTCCCAGGCTGGCCTCCCAGAGCCTTCATAGGTGACTGGTCAGGTCCCCACTGGGAAGTCCTTGCTCTATTCTTATCTAAACAGAAGCCAAACTTTGCTGATCCCTCTATTTTGAGTCTGTGCTGTTGTAACGTGGGGAGCCTCTTGAGCAGATAAGTAAATGTATTTCAGAATCCTAAGAAAATCGTCACCCTCTTTCTCCCCTGTGTGCCCAGAATTCATCACTAACAGGACCTCAGTAAATCATTTTTCAAGTGGGATCCTGTCCCAATCCCCGAGTCTGCTTGGGAAGGCGAGAATCATCAAGGACAAACCCTGTGACACTCAAGGCAGCCTGGCTCCTGCAGGGGAGTCACAAGCTCTCTCTGGGGACCTTCAGGACTTATTTCTGGCCAGCATCTGATCCCAAGAGAGGCTGTGTCCCTGCCTCCTAGTTTAATAAGCTTGTGCAGTGCTGTTTACCCCCTGTCACATCTTTTCACCCTCTACGTTTGCTCTTTCCCATTTCTATTACAAATACAGTTCCTTTAGAAAATGTGGAGAAATACAAGCTAATACAAAAGAAGCAAAGTTCCATTTGCCAGAAAGCCCCTTTCATTCCGTCCCTAAAATGACACATTGTGTTTCTTGTTTCTATAACAACACATTTAGAAATCTTGGGAAAGGACACGCAGAAGAACATAAAAGGAAAAAAAAAAGAATAAAAGTAACTCAGCAGGCTGAAATATCCTCTACCACATATGAAAAAAGTCTTCCTGTCATGTAAATCATTAAAACAGAAAAATATACAGTGATTCTCGTATTGAGCACTGGCTTTGAGAAAAAAGTTATTTTAACATGAGAATGATTAGTGGTGATGGAAATTTTTGAAACAGATTCCTAGAAATCACAGCTTTGGAGAGGACAGGATATTTTTTTAAATTCCTTTTTATAAAAAAAAATTCTTTCATCACACAGGAGGGGGAAAGACACTAGGATGGTTTGTATATAGATGTCCCCCCAAAGCATCATGCACTTGGGTGGGGCTTTTCAGAGCTGGCTAGATAGAGGAGTGTGATGCTGGGATTAAAGCTGTGTGGTACTAAGTTAGTCCACTGACTGGAATGAGCATAGGTCTGGTTGTGGCTGATGGCGTTGCTGAAGATTGAACTCCCACCCTGGGTAGGGGTGGTACCACCCCAAGGCTTGTAGCCTGGCTGTATAAAAGAGAAAGGGAGGCTCACTGCTGCTTGCTGCCTCCTGCCTGCCAGGCCACCCCAGCTGACCACAGACTGAAACCTCCACAAACTATGAACTGAAATACACATTTCCTCCTTTAACTTGTGAATGTCAGGTATTTTGTCTTGTCAGTGCAGAAAATTAACTAACATAGTCATAAAAAAAGTTACTTCCTAAGAAGGGCATCAAGAAGATAAGGAAATTAAGGAAAACAGCACGTATGAAAGAGACTGGGGATCTGGCCCACACTGCCAAAGGGCAAAGACCGCCCCAGGCAGAGGCTGACTGATGACAGAAGGGAAGGGTGAGCCTGAGCCCTGGAGCCGCCACCAGATGGCAGGCCCAGACCAGGGCACCTGCAAGGAGGCGCTGCCCAGCGAGGTGGACAAGTGTCAGTCTTCCAGGGCGCAGGCAGGTAAGGGAAGGCAAACCCCGGGGCAGAGCTTCAGGTGCCCCCAGCAGTGAGTGGGAGGCGATGCGACCAGAGCAGTGTCTAATGAGCCGCTTAGACCTCAGCGCATTCTCTTTCCTGCCCCGGGGATGCTCCTGTCATTCTAACCCGTGTCGCTTTCTGCTGTGTGCTGGCTGCACACAACTCCATCAGCTTTGGGTCAGAAAGGAACAACCAGAGGCGAACATATTGCGCAAGTTGAACAGCAGGATAATTGTATTCCAATTTACAGCTGCTACACAAAACAGCATGGAAGGGTCTCTCAGATGTAACAGTGAGGGAAAGAAGGCAGACACATTACGTGATTCCTCTTCCGTGAAGTTCAAAGTCAGGGAAGTTAGCCGATGGGGAGAGGAGGCAGGGCAGTGGTCCCTTTTTGGGGATGGCCCAGAATGGAAAGCGGGAAGGTTTTCTGGGATGGGCACTGATGTGTAAGTGCGGGGAGTACACGACTGTTCATTTGAGCAAACTCCTTAAGAGGAGCAAATAGGACTTTCAACTTTGCACTATAGTTGGGTTTACATTTGTATGTTAATAATAAAACACTGAATTAAGGAACAGGTTTTAGAGAATTAAGTACAGTCAAGAGGGTGGCAGTCTTGAACAAATAATCATTGTATGGTTACAGCTCCAAAGTAACTATGCTAATGTATTAATATCAAAATAAGATGCCTCACTTATAACACAGAAAAGGTAGAAGAAAGCTTTAAAAATTAAGTGCAACTGTGCTTATTTACTTGAAGGATTATGGCTTTTATATTTTGAGATTTTCAAGCACAGAATAATGAAAGGTGGAAAATTCTAAGGAGAGAACACATTTTCTTCCCATTTTCCACATCCTGCCTTTCTATTTAGCCCCACAATCCTTGAGGTTGTGGGACCACAACCAGGAAGGAGAGACTTCTTAATATTAGTAAGTGTACTGGGTAGTTGCGGTGGTGCACATCTGTAATCCCAGCACTGAGAGAGGGGCTGAGGCAGGATTGCTGAGTTCCAGGCCAGCCAGGGCTACGTAGTGAGCCACTGTCATGAAAAACCAACCAAACAACCAACCAGCTAACCAACCAACCAACTAACCAACCAAACAAGCAAGCAAACAAACCACCAAACAAGTGTGTGTCTCAGCTGCTGTGATAAAGAGTCTATCCGAGTCTCAGGAAGCTAAAATCTGTTTCAGCTCAGTTTTTGCCCAGTGTCCCATTCAGTTGATTCACTGCTTCCTGTGTTTGTTACTCAGTCTCTGACCTACCCCCCAAATGAGCACAGACAGCGAACTACTCCACTATGTCTAGGCAGGGACTGAAGAAATGTGTGTGCAGGGGAAACCTCAATCCCATAGTCTGTGACCATGACAGCAACACTTCAGTGTGCCAATCTAAATGGCTCTTATCACTAAGCTGCCTGCTGTATACTAGCAAGACAACTGCAAGCTGGTTTTCCCCCTCTATCATCCAAGGGAGACTTGTGGTTTGCTCTCCCTTCCTCATTCAAATGCTTAGTGCAAAAGGAAGGCAGGTTGTTGTTATCACAGGCCAGAATAAAGTTACCATGAGCAAGGAATGATTACCTGAGCATCGGAATTAAATTGTCCAAAACTGAAGAGCCGGGAGCGCAGTTCCAATTCCGCTGCCTTTTCCTCTTCTCGCAGGCAGTTCGCCTTCAGAATTTCCTTGTGCTCCAGCAGGGATTCTATATTGCTGTTTCTATTGCAAAAGAAGAAAGAGACCCCCTTGCCTGTAACACGTGGTTTAGTGAAATAACCACCAGCCAGGAGCTTCGGCGCTATCTGGAAAATGGATCAACACCCTGGTCTAGCGAGCCAAGAGGAGCGTGTTTGAAGACGTTGCTGAAGGACGCAGCTTTTCAAGTTGTGGTGAGGAAGAGAAATGCCCAGGGGCTGCTCCCACTGGAAGGTGTTTTCCCCTGCGCTGCATTTGTGGCGCCTGCAGGTTCCCCAAGAAAGCAGCGGAGCTGAAGTGTCAAGAGCCCCAGTTGTAATGTGACCTGTTAGGTGAGTGCGCTCAAATCTGGCTGACTAGCAGAGTATCTGTGGAGTGAGGGCAGGAAACAGAGGTCCCCGACTCCCCTGCAAAGACCCTGATGGTGTCTCAGAGAGACAGCCTGACATCGATTTCCTTTCCCTGCCTGCCTGCCCACCAGCGGCCCATCGGTTATGAGCTAAAGCCGCGGCCCCACACTCTGTAAAGCTGAGAAAGACACACTGTCCAAAGGATACAGTAGTGGTGATGCGTTATGACTCTGGGGTTCTTTCTGAACAAACCCGTTCGGTCTTCTTTTGCCCCCAGTGCCAGGGACCACCCCCAGAATTCCATGTACGATAGGCAAGCGTTCCACCACTGAGCTACATTCCTAGCTCTCAAATTTATTCATTGCAAAGTTTAATGTAGTGTGATCTGTTGTTTAAAAGGGTTTCCATCTTCTGACCCAAAAAACTTCCAACAAGATTCTACACATTTTTATAAATGGAGGTATAGGGATATCTTCTCTACAGCTTGAATTTTTCAAAATAATTCAAAATTTTAGAATTTTAGAACAGGAAAGAAGTCACCATGACCACTTCATTCCTAAACCCCCTGTAACAGCCCTAATATATTAATATATTCATCACAAAATCATGCTGTTAAACCCCAGGAAATAATTTTGCTGAGAGTCACAGCCAAGAAAAACAAATTTATTAGCATTCAAAGCACTGATTTGATTGTGGAAATGATAGCCAAGTGAAACCAGACTACACAAAAGTCAAGGGTAGCCTTTCAATTCTTTTTAGCCTTCTAAACTATCTTTTATTGTTACTGCTAAGGAAAATTTTTTTTGTCTTTTTCCTTTTTATCGGTACCGGGGATCGAACTCACGACTGCCTGCTTGCAAGGCAGGCGCTTATGCCGCTGAGCTAAATCTCCACCTCCAGGAAAATATTTTTTATTAGTTCTTATTTGTAATATGAACTAGTGATTCTCATTTTGGGGAACTGGTATATGCATATACCAATCTTTTTAAAAAATGTTTAAATTTTTAAAAAATTTATTTGAAAGAAAAAAGAAGACATAGGAAAGAAAAACAAAAAGCAAAAGAGACAAACAACAACAACCCCAAGACAATAACAGTATAGGTTTACAAAACAAGATGCTAGGAATTTGATGATGGTTGTAATACGGCATATTGTTACCTTCAAAAAGGTTGCTTAGAATAACAGATATAGACATGTAAAATTGATCTAATCATATGAATGTTAACTGTTCTTTTTCAATACCTAACACAATTAGTAGTATACTAATTTTAGCTATCATATGTGTATATATATGTGTGTATGAATTTGTGTCTTTTCCTTTTCCCTTTTTTCTTTCCTCCTTTCCTTTATCCCAACTACTTTTCCTCTTTGAGCAGTTTCTTACCCTTACGCGGTTTTATTGTAGATTTTGGATTGTATATCCTTTTTCAGTTTCTTACACTAGGAGACAACATGGTATTTACACATGTGAGCTTGCTTTATTTCACTTATGGGTATGGTCTCAGGTCATGTCCATTCATTTATAAAAGTCTTGATGCAATTTTCTTTATAGCTGAGTAGTACTCCATTATATAAAAATACCATGTATATATCAACCTTGATCCTTTCAATCCCTTTACCTCACTTTTTCATGTTGCTGGTCCCCTTACTTATCTCTGGGACTCGACCTTCACAGGGTTAGAACTGAACTAAAGTCAGTCTGTTCTGTGGAAATACACCTTGAACTTTTTACACTCATAGTGTGAAGTATAGTTATAAAAATTCCAGCCTAAATCCATAGAGACCATGAGGAAGAGCCCTCGTGAGTGGGTTGGACCCAGTCTTTGATCAGATATTGCTTTTCTTTTTTTTAAATAGGTACCAGGGACCAAACTCACGACCACACACTTGCAAGGCAGGCACTTACGCTGCTGAGCTAAATCCTCAGCCCCAATCAGATAGTGCTTAAAAGAACAAATCTACTTGTTTCCATTACTTACATTTTGTCCTGTATGATTTTTTCTCTTTTGTTTACCTCTTCAAGATTTTCATCTACATCTTGGGAATACTGGACCAAAGTCAGATTCTGCTCTTCCAGATTCGTGAGGACCTGAAGTAACTCTTCTGGTTCCTTGAAATAGATCTCTGGCAGCTAATGAATCAATAATGAAGAACAGAATTCACTTCCAAATATGCGCATGTGACTCACATAAATAATACTGTTGTTTCCAACACTGTGACAAAACACCTGAGAAAATCAGCTTTTCGAGGGGAAAGGTTTACTTTGGCAAGAGGCTTCAGAAGTTTTGGTGCAGCGGTCGCTTGGGCCTGCGGCTTGGGGCCTGTGGGTGCACTGGCCATCACGGAGCCAGCATGTGCTGAAGGAAGCCAAGACAGATGAAGACGCCTGGCCCCAACATCTTCTTAAGGACACCGCTAGAGACCTTTCTGCCCTCAGCCACACCTCTGAAAGGTTCTGCCATCTCCCGGGGACACCGTAAGGTGGGGACCAAGCTTTCAGTGCACGGCCAGCTGCTGATGAGGGAGATGGGCAGACTGTAAGGGAGCCTCCCGTTTCGCTGGGGGAGAGAGCTGGGGATGAGAGCAAGGAAGAGGGGAGGGGTAGGGAAAGAGGGACAAGGGGGGACACAGCAGGCCAGGAAACAAGGGCAGGGAATGGTGAGCGTGACAGGCAGGGGAAGGAACAGGAGAAAGACTGAGCTAAGTGAGGGTCACTCCTTCACCCAAAACCATTTTGCATTTCTCAAATTCTGAAGACTAAGTATCTATTACTTTAAATAAACGGTTTTTATTTGCATATCTGTGTTCATCATTATTTACAATCTCCAAGTGGTAGGAGCACCTGAATGTCCTCGGATACAGGTGTGGATAAACAGAATGTGAAATGTACACATCGGCACGTAATTCAGCCTTTAAAAAGGGAAATCCTAAAAAGTAAAAATAAATAAAAAAAGAGAATCCCATCTTATGCTACAATAGGAATGAGCTCTGAGATCATAATGCTAAGTGAAATAGACCAACCACAGAGACACAAATACCACGTGATTCCACTCATGTGAGATTCTAAAGCAGCCAATCACTTAGACACAGAAAATGACAGTTGCTTGGGGCGGGCAGAAGAAAAACAGGCATTGGATTCACACAGTTCCAGTTTGCAAGGTTAAAAGTTCCCGAGACCTTACTGCAAAACAAATACCATGTAGGTAACACTTCTGTACCCTTAAGATGGGTAAGGTGGTGAATTTAATGTTACGTAAAGTGAGTTAGAGGAATGACTGGATATTTTTCCTTTAAGTTTCTGCAGTTGTGTTTTGGTTGAGGTAAACACAAAATCAGCTTTACAGTAAGAGCATGGCATTTGTTGGAAGTCTATTTCTCATAAAGTTCAGTTATACAATACATGTTATACAATACAATACAGTTATACAATACAATACATCAATAAAATGACCAGTCACTATAAAGGGCTATTTTTATAGGAAGATTATAGCTTGGATATTTCTCCCAAATGACTATCTTCTTATAGACGTTTATTTTTTCAGAGATTGTCTGAAATTAATCGAACCAATTAGAGAGCAGCACTAAAATCCTGTTCCTTTCAGAAAACCTGTGGAATGTTTGGCATAGAAAATTTTAATCTTGTGAGTAGACGTGAACAACTGTACTTTTCAACAAACACAGTATTTAAATCAAGAAATACAGTCTGGTTACCAGTTCATAGTCGATGTCTTCATCTAGGAAGAACTCCAGGCTGTCTTCCGAACTGACACTTCCCGGCCGGCTGTTAGAGAAAAGAAACAAAGAAAAGTGAACAATTCTTTTTTTTTTTTTTTTTGTCTTTTTCCTTTTTATCGGTACCGGGGATCGAACTCACGACTGCCTGCTTGCAAGGCAGGCACTTATGCCGCTGAGCTAAACCTCCAGCCCCAAGTGAATAATTCTTCAACCATCACAACAGAGTGGCTTTCATTTCTAAACTGTCTCTGGAGCCTGACTGCAGCACAGGTCTTTGCGGCAGCCTGTTTAGCCTCCAACTGCTCATCGGGGAATAAATGAGCAAAACACATGAACGACAGGTATTTCACCAGGAGCCGTCCGGGTGAACACAAACGCGTAAGTGTTCAGTACCCCGGGTGCTGGGAAATGCCAATCCCAAGCGCACTGCCACTGAACGCTGTCAGAACAGTTAAAATTAAAAGACGGCAAAGTCATCAGGGGCTGGTGAGGGTGTGGAGCAGCTGGACTGCTCAGGCACTGCTGGTGGGCGTGCCCAATGGCACAGGCCATCCGGGAAGCAATTTGACAGTTTCTTCCAAAAACTACCCACCCACCCACTGCCAAGTGAGCCGTGCTTTCTGATGTTTATCGTAGAGAAATGAAAACTCTGTTCACGCAAAAAGTTAAGCAAATAAACGTCCAGCAACACGATTCACTGTGGCCCTGAGCTAGAATCAATGTGAATGTCCTCCAGTGGACAAATAGTTAAGTCAAAGCCTAGAACCCACGTCAGAGCCTCCTGCTGAGTTACGGGAAGGAACCTGGTGCCGAGGAACCAGCAACTTGGATGCATTTCCAGAGAATTATGCTTGGCCAAAAACCCCGAAGGCTGTACAGGACATGATTTTATCTCGGTAAGTGGCTGCCAGGGAGGAGGAAGTGGGTGTGGCTATGTAAAGGTGAGAGGAAGAACCCAGGGGTGGTGATCTCTTATTTGCTTGTGTCCACACCAACGTCCATGTTGTGACATCGTCCTAGTTATGCAAGATGCCAGCATTGAAGGAAACTGGGTCAGAGGCGCATGAGACCTGTCTGTATTATTTCCTATAATTGTATGTGAATTATTTCAAAATAAAAACAGTGATGGTTAAGCAGGGCATGGATGAGTGGCACATGCCTGTATTCCAGCACCTGGGAAGCTGAATCAGGAGGACTGCCTCGCACTCAAGGCCAGCCTGGGCTATGGTGACTTCAAGGCCAGCCTGAACTACATAGCAAGACACTGTCTCAAAAAATCAAAAATTTTTAAAAATGAAGGTGAAGTGCCACAGACATGGAACAATCCCAAAATTCCTAGAATTCACAGCAAAGTGTCTCTTGGTCTATAGTGACTGTCATGGACACGGGGAAGCAGGCTCAGACCCCTTCCTCTGGGATAAGGTACCTGGCCTGGGCACTCACATATTTTCTTAAGGATTCCTTGGGGCAACTGGGTTTAAGGACCAGTGAGAACGGAAGAAGCAAAAATAAATACTTCATGTGGTATCACAGCAATTTTGAAGAACATGGCGAAACTGCACATGAGCTAGTGTGGAGCTTAATAAACCACAGGCTGCGGATTCTGAGGGGCAAAAACCCAAGATGCATTGTCCAGCTGCAGATTCTTATCAAAGAATGCACACAGGAGACAGGGCTCAGTCGCCTCTGGAGTAGGTGAAAACGGGGTCCCCGACTGCGGAGCCTTTCACAACAGGTGTGGCTATCCGGTCTCTATGTGGAGGGAAGGGTAGAAGTTATTTTCTAAAAGCCATTGACAGTTTCTGGGAAAGGGAAGCAGAGACCGTACTTGGATGAGGGTGATTTCCCAGCGTCTGGGTTGAGAGTGGGCTTCTTGCGTAGCTTTCCTGTTCCAAATGTCCAGGTAAAATCCGTGCCATGGGGAAGGGGAGAGGCAAGAGAAACCACACATAATTAGAAATGAGTCACTGTTCTTTGGTACAACACCTTTTGGTGCAAACTGGCTTCACAGACCAAAAGAATTCACTTTGTTTTTCCATCAGTGGAGTGAACGCTCAGCCTACAACTCACACTGGGGCCATTTCTGTGCAGAGAAATTTTGCTGTTGGGCTTAACCCAACCACCACAGACACCTGCTGGATAAGGAGGAGAAGTCACCAAGAGTCAGCCTGCACTGAGGGTGACAAGCGCAGATGACTACAGGGTGGGGCAGTACCAGAGGGAAAAGGCCTCTGGGAACTAATGTCCACTAGAGAGGGCCCAGCCCACTGTGGGCAGTTCACTTGGGAAGAGCTGCCTGGCTTCTTCCCAAGAGTGACTTCCCCGGGTCACTGACCAGTGGCAGTCACTTGCAACAGGCCTGATTTCCTAAACCCTGGGAAGGGGATGTCATTACCGGAAGACAAGCCTGAGCCAGAAGAAAGAGGGGCCAGCTAGGAAGGACCTTGGAGCATGTAGTGGTATGGTCAGCAGGGCACGGCCCCTGTCCATTCAGCATAACTTGTGATAACATCAGGAGGAAACCCGAACTTTGGTGTGTGGGATTATGGGTGCTGTGGTGACCCTCCCTCCTGTCCTAGCTGAGCTTGCAGGGGCTCTACTCTGAGGCCCACACCTTCTATCGGGCAGGGAAGCCACACATCTCCACCCTTACCTGGGATCCTCTTTCTTATAGAGTCATCTGAAGGTAGTGTCTTCTCAGAACTTGCCAGGCTGCTGTCTGTTTTATTTGAAATTAATGGTAATTCTAGAAACAGGAGGTGAGAGAAAAAGAAGGATGGGGGTGAGGGGTGGGGAGACTTCTGAGGATCAGAGGTGTTGTCCAAACTTCCAAGGATGGAAATTAAAGATGGAGATCTTGTAACCAGTAAATGCAGTCTGTCCCTGGTAACGGCCGCCTCGGGTGTGGGCAGAATGGAAGAGAACAGATCGTGGGTACTGGGAGGTTCCCATTTTCAACCTCAGCCTGCCCGAGATGCTTCCTGGGCTCTCTGCATCTCCTGCCTAGAGAACAAATCTGGGAGGTCTAAATCTTGAGCTGTTAAATGCAAATCTGTCTCCATTTTCCTGTTAGATCTCTTTCTTCCCCAACACCTCACAAACATGACCTCATTCACACTCTGCGGTGGGCTGGGAAATGTTTATCAACCAGCTCTGTGCCAACAAATGTACCCAGCTTTGCAGTTCACCAGTGTCCATGGTGTGCATACTCAGTTCTTTACTGAGGACCCCCATCCCCTGGAATGCTCCCCGGCCTTCACGGGGCTCCTTGCATTGCAGTGGATGCTCAAAATAGTGTCCACATATTCGTGCATCTCACGTCCCTTCAGTTTTCCAGATTTTTTTCCCAGGAAGTAAGGTAAGTCTGTTCCTAGTTACCCCAATGTTCCTGGAAGTACCAGTCTTTTATTTGGATCTGTGGCTTCATTTTAATCATGCATTCAGTTCCTTTATATGATGGAATCGATCTCTGATTCATTAAACTGACCTCGGAATGCCACTACCATACTGTTGCAATTATTGGGACTCTGGGACAATATGTTATATAATATTTTAAAGGATTAGATAACATCCATCTATGACCTTCCTGATTCATCTTACAGATGACCCTTAGAATCATTATGTAAAGTTCTCCCCACTCTGATAACCCACTCTCTGACAAAGTTGTGTATCATTTTCCTTATGTCTTTTTCAAAACATAACATATTTTTCTATTTAAAGGCCTCCATGTCATAGTATTAAAGTTACTGTTGCTTTCTTAGATTTAGTTTCCTTGTATAGTTTCCAAATTTTAAAGTTCCTTTGTTTGTGTTAATATATAAATACATAGGCAAACATAAGATAAATTAATATGCTAATTTGTAATATGTAAAGTATAATTGACTTTGTGCCCATTTACTTTATAGAACATTACTAAGTCAAATAGGTTTTGAAATTTTTAAGGGGGAATTTCTAGATTGTCATGTTATCTGCAAATAATATATTTTCTCTTTTTTCCATGTGTATATTTATGGTTTTATTTCTGAAATTAACTTGAGTTTGAAATTAGTAATAGATAATAATAAGAGTAATAAGAATCTGTATTCTGGTTTGGTTTTTTAAATTTTTGACTTTAAATAAAAGTCATTGAAGTAGAATATTTTAGAATCGGAGATTCTTATTTAATTGAAATTAAGGACTGTAACTTACTTGTTAATAGTTTTGGAATAATGGATTGAATTTTTGGTATGTGTGATCTTTTTAGCGCTTGCTGGATTTGCCAATGTTTTGGAGACAGTTTCAGTAGGAAATATCCGTATTTCATGTATTCCTGAAGAAGGAATTCTGTGTTTGCTATTTCACTGTTCAAAAGAAACAAAGATATGGTTAGGTACACCTGTGTGAAAGCATACAGATTAAAAAAAAATTATACAATGTTCTTTTTATGATATATTTAAATGATAATATACTTATCAAAAATTATAAGTATGTTCGTAAAAATATAGGCTTCCCTAAGATGAGAAGAAAGTAGTCTGTGGAATGTTTATCTGAATAAAGAGTCATATGCACACTTTAAAAAGGCTGGTGATAGTTTTACCCTGTGTTTTGATTTTTGTGGAAAACGGTATGCTATTTAAGTTTTAGAATGAAGGAGCAATTAGAAGGTGGCAAAAGATGGTACCTAGATAAGTGAAGGAACCATACTAACACTTTGTGAGGGCCTTTTTTTTTTTATTGGTACCAGAGATCGAACTCACAACCATGTGCTTGCAGAGCAGGCGCTTATGCTGCTGAGCTATCCCCAGCCCCATGAAGACCTTTCATACACAGAGCAATTTGAAGGATGCAGTACCAGGCTGATTTCATTGTCAGCACAGCAGTTAAGGGTATGGGTTGGGAGTATCAAGCCAGCACTCAAGCCCAGCGGTGACGCCCAAGCTCTCACCGAAAATACCTAGAGCCTTCCCCCATCTTGACATTGCTTTACCATTGCCACGTTACAAAATGATTCCAGAAGGAATCTTTAAGGAAAGCCCACGGAAAGGGGCTGATTTTTCAGGATCTTCCATATTGTGAAGACAGCCTATCCATACACTCAGCTTCTGGTCTCTATTGGATCTGTCTTCCCTCAGCCCTGTTTTTGAGAGTGATAGCACAGGGTCAGTGAGAGGGCGATCCAGGTTTTAGGGGTCAGAAGATAGTGGGAGCCCCTCAGTTATTACCATACTGCTTTAGTTTTTGATAGAAATCCTCCCAGATGTGTCACAAAGAACACAGAGTGAAAATGGACTGGGATTGGATGGCTTCCATAGAAGGGCTTAAGAAGAGAAGGTGCCTTTCCCTCTGTAAACAGGTCCCCAGCCTGATCCCCAGCTAGCCTGCAGTGGAGGGCTTCCTTGGGTCCTCTTCCCATAAGGCGGGAAACGGTTGGCCTCCCTGGCTCTGTCACAATGTGTGTCCCATGCTCTTTTGAGCCTCTCTACAATAATGGAACATTAATGGGTAATAAACACATTGTTAGGCCAGGGTGCTCGGAGAATGTCCCCTGTGGGGCCAACGGGCATATGTACAGCACTTTATAGAAACACGAAGGCTGTTATTCTGGTTTTGCAAATATTCTTTAAGTAGACAGAAGCTTCTGCTTATATCATGGAGTACTAATTCTCCCTCCTGGAGCGCTTTCAACTTTAAGTTCCTAAAATAGAAGAGGCTGCTGTAGCCAGAATGTGTTTGAAATACACATTTTGTTACTGCATTGGGTTTCAGATAAACTACCATCCAGTTCATTTGCTGCATTTTAGACAAGCTATGGTCCTTCTTCCTCCGTAGAGTGTAGGAAGTCAAGGATGTGATTTCAGAGGAGACATGAACATTACATTATCAAGAATAGCTTAGTCTTAGCCCGATGCCAAGACAATAGTATGTTCTGGATCATGAAATTATTGGCCAATGATATTGACAGAAGCTTTTTAGATACTTAAAATTAATTCAAGTCAGTTCCCTTAACCATAGAAAGAAACAGGTTTGGAAAAAAGTGACCATTGATATAATAATGTTAATTCCAGCTCCTGTCCTGTGATTCTTCTCACTATAGATCTTATATTTTAAAAGCAGTACTTAATTTTACTAAGCATACACATCATATACTACCAATTGTAACTGTAATGCAGTGGTAAAACAAATCCCAGTTTCAGTGAGGTTAAAATGTGGAGGGAAATGTGTCTTAAAAGGAATAAGAGAGGGCGCTTGGAGAATTAGATGTTTACACCTAACATCAGTTTACTTTCTTTCAGCTGATTCCTTTGCTTCTACATCTTCTTCTACAAGTTACAGAACCTTTCCTGACAGCCACCATGAAGTAACACCCAGGCAGAGATGATCCTTTGCTACTTATTTAAAATCTGCTCACTCTCGTGGGATCATCAGCAAGGATTCTTCCCCATAGGTTCCCACACGGCTGTGGAAACCTGGTCCTGAAACGGTGGTGGCTCCTCTCACCTCTTCATTGCCTGTACCTCAATGCTGGCCTTCTTTAGCTCGTTTGTCATTTGGAGTTTGTTGATAGTTTCTTGGGCTGCACTGAAAAAGGAGCAAAGGCTTGTCAGTTGGTGGTGTTTTGTGTTGCGCGTGGGGGTGGCGGATTTGGCCGATGTGAAGACACTAACATTTTCATAGCATCTGCAGATCGCTGGTCATTTTCTCGAAGGAACTCTTCAAAGGCTAGTGTGTCATCTTGGAGCTTTTGTTCGGCTTTTTTGAGCTGCTTTTCCTTTAAAGTGATGTGTTTTTCAAGTTTTTTAATTGTATTTCTTTTGGTTAAGAGAGTGTACTAGAAATATTGAAAATAAAGATGTATCAATAACACTAGCAGGCAGTTCAAGTACATTTCAACATAATAAAGGGGAAATGAATTTCACAATAGGCAATTATTTGTATTAAAAGCAATACTTAGCTAAGTCTTAGGGCTTTTTATTTCACATTGCTTTGAAAGATGGTTAGAAGGGAGATAATTTCTTTCATTTACTTTTTTTCCCCCTCTTTTGAGACAAGGTCTTGCTACGCAGTTCAGCCTGGCCTTGAGGTCACTTTGTAGCCCAGGCTGGTCTCGAACTTGCAAACAATTCTCCTGCCTCAACCTCCTATGTGCTGAGATTATAGGAGTGCACCACCATGCCCAGCCCTCTCATTTACTTTTATGAAGAGACTTGGGTAATCCCCAAAATGACTGTGCCCCACAAGTCAAAATTATCTATAAATCTCTGAGCAGGGCTGTTATCACCTTTCAGTTCCTTGGGAAACTGGGCTGTGCGCTGCCACAAATTCTATCAGTGTCTCCCACAACAAGAAAGACCATGGGAGGATGCAGTTTTAACCCTGGCAGGCCAGTGATGTGTTCCTCTGAGCTGTTTAACCAGACCCAAAGAGGCCTGTTTACATGGTCTATTTATTTGACATAGATATCTATTTGATGTCTATCTATTTCTTTCAGTACAGACATAAGAATCCACTTGGATTCTGAATACCACACATGGAAAAAGAAATTACAAAGAAACAAAGTCATATGTGTTATAATATACTTGAATTTAAAATACAGAAGTGGGATAGCTTTAGGAAATTGCAACTAATACTAAGAGTTTCAGAGATCATAATAAAAATATTTCATCCATTACTTTACTTGTCATGTATTTATTGAGTGCTTATCATGTGCCAGGACTATGTGTGAACAGAGCAATGAACAAAATAAACATAACTGCTTTTGTAGAATGTCCATTCTAGGAGGGAAAGAGTCCACACAAGGAAAATGGAGTACCCGGGCAAAGCAGATGGTTGCCATTGTATGTAGAATAGCCAGTGAAATTCCATCAATGTAGAGGTAGGAAGCTAACCTTGGGGACCTCTGAGGGGGAAGGTTTCCCCAAGAAGGAAGAGCCAGAGGATGAGTGGTATCTCCCCGAATAGTATGGAGGCCATTGCAGAGTAAGGGGGAGGGTGTTAGGAAGGATCTCAAAGAGATCCAATCAATTCCTTGTGCAATTGTTTCCCTATTTTTAAATGTTTATTATGGTAAATGAACACATGTCACAATATATGAAATAATTGTTTTCAGGCCTGATTTCTGGTTGAAGTTTTGTGATGGTAAGATGTTATGGCTTGTGGCTAGATGGCCCCCAAAGCTTCATGTGGTCACAGGTGGAGCTTTTCAGAGGTGGCTGGATCTAGCAGGTGACGTTGGGATTACTTCGTGGCATGATGCTAGGATTAAGGGTGGGTAGAATGTGAGGGACAGAAAGCACTGTGGTAGTGCGAGGCTTGCTGCTTGCTGCCTTCTGCTTGCCCTGCTTTGCCATGAGCTGTTTCTCCTCTGCCCTGCCCACCTGCCTCAGGGCCAGCCAACTGCAAATGAAAACCTCTACAACTGTGAGCTAAATGAACCTTTCCTTTTTTAAGTGTTGGGTATTTTGTCTCAGCAGGGAGAAAAGAAACTAAAGCATAAGATAAAAGTCTTTGTTAATTTTATAAATGACCCCAACAGGGACCTGCTTCTTTCTTCTGGCAAGAGCAGGTAGTCAGAGGCGAAATTCTCAGAGTCTCCAGAGCACTTAGGTTTCCATCATATTCAGCTGAAGTTTCTAAATTAAATCGGGCCTCTGAAGTGCTTCCGTGATTATGGGAGAAAGAATTGGGAAAATCAAGAGAGTGGGAACAGACATCTTCTAGAACAACTTTCCTGATAGAATGCTAGAACGTGAACTCTCCATGGGTGAGATCTTTGTTTTGTTCACTGCTTGGCATGGGATAAGCATCCAACAAATATTTTTTGAGTAAATGAAAAAGAGTGAAGCAATCTGTTCAGCAATATATTGTGGACATAGAACAAACAATGTTATTATTATCGATACTATACAAAAAGTTTTCTGTTGGGTAATAGAAGAAATGAATTATGAGGGGCTCAGGATTTAGCTCAGCGGCATAAGCACCTGCCTTGCAAGCAGGCAGTTGTGAGTTCAATCCCCAGTACTGATAAAAAGGAAAAAGACAAAAAAAAAAAAAAAGAATTATGTTTACCTCCAGTAGAAACCTGTCTCTCTGGTCATTAATAAATTCATGGAGAGTCTTTTTTGTGTCTGCAGCTGCAAGGAACATTTCAAGAGATTTAGGTTCAGTTCATTATCCTTCAAAGATGTCATAAAAGTTATGGGTTAAAACTTATATGTATACACACACACACACATATACATATAGGTATGTATGTAACTGGGTTTAAAAAAACTGTACCTTACAATAAGGTTTTTCTTAAGCACTTGTAAGTTAAGTTAGCAATAGTAATTATCATTTATTTTGTATCTATCCATATTCCAGGCACTTTATTAAATGTTTTAAATATATCATTTAATCTTAATGACAACCCAAGTGAGGTAACTATTACTATCCCCTTTGTCTGCTTCCAGAAGTTTAGAGATGTCAGAATTCTCCAAGGTCATGTGGATGACAAGTGGCATCCGTCTCCTCAGCCTGACCTGCACAAACTGAGACTGAACTTTTGAATCTCAGTGCTTGGCTGATCTAGACATCAAACTGAAGTCCTCAGACACAGGGTTTTGGAGCAACCACAGACTAAAGTTACAACAGAATAAGAAAATAAGGCAACTAGTTTTACTGTGCAGAAAACTAAACAGGAAAACTAACAACGTCCTCTCATGGTTTCTTCTTCATTTTGGAAAATTATATTTATTCTGGACTTCAATGTTTGCATCATGAAGAATCAACAAAATGTGGTATGGAACAAAGTCTTTCAATAGCAATGTCAATCTAAATAAAAAATATTTTTTCCTGAATGACCAGTGAACTAGGGCCCTAAATCTTTCTGGGCCACATTCAGGCTCTACTTCTTACTAGTCAGGAATGATGAGTAATGTACTTTGCTTCTCCATGCCTCAGTTTCCTTATTTGTCCAACGAGGCTGCTAGTTGGTAGATTATATTAATGTCCCAAACCATCTGCTTCACCTGTCTGTGAGAAGGTTGTCTGCCTCCCTGGTTGATGTCTGGTGATTGGTTTGGTTGATGTCAGGTGTGGACTTGGTCTATGTTGCCTCCAAGGGGAAATTTAGAATCACCACTGATTTCTATTTTCGTTTGCTATAATCCTAGCTGGATTTCAGAAAAGCAATGTTCCTTCATTGACAAATCCAGGGAAAAGCACAAAACTTGGAAAGTGAGGGAGAATTCAAACCCCCGAGGTTGTAAACCACTGAAATTTAGGAGAGGCTCATAACCAGAGCATAATTAGGCCTAAGCAGCTGTGTTACTCAATTTCATAATGGGGTTGGGAGAAATGAGGCAATAGTCTGCAAAACTCAGCAACTTCTTAATAGTTATTAGCTATATTGCTTAAAAGATAAAATTAGAATGAATAATCATTTAATTATTTAAGGTCAGTAATGACAGCAGCAATGATTACTAGAGTTATTAACCAGCATTAATTGGGAGGTAACCAAGGACGAAGTTTGGAGACAGACTAGCGATTTGAATTCTGAATCCACTTAACATTTTAGGTGATTCAACCTCACTGAACCACTTTCATCAGATGTAAAGATGAGGCAGAAATATCTAACAGCTTTTTGGTGAGGATTAAATAAAATGCATATTAAAGTCATCAACACCCAGCACATAGGCATCCTCCTCATACTTCTTGGAAATTGTGTGTGATAGAAATCACCTACATTCATGAAAGCAGAGGCATCTAATGAGCCCCATGTATGTATCACCGACTCTGACATTAACAACGTTTTCCCAGTCTTATCTCTTGCTACCTCACATTGATCACTCTCTTATTAGAATATTTTAAAGAAAATAAAAACACTTGGATCATTTGGAGCATAAGTACTTTAGTACATAAGGCTACCTGACAAAACAGTTTTAAAACATAACTGTAACATTCTCACTTTTTGAAAAAAACAAGTGGAAAAGGCTACAGAAAAAATGATCTAATGATCTCCCAGGTATAAAAGGAAATGATGCTTAAAATCAAAGATAATAAAGACACAAATAAAAGAATAGATGATCTTAGGAAAAGATGGAAACAAAAAATGCCCAACGTAGGAGAGAAATGGAATCCATGGAACAGATCCAAGCAGAGGTCCAGGGGATTAAAACCTCCATTAAAAGTGTATGTAACAGATTGAATGAAGGACAAGATAGAATTTCAGATATTGAATTCAGAGTTTCAGCTAGTGATCATGAAAAGAAAGATATCTCAAAAACAAGAGACCATGAGAGATCAATCCAACAGCTGCAAGCAAAGCAAAGAAGAATAACACAAGATTGATGGGGGTCAATGAGAAAACCAGACACAGCACAAAGGCCATAGCAATCATAAACATATATGCACCTAATGCAGGAGCACCTGGCTATATAAGAGTTATTGGTAGACATGGAAAATCAAATGAGCAATACACAGTTGTAAGGGGAGACCTCAATACCCCAGGGTCACAGAGAGACAGATCAACTAGACAGAAAATCAACAAAGAAATATCAGAGCTGAACCAAACCTGTGAACCAGAGGAGTTAGTAGGAAGAAACCATACCCAGAAGCTGTGTGCCAGGAGCCCAAGCCCAGCATGCCCAGAAAAGAAGCCACACCCGGAGAATACAGGCCAGCAGCCTGGAGAGATCTGTTGAGCCCAGCGTGGGCTGGACAAGCAACCATGGCCCCGCTCCCCTGTGCCTCTCCACCACTCCAGGAACCCAGGATCAGAGGAACCCCAGTGCCGAGCCCAATCCACTACACCAGAGGACCACACCCAGTGCAGGAAGCACCTGGAATGCAGCAATGGGCTGATTCGGAGGAACACAGGAAAATGCCAAGAGAAAGGAGCAAAATGCAATCTCAGGCCTCCAGCCCACCCAGAACAAGTTCAGAAGACACAGGGATAGTAGAAATTAGAAGTCACACACCTGAAATTTCTGATTTCTTTCCAACCTCAGTCTGCCTGAGATACATCCTGGGCTCTGAGCATCTCTTGCTTACAGAACTAATCTAGGAGCTCATATTTACTTGATTAGATACAGGTGCAATTTACTCAAACATCTTGAAGAGTAGGTGGAAAGCACTCACTTTAGCTTTCATTTGGTCACTTGTGATGGTCCAGCCCAATGGAAAATAAATTTCACTCCCACACAACTGAGCACTATCACATGATTGAACTTTAGTTCAGGCTACTTTGATACAGTACTGGCGGGTGACACAGATGAGATTCTATCTTTTTATCCTAGTAAGACTCCCATAGCATGTTTCCCATTTGGGCTATGCTAGCTCTCTGGTGGATATTTCTACCCACACTCATATAATGAAGCTTTCTCCAAAGCAGCAGTGTTCCTCGACATCACAGCCCCCCACCATGTCCTAGGGATGAAAAGAGCAGCTGAGAGAGCCAGGTCTGTGACAACAGTGGCTGGGACAGTCTGTTCAGAGGTGGTGACTCCCAGTGCAAACTGATGCAGGGCTGCAGTTGTGCAGAGGCGGAGAGGACGCTTCTGTGCTGCAGATGAACTGATTTGTCACAACAGTCGCCTGAGTACTTTCTCTGATGATGACCTAGAAGTTTGCCACTGCATACAGAAAAACTAAAACAACTTCAGCTCCCACAGTGGGGCCCTGGCTTCTTTTACTCTCGTGTAGGTTTATTTTTTATCACAATGCTGGCTAAGAATGCAAGATTGAGGAGCAGGGGTTCCCATCCTAGAAATCGGAAACACAGTCTGAGGGAGAGGTCTTTATGTGAGAATTTCTAAACTGCCTGGTATCCATGGCAACTAGAGTCCCATTGGCCCTGGACAATGCCAAACCATTTCACCATTGCCTTTTCCATAGTTTGTCTTGCAGACATTACTCTTAAGACAAAGGAAATGTCAGTTATCTGCCAATTGTTTTTCCTGGTGATCTCGGAACTGTTGGAATCACAAGGATGTTTGAAGTCAGCTTCTTTGTGTAGAACTCTTCCTTAAATGTTTCAGGTACCACCTTAAATGTTCTTGGTGACTGTGGGTTTATCATTCTGCACAGGTGACTTGTGAGACTCAGGGTGGAGCCTGGATATACCCTAGTCTTTGACATCACTTGTTACGGTCTATTTTTTTTTTTTTTTTTTTTTGGTAACTTTACACGTCTCTAAGATCTTCGAAATCTCTTTAGATGGCATGCTTTGCTACACTAATTATTGAATTCCAATTTTTTATTCTAAGTGGATACTTGTTCTCTGAAGATTTTTTTCCTTTTATTTTGAGACAGGGTCTTGCTATACAGCCCAGGTTGGCCTTGAACTTGTGATCCTCCTGCCTCAGCTTCCCGAGTGCTGGGGTTACTGGTATGTAACTTGACTTTCTTTTCCTCCCGGCTTTGGGAACCAGAGAGGAGGAAACAGTTTAAATTATCATAGCAAATCCTGTATACTTGAGATGGGTCTGGCTATTGCTTCTTCCTTTAAAATTGGAAAAAGATCCATTTGGGGAAAGATTTTATGACTATCAGCCTTGTATCAGTCTCTTTAACATCATTAGCATCAGATTACTTGCTGCCTTATTTATATGCATGTCTTGATCTAGGAAATGCTCAGGGCGTGTTTGATAATCAGGGTGCCCACTCCCCCAGGGCAGTAACTGCCATCTTGTAGTATTTTATTATGTTGCCTTCTAGAATCATTAAAATCCTGGATATGTGAGTTCTATGAACAGTAAAGGCTTCTCCATCTGGAGAAACTTTCTACATCTAAAGCATGAAGGGCCCGAGCCGTTACCCTTACCCCACTTTAACACTGTATTATTTGATAATGATTGAAGTCTTGAGAGTCTCTAAAATGAGTAACAGTCTTTTGGGAAAAGGATGTTTTCTTATGTAAAACAGACTTTCTCCCACTCTCAACCTCTATGTGCAAAGACTTCCTCCACCATGGTGGGATGGATACTTTCTGTTTTTCAGAAAAGGACCCAAAACAAAATCAATGGTAAATATCCCAACCAATGTCCTTCAACAAAGAGCAATTTTGACTTACTTTCTGTTAATTTCAGAATAAGCATTGGATCCAGCCCCAGATTTTCCAATGAGACACCCTCTGTGTCAGGCTGGAAAGCTATTTTGCTTAGGTGTGAGCGACTCTTCATTCGGGATGAAAAAGTAGTCTTCTGGTGCACTTTCATGCTGCGGTTCATAAGTTTTTCCTGCACAAGTGGAAACGTTCCAAAGAATTATTTTAAGGTCCCAAGTGGAATGTTGTATTAGAAGAGTGATCATATAGAAAAATACCGTTTGCAACAATGCTATTAACATTAAACAAGTAATCTAACCTCTTATCTTTAAGGGAATGTGTTTGGTTTTCATTGTCTTGATGATGTAAAAAAAATTAAGCTTTACTAAACTGCACCTCACAAACTGGAGAATGTCCTGATGGCTTTATTTTCACAACTTTGTCATTCCCAAAAGATAGGTAAAATTTGGAGAGTCTAAGGGTTTGCTCTGAAGACGGAAAATTTGAGAGGAACTGAACCTCCACAGTGCGGTGTGGGTGTGTACCACGTGTGGTTCTGATTTCACTTGCATTTTCTCAATTTAATTCTGGGTTAAATTCAACAAAGCTACACAACATGTGCAAAAAGTCATCATGCAGTAGCATTTCTAGATATTTTCTTCATTCTAACTAGCGTGAAGAAGGTTGTATAATCAACCTGTGTCTCTGGGAAGAAAGGAAGTTAATTTCCTGAAATGCGAACCAGGTCATGTAGGCTCTGACCATGTAAGTAGTGAGACAAACCAGCAAGACCTGCAGGAGCGCTGGTCTCAGTACTGACTTAGTTTTACAAAATAATTCTAAATAATTCCACTTTTATCCCTGTTTCCCTGCCTGCTTCTTCCCCAGAACATACATAGACGTGGTCTTGGCCCTCTCCGCTTAGCAAACTGAACTGCTCTTGGAGGCTGAGCTCCTGTGATCTCAGTGAAGCCTCTGCACACCACCGCCATCATTACCACCACCACTTCTCTCGTCTCACTAGCAAAGGTAAGTGTGCTTTCTCTGTGTTTCCTTTGCAGGCTGCTGTTACTATAGTCCATCAACTCTGGGATGCCACTTATTGTAATATGTTGCTACTTTATGCATGGCTACCAACATAAGACACTATATCTATGTAAGCTAGATTCAATTTTAGAATGAAAAAAATGTGGCTTTTGGAATCAATGGCATAGGGTACTTGGTAATTGTTACATGGGTTGTTAAAGGTTTCTATGTCTTCCCCATTGGGTGGTGATCTTTGCAGTTCCCTGCTGTGTGCTAGAGGAGGCTGTGACCTGGCTTTGCCTTCACACTGTTTCCAGAACAGTGTGGGCAAACACCTTTTACCACATACTCCATAGAAGCTTGTGAGAACCATGAATAGGAGGACATAATTATAACATTAATTGTTCTAATTCCTTTCATGGAGCCTTACCTTTTTCTTGGCTTCCAACTCATTTTCTTTGTAAAGAAAGAGATCTCGGAAAAAGATCTTATAAGGCTTGTTCTTTTTGGTTGAGTCATCCTTTACACTATCTGCAAGAAAGAAAGACTTGTTTTTCTTCAGTTGACCAGAGTGATAAGGTTCTCAGCAGCCAGAGAAGTGTAAACAGGGCCACTGAGAAGGGAGGATGCAGACAGCCTTTGTCTCCCCAACTGGAAATGGAGATGCAGGTCTTGGATCTGTTGGGCCAGAGCCACCACGATTGTCTTTCCCGGGGAACCCAGTGTTTAGTGCTTCATGGGTGAATGAGCTGGTAAAATAAAGAGGCTTCTTTGAGAATAATGAGATCATATTTTGAGACATGGAGACACTGCCTCCTCTCTTCACTACAAATGTACTGAGCAGTGTCTTTACACCTCCACTTCTGCTGCAGGGCACACAGCCACTGCCCTTGTGGAATGCCTCAGTTCAAACCAGAGAGTCTTAAAAAGAAAGTCAATATTAACAAGTGCTGGTGAGGACATGGAGAAACTAGACCCTCTGATAAGACTGGGGGGGGGGCATAACATGGTGGAGCCACTTTGAGGCACAATCTGGTGGTTCCTTAAAAAGTTGAACATAGGGTTGCCATAGACCTCGGTAAATCTACCACAAGGTGTGTACTCCAAGGAAAGAAAACATACCTATGTCTACCTGAAAATATGTCCAAGAATGTTTAGTATTATTCATAATAGCTCAGATGACAATGAAACAAGTGTAGTGCTCAGGGCTGGAGGGGCACAGGTAGATGAGGGTGCAGGGTTTCTTTCTCAAGCAGTGGTGAAAATGTTCTAAAACCAGAGGAGGTGATGGAAGCTCACACCTATGAATGCACCTAAAAACCATGGGTTTGTATGGTTAATAAAAAAGACTAATTATTAATAAGAGTGACAAATGAGTTGTGTTTCTGCATAGATTTTTGGATCTTTATTTATTAAATCTGAAATGCTAAAAAGTCTTTCCTTCTCTTTTCTTAATTTATTTCTTGCTTTCCAATGCTCGAGGATGTGGTTGTGGGGAAAGAAACCTTTAAAGACCAATAGTTAAGACCAGGAGTCCTGGGAAAGATGCCCAAGGACACATTTCCCCACCCTGACCTCACATTCTCATTTTCCTGCACCTCACAAAAAGGCTCCAAGCCCTCTGAGCAGGAGGGGGCCAGTGAAGAAACTCTAGTTCTGGCTCAGGATCACTAGAATTACCCCGGCTCTGCTTTCAGAGATTCTGGTTTAAGTGACCAAGCCACCGTCAGCACTGGAATATTTTAGCTGTGCATGCTGGCACGTGCCTGTAATCCCAGCACTCTTAGAGGCTGAGGTAGGAGGATTACAAGTTTGTGCCCAGTTAGGGCATCTGAGCAATTTAGCAAGACCTTGTCTCAAAGAAAAAAAAAAATTTTAAAAAAGGAGCTGGAGATGCAGCTCAGTCTAAAGGCTCTGAGTTCAATCTCCAGTATTGCAAAGCACTGGGATATTTTGAGAGCCCCCTGAGTCAGGTGGCAGTAAGAGGGGGCCAGAGCAAAGAATTAGTGGACTGAAGGTCAAAGGCTGCCAATAAGTTGCCATTTGCCCAGGGATTCAGCTGGGGAGATGGAGGTGGCTGGGATTATAGAAATCCTAGAGATTCTATTTTGCTAGGCTAAATGTTTACGAGAGAAAAAGTTTCACAGTAAAAGTAACAAGACAATAAAGCATACTCGGGTTCGGATAGGAGGATATGATGGCCTTGGTGAGTGATTCTATAGTTCAGTAGGACAGTGAAACCCATTGGGTTGAAGATTGCGTGGTGTGCAGCTGTCCAGCTGATGGAGGACTAACGGAAGGAGGTAGGGAGCCCTCTGCTGGGTGGCATAGTATCTGGCCGGAGCACAAGGACATATGTTTACCTTGAAGCCCTGTGAGGCTCAGGCACCTAGGCCTTCTGATAAATGGAACAGCAGCAGTAGAGGGCGAGTCCAACCCGCAGGGCTCCAGGACAGCAGGACTGCAGGGGAGCCTGGCTAACAGCAGGGGGCGACAGAGGTTGAGGACCCACAGGCACTTGGGCCTGGACGGCTCTGATGCTTAACTTTGTGGGGTAACTTGGCTGGGCCAGAGGGTGCCTGGGCTAAACACAGTTGCTGGATGTGTGTGTGTGAGGGCATTTCCGGAGGTGGTGAGCATTTGAAACGGTGGACTTGGGAAAGTCAACTTTCCTCTCCAGGCCAGGAGAGTGTCCGATTCACAAGGGCTGGAGGAGAAGAAAAGGCCAAGAAAGGAAGGCCTTGTCCCTTTCTTTTCCAGCTCCCTGAGCGGGGACACCCCATCTCATCTCTTGCGCCCACACTGGCACTGACAGTGTGGGCTCCCCTGGTTCTGGGGCCTTTGATTTGAACTGAATTACACAACCAGCTCTGCTGGACTGTGGCTTGCAGTGAGACTCAGTCTTCAGAACCACGCGAGCCCATTTCTCATGATAAACTTCATTCCGCTTGGTTCTGCTTTTCAGGAGAACAATGCCTAAAACAGTGAGAGGGCCAGAGTCCGTGGACCTGTGCCCTCTCTCACCACTCTAGGCCAGACACAGACCCCAGACATCCCAGCACAGGCCATGCATGTCCTCCACACATGAGTCACCAGCAGGCTGGACACTTCTGTCCCAACCGAGTCTCGCTCAGCAAAGAGAAACCCTGCAAACCGAGTCTACATCCCACCCAGGTGTTTACCAGTCTGTAATTCCTGAGTTAAAATCTCCACCGACCAAATTTGAGTGCCCCGGAATTGACAGGATGATATTTTTCTCCCTTGAAGTCCAAATCCAAGTTCATTTGACTTACAGAGAAATGGGAGAGGGCTGAACTTCCACGCACCAAGAGTATCAGTTTCCTGTGGCTGCAGAGTGACCACAAAACCTAGCATCTTCCTTTTTTTCTGTTACTTGAACAAAATACCTGAGTTTGGGAAACCCTAAGTCCAGGGTGAACTCATCCTAAGATCTTTATCTTGATTTTTATCTACAAAGACACTTGTTTTTTCAAGTAAAGTCGGGCTCACAGGTTCCAGGCGCTAGAACATGGTGGATGATCATTTGTGGGGCCGCAGCACAACCCAGCACCAAATTTCCAGAATTATTAGCTCACTATGAGCACTAGCCCCAGCTAATCCTTCTTCCTATATTATTATTTTTTTTTTATTTTTTCGGTCCCGGGAATCAAACTCATGACCTCGCGTTTGCCAGGCAGCGTTGTGCTGCTGAGCTGTGCCCCCAGCTCTCCCTAAATTAGTTTCCTGGTCACATGGGCCTGGGACACCATTACACAAGCAGGTAGCTTAAGACACCAGAATTCATTCCCGCACAGTTCTGGAGGCTCCGAATCCAAAGTCCAGGTGTTGCTGTGCTGTGTGTAGAGGCCCTGAGGGAGAATCTAGTCCATGACTTTCTTCCTGCTTCCGGTGACCGCCAGCAATTCCTCTGCCTCCACCTTTGTGCATCTGAGCCTCAGACCTCCTCTCTGTTCTCTTACAAGGATGCCAGTTGCTCGGTTTGAGGCATATCCTGAATTCAAGGTGCGGTCATCTCAGGGTCCTCACCTAATCACTTCTGAAAATACCCCTTTCTGAAGAAGTTCATGTTTCCGGCTCTGGATGGACACATCTCAGGGCCACACTCAACCTATCCCACCGCCCCAGACCCCAGCGTGCACCAGATTCCGCCACAGCCTCCTGCCTCTCCAGAGCCTCCTTCTGTTGCTCTTCAATCAGCTGACCCCGGGCCAGCCTCCCCCCAGCACCCTATTTTGGATTAGGTTCTTCTGAGTTCCCCAAGTGAGACTCTATTCCCCGAACGCTGCCTATGGTAATCCCATTACACTCATCTCCGGGCTGCTTTGTGGGTCCTTGCCATACTAATCCCCCGCCTTGGGTAGAGTCCTTCTCTTCCCTGCCTCAGTCTATCAGTTTCCTGAGGCTGCTATAAGCAATCACCTAAACCCAAGTGGCTTAAAATTATTTAGTGTCTTACCCTGTGGGGCTCAGAAGTCTGGAACAAGACTTATCAAATCAAGATGTTGTCAGGGTTGTCTCCCCTCTGGAGGCCACACAGGGACTCTTCCCCAGCCTTCAGAGGCTGCCCGTATCCCTTGACTCGTGGCCCCTGCTCCAGCCTCCAAGTGCATCCCCCCCGCCTCTGCTTCCATTATCACAGCCCCTCCTCTGCCCAGGCCCTTTCTCCTCTCTCTTAGAGACACCACCAGGTCCACTGGATCCTCAGATAGGCCAGGGCAGCCTTCCCATCTCCAGAGTTTTTGCTTAATAACCTTGGCAAAGTCCACCGACATGAAAGATAATCTTTTCACAGGTGCTGGGGTTAGACATGCTTGGGGATTTTAGTCTGTCACACTCACTCAGCCCCACTTCTTTCTTCAGCTTTGACCCGTACTGACACTCTTTGTCTGGTCCTAATTCTTTCATCCACTTGGTCAAGAAACATCTAGAAAGAGTCTGCTATGTGCCAGGCACTGTTTCAGGCACTGATGATGCCCTGTGTGCAAACAAAGACGCCTGTTCTTGGGGACCTCACATTGAGGTGAGGTGCGTGTGTATGTGCATGTGTGTATTGGTAATAGCCAATAAAAATATATAGTAGGTGATTTTACAACATGTTACAAGCTAACAAAATTCTGGGGGGAAATAAGCAGTAAGGGTAAGTGATTTTTGAGGCAGTGGTGGTATGGACTCCATTCAGGGTGTTTGGAGGATAACCAGGTGGGTATCTGGGGAGGAGTAAGTCCTGGCTGTGCTAATAGTCAGTGTAAAGGCCCTGGGGCAGGTCTGGGCCTGGTGTGCGTGCAGGAGAGAGAAAGGAGGGTTCTGTGTCTGGAGTGGAGTGAATGAGCTGGGCTGGGGCAGAGAGGCAGACGGTCTAGGGTCCAGACCCAGTGGGGGACCCTGGGGGACCCTGAAGAGGGGAATGATGTGATCCACCCACTTAATTCTGTGCAGGTTGATGAGAACTGACTCAGAGTGAGGCAGTCAGGGTTGCATCCAGAGTACTTCAGGTGAGAGCTGCTGGTGGCTGAGCCAGGCGGTAGGAGCAGAGGTGGGGGAGGTGGCTGGGCTCTGGGGACATCAGGAAGGACGGCCAGCACAGTCCCTAGGGCACCGTTTCTCCTCTCTCTCCCTCTTTCTCCCTTTCCTTCCCTCCCTCCATCCTTGTTTCCTTTCCTTTCTTCTTCAGTTCCTTCCTTCCCTCTCCGTACCTCAAAAAATAATACTCCTAATGTGTTTAAGGCTCTATTGCTACGCATTTTCTCTTAGTTGCAGAGGAACATGTTAATTCTAAACACAGAGAGACTCAAATTGGCCTCCAAAGTTTATTAAGCACTGTCACTTGGGACACACTTGGGGTCATCCAGTTAAATTTTTATCAAATTTGTAAGTAAAAGCAAAGTTATTTCTTGTATACGAATAAATTCCAATTTCACGCACGTTTATAAAGAATGAGGAGGGTAAGGAGGGGAGCGTGGTACAGAGGAGAAGGCAGACTTTGCTGAAGTTCAGCTGTTCATGTTCTTCATGACGACAAATAATTCACTGTCATGAGCCACAGCAGCAATGTAGCTAAGTAGGACAACTTTGTGCACTGCTGATTTGAAGCTTACTTAAATTAAAAAACAGAGCAGAATCTCCTCTGCAGGCAGTCTGTAAAGTCCTCGCACCTGTACTTGTGGGGTACTGTTCTCCTTTGCTATCTGAATCCCCTTGGAGGCTAACAGTACTGGGCACGAAGCAAGAGCTCAAGCATTAACTTCTTACCTTCAAAATTCACTGATGCCTTCAAAAACTGTGATGACATCTTGTCTCTTGGTCCTGTCCAAATAAAAGGAAGCACGTCTTAAAAAATTCTGTGAGCATCGTATAAAGAAGCTGATTGCAAAGCTTTTCTGGCTTTGCAAACAGTACACGCACAAACTCTCTGACCCAGCAACCCCAGTTCTAGGAATTTATCTCAAAAAAATCAGACATGCAGGAAATAATGTTTTTCAGTATCATTTAATAAACAGGGAGTTGATTAAATAACTATGGTAGCACCATAAGATAGATTGCCACATGGCCTATAAAACAATGTTGTCACTATTTAGCTATAGTATATTTTTAAAAAGCGACTATTTTGAGAACCAACTATTTTGAGAGTAGAAACAGTGTGTAAAAAATGCATGCAAAGAACCAAGCGTTGTCTACAACGCTGCTCACCAGTCATTACTAGAGGTCACTTCTGATTTGGTACAACCTTCCTTTTGTTCTGCTCAGGTTTGGGGTTAGGGTTAGGTGATTGAGATACTCACTTTGGCTGTAAAATGTAAGCAACTGCCAAAACAACAACTTACTTATGAAGGTAAATAACAGGCAAATGAACTAATTTTTAAATTCCACACCAATGCAGGGAAGATGTACCATGACGCTGTAGTTTAGACTTGGTCCTCAAGGTGGCGCTGTGAGAAGTGGGGGACCCTTACAAGCCAGGACCCCGTGGGAGGATTTTAGGTCACTGAGGATTCCCTGTAGGGAGATTAGGGGACCCCGTCTCTTCTGCTTCCTCATCTTTTGCGTCCCAGCCAGGAGCAGAGCAGTTTTGCTCCACTACTCACGCCCACCGTGGTGTTATCAACCCAGGCTACTAGCATGGAGCCAGCGGACCCTGCACTGGGTCCAAAACCGGCAGCCAAAACAGACCTCTCTTTTACTTGACTCTCTCAGGTATTTTGTCATAGTGACAGAAGACTAACTGACAAAACAAAATTTCAAATGGCACTGACTTTTGTCAGATAAATATCAAAATTTTGAATGTAGAAAGGAATTGATTGCACTTGTGTGACCCTCAGAGTCAGGGCCTTGGCTGCTTCACCCTGATTCTGGCCCACAAAGCCCCCCAGCACTGGGAATTTGGCCCAGAGCCTTACACCAAACATGCTCCACTTCTAAATTACACCTCCAGCCCTTTTTCTTTTTACTCTCCCTCTCCTTCCTTCCTTCTTTCCTTCCTCTCATCTCCTCCCACCTTTCCTTTTTAGGACACGGTCTCACTGGGTAGCTCAAGCTGGGTTTTTTTTTTTTTTTTTTATTAAAGAGAACAAAAGAAAACAGAATGAAACAAAGCAAATCAGAACAGGAAAATGCAAACAACACAGCACTTCACAACGAAACAACTGGACATCAACAGTAGCTAACATAATGTCTCTTTCCTTTGAAATAGTTGAGCATACCTTTACACACAATCATATCAAACATAACAATATAGTAAAAAACATTCAAAAGAATGAAAGCATTACAGGACTCAAAACCAAATAACAGGAAATGAACAAGGTTGTTATAAGACCTCATTTTCCTCAAAAAATTTGCCTTTATAACATCACACATAATAAAATCAAATAAAACACAACAGGATAGAACCAATCAAAACAGAAGAACAAAAGCACGGTGGGACTTCAAAACAAGATGATAGTAAATCAGCAATAGCTACTATAATGTCTTGTTTTCTTCAAAGTAGCGTTCATACCATCTCACATAATAAAATCAAACAAAACAAGATAAAATCAGACCAATGAATGAAGGCATTATAAGACTTCAAAACAATATAATAGGAAACCATGATTACCATAATATTTCCCATTATATTCAAAATAGCTGCTCTTACCATCTGAAAACATAAAATCTAACAAAAGACAGAACAAAGCCAAACCTAATAAAATTATGTAAACAATGCAAGAGCTCAAGATAAGACAATAAGGGGCTGGAGATTTAGCTCAGCAGCATAAGCGCCTGCCTTGCAAGCAGGCGGTCGTGAGTTCGATCCCTGGTACCGATAAAAAGGAAAAAGACCAAAAAAAAAAAAAAAAAAAAAGACAACAAAGTAAGAAGTTGACAGTAGTTTCCACCTTTCCCTCCCTTTGCTCTTTTTAAAAATTTTATTTAAAGACTAAACCAAACAGAAAATGGGTAGGAAAAATACATACTTTCAAAGAAAGAATAAACAGTAAGAAATCACTAGTTGATGTTTACCCCCAAGCTGGTTTTAAACCTGTAGTCCTTCTGCCTCAGGCTTCTAAGCAGATTGCAGACATGCACTACCATAGATCTTATCTTTATTTAAAATGTTCACATTTTGTTCATCCTGGACTTATTGCATCACTTTTCATTTTCTGGAAATACTGAATTAAAATTATTGGTTATTTTGATTCCTGAGTTTTTTGCTTCTCCATCAAAAAAAAATTTTTTTTGCCTCAGGCAAGTACCTCCCTTGCTACATTAATTCTTAATCTGATTTCTATATTTTGGGAATATCACTTAGATTCCTCAAAGAGCTTGTATAACTTTTACGAGAAGAGTTTAAAAATACATGCATTTGGAGGGGAAAAGCACTCAGGGGTTTAAAAAGAAAAGTGCACCATGACAGGAGCAAAGAAATGTTGCATTGTATTTTAGGTTGGCTGTTTAAAGTTTATTCCTCAATAATTTCAAAGAGCCATGTTTAAGACCTAAATGTTCCAGAAGCGTAAGAGTAAGTAATTAAGAACACAGACTTTGGAGTTGAAGAAGCCTGATTTTGAATTTGGTCTGCATTTACAGATGAGTAAGCAAGCTCAGTTACTGTTCAAAAATATTTATTGAGTACCTACTGTGTGTCAGGTACTGTTCTAAAGTATGGGAGGCAGATCCTCCAAAAAGACAAGACTAAAATCCATTGTTCTCACAGAGCCTCCAGCCTCAGCCCTCCAGAATGCTGGGATTACAGGCTGTACCACCACTCCCAGCTAAAACTGAAGTTTTATAACATATAATCCTAAAGCTCAAGAGTGACACCAAATCAAATCACCAACAGCAGCCAAGCATGGTGGCACACAGCTGTAATCCTGCACTCAGGAGGCTGAGGAACAGAGATCCCCATGAGTTCAAGGCCAGACTGAACTACATAGTGAGAGCCTGTCTCAAGCAAACCAAAGAAACAAACAAAAAATGACCAACGACACTGTCTACCACATATGCTTAGAAGGAGTTTGTGTTTGGTTTTCATACCCTTTCTACAACCCCGAGAGACAGATTTCTAGATTCGCTCGGTGTGGCACAGGAACCATCTCTGCATCCATGTAAGGACCTGATCAGGTTCCCTCTGACCCAAAGCCTTTTCCTCCTTCTCCACCTGTTCCTCGCACCCCTTGGACAGTGCTGGGAGGAGAGACAGGGAGCTGTGTCCCTGTGAGGTGCACAGATTCCAGAGCCAGCAGTTTTTTGTTTACCTGAAAGTCAGGAGCTGCTAGGTCCTTTGCGGGCTCAAAGGCCGCCTCTCATTAGTTCAGCGGCAAAGCACAAGGTGAGAATCCTTTCCTCTTGACCTCTACAACCCTGCTGGGGTCAAGTTTCAGGTGGACTTCCCTGTTGACTCCCCCTTTTGCAAACTGAAAACACGAACTTGGAGATCAACAGGAAGAACAGAGAGAGTTTGCAAACGACAGTCATGTGATATAAAGATTCCTTTGTAACCTAAGATGTATTAAGAGATACTTTTTTTCCCCCTTGTCCCAGTACTAGGAATTGAACCCAGCCCCCCACCTTATTCATTTATTTTTCAATTTTAAAACAGTTGTTGCTAAGTCATTAACCTACCCAGGCTGGGCTTAAACTTGTGATCTTTCTGCCTCAGCCTCCCAGAGTGTTAAGAATATAGGTGTGCACCAACTGTGCCTAGCCAAGATGCTGGTTATCGCTAAGGGAAAGTGTATTGCCCTAAACTTTCAGTTACTATCAAAAGCAACCAATGAGGAGAGAAATATGTCTGATCCTTCCTGTTTCTGCAATCCTCTTTTTTGCAAATGCATGTCAGAGAGTAGGACCATGGATCAAAAACACTCACAAACATAAATGACCATAGAGTAAAAAGAAAATCATTGCTTTAGACTTGCCAAGCACCTGTAATCTGGAAGTACAGTACACGGTATATACTCTGACGTCAGTCAGGAGAGAGACTAGTACAGCTGGCTCAAATACAACCCTTAATCTTAAGCAGAAAAACATAAGGTTAAAATAAACTACTACTACTGCCTATGACTGTCCTCATTTAGAACAGGCACTGGGCTAAGTGACTTACTTTAGGGGCCAAACAAACTGTAAAGTAGAAACAATTATGTCTGTGATAAGGGTAAGGAAACCGGCTCAGAGAAATGCTAAGTGAATTACATGAGATCGACAGCTCATAAGCAGGAACATGAAAAGCGAATTGAATTCTGAAGCCTTCCATCTATCCGTAATTTTTAACCCATCCTTTACTTACACAGTACTTGCATAAATCTGCAGATGTGCCTATAATTGCAAAATATAAGTCTTTAACAGAAATTTTAGAAAACCTTAATATTTCTCTATAAAGTTGTGATTTTGTTTCTATTGCTCACCATTTCAACTTTTATTTTTTCTTTTCTTTTCTTTTTTTTTTTTTTTTTTTTTTTTTTTTGGTACCAGCAACCGAACTCAGGGCCTGGCACTTGCCAGGCAGACGCTTATGCCACTGAGCTAAATCCCTGGCTCTACTTTTGATATATATGCACATATAGACATACATATCCTTTCAAGAACTCACACACACACACACACACACACACACACACACACACACACGTCTGTGATTGTGCAGCTGAGCCCCGAGTAATCCTTTGGTTATTTTTTTCTGCTTGGTGTCTTTGCATTTAACTCTTTCCTGTTTTCTCCCCTTCTCCTTAGCTCAGCTTTATAGGGTGCAGCACGATGCCAAAGAATATTCTTTAAACGCGTTCCTCTAAAGGCGTGTTTGCTATCTGTTCCTAATTTTAAAATGACACCGAAATTAACTACCTTTTCTATTTTGCGTTTTGCTAATGTCCACTTTTCTGTCCTTATCCGTTTCTTTTTTTTTTTCCAGTTCCGTTTGCAGCACACAGTTCCTCGTGTGGGGTTCGTACACGGCTAACACATCTTAATTCCTTTTTAAAATCATCTTTCCCTCCCTCCTTAGTCCCCCTCCCCATGTGAGGAAGATGTGCCCCCACTTTCTGCTAGCATCGGGCTTTATTTTGCTTTTTATTTATAATTTGGATTTTCACAGAAGACAGACCCTGAGCTGTTCAGGCTCCTGGGTGTCATTTACTGTATTTCACTTTGCGGCTTCTTTTTTATGGCAGAGCTGAGCGCTGCCGCTGGCTTTGTAGGTTGAACCACAACACTGAGCTTCTTCTGATTTTAAAAAACACCAGGCGAGGCGAATGAATGACTCCAAAACCCAGCCTCTCAGGGGGTCTGCGGGGCAGGGGAGGAGGAGCCCCCTCTGTCCCGCCCGCCCACCCGCGCCTCCGGCTCCCCTGCGGGTCCCGCCCGCTTCACCTCCGCGAGTTCGGATCCCGGGGGCCCAGGTCCAACCTGTCCTTACGCAGGCTCTGGGGAGGAAGCGTGCGCTGGCTCCGACGGTGCCTTGTGTGCTCTATCCGGCCCCGGCCCTCGTCCCCTTCATCCTGGCGACGGGATGGGAGCGCATCCTACAGCGGATGATCGATCAGGCCAACGGAAGTGTGCGCGGGACCCGCACCCGGTTCGGGGCGCGCGGACCCCAGCGCCGCCCCTCCCCCTGCCCCAGGGCGGGGTCCTCATCCCGGGTCTGCCCAGGGCACGGTGCCCACCCAACCCTGCTAACCCGCTCTGGGGGCCCCAGCAGCACCCCGGGGCAGAGCTCCTTTCTCCCCCAGGTTTACAGTGCTCTTATTTTTGTTAGACCGGGTTACACTCGTAGGGTGTACCCTTAGTAGAGTTACACTGCTCGTGGGGAGAGGGCGCAGTTACGCCTTTATTTCTCCTCCCCTTCCTACAGCCCTCCGTCCCTTCCTGCCCTAGGAAGCTCTGTCTCTGTTTCCTACTGTCTTTTTCTTTTCCTCTTATTTATACTTTGGTTTTCAAAAAGAAAGACCACGCAGTATTTAAGCCTGTGCGTCTGAGTTACTTAACACTGCGGTCTCAAGGTGCATTTATTTCCCTACAAATGACTCAAGTCTATCCTTCTTTCCGGCCGAGTAGTTCTCCGTTGTCTATAAATGACACATTTTCCCGCTCTGTCCCCACCCCGGCTCCGCGGGTCACCTGTGCAGCGGTCCCCCCAACCCCACCCCAGCCGATCCCTCGGGCGCCCTGGCCTCGGCGACCTTCTGCTCCGATCACCTCTCCGGGTGATCGCGCGCCCTTTGCCTTTCTCCCCCGGTACAGGTACAAAGGACACACCCGCGGGGTCACAGGGCGGAGGCCACGAGCGCCCGCCTTCCAGGCTCGCGGAGCACGGGGACCGAACACCCTAGAGACTGCACCGGCGCCATGGCGAGCGGCCACCGCCTCCTGCTGGAGAACGCGCGGCAGGCGGTGCTGGTGAGCGCGCGCGGAGAGCGCTTCCTGGCCGGGGACGCGGCGCGCGAGCTCGCGGTGCTCCAGGACGCCAGCCTCGTGGTGGGCGCGTAAGTGGGGCGCCGAAGGGCCGGTCTGCAGCTCGTGCTCGCGGGGACCCGGCTGAACGCTTCCAGCAGCCTGCGCGCACAGCGGCGAGCCTGCCTTTGCGCACCGGTTCCTGGACTGATTGGGGGGCACTGATCTGGGTGTTTTAGGCTGAGTATCCCATTTAGACGCTTCTGGATGCAATTTCCCCTGGTTAACTGCCATTGTCTAATCATTAGAAGGGACTGGGGTCTCCTCCAGTGTTTCCTAAAATGTGATGGGGGTGGCTATTTCTCTTTTTTATCTCCCCTCCCCTCCCCTCCTCTCCCTCTCCTCCCCTCCCCTCCCCTCCCCTCCCCTCGCCTCTCTCATCCCCACCCCACCTTGAGTCAGGGTCTCACTGTGTAGTTTAGGCTGGCCTTGAACTCACCATGTAGCGTAGGCTGGCCTTCAACTCATGGGACTCTTCCTTCCTCAGCCTCCAGAGGGCTGGGATTACAGGCGTGTGCCACCGTGCCTGGAGGCTGTTTCTCTTTTTAAAATCAATATCTGATTCCATTTCCTGACTGAAGATCTTTTACTCAACCACTCCGGGGAAGGGGTTCAGAGAACTGAATTTTTAACAAACTCCTCTTGTGTACTGTGATACACAGGCTGAGGTCTGAGAACTGGAAAACAGTTAGATGGTAGCTTGGGGAGGTGAAAGTCAGGATTTGGCCTCGGTGAAGGAGGTGTTATTTTCCGGTATTATCTGTTAGCTTTTCAGCGTCATGTCAGGCGTGGAAAAAACAACAGCCAAAAACTGGGATAGCAGCCTGGGGTAGGAATGGGCACTGGGTGTGAATTTGTACCCCAGAGCCACAGGGCACCGCAATGGCATCAAAGGTCACAAACAGACTCGCTTATCTCCAGCTGCTTGACATTGTGTAAAAGCCCAGCTTTTAGGGACTCTGGGTTTGTTTGTTTTTAGTTAATATAGGAATGACACTGTTTTCTGCCGTTGTCAAAAATGTATTAAAATCGGTCAGAATAGCACACTTGCTTAGCAAGTTGAGAAAATATCTACGTTAGAGAATGTGATCCACAGAAATCAGTAATCCTACAGGCATGCAGCTTGGATTCCATGACTTGTGTTCCATTTTTAGATTCGCATGAAAACAACTGAAAAGAGGGAGAAAAAAAGGCAGGAGTTTGCTTGTGATCGGAAGTGATGTTTGCTTGGTTGCCTCTGCCACACGGTTCATAGATTTTGTTCCTTTTACTATTTCACAGTATATTTATGAAATATTCAGAACATTGCTGCTCACAAACAGTTAGTTGAATTTGGGATGGGGTTGTTTTTTATTTCACTATCATCATTTTGTACACGTGGTAAAGAATGAAATTGAGATAGTTATCCAGTGATTCGAGTTGCTTTGAATGTGTTTTCTGCCTTTATTATATGACCTTTCCAAGGAAACAGTGTTTTAGGGGTGGCAGGAGTAGGCAGTTACGTCATTTTTCTTACGGAGAACCTGTGTGTTCAAAGGCAGCTGGATCCTGCTCCTGTTTCGGTAGACAAGGAAGAGAAAAGCTGAGAGGAAAGGGGTGTGTGCACAGCGATGATGCTGAGGGCTGGAAGAAAGTTCCAGAAATGGAACTAGGCTCTGAAAATGTGCTCTGATTAGCATGAACCTCAGCCCGATCAAGTGCTAGTTAATTTCTCATAGGCTCCAGAAAATGACTCCTGGAAAAGAAAATGCCTTGAGGATTTCAAAAACTTTCCCTTCTGAAAAATCTCGGTGGTTATCTGCCATGGGGTCTGAATTCCACCACTGTGTTCAGTCACTTGGGCTTTGAAGGTAACTTATTCTTATATTACCTTCATATCTGTGTGTGGAAGTTGTAAGTAATCTTGGGGAAGCTTCTGAGTCTGTCACTAAATGGTAGAAGAGAAGCACAAACTGGTGCCTCCTTCCCTTTTTTAGTTTTTTAGGACAGGGTCTCCTTATGCAGTTCAGGCTGGCCTCGAACCCATGAACTCATAGTGATCCTCCTGCCTCAGCCTCCCCAGTGCCTGGATTACAGGCATGCACCACCATGCCTGGCAATCCTCCCTCCTTTAAAGTGCCCATTCCAAAGGCTAAGGCCAAGATGAGAAATGGACAAAATAGGAATGAAAATACAGATGTATTCACAGGGACTGTGTTTTAGCACTTCAGAGGAGACAGGCTAGATGGAAGATGTTGACGCGAAAGCTGTTTTGTCTCTCTGAGATCAGTGAAAGAGTCAGGTCGAAAGTGAACCTCAAAAAAAGGCAGGACCCTTTCATTCATGCATCAGTCATGGACTGTGCTTGGGTTTGGGGACGGAAATAGGACTACGACTGGGTCCTGCCCTGAAAGAGCTGAATCTCTGCGAGACAGGATGCAGGAAGAGACGGTTAGGACACAGTAGTTAAGTGCGCCGGTGGGGCTTGGCAGAAGGCTAAGGACCACCTAACCAATGGCGGGGTGTCAGATTCATCCATCTATAAAAAAAGAGCAGCAGTTTTTAGATGTTAGTGACCGCAGTGGTCCGTGTGTGAATTCTCAGCTTTCTCAGGTCACCTTGAGAGCCGCTGTCAGAAGTGTTGTTCTCCCTAAATGATCCTCACTGCTGTTCAGTGAGGTTGAAGAATTCTAAAGAACCTTCTAGAAGCAGTAAAGGCAATCAGTGCTGATTGCCTTTACTGCTTCTAGAAGGTTCTTTAGAATTTTTCTTCTCATAACAAAGTCAAACAACAATAGTACATCCCTGTTTGTCCTCCTTTAAAAAGTCTCCCTGTAATTTATGTTTATTATAGAAAAGAGAAAATACACATGAACGACAGCCGCAAAGAATGAATCACTCAAACTCCATGACATGCTGGCAATGGCGGAGGCCGCTTCCTTCTGATGTTTTCCTAAGCAAATAGAATTGGGTAGACAGACATTTTAAAAAGAACCAAATGTAGATTGTGTTGTGCCCTGTTTTTTCCTGCTTATTAACAAATAGTGAAAAATCCACCATTGCACAAATACATATCTCTGTAATTTTAAGTGGTTCGTGAAATAATTTGGGGAGGATTATTTCTAGTTTCCTTCAGTAACTGTCGTTGGCCTAAGGCTTTGTTCAGACATGATTATGTAAGAATCCACTAATGAATGAGAGATCAATTTGTTCTTAGAAGGGAGATAATCACATGATTAATGCCCTTCAAATCCTCACACCCAGATTGCAGTTAAAGCACAAACAAACCCTTCCTAAAACAGTGTCAGTCATGAACTCTTTACAAACGTATTCTCAGACCATTTGCCTCGTGGCTCCTGGTTAATACTGCTTAATGCCAAAAGGGACGTGGTTCTGATAAAAAAGGAGAAAAATGGCCCTGAGAGAGAGAGCCTTCCCCTTGGGTTTTCCTATTCAGGGGTCAGTCTCTGACCCACTGGTCCTTTTCAACACCAGATGCATCGCATTATGGGCGGATTATTGAACTGGGCCTGATGAATGCTGTTAGTGAGAACTAAATTTCAAAATTTAATTTCTTCTTCTATCCCTAAATTTATCATTCACCTAATCCCCACAACCATTAACATTTCTTCTCTTTCCTGATGTCTCCCTTTTTATCCAGTTTCTGTGCCTCTGCTCTTCTGTTGGGTTCCCCAAACCACGGAATCCTTCACCCTCAGCTGCTTCTCACGACACTCCCTTCCTCTCAGGAATATAGCCCCAAATCTCCATTTTGGAAACACTGATTTGCAGTGAGTGAAAGACCCTAACGAACAATGGTTGAAATAAGGTAGAAGTCTATTTCTTGTGTAAAAGCTCAGAGGCAGATGCAGGGCTAGTTGAATGCTGCTCTCCATGGAGTTGTTAGGATCCAGGCTCCTCCTGGCTCTGTTGTACATAGCTGACTTTCACACAGTCACTCCAGGATCCAAGATGGCTGCTTCTCCTCTAGTTAAGGGGCTCACATCCTGGCCAGGGAGAATAAGGAATAAAAATACCCGTGTTCGCTAGAACTTCATCATGGCCATACCTGGCTGATGAGATGCTGGGAAACGTCTTTATTCTGGGAGGTTAAGTGTCCAGCTGAGACTTAGATCTAGAACATTAGGAAATGGAACCATTGATCTTAGCACACCACTAGTGATTTCTGCTGTATGTGGTTTGACTTTTTGTCTTCAGTTTAGCTGGATTCACTTTGTCAAGGACCCAGCTTCAGGAGGAGAACGGGATCAACGTTGATCACACCAAGGCATCTGAAAACATATTTAAAATCATTAATCAGAATTCTCACAAGATTTGCCCCAAATTTAGTAACTGTTTCTTGATTTTTCTTCAGTGATGGGTTTATAAAAGCGATTGGCTCTGCTGATGCTATCCAAAAACAATTTTCTGGAGAAACTTTTGAAGAAAGAATCGACTGCTCTGGAAAATGTATCCTACCAGGTACATACCTCTGTTTCAGAAAGCTTTGAAAGTGGTTTTAACGGTCACCTGTGTAAAGAACAGTTATCCCAGAGAGGGTCTACAGTACTGCCAGGTGTTGGGTTTCTACTGTGGAATGTCTGGCTGGCTTACAAACATGATTTCATGTTGAACCCTAATAGCTACCCTGTAAGGTCGGTATCATTGCCGACAAGTTATGAAATAGAAAACTGAAAACTAGAGGTGAAATGTCTTGCCCAAGTGTGCCCAGAAGGTAAAAGGAAAGTTGATTGTTGAATCCATTCATTCCCTGCATTTTTTCCCACTCGTGGTGAAAAGAAACCGACTGAATTGTGGTCAGGCTACAGAGCGTTTGGAATAGAGAAGTGAATTTCTTAATCCATTGCATAGGGGAGGCATAAAGAGGAGCTTCTCTATCTAATCCCAGAAATGCTCTAAATTTGCACAGAGACCACTTAGAGACTTCACTACATCACAAGTAATTGAAGATAAAAGCAGTTTTTCAACCATCCTCTCTTACATTATTTATCTAGAATAACTTCAGGTAATTATCTGAAATAAATCTCACAACTTTTGAATTCTATACAAACATAGGACTTTATATAAAATTATACATACATTTTAATATAATTTATATGCAATTTTTATATTTTAAAAATGTTTATACCTGTCAAGTCTACATTCTGGTTTTGGAGGACAAAAACCAGAAAACAAATGAAGAAACAGAGTCTGGATAAAATATTGTAAGAAAGAGACTATGATAAAAATCTGAATGGGGACTTTTGATTTATTCAGTCAGAACCATTAATGAGCGATTTAAAATATTCTAAATGCTTGTGAAGGCGCACTTTATTTATTTTTTGTATTTTTGAGACAGGGTCTTGTTATACAGTTCAGGCTGACCTTGGGTTCACTCTGTAGTCCAGGCTGGCCTCAAACTTGCAACGATCTGCCTGCCTCAGCCTCCTGAATGCTGGGATTACAGGTGTGTGCCATCATGCCTGGCTTGAAGGCACACTTTATTGAACTGTATCTGAATGAACAAAAGTTTCTGATGATTGATTCGTAGTTTCCGTTTAATTAAAATAACTTCTTTCTTGAGGATAGATTCCTCTTTTTCTTGAAAGTAGTGGTTGTCGTATGATTCCTAGCTGGTGTAGTCCTTAGTTTTGCTCAATGGTTTTAACAACTTGGTTTGAAAACTTGTTTGGTGGTTGTGGGTTTACTGATCAAAGGACCTGCGTAGCTCTGAGGCACACTGTCATTCTGTTGAGTTACTCTCCTCCCCTGGAACCTTCTAGATCACCCATGCAGAGGGACCCTCACAGACCAAAATCTCGCAGTCCTCCCTATGCCAAGTCGCACAGCCACCACGCTTTCTCAAGATCAGCGCAGCGCAGGCCGCCTGCTTACTACTCATGATCTGGAACTTCACAGTGACGTGATTCATTGATTTCAGGTCTGGTGGACGCACACACCCATCCTGTGTGGGCTGGAGAACGAGTCCACGAGTTTGCGATGAAGGTAACCGTGACGAACAATGGCAGATCCAGATCAAGCGCAATGGTGGAGTCCTTTTTCCTAGAGAGCTTGGAGGCTAGCAGTCTTTGCCAGAGAATAAAAGCACAAATGAAAAGAAAACTTGTAATTGCCCCAGAGCTTCAGAAGAGGCATAGGGCTAGTGAACATTTTCAGTAGACCCCCCTGCACACCTGGCCTCACATGCTTTAAAATAAAATATGTGCATCCTAGTAACAAAAAAAAAGGAAAATTCCTTCTTTTTTTTTAAAGCTAGTATGTATGTTCCTCAACAAATTAGAGCTGTTTTAAAGACTGCTGTTATTAATAAGCAAGAGTTTCAGAGCCAAAAGTAACCTCAGATTTATGGTCTGGTGCCGCTGTTACATTGATGGACACAAGTCCCGGGAAGGGAGGCAGCAGGTGACACCTCTGGCCTGGAGACCCAGGCTCCACCTGCTGTCCAGAGTGACCGGAGCCCATGGGACCCCAAGATGAGCCTCTGTTTGCCTGGGTGACAAAGGACCAGCTCCAAAACCTGGTGCCTAAATTCTGAGACATGGAAACTGTCTTGGGACTCTGTAGTGAGGATCTGAATTGCAGTGGGGTTCCCTGAGAAAGCCCCTTGCTTGCTCAAACATGTGAGGGGTTCAGGGAAGGCCAAGCTTGGCTGGTTCACTTGGAGTGGAGATGGGCCTCCAGGAAACGGGAGGGACTGCGTTATTAAAACACTGAAATATTCCTGTTCTGGCTTTCAATTGCTGCTCTCCTGACACCCCAACTGCCCACCCACGACCCCTCCATTTCTGCCTCTCCAGTGTCTTCCTGAATCTCCTGCTGAGGACCCCACAGCCCAGTGTCTAGGTCATGGGTCTGAACCCAGCGCCTTCACACTGAGCTACAGCCCCAACTCTTTTTTTTATTTTTGGGCCGGGGTCTCACTAAGCCCGCTAAATTGCACACAGACTGGACTCAGACTTGGGGTCTACCCGCCTAAACCTCCCAGGGCGCTGGGACCACAGGCGGGAACCACAGCTGCCAGCTGCACTCAGTCATTTTTAGATCTCACCCCCGAGGGCGGGGTCTTGATCCCTGCCTGTAACACGCCCTGTGCGCGCTGTGTGTCCAGTTGGCAGGAGCCTCGTACATGGACATCCACCAGGCCGGAGGGGGCATCAACTTCACGGTGGAGCGCACCCGGCAGGCCTCCGAGGAGGAGCTGTTCTGCTCCTTGCAGCAGCGGCTGCAGTGCATGCTGAGGGCCGGCACCACGCTGGTGGAGTGTAAGAGCGGCTACGGCCTCAGCCTGAAGGAAGAGCTCAAGATGCTGCGCGTGATCGAGCGTGCAAGGCGGGAGCTGCCAGTGGGCATCTCGGCCACTTACTGCGGGGCGCACTCAGTGCCCAGGTAACGGGAGAGGGGGGCTGAGGAGCTGGAGCCCCAGCAGCTCGTTAGCTCTTCTTACAAGGAGAGCAGGAGGAAGCTGCCTTTGGAAAGATGCTCTGATACACACGGCCAGAGGTCCACACACGTGGTGTCTGGAAGGAACTTTGTTAGTGACATCACTTTTTGTTGATCTTTTGTTGGTGAAAGAAGAGATGTTTCAAGTTTCTTTGGAAAAAAAATGGGGGTCCTTTAAAATGACTGATTTGAATAATTCCCTGTGATTTTTAATTACCATAAAAAAGTACTTCAGTAACACAGAGAGATCAAACCTTCTAAGTGATGGAAGGGTTTTGTTTTCTTTATCTTTTACTAAATAACAAGCATTTTTTTTTATTGTAATGTTTTTAAACCTTTCTCTTTGAATTAGTCAAGTGTCTGGGTCGGGTTTAGTTTGGCTCAAAGTTTGGGAGGATTCAGTCCATGCTCAGCTGCTCCATCTTGGCAGCAGGGTACAGGGGAGCAAACATCCTTATTCGTGGCAGTCAGGAAGCAAAGCAGAGGAACAGTGTGAGAGAGGAAAGGGCCTGTCTCTTTTGTGCCTGTACCTTACCTGCTGAGCTCCTTTTGTTCCTGGAATTTCTAGACAGGGAGACTCATGGTTTCAGAACTAAAAGATCTAAGAAATATCTGGCAAGTCTGCAAGGCCTCAGTGCTCATTCTGCTTTGATGACTTACATATCTAAATGCTGGAGACTTTCAAACCTTATTAAAATTTATTCATTTAATTTTCTTTTGAATTTGCCATAGGCACTTTAAAATATAATTTACTTCTTTGACAAAAACTGTGTATAGGGGACTAGCTCAGCAGCGTAAGTGCCTGCCTAGCAAGCACAAGGTCCTGAGTTCAATTCCTGGTGCCAAAAGGAGAAACAAAAACAAAAAATTGTGTATAGTTTATCATACACTGCCAGTTTGGAAGATGTGAAAAGCCCGAACTGTGCCTATTAATGTATGCTTCACTTATCATTTTTTTAGTGAGAACATATAATATCTACCTTTATAATGATGTTCAAGAATATAGTACATTTATATCTATAATAGCCCTGTTACACAAAACCACATTTGTAATGTTAATGTTCACTTACCATGTTGAGTCAGAAGGACTGAAAAATTAACATTAACTATTCAAAATTCACAAAACTAATTATATAAAAAATATACATGTTTAATATTTCCAGCAGTGTTTGCTGTTCAATTTTAGCATTTGTATTTCTGAAATTGTTAAAGCTTAAAATGGCATTGAGACCTTTGAAACAGCCTATCTACAGATTTTTTTCAGGCAGAATATAAAATGTCTTACAGTCTGTGGAATTTTTTCTTTTTCTTCTTTGGTAGGAAAGGCAGTGTGGCATTGTGGAAAAGACCTACACTTTGTAGAGATAAAACCTGGGTTTGAAGATGACTTAGCTGAGTGGTTTTGAGGTTGAGACTTAAACTTTTTTGGACATGAATTTTTTGTAATATAGAACCAAATAATACCCTTTCTGTATGATTGTCCTGAGCAGTAGAAATAACTTGCCCAGCACAGGGAGATCCTGAGTTTAGGTCCTAGCATTACCTGTCTCCTCATAGTTGACTTCTCTTTGCTGAATGAAATGGTTCTGTTGAGCACCAGAGGGCTCAGTTTTACAGTCTTCTCTGTCCACCATTGAACATCACTTCCTGATCCCCACTCACTAAGACTGTGGTACTTCCATGGCTAAATAACGTGCCCAAAATTGTGTAACCAACAAGAAATACAGATCTGTGTCCATCTGACTTTTAAGGCACAGCCCTTTCTAAGGTATAATGACTCCAAAATTTTAGACAGTATTTCAGGTCCTCCTGCTGTCCCCTCTGCTGTCCTCTGGTGCTGAGACAGAAAGTCTTAGACAAACAGCCTTGTAGAGGAAGGAACAGGAAGAAGGATTTCTGGGCCCCAGGTGAGGGGATAGTGGCTGTGTTAGCAGGAAAGCACTCAGGATGTCTCCTAAGCATCCTTGCTAGGGAGACTTAATATAGGGAGCTAGCTTAGCAGTCAGGTGCCCCTGCTGACCTCCTGAAGGTAACACAGATGTGCTAGCGTGGCTGAGCCATCTGTGACTCCATGCATAGGTTGCTGTATGCAGAAATCATGTCTGTGCTTCGGCTGTGTATGCATGACCCAACTGTTAAGAGTTCTCATTTTTAGCTTTGATTCTTTCTATTTGTTGGTGAGGCTTAAAACCACATACCTACGCTGTTTCTTGGGTTCTTCAAAAGCTTAATGGCCCTTTTTCCTTAAAAAAAAAAAAGTATATATATTTTCTATCAGAGGAAAGACCGCCCTGGAAGCTGCCGATGACATCATCAACAACCACCTCCCCACGCTGGAGGAGCTTGGCAGAAGGGGGGAGATGCACATTGACAACATCGATGTGTTCTGCGAGGAGGGTGTCTTTGATCTGGATTGCACCAGGAGGATTCTCCAGGGCGGAAAGGAGATGGGGCTGCAGATTAACTTCCACGGCGACGAGCTGCACCCCATGAAGGCTGCCGAGGTGCGCTTGGCCTGTGGCTCTTCCTCTGTCAACACCGCTTGCACAGTCGTGCTGTGGAAAACTTAACTCGCTTGGCCACAGTTAGGAGCAGTCCCCTCAGAAGACAGAACCGAGGGAACCTTGTTTGAACAGTGGGAAGATGGAGCTGAATGAGTGTGGGAAACTCCGAACTCGATCAGGGTGGCCTTATCGCCCCCTTCAGGCAATGCTGGTGGCACACACTGTTCATGGTCGGGTGAGATTTTCAGACCTGTATTCCTGCTCAGATTCGTTTATTCATCCTTTCAGTAATTGTTCACGCATCCGCTGTTTCCGGTAGTATTCCAAGGACTGTCCCAGGTAGTAATGTGAACTCAGCGGTGAATAGACCAAGTCTGTGCATTGTGAGTGAGGACCCTGAACCCAGAGCTTTATACACAATGGCCTGTGGACCACACACAGGCACTCCCGTGCATGTCAACCACACGTGTCCAACTTGGTGTCCTAACCTCATGCCCAACCCTTGGCCTGTGTTCCCTGCCCCGGGGAATATTGTCACCTCTCTGTTGCTTCAGTCCAAACCTGATCATCATGTTGACCCCTCGGCTTCTCACCTGCCGCATTTCAGTCAATCACCGGGTGCTCCCAGCTCTCTCCTCAGGGCTGCTGGGTCCATGTCTCTCTCCCCAGACCGCCATCAACTCTCACCTGGGTTCTTGCAGTAACTGTTCTCCTTGTCACCTGCCTTGCCCCCACTTCTGACTCCTTCCTCTAACCTAGTCCGTCAGTGCGTCAGCGTATCCTTTCCCTTCAGTGCTTAAAAACACTTAAAGGCTTAGCATTGCTTTGGGACAGAGCTCAGACTCTGTCCACGGCTTACCAGCATCAGCCCTTACCTCCGCACCTGCCTCCTTCCCTCTCACCCGCTTCCGCTTCTCCAGCCTCTACCCTGAACCAGACACCAGGAGCTGCTGTTTCTCTAATCTGAGCACACACTGGCTTCCCTCGTGTTTTGTGGGGCTCGGGATTGACCCGGGGCCTTATCTTAGCTTCCACTTCTTCAGGATTCCTCCAGCGCCCCAAGAGTAAGTTATGGGCTCTCCCTGTGCTTGTCCCACAGGGTTCACCCCACCTCTGTGACCTCTGCTGGATTGCAAACACGCGGATCATTGTACCGGTTCCTTGCATATCTCCTACCCTGGAGATCAGCGCAGGGCCTGGGGGTCCACGTGGCCTTTTTTATGTTGAATGTTGAATGAATGCAAACTGGGTTGTCAAAGAGATACCTTTGGTCCCAGACAGTGACTGGTAGATTAAATCAATAGAAGTCAATACTCATAATAAATTAAGTTTGGAAAAGTGATTCCAAGGTCAGAAAAGGATTCCCCACAGAGCATTGTCTGTCCCATGACCATCAGACTCTCCAGAACCCCAATCTCAAGTGCAGGCCTAAGCAAGCTGTCAATGAAGGATCCAGTCTCCTCTGCCTTGGCTGGAGCATTGCAGCCTCTCTGGGCCACAGTGGGACCCCACATGCCAGTCCATCCTCCCGTCCTTGGAATGCTTCACATGTCAACTTTTAGCGTGGGGCCCTTTGTGCGTGTGTGTGAAAACTTGTTCTTTAGGGAAAAACATGTGATTAAACTAAGTTGAAAAGTGGTTCATTTTAAATCAGTGCTTCCGTGTAGCGTCACTTCCTTTTGGTATACACCCAACTTTTCATCGGGAAGAAAATCAAGATTTAGGTGACAGTCTCAAATCATTCACAGGACCCCACATTTTTGGTCTGTTATTCTTCCCTGATTGCTTTACAGTTTATTTTCTTATCTGATAAGCATTCCAAAATAGCTGGCTTGATTGTGTTTTTATGATGGTAGGATGGATTTTATCACTAGTGTTACTCAAAGTTCCACGTTGAGCTGTAAGATTCATAATGTTTTCTGTGTCATAAAATGTCCAAAAGTACTCATGTTTGAGATTAGTTTTAAATCCCAGCACATGGAATGCTGAGGCAGGAAGATTGCTGCAAGTTCAAGACCAGCCTGGGCTACAAAGTGAGCCCAAGGCCAGCCTGAACTGCATAGGGAGACCCTGTCTCAAAAAAAAAAAAAAAAAAAAAAAAATAGTTTTAAAAGAAGTGAAAAACAAACTACCTTCCTTTCAAATGGGTATTTGGAAAAATGGATAAAGGGCTTTTCTGGTTTTGAAGATTTATGCTTACAGGAGGTAGCTGACAAGAAATCTTAATAATAGAGTGCCTTTCCTTTTTGTAGGAAGAGCAGTTCCCTGGTGCTTTCTAACCTCCCCTCTCTGTCCTGTTTAGCTTGGTGCGGAGCTGGGAGCCCGGGCGGTCAGCCACCTGGAGGAGGTGAGCGACACAGGCATCACTGCGATGGCCAAGGCAGGGTGCTCGGCTGTGCTGCTGCCCACCACGGCCTACATGCTGAGGTAGGCGAGCTTCTCACCCCTGAACCAAAGGTTGCCCGCGCAAGCTGGGAGGACACAGCCACCAGAGGCCTAAACATTGCTGCACGACCGTAATGAGTCCCTGAGATGCAGGCTCTTACAGATGCCAACTCCAGACAGATGCTCCTATAGGACAGGGTTTACACTTAACTGGAGTGATGGAATTATCCAGAAATATCATGCTTTCTTTTTATTTTCTCCTAGATTTTGGTATTTTCCAGTTTAAAAAATCAACATTACTTTTATAACTAGGAAATTGTGAAGCAAGTTTTAAACTGTTTTTTTGAAGAATGCATAAGATCTTAGGGCTATTTAACAGTACTCAGAATTAAAGTGAGCTGTTTACTAAAATTAAAGTGAGCTGTTTACCATGATTGAGGGCCAGATTTCTACACATCCTGGGGGCGGGAGGACTGAGGAAATATCCAAGGTGTATTTCGTGAAACTCTTCCCAGAGATTTTGCTGTAGGCCTTCTGTGAATGGAACACTCTGTGTCTATCTTTTAGAAGTGCTCTTGCCTTAATTCTGCTGAGTAGGAGCTCTGAGGTCTTTTCAGCCTTTCTATCAAATCACTTCCATGGCAGCTGCCCAGGTGGCCAACATTTAAGTAGTAGGTTGTTTTCTCTGGGGTCTAGGTGCTTGCTGTGAGCTTTAGGGTGTGTGGTCTTGAAAAGGGTGTGATTCTGCCATTGTGGTCTTGAACAGAGTTTTTCATCCATAAAAGGGTACTTGATAGGGGACATTTCCGGTTCTCAGGATTAGGGCCCTACTGACATCTAGTGGGTAGAGACCAAGGAGGCAGTTAAACATCCCTCAGAACATAAGAGCACCACCCAGCCCCAACAAAGAATTATCCAGCCTAGAACAAGAATTGTGCTAACGTCAAGAAGGCCAGACTTTCAGTAATGTTTTGAAGGGAATAGAAAGGAATATTGGGCTGATTGCATACACACACATTTTTTTTTATTGTTTAAAATTTTACTGGCCCAAACTACATCCTTGAGATGGCCCTGCTCCCTAGAAAGCCCCGCTCCTGTGAGAAGCCCCAAACTGTTGAGGGCAGATAGGCCTGAGACCCTCTTGGAGCAATTATACATCCTTTCTCTTCTCCTTTGAGATTAAATCTCCAGCCCAGAACTATATTCTCAAGGACCCAACAGCTGCCACTTTGAAAGGCAGACACTGAAGGAGAAAACTTCCACTCTTGTTCCCAGCTGCAGGGTTCCTTACTCCAGTTTATACCCCTGCCTCCTGCCCTGGAGAAATAAATTCGTCCCTCCTCCAGATGAGCCTCCAGGTCAAGCCCAAGCTCTCTGCCTAACTCCCGCCTATCGCACTGTAAATGTCCTCTTCCCTGCCTGCTTGAGCCCCTGATTTATTTCCCTTTCCTACTTCCTCACTTCCCCTTAAAACCTCCAGGTGCCTCTGCAAAAACTGAAGTTGAGTTCAGTTTATGTTGTGTTCTTTGCCTGATTAGTAGTTAGTATGGAATCAACCAGTCACCGTCAACTTAACTGGTATGTGGCCTTGTTTATCTTTGGAACGACTTGAGTTATAGCCTTTTTAAAAATTTTTACTTATTTATTTATTTATTTATTTTTATTTTTCAGTCTTTTTGAGACAGTGTCTCACTAAAATTTTATTTTAAAGAGAATAAAACAAGGAAAGTAAAACAATAAAGCCATTCAAAATACGACAGTGTGAGTGGCACAGGATTTCAAAACAAGACAATAGGAAATCAACAATGGTTCCCATAATGCCTCTTGTCTTCAAAATGGCTGCTCATACCTTCGGACATAGTAAAATCAAATAGAACAGAACAGAATAGAACCAATAAAAACAAAGTAATGAATGCATTACAGGATTTCAAAACAAGATAATAGTAAATCCAAAATGGCTACCATAATATATCTAGTTATCTTTGAAATAGCTGTCCAAGCCATCAGATATAATAAAATCAAACCAGAAAAAAACTGAATAAAACCCAACCAAACCAAACAAATGATACAGGATTTCAAAACAAGAAAATAGGGAATTAACAATGGCTACCACCTTCAGAAGGAGACCCTTGTATACTACACTGGGTATTGTTATCCTCTTAGTAGATTATTAGACTGCTGGCTTTAGGCCTGCAAAGTCAGTGAAACACTAAACACTCCATGAATTAAGTTGTATTTTACCTACTAGGTATCATCACATCCTGGGTTTCTCTGCATTAGATGGTCGCTTACGGGGTGGTGGTTAAGAGTTGGCTCTTCTCGTCTCCCTGCCCATGTGCCAGGAGGGGCTGGCATCTGGCTGTCCTCCACCCAGCCCATGCATGGCACTGACCTGAGTTATATCCTAAAGCACAAAGAATGTTTCACCAAGGATGCCAGGGAGATGACTATCACCAAGAAGCTCAAACATGTTACGTGTTACATTGTTGAGCCTTCAAGATTTTAGAAGAACTATGAAAAACGTTTGACTCCAGGAGGGGAAGGAGAAGAGGAAAAAAAGAAAGAAGAAAAAGGAGGGGAAGAGTAAGCTCGTTAGTTATTTGGTTTGAGAGTCACAACAATTTATTAGAGTTGGAAATCATTTATAAGTTATATTTTCCTTCTTCAGCAAAAAACTCTAAATATATATAAATCATGAAGGTAAATAATCACAGATTAAGCAAGGAGTAGTCAAGTAATTTCAAAAGCAGTGATAAATCAAGAATTCTGGGATTCCAGCTAAGTCTAACTCAGCTTTCTGTTTTTCCTTCTAAACCATCAAGGGGTGTCTTGAGCTGTCTTCCTTTCTAAACATCTGTTCTGAAATGATCCAATCCTAAAGACCGACCTCTTTTCTTCCTCTCTTTAGACTGAAGCAGCCCCGGGCCAGGAAGATGTTAGAGGAAGGGGTAATAGTTGCCCTGGGCAGTGATTTCAACCCCAATGCGCACTGCTTTGCAATGGTAATTGTTCTCCATGTTTTTCTGAGCAGAGTATCTGCCAATCATACATCTCCTTATTTGTTTCACAAGACAGTGTTTTTAGATCCTCTTCAAGAAACAAGGAAAAAGGTGTAGCCAGTGGGATAGCCGGGTTGTTCTCCCTCACCTGGGTGTCTCCAGGCTGAAAGAGAGAAGCTACTATTTGTATTATCATTTTCTGATTTAGCCTGGATGATTTTTCGTTTTATAGTAGCTCACTTTCCTTCTCTGGAGCATAGCAGGAAGTCAGAGGCTTCAGTAAGTTAGGGTGGCGGTAGGCTTCATCTTACACAGTGAGGGTCTTGAAATGTTGTAAATAATAAGAAATACACAGTCTCTATAGCACAGGAGAGTTTTCCAAAGTGTAGGAAACTTCATGTATAAATCCAGATATTTTTGTAGCAATTTAGTAAGCTCCACTTATACATGTATTGGGGAGTGTTAAGACTTAAGTCGGGGCTCTGGGCCGGCTATGCACAACCTCTCCAGCTGAGCTACCTCCAGAGACTATCTATGCAGTTAGCTGTCTACTTGTCGTGCTGGGTTGAGGAATGTCCTGTGTAACCAGTGCCATTCCATTGCTTTCCTGCTATGCTCTTCTCTCCCGCCTCAGCCGATGGTCATGCACCTGGCCTGTGTGAACCTGAGGATGTCCATGCCTGAGGCCCTGGCGGCGGCCACCATCAATGCAGCTTATGCGCTGGGAAAGTCCCACACACATGGATCCTTGGAAGTTGGCAAACAGGGGGATTTCATTATCGTCAATGCATCCAGGTGGGTGTGCTCCCGGCGGAGCTATTTTATTCTCTGCCCACTGTTGTGTGAAGATGAGGTTTAAATCCAGTTCCACTAGTTACTAGTTTAGATCGAGACACTACCCAGCCCTCTCTGGCTTCAGCCCTTTCTAGACAGAAAGTCCGCCTCCTGCTCCTGAACTTCAGATAGACCGTGTTTTCAGGTCTCTCTGTCTTACATCTGTCATAAGTTTCCAGATTCCTCCTGTGTTTACTGGGACTTTGGACGGCTCATGCTCTCTGGCATGTGTTTTTGTGTTTCTTTTTGGCTTTTAACCTGCTTGTTTCCCCAGTTCTGATTGTCACCTTGGTCATGATGCGTTCTTTCTGGGGCTTCTAAAACAAGTGGACTCTTGAAGTCCTCCTTCTGTTCCTGTTTTCTTATTTTTACTCATAGTCTGTTGCCAACTGGGCTTCCAGTGTGATAATTTGTGTTCCATTCTAATCTAAGAGTTATTAATTCTATGGGTCCTTGACTCTTGAGAGTCTGTCACAGCCCTCAGAGAAGAGCAGCTGTGTAACTATTCCCCATGGTCACGATCCACTTTCCCCACTGGAAATAATGCTCATGTTACCATTTGTGCCTCACATAGTCAGGCAGACATTTTCAGATCAAGTACTTAAATAGTATTATTAGGTGACATTTAATTTACAGTTGATCAGTTAGTTATTCACCTTTTGTTTGAAAGACCCAAATACCAATGATCTAGTATAAATCAGTTTTTAGAAAATACATTTTAAATTAGAATTTATTGACATTATAATGATTTTGACTATTATGCTCTAAAAAAATGTTTGTTTTTTAATTTTTAAATTTTTTTTATTTTTTATTTTTTTAGATGGGAGCATTTGATTTACCAGTTTGGATGCCATCACGAATTAATTGAATATGTGATAGTTAAAGGAAAAGTCATCTATAAAAAGTGATAGGACTGGAAGGAAAGAGAAGTGTTTCCACTGTGTCAGATAAGACAATACAGCTGTTACACCTTATGAGGTGTCTTAATTAAGTTAAAATTCCTCAGTGGTTACCAGAACCACGCCACCTTAAACACATTTTAATTGTCTTGTTAATTCACTTAACAAAACTCAACGGGTCGCTTTATTTGAATCAAACATGTACACATGAATATATAAATAAGTAAGTCGTCATTGTCAAGTCATTAAATTGTTTTGCAAAGATTGTTTACAAAATGTTCTGAAGGTTAATATGATAGAATATCATAAAAATGCCTTTGTGGGAAAACCAGACTTGGTCTGAAATTTCCTTTTTTTTTTGCATCTCAATTCTCAACATTTAAACTATATTTAGTGATCACCCAGGAGTGGAAGGAGATCTGGATGATATGCTCCAAATGAAGTTAAATATACCTTTTCCTAATAAGTAAATCATATTTTCTTTTCAATACTTTTCAAATGAATTAGTTATATGTGAAATTGAAGACTTCTGACTTTACACAGAGGTGTGGGACCGTTTCTATAATGCATTTCAGTCAACTCAAATTATGTGATTTTTGAAGTTGTTCTAATGTTTTTGATTCTTCATATCACATTGTATAAAAAACATATTTTAGATCTCAATAAATATTTGCTGTCTTTACTACTCACGTTTCTTTTTGGCCTTGGAACTAGACCAGCAGTATTAGAATTTTTGAACAAAGTTGAATGAACAAATTACAAAACCATTTGCAGAGTGAATGATTACAATTACGTATATAAATAGGTGTTTCTAAAGCAATGTGAGTTTTCTTGAAATCTTTTAAAATGTTTCACTTATCTTTATAATCACAGGTATATAATCAAACTTTCTCCTATTTATGAAGAAGTGATTTGACAGGTAAATATTAATTGTCAAATTATCACCAAGTTCATATTAATAGAGCCTGAATTAATGAGGTTTTATTCTTCTAAATAAAAATCAAATGCAGTCAGTTTTCTGTTACTATCATGAAATAGGTAAAGCATGCTATGCTAGTAGGCTTTTCCTTTGCTCCACAATTCCCTGCACAACTTAAAGGAGGAGAGGTTTAATCTGACTCAGTTTCAGAGGATTCAGTCCGAAGTCGTCTGGCTCCCAGGCAGGAACATCATGGCAGAAGGGCATGGTGGGGTAAAGTAGCCTAATCCATGGTAGTTAGGAAGCAGAAACGGGCAACTGGCCATGCGAGGTACTCAAGATCCTACTTCTGTGATCCACCAAGACAAACCCAAATATGTGCTTTGCTAATCTGTTAAGCATTTCTTTTTCTTTTTTATCAGTACCAGGGATTGAACTCACGACCGCACACTTGCAAGGCAGGCGCTTATGCCGCTGAGCTAAATCCCCAGCCCGTTAGGCATTTCTTAATCCAATCAAGTTGACATATCAGGATTAGTGGTCACACATGCTACTTACAAAAGGAGGTTTGTTTAGCCCACAGCTTTGTCTGCTGAAGGTTCCGATCAGCATGGCCCATACTCTGGTGAGGGTCCTCCTTGGCTGCACCAACTCATGGCAGATCACCTGGTGGGGGTGAATGTGAGAAGAGCAATCATGTCTTCATAAAGACCTGGAGAGACTGGATGGGGCCAAGCTCAGGACACTATAATAGTGGTCTTTCAGGAGCTAACTAGAGTCCCAGGAGAAATGCCTGCACCCCTTTTGAGGACAGTACTCTCCACCCTCCAGTTAACTTTGACCCAAGGACTTTCCTTGAAGGCACCATCTTCCAGAGGTCCCACTCCCTAGAACTGCTACACTGAGAACCAAGCTTCTGTCACACAGACCCTAAGGGGACAAACCACATCCGAACCATCCAGCACTGCTGGTTAGAAGGCGAAGGGTCACCATCACATTTTGTTGGCATTGCATCAGCGTTTTGGGGCCTCTGTCCACCTTGTTTAGCCATTTTGAGGCGCTGTGAGGGAATCATGGTTACTGTGGGTGGTGCCTCCCCTGTGACCAGTCACCTAATAAGTGGTAGAAGTGTGGGATACAGAAGACACAAAGGGCAAAAGTAAAATGTTAGGCCTTCCCTAGAACCCAAGCCACCCAGGATTATGAAGTGAAATTGAAAAATACAGGGAGTATTCAAAAAGCCTTAACTGTAGTAAAAGACACTTTGCCATTAACTCCCTTCAGAATACTCCCCCTTGCCCTGAACACACTTTTTCCATCATTCTTGCCATTTTCTCTTGAGACCTGCTGAATGAGGGTCTTCGTTTCTACAAAGCTCCAAGTGACTTGTGTGTCCATTAAAGTCCGAGGAGCACTGGGGTCCAGGCCCTGGTCACCTGGAACACATGGTGTGAATTACAGGGCAACACTGCTCCCTCTGCCTGGCATGCAGCAGCCCTCGTCACCCAGGGGATGTGTCCAAGATCCTTCAGTGGAGGCCTGAAACTTCTCACATTTTGTAGCTATAAGCACTTTGTTATATACATATCTATGTTAAAATTTAATTTGTGAATTAGGCAAACTAAGAAATTAACAAAATAGAATTAAAAACAAAAAATTCATAACAATATACTGTAATAAAAGTTACATGCATGTGGCCTGTCTCTCAAAATACCTTGCTGTACTTTTACCTTTTCATTTAAAGGAAGCACTTTATGGCTTCTCTTTAGCATATCTGGGGCTGGGGACACAGCTCAGTGGCACAGCACATGGCTGGCAAGTGTGAGGTCCCAGTACCAAAAACCCAAACCCAAACCAAAACCAAACAGCAGCAACAACAAAACACATCTGAGTTGCCAGCATTACTGCTCTTGTGCTTTGGGATCAGTATTGAGTAAATCAAGGGTTATGTGAACACAAGATCTGTGATGCCAGGAAAGTCATTCTGGATGAGGTGACAAAATAACTAATGAGCTGGTGGCATATACAGTGTGGATACACTGGAGGTTCAGATCCCAGGAGGCACAGAGTAAGACTGCTCAAGATACTATCATGCTACTCAGAGTGGGGCACAATTTAAAAACTGGAAACTTTTTATCTCTAGAACTTTCTATTTAATAATTTCAGATCACTGTTGACTTCAGATAGCCAAAACCATAGAAAATAAAACTGAATGAGCAGAAATTAAAGTACTACCCCTCTTCTCTGGGAAGGGAGATTAGAGCTGGTTGTCCCTTATCTCTCACATGTCTATGTAGTCTTCTTAGCATGGTAATTTAATCATCTTTCTCATTCAATTGTGAATTAGAATAAAGCAAGGATCTTATTAGGTGCTCAGAATTTAGTATAGGGATTGATTAAAAGCAGATGATGGATGGATAATGCTTAATGAGTACCTGCAAAACATTGACAGTGATGCTGAAAATTATTTATTAAATACAATACTAAGTAGACTAACCCAGGATGCAGTGTGAATACTTATCCTATAGATTGGAAAGAGATTTGATCTCTTAATGTAATGCCAAAAGAGGATGCTTCTGAGGGCATAAAGTTAAAAGTAAAACCAACCAAACAAACAAAAACAATTGCATGGTGGTTTTGGAGAAGGAGGCTACTGTTTTCAGTTCAGAGAATTTAAGACTATTGATGAGCTGGAAAAACTCCATGATGCCCAAACAAAAGGTCATAGAGTATTCGGAAGACAGGTGATGGGTCCTCCTAGGGCTGTGGGTTCAGCGGGAGCCTGGGACTATAAAGGCAGATTTCTCAGGGCTTTGAACATCAGATTTACTGGCTGGAATGTTATTATTAAGACCTAGGGAAGTCACTGAAAGTCTTTTAACAGGCTGTGCCCACGACAGGAGTGTTGTAGAAAAATTAAACAGCTGTTAGCTTTCATTTTTGTTGTGTGAATACCTCTGACAAGATGCCTACAGAGCTGACCAGTCCATTGGTGGAGCAAATACTGAGTGAATTCAGGTGGAAGGGTCTCAGGGTGGCTCCGTGAGATGTGAAAGTCCTTACTCTGTGCGCCATGGACCAGACTAGCATCTCTTTTCTCATTTTAAGAGGCAATTCAGCTCTTTTTTTTTTTTTTGGGGGGGGGTCTTCTATGTAGAGTATCATGTCATCCACAAATAATGATAATTTAACTTCTTCCTTTCCTATCTTTACCCCTTTTATTTCTCTCTCTTGTCTAATTGCTCTGGCTAGTATTTCCAGTACCATATTAAGTAGGAGTGGTGATAAGGGAAATCCTTGTCTTGTGCCTGATTTTAAGGTAAAGGCCTTCAGTTTTTGGCTATCTAGTATGATACTGGTTGTTGGTTTGTCATAGATGGCCTTTATTGTATTAAGGTAAAGACCATCTATTCCAATTTTCTGTAAGGTTCTTATCATAAATGAATGTTGGACCTTATCAAAAGCTTTTACTGCATCTCTAGAGATGATCATGTGATTTTTGCTTTTGGCTTTATTGATATGGTAGATTACATTTATTGATTTATGTATATTGAACCATCCCTGCATGCCTGGGATGAATCCCACTTAGTCATGGTGTATAATCTTCTTGATGATTTGCTGTATTCTCTTTGCCAATATTTTAATGAGGATTTTTGCATCTGTGTTCATTAGGGTGATTGGCCTGTCGTTCTCTTTTTTAGATGGGTCTTTCTCAGGTTTTTTTTTTTTTTTCTTTTTTTTTTTTTAATTTTATTTAAGGAGAAAAGAAAAAAAAAGCAGGGAAAGGGTACAAGTTATACAGATTTACAGAAAAAAAAATGAACAGTAGGAAATCACTAGTTAATGGATTACATATTGTCATCTTAGAAATAATTGTTCAAGTCACAAAATTAAAGCTTGTAAAGTGGACATTCCATCAATGATACTGCAAACAGTTCTGTTCATTGATCCAATAAAACTCTGTGATATCATTTTCTATCTTATACACTTAAATATACATGCAGTTATATAGTTTGGAGCACTTTCTTTTCCTCTCTTTTGTACCATGACTATTACACATTTTGGGTTTCATTGCTCCCACTGTTCTTATTACTTTTTTGGAAGAGAGTAAAACCAAATGTGACATAACAGAACAGAATTGGTCAAGTCAAAAGGGTGGACATAATAGATAATGTAAAAACATAATACAAGGTGATCAACAATGGTTACTATAATGCCTCCCGCTATGTCTAATAGAAGCAATTCAGCTCTTTAGCTTGTAAAAACCAGCTAGTGAGAGACAGGGGCTAAGAGGGAATTGAGCTGGTCTGCCTTACAAAGACAACAGCATGTTTACTAACAAGCATTAACCCAAGCCATATAGAGAGTTAAACTCAGAGGTGTAAAAACAAACACAGGAAAAATGAGAAAAGTTAAGATAAAGACAGGCATTTAGGTGCAGAATGGATTGCACCAAGTTAGTAACCCCTTCCTACATCCAGGCTGGGGCTGCTTTTGATGAATTTAAAGACCCTGAGTAACTGATTTTTCTTTTGAACTTTGCATTAGAAAGCCTGAGTCTCAACTGATTATTTTAAATGCCTGAGGCCACCTGTGATGGGAAACCTCTAGCCCTAGAGCAAATCCCTATTTTCTGTTGGTCCATAAAAGACTCTGGACAAACAGCCTTGTGGCACCCCACTTTCAGGACCCTCCCCTCTAAACTGTGAGCTATGTTTCTTCTTATACTTTCAACAAGCACTCCTCTTATCTTCCTCCTTGTCTGGGATTTCATTCATTGACTTTGTGAGACAGCAGTCCTGTTTGCAGGGTGTCATCATACTCTAAAAATGACCAGCCCATCCCAAGGGAAAAACTGCATTTTTTCTAAGAAAGCTTGTGTCAAGCAGAGTCAAGCTTTGGTGAACCTCAAACCACTGTATATGTTTTTGTACCTACCAAGAATCAGTTTTCACCCTTCTAGGGACAATATCACAGGCGAACTAATGTGACATCTATACCAAGGATATAAACATCCGATTTTGACTTCATCTTGAACTCATCTGCAAAATGTAGAGGTTGGAGTCCTTCCACCCCTGGAATTCTGTTTGTAAGCTGGGCACTGCCTTCAGGGAATTTACAATCCAATTAAAGCTGGAAGATGGACATTTAAAAAATGAAATCTCTGCCAGATAGTGTTCAGAGCTTGATCTCAAAAGAATAACACTGTCGAAACAGACTAACTTCATCATTTATATTAGTCTTGTCAGTTTTTCTTAAAGCACAGGCATCTTGGTCTTTCTAATAGAAAGCAGTTGAAGAATAAAGCCAATGCCAGCCTCTTGGAGAGACGTGTTTGCCAGTGGGAAGATATTCCAGTACATGAAGCCACATGTTTTCCAAGTGGCTCCACTGAAACTGTTATAGCCAATGGGCAGCTGGTACCCAGATGGTGGAAACCACCACTGAGCCACAGTGATCTCTCTTTTTATGCACATTTATGGTTTCAGAGGTCTGTGCTGGTGAAGTTTTCTTTTCTTACTGAACATGACTTAAGCTCTCCATGTCCTGGCCCCTGATTACTTCCCAGCTTTCCCACGGTGCTAGCACACATTGCTATTGTTTGTTTTCCCAGCTGGCCTTTGCCTAGACTGCTAGTACAAGGATCAAGGCCATTTGGTTTCCCATTTATTTGAAACTGACCAAACACTCAGGCTGTCAACGAGTGCCGTACATTGACCCTGAGGCTGCATTTCTCTTTTTTCCTTGTTTCTCCCCGACTCCCACCTGCAAAGCTCAGCTCAGTCCTTTCTCTCCTGGCCTCCCTGATAACATTTGGTACAGCAGTTGCCATAGCAAGGCCCCAACTAGACAGGGTTGCATGTAATGCTGGTGTACACACAGTGGCTGTGTTAGGTAGGTGCCACCGTTGACCAAAATTAGCTTTAAAAAGAAGGAAGTTTCTTAGCTCACTGCTGGAAATCCAGAGACAAGGCAGGTTTCTGGGTTGGTTGATCCAGAAGCGCAGTGATATGGCAGACCTGCATTTCATCCTCCCACTGCTCTGCCATCCAGCCGTGCCCATCGAGCTGGCTGCTGATAGCCACAGCTCTGTGTCTCCTCATTTGGGTCAAGCAGGAAAGGAAGAAGGGTGATTTCCGGTGGCTCACAAGCCTCCAATACATCTCTTTTGTCTCATTGACCCAAAAAACATCCCAACCCTTTCTTAAACTAAACACTCAGCAAAGGGAATGGAACCTCTTTAGACTAATCTGGTGTATGTCCCAAGTCTTCCAACTTTTCTCCTTGTTTTGGGGGGTGTATTTTCAATGTTTACATTTAATGATAATTAGTACCTTTAGCAAAGTAACCTAAAGGCAAAATAATCATACCATGTATATCTTTCTTAATAATTTTATCCCAGTAATCAGACTTACAAATAAAACACATGCTTTACAGTAGCATGAGAAGGATCTCTATCAAATGTTGACTGGATTTTTTGTTTGCTTGTTTGTTTTGAGACAGGGTCTCACTATGTAGTTCAGACTGAACTTGAACTCACTGTGTAGCCCAGGCTGGCCTCAAACTTGTGGAGATCCTTCTGCCTCTGACTGCTGAATGCTGGCATTATAGGCATGCACCACTATGACCAGCCGTACCTGTTAGGTTTTATCTGTATGGTAGGTTGGTAGAGAATGGCTGTAAATCACGATGAATCACACATCCATAGGTATCACTCGAGTATCACTCTCCCAAAGTGACTCTGGGCTTGCTGAGTGGCTTGGCAGGTGGCTTGCTTTGGCCACTAGGCCATCAGTGAACAAGACACAGCAGAAGCTAAAAAGTGCTTGTGCCTTGGGGCTCACCCTGCCTGGCTTCCCTGGGAGGAGAAGCCCAGGTGAGCCTGTTGGGGAGCAGACCCTGATTCCTCCAACTCCTTTGCTGTTACTCCCTGGGAAGAGCAAGAAAGCACCCTGGGCCATGGCATTTTCCAAAATGGGTTAACATCTTTTCCCTGAATCTTCCAGAAATATGATTAACTACACTTAGAGTAGCCTTTGTATTTAAGAGGTGTTAAATTTTGATACACAAATCTTGAGAATTGAACTTAGGAGTGTCGCCTGTGATAGAATATGTGCTCAGCGCACACCTATGCCCTGGATCCTGTTCCCAGTGAACTAGGACAGGTACCTCGTGGAATAGGAGACGAGATTCTCGGGCCCTAATCCATGATCTGTTATCCGTTAGAGGTGTGGGTGTCCTGCTGCCCTTGCTAACAGTGTGTGAAACATACTCTCCTCTTATCTCAGGGACTGTGTACCCTGCAACAGCTATGATGTCCCGAAGGACAAAAATAGCCCCTGGATGGGATCTTGTCCTAGGAATAAAGCCAATAAAACATAGGAGGGACACCTCCAATAATGCCGTACTTCTCACCCAAAAAAAGAAATTCCCAGCTCCTAGCTCACCTTAGTGGTGCCAGGAAAACTACTCTGAGCTAGATGTAGTGACACATGCCCACAATCTCTGCACTCTGGGAGACTGAGCAGAAGGACTGTAAGTTTAAAGCCCCGCCTGGGCGACTCAGCAACTTGGCAAGGTCCTCCTCAAACTAAAAAGTGAAAAGAGTTGAGGAGGTAGCTCAGTATGAAGTTGCTGGGTTCAATCAATCCCCAGTGTCAAAAAACAAACGAAAGGTCAGGCCAGTCTGATCTTTGCAGGGCTGGGTCCTCTTCAGCTTTTCAAGCTGAGGTTCACTCATTCCGCATCTCTTTTTCTTCCTAGGCTTCCATGAAAGGTTTTGCTACTTTTGATTGCCATTATCACTAAAACAAATTTTCATGTACATACAGGATAATCAGCACCCCCCCCATCTCAAAATAAAGTGAGGATGAGGCCATTGAATACGGTTTATTCCATATTTGCTCTGGAATTCTGCTGAAGTCAGGTGATGTCGATTTCTAACAGAGCTGAATCACTTGCCTTGAAGGACCTCGGATAGGGGTGGGGACCCAAACCCTCCCACACTGGAGTGAAGAGCAGCCACTGGATGGCTCAACTGCAGCTTGGGTAGAAGAATGAATCACCTGTGGCCGTATTCCCATTTTAGCAAAGAACAGCACAAAAACAACCTGCAGGAGAGCAAATTCTTTAGCACCTACTTTGCTTCCCGAACCAAAGGATTTTACTTGGCTCCTCAACGGTTCTGTGGACCAGGTATCACAGCCCTGCTGTGAAACACAGTGTTGGGTACACCGCTGCCATCCTCAGCTAGGCAATGTGGTCTGCATGTCTGCCCTGTGCTTGACCAGCTGCAGCGATGTCAGTGTTTGGAGTGCTTTGCACACCATTGTACACTCAGGTGCAAAGACACACGTCTCAGCCACGGGAAGGCAAAAGATCATCCAACCCATGCTTCCCCCCACCAATTACACTAAGCGTTTCCAGAGGGTCCTTTATCTTCTTGGGAGAAAAACACAGATTGGGTAATACTTCCTCAGGTCCATCTAACTTGTGTCAATAGGGCCCATTTTAATGATTACCATTACAGGGAGGGGCTGGTCAATACCCACAGATGGCTTATCTGTGAACTGAGGCTTTCTGGCAGGATTTCCAGACATGTGTGACTAGAGTACCAACACACAGTAACAAATATTCCAAACTCCAACTTGAGCATATCATCAAACATATCTAGGAAATGAGTGTTGTGATGTTAAGTATGAAAGATACAGTTTAAAGACCACTCAGTAAAACTTTTATATTCATTCCTTACTCTTTTCTATATGACTTCTTGGGGGGTATAAGGCCTCTGTATTTAATGGTTTAAGACCTCTTAACTATTCTTTACTGTGATTCAACCAATAGAAGAAAGAGTAGCTTAAGAACAAATGGTGACATGGAATGGTTCTTTATGAATGCATATTAAGAACATTTGTCATGTTATGGCATAGATAATCAGCCAAAGGAAGTCAGCTAATGAGGAGCTTCTCAAAGCAAATGACAAAATAATGTTGGTGAAATCTAATCTTTTGGAGAAGGATACTACCAATCTGTTCCCAAATTTGAGTTCATCTGATGCTAAGAGCTAAAAAAACAGACCCATACAATTGTAGTTACGTTGATATTTTTAAGAAAGAAAACTCTTAAACCCCCAAACACCCAGTACATCTTACGCTACAGGAACAAGGACGTGGTGCTGGACTGAGCAACTATATTATTGCTACAGTCCTAACCAAGTCAGGCCTCAGGGAAACTCATCTACCTAGGGAAGTGCCCAGCTTTCTCCTTTACCGTAGAACCACTTGGTGTTCAGCTGAACACCATGATCTAACTCATAACAAAACCCATCAAAGTTCCTCTGTCTCTGGGATTTTGGTGACTTTCTGGTGCAAATGTTGCAGGGAAAAGGCTGTTGGAGACTCAGGTCTTGATTCTGGAATGTGCTCCATTCTGTATTTTTCAATGTATGGCGCAGCTACGTCCCACACCTGAGAAGCAAGCACAGGGCAAAGTTGATATATGGACAACATTATTTCTTCATGCTACTAAACATCAACTTCACCCCAAGGGAAAACATCTTCTCTACCTGAGTAGAACCAGAGTGGTTGTTTGCTTGCTTTTATTGTGAGTCACTGACACATGACTTTTGCCAATCAGTTGTTGGTTTCATTCAAGGCATTAAAATTACAAAGTCCAAGAGAGTTGGAAGTTGTAAGCCGCTTTCTCTTCTGAAGCAAAACAAGCAAGCAAGCAAACAACAAACAGAATCTAGAAAATTCAGTGTGGATTGAATGGACAGATGAGTGGATGAGTTAAGGAGGGTCGCTAATGGGTATGAGTCGACTTTTTAAAGCAAGCCCTGAATGACCAAAGGCACTTTGCTGGATTTCTCCAGGCTCTAGTTCCACACCACAGGTGCTCTGTGCCTTGGACTCGTGCTTCTTGGGTATAGACTGGGTCTCAGCCCCATCAGCATCACCTGGGACCAGGCAGAATCTCAGTACCTGCTCTGGACCTACTGAATCTGAATCTGCACTTTCACAGGATGGCCAGGAGATTCACTAACAGGTTTAAGTCTGAGAAGCACAACCTCAGATCCTGCTTCTGTCTTTACTCTGCCCACCCAGGTATCTTCTTTTAAGCGTAACAGTTTTTCAAATAAAAGCCCAGTTTTTGGTTTGCAGAGACTTTTTCTCTGATTACCACTGATAGCCAAGGAGTCTTTCCTTCTCAATGACCTTAGAAAATGTATTCTTTCAACAGTTAGGTTCTTACACACCTTACTTACCATTGCAAAATTAGTGCTAGGTAGCAGGCTTTCTCTCCCAAGAGCATAAGATGTGCTTAGAAATGATAAGTGGGAAGATCAAAGGGGACAGAGCAATGGTCCTGGAGAAATCAGATGATTCGAGGACAGTGGTAGTAAAGTCGTGGCACATTTTTTTTTTTGACAAAAGATGTTATTGGATGAGTTGTTTATTCTAGATTAAAACCTCAGCACTCAGATTTAATTGCAGTGTTGGTGCTTTATGGTAAATAGGTAGGTGGGTTTTGGGTTGCAGTTTGGGTACCCATTTCTGAATGGTTCATCATCACTGTTCTAGGTAATACGATATTTACAGATCAAAAGGCTAAAACTATACAAAAAGAGAGAGAGAGAGAGAGAGAGAGAGAGAGAGAGAGATATTTATAGCAATCAGCTAAGTCCATGGTCAATGTAACCAGAGAAAATAAGCAGTAAAAGCATATTTCACCCAGCAAGATAGGGCCAGGGCCCCACCAGGACAGGACACAGGCTCAAAGCCTTCCAGGTAACACCCTGGACTTCACTGTCTCCCCAGAGCTATGCACCCATTGCACCTTACCTGGTGGTGGGAGTCGTGCTAACATCACCAGAAGAGAAAGTTCTTTGGAATAAAAGAGGACATTTTTGGGGAGCCAAGGTCTACAAACCTTTCGCCTCAATTTCTCCCTATAAGTATTTGTTCCAAAACTGCCTTAAAATTCGTTTCAGCTTCTGCACCTTAGATAGTCAGCGTTTGGCTGCAACACGGGGCCCTTAAAGGATTATCAGATGGCTTTGCATGTTGTCTCTACTTGTTCACTTCCAGGAAACAGTAGAATAAGAATGTTTCTCCACTCCTTCCCCCTTTGCTTTCCCGTAACAACTAAACCCTAAGAAATAATCTGGTAGCCTTGCCTTCTGCTCAAGGAGCAATCTGTGGGCTGCCTCGATGTCTGGGGCCATGAAGCGGTCTTTTATCCAGGGCCTACAGAGAAAGCGTATTAATTCATCAGCCAACATTAAGGACTGCCAAGGTTCACAGTTTGAAATGGTGTAACTTAGGGACCTGTTGACTTTACCTTACAACAGAGCGCACCAGGTCATAGACCTTCTCCAGGGGAGTGGTTGTTTTCAGGGGGCGTAGAAACTCGATGCCCTGGCATGCTGCAAGAAGCTCGATGGCCAGCACTAAAACAAAAATATCGAGACAATGATGATTGTCTGACTTTATGCTTGAGGAAGGGAAGCGTCTGAGTTAACAGCTATTACTAGCCAACTAACAGATGACTGGCTTTCTCTGTTGGTCAAATGAAGTTGCCTTGGCATGAACTATCATTTTAGGCCTTTGTTTCTAACACCTCCGCTGTGTATTTATTGGTGAGAAGGGGAGAATTGAGATGTTTACCTGGACAGCTCCTCAGGAGCCTGGCCTTCTGGCTACACCTGCAAAAGTTGTCGTTTTCCCCCGTTCACTCCTCCACTAAGTTTTGTTAGCCAGGTTTGGCTAGGACAGGAAACCAGAACAAATGCCCAACCATGATCTGGAGCCCCGTTCCATTAAATAAGTTTTCTTTTCACTAAGATTTTTATTTCCCAGTTTCCAAGTGCACAAGAATGAAGTATGGATAGAGATGACAAGATGTGAACTTTATTTTAAATCCACAGTAGATCATTCATCCTGTCCCATTGTGACCTTTCTGTACTAAGCAGAATTTATAACTTGCTTCATAAATTGAAAGACAAGAAATTAAATGATTTTAGTACCCTCTCCGGGTCAACCACTTAAATGATCTGATCAATTTTAAGATTTGAAACTACTTTTCCTGGCAAATAATGGAATCCAGAGTGGCTTAATCTCAAATTATGTTTCTATGACAATTCATCATAATTTAGAACATTTCAACTATAAAGAAATGTATATTTCAATATTTAAAGTTTATTGCAAAGTGTGGGACATTTAATAACAGTTTTTAGTTTAAGATAAACTGAGTAAAGTTTGTTTTATGGCAAACCTTAAGGATGGTTAGAGACATTTCTAGACTGTTAGTTTTAAGAGATTTGGGAGTCTTCAAGTTTCAAGGCTTGAGACACACCTTACGGAATTTGGTCCTGGGAAGTCAATGACTCACTTGTTCCTGAAGTCTTTGATGAAGGTCTTTGTGTCAGGTATTTAAGCCAAGTGAATAGTTGGCTAAAAACACTTTGAAATTTACATGAAGGTAGATACAGGAAAGAAGGAATCATTTTGATCAAAGCAGTTAAGTGGAGAGTTCTTGTGTAACAGATTTTTTTTTCATCTAGAGCAACCTAGATGGTTGGAATAGATAATGGTATATTACAAAATCAATAATTTCATTGCCTAGCCTTCTGCTTCCAAGTATTACAAAGATCTGACTCAGTCACAAGGTTTCATTTTGAAATAACTTTTGTGACAGCACTTGTACAACAGTCCTTCAAATGGGGTCACAAGACAGAGCCCGTTGGCTTACTTTCCGTCATTAGGAGTGGTTAGGACAGCAACTAGAGCCAGCATCTGGAGTTTAATCATAGCACTGGCACCGAAGAGGCTCTGACTTTGGACACATTACTTAACTTCTGCTTTAATTTCCTGATCTGTACAATGGGACGATAGTTCCCACCTTCGAAGATTACTGTGCAGATCAAATGGGGTGCAAGATTGAAAGCCCACAGGGCATGCTCAGTAAGTGCTAATGATAATGGTGCTGTCTCAGCAGGGCTGTCTCACAGATAACACGGAAACAGAAAAAAGCCAGCAAGTAAATATTCACAAGATAAACAAGAAACACAGTAGAAAGACTTTGTCACCACTTCTGCAACATTCTCCACAGTCAGAAGTTCTCCCCAGAGCCATAACTAGAACATAAAAACCATGCTCTTCTTTGATAAAACTTCAAGGAGGTCAGTGTGTCTTGATTTATCTGGATACTTCTTATATAGTTCTCCTTTATTTTGAAATAAGCGGATATCTTGTGGCCTAATAATCACCTTCAATCCTCCAAAATTTTTAAAGTACTGAAAATATCTGAAGAATCATGGATATACCTTCTGGTTTCATAGATTATTTTTTTTATCTTAACAGACTATGATTTATATGAATTAAATCTATCTGAAGCAAGTAAATAATAGTACTACTTAGATACACTGCAAATATTTCTCAACGATTTCAAATTTGGACTCTATTTGTGATTCATTTATCTAGCTCTGAAGCTAATGGATACCTGTGCTCTTGTCACTAGGAAAAGACGCTTCCACTGACCATGTACCCCTCTGCCTTCCTCCAAGATATCTGTCCCTGGAGCTCTTAAAGCCTTTCCCTTTGAAAAGGTTTCCCACTTCCTCAGTCAGCTGTTGCATTTTGGGTCCCTCTCCTCCCCGGAGCAACCGGCCTTGGTATTCCCTCCCCTTTCTTTCCTCTAGTAGCCTTCAGGTACCTTAATGCAGACAGCACTGACCTTTATCTTTTTTTTTTTTTGTCTTTTTCTTTTTTATCGGTACCGGGGATCGAACTCACGACTGCCTGCTTGCAAGGCAGGTGCTTATGCCGCTGAGCTAAATCTCCAGCCCCTGACCTCTATCATTAACCCTAGCTCTTCCCCGAGCTTTGGCATCTGTACCTGGGTATCCTGTGACTGTTACCTTCTCAGTGCTTCCAAAAACAATTTACTTTGCATCTATACTCCTTTGCCTTGCTCGATGAGTACTGTGCATGCACACACAGGCACTAACTAGCCCTATGTATTATTCAGATCTTAATCTTAAATATTCCAGAGATGATTTTTTCTGCACCCTTTATACAAGATCAAGCTCAGTTCTTTATACTATGTCAGATCAAGTTGTATCCCCCTACAACTCAGTTCCTCAGTTAGAATTTCCTCAAGTGTTTCAAAGGTTGCCAAGCTGGTAACCACTGTTTGTCTCTCTGCATAGACTTTAATCTTCAAGAAGGAAGAAGGTAGGTAAATTCCTTAATTCACAGGTGGTGGGATGCTCTCTGTGTTTCCACACTAGTTTCCTGTACAATGATTAATCACCAGGCTCTGAATAAGCAAATACTGATCGTATACTATGTATTCAGTGTCACTGGATTCCAAGATTATCAGTGCTTGCTAAATATTTGTAATCAAAGCAAACTGTGATGAATGGCCTTGTAACACAAATTGCTAATTTTTTCCTTTTCCTTTTATGCTAACTGAACTTCCTTAGTATAAATGGAAGAGGGAGATAATAAAACCTGATGAGCTAGATCTACAATTTGGACCTATAGTCATGCAACTATTTGAACAAGTCTGTACCAGCCCCCTTCTGGGGCTGTACGGAGTGGCTAAGAGAGACAAAGTCATTGCTCTGGAGAAGCTCGAGTTTTACTGCAAGATGCAAACAAGCCTAAGTAAATCAGAGGTACTGGGTGCTAAGTATATCAGAGGTACTGGGTGCTAAGTATATCAGAGGTCCTGGGTGCTATTAGAAAACGTAATGAAAGGGAAAAGAAAAGCAGTTGGTAATTTAGTGGGGACTCTCATGGCAGGCATCTGAGGTTAAAAAAAAATGGGCAGCTGAACATCGGAGTGAGGCAGGGAATCATGGGAAGTTCTCAGCACAAGGCTGCAGGCAGATGGTCCAGCGAGGTACAGAGTGGGGGATGTGCTCTTTGGTAGGTACCCAGACAGCACTGTGGTTCTAAGTATGGAGTGAAGAGGCTATGTCATCTAGGGCTTCACAGGTCCCGGGAAGAGGGTCGGACTTTGAGTACCTGGAGGCAATTTTCAACAAGGGCAATGGGGTGGTCTACATTTTGTTTACAAAAACTCATCTTGTTTTGTTTTAGGTAGCGACTATAGAGAAACGATGGTAAAAACAAGATTAATCAGGAGACGACAGGGCCAATTGGGTGTCTTTGGACGATGAACTGGACAGGGGATACGAGGACAGATGAAGACAAGTCTTTAAATTTTTGGCCAGAGTGACAGATAGAGCGGGGAACCATCTGAAGAGAGAACATTTGCCACACACTGTATTGATAATGGGAGTTGGTGATGAAGCTGAACAACCCGCTCCCTCAAATGGTACTGGTGGGAAGGTGACATGATGTGACCATTCTGGAAAACTCCTTAAAAAGATGAATGTAGGGTCATCCTATGACCCATCCTTTCTTCCCTAGAGAAGTGAAGACCTGCATCCACATGTAAACTTATACACACTTACCACAGCATCATCCACAACAGCTAAAAGATGGAAGAAACCCAGTTCCCTTCAAACAATAAAATCATACACCGAATGTGGTTGATTTCTACCACAGAACGACATCTAGTCATAGGGACAGAAAGTAGATCAGTAGTTGCCTAAGACTTGGGAGAACAGGAAGAATGGGGTCGTGATGTTTAAGGTTCTTTGGAGGCCAAGGTAAATGTTCTAAATTGACTGTGTGTTGGTCACTACAGCTCGGTGACTATACTAACATCACCAACTGTACACTGTTTATTTACTTTTTTAAAGAAAAAAATAACAATAACCATAAAATAAAGTTGCAGAACAGGTTAGTAGGAGTTAACTAATTACTACATTGCATATTGTTATCTATCATTGTTATTCAGAGTACAAGATATAGACATTGTCCAAACAATGTTAGCACAAACCTTTTTTTTCAATGAACTAAGAAAAACTAGCTGCATAACTAGCTTAACTATCTTATATATAAATATATTTTTTCTTTTTCCCTACCTTCCTCTCCCCATCAGTTTGTCTTTTCTTTTGAACAGTTTCTTCCCAATTGGTAACATCTAATGAACTATGCCCTTTAAATGGGTGGATGGGAAGACATATGAATTTATCTCAAAACAGCTAAAGGCAAAAGAAGACCACTCAGCCCTTACATTTATTTTAAAACAGTGATAATTTTGTTGTCCAATAGTTTTATGCAATATTACTGCATAAACTTATGAAGTTAGAGAATGTCTCAAGGAAGGTGATTTCCGTGGAAAAGCAAGTTACAGTGAGGAAGACGGCTCCCTGGAGTACCTGACTCCACAGGCTTGGGAGGGGCCTCAGAACTTGCATTTCTAATGAGTTTCCAGGTCCAGCTGATGCTGCCTGTGGCAACCACCGGCCCTGCCATCCCCGACTCGCCAGCCTTACCGTGCTCCACGTTCTCGATGACCCTGAGCGCCTTCCTGGCTGCCCACCCGCCCATGGAGACGTGGTCCTCCGTGGCGGCGCTGGTAGAGAGCGAGTCCACAGAGGAAGGGTGACACAGGGCCTTGCTCTCCGAAACTGCAAGAGACCGGAGCTAGTTCAGAAGCGCTCCTAGGAGGATGCAATGGCTAGGTGTCACGTGGCTTCCCTAATGTCTCCACAGATGCCAGGTGTGGTGGTGCATGTGGTCTCCCCATACTCAGAGGCGCTGAGGTGGGAGGATTGCAAGTTCGAGCCCAGCTTGGCATCTTAATGACTTGATGATGAGTCTCAAAATAATGAATGAATGAATGATAAATAGCTCAGTGCAAAGGTCCTGGTTTTAATCGTCACTACTTAAAAACAGAAGGAAGAAAAAAGAGAGAGACAGAGACAGAGACAGACACAGAGAGACAGAAAGACAGAGAGCCTCAACCTCTCCTTGGTCCGGAAGACCCTATTCAGGAGCTTTTGTTCATGTCCCAAATATCAGATGGTTCAAAATTACTTTGGCACCAGGAGAAGGAAGTGGGAGAGAAGTGTGGGGGCAGGGGCTGGGCCTGCAGACCTTGGGCAAGATGGAATATTTCAGTCTGTGCAACGTGAAAGAAGTGGGTGTTCGGAGTTTAAGTAATCAGGGCCACCTCTGGGAAGTGAGGGGGCTCCTGTCCTAGCACCTCCAAACTTGATTGTGGGTATCAGTGTCTCAGAGATCTTGTTTTAATGTAGATACTGAGTTTGAGCTGAGGCCTGGGATCTTGTGGTCTAACAAGCTCAAAATTGACACTGCTTTGTGGTCTGAGGACTGCTCTCCTGAGGACCTTCTCTCTGGCTTCAGAAATCATAACATATCATACTCAAAGTTTTTTTTCCTCTTCAGTTGAACTTGAGATGGCTTTCGTTTTGTTCTTCCTTGCAGGGTCTCAGTTTTAAACTAGGGTGATCAGCTAGGTACCCTCCTTTTTGTTCAGGATGTTCCAAGTTCTGCCACTCTAAAGCCTGGGATTCTATTTATATACTTATTTTTTGGTACCTGGGATCGAACTCATGACCTCATGCTTTCCAGGTGGACACTTACACCGCTGAGCTAAACCCCCAGCCCGCCCCCCTGGGATTCTGAACTGTGAGCTTTACTGCCCAGCACCCTCTGATGATCTTTGTGTGGAAAGGTAATTTGCAAGTGGCCAAGATTCATTAATAAATCAAGCTTCATAACTTCATGAGGCCGCTTGGAAAGCTAAACTCCCACCAGGCTCCCCCATGTCTGTAATGTTCTCTGGGAATCAACTTCCTCTGCCACCACAGGACAGTGAGGAGTCTCCATCTGTGAAAGAGATATTTTGACAAGCAAAAGTGAAGAAGACCTCAGGGCACTGGGGATGAAGGGGAATTCAATGGCTCTTCCTTGGCTGTGCTGAGTTTTAGTGAAAGGCTTGGGTAAGGAAGGGCTTAGGAAGAATGTAACTGGGAACTGTTATTTGTTTAGTGTCATGATGTCCTAGGCACAGTCTTGATGCTTTTTATGCATTAACTCATTTAGTCCTAAAAACAGTCCACCAGGGAGACTTACCATCCTCATTGTACGTAGGGGGAAATTAAGGATCAGCCGGATTAAGAGACTCAATGAGACCCCACTAGTCAGCAGGAGAGCTGGGATTCAGATCCAGTCTCTGCACTCTAAATGAACCACCTCCTGGGTTAATTCTTGCCTTTTGGGGAAGGATTATTAGAGAAAATACAGTATAAATTAAATTTGGCTTTCACATGAAACACAAATAGTCTTTGAGTATAAGTATGTCCCAAGTAATTCAAACTTAAGTAGGTGTGCTGTATTTTTGTGTGTTAAATTTGGTGACCATATTTTAGGATTAAATATTGGTTAAAATAGATCTTCATTCATTGCAGTGAGAACATGGATTTGGTAGTTAAAGCCTGGGTTTGAATTCTCCACTACATTTGATTGTCTGTGCAACACTGAGCGAATAACTTGGCTTCACAGATTTCCAGATGTTCATCTGCAAAATGGAAACACTAGAGGTGTCTCTCCAGTGGCACTGCTGTGGTGACTGCACTGATACCAGTGCGACTCTGAGCATTTGCTTTGTGCCAGACCTGTGCCACATCTGTTCCTTACACACGGTACTAAGAACTCAGCTATATTGAGGTTCAGATTTCCTAGAGGGCATATTGCTCCTTGGAAGCATTTCAAATGTCGCACTGATGTCTCTCTGTTGGGGGCTGGCATATCTGACAGACTGTCTCCGGAGTTTAATCATTCAGGCTGGGTTAAGACTCACTGTTAAGCTATAAACACTTTTTGTCTTTTCTCCTTTTGATAGTTTTCAAATTCAGTTTGGAAACTAAAACTGTAAAGCTGAACTTACTATGTGGTGCCAAATTGCTTTTCACAAAGAAATTTTCCATTTGCATTCTCGTTATCATAACCTATGTTTCAGCACGTAACATTATACATACGTTTTTCTAAGCGATGTTAAAGGAGTCCCCCTGCTATGCCTGGACTAAGTGACCACGGAAATAGAAGTGGTGCAGAATGAGATCTCATTCAGAGACAAAATGTGATGCTTTCATCCCAAGGCCCTTTGGTGGGTGGTTTGGGTTCTGGGAGGGGCAGTGTCTTACCGAGGGCTGCAGCTGTACAGTGGGCTATCATGAACCCCGAGTTCAGACCGCCTTCAGCCACCAGGAAGGCGGGCAGCTCGCTGAGGGAGGGGTTACAGAGCCTTTCGATTCTTCTTTCACTAATCGCAGAAAGCTCATGGACACCAATAGCCAAATAGTCCAGGGCCTGGAAGAATATCTCAGCTCAGCGGACCCATGTTGGAACAGGAACGGAACTCAGGGCCTCATACTCGCCTGGCAGGTGCTGTGCCACTGAGCTATATCCCCAGCCCCAGGAGCCATGCTTAAAGGCTTACTTTGGCTGGGTATTCACCGTGGAAGTTTCCTCCAGAAATTGTCTCTCCCCTGCTGGCAAAGACCATCTTTCAAAATAGGTTAAGGTTGAACGTAACACTTGTGGATCCCTTCAAATATAACACACACTGAAGACATCTTGTAAGAAAGGTGACACAGATGTGTACTAACACAGTACTTTTTCTAGCAGTAGGAACCAAGGCAGATGTGGGATGGGAAAAATAGATTGCTAAGCGACTTGGCTGCCTTCAAAGGCAGCGTTGTCTCTGTGAAGACTATTCCCTGCCTGATCACCTGCCCTCTGGGGGCCTCAGCCATCAGAAAGGAACCCCATCCTGGAGAAATGGAAGTGCTTTTATTCTTTGCACAACTATGGCAACAGGGGCTGGGATAACATCAACTTAGAGATAAAATCTCAGGATAACTCTAATCAGACTTTGGAAAGGGTTTGAATGCTACCTTCTGTATAGATCATCAGGCCTTACTAGACCCAGCGAGGCCTGCACTCAGGGAGACCAGCCTAGTGGGTCTCTGAAATTACTTTTCTGGCGTGTGTCTCCATACCTTTATGAACAAACCTTAGAAGTTGGCTTTGGGTTCAATACCATCAAGAAATAGCTCAATCCGAGGTGGAACTCTGTCCCTCCATCTCTCATGGGTCAATTTTGAAAGGTCAGCATGTTAGACTCAGAACCTGAAGGTAGGTTCATTAGCCTGTGTGTGCCACGTACCAGCTGTGACCTGCAGAAAGTCACTTAAACTCTGAACCTCGGGGATGCACTCATTTACCTGTGGAAGGGAATAAGGGAACTGAGATGCTCCTCACAATAACCCTAAAACTACCAGCTGGAGGTCTATATCTGAGGATTAGGAGACATTCAGGAGGAGGATACAGGATTATCTGTTGCACTGTTCAGTTCTGTGGTAATGATGCCTTTCACAAATGCTATTGTGTCATTCACCACACCATGGACCTAAAAGACAACCAAAATAACATATAGGACCAATGGATTCCATGAAGGGTACCCACACTCTTATAACTTCTTCAGTCTTTCCTTGGAAAGCGCTTTGCTGTTACAACCATGAAAATTAAATGTGGCTCATTTAAAATATGAAGATAACGCTGATGAATCTTTTGGGTTCTCACTGAAATAAATTAGAATAAATCAATTACGATGTGCATTCACATGAGAGTAATCTATAAAAACAGAATGGGGTAGGAGAAAGAATGTCTCCAGACACGGAAGGTTAGGGTGGAAAATGGGAGAGTTATTAAGTTTATAGCAGAAACAGAAACCGACAACAGAACTTACCTCACAGCTTGTGTGAGGAAGCTAAGATAATACAGACAAATTCTTAGACATGACTCAGAGCTCTTTGGAAGGGTACTATTGAAGAGGTTAAATTCGTGAAGCATAAGTGACCATGTTAGAAGGCGCAGAGTCAACAGGCACATGCATCAGGCAGCCATCTTGCTCCAAGCCCAAGGTCAGTCACGTGCTGGATAGCCTGGCCTGCTGTTTGGCTTCTCTCAGAAGTCAAGAGGCTCAAGGCTGCAGCTGTGTGAGCCTGGGCAAGGAACTTAGCTCTCAGCCTCACTTCCCAGCTGCAGTGTGGAACAAAGCACCTATCTCATAGCTGGGGAACTTGAAGGACTTGACACTGGAAGACACTAATAATGAGACCTGTCACACAGCCGGCTGTCACAGGGAGGTCCTAAACCAGGACATATCCTTCAGTACAGTTATTCTAATGATTCTTTCTCAGGGTCTTTTCTTTTCCTGGAACCCCAGGATGTGCTAGGCAAGGGCTCTACCACTGAGCTACATTCCCCTGCCTTCTAGAGAGGTTTTTGATGTGTTGTGCTAGCAAAGAACATGCTCCATGGAAGGAAATGGAGAAGACTCTGTCACACTCTAGACAGGAGCTAGGCACAGGGCCATACTGTTTCTTAAAATGTGTCTTATCAGCCGGGTGTGGTGGCTCATGCCTGTAATCCCAGCACTCGGGAGGCTGAAGCAGGAGAATCATTTTGAGTTCGAGGCCAGCCTGGGCTACAAAATGAGCTCAAGGCCAGCCTGAACTGCACAACGAGACTCTGTCTCAAAAAGACAAAAAAAAAAAAAAGTGTCTTATCAATGTGCCTCATGTAAATGAATCCTACACCTGTAATACGGCAAGCCTAGGATCCACCCAATCACTTGCATTTTCAAATTGAAGCCTCACATGATCAACTATAATAATTTATCTCTGATTATAGAAGGGAGATAAGATACACTCACGACAAGGGTGTTCCCCAGGGCAGGGAGAACCAGTAAAACTCAACCTTTAGATGTTGCACTAAATAAATGCTGCGAGTTGTCCATTGGACAGTGAAAAAAGTCAAAAGAAAACAGTTTAGCATGCAGAGAAGAAAGTATATAGTTGAAGAAATGAAAGCATGGCATACATAATTTTTAATGAAGGCAGTAAAGGAAATTCGGATTATAATTGGCCACAGCATGATTTTCTAACACATCCCTCCTTTTCTGTTTATCTCCCCAGAGCTTGAGGAAACCAAAGAACCTTTGCTGGCTTTTTGATTTTACCTGGGGACAGCAGCGCAAGGTGTACGCGTCCTGAACACGATCACAGAACCTGTGACTCTCTGTGGGACAGGTGGGAGAGAGAAGAGAGAGAGACAAATTATCACTTCTTCTTCCCATAGAATACACAACCAAATAAACCCTCTCACACAAACATGCCACACCTGCTATTTCTGACGGGTGGTGATCCGAGTCCAAAAGTGACCGAAATCGAAAAGCAACTTCGATTTGCCCACGATGGGGCCGAACGGCGTGAATGTCTGGAATTGAGAAAGAGGAGAAGATCGAGCAGATCTGACATCACAGGGAACTGCTCCAGGTGCCGCCACGGCCCTCGGGAGTCCCACACGTCCCACCCATCGCACAGAACGAGAAGCGTAATCGCAAATCGTCCTTACGGGCTTTAGTCTTTCTACTTTAAATATCTGAGTCTAAGCTGTGCTTTCGGCTCACTTGGAGTTGAACTCAGGACACTGGGTGCATGCTTAAAAGACCTGGGCTCATCATAGTAGGGAACTGGAATAGTGGCCACTTTAGATGGTCCTACGTGTCACTATAGGAAGACGTTCACTGCATCCTATGTAAGCTACTGCCATAGTTGTATAGTTTTCCTCTTCCTTGTCCAATCAAGGCCAGTCCTAAGCCAGCTCTAGTTTTAAAGTCTTGCAAGAAGATTGCTAAAACACTGGGTCATCTGGAGCAGGCCACTTAACTCTCCAGGTCAGCGTCTGTAAAATGTGTCATACTGAGGATCTAATGTGGCAGAACTCGGAGGATGCTGGGATTTTCTCCATCTTCTCAGCCACTCAACCCCACCACGCTCAATCAGCTTGCCCCACTGGCTCTGGCTGAGTGAATGACTGAATGGAAGAACCCTGCTGACCAGTGTCGAAGGCTTTGGTGGTGCCTTTCAGCACCTCAAGGGTCAGGGCTGCCACAATGTCAGCCTGCCGGGCGATGGCACTGGCTCTCTCGACAGCTTCACAGCCCAGGGATGTGATCATCTGTGTCCCATTGATGAGCGCCAAGCCCTTTGGAGAAGGAGAGAAAAGTTCCCAACTCTATTGTAAAACACCTTCATACAGGTGGATTTCATGCAGTCTGCTTTTGGAGGATAAACATTAGCTGGTTAGCAAAATTGTTTATCTGTGGTTTTCTAAAGTGCAGGGCAGTGATGCTTAATAGATGCTTGAGGAATTTGTGCCACCAGATGTGAGATCATTAGCACAAATCTGGCCAGCAGAGTATCTATAGTTTGACCCCGTACTCACAGCAGCCACGTAGCTCTGGAGCAGGAACTGCCTGTACGATGCTTAGTTCTTTATTATGTCACATCTCTTCTTTAATGTCCCACGATCGTAGGTAAGATATCCAAAACCAACTCTGATCCAAGCCTTTTGGCTTAGAGCAGCATCACTCAAGCGCCTTAGAGAACCAGATTTGAAGTTTAAATCCCTAAGAGAATCCCCAACATTTGTGACATGAAGTCTTTTAATGGTTCACGGACAGGTCCTGTCTGCAGTGAGCAACTTTCAACCAAAATGCAAATTGAGTTTGCTTTAAGGAACCATGCGACAGACACAAACTGAACACAGTGCATACATAAGGACTTGCTCAGATGAACAAGTTTTCCTTGAATCTCCTTACCTCTTTTGGTTTCAAAACAACTGGTTTTAGTCCATGGGCTTGCAGGACCTATAGAAAGATTTAAAGTATGAAAATGGACATCAAATGAAATATCAGTCTGTTACTGATTTCGTATAGAATCCCCTAAAAGATCTTTATGTCCCAAAGTTCATTTTGTAAAAGATCAGATGGAACTGAACTGGTTCTGTGCATGTTTTCTGCTCTAGTCTCTAGTTCTGATTTTTAGTCGAAAAGCACTTATCTTCCAAACAATTTTTGTACTTAAAGGGTGAGGTCTATTGTCTTCACAATCAATTTTGGTTCCTAGGCTGCTTGCGTTCAACCTCTATCTGTATTGCTGGTTGCAGACATAGCTGCCCTCGGCTAAGGCCGGGCTCCTCACACTCTGTGTATGTGCCTTACCCCAGAGCTTGAACTAAAAAGTCCTGTGACTTCATTTCTACTTTCTCTAAACACTGGCAGAACCTCTGAGCAGGCCATGGATGCCAAATCTGTGCACAACAATGAAGAGAGGATTGTGGAATGCCCTCTACCCCATGGAGACAGGGCCCTGGAGGAAAGGGAAATAGTTTTCCCCTGAGATAAAAGAAGCAAACAGAGTCGCTGGGCTACGGGCCCTCTCGGGATGAAGGAAGAAGTTAAAGCCAGAAAAGACAGAGCCAGTACCATTTAAGGAATCCATGTCACAGGAAGACTTCGACACCCCCAGCACACCAGACTCTCCCTCTTCATGGTATTGGGCTGGGCCTATCAGTAGGGGAAGGAGAGCCAGACAAGCTCAGGAGCAATTAGAGAAATAGGATGCTGGTGTGTGAGGATGTTGGATGTCTGCTTGAGGGTACACAAGCTGCTGGGAGAACAGGAAATGAGACCACAAAGGAACTTGGTGGGGGGAGGTAGAGAAAAGGCCCAGTGGAGCAGAAAGCGCAGCTTCCTAGGGGACTCTTTGGGAGGAGAAAAGGGAATGAGGCTGGTAGGGAGGAGAAGAATGTGCTGGTGCGGGGCGCTCTGCCCAGGACCCAGTGTGTTCCAGCTGCAGGTAACCTCTGGACTCAGTGATAGAGAATGTGGGCGGGAGGGATCAGGGGATCACAGCACAAACAAGACCTCTGACGCCACGTTAAGTCTAGACTTTATTATAAGGATAAGGGAAACATTGGAGATTTTAGGCAGCACATGGCCGGGCTGGCTGTTTAGAAAGGTCAGATTGATGGCTTTGTGAAGGTGGCTGGGAACTGCCCAGAGAGGAATAATCAAGAAGACGCAGCACAGAGGACAGGGGAGCTGGAGCCAGTGTCCCCCAAAGAATAATCTAGTCCGTGAATCTGTCCCTCCTCCTTGGCCCTCTGTCCTTTACACTTACTGTTATGTGACCTCCCAGAAACGGATCAGAAATAACACTTAAAATGATGATTTAGGCTGCTCTGATGGAATTTGGAGATGGATAAAGAAAGCAATAAAACTTTAGGAAAAAGGGGATTTTCTGATTAGCTACCAGGAAGGGAAAAAATAGAACCTGCGTTTGGGAGCACACAGGAAGAACTGTGCTCCACAGCTCTGCCCTGGTAAGACCCCTGCGCATATTTGCCACCATGACAGCTGTGACCAGTGGACGCAATGGAAGTGTTGTGGGTACAGAATTCCTCTAGTGACGCTAGCAACTGTATCTGTTCACGTGGGTGGCCTCCAAGTGTAGGAAGCTGATGGTCAAGGAGGGTAACAGCCCTGCCGAGTTTGACTCGCCAGGTTGAGTTGTCGCATTGTTCACATAAAAATCACAGTGGCTTCCTCACTGGACTATTATTTTAACACTAAAGTGACAGAAAGGACAGGAGCCTCTGGCGTTTACTGGGACCCGCACCAGGCTGGGACCTGGAGCACAGGGAAACCAAGGAGTCCCTCCCCCCTTAGCAAGTGGGAGCCAGTGATCTGGACATCCCTTGAGAGGCTGACCATAGGAGGGATTTCCTTCTACCATCTCTTTGAAGGCAAATACTTCTATCACTGTTTTGTGTTATTCTAATTAATGGTGTTATTTTAGCCTGTTTTGTTTTGTTGAACTTCACTATACATGAAAGCATGGACAGCTACTTTGAAGAGAACAAGAGACTCTAAGACAGCCTTTAGTAACTACCCTATTGCCTGGTTTGAAGACCTAAAACGCCTTCCTCATTTTGTTCAGTCTTATGTCCTATTTTGGTCTGTTTTGTTGTGTTTAATTTTTCCCTCTTTAAAATAAAATTTAAAAAAGAAAAGAAAGCACCCAGAAGTAGCAGGTATTCATTATGCACAAGCACTGTTATAAGCTTTTTTTTTTTTTTTTTTTTGTCTTTTTGTTTTTTATCAGTACCAGGGATTGAACTCACAACCACACAGCTGCAAGGCAGGTGCTTATGCTGCTGAGCTAAACCCCCAGCCCCCTACAGGTGCTGTTATAAGGCTCTTACGTATTTGGCGTCCGCCCAGCCACTCTTTGGAGACCACATTTTCCCTTCTCCAATTAGCCCGAGAGCCAGATGAGCGAGTGGGGCAAGGTCTCCACTGGCACCCACAGTTCCTTTCTCTGGGACGTAGGACAGGCAGGAGGCTGTGGGAAAAGCAGGCACCAGTGACTTCAAGGGGACTTACTTGGTTCTGGCAATCCTCGTGTCACCGGTGAAGACTGCTGTGCCTACGAGGATTGATGGCATAAATGGCTGTGCAAAGCCAGTTCCTCAAGCACAACAAATACTTAAAGGACCCAGCCAAGCTGCTACTGAAAGAGAGGGAGGACAAGAGGAAGGAAAGAGAGGACGGAAGGAGGGAAGGAAGAAGGTCCCCCACCCCCATAAAGCAGCCTTCAAAATGTGCGTGCACTAATCTGCTCTTATTGACATGTTTAGAAGTTCTAGGCATGTATCACAAAGACGTGCTAGGAGTCAAGGCTGAAAAAGTGCAGTGTTGCTGATTACAGCCTTGTTTGTAAGAATAAAACATTAGAAATGATGTAAATATGGAAATAAGGGACACTCCCATTGATTGAATGGTATGGAGCCATCAAAAGCAACTGGAGAATGTTTGGAAACGTGGAAATGTTTACCTTAAAACATTCACATGACATATTCTAGAAGGTCAGGTACCCCAAAGTATTAGCATGGGTTCCTTGGCATGGTAAAGTCACAGGCAATTTAGTCTCTTTTTTTTGCCAGTCATGCAGTCTACTGCCCCAGTATCAGTGAATATGTACTGTTTTATCAAAAATTCTCCCCAAATCACCAAAATAGGACTCCACAATAGGCTGGGCATCCGCCATGCCCTTTACTGGTTGGCACAGGGTGTTTATGAGTGATGTGTGCCCCCAGCACAGGAACCCCAGTGTGAGGTAGCACCCTCCCACCCTTTTCCCTCGTGAGCCGACCTAGGTTTATCCTTATCTGTGCTCCCCATGAATCGAATTGAATCGAATATCCAGTCTCTCATCAAACGAGGAGTTTTGCGTAAAGGGTTGACCTGCTGTGCTTGTGGGGCTGCATCTGCAGTGGCTTCCCGACTAATGAGTCATTGACCTCTCTCCATTCTGCCCCACCCTAGCAAGAGGCTGGATTTCAGTGTGCCAGTCTAACTGGAAGGTCACCTGAGGAGAATCCAGACGTGGCTCCCAGCTACTGGCTGGGATTACCCTAGTGGTCTTTGAGGTGAGCATCATCTAGAATCCTTACAGTCCTATAGGATTTTATGCAACTTTTGTAATCATGTGGACACCATTGAATCAATGGTTCTGTTTAGCACACTTAAAGGGCTTGTTTTATTTCTATTATTATTATTTTTTAAGACAGGGTCAGTCGCTGAGCTAAGACCCTGGTCTCATTCTAGTCTTACAGCTGTCAAATGCTAAATGAAGGGCGCAGTAGGATAGTTGTAATTCACAGGACTGTCTTTGCCCCTTTGGTGCCCTCTGTCCACCCTGCTGTCCTCTGCCTTGTTGGGCCCATTTTCCATTCCTTCTTATCTCCACTGCCCTTTGGTGTGGAGTCAGTCAAATCTAGTCTGCAGAATGCACCCAGCCTCCACAGAAGTTTGGTCCAGGGATTCACCGCCTTACCATTAAATATTTCAATAACTTGTCTGAGGGTCTCCAGGGAAATGCCACTGTATCCTTTGGCTAAGACATTGATCCTTAGTGCCAAGAGCATCCGACACCTTTCAGGACTGAATGGTTTCCCAACACCTACAAAGCAACACTGGTATTTGCTCCAGGATAACCAAACCCTATTCCGCCTTCCGGTGGGCTCCATCCCTCAAACCCTTCTCTCTTTCGCCCGAGAGTCTCCACATTCTGTTACTGGCAGCATGAGTCTACCATACCTGTCTTGATTCTCAAAGCATCAGCTTTCCAACAAAGATAGAGCCTCAGTTCCCCTTCTGGCAATGCTTTAAAGTCCCCCACCCTCCTGAACCCCTTTAGAGTATCGTCAGGCTCCATAGCACAAACTCAGCTGCTGAGTCTTGACAGATTTCCCCATTAGCCTGGCCCATCCTGACTCACCCTCCAAGCTCCGGCCTTCATCCTCTCCCCTGAGTTTGCCACCCTGTCTGCAAGATGGACCCACGCTCCCCTCCCAAGCCTGACCCTCTGTTCAGCCCAGCCCTGTTGCTGAGGTTCAGCAAAACAACAAAAACAAAAACAAAAAACCAGTCAAGTGGTCCGATGGCAGGGTGGTCCCCCACCCCTGCAGCAGCACCTGCCCTTGGAATGTGCTGAGGACACACTAGCTGGCCACCGGCTCGCCCAAGGGGTCACACCAACACTGTGCTGTGAGTTTATTCATCCAACCCACCAGGAGGCGCTTTGAATGATTTACCTGCAGAATGGGAGCGAACTAAGTTGACCTGAAGTTCCCTGGAAGAGAAAGGTACAAACTCTCTTAGACACCTTGAGGTGGAAATTTTTCCTCCGCCGGAGAACAGCTCCTTGGAGGTGCAGTGAGAGAAACCAACCCGCCCGTGGTTTCACTATCAATTTGCAGCAAGTTACCCCAAGTCTCACCCTGCTCATCTGTAAACTGGGGCAAATGCCAGTGATTTTCCTTGTTGAAAAAAAATCTCAGACGTAAGGAAGGCGGAATATGAACACACGTGTGTTTCAACTTACTGTAGCTTTCTGATAGGAATTATGGTGTTGGCAAATTTCCCAAAGCCTGTAGTAATGCCGTAAACAACTAGAATGAAAAACAGGCCATGCAGTCAGACGCAGGAGGGATTTTCTGGTCTGTAAAGACTTTTAGAACATAAACATAACGTGAAGAAGATACCCGTTTTTTCCTCTATGATCTTGTCTATGACTTCTCTGGATTGCTGTACCTTTTTCTCAGCAACTGGAGTCAGCTAGGAGGAAAATGTTGATCAGAACCGTGTATGTTAATGACTTTGCATCCAGAAATGTGGAAATATCCCAAACTTCTCCCCTCTTGCCCCCATACCTTTATTTTGTAGAGTCCCTTTCCCAAGTTGACCAGGTCTTCCGTGGTCAGGCTGTTCCCATCTAAATCGATATACTGGGCAGAAAGGGAATCTCAGTAAGCTCGAGCAACTTAACCTCTCTACAGTTGGACAGAATCTGATTTTGATGATTCAGGAGGTTCTAACCACTGCTGTGAAACAGTAATGTGCTAATTTAAAAGCCAGCTTTCTTACAGGAAGATGGGCAGTCCCTTTCCAAGCTCAGAACTGATACAGACTGTGCTGACGCGAGGTTATAAAGCCTGTCCTGTTGATCAGCTCTGCAGCCTGTTGTACATCATGACACGGCCATCCTTACCCGGGGGACTTGATTTTCTTTGCAGCTTACCTTTTCAGGCTCCCGGTATTTGCTGTATCTGAAGCCAGGTAAAGGAAAATGTTCCATAGTGTGGAAAAGCCCCAGTCCCTTTCCTCCAGAGGCGACCCACGGGCCCACAAGAAAGGATACAGGTAAACTCCTTCTGGTTGAGAGGGAATGAAGTCGGGTGACATTGCATCGCCTTCGATGACTGAAACGAGAAGCCCAGAGAGAGAGAGCCCTTAGAAATCACAGGGCAGAGCCACATCAAGGAAGGCCAAGAACTGCCCATAGATTCGGTAGAAATGGCTGCTTTAAAATGACTTGCAGTGCTTTGAAGTGTCCTTGGCACTTTCACCCAGGACAGACCAGGACATAGATACAGACACATCCTGTAAGGACAAAGCTCAAATGTCCACGCATTGTCTTCTCCCAGCCCAGCAGCCACTCACCCACTTCCACGAACTCATTGTCCTCCAGGGCCACCTCCAGCAAGTCCTCATTGTCCAGTAAGCCCAGACCCTTGCACTGACGCATGAGGAAGCGCACATCATCCACCGAGGCGAAGCCACCATTATCCGGCTTGTTCTTCATGTAGCGCCGTATGGCCTCACGGCCCAGCCAGCCCACAGTGAGCTTCGCGTCCTGGCAGGGCACAGCCAGCCATTCCCCGCGCACATGCACTGTATACCTGGGCATGGCTCCACTCTGCAGCCGGAGACCAGGAAGCTGCTGCTTCAGACCTGCTGGCTCCTCCTGGGAGAGTTTTTATCTAGCAGGAACTGCAGAGGTGTGGTCGGTGAGGATGGGCTCTCAGAACACACCCCTTCCCTAGCCTTTACTCATTCATGGTTTAGACAAATATTTATCGATGGTTCCTAGTGTCCCTTTGGCTTTTTGTAGCTATGCAAGAGACACGAGAAGAGGGTGAAGGCTGGTGAATATCCGTCTGTGTGTGATCCGGTTCTGCGAGCAGAAAGGCCTGGGGTCTTCCATGCCTCTGGTTAGGACCCCAATTTCTCTTTCTGTCTGCATCCTCCTTCACTGAGGGCGGCTTATAAACAGCGTATTCCTGATTTAATTTGGAATTACTTAGCTGTAAAGTGCACCCTGATGGCCAAGTGTGACACCCAGAAGTGTGGCAATCTTCATGCATTTGTTTATTCCACAAACACACATTGAGCAAGGACTCCCTGCCACAGTCAAATCCTTCTGAAATGCTCCACAAAGAAAGACTGCAAAGGGCAGGGATCATTTTCACAACTAAAGGTCGCACTCTGGGTAAGTAAGGACTGCGGCTCAGGGGGCCCATAGTTTCTGGCCTCGGGCAAGTGAGTAATCAGCCTCTGGTTTCCAGGCCAGGGACGAAGGAGTTAACTGTTCCACGCAGTAATTTGGGATCAAATCCTGGCTTTGTGATTTCCCAGCTGTTTGGCTGCTGGTAAAGTTACTTGACTTTCCTGAGCCTCTCCTGAGCCTCGCTTCCCTTGACTATAATATGAGAATAATGATAGTATCTACTCTAAAGGGTTCTTGGGAGGATAAGGTGAGCTCACGCAAAGAACGGCCCCGGAAGGCCATGTGATATCGGAAATGTTGTAGGAGAGTTTGGGCTTTAGTACGCGACATCACCTCTGTTGCTTTGGGAATGTCCTTTCTTTTTGGTACTTGGGTACTCCTAATGATGTAAATTTTCAGAGACAGAGAAGGAGCTTCTGCTTCCGAACTAAAAGGAGGCCAACAGTCCAAAGAACAAGTTGGACAAGTCCAGTTGGTGAGTAACTCAGTTGATTAGGGGTTACTGACAGAGCAGTGGACACCTTGTGGGTTGTGGCATTAGGGAAGCTGCCCACCTCCTCCTAGGTGTTTGGTTTTATAGGTCACTAATTAAAACAGCAAAAGCAGGATTGAAAGCAAAAAGGGCCTTGGGGAAAGCTGTATGTACTCTGCTCCCATCCCATCTGCCTCAGGAAGTGCCGCTGGTCTCGGCAGGCTCTGACCAGTGGCGGTGGTGGGGAACCTTGTTATGCTGCAGCCTGGCTCATGACCCCAGCACCTGCTGGGCACTGGGACCCCTGCATGCTGGGGCAGGGGAGTGCCCAAAAGATGGAGCTCCTTTGGCTACGTTTCCCAGGGCTGTTCTCACTATGCGCTTCTTCATCAATTAAGCTTCTTCACCAATTAAGCTTCTTCATCAGGGATTCACTGCTCTGTGCACCCAATTCTTTACCTGTAGCATGGAAGAACCCTGCACTGCATGGAAAAGGGGTCAAAGGAAGATGTGCCCTGCTTTCACTAAGCAGCTCTTCAGTAGAAACCAGTTGATAGGGATTTACTGCAGTAGAAAATCCTTGTCCATTTCCATTACCACAGACCTCATCGGAAACTGACACAGCTTCTCTGTGTCCACATCCCAAGCCTCTCATCCTAAGGCAGCGTCCTGCAGTCTAATTGCAACTTGCCCTTCAGCCAGCCACACTTCGCCTGCAGCTTGGAGTCATTGTTGCCTGAATTTGATGTCATCTTAAACTCTGACGTCCACTTCCACCCTCTGTCTTCCGGCCTCTCCTTCCAGGACTTCTTGCCTCTACCCCCCACCAGCTTCCCCACCGACTTTCCTGGTTGCTCCCCTGGACCAGTCTTCCTCAAACACATTCAGCCCCTACCTTTGCAACCCCTAAGTCTGGGCCTGCATTTGAGCGGAGCCCATGCCCTGAGTCCTCAAGGCAAACCATCTCTGTTCACCAAGGCAGGAAGACGTCCTGGGATCATCCACTCTCGGTATTGACCCTTTGATGCACCTCACTGCATCAGTGAATCCTCAAAGCCTTCACCCCAACACCCATCCCTCTGATCTCAGAGCCGGGCCCAGTCTCCTGTGTCCACCAGAAAACACAAGCTCCTGGCTCCTCCATCCTTGGTCATTAATGCATTCAACAAATACTTCTTGAACACTCGCTGTGTAACAAGCTTTACAGGAGGTGCGGGGGATGAAATGAATCAGACACATCCTTTGCCTTCATGGTGCTGTCTGCTGCTGGATACAGACTTAGACTAAGATGCCCTGCAACCCACCATGAGGAATAGAAATACTAACTACAGCACGCTCCCAGCTGGGCCTATCTTTTACAGAATTCCTAGATGACACAACTCTCAGCTCCCTTTATTTTTTAGCGCTACCTAAAAATTATCTGTGCTCATCCAGTAATCATGTGCATATGTGATCTGAGACAAAGACATTCAACATAGGCTTATGAGCTGCACCCATCAGGGGAAGCCCTAAGGTGGCCTCAGCTAGAATAGGTTTGACTTTAGCGCCCTCTGGCTTCTCCATGACACTGTTCTCAGCATTCTTCAAACAACCCTTGTTCCACTCACTTTGAGCATCACTAATAGGTGCTGGGAAGCAGCAGCTTAGCAAGTCTTAGACGCTCACAGGGTGAAACAGCCTTACAAAGCACTGTTTGGGTGCATGGATTCGCTGGGGTCTGATCTCTGATAGCATGATTCTGCCCTGGGATCTGAGCTGCTCCTTCTTCTGGCGTTCCTGGCAAGGGGGGGCAAATGAGAACAGAGCCTAACCCTTCCCTCTGCAGCACGGGCAAGCGTCCAAAAGGACACATCTACAAGGGACAGCAGGAGAAGAGACTCCTCAGGCCTCAGGCATGGGCCACCACACTCTGGGGATCCCTCCCGGGAATTCCTCCCCATCTTTTTTAAGGCTTTTTCATCACATCAGCCCTTTCGGTTGGCTTCCTCTCCTAACATTCCCCATGGCTTGCATTTATATGGTTAGGGGCAGACCAGATCCAAGTCAGTCTCATCCCACCCAGGTCAGTTTCAAGGTCAGTGAATCGGACTCCAAGACAGTGTCCCCTTGTGGCAGCAACCCTTTGTACCATTGGAGCTGCAAGTGTCCACTGCACAATGTAGACGAGAGAAGCAGAGACAGAAGGCCTGGCGTCTCCGCAGCCCCTTCTGTGTGTCCACGGGGTATGGGCCTCTCCTGCACCTCTCTCCTTAGCATAGCCAGTCATTTGGGTTGCTGTTACCGGCGATCAAAGAGCCCTGCCTAGCATAGCTACAGTTCCCGAACTGCATGCCGAGGGCCACACTCACAGGTGTGTGCGTTCTTGTCTGTAGTGTCCCCTCTTTCGGGGACAGTATGTGCTGTGACTCTATGTGCTGTGTGCTCTGGGTGCTGCTGGATGGACGTCTCAGGGTGGCAGCAGGGCCCACAGATTGTCAGGTGGCGGTGCAAGGGGCTGGTGGGAGTGCTGACCCTGAGCAGAGGAGACGGGGACAGTCCTGGATCAGCAGGGATCCATGGAGGGCAGTGGAGGGCCACACCCTGAGTTCACCTGTGTCTGTCGGAGGTGGGGGTGCTCATGTGTGAGGCTGTTTAAAACTCAAAACCATCAGGATGCTGAGCTCTGGGCTTGCGACAGATTCAAATGAAAAACTTCAGAAAAAAAAATCAGGTAAAGCATATGACTCGCTTTATGACCATGGTAGGAAAAAACTAATTGGAAAATTTAACACTTGTAAATTGAAAGGTTAACAGCTCACTAAAATTTACTTTTCAAAGACTAGACCACTAGTTTAAAAAAAATAATAAAGTAGCAAAACTCAAAAAAATCACTGACAAGAAAAAGCTGAAACTAAAAAAGACATTTTTAATTACAACGAGAGTTGAAGTTTTCTATTTTTTAATGAAGTCAATTTAAAAAAGAAATCTCTGAAATCGGCACACGGCAGGTCCTTACTCCACCTTCAGGTCCTTCCCCACGAGCATGGCGGTCACGGGGTGCATGCTGGCCTTGTGCGCGTGGTAGGTTTGGATCGCTTGGTCGTGGGATTTGTCAAAGGCGGCCAGGTCCCTGCCAATAAAAAAGGAAAGATGACAGGTGCAGGAGAGACAGAGACGCAGGAGCGAGAGGGAAGGGCACGGAAGGGGAGGAGGAGCAGGAGCACAAGTTAGCACCAAGGTTCAACGCGAGAGGACTGCAGGGCGGAGGTAGGTGTCTCCCAATGAGCACCAGTCCCAGGCCATCAGAGGGCCTCGGACCAACCCCTGCATCAGGGTGAGCCTCACTCACCCTGGCAGTCAGAGACTTCAGCAGTCACGGGGACAGGTCCAGGGGGCCGGGACAGTGGCCATGTACCAAGCAGGCCAGGGGGATTTTAGGGTTTGAACAGTGTCCTCTTACTTAATGGTTACATATCGGTCTTGTCTAAGAGCACCTCAAAGCCTTCTGTCTTTTTAAAAAGCTGCTTACTAATGTTTGTATTTCTAATTAAGATTTTAAGAGTATAAAAATATAAATTTATAAAAAAAGAACTGAAAACCTCAACCAAGTGATAGTGAAAATATCATCATAAAATAATAAAAATGGCACATAAATTGGAATGACCACAAAAAATACCGAATTGATCATTTTAAACATAGCTATTTGTAAATCATAAGGCAGGAATACTTATTTTTCCAGAAGGAGGTGTATTCTGGTTTAAAAACTGTTTAAAATATACTGTATTCAATTCAAAGCTACATGGTTTTAATTATGAAAACCATATAAAATATAATTTAAAATACTTAAAAATTAATTTTGTGGTTGCATTTTATAAAATGGATGACTTATATTGCCATTTGTAATCCTTATGAAGTAAATGAAAAGCAAATATGTTAATCATAGGCATTTATGTCATGATCATATTTTTTCAGACTATAAAACAAATGCGTAGGGCTGAGGATTTAGCTCAGCGGCAAAAGCACCTGCCTTACAAGCAGGCGGTCGTGAGTTCGATCCCCGGTACCGATAAAAAGAAAAGAAAAAACCAAAACAAAACACAAATGCATAGTCAATGAATTCCATGGAGACAGTCTTTTTCTGAGGGGTGCTAAGAATCGAACTCAGGACCTTGAGCATGTCAGGCGGGTCCTGTGCCAGTGAGCTAAATCCCCAGCCCCCCATGGAGATATTCTTAAAATATATCTAGCTAGCAAAATATAACTTTCCCCCTTTTACCAAGCATTCCTTTATTATTTCAAGCAACCTATTCTATTTCTTAGCAACACTTGAATCAAAAAGGTTGTGTTTAATTTGCTCATTTGTCTTTACACTTAGTTTTAGATCCCTTTTCTTGTCCGTCCCTGCTCACCCATATCTTCTAATTCTTTTAAAAATCCTTTGGCTTCTATGAGTGTCTCTGACTTAAGAACTCTCTACCCCTTTCCTGTGTAAACAGGAAGCACAGTGATTTGGTCTTACTTGAATAAAGGGCGTGTAAACTTCATCCTTCCTTGTTCAGTTGCCATTTTTAGAGCCAAAGGAATTGCTTCCTCCCACTTCGACTGAATGCAGAGCCGTAACCACCTGCAGGGTGGGTTTTCAGGGGTGCCGGGGAGAAGAGGAGGAAGGAACAGGAAATAACGTGTCCGAATATGATGCGAAGATGAATAATCCCGTTATCACCACACCGCACACCACTCTCTGTCTTTACTCCAGGGATTTCAAATCTAGGTATACACATGGTTCTGGGACACAGTCTGGGAGAAGACCGTATGTTTTAAAACATTTGGATTATGGAGGTGCTCATGTACCTTACAAATTCAAATCTGAATTAAGAAAGCTGACATAGTACCAAAGATTTCTTACTATGCCATTTCAGAGCGATTTGGCTGGTGACGAAAGAATCCTTCACTCTAACGTTTCTTTTAAAGGCAAGAGCAGCTTAGAACAAAGTCTAACAAAAAGATTAATGTTAACATCTCACAGACATTGCAGCTACATATTCTTTACGCAGCACCATAGTTATTTACACAGATGACAGAGCCTTCGCAAGGCTCAAGGGCGTCTCGGGCCGCTTTCCTTTCCTCCGCCTTTTAAGCCACTGTTCTGCTTTGTTCCACAGAGACAAGTTAAAATGAAGTACCTGAATCGTATCTCGGAATTGTTAATGGCATTGAAGTTGTACACCTCTTGCATGCGCTTTACGTGCCCCAGTGGAAGAGGAGCCTGAGAGCAAAACAAAGAAGTGTCAAGTATCCTTTCAACAGGATTCCTTGGCAGAAAGAAAGGAGCTGGAGAGTCTTAGCCAGATGAACACACTAAGGACTTTATAACATAGAAGTCAGTCAGATAAAAATAAAGATAGTTCTGTGCAAACTCATTCTGGATAAAGACGTTCTACTAGAAACACAGGGAATTTACTCTGTGAGGTACCTAAAAGAGTTAAGTGAAAATGATTCTTAGACTTTTTAGTAAAAAATGTTACCTCCTAGACCCGTTCCGGAGTCTCCTCTCATACGTAAATTCATTCCCTCCTCCAGATTAAATTACAGTCCCTCGAGTTTTGCCTCCCCAACGGCTCCCAGCTTATCTTTGTGTATTTCCTCTGAGCTCACTTTCAAATTATCGGTTTCCTTCCAAAATGGTAGCATCTAACTTTTGGTATCAGGGATGGTGAAGCTTTTAGAGATGAGTCCCCACACTGCAACCCCAAACTCACCCACCTATTTATCATAAAGTGCCAACGCTGTAATTAAAACTGAATACTGAAATTTTGGTTTAGAAAAAAATAAAAACAATTCATACATTCACATCTTTTGTCTTAAAAGAAAAACAACACAAATGTGCCATGGTCCCCACCACTGCTTTATGGAGCCCTCTGAGGACCAGCTGAGTCCTGTGGATTCACTGGGGATGTGTTTACCTACAAAGCAGACCTCTGCCTATCGTTTTAGGCTGCTCATGAACCTCCTGTGCCTATGCGAGCCCACACTCAAGGGACACAGGTCTGGGTGAGGGACAGAAAGGGGATGAGTTCGGGTTGGACAGGCAGTTTGGGGTGCCCCTGGGGGACAGGCAGAGGTGCCACTAGGAAGACAGAACTGCCCTCAACCTCTGCCTTGTGGGACGGGCACTCCACGTTCCCTGGCCACTCCGCTCTCACTCACTGTGGGGCTCTCCCAAGTCCACTCTGCTACTCCAAGTGGCAAAGGGCACCTCTGAGGCCCCTGACTCCCCAGGCTTTTCCCTGTCCTTCCCGGGTCACTAAGTATTTTTCTTCCTGGTCCTAGTCCACACTGCCAGGTTACGGAAAGTTATGAAACCATTATGATCTGAGGCACTGAAAGCTGATTTTATCTTAGTGTGACTGGGCTTCTTACTGCTCAAAATGCTTCTTTTCTGTATAGATTTGTCCCAAATCTGTGCCCACCTCGAGGTCCTCAGCGCAGGGGCTCCTTCATGTAACACGCAAGGCCCAGCCATGGTTCCCTCTGGAACTGCACTCCTCCCAGGTCCCTATGTCCTTTCTAACCTCGAGCTCACCTTAGAGTCTGCTTGGACCCCTCCCTGTCCATCCCCAAATCTAGCGGCTCACAAAGCCCTTGCTTTCACGCCACAGAATCTCGAGTCTGGCTGGGCCTCTCCTTCCTCATACCCGCCACGTCTCTCAGTGAGTTTCAATCACTAGCAAGCAGAGGACGCTGGCATTCGTGACCCACCATTTTGTCCAGTGAGTTGCCTGTTACAATTTTCAATCCTTCCCCACTGACCAGAATGAAACCCAAACTCCTTGGCTAAGCGTTGCAGCTGGTTGTAGCAGCCTTTGTAGGGCTGGCTACATTAGCTCCTCACCAGGCCCACAGCCCTTCAGCTGGGAGTCCCGCCTCCCTGCACGGGTGATGCAAGCCTCACAGCACCGGAGGCCTCCCCTGATGGCTCCCGGGAAAGATGTCCTAAGTTATCCAAGTGGTCCCCAAAACGCATTTCCTTGCTAAATTTTATCTATATTCCTCTGTCTGCTAGACTACGAGCTTTTTGAGAACAAGGTGTATTCTTCCTGATGTATTTTTATATTCAATGCAATGTTAAACAGAATAGGCATTCAGTAAATGCTTTCTTTTAGATTACAAAAAAGGAATTTAAAAATTATTTTTTTCTATGAGTTTTCACAGTAGTATTTTTTTCCCAAGATGCGTATACTGTGCATTCTGTGCACGGGGAGCTGTTTTAGTTTCTGCTGTTTTCAGCTCGTACTTACTTGCTGGAGCACCTGTGCTAAAAACTCGTTCACTTGATGAGAAGAGAGATCTTTCAGGTCTGTGGCACTGAATGTATTTAAGTCCTTTTCTTTGGCCTAGAATAAATGTCACCTGGTTATGTCCATTCATGTTATAATTTAATGGTATTATGACTTATTTGACATAAAAGTAAAAATAAAATACATGGGTGAACATCAGATGAAGTAAATTTAAGGCTGAGGGACTTATGTAACGCTGAGATTAAGTTACTGTAACTTAGAAAAGTGACTGCAGAGCAGCCGGCCACCTCCCCTCAGCATCCTTGTATCATTTCAGGTCCTGAGATCTCCAAAGCAAAGAAGTATCACAAGAAACCTGCAATTAATTTGCAAGCTAATTAAAAAATGTGATAAGAGACCAGCTTGCATTTCTGTTTTGGTAAGTCCACCGAGTGCTGTTTCTTTCCGTCTCCACACATCTACTTCTACCTTTCATCCTGGAAATCATCTAACAGAAAGATAAAAGTAGGTCTCTATTCTAAAAATCAGGATTCGCTGTTACAAATTTCTGAGAACAGGATTAAGGAATATTAATTCAAACTTGAGGACTCAAAATCTTTAAAAACTTATTTTAAAGTCTTTGTGCTAGAAGTTTAAGTTTTTTCCTTTCTCTTTTAAGACAGGCTCTGGGTGTATTGCCCAAACCAGTATCAAATTTACATCCTGCTGCTTCAGCTTCCCGAGTAGCTCGGTACAGGCCTGTGCCACCACGCCTGGCTGAAGTTTCTTTTAATTTTAAAAGAATGGCACACAAAGGTTAAAAAAAAAAATCAAATAAGACAGCGAAAGGTTCCTTTGCTTTGTCCTCCCAAGTCCTATTTCTCAGGAAGCAGTACAAACAGTTTCTATACATTCTCAGAAAAACTTTAATGCACATATGGTTTTTTTTTCTTTTGTCTTTTTCCTTTTTATCGGTACCAGGGATTGAACTTACAACTGCCTGCTTGCAAGGCAGGCGCTTATGCTGCTGAGATAAACCTCCAGCCCCTGCATATATGGTTTTAAGGAAATATTTACTTTGCGCTTTCCCTTCAGAATTCTCTTGATTATCTCAACTTTCTGTCCCTTTAGAACTTCTCTACTGCTCCACAGAACTGGTGAGGCTTTATTTCTTAGGCTTGTGGTAGGGTACAGAGACACGGTTTTTCACTTTATTGGTTTATACTTTATCAGTGTCTTTTCTATTGTACATTCTTTTATATTTCTTTAATGTTTATGAAAAGCAAATGAGAAAGTACATAAATAGAAGAAAACACTAGGATCACCAGGCTCTCACTATTTCCAATACTATACCAGATGACTGACAGCTGTCCATCTAGGCTGTGAGGCCTGAAGGAATACGTGAGCAGAAATCAGTAGTTTAACCCAGCACTGAGCAAGCTGGAACATACCTTTCAGATTAAAACAGAGTATGCTAACGCACATGTCAAGGACTCCTGTTTCTTAAATATCTCTTCCTTTTTTCCATGACACACTTAAGAAATATACACACATGCATACACACACAGTAAAAAAAAGTTTCAGGTCTAGGTAGAAGGGCAAGGCATTAGCTGAGGTAAGATGCGTTACCAGATTACTTCTTGGATAAAAAATCACAAAGCCTTTCTAAATTATTTAGAAAGAACACACAATTAAACACTCCACAACGGGAATTCAGTGCCACTCCAGGCCCAGTGGCCACAGTCAAAGTGGGTATACAGAGCCAGTCAATCCAGCTTTACTGAACTGGGAACTATGCTGCTGGGTCAGTGGTCCTAATACACCATTCTGGTTCTTTCATTTACAATTCAAAAGCCTTCCAAATGTCCACTGCTACCTATAGATCATGTGTTCACAGCCATGAAAAAAGTTAAGAACAAAACAAAGCCCCTTGATTCTTCCCAGTGGCATTCGCAGTCACTGAACATCATTTCAGATTTGTCTGGTACACGTAATTGCAATATGCAAAATAGTATCTTACAGATTTTAATGAAAAAATGTAAACTCCAAATATGTTTGCACACTTTAAGAGTAGAAAAGAAGCAGGGACAATCAGAACTAATGCCATCATCATTGATTTTCTTTCCCATGAAACTTAATTTTATACATGGAAGGCAGAGATAGCATCAGCCAAGATAGTAAGCTGCATATTCAAAGAGTCTTTCTGAACACAGTGGTTCATGGTTTGCCGTACTTTCCATAGGAGGACAGACAATTTGAAAAAGAGGAAAAAATCGCAATTAATACTCACAGTAATCCATCTTTGACTTAAGGCAGTGCAAGCATTTGTCAGAGTCATATCATAACTGCAGAGATAAAACATTTTAAAGATTAAACATGCGCCTGCTTTTGCATAAGTGCAGTTTTAAAGCTATAAAACACTTAAATCTCAAAGATCCTTTTAAATAAAGATATAGAACTTCAAATAAAGATAAAAGACAGAAATAGAAAATTTTTGCTTGATTAGTTACCACTTGTCTCGTTAAATTACTGACAATCCAGGCAGACATTCCCAACTGTCCTTTGGGAAGAATGGCAAAGTGTCGCAGCACGACTTGGTCACATGCTCAAGAAGCATGTGACAAGGCAGCTGGAACCCGGTGAACACACCGGGTGCTTGCTGGCAGGAAAAGTCCAGGCACCCAGGTGAACAGGAGGAGAGCTGATCTTCTGTTGTTCAGCTGTCCCACCGCCCAACGAATCTGCAAGTGCCTGCTAGCAAACAAGCACTGCTCTAATGCCGGATCCCCGAGAGTCCAACATCACTGTGCGAGTCTATTCTTTTCACAAAAATGTGGGATTAACACACTGTGATTATTAAGCAAAGCAAGTTACACTGATACGCACGTGTTTTCAATTTAGAAAATAAAAAGTAGGTAGGTGTCCCAACAATGGAAGAGAACACATACGGTGTGCAAAGTTCTTGTGAAACATCCTACTTTGTTCACAAGTTGGATGTGTGGTGAGTTATCTGTATTAGGGAACAGAGGGGCTCCTGTCCTTGGGGTTTATGTGACTAGAAGTCACTATGGAGCCTGCACAAATGACAGCCATAACTGGACTCCTCATTTGCTCTTCAGGGGTGAGTGTAGAGGGGTCAGCACATCCCCCTCCTCTGAAGCTGCAGCCCATCTATCTTCAGGAGGCTGTTGGGCTGTGGATGCCGGTATGCAATGTGTCTGCCTCAAGAATGAGTGGACCAGAGGACCACGACTGACCTACTGCTAGGATGTTACCCAGCACTGATTTCAACAACAGGACAGCAAGAGACCTTTGGCTGGGAGGATTCTCAGCGTCCTGAAACTCCCTTCCCAATGTAATTAAAAAAATTTAAGGATGGGCCCAGGGAGAAGAAGCAACCCTATTTACAGTAAAGTCCTCAGAAAAGTCAAGTGCAAAACCAGATTTGAGAGTTGTTCTCAGGGTGCTTATACTACAGTTCAGGGAAAGATTTTCACAGTCACACAAATAAATGTAAAGCTATAAGTACGCTTCCCCAGTATGACAGTGATGCACAGCCTCAGGAAACTCCTGAACAGGAGATCTGACCTGGTTGGAGAGGTCAAGGAATGATAGCATTGAGATTGTGCCCCAGTGGACAGAATGAATTCAGATACACCGAGGTGTAAAGAGTTCCAGAGACCCAGTGAAACACAGAAGACAGCATCAGAACTCCTGTGCTGCCCCTTGAAGCAGCAGTCTCCAACGTTTTTTGCAGCAGGGACTGGTTTTGTAGAAGACAATTTTTCCATGAATGGGATGTTATGAAGGGGTGAGGGTGGTTTTGAGAGGATACAAAGGAGCACGCAACCTTGATCCCCTACATACAAAGTTCACACTACAGTTCGTGCTCCTATGAGGATCTAACACCTACTGACCTGACAGGAGGCAGAGCTTAGGCTGTGATGTGAGCAGTGGGGAGCAACTGTGAACACTGATGATGCACTGCTTATGCACTGCTTACCCCTTGCTGTGTGGCCCGGTTCCTAACAGGCCATGGATGGGTGCCAGGCCATGACCTGGGGGCTGGGGACTCCTGCAGTAAAATATTGGGTCATATACAAGACCAACAGGATGCCAGTGAAGACTGTTAAGCAAGGGCTGGCGTGACCCATCTGGTCTTCTGGGTCTGCTCTAGTTCTGTCTGGAGAATGGTGGAGAAGCATGGAATGGATATAAGTGTGCAGGCAACTGAAATATGCCAAAGAGAAGTCAGGCAGTGCTTCCACTTAGTGAAAAGCTTAATGTTCTTGGCTTAGTAAGAAAAAAAGTTGTATGCTGAGATTGCTAAGATCTGCAGTAAAATCAACTCTATCTACAAAATTGTGAAGAAGGAAAAAAATTCATGATAGTTTTACCATGTGATTGGGTGTTGGTAACTTGATGGACAGCAATCACACAAGGCTGCCAGGTGTAAGGGCAGCTAGTAGGCATGATCCAAGGGGAATCAACTAGAAGCAGACGCCAAAGTCTCCCAGAACTCGTAAGGACCAGAGTTCAGGACATGGTTTGGGGAAGGTCTTCACTTTAAAAGGCAGCGTACTGAAAGGCACAATTGTCAGGGCTTGAAGCTCAACTGTTACTACTCACAAGCTGAGACAACCTTGGGCAAGACACTTTCCCTAACTCAGCCTAATACACTCTCTCTAGAGATGAAGATAATTTACAACACTGTTGAAATGATTAGCATAGTGCACTTTTTCTGAGCCCCGTGTGAAGGTACACCCCCGTAATTCCAGCACTCTGGAAGGTTGAGGCAGGAGGATTCCAACTTTGAACACAGCCTGGTCAACTTAGGAAGATCTTGTGTCAAAATTAAAAATAACAAATAGAGGGCTAAGGATGTAGTTTATTGCAAAAGCCACGGGTTCAATTCCCAATACCAAAAATAAAATAATTAAAGCTTTTTCTTTTTTGAGAAAGGGTTGTGCCACATTGCCCAGGCTGGTCTCTAGCTTGTGGGCACAAGTGATCTCCATGCCTGGCCTCCCAAAATACATAAACAGGCCAAAAGGCACATGACACCATGCTTGGCTCAAAGTGTTATTTTTCTGATTGCAAAAGTTTTAGGGAAGGAATAATAGCTTATTCTAAGTCTCTGACCATCTTTGTGCAGAAAAGGGGTTTTCAATAACTACTTGCAATGAATGGAACTTAGTCATTTTTATAAATCATGAAAATCATTCTTTTGGCTTCAGGGATAAGATTCAAATCACTAATAGTGACAGCCAACGGATGTTTTGGGGTGCTTTAGGATTTCGGAGAATAGAGAAAGCACATTAGCAATGAAGTACTTACTTGGGCTTGATGGGAGGCAGCCCGGGAGAGTAAAGCCAGGCATCCCAGTCAACCTGGTTGAGAATGTCAACCTGCGAAGAGTGAGAGGAGCTGAATGACCTGTTCTGTAGGGAAAAACCCTGCGACAAACACACATGCTCAAATCTACAGTTTTCTTTCTGCCAGGTCAAGGTAATTTCTAAGTCTCTTTTCTTTTTAAATTTATTGTTTTTAACCATCAGATCATCATGGTGTACATTTACGGGGTACAACGTGAGGTTTTAATGGATGTATACATTGTGGAATAGTCTCTTTTCTAAAGTAAATTTGTATACCCAAGTCTCTTGTCTACAATAAATGTGTGTATATATGTATATATGTATATATATATATATATATATATATATATACATACATATATATATATTATTACTAGTCTGTTAAAATAATTAAAATAGGAAAATTGAGTCTTAAAGCAAATTCTGAACCAATATTACTGTTAAACACAGTAATTCTATTTATTCTAACAGAGTCAATAAATAAAAACACATTGAACATGAAAAAGAAGAAAACTTCTAAAACCCAACCTTATCTTTAAAGTGGGAAAACAGGAAGTTCTTCCAGTCATCAGTGGTTATGCTCTTGTAGGAAAATTTCTCAACATAAGCCTTTAAGAATCCCAGGAAAACCTCTAAGAGTAAAAAATTTAAAAAGAAACAAAAAGACATCAGTTCACAGAAAGGAAATTTTCTTGACCTATTTTTGTGATTTGTAATGAACACTCAGAGAACACGCAAAGAATGACAGCTCAAAAGATTAAAAAAGCGGGGTAGGATGTAAAATAGGTCTTGAAGAACATACAGTTGGCTGAAGAAGAGAAACCCTATTTACAGGTAAAGGGGCAGCACACTGAAGGTACAGAGCAGGAACCTAACACAAGTTCTACAGGTGATAACCCTGATATCACTAACAGGAAGAAAACAAGGTCAGTGAGGGAGCATGGACCCAGGGGAGTGAGGGCCTTCAAACGCAATCAACACAGAGGCCACCTCAGTGGCCATGAACAGGAGGTCACACAAACTTGGCACACCTACACAGGAAATACTGATGGCAGTGAAAGCACGATGGATTTATGTGTACCCACATAGATCACACAGGATGTGAGTGCTGAAGAAACTAATAAAAACAGATGCAGAAGATATACTACAGGAGAATCCTCTTATCCATGGGGGACATATTCAAAGATCCCCAGTAGATGTCTGAAACCATGGATAGTCCAAACCCTAAATATACAGCATTATATTTTTCCTATACATACATACCTGTGTGAATTTAATTTATAAGGATTAGCAAGAAATTAACGCTTCTTAATAATAAGCTTGAACAATTACAACAATATGCCATCATAAAAGCTATGTGAATGTGGTTTCTCTCTCTCTGTCTGTCTGAAAACATCTTAGCAGCCACACTGGTTGTCAGATTGTCATGGTTACCATGGTACCTGTGAATAATGATAGTATCTCTTGTTTTACTTATGAATGACTCCACAGCATAATAGTAGTAATGCAGGCAACTGAAATATGCCCAAGAGAAGCCAGGCAGTGCTTCCATTTAGTGAAAAGCTTAACATTCTTGGCTTAGGAAGAAAAAAGTTGTATGCGGAGATTGCTAAGATCTGCAGTAAAATCAACTCTATCTATAAGATTGTGAAGAAGGAAAAAAATTCATGATAGTTTTACCATGTGATTGGGTGCTGGTAACTTGATGGACTGTTACTTGTTACTCTTATAAATGTGTTTCACAGCGCCTTTTTTTCAATGAGTATACATTATCCTAACTCCTAAAATACTAGGTGAGGTATTTTTTTTTGTAAGTCAAGCAGTATTATATAGTACTCTGTGAACAAGTTTATAGAACTCTAGAACAAGTTTTAGAGAACATTAGCAAATGATACATACTTGTCTAGCAGAGTGAACTGGAATATAAAATGAAGCAGAATAATAATTCACATTGTTATTTTCCTATTATCTCAAAAAGAAAAACAAATCGGAAACTAGCAACAGCTTACCTGGTCCCCCAAGGAGCTGCTCAAGGTGAAAGAGTAAAGCAAAGCCCTTCTCGTAGGGCACCGAGGAATAGGCTACATCGGGGTCTGTGTCTGTCAGATCCACCACAAGCTTGGTGAAAGCCTGTGTCTCCCCCAAAGTTTTCACCTGCACAACACGAAGTAAGATGAGCGTTCAGCTATGAAGACAGACACAGCCTGCCAACTAGCTGGTAAGGAAGCACTCAGTGATGGCGATGATGTAAATAAACTGACAGACGGACAATACTATGATATGGTGTCAGAACCTGTGGACATCTACTCAAAGAATGGCTGTTTGCACTCTGGGAGACTGAGGCAGGGGCTCTCATGTTCAAGTTTAGCTTGGGAAACTTAGAGACAGACATACCCCATCTCCAAATTAAACAATCTAGGAATGTAGCTCTCAGTGTAAGAGCCGTGAGTTCAACCCCTACTCCTGGAGGGGCAGGGAGAGAAAGGAAAAAGAGACAGCAAATGGCTACTTATGTAACCCTGATATTTCTCACCCAATAACAGTCTTATCAAAGACAAAAAAAATGATTCAATGTCTCATCAGCAAATTTAGCGTTCAGGGGACAGCTTCTAAATACGACACTGCTATGCTAAATAAAATTCAAACATACGGCAGCTGTATTAACAGTAGAGATTCATTCAGTGAGATCTTGATTCCGGCCAGGTCACCCAACCATGAATGATACTGCTTCAGCAGCCTCTGCTTCACTTTCCACATCTCTAAACATGACTTTCACTACTCTACAAACTGCAATTTCAAACAACTATGTAACTTAGGATGAAGGTTTTGAAGAGCCCGATTTATTTACCGTATTCTGTAGTTCTCCCCATCCTCCCAGGGCATGAAAATGTCTGAATTTTTCACCAAACAATCGTCCACAAATGTGACGTTCCAAATATACAGTATGTCCTTCATTCAACCTGAAAAAAAATGTTTTAAAAATTAAAGGCCTGTCATGGTTGAGAGAAAATGCAGGATAATGAGCAAAATATTTCCTTTGTGCCTCTCATGGAGGGCAGTAGCCAGAAAGTTCAATGACTATGGTCTTGGCTGCCTCTGTGGCTCCCAGGCAGTCACTGGAAGCAGTCAGTGGACAGCCCAGCCCAGCCCAGCCCTGAAGATGGCAGCAGGAAAAATTCGCCATGGTTCTGGTTCACATGTCTCTGTGTTTAATGTGTACGGTTTCTCTTACAGCACAGGAAACAGGAGGTCAGGTCTTTTGCAAAGGGGAAGGGAACCAAGAGATACAGCAAGGGGAGGAGACATAGAAAGAATTAAGATGTGTTATATTTATCTATTATCTCCTCATTATGAATATATTCAGTATATACTACAAACATGCAGTCATAAAAACAAGTGTCTGCATCAAGAACAAAATAAAAAGCATAAACTAAACACCCAAACTGTATTTAACACTGTGATGAATGTTCCAGAATTAAAAAGAAATCTCTGCCTACTAAAAGGTTGGTAACAGAAGAAGACAGAAAACAATCCAGAGTGGTAGGAGGTGGGGAAAGAAATCAACCTGTAACAAGAACAAATCATTAAAAATACTTACCAAAAGTGATCCCAAGTTTTGTTGGTCACTAGATTTCCTGTCCAACTATGAGATATTTCATGTGCAATAACCTAAAGGAAACAGTGGTGGGTGAGGAGTAGTGAAACTGATGACCTAAACTTTAAACAAGACATTATTTAACCATCCTTCCCCTTTTGACTCCTCATTATTGGTTATTTTAAAAATATTTTCAGAGAATTACTCAGTTCAGCAAAATAATATCAGAGACCAAAAAGTAGGAATAATTCAAATAATTAAAAAAATTACATGTATCCACGACTGCATTAAAATATTTCATAAGCAGATGAAGAGATCAAATCATAAATTTTCAAGTCTTTTAGTTGTTAACATAATAATGTCTGACTCTTAAGACAATCCCCAAGTTATGTTTTAGAACTACATCTTCAACATAACAGGAAATGCATATTTTAAAATCAATTACTTAATACATCTTGAGAGCAAGGCTATAAACAAATCTTAACTTACATTGGACAGTGACTTGTCACCTGCCTATAAAAAGAGCGAAAGAAAATACAGAATTATTTTAGTAGTCAAATTGCAGGGAACATTTAAAACACTGCCTTCCTCCCCAGTTGATATTCTGGCTTTACCTGTCACTATACTTTTTCGAGGGCACTTTAAAGAATTCAAAGAAGACATGTACTAAAGGAAAAAAAAAACTGAAAGGATTGAAACTTGGCCTATTTTTTCGTTCTCATCCTCGCAAATTTTGCTAACGCCAAGAGGGCCAGTATACCTGTCTCTAACTTCCAGGAAACACTCCCCCTACTTCTGTTTCACATATTCACTCTGACCTACCATCACCTTCTTTCCCTCCTTGTACCCACAATGCAGTTAAGCAGCGTGTGCAGTGTGCTAGGTGTCCTACAGTGTACCTCATCTTGGTTACTTAGCTGCTGACCCATTCCGCCCGGCTGTTCGTCATTCAAAGCAGCTGACAAGGCACAACAAACACAGCAACAGACTCCAGCCAGTTCTGCTGCACACACGCTGCCCTGGGTTTCTGCCTGCTTCCCTAGCACCCACATGCCAAGTGTAGGCGATGGCTGCGCCTCCACAATTAATGGGCTGTTGCCACACAGCATCCCTATCGCTAATGTCCTCAAATATTCTGAACATATTCTTATCCCTAAAAATGGCCAAATTATTTTCCCTTTCAAAAATGAAATTTTGGTAACTACAACAGCAATAAAATTAAAGCAATGATCATATAAAGAAAAGGAAATCTTTTAAAAACGATTATTAGAAGTCTTAGGTTCTTCCTACCTAGGCTTCTTTTTGAGATCCTAGCTTCAGATGAAGACCAGTTTGCACTTACCAACAGAGTAGGAGTTACAAAAGTAAGACACGGGTTCTCCATGCCGCCGTAAGAGAAGGACGGGGGCAGGACCAGGAGGTCATACTGCCCCCACACGTAAGGGCCTCCCAGATCCTCTGCAATCTTAAGCATAGATTCGGTCTGAAAAATGAATGTAGATATATTCATGGGTCTGAATTATTATCCAAGTAATTTCTTAAAAGTCTAAATTACTTCATATGGCATTTACAAGTTAAAGCACCTTATTTTAAAGAAAATGATAAAAGAAGCAACAAAAACTCACACAGAATAAGATACACTGATTCCTTTACTATATCTAAAACGCTATGTCACATTCAGTTTGATTTACTACCCCAGTTATTTACAAGGATAACTATGACTAACCTCAGAAAACTCGTAAGCCGACTTATCCACTTGTTCTTTCTCAGACCACACCAAAGTTCTTGGGCCAATTTTTCTGCAAAATTATAAAGCTTAATGAAAAAGAAATTCAAGGCACATTATCCAAGTGATTCTAGGTGAGACCTGCAGTGCCTTGTACACAGACTCATAGAGTGGAACAGATTTACTCTGTGCTTGTGAGAAAGGAAGAGTTTAAACGGGCCTTTTGGAAACCCAGGCCTGCTACTGTATGCGCAGCAACAGATTCTCAGCTGTCTAAGGAAGCAGGCCCCCCAATGGCTAGCTTACTGGCCCTGCTAAGATTATCACTGGAGATCTGGTCGTCTCCTCTAAACCCACAACTACAGAAACCCAGTTCAGAACCTAAGAGACTATCTCAGACCAGCGGTAGATACAAACTTCTATAAATTACGCAGTTAAAAGCTGGAGACTCTCATACAAGAAACATGTCCATGGAGGCAATGAGATAAATGTTCCAGAGTTAGCATACAAATAGAGCTTTTGATCGTGAGTTGCTGTGACAATTATTACAACTGTCATTTACTAAGTGCCTCCATAAGCCAGGAGCCTTATGCATGCCAGGTGGGTTAACTCTCACGACCCTATGAAGCATATAAATATTATTTCTGTTTTCCAAGTGAAGGAAATGAAACCCACAGAGGCGATGTGATGCCCAAGGATTCAGCCAGCAACTACAGGAAGTGGGAGCCGCGTCTATGTTTGCCTGTCTTCTCTATCATGCTCACCTTTCTAGCAATTAGAAAAATGTGATTACTATACACATCCTGAAGGCAGGACACTTAACCTATTGGCAAAATAAAATATAATGCATTTCTGTGCTATTTATAGGCTCCTGAGTACTTCTGTATATTTTATATCATTTGGTTCATATACCCTCCCTACAAGGTAGGAAACACAGATTTCATACTTTCATGGATAAGGAAATGGAGATTATGGGAAGTAACTTGTTTAAATTTTTTTTTCTTTTTGGTATTGGGGATCAAACTCACGACCTTGTGCTTGCCAGGTAAGCACTTGTGCTACTGAGCTAAATCCCTAGCCCCAACTTGTTTAAGTTTGCATTAGTAGAATCCAGGTATTAAACTAAAGGTAAGAGCATGCTCATTCTGCAATAGTTAGGAACTCTAATGGAAAAGTAGTAAAGATTTTTCTGCAAATTTTTACAAGTAGACTTGACTTTTTCTAGAATGTCAGCTTGATACCTCAAAAACTACACAAATAATATATCATTTAGTCCCAACAGAAGTTTAAGACATCTAAAGTGACAGTTTCACAATCTTGACATTTGTTCAAAAGCTCACCTGCTTTCTAAAGCTCCAACAACTAAAGCAATCAGGTAGCAGGGTATCGGCACCTGAAGGAGACAAACACACATGCCTCATGCTTCATCACTGTTTCCGAATGGTACAGGCTCTGACAATTCCTATGTGAAATTAAGCATGCTCCCTTTCAAATCTTCACAGGTTAACTGAACTGCATTCCTCTTGTACTTCTCAAATGTGATCCATTTTTAAGGGGTCAAACAGATCACACTGTGGTGCAAAACATTTCCAAACATCTAGTACCTTTTATGCCACAAGGAGGAACATAAAACCTGATGTGTGAAAACCAAAGGTACACAGAGTCTAAAGGGACATTTTAAGCATTCCTCAAAGAGTAACCTATAAGAAAACTTATGCTTTCTCTTATATTTTCTTCTCTTAACTCTGTGTGTGTGTGTGTGTGTGTGTGTGTGTGTGTGTGTGTGTGTGTTTGAGGCAGGGTCTCACTATGCATTTCAGACTGACCTTGAGCTCATTTTGTAGCCCAGGTTGGTCTCCAACTCACAATGATCCTCCTGCCTTAGCCTCCCCAGTGCTGGGATTACAGGTGTGTGCTGCCATACCCAGCTTCTCCTGACTTCTAAAACCTTTTTATTTTTAAAACTTCTTTATGTTTTAAATCAACAGTAAGTGGATGCCAAAGTTATGGGAGTTTGGAATCTCAGAAGCTACAGTGAGAGCAAAGTTATCCATTGTTAGATCAATAAAACGCACACACATGTGCACATTCTGTTCGCTAAAGATCAAAGACACAAGCTCCATAACCTGGTGAGAAGCGATTTTAACTTGTAGGACAGTTAACAGAGTACTTGCCAGCTCTAAGACAATTCTTCCTTGTTTGAGCACTCTACATTCCCATATGGTAGTTTGGGGCAGGCAAAAACATAATGACTTAAAGACCAAGAAGCCTGCTGTTGGAATGGGGCAGACAGAATCAGGCCCCTGCCGCTAGGCTTATTAGCCAGCAACCTCTTTCTTCCACACAAATCTGCTGTAAGTGTAGTAAAATCCTTTAAAAGGACAAAAGAAAGAGATGTAATGAAAACAAAACACAAAGGATGCTTCTTAAAAAACTGAAATATTTCAAAAGTTATTTTGCTCTCTAGATCAGTAAAGGGTATCTGCAGTTCATTATCAACAAAAACAAAAAATCTAGATGTTACGCTCTTACTTTTTGGCTGAATTTGTATATTTTCCTGCTCGGGTCTGCTGGGTCCGGTGCTTCTCCATCACGAATAGCACTCATAAGTGCTACCAGTTCTTTAGGGACAGACACCTAAGCAAGAGGGTTATAAATAAAGGGTTTATGTATCTTAAACTACATAATCTTTCCCTCTTCTCGGCTATCTATATAATAAAAAAACTATGCACTCAAAAGTATGTAAATACCAGTTTCATAAACAGAATTAGCAATATATAAGACTGGCTTCACTAAAGCAATGAATGTAAAATATCTTTTCATTCACACATGCGTAACAAGGGCAGAGTTTGTAGAAAATAGAGTAAAATCTCAGCTCTGCAGCCTAATGATTGCAGTGATTGGGGCAAATAACCTCCCCAGGACTCAGCTTCCCCACCAAATATGGGTACAATTTCAGGAATAAATAACACACAGGACTGCCAGGGTAGCCACCAGCTCTGCTCCCCTTCATACTGTACCTTCAAAACAAGTGCTATCTTTGTGGAATGCAGCAAATAGTTTTGGGCAATTTTATATTTAAAACACTTGGAGTTATAAATAGAATGTTTAAGAGTAATAACTGTGAAAAACAAGTATTACTGACAGAAGCTACAAGATCATTTTCTCTAGAAATCTGTCTGGGAAAAATCCTTATAGGGTCTTACATGAGGGCCTTACGTGAGGATGACTCTCAAAGGTTTATTTCTAATCAGTGACAGCATAAAGGACTCCCCTGCATTAAGGACCCAAGAGCGTGCTTTCCAGTATCGGTGCTGCTTTTGCACGGCTTGGGATACATGCAACTGCTGAACTAGGCAGAGAATTAGGGACCTCTTGAGCCAGTGCTACAACAACCAGTATTCAGGAAATGATTTGGTTTCATTTCCTCCTTTCATTTACGAAACCAGACAACTGTAACAGGTGGTGAGTAATATGTACAAGAGAAAAGTGAGATCATAAGGATTGGCCAAGTGGTTAAGGAGTCCAGAATTCCTGGGTTTCTTGCCTCCAAGAATAATATTTCTACTATGCTTTACTAGATGTGGTTTGGTTGTGGGATGATCTGGGAATCAAGAAGCCTCCATACATATAGGTTAGTCCTCATTTTGTTTGATTGATTGAAGCTGTCTGGCCTCTTGGATGGCGTCTGTGTGTTAATTATAGTCCACCTTCCCCCAAAGCCCAGCAAGACCCATGACAGGAGCAGGTTAAGTGTATACAGACCAGTCTATGTTCATGCCCGCTAGGATTCCTAGGTTGATACTTCACAGCGACAGCATGCCTTTATACAAACTTCAATCCCGCAACTGTCAACTTTTAAAAGCTAAAAGAAGGACTAAATTCTCATCTTTAGATCCAGATTTTTGAATTCTATTTTAAAAATGAGAATCATACCCGTTTCCTTTTTCTGCACTTAAAGTATTTAAAACTGCCCTTAAAGCTGAGATTCAGCATAAGGTCCACAGCCCCTTTTTCACATATTCCAGGTAGGCTTTGATATACCCAGCTCTAATCAATTATCCTCTCTGCCTATCTTACACCACACTTACATATCATTTAAGTCAGTACACAATCTGTGACATTTACCTCTGCGGTGTAGGTTAGTTTCACAGAAGGGGTATCCTGGCAGGGAAGAACTGCTCTGCAGTGGATGGCCTGGGGGGAGAGAAAGCAAAAACAAACAGCTACTGCATTCCTCTTGCGCATAAACTGGGTCATCAGAAATCATGAAAGTTGCAGCCCTCTTCTTAGACATGTTCTTTTTAAAAATAAAAACAGGTCTCTCATCTCTTACGATCTCTCAGAGTAACAAAGACAGATCTGTGGACAAAGACATCAGATTTCCCCCTCTCGTCTATGGCCAACTCTCACATTTCAGTTGAGGCACGAAGCAAACTGCAGTACTGTAATATACATCCTGCAGCTCGTCATTGAGAGACCATTCATTGAATAACAGTTGCAGAAAGGAACCCGGTTGTTAAACAGGAAAGTCTGTATTCGTGTAGGTAGCCTAACAGTAACGCCCCGGGAACCGCTCTTAGGAACCCTGAGCAGAGGGCTCTGCAGCGGGACAAACCTGAGAAGCACAGCACACTATACACTCCCGTCTTGGAGACGCTCTGGGAGCGCTGGCCTCCCGCCGCTCCTCCAACAGAGACACCTGTTCAATTCCTTATACTTCTTTTAACACAAACCCATTTCCCACTCGTTAGCTAGCTACCTCTAATGGGATGCCAGTGTTCTGAGGAAAACAGTTTGAGAAATAAATGGCCCTTGACACTTCCATCTTGCAGCAAACTCTGAAAGTTAAAACAAGGAGGAAAAGGAGGGAGAAAGAACAGCTCTCCCAGCCCCTGTAGACACACACGCTCTTATAATACACAACAGGATGCACCGTCTCCACGTCAGTCCTTCCCCACCACCGGTTCCATCAAGAATAGCCAGAGAACCTACAATTCCACAAGCCAAACTGTTCACAAATAAATCTATGTCTACAGCAGGTAGGCAAAGGAATCCCAGCTTCACCGAAATGGCCCACGGGGCTTAAAGGAATACTGATACTATTGTCCTCCTCTACTGCTGTTATAAATCCTAGACTTCCTTAAAACCCCCACACGAGACCTCATCAGGTCTGGATGATTCCCAAAGACATGGGCTCCCAAATGATCTCTAGATGGATTGAGTAAAACTACGAGAACCACTTGATTCTCTCTCCCAAACTGAGCTCCAAGGCCCCCAGAGTTCCTCACTGTGTGTGATAGGTGGCGACCACATCAAAGGATTTTTGTATATATTTCCCTAGATAAGGCAAAATTCTAAGTAAATATGTATAGAGAACTGCTAGAAACAAACTCATTAAACGAAGATCACATCTACACGTTTCCTGAGACCTGCAATACATTCTGAAGGTAGTCTGATCTCCTTCCTCTACTTCTAATACTGCTGCAAGGAATGAATTATTCTTTTGCATACTTAAAGAAGTATTTAAATATATTCAAAATTTACATTCATGTGACTCACTATTACTGTGTTTCTTAATAACTGGCTTACGGGCAGACTGAGAAATACTGACTAAAAATCAGATATGGCTAAGAGATAAGAGAGAGATAATTGCTCCATTCTTGTCTAAAACAATTTATCTCTTCTGAATTACTGAAATAAGGATTTCCTAGATTTAAAAGATATTTTAAGCAGCCACACAAAGTAAATGGGTCTAATTCAGGCTTTGATACATTCTTTAATTGAAATTTGAGCCTATCACACAGGAATAGTAAAATGATAAAATGTGTAAAGTACTTAAAAACAATGCCTGGGAATACAGTAAATGTTATGAATTAGTTCCATTAATTTTAATAACAGGCTACTTGATTATTAATAGATTAGGTTTTCTTTTTTCTTAGGAAAGAATTTGGTACTTATCCTAGTGACAAGTTGTCTCTATTTGTATGGTTACGTATCCTTAGTTTGAAAATACTAAACAAAAGTAGTTTAAATCTTATTTTATATTTTTGGTACTGACGACCAAACTCAGGACCTCACACTTGCCAGGCAGGTGCTGTGCCACTGAGCTATATCTCCAGTCCTAACTCACAAGAGGATACTGACTATAAGAACTTGGAAATGTGTAAGAGAATCTGGAGAGGCTACACTCCATCCTCACTGTGGATTATCTCTGAGCAGAGATGTGTAGAGTTTGAAATCTGGTCTTTCACCTTCTATTTAACTGTTAATATTTTTGTAAGTATTTTTGTTCACTAGTTTTTTCCTAGTATTTGATGATCATTTATATAGTTCCTACACTAAGACAAATTTTATGCCAGGTCCTAGGGATGTAAATATAAATAAGACATAGGCTCAAATTTACATAGATTATTTTCTAACTAATAAAAGCTTATTTTTAAAAATACATGAATGTATCAAGAGATATACATGAAGATACATGTTGTTTGTGTAACAGAAAATGAAACACTGTATGAGCCAAGGCCCACAGAGTTGTAAGGTTGCTGTCCGTCTTGCTTCATGAAGCTGCACTCGCCGGGAATTCTCTGTACAGTGAACCATTCTGGCAGCACATTTACCTGGCACTGACTGAAGAGATACGGGTGCTTCTTCCCAGAAGTCTGTTCAGGAGTGAGCCACTGCAGGGCAGAAGATTTTGGAGACGTCTCAAAAGAAATTTCTATGACAACCTCTTGATTTCTGTAGGAAACAAACAAAGCACATCAGTAGAGCACATTTCCATTTAACGGAAATTTTAATGCACAGTCTACATGGTGAACCACACAAATATTAAATGAAGTCTCATTACTGGCGGAGCGGAAGTCCGGGGAAGCAGCGTCCTTCCCGGGTAACTGTGCTTCCTGCTTTCCTACCCGAGTGCCAACCTGTGGGTCCTCTTTGCTCCACTGTGCTAGCCCTAATGAAGATGTCTTGGGGACTCGTCTGAGTCGGTACTCTACCATGTGCCATCCGGTTTGCATGTGTGACATCACTGACCAAGCTGGGCAGCGGAGGAAGTGACTTAGAACTCCCCCTACCACAGTGGAAGATGCTGGGCTGTGACACAAACAGTGCCACTCTGCAAACCCCTCACTGACCCATGGTAAGTCAAGAAATCCACATGAAGTACCCAATATTGAGGACCAGTCAGAGCTCTGATGATCAGCAGACCTGCCGGGGTTTGACTCCAACTCTACCACACAGGGGTGCCATAAACAGGCGATTTCTTCATCCGTAAGGCAGCTGATAGTGTCCTCGCCACCAGCCCTGCCTTGTGGTTCCCTTTTTCTTTCTTGAAGGGGAAGAGAAGGCATGAAAACAATGGCCACTAGAAAGCAGGAGCAGATCACTGCGTCCTAGGCCAACAGTTTTTATCCTTCTCCCCACTGAGTGGGCCAGGGGGTGGGGGTGAGATATGCTCCCTTTATGACAATCATGACTGCCATTTCCTCGAATAAGTCACTTGATTCATCTGAGGCTCCCTTTCCGCATCTGTGAAGTGCAGATTATACTACACAGGGTTATTACGAGAACCAAAGAATGCACCTAAAGCACGTACAGCAAGATTGGTACACAGTTTACAATTCCATGCTTGGTGCTGGCATTATTACGATCCATGAATCACAACACCTGGCCTTTGCGGCAAAGACAGGAGTGTGTAATTCATAAAGGCTTCCCGGGTGTCCCTGAAACATCTCCTTATAATGACGGTCCCGTCATCACTCTGAATATTGGTAAGATTAGAAGGAACTGAAAAGTCAGGTACCCAACTCCCTATTCTTGAGCAGTTGTTTTTTGAGACAAGGTCTTGCAGTGCAGTTCAGGTTGCCCTGGAACTCACTATGTAGCGTGGGCTGTCCTCAAACTCACCATCCTCCTGCCTCAGCCTCTAAACTGCTGGAATGAAAGGCATTTACCACCACACTGGTTTATTTTTTATCTGTTTATTTTGTTGTTCTAGGGCTCAAATTCAGGGCTTCATGCATGCTAGGCAAATGTTCTACCAGTAACCAAGTGTTTTAGGCAATAAATTATTTAGTATTTTAAAAACATAACTCACTATAAACTCATATCTGAATGCATTAGTAGGTATAGTGTGCCAATTACCACACATACAGAAACAGAAAGGGAAAGCTGTTTATTTTAAACCATTTCCCCATTTTTCAGGTATATAAGACAATAGAGGTCAGCAGCCATACTTACTTGCTCAGAGCAATAGGAAGACAGATTTCCATTGGTGACCCTTTGTAACTCTGTTTTTCTCCAAGAGTATATTTGACTTCTTGTCCATTGATCACCACTTTTTCTATTGTAAGGTCTTTGGTATCTAAAATCTGAAATTAAATTTTTAAATAAGAAAATAGTTCACACATCAGAAAATATTAGTATTAGATATAGATTAATTACAATGATTATACAACCAGTTGCTTATAAAGAATAAAATAGAGTGACATTACAGGAATCCTAAGCATCCTGAAAATTTGGGGGTTCTAAGATTTGCGTTTATATTGTTAGATAATTCCAGGATAGTCACACAAATTTTGGGCTCTAACTAGAAGTCAATCTAAGATAAAATCTCTTTCATTCTGTCTCCTAAAACTTAACTTCTCTGTTACAAAAAGCTTTACCTATATCCTGTTTGTTGTATTATCTCGAAAAAGCTCATCCTTGGAAAAGAACTGACCAACGATCCTGAGAGGACTCGGAGACTGAATGTGTTTGCCACGGCCAGCTAAGGACGACTACATTGGAAAAAAGGAGGGGCATCAGGAATCAGGAATCCGAGTGGTTTTCACCCCAGTAACCCCCTGCACTTAGAAACCAGATCTTTCCATCACCCCTCAACTAATCCCTTCTGGAACTTTCAACCTTCTTGAGCCACCAAAGTGTTCTCAAATAATCCAATCAAGTCTCCCATATGGTTTTTAATTATTGCATTGACTTTTCTACCCACTAACTATCCCGTTTTCCTTCCTTCCTTCCTTCAACCCCAAGGGTAACCCGTGGCTGCTACTCCTGCCTCCTCAAGGATTCTTCCTTTCTGCCTCTTCAATCCGGCACTCAGCTCCCTGTTACTGGAGGCGCGGTCTCTCTGGTCCACAGGATCTTTTCTGTCCAAACACGGTGACCTGTGTGTACTCACAGCTCTGTGCACATGCCAGTGCCTGAACCTCCACCTTCGGCTTCTCTGCCTTCACACCAACGGTTCTGGTACTTAGGAGTTTCTTCTTCTCGCCTTTTCCACCTCCTGAATGTGGATATGCCCCATGTTCCAGCCTCGGGTACCCTATTCTTCACTCCCTAGTTTTTGTTCATGCCCATTCCTCCAATGAGCATCTCTGTGCAGGTGACCACCTGACCATTTCCACAGCTGTACCCCTGCCCATGATGTCGGCTGGACATCTGTGATTGCCCGCTCAACATTTCCACACGAAGTACTGTACCACCTTATATTTACTAGGCATCCCAGCACCTTGCTCAGACGCAGAGCAGTCAGAATTCCTCGGTAGCTCATCTCCCTATTTCTGGGACCCCCGCCGCACTGCGCCCATGTTTGGGTTAGCAGAGCAGTGGGAGTTAGAATACCAACAAGCTGCCATTTCGTCGTCATCTCTCACAGGCAGTCACCTGCGAGTGACAGTCACAGGGTTGATCACTGAGCATGAATCCTACCTCTGCGGTGTCACAACGTCTGTTTGGGAAGAAATTTTTATCCCGATGTAATTTTATCTTTTTTTCCCCCTTTTCCTTTTTAAGAGCAGCTACACTTGTTGCATATCATCTGTTTTCTTCCTTAATTATTTCCTTCATATTATTTTCCTTTTTAGGTATCTCTAACTAACTGGCTTAGCTTCCTCTATCACATATTTGGAATATACAGTTTATATCTTAAGAGTAATAGTTACTTCGATGTCCTTTCATATTTTTGTATAAAAGCTAGGGTGTGAAGACTATGGTAAAAAAAAAACAAAATCAAAGGACCAAGGCTAAAAATTAGATACATTTGGGTATCTAATTTAATAATAGAATTTGAGTATTTATGTTTATAACAACCCATGCTTATTTGGCCCTTACAACCATCAAGATGAACTGCCTGGCTCATTTCTTATGGAACAAAGTCTGTTTTCTGTTTTCAGAGCTACTCTGACTCAGGAACATTGGTCATAGTAATGACATTTTAATGAAACGTTTCTCATATCCCCTATATTTATTATATTCTCTTAAGATGTTTCTCATACTCTAATAAAATTATCTATTTTCTTTCCTAGACTGAGGGTACTTAAGTTTCCCATCCCCAGGGTTTGGTGTAGCCCCTGAAAAACAGTAGGTGTCCATTAATGCATGAAGCAAGTTCTGGACCAAAACAAAACAGGAAATGTAAATTTTCTCTGTATGTCAAAGCCTAAGCCTCATTCTTCACTTTCAAATTGTATAAGACATTCCCCTTCAAATTTCTCTGATAAATGTTATTAAATAATTAGTCAAAACTGTAGTAAGTGAAATAAAAGAAGTTAGATGACAGACAAATTAGAAGTGGTACTGTCGACAAATGTCTATTGAGTACCAACTATGTACAAGATGAAGATACCAACATACAGCTGTGAAATAGTCCTACTTACAGCAGACAGTTATTGAGGATACAGTTTACTATATTTTAGTTTCCTCTCTTTTTTTTGTCTTTTTCGTTTTCCAGGGATTGAACTCACAACTGCACACTTGCAAGGCAGGCGCTGATGCCACTGAGCTAAATCCCCAGCCCCCTAGTTTCCTCTTTGAACAACATACCAAAAAAAACCTTCTAAAAAATGTTTGTACTCCTGATCAGTTGTCATAATTGATTCCCTTTTGCATAGGCTGCTAAGGAGTTCTGTGACAACTTTGTGGCCTAATTCTTATATGTATCAGGCTTTATACTACTGTCTTGTTCCTCCTGTGTTCAGTCTCTCTTCCTCCAAATTCCTTACTCATTTTTAACATTACGCTGCATGCTATTTTAAGAAACATCAAATTCCTTGTGGAGCAAAGTGAACACACAGAGTGTTATGCCTCATTATTATGTCTGTATAGTTTCTACTAGTTACCTATAAATTGCCGTGATCAAAAGAGAAGGCTTATCTAAAACCAAAACCAAAATAACACCTCCCCTCGCTGTTTTTTCCACTTCAACCATTAACTTAGTGAAGACCCAGCTTTAATCCCTGGCTTCTGCCACTGACTAGTGTATGTCTTGGCTGGGACAGTAAGCCCTCTTTCAGTCGCTTGAGGAACGCCTTATTTCAGTAAAAGAAATGCTTGGAAGTTACCATTGAGTATTTCAAATACCAAACTCGCTGTATACAAACCGAAACTTAGAAAGAACTATAAAATCTGGGAATTAGTACTCTTAAAAGCTCCTGTAGCATTTCCCAGTCTCAACTCGAAGAAAGCGGTGAAAGGGAAGAAATGCTGGCTCCTCACCCAGCACTGGCCCTGCAGGGTCTTCTCTGTCTTACTCCGGGGTGGTGTGATGTCGCCTCACTTTTGAGATAGTTTGCATTATTACTAACGTAGCCCCTATCAAGTTTAACCATTGCCTTCTAACTGAATACAGTATCCAAGTGTCAGACTTTTGAGAGTCTTTACACTAGGAGTGTGAGATATAAACAAATACGAAATACAATCCCTGATCTAGTGGGGGAAACAAACACGCTAACTTCAAATAAGTATAAAAATTAAGAGGAAGCTCATGGTCTCAGGTTATTGACATAAACAAGTAAACAATTATAGACCAGTAACCTTCCTTGTATAAATTTAACATTATTCTAACTTCTATTGATTTACTACACGGACAGGCCAAGCCAGAAAACACAATTTAAAAATCCTACTTTTCTCTAGATTTAGGGAATATAAAAACCACTGGGGAGTTTTTAGGAGCCGCTCTTTAGAATTTAAGCCTCCTGACTTACGCTTACTCATGGAACAGAGGTAAAACTTTCAGTTTCTATGAAACAGCAGTGCAAAGTCACATTAAGCCGTGATAAGCTAGCAAATTCACCTTGTTGGAATAAAAGAATTCATTGAAACAGAAAGAAAGTTCAGTCCTGCACTGCAGTGCAGTGCAAGATAGCAAAGTACTTCAAGACCAAAGTGCAACATACAAGGAAATGGTTACCTGCATATTTATAACGCTTTTTTTTCCTTTATAGTACTTTGGTGATTACACATCGACACAGAAAGTAAGAAAGTTAAGTGCTTTACTAACTCCTATTAACAAACTCAAAGTAGAGATCCATCATACAAGCAGGAAAGCAGCAAAAACTTCAATTCTTATGTATACTTGTAATTCTGTCCAATTACTTGATCTGTTAATTTCCCTCCTCAGCATCTAATCTGATTGCTTATTACCGTGATTTATGGGTATCACCACAGGACACTGCAAAATACCCTGTAACTTCCATTACTCCGCTTAGGTAGAATATGACTGCTTTTACTCACATCCCTCTTATTTCTGCGAAACTTTTCAGAGGAAAGCTACAGTCCCAAACACATCATGTGCAAGAATACCGAGTACAGGTTATATGGTCCAAATAAAAATCACTGAATAATATCCTGGGAATCTAAGCACATTTTATTCTAATATTTCGACAGTTTACAGAAGTACGTATTAAATCGTACTGAGTCATCCTTAGCCCGAATGTCTCACCTGTCCTTAAATTGCTAGAAAATAAGAGTGATAAGCAGCAAACTGATGAAGAACCCCGAAGAGAAACAGAAAGCAGAGACTGCAAGTTTCCAGGCGGAGAAGGGAAAGGGCCAGAACGGGAAGTCCTGAAGGCCCTGGGCAGGTAACAGGGAGCTCTCTCCAAGAACAGGGCGAAGGTGTTCGGGGGTGGCGGGTATCAGCGGTGTGTATATGGGATCCCATTTGCACCAGAAAGAGGACTGAGCGACGTAGGGCCTGAGGAGGGAGCTTGAGCTGCGGGCCAAGAAACCGGGGAAGCCCCAGGGAAATCAGAGCCGGGAAAACGGATCGTGTGTGTGTGTGTGTGTGTGTGTGTGTGTGTGTGTGTGTGTGTAAATCATGGTGCTGAGGCACAATCAGAGTGAAGACGGGGCGCTAGGGGCAAGTGGGCTGAGTAAGGAAGGAGACGCTGAAGGAGAGGGGACTGCGCAGGGGGTGCAGGACCCGATTGTGGGCTGCAGCGAGGACCGCACAGGGCCGCCGGGGTCCCCAGGCTGCCGGGGCGAGGGTGAGAAGGCAGTGGCGGGAGAAGCGGGCACGGGACGGGCGCCTCCGTACCAGGCTGCGCAGATTGTCCTCCTGAGACTGGATGGTGAGCGCGGCGACCCCGGTCAGCGCCCGGCGGGTAAAGTCCACGCTGCATCGCAGGTGCAGATGCTTGGTCCGGCAGACGGTAGCCGGTGAAGCTAATGAACAGGTATCCACGACCTCTGGCATGGCTCTGAGTGACTAGCCTCACGTCAACTCGCACCCGCACTGTGGCAGCCCGATTCCGCCCGAACTGGAGGCAGGAGCAAAGGAGAGAGGAGGGGCGAAGAGGACTCGCGGGGCACGCCGGGAAAGCGAGTTCCTCAGAGTTAGAGGAGCGAGGGTGGCTCCGGAGGCCGAACCACTAGTCCCGTGATGCAGCGGGAGCGCTCTTGCGCTAGGCCACCTGGGAGTGAGGGGGGGGTGGTGGGCGGAGGGGAAATCTCTGAGGAGTGGGTCACTGTTAAGAGAAAAAGTGGGCTGAGGGGATAAGTGAAGCGGTGAGACAAACCGCACACTTCCACTTTAGTGTTAGCAATTTCAACAAAAGCAGTGACGGTAACAAAATACCAGAGCAATTGGCAGGATAGGTAGCGAGGGTGGGGCGGAAATGAATAGGATAAAAGACTTGCTGGAAAGCTCCTGCCAGTGCAGTTCCTCGTTAGTATAGTGGTGAGTATCCCCGCCTGTCACGCGGGAGACCGGGGTTCGATTCCCCGACGGGGAGGCACGCGGTCACTTTTTCTTTCACTTGTGTAGAAAAGAAATCCTGGCCATTTTAGTGCTTGTGCATATTTCCAGTCTCTCGAGAGCTGAAATAGACAATGCCAACATTCCCATTTTATAATGCTATGATTAGCTCAGTTCTGGAGTCCTTCCCGAAGGAAATAAGGGAGGACTGAAGAACGCATTGCCTGTAGCCTTCACGCTTGAAACTGGAGAAATCAGAGGACTTCTTTCAACCTCAAACATCGGAGCCGTTAGTCCTGAATGCATGCACTGGGAACAAATTGAAGACTTAGGGGCGTAACTTGCATGGTCAGACTCATATTACGCAGATCCAGACAATGTAAGGATGCCGAGGAAGGAATGGGTGGGTGAATATTTAACACTAAGTGGATTCGCCTCATAGGATTGAAAGGAGCTAGGGTGCAGCTCAGCCTTTCGGTTTCAGTGGTGAGGTGATCATTAAGTAGAGTACCCATATGAAGAGGATAGAATTATAGGGAAGACGCTATCTTCTATTTTGAGGGCATGCAGTTTGAGAACCTATGGGAAACTGAGGCCAAGATGTCCATGAGTCACTTGGATTTAACCCCACAGCTCTTAGCAATCGCCAGTTAGACTCGAGAAAGTCCCTGAACGTGGTGGGTGACATTGTGGTAATACTTAAGAAAATTGTGAAATGAGAAGAGTGGTGATAAGGCGGAGGGAGCTGTACAAACACCAGAATTTAATTTTTAAAAACAGCTAGAGGAAGCAAAGCCATCTGGCATTGTCACATGCTGCCTGGAAGGCCATCAAAGTTTAAAAAAAAAGAAAAGAAAAGAAAAGAAAAAAATTCCTTTGGCTTTGGTGGTGTGGTGGGGGGATAGAGAAGACCCCAGTGTTGTGGACTTTTGTGGTTTTGCAAAAGGTTGAAGTCAGCGAGTGGTGAATTGAGCCATGAAAGAAGGGAAGGGGAAGATAACCTGTCAGGATGTGTGGCCAGCATCAGAGGGGCCACTAGAGAGGAAGGCAGCTTTGAGAAGACGGTTTTTAACTGGGGGCTGCGGGTGGGAGAAACTTTAGCATGTTTCAGTAAGTCGTCTCTAGAGAAGATTTTAGTGCGAGGAAGAGTGGGCGGACTGCAGGCTGGCACGGTGGAATTCTCTATCAAAAGTGGTCTAACAACAACATTTGGCTCCAGCGACAGAAAACAGTGTTCTACATCTGGGTATCCTTGGGTTGGCCCCTGCAAACTAGAGGATGAAAAAAAAATCCGAATTACAAAACCCAATACTTTACATGCATAGGTCCTAATTTCTTAGGACCTAAGACTCTATGACATGATCAACATTTGCAAGTATTTTTGAGGTCATTAAGCCTGGAATGACATCTGATACCATATGATTGATTTAATAAAATGATAGACCATCAGGTATCTTCCTTAACTACCAAAGAGAAAAGATAGATTGTCTTAATGTAACAATATTGTTACATTATTGTCAATATTGTTATTTCCACTATTGACTGCTAAGAGCTCACAAAGTTTATGCCACTCGTTTGCAAGAAAAATTATCCAGGGGCTGGAGGTGTAGCTCAGTGGTAGAGCACTTGCCTAGCATGTGAGAGGTACTAGGTTTTATCCCTGGCAACATAAGGGAAAAAGTATCCATAAACAACTACAGATGAATCCCTTAATTGATTAATAGCTTTATCAAAAGATAATTGCATAGTTGTGTGTATCTGTATGTCCCCCATAGCCTCATGCATTCATAGGCAGCTTTCCTCTGTCACGCCTCTCTGCCATGTCTTCCTGCCTTGGATCCCACAGGCCATGGACTAAAAATGTGAGCCAAAGGAAATCCTTTCTCCTTTAAGTTGCAGTTATCAGGTATTTGGTCCCAGTGACCAGGAAAGTGACCAAGACACTAAATAGGAATTAGTTCCTAAGATTCCGCTGATCCCCAAATATAGAGTGTACCAAGTTAGCAATTAACAGATAATTGGAATGTTATTTACAACCAACAGTGAATTGCTTTTAAAATGAAGGTTTTCATTGCTTCTGTCAAACAAAGAGAACATTAGTGTCTGTCTACCAGAAGGTCTCTTCACAGTGAAAAAGATGATTCAAAGCTTTATGAAAAGATGTGACGCACATATGCATAGAGCCCTGTGAACCGACAGCATTGCAGCCTTGCTGTTTACCTGGAAAAGCTTCTCAATCCTTCCATCCCTTCAGGGTAAGGGAGGTGTGTGGGCCTCGGAGGGCTGTCGGAAGATGAATGAGATCACGTATGTGAAGTGTTCAGCCCTGTGCTTGGCGCAGAATGAGCACTGTGACATGTTTAGCTCCCATTACTGTTGCTATTGGCTTTGACTTTACTCTTTTCTTTTGGCTTGTTTTGTTTTGTTAGAAAGAGCTCTCAGGAAGAGCTGGCAAATGAAAAATAATAAGTGTTTGCTCAGCAAGGCACAATGTGCCAAATTAGGCCTCTAAGAGATTGCAACATCAGCAAAGATCGTGTTTTCTGACATGCACTTACAGGAAATTTTGCTTGGTGCACTAGCACTTCCATTAAAAAAGTGTAAATACCTTCCTTCCTTCCTTCCTTCCTTCCATTCTTCCTTCCCATAGACCTTTCCTTTTTTAACCATTCACCATCATTTGCTGAGATTCCTGTTATTAAGTGCATTCTGCTCTGCAGTGCTGCTGGGGAAAGAGATGGAGAAGGCGTTCTCCTGTCTGTTGGGAAACTTAGATTCTAGTTCCCAGGTGTACCAATGACTGAGGCTGCATGGTGTCAAGAGGAAAGCCCAGCCCCATAGAACACTATACATGAAATTCTCGAGGGAAAGTTCTTCCCCTGTGAGATGGTCAGGCATAACTTCGTGGATGATGGTAGGATTGAGCATGGGGAATGGGGAGCTGGCAGGGGGGCATTGGAGGAATCAAAACATGGGATCAGAAGTAGAGATGCACTTGGGGAGAGCAATTCTGGGGGTTCAAGATCCTACTAGTTAACAATATGCCCTTTTCTTTCCTAACAGGTTATACATCTGGTTTGACAGAGCTCATTAATCATCCACCAATATTTATTTTTCTTCTTTAGTAATGAAACTCTCTGAGCTGGATATGATTACCCAAGAAAAGATTACATTTCCCATCCTTTTTTGAATTTACACCATGCAGTTAAGTCCTAACCAATGGCATATAAACAGAATTGTTGATTATGAGTTCCAGAAAGTGTCCTTAATTTGAATTAGGTCAAACAAACAAAATCCTTTCTCTAGGTTGTTACCTGAACTACAGAATTGATGGCTGGAGCTCTACCTGCCATATTGTTTCACGAATTTGGAGCCAGGTGAACTGGAAAGACAGGCACAGCATAGGGATAACCAGATTTCTGGAGGTCATGGAACCCACTTGTGGATTGCTCTGGATTTCTTTTATTTGAGAGAAAGAAACTTCTCCTTTGTTTATTATTTCAAATTTCCGTCCCTCACACTTTACTGATGAGTGGTCTCAGTTGGGTGTGTTTATCAGTTCTGTGTATTTGCTCTGGTTTATTAGCTCCTCACCACCTTAAAGCACAAGTCTCACAAATGTTCCCAGATGCATCTTTCTTCTCTTCCTGCTATCTGTAAAGCATTTCCCCTTCTACTTTAATCATCTTATGGCCTTGCTTTGAACATTTCTAGGTCTCGCCAACCTAGAAATGTAATGTTTTTCTACCTCTTTTGACTTAGGACCCACTATCAAAGTGGAATTTTTGGCACACGACCCACAATTTAAAAGATTAATTTATATGCATTCTCAGAAGTAAGCTTTGGCAAAATTTAAAAAATAATCTATCATTAGTAGTATATGATAATACATGGTACATTTGCATGCTTTCATGATTTAAATCTGAAAATTATATTAAAATGAAAAATGAGTCTCTTCTATTGCTCATGCATTATAAACCGCCAGGGGGCTTATATGTCATACTACGCACTGGTCCACTGATGGTAACTCCAGCCTTTTCATGGCCAGGGAGCCCGTCGGGGTTTTGTTCTTGCTTGGCTGTTGGGTCACATCCTTGGGTTGACCCGGAAGTACTCCCTCTTTTGGCTGCACTGAACTTCCTGCCTGGTGCTTCACGTACCCCAAGTCTCATCCGGGTACTTCCTGCCTTGGGGGTGTTAGCTCTCCACAGATGCTTTGCTCCTCCTCCTTGTTTTCAGGTTTTGCCTGGAACCTCCTTGTTTGGCAGCTCCAGGTAGTTCATAGCATGAGATCATGTGGGGTGGACTTGGGAGGGGACCTGCAGGGGAGGCAGGGACTCGGACTGACCAAGCCCTGTGCACCCTGAGAAGGCGCCTGGAACTCATCCTCTGAGCCATCAGATGTCACCATGGTCTTCCCTGGGATGTGCATGCCTGGCGTTTATCCTGATGTACTAAAACTCTTAAGGCTGAGGCTTCTCTGAAACAAAAGGGTTTGTTGAACCGTTCCAGATGCTACGAAGAAAATGACCAGGACCTGGGACGAGTTTCACTCTCCCAGCAGTAAGGCGGGTTAGCAGCTAGAAAAACGCCCAGTAGACCTGCGTGTGCAGAACATTTTTTAAATGGCAAATTGAAGAAGGAAAGCATAAATTGTTTACATTGAACTTAATTTGGCTGTAGATAAGAGGGGTAAGGACACGTACGAGGAGAAAGTTTGGGGCTAGGAAGGAAACCCATAAAGAGAAGTCTTTGGTGCTTTTGGTTGGCTGGAGTCAGTCGTCCTGAAAATGGATAAATAGGAGACAGTGGCCCCTGAGGCTCGGCTGCCAGCGGTTTTCAGTTTAGGTTTTAACATGGTTTTAACATAGATTCTAGTAAGTGGAACGTGTTTTAGTGGTTTAGGACAATAGGTATTAAGCAATCAACCTCTCTTATCCACTTAAACTACCTTGCCTTTGACCTTCTGATTTACATTTAGGACATTTTGGAATTTTTATTTCATCACCTTTTAGAAAGATTTCTCTCTGACAGCATGGAAGATGAAGCGGGTATTGTTGAAAGCCCAGACAAGAAGAAAGAAAATAAAATTTTAAGTGTATCTCTCCTGCCTCCCTCTTTCATTATTGCCGTAGAAGATAAGCAGCTAAACCTTTTCAGTTTGAAGAGTTTTCCTGGGAATTACTATAGGAATTGTTAGTTATGAGGTGAGAGAGGATGGTGGCTAGGACCAACCGTGATGGATGCCAAGGCCTTTGGCATGAGAAACTGGGATATTGTAGTTTGATTGACTGGGCAGGGAGATCGTGGGTGAAGTCGATGAGTGGGAAAGAATCAGCTTAGAAGTTCAGACCTTTACATAGCAAGTTTGGGCCTCTCCATCATCCGAGGGGAGATGCTGGGTAAATAGTTGGAGAGAAAAATACGGAGTCCAAAGGAAAAGCAGCTCAGTGCACAATGGAACAAGGAGAAGGGAAACTCTCCATGGAGACTGAGAAAGAAAGACCCCGGATGTGGAAGGAAAACTAAGGATTAGGTGTCTCAGAGGAAAAGCAAGTGTTTCTAGGAGGAAGCAATGACCAGCGGATTCAATGCTGCGGTTAGTTTATGAGACAAGGACTAAGTATTTTCCACTTAGTGACCTGAGGGTCCCTCGCGATCCCAACAAGATCAGCTCGAATGGATGGTAGAGAGACGCAGGGTGAATGAGATAGAGAAAAATGGAAAGAAACATGATTTAAAATCAGAGTATATAGAGATTATTCTTTTTGAAGAGTTCTGCTAGAGAGAGGAGGTTATAGGTCATAGCTAGAGAGAAAATTAAGATCAAGAGAGGTATTTTTATCAAAATGGAAGAAATCATGTTCATTGGCTCCTGGGAATATTCCGGTGCAGATGAGATAAGATGTTTAAATTGATGTGAAGGGGAGGCTTGCAAGAGAAGAAGGGTTAACTCGGACACAGAAGGTTACCCATAACCAAGGATGGGGACAGAGTAGGTGGCACGGGTTTGCATAGGTAGATAGTGAGCTGAGAAGCTTTCATGGATGAACATCTTCCTCTAACTGTCTTGGTTGTCACCGTGCAGTAGTCATTGGTAGGGAATGAAGTTGAAGAAAAATGAGGTGCTGAAGGCCCCAGGAGTGAAGAAGAGGTATGAAGAAGTCATTGAGGAGAAGACTTAGATGGCTTCATTTGGTGGCCAGGTGCCTCTCAGCATCCACTGGAGGGCCTGGGTCATGGTCCAGAGTGAGCCGGGCCAGCATTACTCTGTGAATTTTCTCTGGTCACCGTGTGTCTGCCTGGAGTGATTCAGTCAAGATAGTGTGCGAGCTGAGGAATAAGAGACCCTGGACCATGAAGGCCGGAACCATGAAGTTAGATTAAGACATGATTGGAGTGAGGGTAAATGATCAGGGAAGTTAAGGGAGCAGTGTGGTCGGCCAGAGGGACAAAATACCAACTCCAGGTGATGTGCTGTTTTGTGTAGAAGGCGAGACAAAAATATATTTAGAATTTGCCCATACCTACTTCAGATATTTCTGGAAAAGTCTGAAGAAACTCACTGTTTCATTTGCTTGTGAGGAGAGAAGCGAGGTGGCTGAGGAAGAAAGGTTAAGAAGTGGAAATTTCAAGTGAGGAACTGTCACAGCCTTTGGAGTCTGAGGTAAGATTCCTATTCAAAAAATTACTCATTGAAATGAAAAAATGTTATTAAAAGTCATATATGAAACCCAAAACAGCCATCCATGGTTCCTGTTTACTTCTTGTTTCTGTCCGGGGCCCACCTCGCTCCGTGGCCCTCCTGTCAGGACTCTCCACACGCCATGTGCCAGCCATGCTGAGCTCAAGTCGTTGGGCTCTCGGCCTCTGCCCGCTTCCTTAAAAGCCTGGACGTCTCTGTACCCCCATATTCTCCTGTCCTGACCTTGTCCCCCTCAGGGCTTGTCTCCCTCCAGTCTGGGCTGCCATCTAGTAGACTCTTTCTCTGAGGGAACAAGATATACGTGACCCCCTTTACTTCCTCCCTCCCTCCAATGAGTGAAAACATGGAAGAAATTATTTCAGCTGCTTTTCTTGTGTTCAGCTTACGAAATAGTTGAGGCAATGCTAACCCATTTCCCTATTTTTGTGCTAATCTGTCCTCACTTCTGCACCCTCTTGTGTGCACATTCACATCTCCAGACTGTCCTTCATGTCAACAGAAGGTTCGGACAACTGGGGGTCCAGAAGGGAAAGCATAAAACAAAGTTCTAGCAATTTGATAAAGCAGACCTGTGATCCCTACCGCATACCCCGCCGTGCCCACCTCCACAGCTGACAGCAGGCGGGGCCTGGAGAGCCTGTCTTGTCATCGCAGCCCCTTCTCCACAGCTCTGCGTCTCCTGGGTTGGAGCCAGGAGAAATAGGTGGTCGTGCTGGCCTGAGTTGGAGCATGGGACCACCTCTCTTTCCCCGCACAAGCATGTGCTTGAGGACCGGCAGCATCAGTACTTTCTAGAAGCCTCATCAGAAATGCAGATCTCAGAAAACCAGGAGCTTCACTTCAGCCACATCCTCAGGTGATTCATGGACATTTTAAATGAATGCCTTGACTTAGAGGCCCGGAGGACACTTTGCGGGTTGAAGGAAATGTAATTAAGAAGTTAATCAGGTATGTCAGGACCACTTCTTTGGAATCCGCTGTCCTGATACCCGTTAACATACAAATGCTGTCTCCCAAAAAACCACTTGGCACTGTGTGCATGATGGTTAGTCTATCTACCAAATGGAGTGTCCCTAAATCCCAGACTATATGTTTTCTCTCTCTGTTTGCTAGATGAATGAACAAGTGTGTAAATAAATTAATGAATGAGATTGTATAGGAGGCATCTTTTGTTCAGTGCTTTATTTGGTATCCATCCTGGGACAAAAAATAAAGAAAGCTACCTTCTTGACTCTTTTTGGTCTTCTCATCCACTCTAGGCAACATGCTTGCACACAACACCAGAACACCCTGACTCCTCTTGCTGATGGTGAGCACTGTAGAAGCTCACCATCTGTCTTTGTCAGTTTCCTGTCACTACAACAAAATTCCTGGATCTGGTGAGTTATGAAGAATAAGGATTAGGCGTTTATTTGGCTCCTGGTTCTGGAGGTGGGGGAAGCCCAAGAGCGTGGGCTTGGTATCTGGAAGGGGAACATTTGGCTGCATTCAAACATGGCTGCGGTGTCACATGGCTGGACAGACACCCCGCCCCGTCTCTCTTCTTCCTGTTGTAAAACCTCTAGTGCCATCCTAGGGGCTTCACCTGTGCGATCTCATCAGGTCCCAAGTTTCTCCCAAAGGTCCCACTTCCCAATGCAATTGCCTCATGAATTTGAGGATTCAGTTCCACCACCTGAACATTTGAGGGGAACATCAAACCATTGTGTCAAATTACTCCACTTACAAAAGTGCACAAATCATTCGTGTGCCTTGCTCACTGAACTTTATAAATTGAGCACACCAATGCAACAACCAGATTAGAAATTGACCTTCACCACTGGCCACTAGATCCCAATCCCTCTAGTTTATAAAACCCTGCTCTCTGGGGGTAACCATTGCTTGTGGCTCACATGTGACTGACCTTGTTGTGCTATTTATATTTCCTTTATCTACATGGAAGGGGACAGTATGTGCTCTCATGCCCACCTCCTGAGCTCAACTTTATGTTCATGGGATTCTTGTTCATATCGCTGTGTGTGTCTTTCTAGCCTGTGCATCTTCTTCACTGTATAGTGTTCTGTGCATGGATATACCACAATCTCCTTATCTGTTCTACAGTGGATGGGCTTTTAGGTCATTTCTGGTTCTGGGTTGGTAAAAATGGTGCTGCTAGAGACTCTCTAATGCATGTCAGATGGTGAAGAGATTGTAGCCTGATTTTGATGACCTGCTTTGAAGCCTGGACAGCCCAACCCATCTGAGAAATTTCCTTTGGGATTGCTGCACCCGCACAAAACCATTCACTGCAGTGACTGGACTCAGTGTTAGTGGTTTTTCTGAGTCCAGCACCCTGGTCTGGGTAAGAGGAGAAATGGATGAGGCTGGTTTCACGTTCCAAGGTAAAGTCTTTGCAGCTGCCTGTCTCGTTCTGCTTTGTTCTCTGCCCGGCCCCGGGTGTTTTCCTGGTCCACCTGTAGGCGAGCTGGTGACACCAGTTAGTTTCTGATTCAGTTTCCAACTTTGCTTCAGGTTTTCCTACCAAGGAGACAGTGACTCCTGCCTCACCAGCACCTTTGTTCTGAGGAATGGAAGCTCGGCCAGGTTTGACAAGTATCTTCAGAATTTCCTTTTCAAAAGCTGTATTTCTATCTCATTGCTTGGCTTGGTTTTCTTCACCCCAACTTCCTCTTCCTCCACCCCTTGAAAGATCACACAGGAGATGTGGTCCCTTTTGTTTACCATTTTGAAACCACTCTTACTTAAGGGTGATGGTTGGAGGTTTTCCAGAGGATGAAATACACCGAGAACGTCCAGCTGTGGTCCTCACACAGAGCACCGTTAGGGAACCACAGTGCGCAGCCTGGGAGTCCCAGACCAGAGACCCCATCTCTGAGCTCCGCATTCATCACCTGAACAAAAGGCTGAGCAGGATGGAGCTCGGTTGGTTAAATTCACCTGCCACGTGACTGTGTGGGGCCGGCTGCTGTCTTATTAGATAAGGGTGGGCTAAATTGAGCAACGGATTGCAAAAATAAACCTGCAAGATTAGACCTGAGGAAGAAAAGCTGGAAAAAGGAACTACGTCTGTCCTGTACAGTGGGAGAGCCACAGTGAGAACCAGCTAGCGTGCCTCCGATACATGAGAAGGAGCCAGAACCTGATGCAATGTTACCTGTGTAGCAATCAGTAGGTAAAATTCTGTTCTTCTGATTCTAGTCTTTTAAATCAAATTTGTAGAATGTTGCACCAAATCATCGTAAGCCATTGTCTTATTGTACTGATTTATTTTTGTTTTGTTCTTTTGAGACAGGGCATTGCACTCGCTTTTTAACCCAGGCTGGCTTTCACCTTCCTGCGATCCTCCTGCTTCAGCCTCTGGGCTCCTGGGATTGCAGCTGTGCATCACTGTGCCCGGCTTTTACCTATTATTTTAAACAAGCTCACAGCATATTAATCAACAACCATGCTTATTTTATTTTACAAATATTTTTAGCCCTTTTGATGTGCCAGGTCTATTCCAAATTCTTTAAACACACGAACACATTTCAACTAAGCCTGATAAGAACGCTGGGCGGTAGGTAGCATGATAGTTCCCATTTCACACATGGGGAAACTGAGGCATGAGGTTATTTTTTTTTAACCAACAAAGATTACTCACCTGGTAAGTTTCAGAATTTAGATGCAATTCAAATCAGTTTCTTTGATTCCAGAAGCTACCTTTTAATCAGGCTTTTTGCCTGGGACACAAAGACTTGGGGGTCCCTCCACCTTCCCTCCCCTTCCTCCACCTGCCCAGCCACTCCTGCTCCTCTCAGCTGTCTGCTGTCTAAACCCCATCCAGACTGAGCCCTCTTGCTGTGCTTTTACATCTCTTGCTTCCTGTAGAGACATCTGCTAATTTCTGTCAACCTAATATTAAGTCAAATAATCAGGAAGCTAACAGCCTGAGGCTGTCTCTGCACTCCGAGCTCCTGGGTAACCAACTGACAACCTAGTATATTGTGTATGTCTTAATTACCTTCCTCGTTCCTGAGACAAATAGCCAGCACCCAAAATTAAAGGAGAAGAGTTTTATTTGACTCATAGTTTTGTAAAGGTTTCAGTCCATAATCAGCAGGCTCCAGCAGAGGGCTGTCACAGAGGAGAACAGTTCATGGCACCCACAAGGTAGCCAAAGCAACAAGAGAGGCAGACAAGATTCTTCATGTCCCTTATACTGTTTGCAGACTGCCTGCCCTACTGTGAGGGTAGCACTCACCCTCAGTCCCAGCCAGAACTGTGCCAAACCGATCAGTGACTGATTCACTAATCACATGCTCTTAGTCCTAGCATCATACACTCTAAATCCAGACACTTCCAAAAAAGCCCCATGACCCCATGAGGCTTTGGTGGTGGGGGGGCATCTAGACACAAACCCTAATAATATGGAAACACACTAAAACCTAATCTAGGGAAATCTTTTTGTAACAAATAACTAAGTTTTCAGCCAATCACAGACAACCAGCTGATCAGGAAGGGCCCCAGGAAAGACTTCATCTGTGTTTGACTTTTAGAAACTCACGGGTGACTGGGACCCTCGAGCCCCATCTAGTTCTGATGCCCAGTCCACGAATTACTCTTCACTCCCATAAACTCTATGAACTTTAATTTGCCTGAAGTTTTTAACACTAGCTGGTGGTCTCTGTCCTCAGCTAGGGGTATCATGGTAATGCATCGACCCACCTTGATCGTCAGAGGTCACCGAGCCAAGCCCCAACAGAACATCCAGCAGACACAGTGCAGAAGCAACTGTGTGACCTTCTGCGTGCTCCCCAAGCAGGAGGCACTGGGAAGGACCATGAGTGTCCACTGTGAATTTAGAGCTGCGGGAACACTGGTCTTCACCAGCAGCCTGAGAATGAAGCCAAGAGGAACAGAGCCAGAGAGAGAGAGAGAGAGAGAGAGAGAGAGAGAGAGAGAGAGAGAGAGAGAATCAGCTTACAACCTTGTCATGGGCTACATAAATTCATGGTACATTCTTGCATTTTATGCACTAGCAAACTTCCTTATGACGTAGGCTAGTTTGAGATTTCTGTCATTTACAGCCAAATGAGTTTCAAGCAATAGATGTATTCACGATGCATCTATGTGTCTGCACACCTGTCTCTATTTCATTCTGCCATTGTCTCCCTACTAGGCTGTAGTTGTTCGAGGGCAGCAAATAGTTAGTAGCTGTCAAATGAATTTAGCTGAAGGGTGTTTCCCAGGGTGCCAAGCCCAGAGGAAGGAAGCTGAGGAGCTTGGTTGGCTGAGGAGTGGTCCAACCTCAGTCAGGTTGCAGAGTAGGGTTAGAGGGGAAAGAACAGATGTTCAACAAAGACCCAGCCAAGCAGTGACCCAGAAGGGGTGGGACAATAATTGGATTAAATTTGGGTGCTACCCTGATCTGCGTATTACGTCTGTGTGTTTTAGCAAGTTTCGCTTCAGCAGCTAACTGGTTACTTTCCCAGCTGGCTATTTCCCATCTGAATTCCCCATGTTTGCCAGTTCTCCACAAGTAGGAAAATGAAAACATTAGAAACAGAGACTCATGGAGGAGCAAATAAGCATGACAATCATAAAAACAGCTTTTTATTGAACACCTTCAGGACTTCGTAAAGTCAGGGCTGGGGACCGAGAAGCCCAGGGGACTCAGTCCACAGTGAAGGCTGCAGCTGGACAAACTTGGCAATGTCGGCCCAGGCAAAGGACCTGGGAGGAAAGGTGTCCTTGTCATCTCCAGCCACCAGCCGAGAGGATACCTCCAAGGGCTCCTTTGGAAAACGGGAGCAGCAGCACTCAGTGACCAGTTCTAGGACTCGTAAAAAGAGGAACCAGGACCTTCATTTCCTATCAGCTCCCAGAAAAGTCAGCCAAGTCCTGTCTGAGCTCAGCAGCGCCCCTCTCTGGCTGCCCCTGAGATGATCAGGTGGAAAAGAGGAACCAGAAGCACCTTCCCTCCGACTTGGTCAGCCACCAGATCCCAGCAGTCAGCCGGCCTCCGGTGCCCAGGTCTGGAGCAGCCCTGCGGGGCCTCATTCTCCAGGATGAGGGGTTGTGGACCGCAGTGCAGCCCAAAGCCCTTTCTTCGGTGGTGGAAGTGTGTCCTGTCTGGGCGGACCATTATGGTAACCTCAGCTACAAGTGGCTGTCGAGGGCTTGAGCTATGGCTGGTGCAATCGAGTAGCTGAATTTTTAATTGATTTGAACCAATTAAAAGCAATTTTTTATTATGCTTGCAGTTCATATTATTTACATTCCCGCTGTGGAATGTACCTAGAAGAGGAATGGCTGGGTCAAATGGAATTTCTAGTTTTTAATTGTTAAAAGTAAAATTTAGGCAGTGTTGGTGGCTACCATATTGGATAGTACAGCTCTGCAGTTCCCTTCCCTCTATTCTCCTCCCACATTCCTGCAAAATGGAGACTTTCTGTTTTCTGAAACCTTCTCTACCTCGGCCAGCACCAGGATCCACTGGATGAGGAAAGAGTCGCCTGAAAGTCGTCTCTTTTACTCGAAGGGAAAGATTCTTGGTGAATTAAAAATAATCCATAAGGAATAAAAGGATCTGCTACCAATTTACACCACTAGTTTTTTTACACGTCGTCTTTAAAACAGTTTTTTCCTTTTAATAAGAAGAAAACCTTATTGAATAAGAAGAGAAGCTTCTGGTAATAAGTTTCTCAAGGGTAAAGGCCATGTTTGTAAAGAGTTCCCGAATCACATCACCTTCTTTAAGATCGAAATTTAACAGGTCGCCAATCCACGTGGGGGCAAGTTGTTTAACGTCTCAGAGTCTCCCTTTTCTCCTCCCCAGGGCTGCAATGAAGCGCAGATGATTTCTGCACGAAAGCATTGCAGGGCAAAGCTCAGCAGAGGCAGCTGTGAGTGGATGTCCACGGATTCTGCTTCTGCTACTTAGCACAGCACTTTGCGCAGCAGATAAATGTCCTGAATGAGTGAACGATGAGTGAATGAATGAATGAATGAATGAATGAATGAATGAATGAATGTATGGAGTAAGTGTGCCGCCACCAGGTGGCAGTAGAGCCCCACTTACAAGCATAGAACCAGGACACTGGCCTCTCAGATTCCTGGAAACTCCTGAATCACACAGATGCTCAGTGTCAGAGGAACCCGGCCTCCCTCCCTCGGGCCTGGAAGAGAGACGTCTCCCTTCTCTGCCTTCTCCCCTGTGATGGAAATTTTCTCTTTTTCCCATTTAATGCGTATTACTCAGCTGCCGCTGCCTTGGGAGTTCTGACTGTGGGAAGTTGCCGATCAACTTTCTGAGTTTCTGACTACGCCTGGCTGGAGGCAGGCGCCTTCTCATCTCTGTGCTGTGCCAGGGGCTTTCTCTCTCCCTCTCTCTCTCACTGTCTCTTTGTTTCTGTGTCTCCCTCTTTCTGTCTCTGTCTCCCTCTCTGTCTCTATTGCTGTCCCTTTGTCTCTCTCTGTCTCTGTCTCTTTCTCTCCCTCTCTGTCTTTCTGTCTCTTCCTCTCTCTCTGTCTCTCTCTCTCCCTCCCTCTCTGTCCTTCTCTCTCTCTGTCTCTGTCTCTGTCTCTGTCTCTCTCTCTCTCTCTCTCTCTCTCTTTCTCTAACTGCTTTGTACTGCAGACTGAACCCAGGGCCTTCCCACTGAGCTACACTAGTGCTGTTCATTCTTATTTTGAAACAGGGTTGGGGGCTGGGGGTTTAGCTCAGCGGCATAAGTACCTGCCTTGGGAGCAGGCAGTCATTGGGTTCGATTCCTGGTACCGATAAAAAGGAAAAAGACAAAAAAAAAAAAAAAAAAAAAAGAGAGAAAGAGACAGGGTTTTTCCAAGTTGCTAAGTTGCCCAGGCTGGGCTCAAATTTGCGATTCTCCTGCCTCTGCCTTCCACACTGCTAGGGTTACAGGCCCTCAGCACCGTGCCTGTCTTCTTCCTCTTCTTACTGGGATGCCAATTCTAGCAAATTAGGCCATGACTTATGACCTCACTTAGCCTTCTCAGCCCAAGAAGTCCCTGTTGCCAACTGTCGTCAACGTTAAGGTTGAGGCTTCCATCTATGAACCAGGAAGGGAGACAGTTAGTCCATAACACTCACCTTTGCTTCTACTCTCTAATTTCTCACACTTCTAACAATGTGGCTTTTCTTGCTTTGTCCCTGCTAACCCCGCCCTGTCAGGCTCTCAGCTTTTATACGGCTTCTCCAGGACCGGTGCTGCTGGTGGTCAATGACTGGCTCCGGGAGTTCCACTGAGAGCACAGTCACTGTAGACATGCGTGTGTGTTCCACGCTTCTGAGGTGGATTGCAGTGCCCTGTCTCCAGGATACCGATGCTTTTCCTCATCCCCACACTGATGTTGGTCCTTTCGTCCTCTTCCATGGTCTTTTTTTCCTCTCTGCCACTCTTTGCCTTCTCTCCATCCTCATTCTCCTCTTTAGGTCGAGTCTGCCCCATATCCATAAGGATATTTATTTCATTCGTCTCACCACACATTTGTCCACGTGGGTGAGCTAGCCCCTCCATGAGTACAAGATGGCTGCCTGTGTCCTTGGATCTCCAAACCAGCCAGCTACTCATATGAGGCAGTCAACATCCGCTGCAGTCAACCTCCCACACGCATGGATATTTCATGGCCCACCTTTACCTTGGGGCAGACGTCAGGACCCAGGGAAGAGCGGAGGTATACAGCACAGCACCATAATATTTCTCAAATGCTCACACACAGTTCCAAGCCCTTGCTATGCATTATTTCCCTCAAAGCGATATCCTCATTTTCTAGATGAGATAACGTAACTGGAGGCTCCTAATTATTCCCTTATTTCCATTTCCTCTTCCATTCTCTAGGAAACAGGAGCTCTTGAATTTTAGCTGGGGACATGGCTGCCTGAGCATAATGGACATTTCCCAGCTTCCTTTGCAGTTTGATGTGGCCACGTGACAAATTCTGGCCAACTGGATGACAGTAGAAATGGCAGTAGAGATGATGCCTGCAATTTCAGTCTATCGTTAACAGGAAGCTGGTTGCCTTCCGAGTCTTTTCCTTGTCTATATGCTAGGATGAGAATGGGCGGTAGTGAGCAGGCTTGGAGCGTAAGGGCACAGACAAGTGGGCAAAAGCAGCAGCAGCACATCTGAATGAGCCTGTGGGATGAGCTTAGGGCCAGTGCCACATGGTACCAGCCACAAGTCTATCTTTAGATTATTATGTGAGCAAGAAATACGCTTCTCTTCTCATCGAATCACTCACTATGTTTTAGGGTGTTTTTAACTTTTATTCTAACTAATAGAGAGAGGGTGAGTAACTTGCCCAAGATCATACAGCTAAATAAATGGCGGTCAGGACCAGGGCAGCGCCTGCTGGGTAAGCACAAGGCTCTGAGTTCCATGCCCGGTACCCCCCAAAAGTAATAATAATATAATAAAGACATAAAATACATGGCAGCCAAAGGAGTTAAAATCATGCAAGATATGAATCCAGAGTCCAAGCTCCTAACCACTAACTTTGCAATGACAATGTCTTATTCCTCAAAAAGTTAAACCCTCAGTTAGAAAATACCCTGTATTGGGCACTGAAGGAGAGGGAGGTGAGCCCCAGTACACCTGTCCGCAGTGTCTTCACTGACTGCCGGGACACCCCATTACCATTCCCTGCTTTGGAGTGCTAGGGATCTGTGTTAAAATAAACACAGTGTGAGAAAGAATGGTTTTTACTCTCATCGTGGGGTCAGTCGTTCAGGCCTGTATCTCCTATCCTGAGCAACTACTCTGAAGATAACAATATGCACTACATTAACTACTGCTAACCTCCTATTATTTTGAAATTCTGTATTATTGTTTTTACTCTTTTTTAATGAAAAAGAAAAACTGAAGAAAGAAGAAAACCATTATGACCCATGGATGGCTTGGGAATCACCCACCTACCTGGCCCATGAGAGCTGAGAGAAAGTGGAACCGAGACAGATAAAATGTGAGGGGATGTGGTGTGGAGACGCAGAACATTTCCGTGTAAGGGAACAGAGCCCTGGGAAAGAAAATAGAAGAAACAGAAGGCCGCTTTGCCCTGATACAAGTGCAGTTGGTGGATTAATGTCCTAGTTGGTGATGCAGAGATGTGCGTCTTAATTCCCACAATTTACAAAAGAAATGTGCAGATGTACTTAAATTAAGGATACGGATATGGGAAGATTTTATTGTGGGTTATCTCATCTGAGGATACCTTCAAAAGGAGAGATGAAGGCATTGCTGCAGAGGCTGGGGCCACGACCCAAGGAGTGCAGGCAGCTTCTAGAAGCTGAAAAAGACAAAGAATTCTCTCTATTGTCTCTAAAGGAGTGAATCTTACCCACACCTTAATTGTAACCAAATTGAACCCATTTTGGATTTCTGTGCTCCAGAGCTGTAAAATAATAAACAATCAGCCCCAGAACTGTAAAATTTTAAAACTCATGTTTAGATTTTGAAAACTCAGGTTTGTGGCAATTTGTTGGAGAAGTGGGAGGAAAGGGTAGAGGGTGTGTGACGGCCCAGGCCTGTGTGGGAAGCGAGTGACATACGTAAAGGTTTGGACAGTTGGGAGGTCAAAGGGGTCGTGTTGTGTAGAGGCTGGGCAGCCTTGTGGGTGCAAAACAAGGAAGAGGAATCCCCACAGAGCCCATGGCAGGAAGCCAGCACCACTCTGGGGCCTGATGGGCAGGGGAAGGAGTGAGGACCAGTGTTGCTGGGCTGTGAAGAGGCACCCAGCAGAAGCTGGGGCTGTGACGGACCCCACCCCAGCACGTCTCTGTTGTGCAAGCCAAGACTTCTGTTCCTAAGCAAAGGTTCACAGTGGATTCCTTATTCAGCCTCTGAGGTTAACCCAGATAATATGATTATCCTTCAACATGGGGCAGCAGGGAGGGGACTGGTTCTAGGGCCTCGTTGGGATACCCAAACTGTTGGTGGCCAAATCCCTTATATAAAATGGTGCAGTATTTGCATGGTATCTATGCCCAATCCCCACATACTTTGATTACCTTTAGTCTACTTTTTAATACCTAATTAGCATAAATGCTACGAAAATAGTAGCTATCTTTCATTGTTCAGGGCATAATGACAAGAAGAAAGCCTGTATGAGTTCAATAAAGATGCACGTTTATCCTGAATATCTTTAGCCCATGGTTGGTTGAATTCCCAGTGCAGAGGACAGACTTTGTTAACATTTGACTTAAGGACCAAGTGTCTCAGTTACTTTTCTCTCTTGTTGTTGAGACAAAATATTTGATGCCCAAGGTTAGGGAAGAGAAGGTTTATTTCTTAGAATTCTGGAGGTTTCAGTCCACACTCAGTTGGCAGCAAGTGGCAGGGTGGCATAGCAGACCTGCCATTCATGGGTGCTGCAAACAGCAAAAGCAGAGAGAGAGAGAGAGAGAGAGAGAGAGAGAGAGACAGAGACAGAGAGAGAGAGAGACCTTCTTAACTGCTGTTACACTGTATGCTGGCTCTACCCCTGGGCAGATGTAGCACTGACACGACCAATCTGAGTGCTAGACAATGAACCAATCAAAAGCACTAGATTTGGCCATGCCCATGATTGCATGAGGCTTGGGAGGGGGCACTGACATAAACCATGACACAGTGTTTGTGTGCTTTTTACTCTTGATTTAGCTTTGGTTTGGATATACAAAAATGCTTTCAATGATTATGATTTGTGCTTTTTATTTCCACAGTCCTTTTTAATAAAAAAACATATGTAATTAGATCATGTGGTATAAACCGAAAAGCAGTTATCCATGCATGCAAGAGTTTATCTAAAGCTTATAAGCGGAATCCTTCTATTCACTTGAGGGCAGTGACCCACATATTTCAGGCAAAGTGGAGAATTTAAAGTTCTTCTAGTTTCAATATAGTAGTGGGTACCTTAATCCTGTGGCAGAACGTGGAAAGGGGAATGAGTACTTCCATCTTTTCATAGCTGCCTTCTTGGTAAATCAGTTTATATTCTCATCTTACAATTTCCTGTCAACTTTAGTTCTCTGTAAAGTTTACCTTAGCTTATTCTTCTTTATTTTTGTACTGGGGATCGAACTCACAACCTCATGCTTGCCAGGCCAGTGCTTATGCCACTGAGCTAAATCCCTGGCCTACCTTTGCTTTTTCTATCTCTGCCTTCAGGCATTCAACAAACATTGTACCTTTTTGTTTTTACAGGCTTAAATGAAACCTTGTACAGAACTGAGGCATGTGATACCATCACTGAAATCTCCCCTACAGCATAACATTAATCTGGGGTCACTGTTTCCTCTCAAACTATTCAATTGTCCCTTGGTCCATATTAAATGCATTTACTTTTGAAGTATAGAGGTTATCTAAGAGGAAACAGTTTGATTTTAAAAAAGAAAAAAAACCATTAGGATAAAATAATTACAAGCATATTAGAAGGCCAATCAATTTTGCTCAATTCAATAATATTTAGAATTTGTTAGGCTGTCATTTGTTATTATTTTCTGTTTCTACTTCTTCAAACAAAAGACAAATTCAAATCTATTTTTATAAGTGAAGTTAATGAGCTTAACAGAATACCTTTAAAAAATTTAAACCCAAACAAGTCTACTTGGATCCTACCTGTATTTGTCATGATTTGGATATGAGTTGGTCTCAAATTTATCTTTCCAGCCAGTGGGGAAAAATCTTTGCTAGAAAAAGTGTAAACAACCAACATAAGATGCCAAATGGCTTCCAAACACTTGAAAAATCTTTGATATTATCAATTTACCTATAAATCAGTTACTATGATGAGGATAAATGACCTGCAATGTTCCTGCTTAATTGACATTGAACTTTGCAATGTACAAAGCATCTCATGCATCAGAATTTTGTTCTCCCTCTATAGAAGCATTTACATTTCTTCATTTGGCAAAAACCTTATTGAACATCTACCATGTGATTTAAGTACTAAAAAAACAAACTACAGACTTAAGCCAGGGCCTATGCCCTATAGTCAGTACCTTGCCATCCCCATTAGAGATTGAATTGGAGGGCTCTGTAAGTACAGAGTATGGATTTTAATTATTGGGTTCTACAGAAGATCTAGTATAATAAATCTGAGCTTGGTATGGAGGATATGCACAACATAGTTTGCAAGCATAAATGTTTGTTGAATGAAAAACTTCTGATTCCAAATCCAGGGCTCTTATATGATCTATATCACAGGTAACAGTTGTTTAAAGATAATTCTGTGTTAGAGGTTGAGCTAGCATGCATTTCTTGGATAATCCTCAGAATAACTGAGAAATGAGTAGTTTTATTATCTTCACCTCATAGACAAGAAAAAGAAAAGAGAGTTAGAAGTCACTTGCTGGGGCCCTCTAGATAAAAAGTGAAAACACCAGACTTTGGTCCCAAGTGTGTTTAATTCTGATGCCTTTCACTCCTGCCTTCTACCTCCTCCACAACTCAATGGTTAGCGAACTGTGGGCCAAAATCCAAGACCCGTAAGGAGTGAGAATTTGGTACTTTGTTTTGTTACTATTACATTGACAGAGCCTGGGACACTTAGGCACCAGGCACATTCTTAGTACATGTGTATTAGTCAGCTTCCCCACTGTTGAGACAAAATACCTGACACCTGAGACTTAGAAGAAGGGCGATTTGTTTGGCTCACAGTTCCAGGGATTCGGTCCGTGGTGGGCTGGCTCCGAGGCAGGAGCATCGTGGTGGAAGGGCACGGTGGGACACAGCTGCTTAGTGCATGGCGGCCAAAAAGCTGAGTACGAGGACAGCGTCAGAGCGGAAGGGGCCGGTGACCAAACATAGACCCCACGCAGGTCTCCACAGACCACCCAGACTCACCCAAAAGTGTGGCGCACTAATTCCCTAGGTGACTCCCAAGCCAGTCAAGTTGAGGATTAAGCTTAAGCATCTCAACAATTATGTTGAATAAATTAGTTAACTAAAGGTGATTGGCTGGAGCCTCCACCTGATGATTTGTTATTTGACATCTGTTGTTTGTACTGAATTGTTGGTGGCCTGTCCTGCTGCCACCTCCATATCAGCCCCGTCAGAATAACTTTGAGGTCACATCCATGCTTTTTTCCGGATGTCTCAGGGAAGGATAAGACCCTGGGTTGACCTAAGGTTGTGATTCTTAACTGAAGGTGGTTTAGCAATGTCTGGAGATCTTTTTGGTAATCACAACAGGAGAGTATTGTGTAGTCCTGAGATGCTGCTAAATATTTTACAGTGCCCAGGACAGTCCCCCAAAACACAGACCCAAAGTGTCCATGTGCCGAGGGTGAGAATTCTGGTGTAAGTCTCCCATGGGGTACTCATTCCTCATGCAGTTAATGGTTTACCCTGGGTCATGTTAAGTAATTCTGGCCAATGAGAGATGAGCAGGCATCCCTCAGGGGAGGGTAGCATAGAATGCTCATTTCCTCCCCTGTTCATTTGCTCGCTTTCAGTGTGACTGCAGATTTCAGTTCCCAGCCTCCTTTGCAGGATGTGGACATGTGACCATGCTTTGGCCAATGATATGTGAGAACAAAATGATGTGTCCGATTTCTAAAGCATGTTTTTTTTTTTTTTAAAGGAGATTGCTTTTTTATTTTCTCCTTTTTGTGAATTGGGAGGTGGTATTGGTAGTCCAATTTCAAGCAAGTATAAGACTCCAGGGAATGGGAGAGCAATAAGACAAAAGACTTACATATATTGGACTATATAAGTGAAGAAAATAACCTTACTGTTTGGAAAATCAGTCTTTAGTCATTTTGCTTTAGGAGTTGAAGCTATGCACTAATATGTGGGTACTTCCAGGAAAGCATTTCCTCTGTGATAAAACACGTATACTTGCATGCACACACAGTGGAAAGTGCTGTTCACTGAAGAATGTTGTGATTTTTGTGTGGAATGTCTTGCACAATGGCTGCCATATTGTAACCATGAAGGGAGATACCTAGAGGGTCAAAGTTGATCCATTAAATGAAAATGTCATAAGAAGTTTGTAAAGAACTCAAATCTTTCCTGAAATCATTGTACCACTGAAATTCACTTTCTCAGGACCCTACCTCAGGATGTATTAAGTAGGATCATAAATTTTCCATATCATTTAAGCCATTTAAAAGTTTGCTCTCCCACGAGCACCTTATCCTGAGTCCCTCTGCGTTCTCAAGCATAAAGAAATCACATGTCACGGTAAGTATGCTCAGACATTTACTAACTTGGATTGCACTTCTCCCTGCTGCTTGTCATCCCCCCAAACAGGTCTGCGTCTGAGAGGTTTACTCGGCTTCAGTGACATGTTCGGAGTTTCCAGGCTTGCAGTGAGCGTGCTGGGGAAACATGCCACCAGCCCTTTGCAGGAAAAAGTTCTCCTGCACGGATGATGACCCAACCAGGATTCCTGCTTAGAGACTAGAAGGAGCCCCTGGAGAGGTGGAAAAGAAAAGCCTTCCTTATGTCTATGACTTAAGCAGAGTTTTGCCTATTTTATCTTCTAACAGGTGAAGTGTTTCTGTTTTCATATTTAAATCATTGATGCATTTAAAAATTAGTGTACTACACAGTGAGATATAAGAGTCTGGATTCAGTCTTCCGCAGGTGGATAGCCAGTTTTCCCAGCATGATTTACTAAAGAGGCTATCTTTAATCTGGTGTATTTTTTGGTCCCTTTGTTAATCAACCCAGACTAAAAAGAGAACTTATAGAATGGGAAAAATTTTTGTCAGTTATTCCTCAGACAGAGGACTAATACATAGAATACATAAAGAACTCAAAGAAATTTGACTTCCCCCCAAATAAAAGACCCAATCAAAAAATGAGAAAATGAAACAGACACTTTATGGAAGTACAAATGGCCATGAAGAAATGCTCAAAATCACCGGTCATTAGAGAAAAACCAATGAAAACAACACTGGAATTCCATCTTACCCCGGAAGGACTAGCTCTCTATAAGAAACCAGCTGACACCAATGCGGGTGCGGATGTGGTGAAAAGCAGCCCTTCTACATTTTGGGGGGTTGGGTGGGGTGGCATGTAAGCTGTATAATCTCTGCAGAAACCAATACAGAAATTCCTCAAAAAACTAAAACTAGAAATTTCATCTGACACAGCTCTTCCCTTTCTAGGTTATCTTCCTGAACGAGTTAAAGACATCATATTAGGACAGGCAGACAGACATCATCATGTTACAGTGGTCCCTGCATACCCATGTTTATAGCAGCATAATTCATAATAGCTAAATCTTGGAAGCTGCCTGTATGTCATCAATGGATCAATAGATAAAGAAAACGTGCTTTTTAGACACAGTGGGATGTTGCTCTGCTGTGAAGAAGGATAAACTTGAGTCATTTGTAGGTAAACAAATGTACCTGGAGACCATAGCGTGAAGTGAAATAAATCAGACATGCAAGCTGAACTATCATACGCTTTCTCTTACTTGAGAAACACAAAGTATAAATAAAAAGGAAAATAAATACATAATAGGAAGTAAAGAGATGCACCCCTCTCACAGGGGAAGGAACAGAGATGGAGGGAGGGGAAGGGGGATGAAAAGAGACGATGTGTCACGTACCCGTCCTAACTCCGCACAAGAAGTGTAAACATTATGTCCCACAAACACGAATAACACAAAACAGTTTTTAAAAAAGAGAGAGCAGTGGCAAGTCCCCTCCGCTCCCCTCCGGCAGACGAGGGCGTTTGATCACCATCTGTGCACCCATTGCTGTGGGCAGGCAGAGGTGAATTTCCATTTACTTCCTGTGCAGCTGGCTCCCGCTTTTAGACTCACCCAAACTGTCTGCCAGACCAGCTAATTAGTGGCCCAGCCCTTCCTGAAACGTCCCAGGGAAGCAAGATGGTAACCTGCGCCCTCATTATCCCATTTCTTCTGAGCACTGTGGCTCTAAATGCCCACCACTGGGCTGAATTTTGCACACAGCTCTTTAACCCTTTCTTGAAAGACACATGCTCGTGTCTCTGCAGACAGAGACGTGCTAGGAACCAAGGCGAGGCCGGGTTTAACAGTGAGACACTTAAGTACAGCGTGAAAGGAATTCTGTGTCTTCCCTAATATCTGAGCGAGTGCTCACAGGGCTGGACACATTTGTGGGGTGGGCACAGGGCAAGCAGAGAACAGATATTTGTTTCTCCACTTCTTTGCTCTTGCTATCACAACTGCTTTGCATCCTGTGATGATTGCATAAGGGCCTCTCGAGTTCAGTTCCTCTTGATGACTGGGGTGGCAGGTAAGTCCTGGAACCCAGACAGAGCCCATTGTGGACACCACCCTAGGGAATGGTGGGAGTGGTTCATTTTCCCACCTAGGAACAGGGCTGTCATTACTTCAATGAGTTAATGTAAGGGCACGGGACGCAGCCCCTAAGGTCAGCTGGTACCACGCCAGGGCCTGGTGTGCCTGCTCAGGGAAGGGTTATGGAGCTCTGTGCCACCCCGGACGCTCCAGCTGTCCCTCCCCAGACCTTCTTGCTTTGCAACTTCTCACATTATTTGCAAAAAGGAGCCTTAGCCCACAACTGACTCCCAAATCTTGAACAGACTGTGTTTGCCTGCAAGCTCGGGAAGGAGGAGGAGCTTGAGGAGCTTCTGGCTTTGTAGTGAGCTGGGGACCCCTGTTGGCAGCTGCCGGAATAGATACAGGAAGCAGGAACCAGCAGGATAATAAAGAAAATTGCGGCCAGCCCGTCCCTGCAGGAAGTAGCCGTGGTCTCCAAAAACACCGCTGCGCTGGTCTTATATACAACGAGGGGGCCTGGCCCCTCAGGAGAGGAGAGAGTCAAAGATTTTTTTTGAGAGAGAAGGAAAGGCAGGAAACCTCAGGGTACTTTGTAGCCAAGGAGAAAGATGGGCACCTCCCCCAAACAATTCATCTGCTCAGTCTGAACCCGGAAACTCAAGGCCGACTGCCTCCTTCCTTACCCAACTCCCCAAGGATGTGCCTCGTGAGGCTGACACCCCGCAGACTGCATTTCATGGTCCAATGGTTTCAGGCCTGTTGTGTTCACAGCCTGGCACTTCCCACGCTGTCTGCAAGCCCTGACCCCAAGAGTGCCCAGTGACCCAGCATGCACACGCCCATCTTCCTGGAGCTCTTTCATGGGCACAGCCTTTAGTTTTCCAAACCAGTGACACCTATACACTCAGGCATGCAAGCCAGCCCCCTGCGGGGACCGGACACCCAGCGCCTCCTCCACTTGCCTCGTCCTCTCACTTTGGACCCACCAGGTGAGGCAAGCTTTCCACTTTCGAAGACACTAAAGGGACATTTAGAGGATCCTTTGCCTGCTGCCTGCGGGATTTTCTTTGAGGGTGATGAAAACATCATGGAACTAAAGAGAGGTGGTCACCTGCACATTTAAAGATGTTGGATCTTTGTGTGATATGAATTTCACGACAATAAGAAAGGTAAAATGTTTTTTCTAACAAATGCTGGTCCAATCGCAGGCAAACAGGTTCAGGGACGTAGTCCTGCGGAGGAATGGGGAAGTGCCTGGGCCTGCTCTGACATCCGCCCTCCTCTAGGCCAGCTGCAGGGACTGGGACAGAGGGTGGCCAAGAATGGAGAAGCCCTCTGGTTAGATAGAGTGTGGGGCTGGGCTGGAGGTGGGTCTCTTCTGAGTAAGGCTTAAAGTCTCCGCTGAGCAAAAGGGTGGGGAGGTTTAATTATTACAGAACAACATTCCTTTGTGACAACTCTGGCTGAGCTGGTGACAACTGGCCACGCAGATTCCCTTTGTAGAACTGTGGCTCTCGTCACATCTGCAGACAATGCTGTTTGACAAGCAGCACCTAGAGTAGAGACAAGGCTAATTAGGACTAAAGAAGGCCTTGGAGGAGGATACTTTCCCCTTCTCCTTCTGTAGAAGGTTCTGGAAGAGTCTGCACCTAAAGTAAGGTCATCAAAGAACACAGGATTTGAATTTCAGATAAAGAGGAAATACTTTAAAAAACTTTTATTTCTTAAGTTGATCAAATTTATATATTTATATATGTATATGTATCTATATATTCCTGGTGTACAACATAATGTTTTGAAATAAATGTGTGGCATGGCTAAAGTAGGATAGCAAATGTGTTACTCATGAATTTGCCTTTTCTGTAGATTTAAAATCTACTCTCAGTGATTTTCAAGCATGTACACTGTGTGCTTGACTGTTGTCACCTTGTTCTACAGTAGGTCCCTTAAACTTGTCCTTTCTGTCTGACATTTTATATTTTTGACCAACATCTTCCCACATCCAGCCCCTGATAATGATGCTCTGACTCTTTGCTTTGATGAGTTTGTCTTTTTGGGGGGGGTCCACATGTAAATGAGATCATGGTGCATTTATCTTTCTGTGGCTGACTTACTTTACTTAATGGAATGTGTTCCAGGTTTATCCCAGATGTTACAAATAACTGGATCTCTTTTTTTTAAATGCCATATATATTCTCATGTTCTTTATCCATTCATCTGCTAATGGATATATCATCATTTGTTGCCATTAACTTGGTTACTGTTAATAGTGTAGCAATGAACATGGAAAGAGAGAGGTCTCTTTAATGTGCTGATTCCAGTTCCTTTAGAGAGGGAAATAGAGAGAGAGACAGACAGATAGACGGACAGACTGACAGAGACCTAATGGGGATTGCTGGATCACATGTGTGTTTGTCAGTTTCTGCTGTTACAATAAAATACTTGAGACTAGATAATTTATAAGGAATAGAAATTTATTTTTTAATTATTCTGGAGGCTGGAAGTCCAAGATACTTGATCTCTGGTGAGGGCAGCAATTGGACTTTAAGGTGCTTCCTTGCAGCAAAAGAAATGAGCAGTCAAGTTTAAAACAAAAACCCTACAGGATAGGAAAAAATTTTTGCCGGTTATTCTTCAGATAGAGGACTAACATATAGAATATCTGAAGAACTAAAAAAAAAAAAAAAAAAACTAGCCTCTTGAATAAAAGGTGCAATTAAAAATATGGGCAAGTGACATGAACAGACATTTCACAGGAGAAGCAAACATGACCAATAAATGCAGGAAGAAATGCTTGACATCACTTCTCAGTAGAATAACACACTTTAAAACCACACTGAGATGCCATTTTACTCCCATTACCAAGAAATCAAATAATAACAAGTGCTGACAACCATATGGCCAAAACAATTTTAAAAATGAAAAAGAACCCATTCACACTGTTGGTGTCTTGATTACTTTTCTTGTCACTTGTCTGACACTCATAGTTAAATAAGGAAAGACTTATTTTGGCTCATGGTTTGTAGAGGTTGCAGTTCGTAATTGAGTGGCACCAAGTCAGGATGGCCTTGCAGAGAGCAAAGAGGAGAAACAGCTCACAATGTGCAGAAAGCAGCAAGCAGCATAGAAAAGCTTGATCTATGACCACAAGAGGCCTTAGGGGGACATCTAGATAGAAGCCAGAACAGTTGGTTGGGATGCAAGTTTGTACAACTACTATGAAAATCAGTATCCCATTTCTTCTTCTAGGTTTCTTCTCGAAAGAGTTGAAGACATCATATTATAGTGATGCATACATACCTATGTTTATAGCAGCACAATTCATAATAGCTAAATCTTGGGGGCAGGGTATAATGTCCATCAACAGATGGATGAATAAAAAGTCAGACACGCAAGCCTAAATATCACATGATTTCTCTTACATGAGAAACTCAAAATATAAATAAAGAGCAAACATAAAAGATAGGAAGCAGGGAGATGAATCTTTCTCAAATAGGAAGGGGTAAAGAGATGGAGGGACGAGGGAGAGGGGAAGGATGAAAACTTGGATTCAGATGTGTTCTGTACATGAGCTCCACCCAAGGAATGTAAATACTATGTAGTGCCAACATATACTAATTTTAAAAGAAGAGGGTGCCTTATTGCCCAGTGTCACAAGAGGGGAAAAGGCCAGATTCACTCCCTGAAACCCTAAGCCCACCTGTGAGGGTGGAACCCCGATAATCTAATCATTTCCCACCTCTCAGTACCATCACAATGGGGACTGAGTTTCAACGTGAATTTTGGAGAAGACAGTTTCAAACTCTAATAATATGGTTGTTCTGTTTTAAAACTGATGGAAGAATCTTCCGATGGTTGTACGAACTTACACTCTCACCAACAGTGTGCAAAGAAGAACGCGTGGGGATATAATTCTACTGCAGAAGTGTTCATCCTTTTATTTTGAAATTCCAGTTTAATGGAATGTCTTGAATTTTTATTTGCTAAGTCTGCCATTTCCATAAAGGAATCTCTGAAATCTCTCTCTCCCGCCATGGGACTCCACAGGTCTCTCCTGAGGCCCTTTCTCCGTAGAAGACTCAAGTCTCCCAAAGGACTGTGCAGCTTCAAATATTGTGAGCCTCAAATTTGTAACAAATGGCCTTGGGTCTGGTTTTGTTCATCGCTATCCTGCTGGTGGCAGTAGAGGCCTCTACAAGTTCCCCTGGGTAGGAAACAGTCTAAGAGAGAACTTTTCCAGCAGAAAGGAGCTGTGGTCTGAGGTAGTGTGAAAGGGGTGAACCCAGCCCATGCCTGGCTCCTGGCTCCTCCAGACGGAGACCTGTGTGCCAGAGGGACCTGATTCTGCAAAAGACTTCCCAGACAGTGGCTCAGAAGCTGGTCCTTCTGGATTTTGACATTTCCTCTGGCCTTTATCCTCCTGGGTTTTCTTGGGCCAATGGAAGGAAGAAGTTGCAAGTCAGCAGGGAAGTCTTTTATAAATAGAACAAAAAACCTCTTCTGGGTGTCTTTCCCAAAGAGGTAAAGGCATCATAATACAGTGGTTCATGCAAACCCATGTTTATAGCTGCACATTTAAGGAAGTGATCTATGTGCCCATCAACAAACGAATGGACAGAGAAAAAGTGCTATTTGCACACAGCAGAGAACGGCTCATCCATAAAGAAGAATAAATGCAGATTTCTTACACGAGAATGGATGGTTCTTGAGACTACAATGCTAAGTTAAATAAATGAGCTTAAATATGGCCTGGTCCTCTCCTATGGGAATCCCAAAGCACAAATAATTTAAAGAGAAAAATAAAATAGAGTAGGAAACAGAGAAGCAGACTTATGGACATGGGAAGGGAACGTGGAAGAGGAGATGAGGGGTGAGAGGAGAAGAGGGAGGAAAAAGAATCAAGAGGTGGCAGTGTGCACAGGGACCAGTTCCTTATGGCATCGTTGTGTGTAGCAAACATACGCAGCATGAATAAATCAATGCATTAATTTATTAATTAATAGCAAGGAACTTGATCCTGCTCCGTTCCCTTGGTTGCAAGTTTGACAACCACTGTTAATGGGCTCTTGAAGACCTAAATGTGAGTATTGGGCAGCAGAAAGAGATGGCTTCTGACCTCCGGAAATGATTGGCAACAATAATAATTTAAAGCTCTGTCCTACCTCACTGAGCTCACTTCATGTCATTTGCTTCAAAACGTGAAGGGGAAAATGAAGAAGTTTGAGTCTCAGGAGGAACACTGCACCTCGCCCATCTACGCTGCAAAGTGCAAACAAAGCCCCTAGACTGGGGGCGGGGGCTGTCTTGTTGGGGGTCCCTTGGTAGAAGCAGCCTGCCAGACCACCCCCCTTCCAAGCACAACACATTGGCCTCTGCTCAGAAGGCCAGCAGCCGCTGCCCACAGGGCCCCACCCACCCCTAACCACCTCTTCCTGGAAGACGTGCCGCGGAAGGGGTAGGCAGCCAACGCCAGTCCACCTGGGCCTCTGCTGCAGACCTGGACGCTGGCCCGGAAGTGGCCCCGTCCCTATCCACACAGAGTTCCTCGGGGACCACATGTGGTGGCACATCCTCCTTCTCACAGTTTCAGCTTCCTGCAGGTCTGCAGAGTCACCTTTGTTGGCGTGGGTCTCTTTGACCTTGAATGACATGGGAAATGGAGGCCACTGGGTAAAAATTGGGAGGGTGAGCTATGGTATGCTATCTGGCATGGATGGGACACATTGTCCCTGAAGAGGGAGGGTCACTTCCTACCACACCCAGCCACTGCATAGTCTTCCCAGGGGCAACGGGCCACCCACTCTACCATCGGGCTGGAGACCAGTGCCTCGAACTGTGGCCCACTTGCTGTCAGAGATAATCTGAACTCCACCGAGTCTAACACTCAAGTCTTTGTCTGCAGCTTTAGGGAGACTTAAATCCTTTTAGAATAGCTGAGTCTGATTTTAATGGGAGGGTGTGGGTGGGTGCAAAAGCCTCTTCCAGAGTTCTGCTCAGTGAACAGCATCCTGCTGAAAACTCACCAAGATCCCCCAGCCGCTCACCGAAGCGGTATGCTCAGAGCAAATAATCCAGAAGCCATGTAAATAGTCTTCAATATTCCAAACTAGAAGTGCTGGCATCACATGTGCCTTCTCAGATGCCGTACTTGGCAGCCTCTGCCAGATCCCAAAGGAATAAGAATATGAGTGAAACTTGGCTCCCTTGAGATGGTCTCTGAAAAGATTAAACAGTACAGCAACTTAATACTAGGAGGTAGAACTCAGTGGTGGTGTTTGCCTTGTGTTCCACTCCTGGCACCACACACACATACACACATGCGCAAAATTAAATTTAAAAAGTATGCATTTAGTCTCCTCAAATAAATGTTAGCTATGATGCATTGAAAATTTATACTAATTTTAAAAAATGGGAGACCCTGATAATAATTCACAGCCTTTGACAGACCCAGAGGGAATAATAGGGTTTTCAACAGTGTTTGGGGTTGTTCAGGTTTTGATGTGAGATAAGAGAGACTGCTCTCCCTCGGGTTCTCTGCACCTGCCCTCCGAGGAGGGGTTTCTAGGTCAAATTTCTCCTCAGCCCATGGGGTCTCCTGCCAGGCAGGTCTTAGCCTCAGATTTCGCCTTCATCCACTCAGACTGTTTTCCTGACCTGTCCCCGATCTGAGCCCAGTTCCGGTTCTAATTCCTTGGGTTACCATCGTGGCATTTACTCCAAATGGCATTTGCATATTTCACATGTGATGATGCATTCAATATATGGCATCTTCCCAGGCGATAAGCTCCATAAGAACAGAGTTGTGGGTTGAAAAGGATCCTCCCCACAGAAGATGTGCTAAAATCCTGGCGCCACCCCCACCCCTGTACCTCCAAGCACGATCTTATTTGGAAATAAGCAGTGGCAGATGATTAGCTAAGATGACATCATACTGAGGTGGGATGACCCCTAACCCTGTGTGTCTGGGGTGTCTTTATAAGGTGGCCACCTGAACGTAGACACACAGGAAGGACTCTGTGTGAATAAAGGCAAGCGTGTAGCTTGAAACCAGGAATTGTCACCTGACATTACGGGAGGCAAAGAGAGGTTCCTTACAGGGTCTAGAGAAAGCAGGCTGCTTCCAGCCCTTTAGTTATGGGCTTTCTGGCTTCTGTGATGGTGAGTCGCTAGCTACATGTCTGTCACCTGGACTGTGGCAAAATCATGTATCACTTAACATTCTGCCAGCAGCATAGGAAACTCATGAGCAGAGATGGGATCTGTTTTGCCTACTGCTCTAATTCAATGGCTAGCATAGAGCAAGTACTCAGTAAGTACTATCAAGGAAAGGACGGTACCTGAGGGCTCCCCTTGGAGAAACATTACTGTTACAAAACACTTAAGATAGGCAATTTATAGAGAGGAAAGGTCTACTGAAGTTCGTCTTGCTGTTATGGTGTATTTGGTGACGCGGGCAGTTTGGAGGAGCACGGGCTAAGGATTTCATAGGATGTCCCTCAACTGGGATTCAAGTGATGCTTTCCTCACAATTATCCCAGGCTGCGATTGGAGGAGAAAGACCATAGATGAAAGGACCACTTCTCCCATCATATTGAGGGTTTGTGGTTTACGATTTGAGTCCATTTCTGTTGACGTCGACCTTTATCACCTGGCTGATCTTGTTTGTGAAGTTCTCTACCGAAAATTTCTCTTTTTCTCCTCCATTTCAAAATGGTAGTTTGTGAGAGGCTACCATTATGTGTGGTTCACACTTAAAACACGGGAACTTACAGCTTTGATACTTTTGGAAGTTACCGTATTTATCTGGTTGGCTCTGTGCTCGGGGGACACCCTTCCTGGGTAACCCACAGCCTTCATAGGCCCCCTTCTGATCTGTCCTTCCAACAACAGAAGCCAGAACATCCCTTGCTGCCCCTACTGGCCTCCTCCTTCCCTGCCAAACAGCTGCCGTGGACAATCTCCCTCTTTTCACTGAAGAATCGTTGTTTTAGTCTTAGAAAACTTGGAAGAATCTAACTTTCAATAAAGTACAGACAGTCCCAAAATGACAAAGCTTTAATATTTGCAATTTTTTCAACTTGCAATTTTTCAATTTTACGATGATAGGAGAATGATACACAATCAATAGAAACCATACTTTGGATTTTAATCTCTCCCTAGGCTATTGATCTGCAATGTGCTATGATCTCTCATGGTGTCTGGAAGAGCTGGGAGTTATGGCTCAAGGCAACTGGGCAATTACCTGGGTAAACAATCGACACTTTACAGTGAACTCTGTTGCCAAGCAGGGCAGTGTGTTAAATGCACTTTCCATTAACAATGTTTTCGATTTACAGTGGGTTTATTTAGCTGTGACACCAAAGGACGTCAAGAATCATCTATATCACCCTTTATGTTGAATAAAATTAACAGATGAACAACTTAATTCTGGTGTCTTTAATCAAAGCAAAATGCAGGTTATAAAGTCCACAATCTGAACTGAGCTGTATTCTTTGCTTACTGTGTGACTCGGGCAGGTTCATAAACATCCCCAAGCTTTAGCTTCCTCGACAGCAAAAAATGGTGTTATTAAAAGGATTAAATAAGGTAATATTAATAAACTTAATTCTAAACCCAGATATAACAAGTTATCCTTTGGGGAAACACTTTCCCTGAATTTGGCTATTAAAACAAAGATAGATAAACAGAAATAAATAAAGCCAGAAACACAGATAGGCAGTTACACTAAAAAATTGGATGCTACTGTGTAGATTTTTTTATAGTCTGCTTTGTCTCCTTCTGAATAATAAACATCTGCATTAGCTTAGGCTGCTATGACAAATATCAAAATCTGAATGGTTTAAATAACAGATGTTCATTGCTCCCAATTCCAGAGGCCAAGAAGTTCACAATCGAGGAACCAGATGATTGAATTTCTGATGCAAGCCACCTTCTCCATTCGCAGATCACTACCTTCTTGGGGGAAGACAGGAATCACCTCTTACGTGTCTTCTTAGAAGGGCATGGACCCCGTTCCTGGGGTTCCAACCTCAGGAACTAATTACCTTTCAAAAACTCTACCATCAGGATCCATCATATTGAGAATCTGGACTCAGCATATGAATTTGATGGGACACAGCATTCCTAGAAGCTTCCCCGCCCAGTTCATGTGCTCCCAACACACAAAATATATCCACATTATCCCAGCAGCTACATGATTCTTTATTTGTTCCATCACTCTGTTGTGTGGCTCCTGAAGTCTTACCTAAATATCCTCTGAATCAGATACGGCTGAGGCTTGAGATTATGATTCATCTTGAGGCAAAATTCCCTGAAGATTATGAACCTGTGAAGCCAAACAAATTGTATGCTTCTAAAATACAGGGCAGGGGCAGATTTCCTGCATGTCAACCTCCCTCTGTCCCCTCCACTCTTGCTGTTCCTAAAGGGAATAGATGGAGAACAGCGGAAGAAGTATGGGGTTCAAAGAAATACAAAATCTAACGAGGTGAATTCTGGGAGTGCTTAAGGCTCAGGAACTTAGCTCTCTGCCCTGCCTTCTAGACTGGGGTGGAGGCCCTGCCTTCCAGACCACTGGGGTGGTGGTTGCTCCCCGGAATCTCTACCATGGAGGCATCACAGCCCAGAGCTCTGCCAGGTGGGGACCTCATTCACACACTTCCGGGTGGCTCACTCTGATGGCTGTGAGTGAACAATGCTTATTCACAGCTGACTGTGGTCCCATTGCGTGAAATCTAAGCAACCTCCCTTCATGCCAGCCTGTCTCTCTCCCCTTCAGTTCAAATCGGCACTGTCCCTGCTGGGACATTTGCTCCTGCTGGTGGCTCTCCTCCATCTCCATACCAATGGTCCTCTGCCTGCTTAGCGGACTCTTCCAAACACCTGCCATCATTTGCTTTTTAAATACAGCCATGCTCCAATCTTTAAATTCTGATTCTGTTTTCTTCAACCATTCTTTCTTCACTTTATTTCTGTCTTCTTGAATTTTACTCTTATTAGTCAAGAGGAACCAGGGCATGCCCCTGGACATTTTGCTTAGATAGCTCTCAGCCAAGGGTCGGTTCCATCACAAAACAGTTGAACACCAGCTGAGTTCCTCGCTGCCCCATCATTCCAGTTTCCCAAACATAGTTCTTTTTGACACATGGACCATCACCACAATGGCCTGCATTATCTGTATTTCTGCTACCCTTTTGTTCATGACTATTTTTGTACTGTCTACCAAGAGGAAGTCTGTCTGTCTGTCTGTCTGTCTCTCTCTCTCTCTCTTCTTAAGGCCTCACTTTACCAATCCCTTCATGGTAGTCCCCAATTCTAGAATGTACTTTGAAACTGCTCCAGTTTGGTGTGGTGGCACCTATTGGTCATCCCAGCACTCTGGAAGGCGTGAAGGTTTGATCCCACTCTGGGAAATTTAGCAATTGGAGCCAGACTCTGTGTCAAAGTAAAATATAACAGAAAGAGCTGGGGCGTATCTCAGTGCAGAGGCCCTGGGGTTAATCCCCAGTCATGGAAAAAGCAAGCAAACAAACAAAAACCAAAACAAAACAAACTTCTCCCCGACTCTGCCTCGTGACCCAGTTCCAAAGCCAGTCTTGATTTTTAGGAATTTGCTATAGTGGTTCCCGCTTCTGAGGGCCCATTTCTCAGCCTGGATGTTTAATAAAATACTGTAAACTTGGTGACTTAAACAACAGTGATTTAGTCCTCCTGCTGTACCGGTCCACCACCGAGGAGTCAGCAGATTTAGTTCCTTACTGGGCCCCTTTCTAAAAGCTTTGCCACATCCTCACGTGGCAGTGGCAGAGCCCATCTCCCACCTCTCTTTGTGGTACTGGGTCCTGAACCCAGAGTGTCTATGCAGAGTTACATCCCTCGTCTTTCTTAAATTGTTTTTATTTTTGAATTTTGAGACAGAGTCTTGCTAAATTGCAAAGCTGTCCAGGTTGAGCTGAAACCTGCAGTCCTCCTGCCTCAGCCTCTCAGAGTGCTGGATTAGGAGCGAGTCCTGCCAGGCTGGCTCCCACATCTTTTAACAGAGCTCTCATCCCACCTATGATGACGCTACCCTAATTACTTCCTCAAACCATCAGATTGGAGATTAGGGTTTCAGCATATGAATTTGGGGTGGTACACTAACGCATGGTCCATAGCAACATTTTCCTGGCCACTAACTGTCCTTCTATGACGTCATTCTGAGTCCTTGCACAGTAATCTGTAGTGATGTAATCCTTCGCGTACTTAGACATTTAGTTTATTCTCAGATTTTTGCAGTGTTTTGATTGAAACCCTCCAGCTGGAGTGCAGTTGTGATGACCCCAGTGCAAAGGAGGCCGAGGGTATCCCCCAGTTAGGTCTGAGTGGGAAGAAAGAACAGGCTTTGGGGGACACACGGTGGCTTTTCTGATGAGCATGTAAAGCATGAAGCAAAGCAAATCGCAGGCCAGAGAGCCTGCTGTGACTCCTTAGCACACCGAGCTCTGTAAGGTATGTATTCTATCCCGCCAGGAAGGGAGACGGGGCCTGTTATAAACAGCTGGCTACTGCAACCTTTTCCTTGGAGACAATTTCTGAAAGGACAGAGGAAAACCTAGGGCAACCTCCACGTGTGCTTGCCTCAAATTCCTTGTCCCAGCAGATACCCCAGGGATCCTTCCCTCCCTCGCCCCTCACCATTGGCCTATCGGTGGCAGGAAGCTGGTGCTGCTAGACCCCAGGGAAACTGTTTCACAATAGAGTGCATGTAGGACTTGTCAGGCCACTAGCTGTTGCTTCAAGAGCACCCAGCGACTTGTACCTGTGCTTGGGAGAGTGAACCCAGAAAGTGCAAATCAGGAAGTGTGGAGAGTAAGTTAGGGAAGGGAGAAAGAGCAGAAGCAGGTTCCTACTGGGGGCAACAGAGACTGGATCCTGGGGGACTTTCTGGAACATGTTTTCTCATTGTGCTTCTCAAAGCCAAGGATGTTGGGGTACTTTTCTAAAATCTCCCATCCTGATTGGCCGAGAGCTAGCCTAGGAACATTGAGTCCCTCACCTCACCCCCATCTTTGGACTATATTTCCAAAGTAGACTCAAGAGCTTTTGGACAGAAAGAGAACACACAGAGGATGTGGGACGCAGTGGGTGCCTGGGCCAGGAACTGTTCACAGCCCCAGGAGAACCCAGTGTGCCCAGGGAGCAGAGGGCACCTCTGCATGCAGCTGGGCAGAGGTGAGGGCAGTGGGAAATAAGAACCTGGATGTGTCCTGTGTTCTCAGAACATGCCTGGCTCTACCCAGCTGACCTCTAAGGGCTTTACATAAAGAAGCTCGTCAATATTTATTGACCATCTACCACAGAAGGCACAGGAGAGGAATGACTTCCTCCTGGCCCTTTTGTACTCCCTTTTCTCCAAAAATGTAAACGTGGTGCACATGCAAAGATGTTACACAGCGAAGGTTGGGAGGACGGGGGCATCACAGTTATGGGGTCTGATGGCGTCTTTGAGGCAGGAGACTGACTTCTGGATGGTGGATCGCCCAGCGGAAGGAAGAAGCCGCTGAGGAAGTGGGGGGTTTTGACGGTGGTTATCAGGAAGTGCATCAGCAGACAAGGCCGTGCAGGGGGGAGGAGGTGGCCGGCAGGGGGGACAGGCTGGAGAGCAGGAAAGGGGACAAACCAAGGTTGACAGGAAGCTGTCACAATATCACATGCAGGGAGGGAGGCAAAGTCTTTAATCCAGGTATGATGGCAAGGCTAGAGGAAGCCAGGTCAGGCATCTGGCATCAAACTGGGGGTGGGGAATGGATAGAATGGAAAGCAACAGCCCACGGGGGCATCTTGGTAGGAGAGGGATGGGCAGGTGACTGGGGAACACGATGACCCCTGACTTACAACTTAGAATTCTTTTACTTTCTGTTGGCGGGAAAGCATTCCCACACATCCATTCTGCTTTCCCACTTCCAAGGCGGTGTGCAGACACTTACACACTTACACGAAACACAATCCAATGGGCTTCGTGATAGATGGTTGTCTAACTGGAGACCCGTGTAAATGTCCTGAGCGTATTTAAGGCAGGTGAGGCTGAGCCATGGTGCATTTTCTTTTTGTTTTTTTTTGAGATCAGGGTCTCAGTATGCAACTCAATCTGGCCTCAAAATTGCCCAGTGATCCTCTCGCCGTGGCCACCCAAGTTCTGGGGTTATAGGTGTGCACCACTGCACCTGGCTTAGATGTATTTAATGATTTGACAATATTTTCAACTGAGAGGAGTTAGCTGGACGTCACCCCGCTGTGAGCCGAGGAGCATCTGTAGTGCCACCATTGCTAAGGGTCTGTAGTGGTTTGTTCAATCTGTCACTCATTCCATATTCCTCGTTCACCGTTTTCATTCATTCAGTGATATTTACGGAATGCCCATTTTGCACCAGGTACCTGTTTACATAGTGGGGATGCAGTAGATGACAAACAGGAAAATCGATGACCTCATGGAGCAGACACAGACAAGATCCCATAAATAAAATACTTAGTACATCAGATAAACGGTGCGGAGAAAACTGCAGAGAGGGGCGACAGTCCCGAGTGCTGTCGGGAGGGGCGGGGTTGCTTTATTTTTATTTTGTTTTGGAGGTGCTGGGGATTGAACTCAGGGCCTCTGCACTGAGCTCCACCCTCAGCCCCCTTTCTAAGATTTTGAGGCAGGATCTTGTGAATTGCTAAGGTACCCAGGCTGAGCTCCAACTTGCAGTCCTCCTGCTTCAGCCTCCCAGAGTGCTGGGATTGACAGGCCTCCGCCACCATACCTCAAGGAGGTTGCATTATAATTTTTGTTAACATGAAATCATTATGAATACTTATGGGAAGGCTGAGATGGGAGTTGGAAGGGGGACAGATGGCGACTTCTATTTTAAAGAGTGTGGCCGGAGACAGAGCGTTTCTGAGAAGGAATATCTGAGCAAACCCCAAAGGAGCAAGGGAATGGGTCTCATGGCTTCCAGAGGTAAGAATGACAGGTAAAGAACCCAGCCAGGGCCTCGCCTCGAGTGGTCCGGGCCCCTGTGGAAGCCCTGTGGGTCCCGAGGTCAGAAGGCCCAGCTGCCCCAGAGGTAAAACCATAGTTTTTGCTGGAGTCCTGGGGCTCGAGGATTTCTGCAGTCTGTGGAAGTGTTTTTTGTCTCCTGGTGGCTGTGCCTCAATGTTACTTTTTGCTGCTGAAGATTGAACACGGGTTGAGAGTCTCACTATGTAACTGAGGCTGGTCTTACAATTGCGAGCCTTCTGCCTCAGCCTCACAGGGGGAATTCCATTTCTGGATTATAGAGGAAGATTAAATCATACTGCCACAAACTGGCCGTCTAGACTCCAGCAGGGCTGAAGAGAGGCTGTAAAAACCTTTGTGAGGATGTTGGCTTTGACCTTTCATGCTGACTTTTGAGCAGAGGGGAGCAGAGGATTGACCTGTGAAAAGGGTTCCTGAGGCTGGAAGCCCGCAAGCACCGGCATGGTTGGACACAGACTGGGAACTCTCTGAGCAGTCAGCGTGGTCAGTCCTGGGCTCTTTGTGACCCTCTCCTGACATGGGAACTGTGCGGGGAACAATGATTTGCTGTTTCTCATTCCTGGAAAGTTAAAGTCATGATGGAATGAAAGTCCATCTTGATATGCAGCTGCAAAATTGTTAGAGTAGCTCTGCTGGTTCAGACAAGAGTTTCTTCCAGTCCCTTTAACATTCGCTTATACATCCGGGCACGGTGGTGCTTGCCTGTCATCCCAGTGCCCTGGCAGCTGAGGCAGGAGGAACGCAAGTTTGAGCCCAACTCTGGCAGTTTAGAAAGATCTGTCTCAAAATAAAGCATAACAAAAGCTTAGCATGGAGGTCCTGGGTTTAATTTCTAGCACAGCAAATAAATAAAAAAAATAATTCTTGCAAGGCCATAGCACCTCCAGGACAAAGACAACGAGCTTTACTCTTTGAATCTGCAGACCTCGGCTCCCGGAAGGCATTTTTGAATATTCGCTGAGTCAGTACATTTTAATGCAGTTCCTTATATTAAACTGCAGAGGCTTTTATAGTACTGTAATCATAAGACCTATTTCATTTGCTGCTTCATCTTCACTGACCATTTAGTAATAATTATTTTTCCATATGCAGATTCTACGCTACCATTTTTATGATTGCACAATAATCTATTTTATATAGATAAGCAATAATTCTGTTGCCTGTGTCCTCATTGTTCAACATTTATGATTCTTTCAATCTTTCAAAATAATAAACAAGACCCCAGTATACATACTACCTTCTGTAATGTCTGATGCACTTTTGCCTGGGGTGGTGGAGCTCCTGGGCAGGGACGGTGGCTGGCGTTATTCATGTTCACTGCGTCACTTTCTCAGCCTCTGTGGAGCTGGCAAAAAACTTCCCAGCCTCTTTTCTGTTGTGTAAAACCTTGTGATTAGTTCTAGACAATAAAGTGGGGAGGGAAATTACAAGTGGGGCTCTTGGATGTGGATGTGAGAAGCCCGTGTACAGTTTGCTACTCTCTCTGGTCCCCTGTCCAGGGGCGCCAGTGACATTCTTAACGGCAGAGTCCCTTCAATCTGAGTCCCTGGGTGACAGTTCTCTCTCTCCGCTGACCTGAGATGGGCATGTTGAGTGTGTGGCAAGGGAATGCTTGTTATGGTAAACTGTTGGAATGCCAGGGTTGATTTGTCATCACTGTTAACTCTGCCCAAGCTAATACAGACTTTGAAATATATAATGGATCAGAGTACACCTTGGCAAACTGTGCAGTGATTGGTGTACAGTAGGCATCCAATAAATCTCTAATAATTGAATAAATTAATCAATGAAACTGGTCATCAATAATCCATGAAATACCAATTTTGCTGCTTTATTAACAGCAGTGGACTTATTGTTTGGTGGATCTTGCCATTTTAATAGGCAATCAAGTTATCTTGGTCATATTTAATTTGCATTTTTTTTGCTGATTGGAGAAGCTGGACATTTTTCACCTGTTGTTAGCTATTTCCTATTTTGTGTATTATTTGTTTTATCAAGATAATAAACAAGAGCGGGAAGCATTCACTCATTTCTTACTATTTGTTGAATTTGCTGTGCCAGGCATTGGAGTTGTGGTGGTGAGAGACTTTGCCATCTCAGAAGTTTTAATCAAAGGAGGTAGGAAACTTAACTATTTAGGCCATGTAAGCGCTGTGAAAAACACCACTGAGTGAGGGGCTTACAGATTGGTTGGGTGGCCTGATTGGGTCTTTCGATAATGTCACTTTGAGCAGAGGGATGGGCTCATGCTGACATTGGGGAGAAGGGTGTCCCAGACTAAGGGGACAGCATAGCCAAGGCCAAGGCAGGAGCATGCTTGACCTTTGGGGGATACAGCCCGAGGTGGACCCAGCCAGGAAAGAGCAGTGAGAGGTGAAATCCAAGAGGCAGCAGCTTAGAGCACGTGGGATCTCGGGGTGCCCTTCGGAGTAACATGGGTGCTCCTGGGGTTGTGGAGGTGAGGGGTGCCATGCTACTGCTCACTATGGAAAAGAACCGCCCTGACTCTGTGCAGCTAAGAGACAGAAGCCGTGAGAGTAAGGAGCCGGGTAGACGCCTACAGCAGTATTCTGATGGGAAATAACAGTAACGTGGACCAAGGTGACCCCATGGATAAGTGTGAAGGCCTCAGGCTCTAGATACAGCCTGTGGCAGCGCTAATGGAGTTTGATGATAGGTCGGCTATAGGAATGGAATGAAAGATACAAAGGCCTCAAAAATGATTTCAAGATTTTTTTCCTGTGTGACTCTGAGAAAGTAGTGGCCTTTCTCTTCACTGCTTTGTGGAACCATGCTTGGCATTTTTGTGACTCCGGAGACTTCCATGTTAGAAATCAAGGAAAGAAGGTACTGGGTGGGCAGAGCGCTTCATCTCCTGAGCCGGGGGTAGGTCACAATGTTTAAGTCAGTTGCAGTCTGCTCATTACTCCTGGCCTCAGTGATTGGTTCAGGAGCGGGTGAGTGGCGTCAGGTGAGCCAATCAGAGGCCTGCACTTCCACTGAGGCCTTAGGAGAGAAGCTGCTTCTGCAGACATAAGCATGGAAGCAGGCTCCCTGTGCCTTCTAGTCACTATCTTCGGCAGGGACAGAGCCTTCAGAGGAGCTTGACCTCATGGCAAACAGAGAAAGCAAGGAAAACAAAGCCGGGTCTTTTGTGAAGACCCATATCCAACCCCGCCTGAAATCCACCCGAAGAACGCTCTGTGGTGTGAGCCCCACACCAGCTTGGGCTGTGGTCCGTTCTTTGCTACGGATAGAAGCAGCCTCAGTGTAAGTGACATGCAGTTCTCAAGGCCAGCGCTCTCACCACCTGCAGTCTCAGAACACAGGAAGCAGTCACCCCAGAAAATCTGCAAACCATTTGAGGCTGAGGATTGGAGGGTTACATCATGCGCTGCGAGAGGAAAGGCCACCTTCAGAGCATATGCAGTCCAAGATCCTGAGGGAAAGATCCCAGGAGCGGTCACAGCAGTGCACACACCTGGCGTCAGGCCCTGTCGGCCACTTTCCCAGCAGTGAGGGCCCCGAGTTCTTCCTAAAATGGGGTCACTGGCAGCTTGCTCAGGGACACTGATGCGCCTCCAGTCACCCACAACAACTGCAGCGGTGCGAGAGCCCCCTGAATGCAGCATCTCGGCTACTACCAACATCCTCCTGCGGCCTCTGTTTCCTATCCTTTACCAGTTTGTGCTCCTTACCAGAAAGCTTCGGTCTGCAGTGAGCAGGACGGACTGGGAAATCAGACCATCTGGACTTTCCTTTGGCTTTTCCAAAGCTGGTGAACAGAAAGGGGATCCCAAGGCTGAAGTCAGCCGGCAACTCTTAAGTGCTACATCCCCAGTGTCAGCAAATCCTCTCTATAGAAAGTCCCGGGGGATCTTGGGGTTGTTACATGGTGGGTTTCCCAGGCCGATTGCCCTTCACTATTTTGGTGGCTAAGAGCATCCCTAGTCGGTAGCCAGACTTTCGGGGTTTCAGTCTGGGATCTACCGCTCTCCTCCCTGCAGACTGCACGAGTTCTCAGCACCTGTGTGCCTTGGTTTCTCTCTCTGTCAAATGCAGGTAATAGAAACGAGTTTATCTCAGAGAGTTGCTCGGAGGCTGAACAATTTTTGCGACATGCAGTTCTAGAACAGTATCTGGTACTCTCAGATTATTTGGGGTGCTGAAACAAAACGCTGTATAGTCCAGGTGATTTAAACAACAGACATTTCCTAGGCTGGGATGTCCAACACTGAGACATCAGTAGATCCAGTACTGAGTGAGGACGGACTTCCTGGTCTGTCTTTCTGTCACCTCAAGGTGGAAGGCAGACAGCTTGCTGGAGTCCTTTGATAAAAACACAACTCTCAGTCAGCAAGGCTCCGTTCTCATGACCTCATCACCCCAAAGGGTCTATCTCCAAAAACCACCACACTGCGGGGTTGGTTGCACCTAGGAATTTGTGATGTGAGGCCGCACCTGGTGAGTGCCCAGTGAATGCTGGCCCCTGGATTGCCTGACAGATAATAAGCAAGAATGCAACCAGCAAGCCGAGCGCCCTTTATTGTCTGACAGGAAAAGGAAAGGGTCGGTGCCCTCCAGTGAGGCCCAATCTCCTCTCTCCAGCCAGGGCGGAGCCTCTGGACTGGAACCAGTGAGACGGAAGGGAAGCCCAGTTATCTCCTTCCTGTTGCCACCAGCCTTTGGGGCGACAGTTGGTGTGGCTTGTAAAAGAAAGTGCTGCACAATCCTCCTCTTCCTAATAGTAAGCGGTAGCAGGGCTGTTCTCACTCTAATTCCATTTTATCTTTCCGGAGACTTCTTCTGTCTTTCTTCCTCTTCCACTCCTCAATTGTCCCACGGCCACACCAGCTGAAGGCCAGCCATAGGCCTCTTCCGGTCTTTCTTCTGTGCATAGCTACATTATACATAAATACACATTTGTAAATAATAAATCAAAAAGTAATACTTGAAGTCAAAAAACAAGACAAAAAAAAAACCCCAAGAAGGCAAGTGGGAGATGCTGGCACACATATAATACAATTCTTTATTGCCCAGTTTCTGCTGCACCTCGGGCATGGTAGCTCAGTTTCTAGGCTGGAACCTGGGGCAGGTTTTTGCCATGCATGGTCCTGGCCATGAATGTATTGCCACTAGACATGTGGAAGTGGCCAAGCTGTGTCGCAGACTAGTTTCCCCCAGGGGCATTGGATGCTGGGCTGGTTTGTCCTTTGCAGTCTTGCAGATTCTGCTTTTCCAGGGTGCTGGAAACCTGCCTGGGTCCTGTTAGTCCCACTGAGGCCAAGGTGAGTGCCTGGGGTTGGGGGTGGGGGTGTGGTGCAAAGCCAGCCGGGTGCTTGGGGCTTTCAGGAAGTGTAAGGCAGGAGGCCCAGGCCCGCTGAGCTCCCTCTGCTCCTGTAGGCCTGCACTTGTCACATGGCTCCCAGCTGCCCTCCTGCCCCAGTGGACGGTACATTCCTTCTGAGAAGACATCTGGTCTGGTTAGTTTGTCTTCCGGCCTCTTTGTACCTCAGTTCCCTGGAGTGACCCCGGAACAGAGAAGGAACTGCAGACATAACCGTAGCTGACATTTATAGGGGTCACTCTGAGCTTCAAAGATGAACAAATAAGACAAAATCTCCATTCCAATCTTCACAACAACCTCATAAGGGAGAATCCCCTGGATTCGGTTACTAAGCCCTTTGTAGTGGAGGAAATCAGGCAGAATGAGGTTCAGTTACTTGCCCCAGTTTATACAGGGTCTTAGTTACTTCTCTCGCTGTTGAGACAAAGTACCCAATGCCCACAAGTTAAAGGAGGAAAGGTTTAGCTGGATCACGATTTGTAGACGTTTCGGTCCACAGTCAGCTGGCTCCAAAGCAGGGTGGCACGGCAGAGGGGCATCACAGAAGAGAAATAATAGAGTGCAGGGCAGGCAGCAGTGGCAAGACATGGCAGCAGCTCTCTTTCTGTCTCTCACACTCCCAGGATGGGGCACCGTCAATCCCAGCATCACATATCTTAGATCCAGCCAGCTCTGAAAAGACCCACCCATGACCACATGAGGCTTTGGGGGGACGTCTAGACACAAGCCAGAACATATGGGTACATGGCTTACTGCAGTCAAATCCAAGGACTCTCACAGCCCCATATTGCAATTTTCTCATCCTTATTCTTTGCTCCTTCTCCAACTCTTCCCTCCTGCAAGCCAATGACCATAGAGGTCACTTTAAGACTATACTTCATTATGTTACTGTTCAGGTCAGGACTCTCCTAAGCCATTCTCCCCAGTGGGGCACACGAATCTGCAGTTGACTCCAATGCCCTATCCAGTTGCCTTCCCACTTCAGAGGCAGTGGGGGCTTCATTCCAGCTCTACTGTGGGAACCTTGGTGATGTCACCAAAAGGTGTCCTTCCACTTGGGCTCCTAGCTATGCAATAAGGGTAACGATGGTACTGACTTCACATGGCACTTACGGGGACATGCTCTGCATTACCCCGGGTACTGCTTAGAACGGGTTGATAGACTTGGGTTTTTTGGTTATTGTTGTCATTGTTGTTTGTTGTTAATAAAGATCCAGATGGTAAATATTTTCGGCTTTTGGGGTCTTCCAGGGTTTATCACAATTAATCCATGCTGCCACCATAGCCCCAAAGTAGGACAGCGTCTGAATGTTTGTGTTCTTGGAAATGATGAAGACTTAACCCCAAGGTGCTAGACTGGAGTGGGTTGGGCCTTTGGAAAGTGATTAGATCACTTGGGTAGAGCTTTCATGAGTGGTTTAATGCCCTTGTAAAAGAAACCTAGAGCTGTATATGGTGGTGAACGCCTGTAATCCCAGCACTGTGGAAGGCTGAAGCAGGAGGATCCTATGTTTGAGCCAAGCCCAGGCAACTTAATGTTTCAGCAAACTTCTGTCTCACATTTAAAGGAAGGAGGCTAAGTGTCTGGGACTGTAGAGATGCAGCTCGATGAAAAGGTCCTGAGTTTAATCCCCAGTACACAAAAATGAAACAAAGCAAAACCTGGGCTGCTCCCAGAAGGCATCTGGTCCATCCCACCCTTTGTCCTCAGCAAAGGAGAAGGCACTCTCTACAAATCTGAAGCCTTTATCATATCCTTAATCTACTGGTACCCTGACCTTGAACTTCTCAGGATTGTGAGAAATAACCTTCTGTTGTTTATACGCCATCCCAGTGAATGGCAGTTTGTGACAGCAGCGCCTGTGCACTAAAGCAGCAGCCACAGACCGAATGAAGAATGAAATGCAGGTGCCCTGCCAGCAAGATGATTTGTGAGCACTGAAATTTGAATTTCAAATAGCTTTTGTGTGTCACAAAATATTCTTTTAAAGAAATCTTTTCTGGAACCATTTAAAAATGTAAAAACTTTTCTTAGCTCATGGGCAGTACATACAAAGAGAGGTGCTGGGCTAGATTGGGTTCACAGGCTGCAATTTGCTGAAGCCTGGGTTAGAGGACTGCCTGGTACGAAGAGGAGCTTAGCAAAGTGGGGAGAGGCTTACGGGATGCTGAGGGCTTTGATATCATGTGCACGTGTGGATGGAACAGATCCATCAAATACAACACACAGTTGAGGACCGAACATGAGCCCAGACTGTGGCCAAGAACCCCTTTTACAGGTCTTTCCACTGAGTCCTCACATCGGCTTGCATCTTACACTCATTCATAGAGATGAGCGGGGCTCAGAGAGTCTAAGTTCTCAGCTCAGATTTGCACAGCTCTTAAGGGACAGAGTCAGGATTAGAACCTACAAAGTTCTACAGAAGGGTTGGTGAGGTTCCCTGGGGGAAACTCGGGCTCCTCAGACACAGTCTAGTGACATGGAGACTACACATTTTCTACTCTACCATCAGGCATTGGTTATACATTTTATTGAAAACCTATAATAAACATGCTATGCCATGTTATCATGTGTGAGATTTTATCTTTTGTTATTGTGGAGCGTAGAGTCAGGTAGGAGACCAGACCCCAAATAAACAAGTATCACCCAGGCCCACAACTCCCACAGCGGGAGTGCCCAGGAGGGGCCCCCACATGGTGCTAACTCTCATTTGGGAAATCCAAGGTTTCCACAAGGAAGTAAAGTCTGGTCTCAGGCTGAAGCTCAAGAAAGTAGAGCACAGGAAAAGCGTGAAATGATAAGGAATCATACTAAGTGACATGATTTTAACTGGGGTCTCCTATGTCTCAGAAATCTACCTGGTCCCAAGATCCAATGCCTTGATGGCCCAAAACCCTTCCCAGGAGGGTCCCTGTGTCTCTGGTCTTTGGTCTTTGGGTATTGCTGTTACCATTTCTCTCTCTTTGCAAAGTAGTATATATATATTTTCCCATTAGCCCCTGGAGACAAAATTCAGCCCCTTCTGTTTTCTGTCCATTGCTTGATTGAAAGAGTTCATGAATTGGGTAAACCTGACTCTGGATTTTAGGGGACAGAAGGGGCATCCCAGGGAAGGGTTTCCACCCTGCCCCTGTCACTCCACCCCCCACTTCCTTCCTGGAGCTGCACACAAAATCCTCCCTTTGTGTTGCTGGGAGGATCCCGCCCACCTCCAGCCACAGGATCCTGGATTCTGCTTCTTGCATTTGGCTAATTCTTTTCTCAGTAAAGACAGCTCTATCTTCCTAAGTGGAATTCTAATAAAATTCAAATTCTCTTGACACGTTCATTGTTTCATGGGCTTCTCCAGGCAAACCTCCAGGACTGCTGTGACTGTGCCCATGTTATAAGAGGGGAGACTGAGGAACATCTGAGCAATGATGCCGGGAGTCAAAGGTATCCAAAGCCCTTTGCCAATTCACTTTCTGTTCTGTGTCTGAGAAGGAGGAGGGAGATAATGGAGGAAAAACATAGTCAGCAACTGGGTCTGTCAAAGCCTTTGAGTTTCACCAGAGACACCACTTTCAAATTCCTGACGGCCTCACCATCTTCGAGTGAATATTTCTTACTCTTGTTCTTCCAGAGGCGGGAGCTGGACAAGACTGGCCAAGTCACAGCCTCCCCACCAAACATTCAAGGCTTCTTCCTAAGAATGCAGTTGTGTCAGCAGGTCAGGTTATGGTGCTTGGGCTGGGCCTAGATCTTGAGTGCACAGGTCTGTGGCCTTGCTTTACCTAAGAACGTTCTGGAAAGCAGACCTGCAGTTCTTTGATAACCGGGCAGACCCTGTGGAGACAAGGAAAAGAGGAAACAGGAAATGAGGAGGGGGGCAAAAGAAATATTCTGTATTCACACAAGCAAACTTGGATTCAAAGTGTATTCTGCTATGGAAGCCAGAGGCTAGAGAGGTTCACACAGGCCAAGGTTTGGGCCCAGCTCTGTGGAGAGCTGGCTTCCAGGTCAGAGACATGAAGTTACTGCAGAGTCAGAGTCTCATGCCATGGGTGGAGTGCAGAGTTTGAGGACAAGTCACTGGTGGTATCTTGAGTGTCACCAGCTCTGACTCTGCTCCACGTGTGGGTGTGTGAGTGCGTGGGCTAAGCGTGGGCCCAGAGGAAGGCACAGGAGCAGGAGGCCGGAGGCAGGAAACTGTGAACACAGAGCAGCAAAAATCTGCTTCCTCTTCCCCTCTCTCCAGCTCTGAAGGTCACTGCAGGCTGACAACTGCCCCCACCCTGCACTCAGCTCCCTGCACCCCACACCTACCCTCCCGGATGGTCAGTTGAATCCCAGGGATCCCTCCAAGCCACCCAGCCCCGGCTCGGCTTTCTAGTCCTTGGACTTCTCTATGCAAAGAGAATCATAGGTCACAGGCACAGATGCCGCTGGCCCCACAGGTCTGCTTCTGTTTCGAAGGTCGGCAGTGGGTAGCACATTGGGCAGCCCTGGAAAGAGGAAACTCTCTTGGGCCTCTGAAACAATGATCGCTTAGAACAGGGTCTGTACCATAGTTACGTTTAGGTGGACAGCTGTGAGCTGTTACTCCCTGGCCTAGAGCTCCTAGGTGCAGCTGCTGCCCCATGGGGGTGAGCAGGGCCGGAGGTCTAGGATCTGGGAGGCTGGGTCACAAGTGTGAGGTGCACAGGTTTGGGAGGAGTAATTAGCTAGGAAACAGGAGTGGAGTGGATGGGACTGAGTGATCCTTCCTGCCATCATGGGGCAGGTCTGTAGGCTGGGCTGCTCGGACCTCAGTGGCCAGGCTGGGCTGTAACAGCCAGTTAGGGGACAGGATTTTAATGAAGATGTTAGGGCTTGCCACAATTAAGCTCTGACTTTGCATTTGGATTCTCTCTTTCTCACTGTTTGTCTCCTTACATTTTCCAAATTTTAAAACCGTGCATTGGGGTGGTTAGTAAATAATTATCATTTCCCGGGAATCTTCACAGAAGGTCCTAATGTGACATTTTTCTTTCTGAAAAAATGGAATAATCTCACTAGCTGCACACTCTGTATAAAAGCCAACATGTCTCATTCCTCACCTCCGAGACGGTCAGATCCCACCCTGTTCTGCCAGGGACCTGGTTTATCCCATTGGGGTTCCCAGCACGGGCTACTCATGAAACTGTGGTTTGAATACAGAGCAGGGATGGGGGTCCAGTGTCTAACTCTTCCCCATCTTAATGGCTCCCAGTTCGGGCTCCAAATTTGCAACCTCCTCCTCCCTACAAGAGACGTTTAGCACTGTCGGGAGGCACTTCCAGCTGTCCCAGCCCGGGCTGGGATGAGCAGTTCTGGTGTCTAGTAGGCAGAGGCCACAGATCGTGATGCTAAAATCCTACAGGGCCCAAGCATCAACCTCGGATCAGACTGAGACCTCTGCGAAGCAAAAAAAGGAAAGGAAACTGAGTCACTGTGCAGATGGGACAGGAAAAGGGTAAAGTGATTCACCAGAGGGTGAGAGGTACCAGAAGCATTTCACAGAATTTTTATGAGCAAACACAATTTGTCTACTTTTCATCAGCTTCCTACGGCAATATTGACATTTTGGCATATTCCAGTGATAAATTAGTCAACCCCAAACTTACCACAAAAACCCCTGCTTGTCCAGCTTCAGATGAATCAGAAGCATTCATCAGTTCTGAAAAAGCAGGTCCAGCATGAGGAGCTAAGGCTGGGCTTGCCTTTGCACCCCGCCTTCCAGGTAATAACTCATGGCTTTGACCTTCAAGGGATACAGGCGACAGTCCTGGAAGGAGGCAGGCACCAAGCAGCCACTTTCACAAAAGTCAGTTTGTAATCAATTGTAGAACACATAAAATAATTTCAAACCTGCTACACCGTTGAGTTTCACTTTATTAGTTTTACAAAAATAACTGAAATAGCGGAGATTTTCTTTTCCATTAGTTAATCCGTAGTCAGCTAATTAATGGGGAGGGTAAGATCCAAAATCTGAGCTCTGAGACCCACCTTCCGAAAGTAGTCCCAGAGCTTCGGAGGCTGAGGCAGGAGGATCATCAGGAGTTCAAGGCCAGGCTGGACTATACATAGAGACTTTGTCTCAAAAAAAGTTTTTCTGATATTCCTCACTATATGACTTTGTGAAAAGTACTCTTGGTACCCGAGTTTCCCTGTGCATAAAAGGAGATGATAATATAAATTTCTGCCAGAGTTGCTGAGAGAATACAGTATCTGAATGGGGCAGGAGCTATGTCAGTTGTCACTGAAATGCAAGTAAAATATATTAAATCTATCGACACAGTTTTTAAAAATCCTTTAAAGTTGCTTGACTCAGTCTGAATAGAAGTAACCCATAAGCAAAGTCTCTCATGAAACAGACCATTAAGATTGTTCCTATGAATAGCACAATAAGATTTGAAAAAGCAACTTAGAAGTTTAAAGGTAGAACTAGGATTCTAAATTTGCTGCTCCAAAAAATCAAATACTGCTTTCGAAAATAGTACCTGTGAAGCAGGCCTTTGTGGACTAAAATTGTCCCCTGGGAGATCAGGAAGCTCACAAAGGCCACATTAATTCGCAGGAGCTCCTCCTGTGGTGCAGTTTCCTGGGGTTTCCAGAGACTCACAGTGTGACACTGAGGCAGTCACTCAAGGGTTGTGGCCTTGAGCACACGTCCTCTGCCCACCTCACCCGTGGACCTTACCAGCGACACTTAGATCAGTTTGCTATGTTGAGTCTCCATCTGAGATATCAGTTTTGGGGGGATTTCAGTCCAATACCTGTTCAAAATATCTCATTTTATTTGGGTGATTGCATACCTTTCTTTAAGGTTTGGAAACCCCACAACTCATTACCGGAAAGCTGAAAAGGCTTTTAATCCCAGCTCACAACACTGAATTCCTTACAGGAAGAATAAAAAGGTGAACCTGAGAGTTCCACTGAGGCTCACTCTGTGACAGACCCAGGTCCAGAACAGGAAGTCGTGCCTGCAAAGCAAGAGGCGGCACTTCCCTGCCTGGTGAGAAGCCTCTGAACGGGATGATTGGCTTTGCTGCCGAAATCTCATCCACTCCTGAAGTTTTCTTTTGTTTATCTTTCACCTTTTTTTTTTTTTTTTTTTGAGACAGGGTCTCGCTATGCAGTTCAGGCTGGCCATGTGCTCACTTTGTAAGTCAGGCTGGCCTCAAACTTGCAAAGATCCTCCAGTCTCAACCTCCTGAGTGCTGGGATCATAGGCATGAACCACCACACCCAGCATTTTATCCTATTCTGGTTTTTTTGTTCATTTTTTTTTTTTTTTTGTAGCAGGGATCAAACTCATGACCTTGTGCTTTCCAGGCAAGCACCTATGCCACTGAGCTATCTCCTTGGCAGCCATTCTTTAGAACAAGGATAGACAAGCTTCCCGTCAAGAGCTAGTTCAAATAGCCCTTATTGCAAGTACTCATGTCTACCACTGTGTCACAAATCAGCAGTCTCTAAATAAATGGGCCTGATTTTATTTAATAAAACTTTATATAGAAAACTCACAGTGCATCATATACAGCCTACGGATAGTAGTTTACCAGCCCCTGCCTTAGAGCAATGTTTCTCCAACTCTGATTAGGACTACTGAGTTCTTGTCCAATAGGTTACTCTTTTCTGGCTGTCATGTGACTGGCTTTGGCCAATGGGACTGCAGGGGTGCAGTTGTCTGCACTTTGTCATCCAGCCAATGGGATGGTGGCAGACAGGAGACAAGAGGAGGCTTTCATTGGCTTAAAGGGCAAGGCGAGCCCTTCCCTGCCTTGAACATTCTCATGAGAAGACCTTCTGCCAGGCAGCTGCTGACTTTTGGACTGTCCTCACAGGGAGCACCTGTGTAGCACAGCCCACATGGCAGGACCTGGAGCCTGAAGCACAGCTGCCCAGCCCAGCCCAGCCTAGATTAGTCACTTGCCTACTGATAAATGCATGGTAAGATCAGCAGAGAGCACCCAGCTACTCTCAAATTCATTAGAAATAAATGCTTCATGTTCAATGCTACTGTGATATTTTGTATTGTTTGTTATGCAGCATTCTTGTGGTAAGAACTGACTGATACAAAGACAACAATAAGAATCATACTCTATGATTCAGATTTACAAAATTAATTATAACATGATATTTAGAATGCCTGCCAGGTACTATTTTAAGTTCCTCATATACATTTAGTTTTTTAATCCTTATGACAACACTGTAAGGTACATATTATTAAGGTGGAGAAACTGAGGCACAGAGAAGTTAAGTAATTTTACTGAGGCCTCATGGTAAGTGATCAAATTACAATGGTTCAAACTCAACAGGTCTGCCTTCGGAGTCCATCACTAACTGTACCTTAATACGGTCTATTCTAGTCATGTCAAACCTTTATAGCTTTCAGTGATATGAGCAGCTTGCTGTCGCCTGTGTGCTATAGTTCTTCCACCCCTGGTCTATTCTAATGCATTTTACTACTTTTATAAAAACCTATTACTTGTATAAACACTCATACAATACTGCGTGCCTTGAGTAGGTACCATTTTTATTTGTCACTTGTACCTCAATAAAGCTAAACACAACCTGGCCATGGCTCATGAATTGATTTTATGACTACTCTTGGCCACTGCCTGTGATTTAAAAACCTTGCCTGAGGACTTTACTATGATTTGAATGTGTCCCTAAAAGCTCGAAGTTTGGAAACTTAATCCCCAAATTCATCTGTTGGTAGCAACTGGAGGCAAGGCCTTGGGAGATTAGGATTGGAGGGGTCATGGGAACCCCCCCCCCCACATTAGTGGTTTATAAGAAAAGGAAGAGACCCCGACTTGCACACTGGTCCTGCCTCACCATGCTGTGATGCAGTAGGAAGGTCCTGCTACAAGGAACCCTTGATTTTTGACTTCCCAGTTTCCATAACCCCAAAACAAAGGAATTTCCATGGTTTAGAAATTACCCTGTCCATGGTATTCTGTTACAGCAGCAGGAAAAGAACTAAAACAAAAAACTACTATGTGAAACCAAAAACTAACAGCCAGCTGAATGTGGTGGTCAAACCTGTAATCCTCACACTCTGGGAGCTGAGGCGGGGCAATCACAGGTTTGAGCCCAGCAGGGCAACTTAGGTATTTAGTTAGACCTTATTTCAAAAAGGGCTAGGAATTTAGCTCAGTGTAAAGGCCCTGGGTTCAATTAAAAATAAGTCTAAAAAACAAACTATTTCTTGAGAGTCATAAAAACACAATTTCCATAGTTGAACTATGTGGCTTGGGCTCTCTGTCCCCGCAGTGCCCACCTCGGGACGCACTTCTGTGTGGCACAGGATGAGGAATTCAGCACAGAAACCAGGCCGGGCCTCCCTGTCTCCCTGTCTTTCTCCTCTCCCAGGTGGAGAGGAGCAGGAGTCAACAGGGAGGACTGTTGCCAGGCCTTGGGGACAATGAGCAGCTGCATCACAGTGCTCTTGGGGGAGGCTGGGGGGCCATTTCTGCCTTGGCAAGAAGAACTCAGGTCTAAACCAGAAGGAGTACAGCTGGAGAAGAGGGCAGGAGAACCTGGGGTTCAGACTGTCCACGGGGCCAGGCCAGGAAGAGCCTTCGGACAGGGTGGGAACTCAATGGAAATAGAAGCCTGACCTTAGCACCGCACACATGAGCAGTAAGAGGCCAGTGATGCCACCCATCCTTTGTGCAGAGTGTAAAAAATGTCTGCCTTGGGCCACAGAGAAGCCTTTGGTCCCCTCAGCCCTGGAACCAACTTGATCTTCTCCCCCTGACCCCCAGGCCCTGCTCTGATCATTCCCCACTCACTCAAAAACACACTGAGGTTGCACAGCTATATGAATCCTTCGTCTAAATTTAGTGTGCACGACCAACTCTTGCACTGCCTCCATTCGGAAACCTATCTATCCACTTATAGGATTTTATGACCTCTGCTCTATAAAAATTTTACGTGTTTAAACAAATGTTAAGAACTAAAAAGAAAAATAAATTAAAAAGTAGAAAAGGAAATGGAGGCTACCTTAGATACTTTGTTCTTGTGGGTCTCTCAGAATTGAGGCCTTCACCCTGAGAAGGAATCAACAGTGAAAATCCAGGAAAGCGGGTTCCATGGAAAGACCATTGGTCCAAGGGTCCCTGAGGCAGGAAGGAGCTTATTTTTTGGAGAGAAAGCAACATGGCTAAAGATGCAAAGAAGGTCAAAGAGGGAAAGAATCATCTTTTCAACAAGTGACCTGGGACAACTAGATATCTGTGTATAAAACAGTGAGATTGGGCCCCTGCCGCATACTGTGTTTTACCAGTTAGATCAAAATGAATCAGAGACCTACAGTAAGAACTAAATTGCAAGTCTTAAGGTAAAATATAGGAGTAAATTTCCATGACCTCAGGTCAAGCACAGACTTCGTAGATGTGACACTGATTGATTAGCTGCAGAATAAAAACTAGATAAATTGGATTTTATAAAAATGAAAAATCATTGTGGTTCAGTGGATACTATCAAGGAAAGGAAGACAGTGCACGGAAAGGGAGAAAATACTTGCAAATTATATCTATGATAAGCATTTAGTTTGTATAGCTTATAAGGAACATTTTGACCTGTGAGCAAAGACAGCCCAACTTAAAAATGGGCAAAAGATCTGAATAAATATTTCTTCAGAAAAGATGTACAAGTGTCCAGTAAACACAAGAAAACATACCAGGGAAATTCAAAACCACATGAAGTCAAAACCATTTCATACTTACTAGTATGACCATAATCAAAAAGAAAGACAATAACAAGTGTCCATGAGAATGTAGCAGAGTTGGAAAACTCGTCTGTTGCTGGTGGTGCTAACACTTTGGAAAATAGTCTGGCAGTTTTTGAAATATTAAACAGAATCATCATGATCCAGAAATTCTGCTGTTAGGTATTTACTCTAGAGAACTGAAAACACATTGACTCAAAAACTTATGCACAGACAGTCACAGCAACATTCCTCATAATAACCAAAAAATATCAACAACTCAAATGCCTGTGCCTTGACGTATAAACAACACATGGTGTACCCATACAATGGAATAGTACTCATTCATAAAAAGGAATAAAGTACTGATACGTGCTACAACATGAGTGAATGTAGAAACACCTGCTAAGTAAAAGAAGCCAGACAAAAGACCATGCAGTCTGTGATTCCATTTATAAGGAATAGCCAAGTCTACAAAGACAGAGAATAGATGAGTGGTTACCTAGGCCTGGGGGTTGGGGAGGGTTAGGAGTAAATGGGGAGGGAATGTTAATGGGTGCAGATTTCCTTTTGGAGTGATGGACATGTTCTAAAATCATTGGTGGCACTGGTTACACACCAATATACTAAAAATAAAACCCAGCAAAGCACACACTTTACAGAGCTGAATTGTACGGTATGTGGATGATATCCCAGTAAAGCCGTTAAGAGAAAAGCTGATGACAGAGAAAGGAAGGGAAGGAGAAAGGGAAGACAGAGAGGAATGAAGAAAGGAGGGAGGTGATGGAGGGAGAGAGGGATGGGTTGTACAAAACGAGGTCATTAGAAGCAAAAGCAAAGGTCATATTAGGGAAGATTTAGTGAACCACAAGAGAATGGCGTTCCTTTCCATTGTTATGGGCAGCCATTGGAGGGTTTAAGCAGCAAGGTGACATGATCTGGGTATTACAAACAGCTGCAGCTGTTGTGGCTTTTGTATGGGGTTTGACCTGTGGGCAGAGAGGAGCCCAGACCGGAGAAACTCAAACTGTTCAGGAAAATTCAAGGGAGAGGTTCTCAGTATTAAGGGCAAATTGCACATGTGTGTGTGTGTGTGTGCGCGTGTGCATGAGATAAACCTCCAAACCTCCATCCTAGTGAACCAGATCCTCCCCTTCACACCTGGGATCTAGCAATGGGGAACCCCACACTTCCACCCATAGGGAGCCAGTTCCTCCTTCTCAATGCCTTTGGCTTGGCTGTACCTTTTCCACGCACCCCAGCTTCTCTTCTAGGGGAAGAAGGTTTGACAAAGCTAAGATCATCACCAGACATTTTCTCTTTCCCTGGTTGGAAATGGAATGAAGAACAGGAGACAAGCATGTAGAGGGGGACTGTGACTTCCCAGACAGCATTCACTTTCCCTGGTGCCACTAGAATGCATTCAACTGAGGTTTGAGACCAGCAAGATCAAAAGCGAAAGATTTTTGTCTTGACCTTTTTGTCCCTGTTAGGCAGTAGTAAGTGTGCATTGTTATGATATTTAGAAAGAGAACAGCAAGACCTCAAAAGGAAACACAGCTTCCTTTCATTGCTTCCTGGAGATCTGTCATGAATTTGTCATAAGACGTACTCCAAACTTAGGACCCGCTGCTTCTCCATGGGGCCAGGCTCCAGCGTCTAGGGGCTGACCAATGACCCTGCCCAGGAGCCGTACTTGACCTGGGGTGTCTGTCTGTCTGTCTGCAGTGCCACCAAGAGGGACTCTTCCCACCCACGTGGATATAAACTCTTCTCGGGGAAGAGCCAGGTATTGTGGGCCTGCAGCTTACCCCACTTTGGACAGGCTCTTTAAGAGAAAGTACAAAATTACAAGATCATAGTTAGGTATGAAATGAGTATTTACAAAATTTAAAAAGCTGACAAATACCACAGACACCACAAAATCCATTAAAATAACACAGTGGTTTTTTTTACTAATTAACTCCCTGGAACTCATCAAGAATGCCATTTTCCCCATTGGTTCAACTGTGTACTTGTTCATTTCTCCATATGACAGTGTTTAAGGAGGTTACTTATAGAGGAGAGTAAGAAAACCCTGGTTTTCCTTTTGCATGTCTTTTGTTTGCTTTTTCCTCTTCATTTTGGTGTTTTAGAGAAGTCTCTTTGTGCTTCCGAACCTTTGAGTAGCCATGTTCCTTTGCAGCGTGTGCCGTAGTTTACAGTTCAGAGACCGTCTCCACAGCAGCTTGTCCGGCTCGGGCAGCTCCTTGTCACTCTTGGGGTGGTCACAAAGCTTGGGTGTAGTCACCTCAGAGAAGGGCACAGAGCAGCATCTCCTTCCAATCTTTCCCGTTGGGAACAGAGATAGCAGTGGAATGAACATTCCGTGAGACCCGCCAGCCCCAGGGGGACTCCCGGGGTGAGGAGAGGTGAGTGTAACCTGGCTCCATGACTCCAAATGTGCTCTGCAATCTGGAAGAGAGTTCCTGGAGCTTTAGAAGGCAGCTGAACAAATAGGGGCTGAAAGTTCAACTCCCATTCTTCTCTGTAAGCCCACCTACTAAGCCTGGTTGCATATAGAGATTACAGAGACAGCAACAGGTTACAGAGATAATTAAAGAGAGGAAGATAATTCCAGCCTTGCCCAGCAAAGAGAAGCCAGAGAAATAGGTGCAGTGGGAGAGATGCAGAAACATAGCACTGTCCAAACTTTCTTCAGAAATTAATTCACAGAAATACAGCCATGTAGAATGTCAGATTCTGCCTGGAGGATGTGCAGAAACCGAGATGGGACTCAATAAGAGACTCCAGGGAAGCAGACAGTTTTGTTAAAATGGTTTTCAGTCTGTGTGATACATCCAAGTGGATCCAGAATATTCTAGGATGGCTCCACGAGCCACAGGTCTTTAGGATCACTGTAAATGAGCAGAGAGAGACTAACAGTAATAGCGACAGCTAATATTCATTCAGTACTTGGTTTGTGCCAGGCACTACTAAGTCCTGGTTCTGAGCACTCACCTGTAAGATCTCATGTCATCCTTACATCACGCCAATGAGGTGGGAATGGCTGTCACTCCCTTATACATGTGCGGCCCCTGGACACTTGGAGGACAGGTGCCCTGTCCCTGGTCACTTGATGAATCTGCCTGGCCTCATAGTCTATAGTCTTTACCACCACTGTAGAAGCTCGTTGTCATTCAGTCTATCTCCTTTAGTATATTACATATGAAAACATAATAAAACAAACTGGATATACTCACATTGCAGAGTGTGGACTGAATTCTTTACAGCCAATTCCAAAGGAATCTTCACTGAATTCCTAGTTAATAAATCTCTCCAGTGTTTGTGTGTGCATATTGTCTGTCTATCTGGACCATTGAGTGTCTTTTCTGCTGAATGAAAAGCATCTAAATTAAAAGTTCTGGTGTCCAAAGGGTTAAGATCTTGGTTAGGATACCAGTATGATGACTGTTCCAAAGGTTAAAATAATCATAGTTTAAACAAATAAAAGCACAAATGGTCTCCGGTTTTATGCGATGGTTCCATGCAAATGGAAACAAGCTCCTTCCATCGTGATGCTCCATTACTCCCTCCTCCTCATTACGGACTCTTGCTGCTTACCATGGCTGCCTCCAAACCTGCAGGAAAGGGGGGCGGGAGAAGTGGAAAGTGTCATCCTTTTCCTTCAAGGTCATGACCCAGAATGGCTCGTGTTGTTTCTGTCCAAATAGCTCATTAGTCAAAATTTGTTCCTTACCTCACCTAGGTGCAAGGAAAGGTAAGATGCAGAGTCATTAGTGAGGCAATCTTGGGTCTGACTGCGACTCAGAGGCCATGAAAGGAAGATGTGATGTTGTCTGTTGGAGGACAAGAAGGAGCAAAACCTGGGCACTGTATAGAATTCAGCTTTGTTAAGCCTATTTATCATCGAACATGCACCACCTTGTATTTGGATCAGTGATTTTACTAATTTTATGTATCCTTCAGGAATTCTAGGAGACTGGCAATTGCTGGCATTTAAAATGTGAACATTTTCAGGGGAGCATTTTTTAACAAAGAAGTTAAAGGCTCAAGGGACTGTGAAGTCAACCTGTGTTTCTGCTTCCGCTTAGAGCATGAGCATGAAAGTTAAGACAGAGGCACAAAAGAGCCCACAGCAGCACGCGAGTTCAGTGCTCCTAGGGTACAGGACAGAGGGATCCAGGGGACTGAGTCCTTCTCAGTCTAGAATTCAGTAAATTCGTTTGAAAACATGATGCATTTTCTCTGGACAATGCCAGAAACAGCTCACATCTCCTTTCCCAACCCCCACTGCTGCCGCATGCAAGCTCAGATGTTTGGTTTCCACATTAATAGACTAATATACTCTTGATACAAGAAGCAAGCCCTCCTCGGAGCAAATTGAAAGGCCAGGTCATTTCCTCACCTTGTTTGCTCTGGTCTGAATCATATTAAAGCAGGTGTGCAGGGGTATCAACCAGCTCATAAAACTGAGCTGTTTAACAGCGTGATCAATATAGGGCCTACTCTATAATTCACAAGCATAACATAAGGTATAGGCTCAGGTCCCTGCCAAGTCAAGTGAAATGAATGGTATAAATTTATAAGCTCTGTCAATTAGACCCTAAAACCACCAGGCCATTTAATAAGCCAGTAGATGAAATGTCAGGTGGGTTACTGGGGAACTGGTGATATAGGCCGAGCGACTGATCCGTTCATCGCTGATTAGCCAGGCTTTGCAAAGACATCATCGAAAAGGATGCAGTAAGGTAGCTCAGTGAGTGGTCGGGTCCAGCTCCCTGTCTGCTGGCAGGTCAGCCCTTAGGGTATTTTTAGCAAACATGACTAAGAGAATCCAGCTGTCATTATCTGCAGCCCGTTTCAGAGTCCAATTAGGAATGTTTTCAGATTCATAACTGCCCTGACGCAGCAGTCTCTGCCTGTTCCTAGACTCGGGCCTCCGCGGACATGGAAAACAGCTGCTCACTTTTCTTCTGGTGATGATCTGCCTTAAATTCAAATCCAGACACACACGCTCTTCCTTTTTCCATGTTAAAAAACTCAAATTTCTTTTGCCTATTTTCAGAACATGCTTTCATATTCTGCCTATTACGGTGACTTTATGTGGAGCCCTTCACATCTTTTTAAAATATAAACTCTGGTGGGGGATGTAGCTCAGTGGCCTTGAGCCTGCCTGGCAAGTGTGAGGTCATGAGTTAGATTCCTGATACCAAAAAATAAATAAATAAATAATAAACAAAATAAAATGCAGGGCCGGGAGTTTAGCTCAGCAGCATAAGTTCCTACCTGGCCAGCATGAGGTCATGACTTCAATCCCCGGTACCGGAGGAAAAAAAAAACCAAAATAAAATGCAAACTCCCATTTGCTCAGTCTAAGGAATATTAAAAGAACCCCATCTCAATTTTCCTACCTTCTAGGCTTGATCACAGCTAAATGTTCATCCTTAGTGTGTGACCTTTGGTTTTTTTTTCCATGACCTTTAAGCTTCACAGGTTTTCCCCAATAAAGATTTTATTCTACTTTTGGAAAATGACTTCTCTTGCTTGTCAGGAGATGTTAATGCATCCACCAAACTTAGTGTCCCTGTGACCAATAAACACACCAATTAATTAGCGCAGCCTTGGCTAACAGTTTTCAGTATCCTTACATTAACATTGGGGTGACTATTCCTCCTCACTGCCTCACACTCTCCCCAAAACAACAAAGACCTAGCTCAGGACAGCCTCTTCCCTAGACAGGCAGACAAATTGCAATCACTGGTCATCCTTTCCCTGTTTGCAAGAGAGAGATCCCATCTTGTAAGAACTCTATCATCTTTGAAGCAAAGCTAGCATCGATCCACTGAGGCCGCTGAGAGGGAAATCCCAGTGGAGAATCCCCTGCCAGGGTCACGCCTGAAAACTCTGGGTTGGCATTAGTCACGCAGATGGCGGTTGCCTCCTGCATCTTTAAAAAGCGCTTCCTTTTTTTCTCCCCTGCCTTCAGAGTTTCACTTCCTCCCGGTGTGGGCTCTGGGGGCACCATCCTCGTGCACGCTGTCAGGAGCAGTGGTTTAGCCATTCCCAAAGCATTTTCCCATTCGCAGTCACATTTGATCCCCACATCTGCAAAGGCGGCTGGGCTGGGAGGCTCTGGGTTGCCGGCTGCCAAATGCCTGGGGAAGGCCTGTCAGCAGGGCTAAGCCGACTGGCCTCACCTCCGGAGCCCTCTCAAGGGGACATCTGCTCTGCTCAGATGGCCATGGAGTCCTTTGTGTGAAGTTCTGAGCTCTGGTAGCTGTTCCCGCTGTCCTTTGTTTCAGCTTTTCTCTGGTGGCTGCTTCCCTGGTCCTCTTTTTGTCTGGCACACTGAGCTCCGTTTATCTCTTTATTGTCATGCAGATTTTCTGCTCATAGTGCCATTTGGCTCCCTCCCTGTACCCATCCTGAAGGTGAGCTTATTTCTGAGGCAGCCCCTGACCTGAAGCAACCTGTTTCCGAAGGATTCCTTCAGGCCAGTTCCTTCCCCTGCCACACAGCACACACTGGAGACTGCTTTCCCCTTCTTTCTTGGGGTGCAGGTCACACCCCACTGTGGCTTGACGTCAGCACTTCCTGGAGCCCCCAGGATCCCTCCTGACCTATCTGGTTTCCCCACTGTGATCTCCCTGGCCCAAAGTGGGAACTGGAAGAAATACTGCACGTGAACTACCAGCCCTGAAACGACAAGGGTGTCATGCGGGTTCCATACATGGTGTGAAGAGTGAATCCTGTTCCCCAGGTCCTTTGTCCTCTGATTTTGTTCCCATTGGCTTTTCCTTGCCAAGATCCCAGCTGGTGGAAACGTGCCTTCCTGTGGCTCCTTCGCTGAGTTTCTCTCCTTCCTTCCTTCCTTCCTTAGCACCCTGAATGTTATCATCTTGTGGTCACTTCCACCCAAATCCTTGGGCGCTTTTCTTTGAAGATGGGGAGAAATGTGAATATGTTTGGGGACTCCGAGGTAGAGCTCAAGATAATAAGGGGCAGAAAGGATGGCTGAAAAAGCAAAGCTCTGGAAGAGAAACAACCCCCAAGGGCTTTCTCGGATGAGAGGGACAGAAACAAAATGGGTACGACAGTTGGAGCCAGGGTAGAAGGGGCATTTTGATGACTTCATTTTGTTCAGGAAGAGCCTTGGTGACACAGGTTGAGTCAGGCACTGGCTGGCTCAGCAGCAGTTGGTGGCCCAGTGTTGGGAGACAGCACCGTAAGAGAGCAGAACACACAGGATCGTTCTGAGCGCTCTGGTTTTCATAGAAAAGTGACACGGCTTTCCTCACAAGCCCTGTCCCGTTACTCAGCCTTGAGGGGGCAGAGCACACCTGCCCTCTATCCTGTCTCCGTGAACCCTCCCCACCTTGGCTTTGCTGCCTCTGCCTCTGCTTGCATCCTATTCCTGTCTTCTATGATTTTACCCCATTTTCAAGTAATGTCCTGATCCCACCTCTCCGCCCCAGAATGACATCCTCAGATTCCTTGGGTCTACCAGGTTGCTTTTATCCACCTAGCTTTGGCCTCAGGTGGGGTGTGGACAAACCCCATGGACAGGAGATCACCCAGAAGCTATCAGCCATCTGGCAGAAGGAGGCCTGGAGAGCAGGTTCTGCATGCATGTAGGGAGGCGAGAGCATAAACATTCTTTTCCTTATTTGGACTAAAATCCCTGCAGGGGCCAGGCAGGTAAATAAACAAACTATGCCCTCTGTATCGTATGCTGGACACCAGCGGAGCCAAAAGCCAGCTGATAGACACATGTTCCACCTGTGTGGAGCAAGATTTACTCAGCTTCAGAATCATTGCCTTACAGAAATAAATGTAGGCTCGGTGACAAGAGCTTTTCATCATTCAAGAGAAGCCAGAAAGCCACACAAATTGTCCTGGCTTTCAGGTGGTAACAGCTAATTCACCTTGTTGGGCGAACTACCTCTCAAGGCTGAATCTTGCCTAAAGGTCCCAGGTTGCCTGAGTAGTAGTGTGAACATGACAGAGGGAAACCAGGGAAAAACTTCTTTTCCAGCCTGGCACTGGGTAGCGGGAAGTGGGGCTGAGAGATGCCAAGGTGAACAGGAGAAGTTTGTCACCCACCCACTTGTACTCAAACTTAAATTGACCGCGTATTTTAAGGTTTTATGTTTTGCTTTGTTTTTTTACCCTTTTGTATTTTAATTCACTTTATTTTTAATCCTTTGGAAAAGCCTGTTAAGCAATGCACAGCCCTGGTTGATGCTACTGTGGAAGATTGAGAGACAAGTAACAAGAAGCAGTAGCACTTCTCTGCTGAGCCTCCTTGAGGGTCAGGACAGTGTAGCGGCACTGCTTGGGGGTGGGGGGTCCATAGACCCGGAGAACCAGGATGGAGGCTGCAGGTGAGCGAGCCCACATGGCTGGGAAGGAGGAAGAACAGGCAACGAGAAGCAGCAGCAGTGGAACCATGGTCTTCCCCGGAGAAGATGACCACGACCCGGAAGCTGACGGGGACCGATGAACCGGAAAGTCTCCACCATGTGTAGCTAGGCAAAAAAGCAGCTACTGATCCTTTAGTGAGAAGAAATTACACCTATGTGAGCATGCAACAGTCTCCCCTGCCTCCCGTCCAAAGCTTTGCTTTCTGCAGTTTCAGCTACCCACAGCCAGCTATGGTCTGAAAATATGGAATGGAAAATTCCGGAAATAAACAATTCATGGTTTTAAACTGCCCACCATTCTGAATAGGGTAATGAAGTCTTGCACAGCTCCCATCCATCCTGCCCAGATGTGACCAACACTTTGGCCAGCACATCCACGCTGTGTGTGAATCACTTGGGAGCTGTCTTGTTACCAGATGACTGTCGCAATTCTTGTGTTCAAGGAGTCCTCACCGAGTAGTCTAAGGTCCTGTCACAACCTCTACATCATTCATGGCATTGCCATCACTTTGTCTCATCACACAGGCGCACTGTGTCCTCTCACATCACAAGAAATAGAAGGCTGAGCGCAGTACCTAAAGATACATGATATGTATTTCATATAGATAGACAGATCACATTCTATAGCTTATTACGCCATACAACTGTTCTAATTATGACGCCATACAATCATTCTAGTTACTGTTGTTCTTTCCTTACTGTGCCTAGTTTATAAATTAAACTTCATCATAGGTACACACATATAGGGAAACGTAACGTAGAGAGAGGCTAGTCCCAGCTGCAAAGTCAGCATCCACCGAGCATCGTGACATATATATGCCCAGCAGATAAGGGGCCACTGTATGTGAATGGGAAAAGATCAGATACACCCAAAATCTGGATGGTGAGTGTTCCTGGGTAGGAAGCTACTGGGCAGGTTGGTAAGGTTTGCATAATACAAAGGGGTCGCTGGGTAGTGTTGTATGAATGGAGTTAATATTCTGTGCCTGCCACTTTTCTAATGGCTTTTACATACTAATTGACACATGTCCACTTATGAAAACATTTAACCCACTCTATTATTGATGAAGGACCCACTCTATTACCCACCCACTCTATTACTGATGAAGAAAAGTTATGAATGATTTTAATAAACTTTCTTTAGGTCACACAGTTTGCAGCACAGCCTTTTCTGGAGCTATATCTTCAGATGTTACATTACTTGTTTTATTATTTTTATTTTAATTAATATTTATTTATTTATTTTTGGTCCTGGGGATCAAACTCATGACCTTGTGCTTGCGAGGCAGGCACTTGTGTTGCTGAGCTATATACCTTCCCAGATGAGCACGTGTTTGAAAATCTGTGTCCCGGGTGGTGTCATTTAGTTCCCAGGTGGTTACTGAACGGCTCAGACTTCCTCACCCAGCTCTGACCGAACGCAAACCAAAATGGCTCCTCGGTGAACATGTTTAGAAGGCCTCGTCTGGCCTCCTCCCTCTGACCGCCTATCAGCCCCGTCCCTCGCCTTCACTGCTTTCCTCTTCATTCAAAAGGTTTCTTATCAGGCACTTAAAATGTGTTGACTAGCTTACTTGATTTATTCTCTCTTTGCTTTTACCAATATTTACTTTATTATAACATAATTAGGTAAAGATTGAGCTATTACTACAGGCCAGGCGTGCGGGTAAGCACCTTGCAGAGTGCCTCTCCTGTAACTCTTGGAACGGCTTTACCAAGTAGATGCTCTGATTAGCCTAGAGACAAAGCTTTGGAGAGGTTAAGTCTCTTGCTCAGCATCACAAAGCAAGTAAATACTGGGCCCGGGATTTGAACTCCAGTCTGTCTCACTCCAGATCTTGCAACCTTAACCGTTTACTGCTGGTTTCACACTGTGGCCACCATGGTGAGGGAGTGAACAAGACTCCTTTGTCCTGGCTCTCAGAGTATGCATTGACATCCTTGAGGTATAAGCCTGCTTCCCTTCCCTGCCTGGCTCTATTACTTTTGGCTAAGAACCATGGCAACCCGGAATAACCCAGGCCTCTCCGGCTTGCATTCTTGGCATGCTGGCTGGACCACTGTGTCTCATTTGCACTCATTACATCACTAGCCTGGTCCTGAGTGGAGAAGTCAGAATTTCCTTGTCTTCACGTTTATGTATACACCTTTTCAGTCCGTCAGTCTGTCAACAAGAGTTTTTCTGCTTGCTTTCTGTCCCCTTTGCTCTATTCTGGCCCCGTTCTAACTTTCCGTGTCTCTCGTGGAGCTTGGTTTCCCTTTGGGCTAAGAAAACCCACGGCTGCCTTTCACTTGACTCCCTCCACTCACTGGAGCCAGTGACCCATGACTGAAGACTCGCTTCCCTTTCTTGGGGATCCGGGACCCTGTTTTTGCAGCGGTGTGCAGAATGAGGACCTGGAAATATTCTCCTCCAAACTGTGTATACAGGGAGACAGGAAGGATGAGTCCACCTCTTCTCCTCACCATGCCAAGATTGAAAACTCTTCCTGCTGGGATTGGTCCAGTTAAGACTGGGCAGGGTTACACAGGCAATTATGGGACAGCAGGTGGCCTTCCGGGTAAACACATGGTGACAACATAGAGCTGAGGACTCAGGGGGCACCACCTTGCAGACCCACTGAGCCATCGATGACTCCCTCGACTCTCCAGTTTTCTGTTCCTTCTATCTGGTAGGAAAAGGCTTATGTTCCCGAAAAGGCTCCTTGGGATGGAGGAAGAGTGTTTCTTGACTTTGCGTTATTTTTCATACATGTCTCCTGTAGTCCAATCATAAGCGAAGGAGAGAGCTGCTGTCTGAGTCAGCCCCCAGGCAAAGGGAATCGCAGCTCTGAATGGCTGTTGGGCAGACAGCAGTGTCAGCCACAACAAAGTAATCCGAACGTAGGTTTACAGAAAACAAGGAATTTGGGTTAAGTGAAAACATACACTCTTCAAATGTAAAGTAGACATATGTTTTATTCATGAGCTACAAAATAAGAAACAAATGTACAGAAACATGTCCTGAGATACGCTAGGCTCGGAGTACAAAGATTATGTCTGCAGGCTTCAGCATGTCTGTCTCCTTGCAGCAGGTGAGACTTTTAAGTGGAAAATCTGCCAAGATGGAAGCCAAGGAGACAATGGAAGACCAGTGATGGAGTTTTAATGCGGATTCTCTGGAGTGCAGAATTGCTGGATCCAACTGATGGGTCCCAGTCATCTCAGCGTGGGATGCGTGAAGTGTGTGCCGCGGAGTCCTCTGAGGAGCTGGCCTGCCCTCCCTTCCTCTCGAGATTCCAGAGTGTGATCCTCATTTGAGCCAACTGGTTCTCTCTCCATCCAGGTGCATGAACCCGGAGCAAAACACAGAGAGACAAATGCGACCAGAGTTAAGTGATAGCACGGAGATCCCTAAAAAGAAGAATTAGAAGCACCTGCTATGCATCCTCTTCGTCTCCAGTCCTCTCCGGGTTTAACTATTCAATTCTTTTTTCTCTATCCACAAACATTTTAGCTCCTTCTACTGTGAGGCCTACTGTGTGAACTGGGCACTGTCTGGAGACAGAGAGCAAACAAGGATGACAGTATCTCACACAGTCCAACTGGGAAGGCTGATGACCAAGAAGTAAACAAGGTACTTACAGACGACACCAGTGCTGTGAAGAAGTAAGCAGGGCGGGCGATGTGACGGAGACCAGCTGGTGAGGCCCCATCTGATGGATCGGTCCCTGCACCCAGAGTCAGTTTCTGTTGCTTGTCATCCTCCTGCCAGACTCATGGAACAGAAAGGAATCCATCAGGCTCTTTCATAGCTGGAAACAGTACCTGCTGGTTCATGGAGCCTTTCTTCCTCTTTTCTTTGGCTTTTTATTTGACACAGGATCTTGCTGTATGGCATAGGCTGGGCTTGAACTCACAGCAGTCCTCCTGCCCAGCCTCCTGGATGCTGGGATTACAAGTGTCCACCAGGCCTGGTGTCCTCCTCCTTCTAATTCCATTCATCCAGACGATATCTTGATAATTAATTTTACTTGCCAAGAAAAGAGATTGAGAGAGTATATTAACATGCACAGACCATTCTAGGGAAAGGTGTTTTGGAGAGCTGATGGAATTTTTCTTGCCACTGCTTAATAATAAGAGAGCTTTCTGGTACAAATCTGACTTGTGTTGAGTCTGGGCGGTATGAGTCAATGCTCCCAGGGTCTGATGTCATTCCTGGCTGACATGATGGCTCCAGACAGACACAGCTTGAGAAGACAGAGCTCGTACTGGGGTAACGCGGCAAGGTACAGCAGCCCATGGCACCTGGCTTGGGGTGTCTGCACACCTTACTCATCATTCTTTAATGCTACGGATTAATTCTGAAGTCCCTTAAGCCTCGTGGTACTAATGAGGAAAAGTGGACCAGAAGAAGTGAGGAGACCCAAAAGGACTTCCAGTGGTCACGTAGCTAGCCGGTATTTGGTACCAGTCTAGGACACAGCTCGGGTCAAGAACATAAATATTTTCATTTTGGAGCCCTGGCAGTGAATTTCAGCTACTTTACTCATGGAAAAGAACATCTGAAGACAAATCACTTTTAATTCAATGCAAGGTGGGTGAAGGGGTGGAAAGGTAGGTTTCAGCTGCATGGTGAAGGCTCCCGAATGTCTTGCTGTGCGGTTAGACTTGCCCTCAGGAGCTAGGAGCCCTTGAAGATGTGGAAGCAAGGGAGGTGGGGTGATCAGACCAGTGTTTTAGGGAGCTAAGCTGGATGGGAAGGGGAGAAACTGAGGATGCAGAGCAACATTAGAGGGTCTAAAACAGTCTCAGGTAAGGGCTGATAAAGGCTGGCTCTAGGGTATGGGGAATACAAGGGAAGAAATACATTTAAAAGGCATCACAGTGATATTAATAGGTCTTGGGGGAATGAGAAGAGGGAGGGATCTAGTTTTGTAGCAGAAAATGCCCCCTCCTCAGCCAGTCTGCTGGTTGCCCAGGTAACAGTTCCTGTTACAAGTTCCTGTTACTTCTGTCTCTTAGCAAGGGCTGCTCACTGTGATGCATAGTGGAAGAACCAAAGACATCCAAGCACTCTGCCTCTGTATTTTCCCTTTCAACTCCATAAAATCCTGTTTTCAGAATGATCCCCATCTTGTGCCTGTTGATGTACAAATCTACCTCCAAATGCCGGGTGTCGTTTAGGTGTTTCTGCTGCAGTTTGAGGGTGACTGGGTGGACGGGGAAAAAGACTAAAGAAGCCAAGATAAACTGGGGAGAGGCACGGAGGATGCGGTTGTAACTAGTTTACTCCTGGGCGTCTGGGGAACATTTACCGAGCTGTGTAACCCCTGGACCTACCAAACACAGCTTGCAGAGCAGCCTCTGTGGCTGCACTGTTTCTTAAAATCCTGCTGAGAACCAAGGATGAAAATGAAAGAAGCAGGACAGAGGCGGTTTAAGGCAACAGAAACTGATCGTTTGGGGGATACACAGCAGAAAGAGGAAGGAGGTAAGAAGTGCAGGAGGGATGAGGGGAAAGCAACCCCAAAATAAACAAGGCTGAGAGGAACCACACAGGAAGAAAGGAAAGAGAAAAAAATGATGGGAAAACGTGGAGCGGGAGGCTGTGAAAAATGCAAGGCTGGAGTGTGCAAGGCAGGCTTCGGTCCATGGGGTGGGGTCCAGCGTTTCTTCCCCCATGCCACTCTTAGAAACACCACCTTAGCTATGCTCGTGTGAGAGGGATTTTACGGAAAGGAGCTTGCCTGGAAGTGGGGTCTCGGGGCTCACTTCACGTCCACCAGTCGCCTTTAAAAACACTGCTCCTCCCTTTAAAAATTCGCTTGGGAAAATGTGGAAGGCAGGCGGGAGGCACACATATCAAACCTCCTCCTGGTATTTTTCTTTATCGTCTTCCTCTGCACCTTCCTTTGGGTTTGCCGGGTCAAAAGGGCAGAACTTCCTGTCTGAATTTTCAAGCCTCTGTCGCCTTGATTTTGTTCCTGGCTCAGTGGCGATGAAGACAAACCATTGTGCCTTGTGAACGGTCACGGAGGGTTGAAAAGACTCAGAGTGCTTTTTCGAAAACCTGTCTCAGGGAGAATTCCCAGTGGGGGAGACAAGGAGGGTCAACTCCATCCAGGAAGGAGAGTTCTAGCTGCTCTGAAAATCTCTTTTTCCAAGTAAATTCATAAAAGTTTTTAAAAATGAATACTATTTGCCACTGGTTGATAACTTCCACCCAGGACTTATGAAAACTGAAGCTTCTGGGCTTTCTGATCAAATTGACACGTAGTGTCATGCAGATATACCATGTGCCCACCTGTGTGTGTATTGTGTAGGTGCAAAACCACAGCCAGTCCTGCTCTTCTGATTCTTTGTAATTTTATTGTGGAAAAATCAGAGGGAAAAAAATCTCTCTTAAAATTTCGTTCTCAGGATAGCGTGTACTTCTCCGACTCTAAGGATTGCTATTCAGCAAGAAAAAAATCAGACAATCTCAGTCCTATGGAGATCAACTCTCACATCCCTTTGGCTGGCTGTGGAGGAATTATTACGTGGTCACTGTGTTATCTTCTCTTTTTTGTTCCTCCCCTAAACAAATGTGAAATATTGTATTCATCATCAATAAATATTAGTGGTGTTCCATTGCATGTCAATCAACAGTGCTACCACTGGTGTGAATTTTCTTTTTTACAAAGCATTTAACCTTTTTTGAGACTCAGCTTTCTCATCTCTAAATTGAGAATTATATGCCTGACGTGAAGTATATCTGAGCTGATGTGTGCGAATTTTCTTTGTGGATCTTTGAGGTTGACCCATGCCAAGGCACTTACCAGCCTGGATGAGCTCTCATGGCTTAATAAATCTTTGCAAAGAGTCATAGTAATCAGAGAGCTGCAGCTCTGTACGACCTCGTGTGGAGCTCCTAAGTCTCTTCATCTGAGCTGTAGCTGTGTGATGCCAGGAGACTCAGCATGGGTAACATTCTGTCCACACAGGATGCTTCTCAGTGGGCAGACAAGCTACACTCAGAGATGCTCAAAATGGGAAATCATCAGAGCTGAGCTGTCAGCTTCGCCCCAGTGAATGCTCACATTAGTAACGCATGGTCTGCAGATCAGTACAAAGAGGAAACTTTTAGACAGTATCCACGTCAGTCTGTGAGTGTTTGTATCAGTCTTCAGAGCACGCCACGCCCCAGAGATGACAGGAAAAACCCGTGTTGCCAGTAAATGTAGAGGATACTTTTTAAAATCCACAACCTTGAAAAATAGAATTCACTCAAAAACTTTTTGCCGTCTTTCTATGGTCTTAAAAATTACTTTGAGCACAGGGAAAGAAACAAGGGCAGGTAGGCTTGAATCTTTGTGTTCCATTTTCTAGCTTTGTGCCACACATATTACACATCTTGGCTCCCTCATCCATGAAATGGGGGAGTAATATTTACATTGCAAAGTTTTTAAGAGAATTTGAGACAAAATATGTAAAGAACTCACAGTTGTGACTAATAAGAGTTCAATAAACAATAACTATTTTCAGCCACATAGGGAAATGATTTTTTTATTTTAAAAACAAAACAAAAGAAATGACATAGAATTTCCAAAAAATAGGAAATTAACACTAATTAATATATTGCTTATTGTTATCTTAGAAGTAGTTGTTCAGGTTACAAGATTTAGGCATGACAAAAATGATCAAACAGTGAGAGCACCAACTGTTCTTTTTGATGAACTTAGAGATTAATAGTATAGTTATCTATCTTATATATACACATTTATGTATTTGCACATGTATATATATATATACACACGCATACATATGCCTACCTATCTGCATGTAATCTTTTCTCTTCTTCTCTTTTCTCCTTTCCCCTATTCTAGTTGTTATTTCCTTTTGAGCACTTTCTTTCCCTTTCATTTTAATAATATCTATTGTACGTTTTGGATCTTATTATTCTTTCAGCTTTTTTATGCTAGGAAGACAATACAACATTTACACACGTGAGTCTGATTTATTTCACTTCTGAGTATGGTCTCAGATTGTATCCATTTATCTACAAAAGCCTCAAGTTTATCTTTTCTAAGCTGAGTAATACTCCCCTCTATAAAAATACCACATCTATTTTATCCATACCCATTGATGGGTATTTGGGTTGTTTCCAAGATCTTGCTGTTTTAAATTGTGCTGCTATATACATGGGTGCATAAATATCACTGTGGCATGATGTTTTCAATCCTTTGGGGAAAATACCCAGAAAGGAAAACCTGGATTGAATGGGACCTTCAGTCCTAGTTTTTTGAGGCGTCTCCACACTAATTTCCACAGCAGTCGCACCAGTCTGCATTCCCACCAATCGAGAAGAGTTCCTTTTTCCCTACAGACCCTCCTGCATTTTTTATTGATTGACTTCTTGATAGTAGCAATTCTTTCTTGGGTGAGGTGGAACCTCAGTGATTGGGGGGGGGGGGAGTAACCAGGGATCGAAATCACGACCTTGCGCTTGCCAGGAAGGTGCTTATGCTACTGAACTAAATCCACGGCACCATAAGTGATGTTTTAATTTGCATCTCTCAAATGACCAGTGATGTTGAATATTTTTTTCACATATTTATTTGCTGTTTTGTATTTCTTCATCTGAGAAGCATGTATTCATCTCAGATGCCCATTTTTGGGTTGGGTCTTTGAATTTGGGACAGCTGATATTTTTCAATTCTCTATATGTTCTAGATATAAGTCCTTTTTAGAAGGGACAGTTGGTTGAAATATTTTCCTATTCTGTCAGTTTTCTTTTCACTCTGTTGGTGATTTCTTTTTAAGTGCAAAAGCTTTTTAGTAAGATGAGATCTCAGTTGTTGATTCTTTGAAGTACTTCCTATGCAGTTTGCATTTTGTTCATGAGCTCTTTGCTGACCCCTATGTCTTCAAGATTTCTACCTATCTTGTCTTGCAGTAGATTTAGTGTTTCTATTTTAATATTTAGATCTTGGATCCATTGTGACTTTAGTGCATGGTCATAGACATGATCTAGTTTGAGTCTTCAGCTTGTGGAAACTCAATTTTTCCAGCACCATTTATTAAAGAGACTGTCTTCCTTCCAGTGAGCATGTTTGACCCTTTTGTCAAAGATAAGATGGCTGGGTGTCTTTGTATTGTGTCTGCATCTTCTAATCTGTTCTACTGATTCTCAGGACTTTTTTTTTTTTTCCAATGTCACACTGGTTTTATCCCAGTAGCTTTGTAGTAGAGTTTTAAGTCAGGGATTGTGAAGCCTTCTGTCTTACCTTTGTTTCCCAAGATTGCCTTTGCTACTCTAGGTCCCTTCTGTTTCCAAATGAATTTTAAGAATGTTTTCTCTAGATCTGTGAGGTATGTAAATGATAGTTTGATTGAGATTGTATTAAATCTGTGTAACAGTTTTGGAAGTGAAATTATGATTTTTTGAGGCAGCTTTCTCACCTCTAAGTTCAGAGTACCTGCTACTATCATTCTGTTGCTGTTGTTGGTGTCATGTTGAGACAGGGTTTCTCTACGTAGTCACTGTCTAATCCAGGCTGGCCTTGAGCTCATGGTGATCCTCCTGCCCCAGCTACCCTAGTGCTGCATTATAGGTATGTGTCAACTTGTCTAGATCTAACATTTCTACACATTTTATAGCATAGCACAATTTTTCCTGTACTGGTGTAATGTCTGGAACTATTTTAGACAGAAAGAAAAAAATATTTAAGAGTTCATTGAAATTAAATGTTGCCCTAAATTATATAAGCATAAAGTTATACAACTACACAACTATTTAAAAAATTAAATTTAAGAAGCCAAACAATTTACAACAATAGTAAGAATGTGAGAGATGGTGTTTGGACTAGCACTGACCCTGGGAGCTATATAGCATGCTCTTCCCTGTACCCAGCTTTATTTTTCTAGTGCCCCCTACCCCATCTTGTTTGTATGGCATTCTGTGATGCCCTTTGGCTTTCTTAGCCATCACTTAGGAGTCAAGTCTGCCCATGTTCCTTTTTCATTAGCCATAGGTAATTACAGTGGCACCATTTCATGCCAATATGACAATGAACACAAACACAGACTCGGCCACGGACCTCTGGTGTGGTCCCTGTGATCCCATGATCGATGATCCCAAGTGATCCAAGATAAACTAACAGTAACTTTTAAAGGCTATCACAGAAATGTACACACAATATCACCACATTTTAGAATGATCTCTACAAACTCTCAGCCATGCAGAGATCTACAGACCTCACTTTAGAACCATTGATGTGATCATTAGGTCTATGAGTTTGCCAGCAGACCACCAGGGTTCAAACCCAGCTTTCCACATGGTATCTGTGTGGTCTTGAGGGAGTTCGCTCACTCAGTCATTCAACAAGGATGCATTTGTTGTATTCCAGTATTTTCCTGGACACTGGGGATACAAGAGGATCCAAGAAAAACAAGGTTTCTGCCCTTGTACAGCTTATACCCTAGAATCTAAGGAAAGAAATCACTTAAACTCCTCCACAAATCAAAACCTCTATACCTGTAAAATGGGGAGAACGGTGGGGATAAGAGCGGGCCTAACTGGAGAGCTGCTGGGTCAGTGGATAAAGATGCAGGTTGGGAAGTTGTGCTGGGTTTTCCGCTTTGTTCCTGTGGCTCCAATCTCCTTCATTCTCACCGTCCTCTGTGCATGGGGAGCTGAGCTGTGTGATCTGATCCAGGCTTTCTTGCCTTCCAACTTTTATGGACTTCATCCAGCAGGCCTGGTGTGGTGGACAACACCAGGAGGGCGAATGGGACTAGGTATCTCTTCCCAGGATCCTTGACCCCTGCAGACAGAGGCCACATAACTCCACTGAAGGTCGCAGCTCCTGCAGTGTGCCCTCCTCCTGTAGCTTTAGCTCCTCTAGGAAACCTTGCAGTGGTCACCACACCAGCTGCTCCTGGCTCCGTGTCCTTATGATCTTTTCCTGGTTTCTTTTCACCCTTCTTCATATCTTTGTAAATTGTCCCCTTAACCTTTCTGCAGTTACTCCATTGGATGGGCCACTGATTTGCCTCTGGGAGTCTGGTTGTGAATCACACACAAAGCATGAATGTCACTCACAACCTTACATGTGCAAGAAGGCTCATGGAATTTGTTTTGGTTGAATAAAATTAAATCTGTCTTCAGTCTCTCGTTCCCTTGAGTTGGCAGGAAATCCCAAGCCCACTCTCTAAGGTCTTGCTAGAGTATGGAATTCTATTCTTTTTTTATTTGGCAGTGGGTCCTTGTGCTCATGCTGAGCACACACCCTACCAACAAGGTGCACCCTAGTTTTGCCCTCCAGTGATGCAGTGATGCACTCCATCTGTCAGTTTCCTCTATGTCCAAGTCCATTGGTGGGTTAGGCCATGGGCCATGCACAGTGTCTTCTCTAAAGGGACACCATTCATGTTAGAGACCTAGTGTGTTAATCAGTGCTCCAGTACTGTAACAAAAACCTGAGATAAACAACTTGAAGATGGAAAGGTCTCTGTGCTGGATTGACAACTGGAGGTCAAATGGTAACGCCCAGCTGAACTAAATCAGTGGGTGTGGATGGCCCACCTGAGGATTGTTGCCAACAGCATAAAAAGAGCTGGAGAGGAAGAAGTAGTGTTGTTGGTTCTCCTGTTGACATTGGTTCCCTTGGAGGGGCTTGTTGAGCTTCATTCCTGATATGAACTTGGCTATTCTCTTGCCTGAGGTACTCAGGATCTTGTTGTCGCTAAGGATGGCTGTGGTTCACTTTGGGGAGCTCTGGCCCTTACTTTGAGCATCACTTCCTGGCTCCAGTGCAGAACCCTCAGCCTGCTGGCACAGGTTCTTTATCCCACTGACAGAGACTTTCTAGGGCCTTCCCAGCGCAGATCCATGAAACAGACTTGCATGAGACATTGTCATGGGCTCTAGGTCTTCAGCTGGACTCATGCAGGACATTGCCATGGGACCCAGGCCCTTGGCTATATTTTTAGGTCTTATTATGTGGACAGATTTCTTGTACTTTTTTGTGCTTGACTCTGATTGACTATTATAAAATAATTCTATAAATTGTGTGTCCTGTATTAAACCATTTTCTTTGTAAATCCTAAGCAACACAGTCCCTTTTGGCTCAGGCACTCAGAGATGGCAGTCCATGGTCACTGGGAACCTTTGCTACAGGACAGACAGTGAGGGAGAGCATCACGGTGGCGAGCGTGTGATGGAGTGAAGCTGCTCACCTCGTGGTGGACAAGAGACAAATAGGCAAAAGGGGTGAGAACAAAATAAACCTTTTGAAGTCATGCACTGGTGACTTATTCAGTCAGGTAGGCCCTACTCCTAGAATGTCCTTCCGTTCCCAACAGCATGATCCACTGGATCCAAGCTCTTAACTTTGTGAGCTTTGGGGGTATTTCATATCCAAAGTGTGACACTTCAGTGAAGGTTTACGGGAGGGTTTGGGTGGGAATGGGGATTTCAGGCATCTCAGCTAAGGCCTAGAGTATCCAAGTTCTCACAGCTCTGCACATGCTCACTAGAATGCGCACATGCATGTGCATACACACACACACACACACACACACACACACACACACATACACTGTTACTGGCAAATGAAGCCAGGTCCTGTCAATCTCCCGCAGTGAACTGTTCTTTCTCCCACTCATACCTCTTAGAGGTCTCATCCCAGGTGCACCAGCTTCTAAACCTGATAGAGTCTCTTGTCCCAGCAGTCAAATCCAGCCAGACAGATGAGGTGTGATGGAAAACAACACTACAGCTGGTAAGCGGTGGTGGTGTGGCAGACTGCAGCCCTTCCAGGGGAGAACCACCAGCAGCTCCTGAGATCACGCCATGTTGGAACTTAGAACGCTGTGAAACCAAACCACCAGCCTGCCTCCCTGCTAAGCAATAGTGAGCCTACTGATGCATGGCCTAGAGTCAAACATCCCACTTCCCTTAGCCCCCTTCTCCTGTCTGTCCCATCCCCCCACCCCACTCCCCATTAGCAAATGGGCACCAGAAATCTGAGCATCTCCTGGGAGGTTCACCATAGCAAGTAAGGGGGATTTCCTTCTACCATCTCTTTGAAGGCAAATATTTTTATTACTGTTTTGCTCTATTCTGATTAATGGTACTGCTCTATTCAATATTCTGTTTTGATAAGTTCTATAATGTTCTGAATTTCATCTCATTTTGATATATGTGATTGAAAGAACAACTATTATAAAGATAACAAAATATACTGTGATACCTATTACTGTTATCCCAGTAAACTGCTGTGAAGTTTTGTATGGATTTCACTGTATGATCTTAGTTGGCTTTATTCTGTCTTATTCTGCTGTATTTTACCACTTTCAAAATAAATTAAAAAAAATAGAAAACAGTTTACATAAAACCACCTTGAAAAACAAACAAACAAAAAAAAGAAAATGACACTACATCTTTATGTTTAAAAACATTTATTACATGAAAAAACACACTGCTTTAGTCCTTCTCAAAATGCACCTCCTTGCTCTGAGCACACACTTATCAGGTTGTTCTTGCCCTTTCTGAGCAGTTCTGGAGGTCCTCTTTCCTATGTGTCTTTAGAGTGCTCTTATGGCTGCCTCTGTGTCCTGACTCAAAGCAAACTATTAATCTTTCGTGGTCATTTTGACATTGGGGAAAAACTAAAAGTTGCACAGTGCCAATGAGATGAATGACAACATGCCTTTTTCTGTAACAAACATTTAAAATTTAAACACCGGAGATGTATTTTGATCAGCCCTGGACAGCATGTCCCAGAATAGAAGCATGGCTGGGTGACAACATGGTGATGTGTGCATGGTGTCAGGACTCTGGAAGGACCAGCCAGGGAGAGCTGTTGGGCCAGCCCAGCAATCATACACTCATACCCTCTTCTTGGGCTGCCTGACATGCACTGCAGATGGGGGCTTAACCTCCAGAACTTTATATCTCACAGCTCCGAGGCTGAAAACCCAAGATCAAAGTGACAGCAGCTTGGTCTCTTTGGAAGCCTCACTCCTTGGTTTTCAGGGAATGGGCCTAATTTTCATCATCTTAAATTCTGCATGAACCTACCCCAAATCCTTTCTGACCTGTGTCCCCTCTTCAGTGTGGAGGACTTATCTTGGTCCCTTTCTCTCCCCTCTTTTCCCCTCCTCAAACCTTTTCCCTCCACAAGACCCAGGATAGTCTCATTTCCATGGAAAACAAGCTGTGACCCTCAGCCTTGGGGTCTGGGATCCCAGTGTCTCCTTACCTGAAGACTGGTGCATCTCCCTTCCTGGCTGTTGGGCTGCGGAGGAGGGAGCACACTGAGAAACCAGCCTCTTGGTGAGTTAATCTGCCGGACTCAGAAAGGCTTTAATACTGTGTCGGACACAGTGAGAACCCAACAGTGTGGGCCATTGCCAGGATTACTAAGATAACCGTGTCTGTCACTGCAACCACAGGAAAAGTGACGTTCAGAGTCCACGGTCTAAGAAAAAAGGCACCAAGGAGCTGGTGTGTAAGCAGCACTGCCCCATAGGACTTTCTGCCGTGACAGAAAGTTTTCTGTGCTGTCCAATGAGGCAGCCGATCGTCAAGAACTTGAGATATGGCCACTGCAACTGATAAACAGAATTTTAAAATCTCCTTCGCCTTACATTTAAATGGAAATTCACCTACTTACAAGGTTATTATGCAACTCAGATTTATAAGATTCTTGTAGCAGCTGGCAATAGAGATTGAGCATTTTCATCCCAGATGATATTAGCAATTTCCTAGCCATGGCTTGGGCTTAATTTTGCTTCTTTACCCACTAAAAAGTCCAGGGCAACACCTTTCTAATTTTTATGCACTTGCAAAAAAAAAAAAAAAAAAAAGCAATAACACCATTCGGAAGCCGTGGGTGGATTTTTGCTTTCATTCCCAGTTCTCTCTGCAGAGGAGAACTAAATCACAGAACAGTGCCATCCTCCTTGGACTTTAGTTTGCAGCGTTCCCTTGGCTAAGCTTCATGGGGCATCTCAAATACACGTATCAAAGTGGAATTAAAATTAACATTGCTTTCATACATCAGTGCAGGCATTCATGCCACCCCTGCCAACCCCTCCGAGACCCCGAGAGATGCAGACACCACAGAGCCTGGGAATGCACGTTCCGCACCACACCCCACTGCCTAGCACCATCAAAGTCCTCTGAGCACAATTAGGATTTTTACTGGATGCCTCAACGGTGTGCCCCCTGAAATGTGTACCTTGGCACAGCTGCACCTCCAGGCTCCCGTCACCTTACTGCAACCGGAATTGGCATCGCAGCCCCTGGAAAATGGGCACCCCTCATCTGTACACTGTGCATAAATCCGCCCGTTCTGTGGAGGCAGGGCTGCTGTGGACGCCTGCAGACATAACAGAGCGCCTGCTCTTCCCACGTTGGACTCTTCCCGGGGCTGGACTGCGGCCGAGAAGCCCTGCTTGAGCTGCTGTGATTTTTCCTCTCCTCGCTCTCAGCCTTTTCCAAATCCTATAATTTCTTCAGAGCCGGGTGTTTTCAAGCTGCTCATTCACACAGCTTCATAAACGCGCTCATGTAACGTGTGTGACTGCGTGTGTCCTCAAGGCCTGCTCTGCAGACACGTGAAGTGGATGGAACCCAATGGGGTCTCTGTTTTGAGCACACCTCTGTCTCCCCATCATTGCTCACAGGGCCTACGAGCTCGTTCATCATGGTAAACAGAGCCCGCTGTGGTCCAGGGCCTGGGGACACTGATAGCCTCGTCCTCTTCCTGTTCTGTTGCCATCTGTGTGCCCTCAATAAACCATGACAGTTCTCTCCCCGAGTGTTTGCCTGCTGTGTTCTCCCCCTTGTCCACAGGGGACCGTCCCCGCCGGACATCCCGGCCACCAGGTGCCCACTCCTGGTAGCTGTCCTCCCCTCTTCTCTCTCTGGGCTTCTCTCTGTCCCGTGCTCTCTCAGAGCCCTCCATCTTCCGTGTTCCCTGGGTTTCACTTGTCTTCCTGTGTTGCATTTTGTTCCCTCACCCATCTTTCTCCACTTCTGGACTGTGAGATCTTCATGAGCCCTGGTTGTGTCTTTTTTTATCTGAAGTTCCAGAACCAGCCCTAATGCCCTGCTCATAACCATCCATCAACAAATCATTGCTAAATTAAATTGAAATGAGTGGAAAAGGAATCGGAAATGATATGAAGGTTGGGTGTTTCACATGCTGCATTTTTTTCTTCTTGACACAGAGCTGATCTGAATGCACTCGGCTATGGAGACAAAACTGGTTCTTTTAAAGAAAAGCATGCCTATTACCTAAGACATTTTATGTCAGAGCTCGACAAGTAAAGTGAGGAGGTAGAAAGGGAGGAAGAGAGGAAAGGAAGGAAAGTAAACACATGTGGAAATGTTTACTCGGGGCCTGGTCTGTGGGTTCCAGCTCCACAGGCCAAGCTGGATCCACTCAAGTCCCTCCACTCAGCTGCACCCAGCCTGGCCCAGACCCTGTGATCTCTGCCCCGGGCCTTCCTCTTCCTCTTTCCACCTGCTTTCATACGGACTGCATGCTTGGGTCCGATCAAAATTCATAGCTCAAAGTCCTAATCCCAATGGGATGATATTAGGAGAGCCCTTTGTGAGGTAATTTGGTGTGGATGAGGCCATGATGATGGCATCCTCATCCTGAGATTAGTTAGTGTTTTTATAAGAACAAACACCACAATTCCATCTTTCTTTTTCCCTCTGAGCTCAGGGGCACACTGAAGAGATCATGAAGAGCACATAACAATATGGCGGCTACTGTAAGCCCAGAAGCGAGCATTCACCAGGAGCCGAGACTGCCAGCACTCTGATCCTGGACTTTGCAGCCCCCAGAACTGTGAGAAATAAATGTTCGCTATTTAAGCCACTTGGTCTACGGTATTTTGTTACAGTCACCCAAGCTGACCAAGACATGCTCCCCTACACAGTACACTCCACTCAGCAACCACAACAACTTATGCATCGAGCCATTTGCTTTAATGTCCCCACTGACTTCCCATCACACTTGAACATAAGCCATCTCTTCCCCATACGAAGACCTTCTGCAATCTAGCTGCCTCTTCCTTTCTAGAATGGTGTCTTAGCCCTCTCCCTCTTGCTTATATTCCAGCCATGTCACCTATTTCAGCCCCTCACAAGCTAAGAGTGTCTTTGCCCAAATCTCTCCTTGCAGCAGCTCTACTTGACCCGAGACCTCCCTGAACACTGTGTCTAAAATCATTCCACAGCCACTTCCCATCGAGTTACCTGTTTGTTTCCTTTATTGCAACACGCAGAACCTGAGACACCTCCTTGTCTGTTTTTCTGTTTATTTTCTATGTTCTGTTTTTGACTGAGAAGAAGAGTCTGGCCTGTTTTGCTCACCGCTCTGCCCCTGGTACTTTGTCTACGCCTGGGTCAGCCCTGCTCGGTGATGATTGATTACTGAGTGACTAGACACGCCCAGCACTGGCTAGACAAGGCCACAATCAGTGTTTTCATGCAGTCGTCTCCAAAATGGTTTCTTGCAGCAATTAGTAGGGAATTGCCTATGATTTCCAGGATTTTGACATACCTGGGGTGGGTTCATTCATAATTAGTTTCTTTGAAGTAGCAGTGAGTCAGAGAGTGGATGACATCATGCTCCAAGTCCACATCGAAGTGTTCATGGATGAAGGCAAGTGCAGCAAAATCTCATGCAGCTTTGAGCTGGAAGGGGCGGGAAGCGGGGACATGACGGGATGTGAGATGTGGACAGCGTCTCGTGGGGTCTGCACTCCCGCCCACTTCAGCCCTGACACCCTGAAAAACTGTGCTCAGGGTTGCCCACCTTGAAAACATGCTTAACCTCACCTGCCTCCTCCCATCGTGCATTGGGAAGATGGATGGGGTTTCCAAGGCACCCCATCAGGAAGCAAAGTGCTTTTAGGAGAGCACTCTCAGAGGGAATCTGGAACTTTCTCCAGCTTAGAAAGAGCACCAGGCTTGGAATCAGAAGTTTGCATTGGAGCTCAGGGACTCTGTGACTTTGGATAAGATGTTTAGTTGCTCTCCTAAATACAGTCAAGGTTGTTCTAAAAGTAGGAATTGGAATGTTTCTGTAAAACTGTAAGGCCCAGTGTGCTGGAGATTGTTATTATAAATAGCACGAAGATCCCATTCCCTGGAATTGGAGGGAATGACAGAATATTAGGAACTGTTAATTCAAACCCTTTTACTTGGGGTGTGTGTGTGTTTTGTAACTTAAACATGTTATAAGAGTCCTGCTTTTGGTTGTTCCCATCCACGAGAGGTGAGAACACAAATGCACATGTGAAAAGCTAACACTCAAGTGAAGGATCAAATGAATCCTTTGAACAAAATGCTGTCAGAGTTAGAGACGGTGGCCACGGGTACTGTGATGCCTTCTAACCAGTTTTCTTGCACACAATACACCCTATACAGTGGCCTCAAGACACACAGACCAACAAGAGGTAGTACAGACAAGTGGTTAGGGAGGCAGGGTCTGGAGCCTGACTTCTTGGGTTCAAACCTCCAGTGTACTTCCTAAGGAGCAGTTCTCCTGGCTCTTGGGAAATCCCAAGTCTTAGGGTTGTTCTGAAGATTACCTGAATTCTTATAGTTAAAATACTCAGCATCCATAAAGATACTCTGTGTGTATTCTGATCCAACCACTGTTCTCCACATTCTTTCAAGGAGTCTCGCTTCCTACCAAACAGAATGATTCGCTTCTCTGGAGACTCTTTTGCCCTCATGGTTTGACTCCATTTCCCAGACTTGCAAGTACTTTCCTTTTTCTTTGAGCCTCTAACAGAATTTGTCACGGTCCTTTGGCCGAGTCCACTCTGGTTTTGATGGTCTCAATATCCTTCACTGTTTATGGACATTAAGGCTCATATATTTGACTTGCACATTTTGCAATGTCCCAAACAGGCCAGTTCCAACAGGCAATGTCCCAAACAGTAAACCTTTGCTGAATAAATGGTGTGGTCAGAAATTGCATCACAAAAGTGAGAGTTTAACTGTGTCCTGAAGGAAAACCAGGCTTTTGAAATTATTATTATTATTAGGTGAGTGTGGTGATTCATGTCTGCAATCCAAGCTACTTATGAGGCTAAGGAAGGAGGATTACAAATTCAAGACCAGGCTGGTCAATTTAGCAAGATCTTGTCTCAAAATAAAATGTCAAAAGGAGCTGAGAATTTGTCTCTCCATGTGAGACCCTGGCTTCAGTCGTCAGTGCCACCAAAAATATGGATTTGATTGCAGTATACTGATTGAGAGCACACATCAGATAGCTAACCTCCTTGAGTTAATCCCAAGTCTAATATTTACTAACTTTATAATACATGGCAAATAACCTCTCTGTCCCTCAGTTTTCTTACCCACTGAATAGGGATAATAAAAGTCCTCACAGCACTGTATGGTGAAAATAATCGTATGAATTTAATGGTATCCTTAGCATTTAGTAAGTACTCAATGAACAACAGCTACAAGTAATAAAGCTTCTTCCATGAAATCCAGCCTTCAGTAAGAAGTGGAAGAGTTCCTTCACTCCCTGCAGTGAAATTACCCCCATAGACAGAACCACTACTACTGCATCAGTGACTACATTTCTAGAGGTCCTATGAATATAAATTATATTAAGTTACAATGACACCACATACACTACTCTGCAGACTGCTTTTTCCACACATCCATACACTAACTTACCTGTCTGTACCAATATGCAGGACCTGCCCAGCACTTCAGTTTATGGAGCCGTCATAACCAACTGACTTAGTAACAGAGTGGTGGCCGTTAGGTTTTTCCAGCTCTTCACCCTTATCTACACGGTGCAGGGACATCTCAGATGGGCAACGTCACACACTGTGATTGCTGCCCTGAGTCCACAGCTCTGAAACTATTCATCCTGACATGCAAAGACCTCATCACAATCCTTGGGCCTTCCAGGTTGTAACCACTGGTCCTTATATGGTCCTCTAACATCTTGTTTCTCAGTGTTTGATAATTAATGAACACGGAATCAGTTTTAAAGTTTCATAATTAATTCTTTGTTGCTCTGTGGAAAGATAGTAACAATTATCCTCAAAGCAAAGGCGTTAACTAGACAAAGAATAGTGGGAAGAACTACCCTGTTAGGGAAGCAGTCAGAGCGCCATGAGAGGTGGTCATAAAGAAGCTTAGGGTCCATGCAAAAAGCCACCTTAGTCACTATCTTCATCACTGAGATACAATATCCAATACCCACAAGTTAAAGAAGAAAAGTGCATGATTTTCAAAGGATTCAGTCCATCCTTGGCTGGCTCCAAGGTAGAAATGGCATGGTGGAAGAGTCTAGTGGGGGAAAGCTGCTCACATCACGGTGGCCAGAAAGCAGAGAGAAAATAAAGGAACTCTGACCTCCCTGGTCAGTGCCCCCAGTGACCTAACCTGGGCCCACTCCCAACAGCATACTCAGATGTTGAATTCATCAGTGGCTTACTCCACTGATGAATAGAGCACCCCCCATGATCCAAATATCTTCCAAAAGTCTGGTCACAGTGTGCATGAGGATTTGGGGGATCATCTATATCTAAACCATAACAAGATCCCAGACTAATTTGAGAAGATCTTTACTGAAGTTATGGTTCAGAAAGAAAGTTTTAAGACTGAGGAGCAGAGCTAAGTTGCTGGGATCTCACACTTGGCCGTAGAATAGATCATGGAACCATTACCATACGTGCATCACGGCACAAAGCTCACTTTCCAGACCCAGCCATTGATCCTGTTTAATCCCAACACCACCACCAAGGAACCAGAAGAGTAATCTCATCACAGGCTAAAAGGAAGGAGGCTGAAATTAATTGGCAAACAATGCTATTGCCCATCTCTTTTCCAATCTAAAATCTTGCTTCTCAGAAAACCTCTTGGCAACAAATAGAGAAGGGTCAAATGACGTTGCTAAAGTCAGAGTCAACTGAAAGTGCTGGGCTGAAGATGGGGGTTGAATAGACTCAGAACCAGCCTGGTTCAGTGGGTCGAATCTAATTGTAATATTGGCTCCAGATTGAGTGGACTGAGGTGGAAGAAATTTTGAAATAGATGAAAACCTGTCCAAAAATATTTTCATATCAGCTCCTCTCTCTTTCACCTTATTCTCTAGAGCTTATGTGCAGTTCATTTAGGCTTTAATAGGTTCTAAATTCCAGAAGTTTCTGCAGGTGAAATACAATGACAAGAATGCTCCTAAGAGGAATGATAGTGAATTGTTTAATAATAGTTTTATGTGCCAATGCTTTCCACACATGAGCTCATTGGTCCTTCCATTAAGCCCATAAGCAGCCATTTTCACTGTTTACTTTGGACAAAAGAAGAAATTGAGCCACACAAAGGTTAAATAAGTTGCCCCAAGTTTACTCAGGATTAGAAGCCAGCGGTAAGATTCCAAAGACAGGTGCCATTGCTAGGGCAATTGGTAGTAGAAATGTTCTAGAACATTCTTATCCCCCAACCTACAACCCCTAACTATCCTAACTTGCCACTTTAATAACTTCTGTATTCTAATAAAACTTTCCAGCTCTACCCAGGCCCCATTAATTTTAGCAAGGCTTCAATCCAGAGAAAGGGCATCACAGGGTAAGCACATGGGCCAAGCAGTTCCTTTAATAGGCTTAACCTGAAAACTTGACATAAAAATCAGTCATGCTGTCACCTGGTTGAGGACCTGCTTTGTTTCTGCAAACTACTCTGCCTACTTTGTCACTCATACTCCCTTGATGTTTGTTGTTTCCATTTTATAAAAACTCAGAACATGTTTGCAATTTCCCCATGAAGAAATCTCCCTCCCTGGTACCTTTCTCTCCTCCAGGTACAGGCAAGTTTTGAAACACACACCCACATTCCTGTGCGTTTAAACGCAGTGAATACTCACCTCAGGCTGAACAGAATGGCTTATCCAAGTGGAGTCCACAGTGATGATGGTTCTTGAGCGTTTGTCGTAACTTTTGTCTGAGACCCACAGAACACTTTGTTAACATTCCTCAAACCTCACAAGGCTTCTGTGAGGCGGGCAAGGGGAAGGTGCAAAGATGAAAACTGCCAAGATACCAAAGCTGTGGTATAAGTCAGAAGTGATGCTTCCACTTGACGTTTTCTGAGTTCATCTTTTCAATGCAAAATCAATGATTAGGTGCAATGATCAGAGAACCTGAGCACTGGAGAGCGATCTGGCTTCTCTGTAGCCTTTCTTCTCAGGTTGAAGGCCTCAGCTTGCATTCCTGTGAAATGTATGCCTAGACTGGATCCTATCTCTAGACTGGATCATCTCTCTAGACTGGATCTCACCCCTAGACTGGATCCTATCCTTAAACTGGGTCCTATCTCTACGTGGAAGAGCAATGAAACTCTCTATAGAGAGCCAAAGAATCAAATAATCAAGGGGGCTGAGGGTAGGGCTTAGTCACTGTTGTTTTGGAGGAGAAAGCAGATCTCACCCTTAGGTGGATCCTTCTTCTAGACTAAATCCCACCCCTAGACTAGATCCTACTCCTAGACTGGATCCTACCCTTAACCTGTAGGAGAAGCGTTTCCTTGGAGGCTGGAATCACTATCCACCCACTTCCTTCGGAGAGGAAAAGGACCAGCTTGTTCCCAGGATTGAGAGGAGAGACAGTAAGGAAGGACTCCATGTAGATTAAAAAGACTTCAACTCATCATTAGCCCAAGCCGATTTGTTTCAGAAGGAGCATCCCTAATCCCTCAGTCTAAAATGTTCCAAATGCTGAATTTTGGGGATGCCAATGTGACACCATTTTGGAAACTTCTATACATGATCCCTTGTGAAGGTTATGTCAAAATTTGATAATAAATATAAGAAAAAGATCGCTTAGAAGCAGCAGCAGCAGAAATGATAGTGATGGCCAAGAACCACATGAGTAGGGTAACACCTTTGCTCTATGATGGTTCGATTAACCCAATGTTGCTTTCATATTCAAAATCACTGAAAGTACTGTATCAAATTACTGCGTCTGATGATATAGCCAATTCTATTGAAGATAACAAGACACAACACAGGAACTATGGTAAAACTCCTTGTACAACAGTCTTATATGTCTTTTTTGTTTCATGTGTTTATAGGAATACGTTTTGTTTTGTCTTGCATTGTTTTATTTCTCCCTCTAATGTAGAAAGGATAGAAATACATGTTAAGACTCATGCATATGTAGAACCTATAAACAGTTTATGAGAACTGATCTTATGACACATGACGAAATGAACAGATACTTTGAAGAAAAAGAGACACTACATTACTCAGTGCTGATCCTGGAGGGTCATAATGTGAACCCAGCAATAGTATTATTCTTTGTTCAGAGTGATATTAGCCTGAATGGGTTTGTTCAATCTCATAATTGAAGATATGGATAACTGCATGTATGTTTAAGTGTCTAGGATTGATAGCCATATTTCTAAGTTTTTGTTGGATAGTTGAACAGAACTGGTTGCAGTCTCACTGTTTGAATCCCCACTTTTTATATGCTCCACTTTAGTATCTTGAATAACTATTTGTAGGAGGACAATCTATGATCATCAATTAATGATTTCTTACTGTTTATTTTGTTCTTTGAAAGTATGCATTATTTCTACCTGTTTTCTGTTTAGCCTTTCTTTAAATAAAATTTTAAAAAACCAAATTATCTTCAGGATATCTGCATAGGTATACTATTAGTCACTTCTTATCACTGGAACATAGTATTTAACATTCACAATTTAAGAGAAAGGTTTATTTTGGCTCACAGTTTTAGTTCATGGTTGGCTCCAAGGCAGAAAAGAATGGTGGAAGGTGCTCTGGGTGGAGAAAAGCTTTTCAAGCCAGGAGAGAGAGAGAGAGAGAGAGAGAGAGGGAGAGAGAGAGAGAGAGAGAGAGAGAGAGGAGAGTGATGCAGAGAGACAGAGAGACAGAGAACTGGGAATAAGAACACATCTTCCAGACCATGCAACCAGTGATCTGCCTCCAATCAGGCCTCACCTTCTAACAGCATGTTAGCTCTGAACTCATCAGTGATCACTGGACTAACCCTGCAATGAGCATAAGGCTCCTAGGATCCAATTACATGAAATTTTCGAAGGATATTTTAAATACAAACCATGAAAGTATCTGTGAAACACAAATGAATTTTGTCCCTTTCACAAACTCATTGTGTATATGCAAATATTCCCAAATAAAAGTCCAAACTTTGAAAACTTTTGGTAATGAACATTTCTGGCCCTGAGCATTTTGGATAAGGGATATTCAACCCTAATGTAATATCTTGACTTATCCCAGACAGAACCTCCTATGTGGTTGTCCCAACTCTGTTTCCTATGTAACCCATGTTAGCTTAGGCAAGAGGGAGGGGCAGCCTGAGAGTTCCTGGGGGGGTTAGGGCTCTCTCGCCATGGGACTCCTGTGCACAGAGATGGAAGGCTGAAATATTGAGAGTGGCACCTCAGTAAAGCAGGAGAGATGATGCCCATTACAAACTTGGACCCAAGATCATGGAGGTCAGGGTTTTATGGTGAAAGGCATTAGAATCTAGAAAACCAGGTAAGTATCCAACATGAGAATCAAGGTCAAGGTTAGGGCAGAGGCTAGGAATGCAACACAAGGTCGAATTTCCTAAATAGACCACTGGAACAGGTCTACGAGAAATAGCCCAAACTTCTTTCATATGGAAAAGCAATGTGCCCACCCCATAGAGAGCCAAAGAATCATATAATCAAGAGGGCTTGGGGTAAGTGGGGCTTTACCACTGATGCTTAGGGAGAATTCTTGAATTTGTTCCATTCAGTCTTCCATTGTAGACATAAAGGACTTTTCCTTCCATGGCATTACCTTGCCAAGTGCCCAAACACTGTGAAATATTCCACTTTGGGCTGCCTCTATGCGAGGTAAGTCCAGCTGTGACGTAGCCAAGGCAGGTGGAAAGGAGAGTTCTCAGGCTTGCTAAATATTCAGTGAGAAAATTGCCCACAGCTGTCCTAGGACGCCCTCAACCCAATTCAAAGGGTAAAGCACAGCACCACCGCTGGGCGTGAGGGGCCTGAGGTCCTATGAATGGATCAAGGATGGTCTCTGGACACTGAATGTGCCCCGGAATCCTATCCATCATCAATTTTTCTTTCCCTCTAGCTCAGTCTGATTCCTGGAGCTCTAAGTATGTGGCTGATAAGGAATTCTCTTGCCAACTGTTTTGTCTTTTCATCTTCTGAGTGGACTTAAATTTGAAATTTAGAAGTTAGGGAAAGTCATTTCCTGGGCTGTTTTCATTTCTAACCCTCTTTCCCAGAGCCAGTCAGCCCCCAGGAGCCCAGCTACTGTAAAGGAAGTAGGGAGAGACACAGGGAGGCACCGAGGAGACAGAAAATCTCAGGGTTGCAGGAAAGCACTGGCTTGATACAATGGGAGGATGGTAAGGGCTTCCTTCTCATCCATCTAAGTCCTGAGCAGGGCTGCCAACAGAGTTAGGCAGTCATCTTGCTGGGGTGGAGACACTTTCCAGGCAGCTCTTGGCAGGCCCACTGGGCTTCTGTAGAGTGTCCCAGGGTGACCACAGGGGTGAGAGTGCCTCTAATCAAACACAGCTAACAGAGTAGAGTTACAGAGAGATCTGGGTGCAGTGGTTACCTCATAGGACCTGGGGACCTACAAGGAAGGAAGGAGGAGGCTGGAGAATTTCTCCAAGCCTGAAGATATTCTCTTCCAGCAGAGGGGCACAAACAGCCACCAGAGCAAGCAGAGGGTGTAAGGAACTGAGGTTCCAGCCCAAGACGACACGTAGGGCTCTGGGTTAAGGATGGCACAGCCTGGGAGAACCAGGATTCCTCCAGAATGGGACCAAAATTGCTGCTTCTGCTTTTTATGACATTGAGGATAGAGAGAAGTGGATTGTGCCATGACTCTATCTAGTAATTTCCCAAGTTCTAAGTTCAAAGATGAAGTATTAAGTTTGTACAGGAAGGTTCTTCTATTTAAAGAACACTGTGGTTTACATAATTCTAATGCTTAGACTTTATCTGTAGGCAGAAAAACAATGGATTCCTTCAAAGTATAATCATCTGGAATTGCTTTTGTATAAAACGAAGCATCTACACAGACTCTGGTTCTGGTCCAAATTAACTGAATTGGTTAAAGTGGGTTAAGTACAAGATGCTGGAGTGAACGGGATTCTTGTGAAACACACCTGGCTTCTGTCTGGATCCTACCTCAAACTTACGTCTCAGGCAGCTGTGAATGGCAGACCATTCTGATTTATGTCAAACCCACGATTCCAAGTGCCTGAAGATCCATGCTGTTGGTGGTAACACATGCTCAAGTGCGCACACACACACACATACACACATTCACATACATTTACACAAACTGGCTGAAGCAGTCAAGATCCACAGCCCACCAAGGCACTAATAAGGGGTGCGTGTGAAGATAAAACGGGCCCACGTGCTGTGGGACAGCGTTCCACGGCACCACGGTCTCACATCTCCCTGTTCAGGTTGACTCACTTCCAATTCTGAGAGATGTCCTTTGTGTAAACGCAGGACATACTCATTTTGGGGTGAGCGGAAATGTCCCCAGCTTCTGATGGTAGCGGATACATCTGAAAAATGGAATCGAATCAATTCTGCTCCCGAGAGGGACAGGTGGAGGGCTCCCATTTCCTGCCAATTCAGTTGGAAACAATGAGGAAAGAGAAAAAAAAAAAAAAAAAAAGGAGCCCTCCCTCCTCGTTCTGGCCTTACACATGAACTCCTGATAAGATCCTGGAAAACAAGCAGCATTCAACAGCCATTTGCCCTCTTCAGCTGAGAAAATAGCACGAGCCAGAACTAGGAACCGGGGCCACCTCTATTGTCAGAGTGGCCAGGCGGACTCATTGTCGCCAAATGGCAGAGCCCGAAATGACTGAGATAAGGGATCTAATAACATTTTCACATGAACCCTGCATTCTTACGTCTTCTATAGGAGAGGATATCCCCGCAGGAAGGAGAAAGGTGGGGCCCGGCTGTGGCCGATGGCAGCCCCGGGCTGCATTGTCCAGGCCTTTGTGGGGACTCAGGAAGAGGGGACGGAAGTTTCGACAGGAAAACAGAGAAAAGTTCAAACGTAAACAGCATCCAAAAAAAATTTACCAATAGCAAACTAGATTTCCTCTTCGGGCCTTCCCTGCTTTCCACACATCCCAGGGCTGGCAGATTTTAATCTTGGACTCTGTTCACCTTGGTAACCTCCAGCGGGGGTGATGATGCTGTTTCCCTCCTTAGTAAGTCAAGAGGATGTGTTTTCTATGGCAATGGAGACAAAAACAACCTGTTTCCAGAGACTGCATCCTGGCCTGGCCGGGGCCTGCGCTGTCTTTTCCACTGGTCACTTCTGGGGAGGGTATGAACTTCCCTGAAGGCCCGTGTGGGACAGGGTGGGCCTCTTTCGGGAGACACAGAACAAAGCATGGCTTCCCATCACAGAGCAAGGCTTTGCCTGGATGCCCTTGCTTGGGCCTGAGATGCGCCTTGAGAATCTCACTCCTAAGGGGCCGGGGCCAGAGCTGTACCCCACTCACAGTGCCCCCGGGTAACTAGAGAGGGCTGGAATTGCCCTCCCCAGCCCAGCTGACTTTTGCCACCCTCCAGGGCTCAGAAGTTGCAGGAGGGTCTCTACTGCCTGTCTTGCTTTCAAGGCTAGGAAAACCATGACTCTTTTTTTTTTTTTTTTTTAATTTTATTTAAGGAGAAAAGAAAAAAAAAAGCAGGGAAAGGGTACAAGTTATACAGATTTACAGAAAAAAAATGAACAGTAGGAAATCACTAGTTAATGGATTACATATTGTCATCTTAGAAATAATTGTTCAAGTCACAAAATTAAAGCTTGTAAAGTGGACATTCCATCAATGATACTGCAAACAGTTCTGTTCATTGATCCAATAAAACTCTGTGATATCATTTTCTATCTTATACACTTAAATATACATGCAGTTATATAGTTTAGAGCACTTTCTTTTCCTCTCTTTTGTACCATGACTATTACACATTTTGGGTTTCATTGCTCCCACGGTTCTTACTACTTTTTTGGAAGAGAGTAAAACCAAATGTGACATAACAGAACAGAATCGGTCAAGTCAAAAGGGTGGACATAATAGATAATGTAAAAACATAATACAGGTGATCAACAATGGTTACCATAATGTCTCCCGCTATCTCTAATAGAATTGCCTATATCATTAGTTATAATACAATTGAACAAAACAGTAAAGAATAAAACCGACAAAACCAAAACATTGGAGACATTGTAGGTCTTCAAAAGTAGCTAAAAGTCAACAAGAATGGGCGTCATAATGAATCTCATTATCTTCACAGCTGATGCCTAAACTTTCGAACCTGATACTATCCAGCAAAACAGAATAGGGGAACATCAGTTAAAAACCAGATGGTGAGAGTAATACAGGGCTTTAAATCAAGGTAATGAAAAGTCAAAATGGGTTACTATAATATATCCTGCTATTTTTTTCCTTTAATTAAAAGGATAAAGATAAAAAAGTAAATAATGGAGTGGAGATTGAGATAAAAGAGGGCATAACAACGAAACAGCGCAGATCAAAACATAACCATTTAAGCAGAATAGTGTTTCACCACCAGATAATCCTAACCTAAAAGTAGTTACCATATTGTTTCTTTCTTTGAAATCCTTGAGTACAACATCGTATACTGTAGCATTAAGTATATCAAAACAATGTAAAACCATTCAAGAGAATGACAGCATTACAGAGTATTTAGAATCGACTAACAGAAAATGAACAATGGTTTCTGTATAATCTCCTTGTCTTTAAAAGGTTTTTGCTTATACTATCGTACATAATAAAATCCAATAAGATACAGCCTATTTAGACCATTGGAGACAGAAGGACAAAAGCTAGATGAGACTTCAAAACAAGATGATACTAAATCAGTATTACCTATTAAGATGTCATTTTCTCCAAAATAGCTGTTCCTATCATCCAATCTTCTCTGCCTCATTTCTGTTAAGCTCTTTTTCTGTCAGTAGCTGTCAGTTTGTCTTCTTCATTTTGTTCTCTGCTCCATTTGTTGTGGCCTCCCTGCCACTATTTCTGGGTTCTTTGTATTTTTCTTTTTTTAGAATATCCTGCAATACTTTCTGTAGAGTTGAATTGGTGGTTGCAAATTCCCCCAGTTCCTCTTTATCCTGGAAGCACCTTGTTTTTCCATCAATTTCCAGGGACAGTTGTGCAGGATATCTCAATCTTGGCTGGAGATTATTATCTTTCAATGCTTGAATTATTTCCCCCCACGCTCTTCGTGATTTGATGGTTTGTGCAGAGAAATCTGCTGTAATTCTGATGGGTGTTCCCTTGTAAGTGGTCTGTTTCTTGTCTCTTACAGCTTTTAATATTCTGTTCTTGTATTGAATTTCTGGAATTTTTATTATTATATGCCTGGGTGTTGCTCTGTTTGGGTTGTAGGTAGCTGGGGTACTGTATGCCTCATACATCTGAGTATCTTTACCTTTTGCTAAATTAGGAAAATTCTCTTGGATTATTTCTGTGAGTAGCTTTTGTAGTTCACTTGTTTGCATCCCTACTTCTTCTTTTATGTTCTTAATCCTTAAGTTATGGATCCTCTTATCATCTTCTTGTCTTTGTATTATTGCTGTTTGTTTCTTTGTTATTTTTAAGAAGTTTTTCATTTCATTCTCCCATATTACAAGTCTGCCCTCCAGTTCAGATAGTCTGTCCTTAGTTTCTTTCAAGCTGTTATGCCAGTCTTCGATAGACTTCTTAGTATCTTGGTAGTCCCTTTGAACCTGCTTCACGTATTCTATGCTTTCTCTGTTTTCTCCATCAAACAATTCTCCCCTTTTTTTCTGTTCTTCCATTCCACCACCTGTTTTTTCTTGGGTGGTGCTTAGCATTTCTCTAACTATTCTGCATACTTCTAGCTTCAGGTCGTTGATAACTTCATTCCTGAATTGGTCTATGAGGCTCTCTATATGGTGCCTTATGTGTATTGGTGCGGTGTCTGCTATTGCCTGTTTCTCAGAATTGGGGGCCGAGGAGCCTTTCTTGTTGCTGCCTCTTCCCATGCTGCCTCTTCTTCTCTGTTCCTTATATATGCAAGCTTATATAAGAGGCCCAGCTTCTCTCCCAGTCAGCCACAGCCTGATCGAATTGCGCCAGTTAGGTGTTCCCGCTCACCGCTGCGCACCAGGGAGTTACGGACCAGGCAGCCTACGCGTCTCCCCTCCCGGCCACTGTCAGGCTCTGGGATCTGGGTTGGGACAGTCTACCAGGTCCCCCGGCAGCGTCACGCAGGCCAGGCACTTTTCACTAATCCCGCCCGAGAGGGGGATGTGTGGCTGGAGTCGCCACCGCGCCCTGCTCCCGCAGGACTGCTCGGGCCCAGAAAGTCCTCTGCTGGAGTCAAACTGTGGTAGAGTGTCAGTTTCTCTCACTCACCTCACCACAAGTCAGTGCACGCCTCCCTGCCGTTCGCAGATTGCCGTTCTCAGAGCTTCTGCGCGTCTCTCCCCTTGCCGAGCCGCTGTAGAGGCAGCCAGCCGCTGCGCGGCGGGAAACCCAAATCGCGGCTTACAATGGCGCGGGGGTCCAGCCTCCACACCGAGGCTTTTCTGTTCCTGTTTTAGCACCAGGACTGCATTCCAAGTTGGCTTCTCTCAGCCCAGTTTGTTCCTGAGTCAGCAGAGCATATCTCCACCTGCTTATGTCTCCTTAGTCCGCACCATTCCTGGCTTCTGAGCCAAGTCTTTCAGAGAGCCGCCGGTAGTTGCTGTTATCTGTCTGCCATGTTCTCCCGGAAAAAAAACCATGACTCTTAACAGGAGAGATGGGAGCCAGCCCCAAATCTGAGAAGCAAAAGGGCTGCGCTGAGAAACTCAGAGAGCAGTTTTGGGTGATTCCCTCCTCTTTGGCTTCCTCTTTGTGTGCTAAGATAAAATGATGCCGTCTGGGGAACCACAAAGAGGGTGAACCAAACAATGATTAAAAAAATTTTGTGCCTAGCTTTCCTGCCATGAGACCTGAAGAATAAAGCTTTCACAGGGCAATGCCCAGAATGTGAGGGGTTTCTCTCCTCTTGTCCTGCTGATGGAGAGCCTCAAAATTGTAGCTAAGACCTGCAGAAGCCACATGCAGGCTGGCTCTAAGGGGGCCTGCCAGTCCCTGAAAGGCCTCACTAGTCCTCAGGTGGGGCCAGTCACACATTTCAGGAGCAAACAGTTGCCTCGATCAGACAGACTTCCTGGACGCTGCCTTTATGGGAAACTAAAACACTTTCTCCCTTTTCAAAATTGCTCTTAAGCCCAACTAGCCTTTCACAGTTTGTCAAAGAGAGTGGAGAGTGGACTGCTCTAGCTTTTGAGAGGATATCTTTTTCTGAATTGCTTTTTCCAGAACAAATGACTTCCATTATGTTCAACCAGGGACCATTCTTCACTTAAGTATGTAAAGCAAAATGTAGCTTGTTCTCCGGATGTGTTACAACAGAAAGCTTTTGTGCTGGCTGCCGCAGACCGGTGATAGAAGCTGGTTGTACAAAAGCCCAGGTACTACTAAGAGGGTGACCTTGCGCTCCGACACTGGTTGAAAGTACAGTTTAAGACAGACTCAGCGAGCTCTGCTATAATAAGGGAGACTTGCGTTTCAGGAAACCAGAGGCGAAGAGTGCGTTCATGCAACACGCGTGTGTTCAACAAGTGTTGCTTTTGTCCCCCCAGACGTGCAAATACCTGTTCATTTATACAAGGGCACACATTAAAGACAATCAGGATGCTTTTCTATGCGTTTAACAGCAAGGCAATGGCCCTAAGTAATCAGAAGGACTTTGTCTATTTTGCTGGGTGTCCCCTACTCCTGTTTCACATATTGACCCTCAAGCCGCTTGGTGCGTGTTAATACCTGAGAACCAGCTCGGGGCAGCCTTGAGTACAATGATGGGCTAAAGGCTAGACCCAGTCCAGAAGCCTGTTCCTGTGACTTGGGAGCTATTCCAAGAGAGATGCATCTTTGAATACCAAGATGACCTGAGCCTGAAGTCCTTCAGAGACCCCAGAGATCCCTAGTGCCCATGAAAGGGACATTGCACGTGTGAGGAAGAGTCCTCCAAGCAAAGGCTGATGGTTGGATGGCGACGGAGGACGAGGAGTCAGGTGAGAAACTGCCCTGGCACTGTGGGCTCTGCTTTCCGCGTGGTGAGGCAGGACAGTCACTGTGTCTGGGAACCAGGCTGGCAGGTGTCTGGGGACAGGGAGGAGGGCCTCTAAAACAGCCCTGAGCTCCCGCCTCTGTGTCCTGCTACTAAGATTCTGATTCCTTCATTCCCATGGAAAGCTCCGTCCCGTCCCGTCCCCCCCCACCCCCCGCCCGGCCCGGTCCCTGTCCAGGGACTGATCCTGCTCCATGGTGCCCTCCAGGAACATCCAGCCTTGGGCTCTGGGCTGTTTTCTCCTTGCTATGCTCAGTGACACACACATATTTATTCAGCAGCTTTTAGTCAGCACTTAGCACAGCCAGGCACAGTAGCAGGTGCCAGGGACACAGTAGTGACTAAGATACACAGGCCTCTGCCTTCAGAGAGAACACGGCCTGGCCAGGGGACAGAAGGATGCCCAATTGCACTTGACTCACTTCCAAAGTTTCTTCTTAAATTTAAAGATGTTACTTACAAGCTGAAATATAATTTAATATTGTTTACATTTAACAAAGGCCTATTATGGTTCAAGAGTTCTGACTATGTAGTTACAAGTTCACAGGTCTTGAAGAGTGAGCCCACCTGGACCAGATGAAGTTTTCTTGAAGAGCAAAGATGATAGAGACTTGGGCTTTTTATTCACCTCCTGGTATTGCTCATGGGGATGGGCAGGCGGGGTTGCCCTGATTCAGGCACTGTGCTGAGCATTGTACATGAAGTCTCTCATCACCACCCCAGCTCGAGAGGTATTCATTAACTTTGCCCCCATATTACAGATAAGGAAACTAAGACTCAAAAAGGTTAGCACGTCTGAAGGAAACAAAACGGACCTTGCTGTGATTGAATCTGCAACTCATTTGACTTTGTCACACCTAAGTTCAGGAATAGTAAATAAAATATGTAACAACTGCATGATGTGGGCCCCAACCAGAATAGACAGAGAAGGCCCAGAAGCAGAAGCAGGCTCCTAACTCTGGGGGAGGCTGGGGTGACTGTGATGACCAAGTCAGGGGTGGGGTTGGCCAAGATGGCATCTATTTAAGGACCAGTGTGGAGGATTCTGGTATCTTAGCAACCAAACAGCCAGTGGGACGCAGCCCTGCGCAGATGAGACGGAAAAACTCCCTCTCTGTGGCCTGCAGCGTGATGCAGGGACAGATTTGGGTTTGAGACTACGCTGGAGAGTCACCCAACCTCAGCCTGCTTCGCAGAGCGTGACAAAACTTAGCGTGCTCTGGAGTAAGCCGACACGGCGAGTTTGACTTTATACAAACTTTCTTGAGTTACCAAAAGCGTTCTTTCCTGATTCTAGAGCGAAGCACTGCACTCATGTTTTGTTTAGCCCAGTGAGTTCTCATTTGAAATCTTAGTAGGTCAGCCGCATAATAAACCTGATGTCTCTTTCCCTCGCTTCACCTGTTACATTATGAGGCCAGTACATTGATGGCCAGCCCTGTTTTACAGATGATGTAACTGTTACAGAGGGGTTGAGGGAGGGTCCTGGTCACTTTCTGATCACTGGGATGCAATACCTGACACCGACCACTTAAAGGCAAGGGGTTTGTTCTGGCTCATGTTTTTAGTCCACAGTAGGCAGATTCCAAGGCGGGAAGTCGTGATGCAAGGGCCTGGGTGGGGAGGAAAGCTGCTCATGGGGCGATGGGCAGGAAGCAGAGAGAGAAGAGAGGAGCTAGGGAGGGGGACATGTCCTCCCGGCTCAGGCCTCCACCCCGTGACCTGCCTCAGACCAGGCCCCCCTTCCTCCCGGCAAGTCAGCTCTCGAACCCCACAACCCAGTCACCCTCCAGGAGACCTGCCTACGACCACAGGAGGCTCTCAGGTGATGTGCAGATAGGAGCCGTAACACGGAGTAACCAGTCTAAAGTGGTACGGTTAGTTATGAAGAGGCTGAAGCAGGCTGCGTGTGCGACTCAGGCCTGAATTCTGCACTCTGCGGGGCTGAGACAGGATTGCAAGTTCAAGCTCAGCTTGGATCGCTTAGCTGCTTAACAAGACTTTGTCTCAAAGTTTTTTTAAAAAAAATATTTTTAAGGGCTGGATGTAGTTCAGTCAAAAGGCCCTAGAGTCAGTTCCTAGTTCCAGAAAAAAACAAAACAAACAAACAAACAAAACCCCACAGAATTTGAACCAACCAGTTTGGCTCCAGAGAACTAGATCTTAATCATAAAGCCTCTCTGCTTTTCTTTTATGTTTGAATAACTTGCTGAGAGTTAAAAATCAAGAGAGTTAATGTAGACCCCAGATCTCCAGCTTGTCCCAATAAACAATCAGGAATTCTAACAACAACGAACTTGTGCTCCCCACAGCACATGGCAGCTCCTTGGTAGGGACCCGGGGTTCCCTGACAGCGGGGACCCCACGGTCCCCCACTGCCTCCCAGCACTAGGGAGCAGTCCTTGCCACTTAGCATCAGCGTTTGCTGTTGTTTTTCTGACATCCCAGTCTCTCACTCATTTGTGTTACCTCCTGGCCTTTTCCTCCAGGTGCTTTTCCTAAGCCAGGATGTGTACAGGGTCTGAAGTGAGAGGTGTGGGCCCCAAGATCTGACTTTTCTTTCATTCTTAAATGAAGGCAGACCTTACAAGTATGCAGAAGTCCCAGCATCCTGGAACAGAGGCAGGAGGACGGCAAGTTCAAGGCCAGCCTGGGAAATGTAGGAAGACAATGTAGGAAGACAATAAAAAATAGAAAAATGGCTGGGATGTAGCTCAGTGCAGCCTGGGGAAGAGGAGGGGGTGGGGAGAGGGAGAAGAAGTCGGGGGGGGGTGAGAGGGAAGAGGAGGAGGAGGAGGAAGAGGAAGAGGAGGAAGAAGAGGAGGAAGAAGAGGAGGAGGAGGAGGAGGAAGAGGAAGAGGAGGAGGAGGAAGAAGAGGAGGAGGAGGAAAAGAGAAGGAGGAGGAAGAAGAGGGGGAGGAGGAGGAAGAGGAGGAGGAGGAGGAAGAGGAGGAGGAGGAGAAAAAGTCCAGAAGTCCAGGAGCGTCTCTCTTCTCTGGTGTGTTGTTACTAAATACCAGATTAAAAGAGAACAATGAGAGGAGAAATAAAGCAAGGATGAATAAATTTAAAACAAATAGCTGCAGAGAAAATCCTTGATCCCAGCCACATGTAAGACCTAAAATGTCTACCTGGAAACAAAACAATCTGATTACTAAAGAAAATTCCTCACAATTGTAAATACTTTCCTGCAAAAGTCCAATATTACACAAAATATTACTGTCAGCCAATACGATTGTCATCAAGCTGCCTCTAAGGAAGTTTTGCATTCAGATGCAAACCATCACTCCCATTCTGCCTTTTTTCGGGGACCTGCATTTTCCCCATGATGCCCCTGTGGGAAACATTTGGGGACCCCTTTAAAATGAGTTTATGGGTCATTTAGGAAAAGACTTTCATATGTTTTTATATTCACATTGAATTGTGGATCCAAAATGGCGACACCCACTTTTTCTACCATTGTCCAAACAGTATCCCTGCTACAAAACCGAATCCCTCAAAGGATGAATATTTGTTTATACTGAGAAAATAGTTAGCAACAATCTCAGAAGGCAACAATCTTTAGTGTATGTTGAAATAACACAACCTTCTGAAGAGTCTCTTTGGAGGGGTCACTATGTATTTGGATGGTTTGATTTTTTTTGTTGTTGTTAAGGAAATCTAAAAAGATAATAACAAACATATAATTCTATTCTTTAAAGAATTATGTGTGCAAGTGGAAAGTGTATATGCTGAAATACAGATGATAGGTATCTCTGGGTAGTAAGTTCCGCAGAATTTTTTGTTTGCTTCGTCAATATTCGTTCAGCAAGAATTCAGTGCTTACTGGCGCTGCGTTAAGTGTTAGGAAAACAGTGTAAGTATTTCTTTACTGCTCTGTATTATAATGGGAATATGTAGTTTTGCAATTATAAAAATTAAGCTGTCTTCATTCTTAAAATCAGCTTATCTGTCTGTTTAGACTTTTTTAAAAAACAGGGCTATAGTGTATACCTCTGAAAACCAACCTATTGATTGGGGTGACTAGTTTTTTAGGAAAGCACGTCATTATGGTTTAGGTGACACAGCCAAATGAAATCCCATATAAATAGCGCTTCACACATCAGGTAAACTGGAAAACAGTGGTAAAAGCCGGATGCAATGATTCACGGTATAAGATCCACACCTGCGGTGACTGTGTGACTTTGAACAGAACCTTGGGCCACTTGAGGCTGTCACAGAATCCCGCAACCTGGGTAAACTGATAAGCAGTTGACATTATTTTTCACAGTTCTGCAAGCTGGGGAGTCCAATTTTAATGTGCAAGCATCAAGAGAGACAGAGACAGAGAAGAGAGAGAGACAGAGAAGGAGGGAGAGAGAGAAGAAACCCATTCTTTTATCAGGAACCCACTCCTGCAATACGAATGCTATTCCTGGGACAGTACCCTGGATCAATTACCAATTACCGTATCAGGGCCCTCACAGTCCACCCACTGCTTAAAGGTCCCACTTCTCAGCACTACTGCACACGAACCTGGAGGGACATACTCAGCAGACTCCTTCTCCTAAAAATCAAGGAATTGGACTACATGGTCCCTGACACTTAAAGGGAAACCATTCCCTGAAATTATGTCACAAAGTCTATGTCACAAAGTCTAAAGTGCTGAAAAAAAAATAATAATATATATATAGACCTTAAGCAAAGAGTCATGCAAATTGTTAATAGGAAATTACTTTTAAAAAATTCAGCTGAGGTGTTTTTTGTTTCCTGACAACCACTGGTCCCTGCCCGCTGAATGGGTGGGTTCAGAGAGAGTGGATGCCAGGTAGGGAAGAGAGGTCACCACTCAGCTTTTGGGGGTCAATCTTAAAAGGCAGGGAAAGGCAGGGAAGAAATGTGTGTGTGTGTGTGTGTGTGTGTGTGTGTGTGTTGGTAACTGTCCAGAAGATTGCCTTTACATAGGGAGAGGCAAAGCTGGATCCTGGCTTCCTGCCACACAGGCCATAGCTAAGCTTAGTCCCTAAAGTGACAGAAGGGCGACAGAGGGGAGAGAGGCCGAGGTGTCAGTAGAGGACAGGGCTCTCAAATGGTCCAGGAGGCTGAGGCCCACTTTCTGCATGAAACTCAAAAGAAGTTCTCTTTCTGGGAATCCCACAAACCAAGGAGGCCGGAGACAAAATGGCGGTGGGTGTGTTTCCACTGAGAGGAGCCTGAATTCGCCCTCCATTTCCTCTTGGCTAATGCTGTGGCTTACAGGAGACAAAGAAGTTCCCTGCGACTCCCATCCTCCCAAGATAGCTGGGAAAGCACACTATAAGCTGGTGGGCTGGCGATGGGGCCAAGCAGGTTCAGGTGTGACCTCTTAGCCAAGTCCTGGCCAGTAAAACAGGCCTCCCACACCTCGAGGAAGACGCAGTGATGGCCCCAGGTGGTCCCGAGGGTTTCTGAGGCCAGCAAGGCCTGGGCTGCATGTGTGGTGGGCAGGAGGAGAGGAAGCCGGGCAAGGCCAGTGTCAGAGGTGACACCCAGCTGGGGTCACTGCCCAGTGCCTCAGGGGACCCTGGTCCTGCCACCAGGGCTCCTTCCCTGCAGACACACCCCATCTTGAGGAGGAGGATAAAAGAAAGCACACCGGCAAAGGAAGGAAGCAGAGCTGATAGGAAGTTCCAACTTGGAGCTAGCTGATTATTTAGGGGGAAACCGATTGTTTTAAGCCGGAAGAGGTTGTTACCTTTCAGTAATGAGTTTAAGTTTCTCCCCTGCACCCCCATCCATCCCGCTATCAGGAGGAATGGAAACATACGAATCCAGTCACACACACACACACTTTTTTTCAACTGTCTTTTAAAAGAATCTTCACTGTAGTGTTAATATTCTTACCCTGCTGGGTGAATATGTGACCGTGATCACAGTGTGTCCTATGAAGAGGAAGAGTCCCTGGTGCTCTGAATGCATCGCATCAGGGCACAGAACGTAGATGGGCAGGAAGCCCTCAGGGATGCCCTCTAGAAGAAGCCGATATTAAGGGGCCAGGGGAGGACCCCGTGAGTCCCCAGGAGGAAGGACTTTGCTGATCCAGAAGAGCCAGGTCAACTGGGCTAGGAAAGCCAGGGGTGGTGACAGGTGGAAAACGAGGTCATAGGTGGAGGCCACAGGACACCCTTTGGCTCCTGTTAACCATCACCTAGTTGACTCCACAGTGAATGTGTCTTCCCCATCAGGGTGACAATGAAGCAGTCCAAGATGGTCCAAGGATAAGTGACGATGCCAGGCCTGCAGAAGTGCAGTGGGACCCCACAGCTCGGGGTCACAGCCTAATGCTGATGCCCATTCCTGCCACACATCGCAGCCCTCCTGGCTTTTAGGCGCTCCTGTGCCCAGCCGATCTCCCCAGGGCACCTGAAGGCTGGTCCAAAGCAGGGTCTCCTTCTTTGGAGTTGAGCCATAGGAAAAGGGGTGAGGTGGTGAGAGACAGGAGCACTGTGGGCCACTTCTCACTGGGGACATCCAGGCTTTTCATGGCTCCTGGCCACATGGTGGCATCTATGAGGACTCACCCAGGGGGTCTGATGCCCCCTACAGAGCCAGAGCAGACAGAACAGGTCCTTGTGTATGGAAAAGAGCCCTCTCTGCAGCAAGCACCGTGCCTGGAGCCCTAGCACACGAGCCAAGACTACTAGAAAAATCTTTTGGCACGCCTTTCTGCTCCTGCTCCATCCTCCCCAGTCTTTACAGAGAGCTATTTTCACAAGATAAATCAGATCAGGTCTTGTCCCTGCATAAATCCTTCAGTGGACCCCTATTTTGCTTTTAATAGGCAGTGAAACCCTGCAACCTGACCCCCCCACCTCCCCAGGGGATCTTGCCTCACCCATTGATTCCACTCAATGGACACACTACACTCTCCTGGAGTCTCACCTGCGCCCACCTTGTCTGGAGTCTCTTCCTGAATTTCTGGTGCCGGGTTCCTCCTGTTAGTCATGTCTCAGCTCCAATGTTCCCTCCTCAGGGAGACCAAACCTGAACCAGTCTCTCCAATGGCAGCACTCCCGGACACATTCCAACTCATCAGTCTGTTTATCCCTTTCGTAGCTCTTATTTGATTTGATGTTTTCTTGTGTATTTATTTATGCTTCCTTATTTTCATGCCCTTTGCTAGTATTTAAATTCCTTGAGAACAGAAATTTTTACCTTGAGTAATGCTTATTACAAAGAAGGGACTCAGTACTTGCTCAATTAGCACGTGAATGAATGAATGAATGAATGCATGAATGAATAGCTGTCTTACCAGGAATGAACCACGGTAATAGAATGACTCTAGACTACAGATATTTCCACCATCTGATTGGTACTGGGGTGTTATTGGATAAAGAACAAAATGTAGAAGAGGGTGTGTGTGTGTGTGTGCACATGCGCGCATGTTCTAGAAGGTTGCCTTTACATAGGGAGAGGCAAACCTGGATCCTGCCTCATAGACCATAGCTGACATTAGTCTGTAAAGTGACGGAAGGGTGACAGAGCGCGGAGAGGCTGAGGCCCCAGAAGAGCATCTTCGCCTTCCCCAGCCCACCAGCTCATAGCGTGCTTTCTCAGCCTGGGAGGCTGGAACTTCTTTGTCACCCGTAAGCCACACATCGGCCAAGAGGAAATGGAGGACAATCTCAGGCTCCCCTCGGTGGAAACACACCCACACCATTTTGTCTCTGGTTAGCTTAAAAAAGATTATTTGTCTACAGTCTTGTGACAGAGTACAATCAGGTAATTCTGGAAGAAACAGTGCAGACCCATGAAAAGATGCTGCTTTTGCCAGGAGAACTGAGAAAATTTCAATTGGAAGGACCATTTTTCAAAGCTTTGTCCCCAGGGTGGCACTATGGGGGGATAGCGGAACCTTTAAGAGACAGGGCCTGGAAAGAAGGTTCAGCAGCTGGGGGTGTGCTCTCCAGACTGCAGGCCCTAACCCCTTCTCCTCCTCCTCGGCATCCTTGTCATGAGGGAAGCTGTTGCACTAGGCCATAAGATAGCCCTACGCGGTGACCTGCTGTCTCCTCACAGGTCAAAAGCAAAAGTGTCAACATCCTGGAGCCTTCCACACTTTCAGCCTTTTCCTTCTGTAAGCTGGTTATTTCAGGCATTTTTATGATAATGTCAGAGAGTAGATTAATACAAGTTCAATAGTCAGTAAACACTGGGACATAAAGATGAGCGCTGGGTCCCTGCCTGGGAGCACAGAGCCCGGCAGAGAAGCCAGCCACACAGGATTTACACGCATCAGTGATAAAGTGAGAAGTCTGGGAGAAGCCAGGAGGAAGCCTGCAGAAGAGTTCACAGGAGGATGCCACTCGCTTCCCTGGAAGAAGGTGGGGTGGACTTTCCAGAAGAGCTGTCACCATGTCCTAAAGTGACGAGGATTTGAGCACGCTGAAAAGGTCAGGTTAAGCAAAGGCAGAACTGAAACTGTCAGGCAGAAGGTTTGAATGGCCAAAGTGTGGGTCTGCACGTGTCCATTACTGGACGTGTCCATTACAACATCCTGTAGGAGATTAGAAACGGAGGGCAGATGGCAATTTCGGGACTCCATGGCAAGGGTTGGAGCCATGGAGCATTGGAGATTGCCCAGGTCTAACACAGCAAGCCAGCGAGGAGGACAAGATTCATATCCCAGGGGGGCGAAGACTATGGTCAGGTCTGCGGGACCAGCTTAGAGAGTCAAAGTCAGAACTCTGAGGATGGATCTGTGGGCACGGCTGGGATTTCAAGGGCACACGGAGGAACAGGAATCAGCATAAGACTGGTCAGCAAAACAGGAACTAGAATCTGGAAACTTTCAACTGCCGGAAACCAAATGGAGAGAGATGGATGTGTTCCGAGGACTGCCCGCTTCCCTCATCCTACCCACCCCGCGGCAGTTATGGGTCAAGGTCTGTCTCCCCCTACACAGAAAGGTGCATGAGGACAAGACGTGTGTGTACACAAGAAGTGTGTGTACCTCTTTTTTGCTGTATTCTTTATCCCTAGTCCAGGTCTTTCCGCTTAAGAGAATGAATGTGTGAACCAACAAGGGAGTGTTTTCCAATTATGTAGAGAGGTTGAATCTTGTGGAAAAACAAATAAACAAACAAGCAACCAAAACCTTGGATTTGGCCCCTGGAGGCAAAAAGACACTTGAGAGACCAGTTGTAGGAATGGTGATCACAATACCGGTGTCACGCGGCTGTTAAGAGGACTCATTGAGCTAATATATATATAAGTATGTCCAGGACCCGGATGTAGTTAGAACTCACAGAAAGTGAAATAACTATTACTAGACCCGTTAGCCTTCACTCTCAGAAGCTGTGCTGGTGAACTAATTCTTTGGAGTGGTACTATTTCTAACAGATTCGATTATAATTCTTCCAAAATATGCTACAGACATAGTGCCTTAAAATCCTACAACTTCAAAGCTGGACCTGATGAGATGGTTTGTAACAGAACCCAGGGAAATGAGAGTGGACTGTCCAGGCCAGCTGTGGCTTGGTAGGTTTCTAAAGAACCGGAAGACAGAGTGGAGCCTCCTGTCCTGTTACCGGGATTCACGGAACGAAGGTGACTGCAGTGTCAGAAACGGGGCTCCTGGGTTCTGCTCCTGAATCTCTAACTGTGTCAGTTAGTAAACCTGGATGAGGAAACTGGAGAAGTGGAGTGGTTCACAGATTGCCTCTGTAACTAGGATCAGAAAAGGGGGAAACCTTGCAAGGTGGGTACGAAACATTGGATTAAAAGGTGAAGAAATCAAGTTCCTGTTCTGAATGTGCCATCAAATATCTGTGACTATCACCAAGGCATTTAACCTACATGCATTTCAGTGTTTGCTTTTTTTGTTTGTTTTTGTTTCTGTTTTTTTGTAGAACAGAGAACTATACGAACCTCACAGCCTCCTTAGAAGACTGCAAAGATGGCCACAATCTCTCCCCGCGCTGTATATTTGTTCCCTTTACTACTCAGTTTTGCCTTTCCTCCTATCAAGAGGTAAAATCTGTTTCCTTCCTGTTGAATCTGGGTGAGCCCTGTGACTGCTTTGATTGGCAGGAAGGGGTAAGAGTGACATTATGTTTCAGCATGAGCATTAAGCAGTCCTGCATCTAACCCCGCCAGCTGTGCAGTGATGGTGGTGAGAGCAAGCCTGACCTAGCTTCCTTGAGGGCTATGGTCTTCTGGAGAGAGAGCATCAGTCCGCAGCCAGCGCCAAGCATCACATACTAGAGTCAGGGCATCTTGGATCACCCAACCCCAGTTACAAGAGTGATCCCCAAAGGACCACAAGAGAACTGCTCAGCCAACCCATAGGAAATCGCTGGTCTACACAGCTGGGAGAAATTAGAATGGGTGTGGCTTAATCCACTCCATGATGGCTTGTTATGCAGGAAAAAACATTTGATACAACCTCTTGTATAGTTGATATTCCAGAAACTGATGTTACTGCTCTTAAAAAGGAACCGAGCTGCATGATCTGTTAGCTGCGTGCTTGGGTTTGCTGCAGAGAACATGTTTAGTGACTGTTTCACTCTCATCCCCAATTTGACCCTGAGGGCCTCTCCTTGTGACTTATATTTGTCACTGCCATGGTGTGTAGACCCAACAGAGTTTAAACTGCCAGATTTCCAGGATAAGGAAGTCCATACCTTTCTTCCATAGTTTTAAGATGATAGTCTAGGAAACTAAACTGACAATAGACAGATTAACAAGAGAAAAACCATAACGAATTTATTAGTGTGTGTGCACAAAAGCGATTCAAAGCATGAAAACTCAAAGGGGCCAGGTAGGGGAAATTTAAATACCCTTCTACAAAAGCCAGAGGGAAGCTGAGGGTAGCAGGTAGACAACTTTAGAGGGGGAGTAAATGATTGCTTAAGGAAATGAACGAGCCTTGGGAACAAAGTCTAAGACAAAGGTCCACTGGGCTTTGGGTGTGGTGTTTGGTTGTCAGTCTTTTTCTGACTTAGTTTAATCTGCCTTGATTAGTAATGTTTTAATAAAAGGATCGAAGTCAGTTGTGCTCCTTTTTGGTGGATCTGGTCTTCAGGGAGACAAGGGAACTTCAGGAAAGCCCCTTCCTGCTCTGAGCAAGAGGAAAAGGACCATAGAAAGGGGGTGTTGGCAAGGTCAGCAAGACCTTGAGACTGCTCCTTTAGTTCAATATGTCAAAGTACTGTGCTTGGAGTACCATTTCTGAATCTCTGCAAAATCCTCTTGGAACTTGGAGGACCCTGAACAAGGCAGGAAGTGGCTTTGGTGACTCAGTGGTCATTCTCCTGAGTCACCAAGTTGTCTGTTCCCAGTCTCTTCTGGTTCCGTGGGACATCCCTTCGGTCCATCAGTCAGCACTTGGGTCTCAGTCCCTGTTCCGGAAGTGAGGTAACTGGGAAAGCTCTGACTGGGGAATGGTGGGTGACAAGGCTGAGTGGTTCCACATGGAGGGCGGCTCCCCCTCACTCCCTTCTCTGCAGCTGTCCTGTGACATCTCACACACTCACTTCAAGGCTTCCCCGGAGGTGATCTCACGTAAAAGCACAAAATTTCACAACTGAATTTCCCTGCCTCAGGTTTATTTGTGGAAACAACACGGGAGGACACCAGCCCCATGCAGACCCAGCAGTGACACCAGTGACACCAGCCCTTCTGTCCTCCCACTGACAGACAGGCATTTGCTGTGGAGCCTTCCAGGGGGCCTGGACGCCACCAGGAGCCTGAATGTGAGCCACAGTGGAAGCTGGAGCTGCAGCTTGGGTCTGGGCCCCTGTCTTGGTCTCTGGCTGGCAAAGCCTGAGCCCCTTGGCAATGTGGGTAAAGCGTACTTCCAGAGCCCAGGGATGGAAACAAGTTGATAGAGCCTAGGGCTGACGTGCCTCGGGGTCTCGGGCAATAGCGGGCCTCCACACAAGCACTTCCGGGCCTGGCTTGGTTGGCCTGGCTTGGTTGGCCTGCAGGTTTTTTAGGCCTTTCTTGTACTTGTTGGCAAAACTCTGCTCCTCAGGAACTTGGGATCTAGCCCCAAATGGATTTATGGCTTTGTGATCAGGGTTTCTTGATGTCATTTCTGTGTGGGACTAGTGCACGGCTGACCCTAGACTCAGCCCTGTTTGCTGCAATCAGGCCTCTAAGGTGCTTGGGACGGAAAGGAGAAGGAAGGAATATTTAAGGCCTGGTAGTTCAACCTTAGTAAAACTGCGTGTACAGGAAACTAAGGCCCGAGAAGGCAAGGAACAGGGGTACTCGTGATTCAATTAGATCTGGAATTCAGACCTTTTAGCCCCAAATCTAGAGCTCTTTCCACAGCATTACTGGATGCCCCGCAGGCCCCGTAGCCTCCTTTCTCTGGTCCCTGAACTTGCCCTCACCCGTCCCTGCTCTGTATTTCAGGCAGGGACCACTTTCTTCTTCCGGTGCAATGTTCATACATTACCCAAGGAATCTTCAGATGAATTCCAACCACCAAACGCTAATGGTAAAAACAGTAACGATATACCTTCAAAAGATATTTATCAAGTGCCCGATACATGCCGGGCTCTATCTTGGTCTGGACAAAATCTGAAGAACAAAGACAAGGTATCTACCTGTAGGGAATTTACATTCTTGAGGCAGTCAGAGAGACAATAAACAAACAAAAAAAAATTTTTTTTAAAGATAAATAGATGCTGATATTATAGAAAGTCAGCAGGACAAGAGAACAAGAGACATTACGGTAGCCACTGTTGATTTTACCTACTGTCTGGTTTTTAAAGCCTATAATGCTTTCATTATTCTGTTTTGATCAGTTTTATACTATTTTGTTTTGTATGAATTCATTGTGTGTGAAGATATAGACAACCATTTAGAATAAAACAAGAGACATTATGGTAGCCACTGTAGATCTCCTGTTGTCTTGCTTTGAAATCTGTGTCACTTACATTGTTTTCTTCTGATCTGCTTTGCTCTGTTTTGTTTTACTCTCTTTAAAATAAAAAGAAGAAAGAAAGTCAGCAGGACAATGAGACAGAGGTGAATGGATCAGGGAACATGTCATTAGGAAAGACCTCTGATTCTACGATATTTAAGCTGAGCCCTGATTGGTAGGGAACTCCAGGAAATCAGGAGGGCAGATGGCCACTGGGTAGGGACAAATTTAACTGAGAAAGAGCAGGGAGCCATGTGGCTCACTGCAGAGGAAGCAGCACGGAGAGAGGAAGTGCACATGGCAGGGGGTCCAGAGGGGACCATGCCCAAGGCCTCGCTGGGACTCCTGAAGACCTTCGTCTTTGAGTGGGGGGACACGGGGAGCTCCTAAGTAATAGGACAGCTTCACATTTTGAGACACTCAGTCCAACTGCTTGGCTCGAGAACAGAAGGTCTGGGTTGAGGCTGTAAGGAGGAAGATGGTTTATTAAATGCTAACTGCCCACAAGGTACTGGTACATTTGAGCTCTGAGCCTCTCACCACTGATAACTAGATCTTATCAAGTCCATTTGATGGACAGGAAGACAGACAAGGAGACTGGAAGGAACAAAGGTTCCTAGTCAGAGGTCACATAGCCAAAATTTGAGTCTAGGACCATCAACCCCACGTAGCACGCGGCCTCCTAAGATTTTTGACCTACTAGTACTCCACATTCAGTTAATAATGTGTGTCGAGGAGATTTCCTCTTTCAAGCTTCTGTTTTAAGCTTCTCAAGGCCCAGCATGGGGGCTGTGTTGTACCATGCTGTGCTGTGATCGGGGGAGTCTCCAGGAAGGTTCTCCTGGGACTTGGGGCTTAGCTTTCTGTTATTGTAAAAAACACTTCTAATAAATCAATAAGAAAGCTTGATTTTGACTCAGTTTCCTGGTTTTTGTCCATGGTAGTTGGCCCAGTTGCATTTGGTCCAGTGGCAAGGCCATACCCCAAGGTGGGAATGAGAGACGGAGGAAACTGCTTACCACATTCAGCCTGGAAGAGAGAGAGGGAGACAGAGAAAAACAGAGACAGAGACAGAGAGAGACAGAGACACAGAGAGAAACAGAGACAGAGACACAGAGAGACAGAGACAGATAGAGACAGGCAGAAAAAAGAGACAGACACAGAGACAGAGAGATAGAAAAAAACAGAGACACAGAGACAAACAGAGACAGAGAGACACAGAGACAGAGAGAGACAAAGAGACAAAGAAAGAAAGACAGAGACAAGCAGAGAAAGAGACAGAGACAGAGACAGAAAGGAGCAGGGCCCTATGTCCCCTTTAAGGACATGCCATAAAGCCATCACCTCCTTCCACTAGATGCCAGCAACCAGTAGTACCACAGTCTGACAAGCAAACCCTCAGCACATAGACTTTGGAGGGACACTTATTAGACTTTAGCAATTTAGAGTCAGTTTTCTAGCAGCACAGCTTATAATAGCCAGATCTTGTTGGAAACAACCTGAATGCTCATTGACTGAGGAATGGATAAAAAAGATTGGTATTTCTACATAATGGAATACTATTCAGCCATAGAGAATGATAACTGGACATATTTATGGGTAAATGGATGTGCCTTGAGAACATACTTCATAGTGAAATAAATATGTCATGCATGCATAATCATCGCATAGTTTCATTAGTGTGATAAAGAAAAAACATGTATTTTGTCCCACTGTGAGCCATTTTGGTTGACTTTTGGATGTTTAAGAAACTTTTGACGTGCTGTAAGGTTTGGGTTTTTTGCATGCGGATATCCAGTTGCTCCAGTGTATTTATTGAGGATACAATCCTTTCTCCACTTAACTGCTTTTAAAGCATCTTTGCCAGAAATCAAATGTCTGTTATGTGGGTATCTATTTTGGCACTTCAGATTGGTACCCTGGTGGTTTGTCTGTCTTGATATCAATGCTGATTGGTGTAACTTTCTGATAAGTTGTGGGATTAGGGAGGGTTGGAGCTCTAATTTTGTTCCTTTATCAAAGTTGTTTAGACTATTCTGAGTCTTTTTATTTTTTACAGAAATGTAAGAATCAAAATGTTAATCTATATGAAAAATGGTGTTAACAGTTTGATAAGGGATTGTGTTTTCTAATCTTTATTACTTCTAATCGTTTTTGGTTTCATTCTTTTATTTTTAAAAACACAGAAGTCAGTTTTCTTTCTGAAAATGAAATTAAACAAGCCCATAAATTCACATGTGATAGGAAAAAAATCCGATGTCTTCCAGTTCTGGAATAGCTACCTGACTAGAGTTTAATGTCTAAAGCAAGAACGGGTTGAGCACAAAGAGAAAGGCCACCCTTGTTTGGCTGCCCAGCAGGATGTGGAGTGGGGGCGCAGTACGTGGGGACTGGGGCTTTCTGGTTTCCAGAAAGGACCCTCTGTGACAGGGCAGAGCCAGCTGGTTCGTTAAACCTCACCATGGCCTGCGGGAAACAGCCTCAAGATAATCGCTTGGCACTGAGAACAAACTCAGACGTTAAGTTAGCTTCCTGGCTGTGTTCAGGGTCCTCTGGACAGGACCAGAGGTGAAACGTTTCAGGCACTTTGAAAAAAGAATGTTCTTTTTTTCACTCCTGTGAATGTTCCAAGAAAAGTGTTACCAAGAAATACGGTCTTCCTGGGGGCGGGCCCTCTCAAAGCAGAGAAAGACTCAAGCCTTTGCTAGTTTTTTGAGGTTCAGGTTATTTTAAAATTTGAATACCTGGGGGGTGTGGCTCAATAGTAGGCAAAGAGCAAAGAGCAAAGAGCTTGTTATGAACAAAGGTCCTGGGTTCATACCTGGATTCCACAACAAGCACCACCCCACCACTTGGATGAATGAAAATTAAAAGACAGTTACAAAAGATGTGGTATATTTCAAGCATGATCTTTTGAGCAAATCAATACTTAAAACATAAAAACACAAGGTGATCTTATTGTGCTAGTGACAATATAATCATAAGACCTGAAAAAATATTCGTTCTGGTGCACCTGCAGCGGCGGGGCTGAAGAGTGGGGTGTGTGTTCACAGGTGTGTGGTGAACCGCCAGCTCTGGCTGACTGCAGAACTGCACGAAGAGGACCATCTGGAGATAACTTCAGGGAAAGCCTGGTGTGCTGAGGCCCAAGGCCAGATGGCCATGCTCAGAGACAGTTGCAATCCAGTATCTGATTCTGTCAGCTAAGGTGAACTGTCACCAAGGTGATATAGCCGTGGCCAAATCAACCATACCTGGGTAAAACCCTGACCTCGAGATGTGACTTCCTTAAAGCATCACACCCCATCATTTTACAAAGAGCAGCCCCCTGTGGACTTGTCGAATGCTCCTTAAAAAATCTACGGGCCGATGAATCAAGTCTCTAATAACCAAGCTGGGACATACAAGGTGTCTTTCAAATATTCTATTTTAGAAGATGCCTACATGACCAGGAGAAGTGGGCTTGATGAGATGACAGACAGTGAGAAAGGGCGGAGGCATAGCAGGGTGGTTGCACACACTGAGTGTCACACACGGCTCCGTGATGTCCTGGTTCCGTAAGGCCAAGGGTCCCATTTGGCTCCACTGCCTGCTGGAATCCCTTTTCTCTCCAGACTTCGTTCCATCACTTCATTTCCAGCTTTTAAACTGCGTCTGAAACCATTCAAGGGTCATGAAAATCCAACCACCATTTCCTGAGCACAACAGAACAGAAAATATCTGAATTTTTCATAGATAATTGATGTAAAATAAAAGTGGCAGAGCTGCTGTTTTGTGAAACTTGTTTCATTTGTGTATATAGATGCGCGTTGGGTCTAGATGGAAATTTCACTTTGTACTGTAGGTTGGAGACAAAGTTCTCAATCCACTTTTCTGGGTAGCAGGTTAAAATGTCCCAGTCCTCCACAGACAGGTTACTATGACCGTGTGCTCGCTAAGCAGATTCACTGTGGATATTACTTTGGTTTGAAAGTTTGTCCCTCCCACCAATCATATGTGAAAATCCCAACCCCAAGGAGAGCGGTGTTAGGGACTAGAGCCTTTGGGAGGTGATTATGTCACGAGGATGGAGCTCTGAAGAATGGGATTAGTGCCCTTGAAAAAGAGACCTGAGGGAGACTCCCTTGAACCATAGGCCATGTGGGAACATGGAAAGAAGGTGCATGTTATGAAACAGAATTCAGGCTCTCACCAGACACTGAGTCTGCCAGCAGCGTGACCCGTCTCCAGAACTGTGAGAAAGGAATGCGTTGTTTATAAGCAACCTGCTTCACCGTATTTGATGTTAGCAGCCAGAATGGACTAAGACCGGGACCATCCAGGGCCCTCTACAGCACGCTCTGCTGTGTGGCAGGTCAGCATCTTAGATATTCTCTTGTCTAAAGTCCTTCTGTTTTATAGATACACAGGCTGAATCTGAGTAAGAGGATACAAATTAATAACAGGACCAGTACTCTGACCATAGTTTTCTGACTACCGTTCCAGGGCTTTCTATTTTATTGGTTGGTGTGGTCTTCTATTATAATACATACAGTCACAGCAGAGAAGATTTGGATTAAATCAGAAAACTTAGATTTTAGTTCCAAACCTATCACTTCTTACCTGTGTGATCTTATGTTCAAAAATCTTAACATTTCAGCTGCTCAGTTGTATTCAATGTAAAACAGTATAATAATGTTAGAGAACAACCCAATGAGTCCATGAGTCTTGAAATGCGAGGCATTCTATATATATTCTATTAACTTTTCGCTCTTGAAGTATCCATGACATTTTTTTCAATAAATATATATATTTTTAAAATGTTTTTAAGTTTTAAAAAATTAATTAATTAATTTTGAGACAAGGTCTCGCTATGTAGTTCAGGCCGGCCTTGAATTCACTATGTAGCCCAGGCTGGCCTCAAACTCATGGTGATCCTCCTGCCTCAGCCTCTGAAGTGCTGGGATTACAGGCATGAACCACCACTCTAGGGGAGAAATATGTATTACTTCGAGAAAGAAGTCATGTCATCAAGGCTCACCCTCTGCAGAGCGTTCACCAACACTTTCCAGGAGAGCATGTTATCTCACCACAGCATCTCCTTCTGTCCCCAGAGCCCTCACAGTGGCCTGCAGGAGTCAGTTCAAACTGGTCCAACAGCATTTCATTGTGCCCTGTACCTCCAGAGCACAGTGCGAGCAGCTGAGAGCAGCCTGCATGTGGTGTTGCTCTTGTCCTCCATACTGGCTCCTGTTGGTCACCTCCTCGGCCTTGGGTACGTGGGATGGCCTAAGACAATGGATGACCCAGCAACGGCCCAGTCGGCCCAGTCGAACTCTACCTGCTCCGGTGGGAGCGCCATGCCCCTCCCTCCAGCACAACCCTTCTAGTTACCCCTGCATTCTGAGGCACACCAGTTCCATGCCAGTGTGGGGAATGCCTTCTGGTCTCTTCCCTGGACTCCCAAAGCAGGAAGAACCTGGGTTCAGAATATCCTGAAGCTTCACAGGTAGCAGTTTATTTTCCTTTTGATTTTATACCAAAATTTCCCCCTCAGCTCTGTGCTCACAAGCAGAGCCAGCCCATGCATGCACATGGGTTCCCAAGGAGGAGACCGTAACTACTTATGATACCTGTGTTAACCTCTACTCGCTCTCAAGATCTGCATCCACTCTCACAGCTACAGGCCTGGTCATGGCCCGGACTTTCCTTCGAGGCTCCCAAATTGGTATTCTTATTTGACTGTCAAGTATTTTAAAAAAATATGATAGCTGACCTGCAATGCCTTTGTACCATGAAGGAGTTGTTCTTGAAACCCCCTAACCACACTTTCCCGTCTTTGCCATTAACGCACAACATGACTTCCTGCCCTTTATGGGTTTCCTGAGCTTCCAGTAACTGCCTGATTCTGCTTGATTAGAGAAAAAAATGGCTGGCTTCCACAAAGCCTTACCCAATACCTTCTGGGATCAAAACATAAAATACTCCATTTTCTTGATCTGTCCATTTCATCCAAAGCTGTTATTTACATAGAACTCAAAGCATCACCAAAGGGGACCAGGCCCAAGGCCAATTGCACCTTTCTGGACTTATCAAGCTGACATCACACAGGAAGTGGTCAGGCTAGGTCCTCCATTGTATGTGGAGATGATAGTGGTACCACAGCTTATGGAGTTGTGACACCCTATCAATGATGTATTTATTCTTCCTTTCCTTCTCATGGTACCATGTGGATATGGTGTGGGTCTGGGGCTATAGGGTGCTAAGAAATTATAATCAATTTTAAAGTTTAAAAGTATGAATCTTGGATTTAGTTTTAATTTCCTCAAAGATCAGTATTCTCCCTTCTGGTGATTGTTTATGCATCTCAGTACTGTACAACATCATTTATAAAACTGTATTGTAAGTGATTCCTTTAATTGACTTTTTATAGCTTAAATTTGAATAAGAAGGGGCTGAGGATTTAGCTCAGTGGCATAAGTGCCTGCCTTGCAAGCAGACAGTTGTGAGTGAGTTCGATCTCCGGGACCGGTAAAAAGGAAAAAGACAAAAAAAAAAAAATCAATAAGAAACAGCTGACTGATTGGTTTAAAACAGTTCTGGGTGTGATTGAATAGATTTACTGAAGACAGAAGACCTATCCTAGGTATGAGGGGCACCAGCCAATAGGCTTGCAGCTTGGATGGAATGAAAAGGGGAAGGAAGGAAGGAAGGAAGGAAGGAAGGAAGGAAGGAAGGAAGGCTCACTGCTGTTTCTCTGGAGAAGCTCCGGTCTTCAACGTCACCTTGGAGTCCATCTCTAAGCTTCTAGCACAGACTCCAGCCTTCCAAAAAAGGCGCTTCAGTTTCCTGAGACAGACCGGTGCTGGACTTACAGTGAGGTCCCAGCCTTTGACTTTTGACTACATCTTTTGGCTCTTCAGCCTGCAGACAGACTTTCTGTTTTCTTTCACACCTGACTGCACAGGCAGCCATTACAAGCCTACCTTGTAAATCCATTATCTAATGAGCACTGACTGATAAAGACTTTGATACCAGCAGTGGCTCTGAAGAAACAGAATTGTAAAGATGAACTCTTTAATGACTTTGGTGGTTCTTGGCTTGGTTCTCTAATTTGATGAGACCTAAAGATGTCATGATCTCTCCTGATAATGTGCAGAGGTGTAGCGTACCGATAGTCCATGATGTGACCTGTTTAAAATAGCATGCGATACAGACCCACTGGATTCTCCTAATTAACCACTTGTGAGGTGCAAGGAGTTTAGTGACTGCATAGAGGATACTTTTGAAAAATTTTGGCACAGTGGGAAATATAATGACGGTGGCTGGTTGCTTTTAGCATTTTTGGACAAACTAGTGAAGGGAAAGTAATGAGCTTAAAACAAGCATGGAAAATGAGATTATTTTGTCAGAGGACGAGATTGCCCCACCCACAGTAGTGGAGGCATGCCCACCTCCACCCCGTGGTGTTGGCCTCTCCTGTACAGAACCTGAGGAAACTAATCCTGTGTTGATGAGCAGGGCAGTGCTGACATTCCTCAGGACCCACCCTCACCACCCATTTTTGCCTGCGGGTCTATAACCAGGCTCTGAATCACAGAAGACTCTTGAAGGTGAGGTACGTATTGTGACCCATGAGGAGGTCTACTATACTCCTGAAGAACTTCTTGAGTTTTCTACCTCCTTTAAGCAGGGGCTTGATGAGGCCTGCTGAGCAAATAGGAATGGCTTTTTAAGAGTTTGGGACAATGGTGGCAAACATATACATCTGGGTCAGGTTGAGTTTGTTGCTATGGATCCATTAAGTGGAGAATCTGAACTTCATGTTGCAGGACATGGAGTAAAAAAATATGTTAATAGTTTATTTGGCAGAAGTATGGGTGGAAAGATGGCCCACTGTGAGTGAGTGAGAGACACCTGGTATTCCTTGGTTTACTGTTGATGAGAAGATTCAAAGGCTTGGGGAAATGGGAAGGCTGGAGTGGATTTGTCATGTGAAACCTAATTCTCCAAATTAGGATGATCCAGGAAGTGTACGCCACACTAACACCATGAACAAATTTGTGAGGGGAGCACCAGGATCCCCGAGGAGCCCTGTCTCTGCTCTTCCCTGCATGCTGGACATTACAGTGGGGACCACAGTTACTCACTTGGGAAACTTAAGGGGACAATGGGCTTAACTGGATCCTTGAGTGGCAGGGGTCAAGTGGCATAACTCAGTGGCCACAGACTGTAATGGACAACAGAAGCAGAGCAGTGATCAGAATGTTCTGACACAGGTAGCCCTGTGGTGGCAGCTGTTTAGCCATGATGTTCCCAAAGTGAAACAGGAAGCCTTCTAAACTTTACAAGGTTTGTATAATTGAAAAAAAAATTAAGGACAAACAAACAGAAACTGACCTTAAGTCACAGTAACAAAGTAACTAAGACAACTGATGATCGACTCAACAGAAATATTTAGCACTTCTGAGCAGGCATTAAGGATATAAATATGAAATTCAGGGAGAAGCAAGTCATAAATAACTCTAAGCCAACACAGGATCAACTAAAAATTGGTTTCTGAAACTCATTCCACTGAGGACTATGTCCCTGGGTATCTGTACTGAAAGATACTAACAAATTCAAAGCATCATAATTAGTTAACAGGAAATTCTTCCAACATCCTGCAGTAAAATGTAGTTGAAAACATTATTTTCAAATTGATGGTGCCATACAAATTCTGCCAAAACTGAGTCTGAAACATTGAGCTGTTCTCCTCTTGTGGTCCTGCACTTTGCTCACTTCGGTTCCAATTGGATACTTATTTATTTATTAATATCCCATGCAGTAGAAGTTGATATCATTAGGGTTAACCTGGCCTGATGGAAACCAGGGAGAGGCTGAATGTCCCACATGCAGCCCATAAACCAGAGTGAATGCTAAAACCAGGTTGAATGATGCACTGCAACATAAGCTGCACAATTTGAGCTGAATGGTTACCATCAGTTTCCAAATCACCAATTGCTTGTGGATGGGTAGTATCTGTAATTTAGGAAAAAAAACGTATCTCCCTCTTGATGAATTTGACCTGCAGGACAGAGACAAATTTTTCAGCTGAAGAATTTGACTCACAGGGAAAAATTGTCCCATTGGGCCCCACCAAGGTCAAACAAAATACTGTGAGGTATCGGAGAAATGGGTCGTGAGCTTCATCTAGTAGATCTCAGGAAGGCTTCCCAGAGGAAGTTAGTGTATTAGTCACTTCCCCATTGCTGGGATAAAATCCTTGAGACCCAAAACTTGAAGAAAGGTTCACTTTTAGCTTGTGGTTTCCAGAGGATTCAGTCCATGGTTGTCTGGCTCTAGGGCAGAAATACATGGTGGAAGGAATTGGCTTAACTCACAGCAGCCATGAAGCAGAGAGAGAGAAGAGAAAGGAAAGGAAGGGGAGGAGAGAGGGCAGGAGAGAGGAGGAGGAGGAGAAAGAGAAGAGGTAGCCAAGAACAAGAACACACCCGCCCAGGTCACACCCTTAGTGAGCCACCTCCAGCCAGGCCCTGTTCCTAACTGCCCATTTAGCTACCAAACTCACCAATAGACCAGTCCACTGACCAGTGTGGCACCCCCCCCCAGTCCAGGCACCTTCCACACAGGAGATTTGATGGGGACATTTTAGATCTAAACTGTAACATGTCGATTTGAGGGAGTCTAAGAATCTTTATAAAAGTCACATGCGGAAAAAAGGTCTTCTGGATGGAACTTCAGAGAAACGGGTTCCTGGACTCCACCTCTGACTCCAGGGCTGAGGGACTCCCCCGTGGGCTTCCATTGTGCCACCAGGGCTGGGAACCCCCAGGAACAAAGACTTAGGTCTGCTCCGATGGCAGGAGCAGAGAAATCTTGAAAGACTGTCAGGGACTGGGACTCCAAGACCAGCTATTTCTACCTCTTCGGAAGTCCAAGGATAGGAATGAAATGAAGCACGAGGAGCTGGTTTTCTCTGAAGACAAAGTTGAGAGACACAAAGGTTTTCATCCAATACGGCAAGGAAAGGCTTTCTCTGGAACAAGGAAAAAAAAAATGCAGCTGAAACTCCAGACCAACACGACAGCTCAGAATCTCATTTGCTTCCGTCAGAGGTTGACAAACTTTTTCTGTAAGTGCCAGAAAGTAAACATTTGCAGCTTTAAATACCACTGTGGGCTCAGTCACAGCTATTAAAAATGCTATTGTAGTACAAGAGCTGGGCCAGACAATATGTGTTAGACAATATGGAAATGAGCAGCCATGGCTGCGTTCCAGTGAAACTTCATGGGCACTGAAATTTGGATTTCATGTTACAAAATACAGTCATTTGGGCGGGGGAGGCAGGCATGGTGTGCAAGCCTATAATCCCAGCACTTGCAAGTCTGAGGCAGGAGGATCACTACAAGTTCAAAACCCAAATGGGCTGCATAGTGAGTTGAAGGACAGACTGAATTATAAAGTGAGACACTGTCTCAAAAAAAAGTCTTAAAATTTGTTCTCAACTGTTTAAAACTGTAAATTCTTATTATTTAAATAATCTCAATGCCCATCAATGTAGGATATTATTCAGTCTTTGACATGGGGGACATGATGCAAAGTGAAATAAACCAGTCATGAAAAAGGCAAATATCGTATAAGCCCTCTTAAATGTTAAGTTCACAGAAACAAAAGTAGACAGAGGTTAACCAGGAGCCGGGGTTGGGGGGAGGAAGTATGAGAAATCCATTCTGGAGATCAATTTCACAATAAAGTGAATAAACTTAATGATACACTTGAAGATAGTCAACAGGGTATACTGGGCTATTTTCTAAAACAATAGCTAAAAAGTAAATTCTTTATCCTAAAGCCATATAGAAACAGCAAACAGATCTGTGGGCTACAGCTGTGCCAAGGCTGACCCACAGGTGACCAATCTGAGGGCCAAAAAGGTGGTCCAGGCCCCTGCTTCTCAAATAGCTCGCAGGAAAGACCCCCTCACAGCACACAGGCGGCAACACCCATTTCCAGAGGCATCACCCAACAAGTCTGCAAAATTCTTTTAAATACTCCTTTAAATGAAATTCGTGAACATTTTTAAAACCCTAGCCCATACATGTTGTTTTAATGTAAAGTTGGCATTCATTGTAAAAATCAGTAAAGACTAAAGCTTGCTCAGGCTCAGTGCGGGTGAATAACTCAGTCAAGGCCACAGGGCGAGAGCAAGGCAGGTGTGGGACTGGATCCTGACATTCCTGGTCCCACATGTGCACTCTCCCCAGCCCTGACCCCTGCCCAGCCCACGGTACTGACACAGTCACACTTTCGAGGTCCTAACCCTGAGTCATCAGCTCATACGGTTTGAATATTATTTCTTTGTTCTAGAATGTTTTTATTTTATTCTAAAACCCATTTTCTTCTCCGACTCTAACTACGCTTTCTGGTCGTATCTGTAATTTTCCATAATGGGGCAGCGGATCATATGACTGTAGTGTTGTTCAGCATTCTCCTTTCCCTGCCTGGACTGGAGACTCAGTCTCAATGCTTTGCTCTCCCAGTGCAATGTGAGCAGAAGCGAGAGCACGCTAGCCCCAAGCAAAGGTGTTAATGGGCAGCCCGTGTTATTAGACGCCACTTTCCCCTCTTAAGCTCTTTATCCGTCCAGAGAACCACATGTCCCCAGCAGTCGTTCCTGTAGCCTGCGGCCCACAATGAGAAGGTGGGAGGCAGCCGCACACTCAGCCTGCAGACCGAGGCCAAGCCCAGCCTCGCTGGATGCGTGTGTCTCTGCTTCAACCAAAATTCACCAAGAAAAGGTGCAAGACAAAGAGAGAGGCTTTATCTGAAAAGCAAAACAAAAAAAAAGTTTGCAAACTGGGAGGCATAGCCTTTGATACAAAACGAAAGTGCGTGCATAAAAGAAACAGACAGAGCGGCAGTCTACACAGAAATATTTCCCACCCCGCTTAGCGCCCTCTTTGCTAATGCAAATGCTCCCGAGGTGCGAGCGTGCCCATTCCTGATTGGCTGATATTTACAGATGACTTAGGTCATAGTTCATTGATCAGGTTTAAGCAGCAAAACGGGACTTTGAGAAGACCGCTCCCCTTAGCCGCTGAAATAAAACATGCAAAGGCCTGAAGTTCAGCTTGTGGGACCTTCAAGTATTAGTCAATGTTCCTTTGCTGGGATAAAATACCTGATATGCACAATTTAAAGAAACAAAGGTTTATTTTGGCTGATGGTTTCAATCCATGGCAGGCTGGCTACAAACCAAAAACATCCTGGTGGAGGAAGCCTCTCCATTCATGGCATACAGAAAGCAGAAAGCAAGGGAAAACCAGAGGAGCAATCTCCCCTCCAAAGGCTGGGCCCATGTACCTGCTCCAACCAGGGCCCACCTCCTAAGAGCACATTCTACATGGATGGTCCACTGCGGGAGTCAATGCCCTCCTGATCCAGTGGTCTTCTGTGAGACCCATCTCTAAAGACATGCATTTCCTTGAGCACATTTTTGATACACACCAGGAAGACAGGACATGTCTGACAGCCCAACCCCAATAGCCAAGGGCTACCAGACTTCATTCTGAATTTAGGCCCAATTAGTGACCTGGAACTCTTCTTGGACATTCTGCCTTCCTAAAGTTCACACAACTAACTCTTGGAGTTGTTTGTTATATGCAGCATTACCCCAGCCCAAGCTGACTAGGAGACCCCTTTTTTAGGAACTAGGGTGCTGATTTTCTTTAGGAGCTCTGACCCTCTTCCATTCTTCATCTTAGGGTTTGACTGGGCTCTTTCATACCCTGGAGGCATCGCACTGACCAATTCTCATTTCTCCAACTCACAGATTTTGCATGTGGCCTCTGATGAATTCGAAGCAGTTATCAAAGCTGAGGCAGCTTCCTCTCAGCTAGCAGAACTGTTAAACTGTGAACTGTTACCAGAGAGAACTACTCATTAGCCAGACAATCCTGATTCTTGATTGCTTACAACAAAGAGAGAGAACCAGCAGCCTGGGTTGTGGGATAGAAGCGGCCACACTGGGCTGCTTCTCTGATATGAGAAGGAAATCATGGAAATCAATGTTTTATTTTAGGATGCAAAGGACAGAAGTCGCAGACTCCTAAAACTCTACAGGTGATTCTCTGGGCTTTGAGGAAGATCCAGGTCAGTTCTGAATTATTCTTTCATATATGGAGAGATGGCAGCAGCAGGGTGAACACTCCAAAGCACTAGTGAAATCGAGCAGAAGGTACAGAGATTTCACAGACAGCCTCCTGGATGGACACAAACAGCCTCCTGGATGGACGATTCCATCAACAGAGGCCCTCTCCAGTGGTACGTGTGAGAAATGATGTCCCTTCCTTGACTCAGGACCACTGAAGTCCATCGTTTACCTTGGGTTCATTCCCAATGTCTCTGTGAGGTTGTGACAAATGGGTGATGACAAATGTCCACCATCACAGAGGCACTCAGGGCAGTGTCACCACCCTCTGACTCTGGCGCTCAGCTTACAAATTTCTCTGTACCACAAACCCTGGTGTCCACCCATGCTTTGACCGCCTCCATCACTGTGCCTTTTCCAGAATGTCATCCAGTGGGAATCACATGGTACGTGTCAGACTGGTTCCTTCCAAGCCTACAGTTTCTAAAATAAAACAACATGGGTTCTTAATTGTGTGCATGCATGTGTGTGCGTGCATGTGTGTGTGTGCATGTGTGTGCGTGTGTCTCTGAGTAGGACAGTAAGTTTATAGTCTCTCTGTCCCCAGACAGCTGGATCGTATAGGGGTACATGTCAGTCCTGCTGAGTGACAGGAGAGGCTGATTTGGGGTTTAAAACAAGAATCTCCAAAGTAGAAAATTATCTGTGGAAAATCAAGGCCAATCAACAGCCCTCTTTCCCATACCTTCTCTTGCTTCAGTCTTCTACCTGAACCCCACCCAAACCCCAAGTTTTTTCATCCTTCTCAGAGGTCTGAGGATCCTGCCTCCCCCTTCATCCCCCACTGTCCAAGTGGATTATCCCTATCAGTCAGGAAACCAAAATCGTGAACCTATCCCTGAGGTACTCTGATAGGCTGGGGAAAAGGTACCAACTTCAGTAAAATACAATCCCTGCCCTTTGGACGCTCCAACGACGTAATAGTAGTGAGTGATTTGTAAACAAGCTTTCAGTGAGATTGCAAAAAATAGAAACAAGGCAGGTGTAGGAAATATTAGAATGTGGTCTTTTTGAAAGGACTCAAGCCCTGCCCTCAGAGAGGCTGTCTAATTGGTCTGGGCTGAGAATGTTGTTGGAGAGTGTTCAAAGCACTCCCCAGGTGACTCTAATGTTAGCCAGGGCTGAGAAACACCCCAGACAGACAGAGTCAGGGACCTGGGAGGGAGAAGCCCAGCGACCAGGGCTTTTAACAAGCCCCTCGGGTCAGGCTGCTGCAGGCTGAGGTTTGAAAAGCCCTGGTCTGGAGTGCAGACTGGAAGGTTCTGGAAGGCTTGCAGTTGGAGCACAGGACTGAGGGTGAGGGGCTCTTAAACAGGCATCCTCGTCCCCTTTTGCAGACGCGGACAGGGCAGCAGCTCTCTGCTCACACCCCGGGAGGACAGTTTGGAGACCACAGAACCTCCCCAGGGCGCCTGGATTGAGCTGCTGGTCCTGCCTCGCCCCCTGAGCTTCTTAGCACAGGAGATTAGTGCTGCGTTGGGCCACAGTGAATGACCGCACAGGTTTCTCCCTGAGAACCCTCCCTGGCACCTTGTGGCTCTTCACCCTTTACCCCAGAGTGGGCCTCCGCTCTGACGCTGACCCCACCCCTGTAAGCCCTAGACAGGCACTGTGTCCAGCACCATCCCCAAACAGAAACTGCCTCCTCTCCTGCACTTCCGACCCCTTCTCATCCCAGTCACGCCTGACTACCATCAAAGCAGCCCCTTTCCCAGAGCAATCCAATCCTGAACCCCACTGCTGGGCTCTGCCGCTCCCCGCCCCCCAACTCTTCCAGCTGACAGAAAACAGCGCGTCCAGCGGCCTCGTTTCCACTTCGCGGGGGTGGGGTAGGCTGGGGGTGCTCCCCGCGCCACCTCCCCCGCAGGGCGCGACCCCACAGCGGTGCCCAGCGCGGGGACCCCCTGCCAAAGGGGAAGGGGGTGCCAGGACCCAGTCCCCGCTGCAGTCCGCTGTCCTGGGCGCATCCCGGGGAGCTTCCCGGCCGGGAGGGGCCGCGGCCGGCCGCCCGCCAGGCGTCGCCGTGGGTCCCGAGGCTCCTCCCCTGGGGTGGCCGAGCAGGAAGCGGGGCGCGGCGCGGGGCGCGGGGGACGCGCGGGCTCGGCGGGCAGCCCCGGCGCACAGCCGCGGCCGGGCGCGCGGCGCGGGGCGGAAAAGCCTGTTTACACAGCCTGCACACCGCCCGGGGAATAATGCAGTAAAGGAAGTGAGCCGGCTCGGCCTGACTGCTCCAACTTCCTGCTCTCACACACACCAGAGGGGGAAAGGAAAAAAAAGAGGAGCGAGAGAAAGAAAAAAAAGGAGGGGGGATCAGGATCTCATTACAAGAGCAACAGACCGTCTGCAGACGCCTGTCAGCATGGAAAGCCGGGGGCTTTCGCCCGGGTCCTCCTAGAAATTCCCCCGGAGAAGGATCTGAGAGCTCCCCCACATCTGGGTAGGTCGCCGGGCGTCTGCCTGTTGCTGGGACACTTGCAAAGTTTCGTTTGCGGTGGTTTTTGGTTTTTTTTTTTTTTTTTCCTCTCTTCTTTCTTTTGGGTGGCTTGGTGGGGGTGGGGCGGGGGCGCGCGGAGTGGGTGGGTGCGGGAGGCGCGTCCGCGCGGGAGGGGACGCGGGACGCAGCCGCCACCTCCACCGTCACTGGGGTCACCGCCGATCGCGCCGGGGCCGGGGCTGCGCCGCGAGCCTGGGGAGGGGACCCCGCGGCGGGCGGAGCTGGAGACGGCGCGGCGTGGGTCCCTGGGACGCGGGGACCGTGAGGCGAGCGGGCTGCGCACCTGGAGGCTGCACTGCGCTGACCTCCGGGGGGGCTGCGGCCGGTTCCCCTCGCGAGGTGGGCAGGGGGCGCCGACGCTGGCGTCCAGGGAGGGAGACAGCGATGGAGGAGGAGGTGGAGGGCGTGGGGCGGGAGGCTGCGTCCACTCTTGCGAGGCAGGTGACCCGCGTCCAGGTTACCGCCCCAGGCGCACGCCCAGTCCAACCACCTCGCCAAGCCGGTGCTGGACCAAAGTTGGGGGAAAGAGCCGGCTGGAGATGACCGTCGGGCTCCGGCCCCTTTAACTTCAGGCTGAATGTTGGCCTGGGCTGCTACTGTAACTTTTCTTGGGGAGGGGGTTGGTTCCTATATGGGGACGTACAAAGTAAAAATAAAAGAGTCTCGGTTTAGTTGTGTTTTCTGAACCAAATCATGCGGGGGACAAGCTCTTGTTAGGTGGCGGGTGGGGGTGGGAGCCAGAAATGCTATTTCAGAAACTGCAAAAGGGGCTTTTTAGAAAAAAAAAAAACGAGTGTCGGGAGAGTTTCTGGCTTGTCTGGAAACGGCAAGACTAATTGCCATGCGCTTCCGCTTTGAAACTGGCAGCAGACAGCATCTTGAAAATGACTCACTAGAGGAGCTCACAAAGAAACTGTGGTTTGCTCCTTCCCAGGTTTATGTATTTGTGCCTTTTACAGTTTCCTTTGTAGTGTTCGAGGGTCCCCCGCCCCTTCCTCGCCAGCCCACTCCTGTCCTCCCCGCTTTGAAAGCCCCTGGCCGGTCTTTAACCACCCCCTCCAGACCCCCAGCCCCGAGGCGAGGGGCAGACCGGAGGGGGAGGCCGAGTTGTTTTTGGAGTTGGCTGGGGAGAGGGTTAAAGGGATTCTGCTGCTGCAGGGGGAAAAAGTTCCCTGAATTTTCCACTGGCTGCTGCAGGAAGAGAGAGCCCCTTTAGTCATTGCTAAGTAATGTCTGCACACACACCAACTAATCTCATTAGGAGTTTCCGCTGCTCCGCACAGGAGGGGTTTTGTGCAGCCGCTGTCAGCCTGGGGAGCCCAGCGCTGCACAGGGAGACAAGTTACTGCCTTATTTACTCCGAGGTGCCTTTTTCCGCCCCCACGAGCCTTTCTAGGGCAGCGTCTCAAAAACTTTCAAGTCACTTGGGCCATTTTGGATTTCAAGCTTACAGGTTTTTCTTTGTGTGTGTGTGTGTGCGCGCGCGCGTGCGTGCATGTGTATGTGTGTGTGCATGTATGTGTGTGCGTGTGTGTGGTTTCTGTTGCCCAGGCAGCTCACACGCACACCCATCCCCTCTCATCTGTGCTTTGTCTTTGTTTTTGTTTTTGTTTTTCCGTGGTGGTGGTGGTGGTGGGATATCTGAGAAACCTGCCATGTTCCGGGCATCTATTAATGAGCCTAAATTGATTTCTGAGCCTTACTGCCCAACAGAATACCCCCTGATCCCTCGCCTTTTCTCTCGCTCAGTAGCACACACTTATTTGGAAAAGGTCAGTTATGAGTTTGAATTTATGAGGATTATAAAATCACAAATTGTGTTAGGAGGGCATGAGGTCAGACAGTTAAGGAGACTGTCCATAAGTGTTCTTGGGGTTTCCAGTAACAATCTTGCACACAAAACCCCCTGTGCAGGAAAAGTGATGGCCTTTCTATGCCAAATATAGCACAGGCCTCTGGCCTTTTTTTTTTGGTTTTTAGCCTTTAACTGTTGCCTAGAAATGTGTGGAGCTGCTGAAAAGGGCGGCGTTGTAAAGAACCCTATTGGTACAGTGAGGCCCCTCGATTGATCGGCTGACAGATTGCCTCTTTTGAGAGTGTTGGTATTTCTTGTACACTGCTAAAGGGTACCCCCAAATAGCCCAGCCAAGCCCCAGCAGGCGGTGAGTCCCTGAGCAGATGCTCAGCAAATTGTTGCATCAGAACTGTGATCAGGCTAGCAAGATGTTGAAGAGGTGAGAAAAAGCTTCCAAGGGTGGACAGCATTCTGCAGGCCTTCCCTTAAGATTGGAAGGCGTACATTTCCTTTGATTAAAAAAGGAGGTGCTTAGAGCTCCTCATTCCAACAGGTTATCTCTTGGGAGGCATGAGGTTCATTATACCTGTGGTTCTCAAAACAGAGTAATTTTGGCTACCAGTAGATGATACGGGTTGTCACTCTAGAGAACATGCTACTGGCCTGTAGTGGGTGGAGGTAGGGAAGTCACTAGAGGTCTGATGACACCCAGGCAAGCCCCCTGTGAAGAATTTCCCTGCCCTACATGTGGGTAGTGCCCAGGGGGAAACTCCTGTGTTGACCTTAATCATGGTGATAGAAGGCCTTCCAATGCCTTCATCCAGCAGACAGGCATTTAAAAGTCCTCCGTTGCCCTTTCGTTGGGAGGGGATGCAAATGTGTAAAAACCATTTACGAATTTCCATCCTGTCTTTGGTTGGTGGTGTGCAGTGGAATGACATGCAAGTGCTGACCCCATGGCCGTGGCCCCAAATTCATCCCAAGCCCAGCTGCGCCATGACAGCATCTTCACACACTTAATACCAGTACCTTCCAGGCCCAATAGCAATAGCCCAGGTTAGGGAGAGCAGCGCATGTCCAGCCACATCTGAATTTTGAAGTTACCTGAACATTGATTAAAGACCTTCTTTTTCCTCTTAAAAGATTAAATAATTCAAAACTGCTAGTATACAGTAAATGTACGCCTGAGATCACATTCAAAGTTATATTTGTGATAACTTTTGGAAACTTGAATCTTTCCCTGAAATTGCTTTTCAAGGACTTCCAGGCAGTGTGTATAAATTATAATATTCTTCTTCAGCTATCAGATATTGGATTTTGTGTGTTCTATGCTACCCAATTATGCTTCTGTATCTGTCTGATGCAGATCATCAATATGGTGCCGTGAGGTTTACCAAGCTAGGCCTGGTGGCAGACCCAAAGCACGAAAGAAAAAAAAATCGTCCAGTGAGGAGCCTTCCTGGTGTAGTCTTTTATTTGTTTGTTTGTTTGTTTTACTGAGGTTGAATTAGTAGCATTACTGATTGATGCCTTTGCTTCCTTCCAGGCCTAGAGAATGACCTGGTGACCTCCATGATTCCTAGACTTGGGGTTCCTCAGTGCCTTTTAAAAGCAGTAGACTCTGTGCTCATTTGGATTTTGCTTTCCTGACCCCCTTCCTAAGGGCCTGCCTTTACCCACCCCCTGGCATGGGGGGATGGCCAGGCTTGTCAGACTTTTGTGTATGTTCCAGGCAAAATTTTCATGTCATAATTATCTATAATTCCTCTTTCCTTTTGCAGATTGATTATGACATAATAGCCTAAAGGTATTTTCTAAAGGTTAGTTGTTTTGTTTTTCTGTTGTGAAAAATACTAACACAGATTGCCTTAGGAAACTACAGAAAAACTGCAATGAAAAAGAAAATAAACATCTCTCATAATCCTACTGTTGACATCCTGATGTATATTTTTGCAGTCTTTTAAGACGCATATGTGTATATACCTACATGTAGGAACATGCACACATAAAATTTTTATTTGGAATCACACTGTACTTTCTGTTTTGTAACTTATTTTCACTTAACATATCATGTAACACATTTTAACAAGGAGAACTGAGGCCCAAATTACCGCACATAGAGCTTGTATTTATTGATCTCATAAATGTGTTGACTCAACGATGGATTGACATAATTTCTACACGGACTTGCTTGGTATTTTTGTTCCCTGTGGTTTAGTAATGTTCCAAAAATGCTGCCGCTCAAGACTGAGTTCCTATGTGCTGTGAAATTAGGGATTTTGATGAGTTTCTCTATGATTTAAGAATGAGTCATGATTTGCAGTAGAATATCAAGATGTAGTAACAGGAAGTGTTAGGGTGCTACACATCAAAATAGAATGTAAAAGAAAAAGAGAGCAGGTTCAATCAAAGATACACCTTGACATTGTCACACTGGGGAGGGAGAGGAAGGTGTGTTTTGTGCTTTTAGACAAATAGCTGTTATTATTACTATTTTATTTTGTATCAGTAGTTTCCAGTTTTGAAATTGGTGTTTCAAATTGATTTCTAGCTCAAGGCAGCTATTGCCCACGGCCACTTCGAATTGAGATCAGTTAACTTTTTGATTGAGACCATGAAAACTCTGGTTTTTGCCACTTATAATGCAGTCCTGGTAAACTGAATTATCTGTATGTCTGTGTTTAACCTTCCACAAATAACTTCTAAAGGCCTTTAAAAATAGTGCATTATTCAGTCTTTTATGAAACTATTCTTTGCAGAAATTTGACTCTTTATGATTGCTACCATCAACCAAAAGAAAAATAGTCTTTCCCTTGTGCCTAGAAATTTACATACAGATTAACAGTTTTCAAATAAATTTTGAATTGGTTGTTTTGATAAACTGTGATTTAGTTTGAATTGCCACGGGGATGAATATTATGACTACTTTCTTGATATATTGATTTAAATTTCCTGGAAAGTAATTACCAAATTATTTAGACTTAAGTAGAATTATTTTATAATTTGGTTGAGAGATTTACTTGTATATTTTTGGAGAAATGGAAATGATGGTTCTATTAGTACATTCTAATTTGAATTGGACTAAGATGAGTTTATTCATGTAATCAAAAATAGAATAAAAAATGAGATCAAAGGCTCATAGTGTCATAAATATTTTTAAAGCTGTTATATCCAAAAACAGCCCTTAATTATGAGTGTGATGGGGTAGATATAAAACACACATATCTGTTTATCTCAAGATAGAGGAGATTAGGGCTCCAAGCAACAGAATAAAGAAAGAAAACAAAAGAAAAGAAAAAGAAGACTCGTGATATTTTCTCACACACACACACACACACACACACACACACACACACCCTTTTTTTTTTTCTTCATACAGGGGTTCAAACTCACGACCTCACAGTTGCCAGGCAGGCACTTATGCCACTGAGCTAAGTCCCCAGCCCTTATACCCCCCCCCTTTTTTAAAATCATAATTAAAATACATAGATGCTAAGGTTTTTTTATATATATATATTTGCACATATACACCTCCCCTTCCCCTCCCTTCCAACAGAGAAAGTTTCTAATACTCCAGAATAGTCCTGTTCTTTTAAATTTTATTATGGCAATTTCATGATTCTGCCAAGTTAATTCTTAAACCCCAGAACACCTCAGTAACATCCTTCGGTATAACTATTGTTATTTTCTTCTTATCTGTAATTTTATTTTTCATAAAATTGAAAAATAAATCACTAGGGTATGTACATGTCCTCATCATACAATAAAAGGAAAAAATCTCTTCCCCATCACTTGATACCCCGACATATTTAATCAAGAGTAGTGTGTATCCGTTAGGAAGAAATGCATCCTTAAGAAATGCATTCTTAGAGCTGATGAGGTGGGAGCCCGGGATCTTCCTGGCCTCAGTTTCCCTGGCTGAACGAGTGCAGTGGGACTGAAGCAGAGAAGCTGGTTTAACCCCTTTCAAGCATGAAGTCCTATTTGTGTATAATTTTTTTTGGAGTAAACAATTATTTCTGCAAGCTGTGAAAATATGATGTGCGTTTTTGCCTTTATCCGCGAGCTGCCGACGTAGAAGCGTGTGCAGCATTTGACGGTGGAAAAGGAATTCCCGTTCCGTTTCACCTTGGCTAACGTTGTCACATGTGCAAGGCCCCCAGAGGGCGGTGTCACCTGCTGTACTTCTTGGTCCTCGTTTGAGGTTTGTGCGAGCAAGGCTCACTTCCGATGACCCTCAGCCCCCTTGTTCTGGGGAGCCAGACAGGAAAGGTTTCCATGGTGTCCAAGTCCCTGCTCGTCCCTGTGGTCGTCTTGGGGAGCACTGTCTCTGCCACTGCCGCATCTTGGTGCTCCCCATTCCCTCTCCCTCCACCCCCTTGTCCCAGGAGCTGGAGCTGTCATGTCACAGGACACTTCTCACCCTGTTACCCCTCTCCTGAAACCTCTCCAGGGGCTTCAGCTCAGGATAAAGACCTAATGCTTCACTGCAGCTGCAGAGTCTGGTTCATGGTGGCCACGTGGCCCTTCCCTGGTTCCTCCTCTGCTCACTGTGCCCCTGCCCCTGGGCCTTTGTAAAGGCCCTTCTCCTCTGGGACTTCCCTCCACCAGGATCGGTCACCTCCACTGTGCCCTGCCAACTTACTCTGTCTCAGCAGCTCCCTGTCCCCCGGGGAAGCCCTGCTGTCCCCGGGCTGTGTGTCCCACAGTCCTCCATTTCTGGCCTACAGGGCCCTTGCTGCAGGCTTTACTTACAGGTTTCCTCATGACCGAGTCTCCTCCCGGTCCCACTGGCAGACTCAGGAACCAGAGTTAAATGTGTGTTGCTGGAGACCGCGCTGTTGTCTCTCACTGTTCATTAATACTTCTCATCCAGAACTCAGGAAATGAGTGCAGGGCATAGATAGCGCCATGTGCCACCTTGTCTGAATTCACTGTCCAAACCCTTGAATCCCTTAGATTTGGGTCCTGAGGGGTCCCTGTACTGTGGTACATGCCCTATCTGCGGTGCTCCTCAGGCAGTGAATTCTAGGTCCCCATGTCTTTTAGCATCTGTGAATCAAAAATGACACCAGGGCTGGGTCATAAATGCAGCCTCGATTCCTTCGTGTTGGACTCCATCATGCACCTTATCTCTAGGCATAAATCTAACTCTACTAGACAGTAAGCCGCCGACATTAATAACAGGCAAATCTCTTGGTTAAACCATAAAAAGCCAAGAAGATCTGATATAGCAGTTTTGATAATTTTTGTCTAGACTTCCAAGAAAAGTAGAAATGCAGAAATCAGGTTAGGGTGTCTGACAAGACAAACTTTAGTTGTTGCTACTGGTGCTATCAGACTGAGCAGGGTTGGTTGAGAACAAAGTAACTCTCAGGGTAGTTCAGGTTGAAACGACTGGGATATAAGGTCCTTTCCATGTGAGAATTCATTGTTCTAGAACAAGCATCATTAGCCCTTTAGTGAGGTCCTCAGCTGACCGAGTTTTTATACGTAGTTCCCCTGGATAGCCGCTTTTGAGCTCCGTGATAATCATAGCTCTGAACCTTTCTTCCCTTACAGGGAAACCTGTGTGGAGCTCCTGTCCATAACTTTTGGGACAAGGTGTTTCTGATTGAGTTTTAAAATAATGAAAGACTGCCTGTGTAATGATGAAAAGATGCTCATCATCAAAATCATCTTGGGCGAGAGGGCAAGTTCTGCCAATGTGTTTCACCTGCGTTTCTCCAACGACCAGTTTTTAACTCCTCAGTTTGCCGGGTTTTGTGATGAAGCAGATTTTTATCCCTGCATTGAGTTGTCAGGAAAAACAAAAAATGACTAAAAAACAGCAACAGGAAAATGAAGGCCTGGGGTTGGTTCCAGGGTCTGTGTCTGGGTAGCTCCAGGAGTTAACTGTGGGGATTCCATACCCCCGAACCAGGGTGTTGTCACCATCCTCCAAGTGATGGTGCTGATTCCAGAAGGATGGAAAGCTTCTCAAGCAAGCAAGGGAGGCATCAGGGTTAGGCTAGTTTCCTAACCCTGAAAGTTAAGAGGAATGCTTCTGTGGTTGATGCTCATGGAAACGGAAACACAACTTCCCCGTGTTATCGTCTTAGAGGAATTTGGAAAGGCTGCGATGCAAGCTTTACTGTTGCAGCTTATTAAGAAATGAAAGAGGAAATGGAAAAGGAGAGCAGGCAGGGGCTTGTGTGGATGGATGGGCTGCCTGTGATAAAGGTTGTAAGAGGGATGAGGCAGGGAAAGGGACAGTTTGTGACCCCGGTCCCCGCTGGTCCTCTACACAGACCCTCTCTGCCCATGTAGACCTTGAGCCCTGGTCCTTACAGAGCGTGGGTATGTCTGGGAGTGTTTACTAGGCATCGCTGTCTGGAAGAATCATTGTTTCACTATGAGAAGTCAGGTGAAAACCTCGATTTACAGTTGCCAGGAATTAGACTCCTGATAATTTAGCAAAGGCCATTATAAACTTGCAAAGAAGGCAGCAAACCATTTAGCAGTATTCGGTGGGCTGCGAGAGGTGCGTGGCCTCACTTCTTTTGGTCGGATCTTACTTGGAATTGGAATCCAGCGTTCTTGAGCCTTGGTAGGGAAGTTCTTTTCTGCCAGTGTTCCTGTGTGTTTTCTGAGCCAAGCCCCAGATACTGATCACTGAGACCAGAAGGCATGGGAAGGTTTCTTTTTCTGTTGTTCTAAAGCATTGTAGAACAGTGCTTCCAAAGGCTCCTGGGCAGAAGTGTGTTGTCACCTGTGTGCCTCAAGGCTGGGGCCGGCCTTGGGTGAACCCATGTTCCGCGCTGACAGAGTTCAGTCATCCCTGGCTTTGCTAACTTCACTTGGAGGCTGCTAGTCACAATTCTGCACTTTCAGTGTGTGAGCCAATGGAATACTCTGGAGAGTGCTAACGATGCCTTTGAATAAAGGTGTTCGAAATGTCTTGACTCAAACAGACCCAAATATGCCCTGGCTGTCAGGAGACTGGGAGGTGCTACTGTCACGAAGGCTGGTGCAAATCTGAGCTGAACCACAAGAACAGCATCTTTCAGCCTCGCCACTTCCTCTGACTTTTTTTCTTAACCAAATTATTAAGAAGACCCAGTCATTTGTATTTAAGAAAATTCAAACCGGGGGACCTTGTTGTTGAAGATTTAAGTGCATCAGATTGAAATCTTTTCCCTAATACAATTGTGTTAGGAAGGGATAAATATGATTATGTAACCCCAAACTTGACTGTTACTTTGTATAGTTAATATATTCATGCTGAATAGTAATCAGGGGTAATCAAAATGTACAGTACATGTCTAAATTTTAAGATTTATTACCAAAGGAAAGATTCATTACAGTAAAAGACACGTTGCCATTCATTCCACCTCAAAATACTTGTCCTTGCTTCAGACACACTTCCCATTGTGCTGGCCACCTTCCGAAGCAGTTCTGGAGTCCTCTGTCATGCGTGTCTTTACAAGGTGTGATCAAAAATTCACGGAGTGCTGGGGCCCAGTGCCATCCTGTGGAAAGGCAGGCCCATGAAAACTGGTGGGCGGTGTGCCCTCCCGTACCTGCTACCGCAGATCTCAGGCCCTGAGACTCTTGGGTTCTCCCCCCCCCCCCAAAGTCAAACTGACTAACAAGGGTAAACCTTTCAAATCGATTCAGGAAGTTGGGGAAGCCACGACTGGGCATCCAAAGACACTCACGAAAGAGGCCTTTGCAGAACTGCTGGGGGCAGCGGGATTAGTGTCTTTGAAATGAGGGCAAGTGCTTCAAAGGGGATTCGTGACCATGCATCTTCTACTCTAATGACTTCTTAAAAAATTTAAACTTTTCCTCTGCCTTTTCAAGCATACCTCGTATCAGAAGAAGAAATAGAGCAATGGATTGTATGTGGCATTTCAAAAAAGGGCCTGCCCAAGTCGGCAAGTTACAGATTCCTATGTGGAGGTTGGGGCAGTGAGGTTCCTTTGGGCACAGATAAAAGTTTGATGCTGGTGCCTCTGGTTGACATCTCTTCCAGACCACGTTTTTGGTGTCCTGAAGAAAACAGCCTCTGTGTGATGTGAACCATCCATCGGTCAGCCACTCAATGACTCTTGTAATATTATTTGGCTCCCGCTTGAATGCATTCTGGTGATTAATTAAAACAGGTTTTAAGTTTGAAGCGTCAACCAGGACTGCTCTGTTTTGAAAGCTCTCATGTGTATTTTTGCAACAGTTTTCTTAGGGATGACCCTATCTTCTGGGCACACCGAAATATTTTAAATGTGTTCGACTCACTGTGGTTTGTCTACAACCCAGGCATGGTTTTCAATAGAGTCAGAGAAAGCTGAGAGACCTCTTGCTTGGCCTTTTATTTCACACCATCACATTTTCACTTTATGTTAAAAAGCACTTTATGAGGAGCTATTTACATTTAGAATAAACCCTCCGCATTTGGCACGGGAACCTGTCGCGGGTCATTAGACATGATACCCATGTGGAAAAATAAGAGGGAATCACGCATGTGGGGAGAGGAGAGCCGAGGGGCATGGTCACTACCTCCGAGACTGCAGACCCAGCGAGAATCACACAGATGTCCACCACATGAGCAGGTGATGATATACTGAAGCCTACAGATTCACTACTTTTTACAGATTTCTTCCAAAGTGAATATATTATCAGACCAGATTTATGGATAAAATTCATGCCTAGAATTTGCATTTCCTAAACCATGACAAGCTTTTGCTGCGAGCAGAGCACACAGTAAAGCTGTGAAGCGCAGTGACCGTGGGCCCAGGAGAGGCCGGCTCCTGGCTCAGGCAGCCGCCCTGTAAGGAGCTCTTTGTGCTTCAAACAGGATGTCGGTGGTGATACCTTGTGCATAAAGACCAGCAATTCACAGCCGTTTTTGTGACAGTACTATATATAGCAGGACCAAAAGTCTAGCTAGTGTCAATATTATCCAGCTAAATCTTGACTTTGCCAGGAACCAGGAACACATTTGGCCCAATGGCTAATTTCAGAAAAAAAGCAAAAACAAAACAGATCTATAACACTACTGGCCCTTTGTAAATTACCAGTAGTTCTAATAGACTCTGAAGTTTTAACTCTAATCATCTGCTTCTAAGCAAAGTCGAGATCAGCTAACTGGTACCTGTGGACCATTTTTAAAAACAGAAGGAAAAGCAGTGTCAAATGATTTATTCCAGGAAGAGAGAAAGGTAACTTTTCCAGGAGGGCTAGTGTTGGGGACTTTTTGATGTTGTTTTTTAGTGACTTGGGCATCCAAAAATGATTAAAGAAGTTAAGACTGTAGTATTTTAAGTCTATGGAGAAAGAAAAGAAAGTTTCCAGTTTTTCTGGGAAGAGCTTGACTTTTCTCCTTGGCCGGTGCTTTCTGTAAAGAAAAGCTGGAAGAAAAAGGTCAAAGGTTCCCACTGCTCTTTCCTGGCCCCTAGAAAGTCGCAGCCCATGCGTTATGGGAGCATGAGAAGCGGAGGGCAGTGAAGGGAGACGCATTTTGGTGGCGGCAGAAGATGAAATGGAGACAGAATGAGACAAGCCGTGGGTTGGCTGTGTGCTGCAGTGGCCTTGTAGGATGGAGGGCAGAAGTGCGTCTCATGCTAGAGGAAGTGATTTTGTGGGGGCAAGGGGAGACCAGAGAGGTATGAGCCACGGTGGGGGGTGGTGCGGGCTCTGTGGCCCTCTGGGGCAGAGCTCAGATTGAATCGATGTGCGCATGTTGGAGGTGGCCTGCGCCACATGTGGCTGGGCCAGCAGGAGGAAGAAGCACAGATGGCTGGCACCTCTCTGTCAGGAAACGCCCGCCCGCCTGTCCCTGCAGCGAGATTGCGATGCCGAGCACAGCTGTGCAGACTTCCTGGATCCCAGTGTCTCCTGGGACTCCTGGGCGGAAGGGATGGTGTCACAGCTCACACCTGACCCCACCTAGGATCCTTCCTCTCCCGCCTTACGCCGTCCTTCCTGACCCTGGTGTCCCTCAGGGTGTGTGCACACGCATGTGAGAGAGACACACGGTCGCTCATCAGAGGCACAGAGCACAGGTTGTCACTCATGGCAAAAAGAGCTGCGTCCCAGGTTTTCACCAAGGAGCTCAGACACGACTTTTTCTTTAATGCACCATGTTTTTTAGCTTTGCCTTTTTGTTTTCTCATGTTTCCACTGGGTGGTGCTGCAGGAATTCCTACCTTTTGCCTTGGATCTACCCTTCCCAGAAAGACGCCTCTGCAGCATAATAGGAGGAAGTCCTGATTTAGAAAGATTTTACAGTTTCAACACAATAGAAGAGTTTGGAGGATGCTTTGGCAGGAAATGGCTTGGTTTCTGGATGTGGAAAAACCACCATCACTTCGTATCATGCAGAACGTGCTCGCACTGCGTTGGGTGCAGACTCTGACTTTTACCAGCGTCTTTAGCAAAATAAAGCTTTCAAGTTTATCTGAAAGATGAGGGCTTCCTCCTTGTCGAAGTGCTGTGTGAGACTGCCTGCTTTTTGATTTTTGTAAAACCATCCGCAAGTATATAAGTAATCAAGTCCTTTCTAATGGTAAGACAGCCACAGGAGTAAGAGAGCATTTCTGTTAAGGCTTGATTGGAAGCCAAAGACTGTCTTATTTTACAGATTACTCCCACAATGTATTGATCAAAGAATTATCTTTTTTGTTCTCCCTAATGCTAAGGGTGGAGCCCAAGGCCTCGCGCATGCTAGGCAAACCCTCTGCCACTGAGCGACATCCCGGGCCCGACTATGTATTTTTAATTTCAAAATACTTTGAATCCTAAAAAGGCTTTGAGTTTGCTAAAAGCGAAGAAGAGGTCTGGGCTGTCCTCCTCCCTTTTCTAAACAAGTAGACGAGCAGAAAAACTTGCTGTCCCAGTCTCCAACTTGAAGACTGGTTGTCTTGAGGATTTGTATAACTTGACTTTCAGCTTCCCCCCCTGCTCAGGATCGTATTGTATTAATATTCATAGAACATAAAATTGGATAGAAGAGTTTCCACTCAAGCAAAGAGCGGTAGATACAACAATTGAATATATTGGGAGTATGGGGGGTATCCCCCGGAAGTTAGGGGCTCATTAAACAGAAGCTTACATTTCCAGGCCCCGGCTAAGCTTTTAGTGAGTCCTGCTGTCTGCAGATGCCCTCATTTTTCAGCGCATGTGGTCATACTCCAGACTCTGGATTAGAACTCGAAGCAGCTTCTTTGGAGGTGCACTTGGCTTATCTTTCTCTTTCTCTGTCCTTTTCTTTCTCAGTGCCAGGGGCTGAACCCAGGGCCTGCATGCCCCATCCCAGAGCTTCACCCCAGCCCTGTAGGATGAATTTTTGCAGGAAGGCTGCTGAGGTTCTGCTGGGTGCTGGCCGCGGGGTCCCTGTGCTTGTGCTGCTGCATGCAGGTGCAGTGGGGTTCCCAGCCTGTCCCCCCTCCCACGCGGAGCACTTCTCTTTCTTCTTTCAGAGTGACGTGAGATGCATGCATGTGGAGGATCCTTCTTGGGTCGGGCTGGCTGGCTGAGGTCACCTGTGACTTGCCTTTCTTTGTTCCACTGCCCTGGGTACACACGCGGAGGAGATGGACCAGTCTCTGCACTTCCCAGAAGGAACTCGGTTCTAAAACTCATGTCCTGTTTGGTCTTCTGGAGTCAGCCTTGCTGGTTAGCCCCGTGTGAACTGGGGGCCCTTGTAAACACGCATCCCCATCTCGCAGCAGGGAAATTGGTTTAAAAACTGGTGGCGTGATGGGTTCAGACAGAGCTCAGCCAGGATAACTGCAGTTGCAGAGGAGACCAGACCAGGAGTGAACCCAGACATTTCCTGACCTGGTCCCCAGTGGGATGTCGCATGGCCTTCTGAGGCCGAGAGGCAGACCTCACTGTCTCGAGGTGTGCATGGAAGAAGTGATTAAGCACCGAGCTTGGGAGCCAGATGTGCCCGGGTAGGAGTCTCTGTCTGCCTTGATCGTAACCGTGGCCCGGAAGTATCTGGTTTCCCATTTTTAAATCGTGGCCTCCTCCCAGGAGTGGCAAGCTGAGAATGTGAAATTTGGGCAATATGGATCAAGCGCTCAGTGCGTGGCTGGGTGCATCAGTGGTTATCACAGGTCACCATTAAAACAGCAAGTTTTTTTATGAGTGGACTTTTGGGGGCTTAAACTTTACTCTTGAGAATTCCGTGGCATCTCATTAGCGCTGGCATTGAGGATGTAACTCGGTTTCCTCGGAACATGGCTCTTGATGTGGAATTTATAAATTAACTTTGGAACTTTGCAAGCCCTGCTGAAATCATGTGTTATGTACGTATGGAAGGGTGTGAACAGGAGTATACTTGTGTGAATGCATTTGTGAATGTATGGATATTTTCCACTAGAGAGTGTTAGATTCTCGAAAGCACCCATGGACCAAGCATAGCAAGATCCTGCCCTGGGGCAGTGATCATACGTGGTTACGTGTGTCTGTATGTGCTTTATGTGTGTGGTTCTAGGTTTTAGGTTGAGCGTGTGATATTATTGATACAGAACTATTCTTGACCAGTAGAAGTAATAATTTCATAGAGCTCAACTTCATAGCTGTGATATTGTTTAAAAAATAACTTGAAGTAGTATCGCACGATTATGCCTTTTTTTGTATGCTGTTTATCAAAACCTAGCAAGTTGAAATTTATTAGGCAGCTCTGGACTGCTGGCAGTTGTATTTATCTGAAATCGTGTCTCTTGTGTCTTGTGTTAGAAATAATCTCGAATTTCCACTAGGGATTTATTATTGGTAGTTTTATCACATCTCAGGAATCCTTTTCTGTTTGGTATTTTTTCCCTCTGATGAATTCATAGGGTTAATCGTTTGGGGGAAACAAGACGTTTTCTGAGTTTTCCTGGGTCATGGGACCTCGGTGTCCTTGGAGAAAGCAGAGCTTTGCCGTTGTGCGCAGGGTTAAAATAGAGCTGACACACAAGACCAGATGAAACCAGAGCTGCAGTTACAAAGTGGGACAGATGTAGGAGGCCAGGTTTCCTGTGGCCCATTTTCCAGTTTCCTGCCTGCAACCTGCAGAAGAAGAAGCTGAGTGTCACCAAGCATGAGAACCAGAGGGAGACGTGCTTCGAGCCAGAAATAAGATTCATGCAAACAACGCAGGCAGAAACAATAGAAAAGAAAGTGAATGCTCAGGTTCAAGTCCCAGAATATCCCGAAAGGAGCAGCCATCTGTTCAAGGAAAAAGCATGACCCACAGAGCCTGCTGTGGTGCACAGGGTGGAGGCCGGCCCGGCTGCAGGAACCGCTGGTTTTTACAGCCCCGCTCACCTTTCAGGACGTGGCCTGGGCTGTAACACGGTCGGTTACCTGCAAAGATTTTCCCCACAGAGCCCGGGGCTCCCGAATCTGTTTCCTGGGCATGTTAATGTGCGAGGGAGGTGGATGTGGTTAACCGCCTGGCTATAATGAGCTGCAGCCCCGATTTGGGGAGGCAGGGTGACCAGCCACCTGCTTTGATCTGGCAGGCTCCTGTTCCTGTGACTGCCCAGTAAAACTTCTGTCTGGTGCTTTCAAATAAGTGCGTGGAGGGGTGTGTTGAAGACAATGGCTTGCATGGCCTGCTGGGATCAGAGCAGTCGGAAGGTACGAGAGTGTAGGAACAAATGAATCTTTTTCCTGATGGGGAAAAAAATGACCCAACATGTAGGCTCTTTTACCCATTTTAGGAGTTTGTGAAGTCAACGCAATCCTACTTTTATGGTAAAGAAATTGAGATCAAAAGAGGCAGTGATCCCAGGCTTTTTTTATTGCGTACCGAGTCCTTGTCAGGTGCTGGGTTAGAATTGCTGCTGGCTGATGCTAAGGAATTAATGGCTACAAATAAGCCGGATATGGCAGCCCACGCCTGTCATCCTAGTACTGGGGAGGCTGAGGCAGGAGGATTGCTGTGAGTTTGAATTAGCGAATCCAAGGCCAGCCTGAACACAAAACAAGACCATCTCAGACAGATGAAAAAATGGCTAAAAGGAAAGATCTCCATTTGTGGAAACCTTGGTGATGGTGGCTTGTAGTGTACAGGGCACTGTTCTGGGCTTTTCCTTTATAGCATCTCATTGAAGTTGATGTGCATTTTCTGAGCTACAGAGCAAGAGGCGAGTGCTTCTGGGTCGGCCAGGCACTGACCCTGCAGATGGATCACCCCTTCTCCACACCAGGAACCTTAAGAGGTTCTGGGACGCTGCCAAGTTAGAGATCAAAGAGGTGCCCATGTGAGACAGCGCACAGTGAAGACGGGCCCCTTCCTGTCTTGCTGTGGGGTGAGACAGGCCTGAGTTGTGTGGTGCTGGAGGGGGGTGGGAAGCATGGATGGAGGAGGAGGAGGATGGAGGAGGATGGAGGAGGATGACTGACCCAGGACACTTCCCCAGCCAGAGTCAAGTAGCCATCCCTTCACTTTCTGAAAAAGTCTTCACCAGTCACCAACCACCAATGAGCTGGGTGTAGTGGTGCTTTTCTGTAATCCCAGGACTCTGGGAGGCTGAGGCAGGAAGATCACAAGTTCGAGTTCAGCATGGGAATTTAGTGAGTTAGCCAGACCCTGTCTCAAAGCAAAAAAGGGCTTGGGATGCAACTCAGTGTGAAGGGCCTGGCTTCAGTCCCCAGGACTGCAAAAATAAATGAATAACGTCACTTGATAAATCCTTGGGTGGCTTCTGATTTACACAGACACACCTTGGAGTTCCAAAGGAGAGGGGTGGTCCACACACATAGTAAACTGAATATTTCGTCATGACGGTGGTGTTCGGTGGTTTCTTCTGTTAAATCTTCTTTCCTCAGGCTAAGGAGTTGCTTAAAAAAGATCGCAGACTGAAGTAGGGGCCAAATCAGTAGGCTGAGTCCTCCATTCCACTCTTCTCCTATTCTCTGTGTCCCTTAAAAAAATGATCACTCTAGATATTCACAGTATAAATGAGAAGGCAAACATTTGTTAATTGATGGAAAAATCTTCAGAGCACACAGACTTGGCTTTGCGCATTTACTTTTGCATACGGTGGGTGACAATCATGCAAATAGTCTTTAAATATACGCGTGGCTTCACCTCACGAAAACAGCTAAGGCGACTCCAGAGGAGGGGTTCCCAGTCATCCCCATTCCTCCAGCTTTGGGACTTTATAACCACACAGTGCTTATGCTTGGGCTCTCTTTTCTCTATTTTTAATTGATGTTTCACTAGTATACACTTAAGAAAATCAGAGGTGATTTTCTGCCCCTCGATTTCCACCTTAGTGCAGCTTTAAAAATGAAACCTGGAGCGTGCAAAGAGGCGCGTTAGGTGTTGGCGGAGGGACAGAACAGACAAGCGGGCGTTTCCTTTGGATTTCTAAGTGACGGCAAAAGCCTGCCTTGGCAGTCTGCAGCCGGCTCACATTCAGACGCGTAGCACCACCTTGTGGCCGACAGGGGCAAACCCGTACCCTGAGGTGTGTGACCTGCAGAGCAGGCGCAGGGGCAGGGGCAGGGGCAGGGGTCGGTGCGTCCATCTGTAGCGGCCTTCACTGTGAGGGGCTGTCCAGGTTACAGGATGATCGAGGAGTTTTATAATTTCTTCTTACTGGTACTGGGAGTTGAACTAGGGTCATGGACCAGCTGGACAAACTGCTGTATAGTCTTGGGTACCTCCCCAGCCATAAAGGAGGAAACACAAAACTATTTGCATATTATTTGCAGTCTTAAGTTAAAACAAAGAGTTGAAAACTCAGAAAGAGGGCAGAAGCATCACTTCCAGCTGCAAAAATGTGGCCTCTTGGGTGCTGGGAACCTTCCTATCCCATGCTGTGTCTCCGTAGGGGCACTGTGCATGTGAGCACCCAAGGGCCCTCCCTGCTGAGGTCACCCAGCTTAGGGGTCTCTCACACTGTGTCTTAAACCGGTATCTTCTTTCTTCTTCTCTTTCTTTTTTTCCCTCCTTCCCTCCTTCCCTCTCTTCTCTCTCACTGCAGAGCCCAGGCTGGTTTTGAACTCACAGTGATCCTCCTGCCTCAGCATCCAGGATTCTGAGATTACAGGCATGCACCACCATGCCCAGGCTATATTTGGCTCCTTAAATTGGAGTTAGAATAGATGCTAGATGACCTGTGTTATCTACAAGACTTTAAAAATTCCCTTAAAAATAAACATAAGCATACCCCAAGTCACCGCCTGGATTTGGTGCCTGCGTCGGGCCATTGTCTAATGGAAGAAGCTGGGTGTGGTTTTTCTGAATGATTTCTTTGAGCCCGGCCACAGGACTTCACAGCACGCTCTACAGCCAAGTCCCCTCTGTTGCTTGGAAAGTAATAGCGCTTAACTTAAGCAGCACCTATTGGGTACCACGTGTGTTGTGGCTCCTGTAATTCTGGGAAGGGAGCTGCTTGGGTCATGATCGTGACCTCTGAGGATACTGCAGCACAGAGAGGGTGAGTAACTCCCCGGGTCACACAGCCAGGCAGGACGAGGGCTTGCATTTCAGTCCTGACAGTCTGACTCTGGAGTGTGCGCTTACCCGCTCTGTAGCCACCCAGACAGACAAAACTGCTCCTCATCTTGCTTCCAGGATAAGAGCAGTTTTGCCTACTGGAGAACTGCAGACTTTGGGGACCAGAGAGACGGCCCCTCTGACTCTATTCGGATTCCACGGAGGCCGTGTAGTCTCAGAGAACGGACCACGGACTAACTCCTGTCTGCAGAGGTGCAAGCTTTACTCTTTGGCTGAAGCCCACCTCATTTTGTCACATGGCCTGTTCGTGGTCCTCTTCCTAAGCTGTCAGTGCCTCCTGTTACTCAGATTCTGCTTTTGAGCCCTCGTGACATCTCCCCGGTTCTCCTGGTGGCTCATGGGAAAGCAGCATCTTTGGTGTGTTTATGTGTTTGTCGTATGACAGCTATGATTTTGCCCTATGTTGAAAATTATCTTTCACCAAAAATATTTCTCCACTGTCAACTTCTCGGGGCCCACATCAACACCTCTGCCATGCCCTGCGTGACACCCTGATCTCCCCAAACCCTTACCTGGCTCTAGTTTAACTTCTTCATAACCCTTGTGATCAGGCTGCTGTGTTATTTACTTCTGTCTTCCGTCTCAGGGGTGTAAGGCAGAAATCCTTGTCCCTCTGGATTACTGGTGTGTTCCAGATACTTGGATGTCTGGATTACTGGTGTGTTCCAGATACTCGGGTGTCTTGAGATAAGATAGGACCAAAAGCCAGGCACAGTGGCACATGCCTGTAATCACGGCTCTCTGAGAGGCTGAGGCAGGAGGATTGCAAGTTTAAGCCTAGCGTGGGCAACTCAGTGAGACTCTGCCTTAAAAGAAAGGCTGGGGATGTAATTTCATGGGAAGGACTGTAGTTCAGCCTCCGTCCTGCAAAATAAATAAACAAGCACTAAAAGGGAAAGCAGAATTGGAAAGAGAACTGAGTGTCTAATCAAGTATAATATTTTAACATCCTCCTCAAATGAACCTACGGTGGAACAGTCATTGCTATAACTTTTCTGGTAAGATGCAGACAGATTTAAAACATTCCCTGTCATGTATGAAATCAGTCACTAATCTGAATGAAATGCAGAAAGAATGTATTTTGTCTCTCTTTTCATTTTTAGGCAAGAGTAAATATATATCGATAGGCTTCTACCCAGTTACGTCACATGTTTAAAGGTGACTGCCAAAAAAAATGGTAATAAAGATAATTTGTCAATCCTGCAAGTGTATTAATTTCCTGCTCCTTTAAAGGAGGTGTGCATATTACTCAGACTTGATGAGCCGTTTTAATTCTTTTTAATCATTGTTCCTTGGCATTGAAATTGCCTGGATAATCAGGCACGGGTGTTGTTTTGGTACACGTATACTTCGATGGTGATCAGATCAGGATAATTGGCATATCAACTGCACTCCAAGCAGCTTGGAAAGATGCAGTCCATTGCTGCCAGCTGCAGCCGCCCACTGTCCATCTGTAACTCGGTGCCCACTGACAGCCTCTTCCGGCCCTCCTCCTGCTCTCCCTGTCCAGCCCCTGCAACCTTGCCCTGTCCACTTCAGTGACATTGACTCCTGGTGTCTGCATGAGTGAGACCAGCAGTGTGTGTCTTTCTGTTTCCGGCTTGTTTTATTTTGCATAATGGTCTTCTATGTCACTGCGAGTGGCAGGGTTTCATCTTTTTGTGGCTAGATAGTACTGTACTCCACTTGCTCATAGAAAGATAGATAGATAGATAGATAGTGTCTGTTTACCTTATCTGCACATTAGAGGACTGGCATTTAGGTTGAGTCGCCTCTTGGTTATAATGGATTGTTATAAATGTTAAACTTCACAAACAGGGACCGCAGCTCTCTGTCTGACACCTTAGCTTCATCTTTGGTTGCACACCCAGCAGTGGGATTGCTGGTTTGCAGCATGGTCGTTTTCACTATTTTGAGCCCCGCCCCATACACTTGTCCTGATACTAATTCAAATTCCCACCACTCGTGTGTAAGGATTCGTGTTTCTCTGTATCCCAGCAAACACCCGACAAGCCAACACCAAGTCATCCACAGCACTGCAGCCAGATCCTGGCTGTAAGTTACAATGGGAAACACACAGTTGGGACGATGAGTCGGTAACTGTTCTTAAGAGGGAGTTGGGGGATCTCAGCCAGCTGCTGTGTCCTCGAATGGGGTCAGTGCTGGCAGAAACAGAGAGAAGCCGGACAGAGATGGAGAGGCCCTGATGGCAGAAGGTGGAGTGAAGTGTAAGGAAGACAGAAAGTATGGGCTTTGGTAGCTTTTCATCACTAACTGAATACCTGAGAAAGTCAGCCTAAAAAGGAAAGATTTATTCTGGCTTACGATTTCAGAGGTTCAGTCCATGGTTGCCGGATTCATTGTTCACAGCCTGATGCGAACATAAAGAAATGGGGAGAGGGAAATGCTAATTACCTTGATTTGATTAACGCAGGCTGTGTGCATATGTTGAAATATCACACCTAAGCCTGGTAAAATGTAAAAGTAACGCAGGTTAATAGAAAGGTAAAAGAATTGATTTGGGGGAATTTTTCCTAAAGATTTCTAATATTTCTTTCGTGTGTTCTACAGATCTGAAGCAGAGAGCTGTGGCCAGTGAGCTAAGTGGAGTTAAGCTGTGTAATTTAAATCAGGCGTCTTCTTAGGCACAAGAATACGTCAGACAGTATGAGACATAAATCTCATGTCTCAACACTTCCTGAGGTTTCATTAATCAGGGCCGCAGTCACTGGCTGGACTCGACTCCTTTCAAGTGGTATCCAGATAATTTGGATTTTATTGTACCTGCGCGTTGTAATTCTCAGAGTTCATTCCCAATTCTAGCCCCAAGGAGTTAATTTATCTTTTCCTGGGTGAGACAGGCCCCTGGATTTGCCAGTGTGTCCAGTGACTGCAGTCACCGAAGGGTGTGTTCCCAGCCACAGTGTAAGAACTGTTTTCTTTCCCAGCATCTCGGAGGGCAGAATCTGTAGCCGCAGAGGTGTGGAAGCATATTGGGCCCAATGTACGCAAAAACAAGTGTAAATTGTGAAACTCGAATTCACCACAATTAAAATAAACAGTGGAGCTGAAGTCAAAGAAGCACCGTTTGTGCCCTGGAGAGAGAGGACGTGTGCAGAGCCCTTGGCGGGTGGCTCCCTGCCCGCCCAGTCCCATCCAGTGCCCCCCAGGCCGAGCCCTTGTAATCACAGCCAGTGCTGTGGCCTGGAGGGGGTGGCAGGTCCCGGCTGCATGCGTGACATCCCCTGGGGACTTGTGCTGAGCAGAGAAAGGAGTGGCTGGACTTGGAGACTGGAGTCTGAGCTCGGAGGAAATACTTTTGAGACTCATCGCTGAGTAATGTGTGCCTGGGACTCTCAACAATGGAGCTTTCTGTCTGCACAGTCCCAGAACCGGCCGAGTCCACTGAGTGGCTGTGAGCACTGGGGAGCGGGACCAGGGCATTGCGAGCCGAGCCTCAGTCCCCAGAAGCCAGCGGCTGCTCGCAGGCAGCCCCTGCCACCGTCCCCCTGTCCGCGCCTGTACCCCTACCTGCACACCCGCCAACCTCTGCTAGGCTGGGATTGCCACCCGGTTCCCAGCTTCCTGCCAGTTTTCTTCCCCACTTCTGCCTCCGCCTTCGAATCCCCAGGCTGCCACTCAGCCCTTTGGGACCTCTGAGTGTGGGTGCTCTGCGGTCCCCCCTCATCCGGTGGTGGCTGGCCTTTTTCCAGCTGAGACACACCCTAGAGTCATGGATCTCAGCTCTGGGGTGACACGTGACTGCATACCAGGCCATCCCGAGGTGTTGGCTTCAACATCACGTATTATTTTTTTCCTCGCAAGCAAGGGTTAAGGTTAGGGTTACTACCCCTAAACTGGCCCAGGGTAGGCGGACCTTGGCTCTGGGCCTGGTTTACATTGCTCAGCTCGGGGGTCTGGTTCTGGGGCAGCAGCTTCCAGGCACCCTGGGAGGACAGTACAGATCAGGTGCCTCTTTAGACCTCGGCTCAGAAAGGGCCTGTTGCCCCTTCTATCAAACTGGGTCCCAGGCTGAGCCCGATGTCAGTAGGGTGCAAGGGAGGTGTGGGACGGAGCCAGGGAACAGAGAGCTGGCACTCTGCATGTGTGCCCCTCTGGCCTCTCTCGCTGCACCCAGCAGTACTGGCCCTGGTGCCTGGGGTTGGAGTACCAGAGACTGTGATCCAGGGTGCATTGGGAGCTCTGTAGAGCCTGGCCCATGGGAATGCTGGGTGGTCACGGGTGGGTGCTTCTGTCTCCCAGCTGCCCATGGGGAATGTGCCAGAGGCAGGTGGTGGCCGGGTGTTTGTCATCTGTCACTCGAGCTGGCAGCCCAGCAGCTCCCACCCATAGCACCGTGCACCCCACCAGCCCTGCCCCCCTGAACAATTCCTTTGGACATCCGTGTTTAAAGTTTCAAAGATATTTATGCATTTATTATGGGTCTTTTGAGGCAGGGTCTCAATGTGTAGCCCAGGCTGGCCTGGAACTCAACAGCGATCTTTCTGCCTCGGCCTCCTGAGTGCTGGGGTGACAGGTGTGTGCCACTGCACCTGGTTGAGTTTCAGAGGTATTTAAAAGCTCAACCACCTGAAGTGTTTGGCTGAGAAGATATCAAGAATTTGAGACAACTGAGAGCCAGGGGCAGTGAAGAAGGAAGCCTAGGCCTGCGCTCAAGCCAGTAGTGGGTGGTCAGCACCGGGAGCCCATGGATGGGGCCCTTGGAGCCCCAGCTCTTGTGCTTCGGGGACTTGGGTTATGGGGGGCACAGTCCCATGGCTACAATGCTACATGTTGGTTTGGGAGAGGTGTCTCCCCTTAAACAGCCGTGCGTAGTGCCCTTGGGTATTCCCCATCTGCTGTCCTTTAATGGAGGCTCTTGTGAGGCACTGGGGACACTCAGAGAGACAAGAGCATGCTTTGGCGTGACGGGACATGACAAGGACCTGGGGCTGCGTGGGGAGGCTGCTGTGCGGAGGACCCTCCCCAGGGCTGCTGTCGTCCTGGCTTCCAGGTCTCTCCGTGCACATCTTCCTGACTGTGCTATTGTTGCTGTCACCCTGAGCTGTCACCCTGCATCCCCTGCTCTGACGGGTGATACTCCCAGGTTCCATCAGCCATGGAGGGTTGCTTTGAAGTCAGCACTCTTGTTTGTGAATATTTTCCTCCATGCTTAAACTTGAGAAACTCCAGCAGGGCCCACATGAGTTCCCCAGGCTCCAAAGCTAGGGCAGAGGCTTAGGTGGAAGGAGCAGCTCTTACCAGTCCACAGCAGCTCGGAACATTAGAAGAAAGGTAACCTCTCCTCCTGGGAGAAGGCCCCGGGCTCCCTGCAGCCCTCCAGGTCCCTGGGAATATGGGCATTCCTGGCAGGTCAAGTGAGGGGGACCTGGGACCCTTTCCAAGAGCACTCATCTCATTCACAAATATTGTTCACGTGGGTCCCATGGCAATCGCTGGTCCTGGGGCTCCACTGTGTTTCCAGATGGAAGCTGCTTCCAAAGATTCAGCCAGGAAGCGCCCATGCAGGGCGCCCGCCCAGGTGGAGGGGACACGGGTGTCCCTTCCTGACCTGCCCCTCTCCCACAGGTATGGAGAGTGCAATCACCCTGTGGCAGTTCCTGTTGCAGCTGCTGCTGGACCAGAAGCACGAGCACCTCATCTGCTGGACCTCCAACGATGGTGAGTTCAAACTCCTCAAGGCGGAGGAGGTGGCCAAGCTGTGGGGCCTCAGGAAGAACAAGACAAACATGAACTACGACAAGCTGAGCAGGGCCCTGCGCTACTACTATGACAAGGTGAGCCCTCAGCCTTGGAGGACTGCATGCGGGGCGGGCGGGACTTCTGTGTCATTGCTGGAAACAGGCGTGGTGAGCTGGGAGCCGAGCTGCACAGTGACTTGAGGCAGGCGAGGCCCTCTCCTCTCCTGGGGCGGGGGATGCTACAGGGGTTTTTAGTTTGTCCTTCTCTGGGTGTCATTACGGACCAGATATTCTTCCAGTGGCTTTTTCACTTGTAGTTTGCCAAAGAACTGAAGAACGCGTTGCTAATGATAGAGATGAGCTGTCGGGGAGCTCTGGGGCCTCCCCACCTGTCCCTCGCTTGAGAAACGGAATGACTAACGGAATGTTAGACTAACGGAATGTTAGTCTAAAAGCGTCTTGGTAGTTTTGTCACAAGGGTCACTTTTTCTTCCTTCCTTCCTAACTTACTTTCCTTCCCTCCTTCCCTCCCTCCCTCCTTTCCTTCCATCCTATCCTCTTTCTTTCTTTTTTTTATGGTGCTTGACATCGATCTGAGTACTGATCTACATCCCCAGCCCCTTTTTACTGTTTCTTTTGAGTCCCTTAATTGCCCAGGCTGAGCTCCAGTTTGTAGTCCTCCTGCCTCAGCCTCTCGGACTGCTGGGATTACAGGTCATGGCTTTTAAACCCACGGATCTTAGTGCCCCGTCCATAAACTGGGAATAATAATAATAATGCTGATAGGATTTGTAGCTTAGCGAGAAGCTTCCCTAATTTTGTTTCTAAATCACAGAGATGCGACACAGCGCTTTGCTAAGTAACGTAGACCCAGTTGCCAAAGACAGAAAAGTTGGAGCGAGTTTAATGCATTTCTGAAGAATAAATAATGGTCCTGCTCTTAGAGCAGAATCGTTGCTCCTCAGGGTTAACCATATCAGGCCTGTAAACGTTGCCCATTTCTGTGTGAGTTGGCTGTTGCTGAATATCGAGCCTCATAGCCAAGAAGGCTGAGAGACCCAATAACCGCACGCTTTTGTTCTGTCTGCTGTTCATATTGAAAGGTGCATTAAACCCTGATTTAAATATTAGGTCCTGATCTATATTTAGTGCCGTCTCTCAGCCAACCTCTTTGGAACTGAAGACACAAGGATTACACATTTCAGGAAGTGAAGACATCATTAATTATAAAGTATTCCTTTATATGATCGTAATTGCATATGATTATGCCATTGAAATGCTAAAGGTGCTTTCCTTTAATGTGGCAATTAATTAATCCTGACTTAATGCAGAGCCCCACCACGACGTAAAAGCACTTCCTGCTAATTGCACTGTCTGGAAGCCAAGCAGATGGCATATTGTTTTGCGTTTCCCCCAGGTTCTTAGTTGCACCCTGGGAATTGGGGCTCTGGAGGGAAAAGAGTCCGTGTTGTCTGTTGTGCCTGCTGGCGGGGTGCCCAGAAGCTTGGTATTTTTCATTGTTCAGAGTCAAGGTGTCAGAGAAAAGAAGTCTTGTTTCTCAGCATGCCTGGGCCGAGGGGCACAGGGTGTGGCTCCGTGGCCATCTTCCGGCTGGACAGAAGTGACCGTGCAGGCCCGCAAAGGCCTTGCTGCCCAGCTCCCTCGCACCTGACTGCAGATCTGCAGAGCTGTGTCCGCCTCGGCAGCTCCCAGCTCCTGTGGCTGCAGCTTCCCGTCAGGTGTCTTAAGATACCAGGCTCCTTTCCACTAGACGCCAACCTGTGAGGCAGGTCCTGGCCTCCGCCCGCTCCTAATGCCAATGAGAACTCAAGACCGAGAAACCTGCTTAGGCTCCTGGGCCAGGGTGTGGCAGAACCTGGATTTCTACCCAGCTGGTCTGCGCCTGCCCCTGCCAATGGCCCAGCTGCCCCCGCCTTCGTCGGTCTTCATTTCCTTTGCCGATGAATATCTTGAGGTTGGCAATCGTGCTGATTTTGTTTATTATCAAGAACTTTAAACCCAGCTGTGGTGGTGCACACTTGGAATCCCAGCATCCTGGAGGCTGAGGCAGGAGGGTCACCACTGTTTCAGAGCCACCCTGAACTATATCTCGAGGCCCTGCCTCGCAACAAAACAAAACAAAACAAGGAATGTCCTTAAGGAATGTGTAAGATTGAAAGACTGTATCAGCCTGTTTTCTGTTGCTATAACAACATACCCAAGGTTGAGTTCGCTGTAAAGAAGGAATACGCGGTGTGGTGGCTTGCACCTGTAAGCCTGGGACTTGGAAGGCTGAAGCAGGACAAACACTGTGAGTTTGAGAGTTCAAGGCCAACCTGGGCTACAAAGTGAGGCCACGGCCAGGCTGAACTGCATAGTGAGACCCTGTCTGTCTCCTCACCCCGCCCAAAATAAATAGAGAGAGAGAGACAGACAGACAGAGAGAGAGAGAGAGAGAGAGAGAGAGAGAGAGAGAGAGAGAGAGAGAATTGGTGTCTATTTAGGAAACTGCTGCAGGGAGTGAGGAGCCATAGTACCACCCAGAAGAGGCCCTGGGCTGGGTCACAACACCAGGGATGGCGTCGTGGCAGGACCATGTGTGACAAGAAGAGGTGACACAGTGAGACAGGAAGCTAAAGAGACCCAGTGCTGGGCTGGCCCTGGTATAACAGCGTCTTTCCCAGGCAGACTGAGGTCCCACAGGACCCGCCTCTCCCAGGGCGGAGGGGCAGGGCAGCAACCCTGGGGGCCTAATTAGTGCACTGGGCTCCTCCCTGGTCCCTAGGGTCCCTCCACCTCCCAGCACCGCCCCAGGGGACCAAGTCGGAGGTCCAGAGAAAAGAAGAGGACGGAGGGGAGGAGAGGGGGGAGGGAGGGATACAGAACAGAGGCTGCAGGAAGCCCGCCCCTCCCTCTTCACTCTGTGGGGCCCACTCTGAGTGTGGCTGGTGTGACTCCAGGATGATGCGTGGTAAACGAAGTGGATCCCGTCACCAATAGCTGGCAGATTTGTCTTCCGTGTGGCCAGAAAAGACAAGCATGGGAATATCGTTCTTTTTATATGTTCTATGGTATATTTTTAGCTCATTCCAGAATTTTTAAAATGGACAGAGAAGAAAAACTGGAAACGTGTGCAGGAGTGCGGGGGACACCAGAGGAGAGGACAGGGTCTGGCTGTGTGGTTCAGACGCCTTGAATTCACTACATACGCAGCCCAGGCTGGCCTCATACTTGAGGCAGTCTTCCTGCCTCAGCCTCCCGAGTGCTGGGATTACAGTTGTGGCACTCCCATTCCTGGCTTCAATCGTCATTTTGACAAATTCAGATTAAGTGCAAAGAAGAAAAGTGAAACCTTCACGCCACACCCCTGGCCTGGGCAGCTGGATGCTGGGGGACCCGCACTGGGAGTGACCGTTCTTTCCCTTAGAAATTGTCAGCAGCCTCTCCTCGTGGCTGGAGATAGAGGACAACAGTTTTTGCCAGGCGCCTATTTCTGTGTATTTAAGCTACTTGGAACTTAACTACTGAGATGCTGTCATATCTCAGGGACACTCCCTGCAGCTGGGAATCAAAGCCTGCCATGTGGCCCTGTGCACCCCAAGTGGGAGGAGCGCCTGGTCTTTCTTTCGCCCCTCAGCGGCTCGAGCGGGCTTTGTATGCAGCCCTGCAGAGGCGGAGCCCAGCCAGCTCAGCCCCTGGAAAGCAGGCAGAGCCAGGGGGGTAGGCGGGTGGGTGTGTGCAGGGTGCCCGGCATGGCATCAGCCCAAGCAGCACGCTGCACAGACACAGGCCATGTTACCCTTGCGTGGATCAGTCCTGCTGTGTCACCTTACCAGTCGCCTGTTTGTGAGGCTGCATCCTCCCCAAACCTCGCTTGTTGCTGGGGCGCCTTCCTCACCTGCTGTCTGGCACACAGGAAATGCTTAACAAAGGCCCAGACACATAAAGTATGGAAGTGGACCCGACTCAAGTGCAAATCAGCTATGTGGGTGAAAGTTACATAAACTTAAGGAAAACCTCACTTCCTTTAGTGATTGTGTTAGATGACCAGGGTGCTGCCGCAGGCTGAGGGTGACTCCAGACACCGGAAGTATGTTCTGTCAGCTCTGGAGCGGGATGCCCAAAGGCAAGGTCCCTGGGGCTGGGTTGCCTCTTCCTGGCTTCTGGTGGTGGCCACAGCTGTGGCACTGTGTGGCTCTGTTTTCCCTTTCCCTCTGTTGCCTCACGAGGCCCAGGCCAAAGCAGCTGGGCAGTTACAGGTGCCCAGAGTGGATGACACCTTCGCTGTGTGGCCCGTGCGGAAATGACAGGCACGGATGGGCTCATTGTGGCATTTTAAAGTGACGTCTACAGGGGGAGCCTCGGAGAGGAGAGGAGCGGAGCCGAGTGTGTGAGTCAGTGAGTCCTGAAAACAAACGGCCCCCAGGATGTTCATGGCAACTGGACTGAGCAACAGAGAGGGTGCTAGGCTCGGTGACACGCCAGGCCCCTGGGGTGGGGGTGAGGGGAAGAAGATGAGGGGAGTCAGAGTCACTGGGAGCCCAGCAGCGCTCTGATCTGGACCCCTAAAGGACTGAAATGGGAAGAAGAGCCGGCCCCGAGGGCCTTAGGCTGGGCTGGCAGAGGCGCCTCGTGCCCTGCGCGCTGCTCTTCTCCGGGCTGCTGTTCCTGGGGCCCGAGGGCTGGGGTTTGCAGCTGAGGGCTCCTCCCGCACGCCGCGCTTTTGAAGGTGCAGGAACGGTGCCTCCCCTGGGTTTCCCCTCCCCTGCCTTCCTTCCTCCTCTTGAACAGCCTTCCCTCCCCTGTCATGGCATCTTTTTTTTAGATTGTGCAGATGAGAGAGGACATGCTGTGTGTCTTTCTGAGTTTGGCTTATTTCCTTAACACGATGGCCTCTTGTCCTGTCGTCCTTTTTGAAGCAAACGACAGCATCTCTTGTTCTTCAGGACAGAGTTGTACACAGCCGTGTGCATGCCCCGCGTCCTCTTCCTCTGCTGGTGGACACCTCGGCTGGCTCCGTGCCCTGGCTGTTACGAGTTGTGCTCCATCAGCGTGGGTATGCAGGGTATGAGAGGGTTTATTTTGTAATGGACTACAGCTCTTTTTTTTTCTCTCCTTAACAATGTTGGGAAGTCTCCATGTTTAAACCGTTCATCTTGGAGCAGGGAAGACAGGGGCCGATGGATGCACAGAGCTTGCCTGTGACTGGCCATGACCCTGGAACACAGCAATAGGCCCCATCTAAGGGACAGGAGGACCTGCTGTGATTCACAGCGTCTGTTCACTTGACTAAATCCAGGGTTGTTTTTAGTTAGGCATCTGCCTCCAGTTGACTTAGTACCATTCTTTCACCTCTGCCTTTCCATTGGAAACATGCTCTCCTAAAGGGCTTCCACAGCTAAAGTGGGGGAGACAGATATGGAATCCAGTTTTTCCCCAAAAAAGGGAGCCAGGCATCACGGCATAAGCCTGTAATCCCAGCACTCGGGAGGCTGAGGCAGGAGGATCTCAGTAAATTCAAGGCCAGCCTGGGCTGCATACTGAGACCCTGTCTCAAAAACAAATTGTGGGAAGTGCTAAAGTAGAGGTGCTACTCTCACGATCTGGGGGAGACCGGAAGTAAAGACAGCAGAGAGGCATGCGGAAGACTTGACCTGGGTCTCAAGGACTGAGATGAGCTTCCCAGCTGGAAGAGACAGCAAGGAATCTACCAAGCCGGGAAGAGCAGGGAGTGTGAAGGCACCGGGCTTTTCCAAGCCAGGCGTTCTTCTTCAGGGACTGCGGGAGAGGGAGAGGAGGGTGACCGTGTCACTGAACTGCGCCACGGCCGACACTTTCTGGCGAGAGCCAGTAACGCATTGAAGGCAGCGCGTGCCATGATCCGATTTGCATTTTAAAATCAGGGCCGTCTCCTCTTACTTTTGTTGGCGTTGACCGCCTGGCACTCGGATCCTGCCGTGTGTGGCCTTTGGCCTGTTCCTGGGAGCCTGTTTTTTCCCCTGGGCCTGTCAGCCTGCAGCACCAGAACGCAGGTGGTCCTGGGGTTCCTTGGGGTGTGGAGAACAGTGTTGGCAGTGTCTGTCCTGGGGGTGCCTGGACCCCCACAAATGAACACGGAGGTGGGGTGAAAAGTCCCAACACTCCGGCCTCTGTCCACACTGCACCCAGCAGCCAGAGCCTCATTGGAAGGATTTGGGGACAGCAGTGGTTGGCAGCCTGGTGGGAGGACACATCACCTTCTTAACTTAATTGGATAATTCATTTTATATTGGGTGTAGGATCATAACAGGAAAATGTTAGGAGTAATAGTCCATAGCTGAGGTCCACTGCCAGTGCCAAGAAGCCCTGCCCTGGCAAAATTTTAATTCCCCGAAATAAAATTGGTGAAGATAAAATGGTATCCTGGGTTCACACCCGAACTCTCTAGAAGGCCTGGGTCAGCTGAGGGATCCCAGCTTCCCTGCCTCGGTGCCCAGCCCCTCGGTGCCCAGCCCCGCGCCTGAATGTTGACAGCCTGCGTGCCCCGTCGGTGTCTTTCTTCCCCTGGTACCAGATCAGCTACTCTGTGGTTTTCAGGACAGCAGATGGCAACTGGGCTTTTGTCAGGGGGCAGAGGAGGTAACCAAGGCCTCTCTGCAGGGATCTGGGCCCGGAAGCTGCCCGCCTTGAGGAGGGCTTCCAATCTGGTCCCCTTGCCCCGGGTGATCGCGGTGGCATAAAGGGGCCAGGCTGCAGGGGAAGGGGGCGGACCTGCATGTTGTTTGGGGGTGCTTCCTGTCTTGCACACACTCCTGAGCCAGCTTCCCGCGGCAGGCACTCAGCACTCAGCGTTCTCCCAAATAGGGCGGTTGCTAAGGAACCCAGAAGATCAAGTGGGGAGCACAGGCGATGCGGTGTTGATGAGGAGGCTTCTGTGCTGGCGCTCAGCTGCCAAAACTCCCGAGGCTGTGCCAGAGCCACTTGCGTCAGGCTGCTGCCCCAGCCCACACCGAGTCCGCCTGTGCCAGCTCGGAGGCTCCTGTTCCCGGGCTCTTCACTGCAGGAAGAGCAGGGGTTGTGTAGACAAACTGACAGGAACCCCAGCGCTCCCGCCCTCGCTCACCGCCCACAGCGGCCAGCTGCTCCTCTTCCCACCTCCTGCCTGTGCCAGGTTCCTGCTCCGCACTGGTGACGCCAGGGGGGAGCCTCACGTGGACAGAGCATTCTGTTTTAAGTCAAGCACTGCATTACATATATTCACCCATTTCCGGCTCCTGATATTCCTTCCTCATGGTCAGTGATCTGAGAGATGGGGAGTCTGAATTAAAAAGATCTTCAGTTGAGCCCCTGGGGAAGCGGCCGGGCCCTGTGAGCTTCAGCTTTGGAGTCTGGACCCCGAGGAACCATCCCACTCCCTGCCCCGCCTTTGTTAAAGCAGGACGCTCCAAGAGGGGATGATGTTTCTTTTTCTGTTTTTATTCTTCTAGTGTAGAACTCAGGGCTCCATTGCTGAGCTCCATCTGCGGCCCAGGAGGTGATTTTTAAAGCAGTTAGGGGCACAGCCAGGCTGAGAACATCCCGGACCCCCATGGTCCCTGCTCCCCCACACCATCTGCCAACACAGAGGTGGCCGCTCTGACTAGGACAGTCCTGCAGCAGTACCCTCCCCCAGCTGGGGACATGGCAGATTTGTGCCAGAGGAGCAGATGTAGGTTTTATTTTGACTTAAGATGCCCTCGAGTGTTTACAGAGAGGCGGAAGCAAGACAGGACTCTTCCAGGTGAGAAGCAAGAGCAAGCCAAGAAGGGAAAGGACTGCAGAATGCCCTTCGTGACCAGCCTGGGCACCACTTGTCTTGCTGGGCCAGCAGGTGGCTCCATACCCTCAGGGCACCATGCCACACAGGCAGCCCAGCTCAGGGCCACTTACTCGCGGCTCACTGGAGCCAGCAAAGAAATCTCAACCAACCCACAGAGAAAGCCACCTCCTAGGAGGCAGTGATTCCGAGACGGAGTCAGAGCCCTTTCTGGGCAGCGCGTTATTCTTAGAAGCCTGCAGCGGAGAGCATGTGGGGGTGTGTGAGCACCCAGCCCCAAGCTCAGGCTTTAGACCAGATGCCTGGGCTCGCCTGCAGCTGACACTCGGGACCGTGTCACCCCCCCTCCCAGTGGTGGCTCCTGCAGTCCATCCTGGGAGCAGAGGTAGCTGCAGAAGGGAACGCATTGTCCTCTAGGGCTGCTCTCACAGGTGCAGACTGCAGACGTGGGCTCAAAACAACAAAAACTGACTTTCTAATTGTCCAAGAGGCCCACGTGCTCTTGGAGTGCTCCACCAAAGACACCTCTTGCGGTGGCTTCCGGCAGTTGGCAGTGCCCCTTGGCTGGTACCTATCTCCTCCTCTTCTGATAAGGATGCCAGCTGCTGACGTTAGTGCCTTCCTGAAACCCAGGGAGATTCCATGGCAACACCCTTAATCAGTTACGCATGCAAAGATTCTGTTTCTAAACAAGGTCACAGTCTCAGGTTCTGGGTGGCTTTGAATTTAGGGGACATCAATCAGCTCACGCCAGGGGGAAGACTGTGCTAGTTAGGAACAGCTCAGGTCAAAAAGCTAAGTGTGGCAGGACAGGCCTGGCATCTTAGAATTTGGGAGACTGAAGCAGGAGGGTTGCTTCGGATTCAGGACAAGTTTGGGTTCCATAGATCGAGGGAAGCTTGAGCTACACAGCAAGACAACTACTCAGTGTGGTTGGATGAGGTTTGCTCATCATGAGGGACCTCAGAGTGCGATTCCTACAGGAATTACTTGTTCTGACTTCAGAGAGGCAGTGATTCAGGGCTTGTGTCAGGAAAGAGTGAGTCAGACATGGTCTTAAGGGAAATCCAGATGAGGAGGGGAAGAGAGGGTGTTGCCAGGGAAGCTGACGACCTGTACAGGAGCCATTCAACAGTGACCTTAGCTCAGAGCCTCGGGTCCCTCATCTATGAAATGGGTATCCATGTGTTGCGAGGTCCCTGAGAGATCTGTGTGAGCCCTCTGTCAGCTGTAAATTGCTGCCCTGCCTAAGGAATTCTGATTGTTTGAAGCCAGAATAAAATAAGACAGTGTGATTAGATCATTGCTTGTGAAGCAGAAGTCCTCTGGATAGGGAGTCATGTTTCAAGGACCTCACATACAGCAGACTGTTTTTACTCCATTTTAAGAATGGGTAAACTGAGGCCTTACAGACATTAAGTCACTTTCCAAGGCCACAGTAAGTTCACAGGCTGGGGTTTGAACCAGCGTCTGTCCAAGCCAGTGTTGGCTCCCGGTCCAGCCCATCAGAGCACCAGGTCTTGCCTTCGTGTGAGCCACTGTTCTGCTCAGGCCTCTGGGCACTCAGAAGAGGAGATCCGGGGCCCAAACCAGCTCGGCCAGGGTGGACCCTAGCTTCCTGTCACTTTCGTAGTGGCCTCCCATGTCCTTCTGGTCTGCGGAGCGGGACTAGACATGGGTGCCGTGAGCCCGGGTGAGCCATGACGCTGGTGCCTGCTGTGCCCTGCAGCCGGGCAGACGGTTCTGTTTGTGGTGGAAGCAGAGCCCTGTGGAAGATCAGCCTAACCCCCATGAGGAGCCGCAAATAACTGCTCCTCAGCGAGGGCCTGGCTGCCCCCTGGCCTCCCCAGTTAGCCCTGCTCCTGCTCCCAAGGCTGGGCACCCTCGGCCCTGGCAGATGGGTTTAGCAGCAGCCGGTTGGCCGAGCGCTGCTTTTCTGGAAGAGGGTGTGGTGCCCAGCAGAAACCACTGTGGGCTTGGCTCTGCATCCAGCTGGATCCAGGCTGAGCCCCACGGTGACAGGCTGTGTGATCTTAACGGGACTAGTGATTCAGAGTAAAGATTGTTGTTTTAAAAGGTGAAAATGCAGATAAGCAAAAAGAAACCTTAAAATCGCTGTTCAATTTTATTATACACCTGTCAAGATTTGTTTTTATTCCCCCTTTTATTGAAACATAATGTACCTCTGCAGAAGATTATTTCATTAAAATAGTAACGACATCTGGTGCAGGGAGTCGTTTTGCATCTTATGGTTACTTCAGGACACGGGAAAATGGGGACACTGTACCGCTCCCCGATGTTAGCGAGCGCGTATGGTGGTGTCTGGCTTTCCCAGCGTCTCACCTGCCCCTGCATGGTGGAGAATTGCATCTCACCTCACTGCCCAAGCCAGAGCGGCCACTCGTGAGTTCCGTCTCTTTGGCATGGGACACCTCGTGCGGTGACGAGCTGCCTGTGTGTGTGCATTGTGTCCCCCGCCCCCTGCAGGTTTGAGGCTGTCTCCCACCCCCACCTCCTCACGGGCTCCTTCCACAGAGCTCAACACGATGACAGCAAATGGGCTCCCAGTAAACCCACCATCCCACCTCCAAGCCTGGGAATTAATGGAATTGTGTGAGCTTTTGTTCTCAGTGGACATCAAGTGCTGGCCACCGTATTAGGCACGATGTGCTCTAAGCCTGGCGTCTATTTCTTGTCTGAATCCCAACTTAATAAAACATCATGTTTCTCCTGCTTGGCAAAATACTCACAGCAGATGCGGCTCTGCTGCCATGCTGCGGATGGTGTTACCAGAGTTACGGATAATGCCAGGGGACCACGCACAGCCTTCTACCAGGGCTGTTGATGTACTGGTCAGTTGTCAATGTGGCTGAGGGAGGTGATGGTTATGGTTTTCTTTGGCTTAAATGGGAACGTACTCATCATGATGATCCTTGTGAAAGCTGGCAGAGTGCATATGACAGGTATCGTGTATAGATGTAACCTGCATTCTGATGCCAGCAGCCGGGAGGTAGGCCATCCCCCATTTTATAGACAAGGAAACTGAGGCACATGCCTAGTACTACAGGGGTGGCCTTTGAACTTAATCCCTGCAAAGTCCTGGTGAAGGGGTCAAGTGAGTATTCATTAGCAAGGTCTTCCCTGCACTGCCCTCTATACCTAGCCCTACTGCCAGCACAGGTCAGGTAGGACCTCCCAAAGAGCTTTTGTCCCCTCTTTCCGAACTGCTGATCTTTTTTAGTTGTGAGAATGGGGGGTAGGGTCAGGGTGCAGGCAGCTTGTGATTCCGGGGAGCCCTTGCATGGTAGTGCATCGAGGGAATGGGAGCTGAGTCCTGGGGGACCCCCTGAAGATCTAGTTCCTCCTGGGGAGGAGATGGGGGAGTGGATGAGAAGTGTGGATGAGGAAAGCCAGGCGCACGGCCTGAGGTCCAGCTGACCAGCACAGATGGACAGACACATGGGGACATGTTTGCTGAGCCGGTGGGCAGGTGACCTTCTGCTTTACTAAGCTCTCAGGGAGGTGTGAGCTTGTAGGCTGCAGAGATGTGCATATGGCCCCAGCATCTACAAGAGCTCAGTTTAAAGATGTCAGCAGAAAAGCATGTGTGAATCTCACCAACACGCAGAGCTTTCGCCAGCCTGGCGAAAGCTGCATCTGTTTGGGTGCAACCTCTTGCTTTCCCTGCAGGTTGCTTCTCCCTGTGGTTAGTTATACTCATTCAAGCAACGAACATTTCGTTAAGTTGTTTTGATATCAATTTTTTTTTTATCGGTACCGGGGATTGAACTCATGACTGGCTGCTTGCAAGGCAGGTGCTTATGCTGCTGAGCTAAATCCCCAGCCCCTGTTTTGGTATCAATTTAACATCAAATAATTATGAAGTGAAGGGAAATCTAATTCCACAAGCATCTCTTCATGACCTAGTTCTGCATTTAATTTTTTTAAAAAAAATTATAGAACCTAATAGAAACATTTCTCAGCTACTTGGTGCAACTTTGGATTGGAAACATTTGGGGGAAAAAACATTGCATCAATCCTGATTTTTATTCCTTATCATTATTCCATAAATAGAGTAGGACTCTTTGTAGCATTTATATTGTATGAGGCGTTCTAAAGAACCTGAGATGGCCCTGAAGTATAAGAGACGGATGTAGATACCGTGCCATTTTATACTATAAGGGCTGTGAGCAGGTTTGGGGCGGTGTGTTTCAGGTTCCTTACGCAGGCTCCTTTTCCCTCTTGAAAGACAGCCGGCAGCATGGACTGTGTGTGTATGAGCACATGCATGCACACACAAGTGTGTTTAACCACACACATGGGCATGCCTGTTCTTCCGGGAGCACCTGTGGCCTGTCAGAGCAGCAGACCACACTGTTTTCTGTCTTTTGGGATGAAATAACTGTGGGATCCTCTCCTGGGAACAGAGTTGGAAAGGGCCCCGGGCCCCAGAATGCCATGATCCTGTACTGGAGACGCCTGCATTATCAGATGACAACATGGATAGGGTGACAGTGCACTCATCCTGGAATCCACTGTCCTGTTTCCTGGGGTCTGTCGTGGGTGCGGACCTCGCCACCTGTGGCTGACCGGGAAACTGGGTGACGAATAGGGGCTGGTCTCCAGCCCACATTCCATGGAGATGACAGAGAGGCTGGTCCTGCATGCGTGAAGGAGGCAGATGTGTGTGACCATCTATCACATCAAGAGTCACTGTGCCGCTCTGCAGGCCAACCTAACATTCGTTAGGTTACCAGGCAACCGGAAGCAACAAATACTTGGGAGTCTGGGATGGAAGGGGCAGAAACACACTGTTCCTAAATATCTTTGTCACTTATCATAGTAAGAGCCCTCCCTTCCTGGGTCCTGAGCTGACTTCTGTCCCCCTCAGTAGTGACCACAGGGAGAAGGGCCAACTGCTTGGATGTCACCTAGCTGCCCCGTGTACAAGGCTTTAGCTGCTTCCTCCTTTAGGCTGCCACCCCATCCCTGCCTGAACTTCCCCTGGAGGCTTCTCAGAGTGGCCAACGCAGCCCTTCCCTGTGCCTCCTGTCTGTCTGCATGAGGAGGGTTAGCCCTGATGGCGCTCAGTGTCTGTCTGTAGAAAACACCTGCTGTCTTCCTTGGGAACAGGGAAAACACATAGAAGACTTTGTAGGGTATTGGGGGGGGGTTGGGGTTCTGGGGATTGAACCCCGGGAGCAGTGAGCACAGCTGTAGCCCTTTCTATTTCCTCTTATTTTGAGACAGAGTCTTGCCAAGTTACCCAGGCTGGACTTGAATTGCGATCTTCCTGCCTCGGCGTACTGAGTAGCTGTGATTATAGGCGTGTGCTACCACTCCTGTTCATAATCCCTGTGTAAATCACTCACCATACAATTCACCTATTTAAAATACTCAGTTCAGTGGCTTTGCTCACATTCAGAGCCATCCATCCATCCATCCATCCCCATGACTGATTTTAGAACATTTTCATTACCCAAAAAAAGAAACACCCTACCTTTTCAGCCATCACCCCCACGCCCAACCTTAGGTTACCAGACTCTACTATGTGTGAGTTTTGCTTATCTGAACATTTCCTATAAATAGAGTCATATAAAATGTGGCCTTTATGATTCTGTATCTGGCTGCTTTCACTTAGCACGTACTCTAGGTGCATCCGTGCTGCCCTGGGTACGGGGCTTCCTTCCTCTCCGAGGCTGGTATTTTTCCTTGGTAGGAGCCCACCACAGCTGTGAAGCCGTTTTCCTGAGGTGGATACCTGGATGTTCCTTATGTTCTTTTTCACTGAGTAAAGCCTGGGAGCTCTGTATCTGACTGCCTTTCCATTCCTGACCATTATTTAAGGAGGAGAGACATTTTTTAAAATCACATGTATCACAGCCCTAAATTATTGCTTGGTTTGTTCAGGAATATAATCCTGCCTCAGACATGATGTTCTGAGCCTGTAATAAAATTAAAGTTTTTTTTAAGAGAGAAAAAAAAAAAAAAACTAGCTCCTAAGATCTGCCAAAAGTAATAATTCAAAGTCTCCAGGTTCTGTTTTCCTTTCTTCTGTATAATTATTTAGGCTTTAAAAAAATGTTCAGTCAGTTTTGATGAGGTTTCCAGCTGGATAAGGAAAAAAAAATAAAAGTTTTCCCTGGGGGACGAAAATACTGTGAGGTAAAAACAAAAATACCCTAGAGTTTTAGCAGGGGAAGCATTCGCACTGTGATAGCTGGGTCCGACTCCGGGTCAGGTGGGCCCAGGGACGCCCATATTTGTTTAATCTTCCCCTACTGGGAGCTGATTTTCCCTGGCACATTCTCTACCCAGGCCTGTGTGTACTTGGCAGAGACGCTGCCAAACAAAAGCCCAGGTGGAACTTTTCAGTTTCTCCTCAGGTTTGCCAGTGTGGGTGTGAGACTGAGATCAGCTCGAGGAACGGGATTTGGTGGCAGAGAGTGGCAGGCCTGAGCCCTGAGCCATGCTGGCTGCTGTGAATGTTAAGCTTTGAACCTGGTCCCATGTCTGGGCTCGGGCTGGGCAAGGTTTCTCTGGGGCCGTGAAGACTAGGATTTCCTGTTGGGCGGGGACCTTGTGTGTCCCTCCCTTAGATCTCTGCCCCAAAGAGTTTCTTCTGGAAAATCTCAGTGAGGTGGTCAGAGTGCCATTCCTTTCTGCCATTTAAAGGGCAAGAGGTAAACCTGAACGCTGTAATGTATGGGATGGTGTGCTGAGGTGGGGGAATACCTGACATTGCTTATGTTTAGACCCAAAACGTGGTCACATATTAAATTGAATGACATTTTACTCCTAGTGTGTGTGGGATTCTTTGCTTTTGTTCCTCCACACTTTTAAGGAGGCGTGAGAAAGCTCAGGCTTCAGAGCCAGTCGCTCCTGGAAGTTCTGGGGCAGTGACCTCTGAACCTCGAAGTTGTTTGCCTTTGCAGGTGCAAAGGTGGTGCCTTGTGGCCCGGGCAGGGTGGGTGTGGGGATCCTGTGAGGTGGCTTGCTTGGTTCAGAAAGATACTTCTGAAGTGCTTCCTGCCTGAAGGATTTTGGTTTTATCCTCATTTATGCTCATCTTGTAACAGGAACAGTTTATAAGGAGATGTTCAGAGTCCTGTCCCCAGGTGCTGTGGTGATGGCCACATTTGTCCCCTCCAGCACCGGGGACCTTAAGTCAGCGGCAGAGCTTGGCAGGAGCAAGCATCTGACATACGGGCTGTGGTATATTCCACAAGGAGAGGCCAGCCCTGCCCAGAAAATCCCGTTTCTGAAGCACCGGGGCAGCATTCGCAGGGATCATGGTGTTTTCTTTACATCCCTAACATTTATGGACTACGGCCTCAGCCAGAAGCAGATACCAGCTACTGAAAATACTACACAGATGTCATAAATATCCAAGTAGACAGTTTGTTTTTTCCTCCTGTGGCTCCCTTGGCAGAAACTGAGAAAGGAAAAAATGGCTGCATGACTTAGGAAAACGCTGTGGCATTTGGTGATGGTCCCGGGCATTTCCGCATCACTTTCGCATTCGGATCGCATCACATTGTTGCGCCTCACTGGGTAGGCGAGACGATGTGGAATATGGCTCAGCAAACGCCTTCTTACCCCTTGCCTGCCGGGCGGCTCTAGAGGTTATTTAAGCGCTCTAAGGTCATCTCTTCTTTCTGTTTCTTTCTTTGGTTCTTTCCTTCTCTTCCTCCCTCCCTATTTAAATTTATTGACTGGTTGACTGATCAATTGGGTGTACTTAGGATCAAATCCAGGCCTTGGGCATGTCAAGCAGTTGCTCTATCATGGAGCTACACCCCCAACCCTCTTAGTTTTTAAGCTGGGAATAACAATTTATCCTCCTAGAATTGCTATACAGATTGTGGAAAGCAAAATATGAAAATGCCAGCTATAGAGTACCAGCTTATGACACGGCGACTGTACTATATTATTAGGAATAATAATCCTTGTGCAAGTGGCCATCGGTTTGCCAAAGGCCTCACCCCTGCTGCTTGGCAGAGCCGAATGCAAGTCCAGTCCTTCAGCCTGGCTGCTTCAGCCTGTGTCACTGTGCCCCTGCGTGCGCCCGTGGGGACCGTCTCTGCTCCTGCCAGCAGCGTCCACCACGCTGTCCACTGTCCGGGGGCTTACACTTTAAATGTCTCTTCTTGTATTCGCAGAACATCATCAAGAAGGTGATTGGGCAGAAGTTTGTGTACAAGTTCGTCTCTTTCCCCGAGATCCTGAAAATGGATCCTCACACGGTGGAGATCAGCCGGGAGAGCCTTTTGCTGCAGGACAGCGACTGTAAGGTGGCCCCCGACAAGCACGGCTTGTCCGCCCTCAAGAGCACGAGCCGGAACGAGTACATCCACTCGGGCCTGTACTCGGCCTTCACCATCAACTCCCTGCAGAACCCCCCGGAGGCCTTCAAGGCCATCAAGACGGAGAAGCTGGAGGAGCCCCTCGAAGACAGCCCCCCGGTGGAAGAAGTCCGGACTGTGATCAGGTTTGTGACCAATAAAAGCAACAAGCACACCACCAGGCCCGTGGTGTCCCTGCCCTCCACCTCCGAGGCCGCCGCGGCCTCCGCCTTCCTGGCCTCGTCCGTCTCCGCCAAGATCTCCTCTTTAATGTTGCCAAACACCGCCAGCGTTTCTTCCGCGTCGCCCTCCTCCTCTCGGTCCCCGTCCCTGTCCCCCAACTCGCCCCTCCCCTCCGAACACAGAAGCCTCTTCCTGGAGGCCAGCGGCCAAGACTCGGATTCCCTGGAGCCCTTGAACCTGTCATCGGGCTCCAAGACCAAGTCTCCGTCTCTTCCCCCCAAAGGCAAAAAACCCAAAGGCTTGGAAATCTCCGCACCCCCGCTGGTGCTCTCAGGCACCGACCTCGGCTCCATCGCCCTCAACAGCCCAGCGCTCCCCTCGGGGTCCCTCACCCCCGCCTTCTTCACCGCGCAGGTAAGAGCCAGTGCTGTGTGCAGGCTTAGCGAAAAGGAGGAGGAGCGCACCAAGGCCACTGCCTGCGGGCCTTCCAGGGATGGCCCCAGTGGGACCCCGGTTCTCTGGTGTAAATGGCAAAGGAAGCTCCTTTTCCATCCAGGGCAGCGGCTGGGCATACCTGCAACAGGGCCGTGTCAGATGGGCTTCTAAGGTGACCGAGGGATGGGAGGAGCAGGACAGCCACCAGGGAAGATCCATACATAGGGTGAATTCCTAGGCCAAGTGGAGAGCCATCATGCCTGAGGCATGTGCTGTGGCAGGGCCTCTCTGGGGTACTTAGTGAAGCACCTATCAAAATAGAAGTCCATGGACACCACCATTGCTGTGGGGAGTGTGGTGCTGTCCTGTTGTTCTGTAGTAAGAAACACCAGGGCCACACCAAACACAAAACGCAGGTCGACAGCAAGGAAGCCCAGTGTGCATCACCAGGGAGCAGAGCACAAACTTGGGTAGTGCAGAAGTGTTTTTTTTTTTCTTTTATTCTTAACCCTAGGAGAAGGCAGCAGCCTCTTCCCTGAAGTAAAACACCACGTACTAGCAGAGGCTGAAGCAGGAGGATCACAAGCTGGAGCCCAGCCTAGGTCACTCAGTGACTTAGTAGGACCCTGTCTCCAAAAAATAAGAAAATAAATTTTTTAAAACACCCAAAAATAAAAAAATAAAATAAAACACTCAGCGCCCATGTCTGGTCCAGCTGACAGCTGCAGGGCAAAGGCGAAGTGGTGCCAGCAACCACTGCCTTTCCATTTGCTCTGGAGTACTGGACGTGGCTTAGTGGCAGAGACTGAGTTTTGGTTTTTGGGCTGTGAACTTGGATTCAGCTCCGCTCACCAGCCTCTGAGGAGAGAGGCTGTGGGCCCTGCTGTCTGTCGTGAGGGTGCCCTGAGATAAAAGCTGTGCCGTGGGAGTCAGCTCCATCCCACCGGCAGGGTCTGTGCACCTTACACTTGGCGACCTCAGGCTGGACACATCAATAGGTGATCGGGAAGTGTCTGTGTCCTCCTCCTCCTCCTCCTCCTCCTCCTTCTCCTCATCCTCCTCATCCTCATGAGCAGCAGCGGCAAATCCCAAGCTCCTGTGTGACAGGTCCTGGCCTCGCAAAGCCCATGCCTGAGCCCAGCCACATCTGCACAGCAGCCCCATGGTAGCAAGGTCGTCACTGTCCTGTCACCATGCCAGGGGAACGAGGCACCCAGGGGAAACCTTTTGTCCAGGGTTACTCCACTGGACAGGCAGGCTGCCCCGAAGATCCACATCCCATACCAGGACAAAGAGAGCTGTTCCCCAGTGCAGTGTGGTCAGTGGTTTGCAGAGCAGCCGAACACAGCTCTTTACCATGGCTTCTCAGGGTTCTGTGACACAGAGCCCAGACCTTGGGGATGGGAGAGGAGGGAGGTAGGACTGCCCCAGTGACAGGTGCACCTGGTGAAAGGCTGGGTGCTCAGGGTGGTACTGGAGGGGTCCCCTGGGGAGAGCACCTTCCTTGGTCGGTTTATAGAGCTGGCCTTGGTCCAGACCAAGGCCAGCTCCCATTTCGATTTTGGTGTCTGCCTTCTCTGTGAGCCTGAATGGCAGGGACCCATGCCACCCACTGGAGCTGCAGGCATGCGGCATCTGGGAATCCACAGGATGCTCCTCTAAAGTCTGCCCAGTTTTAGAAGCAAAGAAAGGTGCACTATAAGGGACTCAGCCTGGAAATGAGAACCCCAAAATGGGACATTTCCAGCTCAAAACACAGCAGGGAGGATACAAGAGTCTTGGCCAGACTGTTGTCGCACAGTGCTGGTTCTCTCCAGGGACCGTATGAAAGGCCCTTGACTTTGTACTAAATAAAGATTACTGATGAGACAGGATGGTCACTCAAAGGCCCCTTCAACATGGGACTACCAGGAACTAAAAAGTGTGAACACGAAAGCCAGCGGGCACCAGGGAGTGATGCGGCTCGGCTGCCAGGTCGGATCTAAGTGTCACTGCAAAGAAAGGCTGTGTCTGTGTTGGCACAAGCTACTGACACGGAGATGGGGGGGAAGCCAGCATGCCAAGCCCTCCAGGGCCCTGGCCACGCACCAAGGCAGCCCAAGAAGTGCCAGCTGGAACATCCACGTCTTGGTGCCTCCTGTATCTTGGTCTCATGGCTCCCTCTTCTTCCTGTTTGGCTTTTCTGTTCAGTCTCTCTCGCCGCTCACCTTAATTAGAGGAAATGAATTTAGAATTGCCTTATTTTTGCCAAGACCTATATTCGTCTTACTTGTGCTGCATTAGGTGCTGGGCTCAGATATGTGCGGGCACTGGGAGTCTGGGGGTGTGTGGCCCAAGGTGTTTTGCTAACAGCAGGCTGGCTTAGTGCTGAGGGAGGGCAGGCAGTGCTGAGGTCACACGTGCTGAACCCCCTCCTTTACTAGTGGCTGGTGAGAGCTCGGAGCCAACGTCAGAAAGTGGGGATCTGGAGCGACGTGGGTGTGTGGTGAGGACCTCCCAGCCCGGCTCTGCTGTGGTTTTCATCTTGCTGTATCTTTTGCTGTTTTTCTCAGAGGGAAAGAGGCCAGCTTTCTCCTGACTCTGTACCTCTTCCTGTGTGCTGTCTACATGGGGCAGAGCAGAGAATAGCCTCACAGGGGCTCTTTGTAGAAGACGTCACTCTAGACAAATGTTCCAGGTTCCTCCAGTCACGGTTGCCCCTGACTCCCACCCTGGGGTCTCCTCCTTGCCCCATTTTCGACTCTCCTGTTCATCCTTCAGATCCCTGGATCTTCCCCGTCACTTTGAGTGCCTACCAAAACCTCAGGGAGCCTCTCCACTTTGTCCTAAGATCAGTGCTACCAACTTCTGTGGGATTCAGTTCCTCTTGTAAAGTCCTTAAAACCATGCCTTAATTTGAATTACAACTCTAGGGATTTTTAGAGATGAAGTCACCTTTTGAGATTTTTTTTTTTTAACCCCAGAGTGGCACTTTCATGGATTCTGTCATCGACGTCCATGTGAGTTTGAAATGAGAGCTGTTTATACAACCAGCTCAATAAACAGTTTGACTTTTTTTTCTTTTTCCTAAAGGTTGAATGATTTACTACTATCTCAAGTCATCAAGTAGTCAGCAATCACTCCTTGTAGGATAATTCATTCATATCTTCTTCAGTCAGTGAGGTTCACACACATGTGGTCACCCTTTTAGAATAATCCACTTTTGGGAGATGACCATTGAATCGCTAGGTAGTTGCTAGAGAGGTTAACAGGACAGACGAAATTCCTATTCTCATGAGCTTACAGGTTATGGATGAGAAGTGGGGCAATATATAATTTCGGGTGATACATATGGAGGACCCTGAAAAATACCTGAGGAATTCGAACTTCTTTTGATGGGAAATCAATGGCTTCTAGAGGTATATGTCAGGTGATGCAAAAATTCCTTATTAGGATCAGTCAACAAATAATTATTGTGTTAATTTTTTGCAAGACCTAGAAAGGATAGTACCAGTGTCTGTTTTTATGACTTCGGGACCTTGCTGTAAGAAGGCGTGTGTGTGCACACAGGGATGGCTCCTGCTGAGGGTCAGGGGGAAGCAGCTTAGGGGACAGAGGGCTGATCAGCCAGCTCACTCCAACAGACACTCTTAGCATTTGTTGATGGGCTACATTAATGGTGGTACAGTCAACAGAAAAGACTTGAACACTGGACGTGGAAAGGAGCTGATGAATTCAAGTTTGAACAAACAGGGAACCTGAAGTGGAGATGTCCCGCCACTGACCAGCAAGGGGACAGGACACACCTAGGGTTGCACATGGTTTCATCTCATCAAGTACTTAGGGGGCTGAGTACTCCAGAAGAAATAAAGATGAGCAGACACATTAAAGACTGCAGAAAGAGGATCGGAAAGACATTCAGATTACCATAACAGGAGGAGGAACACGTTAAATGTTAAGAAGGAAAATGGTAATGCAGTGTTCTCTAAAGATTCAGCAAAAAAAGAGAAATCCCATCTGGTGGAGGGGAGATCAGGAAAGTCTCCTTTGAGGAGGTGGCATTTGGGCGGGTAGAGGGAGGAGGATTGCAGGGCCTGACCCAGGCGCAGTGGCATGAACAGGGGCACACCAGAGGAGGCCAGCTTGCCCTAACGCTCACACGGGCAGGTTTCTTAGGAGAGTCAGGGCTAAGTGGAAAAGAACTGATGGGATGCGGGGGGCTTTGCTCTTGGAAACAGGTGCCTCATGCCCTCGGGCGCGGCTCCTTCCCTGGCAGCCGGGGGGACCCGGAGCACCCCTGGCCATTTGTTAAGACTGGCATGGTAGGTGGAGGAAAAGGAAGTGTGGATTTTGCCTGTGGCTTGGTTCTGTAGCCCTCTGCCTGGCTCCAGAAGCATGGAGAGGTTTTGTAAGTTCACACTGTCCTGAAGATAACCCAAGGGAGCCCTGACAGGAAACTGCTCCTGAAAAAGTAACCCAACAGTTCCTTCTCGAGGCCACAGAAGCTGCAGCGAGGAAGGCATGGGAGGGAGAACAGCAGATGAAGTCATTTCACAGTGTTCATTTGCATATATCACAGAAGACATTTCAAACATGTTAACCACAAGAAACAGAAGGCCACAGTATTCCGAGTACATCCCGTATCCCTGGGCAACAAATGTGCAAACACCTAAAATCCAAATATAGATACACATTTTAGACTACGGAATCTAAATTCTAAATCATACACAACTGCCCACAGGATTAAAAAGGAAAGGCTGTGTATTTATGGCCTTGGATGAGAGGACTGTAGCTGTGTTCAGCGGTTAAGATGACTGTCTCTTTAGACTCTGAGTCCTTCACTGGCTTTAAATGTTACCGTGACCCAGTGGAACCTGGCTCCAGAGTGACGCGCTCTCAGCTCTCCTGTGTCTGAGGGTTGGAACCTAACACAGCCTACCGAGCTGGGAAGTAACACTGACTCTGATTTGGACTTGAACTACCTTTCTAGGTACAGTTGAGAATTTATGCATGGATAGATGAATTATGTTTAGCATGTTAGGTGCATTTTTAATTACAAGCTTGTTTACTCAAGGACATTTACTAGGTAGTATGAATATAATTTCTAATACTTTCTGTACACAGGCACATAAGAGGCTTAGAGAGAGCATCACCTTACATAAGTCTCCCGGCAACCCTGGAATGTGGGCATTTTTAGTCTCCCCATCTTACAGATTGGGAAATTGAGGCATAGAGAGATTAGGTAGTTTGCCCAAGGTTACCTAGCTAGTAAGCAGTGCTGGGTGTGGAGTCCTGGCAGATCTCATGGGGAGCTGTTAATCCTTAGCCAGGAGGCCAGAGGGGCCTGGAATCCTTGTGAGATGACCTGGGACAGGGAAGGGCTTATTCAGAGACATACTGTCCTAGTATCCTCGGAGGTCATTTAGTATGCAGGAAAGCCTCACGTGATTTAGCACACATCTGTTTACCTTTCAGCACTTCCTGGCTTGCAGACCTTGGGATGTCTGTCTCTGTCCCCAAGCAGACCAGACCTTTGAGTCTAAGCCCAAATACTCTTGATAATTAATGAAGCTACTGAAGCCAATCCTGGGGGGAAATAACACTTGGGCATCCACCCATGATGCCACCTGAAATCCTGGCATCTTTGCCTTTGCCACAGGATTCTTGTCACACAAAACACCTCACTGACATCACAAATCCACAGAGGGGCTCCTTCCAGCCAGCAAAGGTGCAAAATCACCTGGGCCAGGGCATTCGCCCCTGCCGAGGAGAGTAAGTGTGCAGGTTGACGAGCTGGAGCGAGTTGTCTCTTCTGCCTTATGGGGTGTGCAAGCCAATGCAGGCCTTGGCATTCCCCGGGGAAACCCAGAGAGCTGGCTTCACACCCAGCCCAACAAGAAAAACCCCCGCTGCCCCATGACAGGGTGATGCCTTCTCAACAGTAGGCATGGGCAGTGAAATCTGGAAAACCCAGCTCAGCTTCTCAGGAAGCCACTGCAGTGCATTTTAATGCAGATTCTCCGGTACTAAATGGCCTTCATTAGGGCTGGGGATTTAGCTCAGTGGCATACGCACCTCCCTGGCAAGCACGAGGCTGTAAATTCCCTGATACCAAAAAATAAATAAATAAAATAAAATAAAAATAAAGGACCCTTCGTAATGGAAAGTGAAGCTGCAGAGGCCTTTTTAAAAACATGGGTGTGTGCCTGCACTTACAACCCAAGTCATAAATGTCCATTTAAAAAAATAATTAGAAAAGAAAAAGTAAGTCCTTCTATAGGGTCTTCTTGTGCATGTACACTAACTTTTGTTTAATCTGGGATAAGGAAGGGGAATGAGTGAAACCATTTGGACAACAGTGGTTACCAACTGTGGAGTTTCCCATCTGAATGTTTCAGGGAAAGTTAACTTGTGAAAACCCCTTTCCTGATTTACACTGCTGATAAAATTAGCACTGAGAAAATTACCATTGCTGGGTGTGGTGGCACATGCCTGTAATCCCAGCACTTGGAAGGCTGAGGCAGGAGGATCACTGTGAGAGTTCAAGGCCAGCCGGGGCTACATAGTGAGTTCAAAACCAGCCTGAACTACCCAGGGAGACCTCGAAAACAAAACCAAACAAAACAAAACCCCCACGGACAGTGCCCCAGCCTGGGTTTTCCTGAGATGGTGAGCTCACTGCTTCATCAATGGCCCGTGCGCCGAGCCCCTGTGCTGTGTTGCTGATCACCCCCCAGAGTGGGTGAACCTCTGTCAAGCTCTGTCTGTCTGCTCTGTTCCCCAGACACCAAATGGATTGCTTCTGACCCCGAGTCCGCTGCTCTCCAGCATACATTTCTGGAGCAGCCTTAGTCCAGTCGCTCCATTGAGTCCTGCCAGGCTGCAAGGGCCAAACACGCTGTTCCAGGTGAGCATTGGGAATGAAACTCTCAAGTGATGGCTTTTCCCTGAATCCTGCAAAGGCTCCAACAGTTCGCGCCGCATATTTGATTCAGATGTTAAGTTTCCAGAATTTGTAAGAATGGGGATACCCACTCTTTTACAGAAAGAAATTTTCAGTGGGACAGAAATGGAAGACTCCCATCAGGTATTCATAAATGGAATAGTTAGGTCTTCTTAAATTTATTTTGTTGTGATGTGGTCTCACTAAATTGTCCAGGTTGATGTCAAACTCATAGTCCTCCTGCCTCAGCCTTCCAAGTAGCTGAGATTATAGGCATGTACCAACCACACTGGGCAACAGTTAGTTCTTGTAAATGTCCAAGATGTTTTCATTTCATTATGAAAACTGGAAATTTATTAAGACAAACATGAAACTTGAAAAAATTTTTGTTAGGCCTGGGGATTTAGCTCAGCAGCATAAGCGCCTGCCTGGCAAGCAAGTGCAAAGTTGTTCGATCTCCGATACCAAAAAAAAAAAAAAAGTAAAAAAAAATTTTAAGTAAAACTCTTATAAGACTTTAAAGTATTAATCTAATTAGCAGGTATTGCAGTTCACACATGATTCACTTGAGGTGAAATGAAAAATAAAAAGTTAACAATTTCTCCTTGCTGGAATGGAAAACTTGCCTGCATAATTCTGCAAGTCAATCAAATTCTCCTTGTTCTTTAATAAAAAAAAAACAGTTAAAAAATAAGGAAGGCTTGGCTGTTTTAGCTCACAGAACTCTGCATTAGATGAGCACATTATGCATTTGTATGCTGGATCTTGCGGTAGCAGGGCTAGCTATCGTGTGGCATCAGTAGTTTCTCAGAGACCCAAGCGTTGCTCAGTGGCAGAATGAGGCAAACTGCTTCCCCTCATCTGCAGGCCCTTAGTGTGTGGCTCACCTCAAGGCTGCTGCATTTCTCGGCCTCTCCAATCATCCTCACTATTTGCATTTAGCACTTTTCATTATGACAGCCTGGAGGGCAGGCAAACTCCACTAGACTGTGGGGCCTTAAAGGACCAGAACTGTATACTGCCCACAGTGGTGTCTCCCAGCACCCCACACATTGATTAGGACAGAAGTGTTCAGAATTACGGTTGACAGGCAAAATGAACACATTTCAGAGAATCTGTGATGAGAGGTGAACAAAAGGTAAGTGTTAAAAAAAAAAAAACAAAACAAAACAAGTCTCCATCTTCCGAGGTGGTCATTTTGCTTGTTAAGGTATTTGCTGAGTACCTCCTCTGTGCCAGGAGCATGTGGACATGCTGGGATTTAGGGTCTCAGCAGAACAGTGGTGGCACTAAAGAGGTTTTGATTGCTATCTTGCCTCTCTGGTTTCGTAGCAGGGCTAGGGTAAGGTGTCATGATGTGACAATATCCCTGGAGTAATCAGGCTTTGTTGTCTTCCCTGGTCCTTATTTCCATCACAAGAAATTGAGCTGTGGTCATCCACAGCCAACGTGTTGATTTTTTAACCACTGTAACTTGAGCAGGGAAGCAAAATCTAGACAGAGCATGCAAAGAGCAACAAGCAAATGTAGTATTTGGAAAGTTTTAGAATAGGAATACTAATGCTTTGGAGAGGAGACAAAAGACCTCGTTTCTTGAAAGCCTCAAGATTAGAGCAGCAGTGTTCTAGTTTTAAGTAGAGCAGAAAGGCACTGTGTGGTTACAGTTAACTCCTTGGGATAGGACTGCAACATGGAGCTTCTGTAATAAACAGAGCCTTTCAGCACCCTCTTTATTGGGAATTCTGCCACCTGATTGGTACAGAGCCTGGTGATCTTCTAAGAAAGCCCTGGGGAGCTACTGGAATTACACTACACTCTTCTAGTGCAGTATTCCTACCAGTAAGTGTGGCTCATGCCAACGGTGATTTTATAATTTTCAGTATCTCTGAGAGTTGGGGCATATGTATTCCCAGTGGTTCTTAAAGTTAGCATGAACAGAATCAGCAGGATGACGGGGTAAAATAGGTTGCTGGACTCTACCCCAGACTTTCTGGTTCATTAGGTCTTGGGTAGGATGTGATAAAACATTTCAAGTTGCTGGTGATGTCCTTGGTTCAGGATCATACTCTGAGGATCACTGCAGACAGTGAGGAGTTCCTAACTTACATTTGGAATTCTGCAGAGTAAATTACTGCATGTAAGAGCCACTGACAATGTAAGGAGCTGGGGGAATACAACCCAGGCTGGATGACTGGCAGTTTGCATGGCCAGGGCCTTCTTTTTGTGGTTGGATCCATCAGACTAAGGTAGAAAGTACTTTTCTACCTTTTAAAACATTACTACTCTTCCTATGAGAAAGAGCACAGAAGAGCATGGCGAAAGTCGGAGGCAGCAGTTTTAAAGATGGTAAACAACAAACATGGTAAAAGGTGTAGGGTTTCCTGACTTTTAAGACATTACAACTGATATTCAGGATTCAGGTTACTACTGTATTTCATAAACAAGTAAAAATAATTTTATCTCTAAATAGAAAACCTGTGACATATGCTATATGCTGGTGGAAAGAAAAAACAGACTTGGCCTACAGCAAATTTTCAGTTATGTTGGCAAGTTTCCTGTTGTGATGTTAGAAAAGGTAGATCATAATTCATGTCTTAACAGTGGACAGAGCTAGATTTCTGCACAAGACACGCCCTGATGAAATTATTATAGCAGGTTAAAGCAGATATTGGAGAATTTTAAAAGAGAGAGAAGGCAGGTACTAGCCTTTCTGGAAGAGATATACTTTCTGACAAAGAAATGCCTTCTTAAAGAGAAGGATGCGGAAGACATTGTACCAAGTATAAATACACCACCCTGATTTGTAAATAAAGTAAAATGTGTTTCAACTGGATAGTTTGGTATTTTGAGCTTATCTACAGGCTGGCTGTTCCACTCCAACTTTAAAGTTTTCAACTGAGAAAGTGTTCTTTAGTTCAACAAATCTAACCCAGCAAATATTTGCAGTGCTCTGCGGGAGGGACAGCAGCAAGATATACAGTACCCGAACAGAAGAGTAAACAGTGTGCTAGGAGCCCCGGGGACAGAGTCGCTTTACTAGCTGGGGCCTAGACACTGGTTCCTGGGGACAAGTGCCACTGAGAAGGGACAGGATTTTGATCAGAGGACAGCACAGTTTACTCCTTCACAGATCTGGATGGTGTGACTGTGGAAGTCTGTTCGGGAAGGGACTTGGTGATAGGAGATTAGGTCGGAAAAGCAGCTGCAGGCCTTGGAAAGTGTGCTTGGGACTGCGCCTCCCTTTAATCTGCTGTAAACGTCCTTAAAGCTTTTTATACGAGGGATAAGAAATAACAAAGTAGAGCAGGAAGACAGAAAATTACTACACTTGAAAGACTGAAGGGACAGTCATCTTTTAGGTTAGCACACAGGACACAGGAACGGTGTAGAAGACACCTCTGAAGGAAGACTGAGAGGAGCACTCTGAGTTTGGCTTGAGGGAGTCAGGGGTAGTGAAAATTAGGAAAATGCACGCGTAGGTGGCTAAGTGGTTAGAGATGGGTAGCTAACATTTACTGAGGCGAACTGTGTGCAGACAATTCTAGGCCACTGTTGTTGGCATCTCATTTAGTGTTCCCAGTAGCAGTGTTTTAATGATGAGGAACCAAGGAACAGAAGTGCCACCTGACTGCCCCAAGACCACACCAAGAAGCAGTAGAGGCTCGATTCAAGTTTGTGTTCCTTGCCACCACTGACAGTGACTTTACGGTGCTGGAGAAAAGAAGGCAGAAACAAAAGTTGGGGGATGCAACTTAAGGGCTGTAGTGGGAAAGGGGCCAATAAAGATGACTAAGAGACACACCAGGAAGCCAGCGTAATCAGGAGACTGACAGCTGAGTGTACCTAATGAAAAGCCAGGACGGAAATCAATAATATATTTTAAAACACAGAGAAGACTAACAAAACCGAAGCTGGTTGTCTTAAAAGCACAAAAAGATGGGCAAAAGCCAAAAAAAGGAGATGATACAAAAAAGGAGATGATACAACACTGTGATAGTGTTTGTGAAAGAATGAAAATTCCAGACCTGCTTGCATTCCTCCAGGTTCCCTTGGTCAGTGGGAACAGTGCTTAGGAGCACACAAATGGGCTTACGTACAAGGGCATAAGCTGTATGTAAATAGTAGTCGCCGATAAAATTCCTGAAGAAATAAGAATTCCAAAGGCCAGGAAAGAGAAAAACCTTACCTCTGCCAATAACTGTTAAGAAACTTGGGCAGTTTAGCACAGAGTGATTTCAGTCAGACATTCAAACTCATTCCTGCTGCTTATTAGCTGCAATCTTTGGCTGTTTGGAACTTACTTGAACTGTTTGCTCATTTGTAAAATGGGAAGAAGGAAACTGACTTTATAGCTCCTTGGTATCAAGATAACCCTTGATAATAAAGCACTAGATATAAGTTGCTGAAATAGTTTGATAACTGCAAAAATGTATTTACTTATTTTACAAATATTTGTTGTACTTTCTAACCTGTGCCAGTTTGGCATTTAGTGGTGAGGTTTAATATTAACTTACTTGGCCTAAATAGGAATTAAACTAAAAGACAGTCTAGGAGATTTTGACCTGTATCATCCCAGCTGATGAGAAACACTGAGCTGCAAGCAGTCATGTGTGAAAAGGAGGCCTGTATGAGTCATGTTCAGTTGGGAGTACAGCTGACACATAATGCTTCAGGTCTGAGACTTGTTATCAAAGCATATGCCTTTAGAGCTGATCTTCCAGCATCTCAACTTGCCAACTACAGAAACAATTTTAAACTTTGTCACTGCCTATTAAATCTGGTTATTTATCAAAGAAAGCATACTCTTTCAACTCCCCAAAAACCATATTCATTGCACTTAAAATCTCTTAAGATAAAAACATTCCCAATTTTTAAGTTATTAGAAAAACATCTTTGTAATACTTGGGAAAACTGATGGCAAATTTCAAAATATGGAGTTAGAAATTAATCTGGTTTTCAGAAATTTTTTCTAAATGCAAAGCAGAATTCTAAATAGCTTGTGATGTTTAAAAACAGTATTAGAGCGTGCTTTGGTACTCTTTTCTAGTAGTCTACGAATATAGAATAACCAAAGGCATTTTCTTGGCCCGCCCATTTGCCCTAGTAATCTTCGAGCTATTCTGTAAAACAGATTGGCAGCTGACCTCTATAACAGAGGGGATGAGAAAGCCAATCGATGTGAGCTGTCTAGGGACACAGGGAACCGAGTTCTTCCCAATGGCTTTATAATAACAATCTGCAGGGGGCTGGGGATTTAGCTCAGCAGGCATAAGTGCCTGCCTTGCAAGTGTGTGGTCGTGAGTTCAATCCCCAGTACCGGTAAAAAAGAAAAAGACAAAAAAAAAATTAAAAAAAAAAAAAAAAAGAATAATGATCTGCAAACTCTTTTGTCCCCCACAGTTCCCCACACTGCTCAATGGTCACATGCCAGTGCCAATCCCTGGGCTGGACAGAGCTGCTTCTCCAGTACTGCTCTCCTCGAGCTCTCAGAAATCCTGATGACGTCTGGCCACCATGAAGGACTCATTAACTCTTGGAACAAATTTGTCCCCATGGGCTAGTTTACCTGTGTCATGAGAAGGACATTGTGAAACCCTCTGTTAATTTGGTTTGCACTTTTCATAACATGGATAGTTTAGATTTGTGTTAGCATTTTTAAAACTTTTTATATTCAAGTATATATGAAAATCTGTTTTGCATTAAGTGAATCTTAATGTTTTGTTTTTATATCCTCTTAGTTCTAAGTGTTGAACACTGTTGACAGTGAAGAACTTTTCTTAATGTTTTCAGTATAACTAATAAGGATGTGAAGCTTTCTTCTTTAATTCTGCCTATGCTGAACTATGCTTGTATACACACTATAACCAGCTGTGCCTTCTTTTGCATTTACTTTTATGTAAATGATTTATATATTTTTTAGTATTAAGAGAAATGTTTGAAAGACAAAAATTAGTATTGAACAGATCTCTAGTAGAACTTCATTATTTTTCACAAGTAGGCAAAACATGAAAACGTATCTTTTCTTTCTTGCTTTCAACTGTAGAATTGCCTTAGAATCTCTTTTGAACTGAAATTCAATAAATGTAATGTCCATTTTTATAAAAATAAACTAAGCCATATTTACACAATAAACCTTCATAAATGAAAATGTTCTAAAGTACATTTTCAAAAAATGAACTTTGAAAGGGTAGCCTTTTAACTGTTTATCCTATCTAAAAATTCCCAAGCCTGTACCTTCTAAACCCTGGAATACTTCGGTTAGCATATGTAAAAAAACTCAGCCCTGACTGCCCTAACTTCCATAGAGAATCACACTCAGATACTGAGTCAGTGGGAGTCAAGAGTGTTTCTAAATCCCTAGAACTTTAATTAACACTTTAAAAAATGTAGTGTTTCGGAAGAGGCTCAGATTGATGATAAAGTCCAATGAAGTAATTTTGACATACCAATAAGCTTTGTATGTTTTCACAATTTTTTGATGCACTGTATCAAAATGCACTGTATCAAAAATACAGAACTGGAGGTACTGGATGCTTTTGCCTGTGGAGATTGAAACAGGATGCACTGTTTTATGTATTACTAAATTTATGGTGAGAATGAAGGAAATCTGATAAAAGAAAAATTCTTAAGGAACCTCATCATGATGGAACTGAACTGATTATGTAACAATTTGGAACATTCGGCAGTCAATTCTTTTGTGTATCGTAGTTTAGGACAGTGATAATAATAGAAACATATTTTCTCTTCTTTCGAAAAAAATCAGTAGGCATCACTTCAAAAGTGTTACAATGAAATAGGAAAGGCCCAAATCAAGACAGGAGAGCTAGAAAGTGCCCAGTGCTTTAAATTCAAAACTGGATTAACTATCGTCCTTAACTGTAACTAACAGAAACCAATCAGAAGCATGATTAAGTAACTGATCCAAGGGGGGGAAGGGGAAGACAGAAAACAAAGCAACAACAACAACAACAAAACCCAGGCATTTAAAAGGCAGGGATTATGAAAACAAATTTCTTGGACTTTTCAAAAAAACCTAAAAATTATGTTCAGATACTTATAATTTTCCATTGGAATCGAACACCTCTGTATGTGACCATATATGGCCTTAGCATGCAGGAAAAATCCCACTCTTAATACACCACTGATTATAAAATAATTGGACTGGTTCCAAAATTCACAAATAACACAATGTTCCTCACTCATGGGGTAATGATAATTGTGTACTATAAAAAAGGACTTGGTTCAAACAAAGGAACTGGTAATTATGGAATGGCAATGTGACAGCCAGAAGCGGCCTCTGAGAAAAGGCCCTCTACCTGGTTGCAAGTACCCAGAAGCAGCTGGCTGTTGCCTAGAGCCATACAGCTCATTCGAGACAGCGCAGTGGCAGGTGCTAATGATGCTCCCTTGTTTTCCTGAGGCCCAGCTGTTAAGTAACTACTGGTCCAGATTGTGTTAGGCAAAGAAACACATGAACACATCCAAGATGCAAGATTCTTATAAAGGAATTTCGGGAAGCTAATGTGCAAAAATTTCAATGGAAAAGATTTTTAATAGTTTTAAAATGTCAATGTTGATTCAAAATATTTGCATGACTATAAATCTGATTATTTCCTTCTCCCCCCAATACTGTGATGAGCATATATACTAGTTCCACTTACTAGAAATGAAAAGCATCACTTTTTAAATGGATCAAAATATTTGCTGTAATGCAAACAAAACTGGAGGTATTGAAGAGTAATTTACAGCTGTGTGTGTGTGCGTGTGTGCGTGTATATTTAGGTTCCAAAAAACATTAACTTCCTCCTCTTTTAGGTTTGTTTGATCAGTGTTAAACTGATACAACTAAGGTTTGTTAGAACTATATAACCTGAATGTTGGTCTCTTTGTACACATCTTTTCTATTATTGCAAATTTTCATTCATTTTCATATATGTATCATTTTTACTGTAATATTATTTTTGTTGAATAAATACTTCGTGATAAAAGGTGTTTCAGAGGCAAGTGAGTTGGTTTATTTCATTTCCAAACATCACTTTTTCATACAGAAACAAGATGGAAAATCTGTCCTGTCACCGACCCTTAGGCGGCATGTAAAAAATGCTTTAGATTACAGATACAGAGCTAAATTACGAAGCTGAATTGTGAGGCAGAGTGGAACGAGGTAGAAAAGTGGTCCATTAATTGCACTGTAATGAGAAATTAGCAGGAAGGGAAAAAACAAATCACTACTTTTCCTTTTAGCAATTTTGTTGATAAGAGGGAATGTGAACTGCCAGCCTTTGTGACAAAGGTTATTATCCCCTGGGTCTCACTTTCAGGCTGACCATGGTTGTAGTTTTCACGGGCAAGTGCAAAACAATCTCCACCTGGTTTTGAAACAGGGGAACTGGTGGGGTGGGGAAGAGGAAGGGAGAAACAGTGGCTTTATGGAGATGGTGTCTGACAAGTTCGGTCTCCATACAGGGTCACAGATTTCACGGTTGTGTATGTATAGTAACACACCTGTAGGTGTGGTAGGAGATCATTCACTTCCCCGGCACAGGAGGAACTACTTTCACTGTTGGACTCATAGGCGTAGGAGAGAGTAATGCAAAGCGAGAATGTAGACTCAAAAGCAAGGAGGAAGCTTCCAGATAACTGAGGAGTGATGAGGCAGGGACAAGCTAGCAGCTGTGGGAGAAGATGAGGAACACACGGGATCTCAACTGCATCATCTTCTGCTGACTTTCAATGTTTTCAGTAATGTGTGTGACTGCCGCCCAGAGATAAGCTACAAGGTCTACGTCACCACGTCATCCATTCATCACTCAACAACCTTAGCTCTGAACACATGAGAGAGGATCCCATCAGAGGTTGTAAGAAAGCAACTACTGTGAGTACAGCTGGAGAAAAGGCTGCAGCTTGCGCGGATTCTGTCAGTCACACTGTTCCAGGAGGCTCAAAGGGCCCTCAGAGTCTTGCACAAGGCCTGAGTCTGTCCTCAGTGATGCTCGTGGATGCTCGCTCAGAGCCCAGTGGGGCCATCCTCTTGGAAACACGGAGCTGCCGGCAAATGCTGAGCTCTCGTGTTCTAGAAAGCGCTGCATGCCATTCAGATGTCAGCGGCCACCTCTTCATGCCCGTCTTCACGGTGTGCCCTGACCCCTGTGTGTCTCCACCGCAGCGGGGGCTGAGGTGGGGGTGGGGAGAACAGGGTTCCTCCCTGGGTCCCATCTATTTTTCCATTTCCCTGTCACAAGTGTGCATCTCTACATCTGCCCTCCTAGCCCCTCTATTCAGCAACAGTTGAATTAAGGTCTCTGATGTGGCAACCTTTCAGAAATACTAGTTTTTCCATTAAGTTGTATTTTCCTATCAATTGCGTGTTTCCCATTACCATAGATAAAATTTTATTTTCCTTTTTAATCCAATAAGCTTTATCATCACTAATTTGGCTGTATTCTTCCTCTTTGAGCTAGATAAAAAAAGTGCTGACTTCATTCGGGCATGGTGGTTCACACCTGTAATCCCAGCATGCAGGAGGCTGAGGCAGAAGGAGCTCCAATTCAAGGCCAGCCTGGAGGGCCCAGGGATTTAGCACAGTGGCACAAGCACTTGCCTGGCCAGCAAAGGGTTGTGAGTTCAACCCCTGGCACCAAAAAAAGAAGGGTATCAAGGCCAGCCTGGGCTACAGAGTTTGAAGGCAGCCTGAACTCCACAGTGAGACCTTGTCTCAGGAGACAGAGGCAGGGATGGGGGCGGGGGTGGAGGAGGCAGGGATGACAGAATGAGAATGAATTATAGTTTCAGCAGTTTTCTAGGTCCGTAACAGAAACTACTGATTTCACCTAAAAATCACAATAACTGATGTAAAACTCCTGCCTATCTAACTAAACCCAGAATCTGAACTTAGTATCAGAAAATTCTAGTTCTGGACTGAACAAGAAAGGAAAATAATGTCCTTGAGTCTTAAGTAGTACACTAAAAATTTTGGAGACTTCAAGTCTGCACATACATAGAGGTTCAAATTTTGTTGCCTGCTTATAAGCTTATTACTTAACATTTTGATATAATGAACTTGTAAGATCCCAAACAGGTAGGACATATACAGTAAAGAACAGAATATCATGCTACCAAAAAAACAACCAAATATAAAACAAAGCAATATTAGAAAACTCAAAAGAAAAAAGCACATAAGACATACAGAAAATAAATAACTAATCGGCAGAAATGCTTCCTTGTCAGTAATTACTTTAAACATAAATGGTTTAAAGTTTCCTGATCAAAAGCCAGAGATTGATAGAATGGATTTTAAAAATATGGTTTATAAATACGCTACCTACAAAAGACTCACTTTGGATTCACAAGTTGAAAGTTTAAGGATGGAGAAAGACATTCCATACAGACAGAGATCAGAGGCTGATCATATTTTCAGAGAAAATGGATTACGCTAGTACTAAAAAAAAAGTTACAAGAGATAAAAGGTCCAATCCACAAAGAAGCTACATAACAACTATGAACATTTATGCACCCAATATCAGAGTCCCAAAGTTTAAGAAGCAAACACTGACAGAACTGAAAGGAGAATCAGTTCTATAACAGTAGCTAGAAATCTCCATGTTCTGCTTTCAATAATGAGCAGAAAAACCAGACAGAAGATAGACAAATAAGGAATCAATCACTATAAACCAATAAGAAATAAGAATTATGTAAAAAATATACTTCATTCAACATTTCTCTCAGAATGAGAAATTCAAGTGCACATGAAACATCTTCCAGATCATACCATGTTATGCCACAAAACAAATCTTGTTTTTAAAAAACTGAAATCATAGAACCTTTTCCTACCACAACAGAACGAAATCAGAAGTTGGTAAAAAAAAGGAAAACTCATTAAGCAACATACACATCACAACAGATACTAGGCATCCCTTACGACAAATGAAAATAAAAACAATATAACGTTTATGCGGTATGCTGAAAAGACAGCTAAGAAAGAATTACAGCTTCAAAAGTCTACAATGAAAGACAGAATCTCAAATCCAGTAATACATCTAAAGGAACACAGGAACAGAAAAAACAAAAACTAAATCTAAAGTGAGGAAAAGAAGAGTAAAGACAAAGAAAAAGTCAACAAAACCAAAAAGTTGCTTCTTTTATTAGATTAACAAAATTGAGAAAACTGAGCAAGACTGACGTGTGAAGGGAGACTTGGATTATTAAAATTAGAAAATGAAAGCAAAAGCATTACTACTGAATAAACAGAATAAAACAAATTATAAGAAAATACTATGAACAACTGTATGATGAACTGAATAAAACCAATGCAATGGATAAATTCCAAGAAACATATCAACTATCAAAACTGACCTAAGAAAAACTAATAATCTAAATAAAATTATAACAAGTAGGGAGACTGACATCATTAATCAAAGTCTCTTCATGAATAACAACCTAAGAACATATAACCTCATTGGTAAATTCTAACAAATCTTTAAAAGAACAATTAATGTCAATCCCTAAACTATTCTAAAAAACTGCAGTGAAAAGAACACTTCCCGAGCTCACTCCATGATACCAGCAATAGCCCGATACCAAAGCTAGACAAAGACACTGAAAGAAAAGAATTCCTCATCCCCGGTACTGATAAAAAAAGAAAAGAATTCTTCAGTCCAACTTCCTTAAGAATACAGGCAAATGACCTCAATAAAATGTTAACAAACTGAATTTAGCAGCATGTTAAAAGAGTTAACAGATTGGACATCCCTAATCTGAAAATCCAAAATGTCTTGAAAACTGCAACAATTTGAGTGATAATGTTCAAAAATATTTGGATTTTGGAGAATTTCAGATTTCAAATTTTTGGAATAGGAATGTTCAACTAGTAATGGCTATGCAATGTTGCAAAATTCAGGAAACTACAAAACATTTCTATCCCAAATGTTTCTTTCAATAATGAAGATCCAATGAGTATATAACAAAATCAATTGAGATTTTCCCCAGGAATGTCCAACTGTTATTTAACATATGAAAATCAATCAAGGCAATCCATATTAACAGAGTGAAGAAACATGATTATCCCAACTGATGGAGAATACTTTGATTTAAGATTTCCTGAAAAGTTACAATAATCATCAAAACACTGGGGTACTATCTACATGGATAGACAGAAACAAACAGACCATTGGAATAGGACTAGAAGCCTAGAAATAAACCCTCAATTGATCTTTAACGTTAGTCAGTAGAAAAAAGGACAGTCTTTCTGACAAATGGTGCTGGGGAAAAAAATGGATACTAGAATACAAAAGAATGAAATTGTACTCTTTCCTTATACTACATACAAATATTAACTCCAAAATGGGTTTATGCCCTAAGTCTAGAGCTAAAACTCTAAAAACGTTAAAAGAAAATATAGGGGTGAATATTTGTGATCTTAGAGACTTGCCAACATTTTCTTTGAGATATGTTGCAAAGGCAACAAAATAAAAACTGATTTAAGACTTTTTAAAATTAAAAATTTATATACATCAAAAGAATACTTTCAAGAAAGTGAAAGACAAATCACAGAATGTGAGGGAATAATTGCAAACAACATACTTTATAAAGGTATAACACCTAGCATCCATAGAAAACCCTTACAATTCATCAAGAAAAAGACAAAGTCTATTTTTAAAAATGAGCGAAGTACTTGAAGATACTTTTCTTCAAAGCAAATAAAATAAAAAACAAAAACAAAACACATAAAAGGATCCTCAACACTAATCACTGGTAAATATAAATCAAAACTACAATAAAACAGCACTTCACATTTATTAGAATGAATAATAAAAAGGGATATAACAAGTATTAGGGAGGATAAAGAAAAATTAGAACCTTCTATGTTACTACTGGGAATGTAAAATAAGTGTGGATACTATGGAAGACATTGTGGCAATCCCCCCAAAATTAAATGTAATATTTTGTACACAGCTTTCTGAATATAATCAATGCCACTGAATTGTATACTTACAAAATATTGTCATTTTCACAATGTAAAAAGGGGAAAAATCTCATTATCCTGAGTCCCAAAGATCAACTACAGTAATTTTACAATTTTAGCTGACAAACACCAAATTGCAGCCACTCTATACACCTAGAATGACACAAGAAAACAAAACAGGCAACCTCTCTTACCTTTGAGAACTCTGTCAGCTTAAGAGGTTCAAGGCAAGGGTTCAAGGTTCAAAATTTCTGAGCTTCAGTTTTCTGCACTGCAACATTATCAAGATCTGAATGGCACTCAAGTTATTAACAGACAAAAGCAAAAATGACCCCACAGACACTTGTTCGCTTGCCAAATTCCTTAACAAAATGAGGAAACACCCCTAGAACTTCCTGGGAGAGATTTTATGTCACAACTGGATATGCACTACGTCACCTTTTATATGCAAGAACCAAATCTATGGATGAACTATAGGTCAAATTTGTAACAAATTAAATATATATTCATAAAATGATAAATGTGATACTATGTGAGAGTGCTAGTTTATAAAATGACAGCAGAAATTACTAAACAGTCAGAACAATTATAAAGCAGCTATTCCACTTCTAGAGAAGACTTCATGATCTTACAAAAGAACCATAATCCACTCTGCACGATCCGCTTCCCCCAAAAAGAATCATGACTCAACGAAACCACTTTTTATACAACATGGAGATTTTGTTATTATAAATTTCAAAACAAAAAATGGAGGAATTTCCACATAATATTTATAACCTTCAAAGTACAATATTAATACATGTCTGTCAGTTAGAAATAACAGCAGTTTGTTAAGCTACAGGTTTAACATAAAACCAATTTACAAATGTGAAAAGCAGTAGTGGTCCGATATTCATCATCACACATGAATCTGTTTCTTTCAGGAATTTTTTTAAAAAATTAAAATTTCAGTAACATGAAAAATTAAAATACCCCAAACATGCCACAATCACTATTCACAAATAAAGTTAAAATGAAATATACAAAAACCCATTTAATACTGTTAAATAACAATAAACTACAAGATTTCCTGAACAGAAATGGTAGGACCCCTGAATGTTTTACAGTGAATGTCAGAAAAAAATTAAGTTATGACTATTTTCATGATATATAAGGCAAAAATTTACATGACCATTTCAAAATATACCAATTAAGATTTATAGTTTGTAAGATGCACTAAACAATAGTCCTTAAATGTGAACACAAATGTTTAAAACACTGTTACCAACACTAATCTGTTTATGATGTTAAAGGAGATGCATAATTAAAACTGTAATATTTATTATCTCTGATAAACAGATAATATCTATGATGCTTTAAAGCAATCCTCTTAAGTTCTTGTTTCTCTCATTGGAAATTTATCATGGCTCATTTCAAAGATGCATTACAGCTTTATGCTGATTCCAAGTGAATGTTTTGAACACACACAGCTCCCAAATGAAATAAACTGTGCCCCTATTAAGTATCATCCTTTCTAATAAAAGAAATATACTTAAACACAAGTGAGACTCTTGTGTTTAAATGAACTTATATGGTTAAGCACTAACTAAATTAAAGCACAATGTAAAATAGTTAAGTCTATTAGTATACAAATATCCAGTAATATGCAGCAGACATTTCTAAAATGAAGAATAGATAATAAATAATCTTGGTACTTTAATTTATTGGTGTCTACTGTGAGAAACCCAAAATGTCAGGTATTCACTTGCTTGAATCAACTTCTGCATCAACATGCTTTCCTAAACATAATGCGGTTACTAGTCTCCAGCTACCCTACTTGCCAATGTTCAGTAAGAAATTATATAGTACAAACTTAAAGAGTGTTCAAGATGGCTCACTTAATCTTACTGTTAAGCAAAGCTAAATATATATTCCAGGAAACACTGCAGTTTAATTTTAAAAACAAACAAATAAAAATGCAGCAGTAAAACAATCCATGAGGAGAAACAGATGCATTCACATATAATAAAGCCACTGCAACTTCTTCAGGCATTCAACTGTTGTGTTAAATAAACAGACGGTAGTTATTTAGCAGCAATGATTCCGCAATAAATAATGCGCCATGTTTCTCAGTCCTGCACAAAAATTGCAGCTACAGTTACATCAATAGTTGTAACCTACTGGCTCTAATGGCAGAGAAGACCTTAAAATCGACTGTACAAAAAAATTGTCACACTGTGACAACACATATAAAAACAATCTGTAGGTCTGAAATAAAAAGACTCCACTGTGAAGAGGACAGTGTAGACAAACGGAGATTCCAAGTCCACCAAAAGAAATAACTGCCTTCAGATCTGAGTCCTTGATTGGTAAGAAAGGCTGGGGACTGGGCTTGAAACCATGTTATCACACTTAAAAGAGCATGCTCTGTCTTCTGTTCCTCCCATGTCCTAAAATATAAAGTCATTTTATGAGGCAGTTCAAGGTTCAGTTTTATCCCACATACAGTATTTGGTGATTCTAGGAAGCTAATGTTCCCAACCAGCAAAAGCTAATATTCCACGGGAAGAGTGATCAGCACTGTCTTAAATGACCCTTTTGGCGATGGGCTCAGTCTACAGCTTCTATGCTTCGAAGTGATGAACCTGATGACTAGGGAAGCACAAGGTGTGTCTTCTGCCTCGGGTACCAAGGATGGCGTGTGCAGTGATCAAGCCAGGCCACTTGGAAAAGGTCTCTGTGCCATCTGCAGCTTTCAGGATCCCTGACTTGACTGAGTCAGATTTCTCTCTGAAGATTTACTGAGCTGCCCACATCATACAGAAAAGTGAGTATGTGCAATTCTAAACATACACAGTTGTGGAATGCACTGTACATTGGTTTTTACATCAATATTTTTACTGATCAACTTATAAACCAAAAGCTCAATTCCACACAAAAATTCATGATCGACATGTGAAATGGTTTATGACAAACACACCTGTCTCTGGATAAGAAGAATTTCGAAAACCCGGGTCCTTTTGCAACTGAATCTCTTTCAAACTGAATATGGATACGCCTAAAATGCAGACAGAAATGATCAGGTGAAAGTATTTAACATTATTAAAAACAAATACAACCCAACTATAAAAAAATTTAGAAAATATTCAGTGATTCAACATAAAACATATATACCACATTTATAAGGTTATATCCCTGCTAAAAGATTTCCCTCTTTGTCTATTTTGGAGAAAAAAAACAAATGAAGTAATCTCCCTTTCACCTGCCAATTCTGGTTTAAAGCATGCTGCAAATGGGTGTTTCTCCGTGAAGATACGCATTGTGTATTCCAGGAATTACAGGGGTTGGAAGCCATAATCAAAAGCTTTCGGTAGGCTGGGGATTTAGCTCAGCAACATAAGCGCCTGCCTTGCAAGCGCACAGTCGTGAGTTCAATCCCCAACACCAAAAAAAAAAAAAAAAAAAAAGCTCTCAGTAGGTTCTACTTCTCTTTCTTCTTCTTTGTCTCCTTACAATGGTATTAAGGTATTAAGGAATAGCAACAGACCTGTACAAAAATGTACCTACCTCAAATTCAAAGCTGGATAAATAATGACTTTTAACATCTTTAAAAAAAAAAAAAAACACTCATAATTCACCCCCATTTCTAATCTGTTAGAAGGTAGTCTTTTACCAAGAAGCATCCACGAAGTTCTAAGTAAAAAGCGCTAAGGATTTTTGCTTCCACAAAGCTTTATCCCTGAATACTACATAAACTTCAATCAATTATATTGTCTAATAAATGACAATGGGAGCTTTTCACAGCTTAATTCTTAAGCACTCTAATTTCCCATCCACCTGTCTCCATTTTAAAGTAAAAATACTAGGCCAATTTAAAAAACAAAGAACATCATAAGCAAAATTAAAGAGTTACTTCAGGCATGGAAAATCTATTTCAGTGATTCTGATAATATGCTCAGCCCTGGCATGGGAACAGTAAAGTCAGAGGGACCACAAGGAAGGAAAATCATCTTTATGCAGTAAAAAAGAAATGTGCTTTCCTAAGAAAGCCATCTGATATTTCCATTGTGCTTCATTAACCCTTATAGAAATCCACTTTTAACAGCTAAATTGAAACTAGAATAGGCCTAAGGATACCTTCATGAGATTGCAGATTCCAACTTAAGTCTGCTAAATGTATAACCCATAATACTTGAGTATTATGGATTTCTTATACATTAGGGGCAATGTGTCCAGTATTGCAGAAAACAAAACAAGAAATGAGACATGTACCATCCTTCAATAAATTGTAATCTACTTGCAGTGAAAGACTAAAAAATCAACAACCACCTCTTTCTAAACCTCTAAGGCACCCCAGTACCCAAATGAAAATAAAGCGAGAAAAACATTTCAGAATTTCTCTTACTTTCTGGTAAAGCATGTATTCTTGGTCCCAGACTTCGAAAGTATACATGTTTCATGGCCTCTTCTGCTGAAACCCTTTTCTTAGATTCATACTGTAGAAAAGCAAAGAACTGCTTCATCAACTTTTTCTCTACTAATGTAAAAAGTTGGAGAGGAAAACTAGTATTTAAAGCTATTTTTTAAAGGTTTCATTACTTAGTATGATTATTTTCAAAAACCAATTTCGAACACCAGATACACTCATATTTGAGTTGTTATTCAGAGTATGCAGCAATGATTATATCTTAGTTCCACATTTCCAAGATAAGGCTGGATCTCAAAAAATTTTTTAAAGAGTCCTTATATTTTTGAAGTAACAAAAAACTGACATATTCAATGTTTAGTCTTATTTTTCCTCATAAACACCGAAGGATAGGGGAAAACACACCCAATACCTTCAATGCCGACACTGTTATGTATCTATCCAATGTCTACTGCTCTGTTTTCCCTGACGATACAATATAGACTTGTGCAAAGTGTCCATCCTTCCCTCAGATGGAGCACGTAGCATGACTGTTCTAAGTCTAAGCTAATGGTAACAATCCTATTCCCCAGTTCCCAGCCTTTCTTACAATTAATGCTCTGGCCAGTGAGACTTAGGAAGAAGCCTTGCAGGGGTTTCTGCAAAAGCCTCTGCTTTCAAGATACAAGAATTAATGTGGCTGATACCACCCTTAGCCTCCCTCTTCTTCCTGCTTTGGAGGAAAATGAGTGGTATTTGGAGGTGCAGCATCCTGTAAGGCAGTAAGTATAAAGAAAAAGAGAACATAAGAGAATGTGAATTGCAGAGAACACGGCCTTGATATAGTTGATCCATGCCAGCAGCAGACTACCTCAGATTGTTTTGTGGTCATAATAAGAGATGAGACACATTAAGAGAAACCAAATAAGATATACTTTAGCTAAGCATGTGCCTAAAGCATGCCAGATACTAATCACAGAGAGTCTTACTTAACAATGTTGGGGTACTGTTACTCATCCAGTTCTAAAGGAAGAAACCAAGGCTTAAATACCCATTGAACATTTACAAAATAGGGTGTAACTTACTTGAAGAAATTTTGTTATCAATTCAATTCCTTCAGAGTCTAATCTAGAAACAACAAAAAGTAGCAATTAAATCTTTTATTTTAGCTGGTAGAAACTTTTTAGATAAAACTATTTCATGTAAGCATTTTCATTTGCTAAATTTAAGTGGTCTAAAATGGTCACTCTTGTAGCCTTTAGGCAGATTCAAATTTGCTTAGCTCTCAAAGACATATATGTCATATTTGCTTAAGAATAAACTGCAAGTAATTGAGCTTCAAACTTTGAATATTCAAGAAAAGTTAATTATTAAAGCTATAGAAATTGTTTAGTCGCTGTTCTGTCTCAAAAGAATGAAGCTCAACAACAAAGAAAGCTTGAATACTGCATTGATTTTTAGGCTTGCAGTGAAGACAAGCACACGACAGCATTGTTTTCCTATCACAGAGATGCAAACACAGAGACAGAGAGCAACACTCCTGTAGGTCCAGATAAACAGAGACAAGCCATCTGGCAAAGTCTCACAGGATAATCTGCCAATCAATGGGTCCTAGAAGGTACTAAGTTCCATTTAAATATGCCATAATTTCATAATACTTCATTAAAAAGGCCCAGAAGCCAAAGATACAGTCAATAAAGATAGCCAATTACAGTGACTACAAATAAGTAAAGATAGTTAATTACAGTGGTGTAACACAACAAGAAATAGTATTTTAATGAACTTTTTATTTCAGTGGAGTAATCTGTTGATCAGACACTACACATACTATCCTGCACTGGGTTTCACAGGTAAAGGCACAATTTTGAATAGAGAAATATTTGCCCTTGAGCCTCTCTCTGGGTCCTGTGATGCTGTAGCCCCAGCCTTCTCCAGCATCTGCTGGTCCTCTGCAGACTGTCTTTCTGGCACAAACACAGAGCAACCTGGGCACAAACTAGGTGTTCAAACCATGGAGAATTCACTTCAAGCTGCACTTTACTATTACCAAAAGCAAGCAGCAATATACAAACAACAGAAATAGGACTCATGCTGCTCTGGAGACACACCAAAAGCCACGCATACACTGTACCATTATTTTTCCTAAGAAAGACTAGTTGAGAGTGATAATGGTTGCTACAGTAACAAAAAGACCACACTTCTAAAATATTTTTGGTGTCAGAAATGTTTCACTGTCCCTTCCCTAGCTTGGGAATAAGTGGAAGCAAAGCCAAGTGTGTTATGTTTTAAGCAATGTGAATGGTTTTTGATTAAACTAATGCCCTTATTTGGTATTCTGGTGATTTTAAAGAATTCTTTTTAAGGAAGATGGAAAATGTAGTTAGAAGGTCTTGTTATTCTGTGTAACTGCAAATGTAATATATTCCACGAATAAAAATATTCTGAGTCAAATTTTAAGGGGACTCATGGATTGATAGGTATGAGGAGAAACTTGAACTGTAGTGATGACACTCAGGACCTTGTGTTTTGCTGAGAAGTAAGAAGAGTTTATACTATGAAAACACAAAAATTATGTCACCTGAAAATACTGATAGATCATCATGTATCAGAGTAAAAAATTTTATCTGTAACATTTAGGTTTCTGTAAGTAAATGCAGATCAATTCTGCAGAAAGCAAAACAGAAACGTATCATCCCTTTCATATTTAATAAGGCATTAATCAACGGCTCCTTTCTGGGAAAAGAAACTATCTACAGAAACTCCAGAATTCTCATACATACATTCTATATTTATTTACAGCTCAATTCTATTTACATACTTTGGTGATTCTTGGTTACTGTATTATAAAATAAATGACAAAGGAAGAAAGAAATTTAATTAAATTAGAACCCTAAACATTTAAGAACTGTGGGGTTATATATTTGTCATGTATCTTTTTGCATAAATATTTCAAAGGATTGAAAAAAGTATCACGAGGTTTCCCTTTTTCCTGAAGAAAAATAAATACCTGGGTGCATGGTTTATTAGAGGCTGTGGTTTGTATTTTGGAAAGTTGTAGTTCTTGAATTCATCATTTGAAGAAACACTTGGCCAAGTTTCCTGAGATGGAGTTCCTGAATTAAAAAAAATAAATTTATATATGTATGAATATACATAAAATTATACATACACAGGTAGAATTAAGAAGCGTCTTTAGGGAACAATTTACATTTACCAGATGATTTAATTTCAACTCAAAGAGAAAAAATATGCATGGAATATGTACTGATGCAATCGACACTAGGGATGATCCAAAGACACAGCGAAAATTTTTAAAATTTTAAAAATAAACTTATTGTAAAAGACACATTGCCAGAAACAATGGGATAAGTGTGTTCAACACGATGGGGGATATTTTGATAGCTGTGAAAAACTGGCAATGTGTCTTTTACTATACATTTTTTCAATTTAAACTGTATTTTTTTTATCAGATCATTGATCAACCAATTACGGCAATTACTATCAAGTAAAATCTTTATGGTGTCTACTCATTTGCCTTATTCACTGACTCTGGCACCATTTGAGTTTTGGCTCTTACTGACAGTCAAAACAACCATGAAAGGTAAACATTTTTAATCAATTCATGACAATAAGGTACCCACAAAAAATGCAACTAACGGTATGAAAGTGGACACCAGAAAGTGTTTTAGAAAGGGGCAAGAATTACAGGATAAATGTATTAGAAGAGAGCAAGAGTATTTTGATTGATGTATGTCTTTTACTATAATAAATTTTAAAATGTGTATATTCATTGTTTTTTGATCACACCTATGAGGATGCCTGATCTTTTTCTATCCAGGAGAAACCACCAAACTAGAATTATTCCTTAACATACTGAAGCTAAATTTTCAGAACTATTTCTGTACTTCTTTCATAAATTCTTTATTGCAAAGATGAAACTCTGCAAATGAAGTTATCAGAAAGATCTATCTTATAATAATTAAGCCAAGTGTGATTCTTGAAACATAATAGTCGTTGATTTTAGTCCCAGCATCAAATATTTAAATATATATTTTTTAGAGATACAGTGTTAACCCAGCTAGTCAACTGCAGGTGTAAATCCCTGAAAAAGGATTTCTTCTATTACCTAATAGTCGAAAAATTAAGTGTAGTTCATCTTCCACAGTTGATCCTGGAAACAGAGGTCTTCCCGAAGCCATTTCAAAGAAAATGCAACCAACACCCCTTTAAAAATATCATGAAAAAAAATGAACAATCTATTTTCATATTATGAAGCACGAGAATTTTTTTCAAGATTGCCTCCTGAAGAATTTTATATTAGTCTGCTAGAAAACCTTCTAAAGTATCTTTACATTTAATGTGTTAATATTTACCCTATTTGTCTCAACTTGCATATTTTAACTCATTTTTTCCACTTAAAATTTCCAGTTCTCTTCTGCATGATTCTTAAAGTGAACACAGTAAGTAACCGTTACCAAATACTTATTATGTGTTTTCAACTCTGGGTGTTTTGATTATTGTCATTAGATCCTTATATTGGCTACAGTTTGGACCATCACATGAAAGCACAAGATAGGAAAGAGGAAAAGCAACTGACAACACTATTATGATAGTCTGGGAAATGACAGTAGCCTGACCTACGTCAGTGGGTAGCAGAGATAGAGAGAAGTAAATAATGAGATTCTTTGATGCAGGAAGCAGAGACAGAATAGGTAGTTGTAGGGCACGGTATACGTGGGTGTATGTGTGTGTATAGGAAAAAAATGAATGGAGACTCGGTGAACAGACATTGTCATCTAGAAACTGTGGAAACACATGTAAGTTTAAGGTATAGACCTCCTTCCATTAAAAGGTTCACAATCTAGGAAATATACTAAAGCTATTTAAAATTTAATTTTACATATTAAAATGCTACAAAGAAAGTAAAATGTCACAGACGCTATGGAAAACAGTGCAGCAGCTCCTCAAAAAATTATAACAGAATTACTATGACTCAATAATTTGACTTCCACACCTATACCCAAAAGAACCGAAAGTGGAGATTTGCACACCCATATTCATAGCAGCATTATTTTCAACAGTTGAAACACAGAAGCAACTTGAGTGTTCACCGATGGATGAAGGATAAACAAACTTGGCATATAGTGTTCAACTTAACACATACTGCAGCACAGATAAAACTTAGAGACATCATGCTGGTGACAGAAGCTTAGTAAGCCAGCCACAAAAGGTCAAATATGGTATTATCCCATTCATCTGAGGTACAGTAGTCAAATTTACAGAAGGATGGCAATGCCAGGCTCTGGAAAAGGCAATAGACTAGGGAGTTGTTTAATCAGTACAGAGTCTTAGTTCTGCAAGATGAAAAAGGTTTTGACGATGAGGATAGGGATGGTTGCACAACACTGTGAACGTACTTAATGTCTCAAAAGCATACACTTCAACTTGATTATGTTGGTAGATTTTATGTTATGTATACCAAAACTTACATAAAAGATTTTATGTGACTATTCAAGACAACAGAAGTACTTAACTTATCGGTACAGGTATTTAAGTATAGGCAGTACAAGCAACCACAGTTCAGAGGAAGGAATCACTGATGAAGGTCAACATGCACTCAAGAGAAGAGTTCTACAAAGCTGGGTTTGGAAGGTTACTAGGTGTAGGTTCCAGTTAGAGGAGCAGAGGCCAGGTAGGTAGACTGGAACAAACACCACAAGCAAAGGTGGGAGAGCTCAGGTTGTTCTTTGAGGTGTAGTGAGTAGGTGTTTTGAATAAAAGGGAACAGATACAGTGACAAATGGTCTGCAGTAAGCTGGCAAAGGTGCTTTAGAGACATCTTACAGATATCTTTAAGTAGGAGACTGAGAAATGACACTGTACCTAGAGATAATGAATGCACTGGCAACAAAGACGTTTGGGTGGAGGAGTGTGATATTCAAAGTGGTGAGAACAGCTATGACATTTTCATTAGTGTTTTAAAATCAACATAAAGTAGATAGATTTTGGTAAATATTAAAGATAAAAACAGTAATAGTCGAATGATTTTAAATGTATTCGCTCAGTTTTTTTAATGTTATTTACAGAATTTCAACACAATTATTATTAATCCCCTTTCCTTAAATGAGCAAACTAAGTTACAAGCCAGTAATTTGAATAAGGCCATCAAATATTGGGAGAAGTGATATTTAAATCTAGGTAATGAGATGTGTTATGACTCCCATGTCATAATTCTTATTCACTGCTTCTACTGTGCTCTTTAAGATAATATCCCTATATATTTACCACATGTCAATCTGTGTTGAGTACTCTGAGGAACCGAGAAGCACATCAGGTGGCCGATACCACAGCGTGACGACTTCATTTGAGTAGGTCTTTGTTGGTACTGACTTGGCTCTGGCTAGTCCTTCAGAGGAAAAGAAAACACGAATTGAATATATTCAAACATTAAGAATATAATGGGTTTCTTAGCCCCTATCCCAAACATGACTCTGCTCAAAAGTGATCCCTGAGATGGCTATTTCATAGCTTGTTAAAGCTTTAACAAAATTAGTTTTATGAATTTTGTTGAACGCATGTGGTCCCAGATTAGCAAATCCCTACGTAATTGAACTACAATAATTCCACAGTCAGAGAACAAGTTTACTTTGATGTGTATGAATGTACCACAATGTTTGGGTCAATCTAAACTTATGATGTTTTCCTTTAATCGTGAGTTGCAATGCCAAATTATTTCCTTGATGAAATTAATTCAAAATAAGCCATTAATATGGGAAACACAATACTTAGATGCCTTTATCACTTTTAGCCCAATTTCCACATTCAACTGCTACACTGTTTTATTGTAAAACCTTGAAATCACTGCTTTATGATATACAGTTAGATTTTACTGACAATTTCCTTGCAAAAATCTATTTAGAGAAGGTTTCCTTAGAATATGATGCTCTTTGTATTCCCTTTTTATATTTTAAATTATATGAATAATTGTTTTAGAAACTTCACTGTTTTAGAGTCTACTAACTGGTATAACTGCTTCAATACTGAATCCACTGATTTTCCAGAAATAAAGTCTTGAGATCCCACTTAAACTCGGTCACTAGCATGAACATTATTACCTCTCCAATTCTAAATTCTGATCATTATTAGAATTCCAAAAGTGACATGAATTGAAATAAGTAATTTCTTCCAATCCAAGTTAACTAAATGTGGTATAGTATTACACAAGTCAATTTTTGTCACTAATGGAAGTGCCTAAATCAGTATTCTTACATTTCTGAATTTCACTGATCCTGGTAGAATGGTCAAATTTTTAAAGGGTTAAAGAACTAAAACACTCTAATCATCTTCTCTTCTTAGAAACTACAAATGTAATGTATTACATAACCAATAAAAACAAAATAAAGCAACAGAGACAAAGTTGATTGTATTATTTCATGGAATAATCATAATTTCTTATTGGCCTATGGGAAGATAAAATTTGGATAGCTTACTCTGCAGACATTAGAAGCAAAATTTAAAGCATTCAGAGCATGCCTGGATAAAAGTAATTTTTTAAAATGACTTTTGCAATTCCTTTTGTGAATATCTGAAAGTGGTTACTCTGTCACCACCATTCATTTTGGGATTAAAAATAAAGAGCAGTAATGCAGTTTGCCAAAGAGGGGGAAGGAGTGGAATGGGAACAATCATAAAGGAAATAAATTGTGTAAAAAGAAACTGTAAAATCTATGTAAAAATTTGTAATATCTTATTTAAAAATACATGACCCATTCCATTCATTTGGTGATGGTGGTGGTGGTGGTGGTGGGGTACTGGGAATCAGACTCACGACCTCGCGCTTGCCAGGCAGGCACTTAGGCCACTGAGCTAAATCCCTGGCCCTTCAATTCATTTTTAAGAAAGAAAATACAAATAACAATTTAATACCATTTCAAACAAATGGTAAAGTAACTGTCAAGGCAAATTCACCATGCAATAACCATGTATTTTTATCTATTCCTAAGCAATGCTTGAAATATATGGATTTATGAAATTTAATGAACTATTCCAAAAGTGAAAATATCATAATCTGTGAAAAATTACAAGTGTTAATTGTGGAAACAGCATACATTTCAAGAACTTAGTTCTATTACAGTACTCAAGCTGACAGCAACATAAAAACATTAAAGCTACTCTACAAAGTTCTTTCAAAATAAAAAAAATTTAGTTCCCAGAAGGAAGAGAAGCATGTGATTTTATTTACTATCTTCATTTGTTTGTTTTTGTAGACAGGGTCTCGCAAAGTATGTAGTTCAGGTTGCCCTTGAATTCAGTGATCCTCTTGACTCAACTTCCCAAGTGCTGGGATAACCGGTATATACCACCATACTCTTATTTTACTTTGAAATGCCTCAACGTCAGATTAGCTAAAATATACAGATAAATAGCTGCAATTAAATTACTGAGCATATGATAAATACAGAAGCAGCTTGTAAACTCTTGGTCCTAGGACTTATTTTCTACTCTTGAAAAATGAAGGACCCGGGCTGGGCACGGTGGTGCACACCGGTGATTCCAGCATGTGGGAGGACAGACAAGAGGACTGCTGTGAATTCAAGGCCAGCCTGGGCTACATGATATGTTAAAGACCAGCTTCAACTACATAGTGAGATTTCTGTCTACAAAACAAAACAAAATAACAGTGAGGGTGCAAGAGCATACCAAGTGTGTAACAACAGCTATTTCTACAGTTTACTGGATTTGCTACACCACTGACAGAAGCATTATGTACATCATTATGAAAGAAAATATTTTCAAATTTTAAATTGTAATATAATATTCTGTTATTAAGACTTTTACTTCTTATTTAATAGAAAAACTCTCTAGATTTAACTATACATTTACATCAGACACCATTTTTGGTAAAAAAAAAAAAAATACACACTGGACTGGAAAACACAAAATATTAAGGGCCCCAAATTTTTCACAGTACTTACATAATTATTTTTGATAATATATTTGAAATTACAACAAGGAAAACTAAAAAACTTATTTGCTACTTAAAACATTTACTCATTTAAAACACCACACACGAGGATGCATCTCAGCGTCTCAGGAGAGCACCTGTTTAGTGCAAGTGGCCCTTGTCCCAATACCTAGTAAGCACAAAGCCAACCCAAACCAAATCAAACCAGCACAACAAAACAAATACCATTCATGCATGCTATCATAAATACCATATTTGGACAATTTTTTCTAATTATAAAGAAGCGCCCTATTAACAGTTGAATTCTGTACTTACTTTTACACTCAGACTGCTGTGATGTTGCTCTGATATCACAAAATATCAAATACATGTGTGATAATGTGTTTATAACATAAAGAATAAAGTAAAATCTCACGTAATTAAACTAGAAACAGGAGGAACATTTTAAGTCTTTTCTGATAATTGTGGATAGTTCTCTTTGACACTACATTAGAAGTAGGGAAAGTAAGTTATATACTAAGATTTGTGTGGCAACAAAAATTACAGTAATGAACTCATACTTCTGTTAAAATCCACTGGTCTACCTTGCACTCTAAATAAACCTTTTACCCATGCATGAGTCTATAATATCATCATACATTAATAATTTAGAAAATCATAGTTCCTTGAGTTATATATATTACAAATGCTTATAATATCAAAAAAATCTTGTCTGTTAATATCACCACTGATCTCATTAGAAAAGTCTTTGGGTATTAGAAAAGTTATTAAGCCCAAATTTTTCGACTGTAATTTTTGTTTAAAAATTTTTGAATTTTTATTAACAAGAAATACTTTGTTGTTTTCCATAAAATGATAGGTTTAGTTCATTCACTTTCAAGAAAATTCTCCTAATTATCTAGGTCTGAAAAAATAATCACAGTTGGCCCACTGATATGTTTTTTTAAGTAAAATGGTCATTTCTTGAAAAAAAGGGGGAGGGACCTAGTTCAGCTTGACCCCAAATAATTACTTTTTCTTGAGATAACTGTATTTTTTCTGTGTGCAACAAAGGTTTTATGTGTAATTCCTATTCATAATAATACCTAAAAAGACATGTACACAAGTATGGAGATTTAATAAAGTTAATAAATCTTCCTAAAAGCATGCAGCTGGTAAAAGAATACAATTCTACACACGTGGCAGCAGTAACTTGACATATACTAAGTAAAAACAGTGGGCTGCCTCTTTTTTATTATTTTTGGATTGTCAGTGCAAATATTAACTAAAAAGGAAAAAGGCAAATAACCTTTAGTGTAATTTTGATAATGCGTTTTACCTCTGGCATTTTATCCCTGTGAAAGCCTCTCAGGAGCCCCGAGGTTTACAGACCACAACCTGAGAACTCCTCACTTTTGGTACTGGCTGCTAACTACCAACAGCAACCACCCACCAACATTCTGTCAAATATCTTATTCTGTGAGGTGCAGAAACAATTTCCAAACCCACATATAAAAGTGATGACACACTGAGACAATGGCTATTTTTTTATACTTAACCACCTGGAAGTACTTATAAATATCTCATCATTCCATACCAAAATCTGCTAGCTTTAATTCTCCTTTTTCATTAATGAGGAGGTTCTGTGGTTTCAAGTCTCGATGCAACACCTTTCTTCTGTGGCAATATGCCAAGCCACGTAGGATTTGGTACAGAAACAGCTGCAGAAACAAGTAAGTGAAAACCAGTCTTATGGATAATGAACATAAGCATAAATAATGATACAAGAAAAACAAATGGTTAAAGAAAAAAATTTGTAATTTTATCCTGTAAAGAATACCTTTTCCTTTTATAGTTGTTTGCTGAATTTTAGTTTATTAAACACACTGAAGTAACTGCCTTTTGATCTAACAATATCTAAGAAAATATATACTACAAATAAAATGAAACTTTCTATTATTATATAGTAACAGTTCATTTCTCACAAACTTAATCAACCTACTAAAGTAAAATGTTTGAATTTAAATCCTGATCTGACAAGAAATTAGCCCCTGTCACTTATACGCCTCCTTCTAAGAACAAACAAAAACCGTACCCAATCAAAAAACTAATAAGCAAAAACCCCACACTCACCTGGACCAGCCTTTCAGATAAGACACTAATGGTTTTATAAAAGTCTGAATATGACAGAGAATGGTGCTGCACTGCTCTGGCAAATTACTTGTTACAAAAATAATCTAACCAGCTTCTATTACCCACCGCCTAGGTACTGTACTTTTAGCACCTCCTACTCAAGTCTTGAAAACCTGCTGATTCAGAAAGAAGCATTAGCACTATAGGGTTCTGAGTAACTCTGAAAAAAGTAACACCTGTACAGCTAATGCAAGAGGTTTCATGGTGAGTTCTGGTGGAAAATGTGATGCAGAACATATCCGGATTCTTCAGGGTTAACCAAAAAGTAATTTGAACTACAGAGGGCTCCAGAGGTGCCTTCCAGACCTGTCACTTGCAGGTGAAAAACTGGCATTAGAACATCAAGAACCAGCCAGTGCAAGAGGTGTATGATTGCCTGAATGCATTCTAAGCAGCAGGAGTTTCTACACTCTAATATTTAAGTATTTTGAAAACTCTAAAGTTACAATTTCAATATACTGTTAAATTTTGTTTGAAAAATATAAGTAAAACTTTAACAAGTGAATAATATGCTTTCAAACTTTTGTAGACAATATAGATGAGTTTAAAAATCAGATCTTTGTCAAATTATTAAAATTAAAGACTTTGTTTTCTGAATTATTGTTGATATAAAAGCAAGAAAAATAAGTAGATATACAAATGACATTCACAGTACCTTACAAAATGACATTACCTTACATCATATATAATATGATGGAAACAATCTTCACAGAATGGATATGAAAATACATTTAAAGCCCTGTTCTAAAATTCTTAGCAGTGTGTTTACCTATATGATCAGAGCTCTTTTAGTACTAGAAACTAGTTTACCTTTTTATCTACCAAACTTACAATTTAAAAGCAACAAAACACCTATGTTTAAATTTACTACCTACAGAATTAGAAATGTCTTAGACACATTGATAGGACAGTCTATTTTCTGTTCTTTTTTTTTTTTTTGTCTTTTTCCTTTTTATCGGTACCAGGGATTGAACTCATGACTGCCTGCTTGCAAGGCAGGCGCTTATGCCACTGAGCTAAATCCCCAGCCCCCGGACAGTCTATTTTCAAAACAGGTTCTTATAAAATGTTGACCAAGTTTGGAAAAATAAATCTTTGCTAAATCTGGACTATACCATTCAAATCAAAGTGAGTAGTTCTTACAGTAGTAAAAACACAATTATATTAAATTATTTTACTCAACTAATAACTTTCAGACTTTATCTGGTACTATTATCACAAACATTTCTAGCACTGTATGAATTCTTAAGTTATATTAAGAAAACACAAGTATCTTTCTTTTGTGTTGACAATGTACACAGGTATTTGCCGCATAGCAGTCCTAATACCTCAAGGTTCCTGACCTTTTTCATTAGGTTAGAGTCCTGAAAAGTTGTTACTTTATAATTACGTCCCATTTAAAATACTTTAGGGAAAATTGCCCTTTAAGGGATGCCTTTTGAAAAATGGACCCTTCATTTGTATTTATCTCAAATTTTTCTTTCAAAGCAGAATATACCAGTATATGTATTCTACATGTAGGACAGTAAGTTGTAATACAAAAGAAAATGTTAAAAGTAATTTTTTTAAACCTTTAAATGAAGCAGTTCAACAAAAAGGTTTAATCCCAAGAAATATCATACACACACACACACACACACACACACACACACACACACACAAAAAATATATAACATGTTATATATAATGTAGAAACAACTTGATTAAATATGTTAAGACAATATTTTTTGACAGTCTATTTAAAATGCTGGAGAAAATTCTGAATTAGTTACAAAGCTGGTACATTTTATTGTGTAATATAATTCATTTATGCTTTTAACCCAATTTAAAATTATACAGAAAAACGTACCTTTACATTGTGCATACTCATGATGTTCCCACAGTCATCCATGTACTGTTTCAGGTCTTTATCCTGAAAAACACAGCACTTAACCATGTGATGCATACTTTTCAGAATGCATGGCTGAGTCATTTAATAATATTTAATTTTATAAACAAACTATATTTCAAGAAAGATACAGGATGTGCCACACACATAGCTCACTTAAACATCAATAATTAATCAAGTTCATAGGGCTGTTTAAAAGTTCAATTTTCTATTAAAGCAAAATTAAATTATTAAATGCTTACCAGATACTCAAAGACCAGAGTCAAAGATTTATCGGTATGAACAATGTCATGTAAGGTTACTATATTTGCATGTTTTAAATCCTTTAGTAGAGAAACTGCAAAACAAGGGGGAGGGAGGATCTTTAGTTTTTTTGGTAGCTAGTCTTTATAAAATCCTGAAAATAAGAACTGACTACATTTCAGATTTATATCTTAAATTTTAAACAGTAATTCAGCATGGGGACTGGTAGCATACATTTTTTTCTTTTTCCTTTTCTCTCTTTTCTGGTTCTGGGTTTGAGACTATAGAACCTAAAGTTGTTCTCAATATTACGATTCCCCATCTTCTGTTTTGTCTTCAATATTAACTTCCTTAGGTTCTGGGATTAATTTAAACAAAAAATGGAAAGGGCCTTTTCTTCCTCCCTACTGTTCACTAGCTTTCTCAAACCACTTCTGAATCATTTGCCTTTTATTTATTAAACAGTATCTTGATATGTCTGCCTTATTTCTTTGTATTTATTAACCTATACAGCTAACTTCCCATGTTCCCTATGCACCAATACATATTTTCCAAGTATTTATCAACAGTTTTTAATGACTTCATCAGATTTTATTATAAGCTATACAATAATTCCATTCTATTAAATATTTTTAGAAATTAACATTTTAAGTATCTAATATTTTCTGGTTACTTATTGTTCCTACAGCTTAACTTTTTATCAATTTTTTAAAAAAATACAATGTTTTGATTTAAAAATGTTCAATATAAGCATTATACCTTCTCTGATAGCTGTACAGGGTGCACCTTCTTCATGTTCCAATCGGATCTCTTTTAATGCCACCAAATTCTCTGTCAATTTACTTCTTCCTTTATACACTGTTGCATATGTACCCTATAAGAATATTTTTGAAGGAGACATCAAAACTTAACACCATCCATGCAAGAAAAACTGTGAGTTTCTAATCTTGAACCATGTCAAATTACATCTTGCAAAGGAAACTCCGCAAAGATCAGCATTGACTTCTCTCATAGCAGAGAAGCCTGTCGGTTCCCTAACATATAGCTTTCATATTTTTATGTGTCTCAAAAGTACAAAAACACACAGAGTAGTTTACATTTTGTAATTTATTTCAGATTAACAACTGAATCGATGGTTTTAAAATCAAAAGTGCTTTATTTGCAATGGGATGTGAGAAGTAAAGGACATTAACAGCATTATTAAATTAAAATATAATTATATTGTTAAATCATAAATTTTTTTAACCTGTTTTCAGGCTTTTCAGAATCTTTTATGTATTAATTCTTTTTAAAAATCTTCCTTAAGCTCCCCACTTAACTAAATCTATTAAATATTTTCTCTTTCTTACTGAGGCAGTAGGCAGCTTCTAAATTACTAATGCTCAGTCAGTAGCAAGTTTAAGAACATCAGGCCTTAAGAATTTCCTTCACTGAGATGTGTTTTCTCTAGAGACCTTTGTTCACAAGTGTGAACTCATGGTTTCCCACATGCAGCACAGACAGCAGACTGCAAGGAAGTTAACAGAACACTATTTTGCTATGTAAAAAGCACAATACTTTGTGTTTCAAAATTATAACAGGCCTATAAAAAATACTCAACTTCTCAAACTTATGGGATAATGTTAAGGATTGAAAAGCCTTCTTTCTTCTAATTTTCTGTTTATTTTTCAAAATCAGATACAATCTTTTAGTCGACCATGTTTATACTTTTTTCAGAATAGCAAAGACTAAAGAGTAACAGAGGAGTTCAGATGATGGACAAGGAAAAAGTCTTGCATGTTTGAAATAAGTATTTTACTCACTTCTCCAAGCTTTTCCAGTTTGATGTAAGTTTCCATTTTCCCAAACCCGATTTCTGACTGAAAGCAAACAATTACAAATTTAGTATTTATTCTTAAAATTGCAATTAATTTTCTTCTCAACTTGTAAAACTCTCCTAAAGAGTTTTTAGGAATAGAAAACTCTGATTATAATGAAACTGTTGAGTCTCTTTCAAAAAAATACTCAATTTTAGAACATGAAAAGGGTCAAAAGCATCAAAATTCATAATAATAATTGTTTTTACATATGAATTGGTTAACTTTGTGCTATGAACATTTTATGATACTGAAGAATCTTTTTTTTTTTTATCAGTACCAGGAATTGAAATCACAACCATGCGCTTGCAAAGCAGGCGCTTATGCCACTGAACTAAATCCCCAGCCCCAATACTGAAGAATCTTATAAAAGATACTTCTTTGTTTTTCTTTCAACGAAAGTGCAAAATAAATAATTTTTCTAACTATTTGCTTTCACCAATCTTGGAAATCCTTAGGGAGAACTGAAAATAACAAGAACTATTTCCTTCTGGTTTTCCAATCAAAGTAGAATTTAATAAAATAACAAAATCACATTCTAAGGGTTGGGATTATAGCTCAGTGGCATAAGTGCTTGCCTGGCAACTGCAAGGTCTCTCTTGAGAGAGACAAGGGAGAGACACAGACAGACAGACAGACAGACAGACAGACAGACAGAGACACAGACACAGAGACAGAGACAGAGACAGAGACAGAGACAGAGACAGAGACAGAGACAGAGAGGAAGGAAAGAGGAGAGGAGACAGGGGAAGGGAAGGGACAAAACAGGGAGAGGGCAGGACTGGGTATTTCAGGGGGAACTGCGCTGGGCCCAATCTCTAGTATCCTCTTCCTGAAACTCCTATGTTACAGTCAGAATCAAATACAAACTTTTCTTCAACTTTCAAAAAAAAAAAAAAAAACAAAATAAAAATGTACTTGATGATTACACTTGGCATCACACACTTTAGAAAATAAAATGACAACCTGATTTTATGTGCTTTATGCAGTTATCTAAAAAGGCTAATCACCCAAGTCACAGAAATGTCTGTGTTTTCTTATACCTAGCTTTGGAATTCAGGTGTTTAAATTCACAAATACGAGAAATGTTGCACTTTTGCCATGAGTTTTAAGTTTTGAATCATTTTTTACGGAGGGAAAAATCATATTGAGGCTCAAAGCTAGTATAAACAAACAATAAATATTCCTGATAAAATATTTAAAATGTCATTATGGCAGAACTATGACAAAATGTAACTGTAAGCTAAGAAACATTTTCTTCTCAGAAGTACAGAACTTTTCTTATTCTTTTAAATAAATGAATACTAATAAGCTATTAAAGCTTCCAACATACTTTGGTCCAATGGTAATATGGACAAAAACGTTGAGGTTTGCTCTGAAGCTTGATTATAAATTAAGTGTTATAAAGATAAAGATGATGTAGAGACTGCTGCATCATATAAAGTATGTAAGAAATAAACTGGGCTGGGTATGGTGGCTCACAATTGTAGGCAGGAATACTGAAAGTTTAAACCCAAGTCTTAGAAACTTGGTGACTTAGTGAGACTGTCTCAAAATAAAAAACTGTTGAAAAGGGCCGGGAAATAGCTCAGGTGAAGGCCCGGCAACATTTAAAAAACCCAAAACCAAAACAAAACCAACAACATCAAACAAGTAAGGGAGGGAACTCCAAGGAATGCATCAAACATTTAATGTTACAAGAGCACTTTTCAGAGAAAGACAGTTAGCAACATTATTAGAATATGCTGAAAATATGCTTTCTAAAGAAAAAAATGTTTGATAATAATTACATAATTAGTTGAAAGGACTATTTATGAGGGGTCACATTTTACCCCATAAATGAGTATAACTACATCAGAGAAAAATAAAAATATGTATCTAAAAAAAGTATATTGTACTATAATTATAAAATATAATTATATAACTATAACTTGAATTTGAATATAAAATAAATTGGCCTATAAAATAAACAGCACTACTGAATTCCATCCATGTAGGTGGCCAAAGAACTGAGACAAAGACACAGAGTAGTGCTCTGTTTGTGGGACCCTAAGTCAAAAGTAGAGCAAACCACCTCGTCCTAATATTAATAATTTCCAACCTTAAGGATTTAATGATTATATCCAAAGAATAATTAGTGAATGCTTAAATGGAATTTTTAGAAAACTTTGCTTGCACTTTTATCTGCTGAACATGACAAGATTAACAATAGATATAATGACTAGCTTGTTGACATGTGCTCCTACAGAAATTATTCAGAGGACAAAGCACAAAGCTCATTTATTCAACATTTACCAAGCACAGGGTGAGGTGCTGAGAACACAGTGAGGATCCCACTTTCATGATTTCACATTCTAGATTGATCCCACCTTAAGACTATTTTAGAATACTTAAGAACTGTAGCGATTTCATGAAAATGGCTAGAAATGACAGTTAAAGAAAATGGCACAATAAACTTGTATTTTGATATGTAAGCTGTCTTAATTCTGCTTTCCAGACAAACGAAGATCCTTTTTTTCCTGATATTTCATTGTTCCAAGGAAATATTTCGCTTTCTGGCAGCAAATTCCTGTTCAGATGGCTCTTCTAGGAAGAGCATATGAATATTAAAAATACACATATATAAAATAATCCTATGAAAGTTCTACTTATAAATTCAATGTAACTTGTAAACATAGCAAGCATCATCAGATCTAGCAACACAATTACTGGATCACAGGAAGATGTATGGACATGTTGGAGATGCAGTTCTAATTTAGTTTCAAAACAAGTAAAGTACACATATCAGTTCCATAGATGCCATGTTAAAAGTTACGTATGCGAAACACTTGGGGTGGAAGGTTTTCTCTAACACCCATTTCCATATCCCTGTGCGAATTACTGAGTGACTATTTCAGACAGCAATGGGTTTTATCCCTTAGATATATGATGGCGAAAAAGAGCTGAGACCCTCAATACTGCTGAGCCATTCTGTTTTATAGAAATTGCTATTTACCAACATCATGATTCTTGCTGATCCTGTGCTGGGGGTCAGGGATTGTAAATTGACATAAGTATGTATGTCCTAGGCTCTCCTTACCCTGCCTGCCTTATGGGCAGGTTCTGGAATGCAGAAATAACCTTTCTCTCTGGATCAGTGAGATTAATATCCAGGTATGGGGATGGACCTTGGCTTGTTCCCCTTATGATGTTAAACTTGCCCATTCTACCACTACTTCTACACTGCTCCAAGAAAAGCACTATATGCCCTTCCCTGCACTGGCAAATAGATAGTGGCTAACTCAGAGGTGATTGTCTCTGCCCATCCTGAGGCACAGACCTCCCAGCCCCACATCATGTGTTACCGAATCTGTCTGTTTCTTATTTCATCCTTTCCCTGAATCCCAAATACAGGCAGCTGGGATCTTGGCCAGGTCCCTGTAATCCTGTACTTAATATGCCAAAGGCAAACTATATGTTGATTTTGAACCTATTTACTATTTTGACAGACATCATTTGATAACCTATTTCTTCTCTACTCTCATAAATAAGAAAAGACTACATATGATCTGTATTGGTAAACCCAAGAATGAGGGTTTGGAACTCACTGTTTGGGAAAAAGTAAACTCTTGATATATAGTCCATAATTTTAACATAATGAGACAATTTTCATTCTACAGAAATTATGCTTAATATTCTCAATAAAACTGCTGGGCATACCATTACTTTAACTACAACGAAGTTTTCTGGTGAATCCTGATCATCTGCATACAGGTGAGGGGCTGGGGATTTAGCTCAGGGGCCTAAGTGCCTGCCTGGCAAGTGTGAGTTCGATCCCTGGTGCCAAGATAATAAAACATCATAAAAATAAAAAGAAATGTGCATATAGGCTTTCCATTAATTTAATCTACGGTAAGATGTAGAATATTGTATTTCCTACCAACCATAAATATTAAATACCATTTTATCAATTCAATAACCAGCATCTTTAACATGAGCTATGATGACTAAATGTAATGTGGTGTCCTGGGTGGGATCCCAGAACACAAAACAGGATGCTAGGGAAAACTAGTGAAATATGAATAAACTGTGGAGTTTAATAATAACCAACCAATGTTGGTTTCTTAGTTGTGACAAATGTATCAAATTAACATAAAACGTTAATAATAACTGGGATGTTCATGAGAATCACTAAATTACCTTTGTAATTTTCTGTAAACCTGAAACTAAAATTACTAGTTCAAATAAGGAGTAAGAAAGGGAGACCAAATATAAGAGTACATATATGGATAACAGATATTCTAAGCATCCTGAGAGGATGAAATAGGAAGAATCAGGACTTCTCAATATTAAAAGAAAAGGAATAGAGGAAATGTGGGTAGATCTACATGCTTGTTATTCAGAATATGAGTTTCTGGTTTGTAGCTTCTACTTCCTTTATCATGGAAGAGAAGACATTACCGTTAGAATAAAAGGTGAACTAATCAAAGAAAGACAGTGGAGTAGACAGTCTAACACTGCGACCCCTTAAGGCTATCATGAATTCACAGTACATCCAACCAACCAGTCATCCTATGATTTCAGCAAAACTGAACTCTATGACTTGTTTCTTACTTCCTATGCAACCAAATGTTTTATGTCATTTTTACTTTTCTTATTATATATGGCTATTGAAAAATACAGAAACAATACATGAAAAGTTTTATGCCTTTAGAAAGATAAGGCTAAAATTTTATATTTAAACTTGAAAAAAATATCTTTACAAAAGAGTACACTATCCATGGAAACACGAACTCTAACATATGTAAGATTACTTATCGTTTCTAAACTGCTTCTCATCCATCCCTAACCTTCACACTCTTCACATTAAATCCCAGGGTTCAGATTTCTCTATTGATCTCCTTGAAAAAGAATTTACTTTTTAGTTATTTGAAGAACAGATGGTCTATTCTGGACATGGTGCCACAGGTCTGTAATCCCAGCACTCAGGAGGTAAAGACAGGAAGACTGCAGTGAGTTGGAGGCCAGCCTGGCTACACAGGGAGTTCGAGGCCGGACTGAAATATGTAGCGAGCACCTGTCTCAACAAACCAAACCCCTCCTCCCCCAAAACAGGAATGAATATATGGTCTATAGAACCATGAATTCTAACACATGTAAAAAATGATGAACATCTTAGTTATACTTGCCCTAACCCTTCACATGCCTTCCTCTGTTGCTTGCTTTTAAATTTATTCCTAGGGTACAGATTTTTATTTTGAAGAATAATTTTCTAATATAGTTCAAAATAATGTGCTTTACCATGGTAGATGAAGAATGAAAGGGATCCAGAGACAAAAACAAAACACAGCTTGCCTGACTTATTCTTTGATAATATAAAGCATTTCAAAACCAAGGGAATAAGATACAATAGGCAACCATAATAAAAACTCCAGTTAACTAACATTCATTAGAGGGCACTGTTTTCCTTAATTTTATGTAGACTCCAAAACAAAACAAAAAAAACAAGCCAGCTCTTAGATGATCGTGTTCAGAATTGTCTGATGAAGGCAGGGGAGTACAGTTCAGTGGCATAGTGCTTGAGTAGTAAAAGGGGGCGGGGGCTTGCTTGATCCCCAAACAGGGCAGGACAGGACAGAAAGAATAAAAAGAAAAGCTGCATGAGGATTAAATCATACTTTTCACTCTCTCAGAACAAACACAACTTCCAAATATATCCTGAGTGCCAACAGAAATTGGTAGTCGAAGAAAAACTTTGGGAAGTGATGGCACACACCTGCAACCCCAGCACTCAGGAAGCTGAGGTAGGGAGACTGCTGCAGGTTCAAGGCCAGCCTGAGCTACACGGTGAATCTGAACTAAATGGCCAGACACTGTCTCCAAAAAAGAAAAGAAAAGAAAAGACCTCTGACCAGAAAATCAAGTAACAAAATTATCTCAATAAATTTTATGCAAAACTATAATGATGATAGATCTGTACCAAAATCAAGTTGCTGTTACACTTAATGAATGTGCTCACAGTGTATACAGAGTAATTTTACTTCAGCATGTCTCATCAAAACAGAAATACTGATGAATAAAAAACATGTCCTATAATACGTGACTGCTGACAATCCAGAAGTCATCAACCATTACTCTTCCCTCCGGTATGGTGCCCAACTACATACCAGGTCCTATTTATCTTTACATGATCACCAGAGTGTCTCTCTACTTTCTACTTTCAGAGGAATGCCATATTAGCCCTAAATAGGAGTAAATTTCTAATCCATCTCCATGATTCTAGTCTTTGACTCCTACTTCATCATTTAATTTTTCTGAAGCTATCATCTGAAATAAAAATATGATTTCAACCCTTGTTTAAATAGATACTTCTGCCAGGGATTTAGCTCAATGACATAAGCACCCGCCTGGCAAGTGCAAGGTTGTGAGTTCAATTCCCAGTACCTAAATAGATAGATAGATAGATAGATAGATAGATACTTCTGAGGTCCTCCCATTACATAGAAAGAAGCACAGATTCCATGGCCTGACATCTAAGGCTTTTTATAATCTGGACCCTATTCCACATTTGTTTTTCATAAATTAATTCATTGTATTATCCTCAACTGATTTTTATATTCTTATTTCTGCATTTAGTACATAGCTTCCTCTGCTTAGAGCATACAAGTGTTCCAATTCACAGATCCATTTTAAATTTGAAAGATTCCTACCCATCTCTGTAAGGTTAGTTCAAGTGTAATAACCTCTGTAAGACTGTGATTCACAAACATGTTACTTGCTGCCTCTTCTATTCAATGGCACGTGGCATACACCACTAGTTCAGGGCTACCATTACCCAAAGACATGCTCAACACACTACCACCTGAATTTATGTGTACTAAAAGAAATTTCCAAGACATAAAACAGGGCTCCTTTAAAGAGAATGTATAAATAAATCCTATCAAGCAGTAAGAAAAAGGTAGAAAACTCAGTAGAAAAGAGACAACAGATCTAAGCAGTCAATTCACAAAATGTCTAAATGACCAACAAAAATATGTGACACTGTTCAACTTATCAAAGCCATGAAAATTAAAACTGTAATAAAACCACTATCTATTTTCAAGGAAAGTTTAAAGGAAAAAAAAAGGAAAAAGACAACAAAAGTTGCAAAGAGCGCAACTAGAAACACGCTGGTACTATCTACCCTTAGACAGTTTGCAGGAAAACTGACCATATGCATACAACATGACCCAATAATTCCACTCTGTAGTATGCACCCAGCAGAAGATTTTACATAAGCTAACCAAAAACCATGCATAGGGATGGTGACAGAAGCACAGCTGGTAACAGTCAAAAACCAAAAGCAGCAAGCTAAATGTTCATCAACAAGAAAATGAATGAAGTACAGTACAACCCTTCAAAGTGTGAACACTTATGATGATGCAGTAACAAGAATAATCTATGCCTACATGCAACAACAGTACAAACTCACAAACTTAATAATGGGCAAAAGAAATGTTATGTATACTTTCATATATATTGAGATGTATATTACATGTCTTATACATAAAAACTTTGTGTAAGTATGCATTCCCATATATTCATAAATATTTTAGTAATTTATACATTCAAAATTATATAAAATTCAAAAGTTTAAGAATAATCAGAAAATACTATATATTTTAAAAATGAGAATGTACCTGAATGGGAATAAAAATGACTCAGATATTAAAATGAACTGTAAAAATAACACAATGAAAACAATGTGGTTTATATGGTCAAAACTATTCTTTGTAGGCAGGGATTTGTAGACAGGGATTATGGCTGCAGTTGAAAAAGTAGCAAATGAGAAGAAATGTAATAGAAAGGGATTCTGGGACATTTTGAAATTTTCTTTTATTCACATAGGTGTTGGTCACTCAGGTACACTACACCACTGCAAAAAACACACTGTGCTGTGTGGTTCTGGCTGGAGTAGTTACTGCACTGTATAATTTAGTATATATTAATATATGCTTGTAAACCCAATAAACAGATAGTATATATATCTAGGAGGCAGATCCAGTACATATTCTGTATATCCTAGCATGTATCAATAAAACTGATCAAAAATAAAATACAGTTTAGTTCTTATTTTAATACATGAGTATCTTAAAAGCTTTAACAACTCTTAATGGAAAATGGTAAAATCTAGAACATAATATAATGACTTTTAGCTACTCGAAAGTGATATATAACCTTAATATATATTAAGGACTGAATGTATAGCTTAATTTTAGACTGCTAGCACTACAAAAAATCTAAGAAATAAAAAAATAAAATGTTTCAGAAAAATCAAGTAAGGTACAGAAGATCAAAAACTTACTAAGGATGCTCTACGAGACCTTCGGCTCATGGGTTGATCAAATGGTGGACTGTTAATCTGTAACTTTTCAAGATATCCATCAGGGATTCTGATATCTGCAGGTAGGGATAACCGCTTATTTAAGTCCTACAAAAAGGAAACAAAGACAACAACAAAGAAACCTTAGGTATCAAATATAGAAAAGACCTTTGAATTCATAGGCTTTACTATATTATTTTTTAGTGATAAGTAATGTAAGTTTTATTGCAGTTGCAAAGTTATTTACATTAATTACATGTATCATACTGAAGGTAAAAATATTTACAGTAAGCAAAGAAAAACTGTGGGAGCAGTTTTTACAGAAATAAGAAAAAGGGATCCCAGTTATTTCTGAGTCCTTTTATTAGTAATTTATTTTGAACATACTATACCCTATAGTATCATCTATACAGAGTAGGAACAGGCAAAGAGTACTACAAAATGTCATCCATTTAAATAAGTAAGTAAATGTTACATAATTTTGTACACAACACGCTAAGAGAAAACTAATATCTTTTTCATTTTATTATAGAAGCTGGAAAAACTTGAAAAGGAATCGTGCCGCTATCATCATATCAAGAAACATAAATCTATAAAAAGAAATCCCTTCAATTCATAATAGTAACCACATTGGGTACAGGCAATGTATAACTATTCATTGAGACACATAAGATTTAAGTAGACATACCATGTTCCTAGATGGCAATGAAACAATACTGATTTTCATATTAATTTTATACATTTTTCATAACCCAAAACACAAATGAATATATTCAGAACACATCTAAAATTCATCTAGAAAAATGCCCCCCAAAATTCTAAAGTAGAAAACCAATGTTCTGTGACTTGCTATAGGGTTAAATCCTGAAAAATACGTTTTAAATTGAGAACATAGGTAAGTCCAAAATATGTTCAATACACTAACTTACTGAACACCGCAGTTTAGTACACAATGACTGCAAGGCTCACTGGGAGCTATGGAACTGACTAGCCCAGGAAAGATCAAAATTCAAAATGTGAAGTACAGTGTTTACTCAGTGCATACGGACTTTGCATCACTGTAAAGGTGAAATTCATCAAATGAATTGTGGTAAGTCAGGACTGTCTGCATATATATGCAAATCTGTCCAGACCTTAAAACTCAAAAAAAATACAACCTAGAGTTTGTCACCTTTGAGAAAACAAATATAACTCAATGAAACAATCAGAAAGTCCAGATATAGGCCCCAAGGCTAACATATTTTAAAAGATATAACAAAAGTACATGTTGTAAAGAAAAATAAGGAATATTTCATATTACTGTGATATAATCTACATATTTATATAAATACTATGATGATCTCAAAAGTTTCAGGTATGAATTTGTCACTTAGAAAACTAAAACTGTTTCCCTGAACTCATTCAGAAGTAATCTTTTAAACAAGGAAAGCACAAATGTTTTGCAGAAAACAATTTTAATCTGCAGTTAAACTAAAATGGTAATAATCATAATCACCTTCTGTCCTCTAGGTTTTAATATTGGTAAAGAAAGGGGGATGCATTCTGTAATCAGTTACATGGAGAAAAGATAGAAATGTGCTATAGGGGTTGTTAGGTTCAATGAATCACAAAGGAAAGGATACCCATGCTTACAAAGCAAGGCAGGGAAAGCTGGTGTCTACTTTGGGCATGTGTCTTAAATTTGAAATAAAATATAAAGTAAAGTTAAGTGTGGTAACACATGCCTATTATGCCAGCAGTCTAGGAGGCTGAGGCAGAGAAGATGATGTTTGACCCCACACACTGGATAATGTAGCAATTTAGTGATACCTTATCTCAAAATTTAAAAATCTTTCAAAATTAAAATGAATCCACCTCAGTGCAAAGGCCTTGCATTTGACCCCAGTTTTGGCCTGTTTCCCCCCAAAATCACCCATGTGAATCTCAAAGAGATATACTTAACATTACTATTTCCTAAAAAGAATACTCTAATTTATCATTCTAGATTTATAGAATATTTTAAAGTTCACTTTTCCTTCTAAAATAGTGTTTTGCAGAATATGAACTATAATTAATGCCTATGTGCTTTGAGCTATTAATTAGAAAAAAAGAAAGATTCACAGATTATAATACATCAATGCAAAGAAATAGCTATCTTTCAACTATCACGCTATCAAAAAATTTTTAAATGGCATTTATTTGCTTAATATTTGTGTGTGTTAGTTTAGACACACAAACTCTCAGACAAAGGCATTTTGCATATTTTTTAGACAGTTACCTCCATTGAGATCCGCCTATGTATACGATTTCTGAGACAAACACCTGTAGGTGACTGGACTTCATCAGATGATGTCCCAGAAGCTTGGTCACTCTCACCATCTGATCCCATTTTTAGATTCTCATGAACAATATCTATATCAGAAAATAAAATATAATTTACCTTAAAGAAAATATATCTTACCGTATCATATAACTTATCAGTACAAGTAGAATATATAGTCAATATGTAAAAATCATAGGTAAAGTCATAGGTGTCCAATTAATAGATCCAAACATAATTTGAATTGTCTTAAAATAGTAAGGACAACCTTTATATTCTGATTATCAAAAATTAGGAAAGCAAGAGCATTCAAGTTTTTACCAAACATCAAACGTTATAGCTTATGTATGTCTAGATGTCTCCCAATGCCTCATGCTGTCATAGGTGGGACCTTTTCAGAGGTGGCTGGATCTAGAATATGACACCCTGTGATTACTGAATCAGTCACAGATTAGTCTAGCACCAGCCTAATCTGCATAGCCTACATAGAGTACAAGATGGGCAGAAAGAAGCTGCTAAGGTCCCTTGTTCACCACTCTCGCTACCTGCTTGCCATGGACCGTTCCTCCTCTCCAATGCCCATCCTGTCCTAGAGGCATCCTGCTATGAACTAAATCCACTATGAAAGGTGAGACAAATAAACCATTTCCTCCATTAACTTTGGGTGTTGAGTATTTTACCTCAGCAACAAGAAAAGTAACTAAAACACTGAATAAAATTACATACTGGAATGATACTTGAGAATTAGTCATTTCTCTTTTTCCAGATCTCAGAACCAAGTCTACGAAGGTTAACTGACTTTTAAAAGATCATGTAGCCCGAAGGCACACACACTAGAAACCTGATCTTCCACCTCTCATTTAGTTAAGTATTCTTTCAATAAAATAATGTGTCATTGGGTCCACAGACAAATAGTCAGTTCACAGAATATTCTTTTAAAAACTTTTAAAAAGCTGCTACATAGAGTACCAGATGGGCAGAAAAAAAGCTGCTAAGGTCCTCCCCAACTCCTACATTAATATTTCAAAAATTATTAACTGAGTTTGGCATGGCAGTACACACCTGTAATTCCAGCATTCTGGGAGGTTGAAGCAGGAGGATCAGAAATTGAAGCCCTGCCTGGGCAACTTAGGAAGACCCTATGTAAAAGAGGTGGAGATGTAGTTCATGTGAAGGCCCTGAGTTCAATCCTCAATGCTGCAGGAAGGGGTAGGGGGGAGAGTGTCCCGAGTATCTATTTTGTGCCAAACTACAAAACATAGTTTATGACTTCTCAAAGCTCAAAAATCTGCTAAAAAGAACATGTACTACAGTTCAAGAGGGGTTATGCTATGTAATTCAATAGAGACAAAAAGTGCAACAGAAGCAGAGAGGAAGGAGATTAATTCCATCTGGGAATGTTAAAAAGTAAACACGTTTACTTATATACCTGATTTTATATTTGCATGTCATTCATCCTTCAACTCATCTAGCAAATATAGCTCATTAGAAATAAAAGCCAGATGTAGAACCATCTCTCACCATCATTTCTCTGTAATTGTTCATTCCTAAGAGTCTTATGTCGCTTCATGGGGCAGTATCTTAACATACTTTTTCCCTCTCATTACATTAACTTGGAAAACTCAGTTCTTTAAAACTATATGCTGGGGCTGGGGATTTAGCTCAGTGGCATAAGCGCCTGCCTTGCAAGCAGGCAGTCGTGAGTTTGATCCCTGGTACCGATAAAAAGGAAAAAGACCAAAAAAAAAAAAAAAACTATATGCTAACATGTCCCCATTCAGTGAAGTCTTTTAAAATCTCAGACACAGTGGCTTTTATGCCCACATCTGCTGCATTGAAGAGCACATTTTTGGGTCACATGATTTTTGTATCACATTATGGGACCCTTGTGGGCAGGATTTGATTACTTGCTTTTGTGTCCTCAGAACTTGAGGTGCCGGGCACTTAGAAGGTCCTCAATAGTCAGTGAACTGAGTATTAACTAAAAATCAAGGAATGGACTAGATAACTGGACCTGTTTTTCAAATGAAATTGCTATATGGTAAGTATAAATCTAAACTTAATGAACAGTATTTACTTACAAAAGTGAGAAAACTAGGTTAAGAAATACTAGACTCAGGGTCTCATAGTAAATCAAATATTTCAGTATTTTTGGCTGGTTAACTTAAGTGTTGAGAAAATTCAAATTGTAATTCATAAGCAGTTTAATACATTTCAACCCTGAGATTTCAGCAGAAATTTTATGGTGAGATCTGAACGAAAAAACCATCTTACCAACAGAAGTCAATGTATTGGTAACTGACTCCTAATCTATTAAAATTGGTACCCAAAGAATCTAAGGTCACATATTCTTTTCTGTCACATTTCTAAATGTTAAAAGACAATTTAACTAAGCTTTTCATTTCTAGTAAAATCTAAAATCCTACTTCTTTAAGAAAATGTTTACAAAATATAATGCCTTAAAGTATATAGCTAAATTTGCAAGAATGTATGGGTAAGACCCAGGAAGTAAAAACAAAAAGAGAACTGAAAACTGAAAGCTCTATATAAAGACTCTGCCATCTTCTTGGCAGGGGTTTCTGAGCTTGGAATGATGATACCTGGGTTTAGGTGGCACTATGGGATTAAAGATGAAACCCACTGTAGAACTCCTGTAGTCTCACTGTGAAATGTGTCACTTACATTGTTTTCTTCTGATCTGCTTTGTTCTCTTTTGCTATGTTTTATTTTACCCTCTTTAAAATTAAAAATAAAAAAAAATAAAATAAAGATGAAACCCTCAGTATCTGAGTTGCAGTGAGACTTTCTTATAGAAAGTTCCAACTCTTAAAAGTGCTAAGCCTTTGACACATGCAGGACAGAATTTTTTTAAAAGCCTTGTTGCATATGGGTTACAATAGAAATTTATTCATCTCATACTAAGCAACATCTGACTCAACCAAGACACCACATCATTAACATGAATATAGCTCTGACACTTCTATTAGTATGAGACAAAAGTGGAACAATGAATGACTTTACTCATTTGTCCAGTGGGGTAAAGGGACTTCCTTGCTGAATTTGGTGGTGGTTAAGAACAAAAATATTTACATGTTCAATTTTTGGGCAGTTCATGCAACTGTAGAAGCTTCAGACACAATACACTTAAATTTTACCAGCATTACTAATATTTTCAACATCATTTTCTGAAATCTAGAACAAAAAAGGATGGTTTGGGTTTTGGTTTGTTTTTATTTGGTTTGGTTTGGGTGCTGGAGATTGAACCTTGGGGGCTTTCACACTAAGCTAACCCAGACCTTATTTTACTGTGACAGGATCTAGCTAAATTGCTGAGGCTGGATTAGATCCTCCTGGCGCAACCTCCCAGAACACTGGGATTACAGGCATGCACCATCATGCCCAGCAACAATGGTTGCTGGCCACTGAACCTAAAATATGTCTTGCATTTTTTTACAAACTTTCCAGGGAAGAAAAACAAACATGCAACAGAGTCTATAATCCATAAAACCTAAAAAATTTGCTAATCAGCTTTTGGTCTAATCAATTAACAAATCTGATCTATGGAGTTTTCTGATTCTATGAAATAAACACTATGGTCAATTTCAAGCTACCAAAAGGACAGCACTCAACATTTGGAAGAAATGTGCAGCTGTTCACTGTGACATAGTGTTTTGATTACAGAAATACAATAGACATAAACCTCAACTCATTGGAAACAGTAAAAGAAGTAAAAGAATTTTAGAAAACAATGACTTGAGTATTTATTACCTTTGTCTTAATTTAGCTTTTATATCAGTATATAAACTTATTATATTAGCTTATGTAAGTATATGATTTTAAAAGTGATTTAAAAACAGCTATTTTTTAAAATGACATTATCATTAATAGCTTCAACAACCAACTTGCAAAGCTCCTGAAAATTTAACAATCATCTCTCCTGAACCAGAGTGAGCTGATTCCAGCATATCACTCTGTATAAGGCTGCACACACTTCCCATTGATATCACTTTAGTATAAATAAGCCTATACTCTCGGATTAATGTAGTACATCACGAAATAATCTACCATGCAAGTGCAAGAAATGAACAGTAGAAAAAAATGCACAGGAACTTCAGGAAATATCATTATCTAATGAGACAATAAAACAGCTATGTTTAAAAGGACTTTTAAAATCAAAATATGATAAATAAGATGCAAAAAAGATCAGAGAAACACTCATAAACAACAGTCAATACATGTTTTCCCTGGGTATTTAAAAGAACACAGTAATAAAAGAGTAACAACTTAAGTGATAATTTATTGTACTATTTTATCAGATGGTGATGATTTAAAAAGCTACTGAGGTAAGACCATAAATTAAGTACCAACCTAAGCAGTCATTGATCTTGAGATTTTGCATCTCCTTTTACTGGGTTTGTTTTCTTTCTACTGGACAGGTGTCCAAATATGACTATTTCTCTCCATAGTATCAGCTCTACTACCTCTCTGGAACCTACCCTCTTTTCTGCTATATTCCTACTCTTAATTTGGTTTTCACCTGACAAAGAGAAATCAGATAATAAAGGTCCACTGAACTAAAACTAAAACATAAACACATACATGTCCTATAATCAGGAAGTTAAATATAGTAGAGAAATAATCAAATTACCTAATCTGCTTCCATTTCTGGGCATTGCCATGAAGGAGCCAAGGCTGCCTCCAATAACACTGTGGGGTCTCCGCAACGGAGGCTTCTTGAAAGACCCTGTGTACTGGTGGAGGAAGGAATGCATACTGTGAGATGTGGGAGGCCTGCCATTCTTCACAATAGGCTCTGTGGTTCGCAATATCCAAAAATCATTCCATCGCCAGCCCGAGATTCAGGATCACATGAGAAGGATTGGGAAAGCAAAACAGAAAACAAAACAAAATGCTGTAACAGAGATCATTTTATATTTAGCCTTACTTTTTTGGCTATCTGATATAAATCCTAAAATTAAAATGATTTCTATGAAAAAGATTTACAGTAAATAAGTTGGTCTAATAACTTACCTATTTGTTTCTTATATAACCAAAATTAACCATCACCAAACTACTAATGTAACCTATCAGTTTTTTATTTGCTTACGTTAATACGTCTTAACATTGTTTCCACAGTACTCTTCCATGTACTGACTTAGTCAATAAAACAGAAACACTTAAGTGTGTCAATAGAGGCTCTGAAATTGGAATTTTTATATAATTGTTTTATAAGCAATTACAGACTTATTAAAGCACAGTTACCTAGTACAGTACTTAAAAGTTATTTAAGTGGGAAAAATCTGAATCTGAGTAAGATTTTGCTTGAATGTCTATTTTAATTCTTTTGAGTACATCATTAGAAATGGAACTGTTTCTATTTTTAACTTTCCGAGGAAATGAGATGGATTAATTTTTGCTACTTTTTAAGAAATTAAACATTTCGGGCCAGGGTTTAGTTCAGTGGCATAAGCATGTGCCTGACAAGCGCAAGGTCATAAGTTCAATTCCTGGTACAAAGAAAAAGACAGAAAGAAATTAAACATTTATTTTGTTTTCAGTTCAAAGAAATCAGATGAGCTTGGAATTCTTTCTCCTTACAGATACTTTAGAAAAACTACACTTTGGTTTATAAATTTTTGTGCAAACATTTCATTTCCTACTTAAGAAAAGCTGTGCACTAAGCTAAGGTCAGCATGCTTAAATTAACAACGTTTATAAACTTTTAACTTATTTTTAACACATTGACTACAAATTCAGGATTCATCTTTCCCTAGATTCAAGCCACCTGTCATTGTGTAAACATTCAAGTTAAATACATCCAGTAATGTGAGTTATAGTTATACTAATACATTTATAACTGAGTTTTAACAATTCACAATGTAGCTCAGTTATCAAAATGACAAAACTATTAACTCAAAATTTATTTGGAAAGAAGAATATGCAACAGTGAGAAACTATGTGCACATACACAACCAAAGCATATGCACTGTAGTTTTTCCAAGATGTTTATTGTACTTCTCAAAGTGTGTACTTCCCTAGTCAACTGGTTCTAGAGTATGCATGACAGCTACAAGACGCTATATAATGCAAGAATAATAGGATTGTGGTGATACAAGTGATTAAACAAGAGATGAAAGATCAAAAATTGATCCAAAGAGAGCTTACTTAGGGACATAATAAACTATATTCATATAGTACTATATAGTACTCCATAATACCACTGTTATTATTTGACAGTAGACAAAAAACATTTTTGATTTAATAAATTAGTATCATGTATAAGCAGGTCAAAAAGTATTGCCACACATTCATAAAAAATTGACATAGACTATGTTTGTGCATGACCTAGTTTAGAAGCTTTCTGTGCTTAAAAAAATAAATAAATAAAACAAGGGGCTGGGGATTTAGCTCAGCGGCATAAGCACCTGCCTTGTAAGCAGGCGGTCGTGAGTTTGATTTCCGGTACCAATATAAAGAGAAAATAAATAAATAAAATAAAAACTAAACTCCATAAGGAAAGAATGTGTTGGATGGAACCAGTTATCAGGCACTGGTAGGTGACCAAATGGATGTAGACTCTCTGCCATGGCTGTTTGTGAAATCTGTGTGTTATTACATAAAGGGAATAAGCAATAGCAGGTTATAGTACTCCATGCTACCAGCATTTTCTACAACCCCAGAAAAAGCAACGTTTGTTATGAAGTCTTCAAGTGTTATTTCAACCCAGGCCAAAAAGAAACAACAGAACTCCTGTTTTCTTTCTACCTATTAGAATTACTATTATGATAAAAGGAATTTTTAATAATATAAACTGTTTGAAAAAATTTGGTATTTTTAATATTTTGCCATGTCACAAACTATGTTTGTAAGATAATATTTTAAAATGCCAGAAAATACATAGTCTGAAAAGTAACTACCTCTTCAAAATCTTCAATTCACTTTCTTTTAAATGTAAGAGATTTGTCTTATAGTCAAATACACATTAAGAATGTACCCTAGAAATGATTCACCAAGATGCATACTGTGCTTATTTCACTCCTGAAAATCACTCGCAAACACACTGGCAAGTCTCTTCTAGCCTAAGAATGGACTAGATTTAATCAACATTAGTCTTCAGTGGGATTCTGGATACTGCTCCATGTATCCAGTAGAGATCAACTTGTCACAGGAAGAAAATATTACAAAATGGCAATATCAAAGGAAAACATTAGCAAAACCAAGAAGGTCTGAGAAAACAGACTTGATGCTGTAAAATGAAAGAAATTTAAGTTATAATGTATTGACTGTGCCAACAATCACCCAACAACCTGGAGATCCTTGAGTAAATACTACCCCTTCCCATGATACCTTTCTCTCTCTCCCAACACGAGCATCTTCATGCAATGGGAGTGTGAATGCGTTCACGTTTTCACCCACTATGTTACAAATCTGTGAGAGCCAAATCTGAAGGCACAAGCAATGATGGCTTACCACATATTCTACATATGCTAACATACTGGCAGCCATTCATGTAAGTTCTTTCCTGAGTATAAGGGTTATTTTAGTTTTAAATACGTAACCATGTTCCAACAATTTCACCAGGTTCGCATTTTCCTTCTATTTAGCAAGCTGTTTTATTTTACATTAACATATTACTACTTTGAATTGTAGAAGGCACTGTCAAATGCATGAAGCACTGTATGTCTTCCTGCTTTCAGTGCTCTCAATACTATGGACAGACACAAAATACTAGAAGAATAAAAATATACTCATAATGAACCTTGTAACTTATGTGGATAGTCCCTATGTATATAGTTTGTTGTAAAACTATGATTAAGTAAGAGGAACTTCACAAACTTCTTACGTATTTTTAACTCAGGTTATAAAAACACAAAAATGAAAAATATGCTGTGATCAAAAAAATACAGTGACAGTTTAATTTGCTTAAAAATGTATTGCTGTAAAATATGTTACTATTCCTCCTCCTCAAAAATATCCCTTCACTTCAAGCACACTTAGCCCACTCTCTGACACAGTTGTAGAAGCCCTCTTTTATGACTTTACTTGCACTATTATGGCTGCCTCAGTATACTAAGTCAACTCAAAATGTTTACCCTTAAGGGTTATTTTGACTCTGGAGAAGAAGCAGAAGTCACAGGTGCCAGAACCAGTGAAAAAGGACAAACCATGTTGTTTTCATGAGATTAAGACTGTCTTTCCATTAAATGGCACTCAGCAGTAGTATTCACCATATTTCTAATCAGATCTCATAAAGACACTCATGTAAGAAACCTTCCATACCTGCTTCAAAAAGCAGTATGAGCCGGGGATATAGCTCAGTCGCATACAGGCCTGCCTTGCAATCATGCGGTCATGAGTTCGATCCCCAGTACAAAAAAAAAGGCAGTATGAATTAATAACAAAGTGTCTTTTAGTATAACATTTTAAATGTAAATGTTCACCACATTTTGATTATCCCTTACACCAATTAGCATAATGCTATACGAATTATTCTTAATTAGTAAGAAAACAGAAAGATATGTGGGATAGAATAACTTATTAGGACAGTACAATACTAGTGGAGTCACTGTAGAATATTCCAGTGAATAGGTAAAGTTGCATGATCTTTTCTTTCCTAAGAAACAAGGAAATGAGAGAGAGAAACAAAAGGGTACTATCAGGAATCTATCTGGGCAATAAATTTACCTTCTATTTATAAAGTAAGTGAATGAGGAATATCTATCCCATCCCAAATATTTACCATTATCTTTGCTGCTGTTTTCTTCAATAGTCATTTGTTCGGCCAGTTCAGATAATGACTCATCAATAGTCTGGCTTCCTCGAAGTGTGAGGGACAGCCTTCTCTTAAACTTTTTCATCCTATCAACTAAATGTGGATTGAAAAATCCTGAAAGAAAAGAAAGAACACAACATTAAAACTATAAATATTTACTGCTCAAGAAAACACATCTAGATTTCTTAGGAATCCTCAAAATAGAAATACAATGAATTCTTTTACTAAACTCACAAAATTCAACCCTTTATTTAAAAAAAAACACACTCTATTTATTTATTTATTTACTTACTTACTTTGGTGTCGATGGAAGAGCAGGAATTCTACATAATAGAAGACTAACATTGTATGCGTAATAATTACATTTATTTGGTTTTTTTTTTTTTTTTTTTTTTTTTTGGTCTTTTTCCTTTTTATCGGTACCGGGGATCGAACTCACGACCACTGCTTGCAAGGCAGGTGCTTATGACGCTGAGCTAAATCCCCAGCCCCAGATAAGGTATTGCTATGCAGTTCTGACTGGCAGGCACTCACTACATAGCTTTGGCTGGGACTTGAACTCATGGTGATCCTCCTGCTTCAACTTTCCAAGTGCTGGAGTTACAGGCATGCATCACCACACCCAATGATAATTAAATTAAGAACTGCAAATTTCCTTAGAATGTGCTTTCTAAAAACCAACGTAGTGGAAATACCAAGACTAGCCTGACACTTACATTCTATCACAAGTCTCACTCATCATATAGGAACCAGCCAGTGACATCTTACAGACTGCTACAGGGCAGAAGAAGCAAGAAGGAAAGAGAAAAAACATCATATAATGCTGGGGATTTAGCTCAGCGGCATAAGCGCCTGTGTTGCAAGCAGGCAGTCGTGAGTTCGATCCCCGGTACCGATAAAAAGGAAAAAGAGAAAGAACGTCATATAATGCTTTACTATTCCCCTTTCAGGTTACGAAAAATGTTCAAAGAACTCCCCTGACTCAAGTCAGACCCAAGTAAATAATGAAACTACAATTTAAAGTAGGATTACCTTTTAGTTTTTCCTCCACATTACAATTTTTCTGAAATCAAGATGTAACTCAGTTACTGAGATATCAAGATATATTTGACAACATTTTTTCATTTTCTGTCTTAGAGCTACATAAACTAAGGTACAAATCTGAGTGGAGTCTTGGCCATGATGAGACTTGATAAAATCAGTTCTTCAATAATTTGCCCATAACATCTTTCCTAAATTGCTCTTTCTGCCTAGTGATAGTTTATCAAATCACCATGCAAACTGTAACCATTATACCAAATAAGAAAAAGTACAATACAACTCCCCAATGCTAAAATACACGAGGTTTACCATCCAGCTCTGTTTATCTATTTTTCATCTATATTTTGCTTGTTTTGTCATCTTAAGGTTCTCTAAGCAGTTAACTTTACAAAACAGGTGATTTCTGTATAAAATATCAGTCATGGAACAGTTTTTGTTTGTTCAAACACTAAGGAAAGAGTATCAAATACAAATTTGTAACTGCAAGTAATTCCATGTTTTATCTCCGTAATATGTATCAGTTGTATTTTTAAAAAGCAACTACTATATAGTAAAAATATAAAACCATACACATTAAAATAGCAAGAATTGCAATTATACTCAAACAAGGACTCTTCACTCATAAGCTGTAAGTTAAGAGATTTGGCTTGGTGAAGTATTACGAAGTTCCTATACTTTGGTGGTTTGGTCATCATGCCAAAAAGACAAATCCATGCTGCTGAACATTTTCTACTTACTTATCTTCTAGGATACTATTCCTCTTTTCAGATGTGTCTAATCTGCAGTTAAACCTATCTATTGTGATTTTAATCTAGTTGTCTTATTTTCAGTTTCAGAATTTCATGATTCTTTTCTATAATGTTCTCTTGAAGTTTTTAATCTCTGTATCTATTTTCATGAAGAGATCAGTTATTGAATTATAAAGCCCCTGCAACTTCAAAGTCTGCACAATCGGGATTTGTTTCTATTGTCAATGTTTTCCTTTGGATCTTATTTTGTGCCTAACAAACTTCTCTTTTTTATTGAATGCCAGACTGCATGTGAATAACTATGAAAATGTTATGGAAAAATTTAGTCTCTGGATGCTGTTACAGAGGATTTAATTTTTTGTAGCAGACAGATCAACAGATCAACTCAATCCAATAAGACTGCTTGCTATTGAGTTTCAGAGTATAAAGACTGATCACTGGTTTGTTCTTACTCATATGGTGCCGCCCTTCAGGAGATTTGAAAGTAAACTTACAGCAGAGCAACAACGAAACAAGAAACTGTTTTTCTTTTTTTTTTTTTTTTTTTTGTCTTTTTCCTTTTTATCGGTACCGGGGATCGAACTCACGGCTGCCTGCTTGCAAGGCAGGTGCTTATGCCGCTGAGCTAAATCCTGTTGAAAGCACCATTCGGGGCTGGGGATTTAGCTCAGCGGCATAAGCGCCTGCCTTGCAAGTGTGTGGTCATGAGTTCAATCCCTGGTACCAGTAAAAATGAAAAAGACAAAAAAAAAAAAAAAAAAAAAAAAAAAAAAAGCACCATTCAACTTTCTCAGTTACTTTTTAATTCATTTTTTCTGCCCTACTCAGCTTTTACCCCCTTATCCAAATCAGTTTAGCCTTTAGAAAATGCAAGACAAAACTCCTTTCTCTCTTGAATCTTGACTTCTCAAGTCTTGGCTGACTCAGAAGTACTAAAAGACCTACAAAAGGATTTTATTTCCCTAGCATTTTTAATAGTTGACAGGAACTGCAGTCTTTGGTAAGGCAACATCATAGCAACAACAACAAAAAAAAAAAAAAAAAGAGGGAGGGGGTTTGATATAGTTTGGAAAAGATACTATTCATGTTTCACCAAGCTAGGTCAATTTATGAGACAGTAAACTCAAGAGCTGGTTCCAACAACAAAAACAGTAGCATACTTTAAATATTATATTCTTCCATTCTGAGAGTCAACTTTGACAGTCAGTATTCCATGTCATTTGTTAAAACATGTAAGGTATTTAGGGCAAATATGACTATTGTCACACTCATCTACTTTTTGTTTCTGTAATTTAACACTAGAGACTCTCCTATGTAAGGTTCTTAGAATCATCCTGTGGAGTAAAAAGGCTACTCAGCAGACTTAAGACTCTTAAACTCAACATGCTGAAGAAAGAATGCACCTCAAACATACTCTGGAAGGTAAACCATAAGCTCTTGGGATATTCTATCTATAAGAATGTATACAGATATCTGAAACTGGATCATACCAGACATACTGTTTCTTGCAGTGCTAGGGATCAAACCTAGGGCCTTGCACATCTAGGCAAATTTTTATCACTGAACTCACCCACAGCACTCATACCAGTACATATCCAGGGAACCTTATTTTATAACCAAGAGTAGTACACACAACACTTTCAAAGAGTGTTAATTCTTGTATATAAAATAACTTTAAAGATATTTTCTACAGTCAGAAATAAAACATTTCTAGTTCATATAGAAAAATGTTTTATTATGAAGTTAAACATCTCTGAAAAGGTCCCTTTTTATCTTTTATGATACCACTAACATTTAAAAATATTTATGAGTACATGTTTGCAGTATACAATGTTTACGTTCACCTTACAGAATAGATACATGTACCAACATATCTTAATTATTTTTATTCCCTTTCCAACTGTGTTTAGATTCCTTTCCCTCCTTGTTTCCTATTGTAGTTCTTCTTTAAAAGTTTTACTTTGGGTTTCTCATGTAGGAAAAGTTATGCAATACTTAAGCTTGGATACAACTAACATTTTAATTAAGTAACAATGATTACTAGAAACAGATGGAAAAGAATTTCATTACAACAGCCTGAATCACTATTAACGAAAAAATATTCCCAAATGAAATTGGCTCACTGACATCCCTTAAGAATTTGATTAAAATACTTTTGGGGGATTGTTAGAATCTTGATATTGCTGTTTCTATGAATAGTAAGACAAGTTCACAATGTGACTTATAGGGAGTGTTTAAGTTTTATGTTTAATTTGTGTCACTAAAAAAACTATTTTCATCCTTGACGTGAACACAATGTATGTAAAATGATCCCTAAAGACAAATTTCACAATTGTTTTAATACTTAACTAGATATTGTACTATTCTAAATGCTCACATTTCAGCATCAATGTCCTTTCTTAACTGTTTCTTTATGTTACTTACATTTTTAGATATCACATATCATATATACTCGTACCTATACATATATATATGCCCCTGAGAGGTATGTTTATATACATAAAATTGTGTATAGATACTGCAAAACAACTTTTATCCTTTTGTAGCTGTCAAAAATATCTAACTTCTGGGGCTGGAGATTTAGCTCAGCGGCATAAGCGCCTGCCTTGCAAGCAGGCAGTCGTGAGTTTGATCCCCAGTAGCGATAAAAACAAAAAAGACAAAAAAAATATATATCTAACTTTTAAAATCATACCTAGAGCAAAATGAATATAGTAAAAGAATACAAAATGAGAGCATACATACATAGTTATATACACAGGCAGCTGAAAATGTTCAATATCAGTTCCCAATTACAAATGCACAAAAGGAACTTTAAATATACTGCACTGTCATACTTCCTAGGACTAAAGTAGTTCTGGGATTGTCTGCTACACAATTAACAAAAAATTTCACATTTCTTTTATTCTGAAAACAAACTATTCTATCCACTTACAAAATGCAGATAGCCATACTGAAAATGCCTAGTAAGTTTTGCCCAAGGAAGAAAATATGTGTACCTATACATGCTCACTCACACATGTACACACACACACACTCTTTTTTAAAAAACACAACTGCAAATATTCCCAAAGTAAACCCTCATCTATAGGTCTTGACTTGTAAAAATGGTGCTATATTTCACCCATTTGATAGTTCTAAACACAAAATTTGTACAACTTTATTTTATATTCAAACACCTAATCTAAAGGATTTATAAGAGTAGCAATCTGTTTATGCCTTTGAAATATTTTTAAAACACCTGTCTTGTGTTAGTAGCAGGAAAAAACCTGAGGATTAAATATTTTTTTAAATGTGTCGAAAATGAGCCTTTATGTAAGTAAGTAAAATTGTCATGTACAACAAATTGAGCATTTAAGATTATAATCTAAGACTAAAAGACAAACATGTTTCCCCATTTATTTATTCTTGCTGCTGACAATCTTTCTAAAATATCAACTTAAGCAATATAATTTCACCAGAAAGGTAATTTTATTTATTTCTTTATAACATTTCCTACATTACTCTGGCTTTAAATAAAGCCTATTGTAAATTAGGTAAACTTAGTAAATGGCGTAATATTCAGGTTTTTTTCTGAATATTTCAATGATTAAACCATGATAAACATTGAATATTCAAGGACACATAAATTAACTTTACAGAGTAAGAAATAATTGATAAAAATTAAGTTATGTGTTTTGGGGGCTGGAGGTTTAGCTCAGCGGCATAAGCGCCTGCCTTGCAAGCAGGGAGTCATGAGTTCGATCCCCGGTACCGATAAAAAGGAAAAAGACAAAAAAAAAAAAAAAAAAGTTATGTGTTTTTATACAACTTTGTTATTCATAAACACAAAATTTTGTAAAATACTAACAAAGCATAGATAATTAAGCAGATATAAAATTTCAATCATGCTTATGGGGTTTTTTTCTACATTTAAAAAGTGCTCAAATCTGAGGCTGATTCCTTTTCTTCAATAGTATCAATAGTCAACTACAGAAAGCAGCAACAACAGCAGACCCCTCCTACTTATAAACACCATATTAGGACAATGTAAGACTACCATAAAACTCATGATGCAAAATATCAAGTGTCCCAGAGAAGAGACCAGAATCAACTGCAGAACCTGACAGGATACATAAAACAGCCAGCACATTGTCTGCTGCAGGAAGAGTCTGCTGATCTTGATAGGAGAACCTAGTTAGAAACCAACAGCCACCAGTCCCTGCTCCTCAGCTCTGCTACAGTGGTGGTGATTTCCAGTCTGCATTCTGGGAGTGCGAAGGTAGGCAATGAAGAATCCTCTTCTCCAAAAACTTCAGCTGCATGCTTTGCTCAACCTGGCAGATCTCAGAAAGACAGGCACAAATAGAGACACTTGTCTTTTTCAAGCCCAATGGAAATGCAGGGTGTAGAAATGACAACTTTAAAAAAACAGAACCTTTTTTGTCAGATGTTTTGATGACCGTGTCAGGTCACTGGTTGACTGTACAGATAATGGAACAAAACTTCAGTAGTCGCATATAAGAAGTATACTATTTGCAAAAATAATTTGAGAAAGTCACAAAGATATAGCTATAGCCCTCAGCTAGCAAAAAAAAAAAAACCTAAGAAATGAGAGACTCTGACTTTGACAGTTACTACCTTATAATAGTCACAGTGTCCAGTACCAATACATAATAACAAAACATGCAATCAAACAAGAAAGTGGGATTGTTAATGGGGGAAGGGTGCATTGGACAAAAACAAAAGCAAGCACTGAGAAACCACTCCTAGAGAAGCCCAAAATTTGGAATTAGTAGTTACGGTAGTAACAGTAGTAGCAACTGTCCTAAATATGCTCATAAAGATCAATAGTACAGTAGTAGCAACTGTCCTAAATATGCTCATAAAGCTAAAGGGATCCCATGGACAGAACTAAAAGAAATCAGAAAAACAAAGTAGGAACAAAATGAGAATACCAATAAAAAGAAAGCATTAAAAGGAACCAATCAAAAATTTCAGAGCTGAAAAGAAAATAAGTGAGATGAAAAATTTACTAGAGGGATTCAATAAGACTTAAGCAGGCAGAAATAAAGATCAGTAAATTTGAAGGTGAGACACTCAAAATGATCCACTCTCTGAAAAATAACAAAGAAAAAGAGAAGCAGAGACGTCTTTGGGATAACATTAAGTGCACCAACACAAACATCACAGGAGTTCCAGAAAAGATGAGAAAACTGGAGACAAAAAACATTCTGAAGAAATAACTGCCCCAAATTTCCAACTCATATGCAAGACATGAATACAAAATTCTAAATTTCCAAGTAATCTAAGAAGAATTAACACAGACATCCACACTTTATATTCAAAGAATAGAACTACAAAGAAAAAAATTCGGAAAGCAGAAAGACAGAAGTAATATACATAAGGGCTCCACAGTGAGATTAGTAACTGCTGTCTCATCAGAAACTATGAAGAACAAATGAGGGCCAACAAATGGTGCTATCAACATCTGAAATTCTCATACAAAAAATAAAGATGGACTTCAGCACCATATGCAAGAGTTCACTCAAAATGGATCAAAAAGCTCAATGTTAAAACTACAAAATTCTTAAAACATGGGGAAATATTCCTGACTCTAGACTTGGCAATAACTTCTTAAACATGGCATCAAAGGCACAGGTCATGTACAAAAAACTAAACTTTATAAATTTAAAACGTTTGTGTATCCATATATCCAAAAAGGTTTTAATATCCAGAAAGAACTCAACAACAATTACCACCCAACTTAAAAGTGGGCAAAGATCTTATATGAAACATATATGTTTCCCAAGAAAACATACAAATGGTCAATAAATACAAGATACTCAGCATCACTACTATCGGAGAAATACAAATCAGATCCACAATAAAGATACTATAGGGTACCTATAACATTGGCTGCTAATTTTCAAAAACAGAAAACAGCTGTCCTTGAGGATGTGGACTAATTGGAATGCTGATGCCATTGTTGATCTAAATACAAAATACTGCAGGCACTGTGAAAAACTGTGATACCTCAAAAAGTTACACATAGGGTCAACATATGACCCAAAGTTTTCATTCCTATGGATATACTCAGGAGAACTAAATATAGAGACTCAAATAGATAACTGTATCCCAGTGTCAACAGCAGCATTACTCAAAACAGCTGAGAGGTGGAAATGAGCTACTAAAAAAAGAAAAAATATATAAAAGAAGTATGGCATCACATTATCATATACAATGAAATACTGTATCAAAAAAGAATGTTCTTCAAAACCTTGAGACCATTAAGCTAAGTAAAGTAAGTGAGACACAAAAATATTTTACAATTATACAAAATATCTACAATAGGCAAATTATGGAAATAGAAAATATAAGAGATGACACCAAGAATTTGAAGCAAGGGGAACTGCAGAGTTAGGGCTAATTAGTACAGCATTTTTGTTAGTGTCTATTATAAAACATTTTGATTGTACTAAGTGTCACTGAACAATGTATTATAAAATATTTAAAATAGTGGCTTTTGTTATATATATTTACTACAATTTAAAGATTTAACCATTGTGTCCATAGGTACTTATATCAGTTTTTAAATATGGCTAACACTTGATTTTTATATAATTTTACTGATAGAACTATCTAAATTATTTCAATGTAAAGTCATGTTATGTTGAACACAGTAATAATCTGTACTGTTTATGACAGATGAAGTTGCTCTCATCTCAACAATAAGCCAAACAGACTAGAATCTTTTTATTTTTCAACTCAAATTGAGGATGTAAACTAATATTCTAGAAGGAACAAGTCCTTTCCAAGAAAGAATAAAGGGCTAGGGCAGTGGTAGCAAACCTATGGCATGTGTGCTACAGCGGGCTGTTTATATCATTTAAAGCACTAAAAGGTTCACCATCACTGTGCTAAGATCATGGTAAAAGTAAGCAATAAAACCAGGAAACTAGCCTCCCTTCAACAACCTTTTAAGGAAAAAAGGAGGCTGGCAAGACAGATTAAGTTCCTGAGCAGCTTTATTCACAAAGCTAATCAAATTTGGAGAGGATCCTTTCCAAATATTGGGACTACATGGGAGACAGGGTGAAAAAAACAGCATGTAAACGCTGGGGAGAGGGATGGACAGTTGAGAGAAATCCCTGTCTGCTGGCACAACACCAACTCCAAATGCAAGGCCATGCCCAGGAAAGGCAGCCAGCAGGGTATTACATTAGATCAGTGCTTTCTCCAGAGGTGAGGAAAGCCATGGATCGAACTAGACAGAAAAGAAAACGTGGACCTGCTCAAAATGCCAGTAGATGGGCTACAAAAAAGAGGGGACATTCTCCCATAGTTCAATAAACTGCTGGTGGGATATAAAAGAGAGATTTCCTGAATCTCATAGGTATTCAGATCCCAAACTTAATGAAGGTAAAGTCCTGATTCTGCCCTTGAAACATCTGATACCAGTGGTGAACAAAGCAGTATCAATAAAGCCACAAAGCTCTAGTCAGTTAGACTGATTTGGTACCTGACAGAATTCTTCTGTGCATTGTTCTTTTTCAAACACTATCTGACATCAGAGAACAAGAAACAGAAAAATATGACCACAACCAACAACAAAAACACAGTAAAAAGGCCAGAGATATCGCTCAGTCTCACAGCACCTGCCTGGCAAGTGCGAGGTCATGAGTTCAACCCCTGGTTTAAAAAAAAAAAAAAATTACGTAAGAGCTGGGCATGGGGGCACATACTTAGAAACCCAGCACTCCGGAGGCTGAGGCAAGAGGATCACCATGACTTTGAGGACAGTCTGGGTCACACAGAGAGTTGAAGACCACGCCGAACTACTTAGTGAGACCCTATCTCAAAATAAATAAAATAGTTTCAGCACCAATGCATCAACTGGCTAGCACTTTGCTACTCAGACAATAATTTTTTAAGGATTAGGGCTTATAAAGTAGTTTGGCTGATCAAGTATATGCTTTTTATGATACTTTCGGATTTTCCATATAAAAATCAGAAGAGGTATACACAAAATCCATACTATACATGTCACTATACGGAAGAAAGCAACGCCACTCACTACTATTAACATTTCAGTCAAAAAATGACCCTTTGTATAAGTGACACTCACACAATATCTGTGGAATATGAGATCACTCAGGATACTAAAATATGTTACTTCGAAGTATTTCATGGTCAAATTAAAAAGAAATTTAAGCATCTCATGATGTTGTCCATAGTGGAGGTTGATCTCAAACTCTGCCTCCCAGGAAGCTAACACTATAGGCAAATGCCACTGTGCCCTACTCTAATAAATTTTGGAAAGCGAATACAAAATAAAATACCTTAATATGCTAGCCAAATAATATCACTATTTTAACATTTTGTAAGTCTAATATTAACATCCCATAGAACACAGACAAATATGTTCACATCAACTGCATCAGGCTACACATGTCATCTCATAAACTCTTCATAAACGGCAGAGCTGTTATATTAAACCATAAATAACCTCATCGCCTTCAAAGCTATCATGTTGGACTTTACTCAAACGTTACAGTCCTTGCAAAGTACTTGCTGCCTTTGGATGAATCCCCTACAAATAGACTGAGGTAGAGAATTGTAGGTAGAAATTTACTGGCAGTGATCTTAGGAAACATCGTTTCCTTTTAGCTTTTCCTTTGAACATGGTGGTTATTTACATAAATGAATCTAGGTATACATCATCCTTTTAAAGAGGTGCTTACTATCCCTCCTGGTTGTACTAGGCAGCACAAATGTTTCTTGCTTTCTGTTCTATCACACAGAATAGTAAAAAATTCATGGTAAGATAATTAGGAACAGGAGAGAATAAAGTAATTTTACTGCTTTCTCAAGGGTTTTAAGTGGACTGCTGGTTTCTCTTCCTATAAAAGTACATGTTGATGAAGAATGCCATGGTTATATTAGCAACAAGGAGTCAATACTTTTACACATTTTGCATATATACCATCAAAACAAATGTCAACATGTTTTTTTTTTTTTTTTTTAAATAAGAAGGTAAATAGCATTTCGGTACTATGAAAAGTTTTGACCTTACAGGTTTCCTGGAAGGGTCTCAGGATCATAGATCTTATTACTGTTATATATGTTAGAATAGTATTCCTAACCTAATTCTAATTTAATATATCCAAAATGAAACTGAGAATCTTTTAGGAAGATTGTTTAGTAACACTAACAGTAATCATAATCACAACTCCCAACTGCTAAGTATAGAAAGAAGAGCAAGTTTTTGGGGCAAAACTAAGGATCGAAGCTACTGGAAGAAACTTCACAGCACTCAGAAGAAAAGTCCACATTTAAATTCTGAATTGAAGAGCTACATTTATAAAACTGACTGAAGCTAAAATGAATGTAATAGCAGTTTCAACATGTCAGTAATGCTATAGTAAGTTATCAAAGGAGCTCCAAAACGAATGAAATGATATGCAAATTTTGACAGCTGAAGGAATGACAGAGAAGTGGGGCCAACCAACTTATTTTGCAAGCCCACTGAAAAAGCTCAAAAACATGATGGCTGGGGGCTGGGGATTTAGCTCAGCGGCATAAGCACCTGCCTTGCAAGCAGGCAGTCGTGAGTTCAATCCCTGGTACCGATAAAAATGAAAAAGACAAAAAAAAAAAAAAAAAAAAAACATGATGGCCACATCTCCAAAAGTGAGAGAGTCAAGGGCTACAATCTACCCTTACGGGTTCCAATTAAATTTTCCTGCCATAGGACCAAATTTCCAGAGTCAAGAAGCAACTCTCCTACAGCACCATTAAACTCTAACATCAGGGAGAGCTAGCGAGTGTAGAAAAGAGTACATGTACCTCCACTTCCTCCAAACACTGTTCCTCTTGCAGTCTAATTCTAGTAAATGATTAAATTCAGTCTAACATTGCTCTTTTCTTTTCTAACACCTCAAAATCAGCATCATCAAAAACCTTCAAAATACATCCACAGTCTGACCACATGAACCTCTAAAATCCTAAGCCAATTCCACTGTTTCTGGCCCAGAGAGCATTCTCACTGGTCTTCCTGCTCCCACTCATCACTACCACCTTACCTGCCCCACTGCCGTACTGCGCTTTCTAAGAAGCAGGCAGAGCTGTTATATTAAACCATAAATAACCTCATCGCCTTCAAAGCTATCATGTTGGACTTTACTCAAATGTTACAGTCCTTAAAACGCTTATGAGGTTCCACATGACTTGGATGACACGTTCCTTTTTAACATTATTTTCTATCACTCTGCTTCCACCCACTCCACTCTATGCAGCCTCTTCACTGTTCTTGCCTGTACACTTGCCCTTTCCTCTGCCTAGAATGCACTTCTCCCAGATCTGTTAATACTTCACTTCCTTACTTCTATATTCTATTCTAACATCAATTCCTTGGTCACCCTAAACAAGAATAAGAAGTATACAGCTAGGTCACACTCTATCCCATTGTAACTGCTTAAAGTTTCTCCACAACCTTGCTGCCTAACATTCTAACTACTGGACTATTATTATTCTCTCCACTAGAATGCAATTTAAAACAAAACCAGGCACTCAATAAGCAATCATACAGACCTATGGGATGAATGAATGACAGTCAATAGCAACACTGGGAATTAGTCATCTTCTATAATAGCAGCTTTCTCTCTTATTATCTATCTATTAACTGGCAAGGTTTCAGATCACCTTCATACTGAATGCTCTATTATACTTTCTCCTATATACTAATAAGTTTTATTCACTTAATAAATTTTCATATAGAGTCCCTATTATGTCCCAGGATATATAGAAAGCACTATGGACAAAAAGAGAAACAAAATATGAACTGCAACCATTATAAACTTAAATTTGATGAAGAGGAAGTTATACTATTCCAAAGGAAAGAACTCAAGGTTAATAAAATGTTTTTTTATAATTATTGCCAAAATTCATCAACATGTACTTTACTCAAATTGCACTTCTCATAAAAATTACTTCACTAAAGTGACAACATACGTAAAATCTAATTGGCTAGTTTTATTAAGATTATGGAAATCAAGACATATAGTTCAATGTACTAGAACTTCTATACATATGAAACAACATCACCATCCATTACCTCAAGGATTCAATAGGAACTTTCAAACTCTAGTAGTCACAGAAAAGTTTCTAACAAGATTATAAGCATTTTTCAATGCACCTAACTTGTACAAACTGCACTCCCAAATCCTCTGCCGTTTGGAAGATAATATTTTTCAACTAAAACTTAACTTTATGTATATTTTTGCACAGATTGTTAGTTAAAATTCAAAATATAATTTAAATCTGATTTTAACAATCACTTAAAACATGGATACTTAAATCATAAAGTTACCAGTTGATTTGCAGATGATAAATCCGTACAAAAAGGGCATTTGTTTTAAATAACTGTTCAGTTTCAGCAAACTGAGAAAGTCATCTATCACAAACATCATCTGCTACTTTTGATAATGGTCTCACTCAGAATGAACCAAGACAGCAATTGTAATCACTTGCGGTAGAGCCTCATCCTGATGCACAAAAGGAAAAAAGCCCACTAAAAAAGAAATATTCATGAGAGTTCTGAAAAATGTAAGATTTCACTAGTTTTTATCTATTTCTATACATAAATGAAATTCTCTTTATCTTTATTTACTACAGCTATATTTATCTTACCAAAATCTTTGATTAAAAAAAAACTTTAAGCTGTAAAGCCTAAAGTTCAGTAAAAGATACAAAGAACTGTTTTTTAAAAAACTTGCTTTAGCAACTAATTATCTTTTACTTTTTAAAAGCACTCATCATCTCTGGTGGCAAGTGAAACACATGCCGCCTTAAGCACGTACTCTATGGTCCCTATACCCTCAACTTTGTAGACTAATAATAATCTTTCTATAAAAACAAAAGCACAAAATACTATATATACATTATATGTGTATATATACTTTTATAACAAGCAAAAGATTTCAATACAAAGTTCATGAAATAGAAGCAAGAATAACACATACGTCAGTTTTCAGTAATATTTAAGAGAGAGATCACAGGCATTAGCTATTTTATTGATGTGTAAGTACATATATGCATAGATAAGCAGACCTTGCAGGGATCAGTGAAGACAATGCGTCATGAGCCAAGAAGTATGATTAATATAATTCTGTATAATGGGGGAGTTAGTAAGTTAGGAAAAACTTAAGACATTAAAAGTGCGCCATAATTAAAAAGAACAGATTTAAAAATCTTCAGGGAATAAGTGACATAGAGCCAGGGATACAGCTCAGCAGCACAGCAACTGCTTGGCAACCATGAGGTTGTGAGATAAGATTCTCAGTACAAAAAAACAAGTAAAATAAAATAAAAGGACACAGAACCAGCAGCTGCGTATTTCAGGCTAGGGACCTACCAGCTGAGTTTACAAATTGACCATGATCAGATGGACTGTCTTTTCTCCTTAAAACAAATGACCTATATTTGATGTCATCAGGTATGAAGTTTGGCCTCTTTTGGAAGATTTATACCAACATTCTTTTCTTTGTTTTTGTTGTTTGTTTTGTTGTGTTGCGGGGGTTTTTTTGTTTTGTTTTTTGTTTTTTTGTGGGTTTTTTTTTTTTTTTTTTTTTTTTGCCCACCAACATATCTAGAACTTGTGGTTACTTTGCCCACAAAGCATTAACAAACCCTCTCTTCTCTTTTTCACACCTATTCATGAGTTGAAAAACTTCCTCTACCAACATGTACTGCCTATTAGTGCAAAAACAACAGAGCCAACTTACCAAGGACTGAAACCTCCAAATGTGAGTCAAAATAAAGCTTTGCTCTTTTTAAGATTATCTCAGGCATTTTGTTGCAGTAACAGAAAGCTAATAAAGTGCAATTATACTTGGAGGAAGGTAGCTTACGCTATGCTAAAGGTCATAATGATAGAAATGATGTAAAAGTCTATAACATGTTCATGATGGAAAATATAATGGTTGATACATTGTGTCAACTTGAGAGGTGGAGAAGCTTAACTAACATACTGGGGTGAAAAGGACATGCACTTACAGCTCTAGGATGTTGTTCACTGTGTCAACTTGAGAAATTCAGAACTTTCAGCATGGGGCCAGGATCCTTATTTTGTAAGTATCCTGAGTCTGTGCAACAGACAGCCAGGGAGATTGTGTGAGTGCTACACCTAGCCTAGGGTATAGAGGGGGGGCAGGATAGTTTGATTACTATAAAAGAGAGAAAATAAGAGGCTTGCTCTCCCTTTTGCTCTTGCTGCTTTTGCTGTCTTCTGCAGCCCTAAACTGCTGCATCTATGCCATACCACCCTGGCTTGGAGCCAGCTGATTATGGCCTGAAACCTCCACAAAGTGTGAACTAAATAAACCTTTCCTTCCTTAATTTGGAGGGTTGGTTTATCTCAGCAACAAAATAAAAGTAACAGGGAGGAATCTGTAAATGAAATACATATGGGACAAGATGACATTCCTAAATATCATAATGTTTACTGCAATCAGTATAATCAGGAAAAACACTGTAATCAGTTAGCTAGCTAGAAGCCTCTGTCTGAATCTGAATCCAACATACCTTCAAGTACTAATGATAAAGTATAATGGAAAAAAGTTCACTTTGTGGGCATAGTGGAGGTAAAAGAAAAGAAATACTTGAAGGCATAACTAAAAATAAGGTATGACAGGCACACATGCAGTAATATCAAAGATATATCATAACAGATGGCTCTGTATTCTTCTTGGGAACAGTATTACAAGAGCTGCTGAAGACATGGTAAAATGAGCACATTCAATCTCAGAAACAACTGACCTTTTGAAAGGCCCAGTGTCTTTTGAAGGAGTATGTGACTTCTGGAGGGGAATCACAGAATCTCTGATGCCACATTAAGATTTGGTTTAGGGGCTGGAGGTTTAGCTCAGTGGCATAAGCGCCTCCCTTGCAAGCAGGCAGTCGTGAGTTCAATCCCCGGTACCGATAAAAAGGAAAAAGACAAAAAAAAAAAAAAAAAAAAGAATCTTGCAAGATTTGATTTAAACATTTCACATTCTGAAGAATTTTGTATGTCAAAAATTATCAAAGATTCCTTTTTTTTTTATCATTTCTACCCTTTACAACTGTCTACAAGATGTTCATTAATTAAAGTACTTGTTAAATATTTAGTATAAACAATTTCTGCATTAAGAACTAAAAACATTAAAAATATTCCCACTGATACTGAGATTAAAAAACAGGAGGTGTTACATAGTCTAATGAGATTTCCAGCATTATGGCTGGAAAAAAAGTCATTAAATTAAGGGTTTCATCAAAAGACAAAAACTATACCTATAATTTTATTAGATGGAACTTAACATAAGCCATAGTTCAGAAACTGAGGATCTGAAAGGCACAAAGGAAAACACAGATTATCAGAGGTAGAAATTTCAAGAAGTAACTATCAGCCTTGAAGCTGAGGGAAACAAAGTTGGAATTATTAAAACTTCCTATGAACTTGGATGCAGAACTGAGAAGGAGGCATTGTTGCAAGGACATTAAGCACCAAGAGCTTGAAGAAGGGCGCCTGCCAAGCTCACACCCAGCTCTCTAACCGACAGGATACGACTGCTGGAGCTGGTATCTCTAAGGGGATGTGACAGGGATGGTTCTAGGCGTGCAAAAACTGCAGACGGACCATTTGGCACTCCTACTCCTGTCAGGGTAAAGCTTTCCTGCTGCAAAGATACTGAAAGGAAAAGGAAGTGTACAAGGAGAAAAACCCTTTATTTCTCCTTTGTTTTTCTATCTTACACAGATAGCTTTTATTGACAGAATAGAGATCCAGCTGCAAAAGAAAAAGTTAGTAGACCTTCAAGGGGGAGAACCACCAGAGGCTTCTGAGATCTGTGCCATGTTGGAACTTAGGACGCTGGGAAACCAAGCAAGCAGCTCCCCTCCCTGGTAAGTGGCTGCAGTGTGCCAGACTACGGCCCCTCCAGGGGGAGAACCACCAGTGTCTTCTGAGATCCGCACCATGTTGGAACTTACGAAGCTGGGAAACCAAGCAACCAGTCTGCCTCCCTGCTAAGCAACAGTGAACCTACTGGTGCATGGCCTAGAGTCTAACATCCCACTTCCCCTACCCCCCTTCTCTTGTCCCCCCATTAGCAAATGGGAACCAGAAATCTGAGCATCTCCTGGGAGGTTGACCAAAGCAAATATGGGGATTTCCTTCTACCATCTCTTTGAAGGCAAATATTTTTATTACTGTTTTGCTCTATTCTGATTAATGGTACTATCCATTCAATATTCTGTTTTGATAAGTTCTATAATGTTCTGTATTTCATTTTATTTTGATATATGTGATTGAAAGAACAACTATTATAAAGATAACGAAATATACTGTGATACCTATTACTGTTACCCCGGTAACCTGCTGTGAAGTTCTGTACCAATTTCACTCTACGATCTTAGTTGGCTTTATTCTGTCTTGTTCTATTTTACTACTTTCAAAATAAAATTAAAAAAAAAAAGAAAGAAAGAAAAAGTTGTAGGATCTCTGCTCCTACACTACAAAGTAAAATTCAGAAGAGTAACTTTGAAGCTGAAGAACTGTATGATCTGTATGATCTCATCTCCATTTTTTATAAACTAAAATTTTCTAAATAGTTACAAAGCTAAAGTAGGATGTGCCATTTCTTTCATTACTTCTGAGGAAATTATATAAACAATATAGTAAGGATACTTATAGTAATGCTCTAAACTTTGAAAAAATTCTTGTACTTTATAATAAAAGCAATACACAGATCTTAGAAAAGCAAAGTGAAAACTCAAAAATGAGAAAAATTCTTAAGACTAAATTTGGCATCTACTGGAAACTTTAAATTCAAATATTCAAAAATCATCAGAGGAAAAGATTATGTGGATTAGTGAAAGGTCTGAAATGTTAGTATTTTAGATTAATGCTACTTCATTACTTTAAAACGTTAAGTAGTTTGTTCCTTTAGACTAAACTCAAATAATTTGTTTCAATATTTGACTACCTGAAATGTTCTAAGTTTTTCTGCTAGTATTTATGTTTACCATTTCAAATATAGCATTTCAAATCTAAGATGCCATCAATCATAGAACATAACATTACACAAACCACTAAAAAAAAGAAAACAAATCACTATTAAACTGTTATTTCCTCCGTATTTTCACAAACTTAAAAGTTATATGAAAAGGCTCTTATATTAATTATCTAAATGCTCTGATTAAATAACTTTTGTTTGTTTGGTGGTGCATGCCTGTAATCTCAGCACTCAAGAGCCTGAGGCAGGACAACTGCTACAAATTTGAGGCCAACCTGGAATACAAAGTGAGATCCTGTCTCAACTCCCCCCAACCAAAAATGAGTGATCTATATAAGTTTATCCCTAGGTAGGAAGTTATAGGACATCCCATAGATTGCAAACTTCATGGATGCTCAAAGTCCCTTAGGTAAAATGGTTTTGTTTGCATATAACCTACACATCTGCACATCTCCCCATATATTTTACAAAAACTTAATAAGATGCAAATATTACATAGTTGTTGCACTACACTGTTTTACAGAATAATGGAATTTAAAAGTCTGTATATGTTCACGATACACAATTTTTTCCCTGAGTATCTTCGATCTGTGGTTGGTTCACTACAGATGCAGAACCTATGGATACTGAGAGCCAACTGTAATCTCACCTATTATATTCAGGAATAATAAAATTTCCCATAACTAGATTGGAGAGTCATTAAACAGCTGTAAATATACTAAAAGCATTAAGGGCCAGGGACATAGCTCAGTGGCATAGCACCTGCCTGACAAGTGCTGGTTGTGAGTTCAATTCCCAGTTCAAAACATATAAACAACAAAAACATTAAATTGTACATATTAAAGGGGTGAGCTTTCCACTATACAAATTATGCCATTAAAGGTGCTAAAATAGTAAGTTCTGCTTTTCTACATCAATAAAAACATTAACTGAACATAAAATATCTATATTATTTATTAGAAGGCACCAAACAAAAAGTTTTAGTTTTGGTTTCCTATAACCTGTCCTGTACCCCTGAGTGGGGGTTAGAAGTATGGGATGGATGCTCACTGATTAAAATTTTTCTACACCAGAAATCAAATATTCCAGATGTAGCTTCTCAGCATCCAAGACACATGAATGGAGTAAGAAAAACCTCTGACATTTATCAATAATTCAAGCACTATTTACCTCCAAAAAACATTTTAAGAAACAAAGACAATTACATAACCATACATGAGTGTGTGTGTGTGTGTGTATATATATATATATACATACATACATACACACACACAGATACACATTCTCTATACCTAATCCAAGTTCATATCACCTCCAGGTTTGAAAGGAAGTAAATATTGTGTAACATTACCAATAGCATTACAATGAACTCCCTACAGAGTTTTTCAAATGGGATTCCACACAAAATTTAGGATTCTACACTTCAAGGTGCAACTCAATACTAAATTTTTGAAATGTTCCTTTTAAAAATGAGACATTTGTAAAAGTATATTATCTTCCCTATGCCAACTGCCAAAATAACATATGCCTCAATAGGTACTCATTCACCAATTTATTGTTAAAATAACACGAATAATATTACTATGTACCTGGCCCCATGAAGTTTACAAAGTCTTCACATCCATCATTTTATTTGACTCTTAAAACAATTTTGTGCCTGTTACCATGCCTGTTACACAAATAAGAAATCAAAAAAGCTCAAAACTGAAAGGAAAAAAAACTGAAGGAACTAATCCAAGTCCTTCAGACTCCTAAGTAAATCCTAATAAAGCCAAAATGCAAAATCTTATGTTCTTTAATCAAACTACATACAAATATATTGGTTGCTTAGCATACTAGCAGTAAGACACAAACTTCTCCATTTTTGTTAAGTTATATATAATATGCTTAGAGTGAGATCATTGATAATCTTATATAAAAGCCCACACCTTACAGCAATTTTAACAATATCAAATTATCCAAAAGTCAACAAATCTCACTTACTGTGCTGCTGAAATGTGCTTACCAAATTATTTTCTGTTGAAGACACCTAGTGTGATTTATGTGTATGATTTCTATAGCTAGGTTTATATAAAGCACATACTTTACAACCTCTGTAGAAGACCTGTAAGCAATCCTTTAATAAACGTGTGAGCATTCATCCTTGGGCAAAACCATTAAGACAAATTTCATCTCAATTCCACAAGCAGCTGGAAAAAATTTTTTAACTACTCCTGAACTGTTAAGTTCTGAGATTTCAGACACAAAGAAAGCCAAAAAGCCTGTAACAAATAGTATCTGCCTCAACCTAGGCTTGCCAATGTATTTTTAAATCACTAAGTTATTTAAAATTATTTATAAACCAGCCTTGCAAGCAGGCGGTTGTGAGTTCGATCCCCGGTACCGATAAAAATGAAAAAGACAAAAAAAAAATTATTTATAAACTCTTTGAGGACAGTACTGGCAAATGTTAGACATTCCACAGGAAAACTAGGCCACATCCACTTATTGTATGAACACAGATGTTACCCTTCCTACACAGCAAGCAAGTTTAGTCATTTCTTTGAGAAGCATTATGGCTCAGTCCTTTGTATAAGGGAAAGTAAAACAAAAATCCATGAGAAGTTCCTTTAATTCTAGGTCTAATAAATAACAGTTACTATATACAGGTTGCGTTTCCCTTATCAAAAATCACCGGGACCAGAAGTATAGCAGATTTTATAGACTCTGAATTATACAGAATGAGGTACCTGGAGATGTGACCCAAATCTAAACACAAAATTCATTATGCTTCATATTCCTAAAGGTAACAGTTTTAATACATTTGTTCATTAAACGAAGTTTCATGGTGTGAGATTTTCCACTCAAAATTTTGGACTTTGCACTCTTTTGGGTTCCAGATTTAACTGTATCTGATATACAATTAAATCTACTGTGTCAAAAGATCAGGGGTAAAAACGCATGAAGATGGAAAAAAATCATCTGTGAAAAATAAATTATAAGTGGTATATTATAAATTATAGATAAATTATACATTAATTAAACTTATGCTTTAAAACGTATTTAGCTAATACTAAGACCCACCATTTTAGACAAGATCTCACTATGCAGTTCAGGTTGGCCTTGAACTCACTTTGTAGCCCAAGTTGGTCTTGAACTTGCAATGATCCTCTTGCCTCAGTCTCTCGGGTGCTGAGGGCATGCTCCACCATACCCAGCCGTTGTTTTGTTTTTTGTTTTGACATTAGGTCTCGCTCAGTAGTCCAGGCTGGTCTTGAACTTACAGCAATCCTCCTGCCTCAGCCTCCCAAGCGCTGGGATTACAGGGGTACACCACCACATACCCCAGCTCCCACCATTTGATCTTTACAAACACCAGTTAGATTTTCAATCACGGGTATAATGTACTCAGTAGTCTGATCACCACACTCAGATCCTTTATCAACACACAAAGTTACAGGGCTCCATATGTACAATTATCTACCCAGGCATGTGGGCTATCACAGAAATGAAGTTGAAATGTCTAAAGAATAAAGATCAGTAAAACCTCTATACTGACTTCAGGGTTATTCAGAAAAGAATGGGAGACCCATATTTACAAAAGAAAGCATGAGTTTAAAAGCATATATAAAAAAACAGTGGTACACTATTTAATACAGAAAAGAACTTCTGGTGTATATTTTTAGGAAAAGGCTGAGCTTACAAACCCAGTCCTAGGTCAATTTTAAGTGCTGTATCTACAAAAGGCAATCACACACACACACACACACATCCGCGCTGCCGCCAAAATTTTAGGAAAAAATGAGTGGGGAGGGAATGAAATGACTATTCAACATAGCACAGTAGGTTAAGACTAATGTTTCTTTTGCTTCAAAAGGAAAGAATCTATTCTGGCTCTAGGTGTCCCAGTCACAATCCTTAGATATGGCTATATGTCCCCATGCATTTTTGTGGCTAGAAGTTAGGAAGTGATTGGAATTGTTCTTCCCCCTTTCAAAAGTAGGCAAAGAGGTTATCCTGAGGTCAGGAGCTTCTTATGTGGCTCTTGATTTAAACTGTGTTAACTTGCTCTGCCCTAGATGAAAGCAATCACAACCGGATAAATGTGCTACACAGCTGGTTAGTCAGCTGCTCCGGAGTAGGGAGCCAGCAAAAGAGCTTTGGAGCCTTCTAGGGGCACTGCACCTCCTAAAAGTTGAGTACAAGCCAGCATCATTCCCACTGGCTCTTAAAAGGTATTTTCAGCTCCACAACATAAGTAAAATAAAAGTAAATAGGAAATATCTTCTTTTTGATAGTTCAATGGTGGAAGTATTCTACATTTTTAGCATAATATTCACTAGGCAATGAAATATTTTGACACCTGCATGTAAAACAATAATCCAAGTTCAAAAGTTTGCCTTACAAGCATCAACTGAAGGAATGTTAAGAAAGGAAATTTAAAAGTAAATGTAGCTACTAAAAAAAAAAAAAAAAAAAAAAAAAAGAGTTAAGCAGGCTGGAAGAGAACATAAGAGGTCCTATACCCATGTAACTACATACAGTCACTTCAAGAGAAACAGTCTGAATACAAAATTTTTTGATAGTTGCTAGAAACTATCAAGGGACACTACATATGATATGAATGTATTATTCTAATTTTCTATGAAATTCGTATTAAAAATTTTTAAGAAAATGTTTCAAGAACTCAAAAAAAAGGAAAAATATAGTCACTAAAAATAAGAGTTTTGTAAATGAACTAAGGATATGACACTAATCAAGCAGATAATTCAAGGAACCACAAAAAGAAAAAAAATTGTATCTACCATAGCATTTTAAGCTAAAACATCAAATGTGCTGAATAATCCTTTCTTGTGAGATGAAAGTCTGAATCCATGATATGTTATTCCTTATAGAAAACACAGACCAACAGACTACCACTTCTATCTGAATTTCTTAAGACCAAAGAGAACTTCGAAAATACTTGTAAAACAATGAATGCCAAGCTCATCTACATTTGTAGGATCTTTTCAGACCTTTAATTTGTCTTCCTTACATCTAATTCCAAGATTATTTTTTCAGCAACCTGTCTTTCAAAATTTTCATAAAATATCATTATCCTTGTGCAATGGTATTGCTTTAGGTAATTTCTGATTAAATTAGATAAGCAAAATAATAAAGTGAAGAAACAGGAAAAGAAATTTAAAGATAAACTAGATAAAGCCTACTACCCACAAGCTAGTTAGTATTCAATATGTCACGGCCCATCAATCAGCCATACAGAGGGAAAGCCATAATTAATCAGATTGTTAAAAGGATTTCTATATTCCCACTCACTTTAAATACTGTACACAATGGTCTTTGCAAGCACAGAGTCCTTTATGTCATCTCATATTATAAACTAATTTTATTCTTACAAGCATCATTGAAACATGTAGGCATCAGCTAACATTTACTACTTACTTCACAAAGAAGATAAAAAATAAATACTGTAGGATTTAATCTCATGATAGAAAATAAATTCCTGTCTTTATCATGCTTTGAGGGCACTGAGGGCAAAGTTTACAGTGGCTCCTAGGCACTCGATTTCATGTTCATTTATACAACTAAATTCATAACAGCCTGCTTCAAATCTGATTAAATCCAAGTCATTAGGTGTGCAAACAATCAATAGGAAAATCAATAGGAAAAAAAATTGCATGGCCTACAGCAAAGCTCTCAATAAGTCCTAAGTAGTAAGAGAATAAAATGGGCACAAATTTATCACTATACAATCCAGAATTATTCTCATTAACTTTACTGAACAATTGGAGGCGAAATCATCGTTTGATTATACTAGACATGAAGGTTCAATTAATACACCAAAAGAGTGCCAGAAACATGAAGATACCTTTTAAGGAGTCCAAAATAGACCCTGTTTTGTGGTTTTAATTCCTTTCAAAAAATATAAGGATTATTTTTACAAAGGATAAAACAAAACCTTTTTTTCTGATTTTCGAATTCTAAATAAAAATACCGCAGGGTAAATCTCTTGCCTTTCAAATATCACTCCAACTAAAGCCTTTCTTACAGCCCTGATATTTATCTACCTTCTAACATATGCATTTCACAAACATTACTATTTACTCACCATCCTCAGAGTCACAAAGGTCAGAGAAAAGTTTCTATTCTTTTTTATTCTGTGGTAAGAAGGATTAGATTTAAAGATGACTTTCACTGACTCTCCAAAAGGTTATCTTTCAATAACTACTACTAGAATTTATAACTATCTTGACATTAGTTTTGACCCAAAATTTAACCGACCAAGGACAACTTGAAAGATGTATTCAATTAGCCTCAACACTGAAATGTGAACGATCTTCTGTTTTAAAGTTAACCAGACAACTCACAAGCTATACACTAGCCACCATATTTTTAAGAATGAGTAAAAAAAAAATGTACGGAAAATGATTAGTGTCTCCTGACATTATGAACAATATTTTTATTTTATTTAGTCCAGCTAAACATTTACCTTCTTAGTCAACTACTAAATTCCAACAATAAAAAATTAAGACAATATTTTAGAAATTCATTTTAGTATGAAAAATAATAGGAATTTATTTTCTATCATGAGCAATTTTTCAGTAAGATTTAAGTTTAGGTACTTCCTTATCTACAATATCCACCTAAGACGGTAGCTATAAATTCAAGAGGGGAAACTACTTTAAAAATTCCTTAACATGATTTTAGATAGAATAGATTTTAACTACTAAAAGGTCTGGGTTTTTTTAATCAATTTTCTCCACTTATGTATGTCAAAAGAATATGCAAACAACAAGGGAATGGAAAAAAGACAAAACGAACTTTTCACATTATGCAATTTTTTAGTAACCATTAAAAAATATGTGATCTCTGTGGGACTACTAGAAGATAACACTGTCAAACCAGTCATGTTGGAACTGGGGATTTAGCTCAGTGGCATAAGCGCCTGCCTTGCAAGCAGGCAGTCGTGAGTTCGATCCCTGGTATCGATAAAAAGGAAAAAGGCAAAAAAAAAAAAACAGTCATGTCTTTACCCTTTTTAATGTATATATAATAGAAAAAGCAGTTATGCAATATCATGGGCCAATCAGTTTTAGAACACTGTATATATTAACTCATTTAATGATGTCAGTAACTCCATAAGGCTACTAAAAATGATCCCCCTTTTACATATAAAGGAACAGGGAACAGTTAAAAACTCATAGAAAGTTACAGCAAGTGAGCAGTCATGCCAATTAGAACCCAAGTAGCATAACAACCCTGATCCATAATGTTAACCATACAGAGTAGAGCAGCACATTTTTTGCTCAATAAATACGAACTGGTTGAGTCCTTGATAAAGGTTTTTTTTTTTTTCCTTCTAGAGTTCATAAAAAGCAGTGGTTGAGAAGATACAAATTAATTTTCTTTCTTTTTATATTTCTCTACCTAGACAGAATTGATATTCTCTACCCAAGCTATGAATTTAAGACTCTTCAGACGTATCTTTTATATAGCACATTTCTAACTGTCTTTTAACTAGTTTGGTTTTGTTTGTTTTTGTTGCTGTGTCTAACTAGTTTAAGTACAACATTATAAACATCTTAGAGAAAAGTTATTTTGCTATTTGTATTTTAAAATACCCACTTACTTGTGAAAGATCCTAACGGAATCCTAACAGAATTTTTTTAAAGTAGTTTCCCCAAGCATAGTAACTGCTAGACAGGAGGATGAAGAAAAGAACAAGACTTTTTAAAAAGTCATTCTTTTATAAGTTTATATGAGAGTAACTCACAAACAAGGGAGATACAAATCTTAATTGTCCAGTGTTTTGCAAATTTAATCAAACAGTCCAAAATGTGTATGACAAAACTGGCAAATACCTGAGGTACTGTTTTCTGTTAACCCTACTAACGGCAAGATTTGACTGGCAACTGTGTACTGCTTTAATTATCTTGATTCCCACAAAAACCTTAAGAACCAGTATTATGGTTTACATTTGGGTGCCCCACTACGCCTCATGCAGTCATGGAGGTGGCTGAATCTAGCCTTTCTTATTGGCCTGTTGTTTGAGGCTCTGATTGGCAGTGAGTGCTACAGCCACCTTGGGCGAGTAGCCAACTTACAATGTAAGGGAAGAAAGGAGGCATACTCTCCCCTTTGTTTGCCCTTTTTGTTCTTGCTGCTTGTGGCTGCCATGAACAGCGGCCCAGCCATACCACTCTGCCTTGGAGCCAGCTGAGTGTGGACTGAAACCTTCAAAAACTCTAAGTTAAATAAATCTTTCCTTGCTTCACTTGGGGCATCAAGTACTTTGGCTCAACAATGAGAGAAATGTAACTAACACAACCAGTATTGTTCTATCCATTTTACAGAAGCAAAACAGACTCCAAATGTGTCCAAAGTTAGACAGCTAACAAGTCTTGCCATTTTGAAAGTCTACAGAACTAAAGGTTAACTAGGAATAAATCCAAGAAATGAAATTAGGTGGGGTTACTATGGTTCAACACAAACAGCCACACAAACATGAATTCCAAAAAATATGACCAAGGACAAGAATAGGATACAATTCCAATTTGCTCTATAGAAGAGGTTCTCCAATTATGGGCCAGAGAATCTTTATTGGGAATTCTGAGATCAAAAAAGTTTGTACTAATCCTAAGAAGTGATTTGTTTTCTTCATACTTCGTCCAAGAGTGTACAGAGGAGTTTCCCAGAGACTGTAATGCACAGAATATTACAACAGACTACAATGCAAAAGTACATGTTGAGATATGAACCCAGCTATTTTCTAATACGGTATAGACATTAAGGAGAATTGCAAGTATGTAAAACAACAGTACTGTTTTTACATTATTTTAAAAATAGCTATTTTCAGGGCCGGGGATTTAGCTTAGCGGTTTAAGTGCCTGCCTAGCAAGCTCAAGGTTCAAGCCCCAGTACCAAAGAAAAAAAAAAAAAACTATTTTCTCATTTTAAAACATTTGTTAACTTATATTTGTTATTTTAAATTACAATTTCTTATTTATTATAATTTCTTACAAACTTGTTTTCATTTATAATACAATAAATATAGACAGATATAAAAAATATAGACAGATACAATTCACATAAATAAAAGGTCTTCAATCATGTTAAGAGTAGAAAGTGTTCTCAGCCCAAGGATGCTTAAAGTGCAGATTGCTCTAAAGTTAGTCTTACCCATTTTCAGATCTAAAATCTGGTCTTCTAAAGTGATTATTACCACACCAGGATTTAAGTGGGTTGCATGAATAAAAACTTCCAGGGTTTTATCATGGTACAGAAACTTGTTTTTAATTTTTTTGTCCCTCCACGTCACATCATGCATTACAAAAAAAAAAATGTTTATCAAGCTAGACTATGTCACATGGTACACAATACAGCACTTCTAAATTAACACTAATTCTACCTTCTAATTAGCATAAAAATTTCTAGAGTACATCACCTCAAAATGAACAGAAGACTTTGCCTGACACAGGATGATCACACCCATTCAAAGACATCCTGTGAAGTCCAGCTAAACATTCACCTTCTTAGTCACCTACTAAACTCCAACAATAAGAAATTAAGACAATATTTTAGAAATTCATTTTAGTATGAAAAATAACATTCTCTTATTTAAAAGGCCACATTCTTAGTTACTATAAGAATGAATAATTCTCTTCAAAAATAATCTAAATCCATGTCATAAGACATTTTTTAATCATGACCAAATTACATATTGTCTATGTTTTTAAAAGTACAAATCTCACAAAGCCTACTTTCTAAGTATTCACATAGGTTTTCATGAGAATACTAGCTTACTCAGCACAAGGTAAATATGAGTTTTCTAATGTATGTCTGTAGGCAACTTTCTAGCCTTTATCTCTGAGAAATCTGAATTGGACAACTAAACATGCTATTTTGTCATTTTATAACTTATGGCACAATAAAGGCTTATTATATTTTTTAAAACTAACATTTTATTAAAGCACTTGTTAAGACAAATTCTACTGAAGAGTGGCCAACGTTCCTCAGCAACAGTGAAAGACTTGGCAACACACTAAAAATGCGAGCACCCTTCAAACTTCTAGCAAAGTTTTTCTTTGTGGAAAGGAAAGGGCCTTTAGGAAAAGCACCACTCTTACAACAAGGTCAATTTTACTGAAGATACTGTAAACACTTCCCAAAAAGGAGTCTAAGGCTAAGTTAATTAATCGTAAAACATAAAGCTACCATCAGGAGAAACACTTTTTTTGTGATGGGGGTGGGTGGGGGTGGCATGGGGAATCACCCTAATCCTCTACATTACTTGCTAAGTGGAAAATTAGAAATTGCTCACATACCAATCCTAACAACAAAGGAATATAACAACAGACCAATTAACAAGTGTACTCTACTTTCATTATAAGTTCTGTAATAAAGCCCAGGTTAAAGATTTCAATCAAAATAGTAAGAAAATGTGTGCTTGATTAAACTGCATAGCCAGAACTTTTTTTTTGCAAAAGATTTTCATTATTATTTGCAAGATGTTCCACTGTAATAATTCCACTTAGTTACAGATAGAAAAGTACTGGATTTGATTAACATAAAGTAAAGAAAAAAAGGTGGTAAAAATATACACATATACATTACAAATGACAAAAAATTTTAAAGACTTCCTATGAAGACACAGAAAAATCTTTTAAAACAGTAACACCTGAATTAACAGAATTTCAACAGGATAGTTCTGGCTAATTCCAATAAAAGGAATTAATGGATTCTAATTAATGAAAGATTAGCTATTAGGGCCTAGATTTGCTTTGCTTCATTATTGCTCATGATCTGTTCAATCTTGATCTTAAAACCTGAGGTAACATATTCCTATGGTCAATCAACACCTGTGGGGTGAAATGCTAATTACATATACCTTAGATACTAGTGATGAAAGGTTATAGCATACAGGGTATGTCCACTTTGCATGACAGAGAACAAGTTTTAGAATAAGCTTAACCTAGGTTCCAAACCTGATTGTTTCTTTGGATACTGGAAAAAGTGGGAGGATGACAAAGAAAGCTATGTTTACCTTTTCTTTAGAAAAAGAATTAACAGCTGTTTCAAAAGTTCTGAGCCATAAATTAGACTTGCATGTATTGGGCCAGCACACAGCAAGCACTCAACAAATGTTATTTCCTCCACTTTACACCCCCAAATTATGAGCATCAAATATGCACACTACCACTCTTTCCCCAATCTCAGCCAAAAAAAAAAAGCACAAATAATTTGTGGTGTAACACTGGCAAAATTACTTCTACAAAAATAGTCTCAATTTCTCAAACTAAATAGACTAAATAGTTCTCTGTAGAGCTTATATTTCATACACACACCAAAAACTTGTTAAGCAAAAACTCTTCACAAGAGCCAACAGATCTTTCTCCAGTTAGGCACACAACGCCTTTGTGCTGACCCTGTTATTTCTCAGCCCATCTGAGATCATATTTCCAGCAAGTGTTTCATCACCTCAAGGAAATTATTCACAGCTTCTATTCCCTTCAGCCTTTGGTATTTTTTGCTCGGGCCTCGCTGCTTTGCACATGCACATTCTTTCACCCAGAAAAAAATAACCCCTCCCCTTCATTTCACCCTGTATCCTCTTGGTAAACTCTTACCTTTTCTTTATAATTTTACTCAAAAACCTCTCTTCCAGAAACAGTATCAGAGATCTCAACAACCTGTGAAAACCAGGGAGCTGCAAGAACTGATTAACTTACTTCTCCACAGAGTGGAGTGACCTGAGGGTCAGTAAGCTCAGACACACTGAATGCTAGTCAGAACTGCAGCACACGGGGGAATGAGAAAGCCATGTGGTGATAACCATCAGAAAGAAGCAAAAAGTGGCACAGCAACATTCTGTCACGGTCACTCTAAAAGCTGAGAATAGGTACATATGCTTCTGTTACTCCGAAGCATAAATTCAGTCATGTGCCACCATTTATGTCAACAAGTTAGCGGCACATAGAGTGCTGGTCCCATAGGACTGTAATGGAGCTCAGAAACTCCCACTGCCTCATGATGTCATACAGCAACGCATTACTCATGTTTGAGGTGACTCTGCTGGTGTGAATAAGCCTACCACACTGCCAGGCACATAAAAGCATACATACAATTATTTACAATACTTAGCACTTGATGAAAATAAATGACTACATTAGTGATTTGTGTATTTACTTCAGTTTTCATCATTAGAGTGTACTCTCTCTACTTACAAAAAAAGTTTATTTAACAATATGGCATGGTACACCAGCAGCAGCCTCATACATCTTGTTGGCGACTTTGTGATTGTATCAAGAAACCTCACTAAGTGAGATCTACAGCACACAGATTTGTGTAAGTGCACTATCATGTCCGCAAGGGGGTTGACAAACCTTCTAATGACACATTTCTCATAATCTGTACCTGTTATTAACTGAGGCATGACTGTGTACGTTTATCCATCCCAATCCTGACCTACCTAAGGCTTTTTCCACATCTGCACATTTCACATCAGCACTGCTCACCAGTCAGTCACAGCAGAGCAGTTTCAATTGGCAAACCAAAAGGAGCCTCGATATTAATCAGCAATGCCCCTGTATTTCTCAACTGAGATCCCCTGCTTTCCCCAATGTCCACCGCAAACTATATCCACCATCCACTATCCAGTTACATAACCTCTTCCCTAAATAACTGAATGTATCTGTACATGTGTATGCACGCCAACACATGCAATATAAAAAGTAAAAACTTCATACAGAAACTTCCTCAAATCAATCCATACTAATAAAATCACCTGTCCTTCACTATATTATGTTCTTATCATCCTTAGAAATGCTTTCCATTTGAGAGACCAACACACGAGGACTGAAAGTTTGAGCCTGGGCAACTTAGCTATTTTGTCTCTAGAAATAAAAAATTGTTCAAAGACCGGGGATATAGCTCAGTGTGAAAACCCTGAATTCAGTCCTCTTTACTAGCAGAAATAAAAAGTTTTTCCTTACTTTCACTACACTCATGCCCTGGCTTTCTTCTAAATTCGCTGGCCTCTTTATAGGTTTAATACACTATTTAACTCATCCCCATCCGAAACCACACACACACCACAGAATGTAGCCATTAAGTACTAGAACTCTAAAATCCTAAGCATTTTTCTTCTCACTCCATTGCCTTCTTTAGCAAGCTTGTCCAGGAATACAGCTTCAACAGCATTTACACAACTCCCAAATTTCAACCTCTACTCCTAAACTCTTACAGGGCTACAGACTCCTACCCTGTTGTGTACTTGGGTATCTTAGTTACCTTAATTGTCAAAGTTAGGCCTCATTCTTCAGGGGGAAAAATTCAAACTGTCCACCAAGAGAATGCATTGTCTTTGTAGATGGACCCAAAAGTTAGACTTTTTATAACTACTGTGTATTTTGAAGTTTATTGTGGTTCGGAATGGGCAGCGAGAATTAAAACTGTCTACAATGAGTTTACAGCCTACATTAACTATCTTCAGCTCTCTTCAACAAATAACTCTACTATTCCAGGAAATTCTTGCTGAAGCAGATAAGAATTGCAAATAACTTCATTGTTAATTTCAGGAACTTCCAAAAAACCCTATATAAACCAACATCACACTATTCAGTTTTTCAAGAAGTATCGGTAAATGACTGTTCACTTTCCAAACTCTGAAATTCTTACCTCGAAACGCTTGCCTTATTATGTCTCTCAATGCTAAACTATTATATCATAAAGTTTATCCTAATTCCAACCAAGCTTCACACCAAGACAGTACCTACCCTAAACCGTATGCCAAACCCTCCATAAATACCCCAAAGTTGCTGCCCCTCCCTCTTTGCTATTCTCACTCCCACCAACACCATCACCCCTCATAACCCTGCCTACCTTGCAGATGCTACCAGCTCTAAAAGTGGCAGCACTCTCCTTTCCTGCTAGGAATGACAGGTTATTTTTTGTGGTAATTTCAGAAGTCAACTTTCCATAGCACTACCAGATAGCTCAGAAATGTCTATTAAACATTTAGTTCAACTGGGCATGATAGAGTATGCCAGCAATCCCAGCACTCTGGAAGGCTGAGGCAAAACAATTCCAAGTTCCAGTCCTGCTTCAGCAATTTAGAAAGATCCTGTCTCAAAATAAAAAACAAAAAGGGCCTGGAGATTTAGCTCGGATTTAACAAAGGTCCTGTGTTCAATTCTCAGCACTACAAAAAATACAAAAATAAAACAGGATAAAAATTAGCTCAGCAAGCGGGGTGTGCTGACACACACCTGTAACCTCAGTATTATACACAGCTAAATTAGGTAGAAAGATTACAGGCAATCAGACAGGGATAGGCCCCCAAAGGGAGGCCATGCAGAGGATGAAAATACATTATAACTGTGTCTGGAGAAGCATCCACTGAAGGCCGAGCCTCAAGATAAAGACAGAATGACTGACCAGGCCTGCATGTCTCCCCAAAGAATAAGCGATATACTATGGCTGGTATCACCTGGTCCAAAAAAGTTGACAGACGTCAGGAACTCAAGTGGATCACCAAGACCTCCTGATTCCTCTCTTCCAAAAAAGGTCCATGCTCTTCCCATGTACACTTGCTGTGTGACCTGCTTCCCCACTGGACCAACACTACCTAAGCGGCTATACCTATAATCTTATTGGTGGATCAGTTTTGTTCCAGGTCGTACTCACCTTGTAATTGTGATCTGTAAGACCACCTTTGAGAAGGGAGCTTGTTGGCAACCCACTAGGGCCTCCTCCTTTCTCTCAGGAGCTGTCTCTCTATCAGTAACATTCCCTACTCCAACCTCTGTCATTCCTTAGAATTTATTCCTCAATTTTGAGGAACACAAACTTGCGGTATCAGTCAGTTATCTAGCAGGTTGGGAGTTGTAATTTCCCTTATACCATCTTGGAAATCCTATGTCACCAGCACTCTGGGAGCCTGAGGCAGAAGGACTGCAAATTCAAACCCAATCTGGGCAAGGTAGCAAGACCCTGTCTCAACATTTAAAAAACGAAGAGTATGCTGGGAATGCTGCTTGCCACAAAGGCCCTACGTTCAATCTCTCAATCCCCAGTACAAAAAAAAAAAAGACTGACTCACTCATTAAATTTCTAAATACCAAATAAAAAGATTACTAAATTCAGAGAGGTCATAATATCTACAGAAGTTGAGAAACAGATGACAACATACCCTAGTATGACAAACTACAATATATCCCAGTATGACATATTCTAATACATATCCTAGTCTGACAAATTAGGATAGGGAAAGTTTTAATATATACTATGAAATACACCACAATTTAACAGTGAAAAGAAACTTCTGCCAAGAGTAAAAGCATAAGCATTTCTTCTCACTAGAAGACCACAGACATCTTTATGTAGTAATAGTCTGAAAGAAAAGGGTAAGCATTGAAAAACCTCAAATACTGAGAGGAACTGAAGTATTCAAATTTTAAGATCAAAATGCGAGAGACTGGGGATTTAGCTCAGCGGCATAAGCACCTGCCTTGCAAGCAGGCGGTCGTGAGTTCGATCCCTGGTACCGATAAAAAATAGAAAAGAAAAAAAGATGTAAAATGAAAAAGATCTAAATGCGAAAAAGGTAACCACATGTACTGGAAGATTTGGACGAATCCCTTAAAACCTTATTGTCGGGGCCAGGGATTTAGCTCAGCAGCATAAGCGCCTGCCTGGCAAGCACAAGGTCTCGAGTTCGATCCCTGGTACAAACAAAACAAAACAAAACAAAAAACCTTATTGTGATAATTCTACTTCCAACTGAATTAACATAAATGGAAAAGTTATATCCCCATATAAAAATGAAAAGTTTTACATAAAAACAAAGTTTTGTAAACACACACAGTATAAACACAATATAAAAAATTGCAACATGTAACACATAGAAAAGGCCAATGTCCCTGTAAGGAACTCCTGAAACCAAGAAGGAAAGGCCCAGTGACCTAACCTAATAGGGGAAAAGGGGTCACATGATTTTGTTGAAAGGAGAAAAAAGTGAAATGTCCTTTAAGCATACGAAAAAATTACCCATCACTGATAAAATGAGAAACACAGTGGCCTGAATTACACTAGTTCTCACTTATCAAACTGGCAAAATTCCTGAAGTGTGACAACACGTTCAACTGGTCAGGGTATGGGAAGACAGACATTCAGAATATTTAGGTAGTAGTATAAATTGGCAATTTAAGAACACTTACCATGGGGCTGGGGATTCAGCTCAGCAGCCTAAGCGCCTGCCCTGCAAGTGTGCAGTAGTGAGTTTGATTCCCTGGTACCGATTTAAAAAAAAAAAGCAATACTTCTCAGAACTATTGGGGCATTTTTTTTTTTGAAATAACAATTTAAAGTAGTTTTAGATTTCCAAAAAGCAGAAACAAAGCTTCCCTGTATTACATAGTTTCTGCTTTTAAGATCTGACCATTAGTGTGGTAATTTGCCCCAATTTATGAAACAATACATGCCAGGGATATACCTCAGCAGCACAGCACCTGCCTGGCAAGTACAAAGTCCTCAGTTTGATCCCCCTGCCAGAAAAAACCGTAAATACAGATACATCATTATTAACTAAAGTACATATTTTACATTTCCTTGGTTTGCACCCTCACGCACTTTCTGTTTCAGGGGTCTCTCTAGTTTACACTATACAGTAATAATCATACCTTCACAGGTTCCTCTCTCGGCTGCGACAGTCTCCCTGACTTTCCTTGTTTTTGATGACCTGGATAGTTTTGAGGAGTACTAGTCAAGCAGTTTGTAGAAAATTCCTCAACTGGGATTTGCCTGATATTTTCTCATGATTAGACTAGGATCATGACTTGAGGACAGGGGAACACCATAGAGGTGCACTGCTTTCTCATCATATCATATATGCAACATGATTTATAACTGACAGTCACTTTGATCACAATACTAAGGTAGTATCTGTCAGGTTTCTTTTATGTCAAACTTTTCTTTTTTCAATTTTCCAACTATACTCTCTGGAAAGAAGTGACTTTGTGTAGCCTACACTTCAGTAGTAAAACGAGTTATATGGTACTTCATCGAGGACTCTGTGTCTACATAAATATTTAATATTCTTTTGTACAGATTTGTCTATTCTTTACCATTTATGGTTTTAGTCAGTTGTTTATATGAATATGAACTTATGGATATTATTTCATAATCTGGATTACAACCCAGTATACTATTTCATTTTGTTATCTAAATTTTCCCAGTATTGATCACTGGGCAGTTCTTTCCATTTGCTGTATCTCTTTGACATAGCTCATTCATTCATTGTTTTTGTTTGAATAGTCCTTACACGTTCCAACATCACTGATGCTCCAGGCCCATCTTAGGTTTTCATTTCCTGCCCCAATCCTAGAATTGACCATTTCTCAAAAACAGCATGGTTCCTTGAACTGGGGAATGTCAATGGAAACTAAAATCTGGGAACTAGGTATGATTATTGCTGCTGAGATGTCTTTTTCCTTCTGGGCCCTCTCAGCTGACACAGCAAGGAAATATATAACCAAGAGACACCCATTTTCTGACTGCAAACCACACATTCACTGGAGCAGGTACAAATTTTACAGACAGATGGATAGCAAGATTCATCAGGCACTGTAGAGGAAAAGACAGGAAACAATCCAGAGTCCACATGGGACCAAACAACTAAACTAAACTAAACCACATCCACATAATGAAATTTTTAAAATGTATTTACTTTTTGCAGTACTGGGAATTGAATCAGGGACTCTGCACTGAGGTCCATCCCCAGCCCTTTTCATTTTGAAACAGAGTTTAAGTTGCCCAGGCTGACCTCAAATTTGTGACCTTCCTGTCTCTACCTCCCAAACTACTGGGATTCCACATAATGAAATTCTATGTAACTATCAAAAAGAAAGATCTTCATAGCCAAGCATGACACCACATGTCCCTGACCCCAGGATTGTAGTAGATGAAGGCAAAAGATCCCAGGTTTGAGTTCAGCCTGGTCGACTTAGCAAGACCCTATCTTGAAAATAGAAAAAAATGGTGTGGGGGTAGGGGGACAGCTGAGGACGCAGTGCAGCACCAAGGCCTGCCCAGCCCTGGGGGAGGAAGGAAAGAAGCAGCAGGTGAGGTGGGAGAGAAAGAGAAATGAATCTAAATACAGAAAACACTCCTGAATGAAGCATGTATTTGTTTACATTTGCAAAAGTAGCATAGGAAGTACAGTTTTATTGGATACTAATGGAAATGTTTCTCTATACAAGGTCCATGAGCAAAAAAGGAAGGAGAGTGCAATAGAGAAAACAAGATTTCTCTTGTTAAAAATATTAACTTCATATATGTAAATTTATATATATTATATAAGTATATATAACATTAATGTTTTTTGTACCAGGAATTGAACTCACTACCTCACGCTTGCCAAGCAGGCACTGTGCTGCTGATCTATACCCCCTGCTTGACTTTGTATGTTCAAAATTAACTTTTTTTTAAAAATTTTTTTTTTGTCTTTTTCTTTTTTGTGGGTACCGGGGATTGAACTCACGACTGACTGCTTGCGAGGCAGGCGCTTATACTGCTGAGCTAAATCCCCAGCCCCAAAATTAACTTTTATTATTTGCACATTCACCATTAGTGGGAAGACTGTTCAGATGCATGATGGCATACAGGTTGCTCTAGTATTGGGTGAAACTTCTGTCTTAAGGTAGATAAATTTTAGATATACACATACACATACTAGTTGACTTTTGTTGTCAGTATTATCTATTCTAAGGTGAAAATTGAAGAGAAATAGAAGCCTAAATTGTATATTCTTAAAATAACTTTTTATGTTGAAAATTTCCCTGTGGCATAAAAACTGCATTTTTTTTGCGTATATAACTGTCCTTAAGTGGCTACCTTATCTTATTATATTTACTGAAATGAGTATCTTTTTTTTTTTTTTTTAAAGCATTTGAACTGTAGATCTTTCTACTTTGGAAATGGTTCCTTGGGGGGGGGGGAGACAAAAAACAAAAAAGTACAGTCAAAATAAGTAAACAACATAAATAAATTTTATAAAAACATACTTGTACCATTATTATCAAGACTTTTTGGTTTTGTTTTGCTTTTGCTTTTCAGAATCCATCTTCATTTCATTTTACACACAACTATGATAAACCCATGACTGGAAATAAATCTAAAAATAGCCTTTTAGCACTGTTATGGTCTAAATATGGTTTTAGCCACAACCCAAGATGGAGGGCGCCAGGTAATTCACAATGAGCCCACTGATGAGTCCACAGCAGAAAAGCTGGCTGAGGGAAGTAGCCTGCTGGCCGCCAGAACAGCTTACCTCTGCTATGTCCTTCAGCCATGCTGTGCCTGCTGCGGAGCAGGAGCCGCCCACTGACTGAAACCACCAGCAAAATAAGTATTCCCTCCTTTTTCTCAGGTATTTGGTCACAGCAATGAAAAGCTGACTAATACAAACAACTTGCTCAGAATTCACTGAGTGATAGCATGTCCTCCCTTACACATTTTGTACAGTTCGATTTTTTAACATATTAAAAACTACCAAATGGAGTTTAAATTCAATTTTGACAAGTTTTCCTAAGGTACCACATTTTACAGAGAGTAAATGCTAACCATGAACTTTTTAGCATTCCAATCCCTGTGGAGACATTGTGGCACAGTGACTTGAAAGCTTACATTGGAAACTCCCCACAGTGGTCAGATTCTAATATAATTATTTGACTTAAGGCCTCTGTTTCCTCATTTGAAAACAGTTACACCCATCTGATGAGCTTTGCAGGATGACTTCACAGCTTTGGGCTGAGGCAGGGATAGTGAACATTTTGGAGCTTTCAATGATACAAACAGGCTGCTGGCACACACATGTCAAAGTTCCACTACCCCTGGCCTACCAGAAGAGATCATTTATGGTAACTTCTTTCATATACTTTTATTACGCATTAAATGTCTAAGCACCCCACACACAAATTTATGTTCATTCCCAAACCTCCTCCTGTGACAGTTATTAAGAGGTAGAGCTTTGGGAGGTAACTGGATTTAGTTTCAGTACCAAGGTGGGCACCTCTAATGAGATTAATGTCCTAAAAAGCAAAGAGACAAAAATCTTTTTTCCTCCCTTTTCCTCTCCCCCCTCTCATTCTTCCCTTCTACCTACACACACCCAGAGGAAAAACCACCATTTGTAAACCAAATAGAGGGCTCCTCCCCCAGAAGGCAACCAAGCTGTCACCCTCATCTCAGACTTCAGCTTCAAAGAAGAGTAAGAAAATGTATTTTTCTTTCTCATATCAACCAGTGTATGGTATTTATACCAAAGCAAGACCAAGATGTTATATAAAACAATTTTTAAAGTGACACTTTGGAAAACAAGGTAATTTTCACGAGACCCCATGCCAAGAACCTATAAATCTACTTCCTCCAATACAGGATTCACTATAGCAGAACACAGCATCATAAGATTTACTGGTAAGTAGCTACTGATTTCCCAAAATGGCCAACAGGAGAGCAAAACAGGATAGAAAGAGAAAGCTATACTCAATACTTCTGTTTTGAAATCATAGTCAATACATTTTTATAGTCCTTCGCAATTTCTCTTTCCAGGTCAGTACTGTACAAACATCCAAAGTAAATGACAACTAGCTATACATATTGTGAGCGAGACAATGACAAAGAATCTACTAATGACAGTAAAAATTCTTAAAATTTAATCCAATTGACCCTACTCACCAATTCAAAAAAACTGGCAAAATTACAGGTTTAATGTTCACTTGCTAGAGCAAGTTTTCTAATATAAGCAGTTTTTTAACTTCGTAAATGCAGTATAAAGCACATTTTAACTGCTCACCTCAGCATTTAAATGTAAAATGCCATAACCACTTTGTAAAATACATTTTATTTTCCACTTTAAAATGTAAGCAAAAATTACCATTTAAAATTCAAAAGAACCTAACTTGCTTTCTATGTATGAAGGGACAGACAATCTGCAAAATAAATACCCTAGAGAATATTTTTTGTAAGCTGGATTTAACATACAATGGCTTTTTTTTTCCAATGCAGCAATCAATTCATTAAGTAATTATCCACTGAAAGTATAAAAGCTATGTAAAATGCCAAACCACAATACAATAATTTTATAAAAATTATCAAATAGCAATAAAAATGTGAAATGCAATATCTTATATTCAACACTATAAGAAAATAACAAAGAAAATAAGCAAAAAATGTGTATTCACATTTAAATATTAAGAGATATCAGCATTTAAATATTAAGAGATATCAGCTTCACTTTTGAACAGCTTCTTCAGCTACCATTTTACATCTACTGTTAACAATAAAATACTTAAACTGTTTCTCATTAAGTACTATTTCACCAATGAAAGAAATGAAGGAAAATGTGCCACAGAAAATAAGAGGAACAACAAGCCCTGACAGACAAAGAAATGATTTTATATTGCATCTCTTCACATTGTAATTGTAAGACTGAATCAGTATCTGATAATTAAATATATTGATAGACATGTTTCAAAATCTCCTTAGTCAACACAATAAACGGAATTCAAATTTTCTGTCGTAAACCAATGAGTCAGTACAAAGACAGTAGGGGTGTACAAAGCTGCCACACACATTGAATCTATTTATTCAATTTCATCTTTGCTTACCATATATATGTATCTCTTTTATCCTTCAGGTTACCAGAGTACATATGACAAGCTACATAGTTTTAAACCTTACTTTGTGAATCCAAGAATGAAACTGCACATTTTATTAAATCTTCTTTCAGTAATAGGTCAATTAAGATATTAGCAAGACCTACTTCTACATTTACTTTTTTTCTTATTGTAAAAGTAATGTGAAAATGTGTAAAATACAAGGAAAATATTTTTTTAATCACCAAATCCTGCCATCCAGGACCTTTGTTATTTTTTTGGAAGACTGCCTTCCAGCGACACACATCTTGATGTGCTAAGCAGACACTAATGAGTAAATAGAGTTTAAAAATAAATCAATGTACCCTAAATGTGGCCCTCTGATAAACGTTTTCTAAAACACAGATTAATAATATAACCTGTTAATTTCACAAAGGTCTCTAAAATGTTTTAAGTAGTGTGCTGGGATAGAGAGTCTTGAAAATCCGAAGACTGATCCCTAAACTGGAATCTCTTCATTTTTACCATGTCAACACTTCAAAGGCAACAAGCAGCAAGCAAAACAGTACTGTTCTCATAGTGAAACCAACACTCATGTCCCTACATCAAACAGGCTTTACTTTTATTTTCTCCCCATTCACATTTCAGCTATGTTTTTATGTACATTGTAAAAGTGACAAATTATATTCGCATAGTAATTTTAAAATATTTTAAATTCAGATAGCGATTGTTTTTTGTTTTTGGAGGGGAGAGCACAGCACTCAAACTGTTTGTGCTTCTGGCCTGTGACATGGTTTATCAGATGAAAAGATAACACTCATTACATTCCAGTGTTCTCTCTCATAACATTAAAAAATAAAAAGTAAAAGCATATTCCTTAAATACAGTCACAGTTTTCTCTTTTGTTCCAACGCACCGTTTATGAAGCATGCAGATGTTAAAATTACGAAGACTGAAATTACTTCATTAACAAAGCAGTAGCTCAACGTTTAATAGTAAGCTAGCTCAGACTCATAAAAGAACAAAATCAAATCAATTATATTACCACTAGCAATTTTTCCCCTTAAAATTGAGTTTAGCCTCATAGCTAACTTCCAGGAAGGTTTAGGACAACTCAAAAAATCAAAGGTCTTAAAACCCCATTCATTTTCTTTGAAGTAATGGCTAACAAAGTCAAAACAGTGTATTTGTTACTTTTTCTTGCACAAATGTCTTTTTTAAAAAATCTTTCAACAAAGATTCAAAAAGATACATAGTAAAATTTGAGGCAAGAATGGTCTATCTTTAGGTCAAGCATTTCCTGAAAAGTGACAGGTCTGGCTGTGGGGAATATACTTTGCTGACTCTAGAAAACCTCCCAGACTCAAAATTTGCCACTGCTAGTGCCTAGAGAATTCGTCTGATTAGAGGTGAGAAAATATGACCAAGTCTTTGATAGACATGTTAACCTTAAGAAGAGGCGCCATGGATTTCAGCTAAATGCTTTTGCCATTTTTGCAGAAGAAAAGCTAATTGTTGGTGATCATGTGACGTTATAGATCCCAGAAAGGAAAGGGTGGGAGGAAGAGAGAAGAGTTCAAGGCAGTTCAGGGTCAGAACAAGCTCAGGCATCCTGTCATTAGCCCAACGATCCCCAAGCTGAAGGCAAAAATGCTGCTTACCCAAAAAGAAGTGGGTGAAAAGTGGGGGAGGGAGGGGTGTACAGGGATGAGGGGGAAATCACAATAAAGTCAACGTGTGGCAGTGTGAGGGTGATGGGAGGGAATCTGGAGCTATCCAGCTGAGTTGGGGAGCAAAAGCTTTCAGCCACAAAAACGCAGAGAACAACGACAGCGAAAACACTGGGCGCCCCCACCCGCCCGTTCTTTTGGGGTTTCCCACACTCCTTCCTCCCCGGCTCCTGACCCACACCCGGGGTGTGACCCGCCGACGGAGGCCACCCCGATCTTTGTCTCGCGCGCGCCCCACGCGCGGGACCCCCCCCCGCCCCCGCCCGCGCAGCCTCTCCGTCTCCAAGGAGCCGCGCGCGCAGCGGCCGCCGCCCCCTCGTCGCCCGCGCCCCTTCCTTCCCTCCAGGCCGCCCCGCCCGCCCGCCGGCCGTGGGGACCTTTGTGCTCGGGGGACTTTCCGCCTCGTCCCCTCCTCCGCCTCCCCGCGGGGACGCCGAGGCGGCTGAAGGCACCGGGGCCCAGCGACACCCCCACGCCACCCACCCCCGGAAATGCCCGGGGCTCCGCGGCGGACCCAGCGCTGACAGCCGTCCGCGAGCCCCCAGCGCTCGCAACTTCCCAGCCCCGCCGCACTCCGCCCCACACACCCGCTCGGCCCCGGGCTCGGCCGGGCGACAGGGGTCGGCGCGGTGCGGCCGGGCCGCCAACTCACCAGCAAGTGCGGGCGGCGCGTCCCAGGCAGGCGCGACGCGAAGGAAAGCGGCTCCGCAACGCCCGCGGCGACCGGATGCAGGTTCCGGCCTCGGGCAGCCGCCCCGAGCGCCTCCGCGGCGCAGGCCTCCTCCCCGCCGCCGCCGCTCCTTTCGGGCTGCCGAGGGCGCGGAGCTCCGAGGCCCGCGGCGCCTCACGCGGTGCCCGGCCGCCCGGTCAACATGGCTCCCGGGGCGCGGGCGGCGCGCTCTGCCCCGCCGAGAAGCCGCGGCGGCGGCGGCACCGAGGAGGAAGAGGAGGCGGCGGGCGGCGGGCGCGGGCTCCTCCTGGTCGGCTGCCGGCCGGCCTGGCAGGCGCTGAGGCGGCGGCGGGCGGGCGGCCGGGCGCTCTAGCTCGCTGCGCGCGCGTCGCGTTCCCACTCGGCGGCCGCGGACTGACGCCTCCGCTTGTTCCCCGGAGGAGAACAAGCGAGCGAGAGAAAAGACTTTTATTGAAACGCTCCAACCTGCGGCGGCGGAGAGAAGCGACCGGCCGCGCCTGAGCCGCCGCCGGGGGCAGCGCGACCCCTGCTGGCGACGGCGCGGGGGGCGGGGCCGGCGGGGCGGGGCGGGGCCGGGCCGGCGGGGGCGGGGCCGGGCATCCCCAGGAAACCCCCAGCCCGCGGAGGGGGCCCGGGTCTTCCCGACCTCGCTTCGGAGGCTGCGCCAGGGGCGAGGGCACCCCCACGGCGGCGGGAAGGCGGGTCAGCACTTGTCTACGGAGACTGGGGAAGAAATTCTCTGATAATTCAGCTCCTCTTTCTCCCAGCAAAACCAAAACTCTTGCTTGAATGATCCAAGTAGTAACTGCACAGGGTGGCAATGTCACGGTCTTGTATTGCTTCCTGGGGGCGCTGATGTCAAAAGACCACACTAGTGCAGGCCGACCTGCGCGTCGTTCCTGTACGTGGCATGGACTGCTTCAAAACACTAAAGTGTTCTTACATATTCTTGTATTCTTCATTATATGCTAGGTCGGTAAAGGCCAGTGGGTCTGCCTTCAATGAAAGATAACAATGTAAAAAAACAAAACGTGGCACGAAAAACCTGGGCGTTGTGAGAGGGGAAACTGGAGTCCCTTGGAGAACATAAGGACCACTGTTGCAATCTGTTAGGTTTTGTTTTCTTGGGGGAGGCAGGCCGCAAGAGGTTGGCCCAGTTTCTGTACATGTTTTTACTTTCTTCTTTCCCAGGGGCTAAAAGCTAGTTCAGGAGTGAACACCAGAGTAAAAGTGAAGACGAACTAAAGAACTACTGACCCACCCGCCCCCACAAATATAGAAGCATAAAGTAAAAAGCAACTTAAACCCCTAGAAGGAGGTTAAAAGGCGAAAACACTGAAAAAACATTGAAAGGAGAAAATAGGAACCGGATATAGGCAGCCTAAACGAAAAAAAAATGTTAACCACATGAAAGACCTGTGAAGTCCGATATGAGACGTTTTTTCCATTTTAACACCCGGAAGTGAGGGGGGGGGGTGAGTCTCTTACTAAGTCTACCAGCGGCCCAGGCTGGTCTTGACCTTTCAGTCTTTCTGCCTCAGCCTCCCTCGGTGGTGGGAATACAGGTGTGCATGCTATGCAATTTCAAATCCTATTGTGTTCTAAGGACTTCCAACCCTTGTCTTCTTCCGTGAATCTTTTTCTCTTGAAAATACTCCCGCTGACTTCTATGGTCTATCGTAGTATCCAAAGATCATCCTTAATGATTAGGCTTCCCCCGTGCCTCTCAAACTATCAGAATCTTACATTAGCTAGTTATGCTCTGCTACACGTCCTTAATACCTGTTTACCGTGGAAGAATGAAAATGTGTAAAACAAGCTTTCCTTTAGAATATGTGCGCTTTAAAAAAAAACTTGGCATTTTTTTAGATTTGTTCAAGCCAAAGAAATTTATAATATAGAGTAAGTTTCCGAGTTCTTTTTAAATTAGAAAAATGTTTCACAAGATCTACTTAGATACCAGGAGTTTTCACATACTTATCTTTTTTGGGTCTTTTAGTAAACATTCAAAATCACCAAAGCAGAGTCTACAACATCGTATTCTGAGTCTCAGCATTGATTATCTCACTCTCATATCATTAGATTGGAATTAACTCCATTACAAATAAAAGTACAGCTCAGCATTCTCTCTGCTCCCCGCCACAATATACATTTGATCGTTAGAATCTAGTTGATTATTTTATTGACCTATTGGTTCCCTCAGTAAGAAAATATTAATAGTACATCAGGTGTCAGGGACTCTGTTAGCTGTTGAAGATGTAGATGTGAATAAAATAGGCAAGGTGTTGCCCTTAGGAACTGTTCTAGTGGTGAAAACAAGCTATTGACATGTAAATTACTTAAGAAATCGGTAAGAATCCATCAGTGAGAGGTGTTTTGAAGACAATGAAACTGTAATGGAAAAGGAAGGAGGCCGGTCCTCAGACAGCAAGAGCGGGAAAGGCCTGATTATCAGGGGGTAAAGCCATGAAATCTTTGTATCACTCAGTAAATTATTTGATCAAGAAAAGATGACACAAAAATCAATGCATGGGGGGCTGGGGATTTAGCTCAGTGGCATAAGCACCTGCCTTGCAAGCAGGCGGTTGTGAGTTCGATCCCTGATACTGATAAAAATGAAAAAGACAAAAAAAAAAAAAAAATCAATGCATGGGGGTATTTCATTAGTCTTCTAAATTAATTTTAAATTCACACATACTTTTGGCATGTTGGTTGGCCTTATAACTAGGTTACAATAAAGGTGCTTTTTCCACTATGAAAAAAAAAAGGTAAAATACAAAGTTATTTAATTAAGAGTATTTCCCAAATTGGGGTTAATACATATTCCCTTGTGAAGAAGAGAGGTTCACAAAGAATTCCAAGTTCAGATCCACTTGGGGAAAACCACATATTTTATCTCCCTTCCAGAAAGTCTTGACATACATTTACATGTTTAGAGTCTGAGAAGTACCGTGGTGAAAAACAATTTTTTCCCCACTGACATCAGTGTATCCCAAAATGTTTTCACCATAGCATAACCATATCATATTTAGGGGACATAAAAATATCAAGCTGAGAATTTGAAGGTCATTAAACTTTGGACAGAATGAGTAAAAGGCGGTGGAGACAGAAAGCTTTTGCCGTGATTCATACTCTTGCCCGGGAAACAAATATGAAACATATTCAGATAAGATATGGAAAAGAAACATGTTGGTTTTCAGTTGCTATACATGAGTGGTTCTCAAACTGGTATCTAGGAATCAGTAACAGCCGAATCACCAGGAAGGTGACTAAGTACAGTTTCTCTGGTGCTGCCCCAGAGGAGCTGAACTAGAAACAAAAGGTAAAGCCCGGTAAACTGTACTAGGATTCCACTGCAGAATCACTGCTGCTTGAGCACCACTGCTCTGTGTAAAATTGTTACAGGTAGCTGAGTTACTTAGAAATATTATAGGCAGTGAGACAGCGCTAGGTCCTCAATGGAGCCAGGGCAGACACCTGGCAACTGCAGGGGAAACTGAGGCTTCCTGCTGTGGGCCAGGCCTCAAGGCAAAAGACCGTACAAATGCACCCGTATCCTGAGGATTGATACCCTAAATAGTTCCCATCCCCCCTAGGAAAGAGTCACAGCTCTCCGTAAGAATGCCCATTTTCTTTTTGTATCTTTTTATTTTTTTCTTTTTGGTACCGGGGATCGAACTCATGACTGCAAGCTTACACTTACAAGGCAGGCGCTTAGGCCCCTGAGCTAAATCTCCAGCAGAAATGCCCATTTTCTACCTGACTTGCTTCCCCATTTGTTCCTAATGTAATCAATTTTACTTGAACTATTGATCTCATTGGCTAACATAGTCATGTCCCACCTCATGCCCATTTGCCTCGTGAGCTCCCAGTCTTCCCCCACCTTGTACCCATGGTTTTACTCTATAAAAGTCCCTGGAAAAGACAGAGTCCTTGGCAACCCACTCAGGACCCCTTCTGTCTTCAGATGAAAGCTTGCTTTCTCTCAATGAATATATTCTGCTGTTCACCTCCTTTGTTCCTAAAATTCATTCTTCGGTTTTAGAGAACAAGAACTCACAGACATGGTAGATCCGGAGTTTCATTCCCCTATATCAATATCAACATATAATCTTTATTTACTTACAAAACAAATTTGAAGATATGTTTCAAAGTTTAATGTCCAGAGTTTTAAGGTCCAAACAAAACATACCTGAATGCCTGAATTGTTTAAAATTTTTGAAGAACTTAGTTACCTGAGTTTGGAAAAACTTTTTGTCTAGATCTCTTCCTTGTTTTGTTAGACCAAATCATAGAGAAAAATCTGTTTTGTTTTTGCTTTTGCTTTTGCTTTTTGTTTTTTACAATAAAAATGAAGCAAAAAAGCTAAGGGTAGCAATCAACTGTCTTCTGCCTAAACTCACTTGAGCAAAATAATTTAATTTAAACCAAACTATAGGTGAGAAGAAGAGTATTGTCAAAGGGCTTTTTAAAATCTGCTTTGAAAACAAACTATCAGCCTAACCCTAAGATTTGTATTTAAATGTATTTTGTACCATCCTGACATCTACAAAACAGCCGTGTACCTTACACGATGACACACTTCTAGACAATCTCTTAAAAGTTAACTGTAGAGTTTACAGATCCCCTTAAAATCATTACCAGAATATCTCCGTGAATTTACAAGTTAAGTACGTGGAGAAGTCTTTCCTATTGCATGTAAAATTTCAGGTTTGAAGTACTATTCAATTTTATGGAATTGATAACGTCTAAAAATATTTGTTCTAGGCCAACAGCATTATAAAAAGTTTTCTGGACTATGATGTCATGTATCGTTAAGAGGCGAAGCAAATGAATCCTGGAGCCAAACAGTCTTGGCAGTTAAGGAGGATATAATTTTTAAAACACTTTGTTTTAAAATGAAGTTGTTCTCTAATGGGCTCAGCGAGTTTGCCTCCAGATTTCTAGTAAATCTCCATAAAAGGCTTTATTAAGAGACTAAGGAAAGATTAAACAGGTCTTTCTCTTAATTAGATTGTTGTTCTTTTTTTGAGGGGAAGAGAGGAAGTGAGAGAATCTCACTATGTCATTCAGACTGATGTGGAATTCACTGTGTAGCCCAGGCTGGCCTTGTACTTGTGACAGCCTCCCTGTCTCAGCCTCCCAAGTGCTGCCCCACCATGCCCCGCTGACTGATGATTTTTCTACTCAGATAAAAGAAGTGGGCTCTTAATAAAATAGAATACATTTAAAGATTATTTAGGTCCCTGAAAAAATGACGCTATCTTTTAAAATTTAACAAATTCTTCCTTTTTACGTCGTTGACAGCTATAATCTGGGGCAGCAGTGGAGGTTCTCCCTAGTTAGGCCTGTTAGCAGGAACTTGGCAATTTTCCATATTCCCAGAAGCAAAAGATCAATAAGCATTGACCTTTTTTCCTCCCCTTCATTCTTTGACAGAATGAAAGAAGGGAGGGCCTAGCAGTGGCCCCCTGGTTTGTCCTCTTTGAAACCTGGCCTAATGATTTGCCTTCAGCCCCAGTGATCAGACTGATTTACAATCTTCTCATCTTTAGCTATTAGGCAGAAGGGGAAGTTTTGGGTGAACAAATTCTGCTTTGCCCAAGTCCACACTGGCCCACAGGATTGTTTTTGAACTGATTATGAAGAGGAGACTAGAGCAAATATTTGATATTCCAACACTGAAAAAATGGAAAAACAAAGAGATGAGGAAGAGGAGAAAGGACCCAAAAAAATAGGAAACAAGGCAAAAGCAAGAGAAAAATTAAGTCTTATAATTTTATTTAGCAATAAGGAAGCTGCAAATGCTAATACTGGTAAATTCCATATAGCACACACACACACACACAAAGAATAGAAAAAACATAAGGCCAGCAAAGTCAGGGTTGTAGCCCTGAAGCAGTATTGCACAGTGCCTGGGCTATGCCGCCTTTTGGATTGGATGGGAGGTCTACCCTTGCCATTGTGAGGCGCTGGTAGGTTACTTAACTGAGAATTGCCCCATATATAATACAAGGCTTATAATCTCCCTGTAAGAATTAAGTGACATAATGAATGTAATACACTGCATTGCAACTTTTTCTGTTGTAACAACCTGAATGGCAGCACTAATAACTAATATAAAGGGAATTTTGTTGTGTGCTAAGTGGAAAGGCCAGGGGTTCTGTAGGCTTCAGCAGCATCCTAGCCTGTCGGTGTCGCTCCCGGCCGGCAGGAAAGACACACGACAAAGTCTGGCGGTGTGCAACCTTGTCTTTATTTGTCTCCGCGTGGGCCCCGCGAGGCCTCTGCTCTGCCACCAGTCCTTTCTTACCGGTGGACTTTCTCTATCTCTCTCGTAGCGGGAGAGGCACTCACTTTTATAGGGTAACAGTGGCCAATCAGTTCAAAGCGCGCGATGCGGGCTGATTGGCTAACATCAGTTGTTGCTAGGCAGACTATCTTACAGAGCGGGTTGTTTAAGTCGCCAGGGCAATCAGGGGGCAGGAAGCAGGCGCCAACTTGGCTCACTCGATGGGAGGGGTAATTTAGCTCAGGCTTTGCCTTTTCCTACAGGCCGCATAACCGCCAAGTAAGGCGACCGGGCTCGGCCGCGGCTCCCAACACTAGCCAACAGCCCACATGGTATCATCATGACTGCTTTCTCTCCTGCAGCTTCCGGCAGCCTTGGGTCCTCCACCCACTAGGCCAAAGGACGGCTCCAATATTTGTAATTGTGCTCTTCCAGGTTCCAGGCACGAAGAAAGGGAGCAACACGCACAGTAGCACAAACCCTAACTCTAATGAGCTCAGCTTGAGTTACGGATGGTCGCCGGGGTTGATGGAGTTGAATGGGTGACAAGGGCCTGGATTTGCTCTTTACCCCTGTGCCCAAATCACATGTGCTGAGAGTCTGGGAATAGCAGTCCCCTCCCCGACAAATGCCCTTAGACAGAAGATGCAGAATACTCCACTTAATTAATATGAAAAAAAAAAAAAAAAACCAGAAAGGAAAAAGTTTTAACATCTGCTGGATCTAGCAAAGCTGCCTCAGAACCTGGTTGCTTTGTCTCTCTTCTGGGCTTCAGTCTGTGTGTCAATCTCATTCTTTAACCTGTCTTTAACTGACAGGTCTGACATCACATTCTTAGTTCCCACATGGTTTGGGCATGTGTTGCCCAAAGGCCCAAGTTTTGAAGTCCTGATCTTCAGCCTGGGGTGCTGTTGGGAGGTGGTGGAGCCTTTGAGACAGGGCTCACAAGAGGAAATTAGGTCACTGCGAGGGGCCCCTGAAGGGAAAAATGGGGCTCAGCCTCTCTCCCCTCTTTGCATCCCCACAGCTTTAGGGTGAATAGAATTCTGCCATGTGTTCCTGCTATGAATTATTGCATAGTCTCAGGCCTATAGCAATGGGGCCAACCAACTATGGACTAACACCTCTGAAACTGTAAACCAAAATAAACTTTCCTCTTTTTAAGTTTATTATCATAGGTATTTTTGTCACAGTAACAAAAAAGCTGGCTAATACAGTTCCCAATTCAGGAGGAAGGCCATTCAGAAAACCCCACTGGAGAACTCTAATTGGTCCAACCTAGGTTATGTGTCCACCCTCTAATCGGAAGGGTTCCACCAGCCCACACAGAATAGAGAAGATGCAAATGTCTAAAGGACATCGTGAGTGCATGCCTAATGTGAAAACATACTAAGTTAAATGCATGTGTGTTTGTTATACGTAATCATACCCTAACAGTACACTAAAAAAGAGAGAATGGATGAAAACCACTGCTGGCTAGTAACATTTAAAACTATTATCAGATCTGTCTATACAAGCCTGAAATTTCCAGTGCTATTGAAAATGGCAGGCTTCTTGGGATTGGAAATCCCATTTATTCCAGCTATTCCACTTATAGGCATATTCCCAGAAGAACTGAAAGCATCATACCACAGTGATATATGTGCACCTATGTTTATAGCAGCACAATTTGTAATCGCCAGATCTTGGAAACAACCCAAGTGTCCATCAACTGAGGAATGGATAAAAAAGTTGTGGTATCTCTATACAATGGAGTATTATTCAGCTATAAAGAAGGATCACATTGAGATATTTATCAATAAATGGGCGCAGCTTGAGACCATACTCATAAGTGAAATAAATAATCTCGCATGTGTGAATACCGAATAGTTTCCCTAATGTAAGTAATGATTCAAATATATAAAAATATGTGGTAATCATGATTCCCCATTATGTGGCCTTGAAGCCTTATAAAGTTTTCACTTATTAATTGGAAAGGCTTTATTCTGGGCTTCTTGATATGGAAGCTATAGTATATTGCTTCTTGATATTTGAAGCTATAGTATATGAAGTTTTATTCAAATATTTCAAGGAAAAAGACAGACACTATGGTAACTACTATTAAGTCAGGTTATTTGATGGTGAAGCACTAGGTTGCTGAAACAGTCATGCTTTGACCTGTATTGTTATATTGTTATATCCTGTTTTATCTCAATCTCTCCCTTATTCATTAAAAAAATTATTTAGTTATTTTCTATGGTTTTTTTTTAATTAAGGGGAAAAATTAAAAAAATAGCAGGATATATAATAGTAACTTTTTTTGATTTCTTATTAACTTGTTTTGAAGTCCTGTAATACTCCCACTATCTTGTTTTGACTGATTAGACTCTGTTCCATTCTGTATGATAGTATCAAGTTTGAGGGTATAGGCAACTACTTTGAAGGCAATAAGATTCACTGAGATGCCCATTCTGATTTGAATATTGTCACCTTTGGAAATCCTGTAATGTTTACAATGCTTAATTTTATTGGTCTTGTTCTCTACTATTTTGTTTAACTTTATAATATCTAATGAGATAGACAATTCTTTTTAAGGAAACAAGAGACATTGTTGATAACCATTGTTGATAACCTTGTACTCTGTTTTACATCATATGCTATGTCTATCCTTGGTTTTGACTGACAGCTTTGTTTTGCCATATTTGACTTTATTCTCCCCCCCCCCAAAAAAAAAGTAATAAGAACTAAGGAGTAATAAAACCCAAAATGTGTAAATTTTGTTGTAAAAAAGAGAGGGAAAAAAAGTGCTCTAAAGGGTACAACAGCAAGTGTGTTTAGGGGTGCTAAATAGCTGACCATATTAATGTTTTTGGTTGGATCATTGAACACAACTGTTTGCAGTCTCACTGTTTGAGTGTCCACTTTGTATGCTTTGATACTGTGACTTGAGCAACTATCTCTAAGATGATAATGTGTAATCTATTAACTGGTGATTTCTTACTATTTTTTTTTTCTTTTTGTAGTTCTGTATTACTTGTATCCTTACACTGCTTTGTTTTGTTTTGTTTTTTCTCTTTTTCCTTTTAAATAAAATTAAAAAAAAAAAAAGAAAGAAAATGCAGGCTTCCTCTAAACCTATATGAAAGTCACACCACTTAATCCACAGTGGGTTTCTAGTTACAGGTTTAAAGAAGAAGCCATTAAAAGTTATGAATATGATTATATTTTTCTTGACAAATTTTCATAGCGCAAAGGAGTGTAGTAGTGGGCCATTGCAAGTGAGGTACACTTGCAACCTACTTGCTCTATGTAAAATATCAGCCTGGTAAAACAAAGACATCTTGTTAAAGCAGATTATGGTATGCAATAAACGTCAGCTCTCTTCTCTCTCTCCTTCCTCAATATTGGAAAATTCTGGGAATTTTGCAATATTATTAACCTCATGCATTGCACTGAGTTACATGTAATATAAATACCTCTTCTTTTTGTACTCCTGATCTGAAATGTAGATCAGCTGTGCAGTTAATGACGCCTTCCCTTGAAGTAAAGACAAGCTTACTATTGGCTGGGACATCCTGTTTCTATTACAAGCTTGATACCAAAGCTATTAGATCACAAAATTGTTTCGCAGAGCTCATACCAACTGCCTATCCTAAATTCTACTTTCACTGGAAAGCATCAGAAGCACTAAACATTTCCATATTAGCCTTTTGTATTAGTGACTGTCTTGTCACTGAACAAAGTACCAGACACCTGAAACTTAAAGGAGAGGTTTATTTGTCTCCTGGTTTCCAGAGGCTTCAGTTCAAAATCACCAGTTCCAATGACGCGGTGAAAGGGCCTGGCAGAAGACAGCTGCTCATTCCGTGAATGAGGCCTGGAAGCAGAGAGGGCGGGCCAGGGACAGGAAAACACCCCTCCAAGTCACACTCAGTGACCCTTTTCCCTCTGACCAGGCCCCAGCTCCCCCTGGGAGACCTTCAGGGGACATTTTAGATGTAAACCATAACACTTCTCCTACACTTAAAAAATGCAAAGACATTTTATAAAGACTGCTTTTATTGTCAAAAATGTAATGATATAGTGTTTTTATTTTTATTTTTACAATTTTATATATTTATCTTGGTACCAGACATTGAACTCACAACCTCATGCTTATCAGGCAGGCACTTATGCCATTGAGCTAAATCCACAGCCCTAATGTAGTATATATATATATGTATATATATATATTTTTTTGTTTTGTTTTGTTTTGTTTTGTTTTGTTTTTTTCCTTTTCATCGGTACCAGGGATCGAACTCACGACTGCCTGCTTGCAAGGCAGGTGCTTATGCCGCTGAGCTAAATCCCCAGCCCCTAGTATATTTTTTTTAAAAAAAGGTATTTTGGGGGTTTGGATAATTCACATCATTGTAAACAAACCTATTGGGGTTTTTTTCCTTTCCTTTTTGATCTATTGTTATACTCATCAGCGCCTTTCTAGGCAGCAAGCTTCATTACTGCTTTCTACCCGCTTCTAGGTAAGATGGAGTACAATATTTCGGGCTTTCTTCTTATTTTTTAAACAAATGTTTGCAAAACTTTTAGTGTGGTACAGTAGATAGACTGTGGAACTCAAAATAAAATGAGCCTGTGTGTAAGCTTTGGTTCTGATATGTATTTGGTGCAAGATGCTGAGAAGCGTAGTTTATCTTCGAGCTTCAGTTTCTTTGCAGGTAACGTGGACATGCCTCAAAGGACCGCTCAAAGAGTTTCAGGGAGATACCAAATGCAAAAGGGCTTACCACAATATTTGGCACTTCGCAGACACCGAGTGACTGTTCGTGTTTTTTCCATTCTTGCACATCATTGCTATAAAAGTCATGGAAAAATACTTTGATGAAGATGCATCTAGGAAGGCAGAGATCTGAGTTTACAATGCTCAAGAGAAATAATCTGTCTTCTATGGAGAAGCACTATAATATTTAGAAAAAAGATGGAGAAAAATAAAGTTTTGATGGAAGATTAGCAGCCCCGTTTAGACAAAAAAAGGTGTTTATATCTTAGTGTATTATCCATCATAGCATTAGTATTACCTAACATGCTGAATGAACAAGGTCAATAATAACTATTGTGAATTTTTAAATGCAGTTTTTGATCTGTAAAGATTTTCTTTATAAGGTAACAAATCACTTGAACTCAGATTCTAATTTATCTGCTTTCATTTACAAGTACAAATACACAGGCAGGTTTTTTTTTTTTTTTTCCATCCAAGATACTTAAGCAATTTTATGGCTGGGAACTAGAAGTGATCCAACTCTCAGGTTTACTCTTCAACAGACATTTCAGTCAAGTCTGTCTTCATTTAATTTGTGTTTCATGTCTACAGTGAGCCAAGCACTGTAAAGAGAGGAAAGACAAAGGCACTGTCTCTGTGATCAAAGGGCTTTGAGTGTATCTCAGAAAGGGCCAACAATTTAAGGTACAAGTCTGGATGCGTTACTCAGGGGAAGAATAGGTCTTGTGGCTAGGAGAGGAGGAGAGAGCGAGAAATCAAAGCAGCTGAGCTGCTCACATCAGAGAAGTCAGCAGGTTCTTTTTGGTGACTAATTAGAGATCGAGCGTTGAATGCCAGAGAATCTAGAAGTACTTTTAAGTGGTCATCCCTGGCCTCATGGCATGTCCAACATATGGTCTGAGCAAATATCCTAGCACTAGGGAAAATCTGCAAGACAGGCAGCGTATTTGTATTCCTTCTATAGTTTTTGATGTGTTTATTCCAAATGTCACTTGTTTATTAATAGTAATGCAGCTCTAGAAAACATTCTATTTTATGTAGAGACAAAAGGCACCTGCTTCTCTTTGCATAAGTGGTTTGATAAACTGATAACAAAAAAAAAAAAAAAAAGGAAATCAAGACAGCTCGAGAGAGTCTCTGGTCTTTTGCCAAATTGTACATGGGCAGGTCCCTTTCTATGAATCTTGGCTGCATGACAATGTTTAGAAAACTAAATATTTAAAATAATAATTTGATTTCTGCCTATGCTGTTGTTTTTAAAGCATTAATTATGTTCAGTTATAACTTTAGAGTCACATAGCAAGATAAAGGAAAGTCCTGGACTTCAGTATAAAAGGTTGAGCATTTTATTTCACATTAGAGACATACTGTACTATAAATCCCTAACTACTCTATCTTCATAAATAGCCTTAGTTTTTCCCCCTAAATCCATTTTATTTCAAAACAACAACAAAAAAAAAATTTCAAAACACAGCAACATCAGGGAACAGCAATGGTACATACATTGCACATTGCCATCCCCAAATCAGTCACCCAGAGCATAAGACCTCTGCATTCAGTTGTTCAAAACAGTACCAGTGCAAACCTTTCTCATCAATGAATTCAGAGAAATCAGTAGTATAAGTATATTATGTATATATATATATATATATATATATATATATATATACATCAATATGTATATACACACATACATTGTTTCTTTTAGCCTCTCACATTAGAGAGATAATATAATGTTTACACATGAATTTCTGATTTATTTCACTTATGATTATGGTCTCAAATTGCATCCATTCACCTATAAAAGTCTCAGATTGGTCATTCTTTATGGCTGAGTCATACTCCACTGTATAAAAGTACATCTTTTTTATTTAGTTTTTTTTTAATCTGATAGACCCACTATATGTGAAATATTTAATTTTTCCCCTACAGTTGGGTTCCTAACTCCTGTCTGAAGCAGACTTAGTCTCCAATTTTGGCATCTCAGGCTTTTAACTCGTTCACCTGAGAAATACTGCCTTTCTTTTTGTATGTAATGCCTTCTGCTGTTCTGTAAGTTCGATAACTCAGCTTTTTTCTGTGGGCAATATACTTCCGACACAAAAATATTTCTAACTGAATGGTTAGCACAAGTGACACCAAGCCAGCAAAACACAAGGGACTCAACATATATAAGGACCAAGCCCCAGGGGAGGGATCTGTACCGTGTAAAACAACAAATGAATTAGAATGAGAAGAAGCTTGAAAGTGGTCTTAAATTACTACGTTTTAAAGAACTGTCTGTTTTCTTATAGAATATGAAATGTTGATTTTTTTCCCTCTCCTTTTGATTCTTTTGGTAAATACTTTAAAAATTATACTATAAAAGATTTTTTAATACAAAAAAGGAATCTATATCATCGCTACTCTAATACAGTGAATTTTATCATTTTGGGGTGTTTTTAGCTTTCATTTTATATTTCCATATTTTAGCAGTATGTGGGTGTGTTTGTATTCATTTTTCACTTGTTATAAATACCCATTCCAAGCTGGGCTTAGAGGTACACATCTATAAGCCCAGGGCTGTGTGAGGCTGAGACAGAAGGATCACAAGTTTGAGCCCAGCGTGGGCAATCTAGTAAGACTGTGTCTCAAAAAGTAAGTAAAGGTGTAACTGTGAGGTGTACCTCAGTGAACTCTGAGCCCTAGGTTCAGTCCCCAGTACTGAAAACAAATGCACACATACATGTGCATGTATACACACACACACACACACACACACACACACACACACACACCTATTCTTTTCCCTACAGTCTTCATGATCATCCTATTCACGGGCTGCCTAATATATACTCTGTGTCCCGTGTTTCATGCATCCTCCCTACCTCTCTGTGAAGTCTTCTCAAAGTGTGCCTGGGCGTCACCGAGGGAAAGATGTGCCTCACTTGCTTGGGTTCCTGCTCAGTCAGCCGTCATAGAGTTAATGTTATTCTTCTCCATTGCTGGATGTCAGTGTTGTTGGATACCAGGCAAGTTGAGTGTGTTAGTCAGCTTTCCATCACTGCAACAAAATACCTAAAATAATCATCTTACAAAGAGAGGAGGTATATTTAGCTCACAGTTCTGGAGGCTTCCGCCCATGACTATGGGCGCTGTTGAGTTGGACCTGTGGCGGTACGGAGCACGGTGCGAGAATGTGTTGAAGGAAGCCGTTCACCTCATGGTCATGAATGCAAGGGAGAGGAAGGGCTAGGGTCCCACAGTTACCTTTGAGGTTGTGCTGCATGCACCCCAAAGACCTCCCACGCAGCTTGGATCTTAATATCCGCATCCCCATCCCAGAAGCACCAAAGCAGAGAACCAAGCCTTCAACACCGTGGTTTTTGAGGGGTGCTCCAGATCCAGACTCTAGCTCTGGGTGTACCCATATTGCTGCTGCCTCTGCACTATGTCCTTGGATGCTACTACCTTCCTATATAAGACTTCTGCTTTCGTTTATTCTCCAAAATCACCGGCCTGGATTTTACCAGCTCTCCTCCAGCCCTCAGGGTACTTGATTGTGGGGCATCTGATTGCTCATACACCAAGAGCAGACTTTGTTCAAATGGTCTACCCTTCCGAATGGTAGACAGGAACTATTGACAAAGGGAGAAAAATCTCAGCTCTGCTTTGTTGTTTTGATTGACAACTTGACAAAAATTCTTGAACTCAAAAAAATTTTTTTTATTTTATAAGAAAGATGGCTCATTGTATTAAACTTGGAAAAATACATGACTTTCATATACTTGAAAATGGAAAAAAACTTTACATTAGCTTTCTCCCTCTGTTTCTCTCTTTTTTCTTACACAAAAGGCCCATTTCAACATACACCCAAAGGACTCACTAACCTCTAGCATAAGTCATTATGTACACAGTTCAAATAATGGCAAAAGCCAGGGGTTGGGTTTAGAATATAGTGACACACACAGGGGATGGCAAGTTCTGGTTATTTAAGATGCTTAAATCTGTTGGTGGATTTGAAACTGGGACATCTGTCATCAAAGAAGAAAATCAAACTGGACCAAGATATTAGGGGTGGCAGATGGATTTTCCAAGAAGCTGGCAATCACTGCAGATCTAGACAGGTGGGAAGTCAAGGTTGGGCAAAGCTGATAACTATTCACACATTTGGAACAAAAGACTTCATTTTCACAGAAATTTTGGTAGTTGATTAGTTGGCTTTTGTCTAGTCTGGTCTGGTCTGGTCTGGTCTGGTCTTGTTTCAGTTTGGCTTAGTTTTGTTCCAAAGAGCTTTCCTGTATGACTGTGGCACATTCTACTGAGGAAACACAATAGCTATGTGATCAGTCACCTTCAATTAGGAGAACTGGGTTCAAATTCTGTTCCAACACTTATAAGTTTGTGACTTTGTGTAAATATTTTATGTTTCAGGGGATCCATTTATTCATTACAAAATAAAATGGTCATATTAGATTAACAGCCAACTCTTTTGGGTAGAATTACTTAATTGTTTTGATCTGGTTAAAGGTAAGATTATTTTCCCACAAAGACTCACCTAACTCTTCCCCACTCTGCAATCTGGCACACATTTTATTGACCTAAAAATTGATTTTCTTCACATAGGAAAAAAGAAAACCTACAAAATTCTTTCCCTTATTCTTGTTGAGTGTCACATACGAAGCAATTTGAAATGACTCCAAGATGCAAATGCAAAGGGAAGAAAATTCTTTCTGCAAAGCAAATTCTAAAGTCAAGACAGCCATTTCCAATTTGAGGAGAAGAAATTACAGTATAGTCTTACATGGTAATTTACCATTTGTGATCATCTCTTAATTTTGGCTTTTAATTTTGATAGCAACAAGTGATAGCAGACCCAGATTAATAAAAGTATGCTCTAGCAAGGGAGTGGGATCTACTCGCCCTGGATTCCTCTCGGAGTCTAAACTGAGACAGTTTCATCAGGTCTTCTGTCTTTACCTCAATGCATTTGTCATCTTTGGTGTCTCTATCATTAACACTGTCCATACCCATGAGGAAATGGCTCACACACACCGTCTGAGGCATTTTGCAGTGTTTGCAGGTATCTGCAGATTTCTGTTTCATGAGAAATTGATACATTTCATCACTCTTGAATGGAGCCAAGGAGAACTCCTCCAGCGTGGGTAGGGTTTTTCGTATTTGTCTTTCCCCAATCCAATCTCCTCTCCCACAGTGGCATCTTTGCCAAAAGTGCTCATAGCTATTAGAGTCTGTGCCTAGATTTCCCAATTTCCCAAGAGTGCACGGCAAAGGCCCAAATGAATGAGACAGTCGGTGTGATCTTTACGGCTTCAGGAGGATCAAAACCCTCTGCAGAGTTCCTAACTCTGGTGGCTGAGACAGACAATGTTTCTGTGTGGCCCGTATTTATTTAGCACTCAAGGAAAGGGTTAGAGTGGAAAACGCAGGAAAGCTGAGCAGGACCTTGGGAGGGGTTCAAGGGCCCCTCCAAGCAGCAGACGATGCTAACTAAGGAGAACTACCCTAGGAGAAAGTCCTGGGGCCTATCTTGCCCCTGAGGGGTCTCCTTGTTCTCAAGTCAGCTATGCCCAGGCCATGCCACGGCTTCAGCGGCCCCAACACATAGTTTTTGTTTTGTTTTATTTTTTGGTTCTTTTTTTTGGTCAATTTCCAAAATGGCAACTTCAGGATCTATGCTAGAAAGAAAGAAAGAAAGAAAGAAAGAAAGAAAGAAAGAGCCTTACCTTATTCATTTGATACAATAAATCAAACCACAAAATGCTATTTCCCTGTAGAATTATTTGAGGAGAGAGGGAGTTCTTATGACTAACTTTATATCCCGCTTTTATTTCTTGACAAAAATCTCCGCAAATGCCAGTGAGTCAAAGTCTGGGGCCAGAAGAAATTGATGACTTGTCCAGCTATAGGCAAACTCCTCTCCACACTATTGGTAGGCACTTTAATACCTTGTGTAGGACGATGTGGAAAGCCATGACTCACAGTGATGTGTTGGGCTTCTTTCTTCGTCAAAGCAGAAACAGCCACATGCATTGCCAAACACCGTGTCTGCACTAAAGTCTCAAAGCTTAAAGAAGTCGGCTTTTCCCCAGTACCGATATAAAGGAAAAAGACAAAAAAAAAAAAAAAAAAAAAAAGAAGAAGTCGGCTTTTTAACCCTTTCAAATCATTCAGGGCCATTGGATTTACAAAAGAGATTCACAAAGTAAAGTTCCATTTAAGAAACCTCGCCCCTATTTTTTGGTAATGCAGTTATAGTATCTTCAGGATCAATGTGAAATTATAAATTAAGAGTAAACAGAATATTGGAGAGGATGAGATAGACAGGAGTCAAAATGATTATATGCCACTCAGATATGAAAACATATGTAACATCAGGATATAATAGCTATGTTAAGTATAAGTAATTGGACTTGTTGCTCTACATATATTATCCCATTTAACCTTCATAGCAACCTCTGAGGTAGGGAGAATTAGTGCCTTCATTTTATAGAGGAGATAGTTGAGGCTCAGAAAGGTGAAGTAATTTGCCCAGTTACACAGAGCTGATAGCTGAAATTTGAACTTGTGTCCTCGACCCCAAAGCTCCTGCTCCTGCTTACTGCATGAACGTGAAGGAATCAGAGATGTAGGGGAGCAGAGAAAGCAGATTCCAAGCCAAAGGGTTAAAATGGGATCTCGGTGGTGGGATGGGATGAATTTAAAGAAAGATGAGCAAAAGTTTCTTTGGGCAAGCTACGTGTTTCACACGATTCTGGCTCCCTGGGCTCTAAATCTGTAATTCCAAAGAATCTTGTCATCTGTGACTTATGCTCCGTGATGATGTTTATCAGGAATGGAATCTCAATTCATAATCCTTGTCCTCAAATTTTTGCATTATGGGCTGATGAATCATTTTCACATTAAACAGGCTCTTCGAGGTTTAACCAGTGTGAGATAATTTTTCTGAGATCTGAGCACACCACTTCCTTTTCTGAAGTCCTTGTTTTATTCACCTCAATAATCTGCCAGCCCAGCACAGTGCGTGGCAGTTAGTGGGTGCCCAGGAGTATTGGTTGAACGATAAAATAGCTATCGAGGTTCTGAGACACCAAGTTGAGTGTAAACATCTAGCAGACTGGGAACATCCAGTGAGTCGTTAAAAATAAATGGCAGGGGAAAATATTTAGATGAATCCGATCAGTTATCCCTCTACCCCTGTCCCTGTCCCTACCCCGTCCCTGTGTCCAATGCTGTTGTGTCCAGCGCCGGAGCTGCACAGCCTCTGCTAATGACCCACATGTGTCTCGCCTCTTGTCTTTTTGCAACTGTCACAGACCATCATTTTCTTATCTTTAGAAAGAATTTTTTTCCTGCTGTACTAAATGTTATTTATTTGATTTCTGACTACTTTGATAGTATGCGGCAGTCACGCTGTGCTTTTTTCTATTAATTCTTTCCAAAATGAAAGACAGAAAGAAGAGCAAACAATTCCTTCCCCTCTCCAAGTCCCCAATAATAATATCAGGTTATCCTAGCGACAGAGAAGCAAAACACACTGTACTGTGCTGTATTCTACCACTTCCTGGATTGTGCCTCAGTAATCCGGCTTTTGTCATGTTCAAACAGGTGTGATGGCTGGAAAGGTGATTTTGTAGGTTTATTTTTTTCTTCTGGGGAACACCTGTTCTTCTTGCAAATGAAAAGCTATTGCTCTCAGTAAAGAGTGTGAACACCCTGAAAGGGGTTCCTGCTGATTTCCTGCTTTGTTCCTGAAACAGCCTCTCCTATGAAGCTTTCTTACCCCTGCTTTAGGTGAAGGGTATAAGTATCGCTGGAAAAAATTTTAGTTCTCAGTGTATTAATGGTCCTGTTTTCTGACTAGTGAGGAGTAAACTCTTGCTGTAAGTGAAAAGGAAAAGAAAAAAGAAAAAGACAGTCTGAATATCACTCTGAAAGAATGGCATTTGTCTTGGGAATAAGTGCCAATAATTTCCTTCTCTGTACAAATTATCTCTATAAAAATGTAAAACCAATCTTGGCTGACAAAGAACGCAGAGTTGCAGAGTTATTTAAGTGTTAAACTACATGAAAGTGCTCTGATGAGCTCAAATGGAGGAGCTGAAAAAGCCAGGAATCCATGATCGAATTCCCATTTGGGAGCAGATTTTATATTAAAACATGACACATATTATCTAAGGAATTTTACTGCAATGCCGCTGGGAATGCTTTCTTTGAAATCTACTGCTATGGGCTGGGCCACAATCTGAGCTTGAGAATTCAAGGGATTCCTTATTCCAATTTATATTCTGATGAAATTGTTAGATAAAATTGCTTATACCCTAGATTTAATTATGTATTAAAATGGCATTAAAATATTTCGATTTTAAAATCCTATTCACCAGTCTTAAGTAATCAGAGTTGGTGTACTCAGTCTATTTTATAATAATGTTGTATGAGATAGGGCATTAATACCTATATATTTCTTTTATATCTAAAATCAAAGCATTTTACATAATATACATACATGTGTAAACATAATAACATATATTTTCTTCCTTCTTATTCCTGAATTATTCTAAAAGACAATTTTAAAGGACAGAATGAGACATTAAAATATAGCATGCTGTCTGGATTTAACCCAAGTGCTAATATATACTCACTGACAATCTCCTAAGAACTGGTTTTGTTTGTTTGTTTGTTTTTGCCTGTAAAACACAGGGTTGTTTTGAAGATTAAGTGAGATAACTTATGTGAAGCACTTGGCACAGAGCCTGACAAGCTGTGATATTAATCCTTATAAAGAAAAAAGTCAGGGTCTGTGAAAAAGGAAAACACAAACATTCTAACCATATGGATAAACATGTGGTTTTAACTGTTCAAACAAAATAGTTGAATTGATTTTAGTTTCCTAACACCCATAATGGTAAGTAAAACACAATCTCTTATATAAGTCTTAGGTTCAGAAGGAAAGAAGAAAAACAGAAGTAAAATTTTTACTGGCACTGGATTTCAAAAGGAATTCAGAGCACCACTGGATGGCTTTTTTTTTTTTTTTTTTTTTTTACACAGGGTCTTACTATTTAGCCCAGTTCTTCCTTCTCACTATGTATGTAGCCCAGGTTGCCATCAAACTTGTGGTAGTCCTCCTGCCTCAGCCTCCCAAGTGCTGGGATATTAGGTGTGTGTCACCATGCCCAGCTGGATGATGTATTAAATAATGTTTTAAATTACATTTTACAGCAAATATTACAGGGGATATGGCTGATGTAGCAATCTTTGATAAAAATCCAAACTATGCAATTAAAGTGTAGGGCTAAAGGTAAGGCTCAGTGAGCCAGCCCCTGACTGGCAATTGTGAGGTCCTGAGCTCCCAGTACCAAAAAAGAAAGAAAGAAAGAAAAAGAAATGCTTAGCACAATTAAAAACTATATAATGGGTGCAAGTCATACAGGGCCTGGAAAGAGTAACAAAGAAGCCAATTCAGCCTTCCTATGGGCCAACTGGCATGCAGGCTGAGACAAGAACACTGTTCCCCTACCATAAGCCACCAGCTGATTCAGAGCCCAGGCTGAGTAGATGGCAACTGAGGTATAAAAACAACTCAATGCTTGTACTGTGTTATTGACTTTGCAGGCCTCAGGCTGGTAGTCTGAACATCTATTAAGAGGATAACAGTTTGCAATAACCAAATATGGAGGACTTCCTTCCGTGTTGTTTTTGAAATCCAATATTGTTCTCAATGTTTTGTTTTTTTCTGTTTCATTGTTCTGTTTTATTCAATGTTCTGTTTTGTTTGATTTTATTATGTCTGATGGTATGAGCAGCATTTTGAAGATAAAAAGAGGCATTATGGTAACCATTGTTGATTTCCTATTATTCTGTTTAAAAGTCCTCTATCACTTTTACTGTTTTGTTTTGGTTGCTTTTACTCCATTTTATTTTGTTTGGTTTTAGTCTCTTTAAAAAAAATTATATAATAGTCTAAATAAATATGGCCTCAATATATGGATTTATGCAATTTAAAAAGAAGTTATTGGGCTGGGCCAAAGGCACACACCTGTAATCTCAGCCCTCAGGAGGCTGAGGCAAGAGGAATGTTGCAAGTTCAAAACCAGCTTGGGCTACAAAATGAGCTCAAGGACAGCCTGAACTGCATGGTGAGACCCTGTCTCAAAAGAAAAAAAGATATCAAACATTTGCATTGTGCAAGTTACTGTCTTAGGCACTGTAAAGGAAAACATAGATGAATTAGACTTAATCCTTTTTTTCTGTTTTTTTTTTTCTTTTGTGACAAGGTTTTACAATGTAGTCTAGGTTGTCCTTAAACTCACTGTAGGCTCAAACTACAGAGATCGTCCTATCTCAGCTTCCTGAGTAGTGTGATTACAGGCGTGCACCCCCACACCCAGTTTAGACTCACTTCTTGCCTTCAACAACTCACTGACCGGTGATTGTGGAACTGTAAATAAGAAAATAACAAGTCACTAGTGTGATTCCCAAAGCAGAGAGACAAAATGTTCAAAGAGAGACCAGGTCTGGTCTCAAGCGCACCAGACTCCGCCCTGTGCTAAGCCTGGGCTTCCCGATACTTTTCAGGAACAACCCCTCCCGTCCCTTCAGCTCTCAGATTTTGTTTAATCTCTTTGTCAGAGATCTTTCCCAATTCCACATCGCAGAGGAGACTGCCGTCCATCATGCTCTGTCCCCCACTTTGTTTAACATGGATTAATTACAGTTTACAACTAGCTACTCTATGTCGGTGTTGATTGACTTGACTTCCTCTGTTTCCATACGTAGAACAGAAGCTCCAAGCAGGCAGGACTATGTCTGCCTGTAATGTGTGCCATTGTACCCTTGATGCCTAGAACACAGCCTGATACAGGGCAGACATTCAGTGTAACATTTGCTGAATGAACAATGCCCAAATGAAAGATCCCATTGGGTTGAGAGGATCAGGACAGCTTTTACAAGAGAAAGAAATCCTTAAAAACTGGACAGTGCATTGGTAGTGGTAAGGAAAAGAGAGACCAACCCAAATGAAAGGAAAAGAATAAGCAAATGTTTGGAGCAAAGCATTTTCCAAGAGCAGTGAACACTGTATCTTGAAGATGAGACTCCCACGTTACCCTCGCGGCCCCTCGCAGTCTGACATTTCCAGATCGTTGTCATTGGCCTGTGTCTTATAATTACTATCCGAGTGTGGGGTGATTGCTTCCTTTTTCCCTGTTCTTTAATTGGTGGTGTGTCTATAATCACCAGTTGCATTTTAGAAACAGGAAATGGCGATTGCCCTTGAACAGACCATAGAATATATGCAGGAGAGCCCAGGAAGCCAGCCGGGAAGGTTCTACCATAAAGGCTTGATTGCCGGTCACTCGTGTGACCCAGGGCCGGGGCAGGGCATTGATGCTGTGGCGGCTCTACTTAGCTTATAAGCGATGAAAAGGCCTTTCTACTGAAACTGTAACAACATATTCTTTCCCCAAAATATTCAGTGAAAAGGTTCTATTTCCTTGGTCATTTATACATTTCAATTCAACATCAAGACAAAAGCTGTCTACGGCCCATAAAAGATAAAATTCTTGTCACTAGACTCCAGTTGATGGAGGCCAGGCTTCTTCTCCAGCAATTATGACAAAGCCTGCTATGTGGATAACTGAGGTGCTGTCAGTGCTTACGGGATGATAAATTCCTCAGGTAGTTGTTGAATGAATGACTGATGGCATTTTACTCTTTACAAGCATGAGCGGGTAATGGAAAGGAAGACAGATGACACCACATGGTGTTATCTGGAACAAAAGCCTGGGAGGAGGGCAGGTTTTCCTGACTGGAAGCAGGGAAGAGGGAGAGGCTGGAGTAGAGGAGAGGAAAGTCTGCTCAAGGCTGCAGGATGTTTCAGGCCTATGAAGCTTTAGGTGGAAAGTGATGAAATGGGCAGAGAACACCGGAGAGAAGAAACGCACCGAGTGGGGCAGGGACAGGAGATGGTCCGAATCGGCCGTGACTCTGCTGAGAGCTGTCGTGAGCCAGCAAAGTCACCCACAGTGTAGGCAAGGTCCGCCTCACACTCATCAGCGCTGTTCCTATGACACTACTCACAGAGGTTTCTTTATTCCCCAGCACTCGAGACCAAACCCTAGCCCTTCACACTGAGCTACGCCCAGCCCTTTTTATTTTTATTTATGTTTTTAAAATTTTGAACCAGGATCTTCCTAGGTCACTAAGAATTTGAGATCCTCCTGCCTCAGTCTCCCAGAGCTGCTGTGTTCTTCCTGTCTCCTCTTTCACCAGCATCCGACTCTGCTGAACTCTGGGTTTTTTTTGAATTGTGGTAAAGTGTACATAATACAACATTTACCACCTCAACCACCTGAAACTGTAGCTGCAGCGGTGTTAAGAGCGTTCACATTGCTGAACCGTCCTCACCACCACATCCCATCGGCTCTTTTTTTTCTTTTTGTACAGGAATTGAACTCAGCACCTTGCCCTTGCTAGGCAGGCCTGGGCTGCTGAGCTATATCCCCGGCCCCTTGGCTTTGGGTTTGTGTTCTAAACCCGAAACTCTGCACCCATTAAACAATAACTGCCTCCCCCGTCCCCAGGCAACCACAATTCTGCTTTCTGTTTCTTAGACTGTGTACTCTTCCTACTTTTTATGTAAGTGATTCATACAGAATGTGTCCTTCTGGGACTGCTGTGTTTCGCTTTGCATAATGGACTCACCCATGTTGTGCCATGCTTTAGAATACCCTTCCTTTTTAGGGCAGAAGGGCATGCTATTGTTTTTATATGCCATGTTTGTTAAGGCTGAGCCTCTGCTTTCTGAGACTTTTGCTTGCTTGGCCTTCCACAGCACTACAGTTTCATTCTACGGCTCTGACATCTACCTCTCTGCTTCCTCTGAGCACCCCCCACCCCCTCGGTATTTCCTAATGTTATTGTTCCCCAGTACTGGATCCCAGGCCCCCGCTCCTCCCATTCACTGCTCTTTCCTGATACAACTTCATCCAAGTCCAAGGCTTGCCTTCCTGTTTGCTGGCCAGCATGTCCACGTGGGCAGCCCCAGGGGAGGCTCCAGGGGGAGCCGTGGGGAGGAGGGCGACTTCTGCCTGGCCAGTCAGATCCGTGGAATCGGCACCGACGGACAAAGGTGGCAGATGTCTCAGCCAGATGGCTCTCACATCTGGACCAGGAGCTGCGGTATGATGTGAAAGGCAGGAGGCCAAAATAACACTTGAGGAAGCAGACTCATCCTGTGATTTCACAGAACGGAACGGAGCAAGAGTAAACTTCTGGGCAGCTGGCAGCCGCCTCAAGGTGACTGCCCTCCAGGCTGTCTCTGATGAGAGCAGTGGACTTCAGAGAAAATGGATCTAAGGAAAAATGGACCCAGTTCCCTTTGGTGCAGCGTGCAGCTTTCCTTCTGACTGGTTTGAGGGCAGGTGGCATTCACTCTGAACATTAAGCAGGAAGACCCAGCTGATGATTGAGATGTCTCTCTACCAATTTCTCCTCTGGCTTTACTTCACCCTCTAAGGTGGAAATCAGAGCAAACTTCAGAGGAGGGACAAGACAGTCCGACAGCGGGGCCCTCAATCCTACGGGCCTCACCCCACTGTTTTTCTTTAGTATCCGTATCTTCTTAATTAACAGTTACACTGTTCCCCCCAACCTTCAAAACCAACCCCGTCATATCCCTTCAAAATTATTATCAGCTGGGGCTGGGGATTTAGCTCAGTGGCATAAGCTCCTGTCTTGCAAGCGTGCGGTTGTGAGTTAGATCCCGATTTAAAAAAAAAAATTATTATCAGCAGACTTCCTCAGTCAAAACCAAAACAAAACAAAACAAAACAAAAGGAACAAGAAAGGAACATGTATTTTCTTCTGGATTGTCTTAAAAATTCAAATGATCGATGTTACAAGAAAAACCAATCAACAAACCTTGACAACTGGTCATGCTTGATGTAGGATATTGGACCAGCCAGTGGGTAAGACAGCCTCCTTGTCTTAGAAATGTACTGTAACACATCCTGTCCTCTTCTGGTGACGTTATTCCGTGTTTGCTTTGGGACACTACTGGAGATATCTGGTGCCACATTAGCCAAGGTAGCTTGTCAGCCAGGCACATAGGTGGACCCAACGCCCAAGATGGACCAATCAAATGGTTGTCCCCAGGAATCTGAATCTTGCTCAGAGGAACAAAAAGAATGAAAAACATCATTTTCTTCCTGCTGTCTGGGTCCCCAAGGTCACCCTCATTCTTAACTGTTCCCCCCCCCCCCATTATAGAGCTGGGCTTTACATTCTCCAAGTTACTAGCATATTGAATGGGAAGTTTCTTCACTCCTGGTCACAATTTTTTTTCCTTGAACGCTTATGGATACCAGGCTCTGTTTTCCAGTCTTTGTGTGGATGATGACATCACTTGTCTTTGTAACAACCCTTCAATTATTTCCAGTTAATAGATGAAGATGAACCTCAGAAAAAGCAATAAACTTGTTGAAGTATATGCAGTTAGAAAGACAGGGAATTATGATCCAAATTTGTCTAATATGACTCCTGGTCTCTAATATCTAATCTCCAGGAATAATTCTTTAGGGAAACTAATGAAGTGGACATTTTTGTTTTAAAGTGGTGGGGATGAGACACTGATGGACACAAGTGAGAAACTGAGAGAAAAGAGGACTGCTCTCTCTTTGTGGTAAGGGCGTTCTCTGACATTTGAGGAAAGTAGATTTGGAGTCTTGAGGTTCAAAGAATGCTACCGACATTAGGAAAATGAGTCTTTACAGTAGCTGAAGGCTGGAATCTTGGGAGAGAGAAGCCAAAATAGCTACTAGAATATTTTTTATTGTCAGTAACCAAAACAAATCTCAAAATGGGCATAAATATAACAAGGAAGCTACAAGGTAAGAACCAAGGTTAAAAAATCAGGCTGGGGGTTTAGCTCAGAGGCGTAAGCGCCTGCCTTGCAAGCAGGCGGTCATGAGTTCGATCCCCGGTACCGATAAAAAGTTAAAAGTTAAAAATAAGGTGTGACCCAGGACCATCCTTAAGCCACGCAGTCTGACTAGAGAGAGCCACAGTGATGAAAGAATAACGAGGAGCCTCTTCTGCATCCCTTCAGGGGGTTCCAGCTTATGTCCAGTTCACGCGCTTTTTTGAATGATGGGTGTTTCCTAGAGAGGCGACAGCAGCCTGACAGTCACAGGGAGAAACCACTGACTCACTGAGGAATCAGGTGGAATCTGCCTTCTTGATAATGTTGTTGAATTACTAGACCAAGCTTGAAGTCAGCTTCTGGTTGAGTAAACAACCAATATTCTTATGGTTTGGGGGCCGTTATTTGTTAGGTTTTCTGTAACTGAGAAGCAAACTCATCCTCTACCCAGTAAAAACCAAGTCAGTAGTAACCAGGATTGTAGCAGCAGGGTGAGGGCCGAAGCATGAGAGGTGGCCGTGATCAGGGGACGCTGGGAGGGCGGCGTGCAGTGAGGGTGAGCTAGGAGTGTGGTTCAGTGGGAGGCCGCCTGCCCAGCATGCGTGAGGCCTTGGGGTTCATGCCCAGCACCAGCAAAATAATAATAATAATGTGTGAGAATCAGGCTGGGAATAGCAAGCTGGGAAGTTGTTGGGGCTGATGGTGTGATGGCTGAGTTATGTCCACAGTTAGCAGTTAGTAGCTACCTGTTTCCCAGTTCCTTCTTCCTCTCTTCACTCACACAGCGTGTTTGAGCCTGATCTTGTTCCCCTTGCTCGCAGTATTACCTATTTCCTGATTGACTTCTTTAGTGTCTCCATCCTCGGACTCACCTTGACACGACAGCCAGACCAATCACCGATCATGTCACTTTCCAGGCTTTGAATCCCCCAAAAGTTCCCCGTTTTTAAAAAGCATCTTCCTTGGTCCTAGATGTAAAGCTGGCCACCTTCTCGACACTTGTGGCTCTCTCTAGTCAGACTGCATGGCTTAAGGATGGTCCCGGGTCACACCTTTTTGTTGATTTACAGGAAAGAGGAGTGGCGGTTGAGTAGGGAGCTCAGAGCCTTTGCCGCAGACTCTGAGTACAGAGTTCTCGGAACTCCAAGCTCAGTGCATACATCCCCTGCTTCCTCTCCTACTCCACTGGGAAATTCTTGTCTGGATTTATCTGAGTCCTTAAGGAAGCAAAACAAACTTAGATGCATGATAGACAAACACTTGGACGAGGGTGTAGTTCAGTAATAGAATGCCTGCCTAAAATGCATGGGGCTTTGGGTTCAATCCCCAGCACAGCAAACAAAACCAAGCAGAACAAAACAAAGCGGGACAAAACAAAAGAACAATAGACCAGACAGGGCCTTTGCCTGGATGTGCTCAGGCCAAGGCTGGACGATCACAAAGGACATTCGTGAGGCCACTTGAGCCTCTGTTGCTAGCGTTGCCTTTTATGTAAAGATTTGGGGATCCGAGTCTTGTTTTCTCTCTCTGGAGTCTGTTACATTTGGGATTTTACGGGATGGATAATACAAACACCAAGAATCAGGCGAGAACAGTTTGAGGAGGAGCAGAGAGGAGAATAGAGGATGCGGTGTCTCTGCCGATGACAGAGCCTTTGTGAGCCTCTCTCATTAGCATCTCTTTTTCTGTGGCTCATTTCACATTAAAATTTCCCTCAGAGTTTTGGCATCGATAGACCTTGGCAATGTTTCTTTGAAAAAATAATTATCGTGTATATTTTTTTTCTCTTGTTAAAGCCAAGCAGATTTTCTTAAATGGTTAGAGCTCTGGAGTATTCATTAGTAAATTCCACTGGGCGTTCCAAAAGTGAGTATCATTAGAGTCCTGTAACGTAGCTAATTTCACTCGCTGACCTCTCTTTGCAGCATTGTTCTTTATTCCAATAGTTCTAATTACCATAAATATAAAAGTGATATACATTTCCTTATTTTCAAAGATTTTTTTTTTCTTTTTTGCTTTGCTCCATTCCCAGTGCTATGCTGCTTTGTCCTTAGGAACATATCCACTAGCCTCCAAACTCGGGTTTATTTTTGATTTTTTAAGAAAGTCTGTGACTCACAGGGACCAGCTCTGTCTGACCTGTTGGGCTGCTCCCACTGTCTTCCCTAAAATAGGTTGTTGGTACATCATCCCAGTTCATGTTTGTGCCTGAGCTTTCCGTGTGTGCCAGACAAAATTTATAAGAAAATTTGAGCTCAGCTGAGAACGCTAAGAAACAAAAGCTTTTAATTAAAGGGTGACCTCATCTCTCATTCTGCCCATCTTTCAGGCCTCCTGCATGTACACAAACATACACAGATCTGTGCCCTCCGTGCACTCAATACATATAAAAATAAAAGAAAAAAAATCTCAGGCCCCCTTGGTTCTGCTTATTATCCTCGGTAAGGGCCATTCTGTGCTCTCTTATCCTTCAAATCCATGTGGATTTTCTAGACCTCACTTTCTACCTTCTAGTGATATTTAAATCCTTCTATTCTTGTATTTCCACAAAACTTTGGAAATAGCTTTCCTGTAAAGCTTGTAAAGCTGTTTCTGCTGTCCAGCCCTTCCTATTGCTTGCTTAAATCAGGCTTTACCTCAAGGAGTTCCAAGAGGCAAGGCATTGCCTTTCCGGTCCCTGTTAGCCCTGATGCTGCTTAGAAACTCCAGCTGCAGCACACCCAGCCCTCAGATGGAGCCTTTGGGTGCCACATGAGCCCCCAACCCCAGGCTGTTATGCTGAGGTCATTATAATAAGGAAACCTGGCTCCCGATCCCCCCACTTCTCCGCTATCTTTTCTCGCTAGACTATAAACTTGTTAAATACAGGAACTAGACTTTGCAACCTGGAGATGACATAAATCACAGCGTTTCAAGCAGCGATCATGAGAGTTGTGTTAAAGTCCCCAATTTAATTTTCTTTGAGACACGGTACACAGGATTTTAAAAATAGAAGTTCCAACGACTGTTCTGCAGGTGAAGATTTCTTCAAAAACAAGCAGTTCATGGAAAAGGGAAAACAAATGTCTCTGGAGCATCAGAAATTATGTTTAACCACTCACAATAAGAGAAGTATGACTTGAATTCATGCTGAGACACCAGTTTTCACCAGCCAGACAGGCCCAGAGCAAAACCTTTGTTACGACACTGTGCCGTGGGAAACATATAATAACAGATACCCTTCTGCACATCTACATGCTCTTTCTAGAAATTTATTCTATAGATACACAGGCACACATGAAGATCAACTTATATGCAGTGTTAGTCCTTCTCTGCTATTGGTAATAGAGTGAAATTAGAGTGAAACAGTTTCATTAATAATGGATGAGCAAATAACTGATGGCATACCTACACTTTGGAATACTATGCAGCCGAAAAATGTTCTGTAAGTTTTTCATGTACCAAAACAGAACAATTTCCAAGCTATAATAGTGGGAGGAGAGCAGGATGCAGGAAATATGGCACTGCCAGGACATGTGTAGGAGGGAGGCTCTATTGTGCCTTTTCTTTTGTGAGCCATATGAAAGAAAATAAAATATGAAAAGAACATTTGTTGCTGTAGAATACTATGTCTTTTCTACAACAGTAAGCAAAGGGTGTGGTGTCTGCTAGGTGTTGTCAGGGGCTGCAAGGAGAATAATTACATACAGGACACAGAATTTGTATCATTTTATGATGGTCACCCGGAGTTAAATACAAGAAAGTGCAGGGAATCTGTCCACAACACCAAACACCTGGAAAGTCCAGCCAAGGGCCTGGATCCCACAGCAGTGTCCTGCATGACTCCAGTGAACACCTACAGCCCACGACAAGGCCTCCCCTGAGTCCAACTGGAGGCCTAGGGCCCACAATGGTGACTCACACAAGTCTATTTTATGAATCTGTGTTGGAAAGACCCAAGATCAGTGGTGGAAGCTAGAAAGTCTGTGCCAGTGGGGATCTGTGCCAGAAGGTTGAGGGTTCTATACTCAAGCCAAGAAGCAATGCTCAAAACAAGGACCAGGGCTCCCCTTAAAAGTACTGCAGCCATCCTCAGTGACGACGAGATCCCGAGCTCCTCCAGTGATAATAACCAAGTCCACGTCAGGGAAGCTAGCATGACAAGCTCCTCCAGGAGAACCAACGGCTCCAAACAACAACACTTAGGAGAACCCACAATGCCCCTCTCTCTGTTTCCATGTCTCCTTTTATGCTGGCAACTTTCCTCGGGTGGAACAGCTACACTCAGCACCATGCTGATTTAATCCAGCTGGTGTTAAGTTGACCACCAGTTTTTAATCCATAACATTAGGTGTTCAGATTCCCTGTGAAATAGAGCCGGAGGTTATATTGCTTGAGAGAGTACAATCTTGGGGAAATAAGACTGAAATAAAAAATGAAGAAGGAAGAGGAACCCTTACAAGGAGGCATGTTGTTTTGCTGGCCACATCTTCACAAGGAAATGCAGCTGATTATCTGGAAACCAGCATGTCTTGGAACAGTCCAGGGACGGGATGAAGGACAATTTATCTGTTGAGTCCTCCCTTCTTGTTTCCCACTGATTAAAGTCTACTGCTTGATTCTTTAGCGAGTTCTATCTAGTCCAGGCAGATTCTGGCAAAGGCAGAGCTTCCAGGGGTCCATTCCAAGTGACCCATAAGGGCTGGACGTATAGTGCAGTGCAAAGGCAAATGTATAGCCTGCAAGAGGCCCTGGGTTTGATCCCCAGCACTAGGGGAAAAAAACGCAGCCAAAATACATGTGCTGTGGTTCTTCCTCACCAGGCGACACACCCAGGTGCTCATCTTTCTGTACAGCAATGGTGGTGGAGGCTTGGCACACAGCTGACTTGGTCATGATGACCAAATACCCAGTGGGCAACATACACGGGTTCAATACAATGTGTTCAGATGCTCAGATTTTTAATATGTTTTTGTTGTTTTAATTGACTTTTTTATGACAATTTTAAGTTCACAACAAAATTAAGCAGAAGGCACCTTCCCCATATGCAGCCTATCTCACCATTAACGCTCTGCACCAGAGTGGTCCATTTATTACAGTCAATGAACCTGTGCCATTAGGGTGTAGACTCAGAGGAGATTTTGTTTGCCTTTGTTTTGTTGGTTGGTTGATTGGTTGGTTAAAGTAGCAAGATGTTTCCTATAAAATTGTAAATCTGAACTGGCAATAAATTAACCTAGTTGAATCCCCCCAAATAAAACACGATCTTATTGTAGTACTTGATCATTTCATGCTACCCAAGGTTGCACAAGATTGTGTTTGTTCTTGTTTAACTTGTGCTTTCAATATATCAGTTTAAAATCTGTATAACTGAGTCAAAGACACTATTCTGAATGTTGCACAGCCCTATCCATAATTTCCTTTCTGAGCTTGTTACAAAAATGATTTATTGATTTTTTTATTAAAAAAACAATTTTAAAGAGGAACACAAGATTAAGAATCAGTAATGCACAACAAGATAGTCCAGAATGTGCCCCATTAAGTCTGTCAAGTGATGTGAGGTCAGCTAAGAGGCAGGAGCCATCAGTACCCCAAGGTTTGTGCAGTTCTCGGGGTCTACAGTAGGCAAGCCAGCCTTGATGGAGGGACAGCAACTTCAGGTCGGGTGGAATTATGGACACAACTGGGGAGAGGAGACTAGAAACGCTGAGCACCTTAAGGATGACAGCGTGGCCTAATTCACGCTCCTAAACATGGAACATCACCGTAAACTCTGAAAACCAATTAGAAGTGAGGTGGTTTGAGATAAGTCTGGAAACGTGCATAAGGGCCTTAGTGTTCAGAAATTACATACGCTTTCCCAACGCTTTGTAAATAAATGAGAGGTTTTTCTTTCATCAAGAGAAAGTCATTACGATTTTTTGAGTAGAATTGCTTAATGCTCTACAGGGAATATTGAGGAAATGCAATCTAACAAAGTGTCTCCCATATACTACTAACCCCCTACTAAATCTGAAGACATTTTCCCCATGGAAGCCTCTGCGATGAGCCCCACAAAGTCAGAAGGAGCTAATTTCCCTGGAAACAGATTTGGTGCATTTCCAGAGCTTTACAGATCATTATGGGGCTAAATATAAAGAATGTATTTCAACTTTTGGCTTCTCATATCACGCAGAGTATAAACATTTAAAAAATTTGGAGAGTTAAGGGATTTTTAAGAGGCAGGGATTAAAATCTGAATCTCAATTTGGTCAGGAAAAACCTGCAGATCGCTAGCCCCTGAATGGAAGGTGAAGGTATTTATCCGTTTATAATTTAGAATCAAACCCCAGGACCATAACATCACATCCTCTTTCTTTTGCTATCAGTTGGATGCAACAGGAAACTGACGAAGGTACAAGGCAGCTTCCTTTTTGCTCTGACCTGCCTCGTTTCCTCCACAGCTTGCTCTCAGCGTATTGTAAAGAAAAATCATGAAATGCCAGTCAGTTTCCTCCAGTTGGATCAAGCCTGGACCAGGAAGGAAAAACAAATTTCTAAGATTAGTCAATTTCCCTTTGCAGCAGAAAGTTTCTCCTGGGTCTTGCTTATCATCCTTCTCTTTGCAATGTTTCTCCTTCACACCTCAGGTTTTCATCACAGAAAGGAGAAATACTTTGGCAAACTGAGCAACACATGTTACATAATTGTTACAGACTCTCTTGGATCGGTTCATGGGAAACTTACCCATATACAACTGCTTATTTGATAAGCTTCTAATTCTCTTTTGATCCTATCAAACTCACTAGTATAAAGGGGAGGAACGAGTTCACCTGATAATTCTAACTGATAGACCCAGTAGCTGAATAATTTTTCTCCTGTCTCAGTGTGACTTGCAAGGCACCGTTTCCATGGAGAACATTTATGCAGAGTTAACAAGCAACTCAAATTAGTTTAGAGAAAGAGACAGGGTTGAGCTACTTCAAAGAGCCAGAAGTTATGTCTGGTGTCTTAACAGGTAGGTAGCTTGCACTGTGCAGGGTTTGAAAGAGCGATTTCTGCCGAAAAATACCTGTTAAGAGTCTGGCTGGTTTATTCTGCAAAAATAATTCAACCTGAAAGTGGGAGTTTCCAGCAAATTAGCTTCTCAGTGAATTTAACAATGCAGAATAACAATACTGTATTGAATCACATTGAATGAGTGTATTAATTTAGCAGATGGACCATTCTGCCTTATCACATTTTATTTCCTATTATTTTAACGTAGTTGCTTTTAATTTCCTTTGGAAAATATTCCTAATTTCAATACTTCAGTAGTTATTCTTTAACTAATACATCTGTCAACTTTCCTTTTATCTGTATGTATGATTTTTAATATTTATGCTCCTCTACCTAAGTTATAATTGTGATTGCTAAAATTCATATTGTGATTAAAAACAAAAACACAGCTTTGAAATATGGATGTTGCATAAGCAGATTGTAAAAATAAATAAGGTAAGAATCCAAGGTTTCACTTTAATAGCGTTTGGAGCAGCCAATGTAATAAGCATCTGACAATCAACAGATTTGCGGGGGCTGTGGCATTCTTTTTTATTTATTTATTTTCTTTTTTTTCTCCAGGGGATGAATTATCTCTTACTTAAAAGACTTGCTAATATACCACAGAACCCTTAAAACAACCTGATGCATCGACCAGCAGAGACATTATTAAACCAACAAACCAACAGACTTGCACACAAACCAGGAATCTAATAATCTTTACCAGGAGATCTGTAGACATTTTCTTAGCAGTCAGAAAAACTGCGTAGCTTTTGTTTTCTTAGGTAAATCACATCTCCAAGGTAGCGAATACATTCCCAAATCTTAAACTTAAATTAAATTTGTAAACTATTTTACTGAATCAATAAAATATTCTCCATTATCATTATTCATAGACATCATGAGGTCCCATTGTAATAGTGGGTTCTTGGTGATTTTGCTTCAACAAAATTTGGGACAAAAATAGGGCATTGTGATTAATGTTGGAAGAATTTCAGCTGATCTTATCTCTCCAGTCACTTGAATGTGTTTTGCATTTGCAGAGTGACCTATGAATATTTTACAGGCGCACTTCAGTGGGGCTGCGGAAACTGCGATGCCTCAGATCTGCCCTGCCCCTCTTCCAATCCGCTTGGCTTTCTCGGCTGCTGGCACTGACTCCGTCCTTCAGAAGCCTCCTGTGTGCTAGAAACGCTCTCAGCACCTGCTTCCCGGTGAGCCGGCTGCGCTGATTGTCCAAGGTGGCCCTGGCCAACTGGGCCAGGAGTCCGAGGGCAGGGTAAAGGATGGGGAGCCCGAGGAGACAGAAAGGCAAGGTGTAAAGAGGAAAAGCTTGTGTAGCAAAAGGAAAGAACCAATGGGCTCCAATCTGAGTTGAATGGCTGTACGCTATGGGGACAGGGCACCTTGCCTAACCTCCCTCTGCCTCACTTTTCTCATCTGTAAAATGGACCAATGATGATGCTTAGACTTGTTGTGACAGCTGAAGGTATTAATACAAGGAAAGCAGTTTGAATAGCAGCTGGCATATGCGCAGTGCCATATGCGTTTTCTATTATTATTCTAAGGGACTCGTCAGAAACGTGGAAGACAGAAGTGGAAGAGAGGCTCCAGGGGGTGTTACTAGACCCACGGCAGATCTGCCGTCGGCTCAAAGACCAGACCTCTCCAGGGAGCCATAGCCAGGTGGGACTCTTCGTGATCAGGATGTTAGGAGCTGGAGGTGGACGGGCTGGAAATCAGCGTGACGCCCCCTCTGGTCCACGCAGCAGCCTCCCCTCCCTGACCCAAGCCGTCCCCTTCCCTGTCTCCGTCAGCTGTGGGCTTGAAGCAGCAGGAAGCAGACGTGGGAGCACTTGCTCCTCTGGCGTCTGAACAGACTTCTTGCCAAGCAGAGGCACGGTGCTCCCGGCTGCCCCGAGCCAGCCCCCCACCCCTGCGCTCTCCTCCCTGCTCCCCTCGGCCACCAGGCAAACAGTTGGTGGACCTGTGGGTTTACGGTGGTTAAAATTACCAGCGTAGAGTAACATTGTTTTCTTCCTCTTTATCACCTGTGTTTTGGCCTTTTTCTCCATCTGATTTTGTTTCTTTAGCAACATGAATCGCACACGCTAATGGGGTCCGGTGTGATATTTCTATGTAGGCGTACAGGGTGCTTTGATCAAATCCAAAGACCTTTTCCAGCCCTCAGTCCTTCTCAACCTCTGGTAATCGCCGTTGGCTATTTTTTTTAGCTACCACATACGAGAGAGAACATGTGATATTGTCTTTTGGTGTCTGGCTTATTTCACTGGATATAATATTCTCCAGTTATATTCATTTTGCTGCAAATAACATAATTTCATTCTTCTTAATGGCTGAGTGATATTCCTTTGTGTGTATATATAATATTTCCTTTATCCATTTATCTGCTGATGGACATCTAGTTTCATTCCATGTCTTAGCTATTGTGAGTAGAGTCACAATAAATATGGGTACAACAAATAGGTGGGTAGTTGGATCATATGATATATATATATATATATATATATATATATATATATATATATGCTTCGGTTCTATTGTCCATTGAATTAATATTGTTAAAATGTCTGTACTATCCAATGTGATTTATAGATTCAATGTAATCCCCCAAAAAATACCAGAACTAGAAAATAAATCTTCACTGGACTAGAAAAGAAATCTTAAAATTCATATGGAAACCCCAAAATAGCCAAAGCAATAGCCAAAATGATCTTGAATTAAAAGAACGAGGCTGGAGGCAGCCCCACAATGTGTGATTCTGGATGTAATGCAGAGCCATAGTAATGAAAGCAACATGGTGTTGGCACAGAAGCAGACACAAAGACCAGAATAGCGATCCCAGATATAAACCAGCACATCCACAACCAGTGGATTTTCGACAGCAGTGCCAAAAACATACGTCATAGAAAGACAAAATTTTCAGTATTTTGGGAAAACTAGATATCCACATGTAAAAGACTAAAACTTGATTCCTGATCCTCACCTTACATAAAAACTAGTTCAGAATGTGAGACCTAAAACTAAGAAGGATTTGGAGAAATGTACAGGGGAACCATTCCAAGACACTGGTGTAGGCAACAAGCTTTTGGATAGCAGCTCCTGGCTTTAACAGGAAAAGGTGATGTTGGGTTAAAAGCTTATGATTTAGCTTTAGGATGGATAAAAATTATATTTACAGACAATGGAGAAGTGGGAGAATCTCTCTGGGACCAACCTTCTTCAGGAAATTGTGATTTTGGTGGGTGTGGTGGCGAAGGGTACTGAGACTTCAAAGTTCCCTCCAATCTGAACATCCCATTTTGGGTTAGGATTGCCAGCCCTCAGGACAGGCGGCCTCTTTTTGGTAGCACTTCCCTGTTTAGCTCCTCCTGTTCTGGCTTTTCATACTAAGAAAATTTGATTTCAAACGACTCTTACATTGTCCACTAAAGTGTATGTGATCAGTATCTCCTTCCTTTGGGAACTGAGTTATAATGAACTAGTATTGAACTGTAGTTAACTTCGTTAAAGTGACATAAAGATTAATATAGCATCTCTCATGGGAACAGATTTTACTGCTATGATGAGAATATGACCTTCCTAAAAGGGACGTAAAGCTTAGCAACACTGCATAATGTAGAGGAGATGTCTGGGGGTAAGTAAACCTTCAGTGCTCTGTAACTGAGTAATGTAGTAATGGCTTTAATTGTACAATGTATTCAACCATTTAGTTTTCTTGTAGTAGACTATGAAAGTAAACATTGTTGTTGGTGGTAAATGACCTAGTATAATATTCAAGAAATAGATTTTAGGCTCAGAAAACACTTTCAAAACAATCTAGGTTACACCCCTTTCTATCCATATGACTACTAGCTAATCCTCAGTTTTATAATTTATAATCATTGTGAAAAGTATTAAAATTAATTTATTATTATTATTATTGCTGCTCTAGAAATTAAACTCAGGGCCTTGTGCTTACTGGGCAAGTCTCTACTACTGAGCTCCATTCTCAGCCTTAGTGACAATCATTTTAAGTAACTAAATATGTGTAAGATGCTGGCACATGATGAGCCCAGCAAAGGGCTGTGGCTTTAACTCAGTGGCATAAGCGTCTGCCTGGCAAGCTCAAGGTCATGAGTTCAATCCTTGGTACTGCAAAAAAAAAAAAAAAAAAAAAAAAAAAGAGCCCAACAAATAGAAGTTACTGTTCTCACCATTATTATAATCTTGAATATGGCCAACTGGTTTATTTTTGCCCTTCCTCTCAAGCTAAAAATTACTCTATATTTTAAAAATAGTGTGGCTAGCACTTATTTAATTTACATTACTTTTCAGGGTGTTCTTCATCTTAACTCAGAATATATTCAAGAAAGAGTTGGTGAATATGAATAAATTTTAGTCCATAGCAGCTACTTAGCCAAGGACACTGCTCCTGCCTTCCCTGCTGATTGAAATTTGGCAGAGAAAGGGGTTTAACAGTGGTAGAGTATCCAGGGATGTCGCTCGCTGGGTGGCTCGACATTTGCCCGGTAAGCGCAAGGTTGTGAGTTCAATTCCTAGTACAAAATAACAAAACAAAGCAAAAAACCCCAAAACAAACAAACAAAAAACAGTGGCAGAGTAAAGACCAGTAGTAAAATACAATCATTGAGACACCTGGAAAATAACAACTTAGGGAAGAGAAAAAAGAAACAGAGCTCTGGGAATCAAGAAAGAGCCAATAGGAAGAGGACTAGAAGCCACAGAGAAACTCGAGAAACGGAAGACCGTGCAGAGAAAGGAACAAGACAGTGTGGGACACTAACCTCGGTCCCAGGGAGGAGGTGCTGTCCCTGCCCACACAAGGCAAGCCGAGGGGTCAGCAGCCCGGCACAGAACAGTGGATGGCAGCGCTGGCCCCAGCAAAGCCCAGGTACTGTCAGCTGCGGTACAGCCTGGAGCTCTAATCTGAAAATGACTCCTTCCACATGGCAGTTGTGAGTGGGAAGAAATCAACTGCGGGGTCCGCCATCCTGGGGAGTGTATGATCAAAGGCTATTTGTGGGAGAGTCTTATTTTTATGTATTTATTTGATTTATTATTACTATTATTATTATTAATGTGTCTTTTTGAGACAGGGTTTTGCTATGTAGTTCAGACTGGCCTTGAATTCCCTTTGTAGCCAAGGCTGGTCTCCAACTCCAGCGATCCTCCTGCCTCAGCCTCCTGAGTGCTAGGATTACTGGCATGCACCACCACATCCAGCAAGAGATTCATTGTTTAAGACCGAGCTACTCTGAGAATTAGAAATTATAGAGCGAATATGTTCTGACCTCTGAGGTCACCCTTCCACAGTGACTAGATGGGGCAGGCCACAGGAGATAGTGACAGAGGATGCGGGGACTAGGGGACAAGACTGCCTGAGACCTTGGAGCAGCGGTGTTCTGGGACAGTCCCACCCCGTGTGATGAGAAGGCAGGCCCTCAGTGTTCAATGAGCAGGCTGGGGCCGAGGGTATCGATGTTAACTCTGTGAAACTGCTTGGTCTCCCTCACTGCCTTCTTCAGCCCAAAGCTCAGCCATCTGTTTGCCTTTTCCATTGGCCGACATGGTCAGGGGTACTCGTCAGCTTGGACACTTGCCACAGGCTGGGGCGTATGAATGGAGGGGCTTTTGGAGCCAGGGGGCACCTCATGAACCCCCAGGGCACAGTGTTAGCTTGTCTATCTCACAGGAAGGCGCAAGGACTAAGAGGCAGTGGAGCAAACACAGCGGTAAGGCAGACACCACACCATGGACAGTGGTGCCCAGCAAGGTGGTGCAGGGTCAGCATTCCCACAGCAAAAAGGGGACATGGAAACAAAATAGACCCTGGTTGGGACTCACCATTGTCACTCTTACCCAGCAGATTCCACTATCACAGGCTCTAGAAGGAAACCCCTCACTCAAACAGATAGAGAAGCTTTTGGGCTACTCCTCTCTTTTTGAATGTTTTCTTTTTGGAATTTGTTTTAGTGTCTTTTTTATTTTTCTATTTTGCTCTTCACTGTTTAATTTTTCGTTTCTTTTTCTTATTTGCCTTTTTTTGTTACTTTTACCTAATTCTAAATTGTTTTGTTCTTCTTTTTTTTTGGGTTGAGGTGGGTACTGGGAATTGAACTCAGGACCTTGCACTTGCCAAGCAGGTGCTGTGCCCCTGACCTGTATCCCCAGCCCCTTTCATTCTTAAATTGCATTTTAAATCTCACTTTCTACCTTCATCTTCCTTTTTTTCTTTCAAATTTTACTGCTTTTGCTTTCCAGTTGCTTTAATACAACTGAGCATTACTTTTTATCCATTTAGTTAACTTAATGCTGTAATTGCTGAATTCTTTTCTGACTGATGGAACGATTGTTCCTTTTAGTAGATATTTACTGTATGTCAACATTTGGTTTGTCTGTGTGTCTACATTAATTTTTTTTTTATCTTGTTATCTTCAAAATAGCTGCTCATACTATCAGACATAATAAAATCAAACAAAACAAAACAATAAAACCAAACCAAGCAAAACAATGAAAATGTTACAGGACTTCAGAACAAGATAGTAGGAAATTAACAATGGCTACCATAATGTCTCTTGTTATCTTCAAAATAGCTGACCAGATCATAAGACATAAGCATGTAAAATTGACCAGACAGTATAAGAATTAAGTTGTTTCTTTACTTCAGTTATTATCTTTTCAGAAATTTCAGATGTGTTTCTTCTAATTTTTACTATGTCTGTGTCACCTGAACTTATTCTGTGTGAGCTGGAGGTCAGAGATTCCATTTTGCTCCTTCATCTTAGCATTTTCCTGTGTTCCTCTGAGTCAGCCCATTGCTGCATCCTGGATGCTTCCTGCATTGACTGTCAGTTCCTCAGTGTAGTGGATTGGACTAGATAACCAAGTTCCTCTGATTTGGGGTTCCTGGAGTGGTGGAGGGGCATGAGGTAATGGTTCACTTATGCTCCCCTGATGGCAGTGGGTCCTTGGGGTCTGGCTTCTTTTCTGGGTCCATGCTGGGCTCACTGGATTTCTCTGGGCTGCTTGCACAGAGCCTTGGGGCATGGGTTCTTGTCCAGGCTGGTGCTGGCCTCAATGGATCTGTCTGAGATGCTGGCTCATGGCCTTAGAGAGTGGCTTCTTCTTTTTTTATTTTATTTAAAAGGAAAAAGAGAAAAACACAGAACAAAACAAAGTGGTGTAAGGGTACACGTAATACAGAACTACAAAAAAAAAAAAAAGACAGTAAGAAATCACCAGTTAATAGATTACATATTATCATCTTAGAAATAGTTGCCCAAATCACAGTATCAAAGAATACAAAGTGGACATTCAAGCAGTGAGACTGCAAACAGTTGTGTTCAATGATCCAACCAAAAACATTAATATGGTCAGCTATTTAACACCTCTAAACACACTTGCTGTTGTATCCTTTAGAGCTCTTTTTTTCCCTCTCTTTTTTACAACAGAATCTACACATTTTGGGTTTTATTACTCCTTAGTTCTTATTACTTTTTTGGGGGGGAGAGAATAAAGTCAAATATGGCAAAACAAAGCTGTCAGTCAAAACCAAGGATAGACATAGTACATGATGTAAAACAGAGTACAAGGTTATCAACAATGGTTATCAACGATGTCTCTTGTTTCCTTAAAAAGAATTGTCTATCTCATTAGATATTATAAAGTTGAACAAAATAGTAGAGAACAAGACCAATAAAACTTAGGCATTGTAAACATTACAGGACTTCCAAAGGAGACAATGTCAAACCAGCATGGGCATCTTAGTGAATCGTATTGCCTTCAAAGTAGTTGCCTATACCCTCAAACTTGATACTATCATACAGAATGGAACAGAGTCTAATCAGTCAAAACAAGATCATGGGAGTATTACAGGACTTCAAAACAAGTTAATACGAAATCAAAAAAAGTTACTATTATACCTCCTGCTAATTTTTTAAATTTTTCCCCTTAATTAAAACAAACATAAGAAATAACTAAATAATTTTTTTTAAAGAATAAGGGAGAGATTGAGATAAAACAGGACATAACAATATAACAATACAGGTCAAAGCATGACTGTTTCAGCAACCTAGTGCTTCACTACCAAATAACCCGACTTAATAGTAGTTACCATAGTGTCTGTCTTTTTCCTTGAAATATTTGAATAAAATGTCATATAATATAGCTTCAAATATTTCTTTTTTTTAATTTTTTTTTAATTTTATTTAAGGAGAAAAGAAAAAAAAGCAGGGAAAGGGTACAAGTTATACAGATTTACAGAAAAAAAAATGAACAGTAGGAAATCACTAGTTAATGGATTACATATTGTCATCTTAGAAATAATTGTTCAAGTCACAAAATTAAAGCTTGTAAAGTGAACATTCCATCAATGATACTGCAATCAGTTCTGTTCATTGATCCAATAAAACTCTGTGATATCATTTTCTATCTTACACACTTAAATATACATGCAGTTATATAGTTTGGAGCACTTTCTTTTCCTCTCTTTTGTACAATGACTATTACACATTTTGGGTTTCATTTCTCCCACGGTTCTTATTACTTTTTTGGAAGAGAGTAAAACCAAATGTGACATAACAGAACAGAATTGGTCAAGTCAAAAGGGTGTACATAATAGATAATGTAAAAACATAATACAAGGTGATCAACAATGGTTACTATAATGCCTCCCGCTATCTCTAATAGAATTGCCTATATCGTTAGTTATAATACAATTGAACAGAACAGTAAAGAATAAAACCGACAAAACTAAAACATTGGAGACATTGTAGGTCTTCAAAAGTAGATAAAAGTCAACAAAAATGGGCGTCATAATGAATCTCATTATCTTCACTGCTGATGCCTAAACTTTCGAACCTGATACTATCCAGCAAAACAGAATAGGGGAACATCAGTTAAAAACCAGATGGTGAGAGTAATACAGGGCTTTAAATCAAGGTAATGAAAAGTCAAAGTGGGTTACTATAATATATCCTGCTATTTTTTCCTTTAATTAAAAGGATAAAGATAAAAAAGTAAATAATGGAGTGGAGATTGAGATAAAAGAGGGCATAACAACAAAACAGCACAGATCAAAACATAACCATTTAAGCAGAATAGTGTTTCACCACCAGATAATCCTAACCTAAAAGTAGTTACCATATTGTCTCTTTCTTTGAAATCCTTGAGTACAACTTCGTATACTGTAGCATTAAGTATATCAAAACAATGTAAAACCATTCAAGAGAATGACAACATTACAGAGTATTTAGAATCGACTAACAGAAAATGAATAATGGTTTCTGTATAATCTCCTTGTCTTTACAAGGTTTTTGCTTATACTATCATACATAATAAAATCCAGTAAGATACAACCTATTTAGACCATTGGAGACAGAAGGACAAAAGCTAGATAAGACTTCAAAACAAGATGATACTAAATCAGTATTACCTATTAAGATGTCATTTTCTCCAAAATAGCTGTTCCTATCATTCAATCTTCTCTGCCTCATTTCTGTTGAGCTCTTTTTCTGTCAGTAGCTGTCAGTTTGTCTTCTTCATTTTGTTCTCTGCTCCATTCGTTGTGGCCTCTCTGCCATTATTTCTGGATTCTTTGTATTTTTCTTTTTTTAGAATATCCTGCAATACTCTCTGTAGAGTTGAATTGGTGGTTGCAAATTCCCCCAGTTCCTCTTTATCCTGGAAGCACCTTGTTTTTCCATCAATTTCCAGGGACAGTTGTGCAGGATATCTCAATCTTGGCTGGAGATTATTATCTTTCAAAGCTTGAATTATTTCCCCCCATGCTCTTCGTGATTTGATGGTTTGTGCAGAGAAATCTGCTGTAATTCTGATGGGTGTTCCCTTGTAAGTGGTCTGTTTCTTGTCTCTGACAGCTTTTAGTATTCTGTTCTTGTATTGAATTTCTGGAATTTTTATTATTATATGCCTGGGTGTTGCTCTGTTTGGGTTGTAGGTAGCTGGGGTCCTGTATGCCTCATACATCTGAGCATCTTTACCTTTTGCTAAATTAGGAAAATTCTCCTGGATTATTTCTGTGAGTAGCTTTTGTAGTTCACTTGTTTGTGTCCCTACTTCCTCTTTTATGTTCTTAATCCTTAAGTTATGGATCCTCTTATCATCTTCTTGTCTTTGTATTATTGCTGTTTGTTTCTTTGTTATTTTTAAGAAGTTTTTCATTTCATTCTCCCATATTACAAGTCTGCCCTCCAGTTCAGATAGTCTGTCCTTAGTTTCTTTCAAGCTGTTATGCCAGTCTTCGATAGACTTCTTAGTTTCTTGGTAGTCCCTTTGAACCTGTTTCACGTATTCTATGCTTTCTCTGTTTTCTCCATCAAACAATTCTCCCCTTTTTTTCTGTTCTTCCATTCCACCGCCTGTTTTTTCTTGGGTGGTACTTGGCATTTCTCTAACTATTCTGCATACTTCTAGCTTCAGGTCATTGATAACTTCATTCCTGAATTGGTCTATGAGGCTCTCTATATGGTGCCTTATGTATATTGGTGCGGTGTCTGCTATTGCCTGTTTCTCAGAATTGGGGTCCGAGGAGCCTTTCTTGTTGCTGCCTCTTCCCATGCTGCCTCTTCTTCTCTGTTGCTTATATATGCAAGCTTATATAAGAGGCCCAGCTTCTCTCCCAGTCAGCCACAGCCTGATCGAATTGCGCCAGTTAGGTGTTCCCGCTCACCGCTGCGCACCAGGGAGTTACGGACCAGGCAGCCTACGCGTCTCCCCTCCCGGCCACCGTCAGGCTCTGGGATCTGGGTTGGGACAGCCTACCAGGTCCGCCGGCAGCGTCACGCAGGCCAGGCACTTTTCACCAATCTCGCCCGAGAGGGGGATGTGTGGCTGGAGTCGCAACCGTGCCCTGCTCCCGCAGGACTGCTCGGACCCAGAAAGTCCTCCGCTGGAGTCAAACTGTGGTAGAGTGTCAGCTTCTCTCACTCACCTCACCACAAGTCAGTGCACGCCTCCCTGCCGTTCGCAGATTGCCGTTCTCAGAGCTTCTGCGCGTCTCTCTCCTTGCCGAGCCACTGTAGAAGCAGCCAGCCGCCGCGCGGTGGGAAATCCAAATCGCGGCTTACAATGGCGCGGGGTCCAGCCTCCACACCAAGGCTTTTCTGTTCCTGTTTTAGCACCAGGAATGCATTCCAAGTTGGTTTCTCTCAGCCCAGTTCGTTCCTGAGTCAGCGGAGCATATCTCCACCTGCTTATGTCTCCTTAGTCCGCACCATTCCTGGCTTCTGAGCCGAGTCTTTCAGAGAGCCTCCGGTAGTTGCTGTTATCTGTCCGCCATGTTCTCCCGGAAGTCATGTCTACATTAATTTTGCAAATCTCTTTTTAAGGATGGCATAGTCATAGATATGATTAGATTTTATGCTATGCCAATAACCAGTTTATCTTAGACTCTATTATAATTGCTGATTTATTTTCTGTTAGTGGTGGCATAATTGCTGCTTTTAACTGGTTTTTATTGAGTGCAATTATCTGGTTTGTCTTTGTGTTGTAAACATTGCTGTGGTTTGTTTTCTCCTCTCTGAGTGGTGCTTGGGATCAAACCTCTAGGAAAAATGTGGGGCACTAAATGAGCCTCAAGTATTATGCTGAATAGGTTGAAGAGGAATATAAACACCAAAATATAACCAGATCTAGGTTATACTAGTATCACAGGAAGGCAGAACTTAACTAAAGAGAACTCTGCAAAGTGACAGTCACTTTGAATCTTCAGTGCATGGCACAAAAGCCACAGAAACTTAGAAAGGATGGCAACAAGATGTCGCCTCAAACCCTGATCTAAAAGCTGACTGCATGGACACTAAAGTAGATGAAGCAATAGGCAAAGAACTCAAAAATCAAGTGGTTAAAATGTTTGAAAAACAAAAGAGCAAACATGTAAGACAATGCACAAGATGTCTGAGTTCAAAAAGAATTTAAACAGATATGAATTTTATTAATAAAATGTTTGATGAGCTCAAAAAAGAAACAAACAATACATTAATTGAGGTAAGTGAGGCTATACAAGCCCTAGAAGGCCACTTTGGTAAAGAATTACAAAGTATAAGAAAGAAGTAAGCAGAAATGGGTCATGTGAAAAATTCTGTGGAAAACGTGGGGAGCAGACCTGACTGATGTGAGGACCAAGTGTCAGAAACAGAAGACAAGGAGGATCTAGAAGGTGATGAGCTCAGTGGCACCCTAAAAACAACAAGTCACTGTGCAAGACAGATCCAAGAACTGCTAGATGACTCAAAAACAAAATAAGACAAAACAAAAACCCATCAGAATTCAGAAATAAAAAAACATTAGAAGACAACTCAACAGGTATCAAAAACTTACTGAAATTATAGCAGAAAAATTTCCAAATCTAGGAAGAGATTTCAATATTCACGTACAAAAGAAACTTAAATAGCTATAGACAATAAAGGACCTCTCCACAGCCATCATAGTTAAAAATTCTAGAAATTTAGCAAAAGTAAAGACTATTAAAGGCTGTTAGAGGAAAACAGCAAATAACCTATAAAGACAGGCCCATCAGAATAACTGGATTTCTTACACAAGTCTTAAAGGCCAGAAGAGATTGGAGCAAAGTTTTTAAGCCCTAAAAGAATATCAACCCAGACTTTTACATCCTGCAAAATTAACCTTCTAAATTGATGGAGAAGTAAAGACTTTCATTGACAAAAAAAATCCTAAGAAATACATAATCATTATACAAGTATTGCAGGAAATATTGAACTTAAAGGACCAATAGACAGCAATACAATCCTGATGGGGGGCTTCAATATCCCACTCCACAGTTAGATCAATCAACTGGATAAAAATATCAAGAAAGAAAGAAACATCAGAGCTAAAACACACAATTAACTGACTTAAGTATCTTGACTATTTCATCCAACAAAAACAAGATACAGAGCACACAAAATGTTTTCCAAAATAGGACATATTTTAGGCCACAATGCATGCTTAAATAAATACAAAATAATTTAAATAATCCCCTGTACACTATTACATCATAGCAGAATGAAGCCAGAAATCAACACAAAAGAAGCCTCAGAAAATATGCAAACATATAGAGATTAAATAAATACACTATTGAATAAATCATAGAATCACAGAAGAAATCAGGAGAGAAATAAAAAATTTCCCATAGTCAAGTGACAATAGAAACACAATATATTAAAACTTATGGGTTTTGAAAGCATTTATAAGACAAAAGTTCGTACCTGTAAATGCATGTATACATTAAAAAAAAGACTGATCCCAAATAAATAACCTAAGTATGCATCTCAAGGTACAAGAGTATTGCAAAATTATATGTACAGAATTTTACCATTTAATTAAAATAAAAATATAAAAATATGTTTGTGGATTGATGCATATTCACATAAAACAAAAAATATTTTTTAACTAAAGACAAGAACAATCCAAATCTGAAACTAATGGAAAAATCTATCAATATCAGAGCAAACATTAACGAAACTGAGACAAAAAACATACAAAGGAGGGGTGACAGCTTAAACGGTTGTTTGAGAGAATGGGAAGGGGTTCTGGGGCAGGGGAGGCAGGAGGGAGAGAGGGAAGGGGATGCAAAAAGTGAAGATGTGACATGTAGGGGGGTGGGGGGGGCGTTTAAAACGTGTTACAGTGCTGAGGGTTTAGCTGAGCTGCATGGCACCTGCCTGGCAAGCACACAGTCCTGAGCTTAATTCCCAGCACAAAAATAAGTAAATAAAATAAAATAAAATAAAACAAAATGTGTTAAGTGTGTGCACCAACCCCCTACAATGAATGTTATTATGTACTGCAAACACTAATAAATTTTTAAGAATCATGTGATACAGATATGTACCAATTCCCCCCAATCAATGGGTTTACTATGTATCACAAACATATACCAATCTTTAAAAAAAATTGAGAAAAAAACAAGACAAAGAAGAAATTTGGCAGAATATTCTCCTTTATTGGTTTTCACAAAGTTACATTCCAGAGCGAGCTTGTTTCAGAGCTTTATTTTAGTGTCCCTGGGTTATAAGATGTTTTTTCTCCCTTTTTTGTTTTGCTTTTTTTTTTTTTTTTTTTTTTTTTTTGGTGTGTGTTTTTGAGACGAGGTCTCGCTATGCAGTTCAGGCTGGCCCTGAGCTCACTTTGTAGCCCAGGCTGGTCTCAACTTGCAACAATCCTCCTGCATCAGCCTCCTGAGCGCTGGGATTACAGGCATGTGCCACCACTTCTGGTTTATAAAGTGTTCCTAAGGGATGGGCAGATCATTTTTAAAATACCTTGACAGGTAAACTGAGTGGCTCTTAACTGGTTTGGCTTTGACCATCTTGCTGGACAAGATAATCAGTAATGTCCCTGGGTAATCAGTGTCAAATCAGAAAAATCCTTCCTTGCTCTAAAGACACCATCAGTATGAAATTGCTACAAAACATATTTTTCATAATGTATTTTTAATTTTATATAAACATGTATGAATCCATGGACATATGTTTTATATTTTAGTTTTAATTAAATGGTAAAATTTTGTATATATTATTTTTCAATACTATGATCAGAGGGTTATCCACATTAATAGATTTCTTTTGTGTATTCATTTATTGTTGTCTGTGGTCCATTTTATGCCCTGTTTTGAACGTTAAGAAGGACTAGGTGAGTTTTTAAGTGACAAGAAAAAGTTTCTACCACATTGGTCATATAGGTAATTTCCAAGCTATTATAAATAATGCTGTGATGAACGTTGACATATTCTATATCTCCTGGTGCTTGTGTGGGATAGTTTTCCTAGGGAATGTGTTGATAATTCATATTTTCAATTTTACCAGCTATCACCAATTTTTCTTTTAAATGGTCACACAAATCAAACTCTAGCTGTATTGTTTTTCTACGCATTCTTAACACTTGGTATTAGAGTTCATTAAAAACATCTGATGGAACAGGGGAGCTGAGCAAAGGGCGCAGTTGGGGCTGGGAATTTAGCTCAGCAGCATAAGCGCCTGCCTTGCAAGCAGGCAGTCGTGAGTTCGATCCCTGGTACCGATAAAAACGAAAAAGAAAAAAAAAAAAAAAAGTGTGCAGTTGTGATAGAGTAGTAGGAATACAAGCCAGGATGCCTGGGCGGAGAGAGAGGAGGAGATAACGGGATCAAAGCACGTAGTGGATATAAATTACTCTTGCACTAAGCTCAGTCACAGAGAGGGAGGTAGAACCATTGGGTAGAATTGGTGGGGCAACTGTGTTACAGCTAGAGAGTCCTAAGTTGTTGGAAACAAGGCAGCGGAGAATGTGCTGGAGACAGAGTGGGAAAAAGTAACAAATTTCTGGGGCAAATTTCTATGGGGTTTAAAATTTCAGAGGTGAGGCATTGTCGGGTGATAAGGGGATGGCAAGCATAGGAGTTGGTATTGAAGGGTAAGCGAGCTCTTTGATATTCAAGAACCCAAGGCACTCTAAAACTTCAAAGGAGCCAAACAGGATTAGTTATGTGTTGCAGTCAGGCTTTGCAAGGAAAAAGATTTAATATAGGACACATAATTTATAGAATTATTTTATAGTAGTTACCCAAAGAGTCAAACACAAAATGTGCAGGAAATCTGTCCATACACTGAAGACCCCAAAGAATCCAGCCGAGGGACTTGGATCCCATGGCAATGCCATGCATGAGCCCAGCTGAAGACCTATGACCCATGACAATGTCTCATGCAAGTCTGTTTCACAGATCTGCTCTGGGAAGGCCCAAAGGTCAGCAGTGGAAGCTGGAAAGTCTGTGCCAGCAGGATGAAGGATCTGTGCCAGCAGCGTGAAGGATCTGTGCCAGCAGGCTGAGGGTTCTGCACTAGAACCAGAAAGCGATGTGCAAAATAAAGGACCAGCACACTCCTGAAAAGTACCACAGCCATCCTCAAGGCCAGGGAAGTCCTGAGGTTCTCAGACGGTAACAGCTGAGTGTGTATCAGTAAGCCGGCGTGACAAGCTTCTCCTGGAGACTGAACAGCACACATTTCCCCTCCAGGGCCATCAAGTGATGCTCAAAATAAGGACCAGACCTCCCCCAATGTGAACCACAGCCATTCTCAGTGACAACAAGGGCCTGAGCTCTGTCAGTGAGAACAACCAAGCATTAAAGAAGCTCCACAAGCTCCTCCAGGAGAACCCACGACAACATGAGAACCAACAACATCTCTTTTTTCTCTCCAGTAGTCCCTTTTATGTAGCTGGCCAAGGATTGGGAGTGGGGTGACATTGACTGTGGGGTGCCCTGTAGACCTGTGAGAGCTAGAAAAAGCAGTGGGTTTTCTAGTTTCCAACTTTCTGCTAAGTTGGAAAGAATCAAGGGAGGAAAGTAGAGATATTAATCAATAAGAGTTATCACTTTTCTGTCTCAAGGTTCTGGTTTATGAGCTGTGGGCCTTTTTAGAATTTAATCCTTCTAATTAGACATTATTAAGTATTAACAGTGATTTTTCCTCATAACAAATGATAAAAATTTATCCATTCTTCCACCAAAATTTCTTCCCATTTTGTTTGTCTTACATTTCTATTTGTTCCAGGACCAGAAGATCATTTTTATTTCTTTGTTTGTTTGTTTGGTACCGAGGATGGAACTCAGGACCTTGTGCTTGCTAGGCAGGCGCTTAGGTTATTGAGCTAAATTCGGGACATTTCTACTTCTTTAGAATATGAATTCTTGCTTAAGAATAGAGAATAGTTACCTCTTGGCAAGTTCAGAAATGTCTCTTATTTCTCCTTCTTTTTCTTAATACTGCATTTTTAAAAATCTCTTGAATGAAAAAGTTTTCACTTTTGAAAATGTGTTAGCCTTAATGTAGAATAATTTATTTTGCTGAACATAGGGGTGCTGTGGATAACCTCACCACTGGCTTCATTCAAAATCTCTTGGCCGGTGAGTCAGTCGAGATGGAAATGTCAATTTATTTGAACAGATGAGTCAACGCTATGTTAGAGGTGAAAAGCACAATTTACCAAATGAGCATGTACGTGATAGAAGAAAAGTCCTTTGAAAAATAACCATGACAGACAGATCAGAGTTCATAGCAGATCGCAACAATTTTTAAAGACTTCCTTTAAAACTGAAATAATAATTTTTCAAAACTATGGGTACAGAGCACTTAGGTAAAATCTACATAAAACAATCATTTATAGCCATACAATATGATTTTGATGGTTTCACTCTTCTGCTTCTAAAGACACTTAGGCCATGAGACGTAGTGAACAGGACGCTGGGATAAGATACTTGGCCCGGCCTTATCACTAATCAACCTAATTAGCTGTGAGAGCAGGTTGGTAACTTGATCTCACTGCAATTCCTTTCCTTGCAAAATGATGGGATTGGCCTCAGCTTCTTTCTGATCAAAAATAATAGAATAATGTGGGGGCATGTACTGTGAAGGGACATTCTATTATGCACCTGCAGTGGACCTGTTATGGTGCGTGTCTAGGGGTCATGTGGAAACCTGCAGGACACTTCATGCATTTACACTAGATTGCCATCTCCATCTCTAGATTCAAAAAGCAGTGAGAGGTACTAGGTGACTGGTTGTATGGAGGATTGGCTATTAGGCTGCGATGGCCTATGCAATGATCACTTAGACCACAAGCACATCAGGATGCCCAAGTTTACAAGGGAAAAACAACTTAACAAATGTCTAGCTCATGACCATTAGCTGAGCAACTGAGCTAACCTTTCCTTCCTCTTCAAAATCCCACAGCCACGACAGAGAAGTAATAAAGAAGGATTCAGCCCCAAACAGCTCTGGTAAGCCTGGAAAGGAGCTGCTGTTTGACACAAGGGCTTTAGCTCTGGACCCAGTTGCTGCCTTATACCTGAGTTGCTTGGTGCTCTTTGGGTCTTTCAGCTTTTGGATAAGTTACTTAACCTTTCTCTGTCTTCATTTCCGTATCTGGAAAATGGAGATGGCAGGAACCACCTCATAGCATTGCTGTGAAGATTAATGCCAGAGCTTTGAATAGTGCCTGACACAATTTTCATCTTTTACTGATAATTATTATTACAGGTGATATTACAGGTACAATCATAGAATTAATATTGAGTATTAAAGCAGATAGGGTCAGGCATGGATGATAACACATACCAGGGATTTAAAAATGTATGCTTCTATTTAGGTGAAAGATAATAGCTCTGATGACCCCTGATAAAGAAACCTAAGAGAGGAAGGGGCAGCCAGCCAGCAGGATAATTAATTACAGCAACACAGAGTAACCGGATCAGTCGTTTATTCTCCAGGTGCCTGGTGTAGCCTTTGCCCCCAGGTTAAAGCTATGAATTCTGCTTGCTAAATTAACTGTGATATTTGCTGCGAGATCCTGCCAAGGTGATTGCTGGAACCAGAGAGAGAATTAGGCAGTGTTCCTGCTAATTTCCATCTGTTGTGAGAAAAATAAAAATGTAGCTTGTTGTCTAAATGGGGAGACTTTCAAGCAAAAGAAAGTGTGCTAATAATTGTGCCAGGACAAGAAGGGGGCAACCTCTGGCCATTCCCAGTAAGTCAGTTCATGATTTCACCTGGTCATTGGGACGGAGAAGAACGAGAAGCCTGCTTTGCCACAGTCTCCAGCCCTCCCTGGACACCGCGGCTGTTGCCAAGAAAGCAAGAAATTTCACGAACTGAAACACTCCAGCTACCAACTAGGTCAATCTAAGTATGAAATTGACTGTGAATAGGTAAACAGGAAGTCCCAAACATTTGCCAGGAGCCAACAGTATGAAAGCACGACACTACACTGTAGAAACAAAAGGCATTTCCTGGGAGGAAACAAAAATTAATGCAGAAAACACAAAGATCCATATGGATTTATTATATCCATAAAACAAGAAGAGGTTGCTTTTTTTAAAGCAGCAAACTGAATTCTGGGAAATTTTAAAAAAAGATCGTTTCTCTTTTAAAGGTTACATGATTGAACAAATCAAAATAAAGGACATCCTGTTAAATTTTAAGAATTTCTAATGCATACAAAATATTGAATGGGACATATTTATGCTAATTAGCTTCTTGTTTATCTGAGATAAGTTATAAATATATAAACTATATACTTCTTTTAATTATATTTCTATGGCTCTGCTTAATAATTCTACGTTAGAATTTGCATATGAATCAGGGAAATAAATCTATTGCAAATAGGAAGAGCATAAAGAGATTGAAGGGGGAGGATGTAAAAAGGGAACGTAAGAATTACAATGTGTGGGGCTGGGAATTAGCTCAGCGGAATAAGCACCTGCCTTGCAAGCAGGCAGTCGTGAGTTTGATCCCTGGTACCAATAAAAAAAAAAAGTTAATAATAATAAAAAAAGAATTACGATATGTTATGTACGTGTACCAACTTCCCATGTTGACTATAAACACTGTGTTCTGCAAACATGTGCGCTGTTGTAGTAACTGTGTATATTGCCTTTGTATAACAGGTTCTCCAAGAGTCACATCCAAGTCACTTCATTGTTTTGTTCATTACAGATTCATTTATGGGAAAACGGACTCGGCATTAATATCATGAGCCAATATTCTGAACCCATATCGGTCTCTTGAGAATTACTTTTCAAATTTGATGTGTTAAAACATACAATGTACCAATTATTTCATAGCACATCTTGCTTTTCTAGTCTTTGGGATTGCTATAATCAACAATTTTTTCAACAGAAAGCACTGTTACCTATTTTTATTCCCTTTTTCAGTTGGGGATGGTGACTTCATTTGCTGCCATGCTAAAAGAGTAGGCATATTTATGTAAAAGAATAGACTTCCTCACAAGCTGAAATCTATTCCAAGAAATACTTACAGCAGAGATCATGATAATTACCCATTTTTAAATTGGAATTTCTTTCCCGTCTCTAAGTCATATTTTTCTGTTTATGAACAGCCTTGACACTTAAATATTTCATTGGTTCTTTATTTTTTTATAACATGTATAACAAGCTCTTTTATGTAATAGAGTATTTCAGCGAGAAGACACAAAGTCAGGAGACTTATGCTCGTATATGGTATAGAATGTCATTATAACTTCTGTCTCCATTGTTTATCTTATTCCTCTGAACTTCTTTAAGCCAAAGTTATTTTATGACTTTCTTTGGTACTAGCTGAGGAAATGATCCATCTCTTATGCTGAGCTGTTTGTATCTACAGATTTGTATCTCGATTTTCCACCACCTTTTGCTATTGAGGGTCTGAGGGGATACAGATAACATCAAAATGAGTTTTTCCTCGTTTAATAAAAGCCCACTGTTTATAAAATTCACCACAAAAATTGACATTGGGGTTGTGACATTTCAAACTCTAAAACATATACAAATAAAAATAATAGCCGTGACGGAAAGATGGCAAAGATTGAATTTGATAATCCCACAGCAGTGGGACAGCAGTGTCAGCAGTTCTGTGAGTTCAGATAGAAGCCCATAAATAGGAGGGTTGAATGGGTTGAGAATTTATGAGCTAACACTATGAACTGAACTACATAGCTAATGCAAAAAAAATATATGTATATATATATTTTTTAAAGTATATTTTTAACTTGTCTTCAAGGGACAACTTGTAAAGCACAGCAGCCTCCCCCAACAGCTCTGAACACCCCCCTCTTCCCCCGCCCACCTGTGCAGCACTGGGGGTTGAACTCCGGGATTTTGCTGCTTCTTTATTTTTTATATTTGAGACACAGTTGCAGTAAACTACACTGGGGATATAGCTCAGTAGCAGAACATTTGCCTACCATGCATAAAGCCCCAGATTCAATCCTCAGTACCACGAAATAAATCCTGCCAAATTGAGTCTTATATGGGGTTTGGGGAAACTTAGCATTCAGACATTGGTGGGTTTGTCATAGCTACCCTGGACTGATCTACTGGCAAGTGTCAGGAATATATATCAAACTCATGACCTTGTGCTTGCCAGGAAGATGCTGTGCCACTGAGATAGATCCCTGGCCCAGGATTACATTTTCACATGCTTTTCCCATTGCAAAAAGTATGCACAAGACAGCAAAAATAAGAAGCAATAACATCACAACAATGTAGTATTACAATCTATGGTTATGGTTGGAAACTTTCTAACTTTTTTTAGTTCACCACAGAAACTGATAGACAAACCAAACTGAAGATAAGTAAGCATTTGGTAGATTAGACAAGAACAATCCACACATAGAGTATGTCCAATAGTGCGCACAAGATAAATTTCTGCCAGTGGGATAAATGTCAAGTGAGGAGTCAGTCCCAATATCTTTTCAGGTGTAACAATTCTAAATTTAAAGCAATGTATCAAGATTTTAATCTGAAAGAAAAATTCACAATTTTTTCTCTATTTTGAAGCTTTTTGCACTTCTGGATTACAAGCTCTCTCTTTTTTTTAATGGTCAGAGACAAACAAAGGAGAAAATATATTTAGACACACAGTATTCCAAATGTGCAATGGGCCGAGTGTGGTGGCACAAGCCCGTAACCCCAGCACTTGGGAGACTGAGGTAGGAGGATCGCTGTGGGTTCAGATCCTGCCTCCTGGGCTACGCACCGAGTTCAAGGCCATCCTGAAGAACACAGTGAGATCCCGTCTCACAACAACAGCAACAGCAATAAATCAAAATGTTCAGTGTCGCATACCTGCCTATTTGAAAGATCCTCTAAAAAAATTAATGATTGTATTATGTATAACTTTAAAAAGACAGCCTTGGCAAAATAAAATTCGTATCTTTTGGGGAATAAAAGTGATCTAAAAGATTTTTTTTAAAGGTAGACAACTTGATTCAGTAATTATAGACAAAGTGGAATCTTTCTCCGCCAAAAGTGGGATTTTCAGCTTTTTAGAGAAGTATCATATTTAGCTTTGTTAAACATAGAAAAAGATGAAATTTGTGAACTTTGTCTTACAGAGTAGGATATTCCTCGTAAAATATTGTGTGCACATTAGAGGATATAAACACCCATTAAACGACCTCTTCTATGAAAATATGCACAAAAATATTAAATGAGAAATAACTCTTATTGCTAGATATTAACATACGTTGCAGGACCAAGAAGCAGTTACATAAAATGCAAGTGGATTTTAGTATTTAGGGAATATATTAATATGATGCATTGTATTACGGAAAGAATATCTTATGTTATCTAAATAGCAAGGGGGAAGGTACCTATTTGGATAAAATTCAAGATCTCTTTGACTCAATCACACAACAAACCCCATTTTTATGACAATCATATGGATAAAAATAGAGATTTCTATAACTTAATAAAAAGCATTTATCAGTAATCACTATGAAATACTATCTTTGATAGTTAATTACCTGATATTTTATTTAAATGAAAGAATAGGGAAAGGAAAGCTTTGTTAGTTATTAATATTATTTCAAGATCCTTATCAGCAAAGTAATTAAAAGAAGAAAATGAGGAGCTATTCAGATAGGGAAGGAAGAGGGGAAGTATCTTGTTTTTTGTTTTTTTTGTGTGGTTTTTTTTTTTTTGGTACGTGGGATCAAACTCATGACCTCGAGCTTGCCCGGCAGGCACTTGTGCCGCTGAGCTAAATCCCCGGCCCAAGGCTAAGGGTCTTTATTGCTATAAGAATGCAAGAATCAAAACCAGTGAGCCAATGTGTGGACAAAATTTTGTAAGGTGATAGAAGTCAGACTCACAAAAGCAAGTATTCTATGTACAACAATAAATAGAAAAACTTAATGGAAAAGAGATCACAGCCACAATACAACAAAAGTCTAAAACATGTGGAAATAAACTAAACAAATGTTTGGTGTCTGTAAAGAAAACAAGAGAACATTACAGGAGGCTATATAACAAAAACCAGAATAAATGGAATTTTTCCCAGGTGTGCAAACAGTATTTTCCGCTTTTCTTAACCTAATCTATAAATAAAATATCATCCAAATTAATATCTGGATTTTATTAAATGTTCTTTGGCAATGCATCATTTTTATATTAGCTAAGATGAATTCCCAAACCTCATGCTAATGAAGGTTTCTTCCTTACCTCATCTGTCCATGGAAGGGTTCCTGGTCAGGATGACTTCCTTAAGATGATTCTGGACACCAGGTATCTTCCATTCTGTCATTCTGGAACTCTTAAGGTCTCGCCATAATATATGAAAGGGAACTTTCCCTTATACAGTGTGTGTGTGTGTGTGTGTGTGTGTGTGTGTGTGTGTGTGCATGTAAATTGTAGAGAAGGGGTGCTTTACTCCTTTGTGTTTCACGTTTGGGTTTGTAATTTTTTGTATGATATAAAGTAGGATTGGATGGATGGCCAATTGTCCAATTCTTCTGGGCAAAATATCCATCCCCTACGTATTCTAAATGATAATCTTTTTAGATACTTAATTTCCATATATAGATACTTAACCTAAAAAGATATATATCTTACTTTTTACGATGCTAATCTTTTTTTTGTTGTTGTCATATAGCCATCTATTGTTATCTGGCTTTTTTTTTTAAATTTTATTTAAGGAGAAAAAGAAAAAAAAAGCAGAGAAAGGGTACAAGTTATACATAATTTCAGAAAAATAATACACAGTAGGAAATCACTAGTTAATGGATTACATATGTCATCTTAGAAACATTTGTTCAAGTTACAAAATTAAAGCTTATATAGTGGACATTCAAACAGTGAGACCAAGCAGTTCTGTTCAGTGATCCAACAAAACTCAGTAATATCGTTGTCTATCTTATACACTTAAATATACATGGGTATATCATTTAGAGCACTTTCTTTTCCTCTCTTTTGTACAATGACTATTACACATTTTGGGTTTTATTGCTCCCACAGTTCTTATTACTTTTTTTGGGAGACAGTAAAACCAAATGTGACATAACAGAACAGAGTCGGTCAAATCAAAAGGGTGGACATAATAGATAATGTAAAAACATAATACAAGGTGATCAACAATGGTTACCATAATGCCTCCCACTATCTCTAATAGAATTGCCTATATCATCAGTTATAATAAAATTGAACAAAACAGTAAAGAACGAAACTAACAAAACCAAAACATTGGAGACATTACAGGTCTTCAAAAGTAGATAATAGTCAACCAGAATGGGCGTCATAATGAATCCCACTATCTTCACAGCTGTTGCCTATACTTTCGAACCTGGTACTATCAAGCAAAACAGAATAGAGGAACATCAGTCAAAACAAGATGGTGAGAGCAATACAGGGCTTCAAATCAAGTTAATGGTAAATCAAAGTGGGTTACTATAATATATCCTGCTATTTTAAAATTTATTTTTCCCTTAATTAAAAGGATAAAAATAAAAAAGTAAATAATAACATGGAGATTGAGATAAAAGAGGGCATAACAACAAAACAGTGCAGAAAAAAACATAACCATTTAAGCAAGATAGTGTTTTACCACAAGATAATCCCAACATAAAAGTAGTTATCATATTGTCTCTTTCCTTGAAATCTTTGAATATAACTTTGTATACTGTAGCATCAAATATATCAAAACAATGTAAAACCATTCAAGAGAATGACAGTATTACAGGGTATTTAGAATCAACTAACAGAAAATGAACAATGGTTTCTGTATAATGTCCTTGTCTATAAAAGTTTTTGTTTATACTATCACATATAATAAAATCCAATAAGATACAACATGCTAAGACCAATGGAGACAGAAGAGCAAAAGCTTGATGAGACTTCAAAACAAGATGATACTAAACCAGCATTACCTATTATGACGTCATTTTCTTCAAAATACCTGTTCCTATCATCCAGTCTTCTCTGCCTCATTTCTGTTGAGCTCTTTTTCTGTCATTAGTTGTCAGTTTGTCTTCACTTTGTTTTCTGCTCCATTCATTGTGGCCTCTCTGCCACTATTTCTGGAATCTTCGTATTTTTCTTTTTTAGAATATCCTGCAGTATTCTCTGTAGAGTTGAATTGGTGGTTGCATATTCCCCTAGTTCCTCTTTATCCTGGAAGCACCTTGCTTTTCCATCAATTTCCAGGGATAGTTGTGCAGGATATTTCAATCTTGGCTGGAGGTTATTATCTTTCAAAGCTTGAATTATTTCCCCCCATGCTCTTCGTGATTTGACGGTTTGTGCCAAGAAATCTGCTGTAATTCTGATGGGTGTTCCCTTGTAAGTGATCTGTTTCTTGTCTCTGATGGCTTTTAATAGTCTGTTCTTATATTGGATTTCTGGTATTTTGATTATTATATGCCTGGGTGTAGCTCTGTTTGGGTTGTAGGTGGCTGGGGTCCTGAATGCTTCATACATCCGAGTATCTTTACCTTTTGCTAAATTAGGAAAATTCTCCTGGATTATTTCTGCGAGTAGCTTTTGTAGTTCATTTGTTTGTGTCCCTATTTCTTCTTTTATGTTCTTAATTCTTAAGTTATAGATCCTCTTATCATCTTCTAGTCTTTGTATTATTGCTGTTTGTTTCTTTGTTATTTTTAAGAAGTTTTTCATTTCATGCTCCCATATTACAAATCTGGCCTCCAGTTCAGATAATCTATCCTTAGTTTCTTTCAAGCTGTTATGCCAGTTTTCGATAGAGTTTTTAGTTTCCTGGTAATCTCTTTGAACCTGCTTCACGTATTCTATGCTTTCTCTATTTTCTCCATCAAACAATTCTCCCCTCTTTTTCTGTTCTTCCATTCCACCATCTGTTTTTTCTTGGGTGGTGCTTAGCATTTCTCTTACTATTCTGCTTATTTCTAGCTTCAGGTCATTAATAACTTCATTCCTAAACTCATCTATGAGGCTCTGGAGATAGCGCTTTATGTCTATTGGTGCTGTGTCTGCTGTTGCCTGTTTCTCAGGATTGGCGGCTGAGGGGCCTTTCTTGTTGCTCCCTCTTCCCATATTCTTTGTTCCTTATATATGCAAGCATATATAGGAGGCCCAGCTTCCTTCCTTGTTGGCCACAGTCTGATTGAATTGTGCCGGCTAGGTGTTCCCGCCCACCGCGGCGCACCAGGGAGTTACGGACCAGGCAGCCTATGCGGGCCCGCCCCTCCGGGTCTCCTTCAGGCGCTGGGACCTGGGCTGTGCTAGCCTACTGGGTCTCAGCCAGCAGTGTCACGTAGGCTAGGCACTGCTCACCAGTCCCGCTTGAGAGGGCGATATGTGACTGAAGTCACTACAGTGCCCTGTTCTGGCAAGTCTGCCCGGTCCTCTCACCACAGGTTGGTGATGCACGGCTGATGCACGGTGATGCACGGCTCCCTGCCCGTCCTGCTCTCAACTCCGACAGATTCCCTTCTCAGAGCTTTCGCGTATTTGTCTCCCTGCCAAGCTGATTCAGACGTAGCTGCGGCGGCAGGAAACCCAAATCTCGGTTTCCAATGGCTCGGGCTCCAGATTCCACGCTGAGGCTTTATCTGTTCCTGTTATAGCACCAGGATTGCATTCCCAGTTGGTTTCTCTCAGCCCAGTTCGTTCTTGGGTCAGCAGGGCATATCTCCTCTCTTGCTTAGGATTCCTTACTCCGCACCATTCCTGGATTCTAAGCTGGGTCTTTCAGAGAGCCTCCGTAGCTGCTGCTATCTGTCCACCATGTTCTCCCAGAAGACTATGCTTATCTAAAATATGTGTATTTTGGTTTTTCCTCCTGGGAATTTGATTCACAGTGGTGTTCCTTAAAGCCCATATTCCCAGACACTCTGCTCTGCTGACTTTTTCACACAATGTAAAACTCTTTTTTACTTATTGTTATTTTTGAGCAGGTATTTGTGTGTATTTGTGCTTATGATTAGTGTAAAAAGATACTTTGAGGTATGAATGGTTATCTCATTGGCTGGTGGTTATGAAGAATTTTTTACCTTTTGTTTCTGAATGGTTTGCAAGATAAAAAAAATTTTAAAGTAAAATTTTGCCAGTTTGAAGTTATATGTTGAAGTCATCCTATGCCACAGTACAAAATTTAAGACTGACTATCCAAAAAGACGGTTTTATAGCAAACACTCAGCAAAAATTTGTAGGGTGAACTAATGGTTAATCTCTCCAATAGATTCCAAATGCAGAGGTTTGCAGATTATAATTTATTTCTTACTGGATCCTTTCAAAATATATATATACATATTCACTTGTTTTAATTTTTATTGCAATTTTAAATGTTTACCTAAAATTTCATTTATGAAATTGAGTCAGAAAATTCAAAACCTCTTATAGTACATCTTATCAATAGAAGTTACCAGTGCCTGTAAGGAAATACACTTAGTGGCATATTATGATTTCTGCTCCTAATGAGTTGAAGCTAATAATACACAATAAATCTATTAAAAAGTTCCTAGTTGTGAGGTAATATTAAATGTTAGTGCTTACAATATTCTTGTTGCTTTGGAAAATCAGTTTTAATTTGGACTGGTTGAAATTTAATAAGTTCTGTTCTTGTAGAGAGTATTGTGTTTGAAAGACAAAGATTATGCTTCCAATTAGAAGCATATCTTTTGTAGTTGAGAGAAATCCAGAGCCCGTGGAACATACTATGACAACCCAGGGCACTTAGCAACTGACAGGGAGTGGGCTGTGCATGTGTGGAACCTAGTGACATTAAGAAATCAACTTACAAAAAGGTGGCTTGAAACTTGCAAAAAAAATTTTTTTTCAAGGTGTTGTGAAGAGGTGTTGAAGCCCTGAAGCAATTAGGAATGACATGCATTTCTTGTAAAATATTCTGTAGCTTAAATTTTCCTACATATGTTTTCTGCTCCACTTTTTCCTTCTGTGCTAAGAGAATAACATCATGCTTTGTGAACATCCGTACAAGAGGACAACCTTCTGTCTATAGTGTTTGTCTCTGGTGGGTGATTAAGTCTCTCTTGACAGGTCTTCCTTCTGCAGACTATTGACTATAAAGGGAAGGACACCAAAAGGTGCTCAGAGATTTGGGAAGATAAGACACATTCTCTTCTGAGGTGCAAGTACAAAAAATACACCTACACTGTAATGTTAGATATCATCTGAAAGAACAGGAAGACTCATAGGATACAGGAAAGCTAGGATCAAATGAGTTACCAGTAATTATGAAGGAGAGGAAATCAGATTTAAGGTCCAAAAATGCACCAATCTTCTTCTTCCCTAATCAAGGATTTTTTTTTTCCTCAGAGCATGTTCTCCCATTGGAGATGAATTTTTTTATGAGGGAATCCAGAAACAAAGGGAGGAAGGGAGGAAAACAATTGGACCTCTGAAAAGGATTGAAATCAGTACCTGAAAACATTAACTATCCTCGTTCGTTCTAGCTTTCTGCTTTCACTTCTCTGAAATACTTTATTTTGCCTTCCCCAAAGCAGCTGCTTCTGCTTCTCCAAGCTCCTGGCAGAAACTAATCACCTTTATGTTCAGTTTCATTTTGCCAAGCAGACTCTCAGTTTCAGATTACCCAGGAGAAAGAATCTGATTGGTCCAGCAAGGCCAAGTGATTGGACAGTCTCTGGACCAATCACTATGTGACTGGTAGAAGTTACATCTTCTGGAAGTGACAGCTGGGTGGGTGAGTGGGAAATTGTTTTTGTTTTTTGGAGTCAAACAGGCTGGCATGCATTGGTTAAGTTGTACAGCCAGCTCCTCAAACCATCTCTAAGAGCTCTCATCTGGACATCATTAGATTTGTTTTAGGTGTTCAGGTTTGAAAACATTCATTTTTGGGTTTTCATTTTCCCTCACTTTCTGTATTTTTTTATTTTTGTTTGTTCATTTCTTAATTTATTCAAGAATTATTTGGACTTATTTGTGGAGGAAAACTAAATGTCAGGTATTTTTCTAAGCATTTGATATACAATAACTAACACACATAACCTCGGGCTTTCTGAAATCCTGTAAGTTCTATACTGTTTCTCATTTCACATTCAGAGGTTTGAAAGCAAGCAAGCAAGCGAGCGAGCAATGAGCATGTGTGGTGAGAAACAAAATAACAACAGTAAAATAAAATTGGGTACCTTTGTTGGTAGGGAATCTGGCGATTTTTCTATTATATCCGTAACACTATTGCAAGTGTGATTGTGGTAGGGATTGAACCTTTGCCATAGTGGATGAGCAGGAATGTTAAATTCCTCCATGAGTTTGCAGAGCTTCCAAAACAAACCTTTTGAAAAGTGCACTTGTCACTTTAGTAATTGCTTCTGTACATTTATTTAAAAGACCACTGACTTTTTGAGTAAAAATAATTAGAGAGGCAACTGATTCCTGTTGTTCTCACTCAAATATTTTAAGAAATAATAAAGCAAATCATTTAAAGTAATAACATTATTGAATACTTCCTTTGGCTTAGCCACTATGTGAGCACTTAGAATATATCTTCATTTAATCCTTTCAGCAAAATATATGTACTGGGTTTAAATTTATATCCATGTGTCAGCCAAGTCTAATGAGTTTTTTTAAAATTTCATCACTTCCTGTTTGTGTATTTATTCTTTCTTTGATTCTGCTTGCTTTGTGGTTGTTTTTCCCTCTCTCTTCTTTCTTCTTCGATTTCTTTTGCTGGTTATATCATTGTGTTTTATATTTAAAATTGGGAATGTAGGCAATTGACTTGAAACTTTTTTTTAAGAGAAAACATTTGGTGCTACAATCCTAACTTGTCAGTAATGGCTTGGCTTAGTATTTCGCCGTGGTGTATTTTCACTTTCATTTAGTTAAGTGTATAGTTCAATTTTATTTGAGGCTTCCTCTTTGACCAATGGATTATTCAGCATTATGTTGTTTTGTTTCCAGTGTCTGGAGATTTTTTTTTCTGTTATTTTTCTGCTATTTGTATCTAGTTTGAGTTCATTGTGGTAAGAGAACAGATAGTATAACTGCAGATATTTGGCTTTTTGTTTTTGGATACTGTATCTCATAATGCATTTTGCTGTGCTGTATTTTCATTTTAGTTTAGTTAAGTGTGTATTTTGATTCTGAGGCTTCAGGCTGGTATTGAACTCACTATGTAGCCTAAGCTGTCCTTGAACATGTGACGATCTTCCTGCCTTGGTCTCCTGAGAACTGGGATTACAGACCTGTGCTGCCATGCCTGGCTTTTTTTTTTTTTTTTTTTTGATACTTGTTTTATGATTCAAGATATAATCTATTTGATATACATTGTTTGGATATACCAAGAGAGTGATGCATTCTATACCTGTCAATTAAACCTTTTTAATTTATAGTGTTGAGTTTTCCATACTTTGACTATTTTCTATATAGTTGACCTCTCAATATTGAGAAGAGGTATTTAAATGCCCACCTATAAATATTTATCTTTTTACTTCTATCAGTTTTGGCTTCATATGTTTTGTAGCTCTATTATGTGGCACATACACATTTAGGATTACTATGTCTTCTCAGCAGATTGATTCTTCACCACATAGCTCATGTGAACTTCCTGCCTCAGATTCCTGAGAAGGTAGGACTACAAGTCTCCACCACCATTCCTAGCTTCAAGACTACTTTATATAAAATTGATGTAGTCACTTGTGTTTTCTTTAGATTAAAATTTGTGTGGCATGTATTATTCACCTTTTAATTTTCAAGCTACTAATATCATTATATTTGAAATCAGTTTCTTGTAGACTTGCCTCTCATAGGTCAGGCCTCTGTACTCTGAAAATCTGTTTTTTACTCGGCATCTTTAAGTCATTTATATGACTTAAATCTGTCATATTATTAACTTTTGTTTGTCTTTCCTCCCTTCCATTTTCCTATGGGGTGTAGGAACATTATTTTAGAATTCCATTTTAATTTAACTATACACTTATATTTCATCATACAGTTTTTTTTAGTGCTTACTGTAGATGTTACATTTATAAATAATGTGTCACAATCTAATTGTGTCAAGGCTTTAGCAGTTCAAGAAAAATGTAGAAACTCCGTTCAGGGAGAAAATGGCGGATAGATAGCAGCAGCTACAGAGGCTCTCTGAGACACCTCGCCTTGAGTCCAGGAATGGTACGGTGCGAGGAGTCCTAAGCAAGGGAAGATGGACCCTGCCAACCCAGGAATGAACTAAGCTAAGAGAAACCAACTAGAAACACAACCCCAGTGCTATAACAGGAACAGGTAAGGTCTCAGTGCAGAAGCTGGAGCCTGTGCCCCTGGAAGCCGCGATTTGAATTTCCTGCTGCTACTGCTGCGTCTAAATTGGCACAGCAGAGAGAGAGATGCACAAAAACTCTGAGAGTGGGAATCGGCAAACGGAGTTGAGAGCGGGACTGGCGGGGAGCCCTGCGTCGACTTGCGGTGAGTGAGTGGAACGGGGAGACTTCCATAAAGTAGGAGGCTTCAGCAAAGGACATATTGGGACCAGGCAGACTTGCCAGAACAGGACGCTGCAGTGACTTTAGTCACATATTCCCCTCTCAAGCGGGACTGGTGGGGAGTGCCTGGCCTGGGTGATGCCACTGACTAAGACCCAGTAAGCTAGCCCAAACCAGGTCCCAGCGCCTGGAGGTGCACCCTAGCAGTGAAGCCTTCAGTAGGTTGATCTGGATGGGCAGGCCCAGCAGAGGCTGCTCAGGTCTATGTCTCCCTAGTACCCTGCATGGGTGGGAACACCTAGCCGGCGCAATTCAAACAAACTGTAACAGACAAAGAGAAAAAAAACTAGGCCTCCTATACTTGCTTGTATGGAAGGAACAAAAAATATGGGAAGAGCAAGCAACAAAGAAGGGTCCTCAGTCCCCAATCCTGAGAACACTGATCCAGGAAAGATGAATGCAAAGGAGAATAAGGACAGAAAACATGCAACATCAGACACGGCACCAATAGACATAAAGCAATATCTCCAGAGCCTCATAGACGAGTTCAAAAGTGAAGTATTTAACGAAATAAAGCAAGATATAAGCAGAATCATTAGAGAAATGCTAAGCACCACCCAGGAAAAAACAGATGGTGCAATGGAAGAACAGAAAAAAAGGGGAGAATTGTTTGATGGAGGAAATAGAGAAAACATAGAATATATGAAGCAGGTTCAAAGAGATTACCAGGAAACTAAAAACTCTATTGAAAGCTGGCATAACAGCTTGAAAGAAACTAAGGATAGATTATCTGAACTGGAGGCCAGATTTGTAATGTGGGAGCATGAAATGAAAAACTTATTAAAAATAACAAGAAAAAAACCAGCAATAATACAAAGCCTAGAAGATGATAAGAGGATCTATCACTTAAGAATTAAGAACATAAAAGAAGTAGTAGGGGGGGCTGGGGTTTTAGCTCAGCAGTATAAGCGTTTTGCCTTGCAAGCAGGCAGTCATGAGTTCGATCCCCGGTACTGATAAAAAGGAAAAAGACAAAAAAAAAAAAAAAAAAAAAAAAAAAAAGAAGTAGGGACACAAACAAATGAACTACAAAAGCTATTCACAGAAATAATCCGGGAGAATTTCCCTAATTTAGCAAAAGGTAAAGATACTCAGATGTATGAGGCATACAGGACCCCAGCCACCTACAACCCAAACAGAGCTACACCCAGGCATATAATAATCAAAATTCCAGAAATCCAATATAAGAACAGAATATTAAAAGCCATCAAAGACAAGAAACAGATCACTTACAAGGGAACACCCATCAGAATTACAGCAGATTTCTTGGCACAAACTATCAAATCACGAAGAGCATGGGGAGAAATAATTCAAGCTTTGAAAGATAATACCCTCCAACCAAGATTGACATATCCTGCAGAACTGTCCCTAGCAATTGATGGAAAAACAAGGTACTTCCAGGATAAAGAGGAACTAGAGGAATTTGCAACCACCAATTCAACTCTACAGAGAATACTGCAGGATATTCTAAAAAAGGAAAATACCAAAATCCCAGAAACAGTGGCAGAGAGGCCACAATGAATGGAGCAGAAAGCGAAATGAAGAAGACAAACTGACAACAAACGACAGAAAAAGATCTCAACAGAAATGAGGCAGAGAAAATCGGATGTTAGGAACAGTTATTTTGGAGAAAACAAGACATTATAATAACTAGTGCTGATTTAATATCATCTTGTTTTGAAGTCCCATCAAGCTTTTATTCTTCTGCCTCCATCGGTCTTAACAGGTTGTATCATATTGGATTTTGTTATATGTGATAATATAAGCAAAAACTTTTATAGATAAGGAGATTATACAAAAACCATTGTTCATTATGTGACGATTGGTTCTAAACACCCTGTAATACTGTCATTCTCTTGAATGGTTTTACATTGTCTTGATATGTTTGATGCTACAGTATATGAAGTTATACTCAAAGTTTTCAAGGAAAGAGATACTATGGTAACTACTTTTATGTCAGGACATCTTGTGGTGAAACACTATTTTCCTTAAATGGTTATGCTTTGACCTGCACTGTTTTGTTATTATGTCCTCTTTTATCTCTATTTTCTTTTTTTAATTATTTCCTTTTTTAATTTTTATCTTTTTAATTAAGGGAAAAATAAAAAATAGCAGGATACATTATAGTAACCCACTTTGATTTTCTATTAACTTGATTTGAAACCCTGTATTGCCCTCACCATCTTGTTTTGACTGATTTTCCCCTATTCTGCTTTGCTTGATAGTACCAAGTTTGAAAGTATAGGCAACAACTGTGAAGACAGTAAGATTCATTATCACGCCCATTCTGGTTGACTATTATCTTCTTTTTAAAGTCCTGTAATGTCTCCAATGTTTTGGTTTTATTCTTTACTGTTTTGTTCAATTTTATTATAACTGATGATATAGGCAATTCTTTTTAAGATAGCAAGAGGCAGTATGGTAACCATTGTTGATCACCTGGTATTTTGTTTTTACATTATCTATTATGTCCATCCTTTTGATTTGACTGACTCTGTTTTGTTATGGCACATTTGGTTTTACTCTCTTCAAAAAAAAGTAATAAGAACTGTGGGAGTAATAAAACCCAAAATGTGTAATTGTCATTGTACAAAAGAGAGGAAAAGAAAGTGCTCTAAAGGATATAACTGCATATATATTTAAGTGTATAATATAGATAACCATATTACTGAGTTTTGTTGGATCATTGAACAGAACTGTTTGCAGTCTCACTGTTTGAATGCCCACTTTGTAAGCTTTAATTTTGTAACTTGAACAACTATTTCTAAGATGACAATATGTAATCTATTAACTAGTGACTCCCTACTGTTTATTCTTTCTGAAATTCTGTATAACTTGTACCCTTTTTCTGTTATTTTTTTCCTTTTTCTCCTTAAATAAAATTTACAAAAAAAAAAAGAAAGAAAAATGTAGAAATCTTACCTACTTCTTTACCTTTACCATTTACAACATAATTACTTTAAGTACTTCCTTTATTTGCATGAAAGGCCACATAGGACAGTAATACAATTTTTACTTCAACTGTTAAACATAATTTAGACAATTCAAGACAAGAAAATATACTTAATTTATTACTAACATTTATTATTTTGCTCTTTTTTGTGGTACAGGGGATTGATCCCAGAGCCTTGGCTCTGAGCTACATAGCTAGGCCATTTAATTTTTTTTTTTTTAATTTTGAGACAGAGTCTCACTAAGTTGTCAAGTTGCTTCAGCTGAACTCAAGCTTTCAGCCTTCTTACCTCAGACTCTCAGAGCGCTAAGATAATAGCATTCCTGTGTGTCACCGTGCCTATATTTTTTTCTTTTGCCTTTTGTTAAAAGTCTTATTCTTCCTTTGCATTCTAAGATTTCCTCTTTAGTCATGACTTTTCTGTTTAGAGGAACTTTTATAGCCATTATTCTACCACAGGTTTGCTGGTGACAAATTTTCTTACTTTTTCTTAAATAATGAAACAAATAATAAATAATAAAATAAGGAAATGCTGTGAGGCTGGTTGAGTTAGAATGATTTAACGTGTTTTTTGAAAAATTGTTGTGGGCCCTGTGGAGAATGGATTAGAGGGAGGTCAAATTGGGGCAGAAAGATTCGTTAGGAGGCTTTTGCAGAAGCCTTGCTGGAGGATGAAGACCTGTACTGAGGCAGGTGCTGCAGAGTTGAAGAGGAAGCATGGCCTAGAGTACCATTGTCCAATGGAATCACACAAGCCAAGAATGAGAGCTATCAGTGTGATTTAAAATTGTCAAGTAGTCACATTAAAAAAAAGTAAAAATGAATCAGTGGAATTCTTTTAAATCATATGCAAAAATTACTATTTCAAAATATCATCAATCTAAAAATGTTTATTAAACATATTTTTGTACAAAGCTTTTGAAATTTGTCTGTAGTTTACATTTCCAGCACGTCTTTTTTTTTCCCCTTTGGTACTGGGGATCAAACTCTTGACTGTGCACTTGCAAATCCGGTACTTATTCCATTGAGCTAAATCCTCAGCCCATTTCCAGCACATCTTAGTGTGATTGGCCACATCAGCTGGTAAGGAGACCAAAATGCAGACTAGCCAATAGGAACTAACAGTCTGGGCACTCAGTAGTCACATGTGGCTAGTGACTGACCTATGAAATAGTGCAGTTATAGGGACTGGGATAAAAGTGGATGTTATGGTTTGTGTTCCAGTACCCCCCTAAGCTTCATGCAATCACAGATGTAGCTCAATCTAGCGTTTGTGATTGGTTTGCTGTCTAGCACTGGGATTGGCTATGTGAGTGCTATACGTGCCAAGGGGTGGAGCCAGCATACAATGTAAGGGCAGGAAAAAGGTGCGTCTTTCCTCTTTTGTTCTGTTCATGCTTGCTGTGTACAGTGGCCATGAATAGCTGCCCCACCCTGCCATTCTACCTTGAAGCCAGCTGAGTATGGATTGAAACCCCCAAAACTGTAAGAAATAAACCTTCCGTTGCTTTACTTTGGGCATCAAGTATTTTGTCTCAATAATGAGAGAAAAGTAACTAAAACAGTAGGGTAAAAGGATCCGAAGATAACCAAAATTTCTTGCTTGGATGACTGCAATAGTGTATCCAATAGAAGGCTCAAGAGGATGAGTTGACAGAACTTTAATCACTTTATAATTTGGATCAGTAATGAAGCCAATTTAATTGGCTGTACAGTCTAAATAACTGAGTGCTTGCCTAGAACATGCAGTTTCAGACTAATCTCTGAGCTCTTTTAATTATTGGTGTACCAGTCCTCTTCTGCTCTTCTGTGTGAAAATGTGGGATCCTCCACTAAGGATATCTATTATTTACTAAGGGAGAAAGGAGGGGAATAGGCTGGGAGGAAGATGTGTGTTCAGTGTGTGTGTGTGTGTGTGTGTGTGTGTGTGTGTGTGTGTGTGTATGTAATAGCAGGGAAAGGTAGGGGTATAGTTAAAAAAATATGGATGCTTATGAGATCCATATAGACCCTAAATCTTTGGGTTCATTCTTAAAAATGCATGAATGTGGGCTGGGGATTTAGCTCAGTGGCGTAAGCACCTGCCTGGCAAGCCTAAGTCCTTGGGTTCAATCCCCGGCACCACAAAAACAAACAAAAACCACCCCATGAATGGGTCAAAGTATTTTTTACCTTTCTCTGAGACTCAGTAAACAAAGCAAATAGTATACAATTTGAGGATGTGCCTCTAAATACATATACCAAAATTATACAGTTTGTATAAATTTTGTCTAGTTCTAAATTTTTTTGTCATGTCTAGTTTTAGTGTTTTTGTCATGTGTTTGTATCTTGATTTGGGCCTAAGAAGTCATATTTCTTCAAAATGAAAGTTATATGTGTTTAGTGTAGGAAAGTAAAAAAGTACAGAAGGTACACTGAATAGTTTTCTTGTAATCTCATTTTTCTAGAATAATAAACTTATTATCTGTGGTGCTTTTTTCCTAGATAAATATTTTCACACTGTTCACAACAGTCTGCAATTTATTAAGAAAAGTCTTAAAAAAATCGTTTTGTTTCCAAACAAAATCTACCATGTCCTTAGAAGGCTGGCTAGGTTTAGTCCTATAGAAAAATCTGAGATACAGCTATGTTGTCTCCAATGTTTTACTATGATAAGCATTTAATGAACATCTACTATGTATTCTCTACACAGCTGATTATGCATCTTTATATTTGTGAGCATAATTACTAAAACATGATTTCAAGAAATGAAAATTCTGCATCATGTGGTGCAATAGTATGCCTGCTTCTACAGAGACATCCGATACTAATATTGTAAACAAGTTTATTTTTTTGTGACATAATACTTTAAGTGTCAGTGGCCCAGAATTGGTATTGTGGCTTCACAGTCCTGGAAATCCAGGTTTCATCTTGCTCTGCTTTTTTAATAGTTGCTGGCATTAGCATCCCAGAAGCCTTATCCTTTGGACACACCTTAGGCCTTGCCTTGGACTTCCTGTCTTCCCTTATCAACTCGGCCCACCCCTTCCATTGTTTCTAGCTCTTTCCACTATTTCCAAACTAAAATAAAACACCGCTCTACAAGGTATGAGATTCAGCAAAACCCCCAAGAGCTGCCTGCTGGGCCAGGTAATTTATCCTGGAAGTACAGAAGTGACACTTGAGCAGAAGGAAGACAGCAGGTACATTTTTTCTCTGTGCGTCCCTCTTATAGGCTAAGATACAGCAGACAAAAGTCTGTACAGCTTGGTGGGAGATTTCCCACATGGCTGAGCAGTTGGCTGGATTTCTTCATGATTCATCAGCCGGCACTATATTTCCTCTCCATGCATCCTTATCTCCTTCCCTTCCCCCTCAATCTTATTTTAAGCACTAGCATGTAAGTCTTTGCCTGAAACTCTTTTTTTCTAGAAAACGTAGGTTTGTGCAGGAGGAATGAGGGGTAAAAAAGCGGGTTCTCGGATGAGATTTTGAGGTGAATTGGCCACTTGTCCTAAAGCAGCAGGGACCTGATTATCATAGGGCCGTTATGACAAGTTATGTTTTGGAAGACAGAATGCTTCTGTTCTAGCTTGGGGCAACTGCAGAGGAGACTGCTGAAAACCAGGCCTGGGACCTGATTATGCAGATAGTCCAGACAAAGACACAAGAGCAGTCTCGCGAAGACCCAAGAGTGAGAAGTTTGAGTTCCTAAATTCCTCTAACTGTCCAGGCTGGCAGAAAAAGCCTCAGTTCCACTTGCCAGGGAAAAAACAAGGTCTGCTTGCCTGGGGGAAGACTCAGTGACCTAATCTGAAGCAGGTGCCTTTCAAGATGAGGCTTGTTTTCCTCAAAATATGCCCCCAACATACTTCATTGCCTCTTGGCTGAATAGCAAAGTCAGGTTTCAGCAGAGCCTGAGCAGGAAATTACAAGCTCTGGTCTGAGAAGAAATAGACCACATGCTGAAGAGATTGCAGGATCCAGCCAATAGGCATTAGCAGAAAGTGAGGGGGCATGTGCAGGACTGCATCTGGAACACAATACTCTCCTGGCGTCCACGGTGGTGTGTGATTGAAGGGGAGACTTCACATGTAGCAGAACGCTAGTGCAGGATCATTAACCTCTGCTATGATGGGTGAAAGGGACAAGCAGAAGAGTCTGAAACTGTCCATTCCAAAGTCTTGCACTAGAAGCAATGTTGCACTCCAGAGGAATTGCAGATATCTCTGAAAGCATCAGCTATTTGAAAGATGCAGAGGCATCACCATCCATGACGTGTACATTGCTGGTGAGGATTTCAGTTTTGGAAGTTTGTATCTCTACATTCTGGCTCTTGTTGTTGAACTTGGTTGTAGGTCCAGGCTACACTGACTTACAGTGCTAGTCTGCAATCAGGAAACCCGTTTGTGGTCTGAGCCTGCAGCAGCCATTTATTACTATGGTACACACACAGTAGATTATGCATTACAAATATCTTGTTCTTAAGCAGAGTGTGGTGGTGCATGCTTGTAATCTCAGCTCTCAGGGTGCTGAGGCAGGAGGGTCACTGCAAATTCAAGACCAGCCTGGGCTACAAAGTGAGTCCAAGGACAGTTGGAACACATAGTGAGGTCTTGTCTCAAAAAGACACAAACAAACTCCACATATCTTGTTCCTTATTTTTCCACTTTTACTTTGGAATATTTCATCTTCCAAAAGTTTATTCTAATGTGTTCACATGAAACAGTATTTCCCTTTTTGTCTTTCACTTTTGTAGGTTTTAAGGAATTCTCTTTTCAAAATCATAAATATATTATTAGAATTTCCTTTACTCTTTTTATAATTGCATAAAATATATGATACATACACATAATATAGCTCTGCTAAACATTGCATAGTTCTAACTGTTCTTCTGCTTTATTGATTAGAATTCAATTTCCTACTAACTCTGTTGGTATTTTTGGTTTGCTACTTCTGTTTGTAGATTATGTATAATTGCTTTGATGTCTGTGTGGCTAAGGTATCATCTTGTTTATTCCTATCCATCTTTTATTCTGCCTTAAATATTTTCCTTTGGTATATAAAACACAGAACTTCTTTGCTTAGGAATTGTCAATGGTTCCCAACTAAATAATAATAATTAACAAATATTTACATAGCACTTCCTATGTACAAACCACTGTTTTACAGATTTTACTTACATTAACTCATTTACTTCTATACAAAACAGAAGTATGAGGTAGATAGTATTAATATTTTGGCACCATTACATAGATACCAAAAATAAGACACAGTAAGGATTGGAAGAACTAAGCCTTCACACCGTGATTTCAGAGTTTGGGCTTTTATTCTCTACAGCATACAAACAAGCTTTCAGGATGGTGTTACATGTGATAAACCTACTGTTACATTAGAATAATTTAATACATCCAGTGCACCAAACATCATAGTTCACCTACTCTACCTAAAATGTGCTCAGAACACTTACCTTAATCTAATGTTGGGTACAATCATGTAATAAAAAATGTATTTTATAATATGATAGTGCTAATATGAATACTACAAAGACAATAATATGCAATGTATTAATTATTGTAAATCTGTTTTGCAACTGTTTTGTTATTTTTTTCCCTTTAAGAAAATAATATGAATTGAATACTTCGTGTAATTTATTGATCACTGTGTTCAAAGTAAAAAAAAGAAGAAAGAAAGAAAGTTGTATGGTGTTTCCATACAACTTGTGTTTGTATACAGTGGTGTTTCCTACCACTGTATAGTAGAAAAATCATAAAGTGAAACCATCGTGGGGATTGTCTGTATGTTTTCTAACTAAGGAGCCCCACTAAATATAAAACTCAGTCAAAATTTCAGAGCATACTTTCCAACTATCCACTGTGTTTGATCACACTTTCCTTTTGGCCTCATCTTGACCGGCTGTGGCCAGGAGCTCACCACACCAGACAGTAACTCTGACTTAAATGTGCTGTGGGTGTTTATGGCTTTGTGCTTACTTAGCCCGCCCCCCATCTTTCTGAAGGATATCTTTCTAAATGTCCTTCATTTTTTTATTCAATGACTTTAACTAGGATTTATTTAATAGTACTTCATGCCAGGTGCTGGACTTGAATTGCTGGGGACCAGAAATTCACAGTGCCTAGTTTTACATACATAAGTGGAGGTTTGGGATTATTGGTATTGCCCTTTTGAGATTGCCCATTATCTTATTAGGGATGGGTCATCCTCTCCCACCTACTAAGGCTAAGACTAAGACTAAGATTGAGACTAAGGGGGCTGGGGATTTAGCTCAGCGGCATAAGCACCTGCCTTGCAAGTGTGTGGTCGTGAGTTCGATCCCCAGTACCAATAAAAAAGAAAAAGACAAAAAAAAAAAAAAAAGATTGAGACTAAGACTAAGGCTAAGAGTAGATCTAAAACTAAGACTAAAGCTAGGACTAACTCTAAGTCTAGGTCTAAGTCTAAGACTAAGATGACTAAAACTAGACCATTAAGACTAAAACTGCTAAGACAAGAGAGTCTCCAAAGCGAGATCCTTCTTAGTATAAGACCACCATCACCCTCTGAGTCATCCAATAACCCCTCCTCAATCAATAAATACCAAAGGTCTAGCTGCCTCCTGGCCTTTTGTTCCTCATGAACAACTGGTCATCCCAGATCCCTGTGCTCTCTCTCTCTTGTCTTTCTCTCTCTCTGTCTCTCTGTCTTTCTCTCCCCCTCTGTAACACCTGGCAGGAGATTGGGGCTCCTTGTAGCGGTCTCCAGTATTGGATGCTTAGGTTACCATAACAAATAGGCAAGTCCTTGTGGCAAGGTCTGTTAATGGGCATTTACAGTCCAGGGCTAACACATCATCTCCTCTATGATTCTTTGTTCTCTCTCCATCCTGAGACTCCTATAACATTTTTTAAGCCTTTGTCAAAACCTGTTTTTGTTTTTTAAATAAAATCATGGCCGGTTGTTATGTGCATCGCCTGCTTCTTGTAAGGAGAGCCGGGCTCTTCTATGCACTGCATGGATGCACTCCACAGATGGTTGCATCTAACTAGCTGAATGAATGAAGAAGTGAAAAAGAATTTTTAAGTCAATATATTAGGTGGTAAGTTGGAAAAGGGAGACTTTTGTGCTCTTTTTCTTTTAAAGAACTGTATATATCTATTTGGGGCAGTATAAGAGATTAGCAACTAAACTACTAACTGACAGAACACTAACCTTATTTACTATTTCCCTAACAGTAACTTTAGATGAAAAAGAATTTTGAATGGGCAAAAGGATCCCTGAAGCCTGCAATGGCATTAATTATATGAAGCAGCAATTTACATTATTTATAAGGAAGCTATTTACATTACTTAGCCCTGTCACACACAGTAATCGTAAAGCTCCATTCTTTCATTACAGAGAAAAGAATAAAGTGAAGTGACAAGGAAGTAAAAAAGGCATTTATAATGGCTGCATCTCATTACAAGAAAGACAACTTCTCTGAAATGGTAAAAAATGCCTCAAATATAATTTAGCTGAACAAAATGGAAACTTCCATCTTGCCCCAATGATTCAGAGTATACCACCTACTTAAATATTCAGAAAAGCTTCCAAAAACTACTGCAAGTTAAGCATTGTTAACTAAATTATGTGCAAGAAGGAAGATGACTAAGATACAGTGTTTCATAATTCAAGCATTTGAATTTAATTAGTCACATCTTTCACAAATGACTTTGAAATGTAAGTGCTTGTACTATGAGCAAGGTTATTGGTGACGGCAGCCAGATTGGGGGAAAATTCCCACTGTGTTTTATTTTTATTTTCTTCCTTCCTCTGTGACCACTTTAATTTGATTGAGTCCTGCTGTTTCACTTTCATCAATATAATAGACAATTCTCAGTAGCAAATTACACTGGCTTTTGATCTGAGGTGGACAAGTGTACTATGTGAGAACAAAGTTAAAAGGCCAGAGAATTTAAGGAACTGAATAAAATAAAAAAGATTCCATTACTTTTTAAAAATACTTCAAAATTGAAAAGTTTCCCCAGACTAAATTCTTTAAAAATCTTAAAATTTTTTTTTCTCATAAGAGATAAAATAGACTCAACAGTGAAGAGTCTTTGTATTTTGCCATTTGCTAGGAAGGTTTTCTGGCCATAATTACCTGGCCCAATGAGCAAAATACTCTCACTGTTACAGGCAGCTGAGATAGTTAGAAATATTATAGGCAATCAGACCGGGCCAGGCCCTCGAAGAAACTGACACAGAGGACCAGATGTCTGCTGACATTGGAGAGGACACATATCCCTTGCTGTGGGCCAGATCTCAGGACAGAAAGCAAAACAAATGCTGTCACATCCGTAAGTATAATCTTTAGGGATTAAGTCTGGATCACTTTGAGAAGTCAGGAAATACCATCCCAATTCTTAGGGAAGCGTCACCATAAAGAATGCCCGCCTTCTAGGTGACTCCCTTCTCCATTTGTTCCCAATCTAATCAGTTTTACCTGAGCAGTTAATCTTATTGGTTGACCACAGCTCTGTCCCACCTCATGCCCATCTGCCTTGTGAGTTCCCAGTTTTTCCCAGTTTTAGACCCGCCTTATCTCATGGTTTTACACTATAAAAATCCCAAGAAAAGACAAAATCTTTGCAACCCTCTCAGGACCCTGTAGTCTCTCTCTTAGACAGAAGCTTTCTTTCTCTCAATAAATATTTCTGCTGTTAATCTCTGTTATTCCTAAAATTCATTCTTTGATTTTAGAGAGCACAAACTCATTCTGGACATACAGTAGGTTGGGAGTTTCATTCCCCTATTTCATCATCTTCCTTCTAGTAATATTAGGGTGCACTACACAGACAAAACACTCGCCTTCCAAAGTAGTACAGGCCCACAGAGCCTGTACAAAATTAGGTCAGCTGAAAAAAAAATCATCTGTGGTCTAATAAGCTTCTTAATCTTAAACGGGAAATTGGACAAATTGAATGCTAGGGTCAGTTTAAGTGTCAGGGAACTAGTGACAATTTTCAGCATTAAAGACCTATTTTTCTACACTATCCAATATCTCTGGTCCTTCTCTTAGATAATTTTTGGTATTGCATAATTCGTAAGAAAAACAGATTCCCTATTCATTGACACTCAAACTTCATATCAATAAATTTGTCTGTTACTGTGGTCAATACTATGCTGAGGAAGACTTTCCTTTGCTGTTGGCTATACCCCTTGAGGCCCGATGGTTTCCCCATATGAAGTAAAGCCTCTCAAGATCCTTGTTTAAAATGCCAAAGTTTTTTGAGAGTTAGCATTTCAAGCCATTAGTATATATTTATATCAAATAGTTTAAAGTTGTGTAAAATGCAGATTGACAGAATATATGACGTGAAGAATATGGCTAAAATGCAAATAAATAGGTATAACCAATTATTAGAGGGATAGGCTAAGGGATCAGTTACAGGTTTTTGATTTTTAAACTGCTTGTCAGAATTTCCCACTTTCAATTTGCTTAATAAACTAACTGCGGGGAGCCATCAACACAGATTAGGGAGTAGGAGCACAGATTTTGTAGTCACAAGACTAAGACCTGATCGCTGATATTGCTATGGGTTTTAAAATAATTTAACCTACCTAAGATTTAGTTTCCTAAATTGTGAAATGAAAAAAACCACCAAAAACAAAACCAAAAAAATAAGAGTATAGTCCGGTCTTGATGATAAAATTTCAGCTCTAATATTCTCCAGCTCTCTTTTCAAAGCCTCTCAGGTCTCATTTCCCACAGGGAAGCCAGAGGGGCAACCAAAAATTACATTCCGCAGCCTCTTTCGGTCCTGGAGGGCAGCACTTTCTTTTTCTGGCCTGCAGGAGCCGCTGTGTTTCCCAGACAGCACGCGAGGATGCGTGGTTGCCACGAGACCGTCGCTAAGCAACCGAATCCACACAAACTCCTGGCGCGCCGGGCCAGGTCGCGTCAATATGGCGGCTCAGGGCGCCACCTCGAGCTCCCGGTCCGAGGGCTCGTCTGCATCGGTGTCGCCTCCAGAACTGCCTCCGACCCGGTCCTCGACCTCGGTTGCAGTTTCGAAGTCGCCCCTGGAGTCGAAGGCGAGCACCCCGAGTCCTCCGCCGCGCGGGCCCGGGCCCGAGAACACGCTGCCCGCCGCCGTGTTTTACGGGCCGCTGGACGCGAGGAACCCGCTCCTGGCCTCTTGCGAGAGGGACATCCGCGAGCTGCTGGGCTTTGTGAAGAAGAAGGCTTCGGCGACAACCGAGGAACAGAGGCAGGAGTTTCGTGAGCGTTGGTAAGCCGCGGCAGGTCGCTGGGAGGGCGCGGCTGGACGGCGGACGCCAGTGGTGGCCCGGGAGCCGGGCAGCGCGGTGGACGCAGGGCCTGACCCCGGCGCCCTGAAGATGTGAGCGCAGCCTGACAAGCCAGATGCGTCGCTGTCACAAATCAGCATTCCTGGTACAGGCCGATAGTGGCTCCCTTTTCAGGTCGAATTAAAAAATCAGCATAGGCATGTTTCATAACTCACCATTTGTTCGGTTTCTGAGTGACCCCTAAATTACTACTCCAGGCTAATAGTTTTTCACTCATGTGGGGAATTTCACAATTTGCTATTCCGGGGCTGAGAAATTCTATATATGAAGACAAAAGAATAGGCTTGAGGTGGCTTCAGGTTCTTGAAGTTCTTGACACCAGGAAATGTGTCACCCTGTGAACGCGTGTATCATACTCTCTTTTTCATCATTATTAGGATTACAGACACCTTTTTTTCTCCTTGATTTTATGACTCATTCTGTACATTGTTTTCTTATTTTGGATTCCATCACCATGTTATTACTGTGACTGCAAACTACCTATTTTTAAGATTCTTTGCTGTTTATGTTATTATTTTTCTTGGTCAAATGCATCACAAACTGAACATTTACAAAAGCAGATGAGTGGCAGAAAATACCAGAAGAGTGTCTAGTCTTAACTTACGTTTTTGTTCCTGTATTTAAGATGAATAAATAATTTTGACTTAAACGTATTATTCATTCATTCATCTAACATATGATATAGAGGGTAAAAGACATGAAAATTCCTATGTGGAGTATTTATTTTTGTGAGTATAGTCAGTCACTAAACAGGTATGGAATATGGTAGCTCCTCCTTATCTGTATTTTCACTTTCTGTGACTTTGGTTTCCTGCAGTCAGCATGATCAAGAGCACTAAATAGGAAATCCTAAACATAAACAATTCTTAAGTTTTAAATTGTACGCCTTTCTGAGTAAGGTGATGACATCTTACATCACCCTGCTCTGTCCCACCTGGAATGTAAATCTCTCTTTATCCAACCGAGGCTTGCTGCAGGGGCCACCTGCCTGTTGGTCTTGGTTATCAGATCAACTATAGTGGTATCACCACAACTGCATTTAAGTAACTCATTTTACTTAACAGTGGACCCAAAGCACAAGAGGAGTAACACGGGCAATTGAGATATGCGAACAGAATCCCTGAAGCGCGGTCTTTATGTGGAAAGGTGAAAGTTCTCAATAAAAAAGAAAAACAATATGCGTCCATGTTATTAAGCTCAAGAGCACTAAAGATATATTGAGAGACACCACATGCATATAACTTTTATACCATAATTATCCTATTTTATCATGAACTATTGTTAATCTCTTTGCCTAATTTACAAGTAAAACTTTACTATTGATATGTACGTATAGGAAAAAGATGTATTGGAATCAATACTGTCTGGTTTAATGCACACACTGGGGGGTCTTGGAATGGATCCCCTCCATATAGGGGGAGGGTTACTGTAAATATATTTTACAAGAAGATAATTGCTACATAGAAAAAGAGAACAAAGAATGGGATTGGGGGCTGTCAGATGAGTATTGCAGTTTAAAATAACATGCAGGAAACATGGTCAGAGACAGAAAAAAGTGACAGTTGAGGAAAAACGAGATGTAGGAACCATCAATGAGGATTTCTGTGCAGGAAGTAGGCTGGGCAGGGGAGGATGGCAAGTGTGAAAGAAGCCATCCTGGGCTTGCGGAAAGGGCAGATTTTGAGTAGGAGGGGAGTAGATGGAGAGCTTAGTGCTTGAAATATCTGAGATGTAGCTCAGCATCCACGCAGAGCTGTTGTTAGGTAGTTGGCCATTTCAACCTCAAGGACAGAAAAGATATATATTTGGGATTAATCAGCCTGTTAATGATATTTAAATCATGACACCTGATGGGGGACCTAAGGAAGTGAGTGTACACGAAGAAGAGAGAAAAGACTGAGCTCTGGATGCTTCCACATTGACAGGTAGGAGTGAGAAGGAGCCAGCAGAAAGAACACTACTAAGGAGGAGGGAAACCAGTGGTATGCGGTATTCTGGAAGCAGGGGAAGGAATGGGCATCTCTGCGAGATCCTGCTGATGATCCAGTGAGATGAGGACAAGAACTGACCAAGGAGAGTGCATTTCATACCCAACTTAGGGATTTCACGATTTTTCATTTATATCTGAACACTTCTTGTGTTTGTACTTTATCTTCCTGTCTCCCCTTTGAGTATTCTAGTGCAAACCAATCCGGTTCACCTTTTCCCTGAAGCTTTTCTGTCTCACGAGATCTGTCCTTCAAAGAGCAATCAGGGAGATACTTACTAAAAAAAAAAAATCATCTGCTTTTATTGAAAGTCTCTCTCCTGTTTACTGTTGCTTTCAGAATAAAATTAAAACCTCTGAAGTATCCTCTGGAGTGTCGAAATCCCTCACTTGACTCTGCTCTTCACCTCTATTTCTACTATTTCTCACCCCAGAGCCTTTGCACTTGCTGTTTCCTTTTATCTGAGAGATTCTCCCTCTTGCTTTTCAAATATCTGTCTCTTGGTCCTCTTTCAGACCTCAGCTCAGGTGTCACCTCCTTAGTGAGGCCTTTCCAATTCAGGTTCACCTCTCATTTTATATTTTTTTCTATTTGTTTTCTCGTGCCTTGTCTATCTTATTTGTTAGACTATAGGTTCCCTGTTATTGGGATAATATGGCTCCTTTTCATTGCTCTGCCTCCAGGCCAAGCCTGGTATTACTGGGTTGTAGTAAACATTCAGTAAATATTTGTGATTGCAAGAACTGAAAGGTCACTGTCCCTTTGTTCTCAGTAATTGTGTCACATATAGGAGTAGGTTGGGCCCATCTGTAAGGACAGTATCTGTTCTTTAAATGGACTATAGTAAGATGATTACAAATGTTACAAGTTAGCTTAAACCTTAACAGTTCAACACCTCTCACAGTTTAGGGGTTTATTTATGCAACACTTTGTTAAATGCTTGTCATGTGCCAGGTATTACATTAGTTACTTATTGCATGGTGGTGAATGAGATACAAGAATCTGTGCTTGTGGAGTTGTAGTCTAGAAAGGGAGATTGACTTTCAGTGAATGATTAATTAACACACAACAAATACTATGAAAGTCGTAGCAGCTGAGCCCTTATAGGTGCCAGGCATTGTGCTAAACATTGGGGTTGCAGCAGTGAGCCAGATAAAAACATCCCTGCCCTTCAGAGCTAATATTCTAGAGGAGAATATAAACATTAGATAGCATACGTCATTGTCACCTAGAAACTGAGTGCTAAGAAGAAGAAAGCATATGGAATTGTTGGCTGGAGGTCGCAGTATTCTATTAGGTGTCAGAATAGATGGTGCTTGGGCAGTGGCTTGCTTTCAAATGAATGGCAAAGGAGGTGACATTAGACTGAGATTAGAAGGTTGACCAGGAGTCAAGCAAATAAACAGAGGGAACCAGCCTAGCAAAAGATCCTTAGCAGGAAAAATATTGGCAGGAAAGAGCCAAGTACTGTGGAGGGGCAGCCTGAAGCCTATTTAGCAGAAACAGTGACTGCAAGGACAGTGTGTGAGGTGCTGTCTTAGTTGCTTTCTTGTTGCTGAGACAAAATACCCAACACTCTAAGTTAGAGGAGGAAAGATTTATTTTGGCTCACGGTTTTAAAAGGTTTCAGTCCATAGTTAGCTGACTCCAAAGCATGGCGGCGTGGCACAGGGACATGGCAGAGGGGAAACAGTCCAGAGCAAGGCAGGCAGGAAGCAGCAGGGCAGGGGGCGGCAGCAGCAGCAGCAACAAGCCTGCCTTCTCCTTCTCATTCTATTCCATTCAGGCTAGAAGCCTACTGATTGGTGCCACAAATACCCAGGGTGGGGCTTCTATATCCACATCCTTAATTCCTTTATCACGCCCTTAATCCAAATTCACACAACCTGATCCAGCCACGGCACAACTCCACCTCTAGACTGCATGAGGCTTTGAGGGGACATCCAGATACGAGACATAACATAGGGCTTTGGAGAGTTTTAGAGACTGCTTTGAAGAGATTGCCTTTATCTCAAATGTCATGGGAACCATTTGGAAGGTTTTGGTAAGGGACCGAACTTATGCAATTTTTGTTTTAAATATTGTCATTTTGCCAGGTGTGGTGGTGCACACCTATCTTCCCAGAACTCAGGAGGCTGAGGCAAGAGGATGGTTCCAAGTCTGAGGGCAGCTTAGCATAGTTCTAGGCTATGTAGCAATAGCCTGTCTCAAAACAAAACAAAACAAAACAAAATATTGTCATGTCTAAATGGAGCAAGAATAGAGATCACTTGGGAGTCTAGGAGGTGGACTTGCATTTATAACATATTTGACAGTTGGTTGTTTTCAAGTCAAAGTTTGTTTCTTATAATTATTGAGGTTTCCATAAGCATAAACATTCATAGTATCTAAAATATCAATTTTGAAAATGGCAGCATGTCATTAGATGAGTGTGATCTATTTTCAACTATGATTTGTTATAAGCATGTAAAATTTAAATATTCTATTTATAAAGCTGTGGTCTTCTACTTTAGAATGCTCTAAATATCCAGCAGCACCTACAATCAACAATTTAAAGTACACCAATGTTATCTTCTTAACTGAGGTACATGTGATAATGTACATTCTATACTTTTTGTTTAATCATTATGTAAGCCATTCCTAATTGCAGCCTTAACTTGAACTTGGAATTTGCTCAAATAATTCTTCTTGTTACATAACCATGATTGATTTAACGAAACGGGTATTTTCCTTTATGAGTAACAAAACTAGTCATTATTATCTCACTTCTAAGATTTGAAAGAATGGACTATTTCATATATATAATTTAACAATTCTAGCAAGACTAGGTGCATTTCTTGAGTTGATTATATTTATTCTAAAGTGGCATTTCATGAAGTAGCAAATCAAAATAAAAAGGTAAAAAAAATCAACAACACACGTTCCCAGTTTTAAAGTTGTATGGTTTATGTTTGCTGCATTATTTTATCTGGCATTTTCACTTATTACTAGTACCTGTATCTATTGCAAAGTGTTATTAATCAGTCCATAAAGGTGGGCGTGTTTTGTCTCCCATTCAATCAGTGACTCAGTCAGTCTTATTTGATTACCCAAATGAAGTGACAGGTTTTGTAGAAGTTTTATTAATATTTCAACATACAATCATAAATATCCGACCCATCTTCAGTTCTTGAGTTTCAATCCCTGTGGGTGTTAGTCAGCAAAGGCTGCCATAATAAAATAGCGTACCCCAGGTGGCATAGCAACAATTTATGATCTTATAATTCTTGAGGCCAAAAATCTCAGATCAAGGGTTTTTTTTGTTGTTGTTTTTTGTACTAGGGGTTGAACTCAAGACCTCACACTTGTCAGGCAGGCGCTTACACTGCTGAGTGAAATCCCGAGCCCTCAGATCAAGGACTTATCAGTGTTTTTTTTTTTTCCTCCAGTGTTGGTTTTTTATGTGGACTCTTTTCCTGGCTTGTAGAAGGCTGCTTTGCTCTCCTATGGCCTTTCTTCTGAACAAGCGTGGAGAAAGAGAAAAAGAGCAAACTTTCATAACTCTTCTTGTAAGAACATGCAACTCATCAGACCAGGGTTCTATTCTCATGACCTTGTGTTACCTTAATTGCTTTGTTAGAGGTCCCCATCTCCAATACTGTACAGTCACACTGGGAGTTAGAACTTAACATGGGGGATTCTGGGTTGGGAATATTCAATGCATAGCACTGTAATTTCCTAGAAATTTGTAAGATTGTGTTGGGCAACTCAAGGGTTATTTGGATTTTTTTTAGGGGCATTCATAATTTCTGGGAAGGAAGGAAGGAATAAACCTTAATAAATATGTGAATAAGTAAGAAATGATCTGCTACTCTGATAATTCTAATTAGAAACCATTTTAAGAATACGACAGATTTTGTGTTTGACTTGTTGGAGGGAATTTTAGCCCTAAGTGGATGGATTGGAGAGTGAGCTCTTGAGCTCTTCCAAGGAAAGAATAAAATAAGAATAAGAAATTTTTGCGTATCACTTACTCATCTTTTCAGCCAAAACTTGTTGACTACCTTTGTGTACTAGCTATTGACTATTCTTGTGACTGAGCAATGAATAACACAGTCAAGGTCCTAGCCTCAGGATATTATTATTTCCAATCTCAACATTATTTCTCACCTTATTGGATTATTGTGTTGCATAAATGAAATGAAAAAAAATACATATAGGCAAAAGATCCATAGCAGCCAACACAATATTGAAAAAGAAATTGGAGGATTGATACTACCCAATCTGGGGATTTATATAAAGCGACCATAACTAAGACAATGCGATACTGGTGATGAAATAGACAAATAAGTCAATGAAAGGGGTACATAACCTTGAATTGGCTGATGTTTGGCAAAAAAGCAAAAGCAACACGATAGAGAAAAGATGGTCTCTGCCATAAATGCTACTGGAAAAACTGGGTAACCTCACTTATGCACACACACAAGGACACAGACTTCACATCCCTCACCAACAATTAACTCAAAGTGGACCACATATTTAAATGTAAAATTCAGAACTATAACATTCCTAGAAGAACACAGGAGAAAATGTAGATGACGTTGGATTTTGTGATTTTTTTTTTTGCATATAACACCAAAACCATAATCTCTGAAAGAATTCATAAGCTAGACTTCATTTAAAATAAAAATTTCTGCACTATGGAAGACACTATAAAAAGAATAAAAAGAAATGCCATAAATTGGGAGAATGTATTTGCAAAAGATGTATCTGATAAAGGTGTATCAGATATATATACATAAACAACCTGTTTGAAAAAAATAAAATGTGCCCATGACTCTATCAAACATCTCAGCAAAGAAGATAGACAGATGGCAAATAAACATATGAAAAGATGTTCCATAGCCTATGTCATCAGGGGAGTGCAAATGAAAACCATCAAATACTTCATGCACCTATTAGGAAGGCTCAAATCCAGAACAGTGACAACACGAAATGCTGGCAAAGATGTGGAGAAACAGGAATGTGCATTCTTTGCTGGCAGAATGAAAATGGTACAGCACTATGGAAGCAAGTTTGGTGGTTTCTTCCACATGTAAATGCACTCTTACTGTATGAGTCAGCAATTATGCTCCTTGGTATTCACCCAGCGGATTTAGAAACTTACATTCGCATAAAATACCTGCATATAGACACTTACAGCCACTGTACTTGCAAATTCCAAGACTTCCAGAGAACAAAGATATCCTTAAGAAAATGAAACAAAAATAAATAATTGTCTTTCCGGTCAATGTAATGCTAGTCAGTGCTAAAAAGAAACGAGCCATGAAGTCATGAAAATACAAAAAGGAAACTGATCTCAAAGATGCATATTAATAAATGAAAAAAAAAGCGAATCTGAAAAGACTGCTGACTGTAGGATGTTCTGGAAGAAACAAAACTATGGAGGCAGAAAAAAAAATCAGTGGTTCATAGATAATGAGGAGGAGAGGATGAATGGAAGGCACATAAAGGATTTTTAGGGCATTGAAACTACTCTCTATGGCATAATAATGACAGATACACGTTGCTATGCATTCATCCAAACCCTTCAAATATATAAGGTTAAGTGAACCTAGTGTAAATTATGGATTTGGGATGGTTTGTGTCAATGTTGGTTCATCAGTTGCAACAACTCTACCCCCAGTGAGAGTAGATGTTGGTAGTGGCAGAGACCGTAGATGTGTGTCTGTACGTGAAATCTTTGTACTTGCCTCTCAATTTTGCTATGAACCTATTTTGCTCTGCAAAATAACATGTATTAAAATGTCATATAAAGGGCTTCAATCAGTATTTGGCATCCAGGAAGCAATAATTTTAGCTATAATTGCATTTATTATGAATAATTAGACATTAACAGTAAAGCATATTGGAAAAACTTACCACAAGGTAAGGTTTTAAAGACTATTTGCTAATTATTTGAGGGCTCCTGCTGACTGTGAAGATGTCATCTTGTGATTTTTACAGTGCCACCACTTTGTTCAATATCTGGACCAAATACGCCCCCCGGCTGCCAGCTGACTATTACAATGAAAAGCTGCTGAAGGTTGGAGATGGCCTTTGTGACATGAAAGTAAGTGGCTGTGGGGTACGGGGCGCCGGAATAAGAACTCTTTTGACTAATTATTATTTGACTGTACTGTTCCTATTTTACATTTTGATTTTTGTCTTAGGGAAAAAACCCCCACAAAAACAGAAACATTTTAATAAGGCACAGTACAAAAAAAAAAAAAAAAAACCAACTCAAAAACTCAAAACCAAAACCAAACAAAAAAACAAAAGAAAAAAGGGTTTGCTTTTTATTTTTGTGTTAGAAATTGTCCAGGGGTGAGGGCCGGAAGGGGCCGAGGCTGGGTGGGGGCGCGCAGAGGGCGTGGTAGGTGCACAACAGGAAGTGCTGAGTCATCATGTTCCCGCCTTGCACAAAGGCGCCCAGACGCAGCTTCCTGTTGTTTTCCACATGGCTGGCCGTGCCCAGTGGACGGCTTTCATGTCTGCTGGCCTTGCTGTAAAGTTGCCCAGCTCTGTGTCCTGTTTTAATGACTTTTACCTCCTCCTTGGATGCGATTCTAGCGGGCAGTCCACACACGCCCTGTGTTTCGCTCAGGGTTACATTTCCGGCTGAGTTTGCATCGTCATGGTCTTAGTTCTCTAGCGGCGCCTGTGTCGTGGATTCTGCACCCATGGGCTTGGTTTGATAAGACTATGGCATGGCTGGGTTTTCAGTTAATGAGAATGTGAGTTTTCCCCCTTAAATTCTGGCACAGATCCAAATTATTTTATGTTACTGGGTTTTTAGGGCACAATCCCTAGTCCTGAGGGTTCCCACAGAGGAGGCTCTGCCATAATGCCAGTCAAGGGGCCAAGCTGCAGTGAAGGGTAGGGAAGGAATTTTGATCAGTATCTCTGTGCTGGAAGATAAAGAGGTGCAAGCTATGTCTTTGAGGGCCTGACGGAAGCTTTGGGATTTATAGAAATAGGGCACAATGACCAGGGCTGGGATTTGCATAGTGCAGAGTCTGTATAACTGCTAGTATAGCTTTTCTGGTTAGGTCCTAGTTTGATTGGCTGTTCTCCCTCAAAACTGGTTCTGGAGAGCCATAATCCCTTGCGGGGGCAATTCTATTGCCATCATGCGATGAAGGTTCTTGGATAGAGAGGTTGCTTTGGGGATTGTCATGGGGTTATGCATCTGCTTGGGGGTGTGCAAAGCTCTGCTCTATCCAGAAATGCATGGTGGCTGCAGTTTTAAGGGCAGTAACTTGACGTTTCTAGGTGTGGCTCCAGGCGATCTGGAACTGGAGGTTATAAAAGCTGGGAATTGGATGTCCCCGAAAATCCTGAAATTTATTTGCTCTTATTTCAGTGTTCTCGGTTTTGAAGGGAGACGGGGTAGGCTAGGTAAATTCGGGGGTACTAAACCCTTATAATACAGATACTCCTTGAGTGATTAACAAGCAAGGGTCTGACCCCAAGTTTTAAGGTACTGAAGGAGACATAAAACGAAGGCAGAGATGCCAGCATTTATTTATCCTGCTTTCATCACCCACCGGGCACCCGCAGGCCCTCATCACCCACTGGGCATCCGTAGGCCCTCATCACCCACCGGGCATCCGCAGGCCCGGCCTCTTAAGTCCTTGTTACAATATGAACTCTTGAACAAAGAGTTATTTTATCTGAAAGAATTTACTCCAGACAGGGGGGTTATTCAGTAGTTTTTCTCAGTCTTCTGTTTCTTGGCTTCTCCTCCATTTCTATTCTCTGGATTTAAATTCTTGTTAGCCGGGAGGTGAGTTTACTGAAGAGAAGAGAAAACATAGAGCTTTCATAATAAAGAACTAAGATCTATTTTCCTCTGCTAAAATAAGAGATAACCTCAACCCCATATATTTGGGTGATGACTCTTAGAAATTTGAGAAAATAGAGTTTGGAAAAACTAGATAAAAAATACGAGGTGAAACCCGTCTTATAAAGCTGTATTTATGTTCTTACTGACTCATGGCTTCTTGTGCTGTATCAGAAGAATCTACAGAAGCACATTGGCACAGGAATAAAGCTTTTGTTTGTACACTGTAGTCCAAGGGAGAAAGAGCTCTGGAGACAGGAAGTTCAGGCTGAGACAAACACAGGATGAAAGTGTGCATGGTATAGACGGGGTAGGCAGGGGCCTGCTCTTTTAATAACATGTATATAAAAGTGGAGTGTTAGTTGGGCCTGGGCTCTTCATGGGACCCATGTCTCATACCATCTTAGATCTCCACCAGAGTGTGGTTTTTACTATACTAACACAGTGGAGGGAACTAGAAGTTACTCTAGTGACTTTCTATGCGTACATTTGTCCCTTGCCACTTGGCATTGGTCCCTGATTAGGAAGTTTCCTACATGGCTTTGGGTTAGGGAAGATCACACCCCTGCAGAGTGGGTTTGATGTTAATGATCTCATGTCTTGGCTCTGGTTGTTTGGTATCTCCGGAGCTCGAAATCTTTGAAGGCTGTGCTGTCTTCCCATCAGTCTCCTGGTGCTTTATCTTAGTTGTATAGCCTTAAAGACTGGCCCGCTTTTTAATTGTAAAGTCCCTGATTTGTTAATGATGTAAGACTGAAGGGTCGGTCTAGCTGTCTCGGTGTGGAATCCGGGGAGTGGCAGTCTGGGCAAGGCTTGGAAGACAGCTTCCTCTCTACTGTTTGGGTTCTAGGTCTCAGAGGTGGAGGTGGGGTGTTGGTTGTTGGCGGGGTAACCAGGTGGGTGGAAGAGATACTGGAAATTGATAAAGCAAGTTGGTGATAGGTAGGAGCTAAGGATTCAGAATGTTTCTGATAGAAAGTCCTAGCGAGGGTGTTTTAACATTTAATTAAAGGAATACCAACAACAAAAAAGTCCTATTCACTGTTCCCTGATGGGAAGACTGGCCACTGAAGGCATTTATAATCCTGAAAATGAACTTGATTGTTACTTTGATTTATAGACTCTTATTTTAATTATAATAAAGATCATCTTGAGGAATACTCCTGTTTTGAAACTAGTTGAACTTATTATATGAATCTGTTAGAATGGGTCAGAATTAATTAGCATACGACAGACAAGTCATCAGAAGTACAAACAAAAGTGTCCGACTGTGGATACCTCCCAGAGCGGTTAGGTAGCTGGCTCCTGCTTTTCCTGGGGACATAGCTGTAGTGGAGGGGACTGAGGAAGGGTTGCTTCAAAATCGGTTTTACTGTGCCGGGCGCATTCCCTTCCCCAGACTCTCAAGGTCACGCCTTCTCCACACCCCCAAAAATAAAAACATGGGTGGCAGAAATGAGGCGTGTCACTCTGATGGGACATAGCCATGGTGTAGCTTTCAAACATGAGAGAGCGAGCTCACTCCCACCTTCATTTCCTCTCGCTGTCTTCTCTCTCTCCTTCCTCCCATCATTTTGACCCCAGGACTGTCAGAGAAGCAAGACCCTCATCCCCCTCTGTATCGAGTATGGGTAAACACTAGCTAGTGATGTAGGATTATAGAGCATTTGTAGGCCTTTCCATAGAGCATCTAAGAGAATATTCTTTGTGATCATGATGATCTATGGAATGCAGAAGTAGATAAAATAATGCATATAAGTTGCATAGTGTGGATTCTGTCACATGGTATGTACTTGGAAAATGGTGGTGGTAGCAATAATAGTAATATTAATGGCCAATATCGATACTATCAAGAGCAGTAGAAATATCAATCTTATGATAGTATTTTGAAACTTAAATTGAGTTCTCTTTTTATTTTAGGAATACAAACTGGCCCTTTTGCAGTGCTATGGAAGATATCTTCAGCAGTTTGGTTCCCACTTTGATGAGACTAAAGCAGATGTGAATCAATTCAAGACTGTCTTTTTCCCAAAAGGCTTTGAAGATAAAACTGCTAGACTTACAGTAAGATGAGAAAGAAAGCTAAAATAACTGCCCTTTATGATTAGTTATACAGTGTGTCATTTAGTGGCCAGCCTCAAGATGCTGTCTGTTGGTTTCTCATAGCATCAGGCCATTTATTGTAAGTTGCTTAATAAATGCTTTCTTATCCTGCTTTCAAGGTAGGGTAAGAAAGTGAACTCATTAAACCTTGCAACAATGCTTTGGAGACTGTATTAATCTCAATTCATTTAGCAGAATCTATTATTGTTATAATAACTAATATTTATAGAGTGCTTCGAGTATACAAAGTGTTTTGGAAAAATATAATAGATTCTTACAATAATTTTATTAGTTAGACACTATTATTACCCTATTTTAGGGTTTTATTTGTTTGTTTGTTTGTTTGAGACAGAGTTTCACTCTGTAGTCCAGCTTGGCTTTGAACTCACTTATGTAGCTCAGGCTGACCTCAAACTCATGGGGATCCTCCTGGCTCAGCCTCCCAAGTGCTGGGATTACAGGTGTGGGCCATCATGCCTGGCTTATTACTCTATTTTAAACGGAGACCGATAAAGCTTATTTCACAGTGCAAAGAGTAGGTCTTGGCCAGTGTCACACACCTGTACTCCTGGCACTGTGAGAGCTGAGGTAGGAGGATCACTGGTTCCAGTCCAGCCCAGTTTATAATTTGGAGAGACCTCATAAAAAATGGGGATGGAATGGGGCTGTGGCTGTGTGCGAAGGCCATGTTCAATCCCCAGTGCCAGAAGGATCTTTTGATAGAAAAATTATGTTTTATTTCTGTTAGAGTATTATTGTTAATTGCTATTGTTAATTCTTAGTTGAACAGTCATTGTGTGCTAGATCCTCTTCTAAATGCATTCTATAAGACTGAAGCCAGGATGAGGGGTGTAGCTCAGTGGCTCAGGTGTTTGCCTGGTAGTGTGAGGTCCTAAGTTTGATCCCTGGTTCAGAAAAAAAAAGAAGGCTGAGATCATAACTCAGTAGTAGAGCACTTGGCTAGAATGAAAACACAGAGTTGATCTCTAACAACCCCACAACTGTATAACAAAAATGGTCTTTTTTTTTTGGTGCTAGGAGTCAAATGCATGACCTCACACTTGCCAGGCAGGCACTGTGCTGCTAAACTATACCCCTAACCCCTAATAACGATCAGCTTATGATCATCTTATAGCCTCTTTATGGTGCTGAAAGGTGAAACTGTTAAATTTTTTTTACAGAGGAGGAAAATGAATTTTATTAGAGATTAAGAAACCAGCCCAGCCTGTGCAAAACAGTGTGAAGCGTTGGTGTTTGAACTCTGAGGTGCTGAGGTGCTTGATTCCAAAACTGTGTTTTTCTAAATGATGTCTGCCTTATGCTTTGGGAACAGCACTGTCTGACCAATAAGCAGAAGAGCTCAAGGCATGGTTGGGGACCTGGATTAGCTCAGTTTGGTCAGGGCGTAAATACAGAAAGAGGAGTGAAAATCCTGAGCAGTGCAGGTTGGCGCCCCATTGGGAAGAGGGCCGAAAAGGTCTCACCCAGCCCCCCCGTACAGAACTTTCACCCTACAATTTATAATTCATTAGCTATGCTTTGTCAGATTCAATTTCCAAGGGATAAATCACTACTGATGTGCCTTTTTAGCTAAAGACCAAATTCCATGGAATACAGGGGACACTCCCCATATTTTGACCCTAAGTCAGCCACCTCCCCAGTCTCATCTCTTGACCTAACAACTTTTTATCCAGACTCACAGAAGACATTCAGCTCCGTGACCACAGCAGCGCCCTGAGCAGCCCTAGTGCTGTGTGTGCCAGGGACTCTGCTGCAAGCCGGGGTCGTTTCTTTCTTGTTTTAGAATGCGTCTCACATAGGAGAGTGTGACAAACAGAGATGCCCAATCACTGGTTGGATGAATTGAGTAAATGATAATAATCACATCTGAATCAATAAGCAGGTTAAAATTCTACTGGGTGGGTTTGCAAAAGTGGTTTTTATTTTTATTATTTATTTATTTATTTTGTACCACAGATCAAACTCACAACCTCACATGTATCAGGCAAGCACCTGAGCCCCTGAGCTAAATCCCTGGCCCTTCAATTTTCATGTTATTGCTAATAGGATTCTTTCTTTTTCTGTTTTTGTTTTTGAATTTCTTTGACTGAGAAGAGCTAACTCCCGTGTATGCATTTCACGATAGGAAGAGGTAATCCTAACTCAACAAATGTTTTAAAGAAAACTAGCTTGTTTGTTTCTGTTTCAATCGATTTACTAATTAAGGACCATTGTTTCTATTTTAGCTTTCTACATTCTGGGAAATGCTTTCCTGAATTACATAAGTCTTATTTAAGTTTTCCTATGTGTTTCAGTTTCATGCTTTGTACGGCAAAAATATTTGCAACTACCAGCTGGTCTGCGACAGTGACATGAACCTGCAGAATAAGGACTCCGTGAGCCAGTGTCTGCATGTCCTGTCTTCCCTGAGGCTCATCATGCAGGTGGCTCTGCCTCAGGAGCAACTTTGCTGGATTGTCTTCAATGGTATGCACCAACACACTGTTTTCCTCTGCATCTTCCAAAAAGCCAGGCAAATGCCGGATTTGCTGGTAACTCAGTTACCTCGTGATTTAAAATGTATGCATTTCACGATAGAAAGCCTTTTTTTGAACACTTGTTTTTCCATTTTAGTTTATCCTCACAAGTAGGGTCCCCAGTACATGTCTTTTGGTTTTTCACTGAAGGAAGGGTCAGAGGCTGTGGGGTAATCAGTTTGGAGTGTGTAAAGCGAGGCCACGGTTAATAAGTGAAGAAGTTTAAGATATAAGTGAACAAGGTTCCAGTGACGACCGCAGGGTAGACTGGTTCTAATAATCGCTCGTTTGCTGGTCTCAAAGACCCTGGTGTGTCCTTTCTACCGTGTCTGCAGCAACATTTTCCCCTGCTTGATACTGAGTGAGGAGCTCTGAGACACACATATACTTCTATGTATATATACACATTTAGGTATATCAAATTTGTCTGTAGGAATCTTAGCTAGAAAGTATAGCATTTGTTTTTCTCTAGTCTGAGGTTACATCGAGTCACTATCTGGAAAATACACACTTATACATATATATTATATCTATTTTAAAACCTACTTCATATTTATACGTATATATTTGATGGTGCTGGGAACGGATAATATAGTCCCTTCTAGTCTCTCCTCTTTTTTCTTTCTGTGGTGCTGATGCTGGAAATTGAACCCAGGGCCTTGCTAGGCAAGTTCTCCACCAGTGAGCTGCAACCTGCACCCTTAGCCCACTGGATAATACAGTCTTCAACAAGAAAATAAGAGTGACAGTATTTTGATATGTGTTAAGACCAGGATAAAATAACTCCAAGAAAAATGTATTGGATTTTCCTTCATCCTGGGTTTAAAATATATTTCTTTCTCCATCCACCCCAAAGTATATTTTGTTGAAACTGGACTTCGCATTTGCTGCCTGAACATGAAGCAGACTTGGATGAACTTTTCCAGCTCAGTGACTGGAAAGCTTTTGTGCCCAGTCACCTTGATTCCATGAGTCACCGCTGCCATCTCCCCAGCCTCTTGGTGGGGAAAGCAGGGCAGGAGCAGGGCTGGACATGCAGGCGGACCTGACTTAGCGGGTAGAAAGGGCGCAGCAGGATTCCACCTTCAGTCTTAACATCAGACAAGATGCACAACATGTAAGATTGCAGTGTTCTTTAGAAAGAAGAAAAGGTTAGGTGAATTCTGTATCTTTTATATCCTTTTCTTGGTGTGAACTTTTATTCATACACATGGTATTTTGCTCTAGACTTTTTCTGTTGCCTACATGTTTTTCCATTCAAACCATTCAGTGGTTTCAGAATCTAGCGAGGTCCCACTATATAAACCTGCTGATGTGTTCCATGTACCACAGAAATGGGCACTGGTTTCCCTACCTCTAATAATTCTGCAGTGAATGTCTTTGCGTATCTCCTTTTATAGACTGGCGCAAGACTTTTCTGGGACCGATGCCCAGGAGAGGGGTTGCTGGGTTGTGGGAGATACACATACTATCCATGTTTCAGTGTGTTCATCTACCACTTACTAAGTGACCCCACGAGCTAGGCATTGTCCTAGGTTCTGGGGACACAGGAACGAACCACACACAAAGACTGTTCTCTTAATCCTGCTGCGGGGAGATGATATTTCAGGGTGAGACGCGATGAGGGCTATGGAGGAGAGTGAAGGTGAGGGGGCGATGGAGCAGGGACCGGGCTGGGGTCGGGGCTGCAGCTTCAGCGAGAGTGGTCAGGGAGCCTTACTGACGTGAAAGTCGAGCAAAGACCTGAAGGAACTTGGGGGGCAAACCACCCGGATATTTGGGGGAGGGCTGTTCCACCAAGGGGATCAGCAAGTGCACAGGCCCTGAAGTTTTGAGAAGGTGGATTTTTAGTAGTCAAAAATATATTTGAAAATATATGTAGATATTTGAACGAAAGGTCAAATGTATTTTGATAAGTACATTCGGCCTTTTCATTCAGCAATGTACTTCATTTATTTGTTTATTTATTTCCTGTTGCACTGGGGATTTAACCCAAGGCCTTCACACTGAGTTTTAACAGTTGAAATCTAATTCTAATTTTGAGGCCGAGTCTCATTAAGTCACTAAGTTGTCCAGCTGGGTTCTAACCTGTGATCCTTCTGCCTCGGCCTTCCAGGGTGCTGCGATTGCAGGTGTGAACCAGCATGTCTGACTTTCTGTTTTCTGTTAATTAACTATTTTACATACCTACTCTTGTTTTCCTGAGATATTTGGTCAGTTTAATTCTTTATGAAGCCTGGCTAGGAGTGCTTATACTGGCAGACATCACCCTTCTCAATTAACCAGAACCCAGTGCATTTAGATGCGTAGATTTCTTTGATGGCGACCATCTCTGGTGAAGAGCAGTTGCATGATTAGGCAGTGAACTCATGTTAGGGATCTGGGCCAAAGCAAAACAAAACAAACTTCCGGAGGCGCCCTGAGACTGTAAAGTTTCAGTCTGTGTTCAGTTCATACCATTTACTGTCTCCTTCTGGATTCTGTAGTGGGAGTTTGTGAGCCAGGCCAAGATCCTGAACTGTCAAAGAGCTATTCAGTTATAGCCAGGACATAGCTGGGCTGGAAAGGTTAGAGCCACATGTTGGAAACACAGAGGGCCCTTGTCGTCCTTGAGGGCCTCTCCCGGGGCCTCGCTGAGTTCCCTAGTGTGTTTATCCAGGCTCCTGGCTTACACCTGAACCACATGTTCTGTGGGGAGATGTGTTTCCTGTGCATACCCTTATTTGGTGACTTCTTTTTTTCCCCCCTCACAAAGAAACACAGTTACAGAGTTTTATTTTTAAACATTGAAAGTAGAGGTTGACAAAGCCAAGTTGAGATAATATGCATTCTGGGCTCGAGCTGCTAAGAGCTGAGTGGTTGGAGTGGTTTCTTCCTAGTGGGTCTTAAATAAAACGAGTAACTCCATGGCCCAAGCACGGTCCCAGCAGAGACTGAGTCTCTGAGCGCTGAGGACCAGCCACCTTTTCAGCCATGCTCAAAGGGCTGAAAGGATTTCGGAACTGACCCAGGGTTCTGTGACTGGTTTGCGTAGCTCAGGTTCATTATGCTTTTTTAACTGGGGAGATGTTTGGGTGGCAGGTGCTGTATTCTTCCGTGCTTGTAAACATGAACACGGGCTTCCTGGCTGTTGGATTTTGATAGTTATGAATTGTACATCAGATATTTTGTGGATAATATTTAGACCACTTGTCATAGCTGCCTCTTTAAAGCGTGTCGTCATCTTTTGGGCACCTTTCCAGCACAATAAGGTCCCGTATGTAAGTTAGGTGTGCGGTGATGTCCCCACATCTCCCTCCAGCTCTGCCTCTCTCCTTCTCTATTCATTTTGTTAATGGCTGATACCACGTCATACTGTAATAAAATGCTATTTTTTATTACACTGCTTAGAGGACATATAAGTAAGGGAATAAATGATACATGAAACCACAAATGAATATAATATAACCTGTTATATATTACGACTTAAAAATTATTATGAGTTTCAGCATTGTGCCTTGCTGATTAAATATGTATTCCAATCTTATTTGGAGATAAATCTTTAGTTTCTTAACCATAAAGAAGCCATGGGAAATAATAAGGTTTTATGCAAATTAATAAAACTGGAGTACATAAATTATGCAACTAAAAATTCTTTTGTTCAGAATATTTCAGAACTTAAATTGCCTTTAAAATGATGCTGAATGATTCTCTTGTCAGTGTATTTGAAATATGGCCATATGCATTATTTTAATGATTCTTTTTTTACAAGTGATAAGAAAAATTACAATGATGTGCTACTCTTATGAGAGTTTCTCATGAGAGCACTTGATCTGGGAATTGTAGCCTTAAACTGCAGAGGTTGGGGAATATACTTTAGTCATTTGAGTGTGACGCACATTAACTGTCTGTTTCTCACCCAGGTACCATTTATATTTACACCATTTGCAGAAAACTGATGGTCATAGGTTATTCTTCCAAGGTATGAAATGTACTGACCTAGCTTTTCTCCCCCTATTTCCTGTTGTTTCTTATGGTTTTCACTATACCATCCATGGAATGTTAAAGCATTTTTTGTGAATTTGTGATAAAAGTTACACAGTTTTATTGGTCTTAGTTTTACTTTAATAACTATCACAGGTAAAAAAAATGTGGTGGGCAATAAAACACTCATAAAAAGAAAATGAAGTCCCCCAAATGGTAAGTATTCTCTTAGCATTTTGTCCACCTGTACGCTGGTCATGCTTGACAGTGAACACCCTGCTGGTTACACTGTCTTCAGGTAAGAAGACCATCCATCCTGGCATGCCCACAACAGTCTTGCTGATGCGTCTTGTCCTTGATAATTTTTTTGCTTTTTGAGGCAGGTTCTGGCTGTGTAGTTTTCCTGGCCTTGAACTTTCTGTGTAGCCCAGGCCAGCCTCTGTCTAATGGCAATCCTCCTGCCTCAGCCTCTTGAGTGTGAGAATTACAGGCATGTGTTACCAAGCCTGACACCTGGAGTAATTATTAGTAACACCCTCTTTTAATTTTAAAAATGTCCAGGTTAGGCTGACAGGCCGTGGTTACCCGGTGTATGTTATGAAGTTCTTGGAGCTTACTTTAGGCCCACATACTAGGGTGAGTGAGCATCCAAACTTTCTAACTCACTCGCAAAGGAGGACAAGGAGACCTTGTCTTTTAATAGGCCTCTCACTTCCCAGAGCCCACTGCTTAGTCTTGCCTAAGGAGGTTGAGGACTCATCTGCTGCCTTCCCTACGATGTTGGTAGCACATTTGTCAGCAGGAGACAGATTTATTTTCTGCATTTTTTTCTCCAGTCACTGGAATGTAGACCAAGAAGGGTGGATGTACTCCCACTGCGACCCCGCTGGAGTTGTTGTTGGCATCTGAAACATTACCACTTTATTTATTTATTTTTTATTACATGTGAACGCTTACCCCAAATAGTCTTAACACTCAAGAGAGGCACTGCTTTTCTTATTTCTTCAAAACACAAGTTACCATCACCTACAAAATAAAACTGGAAGCAGAAATATGTGCATCCTCACTGGGTGACACTATGCATTGTCTTTCTATTTTGTTCCTCAAATTCAAACCAAAGCAAACCAGACCAAACCAGACCAGACCAAACCAGACCAGACCAAACCAGCCCAGACCTCTGTTACTGACAGTGGCTGAACAAACTCTGGGCAGCGTTTGGAGTGTAAATTAGATTGAGGGCAGCCTGTCTCAGGTATTCTATGAATCTGGCCTACAGATGATTCCAACGATTCTACGGTCTGTTCCAGTTGGTTTCCTAAAGGGAATTTGCACGCTCCTGTTGCACTTACTGTAATAACAAGTACTGCTTCACAGGGCCATCACTGCCGGTCTGCCACGGGGTTTGCTTGCCAAAGCTTTGAAAGCCAGAGACGTCTGTGCCAACATTTGACTGTTAGTGTTCGTTCTTGTTAACATCAAGCAGATTTTAATTTAATGTGACAGTCATCTTAAAGTCGTTTTTTACAAATAACCTCTGGAAGACATCTCCTCTCCCCCTCGTGTAACTTGAGTTTGTGTCTGGAAAGTACGAGGTGGAGAAGGTTAGTCATCAGTCCCGGTTTTGTGGGAGGGAGGTGGGGAGAGCGAGGGTAAGAACTTTGGGGTGGTAGATGGTTGGGCGTTTGGCCCTTGAGGATAAGGATGACGTTCTTTCATCAGGATCAGTGTAAGAAGGAATTAATTTTACGCAGAAATTCCCAAGCCCCCAGCTGGTAAGCTGATTCCTGAGATGAGACTACAAATGGATCGGATGGGTCCATGTATTATATCTGAGTCCTCTGGGGCCTGATGACCCTGATTCTGTAGTAGCTTTAAGTTACTGTCTGCTAAGGCTTAAGACAGAAGCACCAGACCTGGGATCCGTGGGCCGTTCTTCCGGTAATTCCAGAGTAATTTAAACCCCCATTTTTTTTGGAGGATGTCATGTACAGCATCCTTGATTAGCTTGCATTTTTAGCATTCTTTAAATGTTATACATTGATTTTGCATTTAGAAAATCAAATGTTGTAACCGGAAATTCACTGAGGCATGATTTTACTTATTATTATTTTTTTTCAAAGGGACATGGATTTATTTAGCTCACATTTCTGGAGGTTTGAGAGAGTGATGTTGGGACGTGCGAAGCCCTGGTGAGGCAGCAACACACGGAGAGAGCACGTGGCAGGAGACAAAGCCGTGCGGGGAGGGCGGGGCGCAGTGTCCCAGCAACCTCTCCAGGGACCAGAGCGGTCCCTTCCCATGTGGTGGCCCCGTGACCTACTTACTTACCCTCCTGAGAGGCCCCATCACCTTGATCTATTCACAGAGAGCTAGGCCTCCCCATGAATCATGGTCAGGCTCATGTTCAAACCGCACTGCGAACTCTGTACTCAGCTCTAGAAGGAAGCAGAATTCGCAGTTGGCCGCCTGCATCCGGCTTACGGAGATGAGTTTGCTCCTCAGGACTGTGTTTTGAATGATCTGGCTGCTGAAGGCTTGTGTCGTTTTGTCTTTGCTTATTGTTCCCCATCCTCCTTGCCTATGTTCAGCCCTTTGTCCTTTTGCCACCACACCGTGTGTATAGCAGTTCAATTGGCAATAGCTAAATCCTGCACGCAGCCCACGTGCCCATCAATAGATGAATGGATAAAGAGGTTTTTTATATAGTGGAGTACAACTCAGCCAGAAAGAAGGATTCATCTGGGACATTTCTAGGTAAATGGGTACACCGTGAGACCACATTCTTAAATAAAACCAGACACACATGTGTAAATTTCGCATTGCCTCTGATGTGAGAAGCCAAAAGTGTAAATAAAGACGAACATGTATAATAGATACCTTCGAATAGAAAGACAGTGCTCGAGTGTGAAGGGAGACGAGAGGGGGAAGAGAAAGGAAGAAGGGATCAGAAACAAATGAGGAAGAGAAAAGTGAAAATGAAGATTTGCCTTCATTTTTATAAGAGACAGTTACGTGGTGATAAATTAGCAAGTCATCAGTCAGTAATAAGCTTCATAAAGGAATGGAGCAAAGCCTAACAAAAAACTTGTTTTCAGATAGAAATTTCATTACTCCTGGTGTAATTCAGAAGGATATTGAAGTTACCTCTTGTTGGCACATAGAAACTTGGTTTCCCGTAGGTTCAGTTCATAAATATCTACCGCATTTCACTGTTTCGTCTCATTTTTCTGTGAATTCCCCTGCTGTGGCCCCTGGGAACAGACGACACTTGGGGTAGGGTTCATAACTGCAGCAAACTTCTATTTACTTTTTCTTTAAAATTTTTTAAAAATTAATTTTATTGGTACACTTTAGTTATACATAATGATCCCATTCATCACAGGAAATTTGTTACCTACACGTAAGATAGTTTGATTCTTCTTTTCTCCCTTCCCCTCCTCTTCTTTCAACCCCTCGTCCCCTCCTTGTTTACAAAAGTTTGTTTGCATTTTTCCTTCTCTTTCTTCTTTTCCCTTTCTCCCCTCTTCCTTCCCCTACCCCGTCGCTCCTGTTCCCCTTTCCATTTAAACGTTTTCTTCCTACTTCTCAATATCTATTACACATTTTGATCTTTATTTACCCTTTCAGTGTGTCACACCAGAGAAAGTGTGATACTTAAACATGTGCTTGATTTATTCGCTTAAGAGTAAGATTTCAAGGTGCATCCATTTACCCAGTAATGTCTCAGGTTTATCCTTCTTTATGAGAGAGTAGTACTCCATTGCATTAAGAAAAAACCCACCTTTTCTTTATCCATTTATCCATTGATGGACATTTTGCTTCCAAATATTAAAACAGAAACAGTTCATCTACTGGAAGACAGACTAGATAGCTCCCTTGAAGATACAGGTATAAGGTAAAGACTTTATGGACAGAACCACAGTCTCCTGGGAAATATTACAAAGAATCAACAATTACGATCCCATTGTACTAAAAAGCTTTTGCATAGAAAAAGAAATTACCAACAGAATGAAGAGAACCCACAGAGTGGGAAAGAAAATTTCGCCAGCTGTTCCTCAGACTAAGGACTACTATATACAATATATAAAGAGCTCAAAAAAGCAGGTCTCCCAAATTTAAAGACCCAGTGCAAAAATGGGCATCTGAAATGAATAAACATTCTTCAGATGAAGTAGAAATGGCAAGTAAATATATGAAAAATGTCCAACGTTGTTGGTCATATGAGAGATGCAAATTAACATAATGCCGAGATTCCATCTCATCCCCCAAAGAATGCTGTCATCTACAAACCAACCAATAACAGGCTGGGGGGCTGTGGAGGAAAAGGAACCCTTCTCCACTTTTGGTGGGAGTGTAGACTGGTGCAACCAGTGGAAATCAGCGTGCTGAGTCTTCAAAAAACTAAAACTGAGGGCTCCATTTGACCCAGCTGTTCTTCTTGATATCTTTCCGAAAGAATTAAAAGCATCATATCACGGCAACATATGCACACCCATGTGAATAGCGGCCCAGTGGTAAACTCTCATTTTCACAGGACATGGGCCTTATGGGTAACCCTTGTTACTGTTACTGAACCCCTACTGTGTCTGAGTACTGAGTGAAGGGCTTTGCATACACAGTGATACCACAGTGTGGTGAGATGGGAACTGTAACCGTCATGAACATCATCGTTGATATTTATTGAATGAATTTCTACCATCTACCAAGTATAGTGTTGAGTGCTTTCAGGAACTATCTCATTTAATCCTCCCATCACTACTCTGAGAAGGGCACTCTCATTACCCTCATCTTGTAGATGGGGCTGGAGGGCTGACAGGACCTCATCTATTTAAGATGGCACATCAGGTTGGAGGTGTGCTGAAGCCAGAGCCAGTGTGGCATGGAACTAGCACTCAGCTCCATCAGAACAATGCACGTGTGTTTACTGCACTGACTCTTGTCCTGACGCCCTCCTCCTCCGCGGGGAGCTGTGTGGAAGGGGTCGATCTTTACTGGTATCGCCCTATATTCCCACAGAGACCCTGAGGACCTAGAGTAGCCTAGACTTTTCCCCAAATGCGAGTCAGGCGGAACTCTGGCTTAAATATAAGAAATGCATGGAGGTCTGATTCCTGAACTTCATTCCTTAAATAAACTCAGCAACTTTGCCTTTGTTTATGGAATAACCTGTGTCATCTAACGCTGAAAGACTTAGCAAACATTAGAGAACACAGTGGAATCCATTTATTCTAAAAAACATCCCTATTGATTTGTTTCATTTTACTGTAGAAGTGAAGTAGCCTGGTAAAATATTTGGCTTGAACAATCAGTGTTAAATCGTTCCATGTGCCCTTATATAAGCTTTGAATCAGTTTTGGAGTTGGTGTCGTTTTTTTTTCTGCGTGGTGCAGGCAGGTTTACATGGGGCTGCAGTGCCATCTTGTGGCCACGCTGGTGAATTACTTTTCCTAATGCCACCTGAAACACTTTGTTGGGATGTTTTGAATATAGTTAGGATGTAATTTTTCAAATAATCTCCCTTCCCTCCCTCTCTCTTTCCTTCCTTACCAGCATTCTACCCCTGAGCTAGATCCCTAACTCTAAAGCTTTTTTAACAGGCTTGCAATATCCCATCGTTTTTCTATTGATAAATATAATTTTCACCATCTTTTAGAGATAAAAGAAAAATGCTATACTTGAGTCATTTGGGGCTATGGCGTCATGTCTTCCACCTTGAAAGATCATTTTCCAGGACCCGGAGTGTTTCTGGCCTCCACGGAGGCTGCCCCATGTCATGGGGAGTTCGAAGTCCTGAATTCCAGTCCTGCTTTACTGCCTAGAAGCAGAATAGCCTCTTGGAGTCAGATTGGGTTAATTGTAAAAATCCCTTCTGGCATGAAAATCTGTAATTTTCTTTAATTCCAAAGCCAACCCCAAATACACTGAGAGCAACTGTCAAGTGAAGCTATTTTTATTTTGAATTGTGAAATTTCCAATACCTCCAGTCCCGAGTGATTTTGGAAAGCCATGGGAAATTGCACAAACCACAGTGATCCAAATGCAAAGATCCAAGACAGGGCTTGTGGGGGAGCCGTGTTAGTTTTGCATCTGTTCCCAGTGTGGCCAGCTTGGCCCACAGCGACAGTGTCCGCAGCAGTGCAGAGTCCAGGACGGAGGTGGAAAGTCTTACTCTCCAAAGGGCGTGGACAACCTGAGTGACGCTCCGGAAGGCTAGCGGTGCTGGAGACGAAAACGAGTTTCTCTGAAGTCTAGAAGCAGCCGGGAAATGCACCCGGGAGGAGATCGGGAGGCCGGGCTGGCTGCCCAGGGATTGTCCTCTGCTGGGAAGGCAGCTCGGACTGTTTTGTGTTGTCCCCGAGGCATAGCTGGTACCAGTGTGACAGTGGTACAGCGAGGTGGATTTAATTTTAGATCGTGGAAATCTTTTACAGGTTAGAAATTGTCTTCTGCTGCTGCATGGCATGTGCCACGCCCCTGCAGGTAGGCACCTGTTCTTGGGGCAAGGGGTGAGGGGAGTTGTGGGCATCCAGCCTTGGGGACATCATCAGGGAGCATTTTAGAGTGACTGTCAGATCTCTGATCCTATGGTAGCTAGAAGTATTCCTGTATTTAACTTCACAAACTGAAACTTTTTTCCTGAGGGTCAGTTGGTCATTTAACAAGTGGTTTTTTTTGCATATCTGTCATTGCCAGGTAAAGTTCTAGGTGCCAGGGATACAAACGAACAAGACAGGCAAGGTTCCTCTCCTAAGAAAATTCACAGTCGGGCTGGAGGCGTTTAAATTCGGGTGGTGATGAAATATATTACAATTTCTTGAAACTTGATCCATAGTTTCTTTTTTCTAGAATTAAAACTGGCCACGGGGGATTCTGGCTTTTCAGGTTTCACCTTTCTTTTAGATTTCCACGTGTGCAACCCATGCTGTGTCTTTGAAGGCTCCAAAGATGCGAAGCATCTGAATGTCGTCAGCATCTTACTTATTAGAACTGTTAAATATTCTGTCATTCTGGTCGGTTCGATTCATGGAGGTGAGGCTGCTGGACCTTCTAGATGATTTGCTTTTTCAAGATGAGTCATTGGCGCACTGTAGACATAGCTATAAAACCTTACTTCTTCCATTATGGAAGCCTAGTTGGTTGTAAGAAGATGTGCTTTGTCCAAATGTATTATCAGGATTTGAGAATCTAGGATATGCGTCTGCTTGCCTGAGTCTGGCTCTGTCTGCTTGAGGGCTTTCTATTGAACTCATTTCATAATGTGTGCGAATAGTCAGCTCTGTCTCCAGCTCTGTCCTAGGTGCTGGCGATACAAGAGCAGTTAGGACATTGTTCTTTTCTTCCAAGAGATCACAGTCTAGGTTTGGAATCACGCATGTGAATATCTTAATGTGACATGAGATTTAGGTTGAACCACCTTAATCTGAAATCCAAAATGCTCCAAAATCTAAGATGTGTTGAGCACCAAGCTGATGTCACTACAGGAAAATCCACACCTGAGCTCATGTGACGGGTCACAGTGTCACTGACAAGGTCTGAGGAGGGTCGGAAAGCGGAGAGGGGGATCTTTGACTCGCTCCTCCCGCCGAGAAAGCTGAGGCTTTGCTGACTTACATCACAGAAAAAGAGTCATCAAGACCTGTCTGTAAGAAGCATAGAAAAGTGTTTATTAGGCAGAATTTTAAAATTCACACTCAAAGAAAATAGAGGCGGAGGGGGAGACAGGTACCTTGGGTCCTAGAGCTGGGTACGTGGGGATTATGGGTAGACACCTGCGGAAGTTGTAAATCTATGGAAAGAGGGGATTCCACTTAGACAAGACGTGGCCCTTTCTACAGGCCACCTGTGAATGACCATTGCCCATGCACAGTGATAGCCACTCACTCATAAGAGAAAGTTCTTTTGCTAGGAGGAAAGGGCTGGCCTGGTCGCAGGTGAAATGGTCCATTTACAGGGGAAGAGCAGGGCCCCGGGCTTGTAGTGTCCACTTTTAAGGATCTTAGAGACTTTAGCGAGCTTGGGTCCTGAAGCTGAAACTTTGCTTTAAAGTATAATCCTAAAATTGTGATATGCCTTGTCTTCTATGTTTAATTCTACTGCAAAACTAAAAATGTTACTGCACTAAAGACAGCATATGAAATTACCTTCAGGCTAAGTGTATAAAGTGTTTATAAAACATAAATGAATATTGTGTTTAGATTGGGACCCCATCTCTGTGCTGTCTCATTATTACACTGAAATATTCCAGAGTCCAAAAGGAAAACACCCTGAAATCTGAAACCATTCCAGTCCCAGATATTTTGGATAAGAGATACTAAGCCGATACAAATAAGTTTAGTATTTAAATAAGAATACAAATGCATATAAAAACTATCTAAATAAAATATAAATAAAATAGTGGTACCTTGGTTCATGAACTTAATTCTCGTGGCAGACCAGAGAAATAAATAAAAATTAAATCATGCCTATAAATAAATAAGTGGTATGTGTGTAACACAACTATAATAGAGTGGAAAATGAGGCAGGGATCATTTCTTTCTAAGGACTTTAGAAAAGTCTTCACCAGTTGCTGGCTTTCATCCTCCCCTCTTCTTCCTGGGCTTCCTTTTTCCTGATCCTCCACCACCTCCTCCCCTTCCTTCTTTTTCTTCGCTGTCATGGCAGAAGCTAACATCTAAGCGTTGAACATTTAATTGCCAGCCAACCCTGTTGTTAGTCACTGCCACCCTCTGGTGGCAAGCAAAGCTCCCGAGGCCCGGGAGTTGAAGGGAGCCAGGGAAGTGTTTTGAGCCAGAGGGTGTCACCACCCAGGTTACCTGCAAGAAAATAACCCTGGGGGGGTGGGGGGTGGGGGAAGAGGAAGGGAGGGGCGGGCCAGAGACACAGAGACCAGTGAGGAGGTCGCCTCCTAGTCCAGGAAGCGGAGCACCTGCGGGTGTGTCTTTGTACAGAATCAGGAGCTTGAGGTCTGAAGTATTTAACTCTCAGATTCTTGATTTCACCCTAGTAACATTTCTTGTACTCAGATGTAGAACATAGACCACATTTCCTCTTTCTTGTATTAAACCAAGTGAAAAGCAATATAGTCCAATCAACTACTTTATTCTGCTACTGGGAATCGAACCCAGGACCTCGCACTTGCCAGGCAGGCACTGTGCTGCAGAGCTACGTTCTCAGCTCCTCCAGTACACTTGCACTTTCGGAATGATTTTGAAGAAAGGGTAAGATTGAAAAAACCTGCTGCTGGAGAATCCATGTGATCAGAGTGTTTCCCTGTCTCGGGTTTGTGGGAAGAACATGTCAGCAGATTTGGGGGGCGGAGCCATTCGGTTAGCACAGCCCGGGCGCGTTGGGTCCGTTCCTGTGGGCAGGGCAGGGCCATTGTGATCCTTTGCACACCATTTTGTTTCAAGTTGTGCCTTGGGAATAATTACATGGGCAGCAGGCACCCTTCACAATGTGCCAATTACCAGGCCTGCACATCATGCTCACTGTCTGTGGCAGCATGCTGGGATGTGATAAGATACCCATTTTACAGATGAGAAAATTGAGGCCCTAAGAGGTGAAACTGAGGCCAAAACTTGAGTTTGATTCCAATCTTTGTTCTACCATGTATTACAGGCCTCGTTGGTCAACCTTTTCTATTTTACTCCCCTCCCCTAGAGTAATACACTGGTTCCAGGCCAACTCAAAACAGTTGTATCATTGGAAGTTGGATTTTGGACCACCATTGATATCTGATAAATATTGAAAAAAATGAGCTCAGCTGAGGGGTGCTGTTAAGAGTTAGGAAGACGATCCTGTGAAAGGGCTAAGTCGGGGTCCCCGAATGGTGTCTTACTGTGCGTGTTGATGATACTTTGGGTGTCAGCAGCCAGCTGTGTCACGTTCAGTGTCACGAACGGCGTCAGCTGAGCTGTGCCTCTGCTCCTCAGGCCTTGGAGTACCTGCTGTGGGCCAGCGTGTGCATGGAGTCCTCCGTCCCTCTGCTGGCCGCCAGGCACCTCTCCTGGAGGGTCACCCTCTACGCCGCGGTGTGCCAGTGCTACTATGACTGCCAGGCCAGCGTCCACGGCGAGGTAGGCGGCTCTTTCCTGTCCGGTTCCGACTCCGGGGTCCGGGTGCAGCTTGCTCAGCATGGTCTCCCCTCTACAGGCCCTCAGGGAACAAAGCGCAAAACGGAACTGCTGTGACACAAAGGCGGGAACTCCTTAGCAGGAGGAATCTGTCTGTTGACTGTTTGCTCTGCTTTAGCTCCTTCCTTTATTCCGCTAACTTGGCCCTCGTAGCTTCTCTGCTGAACACGATTTCTGGCGTCTTTCCTTCCTCCTTTTGCTCTCTTCGGTTACCTTCCCTGTTTTATTTTGTATAATGCACCACCTTTTATGCGTACGTTCTGTTCCTTTCTCTGCTTTCAATCCCATGTATTACTTTGTTTCCTGTTTTGTTCTTTTTCTGTGTGCCTTTTAGGTTAAATACTTGAAGTCCGACTTAACTTGGTTTGGGCTTCTTTGGTTTGTGTGGCATCTCTGTGTCCACTGACAAGAGGATGAAGCCCAGGGGTACAGTGCTCGCTCCAGGGCAGAGATGCCCCCTCCCAGCACTGCAGCAACACAACACAAAACAAAAACTGAAAAATAAAAAAGCACCCTTTCTACAGTACATGATATTGGCTTGCTCAGCACCGGGTGTTGTTGGAAATGAGAAGCCAGCTCCCCTTCCGCTGGGCCCGTGGCCCAGGGTACATGGCTTGGAGAAGGCCGCGAAGGCTGGATTTCAGCCCTTATTCAACCTCTTAGTCAGGAATCTTGGGTGGAACACAGCTTTCATAGCCGCATGAGCACCTGGTCAAATACTGTTCATAACCAGAGAGACATTTTCTGGCCCATGAATAGTTCTTTATACATTTAGGTTTCGCTGCCTGCATCGATTCTGTGTTTTATTAATTAATTGACTTATTTATTTAGAGTCAGGGTCTCCCTGTGTAGTCCAGGCTGGACTCAGACTGGCCTCCTGCTTTGGCCTCCTGAGTTCGGGGACTGTGGGTGTGCACCACCACACCCAGCTGGGTTGATTCTGAAGAGCTGGATGATGATCATGGTCCACCAGCAGAGGAAGAGCTGAACGCAGCTCTCATGGGATGCTTTCACAGCCCAGGATACACTCTGGAAACAGCTTACCATATATGTGTAGTTAACCTTCGTGTTCTAGAGGGGGCACATGTGTTTTAGAGTTAAATTGTCAAGGAATTGAGTGTCTATGAGGTTTTGACCTTTTGATTCCTATTGGGATTCTTTCTTACTGGAAAGGTATTCTGTGGTTAGTCTGGGAGCATTTTCATTAAAATTTTAGAAATTATAAATAAAATATTTCAAGGATATGGCAAAACCCATGATGGGAACCCTTGGTATCGAGCTCTTGATAGCTGTTTTAAACTCTTGTCATGATCTCTAGGGAATGTTAAGAGTGGAGACATGGTTAAATAAGCAAGTCTGTCTTCTCTTTCCCTTCCTCGGCTATTTATTAAATATTTCCTGTACGTTGGATATTGGAGATAAAAACATGAAGTGGGCTGTTTGAGGGCTTCACGACGCAGTGGCAGTGTGAACAGCCGAATAGTCATGCGGCGTGTTTTACTGCGGACGTTAGGGTTAGAGATGAGCTTCTGAGCATAGGACAGGATGGGTGGACGTGTGTGTGTGTGTGTGTGTGTGTGTGTGTGTGTGCATACATGCACACAAGCATGCCTGTATGTGATGCCAGGGAAGAGATGATCTGGCATTGAACAATTAACTATTTAGAGCTATTGAGTTAGTGGTGCTTATACAAGACAGTGATAGCCTGGGTAGAGACTGTTACAGATACAGCTGAACAACCTCCAGTATAATTTACAGATTGAATCAGAAGTCTAGGGCAACAAAACATACTGTCTCGGTGCATTTTTAATCACCACGTTCTAACTTATTATGAATTAAATTTATTTTAAACCCGCACAGGCGTTTGCTCGGCGTGCACTAGCTAAAATTGATGAACTAAGGCAACTGGAATTAATGAGCTCCACACAGTCCCAGGAAGAATCCAAAAGGCAGTACAGAGAGGCTGCGATAAAGGTATGACAATTCCGTGGTCCGAGGGAGTGTGCGGCCCTCCCCAGGTGACAAGGACTTCACCTCGGCGCTGAGAAGTGCGCCTCAGTCTTCTTCACACGTGATTCTTCTTTCCGAGGCAGATGGCGGTGATGATCTTCAAAAGAGGAGTATTCGAATCTAGGAGAAAAAGCAAAGCTTATTTTAGACCAAAGACGAGAATTAACCTCAAGGAAGCACAAAGTGTAAGTCTTCTCTAGTTACGACTCGTTCTGTAATACATTTGTGTTTTCCTGCTGGGTCTTTTCAGCCTTGTCACTAAAGAAATTGGAATCACGCCCCTGATTTGATTCTCTGCACAATTAAGCGAACAGAGGTTTTCCCAGGTCAGATCTGGCCTCATTTGGTCCTTTTCTGTGAACTTTTTGTGCTTTCAGCATAATCGCAGTGATGCAGGGCTGGGGGACAAGAGGGGAGCCGGGGAGGGGCTGGAGGAGCAGCCCTTGCAAGTGGCCAGGCCGGCTGGGTGTGCACCGCCCAGCCTCTGACCTCTTCGAGTTAGCTCTGCAGATTTCAGGGCAGAAGAAGGTGGAGGCGCCTTTCTCATCAGCCTCAGCCCTGTCTCTGGGGTAGTGTTCGGGGACTAGGTTACACTGCAGCAGTGAACAAGCCAGCACCTCGGGTGGCACAAGACCACTTATTTCCCAGCGGAGTGAGATGCTAGGAGATTCCTGGGGGACTCTGCTGAAGACGGCTGCTCAGGGCCAGGCCCAGGAGCCGTCCTCATTTGGAGCGTGACTAGTCTCTGCTGGAGGGGTAAGAGAGAGCTCAGGGTCTCATAGGAGCTGAGATGTGCCACAGGGAAGGGACATGCACACCAGTCTCACGGCCCCTCCAGCCGTGGGCATATCTGGCCAGCTGCTCTCGGGTCTGTGCAGGGAAGGCAGTGAGACAAAGGTATGCCATGGGGTACTGCCTGCTCCCTCCCGCCGCCCCCTGCTTTCCGAGTGAGCTCAGTTAGCCTCCACGTTATCCTCCGTGCCTGCTTCACACTGTCCCCTGCTGTCCTCCTTTGCGAGCTTCCGTGTGAAGACTGAAGTGAGAAGCTATGGGGCAGGAGGTGAGCAGTTTCTCAGAATCTCAGAACCTGGAAAGGATTTTGAAAATCCCCAGACTCGGTGTCCTTGTGTACCACAGAAGATGAAAAGGATGCTTGGCCTGTTTATATTCCCGGTGCAGGGCCACAGCCGGCTGCTGGCAGAAGCACCTGGGAACCCGGGATCTGGGTGCTTTTCCGCTACTCCAGCGACGACGCCCTTTCTTCTCAGTTCTCTTTCAGACTTTACCAATCATTCTTTTTCTTCTTTTAAATAAATCATCATATGGAAATACAAATATTTTTTGCATATAAAGCCATTCCATTGCTTGTTAGGGTAGCTAGGGAGGCAGAAGGAAGGAGGGGTCCGTGTGGACTGTAGCTACCCTAACTAGCAGTGGAATGAAGTTCTAGGTTAGGAATCAGCATCGCCACACTATATTGTGCATCCCTTTTCTTCCATGTCTTCACTGACCGATGGGATGTGGTTGGTAACTTACCAAGTCACAGGCAACGGAGGTTGGACCAGTTGCAACAATCTTGCTGAGTAGTAATACTGTCACGTTTGTAAGAGGGCAGGGGACAATTTCTTTATCCCCAGCACCGTTTTTTTTTTCTAAAAGAAAACAAAATTGAAATATCGAAAGCTGCAAAATTGTCATTTCTTAGACTTCTTTGTTTTTTTGAGGCTTTATGGTCACCTTATTAGCAAAGTTAAATATATTTTCTTTTTTTGTTGATTATTTTTTTCTTTCTTCTTTTTCTTTTTATTGGTACCGGGGATCGAACTCACGACCGCCTGCTTGCAAGGCAGGTGCTTATTCTGCTGAGCTAAATCCCCAGCCCCCAAAGTTAAACATATTTTCAAAAAATGTCTAAAATTTAAGGTAAATTTGTATGAAGTTTATAAAGCTCATTTAGTTCTGGTTTCCTTTAAGATAATTATTGCATGAAAAGTTCTCACAGTGTATTTTTTTAGGAAAAAATTACAATTGCTTAGTGGGTAGTTTTTGCAGAGATTAGCTAGTGTGCCCTTTTTATAAGGTCATATTATATTACCTCGACATGCTCTCAATAATGTTCTACTCTGTGCACGTGAAATACATTTTTTGTTTCCCTAAATAAAATCATTGATATTCATTATTATTTTCTAGAACATTTCTGTGTTTTAGAACATTAATTCACAATATGTAAATCATTTTGACTTTGAAAAATTCTTTAAAAGACTCTTAGTTGATATACCTAAATCCCTGGCCCTCAATAAATATTTTTAAAGTATTTACTGTTTGAACAAGATATATGGAGATTACCTTTTTTTGTGTGGGTGGATACTACATAATAAATAACAACATAGTTATATTTTTGTTGTAGTCAGGGATTACAAGGAAAATAATCACACACAAGACAAATAATTTATAGTCTTATTTTATGATAGTCACCCAAAGAGTCAAATATGAAGAATGTAGGAAATCTTCCCATATACCAAAGACTCCAAAAAATCCAACTGAGGGTCCAGATCCCATGGAATGTTCTGCATGAGTCCAGCTGAAGACTTAGAGCCCATGACAATGTCTCATGCATATCTGTTTCATGGATGTGCTCTGGGAAGGTCCAAAGGTTAGCGGTGGAAGCTAGAAAGTCTGTGCCAGCGAGATGAAGGGTCTGTGCCAGCAGGCTGGGGAAACTGCACTGGAACCAGGAAGCGATGCTCAAAGTTAGGATTAGTGCTCCCCGCAAAAGCACCATGGCCATCTTCAACAACAGTGAGGTCCTAACCTCCTCCGACAATGGAAACAGGCGAGTTCCTATCAGGAAGCCAGCAGGACGAGCTTCTGGAGATTGTGCAGCACACATCTTCCCCTCTTCTGGAGATTGAGCAGCACACATCTTCCCCTCAGCGCCAGGAAGGGATGCTCAGGATTTGGCCAGACAGAGAAAAGAGGACTAAACAGCCTAAGTAAAGGATCTTCTGATCATCATTTGGACCACCATTTGGAAGCCAAAGTAAACAAAGTTTGCTGGGAACAGTGAGAAGCAGAGTCTGCCTGGTGTAACTGTGTTACGTTGGAGAACTAACACAGTGCATCTCGTAGACTCTGTAACCAGGAGACCACATGCTGTGTAGGTATGTCAGTTAGGTTCCATACATCCCAACATTTCACAAAATGGCATAATATACTGTATGCAGTCGGTATATGTACCACAATCAGTCTAACATCTTTATTTTAGCTGTTTCCAAAGGCTTTGTTTTTTTTTGCAATTGCAAATATGCCACATCTTCAGGCATGCTATTTTTCCTTTCCTTTATATCCTATACATAAAATTGAAGTTATGAAGGGACTTCTGGGAGAACGTGGCGGATAGATAACAGCAGCTATGGAGGCTCTCTGAAATATCCAGCTTAGAATCCAGGAATGGTGCGGTGTGAGGAGACCTAAGCAAGGGGAGATATACCCTGCCAACCCAGGAACGAACTAAGCTGAGAGAAACCAACTGGAAATGCAATCCTGGTGCTATAACCAAAACAGATAAAATCTCAGCGCGGAAGCTGGAACTCGCACCTCTGGAAGCTGCGATTTGAATGTCGTGCTGCTGCTGCTGTGTCTGAATCTGCACAGCAGGGAGAGAGACACCCAAAAGCTCTGAGAGCAGGAATCAGCAAATGGAGTTGAGAGCAGGACTGGCAGGGAGCCCTGCATCGACATGCGGTGAGTGAGAGGAATGGGGACCCTCCATAGATTAGGAGGCTCCAACAGAGGACATTCTGGGATCGGGCAGACTAGCCGGAACAGGATGCTATAGTGACTTTAGTCACATATTCCTCTCTCAAGTGGGATTGGTGGGGAGCACTTGGCCTGGGGGGCGTCATGGACTAAGACACAGTAGGCTAGCCCAAACCAGGTCCCAGCGCCTGGTGGTACACCCTAGCAGTGAAGCCTTCAGAAGGTTGACCTGGAAGGGTGGGCCTAGCAGAGGCTGCCCAGGTCTGTGTCTCCCTAGTACACTGCATGGACGGGAACACCTAGCTGGCAGATTCAAACAAACTGTAACTGACAAAGAAAGAAACTGGGCATCCTATATATGCTTTTATGGAAGGAATAAAAAGTATGGAAAGAGGGAGTGACAAGAAAGGGTCCTCAGTCCCCAATCCTGAGAACATTGATCCAGGAAAGGTAAATGCAAAGGAGAATGAGGACAGAAAACATGCAATATCAGACACGGCACCAATAGACATAAAGCAATATCTCCGGAGCCTCATAGACAAGTTCAAAAGTGAGGTTTTTAATGAAATAAAGCAAGATATAAGTAGAATAGTTAGAGAAATGCAAGCACTGCCCAAGAAAAAACAGATGGTAGAATGGAAGAACAGAAAAAAAGGGGAGAATTGTTTGATGGACAAAATAGAGAAATCATAGAATACATGAAGCAGGTTCAGAGATTACCAGGAAACTAAAAACTCTATTGAAAGCTAGCATAACAGCTTGAAAGAAACTAAGGATAGATTATCTGAACTGGAGGACATATTTGTAATGTGGGAGCATGAAATGAAAAACTTCTTAAAAATAACAAGGAAACAAACAGCAATAATACAAAGACTAGAAGATGATAAGAGGATCTATAAGTTAAGAATTAAGAATGTAAAAGAAGAAATAGGGTCACAAACAAATGAACTACAAAGGCTATTCACAGAAATAATCTAGGAGAATTTCCCTAATTTAGCAAAAGGTAAAGATACTCAGATGTATGAGGCATACAGGACCCCAGCCACCTACAACCCAAACAGAGCTACACCCAGGCATATAATAATCAAAATTCCAGAAATCCAATATAAGAACAGAATATTAAAAGCCATCAGAGGCAAGAAACAGATCACTTACAAGGGAACACCCATCAAAATTACAGCAGACTTCTTGGCACAAACCATCAAATCATGAAGAGCGTGGGGGGAAATAATTCAAGCTTTGAAAGATAATAACCTCTAGCCAAGCTTGATGTATCGTGCACAACTGTCCCTAGAAATTGATGAAAAAACAAAGTACTTCCAGGATAAAGAGGAACTAGGGGAATTTGCGACCACCATCTCAACTCTACAGAGAATTCTGCAGGATATCCAAAAAAACAAAAATACCAAGATCCCAGAAAGAGTGGCAGAGAGGCCACAATGAATGGAGCAGAAAGCGAAATGAAAAAGACAAACTGACAACAAATGACAGAAAAAGATCTCAAAAGAAATGAGGCAGAGAAGTTGGATGGTAGGAACAGCTATTTTGGAGAAAACAAGACATCATAATAGGTAATGCTGATTTAATATTATCTTGTTTTGAAGTCCCACCAAGCTTTTGTTCTTCTGTCTCCATCGGTTTTAACATGTTGTGTCTTATTGGATTTTATTATGTGTGATAATATAAACAAAAACTTTTATAGATAAGGAGATTATACAGAAACCATTGTTCATTTTCTGTTAGTTGATTCTAAATACCCTGTAATACTGTCACCCTCTTGAATGGTTTTACGTTGTCTTGATATGTTTGATGCTACAGTATACGAAGTTATACTCAAAGATTTCAAGGAAAGAGACACTATGGTAACTACTTTTATGTTGGGATATCTTGTGGTGAAGCACTATTTTGCTTAAATGATTATATTTTGACCTGCACTGTTTTGTTGTTATGTCCTCTTTTATCTCAATCTCCTTTTTTTATCTTTTACTTTTTTTTTTATCTTTTTAATTAAGGGAAAAATAAAAAATAGCAGGATATATTATAGTAACCCACTTTGATTTCCTATTAACTTGATTTGAAACCCTGTATTGCTCTCACCATCTTGTTTTGACTGATTTTCCTCTATTCTGTTTTGCTTAATATTACCAAGCAAAGTATAGGCAACAACTGTGAAGACAATAAGATTCATTATAATGCCCATTCTGGTTGACTGTTATCTTCTTTTGAAGTCCTGTATGTCTCCAGTGTTTTGGTTTTATTGATTTTGTTCTTTACTATTTTGTTCAATTTTATTATAACTGATGATATAGGCAGTTCTTCTTAAGATAGCAAGAGGCATTATGGTAACCATTGTTGATCACCTGGTATTTTGTTTTTACATTATGTATTATGTCCATCCTTTTGATTTGACTGACTCTGTTTTGTTATGTCACATTTTGTTTTACTCTCTTCAAAAAAGTAATAAGAACTGCGGGAGTAATAAAACCCAAAATGTGTAATTGTCATGGTACAAAAGAGAGGAAAAGAAAGTGCTCTAAATGGTATAACTGCATATATATTTAAGTGTATAAGATAGATAACCGTATTACTGAGTTTTGTTGGATCATTGAACAGAACAGTTTGCAGTCTCACTGTTTGTCCACTTTATATGCTTTAATTTCGTAACTTGAACAACTATTTCTAAGATGACAATATGTAATCTATTAACTAGTGATTTCTTACTGTTTATTTTTTCTGAAATTCTATATAACTTGTACGCTTTTTCTGTTTTTTTTTCCTTTTTCTCCTTAAATAAAAAAATTGAAGTTACGCTATTAATTCAGTTAAAACATATGAATGTTTTTATTTTTCTTGGCACATATTAAACGATTTCCAGCATGGATACTCCTATTTCCAAGTTGGTAGCCTGCATGTACCTATTTTACCACAAGCTACTATTTTGATATTATTTGTTTAAACATATTTTGCTAATCAGCTAACAAATTTGTTTAAACTTGTTTTTGCTAATTTAGCTTTTAAGAAGTCTTATCATTTTATTTATTTATTTCATTCAGCTTTCCCTTATATTAGTGCTTACTCTTTGTATTTTCTTTTTTATGAATTATCTTTTAGTCTTTGACCATTTATGTAGTAGAGATTTTAAATTTTAAAATATATTTGAATGAACTTATTATGTGATAGATGTTGCTATTATGCTTGTCATACTTGACAACCCATTGTTTTTAATGCTTTAATTTTAATTTTTTATAGGTTTTTAAGTATGTCAAAATTCTTCACTTAGTATTCATCTATAGCTCTGATAAATATTCTATTCCCTTTTTTAAACTAATTTTTCAATACTATTCTTATTTTTTTGTCTTTTTTGTTTTTATCAGTACCAGGGATCGAACTCACAACCGTATACTTGCAAGGAAAGCGCTTATGCCGCTGAGCTAAATCCCCAGCCCCCAGTACTATTCTTATAAATGTAAAAATACGCTGATCTTTTTACTAATGGGTGAGGAACTATCATTTTTGGGGAATATTGTATTAGAAAGTTCATTATACTATTTAAATATATAATAATAAAAGACCTACAAAAATAAAACAATAAAAGACCTATAAAATTAAAACAAAATAACATTACTGTTATTATCATTATTATTTGTGGTACTGGGTCCAAAGCAGTTTTATCCCTGCTTTTATTTTTCTGTCTTTATGACTGCACCCCAAGAAGAGAAACAAATGAGAGAGGATGGGGGAATGTGGCTGATGTCTTCACGCTGAATATAGATTCTAGAGAAACCAGCAGGACTTGGTCTCCCTAATGGGCAGTCTAAATGCAGAGAACTGATCACGTGCCAGAGAGTGCAGGACCGAGGCCAGCTGTCCACAGCACGGGAAGTTAACCCAGACAGTAGGAAGGGATGGGCCCAGCATCAGGAGCATCCTGGGGCCCAGCTCACCAGCTCCCCCTCAGTAGCTGCTGCAAGCCTAGGTCTCTGTACTGTAAAACACTGTTTCTAACAGGAGTTTGAGGACATTCCTTATTAAAATTTCCTGCAGTGCTTATTTACTAACAATATCTCATCCAGATCCATGGAACCTCTGGAGATTCGGTCTTGAATTTGGAGAAGCATCAATGAATGATTGTTACCAAAAAGGTTTGAGTGTCACTCCTGGAAGGCTATGATTGAGATACCATACAGAGGTGATGTTGGCTCAGTAAAACATGGTAATAAACTGCCTTCTTACACTGCCTTGGAAATATAAAAATCTAAAGAGGTAGCAAAGTCTGATGTAACGACAGGATGGCATAGATGGAATCTGAAGGGGCAGCTTGAACATGAGATCCCTAAAAGTAAACTTTTCGTTGTCAAGCGAATTTCGTTCCCTTCTCTCTCCCTCTCCCCCCGACTCTCTCTGAGCATTAAACTTGCTTTTCTTTGCTTTGTGATAGCCTTACAAAACGGACTGCATTTTCTCTTTTTTCCAGTTGTCATGGCCACGGACCGCCACGGAACGCCTGCTGGATGAGATGTTTGACAGCACCGCCTCCAAGTTTCTGGCTGTCGTGGAAGCTCTTTCTGATTCGAATCGGCGGACACTGCAAACAGGGCCTCTTGCCACTGACGAGGTGGAGCTGCGCGACGTTGTCTCAGAGCTGTTTATATCAGGAAAAGAACTTTTGATAAGTAAATGAGATGCTGAGACGATACTTTGTGGTAGATAAGAATCACAGAAATTTTATGAATTTCCCATGATTTTGGAATTATGCAAATCCACATATAAGGAACAGGTCTGGTTCACCTATCCACTTGGAGTTCATCAGCCTTGCTAAAGCCCACTGCGAATTCAAATCATTTATTAGTATTTTTTTTTTTTTTTTTGTATAGTTACCTGTGAATAGTGGTGATGTTATGTCATTCGTTCCAATTCTTAATCTCTTAATTTCCTTCTTCTTCATGTCTTGATTTACTTCACGGGCTCCAGTGTCCATTAAACGCACAGGAAGGAAGGGGTCTTACTAGTCATCTTTGCCTCATTTTTGATCTTAACGAAAAGTTTTCAACATTTTATCATTAGTTGTGTGCTTGTGGCTGGGGGTGTAGCTCGGTGGTAGTGTTTAGTTTGCTTGATAGCAAAATCTGATCACCAGCACTGGGGAAAGAAAGCATTTGTAGGGGGCTGGGGATTTAGCTCAGCAGCATAAGCACCTGCCTTGCAAGCAGGCAGCCTGAGTTCAATCCCTGGTACCGATAAAAATGAAAAAAAAAAAAAAAAAAAAAAGAAAGCATTTATAGAAATCTCCTTCAGATCAAGGAAATTTTTTTTTTTTTAATACCTGATTGCTTAAGAGGTGTTCTGTTTGTTTTTAATCCTGGGTAGTAGTTAAATTTTATCAAAAGTCTTTTCTGGATTTATTGAAATTTGCTGAGCTGATTAAACAGGTTTCTTGTCTACTGATGTTGTTAATTACACTGATTGTTTACCTAAAATTCTAGCTATCCTCTATTTTTAGAATAAACCTAATTTGGAGGCGAGGATTAGCTTTTTGATATGTTGCTTGATTTGTTTGCTAGGAGTTAATATTTCTGTTTGCATGATGAGAAGGATTTTCCTTTCTTTTAATGTTTGCATAATTTTGCTGGTTTCTTACGATTAGTTGAAAATTATCCCATCTTTCATATCTGACAGTATTTGTTTCAAATTGAGTTTGCTTGAATTTATTGGTGAAGCCATCTGGGCCTGGAATTTTCTTTGTGGAGAAGTTTCTAACTATGGATTCAGTTTCTTCCATAGATATAAAATTACTCAGTTTTCCTGTTCATTGTTTTTTCTGCATCTTCTATCAGTACAGTAAGTGGTATATTTCTTAAAAATTTCTGTTTTATTCAATGGTTTTAAATTTCCATTGTGATTTTTTTTTTTACAGGTACCAGGGATCGAACTCACGACTGAGTGCTTGTAAGGCAGGCGCTTATGCCGCTGAGCTAAATCCCCAGCCCCCATTGTGATTTTCTTAATGTCTGTCCCAGTGTTCTCTTTCTTCATGTCTGACGTTGGTCAGTTTGTTTTCTCTTTTGCTTTATCAGTTTTACCAGCAGTCCATCAATTTCATTAGTCTTTTTAAAGAAACAGTGATAGACTTCATTGATTCTTTTTATTATATGTCTGTTTTCTGTATTATTTATTTATTTTCTGTATTATTTTTTGCTTTCCTTTGGGTTTGTTTTACTGATTTTTAAAAGCTCAATGGCTGGAAAGTTTAGAACTTATGGTTTAATATATGGACATCAAAGCATTTCTCTCTAAATGTAGCTTTAGCTGTGTACTTGAAGTTTTGATAGATCATGCTTTCTCTATAGAATTTAGTTAAAAATATTTTCTAATTTCCAATGTAATTTTTGATCTATGGGCTGTAAGTTAAAATATAAGGGATTTTATAATTTTGTTGTTGATTTTTTAATTACCCTGTGGTCAGGTTGATCTGTATTACTAGAAGCTACTGACATGTGTTGAGGTACGCTGACATGATGACCAATTTTGATCCATAGTATGCACTTGAAAAGTTGATATTTTATTTGTTGGGTGTTTAATTTTATATATGTTGGTTAAGTTTGTAATGATGAGATTAGATCTTCTCTATCCTTGTTCACTTTTTCTTGTCTGCTTGTTCTATGGATTACAGAGAGAGAGAGAGAGAGAGAGAGAGAGAGAGAGAGAGAGAGACACAGAGACAGAGACAGAGTCAGAGACAGAGACAGAGACAGAGACAGAGAGACACAGAGAGGCTAAACACCTTACACTTTGCATTTCTGTCAGCCGAATTGCTAGGACATAGCATATGCCTATGTTTTGCTCTCACAGATACTGTTATCCCAGTTTAAACTCCCAACAGCACTTACGAGGGTTCTAATTGTTCCAGATTTACATTGACACTTAGTATCGTCTGTCTTTTCATTTTGTTCACTTAAGGTTATTACACTGTGGATTTAATTTGCATTATTCTGATGACAAATGCAATTGAGCACTTTTTCAAATATTTTTTAACCGCGTGGATGTCCTGTTCTGTGAAGGACCTTTTCATATTTCTGCCCATTTTTCCTGTTGACCTACTTGCCTCTTTCTCTTTGATTTACAGGGACTCGTTACATATTCTGGATCTAAATCCTGCAATACTAATGCTACAACAATAATACTAACACTACAATATTCAGTACTGACTATTGCAGAGGTCTTTTTCCATTTGGTGGTTTGCACTTTCATTTTCTTAATGATACCTGTTGGGAAAAGAATCCTTAATTTTCATGTAGTCTAAATAATCTTTGTAGTTAATTCTTTTTGTGTCACATTTAAGAAACCTCTGATACTCTAATATTTAAATATATTCTCTCATGTTTTGTTATATAAGCTTTATTGTTTTTCTTTCACAATAAGGTCTACAAAATTAGGTATTTTTTGTTGGTATGAAGTACAGATCAAAAATTTTTTAAAGAAATGTATTTATTTCTGTATACATGTCCAACTGATGAAGGACTTGTTTTTGAAGATAGCTTCCTTCACCTGATGACGTTTTTACAAAGCAATGTGTGCATTAGTGGCTCGCTGTTTACCATTGCTGGGGTAGCATCCCATAGTTTGGATGACCCACAGTAGGTTTTGCTCCTTTATTTGTGAAGACTGTTTGCATTGTCTCCAGTTTTTGGCTATTAGGAATAAAACTTTTATGAGCCATTGAGCATGGGTTTTTGTGTGAAAATAATTTTTCACTCCTTTAGGATAAATACTCTTGAGTGCAGTTACGGGTTCATATGTTAAGTGTGTATTCAGTTTTGCAAGAAACTGCCACATCCTTCTCCAGCTTGACTGGACTATGTGAATGATTCAGTTTCTTAAATTCCTTGACAGTATTTGGTATTACCACTTTTTTTTCCTGTGAGCACTGAATCCAGGGCCTTGGGCTTCTTAGGCACGGGAGCTACCCCCCAGCCACTGAATTTTATTTTGGTCTTTCTTATAGGTATATGGTGCTATACCATCGTGCCTTTAATTTGCATTTCCCTAATGACTAAAGACCTTGAACAGGTTTTCATGTGTGTATTTGACGTCTGTACATTGTTCTCCTCAGTCTTTTGCCCATTTTCTAATTAGACTTCTTGTTTCTTCCCAAGTTTTGAGTTCTCTTTATGTTTTAGATAGAAGTCCTAATCACAGCTTCTGTAAGATAGTAAATACTATTAAGATTTTTCCTTCATCCAATATTTCTTTCAAAATTGATTTATTTTAGCTTAGATATAAACATAAAGCACTTTGAAGTAATTTAGTTGGATGTATTTTACTTAAGTCTGTTTCTTTCTAAATTTTGATAACATTTCTCTGTAGTCTGGTATAGAGCATTTATTTGGAATTCGTATGGCAGTTTAAATCTTGTTTTATACATAGTTTTTACAATTATCTCTTGCTTATGATATTCTTATATTTTGTTATGTTTGTTGTACAGATGGGTTTAGTGATTTGGAAGTAATCTGAGCTCATCTCTTTCCTAACATGTTCATATTGCTTTCTTTTTCCTATGTTTATCTTATTTTTTAGTCCTTCAGTGCTTGTGTTAGACAAAGGCTGACATGCCTACATTCTCCCCACATCCTATTTTATTTTTTTATCTTTTCCTTCCTGTTGTCTTCTGTGAAGCTTCTCAACCTGATTTTCTAGGTCACTCATTTGGTCTTTGGTCCTCCTGTCCTATTATTTTGTCCACGTTGGAGCTCCGTTCAGCAGCGCTGTGTCTTTGCCGGGGTGTTTCTGACACCCCTCATTCTCGCCGAGCACTGCGGGTGCCCAAGCTCTTGCTCCCTTTTTCAGCCTCCCGTGGAAAAGGGTGCTTCATCTGTGGTTTCCTCTGAAGATGCGCGCACAGTTTCATTCTCCTTCTTGATGGCCTCGCCTTCTGTGGCCCCGTGAGCATCAGCTGGTTTGGCTGAATGTCCACCCAGGAGGAGAGGTGAAAAGCTGGACCTTTGTTCATGTGTGTTTAGGTGAATGTGCTGCGTGCATGCATGTGTGCACCTGTGTGCACATGTGTGTGCGTGCATGCGTGCGTGTGCCCCATCTGAAGTACCGCCCACCAGTGCCCTACGGTGCCACAGTTTGGGCTCCTCCCTTCACAGGAAAAATACAGATCCTTAGGTGAAAGTTTCCTTCAATTTTTTTCACTGAAACCCTAAAACAATCTCTCATCTGCTCCCTCCTTTCTGGTCACATGGAAGAGTCCTTCCCCTCCCCTCCCTCCATCTCCCTTTCCTCCCTGTCCCCCTCCGATGTCTTGAAGCCAGATCTCTCCAAGGGATCCCTTTGTCTCACGCGCTTTTTGAGCTCCCTCTCTGTGTCTCCTTGGTACAGTCAGATTTATCAAAGGACTTGCCTAGTTTAACCGCTCCAAATTTTCCTCCCTATTTGCATATCGGGAAATCTTTGGAACCTAACATTCTATTAACAATATCCAGGGCAGCCTCTTTCTTGCTAAATCAGAGGTCACTTCTCAGTCTTTTTCTTCCTTCATTCTCAGAGTGTTTGTGACTGCTGACGACTTCTTGTTTCGCTAATCTCTGTCTCTCTGTCTCTGTCTCTCTCTCCGTCTCTCTCTCTCTCTCTCTCTCAGTCCTTTCTCTGTCCTCCAATGTGATGTTTCTTACTGTTCTGTCTTAGGGAGTTAAACACGCCCAGAGCTGATGCTACCCAGTTACAGTAGCAGCATCCTCACAGTAGATCTCTTTCTGTGGGCTTCCCGTCGGCACATAGCTGCCTGCTTGGCTGGTTAACCATTGCTGTTTCTCTCCGTTTGAGATTCCAGACAGACTCTTCCTTTTGGGTAACTTAGCCCCGCTGTTCTCTTCCCCCAAACCTCTGTTGGGCGCTCCTCCTGCTTGTCCCCAAAGACCCTGTGTTTGCCCCTCAGATTTCTCATTGGGCCCTTGAGAGAGTAAACTCAGTGACAGGCGGGCAGGTGACCTTTGTCTCCTAGTGCCAGGCAGTATCTGGTAGCTAATACTTTAGTAAAGGTTTCTTCACATGGTTGCTACTAAAATCTGTCTTTCCTTTTGTAGTTTCCAATACTGGTGCACGTGGAACGCTTGATTTTCCAAAAATATCTCTTCTGGAGCTTATGATAGAAAGAAAAAATATTATTTCTATGGATGTTGCCGTGAAATTTATAAAACTGGCCTTTACCTTTGAAGAATGGGGTTTATTTGAGTCTGCAGCTGGGCAGCTTTCTTCCTTTTTCCAGGTAACATACACAAAACCCTGGTTTGTTTTTGTTTGTTAAAATGACACCGGCATACTAATTAACCTGTGGGATGTACTTCTCTAAGAGGCGGCAAGATCCAGAGGCAAAGAAAGCAGAGAAGGACCTAACGCTTCTGCTCACCATGGAGCCTCTCATCAACGTAAAGAGAAGCAAAGGGTTGATCTTTCCTTTGGAAAACTATAAAGAAGGACAGGCAATTCAACTTTATTTAAAAAATATCGGTTTTGATGGTGAGTATTTACCTTTTTGAAAAATTTAGTTTTATCTGATAAGGAAGATTTTTTTTTTTCTAGGTGAGGTGACAAAATGAATGTTCAAGGTGGGAGGAGCAGGAGGTCCGCAGGGATGAGCTTGCTGGAGAAAGGGCCGGCCAGGGGCTGGGGCTGGGCACACCGGTGCGGGGAGGGGCAGCTCGGGAGTGTGCACAGTGCTGAAGTTGGAGAAAGCAGGCCTTCAGGCCACGCGACTGGTGGACCTTAGCAAGATGTTGAATGCTGGCGAGGGTTTTGAGGTCTGGAAACATGCTGACTTTTGAGGCTGCAGAATCAAGAGCAAAGGCCTGGGTTTTCTTTAGCAAGGGAAGTTGCAGTCGGTCTTCTTTCCAGCATGCAGCCTTTTCTGTCTTAGACTTACACACCCTCACACTTACTGCACGTGGCAGTTGAAAATCTGTTCTACTTTTCTGCTGAGACTTATTAATTGAATTCTTTGTTTTAATAAATTAATTAACTTTGTGTTTATGTTTCCCGCGTGCTTAAGACATTGCATGGGTATGGGTTGCAGTAAATAATTAACTAATGCTACACTTTTCTTTCACTGGCTTCCAATATTTTACTTATTTTTTTTTCAGTTGTCATATTTTCCATGTATTTTATTTTATTTTTTTTTTTTAATTTTTTTTTCTTTTTCTTTTTTTTTATCGGTACCAGGGATCGAACTCACGACTGCCTGCTTTCAAGGCAGGCGCTTATGCCGCTGAGCTAAACCCCCAGCCCCCTTTTTTTTTAAAAATTTTTTTTCCATGTATTTTATTTCTATAAGCTGTCTGAGTCTCTCTTTAGATGTAATTGGCATACATAATGTGAATAAATAATACTGTAGTAATTTATTCTAATTGGATTAGGGCGACTTAGATTAAGTTTCTTTTAGAAGTATTTAAATGATCTTACTGAGAGGATATCAGCCCAGATAGTATTTGTGTCATTTTTGCATGAATTTCTGTGTCTTTTGTATTTGATGTTTTATAATTGTCCGAATGTTTTGTTCCATTTTCTTCTATTTTTTTTGAATGCAGGTGCTTCTGTGAATGTGTGTGGATATGCAGAAGATGTTTTTCATTTGGCAGCAGTCCTGCATTTCTGTATCTGTACCTCTCCCCAGGTGAACTGGCTATACTTAGCAGTGTGAATGAAGTTATGAAAATATCATAGAATTTGCATTTAAAATTCTATAATATTGAATCATTAGAATACATTATTGAGTTAGACCTGAGCTGTAGTTGTAAGTTTCTTCTTGTCTGTGTGCTGGGTGTCACTCGTTTCCTTGTGGAAGTTCCTAGGTGACTGTGACAAATGAGGAGTTCACATGCTGAGTGAAACGATCCTTTTCAGCCCGAGATGGCAAAGCCTACTGGTTACCAGAGTCACTTTGCACATGAGGGTCAGTGCTCAGAAACGGTCCATTTGTGGCTGTGAAGGTCTGGGTACAATTGTGCATAAGAAAAAATTATTTAATTGATTAGTTTGCAATACATAATTACAATCATTTTGGAAAATTAGTATATACCTCCTCTCTCCTGTCTTCTTCCTCTCCTGTCCACTTCCTCATCTCCAAGAAGTCCCCTGTTTCCTATCCTCTTTCTTCTTTTTGCTCTTTATTTAATTTTTGAGTTCCTCATATAAGGGAAACCTGCATCTGACTTATTTTGTTGAAGGTTACAGCCTAAAATTCTATCCATTCTACAAATGACCTGAATTTATTCTGCTTTATGGAAGAATAATACTCTTTTGTATAAATACACCTCATTTTCTTTATCCATCCATAACAGATGGTCACTTCCTTGGTTTGGCAATTCCTGAACTGTGCTGCTATGTGGGTATACATATATTTCTATGGTATGAAATGTTTAATTCTTTTGGCTAAACAGCCAGAAGAGGTTTAGCTGGGTCAAGTGGAATTTTTATTTTGAGTTTATTGAGGAATCTCCATACTGTTTTGCATGTATTTGTACTAATTGCCATTCTCACCAGCGATAGAGAAGGGTTCACTTTTCCCCATATCCTTTCTTGTTGCCAGTATTTCTTATTTTGTGTGTGTGTTCTTTATGATAGCCCTTTTGTCTTGAAGATGTTTTGATTTGCATTTCCCAAATGGCTAAAGATGCTGGACATTTTTTCGTGTGCTTATTGGTCATTTAAGCTTCTTTTGACAAGTGCGTATTCAATTTCATTTGCCCATTTTCAATTGAGTCATTTATTTTGGGAGTTGAATTTTTTTAGGGGGGCTCTTCATATACCCTACATATTAGGGTTCTATTAGAAGAGTCACTGGAAAATTCTTTTTCCCATTCTGTAAGTTGTCTCTTCATTCTGTTGTTTCCTTTGCCATTCAGAAGCTTTCAAAGATAATACTACCCCATTCATTGATTCTTGGTGATATTTCTTGTGTTACTGGATTCTGTTCAACAAGTCATTGCCTATGCTTATGTCCCCAAGTGTTTTCCTTAATTTATCTTGTAGCACTTTCAGTGTATCTGTCTGTATCTCAAGATTTTTGATCCACTTTGACTTGATTTTAGTAGAGGGTGTGATATATGGGTCTATTTTCATTCCTCTGATGGGTATAGCCATGCACAGTTTGTTAAAGAGTCTGTTAAAGAGGCTGTCTTTTCTCCAGTGTGTGGTTTTGGTTCCTTTGTCAAAGATCAGATGGCTAAAAGTACATGAGACTGTTTCTGTGTTTTATGTTCTATTCCTTTGGTCCACGTGTCTGTTTTTGTGCCGGTACTGTGCTGTTTTTGCTTCATATTATAACTTAAATCTGAGACTGTAATAGCTCCTGCTGTGCTTTTTTTGCTCAGGATTTCTGTAGCTATTCTGGCTCTCTTCTGGTTCTCTAAAAATTTTAAGGTTGTTTTGTTCTAGTTTTGTGAAAATGTTGATATTTTAATAGGAATTGCGTAAATTTATAGATGGCCTTTGGTAAACCTGAGGCCCATTGTAACAATATTAATTCTGCCCATCGAGGCCAAGGGAGTGTTTTTCTATTTTCTAGCATTGTTTCCAACTTATTTTTTCAGACTACTATAATTTTATTATAAAAATCTTTCACTACCTTTCTTAGGTTGATTCCTATGTATGTAATTTTTAAAAGACTTGTGAATAGGATTATTTTCCTGATTTCTTTCTTAGCAAGTTCATTACAGGTATACAGAAACATTTGACTTTTGTGCACTATTTTATATCCTGCAACTTTGCTGAATTTGTTTATTAACTCTAAGAGTCTTCTGGAGGAGTTTTTTGAATTGTCTATGGAAAGGATTTTATTGTCTGTGTAGAGAAAATCTGATTTGATTTCTTCTTTCTTTTTTTATGTCTTTCTCTTGCCTGATTTCTCTAGCTAAAGTTTTGAGCACTGTATTAAAGATGAGAGTGATTCTTGACTCATTCCTGATTTTGCTTTCAGTTTTTTCACATTCAGCATGGTGTCGACTGTGGCCTTGTTGTTTATCAGTGTGAGACGAGGTCCTTTTATCATCCGGCCTGCGGATCAATCTGTGGGTCTTGCCTGGAGAGAGGACGGGGATGGGGGGCTGGGCAAGAGGAGAGAGAGATGGAGACAAGTTGAGCGGTTCCAATCTAGTCTCGTTTTATTCTGGAAGTGATTACATCTTTTATAGGGAAAGGGCGGGCTGGTGGGACAGGAAGAGGCTACAGGGATGAATACAACAGGGTCACCGTCACATCCGGGTATGTGACATAAGCAGGAGAGGATTATGGTTAATGTAGGCAGACGCAGTGCCCATAGGAGAGAGAGAGGCAGGGAGGCAGCAATGGGGCTGTCATGCGGCTCCCCACACTTTTATCCTTATTTTTATCAGCATTTGTATCATGCAAATCTGTGATTTTTTTCAATGGTCCTTTCTGCAACACTGTTTTAAAAATGAATCCCAGGGGTCCTCAGGACTTCTCTGAGGTGCCTCAGGAGCGCCAATTTGAATTGTGGCACTCTAACCTGGTTCTTTAGTTTTGTATATGATACTGGGATTTTGATGGAATTTCATTTGAAAATTTGGTTTCATTGTTATAAAATTTGAAAACCACAGTTACAGAGCATTGTATATTTTGCCCAGGGAGTGACACTCAGTAAGATACTTGGGAAGTTTCACCCTTAAAATATTTTTCATTTCTTCTGGGTTTATTAGACTGTGTCATAACTCATGACAAGTATTTAATTTTTGAAAGAAAGGTGTTTGGTAGCCAGTGGAATTACAGTGGGAGAACTTAACAAAAAATAGCAATCAAGGCTTAAAAATGTAAGGAACTTTCATCTATCCAGTTTTAAAAATTGGATAGATGAATTGGGCTCTGTGGTCCGTGCTGGTAACCTGAGCACTCTGGGAGGCTGAGACAGCCTAGAGGTCACCTTGGGCTTAGTGAAGTGACTTTGTCAGAGCTCATCTTAACACACGCATGCACGCACACACACACAACACACACATGCACACACACACATTAAAAAAGCAGGGCTGGGAATGTGCAAAGACCCTGGGTTCAATTCCTAATACCAGAAAAAAAAAGCATATATATCTTAGTTTCGCTGAGTTCAATTCAGTTCAATAAATATGAATTACTGTTGATCTCTATTATGTTCCTAAGCATGTACTAAAGTATGTGTCTTGGTTACTTTTCTTTCATTGCTAAGATAAAATACTTGAAACCCAAAATAAAGGAAGAAAAAATATATTTAGCTTACAGTTTTTGGAGGTTTTGGTCCAAACTCAGCTAAGGGACAGCCATTCATGGCAGCTGTGAGTGACAAGTCCAACAAGGACAAAAGGGGAGAACATAATTCCTTACCTCCGTCATGCTGTATGTCCGCTCCCCACTCCTGGTGGGTGTAGCACTCACACTGCCAGTCCTAGCGCTAGACAACAAACCAATCACAAATGCTAGACTCAGCCGCCTTCAAAGTATCCCCCGCCCCATGACTGCCTGAGGTTTGGGGAGTCTTTTAAACATAAACCATAACATTCCACTTCTGGCCCCACAAAGACTCATGCACATCCTTTATGCAAAAGACATTTAGTCCATCTTTAAGAGTTGCTGAAGTTCTATCAGTTTCAGCATTGCTGAAAAGCCCAAGTCCTGAGTCCTCCCTGAGATCTAAGGCATACTCTTAGCTGCAACCTCCTGTACAAATGAAAAGAAAGTTAAGCACCTCCAACATTTAATGACACAAGAAAAACATTACCATTTCAAAAGGTACAAATGGGGATACAAAGAAGTGGGACCAAAGGAGGTCCAAAATGCAACATTAAGTCCTGGAGTTCCATGTTTAGCATCTGCAGCAATCTGGTTGTGAGCTACAAAGGGCTTGGGTGACTCCACCCCATGGTGCTTTGGTGGTTGTAGCTCCCATGGTTTTTGTTTTGGGCTGGCTTTGCTTTCTCCTTGCAGCTTTCCTTAGATGATCTTAGATGATCCACTTTCCTGGATTTTCCAAACTTCTGGGTTCTCCACTGCACCTTTGGCTTCACATTACTGCCCTCTCAGGGGCACACTGCCCAGCCTCCCAGGTTCTCCAAAATCTGGGTAGAAGCCTTTTCAACTTCAGAACTCTTGCATTCTATATGCACCTAAAACCAGCATCTCATGGATGATGCCAAGGTCGGTTGCCAGTTGGAGTAGTAGCCAGGCTCTCCTCTCTCTTGGCTGTAGGGGTTGAGTGCCTGGATTGCTGAGCACTCTGAACCTGATTTTGAGTAACAAATTCTATGTGTCACCATTCATAATAATATAGTATATATCAAATCAAGCTTTAGAGTTGTCTCAAAGGAACTCAGGCTTTGGTATGTTTTAATTATAAACTCATTATCTTTCTAATTCAAATTTAATTAGTAACTTCAGTGGGCTTTTTTTTTTGGGTCTTTTTGAATCAGAGTTTCACAATGCAGTTTAGGTTGGCTCTGAACTCACTTTGTAACCCAGGCTGGTCTTGAACTCAGAACTCACAGTGATTCTCTTGCCTCAGCCTCCCAAGTGCTGGGATTACAGGTGTGTGCCTCCATGCTTGGCCAGTCTTACTTTTTTGAAAAGAGCTGTGTTAGCTTTTGCTAATGTGACCAAATACAATGGTATCTTAATTCACGAATGCTTTTGTTTGGAAACAATTTGGTTCTCAAACAAAAGTGGTCCATAAAATCTTGCTTCTGTTTACAAACTGTACTCAGGTGACAAACTCAGTTGAGGCCATCCTCTCTACATAAACACAAATGCAGCCATCTTCCCCAAGATCATCAAACAAATTAAGCTTTTGAACTATCTGAGAAATCAAATTAAAGGGGACTCATAGTTTTGGAGGTTTCTGTCTGGTCAGTCAGCTCCATTGTTTTAGGCCTGTGGTGAGACAGAACATCATGGAAGAAGGGTGTGGCTGAGGAAAACTGCTCACCTTATGGACCTAGAAAGCAGAGAGGGAACAAGACAGTCTGTGCGGCTGGGCCTCTTCCTGTACTTGTTTGTGTGCCCTGGGCCCCCTTATGCTACTGGATGATACCACCCACCTTCCGGATGAGTCTCCCCATCACTTTCCAGTTCTTCATGCCAACTGTTTTTGAAACATCCTCAAAAATACACTCAGAGGTGTGCTTTACTAATTTCATAGGTGTTTCCCAGTCTAACAAGCTGACCATCAAGGTTAACCATTGCAACAGCAAACAGAAACACCTCAACAACACTGGGGATTTGGAGGCACTGGTTGGGATCATTCCCAGATTATCAGGCCCTGATTTCTGGTTGTCTAGGGCTTATATGGAATAAGCAAGCGGGAAGTACAGAAGCAGAATGATTTGTCAGGTGGGGATTGGTTTACAAAATACGCATCACAGTGACCAGCTGTTTCTAAAAGACAGGAGCAACTGGGACTGCGACAGGAACTGTTACCTGGGTAACTAACAAAGTGAAGTCTACTGGCTAGAGAGGGGACGTTTTCTGTTACACCATCATAAAAGCCAATTTGATTGGAGAGGGATACACTCCTTCTGAATTATCTATTGCTACTGAGTGTGAAGGTCCTTTCAGTTTCTCTCTGTCCTTATCTGTGTGCTTCATCCACTCCTGATTTCCTCCTAGGTTACTAGTGCCTCTCCCTCATTCATCAACTCTTTATTATTTTAATGCAAGTTATTTAAAAATTGAAAGGTGTAAATAGATTTCAGAATTGTATGAGACTTACTGATACCCAAATATTTGGGACTTTTCTTCTTGAAGAGACACAAGTAGTATAAGCATTTAAGAGTGAAAATTTGAGCTAGATATTTTGGGTTTGAATCCTTTTGATCTGCTACTTTCTGCTACTTTTCATCTTTAGAGAAATCACTTCCTCTTGCCTCTGTTGGCCAATCTGGAAAGTAGAGGTGATGGTAATAATACTCAGCTTATTCAGTTGGTATGAGGATTACATGAGTTGTACATGTAAAGCCTGGCACACAGTGATGTTGTATTAATGTTGCTTTCTATTCTTACTCATTTATTTTTTTATCACTTTTGTTTTCAGAATGTTCAGCCTGATAAAGAAATTGTTGAGGACACAATAATGTTCTTATGGCAGAGATGCAAACTAGGAATTCATCGGATCAGTTTGTCCAGAAATGACTTCACAAAGTGCGCCCACAAAATCAGCACTAACAAAGTACTCCTTCTTTTGGTTCTTTTCTTGTTTTTGCTCAATCTAATTAATCTAAATTATTTTAAATTAATTAATCTAATTAATCTAAATTGCATATACCTTTCAAATCTAGATTTTTCCATTTATCCACCTGCGTGACCACATCATTTGTGATACAAGTATTAAGACATTACTCTTTTCAGTAATGAGTGAGTCTTTTTAACAATGTGTGTTCCTGCATGTCTGCCCTGGTTTTGTTTTGGGGAGTGGGAGAGTATTTCTGTTTCAAAGGAAGGTTTAAATATAGTGTGTCCAAAGTCTTATGAGCGTAGATAAATTCAGTAAGATTCATAAGACAGAATACAAACAAGTAAAGTGTTTCAGCACTTTTCCCCATGCAATAATATTTTAGACTATTTGAAAAGGGACAGAGTTGAACATTTGAATACTATAACCTGAAAACTTAAGAGAAATATTTTAGTAATAAATAGATTAGCTCCAGTGTCTCTGGGGCTTCTACGAGTAGCTCCATTAGCATGCACAGGTGTGATTTTTTTTATCGTGTACTCTCTTAAGTAATGATGTGGGTACATAAATATTGTTTTATCATCTTAAGCTGTAAAGAGCGATAGTTGGTTTTATGTGCTAAGCTCTGGGGATATAGCCCTGAAAGCCAGTTTGTGAGGCTTCTAGAGGATAGCCTGAATTACCTGCATCTCCCTCAATAGTTTAGAGGACTTTGATGGTGGTCACATACAGTTACCTTGAAGAGAGAATAACTTTGAGGATACAGATAATATTCACTGATATGTAAAATAACACATCATACATTTGCCATTATGGTTATAGATATGCAGACTATAAGCCAATGAATCCTCCTTATGAATTTACGTATTACAAATTTATCATTACACATCACCTTTTGAGATCATTTATATTATTTATGATTAAGATACATTAATAAGGAGACCTATGTGACATTTCTTTTTTGATTACATAATTTCAAAGTTATGAAAAATGTGACTTTGATTAAAATGTAACACATTTTAATTGATTTCACTGCATATTTCCTTTTTTTTAGTGGGTGTATCTTCTGTGGCAGATAAATGAAATGATTCACGGCTGTGAAATGGAAGACGTTGACTTGGTGGTGGTGGCGGAGGTCACGTTAAGATTAACTGAAATATTAGAGTTTTTCGGAAGCTCCAGAGGAAAGCATAAGAAGTCTCTAGGTAAAATACTGAAAAATACAAGTCCTTTAGCATATCAGTGTGCAAATAGAAATACATAAGCATGCATTAGAACACAGGTTAGCGGAAGCTGGGTGTATCCGCATCGCACTTAGACACACAGCCAGAAGGGAGACAGCAGACCGTGCTCCTGAAGGGGCGCTGTGGCGGATAACTCTTCTCCTCCTCCCGTTTCCCTTCTCCATCCCTAGTTACCACTTACTCCTCTTTCTCTCCTTTCTCATTCTTCTTTTTTCTTGCCTTCCTCTCCTCCTTTTTACCTCTTTCATGCTTTCTCCTCTTGATTTCTCAGCAGAGCAAATGCTTCTTGAAGGAAGAGGCGTGTTTTGGTTGCCAGGAGTTTCTCGGCCCCCACCGCATGGACTGATGCTGGGTGGAAGCTACAACAGTCTCTACCACGGATCAGCATCCTTCTACATTTTGTTTCCTTTTTTATTTGCTCCATTCCTAATTCAGCCCTTCAAGGCTGTTGAATTACCACATAGTTTTTCAGCTTCCCTCTGGGCTCCAGGGGTGGGGGCCCCAGCTCTCCTGCCATTCTGCACCCCATTGGCTCCCTTCCTGGATCCTTGGCTTTGTATTTATTTTTTTCACTATCTGCTTAACTTGCAGATTAAAAAAAAAAAACTGAAAACCAAAAAACATATTTTAAAACTTTTCTCCAGCCAGCAGTTTTTCTAGATTACTTTTTTTTTTTTTTGTCTTTTTCCTTTTCATCAGTGCCGGGGATCAAACTCACGACTGCCTGCTTGCAAGGCAGGCGCTTATGCTGCTGAGCTAAATCCTCAGCCCCTTAGATTACTTGTTACTGGAAGCAAAAGACCCAATGTTTTTTTTTTTAAAAGTCTATTCTTTATTTGATTATATTGCTTCATTTGCTAGTTACTTTTGGAACACTATTGTTTTATACAGTTTAATTATAAGTGGACCACGCACAATTTAAAGTGTCAATTCTTTGTGAAAATGCTTCCTGTCTAGGAACTAATCAGTACTAAGACATAATCCATTTATCAGCTTCTATTTTGATATGAAGAGAAGTTGTATGCATTTACATACATGAAGACTTAATGTTTCCAAAGAATATTAGCCTCGTCACCTTATTATCATGTAAAACATTCTGTGTTAGTTATGATTGTCTGCTTCCAGATACTTTTTAGCTTCCTTATTAAGTAATGCATTATTTAGTTTGAATTATTAAATAAATTTTAAAGTAAGAAGTTAACTTTGCCGTATAAATATTTATAACTGCACTGCTGACATTCAGAGTGGCCTTTTCTGATATTTGGCTCAATGCATGAAGGCTTCTGTGCTGGTCTTTTCTGAATGTTTTAGAATAAATTTTATAGTAGGTATAGGAAGATCAGTGTCCATCATATTACCCTGTTGATCAAGAGGATCTTGATTCAGTTTGTTGTAGTGCAAAGTGCTTCTTTTTTGTGGGGAATGGGATCTGATTATGTTTAGGCTTTTCTCAAACTCCGGGACTCAAGCGATCTTCCTGCCCCGGCCTCCTAAATAGCTATGGGAATGTGCCTCTGTGCCTGCCAAGGTTTGCAAGGTGGTTTCATGTTGCTTTACACAGAGAAAATGTTTAGTTACGTAAAATAAACAATTAGGTATTTAGTCAAATTCTAAGGCATTGAATCATGTCTAAGATCATTAAATAACCGAACCATTGAACTATAGCTGATTAACATGCTTTCTATGATTCTGATTCTTCTGTACTTACATTTTGTTTCTTTCCCCTGGTCTTTCCTTCTTTCCCTTTGTTTTTCCCTCTCTCTCTTCTCTTTGGTTTCTCTTCTTGTCTTTTCTTTTATTCCTTTTCCTCCTCTTCCCTGCCTCCTCCTTTCTTCCTTTTTCCTCCTCCCATTTCCAGACACACCCTTAAGAAAAGGGTTTGAAGAGCTCCCGGGGACTCCAAAAGGGATCCTGGAACTCCTCCCAATATTAAAGGTATTACAACGTGCTGTAGAAAATATAGCTTAAAATATGGGTTTCTAGTTTCAGATAATATCAAATTTGTAAATGAAGTTTGATTTATGAATTTGTGAATTCTGTATATATCTTTGGGGACATTTTTCCCTCTTTTGATTTTACTCTAGCAAAAAGTTCAGTAAGTTTACCAAAGTCTTTTAACAAGGCTTGCAGATACATTTCTACCGCTATTTTGAATGTGTGTGATACATAGATTTATACAGCGAGGTTACTCAGCACATGCTCTGCCAGACTGAACGAGTTCTCACCTGCTTAAAGTGCTGTGTGAACAACCTGGGCGTGTGCGTGGTCCTCAGCGGGGCTCAGAAGGGTAGAGAGCTGAGGAGGCGAGCGCTGTTCTTATAATGCTTTTCTATGATGTTTGAATTGTTTCTGTGTACCATGAGTGGTGCCCTGAGGATCCAAGTGGGAATCTGGGGAACTACCTTGTATGATTGATGAATATTCATTCATTTTCAGGCAAAATCTAGAGTAACATTTGCAAACTGTTCCAGGTAATGCTAAGCACTGAGCTTTGGAAAAGAATGCCATGGTCAAACACTATATTTGCATTAAACACAATGCAGTTTTGTTTTTTTGTTTTTTTTTCCTGTGAGATGTCTTTGAAGCATTCATTCATTTTGGAGTGCTGTGATGTTCAAAGGAGATACAGAATCCCATGTGTTCCATTATTTGAGAGTAAAACCCTTTTGACTCACTTGGACCATCTACCTGGGATGTGGCTAGTGTTGTCTAGACTACTCTCAAAAAATACTTTTCTAGACAGGGGGCTGGTGAATTGTATTTTGGTTTGCTTGATTTAACTCATAAAGCATAATTTTAAATTATGAAAGTATTAACATCGGAAGATATTTCAAGGTATAAAAAACCCTCCAAATATCTGTAAGTTAATATACTGATCTAAATAATTATTTTTCTGTATGTTCTTCAGGTCTTAATATTGTTTAGACCTAGTAACATTCATAGTAACTTTTTCTTGAGATCATTTCATCAGCATTTCCCTGTTGCTAAATGTTTTCCCTCATAATTGCCATAGTTAAAATAATCCACTTGAAATCTATGACACATAATTATGAAGGATACTATCTTCCCCATTTTACTACACGTGCTGCTGACATGTGCACAGTTGTAATGAAGACCCATTTCTTCATCCGCTAACTAAAGAAAGAAAATACTACAGTATAGTCAGCACCCATGGTCAGTTGGCCCCGGGCTTCCCCCAGTACTGAAACTCTAAGAGTCTCAGCCCCTTATATAAAATGGCATATCATTTGCGTGCGACCTAGGCAAACCCTCCCACATACCTACGTCATCTTTGGATTCCTTGTAACACCTAATACAGTGTGTCAGGTAAATAGTTCTTATAGCGCATAGTTGAAATAACAAGAAAGGGGTCTGGTGGAGTGTGCTGGCACATCCCTGTAATCCCAGCACTCGGGAGGCTGAGGCAGAAGGATCATTGCAAGTTCAAGACCAGCCTGGGTTACAAAGTGAGCCTAAGGCCGGCCTGAACTGCATAGTGAGACCCTTGTCTCAAAAAAAAGGCAAAAAAGAAGAAAAAAAAATAAAGAAAAAAGAAAGAAAGGTGTCCGAACATGTTCAAGAGACAAAATTTTCCTCATGTATTTTGCTCTGTGGTTGGTGGAGTGCAGATACAGAGCCCAAGGATTTGGAGGGTCAGTCTCTCCGATGAAGCTACCCCTGCTCTGCTCCTCACCGATTCCTTTTATTTATTATTATGCATTATTTCTCCCTACCTGAGACTGACTCCTGACCTCCATAGTGGTGGTTATAAATCCCAGATATTTTACTGCTTTATTACATACATATGCATTCTCAGACAGTAAAGAATGCTGTTTTGCCTACTTTATAGTTTATAGAAACTTTTTTCTTTGGTACTGGGGGAATCCAACTTGTGACCTTGTGCTTGCCTGGCAGGAACTTGTGCCACTGAGCTAAACCCTCAGCCTCTTTAAAGTTTATATGAATAGTGCTACACTGTGTGTATTCATCTCCAGCTTGCTTTTCACGCTCACGTTGTGTGAGTTGCAACCTAAGCTGATTTGTGCAGCCACGCTGTTCGTTTGTCCTACACACCACACGTTCACAGTGACATGGCGAGTGGTGTTTGAATCAGGTGTTTTGCTCCGGGTCCAGGCGGTTAGCCAGTCTGCTGTGTTGCCTGTTGACTATGGATTTACACAAGATATATTTATACATCCATATTTCAATATGTTTTTATAAATGATATTTTTCTAGTGTGTGGACATTAAAAACTTTAATGGAGCTTTAATTCTTTGTCACCTACCTTTATCATCTTCATCTGTGGGAGCCCTTTGAAATATAAAAAAAAGTGCTAATTTAAAAAATTTGATACCTGTTGTACTTCCCCAAAAAGGCTCCCTGAGATGAAAAATGGGGCAAGACCCCCAAGATGAAAAAAGAACAGGGTAAAACAACATCGTTTTTAGGAAGAAGCGCTTTTATTTTCGCTGGCCCAGCGACACAGTGCAGATGGAATTTGCAAAGCTGTGCAGCTGTTAGAATTTCATTTATGATTAGCTCATTGATCATTAAGTACATAGTGATGAGAAAGAGAAACAAGGTGAGCCTTTGATCCCCTTTGCTTGAGATCAGAGGCATTTCACAGTGGGTGGTCGGCCAATTCATAGCCCTTGGTCTGCCAATTCCAGGAACATTTGTCTCTCACAACGGGAACAATGGTTGACACAGCATCATTTGTCTCTTACAAGGGGAACAAAAGTTGACACAGAAAACAGGTTACTAAGGGGGGGAGGGATGGCACATACAAAACACCATGATGACATGGTCAGTTAATTTATAACAAATTTATAACAATGTGGTTGGTGCTCCTGGTACATGGTTACTAGGGCGATAAGCATAGAGTGTGACAATACCATCAACATCTCTGCCATATTTGACAAAATAAAGTCCTAAGAGACTGGGTACCAATCAAATGTCATTAGGAGTGGATAGGAGAATGAGGGGAGGAGTTAATTGTGAACTAACTTTCTCATATAACTGTTTGTCTCCCAGTTATAAGTTTCAGGGAATGCAGAGTTGAGTTCTTTATGCTGTTCAGTGTCTTCTCATAAGGGCTAGAGTTGAGAATTCTCAAATTGAAGCTCGAGCTTGACACACCCAGGAGCTGGGTGAGGTTGCCCGCCGTCTGACCATGGGTTTTCAGGGGTCCCTTGCAGTCCTGGACAGACACACAGCTTCCCATTGCTCCCTGCAGACGTACTCAGCCATAATTCGAAGTCCCTCAGGCAGGTGCTTAAGGACACGGGAAATAGAAAACCCCTGGCTTTGTGGATTGGCGCCTATTCTGTGAGATGCCTCTGGGCAGGAACAGGCCTCTTAGTGACAATTATAAATCACTAGATTTGGGCAGGAGATGGAAACTATTTTGGCACTTACCACTAACTGGAATAGATTTCTTAGAAGGTGTCAGTGTTCACACAACAAAGAAACCAAAGACCATTTGTGAGCGATTGCTATTACAATTAGAAAAGCACAGCTGCCATTGGCTGAAATTTGTCAGAATAAACACACAAGTCTGGGATGACATCAATGAACTACAGCCCCTCAGACTGTGCAAGACAGTCTGCTCAGCTGCACGGGCAGACTGTGGTAGGTGTAGAGGGAAGTAACCATGTGAGATATAGAAGTGTGTGTCTAGAAGCCCTGTGTTTGGTGTCGACAGCCTTGGAATTGAATCTTTTGTTTGTTTGTTTGTTTGTATTTTTGAGACTGGGTCTTGTTATGAAGTTCAGGCTGGCCATGAGCTCACTTTGTAGCCCAGGCTGGCCTTGAATTTGCTGGTCCTCCTGCCTCAGCCTCCTCAGTGCTAGGATTACAGGTGTGTTCCACCATGCCTATTTTTGGAATTGAATTTTAATCAGATACTCATTGCATGACCTTGAATGAATGAATTTAACTGTTTAAGTATTCTGAGTTTTAATCCTGTAAAGTATTAATCCTGTAAAATTACAGTATTACCTAAGCCACTGGTTTGTTATCCTGTTTAAACAAGTTATTGCTAACACAGTAGAAACCAGTACCTGGAGCATTATAGTTACTATGTGAGGGTTTTTTTTTATGTTTCATGTTGATCATTGAATTTCAACTTTGTGTTCTCATACCCCACTAAGTGGATTAAAAGTATTGAAAGGAGAGTACAAAATTCATATGCTCACTTAGAAGAGTGTGTAATGGTATAAATTACCTATCTTGCACACATATGGGCTACTATTTTTAAAAAGTACATGCAGTACCATTGTGATTACATGACAGAATTTTTTGATGGTTTTCAACAAATGGATTATAACTTCTGATAACTAAATGAATGTATCTTATAGGGCTGTGACAAATGATTAGTGTTCATTAAGCATTTAGCCCAATACTTGAAGAATATTTGCATTAAAGGTTAGCCATGATGATGATGGAGATGCTGGTGATTGCCAGGATAATGGTGACCGTGTGTGTGTGTGTGTGTGTGTGTGTGTGTGTGTGTGTGTGTGTGTGTCTGTAGGGGGATCTTTGAATTTTTGATGTTACAGAGATATCCTGAGAGACTCCTGTTTCTGGTTTCTGGCCAAACAATAACCTAGATGATTTAAGATTTTTTCTACTACTAGTAATAATAATACAAAATACAGAAATTTTGGACAGAAGTGAACAAATATCTTCAGGCATATTTCACAGTTCGCAAGAAAGTAAGGTAACTGCTGAAGGTCCAAACAGGGAATTGAAGACTAGAAGGATTCGTTTCTAAATGGGCGCTGCAGTCAGGATGCTGAGCGTAGTTCCAGGGAGGCCGGCGGGACCAGAGATGGGCTTGGCTTCTCCCACATGAAGTTAGAACCTGCCAGAGACTACATCCTAGGAAAAAGGAAGAAGTCTGTGTGTATAAGCTGAAATCTCATGTTGGGTCCTGAAGGAGAGTAGACAGGAGAAAGTCTGTCCTAAAGAGTTATAACCTTGGGCTTGTCCTCATTGGTTTGTTATTTGGCTTTGTGCTACCTGGTTGCTTAGGAACCTCCTTGAGCCTGTGATTCTTTTGGTTATGGGCCATAAAATTGTGTATATTATATTCCAGGAATGAAGACTTAACATTTGGAAACCTGCAATGTAATATATCACATTAGCAGATTAAATGATAAAACATAGCCACATCTCTAGATAAAGAAATGCAACTAAAGCATTAGACAAACTTCAGCAGTTATCCTTTAAGAAAGCACTAAACAAAAAAGAAACAAACAAAACCCTCTTAGTAGTTAAGAATGCAGGAAGTCTTCCCTATCTGATTAAGCGCGTCATTCGGAGACGTGCAATGAATGTTACATGTATTTTAAAAGTTTAGAAGCGATCACTTTATTCTGTAATCACACAAGAATGTCTGCCAGTCTTCTGCTCACTATGTCCTGGAAATCTTCGATGAATAGACAAAGAAAGAGGAACGCAGGTCTTTGTTCACAGGCAGTGAGTACCGTAGAGTGCAAAGTCTTTAGTAACAGCAGTTGAAATTTGCATCAGCAGGCGAGGGGTAATCTGGGGCGTGCTCTGCTACACCCCTTCGTTCCTTGCAGATAAGAGGATTGGCGACTCGAGTCACTGTGGCATCGTTGCACTTTCTCTCTGAGGTCACCTTTGAATCACAGGAGGAAATGATCTATATTTCCGGCGTCTCATTCTATATGGAGCTAGGTGTTTAATCTTCCAACAGGAAGGCATTTGCATGACTCCATTTTGCAGAAGAGAAATGATGGCTCCCACTTTTATTGGTGGATGGAATTTACCAACCATGCAGAGCAGGCCCTTGTGTCTCACCTGCTTTCATGCAGAGTAGCAGGTGCTTGAGGACATGGTCAGCTGCCCCATGAATTCTTGGATTGGCAGACGCTTCTGAGTAAGCACTTGAGAATCACATGAAGCACAATTATTTCGGGCACTTTCGAGATCTTTGGTGCTCCATGCCCTCCAACGGGGATGGGCATTTCTAATTCTGTGCTTGGAACATCTAGAGTAATTCTGTGTTCATAACCAAACCCTGCCCGAACTCTTGAGTATGTACACCAAGGTGAATAAGTTTCAGCTATATACAGTCGTTGAGTGGGAAAAAAAATCAGCCCGCAGAATTTTATAGGAGAATTTACAAAGTATGTACAGTATGTTCCATATTGCTAAGAATGCACGTGAATAGAGTAAAACTTTAAAAACATGCAAAAGAATTGTAAAATTAAGTTCAAGGGCAGTGGGAAGTTATTCAGAAAGTTTCAGCTTAGTGGATGTATAGCTATGCTTTATTCCGTAGGCAATTCTGGAAAAATTGAGGAAATTTGAAATTTTGAACAAAGTTGATTTCTCCTTAAGTTATTCTGTCTCCCTTTGAGAATAATTACATTAAGAAGATATTTGAGTTTTGAAATTTCAATTTGATGGAATCAGTGAAAATTTCTAGCTGTAAGATTCTGAAATTAAAAAAAATAATTTCTTAAAGTTATTATAAAAATGACAAATTATGTGGACTGTATTTTAAAAACGTACCTGTACATTTGTTAGAACCAGAATTTTGAGACCAACGCACAGAAGTTACATATGAGTTTGTGAAAATGTTTAATTTATGCTTGGAAAAATGATATCTATTAATCATTTTCATCTGTATTGATAGTTCACATTTAGTCAGCAATAAACATAGTCAAGACACAGTACTATTGTTTTGGTTGCACTGTTCAAATTTCTGTTATTTTATTTTGAATTATTGTTAAAAGAACATGAAAGCCAGGCACAGTGGTGAAGCCCATAATCCCAGCTCTCAGGAGGCTGAGTCAGAAGAATTGCTGTGAGTTCTAGGCCAACCTGAACTACATAGTGAGAGCCTGTGTCAAAAAAAAAAAGCCAGAGACTTTTCTTAAGTATTCATTCTTTTTATTTACAAAATTATTTTAGAAAACATCTGTGGAGCAGTTGTTTTTTGCTTATGAACTACTTGACAAAGCAATTGGTAGAATGAATTTGAATTACGTGTTAACTACTTTGGCAAATGGATCATCAGTGATTGACCACTGCTATGTCAAGGTAAGAATGGAAAAATCTGACATTAGGTTGATGTTTTATTGCACTAGGCAGAGGGCTGTCCTTCAAGTAGGTAAACAAAGCATGGTTCGTGCTGGTGTTCCTCTCACAGGCCGGGAATATTCCTCTGGTCCCAGAAGAAATAAAGGCAAGTAAGTAGTCTCTGACTTTATCATGGACAGGACACTGATAAAGTCTAAGAGCATATTTATTGCATGTGAGCCAGTTATAAAGAGTTACAAAATCGGCAGAATTTAATACCTTTGATAAGATGATCACTTGAATAAAATAATAAAGTACAGCTATTTTTTGGTGTGTTTTGTTTAACTGTGTTTCATTTTATTTTAGTGTGCTGTGATAACTGTGTTGCTTTTTATTTTATTTTGGTGTGCTCATCCTAAGTGTTCCCATGATGGAGATGGAGACACTTACCAACCAATCTCAGAAAACACCTTCATGATGGATTTACATCTTGAACTCATTCAAGCCCAGCACCGAATTGCCGTTCTTCTACTTGGCCAGTTGCAAGGTAGTAACCATCAAAGCAAATGACTGCACGGAATCCATCATAAGCCTAGCTGGAGTACAGAATCAGTTGAACTTGTAATTGTGTTCTTGTTGACTGTTTTCCAGATAAATTTGATTATTTTATTTTTTCTTCTCTGTTTCATAAAATTTGATACCTTTTATTATTGCTTTACACTTTGCATATGAAGTCAAAGTAAACCTTTTAAAATTATGAGTATATTTGTTTGAATTATAGTAAGTTACTGATATTTAATTCCATTTTAATTCCAACAGTTAAAGGAAAGATCCCTTTTATCCTTGTATGTTGTTGTTGTTATTATTATTATTATTGTATTTTTGGTAGCAGGGATCGAACTCATCACCTCATGCTTACCAGGCAAGTGCTTGAGCTGCTGAGCAAAATCCCTGACCCAATGTTTTTATTCTTTTATGTTTTATTTTACACATTTAAGTAATTTGAAAAGCTGTTTCCTTTATCACCTGCTGGGTGTGGAAGGAAGCAAATAATAGTTATAATATCCTCGTGTCACCAAAAATAAATTGAAAACTCAATACAGATTTTCTAATGCTTAAATGAGGTTCCTTAGAATAATAATCTTGAAGACTCTTTGGGTTGAAAAATTTGGTTCAGAGATGTATTTGAAAATGTGAGTAGAATCATTGTGTCGGGTTTTCTAGCCCCTGACCGTCCCTTAGTAGTATTGTTATCTTCTTTAATGGAGAAACAGGGTGTTATGTGCTCGCTGAGTTACTACTAAGGAGTATATTTTCTAATTGTCATCCACAAGTCTTCCAAAGCCAAATGAGTTTTTTTTTTAAAAGTCTGAGACTACTGAAAGTTATCAATAACACACTTGAGTTCAATTTTAAGTGGAGTTGGTCATTATTCCTCGGTAATGTCTCTGGTCCTTTGTGATTTTTCCTTCTGTTGGATTGAACTACCACCCTAGCACAGATTATCACTTTGGGCCGCCTATCTTTCTTCCCTGAAGTGTGCTGCTGCCAGACTAATGTTCCCTAAACACTGTTTTTGTCTTTCTTGTTCCAGAGCTTTACAATGGTCTCCTGTTGATGACCGTGGTATTAAATATGACTCACCCGTGTCTGGTGTTCAGAGATTTTTTGAAACCCCATCTTCTTATCTGCAATGATTATAATCAGGAGAGCTTAATTAGCATTCACAATACCATGGGTACTGAGAGGATGAAGCATTCTCTCTGTTTTTGTATTGCTATCCGCATGCAGATACATCCCCTTACCCTGTGCTGCTAACGAAATCTTACACCTGTACACGGTGTCTGTTCATCTTGTCAGTCACCACACCATGGTGACTCAAGTGCATTAGCACAAGTAATTAAAACTCAGAAAAGGGATTTATTGTAAGGTTTCTACCAGTGCAGTCGCATACCTCCAAGGACAGAAATGAAATATTGCAGGTCTTTTGAGGGATGGACCTGAAAATCAAGCATCAGTGCTGCCATTTCCGTCTCTGTGGGCTGGCAGAGCTCATCCTCTCCTCTCCTGCCCAGATTCTTTCTTGCTGGATGGTCATCACGGGCACTCCCAGTTGTCCACCTGCTCTGATGGCCGAGTTGCCTGTGTTTTAAATGAAGGTCTTGGGAAAGGCTCTGCCTGGTGTTTGTGCGGCAGTGGGAGTTCCTGTGAAGATCATGTTGAAACAGTTTCCCAGAAAGGCTGAGGGTTAGGGTTAGCAACTGGCTGGGATCAGGACTTGCCATGTGTCCTTTAAGGAAAAGGAAAGTGAACAAAGTTTACCTTGAGGATAATTTTGTTTAAGATGAGATAGATGTCAAATTAAAAAAAAATTAGAAATTTTATGCCTTGAGGTTTAATGTGACAAACAAAAGATTTTTTTGGCTTTGTTTTGTTTTGATTTTTGGTGCTGGAGATTGAAGCCTGGACCTTCTCACTGAATCACATTCCAGCCCTTTCGGGTATTTTATTTTGAAGCAAAGTTTTGCCAAGTTACTAAGATGTCCAGACAGGGCTCAAAATTGTGATCTTCCTGTCTTAGCCTCCTGTAGTTCTAGATTACAGGTATATACCACCATGCCCAGCTAAAACAGTGTTTTTGACAGTAAAACTGCATCACAGAGTTATCTGTAGTTTTGTCTATTAATGAATGAAAAGATGTCAATCATAGAAGAAATAATAATTTTATAAATAGTTATTCTTTAATGTTTAAAAATATTTCCTGCCTTAGGCACAAACCCCATTATAATGATGGTCATCTTCTTCAGTTTTGCAGGCTTCTTCAGTTAGCAAAACTATTTCGGCCAAAAGTTCAGAGAAGCTAAAGCAATCTGGAAACACTGATTGTTTTACAGGTAATTAAATGTGGGATAATCTGTATTTCCCTCCAAATCTGAATGATAGTTTTTATCTTACCCTTTTATTAAAATATTTGTTTGTTTCTGCAGAATTAAGTGTAATGAATAAAATAAAGAAAAATAAGCTATCCAAAGCAATTTACCTCATGCAGAAAGCTCTTTTCGTATTTGAGAATGATCCAACCTCTACATGTTCACAGAACTTTTTGACGGTAACAATATTTTATTTCTACTTTTGTCCTGACATACAGCTTCTGTTGCAATGAGTGATTTGTCTTTCTTACAAGTGATTTGTTGCTCTTCCATTTGACTATAAACGTTCAGGTTTCCCATAAGTAGTCTTGGCTGAGCAGGTACGCTGGCCTGCACCTGTCTTCCTGCAATGTTTGAAGTGAGAGATTCTCTCTCGGCAGGGGCAGCCTGGGTGAAACCCACACGGAAAGCCAAGTGGTTACAGAGGAGTGGAAGCAAAGAGCTTACAGAGCGAGGCTGTGCCAGGTCCCTGAGTTTCTTACGTTGGAGTTAAAATGCTTGCAGCCCACTGTCTGAGGCACCTTTTCTCTCAGCTGGGTGCTGCCATCCTGGGCGCCATTCCCTTTGTGGTTGATACCTTTGTCCCTAAGTGCTGGAACTGAATTCAGGGCCTCCCAAAACTAAGCACACACTCGGTGACTGAATTGCATCCCCAGCCCTTGCTGATACCTTTTAAATAGTCCACACACTGACCTGGAAGTTGTTCTGTCTTTCTGCTAATTCATTATGTGTTGATTTTAGTTTAACTTCCTGACAACAATCACTTTTTAAGTTGTAAATCTTCTTTGTTTTTGCCCCTGTGTGTCACTCATGAAAGTTTGATTTTATTGGCTGTGGTAGCTTTCCATTACTGCAGCAAAACACTAGAGATTGACCATGTAAAGAGAGGAAAGCTTTTCTTTGGCTCACGGTTCCAAAGGTTTTAGTCCGTGATCCCTTGTTCCTGTTTCATTTGGTCCTGTGACAAGGCAGTAGAGCCTGGAGGAAATGCGTGGCAGAGGAAACTTGGAAACAGTGATGACCACAGAACAGAGAGAGAGAAGGAGGGAGAGAGAGGGGGAGAGGAAGAACAGAAAGAAGAGGAGGAAGAGGAAGAAGAGGAGGAAGAAGAGGAGGAAGGCTGGAGAAGAGGACAAGGAGGGAGAGAGGTTGGGGTCCCACTGTCTCCCCTGAAGGCGCACTCCTCAGTGAGACCCACCCACTGGGGTTTCCCCAGCCTCCCTGCAGGGTTCCAGGGTGGTGGCCAAGACTTCCACAGGCGCGTGCCTTGGGAGGCTACTCTGGACCCAGCCTGTAGCCCTGGCTGAGCGAACAGCATCTGAAAAGCCATATCAGATGCTGCTGCAGGTAACTCGGCCGACAAGGGAAGGGAGAGATGAGGTCAAAGCCGGGAAGAGGCTCCAGAGCAGTGAATCCGTAAAGTCCTGTTGGAGAGGGAAGGGGGTGAGCTCGAAAGCACGGAAAGGGATTATCTTATTTATTTTGTAATTTTATTCAATAAAATTTCTACATTAAATTTGAGTTTCCAGTGTTTGGGGACAGTTTCATGGGAGTGCTGGGTAGTCTGGACTGACAAGGCCAAGGGGCCTGTGGTCCTTTTGGAAGACTTCAAGGACGTGTCCAGGTCCATCAGGAGACACTTCCTGGCCGTCTGCCTGGAGTGCACTGGTGTTTCAGTCCCATTTCTATGCAAAATAGATCTTTGCTTTCCTTTGCTGGCTCCTGAGGACTAATCCTGTGTGTTGTTGTGGCTCCGCCTGGCCCTTCCACGCCATGGTGTGTGTCCATCCCCTATTACAGCTCCCATTTTCTCCCACCGAGGCCGGGAGCATACTGGACACATGGGCAGCTGCATTTCTAATCCGTATCTCTTTCTTCTGTTTCTTAAGTACAACTATTTTAACTAAAGCAAAATGATGAGTGTGATGTCCTATTAGGACAGACTCATGAGATGCCTTTAGAGGCTCTGATTTTTATGAGGACTTCTCCAGAAGGGTTTTTACCAACTGGGAACGTGTTGAATATTTATTTTGTGGTCGCGCAATCATTTGTAGCCACCTCTGCTGCTCAGTGGTAGTTTTTATCCAAGTGTTAAGGCTTAATGACCAGTCCTTAGGGTACTGTCCCAAACAATGATGTTACAGCTCAAGTAATTGCCAAAGTTTCTTTCTTTAAGGGAGACAAATAAACTTCTTTCCCTTGGCAATCATTTTCTGCTGGGGTACATTACAGAATGTTTTACATTATCATGATCTTGTAATAAACTTGTCCCCAATCAGCAGTTGATGTGTCACCTGATACCATAAAAAGGTATAAAAAGCTTGGGTCTCTTCTTATCTCTTAAATAATTCATGCCTTGTTTTAGTTTTTCAAAACTTTCCTGCCCTTGTGGATGCAGATAATCTCACCAGGTGTCTGTTTGACTCCAAATCAGTTAAAGGCAGACTGAGTTGTCACTACCGAGGGAGAAGCCTTTGATAATAATGATTAGTTTTCCAAGTGAGATGACAGGTAGCTTTCCAAATGAAATGATGGCTTTATTTTTTCTTGGTTGTGAAGTTACTTTTCCCATTTTTTTTGTTTTGGTTATTTGACTGTTAGAAATCCATATTGGCTCTTTACACATTATCCTCACTGTTTACTGGAAAAAAGTGAACCAATGTGGGTGACCTTGTCTTCTGCCTCTGATCACATGCAGCCGTGTGAAGGTGTATGTTGCTGCCCTTAGCCCACCTGAAGTCCACCTGCGGAACATTCAGCAGGTGCAAATGAAGTTTCTTTCTGGAAAGAGGCAGAAATGCTCAATCCTGGAGCTAAGGGTTTAAGAGCAGACTTTTACACTGTAGTTTTCTGTACAGCAGAATTTTTTCTTCCCTATCTGATATACTCAGGTAGAACTGGTTCCCCAGAGGGTTTCTAGCCCTGCTGGAGAGACCAATTGATTGTTCCATCCTTGGAATCCTAATCTGCAGGAGAGGGATGCAAAGACTAAAACCTTAGACACGTACTCAGTAGGAAAATAAAAGCCAGGGAGACACTTGTCTACCTTTAGGTCACGGAAGTTTGGCATTTCATTCATTCGAATGCCTGTGCCCTGGTGAGGTTGTGATCACTGGGTTCTGCAGGCCCTGTTCCCTCCTTGCCCTGCTATGGTCCCGACTTGTTTTTCCAACAGTTCTTGTTGCAAAAAAGTCGAATGTTGTATTTACTTCCTCCCATACCCGTCCAGTACTTTGTGCTACAACTTAAGCAAATCTGCAGTTGAGATGATTTTAACAACTCCAAATTATGGTAATAGTTCCCCCTCAGTGTTACTCAAAAGAGCATTATGGTTCAGTAGATGACTTTTCTATTCTTTCCTTTTTTCCTAAATTTTGACGATTTTATTCTTCAACTTCTGATTGTTGATACAGTCTCATCATGTAAGTTCAGGCTGGCCTTGAACTCACTGTGTAGTCCAAGCCACCTTTGAACTCAAGGTGATCCTCCTGCCTCCGCCTCTCTAGTGCTGAGATTACAGGTGTGTGCCACATGCCTGGTGGATTTTCTTTATAATTGATATAACATGATGATATAGTCTCAATTTGAAACCATAATTAATGATAAGGTCCCGAGTTACTAAAAGTTTTAATAACACTTAACTTTAATAGCTCCTGAATTTATACCTGGGTGTCTCCTAAGTATCACTCTGCTAACTGTGCTAGCAGTAACTAGATTTAATTATTTTTCCTCTTTTGTAGCATTTTAAATTATTTGCTGGTTAGAGATTGGAGGAGAATATATAGGAATTATTTTTTCTCCCACTGATCTTCTCAGCTCTTTTTAATTGTTCAATGCTGAAGTCTTCTTTATAAAAGAGCAGGCCTAAAAGGGATGGAAAAAGAGACGGAAGCAAAGAGAAAAATTGGAAATACAGCTTTTGCAGATGGGAAGGGAACCTGGAGTATTGTGGGAGGGAAGGGTGGAAAGGGGAGAGGACAAAAGCAACCTGTGAGCTGTTTTGTGCTCATACCAATCCCTGTGATGAGTGTGATCATGGTGGAGTGCAGGCGTGTACTAACAAAGCTAAACAAAGAAATCTGATGAAGAGCAAGCCATTTTCTTTCGCCGATAAAGTCATGTCTGACCCCCAGGTTTCAAACTACTGACCAAGGATTTTAGCACATTTACATATTAGGATTTTTTTCCCTTTCAAGTGATTTAAAGAAAAAGCATGGGAGTCATCACTTTGGTTGCCTTTTCATGTTTCTTTTAGCTTTGGATTAGGGAGGATAGCATGGTGGTGAACGCCATACAGGTCTGGGTAAGGAAGGCTCTGGTTCTGTTGCTGATCAGCTGTGTGTTCCAGCCAGGCTCCTTCTGCTCTAGTGAGTCTTAGTTTCTTCATTTGTGAACTGCTGTTTCCTGGGATGAGTCAAAACAAAGAGTATAAACTGCTTAGTTTAGGGTGTGGGACAAGCAGTCACTACATGTTAGCCGTTTTCCTCGTTATTTTTGTCTTCTGCTTTAAGCGCTCTGGATCTATTTTCTGATGTGTTAGTTGTATTTCTAAGCCCTCACATTTTTCTACTTTTTCCTTAGGTTTATCTTATACATTTTGTGTTTTATTCTCGGTGATGTTCCTTCCCAGGGTTCTGGATGTGACTCAATCTGCTTCTCATCTCCTTCTGCAGTGTACACAGTCATATTGAGAACCCAGAACACACCCCGGGGAGCCTGGTGGCGAGGCTGTCAGTGTGTCCTTTATCGTCCCATTCTCATGGTAGTTGTTTACATACGTTTCCAGGTCACATTGCATCTTTCCTTTAGTGTTTTGCTGCGCGGTGGGTGTCAAGCCCGTGTCAAATATACCTAATATCAGCCTGTCTTTGTGAACACTGGATGACTTCTGAAAAGCGGCGGATCTCGTGTTCTCTCCTGGAAACTCCAGGCGGAGAAATTTACATGCAGATACAAATGTCTGGACTTCAGTGGTTTTACAGCATAAACCACCACTGAACCAGCGCTCAGAACTTATGTCCTCTGAGAAGTTGGTGTGGACGTCCCTTTCCACTGGGGTTCCTGGCTGTGTCTTTCCGTGGCAGGCAGGGGAGCTTTTCTTCTTTCAGGTTATGAGCCCTTCTTATTTGCTAGGACTGTGCCTGACGGGAGAAAGTGAACCTGCTGTTACTCTCTGTCTGTGATGCTCGTGGGGACCACTTCCTCCCCATCTCTGATGAGAGAATGGCTTCCACATCTTGCAGTTGCCAACTCTGGTCTTTCAGGCGCTGTCAGAGTGCACAGCATTCAAATCCTTACTGGTGACACCTTCTCAACACTGAGTGCAGCTGTCTCATGGGGATTTTTTTTCTTCCTAATTTTAAATGTTATTTGCTCCTTTCTAGTTGGAGAATCCCCTTTAAAAGTCCTGTTCTTTCATAAATGAAATCTTATTCGCACCTCAATGCTCTGTCTCACAACATTAGGATTCTAATTTTTAACCAGAGTTAGGGTTTGTCTGGAGTTCTATTTTAGAATTTATCTGATTTATTAAAGCCGAAGACTGTGTTTTAGACTTTTCTTTCAATACCTTTCACTTAAATCTTTAATAGTTCTGCTATATCGAATTTTTAATGCATCTACTATTTCAGATTGGGCCAGGGAATCTGAGTTAGAGGGCTAAAGCTAAAATTAAGATCCAATCAGAACGTTTTAAACATACTAATAAAATACATTAAGATCATCCTTCCCTGTCACAATTTAGTATGTCTTTCATTCAGAATCCATTGACTGAACCTAACGAGATAAAGGACTGTCCCCCCACCAAGACGTTCATTGTCGAGGGGTGGGGTATGGACAGTCTTGTCACAGGGTAAAGAGATGAGAGAGAGACAGAGAGAGAGAGAGAGAGAGAGAGAGAGAGAGAGAGAGAGAGAGAAAAGAAAGAAAGATAAGGCTAGAACATATGGCCCGTCAGCCCGATCAGAAGGATGAAAAGGCCTGTGGAGAAGTTTGCCCTTTACTTAGTAAGTGTGGGAGGAGCCGCTGACCCACAAGAAGACCAGAGGCTGCTGAGACTGGACACTGAAGGAAGGGTGGGCTCGCCCAAGTCAGTGTCCTGCGCGGAAGTCCTGCCCCACAGTTGCCCTTGGCGCTGGGTAAGAGGACAGATGTTCAAGCCCCACTCCTGGAGATACTTATTTTGGCTTGGGAATGAAACAGCTTACATTTCCTACAAACTTCCTAGGTAACGCTGACAATAGCCGGCCTGTGTGACACGGCCCGTGGGAGAAGGTAGGGAGGATTTGATCCAGTTGGGCTCCTGGACACACGGAGAAGATGGCAGAGTTAGGTCAGAAGATGCCATGTTCAGCTGATGCACTTGAGTGTCGGATGTCAAGGCAAACTGGGGGTTAAATGTGGGGAGCTCAGGGCCATCGACCCTGAATCAGGATGCAATCAGAGGCAGTCTGAGCTAATATCAGGGCCAGTGCCCAATCCAGATGAAGAAAATGACATCAGTATTTCAAAATATTAGTCTTTCCCCCTTGATCTGACTTTTCCTGCATAATCTGAAATATCCGGGCGTTTGCAGCCTATGATGCAGCTGCCGCTGTGTTGGCATAGTGGTCAGAGTGCCGTGGTCTTGCAGCCCTTCTGCTCAACTAGGACTTCCTTCTTTCAAGATTTGCCTGCAGTAATCTAGTAAACGCTCTTAGCTTTTCTAGCTCTGACCTTGCTGCCTTTGAGCTCTCCCCGCGGGTGGCCTTCCTGGAAGCTGTGCTCTGGGGCACCTTTGTCCTCAGGGAGCCTGAGCTGCTTCCATGTCCCTGGGAGGGGGTGGAGAGGCAATGGGCCTCCGCCCAGCTGCACGTGGGGCGTTTCCTGGGACCTTGGCTTTCAGTCTTTTCTGACACCGCTCACCCAGCATCTAAACCAGGACCCCTTTCTCTATTTTTCTCATCAAGTTTCTCCTTTTCTTTCCTTTTACTGTTGTGTTGAATGAGCAAAAGGGTCAAGAAGATGAACGGCAGATGTCGTCCTATGTCCTTGATTGATAGACTGACCCACTCATTGAATGGTTTGATGGTCCAGTGCACACCTGTTATGTGTCTGTAAGTTAGCGTTTGGGTCTAAATACCTAAGATCTTTGGCTCGGGAGTTGCAGAAACTTAAATTACCTTATAAGACATGAAGGAAGATTCCTGCAGATAGCAAAGATTCTTAACCAACAAAAGAAGAAATATTTTCCAAGGTCTCCCAGTACAATACAAGTAGAAATTTTAAAAAGCTACCATTACAGATAACATTGTAATTATGACTGATGATTTCAGATCTTGATGTCAGCAAATTGCAACGAAAGATAAAAATAAGAAGTCAATTCTGATCTCAATTTAGGCCATGTTTCATTATTTTAGGGAAAAATGTATGGTACTGTCTAGTTTTTTTCTTTTTTTACTGTATAGTTTTATAATCTACACTTGTATAAGGTTTACTTCTTCAGCTTTAAATACGTCTTCAAGACATATTCAGATCCTGTTTCTGGTCATGGTGTTTCTTTTGAGTTTGAGGTCCAGATTTCCAAATGGAAATTTTAAGCTTCATATGTCTCCTACAGGGGAAATGGCACAGGTTTTTGTATCAAATGAAATAAATTCTGGATTAGGTAAGTGTGTGGTTCATCAATATAAATGTATATGACTTTGTTATGAACTTTTAAAGCTTAGCTACGTGCAGAGGTTTTGATTTAAAGATAAATGTCTCATTTTAGTGTATGCTGATTACCTTCAGACATATAAATATGAAGCCTTTCGTGATCATGTTCTGCCTTATTTAGTAGCCACTTTCTAAAAAATTTTTAGTAGCCACTTTCTAATCCTGCAAAATCATTAAAAAATATATATGTGTATATATATGCCTCCGAGACATATCTCAATAAATTATATAGAAAGATGTTATTTTTTAAGATACTGTTATTTTGAACATTCTGCAGATATAAAAGAAGTTCAAGTTCTTGAGATGTGTTTTTCTGTTTTCGCACTTCATTATAGGAAGCATATTCTTTAATTGAGAAGACTGAAGCAGAACAAAGCGCATTGTTCTCATATCAGAAATATTTGCAAAGTTCAAAAATAAAGAAAAGCAGAGTCCCTCCTCCTCCCATCTTCCTCGCCAGGACTCATTGTTCTGTGACTCTCAAACCTGCTCCGTTTGTTTCAGATGCTGAGGTAGGTGCCCATTAGGTCTTTGCTTCTTGCAAACCAATGTTAAGTACTTCTATGACCATAATGACACATCCTTTTATTGCTGATAGGACCTGACTAGTCTTACTTATAAACACTCAACAGCAGATTAGTATTCTCAGGTCTTGGTTTCTTTATGACATTTCTCACGTTGTGCTGTCTCTACTTTAATGCGTGATAAAAGAGAAACAGTCTTGAAGTAGCTCTCCTAGTGCATCTCTGTCCCTGCAGCAGAGCTGATTGCTGACTTCCTGAGGTGGGCTCAGAATGCAGGGCCCACCGGAAGGGGACAGAAGGCAGCTAGCTGAAGAGGCAGAGGGCCCTCTGAGCTGTTGATGGGGATGGTGTGAGAATGCAGGTTCTGCCCAGAGTTCTTCCAAATGAACATGGATTCTTTTAACACCACCAAGTGACAATCCTTGCCACCTAGGATGTAGCACATCGTAAAGCTTTGCATATTCATCAGGGTGAGATTTCCTGGTATCCCTACGGCTTGGTCACTAAATGTGACTAACACTTGAGAATTAGTTTCCTAACAACAATTCGTTTCCACCTAATTGATATTTTAAATATTGCGTTCCCCTTTTTCAGAGGATCAGCAACATGCTCTTTGATGTTGTGTCCAAAAATAAAATTTTACCTTTAATTCATTCACTTTAAGGGTGTTTTGCATACAAAGCCTTTTGAAGTCTAGCGCATTTGGGTTTAAACTCCCCGATCCACTCCTGACCAGCAGTAGGACTTTAGGAAGACAAAACTTTTTGTTGTGAAGTGTGTTAACTGAGAAATAAAGTGAGTTAATGTGTAATATTCTTGGCATATCAACTGATGTCTCACCAATTCCCATGTTAAGCACACATAGTAAGTCTATCAAAGCAAAGAGTGAAGTCTTAGACTATGATTGCATTATTTGGTGATTTTTCCATTAATTCCATCCAATGAACGTTTATTGGATGAGGGTAACCTATCGACCTTTGTGCTGGGCAATTAATGCGTAAGGTTAAAAATGGATGAAATGTGGTTCCATTCTTTAGGGCCCTCCTGAGAATGAATGACATGAGTCAGAAGCAGTGCCACCACCTTAAAGTGTGGAACTAGATGTGACATTTGCTTTGCACCCACATATGCTATAAAAAATATATGACTTCTACTGATAGCCGTTCTAAAATTCAACTGAATGTTTTAGAATCTTTTTAAGAGTAGGGCTTCACTGGTTTCAGAAAAAAAAATAGTACAGCATGAAAACTAGATATTTACCACATTTTTGTTTGTTTTCAAATTTGTTTGTAAAAATGTTTTCTTAGCCAAAATGTTACTTTTTTTATGTATTGCAATCCACCGACTTGCTTATTTTATTTATTTATTTTATTGGGTAAAACTAAACATAATAAAACAGAACAAAGTAGATCAGAAGAAAACAATGTAGGTGACTCAGATTTCAAAGCAAGACAACAGGAGATCTACAGACACCATAATGTCTCTTGTTTTCTTCTAAATAGTTGTCCATATCTTCACACAAAATGAATTGATACAACACATAATAGCATAAAACTGATCAGAACAGAGTGATGAAGGCATTATAGGCCGTCAAAACCAGACAATAGGAAAATCAACAGTGGCTAACATAATGTCTCTAATTCTTTTCAAAGTAGCTGCCCATACCTTCATGTATGTTTAAATTAAGCAATACAAAGCAGACTAAAACCACTCTAAGCAAAGGGTAAAAGCATTACTGGTTTTTACAGCACAGTGATAGGAAATCAGAAAGGGATACCACAATGTCTCTTTTTCTTCAAGGTAGCTGTTCATTTCATCACATATAATAAATTCTTGTTTAGGAAAAGTTCTACTCGTGTTTAGGACAAGTTGTACACATGTATAAGCCTCTACGTGTATACCTATCCTTTCTGTATTAGAGGGAAAAACAAAACAAAACAAAACATTTTGAAAAACACGAAACGAAAAAAAAAATAACAATCGCAAAGAGCCCAAGATGATGATATAGGCCTTCAAAACAAGGTGGCAGGAGCATAACTAGGGTTGTTATTTTACATAATGATCTTCAAGAGTTCCTCAGATCACCAGAGACTAACATGCAAAATGTTCCAATTTTATGAATGTTAATTGTTTTGTTCCAAGAACTTACAGAATTTGTAGCACAATCATCTTAGCTATCCTAAGTGTGTTTATTCAATTTTAGGTATTTTTTTCTTTTCCCTTTTTTCTTTTTCCTCCTTTTTCCTGAGACATTATTTTTCCCTTTGAGCAGATTCTTATCCTTTCACTGTATATATTGAGGATTTTGTATCTTATGTACTCTTACCATTTATTACACTAGGGAGACAATATGGTATTCACACACATATCAGTTTGATTTATTTCACTTATAAGCATGGTCTCAAGTTGCATCCATTTATTTATAAATATCTCAATGTGATCATTCTTTATAGCTGAGTAGTACTGTATAAAAATACCACAACTTTTTTTAACCATTCCTCCGTTGATGGACACTTAGGTTGTTTCCAAGATCTGATCTGGCTATTACAAATTGTGCTGCTATAAACATGGGTGCACATATATCATTGTGGTATGATGTTTTCAGTTCTGGGAATTTGCCTAGAAGTGGAATAGCTGGGTTGAGTGGGACTTCCAATCCCAGCTTTTTGAGGAATCTCCAGACTGACCTCACAATGGTTGCACCAGTCTACACTCCCACCAACAGTTCAGGAGAGTTCCTTTTTCCCCACAGCCTCTCCAGCATTTGTTGGTGGTAGTTTTCTTAATCCTGGCCATTCTTTCTGCAGCGAGATGGAATCTCAGTGTGGTTTTAATTTGCATTTCTTTAATGACCAATGATGCTGAACATTTTTTCACGTTTTTATTTGCCATTTGTATTTCTTCAGCTGAGAACTGTGTATTCATCTCAGATGCCCATTTTTGGATTGGGTCTTTGAATTCCGGGGATCTGATTTTTAAAAGATTCTTTATATGTTCTGGGCAGAAGTCCTTTGTCTGAAGGACAGTTGACTAAGATTTTTTTCCCAATTTGTGGGTTTTCCTTCACTATGCTGGAGATTTCTTTCGACATGCAGAAAATTTTTAATAAGACTGCAGTTATTGATTCTATGAAGTATTTCCCGTGCGGTTTGATTTTTGTTTGTTTATTTTGTTTTATAATGCTTGGAAATCGGAAGATAAGCCTTGCATATTTGATTACTGTTAGAGTACTTTGCCAATTGTGGCACAGGAAGAAGTTGGCGTAAATGACAGTTGTTCAGCAGGAAGCACTTAGCGGTTCCTCGCTATCACCACTAGGTGGTGCTATGAGCTTGAGTACATTCTCTGCTTCGAGGCTGCGGCCATCTTTTTGTCTCATCAAAGCTCCTGTGAAGGCATTTCTTTCAATAAAATCTATCTTCATAGTGGAAAATATTAATATTATTTACATTACTTATAAAATCTTACTTTCAGAGTTAGCGATCTGTTCACGATGTCTCTGTTCTTATGTAGATTCTAATGCTTCTGAAGAGTTACTGAAATTAAGATGATCTTGCATTGGTGGAGCAGAGTCCAGATGTACAATCTGCTTGTAAAAAGGCTTTTAGAGAGAATTTTACCCTCCCAATCCTGGTTGATGTGGTATAATGTGGAGTGCTCACAATCTAAGTCATAACCTCCTCCGCATGTACTTTCTTTCAAAACATCAGGGGACGTTCTCTCCAGTTCTTCCTGGCCCTGGACTCGAGCTCCTTTGTAGTCATGCACCTAACAATCGCCTGGAAGTTTTCTTTGGAAACACAGAAGCCCAGCTACTTGTATCTTCCTTCTTCCAGGCCAAAAGGAAAATTCTAAGGAGGAAGAGTAGGCGCCACCTGAACAAGGCCCGCGCCTCTTAGAGACAGCTGCATTTTCCCTTCTCCCCGGCTTTCCCTGTATTTTAGGAGTGGCCTGTGTGTGTGCGTGTGTGAGTGTGTGTGTGTGCCACAGTGGTGCCTTCCACCAGTATGGCTTTGGCTTTCTACCCCCTTGGTATCAACTCAGTCCTTTTTTCCTGACAGTAAGAATACGATTCATTCTGATAATAGATCTCCATTATTTTAACCTCTTGGCAAGAGACCCATCGTTTATTTAGTCCAGTTTAAGTTTGCTTGTTTCTAGGGGCTTCACACCTTGTGCGGATTATGTCTTTATGTGAAATTATCCAACTAATGTCATAGATCAGGCAGTCATAAATTGGAGGAGAAAATGATTCGCTACCTTACTATTCTGTCATGCAAACCGTATCACCATTGCTTTTCTGTTCTTTTTTGTACTAGGAATCGAACTAACAACCTCTCAATTGCCAGGAGAAGCTGTGCCACTAAGCTACCAGCCCTCCACCACTATTCTTATGTTGCATATCTTTATATTTCATTTTAAATACTATCTTGCTTGGTTTTCTGTTTGCTTTTTTGTCATTGATTATTATGATCAAATATGAAAATCATTTCAGTGGTGATGTTTCTTCCATCCAGTCACTCTTGAGGCCATCAAGATTAAGGCATTTTGGAGCCAACTTCCACCACTGTTTGCTTTGGGGCAGTTGTTTAGCATCTCAGTATCTCTGTTTCCCACGAGAACAGTAATCCCGTCTCTCAGGGATGCTGTGAACATCAGAGTCCAAGTCAGTTTCCAGGATGCTCAGCACACAGGAGTCATCCAACTCCTGGGAGCTCGAATAATTAACAGTGAATAGTGTGTGAGTCTTGATTGTCTCGGTGAACTCACCCAGTACTGTGTTTGTCTTTCCTTTTGCAAGATTAAACCTAAGTATCTTTATAAACTTAGGCTTCATGTTTGAAGCCTGGAATGTTACTTTTTGTTTATAAAAGCATTCCCTGGGCTGCCCTGCGACAGGAGAAAGCAGTGCGTTCTCTGCAGACACAGGTGATGTGCTCGTCTCTCTCCGGCAGGTGTCCTGGTACTGCATTTTGGGTCGCAAGGCCGAAGGAAGCTATGGAAAAGTGAGGCTGAACAACCATCACCTCCCGAATTCAGCAGAAGCGGTACGTCCCGGGAAAGGCCGGAAACCCCGCCAGCGCCCCGTTAATGAGCCAAGAGGACTGTTTTCCCTTATGCAGTCATTATTCAGGGCATCCAGGCTCCTTTCAGCTCGGGTCACAATTACCACCCACCAGTGAAAGTATTGTACATACAGTGCTACAAGTCACATTAACTTTCCACGTATAACTTGAAGTGTGTTTTGTTAACAGATACCAGCTGATGGCAAAAGCATCTTTGAAGTGAGAGGTTTAGAAGCTAATGAAAAGTACGTGTTTGCAGTGGCTGCTTATTCTTCTAATGGAAAGCTTGTTGGTGATGCAGTCGGAGACACAAGCAAACCCATCCTGGTGTATCCGTCGCTCTCTGCTGTGACTGCTCGGATGCACCTAACACAGGTAGATGAAAACTCCGCTGTTTCCCGACTAGGTTTTTGTTAATTTCTGATGGAAGGAAATCACAGCAGATAGTCCTTAGCTCATGTAGCACATATTTTCATGATTGCAGTTTAGTCTGAAAAATATGAATCTTTTTTTCTATTAATATGTTTGCTTTTTTAAAGTAATAACATCCTCCCAGATTACAAATATAACACATAGTAATTGTAGAAATTTTGGAAACTATCAAAATGCATATAGGAGAAAATTTTTAAACATCTGTGATTTTACAGATAGCTATCCTTACTAATCCCAGAATAATTTCGCTCATGTCTGAAACATTGTTATGTCTTAGCTGGCTGCTGTTGGTATCTAGTGAGTAGCGACTAGCCATGCTGATAAACTACACCTTATGTGTATGAATTCATGTATAACATGTAATTTTAATCATAATATGTGTTATTTTATAACCTGATTATTATCATTGAATACGTGTTTGGCATTTGTCATTCCATTAGGAATTCTTCAAAATAACTCTTACGGCATTGAATTTTACAGGCATATCATAGTTTGCTTGGTAATTTTTCTTTGTTGGTCTTTTAGGTACTTTCTAATCTTTTGGTCTTATGAAGAAGCTGTGATGCATACCATTATATACAAGTCTTTCCTTGTACCCATGATGAATTTCTTAGGATAAATTCAGAGACGGGAACTTTCTAGGACAATAGAGACAGACTTGAGTTCAAACACTGAGAAAGGACTTTTCATCCGTGTAGTGGGAATAAAGTGTAACTGTTACATTGGAGTAATATGAAATTAAATGGGATAATGTTTATCCAGTGTTTCACTACCAGACATCACAAAGTAGGCACCGAGTAAACAGTATTCTTAATTATGGGCATAATCATGATTTAATTTTTTTTTTCTGGAAATAACCAGCATCTGACTTAAAACATTTCGCCATCGATGAGGATGCTAACATGGCTCCTTAACCTAGGTCTCGAGCATCTAATTTTAAGGGTGTTGTTGGCTGTAGAGCTTACAGTTATTCTAAATGGTAACATTTCTAGCATGGAAACATCTTTTTATTGTCATAGTTGATCAGTATTATAAACTTAGATCGCAGTGGCATTTTAAAGCATCACATTTTTCAGTGAGAACTGAATTGGGAGAATTGCTGGGATTGGTCTAGTACTGTTTAGCATTTCATATTGGCTCATGGTTTTCTGGTATTTTGACTTCTTTGGAATTCAATACGCTCCCCAATTTGCAGTGATGGAATTACCGTGAGGAACTGAATATTTCATCAAGGCCTAATTTTTCTCCAGGGAGTGGTTTGACTCTTGAGCTCCATTTGGCAGAACTTTCATTGAAAGTTAATAAAACTAAGTCCAAGCTATACTGCTGGGATCATGAGAAATGTCATGAAGCAATGACCTGTATTTCTTTATTGATACTATATTTGCAGTTATGTAGCTCATTCGTGGCAGTTTATGGACATTCTTTCTCATAATGTTAAGTGTTTAAAGCAAAACGCTCTCATTTATTAACCCCCTTAATTTATAACTTAAATGTAAGCTTTAAAATTCTAGCTTAATATACCTTTCTTTTGGAAGTGCAATCTAATTTTAATGAGGATGGCTAGTTTTTAGTTTCAGGACAATTAAGTTCTTTAAAATATAGTAACATAAATATTTTATAGTACAATATAGACATTTCAATAAATGTGTATGATTCACTTGGTTTTCGGATTTTAGGTTGGACTTTTAGTCAACATTAATCTGAAATCATGAATGAAGTCAGGGGATCTTTGACAAGTTTTTTCAGTAACATAAAAGGCTAGTAATTCAATCTGTCTGGAAAAATTTTAAGGATTTTTTTTGGAATTATGTCTCTTTTATGAATATTTCCCTGATCATTTGGCTTTGTTCCTTTTGTTGTTCCTCTTAACTCGGGAATGAGCAGATAGAGTGATCCAAGCTAAAGAAATGTAGAAATCTGTGAGCAGCACTCTAGTCTTGACTTTAGAGATAATAATTTTAGAAAATGGCTTCATCCCAGTTTTCAAGGCAGTGAAAAGGATTTGTGACCACATCCTGAATCCCATTGGATTATTGAGTTCTCAAATCAAAGCAGACAAGGACAGGGGTGTGGCAGTGATTAGAGCTAATAACAACACATTGAATATCTTAAAACAGCTAAAAAAGAGGATTTTAAATGTCCTCACCACAAGAAGTGGTGTCCGGGATGACAGATATGCTAATTAGCCTAATCTGATCACTGCATGCTGCATATACATTTATCAAAACCCCACTCTCTACCCTAAAAACATGTGTGATTATTATCTGCCAATCAGAAAGGAAACACAGCTTTAAAAACTCACCATCTACTCATTAGGGTAACTCTTTGGGGTGATAAAACTTTCATTTTAAAGTTAAGGAAACTGAGATTACTTCGATCCTTTTCCGCCAGCCTCACTGTGTTCCAGGAGTGGGTCGAGGAGGTGAAACCGTTTTCCCAGGCTCCCTCCGTAGCAGGGGGCACTGGGGCCGCTCTAGGAGGTCAAGGGCTGGGTGCCGCCTGTGCCAGCCGCGTCCTGCTGACCACTGCCGAGTGACCCTCTCTCTGCTCCGTCCTCTCCGCGGCCCCCTTCCCTTCCCTCTACTCAGTCATCACATTTCTACCAGTTTCTTTGGATCTCTGCCTGGCTTCCTGTTGGTCAGCCGGTCACCTGATCAGAGTTAGCGGCCCAGGGAACAAGCGGGGAGCAGGCCATGTTTCTCCCTCTTTGCAGATGAATCCATCAAAGCTCTTTGATTCCTAAAGGTTTACATTTTGCTGATGACCTCAGACTTGAAAAGAATTATGGGTAAAAGGTAACAACCCTTTCTTTAAGAAGTTTCAGTTCTTTTTGTCTCTCATCCTCTATTATTACACTCTGTTCATCTATTTATTGATGAGGGACTTACTCAGTGATTACTCTGCTACACGTGATCTCTGCTTCCCGTGAATGTCTTCTCCATTTATCTCATCACCGCAGCCATAGGCTTTGCTTGGGTAGTTCCGACTTAAGCCTTGAGCCCAACTCCTGACTCTGGGCCTGGTAACCAGCCTGGCGTGGGGCTGCCGTGGTCCAGGCAGCTAGAGGTCTTGTGCCTTTGGTTTTCTCTGTACATCTATCTGCTTTCTTTCTAAAGACTGAGTTCCTTCTGTATCTTTGAAGTTCCTGAATTTTTACATGTTCCTTAATTTCAGTCACAGATGCCAGCTGGCCAGCCTTCTAGGAATTTGTGATCAAGATTCCAGTATTGATTGGAAAGAGTCTGATTGGCTCACCCCACATGCTGAAGAGTCTGACCTCATTCTTGATGTTTAACCGTGGACTTGCTTTTGTTTTTTAATTTTTGGGGGTGAGGAGTTGAACTTACAACCTCATGCTTGCCAGGTAGCTGCTTGTGCCGCTGAGCTGTATCTCCAGCCCCACTGACTTGCTTTTAAATCCCACCTCTCTTTTTCCTCGGTCACATATGTGGGAGGATTCTGTGAACCCACCGTCTCCTTTGGTCCCTGTGGAATTTAAACCTCGCTGGCATGGTTTTCTGCTGTCCTTCTCCTCAGCCCTGTGAAGGCCATCCCACTTCCTCTGCTTTGCCCAAGCCGGGCCCTCCCTTTCTTCCTGAGAGTCTCTCTGGTAAATGACGAGCTCTCTCTAAAATCCTCCCGGTGCACAGAAAGTCGGCAGCCTTGATCTCAGAATCCAGCCTGGGATGGCGGACCGGCTGGCTTTGTAAAGGGGCTGTGAATATTCGCTTGGAGTCAAGAACTCGCCCTGGCCCAATCAGCCGGGTTACAGTGCAGGGTAATTGCCAAGCATCCTCCTCTGTGGGGAGCGGAACGTTATCAGGAAAGGAGGATTTGTAAATTTATTGACCACAATATTTGTTGAGTGCTTACTCTGAGCCAGGCATTATTCCAGGATGGTGATTTTAAAACTTGAGGGTGCAGCAGAATAATGTGAAATGCTGTTTAAACAGGGGCATGAGAATTTTGTGCTTCTAACAAGTTCCTAGATGATGCTCATGGCTCGGGGATCACACTTGGAGAGCTGTTGTTCTCAACAAAGTGGGCAGAATACGGTAGGAGGTAGGAAATAACCAATCCATGCAGTCAGTAGTGAGAAGTAGTATGTCAGAAGAGGACAAATCCTGTAAAAAAAGTGAAGTATGTTGGGGGAGTTGACAGTGTGAAGCGGACAGACGCTGGATAGATTACAGTGCGACACAGGACAGTCGAGAAGGGTGAGCTTTGAGCCAAGACTTCAAGGAGAAGAGGGAGCAGCTCTCTGAGAGAAGAGCACTCTGCAGAGGAGCAGCGGGAGTAAGAGCCCCGAGGTGTTCAAAGTGTGTCCTCTCTGTCTGGTGAATGGCAGGGAGGCCAGCATGACCAGGGCCCAGGGGCCCGTGAGAAGGGAGGACGAGAGAGGCGGAGGGTGAGCAGCGAATGGGTCGTGCAGAGATTGTTAGGAGGTTGTTAGGAGGACTTGGCTTTCACTGTGATCTTCAGCAGGGAGACGAAGGCTGCTGCTGAGCTGAGACTGCGCTGCTGAGGGTGACTAGAACGCGTGATTTCTTGTGTCCATCCAATGGAGAGGCAGGCGGCTTGGCCACGGTGAAGGTGGCTGATGCATGACAAGCGGTCAGATCCTGGATGTGTTGAAGAAAATTAACAGGAGTTCCCGGTGGGAATAACGTGACGTGAAAAGGAAAGCCGAGTCTAGGGCATTGCTGACCATTTCCAAGGAGAGAAGTGATGTGGACTGAGCGGGGAAGGCGGTGGACGGGGTGGTTTGGGGGAGGGGTGATCAGAAGTTCAGTTCGGAGCAGGTTGGGTAGGAAAATGAGGGAAGATGTGTGAATCTGGAGTATGAGAGAGAAGGTTGGGAGGATTTGAAAATAGTTACGTGATACTTAAAGCTATGGGACAGGCTGGCACGTATCACTGAGGAACTGAGTGTAGACAGAAGAAGAGGGTCAAAGCCTGCGTGAACCCCGAGGCGCAGCAGGGTCAAGAGAGTGGGGAGGTGAGAGGAACCAGCAAGAAGGACTGGAAAGGAACGCGGGCTCCGGAGTGACAGAGAACCTAGAGCTCCGGACGGACGCCAAGAGACAGTTGTGTACGGAGGAGGAGGAAGAGGAAGGGGCAGAGGAAGACCAAGGGGTATCTTTTGTACTTAATTGTTTCCTCAGTCTTTTAGAGCTTACTTCTCATTTTAATTTGATCCCTTCTGCAAACTTACTTTGCACAATGCTGCCAGGTTAGCCGTCGGTGAGCACACTTGTGTCATGACACTCCTCTGTTAAAAACCCACAGGCCTCTGGAGTTCGGAAACCTTAGTGTTCAGGTGGTATCTTTTCTTGTTTTGCAACATCCATTAATTGAAAAAAGGCATTAGTTTTGGAAGGATACAGAATATTTTAAGATGGAAGAAGAGTTGATTCCAGATTGGTCAGTCCTCTTGCCTACCATTTGTTATTTTTCATGGGGAATCTCGGAACTACATGGTGTGACAACCTGGTCCATCTCTTACTTGACAGATACAATCCAGAGAAATCCAGTATTTACCAGTCTAGGACCTGGACCCACTATTTTTACTACATACGAAATTTGTATGTGACAGGGCTCTGTCAAGCTGTGAATAAAAACTCAACTGCTCAAGGCCCCCATTTCTCATCCACAGCTCAGGGAGAGTAACACAGCCCACATCACAGAGCTGTAATGAGGAGTTAATACAACAACGAGTGTACAGTGCTTAGTCTAGTACTTGTCGTGTACACACGTTCCACCTGGCTTTCATGCCTCCTGGACAGAAATCGTGACCATTTGATCCTCTCCATCATATGCCCATTGTTCTTCAAACTCGTCTCAGACTCTCTCTGAACGATATTCCTCAGCTCTGTGTCCCCCTTGAAGGCTTCATTGTCCTTTCTAAAGCCTTCACCATGATCATGTTATTCTGTGTGGCCTTTCTGTGGTTTCACGTGGCTTATGCCTTTGCCTTGGTTCCAGTTGCATGGGGTGTGAAACTGGTTGTAATCTCTGAAGAAGCCGTGCTGCCAACATTTAGCACAGAGTAGGAACTTGGTAAACGTTTATTGAAGAGGAGCTCAACTTGTGGGTTGATTGTGAATAACTGTTGGTATATTACAGAATTTCTGGCCTTTGAGTGGAAAGCAGTAACATGTCATTTACATGCTTAATTCAGTTAACATGTTTGTATGCAGTCGTTACCTGTTTCCACAAAGAGTCTAAGGCAGCACATAACTTGTTTGGTGAGATTATGTACTATTATATATGTATGTAAGTAGAATAATCTTAGAATTATACTTAAATAAATACTTTCTACCAAAAGAAATAGGTAAGCTGATGACTGTTTTCCCTCCTGAGCTAACTGTCATCAGTGGAATGATTTTTGCTTAGCATTGAATTTGTTAATCTTGAAAGATACCATGACTTCTTAAAAAGCACCGCTGCTTTATACTTCACTCTTTTCAAGTGGAACTCTGTTGCACAAAAGCTCTGAGAATGTCAGTCAAAACGGAAAGAATGAAGTATTTCTCACACATTGAGTTTGGGAGATCTGATTGTTTCTCTTGGAACAGATTGTTCATTATAACAGTATCTATAATAAATGGAGGGCACTGCTGAGATAGATGAAAATGAAATTAATTTGGCTCAGATGTGATCTTTGTTTTGCGTATGAGGATCTGAAACATCCTTACAGAGTTTCAAATTTCCATGCAATCTAGAAATAAAAGAGATTTCACAACGTGTCTGTGTCCCTTGCCAGCGGCTGTCGCTCCCTCACGTAGCTCTGTCGAACAGAGCAGCACATGTGAATATGTATGCATGCGATTTGTATGTGACAGAGCCCTATCAGGAAGCTTGCCTAAAATGCGCATTTCCCAAATACCAATACAACCTGAGATCATGTTTTCTGTTGCAGGTTGCCTACCAGATTGGCCACTATGAGCTGGCTAAGAAGGTTTTCTCACCGGTTTGGGATTATTTTATTGCTTCTCCATCTCAAGATGAACAATCCTGCGTTTGTTTAAGCAATATAATGATGACTACACAGACAAGGTACTTAGACATTATTTTAATATGTTAATTCATATACATTGCTAACGATATAGTTGTTGGGTCAGTGAAGATGAGAATTTATTTTCAATTTCATGATAAGATAGCCCTGGTAAACTATTTCTATCAGAATTATAGTAGGAATGTATACATCCCGATGTATTGAGTCCTTGCTAGAATCATAGAAAACAGTGAAGCTATGTGCATGAAGGTTCTGGACCAGAAATACCAAATAGTAGCTAAAGTGGTATCAGCCATGATGGAAAACACAGATACTCTGTGGAGACTCATAAGAGAGCAAAGTCAGGTTGGGGTGAAGGTCAGGTGGCGTGCAGTGGGTGGATGTTACACTGCAGAGGCTTTTCCTTTGCTTTAGAGACTCCCAGGATGAAACCATCAGCAACTGCCAATAGGCTGGTGGAAACGATGTGGAGCTGTAGGCTGTCTTTTGACCTGGCTGCTGTTTTTCCTCAAAGGAGCAAACTTTAAAAGCAGTTTCCAAAATGACCATTTAGCATAACTTCATGCTGATGCAACACAAAGTTCAAAAAGGTTGTTAAAGCCCGTTTTTTTATAAGAAGACTAAAACCAAAGATAGCCAGCTTAAAGATACAAATGATGGTTGAAGCAAGGCATTGATAATATGTATTTGCATTACAAATATAGTTCCATTTTGATAAAAAAAAAAAGGAGAGTTAGTGTTTGCCACATGCTGGGTGCTTGGGGAAGGAAGGGAGAAGCCTTTTCTGGAAGCGGGAGAGAAAGGACTTGGGCTTTATATAACTGGTGCGTTAAGAGAGAAGGGAGTCAGAGGTGACTTGGCCTCTTACTGTCGATGGACCGGGAAGCCTGTGAATTTCTCTGGATGCCTTTGTGGATATGAGATACCAGTAGATGCCTTTAGATAGTGCAGACATTCAGGAGGAAGTCTAGGATAGGCATAGGGATTTGGCAATAGTCTGTAACAGTCATCATTAAAATCTTGAAAAGGAACAAAATCTCAGGGGATTATTGGTTAGCAGAAAAGATAAAAGGCTGGGACAAACCCTAAGCTTTGCTTACATTTAAGGGGCAGAAACGAGCTGGAACCAGAGATGGATATAAAAAATAGGCTGCCCAAGAAATACAAATCCAGGGAAACGCAATGCCACAGAAAGTTCATCTTCAGGAGGTCGGGCTGGGCAAATCCGATTCTAGTGCAAGGTCACATGCAATACAGTGCAACAGAGAAAAAGTTGAGGGGGATAAAAACTAAGAGGTATTTAGAGTTAGCAATCAGAAGTTCATTTCTGTACTATGAGGGGTTAGAAAGCATTCCGCAGTTAGCTAAGGAGTAAATGGAAATGGGGAACCAGAACAAGCAGAGATAAGCAGGAGAAGCTGGGTGCTGAGAGAAGAGGGATGCAACAGAAGCTTGAAAGAGAAGATAGGAATTGGGGGAAAACTAGGGAGAATGGAGGTCAGGGGGCCGGTGGAGAGTGAGAGACTAAATATACAAAAAACCCCCAAAAAACCAATTTAGGAGATGAAGATGCTGTGATGGCAGAGCAGGAGAGTGTAGAGTATGTGGGTAGAGGGGAGGGGTGGAAAAGACACCAGGGGAAATAGATGTGTTACTCAGACACACTCATGACTCAGCTGATACCATACAACATGGATTTGCAGGGGAGCTTATGACCTCAGTGGCTAAGGACTTCATTGGTTCAGCCTTATATTCTAGGGCCTTGAATGACGACCTGCACACAGTACGACCTGCATACAGTAGGCATTCACCGGATGCTGATATGAATTAATGAATGAATAAATGATTCATGTGGCAGGGAGAGAAAAATTAGACAGTGGCACCTCTGCATGGTCAGGCAAATTGGCTATTGCATGAAAGAAATAGGGAACAACTTAAAGTGCTAGCAAGGTTAGTTTTGGGAAGAGCGAGCAGGGTCGGAAGGCAGTGGAGCCAGGAAGGAGCAGAATGGACTGATTGCACGCGTCAAGGTGCTGAAGGTCACCAGGAAGGGCAGGAAGAAATTCTAGTGTGCGGTGCAGGGTGGTGAACCTACCATCATCCCGGCAGAGAGAAATACAGAGTTTCGCGTGGTGGTTATCTGCATGTGAGACTTGATACTGAATCTTCGCCTGATTGTGGAGATCGGGAAAAGACAAAATAGATGGAGCTGAGTCTAAGGGTGGGGTTTGTCTCCAGCAAAGGGCGGGGGAAAGAATACTGCAAACCAAAAAGAAGAGTGGGGATTTCACAGCTTTGCTGGTGGTTGACACTGTTGACAGCAATTTAGGAAAGATAATTAAACAATAATCCAAGAGTTATTAAGACTTTGTTTCTTTAATCATAGCTGAGTTTGCTGTGAGTGACCCTTACTTTCTGAAAGTTCATTAATTGAAATGTTGGGTCTGTTTTTTAATCCTACAATGATGTTGCTGAACTGATAGGAAACAGCTGTATATATAAGAACCACACATCTTTCACACTAGTATTTTTTTTTGTATTTGTGATGTACTGTGTCAGCAGCTTAACTTTCTTAGTTGTGGGCTTGTTGAGGATAATCTTAAATTTTAATTTAGACAGCGGCATAAGAATATTGTTTGGACAAGATATCATGTCTATATCTTGTACTCTGCTTAACTACTACGATGACAGTAATACACCATGTAGTATTGGAGTTCTCCTACTAACCTGTTTTGAAGCGGTTTTATTGTTATTTTTATTTTTTTCCTATTAAAAAAAGAAAAGTTACTCCGTGCATTTTTTGTTGCTGCTGTAGGCATTGACAGAGTGAATCTAAAAAGGTGGATTCTCAGGCCCAGTAAATCTTGCATTTCTACCTATAATATCACTTGCTTCTTTTGCAGGTTACGTTCAGATATTTTGGCAGAGGCTTCTTCTATCCTCTTATACGTTTTTCTTAGGAATATCTTTGTAACAATTGACATTAAAATTAAAGAAGAAAACCTTTTCTGTGATAATATTAAAGGCAATCAAATTTTCCCTGCTCAACAAGTAAGTGAATTAAAGTGACTGAGAACATGTTGGCTTCACTATATTTTTGTCTTGTTGTTTGAAGGTTATGTTCTTTGGGGACTGTGTATCCTGTCTTCTAAAGGGACTGAGAGGCCGTAGTATGAACACGTTGTTTTATTTTGATATTCTCTGTAGGCTTCTGAGGCCTGGGTTCATGTTTTCTTTTTCTTTTTTAAAATTTATCTTTTTCCCTATGTACAAGAACCGTGTATTTCAGAATTCAAAATCATGTAATGTATAAAGTGAAATGCATTGTAATTCTAGCACCTCTGAGGACATTATCATTTTATTTTCATATAATTTCTCCAGTTTTTGAAAGTTTGCACCCTGATCTGCTTGTTGCCTTTTTAATCCCTTTCCTTGGAGACAGGCTTGTGCCATGTAGTTCAGTCTAACTTTGAACTACAAACCTCCTGCTTCAAGAGTGCCTCGCAGCCACGCTGTTATATCTTGGATACATTTTCAATGCTTGTGTGGATCAGTCTGCCACATACTTCTAATTAAAGTCCCGAGTACCTCTGCAGAGGCAAGAATATAACTATTTCCCATTGATAGCTTCTCACGGTGGTTATCAGTATCACTCCGTGTACAGCTGCAAACCACAGTACTTTTAGTTTTAATAATAATCCTACCTTTTGTTTTCATTCTGTCTCTTGGTTCTTTCCCTGTTTACTCACCTTACAGGGCGGTTTTAACTACTTTCTATTTCGCAGTTGCTTTTCCTGATTCTTCATTAATTCATTAACTCATCATTACGTGAGGCAAGGCCAGCTTCTGGGGGCATGAAAGTGGAAATAAATGACCTTTTGCTTAATATAATTCACTGTTCTGTAGCCCCCAAATACACAACAACCATCAACTGTGCCTCCTGTCACCAGACAGGGTCTGAGACGGTCCCCCAACTAGGAGATGCATACGTCAGCTTGCCCTGACAAATAGGTTCTTGACTCTCATCACAGAAAAACAATTTCCATGACTCGTCAGTGTGAGATGTAGGCAGATTTATGAGAGACAGGAATGAAGGGAGAGTAGGTGGAGAGGACCAGAATGGCCCACTCACAAAAACGCAAGCAGCTTTTACGGGTTGGCTGCCGTGGGTCAGGTCTGGCTGATTATTCCCTCAGCGTGGGTTTATAGCTCTGGAAGAGCCCTATGGCTTGAGGGGCAGTTTGGGTCCTACGGAATGACTTCATGGGAGGGGTGACCTCATCGTGGGGTGGACCGGGAGGTGCTGCTTTTCCTGGTATCTGAGGTGATTTTAGGTGTTGCTTCAGGGAAATCTAGAGCTGGATGTTGTTAAAACTGGGGACTAGATGTCCCTGGAAATCCTGAAGGTCACTTTAGCTACTCTTACCTTGATGTCCTCAGTCTAAAGGGGAATGAAATAGACGAGGTAAATTTAGAGCAAATAAATTTTGTGAAATAGACACTCCTTGAGTGGATAGTGTGCGTGTGCAAAGCTGAGCAGGAATCTGACCCAAAGTTTCATGGTAGTAAGTTAAATTTTCAGTCCCTTTCTTTTCGCCTGTCTTCAATTATTCTATACTGCCTGACTCCTGCATTGCATTTTGTTCCTTGAGTCATCATATCCAGCCTGAAAAGAAGGGAAATTTACAGTTCTTTGGTGAATTCCAGAATGTTAAACTATCATTCTAGGAAAACCAGTTGTGTAGAAATTTCTGATTGGCACATGTACAGTTTCCTTTGTGATTAAAAGAAAATGCATCTTTGTATAAAGATGTAGAAAAATAGCAATTTTTCCTCACGTAAAGGAAAGAAGAAAGGGTTCTTATTCTTTTTAAATTTGCTTTTAATCCCAAGACCATTTTACTATCATTTCCATTATGTAGCAAATAAGGGAAGATAAGTTTGGTTTACTGAAAACATCAAATTTTTTGTTGTAATTTATGCTTTTGAAAGCTAAATTTGTTTTCTAACATTAAAATACTACATAGGCAAGATTTTATCTTACTAGGGCGATTAGTGCTACTTGTGTTATTTTGCAAAATCTTTTTACTTGGCTCTAAGATTGTGTTATTTACATGTGACTGTTTTTTACATGTGTTATTACATGCAAGTTGTTTGTAAATTTAGGTTTTCTTCATACCAGCGTTCGTGTTGTTGCTAAATCACAAAGATCATGTTTCCTGTCCTTTGTTCCCTTAGATACCCATTACATTAAGCACCTGATGTTCAGAACAAATGACCATGCCTCTTTCTTTGCAGATTGCTAGACTGAAGGAATGTGAGAGGATATTAGTGGCACTGGAACTTAGCAACTTCCTGAATGATTCCAGTTATGCCCTTCAAGCTGTGACTCAATGCTACGGCCTTCTTGCCCCTATAATATATCACAGTATTGCTTTGGTACCTGTTGTACAGGTAAGGTCATCCTCCATCGCCAATAAGGGTCTGTTTTGTTTTTTAAACAAAGGCAGTTCAGTGATTCTTTTTAGAAAAAAAAGCTGTGCATCTCTTGTAAAGAACAAAGTAGGTCAAGAATACGTATTATGAAATTTCGGGAGTTAACTGGAGAACATTTTAATACATTTTATGTCTTGGAAAACATAAATAGGAATAGAAGATGTGTTTCTCTGAAAATATTCAACCCTGTTGCTGTCCATGGTTAAATATTGTTAAAGCACATCATTAAAGCCATCATCAGGAATAGAATGAGAATAACCTAACGTAAAATAGTTGATAATGGAGAAGTTGGGATTTATAGAAGAAGAGTTAATAAGATCTGGCTGAAGGAATTATATTTATTATACAGTGGTACCTCGGTTCACAAACTTAATTCGTTCCATGTTTCTGGTTGTGAGCCGTAACAAATTTCCCAATAAAGTTCAATGGCAACCAAGGTGGAGTTTGTGAATCACGGCAAAATTTTGCCAAATGCTTCCTTTTGGAAACCAAATTGTTTATGAACAGAAGCATTTATGAACTGAAGCATTACTGTGTATGCTTTTTAAGAAACCACTATACACTTAGAGGTTTAAGAGAATAATAACTTATTATTTTGTCGTTTCTGTGAATCAGGGTGACTGGATACAGTTTAGCTGGGTCTTCTGATTTGTATCTTCCCAGGCTAAGTCGAGGTGTTGCCCAGGGTTGTGTTTTTAGATAAGTCTTATGTGAGTTACTTTCCAAGATCCCTAGTTGAGTTGGCCCCTATTCAATGGGAGGAGAATAGACAGTTTTAATAAGAAGTGGCCAGACACCTAGGTATTCAACTGAAGAAAGGTCAAGTTTGACCTCTGTTTGTACTATATTTATATGTAAAACAAAGCAAAAAGATTTAGAAAACAAAATCTCAGGAGGTGATTTGTACAGTGCAGGGTTTGAAGCAAGATAGAGCTTCTAGAAACAAGAAATCTATGTGTGACAAAAGGGACCATAACAAAGACTATAAAGAACTTAAGGATTTGGAAAAAATTCAAAACTGATGAAGGGTAAAAAAATCTTGCAAATTGACCTAACCTAATAGCAACAACTTAATAGAAAAATGGGCACAGGATGTGAATAAGTGTATCCTAAGGAAGCAAATCCAAGAAACGGAAAAACATGAGAAGATGCTCACACTGACATTCATAGAAATGCATATTAAATTAACAGTGCGATAAGATCTGTAAATCCTGTTGCTGGTGAGAATGTACAACAAAGACGTTTTCACTTATGATGGGCGAAATGTGAATTATTACAAACTTTTGGATTTTGATTGAGAATTTAATTTTAATTAAAGTAAATCTAATTGTAAACAAAATTAAAAACAAATATACCAGACTTGGTAATTTCTCTACTAGCATTTCATCTCATAGAATAATATTTTTATAAAATTAAAAATGTTTATCCAACAGAGCAATCCCACTATAAGTTATTTATCCCACAAAGTAAAGTCACTTGTTGGTAAAATGCGAATCCTTGTTGCACGGTTCTGCATCCCAGGGTTCTGTTTAGTGGGGACATGATACTCCTGAATAGCACTAATTGAGGGGGACACTCTATCTGGAGGATGGTGCTTTATCCTCTGTGCTCTTGGAGCTGGGTCTTCAGTAGCCACTCACAGTTGTCACCTACCTATGTGTAAGGGGTTTGTGGTGGCAAAAAAGCTGGTGATGCAAAGGAACAGTAGTGCCAGACTGTAAGACATCAGCCATTCAAGTGCTCAGTGTGAGTCAGGCTGCAAAGGTTGTGGCTGACCCGTACCAAGTGATAGCGTGCTGGTGTTAGCAACAGGGAGTCAGAGCCGTTCCTGGAGATTCGGAGGAACTTTTCAGAAGACAGCCTCGAAGGACAAAGGCAGAATTCAGAAAAGCATATATCAATTCCATTCTGCAAAATAAGGGCAACTTTCCTTCCATGTACATTTGTGTGCTGGTGAGGTTATAAGAACTTGGAGAAAACTAGTAGCAGGTGTTAGTCTGACTTGGGGATGTGGTGGTATAGTGGCAGGGAGTGATCGTGGAGGAGAGGAATGGAGAAAACATTAAAAATAGCCACCAGCATCCTGGAACAATGACACTGTGGCCAGCACTGTAGCTTGAAGCAAGTAACAGGCCTCCGCAGAACTAACATGCGTGTGTTAATGTGTCCTTTGGGATCATCCTCGGAGTGAGGGATAGATGACGGCCACCTTGCTCTACTTCTCTGATAGTAATGTTGCTCCAAAGTGTTCGGCAGTATTGAAAGTTAATTTAATCATCTAGCTCTTGATCAAAGTCAAGATTGAATAATAGATAGTGAAGAGAATTGCAAGTAAACACCAATTTAACTGATTTTCGGGGGTATGAGTGTTTGATTTTAATTTTAAACAAAAGCATTACTTTAAGTACCAGGAATCTCTGTATGCCGTTTACCATGCCATATAATCCTTTGTGGGGTTTTTGAAGATTCTCCTAAGCCCGCATGCGAGCATTAGCTTCTAGTTTGCTTGCGATATTTAGCCTATATCATTTGTAACACTTGTCAAAAGGTGCTTTGTTTGGTGATTATTCCTATACATAACCTGTACTCTTCGCTAGTCTTTAAGTTAAGCTGATGACTCATCTGAAAATGGAATATATCAACTTTGTTTATATACATTCTTTTACATATAATAAACAATTTATAACAATTGTTATAACAACAATTACCTACAACAATGAAATTTTATGGCATAAGAGTCACATTTTTTTTTTTTTTTTTGAGACAAGGTCTCACTTTGTACTTCAGGCTTGAATTCTCTGTGTAGCCCAGGCTGGCCTTGAATTTGCAGCGATCTCCCTGCCTCGGCTTCCCAAGTGCTGAGATTATAGGCTTGTGCCATCACCCCCAGCTTTGAGACTCTTATTATTTGAATATAAAATTTATAATGAGTGAGTATGCTGTTTTGCCAGGAAAGTCATTGTGCTTCTGTATTTTAGATCTTGATAAAGTGCATGGTGGTTTTGCAAGGGCTGCCAAATATTGCCTACTTGAAGAAACACATTGGAAGTTTTGAAAGTGTGCAGCACATGATAGCTTGCTGTATCTTCTACTTAACAAAGGTATTTGTCTCATTCTTTGAATAATGTCATAAAATGGAGGAGCAGAAATGATTTAGAAAGTCAAACTGTTTCTAATCACAGTAATTAGAATGCTTAAATATAGTTCCCCAAAGCATTTTAAGATTAAAAACAAATGGAAAATCTGAGTGTTATGGAAGAGTTATCTGTTATTAAACTTTCTGATAAAATTGTGGTGCTTCCAAAACTAAAACTTTGTGCTTCTAAAATGGTGCTTGTGTTTTCTCAGTGTTATGTAATCACACAGAAGTTATGTTTCTGAAACCGTGAAACATTAATCACGTGGTATCATACTGCAGTCAGCCTCACATCCCTGCTCACAGGCTGTGAGCTCAGGGGGCTGCAGGACACGTGAAGTTTCTCCCTCAGGAGTGGAGTTAGGGTGCCGAGGGGAAGGGATCCAGAGACCACGCCACACAGTGGAGACTAAAGGCTCAGTCAGCAGATGAAGACATGGTGACCTTGAAATCAGACTGGAAAGCATGTTAGATGTGAAGGCTGGGCAGACCGTGTAGAGTCTAAGGATGATTCTGGGTGGTGTGCAGGACCCTAAACTCACGGGGTGGGGGGCACAAACTGTAGAGGGGAAATAGACTCTACCGATTAAGAGTGGTATATCCAGAGATCTGGGCCAAACAGAAAACATGGGTAAAAATGACCAGAGTATAAACTGAGTTTTCATTCCTTCATTCCATACATTGACTGATTGCCTATCTGTGTCAGGTACTGTTTTGGACATTTGCTGTGTGCTTACAATTAGAATGAGATTTAGAGAGAACCTCATGGTAGTTGTAGGAATTGAAGAATGAATCAGGGATGAGTTGATTTCTGGCTTGAGTAATGAATGGTTGGTGGTGACACAAACACGGACACAGAAAGATCACTAAGTGCTGGGACAACTGGAAGCAGCTATTGCCTAGAAGATGAGACTTCAACACGCTCTAAGGCAGAGTTAGAAATTCACATGCATGGAGATTCACGAAAACAAAGCAAAACAGATACGACAAACCAATACTGTCTTGCAGGTAGGCAAAAAGGAAAGTGGTGATAGGAGAGAGATTCCCAGGATGGGCCTGCTTTTGATGGGGAGACCCTGCACAGGAGGACGAGTGAACTAATCAGATGGAAGAGGACAGCTTTGTAGGTGGAGGGTGCGAGGAATCACACAAGCAGATGTACTGGGAGACCAACCATGCATTGTAGCCTACACTTGGGCAGCCTGGTTTAGAGGGGGCCACCGTTCACATGGACAGTAGGTTTGTAGCCCGCCAAGTGATTATAAGAGGCCTAAACATCCACAGGTAGCATTGCTTGTAAACTGGTTTACACAGAGTCCCACATGTGTGATTCTGTTTATTTTACAAATATGTGTGCAAACAATTGAAACAGTTACCTAAGTTCATCTTAGCCCTTAGTTAATGAAAAAATTAGTAGGGAAATGTTAGCATAGCTCAGATGCTTATGGGCAGTTTGTTTTATGATAGTTTAAGTACACACCCCTGTCTTCTCTTTTTGAATTCTGATTTCATGGTATTAAAACATCATGATCAGGCCCATTGGCAAGGCCCGGAGGGTTGTGTTAGGCCAGGTTATCTGGGGCAAAGGAATCTTAGGGGACCTCATTTACCTTGGAAACTAGAAAGAACCAAGAGATCAGAGGCAGTGATGTGGGCTTGTTTATCCTCATTATTTGGCTCAAACACTACATGATGTGATTCATCAAAGGTTAGTAAGAGAATGCGGTGAATCTCCTTAAAGAAAAGCCATCCGTATCTGCCTGCCTGCTGTATGTGGTTCTCACAGAGCCCTTCTGATCTGGGAGAGGTCTGCAAGAGTGCCGTGCAGGCCCCCGGGTGCGCCCCTAACTTCACCATGCCTTGTGAGGGGGTGGGAGCAGATGGGCTTCTACCTTCTACCTCAGGAAAGAGGCCATTATTTCTGACTGTTCCTGGCGTGGGCTCAGGAGCAGACAGCAATAATCCTTTGGCCCTTGGTTTATCCCTGTTGGAGAGACCTTGATGACCACCACATCTGTGCAGATGCTGAGGGAACATAAGCCATTTGTGGGGAGATTCCACACCCCAAGAGCAAGAGAGGAAGCCAAACACAACGTAATTGTGTTGTTTTCTCTGGCTGTGTTGGCAAGTACCAGAGATAGCCTGGGGGAGGAGGAGAAAGGCAAAGAGGACTTCTACGGACGTGCACAAGAGACGCAAAAGCCAATCAGAGAAAATTCCTCCTGTAACTGAACAACTTTTTGGTTTTTGATTGAAAAAATTAAACAGCCAAAAATTATAATTATGGTATTTCTTGAGTCAAATCTTGAAGCTCAAGAAATATGTTACTGTTCAGAGCAGAGTTACCTAGAGATTCTAAATAAATTCAGAAGGCAGCTTCACAAGTCAAACATAAAAAATAATAGGAGTCTCGAGGCAGAAAAAGAAACAAATGGAGAAGGAACAGACTCTGAGTCCCCAGCAAGATTAATTTAAGGAGACACCTGTAGAGAGATGGCGAAATTCCTGAAGTCAAAGGGTAAGGACAAATCTTAAAGTTTTGAGACTCAAGGAGCAGGTTATTTGCAACAGAAAAAGGAATCAGTCAACTTCAAAGTTTTTATCAGCAACAGTACAAGTTAAAATACCGAGAATCTTGAGGGAAAATACCCGAAGCTCAAAATTTGCCAGGAAAGATATTCATTCGAGTGGGCAAAATAAACAGTTTTCAGAAGCACAGGCATTTGGAAAATATTCTGCCCGTGTACTTATCTGAGGAAAACACTTGAGGAAACACTCTATCAAATGACAATTGATTCAGAGGAGAAATCCCCAGGTGGGGAAGACAAAAAGAAGGACATAATGGGAGCAATGAATCTTGCAATGTATGTTATTAAAATTAAATAGATAATGATGACATGACTAGGACTTGGTAATATAAATGCAAAGTAGGGCTTCTTGAAAGAGAAGACTCATCCTTGAAAGAAAACTTATTAGTAACCTAGAATTAAAACTTCCGCTCTGCTTAGAGTGGGGGAGATGTAAGCAGGTAGATACTTGGAGCGTGAGTGTGTGTGTGTGTGTGTGTGTGTGTGTGTGTGTGTGTGTGTGTATGTGTGTGTGTGTGTAGGGGGGGCCCAGCACAAATATAAACATGCATGTAGTGTAAACTTACTATTTACTCCGAAAAAAATTATAACTCAGGAATGTTCCACTACGAGCAGAGCTTTGGAGGAGAACTGATAAATTGATGGAGAAAAACGGAACAGGGAGGAGGAGGAAGCGGGAACAGGAACGGGAGAGCAGAAAAATGATCAGTTGAACCAAAGTAAAGAGTAGGAAACAGAGAAGCAGTTCAGGCAGAAGTAATTAAATCAACAGAGGCCACCAGATGGGTTAAAAATGAGGTCTTAATGTAGATTATTTCAAGAAATGCACTAAAAATGAAGTGACAAACAGTGGTTGAAAATGAGTAAATGCAAACAAAAATAAAAGAAAAAGGTGACATTTGCCACAGGAGATGAAGCAGGGTTCAGGGCTAGAAATGTTAATCAGGAGAGAGAGAGGCGTCAGGCTGTGTTCTCCGGGACTGTCCGGTCGCTGGCCCCTGCTCCTGGAGGCAGCTGTCACTTTCCGACTGAGGACATGCTCAGTGTTGAGTGTTAAAGACCAAGGCTGGCCCTGATTTAATCCTGGTGCTACAGAAAGAGAGAGAGAAAAATCACGTCTGAATTGAAACAAAATTTGAATTTTTTACAACAGTAATTTAAAGGACAAGAATAATAAGATTACATGAAAGATGACACAAAGGCACTTGGTATTACTTACCGACCTTTTCTAATAAAATTTCTAGTAAGTTAAGAATGGAAGAAAGCTGTGGAGTAATCATAAAGACATTTGCCCAAATTTTACTGCAAATATCACACTAAATGGCAAATTTCTGAGGCCATTTCCTTAAAAATCAGGCATAAGAAAAATGCTGACTTGTTACAGTATAAGAGTCTGTGTTTTCAAGGGGTTTTCTTTGCTAGATAAGAATAGGAAATAATGTTAGAAATAAAAAGCATAATTTATTTTTAATTGTAGAGGTTCACAGAACTCTGTAAGAATCTAGTAAAAGTTTTTAGAATTTTAAAGACAATATATAAAGTAATTATATATGAGACATTTATAAAGTGATTTTTTTTTTGTTTTTATCGGTACCAGGGATCGAACTCACGACAGTATAAAGTGATTTTTTAAAAAATACTAGCAATAGTCAGAAATGGTGGTGGGGGGTTAAATGTACCAAGTATAGTACGCAATATTTAAAACTAAGAACTAATGTCAAAGAACTAAATGAAAGAACTGTGAAATGTCACCCAGGGGGATGCAAAAGAAAATCTGAACATACCAAGTTCTTGACCTTGAAGATTTACTGTCATAGACTTATAACTTCTTCTAATATAACATTTAAATCCAGGGCAGTTCTAATCAGAATTCCAATAGAGTTTCTCTGGAACTGATTAAAATAATTTAAAAATTCTTAATAGATGTGAACATTTACTATAAAACCACCTTAATAAAGCTGCACGTGGTAATGCCTACCTGTAATCCCAGCATTAGGGAGGCTGAGGCAGGAGAATTGTTGCAAGTTCGAGACCAGCCTGGGCTACAGAGTGAGCTGAAGGCCAGTTTGAACTGACTAGGGAGACTTTGTCTCAAAAGATGAAAAAAAGGCTACCTTACAAAATAACATTAATATTACAATAGTAGGTAAACAGTGCAATGTAACAGATTATAGAGTAGAAGCTCCAATCTACAAAAAATGTTAATACAAAACATTGAGAAGGTGATGGTCTATTTTAATAGTTTATTCAGTGGAATAGCTGGTCCATCTGAATCAGGTCGTCTAACTGTGTGAAAGCACACAAATCGGGACCCCTTATCTCACACGGCAAATGAAATCAGGGTCGTTTGCCTTCAAGGATATTTGTATGGCCTTGGGATCAGGGGCTTTTCCTTAACAAGGCATAAAATGCCCAGAAAAATGTAGATAATCTGATTACAGATGGCTGAGACATTCTCATAGCAAGCACAATAAACACAGTTTCAAGGCAAATACGATAAATGATGAGAAAATATCGAACTATTTTATAGTTTGCGAAAAGAGAATCAAATGTATCTTCAGTCATAGTGGGTATGACTCAGTATTTGAGTTGCCTTTACAGCTGAATCAGGGAACAGGTACCAGATGACGAGGGGTCGAAGAGGAGCCACAGGAGGGTTTCACACCAGGAATGACATAATGACATTCTTTTTGATAAAAGAAGTAATTCTGGTTACACAACAGCAAGTCGTCTGAGTTGGGCAAGATCCGAGCTAGGGATGAGGTAGATGGTAAGAAATGATACACTGAACAAGTGTGGGGAAAATAGGAGGAGAGAGAATGGAGACGACTCAAGAATTATTTATGGAGGAGGATTGGAAAGGAGTCTTGGCAGGATGAGGGCTAAGGAAGGCAAAGGAAGGGCCAGCTGTAGCGCCCAGCGCCCGTGCCTGGCATCTGAGGAAACCCACTTTTTGTTGACCCTGGGTGAGAGAAGTTCTTTCGGTAAAGTGGAAGAAGATGCGTATGGGGCAACTTGAATTTTGGGATCTACACCATTTCCATTGAGTGATCATTACTTTATACAGTTGGCCTTACAGGCCTGGAGGTCGGGAGAGACTAAATCCACGTGAAAATAAAGGATCCATTAGGGTGTGGCAGGCAGGGAAGTCGCCCCTTTCCAATTTGGTGCATCACTACAGTAGGGTGTGTGCAAATCAGCTTGCTGGCCAGGGAAGCTTTCTGGGAGTTGATTCTAGGACCAAGGTTTTAAGGACAAGCTTGATCAGGTGATCAGGAATTCTGGGAAATGGCTCGGTCTGGGAAGCCACGGAGTCCTGAAACGACATTTCATGGCTTTGTTCAAAGTGGGTTTTTGGAGTGGAAATATTTTCTTAAATAGTTAACTTATTGTACCAAAATCATATGGCCCAACTGTATGGCCCAGGGATGTGGGGAATTCAGATTTGTTATTCATTCTTTGTTACAACAATAGAATTGTACATTTTTTATTTGAGAGAAATATGATCTAGAGGTAAGTGTTCAGTTTCCTTAACAAAAACCGAGAGCTTCTTAGACCTCAAACACTTATGAGACTTTTGAATTTATGAAAGATGATACATTGTACTTGAAAATTGTCAAGAGTGTCCAACAGAGATAATTAATACTTACTTTTAATTAGACTCTACGTTCATGGAAAGAGTGTGACCTAGCAGTGATGATTATAAATTATGGAAAAAAGATGTTGGACATCACGCCAGCATGCAAATCTGTATTTGGTAAAAGTGACCCAGAAGAAATGCTAGACGAGGTAATTGGTTTTTTCCCCCTCATTTTGATATGGGTCTTTTGGGGTCATTTAGTATAAGTAAGGCTACTGGAAAATTAATCAGTTTTTAATGTGTCATATTTATGTAGAAGAAAAGTAATATAGTTCAGAGAAATTCTGCATTTTTAAATATGTTCTTGAGTTGTGGAGCAAGAAAAGTTGCATACATGCTGAAGAGCTTTTCTCAGGTTTTTTTTTTAAAGTTTTGTGGGTGCAGCCAAGAAAGTGAACAGAGTGTCTGTGTGAGTGTGTCAATCTTCCCCATCACCTGGGCTGACCATCAGTGAGGTGACGATAGCTTCCTGTACCCAGGCGGACAGTGCACTGGAAGCCTTCCAAAGCCTCTTTCGAACCTAAGATTTTATCATTTGGTTGGTTCACTGACTGTAGTAAATGCACAACAGCTTTTTTTTTTTGTCTTTTTCCTTTTTATTGGTACCGGGGATCGAACTCATGACTGCCTGCTTGCAAGGCAGGAGCTTATGCCACTGAGCTAAACCTCCAGCACGACAGCTTTTTGTAAAGTATAAATTTTATTTTTTTATTAGTCCGTGTTTGCGGTATATACTAGTTGTATTCATTGTGGGGAGCTGGACCTGTATGTGACACAACTTCATTCTTTTTTTTTATTAATCCCATTTTGTGTTCAAAGCAGATTTCCAAGACTCATTGTGATACTTACATTCTCTTCTTTTATGAGACTGCTTTTAATTTATGAATTATTTTACTTTCTAAGGATGGGTCTTATAAGAGCTTATACCTTATGGGCTTTCCTTTAAACTATTTGTGTTAAATGTATTTTTGGATCAAGTTTTGAAATGTTTATTTATTGGGTTTCTGTAGCACACTAGGAATTACACAAAGCCCTTTTGGTGGCTTGAGTGTGGACAGAGCTGCTCACTCTCAGCACTGCTGGGGTTAGATCAGTCCCATTTCTGTCCTAGTACATGTTGAGAAAGAAAGAAAGCAAGCTTTGCTTATGTTACCTGCTCCCGAGAAAGCATTTGTCAAACAAAACAAAAGACAGCTTCACAAATCACCACTACACCGCTTTATGACTTCTTGAGAAGCTGCTTTTTCTTCTTCTCCTCCTCCTCCTCCTCCTTCATCTTCTTTTTCTTTTTGTGGAGGAGTTTGCTTTCTCTAGAGGGTGTTTTGATGAACTTGGAGGCAGTTTGCATTTTTTTTTTCTCATCAAGTGTTTGCCCTCAGAAGCCCGAGACAGCGTGCAGGCTTTGACTCAGGATTTTGTCCTTGGAGCTTCTGACATGGCAGAATTGTGATGCTTTACTGACAGTTGATAGAGTCAAGGATCATCAGATCTACCCAAAGACCCTGGTCGTCTACAAGGACTTAGTGTCTCCTCCTCACCCAACAGAGACAGTGACAGGACAGTTCTGAAGCTCCGAGGGAGAACCTGCTGGAGCGGAGCACAGACTGCCCAGTTCTTACCCCGCTAATTACTGATCCTCTTACAACACAGCAAAGACAATTAGTTTAGTTGTAAAGAAATTCCTTGTGGAAAAAGAAAAAAAAAAAAAAACAATAAAGGAATCTGTTCCTGAGGGCTGGCTGGGGATTTTCTTCTTAAGATTTCTGGCCCTGTCGGAGGAGCTGTGACAGTGGCTGGAGGTCCCAGAAGAAGGCAGGAGAAGGAGGCATTCTGGTTCCCTGTGTGGTTTTGGTTGGAACTCTGTATCTGTTAGTATTAACTGCGAATGGGTATTGTTTAGCCGCGTGAATCATAGTTGTGTCTACCAAATATGAAAGAATGAAAACACGAAGTCATTTGAAAATCACAGCTTTCATAACATGTTAAAGTACGGTCTGACATTTAACCAATGTTTCTAGTTCTCTTCTTCTAAGAAAATTCTAAAAAATAAGAAGCCCCCTCAGACATTGTCGCTGGAAAAAATGAGTGAACAGCTGGCGTTGCTGGAGACACATCTGCTCAAGATGACAAAACAATGTAAATTCTTTTTCCTGTGTACTTTATTCAGCGTATGTTTCTTAAAATGAGAAAATCTTCAAAAAAAACGGACTAAGATGAGATTGATATTTTGGTAAACCCTTTGAGATTTACACAGTGCTTTTGCATCGTGTTATTAAGCCTGATGATAGCTCGTTAATGAAGAATTCGAACTTCTTCTGCATGTAGCTCACAAAGGTTAAGTGATTTACTTTAGCTTCTGTAGCTGGGCGTGGACTTGAGCCCGTGTACTGGGCTCTTAAGGAGGTGTTCTCAATGTGGTGCTACTGAGCCTCAAGTCTTGTGGTTCTTTGTGTGGGAGACTTGCATCCTATCCCTGGTTTCTCTCCACGGAAGCATAGGGCACCCCATCCCTGCATTGTGACAACCAACCAAGAGGCCAAGATTACCAAATGTATGGATGGTGAGGCGGGAGGAGGTGGCTCAACTCTGAATCTAGGCTCTAAAGGCCAAAACACAACTGGGAAGTTAATGGAACAGGGTGAGCCAGGTTTATGCGGGACTGGTTTGAAGTGGGTTCCACTAGCGGAGGAACTGGGGTGAAAGATTCCTTTAATTTTAGGTCATTGTACTGTAGCCATTTCATAGTGAGCTAATGCGTTAATGCAGTGATTATTATTTTGGAGTTTGCAGTTTGGAAAGCAGCCTGGGAAGTTGATGTAGTTTCTGATGATTATATGGCTGGACTTTTAAAAAGCACGTTAAAAAACCTAGAAAAAGAGGGTGCCCAAATTTCTCCCAGGGGTGAAGCTCCACATGTGGCCCATGCTGTTTGGGAAACTGACCATGTTTAGAGGATCCCATGGTCCCACATCATTTCCCCAGGTGCCTTAGTTGTGTTTTGGTGCTCGTACACTTCCAGCATTGCCTGACTTGACCCTCCTTGCTTTCCGTATGCTCCATGCCCAATTTTAGCTGGATTTATGAACTGAAGCCAATGTTCTGTTATCCTCATAATCAGTAAACCTAGGTTTGGGGAGCTGTAATTTTCTTATTATATATATAAGTATAGTTCGTTAAAATATGAAGTGCCCAAATAATGTATTATTCATTTTTATAATATCAATAAAAACATTCTCCTAAGAAGCATACCGTAATATTACTAGTTGGACAGTAAATTCAGTAACAACAACAATAGTTCCATAGAGTGTTTTCTGGGTGGCAGGCACTATTTCAAGTATTTTATACACATTAAAAATCATGTAACCCGTATGTAACTACCATCTGAAGAAGGTACTGTTTTTATCCCCATTTTAGACTTTTAAACGGATACATAGAAATGCTAAGTAACTTCACAAGGATTCAAAACTGAAAAATGTCAGCCAGTCTGAGCCCAGGCAGTCTGGTCTGGTGGCTCGGCTGTATTTCACTGCCTTTATCGGGAGGGCTGGGTGATAGATTCCTTAGCATTTAGGGAAGAGTCAGGAAGGAAATAGTTGAGGGTATTGAGGACTTTCTATCTCCAGAATATATTATTGTAGTGGGCATTGCAAGGCACATGGTTTAGAGTGAATACTGGAGCATTCTCCTCTTTGTTACCCCCTTTGTTATCTATAAAAAAAGAACTTATATTTGGGCTGCTCATGTTAAACGGACCTGGAACATACTCATTTTTTTAAACCTTAGATACTGTACCCGAACTCTCAGGAACTGAAGACCCTATATTTCTTTACTCTGTGGTTTTGAACTGGTCGGTGAAGGGTGCTGTGAAAGAAGGTAAGTGACCTCATTCTCCCATTCTTCAGGTGCTTACCACTGACAGTTGCTGGGCTTTGTTTCTGTTGTGGAAAGATTTCTGCTATTGTAAGTAGAATACTTTGGGTTCCTCCCCACTCAGAAGAATGCAGAGTCTTAATTTCCCAGTAATGAAGGAGGCAGCTGATTTGAACTCTGGACAGACAACCTTCGTGGTGGTTTACTGTGGTAGCAAACAGTGTTATTAAGGAGCTGCAAAAATCAAGGGATTGAAAAAATGCATCACTGTTAATTAGGACGTGACAACGACCTCATTGCTTGGTTCAAAGTGTTTCATGGTAAAAATTATAGGCAATTATGAATACTTCCCTCAGTTGTACATTAGTGGTACCTTAATAAAATCTTCCTCAACACTGACAATTTTGAAAACAATTAAGTGAAATGCAGACTGCAAAGGATTGATCAGTCTTAGGAAACAACAGGAGTTCACACTTGCTTCCATATGTTTAAAAGTGAGAAATCTAAGAGGCAGGTCCATCAACTTGCCTGCTAGATGACAAGGACTAGTAGTATTCGTAACCTTTCAGCATCTTCAGTAACTAAGTGAAACTGTATGAATTTCTTTGTTTTTACAGTTATGAAGTTTAAGCAAAGACCCAGATTCCTGGAATTCTTCACACACATTATGCTTAAATGTATCAATGATGAAAAATTTCACATCCTGTTGGAGATAACAACACCTGTCTGTGACTTCTTGAAAAGGTACATATATGTTGGTTTTACACATGCTAGCAACTTTAAAAAATGAGCAACACAAGCCGGGCGTGGTGGCTCATGCCTGTAATCCTAGCACTCAGGAGGCTGAGGCAGGAGGATCGTTGCGAGTTCAAGACCAGCCTGGGCTACAAAGTGAGCTTAGGGCCAGTCTGACCTGCATAGCGAGACCCTGTCTCAAAAAGACCAAAAAAACCCAAAAGAGCAACACTGTCACCCGAAGGTCCCTAAAGTGGATAACAGGAGTGTGCAGGGTGTGCCCTTGGGAAACAGTGGAGAATTATGTCTCTGGGTGAGTAAGTAATGACGGGTGAGAACACCTACACAAGGGCACCAAGAAATGAGCGAGCACATTTTCCGATTTTCAGGAGGAAGGAGATGAGGGCTTTCCTCCTGGGTCAGGGGCACTAAGAGTGTCTTCCTGGCCTGTCTATGTGTCTCACACAAGGGTTAGAGTCTCCTTTGGGTCTTTTCCCTATGCTTCTAATTCATCTGTCATCATGACTGGAACTATTCCTTGAGTTTTCACTGTGGGTATGAAGCAGAAGAGCCTCATTTAGATGTAGAAAGCTTGAAGCTGTCATTCCCATTCTCTAAGTCATAACGATTCTTTGCTTCCAAAAACAAAACGCTGTCGTGCCATGCCAGTTATGGGAGAGGCCAAATGAATCCATCTTATCTTCCGGCAACTGAGCAGTGGGCTTTTCTTCCATGACTGCACATAAATCTATCCTTACTGTTTTAATAAAAGTAAACATCAGTAACAAACATTTTTGTTTGTTTGTTTGGTTTTTTGAGGTAAGGTTTTGATATGCAGTTCAGGCTGGCCTTGAATGCATTATGGAGCCCAGGTAGTCCTGGGACTCATGGCAGTGCTCCTGCCTCAGCCTCCTGAGTGCTGGGATTATGAGTGTGTGTCACTATGCCTGGCTGAAGGTCTGTTTTTTTTTTTTTTTTTTTTTTTAATGGCAGCAAAACAGAAGCGTTCTTTTAAAAATTCACAAAAATATATTCTTCCTAAAATAAATACTTTATTTATAAGAGCAAAAGCTTTGAATATATGGGCTTCATATTTTCAAAAGATACAGGAGAAAATCGCTTGTATTAAATGAAGCAGGCCATAGCAATCAAGTATTGGTCAGAATTAAGAATTCCATTTAGTTAAAAAATAAAGCCAAAATTAGATGTTTAGACATTTCAAGTAATATTTTTGATACCAAAGAAAATCAGAACGTGCATATCAATTTGGAAAGATGGCTGTGGAAGTTCAAGCTAAGAATAATAGAGAATCTGACAAGTGGAACAGACTTGGTGGCTTGAAAGCACTGAACGGGGGATGATAATAAATAATAATGAAAGGCCTGAGGCTGGAGGCCAAGTAGTATAATTGAGATCAAGACCTAAGTGTTTGTTGATTTCCAAGGTCAAGCAGATGCTTTGGGATGCGCTGATGCGGCCCTGTGATTTCTGCTTTGGTATTGAAGTCTGTCTTGTGTTGTGTTCACATGCCTAACATACTTTACACATAGAAATGACTTTTCTACAGCGCACCAGAAAAATATGTATCTGTCTTCTTCCAGTTTAGGGTTCTGTAATTTGTACTTAATGTTTTAATACATATGGGGTTGATTTGGGTACTGGATCTTGATTTCAACTTTAGTTTTTTTCCTAGTCCATCACTTGTCCTGGTAATATTTACAGAATAACTCTCTTCCCCAGTTATTTTTAGTATCACCTTTTCATATTCAAAGTGGATACACTTAATAACAATGCTTATAGATTACAATGGAGATATTTCGTGAACTTTCATATTGTATTTAACAAAAGATCCAAGTATTAAATATGGAAATAATTGCTGCAAAGAAGGTGAACTGGGAAAGAGATGTGTAATATTGAAAAAGTTTAAATTGCCACTTAAAATTCCAAAATAGAACATACAAGATGTGTGAAATTTAACATTAGTGAATATAGTTAGCCAATGGTGACCAAATATTGTTTGAGGCATCCCTAAAGTAAGCTGTTAGGAGAAATTGTGTATATCAAGTGTACTCAAAGAAGCAGTTACAGGTAAATTCTCAGCTCTTGAAGCTTCTGCTACAAATCAAAAAATGTAAAGCTAGATTGACTTATCAAGGTCAAGAAACTAGAGAAATAAAACTAAGAAAGCAAAAATAAAAAATAAAAAATGAAAGTTGAAATTAATCAATTACAAATTAAAGACAGCCTAATCAATAACTAGTAGAACTAGTTCTTTAAGAATATTGATAATTTAGTACATTTCCTGGCAGCATGATAAGAAAATGAGAAAAACAATCTAATGAGAAAGTAATAAAAAAATTTGAAAGTAGGTGAGCAGATATTAAATAATAGTGTGTAAAGTTTCATGTGGATGAACTTAAAAACTTAATTGAAAATGAAAGCAAAAAAATTTGTAATCTAGTGAAGGCGGTAAAAATTTGAGTCACTCAACAATTTTTAGAGTGGCTCATCTTTTTAGGGAGTGAATTTTTTAGCTATCAAGGCATTTTAAAGCATGTGTATGAAGTTTCCTGTTAAAATGAGCACAATAGGCTCTGATGAGAGCCATATAAAAGTTAATGAAGAAAATAATGGTTCAATCTTGCTTGACAGTACGTAGATGCAGAAATCTAGAATGGGATATTAGCGTGTAAGTTTAGCTGTGATTTTATTCTCAGTGCAAATAGAGTAGGAAACCTGAAAATATAATTATTTTGGTAGTCAAAGGAGGCTTTAGGAAATCCTAAAAAGTCGTGATGACGTTGAGCAACATTCCTGGAAAATCAGGATACAAATGAATTAAAGTAAGTGCTTTAACAAGGAAACTTGGTATTCTTCTGTCACTTGAGGTTCCTGCTCTGAAGGTTCCTGCTGGTGCAGGAAGACAACTAGCAGAAATGAGAAGCAGCTTTTCATGACACTCACGTCATAGAACGTTCACAAGTATTTGTGAAATCAGTTCCATAGTGAGGTACTCTGAAACATGGGGATATTTGCTAACAATTATTTTAAATTCAAAGATATTTAACTGAAAGCTGTTGTAGCATTCAGTATTTGCTAACAATGGAAGTTTGTGGGATGGTTAGATGAAAAATTGGTAGCTTTTCCATACCTGCTAAAGAATATAATGGAAAGCTGACCCCATTTCTGTGGAATACGTGATTAAACATCACAAGCCTTGAGTTTGTGAAGTCGAAAGTCTATACTATGAGAAAAAAAGCTTTGAACAGATGTAGACAGCACAGTACTTGATGGGCAGACAGAAAGAATACAGATTTGTTTTCACTTCACATTAGTCTGTTAGTCTAAATTGCATTTGGATTCTAGAATGAGCTAGAAGGAAGAAATTTATTTGAAAAACACAAAGAACAAAACAAGAGGAATTCGTCCTGTCAGATAAAATATAATGGGGTCGTACTTGTGAAGTAACAGGCTAGAGTCATTGGCACTCAATTGGCATTAACTGGGATTCAATTAATTGGCATTAATTGGGACTCCACAGGCATAGTAACCAAAGTCATGAACAGCCATGAAATAAAGAATCATGCTAACTACATACAAATTTAAAGTTGTTATCAAAACATCATAAACAATAGAAGAAGCCTTAAGCTAGAGCCTCATGGGGCCATGAAGAAGTGAAGAGGGGGAGGAATTTGATGTACTCAGGAGGACGGGCCTTCTGGAGCTCATGGAGGAAAATGCGGAGACTGGTGGGGTGGTGGTAACCAAGTGTATGCATTTTAAACTTCTCCCCTTCCCATCTCTTTCCCAAATAACACAGCAAGCTGTCCAACCCTGGGTACTGTGGGAGGAGGGGGACGTAGGGGAGAGACAATCTGCTGGAGAATGGCAGGGAACCAGTCCCAGGGTGCAGGTAACAAAGGCGGGTGCCTGAGTCCCCAGCAGTCACCGGTTCAAGTGGTCCAGCTTTGCCCCAGCGAATGCCAGCTAACGAGAGCGCCTTAGAGTTGCTGCAGCTGCGCTGGCCTCCTTGCCGGCCCCAGGACCCATAATCATCTTCACAAAGGCAGAAAAGGCCAACGCCACAGGGACCAGGACCAGCGTATCCCGACCCCTGGAGCTGGCCACCCGGTCATCTCATTAGCCATGCATTTTTGTGTCTGTACATTTAAGTTTTTGGATCCCATGTGTCATGTCATAGCAAGATTTAGGTTGTCCCTATTGACATTTCAAATAGTAAAAGAAATGTAAATTCCAGAAAATATACAAATGCCAGGGCAATTATATGGTCGTGTCAATAGAACAGTGAGAGGTTACGGTATTTGGAAAGGCGGAATTCACTGGAGTTTATCATTAAGAAAAGACGGTGAAGAACTGCAGCTCACCAAGGGGAGAGAAAGCGTAACAGGCACCTAACACGCTTGCTTCCTACTGGCACCCAGAAGGCAGCTTTGGCGGGTGTTGGCACAGCATGGAACTAAACAGAATGCAATTTGCTGGAGGTAAGAGAGTTTGTGTAGGGTCACTCTGACGTAGTTTTCATCTCAGCCAAAAGGGAGGTGTCTGTATTACCGTATTCGCGGTGGAGTTCTGTTGTGCCTGCATCAAACCTTCTGCCATTTCTTTTCCTATACACTGTAGATACACTGCTCCAATTGCATTTTATAGTGTGATTTACACCTCAGTCTTTTGAGAGGCCAGCAATTCCTTGACCGACAGAGACCACTGTCTAATTTATGCCTGGGACACAAGCAATTTTGAATGTCATTGTCTCATAAATTCAGTGACAACATTCATTAAAGTTTAATTAATTTGGGACAGTTCTGCAAATATTGGCAAATCTTTTTGATCAAATTTACCTTCTCTTTTTTAGGAGGAATGAATCCCTACTTGGAATAAAAAAAATAAAAATGAAGGATACTCTTGGAAAGACCAGTGTACCTTTGAAGTTCAAAACTTCAGCAGTAGACTTTGGAGCAGTGAGTTTCCTAGAAATTTTTAATTTTAAATTACGGAAGTGAATTTAAGAGATCATGCACTTAAAGATGATTGGCTATATTTTAATTTATTACAACATGAAAAAAAAGTACAATTTTATAGCTATAATACATTGTAAACTCCTAAATTATATATTTTTATAATCAGATTCCTTTGTGGGGGTGCTTTGGTTAATTTTGATAGTCATTTTAACTGAAGGCTGCAAAGAAATCACTTTGTTTCAGCATCGAGAAACAAGCATTGGAGTGTAAGTTATAAAATTTGTGTTCAAAGTTTAAATTTAATGTTTAACATTTTTGTTATTTCCACTCTTAAGAGTACAGAAACAGTATCAAGAAGAAAAAGTAAAAGAAAGGAAACTTTAAAAGATTTGTATACCAGGAATCCATCCATTCTTGAATTGCCAGAATTTGAAAGGTATTAACTAAGTATTTAATTCAATAAAGGTGTACCTGAGGGTTGTTACGTATTTTTGACACGAAGGGTTCCCTGGTGAACCAGACACCAGATGAAACCACTGTCCTCTGGGTTTGCATTTCAATGAAACAGCACAGTCCCTGAGCAGATATACAAGTGATATGCTATAGAGTCATTGGCTCCAGTGTAATTGGTGACTGAATTATGAATTATTTTTATACTTATCATAGGATTTAATGTTCTTAAACAATTTTAATTGATAATATGTGTACGTATGAATGGGAGACAGCATGTGAATTCAATACATGTGTATGATATGTATTGACCAAATCAGTGTAAAGAGCATTTCCACCACCTCAAATGTTTATCATTTCTGTGTTGAGAGCCTTTAGTTTCTTTGAAACATAAAGCATTTGTAGGCTATCGTTATCTTACTGTGTTATAGAACTGTTAAATGAATCTCTCCCACCTCACGGCATTTTGGTATCCATTCCCAAATCTCTGAGTACAGCCCCTCTCTGGTACCCGTGCTGGTCTCTGATGATCTGCATTGTATCCTCCTCTCAAGTTTCTTTTTTTTTGGCTTTCACAAGTGAGTAAAAACAGTCATGTTTTGCCTTCCTACCCTTATCTTATTTCATTTAACATGATTTCCTTCAGTGCCGTCAATGTTGTCCCTAATGACAAGACTGAATGTTTATTTTATGATGGAATAATAGTCTCTTGTGTGTATATGCTGTGTTTTCTTTATCCATTCATCCACCAGTGGGCATGTCCATTGATTCCATAGCGCAGTGGATATGAAGAAGGCTGCAGTAAACATGCTGTCCAGGATCTCTTTGATGCAGTGATTTAATTTTCTTTGGATAATACCCAGTAGTGAGATTACTGGATTATTTGGTCATTGTATTTTTTGTTTGTTGAGAAGCCTCCAAACCATGTGCGATTATGCTGTATCTGAATATTCTGAATCCTAAAAATTTTTATGGCAAAATGTTTAGTTTCTATTTTTATGAATGGCGGCTGTTTCATTGTTTTTGAGGTTATGTCAAATTGTTTCCTAATAAACCAGTTACACCAATGTGCACCAATTTCAAAACATAGTCTTTATTATAACTAACAAAGGATGCACAACACTTTTAGGGAGAAAATCATGGAACTATGTTATAAGATAAAATTAAGAATGTAATTTATCTATTGATAGATTAAATGTTGTAAATAACAAAACTTTCTAAGCCAGCATATATATATATTCAGTTCTATCTTTAGCAAAATCACAATAGAATATTTTGTATCACTTGATGAGTTATGCTAAATTATTTTGTAGAAAATTATCCCAGACTTTCATGAAGGAAAAAATGCTAGAGAAACTTTTTGTATCAAACAGCAAGGTTTAGTTTAAAGCCAAAGTAATAATGATGGTGTGATATGAACTCAGAAGTAGGTAAAGAGTGCCAGGCATGGTGGCGCCTGCTTATAATTCACAGCAGATGGAAGGCTGAAGTAGGAGGATGGCAGGCTTAAGCCCATCACAGGCAGGTTAGTGAAACCCTGCCTTAGACACACAAAAAGGCTGCATCACAAAAAGGTTGACTGGGTATAGCAGGTCACTTACTTATAACTGCACAGAAATCTACAAGTGTCTGAAAAAAGTATTCTAAAATACATGCAAGGAGTAAGACCACTGCCACATAGAGATTTATGATTCTTGTACTCTCTCTCCCTCTCTCTGTGTATATATTGTTTTTTCTTTATTATTATATAATGTCTTTACCTGCTTAGTGATTTTGAACTTAATTGCTACCACATGGAAAGTAATAGGACCACTTTTTTCTGTTTGCATTCGCCTTTATCTCTTTGATTATTCCTTTTTTGATTATGTAAATTATAATATACTTAAATTATATCCATCTTATTTGCATTATATTCTTCTTCAGATGACATCATTTATTAAGTAGTTCATTCTATTTTCACTGTCCTGGCATATATATATGGTTTTTGTCACTTAGCAAGACTATATAAGCTGCTTACTAAAAAGTAGTACTTTCAGTCTATTTTTACTGCTACTTACTGAAATATCCATGTCTATTAGGAAACAAATTAACCTGTTGTTAAAAACAATGAAACAACCACCAAAGCCTCAGAAGCATCTAAATAAGATATTGTCATCCACAAAATCTAAAGTATTTTGAATTGAATGAAAACGTACAAAGTACATATCAAAAGAGGAAGCTTCCTTGTTTCTCCTCACCTGCGCTCCTCTGTTGTAAAACCCCCCCCTTTCCCTCCCTCCTGGCTTCCCCCCTGGCTTCCCCCCGGCTTCCCCCCCTGGCTTCCTGTGTCAGTGAGCTGGGTGCGGATTTTCCTGCTGGGCTCTGTTTTCCTCTCTCCCTTCTCTAACATGGGTGAGGTAGAATGGGGTTGACCAGTCGGTGGGACAGAACCTCGCCCATGGTACCAAACCCATTGGTGAAGGGCTTTGAAGGAATGATGCTGTGTCCCATGCACGACTCTCTAACTACAAAACTAGTTGGGACTATTTGAGCTTCAATAGGAGTGAATTTATAAAAAGTCGTATGTACATTATACTTAAAAACTGAGTTATTAGGTAAAATCTAATTTTTTTCTGGAGTGTATTGCAATCATGTCATTTGTATTTGACTGATGTTTTATTTCCTCTAGAGTCTAATAGTGTTAGACGAAAATTTGCTCCATTGGTTTTTTTCCTTAAGGACCAGTACAGAGAAATGACTTTCTCGTTTAATATTGAAGTTGGTTGATGAATGTGCACTTGGCGTCGTAATGCATTTGTCGAGTCCCAGTGGCCTGGTGCTCATGGAAAGAAGAGCTCTGGGCTGAGCTGAAACCTCAGAGTCAAAGGCGATGCGTTGTGCCTTTGTCCCTGGTGCTTACTGTTGTGTCTTCTCTTCTACCCTATGAACATTTTTAGCACTGAGGAGATGATAAACAAGCCAGAAGCATTTGCTTAAGGACTGTCAAATGACTTCTTGATTTATTTTGTACAAATTGGAATCATTCTTTTTTATTCAATGTCTAGAAGTTTTTATGAAATTTCAAAACTTTCTTTCTTGCCAGAAACAAGAGATCCGATGTTAGAAAAGTAGCTTATCAATGCCTGATGGAACGCTTGAGTCCTCTAGTATTAAGTTATGTGAGAAGAAAAAGGTTTCGCCAAATATTCCTCGAGGAGATGCCCTGGAGAGCTCAGATGAACTTGTTTCTGGCAGTCACACATTTTTACCTGTTTTTGCAAAGGTTCGGGGAGCGTAATAAGACGAAATCTGGCATTTCGCATGTGGCGGTCAGGTACAGTATAACACTGATAAATCATACTTGTTAAATCTCGTGAATACGTGCTGTATATTTGTATGTTTGAGGCCCAGTGTTCATGACAATTTAATGATGTTTTATAGTCTACATTTTTATATGGGTCATCCATACATTTCTTAAGTTTTTGGTTTGGAACCTTTTCTAAACAAGTGTTGGATACACAGGCTTATAATATGCCAGTTTGCATATATCTTGAGTATGTTTGTTGGTGTGGCTTTTCGTGCAAGGGTAATTTTGTAATAACTGTGGTGATTTTGAATCTCTATTTTACTTGGAAGTGTATTTGACACCTCTGTAAATAGAGATCATATTTTCTCATATAATGAAAGTTTTCCACTGCTAATTCAACAGACATTTTTGAGTTCTCATTGAATCTCTTTGGCTAAGTACTGTGGGAGATAAAATAGATCAGTACATGATATGGAAAACTATGTAATAATTAAAAAGGCAATTGGAATCATTCATCTAAAAAGAAATACCTATTAGATACAGGGTGCCTATTAGATACAAGCACCTGTTAGGTAAAGAGCGCTGAGTTAGGTACGATGGATATGCAAAGATGATTCTCTATCTTGTCTCTCTGTCTCTTTCACACACACACACACACACACACACACACACACACACACACACACGTAGGGTGTATCACAAATGATCATGAATAACTATAATGAACGGTAGATGATCAAGTACACTCAAAGTTGTCTTTGTTACTAAATAGAGGCTTTCCTCTGACTGGCTTTAACAGGAAGGTTTCATGGGAAGTGACTAGCAGCCCGGGTCTTGCTAGATGGTCCGGGTTTAGAAATGTGCGGATTGGCCAGGTGGGTGGTGCATGCCTGTAATCTCAGCACTCCAGAGGCTGAGGCAGGAAGATTGTTGCAAGTTCTAGACAGGCCAGGGCTACAAAGTGAGGTGAAGTCCAGCCTGAACTGCATTGTGAGAACCTATTTCAAAAAGAAAAAAAAGTGCAAATAGGGAAGTAGACATTGTCTAGTTAGAAAAATACAAGCAGAGCCCAGCTAGGAAACATAGGATGAAAACCCCCAGATACCTAGGGCATGTGAAAAGGAGTGGTGTGAAATAGTTAGAAAAGTAATTCAGTACCACGCCACTGAGGACCTTCAACTTCTATTAAACCTGAGCTTTATTTTATATACAGAGAACATTATTGAGCATTTTTGAGCAGGACTGTGATACAAAATTTCTCTAGGAGCAACATATCAAACAGGTTGAAGGATGAAAGACTCAAGACGGTGCTATAAATTAAGGGGGTAAATGGAACAGCTGAGCATACCTTCACATACAATAATATCAAACATAACAAACAGTATAAAACCATTCAAGAGGATGAAAACATTACAGGACTTCGAAACCAATAACAGGAAATGAACAATGGCTACTATAGTATCTCATTTTCCTTAAAAAAATTTGTATAATTATACCATCACACAATAAAATCTAGTAAGACACAACAGGACAGAACCAATCAAAACAGAAGAACAAAAGCATGGCAGGACTTCACAACAAGATTTTCAGCTATTTCAAAGAAAAGAGACTTTATGGCAGCTACTGTTGATATCCGGTTGTCTTGGGAGAAGTGCTGTGTGATTGTTCTGTTCTGATTTGCTTTCTTCTGCTCTCTGTTGTTTATTCTCTTTAAAATAAAAAAAGCGGGTAAATGGAAACAGAGCTTTGTAAATGAGGAAAGGAAGAGGGTGGAAAGGAGGTGTGGTGGATTAAAAACTGGTGGTCGACTTAACACCAGCTGAACTGAATGAGCACGGTGCTGAGCATGGACGGCCCCCTGAGGATTGTGGCCAGCATAAAAGAGACCTGGAGGAACAAGGAGTGTTGTGGGTTCCCTAAGTGCTGTTTGGAGCTGTTGCTCTCCTGGGGAAGCTGTGGAGCTTCTTCCCTGATACGAACTCGGCTGTTCTCATCATCAGAGGGGCTCGGGACCTCGCTGTTGCTGAGAGGAGCTGCGGTTCACTTTGGGGGAGCTCTGATCCTTAAATTGCTTCCGAACTGTGGTTAAAATCACGGGCAGTCCAGCCTTCACAAACACATTTCTAGATAGTTCTCTTTGCTGTGTGTGCTGGACCATATCTCCACTGAAGCAGTAGTTAGCTTTGCAAAGTGACCATTCATGGTGTGGTGACATGAAGCTTCCTTGGTGTTTTCTGGACGCTGAGCAGTCTCTCTTGAGTGCCCCACTATGTGCCATTAAGTATACACAATTCCTTGAAAGCACAATGTCATATTTGTATCAGTACATGAAACTTGTTGCTAAATTTCATTTCTCTAAAACTCCTACTGTGTGTTCAGTAATTAATTGATGAATGAATTAACTTCCGGTGGTGAATTGTTTACAGCTTAGACTTAAAAAAAAACGGTAATTGTGGACAGTCAGCATCTTTATTGAGTTGTGTTTAATTCAGGTGATTGTAAATTCACGCAGATGATTGCTTTCAGAGCTCAAAGAGTGAGTATAGATCTCTCATTCCCATTTTCAAGGGCACTTTCAGGGAAATAGATATTGATGTTAAAATTCCTAAGAGCCAGGTTACACTGTATAATTTAAAAAGTTAATGGGAAAGTGTTTTCATTTGATTAAGTGCCAAAATACTTTATGACCTAAAATTTGAGAGCATTCAGTCACAAATGTTTTAAAGATAAAAAATAGATTGTATTCGACAGATTTAATTCAATTTTGCTTTTATTGTGTTTTTAATGTGATTTTTTTGCCTTTACAGTTTCCGATCATGTGATCCTAATTTATTCTCACTCTACAATTCAGGAACAGTATTACCAACAGGAAAAATGACTGTAGAAAATTATAAAGCAGTGCTTGATTTTCCCCTTACAGCTAAGAAAAGAAAAGCCAACTTACCATCAGGTAAAATAAGCATGATGATTCACTATCACATTGCCTCTGGAGTTTTTTTCAGTAACACATACACAGATGTTGTCATAGTTTAGATCTGCAATGTCCCCCCAAATGCTCATGTGCTCAGAGGTGAGGATTTGGGGAGCTGATTGGATTGTGAGGGACTGTACTTGTCAGTGGGTTAATCCTCGGATGTGTTCAGAGCTGAATGCCCGGTAGGAGACGGGGCTGGTTGAAAGAGCTGGGTCACTGCGGAGTGACCTGGAAGAGTCTGTCTCCCACCCAAAGCGTCCTTTCTCTCTGCTTCCTGTTTGCCATGAGCTGAGCAGCTATCCTCTCCCACCTTCCACCATGCCTTTCTTGCCTTGGAGCCAGCCAACTGTAGACTGAAAATTTGAGGCAAATACATCTTTTCTCTTTTAAGTTGTGGGTGATGAGTATTTTGTCCTAGTGACAAGAAAGAAAGTCACACACACACAAGACTCATAAAGATACACATATTGTCTCCCTAAATCAGTAATTTAGTTGAGTTTTTTGAGTTCTGATGTTTTATAGGAAATTTTTACACTTGATATTAAGAGTCTATATTTTAGGGTAGCATATATTTGGAAATAGCTATTTTCCTGTTTCAACCTAAGCCAGTTTGGCTGTTCCTCTCTTCTGTTAAACATCGGTAGCCTCCGGTAAGCTCAAGGCTTGCTCTCGGGTGTAACACTTCAGTTCCTGTTCAATACTCGGCGTGGTTTCTGATTTCTCCCAGGGTATAGACCAGTTTTAACTGGTTCCTACATGCCATACTATGCATATTGAAGTATTCAAAAGTCCATTCCATACATACGGAGTCTAATTGTTTTATGTAGATTATAGAATATACCTTCCTGAGGTTTTTTTCTTAAATGGGCTCCTGGCTCACGACCCCCCAGGAATTGGCTATAGGCCCTTCTGCCATCCAGACGGTGTTTAGTGCAGAGTCAGGAAAGCGGATAGAGGGAACGGCTCCTGCTTGGATGCCACACCCAGGGCAGCAGGGCTGCTGCCCACCTGACTCAGGATGCCTTGTGCAGACTGTGTCTGAGTCCTGGGACGGCCTGCTAGAGGGGAACGAGGAGCAGTAGGGTGCTGCCATTGCTGCTCCCCAGGCACGTGCATGCCTCCTGCTGCATTGCTCCGTTTGGCTTCCCCTTTGTCTGAAGTGCTCTCCACGGTTCTCAGTGGCTCTATCATGTCCATCCCCTAAGGTCTAACAGCTTCGTTTTTCTAGAAAGTTCCTCCTGTTCCTTGTATTTCTGATTCTTTTGTCCTTTCTCCAAGTGTATGTCACATTTTTTTGTCTGGTTTACTTATTTGATGCTTTTCACCTGTTGTATTTTCAGGGACTTAACTCTGTTTTCAATCATGCTGTATCTTTTTCTTATTATTTTTTTAACTGTAGATGCTGCAGAATTTTCTGAGTTTGCTAGTTGCAGAAGTAAAGAAGAAAATATGTCCAAGGCACCAAAAGTTCATGACTCTGACTCTCCAAAGGACCGAGCACCAAATTTGGGACAGGAGCATTTTATGAAAATCTTTTTATATTGCAGGAGAGCAATGGTAATGTAGAACTTTCATTTGCTTGTGTAGTAGACATAAATTTCAGCCCATAAGCCAGACCTGTTAGATATGTTGTATTTTATGTGTACATAATTTTAGTTTGATCTTGTTTTGTTGATCTCATCTTGTTAATTTAATCTCAGCCACTTTGGATGTTTGCTTCCTGCTATGCACACTGAAGTTAGGTTGTGCTCCTTTGGTCATCTGCCATCCATCCACTCAGAGCCTGGGTGCCCTTTGTCCTCTCCATGAAGTCCTGCAACTATACACACATCTCTGCTACTTTTGTTCCACAGATAGTGTGCGGGATTCTCTTGTGAGGCCAGAGGGTCCTCTCTGGGGTCTTGGTGTCCCCTGAGGTGTCATCACCTTCTCTCCATCCTAGCACAGGCTAAGATCATTCCAGGCTACAGAAAGCTCTGCCCTTGTCCGAGTCACTGGCTTCTATTGACCGCTCATGTCTTTGCATATCAGTGCCTTTCTCTCTTCTTTTTAAATCTTATGTGATGGATTGTTAAACATGGAATTGGAATCAGTAGTTGTAATGAAATCTGGAAGGGAGTATATTTCAAGCTTCTCAAGAGGTGAGGAGAACACTATCCTTTTAGATAAGAAAAGAATGCCTAAGCTTCCATATCCTGCATGGAATGGACAAAGTGATTTGATGAAACATGATGCAAACCCAGAGCATCACCCTTTGACCTGAATATGGAATTCTGTCCCCTTCCCACCAGTTCTCTCCCAGGGACATGGAGTTGCTAAGTCCTGTTCATTTGTGGAACTGAACTCTTCCTATTCCTCATCTTCCTGCTGAAGATACTTCTTCAGCTCATCCAGCCTCTGCTTTCTTAACAGTATGGACCTCCTTCCCAGCTGGGCCTCCTCAGCCTCCACCTGCTCTCCTTCGTGCTTGCTGGTCTCAGCCTCTAGTGCTCTTCTCTTTCCAACGCCTCCATCACCCTTGACTCATGACTTGCTCAGTTCAGCATTCGGGTCCCTGCTCCGATCTTGGTGCTCACGTCCTGCGTTGCCACCCGGTAGATTAATGGTCACACGCAAGTCAGCACACGCCTCTGCTTCCTCTCCGGATAGAATGTTAATGCATAACTGCGTCCCCGGAGTTATTGCTAGAATCAAATGGCACAATGCAAGTTAATATCTTACCACGTATAAATCACCACCTGGCATGTAATAGATGGTGTCATTTTTATTACTGACATGTAAGATTTGCATAAAGCTAAAGTTTTTCTGAAATCTGTAACTTTTGGAATTTGGGGGCCTTTTGTGTGTTGTGTCACAGGTTCTTGCCCATCGAGGGGGCTACTGGACTCTGCTTCAGAACTGCTGTCGGGCCTTCTGGAACTTTACCCAGGAGTTGCAGATACTTCTTAACCAGACAGTGGATTTGTATAAGACATTTCCTGTGAGCCATGATGGTTTCCTCTGTATCTCTGTCTTAGCGTTCTATTTGGGAGCAGATTTACTTATTGACATGTTAGTACAACTACAAAATACCAATTCTATTCAGGTAAGGATATACTGGTAATTCCTTTTTTTTTGTATTCAGTTAAGAATATCTTCCATGCAGTGTGAAATAAGCAGAATTACTAATTTCCTTGAATTCCCATTTGGGATATCTATCTATCCGTCTATCTATCTATCTATCCGTCTATCTATCTATCCGTCTATCTATCTATCCGTCTATCTATCTATCCGTCTATCTATCTATCCGTCTATCTATCTATCCGTCTATCTATCTATCCGTCTATCTATCTATCCGTCTATCTATCTATCCGTCTATCTATCTATCTATCCGTCTATCTATCTATCCGTCTATCTATCTATCCGTCTATCTATCTATCCGTCTATCTATCTATCCGTCTATCTATCTATCCGTCTATCTATCTATCCGTCTATCTATCTATCCGTCTATCTTTGCCATTATTATTTTGTTTAAAATCATAACTTGCATAAGTTGATAAAATATTAAGATATTAAAATTATTTTAGTTTGATCATTGCATTTGTTAAAGAGAAAGGAAAGTAAAATGTCCTGAGTTCAACTCCTAAGTAAAGTATTCCTTGTGCATTTAATCTACATAACAATCATCTTGACAGATAAAGAAACACCCTTTGGTAGATCAGTACAGATTACTAGTCAGTCTTTATTCCATTCTTTTATCTTCTCTGTCCTTTTACTTGAGCTCTACTAGAATTTAAAGACATTTAAAATGTACTACTCTGTTGTTTAAAGCATGGAAATGAAACAGACAATATAGATATAACATATCCTTAATACCAAAAATTCATAAGCATATGACACAATGGACAATGAAGTTTATAATATTTCTGCATGAAAATACAGGACAATAGCATGAGACAGAAAGAGTATATTAAGTAACGGAATGAACAAATAATCCAAACACTTACCTGTTTAAAAAGGGGAAATAGACCTAAAGAAACATTATTCAAAAGAAAACCTAAATGGCCAAAAGGTATTTTAAAAAGCTTCATATCATTGTTTATCAGTGATAAATACATCACTAAATGTAAATCAAAACTATATTGAGACAACACTTCAGTTCCGTTAGAATAGAGATCAGAAAGACAAAAGGTACCAAATGCTGGCAGGCGTGCCAGGGAGGGCCGCTCTTACACACTGCTGGTGGGACTGCAAATTAACTCAGGCGGTATGGAAAACGGTTCACACCAAATATGTTCAGCTACACTAACTTGGCTCTAGATTTTTCTTAATTTCATCAACCTGTGCTATAGCCTCCATAAGGATTTGGTCTGCAGGTTTGGTTTTACAGTGCTGGGCGGGGAAGTGATCCCCAGACAACACAATGGCCATTCAGATGAAGAGCTGCACAGGGCCAGCGGAAGGGGGCTGAGTGTTAGTCCCTCTCTACTCTCCAGGGCCTCCATTATGTTCAGCTACCTGGTGGCTCCCCTCAGAAGAGAAATTTAAAATATACCCTGGCCGGGCAAGCTGGAGCAGCCTTCTACCTGTTGGGCACACTGACTCATCAGCAGGGTGTTGTGTTCTGAGACCCCAAGGAAAAGAGAGGGCAACTGTCTGGGACTCTCAGGCCTCACCAGAGGCCTCTGCCAGTGGCTGTTCCCGAGCTGTGTCATTTGCCATAAACCTGTGATCACTGCACACGAAGGCTTCCAGTGAGCTCTGAGGTCCTTTTGGGGAGTCACCCGCTCTGGCTGTGTTATGGTTCCCCTGAACTCATAGCTGGTCATTTGGAGAAGCAGGTGACCCTGAGACCTGTGTTTGGGTAGCCCTTGCACCCACGACATCTGACAGTGACCCTGGGCAGTGTCAGGACTGGAGTGCGGCACACTTGGGGGGATGTACACGGAGCATGAGAGTGCATGTGTGTGCCCCAGAGCGGGTCACGGGAAAGGCCGAAACCTGAGGTTTAATGAAACGTGGAAGAATGTGCTCCTAGTGACAACAGGGCTAAATGCACACATTACCACAGGGTATGGAGGACGGTCTCCAGGTATCAGGAAATTAAACTGTGCGATCTTAAATAACCTGTAAGTTAAAGGACAAGACACAAAAGAAGTTAGAAAATACGTAAAGCTGATGGTAGACGGTCAGTGTTTGTAGAATTTGATTAGAGCTGTACAGAGGAGAAAAGGCACAGCTTTAAATGCTTACTAGGAAAGAAGACACTGTCTGCCTAAAGAGCTAGAAAAATTAACTTCAATATCAGTGTAAAGAAGAAAGGGTATAAGGAAAAAATTGACAGAATGGTTAACAGAAACCAGTTAGATGTCAAGCAAATAAACAGAAACTCAAAGGAAAAAATTAATCAGGTCCAAAATCAAACCTTAGAGGACTGGGGATTTAGCTCAGCAGCACGGCATCTGCTTGGCAACTGTGAGGTCATGAGTTCGATCCCTGGTACCAAAAAACCAAACCAAAACAAACCAAGAAAACCTGTAGAAAGGACTATTAAAACTAGAATACTGCTAAAAATAATGATAAAAAACAAAAATAAAAAACACAAATTGCTGATATTGCTGGGTGTGGTGGCCTAGGCCTGTAATCCCAGCACTTAGGAGACTGAGACCAGAGGATCACTGCAAGTTTGAGGCCAGCCTGCTCTACATAGTGAGGCTGTGTTTCAAAAAGAAAACAAAAAACAACCCCTGCTTAGAACCCCGCCCCCCAAAACAGAACAAAATACACACTTCCCAAAAAACAAAACACAACAAATTCCTGATACTAATGATGAAAAGGAAATATGGCGACAGATCCTACAGATCGTAAAAGAGAAATAAGAGAATACTGTGATCAATTTTGACCAACAACTTTGAAAACTTAGAAGAAATGGATACTCTTTTTGGAAAGTACAGTTTAACAAATCTGACGCAAGAACTAGTGAATTCATAGGAACCTTCCCATAAAGAAAATTCCAAACCCAGAATATTTCCTGGGGGAATTCTAGCAAATGTACAGAAAAGAAATAAAATGTCTTACATCAATTTTTTTCAGAAATGAGGCCAGTTTTGCTTTATATAGCCGAGATATTGACAAGAAAATTGTCAGCCAGTATCGCTCAGGAACATACACAGAATACTTCTTTATGAAATGTTAACAAATCAATCCCCAAAAATATACAGATAATGATCTAATTTGCAAAAATACAAAAACATGTTACTGGTAATCAAGTGAAGCTTATCCAGGAAATGTAAGGTTGAGATTTAAAAACCAATTAGTGTAATTCACTGTAGTAACAAGATAAGGGAGGAAAATCATAAGGCCAGTGAGACAACATAAGACCATTCTAAAAATTCAGTGTCCATTGTTAGAAACTCAGCAAGCCAGGAATAGGTGACATCTGTCTTGGGAGGGATGGGGAAATGTTGATCCATGTGTACGAAGTCACAGAAGCAGGAAGCTCTGGTGAACCGTTACAGTGTGGGGATTATAGGTAACAGAGTGTATTACACATTTTAATGGGCTCCAAGAAATGGGTTTGAAATTTGTCACTATAAATTTTTTTTTGTCTTTTTCTTTTTTTATCGTTACCGGGGATCAAATTCACGACTGCCTGCTTGCAAGGCAGGTGCTTATGCCGCTGAGCTAAATCCCCAGTCCCCCACTATAAATGTTTGAGGAGATAAAATATTTAATGTGATTTAAACATTGTGAAATGTGTATCTGTATGAGACATGGTATCCCACTAATATGTACAACTTTTATGTTTTTGTGTGTCAGTTAAAAATTAAATTCTAAAGAAATTGATTTTTTCAACCTGATGAAGAGTACCTACAGGTAACAGTGCATTTATTAATGGCAGATATTAGATTCTTCCCCCTAATATTTGTACAGAGAGGGTATCTGCTCTTTCTGCTTTTGTCCAGCATTGTGCTAGAGTTCCTGGTCAGTATGGTAAGGCCAACTAAAGAAACAAAAGGAACATAGCTTAGAAAGGAATCCATAAAACAGTTTTTATTTGTGAACATGATTGTTTTACTTAGGGAATCCTCATCCCTCAGGACTCTAGTAAACGACTATTAGAACTACTAAAGCAGGATATAGGATCAATATTCAAAACTTAAATTTCCATTTACTTACAGAAAACAATTAGGAAGTGAAAACTTAAACATAATTATATTTAAAATACCACCCAAAGTATCATATATTTAGGAATATATCTAATGAAGCTTGCACAGGATTTTCACATTAAAAGCTATAACATATTATTTAACAACAACAACAAAAAAGGGACAGAACCTATAGATTTAAAAGACTTATGAGCACAGCAAATTGCAGTGTTTGGGCCTTATGATCCTATTTTGACCTAAAATACTTTAAAAAATAAATTACTAAGATAATAAGAGAAATGAGAACTCTGTTCAGTGGCTGTTCAATAAAGATTTTATAGGATTTTTGCTAACCTCTTTTTCAGTAGGATTATAATATTATGGTTATATTTTTGTAGAGCTAATTCATATCTTTTTGGAGAAGTATGTTGCAATATTTTTAGACTGATTTAATATAATGTCTGGGCTATAATTCACAATAATGGAGTGAGTGTGGGTCCCACGAGTTGGTCATTATTGAAGCCGGTGGTGGATGCACTGGGGCTCATTAGATTCCTTTTCTTCCTTTTGAAAGCTGTTAGAAATTTTCTCTAGTACGAAGTTTTAAAGAATTACACACGGCCCATACTGAATCTTCAAAATGTGAGAGTCTGTCCATGACCATGCCAGAAATCTCAATTTCCATGTGCTATTTTGAAACTCAAAAAAAAATTTCCCCTCAATGTTTCCAGGTAACGTTGTGAAATTAGGAAGTAACACTCCTCATTCCAGGAGTAACACTCTCTTTTTCCTCTCTTGAGTTGGGATCAGTTGAGAGCTGGGTGCTGAGTATATAGTTGGGGGTAAAATGTCAGCTCCGCTGTTAATGAATTCTGTATTGTAAGAAGCGGTAACCACAGAGGACTCCCCTATCCTTCATCTCAGAAAAGGACTTACTCCACAGCTCGGGCATGAGCCACAGACAGCAGAAACCCTCTTTCTTTGAGGATAGAGTGGTGAAGAAATGTCCCTGTGGGATCCTGTGGTCAGGCAGAGCAATCGCCCAGGAAGGGTCAGTTGAGATAGATGTGACCTCTTGCATACTCACTAAGAGCAGCGAGGGGAAGACAGGGCACCTCCACTTGGAGGCCTTAGGTCAAAGACGCGGAGGGAGCCCTCTGTGCAGACTGTGCTGCTGGAGGTCTTCTGTGGATCCGGTGGCTTAGGGACTGAGCTCGTAGTATCAGTACAAGGTCAGCTAACTTTTGTAAAGCGTATCCTGTGGGCAGGGCGCTATGCTAGGGAGCAGGTGCTGCAGCTGGTGGTCAGCCCTGTGCAGCCCAGCCTCACTTATGCAGTTGTATCTCACAGGTCTTTTAACTTCAAGGATTGTGAATCTTAGCATTTACTTTTGTTCATCCTTTCTCTGCCCCTTAATGGCAAGTCCAGGGAAGCTGGACTTGGATAGCTTAACTGTTTTGGTTGTAGACTGACCCTCACTTAGATGGGTCCAACAAGCTTTGCTTTGTCTCAGAAGTTTTTAGAATAGATAAACACATCAGAGATGTAGGGGAAATGAATGCAATATTATAGTGGAAACAGTGGCCACCAGTTTCAGTAACCCAGGTGAAAAGAGGGATTAGAAGACTTCTTCCATGGGTTTGCCTTGCAGCAAGGAAGCGGATATAAATTATGTACATTAGTCAGTGTAATCAAGTTGTTAGGGAATTTCATTATTTATAGATACTGGAGCTTGTTTTTCCTAAAAACTCTGGCATGTTGGTTTAATCCCATGACATAAATGGGTAGTGACTGTCTATGAAGTGGAGACCCCAGCCTATGCGTTCCAATGCGGTAAATGTTAGTGTGCATCATTATTGAAACTTAAGCTTGAAATACTTAAAGAAAATTAAAAATTCAGTTGCACTAAAACCATTCTAAATATTTTGCGGCCTTTTGTGTCTAGTGACTGTGTCGAACTATTATCAGACAGCACAAATCCTGTATATTTTCATTGTCACTGAAAAGTCTACTGGATAGCACCTCCCAAATTATCAAGCTTTGATTTGCAGAATAAAACATGCGTAACACTTTCTTTTCTGTTCCATTCTTTTTCATGTTATAATATTCATTTTTCAGGAAAAATAGGCAGTACAGTCAGAAATTACACAAATTGTTTTTTAATGTACCATTTGCAGTCTGTTGAAGACAAAGGAGAATTCAGTGTTCCAAGCTGTTACGGGAATATCAAATATGACAACGGAGGCTCTAGCCTCACTTTTGAGGACCCTTTGGACGATGTTAATGTGGTTGATTTGAAATGGATCCATGACTTTGTGCTAAAATCACTGGAAGTTTTATATCAAGTAGAAAAATGGGAAACTCTAGTGTCACTTGCCATTCAGTTCAATATGATTTCCCAGTGAGTATCGCCGTCATTACAAGACAGAGGCTTCACTGCACAGAAAGTCTTTTAGCTAACGTTCGCTTTTTCCTGCATTCTTTGCTCCTGCTAGTGAGAGATACACAGAACAGGTGACGCCACTCCTGGTCTATGCCCAGCGTCAGCTTCTTCTGAGAATAGAGAAGTTCAAGGGCCCAGATGTTCCCCAACAAGCTTGTGCAAGGTTTGAGGCTGAACATGGGATGAAGGTAAGTTCAGCTCTTTTATTTGTGCAGCTGTGCGTTTCTTATTAGTGTGCATATTAAAAAAAACGACTTAGGCATTGGAAAAGTGTTATTTTCACTTAGGCGTTTATCATTCAAATCATCTGACATTACTCAGAGCTCTCTGCTTTCCGGTGTTTTCCAGGCACAGGGTGAACTGTAGTTAAGTCTTTTTCCACCAGTAGTGTATAGTCAGGTCAGGGCTGACTTACCAGTAGGCACAATTGGGGCAGTGCCTAGAGCCCGCAATACTTTTAGGGGCCCACTATAAATGTTTCAGTTGCTTTTCAAATAAGAAAATAGCATGCAGGTTAAAGAAAATGTTTTATTAGACTCAGACTGAAACAATTATAAAATACAGCATTTAATAGTTTTATATGGAGACACAGGCCCCCAAAGGTGACAGTGCTTAGCTTAATCAGAGAAGAGATACAAGTTAATATTCCCACCATTTTAACAAAAATGTAATGGTCACCTGGTCAGAGCCGCACAGTCTTTGTCCTGCCCTAGAGTCCCTGGCACATGTGGACTGGAATCCAGTCCCTGCTGTGGGCTTGTGGTGCCACCTCCATCCGTTGACTGCCTCTTGTGTCCCGGGGGGCCCTTGCCTGCTGTATGTCCCATGTGGGGAGAATACAGCTGAGTTCCTGCTTCATGGAGTTTACTTTCAGAGGATGGAGATGGAGTAGTTAGAAAGCTTTGTGATCATCCTAAGTTCTCCAAAGAGAATGAACTAGATCAGTGGGCTATCGATGGGCTGGGGCAGGAGGTGGAGAGTTTAGCGAGACCTTTTAGGGTGATGCTCCCCAGCCCCAGGGGAGAGCCAAGGCAAGCGTCCTGAGATGGGACAGCAAGAAGGTCTGCCTGGCTGGAATGGGGTGGAGACGGGCCTGTCCAAAGCAGCGCTGTGCTTTCTGGCCTTCTTTGCTGTGACTTCCTCTTCTCCCCAGGGTCTTGGTGTTAGTGTACCCTGAGACTCTGCTCTTGGACTTCCTGTCTGTTTACTCATGCGCTCTCCCTCAGGAAGTAAATTCAGCCTGTGGCTCTAAGGGCATCTTTATGACATCTGTCCATTCCATCTCCACTCTGGACCCCACTCCTGAGTGTTGTGTCGGAATATCGAATACATCCCTCAGCAGCCACGCTTCAATTGGAGAAGCAGAATTAGCAAGACAGCTCTCTGTATCCATCTGTCTCAGTGTCTGGATTTATTGCAACGAATTGACTTAGGTGATTGTGAGTGCAGGCTAAGCAAGTCCAAGGAGAGGCTGTCAGAAGGAGCTCCACGGGCATGGACAGAAGCTGTTATCCACAGCCGGACCACGAAGAGAGAGCAGCTGTAGGTCTGATCACTGCTTGGTGTTTGGAGCCCTGGAGACCACTGTGCAGTTAGGTCAGGCCCACTGAAGGTGATCTCCCCAGCTCACGCTCAGTTCATTAAGAACTTCAATTAGCACCCACAAAACTCTTTCACAGCTGTGCCTACGTGAACGTTTGCTGGAAGAACTGGGATTCATTGTGGATATCCTGCCAGATGGATGTTTCCTGCCCTTTCCTTGTCTTAGCTTAGTTCTAACTAAACTGACCTGTGAAAAACCACTGTGCTGCCTGGTCAGTGCCATCTCTTTGACACGAATGCACCTTGCAAATTTAGCAAGCCTCTTCTTAGAGAAGTCTATCTCGAGGAATCTCTCCGCCTCCATTGCTGATGGCCTCCTCCTCCCAGCTGCTGAGGCTGGACACCTGGGAGGCCACCCGGACGCCTCTCATTTCTTGCCATACTTCAGATTAGTTTCCAGATCTTCTGCCCTCAAAGTGTAGTCGGCACCTGAGTGTTTCTCACCACTACCATCTCTCTGAGGCAACCACTGTTTTATGTGTTCGAGTTAATTACACCGCAGCCCTAGCTAGGCTGGAGTCCTGCAGCAGGCAGAATGACTCTTTAAAAGCCCAAGCCAGATCAGGTCACGACTCTGTTTAAATCCTGATGATCTCTCCCCGTCTTCGACTCACGGTATTGTGAACTTACTTGTTGTGGCCTTAGTAGCACACACCTCGTTCGTGTAAGTCACACAAGTGCGTGCTCCCTGTGGTCTCCAAGGACTCACATGCTGCGACTCTCAAGTGTGAACTGCACGGTTTAACTTCCCTGTTCCTTACGGTATACCTGCCTCAAGGTCTCTGCTTTTGCTGTGGCCCCTGTTTGGAGGACCCCTCGCCCCCATACACCCTGGTTTTCCTCTGTCTTTTTCAAATTCCATTATCATTTTTGCCATGTGTTGCCTTCATGCTTAGGCCTTTCCTTACCATCTTGCTTAAAGTTATATAAGCCTTTGCTCTGTTTGCTGCGACAGCAATTACGTTTAGTATACTGTCAACATACTTCCCTATTTTATTTTTCTTCTTCTATTAGAATAAATTCCATAAAAAGTGGAAATGTTTGCTGTTTGTTTCTCTGATGTGTTATCCTTTCAGTATTTGGCGCATAATAGGTGGTCCATAAAGATTTGTTTAGCAAGTTGGAGAGGCAGGGAGGACTGAGTCAGCGAGAGCCTCTTTAGACTGCAGGCAGGAATTGAGATTTTATTAGTCTGTTTATATCTCATTATGGAAAATAAAGGAAGATAAAGAAGAATTATCTGCTTGAGAAGAAGGGCTGTATTTTGAATGCTAGGTCTGATCAAGGAACGGGATTGGAGAAATGGAGAGAGAAGAGTCTCAAACTCTTTAAATGAATTTGCTTTTGTCTAAAAGTTTTCTGTTTTCAAGTATTTTACAACTTGCAGGCTCAGATATCTGTTAGGAATTAACTTCTGCAGAGGAAATTAGTTTTGTGAAACTTTATCTGGGAAGCTAAAATTGCCTTAATTATGAGTAGGCTGGAGAAACCTGCCATTGCAGGGGCAGGAGATACTTTATGTTTCAGCTTACATAATGGAAGGTATATTTAGATGCACGAATTTATGGAATACCAGGAAACCATATTCTAATTGCTCTGCATAATTTGCCTAATGCTTTTCCAGCTGTGCTATACACAAGGAACATGAAAAATTATATGGCCATGTTCCCCCCCAAAGTTCTCATGACCTAATGCCTCCTTTCAGCTTTTATTTGTAGCAGTGTTTTGTATCTCTTCATCTTGACAAATAAAAAAAAATTGAGATAAATATTTTAAGTAAGCCAAATCTTTTAACTCTAAATAACTGACTAAATCATATTTTTTTTCATCTTTTTCTGAAGATCACCTGCCGAAATTTCATGGGGAAGCAGCTGAAGATTGATTCTCCTCCGCCCAGCACAGTAATGGATGCAAGAGGCCCTACAGACTTACTGAAAATGCTCGTCCATTCAGGTCTGAGTCAGTTTTAGATTGAACCTGAATTTTCTTCATGCCAAATCTTCCACAATTAAAATATTTGTAAGAGCTCCTTTGCAGGTTTATTCAAAAAGAATCCATTTGGTATTTACTACCTTCTGTTGCTATGCATGTCAGTTATCGAGGGTTAAAATATTTTAAAAAGTTTACTCTATAAGCTAAAGAAGGAAAACGGAAGAAAAGAAACAGGTGCATTGGTGGGAAACAGTCCCTGTTTCATCTCACTGGAAACTGCTGGCTATTTGAACTTCTTGCTATTTCCTTCGTTTGGTCTTCCCTCCTGTAAAGGCTACCGTTTCCATAATTAGTGCACTGTGGATCATTCTGCAGGCTCGCTCACAGCTCCACCGTGCTCTTTTAACTAGTATGCAGGGGATGATTGGAGAATGTTGTGCCCTGTTTGCTTTTTAGTGGATAAACCCTTTCAGAATGCTGCTGTCAGTGTAACTTGAAGAAATGAGGCAACAGAATAAAATGAGAACATAAATGATGCCCACTCGCAATTACACTTTTCTGGCTTAGGAAGAAAGTGTAAGTCTTCTCTTTGAAGAGTTAGAAGTCTTCCACTTGTCTGTTGATTTGATGTGAGTATGTGTGTATGTATTAATCATGCGTTTCATTCACTCATTCATTACTGAGGCCGTCACCCAGCCTAACACTGTCCAGCAAACACTGACTGAATAGCTACTGTTGTTTTAAGTGTGTAGTTCAAAGAGTTCAGAAAATATATCAGAGATTATAACATGCACGATGAAGTCTGTAACATTATTACTGTTGCTATAAACAGTAATCATTAACATCTAGCACCTGCTTTTCAAAGACAGCAAAAGGCAAAAAGCTGACTTTGTAAATGTGGGCAGGTGTTAGATGATACAGTGTCTGACAGGTCAGAGAGAGAGATTCAGCTTTTATCTGGAGAGCTGAGGGATGCCGGGGAAAAGGACTCAGAGAAGGAAGCGAGATGACAAATTATATAGTTACGGTCTTGTTTTTTTGGATGGATGAATACAATTTTTAAAAAATGAATAAAATGAAAATGATACAGAATTTCAAAACAAAATAATAGGAAATTAACACGGGTTAATATATTGTATATTGTTATCTTCAAGGTAGTTGTTCAGATTATAAGATAGAGGGATAAAAATTATCAAACAATTGAACAATGAAAACACAAACTGTTCTTTTTGGTGAACTAACAGAAGTTAGTAGTGTAGTTATATATCTTGTGTGTGTGTGTGTGTGTGTGTGTGTGTGTGTGTGTGTGTATTCCCTTCTTTCTTTTCTTCTCCCTCTATCCCAGTTGTTCTTTCCTTTTGAGCACTTTCTTTACCTGTCGCTTTCACCATATGTATTTTACATTTTGGATCTAATTTACTCTTTCAGCATTTTACTCTAGGGAGACAATACAATGTTTACACATGTGAGTTTGGTTTATTTCACTAACGTGTATGGTCTCAAGTTTCATCCATTTACCTATAAAAGCCTCAAGTTTATCTTTCTTTATAGCCAAATAATACTCCATTGTATAAATATACCACATCATTTTTATCCATTCTGCGGTTGATGGGCATTTGGGTTGTTTCCAAGATTTAGCTATTACAAATTGCGCTGCTATAAACACGGGTGCAATAGTGACGTTCTTGAAAGAACCTTGACATGAGCCTGCGTGGAAGCAGGAGGGTGACTGTGTTTAGCTCATATGTGAAAGCAGAGATGACCAAGGCTTGGGGCTGGGTGGTGAGAACAGAGGAGGGGACGGGTCTAAGGAAAGGCAGAGGAGGACCCTGGATGTTCTCTGGACTGGTTGGGGGTTAAGGATAGGTGGAGAAGGGAGTTCAGAGTCCTGGTTCCTTAAAGATGGATCATGGTGCCTTCACAGACAGGGAAATCCAAGGGAGGCTTGGGTTGGAAGCAAAGCTTGCTTTGGAGTGACAGAGTCTGCCTGGGAGGTAACCGAGTAGAACCATCTGCACGTGCCTGGGTATACACTGGAGCCCTCAAGAGAGAGCTTGCCGGAGAGCTGTACCTTGGTCATCAATATGTTGGTGGTGGTTGCAGCCAGGGACTTGGCTGTGGCAACCCTTGGGGTAACCTCCTGAATAGCTCCGTTTTGGAAATTGTGCCAATCAAAACGGGCTAGGGCTGCAGAGCAGTAACAAATACTCCAGGTCTTATCACACACAGGAAAGATTTTCTTGCTGTGCAACTGTATTTAGTGGCATTGAGCACCTGGCGTACTGCTCATATGGATGGAATGTCCACCTTGACACAGATTCTGTGACTGTTTCCAAGGCAGTAACAGGATGCCAGGGCCGCCTCTGGGGGCGCTCTCTTGGGAGACTCCTCCAGAAAGGTTCTGGGCCCAGCCCTGGGTTTGTGGTGTGATAAGGGCCACTCGTGGGTTCTCTTATGTAACTCTGTGACAGCTCCGGTGAAAGAACTGTGCTCCAGGCGCTCTCTCGCGTGCTTTGTGAATATTAGGTCATAATCACCTAATGAGATTGGTTTATTGTTTCCATTTTTTCCAGCAAGATAAAGAGGTGGGAAATCATGCACTGGCTCATGCAGCTACTACTAGAAAGTGACATATGTCACATCTGCTGGCATTTCATTGCCTAAAGTTGCACGGCCACGCTTACCTTCAGAGAGGCAGGAAAGTGTGCTCAGTGACTCTGTACTGGGGGTGAGGAGGCACCACCCCAACAGCTGTCACGGGAGCAAACAGAGAAAGAGCAGAACATGAAAGAGTGGGGCCCGGCCTGTGAGGAGCGACGCGTGGTAAATGAGAGTGGGACATGCAAGGCCAAGGCAAGGAGAGCTTTCAGGAAGAGCAGTGGTCAGTGGTCAGTGAGTCGCACGGTGATGACAGGCCTTTGGCAAATGGGTGGGCACTGTCTAGCCTGCTTTGTGCTGTGCAGAGCTGGGCCTAGCTCTCTCTGTTTCCCCCTCCTGAGTTGCTTTTCCAGATCTGACTAGAAACCCCAACTGCTTCCTCCCAGTTTTATCTTTGCTCTGTCCTCTGTTTTTCACTCTGAAGCACTTCTCACCATCTGCATACGTTACAATTTTTTTAATATTTATTGATTGCTAATTTGTTCCCTCTAGTACAGTGTAAGTCTGATGAGTGCAAAGGACCATTGCTTTGTTCATTAATATGACCTTCAGTGTCTGGTGCATAGCAGGAACTTAGCGTCTATTTGCTGACTGAATGACTTTGTGACCTTGGAAATAACCAGAAGAGTGGGGGTACTGATCTGGACCTGTAGAGTCACTTGGTAGAGAATTGCCTTGCAAGAGGCTTGGTAGTGACAAGAAAGAGGGCGAGCTGCAGAAGGTAGAGGGAAACGGGGAGCTCGGGAGTCCTGGGGGAAGTCCTGCAAGGTCCTTTGCTCCGTTGGGTGTCCTTTTATTGAAAAAAAGAGAGCATATTTGTATATTAAATGGGAAGAGGCAGCGGAGAGGGAGACCTTAGAGATGCAAGAGGAGGATTTTTGACAGAATAAGGACCTTGAGGAGAAAAAAGACAGAGCTGAGGCAGAGGGGGATTAGCTTCATACAGAAGGGTAAAACCCTCCTGCTAAGGCTTAAAGGGAAAAAGAAAGAAGGAAGGAGGGAAGGAAGAAAGAGAGGAAGGAGGGAGGGTAAGAAGGAAGGAAGGCAGGCAGGCAGGCAGGAGATTGGACCTGGGGCTGGAAGCTGCTGGGTGGACAGGCTAGAAGATGAAAGAGTTCTCACTGGGTGCAGGCGGATTCCTTAGGGAGGCAGGGAGTTGGAAACACAGCTAAGGGCGAGAGGGTAGGGACTTTCTTCTTCTTTTTTCTTTTTTATTTGTTTTTATTTAAAGAGAGAAGAAAAAAAGGGCATAAAAAACAATGCAGTAAAAGGGTACAAATAATACAGTATTTCTAAAAAAAAATATATTCAGTACGAAATCACCAGTTAACAGGCTACACGTTATCTTCCCAGAAACAGTTGTCCACATCACTAAATTAAATTAAATATAAAGTGAACATTCATACAGTGGAATTGGAGACAGTTCCATTCAGTGACCCAACAAAAGCTCAGTTATATGGTTTTCCGTCCTACACTCTCGAACATACCTCCGGTTATATCCCTTAGTCCACCTACTTTCCTCTCCTTTTTACAGTAACAATTAGACTTTTAGGGCTTTATTACTCTCACGGTTCTTATTACTTTTTTGAAGAGAATAGAAACAAATGTGACTAAACAAAACAGAGTCAGTTAGAACAGAAGGGTGGGCATAGCACAGGATGCAAAAATAGAATAGCAGGTGATCAAAAGTGGTTACCATTGTGCCTCTTGCTATTTTCAAATTGAGTTGTCTATCACATCAGGTATAATAGAATTGATCAAAACAATATGGAACAAAACCAATAAAATCTACAGTGAGGACCTTACAGGACTTCAAAAAAAAAAAGGATGATAGTCAATCCATATTGGCCATCATAGTATATCTTGTTGCCTTCAAAGTGATTGCCTATTCCCTCAAACTTGATACTATCAAACAAAATAGAATATATAATAATCAGAACAAGATGGGGAGAGCAATACTGGGGTTCAAGTCAGGTTAATAGGACAACAAAAAAGTTACTATAATATGTCCCATTATTCTTTAATTTAGTTTTTAGGGTAGGGACTTTCCAGAGGAGTGTGACAGAGAGGAGCGGGCCCTGAGGGAAACAGAGGCAGGAGGGCTGGAGAACAGTGTTCAGATGCGGGCAGTCGGGCAGTCGGGCAGTCGGGCAGTTGGGCAGTCGGTATGGAATCAAATGAGCCCCTCCTCTACAGTAAACGCAGCAGAACCACCTGTAAGCAGTCAGATCAGGCGACTACTTCGGATCAAAGAATGTGATTCTTTTGGGGTGTGTTCACCTTTTTATTTTGATTCTGCCTGTGAAACCTCAGGGGTTTCTTTGTTTTAGGATCCATGACTAAAAAGCATTGCTACAAATGTGAGAAAGTGTGTTGAAAATAGTTGTTATCAAAAGGATGACTAACATCAAGAGAAGCAGAGGTGTGCACCTAGCAAAGCTCTAGCCCTGGGTGCCCCGAGCTGTTGTGCTGTGGAGGGCACCATCTGCTGTGGGCCTCTGGGGAAAGCTACACCTGGAAGGGCAGGGTGGGAAGGCAGGACAGAGCGGGAAGGGAGGTGTGGTCAGTGTGGAGTGGGCCTTTGGGTTGATTCTCAACTGTTAGCGGAAGGATGGCCAATTTGAGTTATGGCTAGAGCAGTCATATTGAAGAGAAGAATTTGGAAAGCATTGTAATAACATCAGTAAAACTGCCTGAAACTATATTTAGACTCTTTGATTTTTAGTCTCAGGTGGTAGTATTGTATATTCATATTACAGATGGGAAAATTAAACATTCTTTGCAAGTAGTGGGACAGACCCTGGTTTGTCTAATTTCTCCCCACATGAATGCCTCACTGGGCTACCCGGCCTGTTCTCCAAAGTTCCTTCCAAGTTAGACTCTTTTCTAAATTTACAGCCCTCAAGAAATAATTTGCTATATTTTGGTGGTCATAGGAGACGGACACTTATTCTGACATACTGTGAAGGCATGGTAGTTTTTAGGTGTCTCTGCCTCTAATTACAGATTTTACATTAAGCTGTTAAAATCTTGGCTTCTAATTTCTAGCTCTTTATTAGACCCTAGGACCTCTGCAACTAGAAGCATCTTTTGACCTGTGTTTTGGGTTTATTTGGCAAATTTTGAAGATGCTGAATTTTTTCAGTGTACTGAACTCAGGTCATTAGCATGTTTATAACAGTGCTGGGTCTTACGTATATCACCATGATGTGTTTGAAATTCCTTTGTAAGACTGAGTATACTCATGATGGCTTCTGGAGAAGATTGCCGCTGTAGAGCCTCATAGATTTTCTTCTGGAAAAAGGGCATCTGGTGGTAATGCTTGGTACGTTTAATTCTGCACAGCAGATATTGTATGCTCCGGTGCTGGGAACGTTCGGCATTCTCATTATTTAACGGCATCCTGTTCTCCCCCCGACTGTTTAATAATGCATATGTAATTTGGTGTAGTCTCGGTAGGATTTGGAAACGTGAGAATACCTCATTTTACAGATTATGCTTATCTTGATGAGTAACTTGCTTGCTTATTTAGCTCTGTAGGGGAGGTAACCCTAGCTATGCCTTTTATTAGAACTGTTTTCTCCATTCTACGTGGGATCTATTCCTTGAGTTTTGACCTTTCTGGTATTTAAATTCTCTGGCAGGGTTATTGAGTTCTCAAGTGTGTGTTAGAAGTGTCTCTGGGCATTTGGATTGATCTGAACAATTGTGTAGCAAGCAGCACCACATTTCAAATCACTCCGTGAGTGCCTTCCTCGGGGGACCTAACTCTCAGGAGTCATCACCTTTTCAGTTTCCATTTCTACACTTGGTTCAACAAAACATATAACATATAACATATTACATGTAACGACCGCCTTCAGACCATTACTACAGCCCGAGGTAGTGTCGGTGCCTTTGGAAGAGCTTCTTGATTATCATCTATCAGAGGAGGCCCCTTGGGAGCAGAAGAAGGGCGCCGAAGCTAATGAGACTTGCTTGTTGCTTTGCATCATTTATCTGATGTAGACAGCCACAAACCATGGGCAGAACCCTAATTAGACTACAGGGGAATTGAAAAAAAAGAAATGGGGTTTAGGAAAAACACAAAGTGGAGTTATTCAGCAGCAGATATTTGATGATGATTTTTTTTATTATAAATAACATTGGTTGAGTTTTTCTCCCCTTCCCTCTGCCTTTCCCTCATCTACTCTCTCTCCCCTTCCCCTCTCCCTTCCCTTCCCCTCTCTCTGCCCTTCCCTTCTCCCTCCCCTTTTCTCCCCTCCCCCTTCCCTTCTCCTAGATGATACTTGGGATTGAAGCCAGAGCCTTTGTCCTGAGTTGCAATCTCCAGACCTTGTTCTATTTTTTATTTTGAGATAAGATCTTTTTTTTTGTTGGTACGGGGGATCGAACTCAGGACTACACACTTGGAAGGCAGACACTTATGCCACTGGGCGAAATCCCCAGCCCCCGGCCCCCAAGACAAGATCTTTCTAAATTGCGCAGGCTGGGCTGTGACTTGAGATCCTTCTGCCTCAGTCTCCCAGAGTGCTGAGACCCCTGGCGTGCATTACCATGCCCAGCTCAGTTTTTGGGTTTCTGCTCTATAATGTGAACATTGTAAAAGCAAGGATTGTGTCTGTTTTGTTCGTTTTTGTTTCCTCCATGCCTGGCATAGTGCTTTGTATCTGTGAGTGGTCAACTCTTGAGTACTTCTATTGCTTAGCAATAGGATGCATTCTTAGGCACTTTTGTCATTTTGGGGACATCAGAGTGTGTTTACAGAAACTAAGACGACTATGATACCAGTTTGAGACCACATCATATGTATAGTCTGTCCTTGACCAAAATAAATGTGGCACATACCTGAGTTTTAAAAATACATGACTAGCACTTGTGACATCTATTTGTTTACTCCACAGCAGGCATATGCTAGATACTTCACACATGTTCAAATAACAGGCCCCAGAAGTAACTGTTACCATCTCAATTTTAACAGCTATTTAAAACTAGGCCTGGATATTATTATTATTATGTGGGAATTTTCAGCTTCCTCCCTTCTTTTTGCTTGTTGCTCTGGGCCAAATGTCTGTGGCTTTTCAAAATTCGTGTGTTGACATTTTTACCCTCAGTGTTTGGTGTCAGGACATGGGGTCTTTGGAGAGAATTTGGGTCATGAGCGTGATAGCCTCATGAATGAGGTTAGCATTGTCAGCCCCACCTGGACAGAAAAGAAAAAGGACCCGAGCATGACTGCAGCCTGCAGCTGCGGAGACACAGAGATAACGGGAGCCAGAGCTTGCAAAACGAGACGAGTGAGCAACTGCTCTACGCAGCTGCACCTGCAAGATACGGGCTCACCAAGACTCCCTGCTCCCTCAGACTCAGGCCCTGCAATCCCCCCACCCCTATGCAAATTCCCCTTGTCCTGCCCAATGCTGGGGCAGGTGCTCTTATCGCTCTTGACCTGCTTGCACCCTGGTTAGATAAACTTTGCTTTTTGCCTCACTTTTCCCTGACCTGGTGGTCTGGGTCATGCCTCAATTTAACCTCGCAAGTGCCCTTTTAAAAAAGAGAGCTTTTGAGGTCCATGTCAGCCAAGTGAAAAAAACAGCTGATAGGTAATAATCTGCCAGGGAGGGAGCGCACCTTCTCTAGAGCCTGACTGCGTTGGCATATGGTCTAAGACCTCCAGCCACCAGCTCCGTGAGAAATAAACCATTGTATATAAGCCATCCAGCCTATAGTGATTACTTATAGCAACCTACACTAAGGTACTCATTTATCTTCTGTCCCTGATCTCACTCTCCAACGAGAGGAAGACTAAAAACCCAAGGTCATGAATTCTTGCAAGAAAAACTGAAAAATGTGAGAACTCTACAGTCTTCCAGGCATTGTGCGTGAGGGTGTGGTCTGAGGAGTAGGGGATGTGTCTTGCGTAGCATTGTGTAGCCCTAGGCAGGGTTTAGAGGACAAGAGCACTGTCACAGGTGCAACTGAGATGGGCTTATAGGAGAGATCCTTAACGAAGCTTGCCCCAGCAATTCATTTATTTAACAAACACTTGCTGAGCACACACCATGTAACAGGTTTTGCTGAGGATACTCGGGATATAGTAGGTGACGTCATGGACAGAATCCCTGCCATCATGGGAGCCAGTCCATAAACACGTTAAAACCACAGTGTGAAAAGACTGAGTGCTTCACAGAGAAGTTTTAAAGAGAGCAAGCTGTAGTTTTAAGTAAGGTGATAAGGAAGGCTTCACTTAGAAGGTAACAGTTAAGCAGCGGCCTCAAGAAGTCAAGTGGAAGACATAGGGTATCTGGGGGAAGAATGTTCTAGAACACAATGAACCATGGCTGCCAAGACTGTGGAGCAGGAGCAAGCCTTTGTGGGAGGGAGCGAGGGAGAGACCGGTGGGTGAGGAGTGGACTGAGCAGTCACAGGGAGCCAGTTCATGGAGGACCCCATGGGTTGCTTTAAGGACTTGGAGAAGAATTTTTTAAACCAGATGAGAAGAAGCCTCATTTAAGTGGCCTCAAGAGAGGATGGAAAACTATGAGGGAAGCCAAGTTTTTTCAGGAGTTTTGGTATAAAGTGATGTGGAGAAATGGGATGGTGGCCTGAGGGGAAATTAGAGTCAAGATGGCGGGGGGGGGGGCGGCGGATGTTTTTCTTCTTTTATTTTTAATGATAGAAGGAATCACAGGAACATGCGCCACTGGGGATGATTCAGCAGAGCAGAGGGGGGATGCGAACGCTGGAGAAATGCCTGGAAGTGCAGGTGGGCACAGGGCCCGACTGGGTGGCCGAGGTAGAGGATCTGCGTGGATGGCTTCCACGCGTGTCTTCTTTTCAGGTGGGGTGGGAAGTTGTCAGTCCTGAAAAGGATGGGGCGGGGAAGAGGTGACTCCCTGTTTCCTTTAATGCAGAGCCAGCTAGCCATTCCTGTTGCTTCTCACGTTGGAACGTTCTTCATCCGCCTCCCTGGAGTCCATGGCTACCATCTGCAGTTGAGTTAAATCACATAGTGTCTGGGTGGCAGCTCGGCAGTCTCTGAGCCACTAGCCTTCTTGTGGGACAGTCAGATGTGAATATGACGTCAGCTAACGTGTCCAGAAATCCTCATCGCTTCCTGGCAGCATCCTGCTCAGACTCCTCCGTGGTTTTCCACCCAAAAGGGTGCTTCTATTTCAGGAGGCAGTGCTCCAGGACCCCAGGAGACAGCTCTGTCCACGAGATTGGCCTTGTCACCCTCCTGCTCTTCCTGCTAGTTCTGTGCCACTGGGGAAGCAGCAGACCCTCCCTTATTTCCCTTCAATAAATGAGGATAATAGTGGTACAGACCTCCGCCTCTTACGGTTGTTTTTAGGATAGAGTGAGTCACAGCGAATGAGTTAGAACAGCATCTGACAAGTCCTCAGGAAACATTAGCTGTGCCTGTTCCTTTCTAGCTACCTAAAACTCTGTGCCTCTTTCTTCCTTACCAAGTTCTCTTAGCCTGTTCTCTAAGGCCCGGCTGGTATGTCTTCTCCCTCACGGAGTTTTTCATCCTCCTCTTTCCTGCCTCTCTGAGTTCCTGCATCCATCTTTCCCTCACTGGGCCATGTCACCTATGCTCCCTGCATGTGTGACTTTAGTAGTCCTGTGTCAGAGAGCCCACCTCTGCAGCTCCACTGTGAACACTCAGAACCTCAGTGTCCTGCAGTATTGTTGCTTAGTAAGTTGCTATGCTCTCAAAGGCCTTGGCATTTACAGGGCGCATTCTGCATGTCCACCTTGGAGAAAAAGTAAACCTCTGTGTCGTTCCTGTGTCTCCCGGGCCACTTCCCGGTGTGTACGCAGCCTAATTCCCAGAACTCTGACTCAGTCCCCAGAGGCCCACGACCCTGTCTCCCACCATCTCTCCTGTTAGTGCAGGTCCACTCCCGCCCCAGCCGCCTTGCCCTGCACCTGAGTCTGAGAAGCCTGTCTTTTCCTACCCTTCAGAGAGCAGTTGCCCGTCTCCGGGAGCCTTTGTTTCCTCCTTTCCTCTTGTTCCCAAGGCACCTTTGCTTTGAAGAGGCTGCTGAAGAGGAGATTATTTCATTTTTTATGATCACCAAAAGAAAAAGCAAGAGGCTTTATAAGGAAAATTGGCAAGATCTAAAGTTATTTGCATTTCATAAGAATCAAAACTTACCTAAGTTTTTTCTTGAAAGGACTTTCAATTATACCGAAAAGGGGGAAAAATGATCGAAATGTTGAAGCACCTGCTGCAGGTCTGGGGGCTTTGAATTTAGCAGTTTTAGGCTGCACCAAGAAATTCTCTGAATGAGAAGCAGGTTTGTGACTAGTGGGCTCAGAGTGCCAACTCATCCTTCCTATTCCCTGTCCCTTTCCTTCCAGAATACAACCGAGCGAAGCAGCTTGTCTGTGTACCTGTGGATGTGACAGATACTTTGAGATGCTTTAGAGAGACCTTGGAAAAGTCCAAATACCATAACAGATCATTCCGACACAGCAAAAAGTTACTTTCTTTACTGCTTGCACAGACACAAGGTAAATTCTCATCCTCTGTCTCTTGAGCTTTGTCTTGTGAGGTCCCTGTCCTGCAGAGAGACAACACTTTGCTGAGTGTTTCCTCTTGTTTGTTGGCCCCTCCACCCCTCACTACCTCTTGCTCTCTCCTGTCTGGTGGATCTCATCACCTCTCTTTGATGTTTTATTCTAACCAAGGCACCTTCTCCCCTGCTTTTACGCTTTCTGCCAAGTTAAGGATAGAAGATGTGACGATAATTGTTATGGCTTATGTTTAGATGTTCCCCAAAGCCTCATGTGGTCATAGCAGGGGCTCTTTTAGAGGTGGCTGGATCTAGAGTGTGTGACAGTGGAATTGATTCATGGTACGGTGCTAGGCTCAAGGGCACTAGGCCGTAAGGGGGTGAGTGCTACCCACCCTAAGCAGCCTGGGTAAAATAAGAGAGCAGAAAGACGCTGTTAAGGACCCTTGTTGGTTTGCTACCTTCTGCGCAACATGAATGTTTCTCCTCTGCCACACCACCCTGCCTTGGAGCCAGCCAACTACTAAAACCTCTACAAACTTTGAGCCAAATAAAAACCTTTTCCCGCTTAACTTTAGGTGTTGAGTATTTTGTCTCAGCAACAAGAAAAGTAGCTAAGATGATAATATTCATTATTTTTTAATGTCATACATTGATGTTCTTATAGTTTCCTTTGCAGGGGTGGGGTTACGTTTTTATGTTGCTTTCCTTAGTGGATGAGTTGAGTTATACTTTGTTAACTAGAATCTTTTGCCAAACACCACCTTTTTCAGTCTCAAAGAAATGGCTACATTTTAAAGGAACCATCAATCTGTTTTCTTGCTAATACCATAGCTTATGATTTTAGAGCCTTCATAGATTATGATTTTAGAGCCTTCCTTTAGCTTAATACAATGTTCAGTATGGTTGGTTATATTACATCTGTTTCTTTTCTCTCTTCTCAACAGCTATTAATTTGTGAATTCAGTCAGGGGAGAACTTTTGAATAGTTGCATGGTAAACTCAAAGAAGTATATTCTCAAATTTAGGCAAGAAAAAAATCCTGAATTGTATATATTTAGGTTATTTAAAAATTTTGAACTCAATAGCATTTTTATGTACCTTATTATGAAAATTTGTCAGAATGTAAGAATAAACTTAATATATTTAAAATAATCATATTTTAAAGTAATTTAAATAGATTGACTTATATTTAAATAAGACGCTAAGTTCCACTGAATCAATCTTTTAGAAATTAGCCCATTTTTAAAAACCCACTGACTGAGTTTTGTTTATTTGCCATTGTTGTTGAGCTCCCATTTTATCCTGGACAAAACACTCTCTATAACTATACAGTTTTTGGTTGTATTATCTGCAGATTCATATTATATTAAATTAACAGTCTACATCCTTGAAGTTACTAAATATATAAGTGATTGGTAAAGGTGTAAATTAATGAAGCAAATACAATTCCTAAGAATGATTTTTACTGATTGTGAATCTTGCCGGGTACCAAATTATTCTCAGTGGCTTATCCCCACTCCTCAGCCTGTGGACTTTAGAATTTGTATTAGCTTCTTTCTCTATTTTGACTGCTTCCCTAGCACGTTTTTTCCTTTTCTTTTTCCCGTGTGTACTCCAACATAGGCTTTTCCTACTTTTTTCTGATTTAGACCCAGGCTATGTATGTGTTGCTTCTATCCCTGAGGTTTCTGCCTCAGAGGCAAACTAACATCTTACTGCTGGAAGCTGTTTTTAAAAAAGGCAAACTCTAACTGTGTAAATTCAGCCAGTTCCCAGGAGAAGCAAAATGTTACCTTTGCATTAACTTTCTGGCTGACTTTCCCTTTGACGAGCTCTTAATGAAACAACACGAATTTAGAGCACATCCACGCAACGCTAGGGTCTTCAAAAATGATCCTGGACCCAAGTTTAAGTGGGCAGTGCCCCCCGAAACTGCAATAAATCTAAGTCCTATGCAAAACCTTTCCCTCCTTCTCCCTTCCATTTCTTTTGCCTTTTCCCTTTCCACCAACTTCCCTGCATTCTCCATTTTAAGTTTTTAATTTTGTTTCCACAAATTTAGGAGAGAAAGGAGGAGTGAACAGTGTAAAATTGTCTTCTGGGAAAGTGGAATTTTGTCTGGGGATAGAAGAGATCCACATGTCAACACCCCCTGACCTTTCTCAGGAGCAGTTCAGAGTTTTTAGTTCAGTGGAGAAAAGCAAACTTCCCTATTCACAGCTCGGATTGGTAATTTCTTCTTATCACCAAACGATTGGTAAGGTTAACTCCCTGTGTACCCCCGTGCAATCAGCCCTCTGTAGGAGCGTTGAAATCCACCTGGCACTGACAGGTCGCAAGCTGATGAAAGAGCTTGGACATGGAATGTATTCATCAGGCCTTTGGAAGTAGTGATCGGCTAGTCCCAGTCCCCTCCTACACCTGCTTTCCCAGCTGGCTGTCACCACTGTGAAATTCTAGGTCACCAACACTTCTGCCCATCTCTCTTTAATTGTGAATCCCTCTGTGGGGTGGAAACGCTACTGGTGCCTTGCTCTGGTCGGCTGGATTCTGTTGTCTGTGTCTTTCTCCTTGATTTATCTTTTCTACAAATTTAATAATGTATTCCCAGACCCAATTTCCCCCTTTTTGCAAGAAATGTTTTATAATTCTCCCTTTATTGCCTGAAATAAAATTATATTTAATATATTCTTCCTACATACATTTTTAAAAAAAATCAGTAGGTCTATATATAAAATAGGAGATAAATAAGACAGTGTCACTTTATAATAAAAGAATCTGTGGGTTAGCGTGTAAATGCTCAGGCTTTAGAAGCTATGGAGCAGTCAAATGCTGCTTCCTGTAATCAACATGAATATGACAGCTCCAGATGGGAGCTGACACAGGAGCTCTGTGTTGGTGACTTAAACAGTATCAGCATCATTAAGTTTGGTAACGTGATTTTTCTGTAGTGCTGAGTAAGTCTTTGTGAAGTTTTGAACAAAGCAAAGTCCTACTGTGGTTACATTTAGAAATCATGCACTAACATCCTCTTTTTATGTGTAAAATGAAGTTGGCTGGTAGAGAATTACAGATAGGTTCTCACTCTTTTCTTCACTGTGGGGGGTTTTTGTACATTGGGGACCATTTAAGCACTCAGGGCTGCTACTATACCAACACCAGAAGGTGCTTCTGAAGCGCCTTCTTAGGGACAGTACTGCCAGCATTAGAAACCACTGCCACGCAGTTGAGGGTTGGCCACACATCCCTGAATGTGTGCATTTGTTAGAAAACATAAACAAAATATTCTGTGAAGTGAAAGATGCATTTTCTGCATTTAGGTAAAAGGCAAATCCTCAACTGCTGTGATCTTATCCCATCTCGGCTAAACACAAACTCTTTGGGCCTTCCCATTTGCTACAGGGTAACCTCCACATTTCTCTGCTTGAAATTTAAGGATCTTCACAATTGGGACACTGCCTCCCTCTGCTCCCCAGCGCACCCTCTCAGGAAAGCTATATTCCCATCACACCTATCGTGCCCTGGTGCATGTATATAGCCTTTCCCCATCTCAACCTGCCTGGCTCCTTTCCACTCTCAGCATGGAGCCCTTTTGTCTCCTGAGTGATAGACCCCATCTCCCCATCCTCTGTATTCAAACAACATCGTTTGCTCTGCCTTGGGTGTATATATTATCTGACATTTGAAAGCACTATTAACTTGCACATTTCATATTGCAGTCTACACAGTTAAGGAATAATGCACTTTAAAATATTCTTGCAAATATAAAGGAAATACTCTTCTTGGAACTGACATTTGTTCTTTTACTTGATTAAAAATACAGATGTTCTCCAAGCCAGCAATCAAAGAAGCCTTAAAGTTCAGGCCTTGCACGCACTTGGAAGTCTTCTCATCTTTGCAGGAAAGAAAAGGTAGATTTTTTAGGAGTCAGTAGAATAAGGTCAACCTTTCTCTATGAAAAAAATGTGTAATACTCATGACAATACATTGTCTTCCATAACTTTTAGTTGTATACCAATACTTTGTTGTTTCATTTTATGTACCAAATGCTGCTGGAAGACACCATTATGGGCTATAGCTGGCATAGAATTATTCTCCAGTATGTTCACTGACTGTATCCCTGGTGTACTTGTTTGACCTTTTGGAAGAAAGCCTCGTTTGGCTACCTCCCTGTAGCAAATGGGAACACCTAGCATTTGCTTTTAGCATAGATGGGATAAGATCGTAGCATTTCAGGTTTTTCCTCTTACCTGAATGCAGAAAATGTATTTTTAATATCACAGAATATTTTGTTTATGTTTTCTAACAAATGCACACATTCAGGGTTGTGCAGCCAAAGAGCCCAACTGGCATGGAAACATTCTGCTAGATGCTCTGTTTCTGTCTTAGGGCTGCTTTGAAGTGTTGGTGTCAAGCTCTTGATGACATATTCAGAAAACCAGATGTGCTGCATACCTGGAGAGAGTTGGGTGCCTCCCTCCCCACTGCCACCAGCCAGTACTCACCCGTGGGCTTCAAAGACTACAGTGAGGAGTTTCTGTCAAAAGTTGGCATTTGGGGGTGTTTGCAAGGTGCGGTCATATCAGCGAAGATCGCACAGTGAGTATGAAGAGACAATGGCCTGGTCCCTAGCTACCAGGAGGCTTTTGGGGTGCCCACTGGTGCCATGTCACGTGCACACTGGATTCTTGGGCAGTGTATGGGTATCACACAGGGTGATGCCTTTTACTTCACCGAGACACTTCTGACATGTTTGTCTTCTCTTCACGTCACATTTCCTGCCCCTAACGTATGAACAACTGCACGGTCCTTACTTTATTTACAGTGTATCCTGAGTGCCTGGCACGGATGTGGCATTCAGTAACTTCAAGCTGAAGAAACAATTGGTATAAGGGCAAGAATAATAACTTAGACCCTGGCATCTTGCAGGCATTCAGGATTGTCCCAGTAGCCTGGTGTCCTCATCATCCTCATCCATAAGCTGTGGTGCTCGACATTATATGATACGCTGTTGTTAAGGTGCTGGCCATACCAAAGCACCCCAGATGGGGATTCAAACAGCAGACCTGGAGTATTTCATAGTTCTAGAGGCTGAGTGGCCAAGATCAAAGTGTGAGCTGCTTGGTTTCCTCCGAAGCCTCTCCTTGATTCGTGTCTTTTCTCTGTGTCCTCACCTGATGCTAAGTCTGTACCAGTCTGTCCTAATCTCCTTTTCCTACAAGGAAAACCAGTCATTTTAATTTACATTCCTCTTTAAAGACCCTTCCTCTGGTACAGTCCCCATGTGAGGTTACCGAAGGTTAGGGACCTCAGCATGCAAATTTGGAGAGGACATGGTGGTGTTAGTTTTCCATGTTTTGCCATTGATGTTTCCACTAACTTAGTACTTAAAACATAATTTTTGTTGTGTGTGTATGGTGCTGGAGGTAAAACCCAGGATCTCCCATATGCTAAACAAACGTTGTGTCAATGGGCTACAAGCATAGCCCGGGCACAAATTCATTATCTTACAGTTACGAAGTTCCGAACAGCTGGAGTCAGGTGTTGGCAGGACTGTGCTTCCTCTGAAGGCTCCAGAAGGGAGAGCTTGTTTCCTGGCCTTTTCCCTCTTCCCGAGTCCTCCTCAATTCCGTGGTGCATGTCTGCATCTTCTGTCATCAAGACCTGTAGCCTGCTACCCTGCTCTCTTGTTCTCTTTGAACTTTTTTCCCATCTTTCCATCTTCTTGGATTGTGACCCACCTCCATCATCCAGGACAGTCTCCTCATCTCAAGGTCTTTAACATAATTACATCTGCAGAACCTCCCCTATTATGTAAGATCACACACACTCAGGTTCTAGGGATTAGAATGTAGACAACTGAGCCTACAGGTAATATATAGAAGGGTGTCTATCACCAAGCTTGGCTGAGATTTTTTTGTTTTTTGTCTTTTTGAGACAGAGTTTCACTGTGCAGTTGAGGCTGGGCTTGAACTCACTTTGTAGCTCAGGCTGCAAAGCTGAGGCAGGAGATCACAGTGATCTTCCTGTCTCAGCCTCCCAAGTACTGAGATCACATGCATACACTACCATGCCTGGCCACACAGTTGGTACTCACAAATACTGCAAATATTTGGTTAATATAAGAAATTTAAAAAGCATAGAGGTGTAGTACAGGTATCCTTTCTCTGTCTAGTTATATATTTTGCTCACCTAAGGGTGCTGAGGGTAGGAGCTTGCATTATATGAGGCAGAGCAAACTGTAGTGTTTTTTTAAAATTTTTAAAATTTGTTGCAGTGCAAAACACATTGCCATTAATCCCCTTCAAAATAACACCCTCTGTCGGGTTCCACCACACTCATCCCATCCTTCTGGCCACATTCTGAAGCAGTTCTGGAAGTCCTCTTTCCTGAGTGTCTGCATTGTGCTGTTGTGACTGTCTTCATGTTTTGAATCGGTTCAAAATGTTTCCCTTTTACGGCCATTTGACTTTGAGGGAGAACCAGAAGTCACTCTGTGCCGGATCCAGTGACTAAAGTGGAGTAGGACTCACTGTCATGTTTTACAAGCCTCCCCTTCCATTGAATGGCATTTGACAGCAGCGTTCACCAGCTGCACCTCATAAAAATATACACCACCTCTTACTACAGTAAGTTTTTTTTTTTAATTTCAACACACATTGTGTGTTTTGCTCCACCCTTGAACTTTAAGCTGAGGATCAATTAAGCAACAACAATAGCAACTTCTACTTAGTTTTTCATATTTTTCAGAAAGTATCTTTTGGGCAGGCAAAATAAGAAATTTCCACTGTATGAAATAGTGTTAAATGCAAAAGATCTTTTAAATATCTTTCAAGTTTGATTTTCTGGACTCCTTGGAAAGGACATTGATCTTAGCCACCCACATGCATGGTAGAGCTTGGCAATTGGGACGAGAAGTCCAGGGAGGAAAATTCACAACTTGGGAAGGAACTGTTACAGCATTATTTCTTTTTTTAATTTTATTTAAGGAGAAAAAGAAAAAAAAAACAGAAAAAGGGTACAAGTTATACAGAATTTCAGAAAAAAAAACAGTAGGAAATCACTATATTGTCATCTTGGAAATAGTTGTTCAAGTTACAAAATTAAAGCATATAAAGTGGACATTCAAACATTGAGACTGCAAACAGTTCTGTTTAATGTTCCAACAAAACTCACTAATATGGTTATCTATCTTATACACTTAATACATTCAGTTATATCCTCTAGAGCACTTTCTTTTCCTCTTTTTTACAATAACAATTACACATTTTGGGTTTTATTACTCCCACAGTTCCTATTACTTTTTTTGAAGAGAATAAAATCAAATGTGACATAACAAAACAGAGTCAGTCAAATCAAAAGAATGGACATAATGCATAATGTAAAAACAAAATACAAGGTGATCAACAATGGTTACCATACTGCCTCTTGCTATCTTAAAAAGAATTGCCTATATCATCAGTTATAATAAAATTGAACAAAACAGTAAAGAACAAAACCAATAAAACCAAAACATCGGAGACATTACAGGACTTCAAAAGAAGATAATAGTCAACCAGAATGGGCGTCATAGTGAATCTTATTGTCTTCACGGTTGTTGCCTATACTCTCAAACTTGGTACTATCAAGCAAAACAGAATAAAGGAAAATCAGTCAAAACAAGATGGTGAGAGCAATACAGGGTTTCAAATCAAGTTAATAGGAAATCAGAGTGTGTTACTATAATGTATCCTGCTATTTGTATTTATTTTTCCCCTTAAAAAGATAAAAATAAAAAAGTAATAATAAAAAAAGGAGATTGAGATAAAAGAGGACATAACAACAAAGCAGCACAGGTCAAAACATAACCATTTAAGCAGGGTAGTGTTTCACCCCAAGGTATCCCGACATAAAAGTACTTACCATAGTGTCTCTTTCCTTGAAATCTTTGAGTATAACTTCGTATACTGTAGCATCAAACATATCAAGACAATGTAAAACCATTCAAGAGAATGACAGTATTCTTGTCAGAGGGCTCCTCAGCTCCAAGCCTCCGAAGTTCCTGTGTTGTGCTTTCAACCAAAAGAAAGACTTTCCTGGTTACCCAGCCTGAAGTCCACGTCCAAGGCATGGTGGGTCTACAGGGTTTGAGCTGTTCGGGCTACTCTTGGAGTTGAGGAAACTCTTCCACTGTGAAGTACTGCACTGAAATACGCACTCAGAGGGACCGAATGACAATGGTCGGTGTTATTAACACAGTGAAGCTTGATGCTTTTGTCTAAGTGGGATTGAGAAAGTAATGTGATTCATAATGCAAATGCAAGTTTCAAGATCCATATGAAGAAAACTTAAACCTTCAAGTAGAAATAAAAGGAGACAATGAATAGTAAATAGACATTATCTTAAACTTTAATGGCAAGATTTAATGTTGTGAGCAACTGGTGAGAACGTACATTGCCACATTTTTGGGAGGAATCATTTACACACCTCCTTTGACCAACGTTTCATCTCTATTCCAGCAGAATTCATGGTACAAGGGCTAAAAAATCAAGTTCAGCAATATTTCCTTCAGCATTGGAAAAAATAAAAATAGAGTTGATATTTTTATGATATACCCATATAGCAATATATTAAAGGACTTCAAAATACTGTATTTACTATGTCTGTAAGTGGAAAATTTGCTTATAAAAATAGTATTCATTGTATAATTTTAGTCTTTCCACCAAAAATTATATTTTTACTGAGATATAATTTTCACACAGTAAAATATAAACAATTTTTATTGTACAGTCTGGTTTTCAATAATTTCATACATCTGTGTGGCCACCGTGGCTGTTAGGACTTGGAACATTTCTGTTAACTCAGGAAGTTCCTTCTTGTCCCTTTTTAGCCAACCTCCCCTTCTGCAGCCAGAGACAGCTACATTCTGATTTCTATCACCACAGTTTTACTGTCTCGTGTTCCCTGTGGGTGGAGTTACTGTATGGACTTTGATGTGTCTGGCCTCTTTCATGCAGCCCAGAGCTTTTAGCATCACTCATAACACAGGGTGTGTCAGAGCCTGGTTGTCCTCCTCCCTTTTTTGTCTGTCTGAAGTACAGAGCAGTGACACTGAGTTTTGGCAGTCAGTCAAGCATTTATAGCACATCACAATCTCTTCCAGCCCCTTGATTCCATCTTCTTTATCCTCCTTCCAAAAACCTGTCTTCTTGTTTTTTGTCATCTTGCCTTATTAGAGTCATTCATATTTCAGGTTTCTTATGTAGGAGAAGCCATACACCGTCTCACTTTCTGTGTTTAGTCTTGCTATTGTGTAATTTTGTGTAACTTTAGTATGTTTCTCTGTGTATAATTACATAGAGAAAAAAATCTAGAAAATGTACCAACATGTTACCAGGAGTCATATTTAAATAATAGGATTTTAGGTGATTTTTAAATTTTCTTCTTTGTATTTTTCTCATATTTTATTACATGTATATGCATATATATATATATATATGTCTTCTGTATCTTATATGTGTCTAATGACATTTATATACAAGTACCTTGGAAAATTGTCCACTAATCTTTTTTTCTTATACTTAGGTTTATTAAAACAGTGAACATTAAGAAGAGAATCAACTGTTGCATTCTGTCTGCATTGCTCTTCCAGGTAATGCTTTATGTATGTGATTTTCTGTAAAACCACAAGCATCCATTCATGTGCGCTAAGTAGTTTGTCGTGTTCATAAAACTCACAGGCAGGCAAATCCTGTAAACCTGATTAAATGTCACAGGCCAGTCTGGCTTCCTCCCTGATGGCACCTTCCGCTTTACTACTCAAGAGTCAGCTTTCTCCTTTAACTATAAGAGACAGGGAAACTGAGTCACCTGTCCTCAGTAAGGCCGGCGTGAAGCCAGTGTGCCTGTCTCCAAATGGTCGTCTCGGGTTCCCCCTCTCTTAATAAAGTTTTGCTTGGTTATATAATGCAAAATGTATAATGAAAGTAAGTCGAAGACTACAGAAGAATGTTTGTGTTTCTCAGGATTTGATTTGACTGCTCTGTAGAAGAAAGGAGCTTTTATCTGAAATATAAGGCGTTCTGAGATTCGGGGATGTAGCCAGGGGCCTTTGCAGTCTGCTAAAGGTTCTGTTTACTTTGACTGATGGGCAGATATCCTTGTTCTGTGTATCAGAGGAGGCTGATGGCTTCTGAAATCTGGGTAGATAAATTCTACGCGAAGCCCGCTCTGAATGTAAGGCCAGACCTTGTAATTTTCTTATATTCCAAATACCTCTTCCTTGAGCTTCAAAGGAAAGCGGAGAAGCGGCGAGAGTGCAAAGGCAGTGTGATCCGACTTCCTCTCCTTGAGCCGCACCCTTTACCTTCTCAAACTTCCTGCTCTTGAAGAAAATGCGGCTTGTAGTCTAGAAGATATGTGATGTTTTTAAAAAGTTGAGCTTCTGTTTAATGTGCATCTTATGTAATGCTGCATTAGTAGAGCTGTACCTAAAAGTAAAATTAGGTGGTGGGTTTCCTGTTGATTGATTTTATGTTTTTAAAGCTAATTAGTGAAATTAAAATTTTCAGTATAGTCACAATATTTAGAATAGGATACCTTATATCCTTAACAAGCAATTTGATTGAACAATGCATTCATCCTTAAGATATGGTAATTATTTAAGATAACCAACACTTTCAATGTGCTCATCTTGTTTCCCTGCTACTCAGTTGGTCATACAAACTATGCAGGAAACATAGCTCAAATTAAATAGGTCTATTTGAGACAGTTAAAATTTTAGAATTATCTCTGCCTAATTTAGGCTTCAAGTTAGCATTTTCCCAACTTATCCAGTGAATGAACAGGTTTTTGAATCTTTATTTCCTGCCATTCTTACTGTGTAGCCACAGATAAGCTCATTGGTTAAGCCTCAGTTGTACAGCTTGTGAGGTACTAACCCTGCCTTCCAGCGATGGTGAGCATTCAGTAAGTGAGGGCATGTTTATAAAGAACCGCAGTCAGGTGCAGTGGCGCCCGCTGTAAGCCCAGCCCCTGAGAGGCAGAGCAAGGAGCATGGCTGTGAGCTCGAGGCCAGCTGGAGATGCGTACTGAGTTCACAGCCAGCCTGGACTACATAGTGGGACCCTGTCTCAAAAAATGGAGGGGAGAAAGGAAGGAAGGAAGGAAGGAAGGAAGGAAGGAAGGAAGGAAGGAAGGAAGGAAGGAAGGAAAGAAAAGGGAGAAGGAGGAGAGAGAATCTAGCAGCAGTGTACAACACAGGAATGTGATAATTGCTTTGAAAATAGTAAATGAACCGCTACCATAAAATTTAAGAAGCCCATCCTGAGTGCTAAATACATTTGGAACCTATAATGATACTAACTCCACCACCTAACAGTAAGTGTGTTTATTACAGAGTACGCTCTGCTGGCACATGCTCAGCAATCTAGGCAATAATACCTAAACTTATTTTTGTTTCATCACTGGATATAATTGATAAGTCTTCGTTTCACTGTTTGATTTCCAGGGTTTGCTTCGAACTACGCTTCCACATCCTAAAGCTGCACGTTGCTATGCGCATTATGAAGTCACCCAGCTCCTCCCAGGCCTCGAGCTTTTCTCAGATATCCTCAGGGCTGACGTCTGCTCTGTGGTCAGCAGCTTGTACTACGTTATCCGCGAGCTACACTTTGTTAAGCACAATCTAATAGTAAGTGATTTGGGAACTAACATCTCCTCATTCCCTGTGCTATTTATTTTCCCTTCTTGCCTTGTACTTTTCAAGTTTTTTTAAAGGTATTTTGCTCAGTTTTGACTTAAAGTTTTTAAATCTCTATATTCTTTTCTGTAGTTCAAAATAAAACATATTCATTAGTAATCTTGCTTTGATGTCATTGTTTGGTGTCAGTTTGGGTCCAAAGGCAGTCGAAAGGCCACACAGTTAGAAGTCTAATGGGTTTTGTTCTTGTTTTTAGTTGTGCTTCATCTTTTCCTAGGACGTTTGGTGAGACTGACTAGGAGGCAGCATTGACATGAAGCATAGGACAGTAGTGTGCTCGCAGCTCACAGCATGAAGTTACTCCGTTCTTATCAAAAGCTGAACTGCGAGAGTATTCCCATGCTGAGATAAGTCCCAGTTCCAACTGTAAGAGAAAAGGCAGGTGTATCTTCTCGTTCCAGGAAATCCGCAAGCCCAAATATGCAGCTCTCTTTTCTAAGGGAAGGAAATCACAGCCTAGCTCATACCTTTGAATTCAGTTGCCTTCAAAAAGTAAATTAGTGTGCTCTATTGGTCATTTTATATTTTTCTCCTTATTTTACTGATTTCCTTCTCTTAGCGTCTATTTTTGAATCTTCTCCTCCTGTTTGCTTCTTGATATTCTTCTTTGCATTTTCTTCTGCTTCTTCACTTTTCCTTCATAACTTTCATAATTACAGTCTTTTTTTTTTTTTTTTATCGGTACCAGGGATCGAACTCACGACTGCCTGCTTGCAAGGCAGGTGCTTATGCCGCTGAGCTAAATCCCCAGCCCAATTACAGTCTTCTTTTTCCATCTTGTTTTCTGACTTGTTTTCATGTACGTTTTCTGGCATATTTGTTGTTTATTTTTAAATCCAGTTCTCTATATTAGCAATGTTTACTGCACCAAGATGATTTGTTAAGTTATAAAACCATGTGTTAAAATGAAAGGGTTGATAAATGCTTTTAACATTGGTCAGATTTGATAAGAAAGTTGTTTATTAAAAAAATGATAAAAAGGTGCTTCTCTCCCTGGTAAAGGATTCATTTCTGGACTGAGAAAATGGTTGTGTCCCCTAGGTAACCTTTAGCTGCCTGCTCATATTCATATATAATATATATCACTGCATTGGAAAAGAAATGAGATTTCTTTCCCTCTCTAAAGTATAAAAAATTGAGAACTTTTTTTCTGATAATCAAGCAATTGGCAGCAATAAAGTGTGTGTTTTTATCTCTCACTAAAGAAAAGAAACTAAATCTCAAAGGTAATCACAAACTCTTATGGTTTTGTGCTGAGTGAATTGTAGAAAAAAGTTTTTGTGTTTATGTTTGCAGTGCATAATTGTAGAAAAATGTGTTATGTTTGAAGTCATTTAAGACTATTTAATCCTTTTAAAAAGTTGGGCTATTACCACCTACGTATAATTAGAGCAAACTTTGGAGGGGTAAAGTTTCCGGTTTGTGTTACATTAACCCAGGAGAAGCCAGTGGCTAAGGAGGCTTCTGTCAAACATAAAATTTGCTGTGGGCCCTCGAGCCACGGGGATCAGTGGGATCAACAAGAGGGTCTCGAGCCTTCTCGGTCTGTCTCACTGGGTACCGTGCAGCTGTGGGAATGGATCTTCAGGTCTGAGTTGTGATCAGGGCCTTTATTTTCTTCTCTTTTTATTTTTCCCATATATTGTTTTCTATTCTCCTGGCACATTTGTTTTTCTAGATTCAACTCTGTCTTTATAAAATGAAAATACAAAGGCGAAATTCTCCTCCGTCCCAAGAGGTAGTGGCTAGGTCAACCGAAACACTTGATAGTCTGTAAACCTTCGTTATTCTGGCCAAAGGCCTCATGGCAAATGGAGCTTTGGGTTTAATTCTAGGAAAATGAAAAGATTATGTGAAGAATGAGGCTGAGTTTTAATTAGGATATATGCTATATAATGGCTGGGATTTGTTATATTTTCTGTTCTTATGTAACAGTGCACAACACATCAGAGGCATGTTGTAAATAGATTTTTGCCAAAAGAAAAATTCTAATTAAAAAGCAGCTGACGTTGAGATGAATCAGTAAGAGCTTGCTAGGGGACACGAATGTGAGTTCTTTTGTTTTAGACTTTGCATTTATTTGATAGCTCATTTGCTCAAGCATTTTTTCCACAGGCCTCATACATTCTGTTAATTTTTTCAAGAAAATAATTAATTGGATTTGAACTTTTCCATGCCTAAAGGGATGTTAAACCTAGGTCTGGTTTACTAAACGGCATCTAGTTGGCACTGTAAGTCTCTGATAACATCTTAATCTGATAAAATTATGCAGCATATGCCAAACAGATCATTTCACTTACACCAAACAGGTTACACTGCCAACATGGAAACTCAATCATGTTATGTATGTTTACATAACATTTCCTACATTTAATATTGAGCTAAATTTGATTACTACTATTAACTTGATAAAATGTATTTTTTTTTTAAAAAAGGGTGTTTTTCTCCTCATAGGTTCTGCCTCTCCTTGCATTGTATCAATATTTTGTTTTTGGCATTTGCCAAGATCTAGTCAGAAGTCTAGAAGCAAGAATCCTCAAGGTATGTTAAGATACTTGATATTAACTATGAGGGAGATTGTTGTATGTTAATTTGATTCTGGTACTTAGAATAATAAGTGATGTTAATACAGTGTTGTGTAGATGTAACAGTGACCCACCATAACAATGTCGAAGAGGCAGCCAATCAGTGGGTTACAGTGGGGCCACTGGAGAGCGAGTAGCCTCGCAAACGAGGTTCACCCAACGGCTGGCAGCTGGCAGGCACTGCTCCTCATGGACACCAACTGAGCTCTGTGAACTCATTCTTAATGGTCTTTATGTTCAAGGGGGATCAAAAACTACAGTGAATGTTGAAATTAAACACTTGTTATAATAAAAGACACATCGACGTTAATCCCCTCAAAATCCTCCTCCTCCCTTTGAACACACTTAGCCCATCATTCTCGCCACTTTCTGAAGCAGTTCAGGAAGTCCTCTTTCGTGAGGGTCTTTACGAGCTATGGTCCAAAATTTGGCGAATGCTGCTGCCAAGTGCCGTCTAATGGGGCGGTTCTGGGCTCGTAAAAACATTAGGATGCATCCTTACCCACCTTATTCACCAGATCTGGTATCGCATCATCTGGTCCTTCCTCAAAGTTACAGTAACTGTGAAAGGTAAACATTTTGAATTGACTGAGGACATTGAGGCAGCCTCGATAGCACAACTGACCCTCTAGTGAAAGAATTTCCAGAAAAGGGCAAGAATGGCGGGATAAATGTGTTTTGGAGCAAAGGGGAAATAGGTTGAGGGGGACGAATGGCTGTGTCACATACGGTGATGTGCCACGGATTGCCAGTGGCTAGGCCACTGAGTTAGTAAGGCAGACAACTATCATGCAACGCAGTCATCACTCAGGGTTTTCTGTCACCACAGTCCCATACCCGAGCCCCACAGGGAGGGGAGCCTGGAGCAGCTCATCCTCCCGGCCTCCCCTGCTGGTCACTTGTGCTGCAAGTCTCTACTTCTGTTGATTTTGCTTTGTGCGTGGATTGTTCCAGAATCCAGCGGAATCTCTCCCTCCCCTGTATCCAAGTCTCTTCCTCTTCCGTGTCTCCTCCAATCCAGTATGGAGTTCAGCCCTCTTCCCTATTTTACCCGCATGTAAATGCCCACCATGTATTCACTCAAGGCCTTGGTTCCTGTTGTGCCCTTTACTAAACATTGAGAAGACAGGGGAGTTTAAATTGAGGTGGAACAAACCCTTAAAACATTTCTGGACCATCAGATCACAGTTTGCCTCCCATTCCGTGGTGTAATCTGTATATTGCTAAATGTTTCACAGCGGATTCTTCAGAAAACACAAAGCTAATTGAGGGTTTTGTCATTTTCACTGGGTGAGTACTCTGGCTGTGGTTGACTTCAGGTTCCTCATTGGGGACCGAGGTGCCCCATGAGCCCTTGCGGTGGGGAGCAAGCGGGCTCCAGGACACCTCTTTCTGTCCTTTGGGGCATGCCATCTGTCTCTACCCCCTCCTGTTTCCCATGAGTGGAACACAAGTTCCCTCTGAGCTGCTGTCTCCATCCAAGCCCTTCAGGCTTGTGTAAATAGTCCATGGGTTGCTATTTATAAATAAAAAATTTCTTAAGAGGACTTAATAAGTAATTCATTACTGACCATGAAAATTTCTAGCCCCTCTGAGTTACTAACTGTTAAGAATTGTCTTACTTCTGAATGTCAGCGCTTAAAACTGTGTGTAACTCTTTTTTTCCCCCAGTTTCTCAATGGCACTCTTTGAGATCACACAGTTCTTGAAGCTAAGGCCTATGTTTGACTCATCTTTTAATTCTCTCTACTGTCTTGAGAACTAAACTTACATTCATGGTATTCCGTGATTAATGGTTGTGTCGACTTTAAAAACTGCAAGCATTTATTAGGTGTCAACTGTCCACAGTCTCTTCAGTGTTTAGTGGAACTTCCACATATAAAATCTGATAAATATTTACTGATTTAACTCTAAAAGAGTACTTACCACGGACTCTCTATTTCGAAGCAACATGTTAGTACCTCGAGATTCAGACATGTAAACCATGGTACTTGCTTATAAGGAGATGAAAACTGGGAAGAGAAACTGGATGTGTCCGCCAGTCAGCAGTGCGTGGATCTGTTGCTTGATCATTTGCAGATGAGCGTGATAAGCCCTGTCTCTGGGAGTGTGCAAGAAAGACAGTGGCTTTGCTAATATTATAAGCTTGAAGAGAGTACAGGTTACCCAAGCTGGAGACAGGAAAAGGGTGCATTGTTGGTGAACAATGTAGAAGACACAGAGCAAGAAAGCGTTGGCACAGGAGTGGTGGTGGTTCAGCTCTACTGGACGGAGGTTCTGGGCCCAGAGGGTGAAGATAACACGAGGAATACCGAAGGGCCACGAATCCAAGGATCCGACTTGAATTCCACAGTGCAAAGAGCTAGAGTGTGGAGGTTGTGTGGTGATGTGTGTGAGGAGACTGTGGAGTTGGCATTGGCTGAGAGGAATCTTGTCTGTCACAGAGAGGTGCAGAGAAGTTGCTATGACATTAGCTATGACATTCAGAGAGGAGGTCCAGAGGGGCACAGAGAGAGGGTTTAGAACAAGACTTTTGGTTAGGTGACTGTTTTTATTGGCTTGTGTCAGTCTGCTTTAGTTTATTTCACCAGAGTACCCAAGATTGGGTAATGTAAGAAGAAAATAAATTTATTTCTTACAGTGCCTGAGGCTGGGAATGCAAGACTGAGGGGCTGCATCTGGGGGGACCTTGGTGCTACATTGACACGTGCCAGAGGGTTGTCACACGGTGAGAGATCAGGAGGTGCAGATTCAAGTCCCTTTTCTTCTGAACCCACTAATCTCAGTCCCACCCTCTTGACCACCTCTAATCTTAATTACTTTCTGAAGGCTCCACCTCTAGAAACCATCGATCTATGAACCTAGGGGCTTTTAACCCATGCATTTTTGGGGTTCACTTTCAGATGCTTGTTAGCATTTGACAGTAGTTTGTGTCCTCATGTGGTTTAAAAGCTAGTGAAAACCAGTACCCTGCACTCTAGAGCCTTGGGTAGGAGGGGGATTAATTACAGGATTTTGATTGGGAGAATGAGCTGATTAGATCTGGTGTCTGTTGACAGTGCTTGGAGCAGAGTGTGGTCGGTCGAGGTGAGATCCTACTGGTGTTGTAGTGTTGAAAAACCAGCTTAGTGTTTTGACAGTTGCAGTCTGAAGGGCAGCTGACAGATCATAAAGAGAAAGAAAGGACAGCCCCCATGAGCAGAGTGTGCCTGACCTTTCTGAAATAAACTGGGGTCAGTGAGTGGGAAAAGAGAGAAGTCAGAGGCAGGAAATCATGAACCGTGATGGTTTCTGACAAATCAAACAGCAGTAGATCATGCTGTTAAGTGTCTGTGGTGCGCTCGTGTCTCTCATGGAAAGCTGTTAAATCCTCTTTATGATCAGCTGCCAACCTCTTCAAAGAGTTATCATTCTCAACATATCAAATGTTCCTAGGAAGAGTACTGATGGTTCTGTGTTTGTGTGAATGCAGAGTTGATTTACAGCCGGCTCTTTTTGCCATCTGACTTATTTGTGTTTGCAGTGTTGGTTACTTCTGAAAATTTTGTATCCATTATCATCACTACTACTGTTCTAAATGGTTTGATTGGCTTGATACCCTGAAATCAGACATAGCCTTGACAGTACACAGACTTAGAATCTTAGAGCCAAGACCAAAGAGGATTAACTATACACAGATCAGGGCAAGTGTTTCAGTGGAGGGAACCATGAGAAAGGTGGTCATCTAACAACCTGAGAGAGTTCCTGTGTCTCCTAAGTGCCGTCATGCTGTATGTCCATGGGGAGGTTAGAGACCATTATGTCTTAGACAGGAAGTTCAATGTGCAACTCAACAGATAAGCAACCTTCTCTTTCCCATTCAGAGTATTCTTCTATTTATGTTTTATTTTCATGAATTTCTTCCAATTTTTCTTCCTTTTGTTTTATTTTTTACACTCTTGAGAGTCCTAAGCAAGTCCTGAAATGGAAAAGAGAGTAAGATGGATTGAAATGCTGAGGACATATTGATTTTTCTTTTGAAATGTTGCATCTACACCTGTATATCTACATCTATATCTGTATCTATCATCTATATCATCTGTATCTATTTCACCCAATTGTGTGTTTGATTCCGTGTCAATATTTATGTCCCCCTTCTTTGTTCTCTTTAATAAAATCACTAGATGTTTTCAAAACATAAGTCATGTCAAGGTCCTTTTGAAAATCCTCCAGTAACTTCATGTCATGTAGGAAGTAAAACACAAATTCCCTACTGTAGTCTGGATGTTCTATGTGACCTTTTGTGACCCCCATTTGTACCCACCTCCTAACTGTCCTGCTCTGGAAGCCTGCGCTCCAGCCACGTGGACTGCTTCTGGAACATTCTAAGACCCCACAGCTGTTCTGTCATGTGGCCTCTGCACTGGAGCAGGGTGGTGGGGTTGCGGGGGCGTGCTTAGCAAATATGCACATGTCTGTCTCTCTGACATCATCCCCACCCCTTCTCTTGAGGGCCTTCTCCTCACAAAAGTACTTCCTGGTCCCAGTCTTCCAAGCAGCTTTTTCTCAGCACCCTCTGTGCCCTTGCTGCCTCAGGCTGAGGGTATCCTCATGCTTCACCTACATTTAGCTAAGTATACACAGCAGCGGAATGTGACCTTCAAGAGGGCTTAGTGCCAAGCAGTGCTCGATAAACACGTTAGATGAATGAAAGAAACAATGAATGAATGAATGTGAACATTTTTCCTGGCCAATGTTCCTGGTAGGTTGTATTCCAGGTAGGCCATGTAAAATGTGAAGTGTCCATTAATGTTGACAAGCACATATATAGATAAGTCTTTAAAATTGAAAGTATATGTCTTTACTCATTATGGTTGGGAAAACTATAGTTTTTTATGTCTATATGTTGTGAAGTTAATATAGTGATTTTTTTTTGAGTTTCACAGAGCATTCAAGAACATGAGGAATGTTATTGTTATTTTGGTTTTAAACCATAGATTGCCTTGGGAATAAAGTGATAAATTCAATAATTTAAAAAATGTTTGCAGTACTGTTATCTCTTTGTGTGTTTTCCTTTGGTGAAATAAGTGCCATCTAATAAATGCCTGTTAGTTTTTACTCCATGGTACTTGGGTACCAGCATACACACCAATATGTGGAGCTCTGCTCACTCATTAATTAGTGAGTGTTAATTCACAGCACGTTGTAATCATCCTACAGAAATGTTAGATCTTAGAAGTTTATGGTTTTCCTCTACTTATTTTTATAACTTAAAATATCTTCCTTCCTTTTTAGGTAGAAGTTCTTATTGATTTAAGCTTATTTTCTGAAGCCTTTTTTGAGCTATACCAGATTTCTTATGGAAGAAATATGCCTTCCTCAATACCTTCCTGTTGTAAAGTTCTTCCAAAGTCTAAGGTAACCGGCCAATTTGATTCAAAGCTATTTCTTTACCTTGGAGAGGGCTATGGTTCCTAAAACACAGGGCACATTCCCACAAAAGTGTACTTATATGTACACACCTCCTTGTTAAGCCTGGTCACGGCTAAGATCAGGCTTTTATGGGATTTGATTGGTGTGGAATTGAAGGGGTCTGAGGGAGGGATTGTAATTCTGAAGTTTTGCCATGGAATTCTTGTTGAGGGGAGCTGCAGATCATTCTGCATTATAGTTGTGATGAACAGTCTCATCAGACAGTGTATCAGCCACCACTTTTTAATTTTTTGGGTCTAATGTTGTAACTTCTAGTTAATGTTCTTAGTCAAAACCATCTCTCCTTATATCTTATTTGGATCTTTTTTTGGGCTTATATATTTTACACTAACAATGTGTAAAGTAGCAGTTAATAATGTGCAGTTCAAAAATCTTTTGATTTCTATGCAGAAAGGACATTGCTTGACTAGTCTATTTTGAATTTAGGAGATGGTTTTGCCTAGCTCGCTTAATTCCTGCTTGCTAACTGGATAACCGAAGTGAATAATGACCATTAATGTTGACAAGCACATATATAAATAAGTCTTTAAAATTGAATACTGGAGTTTCTAGGGAAAGCATGAATTAAATCAGGATGAGTTAGTGTTTTCCTCTGCTTTGGTTTTCATGGAGATCTGAGAACCACAGTGGGCGGTCTTTCTTCAGGCAGATGCTTGGGGTCACGTGGGCCAGGAGTAGAGGAAATAGGGGGAGACCGAATCCCCGTGTCAGGGCAGCCTCCCTGGGTGAAGTGAGGCCGACAGATACGATACATGCGGATGGGTTCAAGTGGGTGGACCTAAAAGAACTTGGGAAGTGAGCTGTAAGTCTTGGAAATAAATCATTTGTACAAGTTTATATTATAGTTACATACTGTATCCATTCCTTCAGTGCGTTCCTTTCAGATACCTGCTTATCACTATTGCACAGGAGCGCGGCAGCATTACCTGGACTGCAATGGGGCTAGAGGTGTTGTGCAGAGTACAGCACTTGGGGTCAGTCCCAGACTGCAAAATATTAAAAACCCAAAACTCGTAACAGGTTAAGTGCGAGGTTATCTACAGAACACCTTAAGCAGGATATTCAGTGATCAATAAAAATATTTGCGTGTTCCTATAGATAAGCATATAAATATATACATAGCCTGCATCCATATAGAGAAAACACATCTATCCATGCACTGTATACAGTATAGGTTGGTGAGTAATGTATCTGTCTACTCACCTACCTATCTAGAGAGAAGCTAGTTGGTTATGTCATCGATTTTGTGTGGTGTAAGTGAATTTGTCCTCTTACCAGGTGTTAAGTTACTGGCATTTTGTTTGTACTTCTGTCAGTAGCCATTACTGCTATAAATTGTTTGCATTTTGTTACTAATATTCCACTTGAATTTGTTTGTCGTACTTGTTGAGTGCTTGCAGCACCCAGGCGTGATTCCAGGATGGGGCGCAGGCACTAAACAGGCAGAGGGAGTGCATTCCTGGAGCTCCTACCCTCGGGGAGGGGAAGCAGCAAACACACAGGACACAAGTGGGTTTCAGATGGTGATGTGTCCCGAGGGGCCGTCCAGCCAAGTCAGCAAGGACAAGAGTGACCGGGGCGGTCAATTCCTGTTTTATACAGGACGGTGAATGAAATAAGCCAGAGTTGAGAGAAGGGAGCCCAGAGGTCTGGGAGAGCAGCCCCCAGCAGGGGAACTGTGAGGAAAGCAGCTCTGAGGGGGTGCTTGCAGGCCAGCTTGAGGAAAACCTCAGAGGCTGGGGATGGCTGCAGGAAAAGGGGAGCAGGAGAGGGGGCCCCGGGACTCAGGAACCAGACCACGAAGACCTCGTGTGGCTTGGTGAGGACTGGAGTTTTCTCCGAACCAGAAGGGAAACCTTATAGAGGTCTGAGCAGAGACATGACATGACAGAGACTAAATATAAAACAACCACTTCGTTTGCTGTTTGGGGATTAAACTACAGCTGGCGGTGATCAAAACAGACCAATCCAAAGACTGTTAGACATGACAGATAATGGCTGAGACAGGGCAGTGTTTGGGGTGTTGGTGCGTGGGGAGGGGTAGAGGAGGTGGTGGCCTGGTCCATATGTGCTGTAAAGAGAGAGCTGGTGTCACATGCTGGAGGGGGTTTGGATGTGGAAGGTAAGGGAGGTCGAGGGTGACTGCAGAGCGTTCACCCTGGGAAAGGTTTCAGACGCCGAGAAGGGAGTGCTGCTCCCGGCAGGATGGGAGATGTACAGTGGACTGCCAGGTGACGAGTAGCACAGGTGGGCACAGACAGTGTATGGCCATGCGGAGCTGGCAGGTTACAATTCGGGAACATGAGCACAGGTTTAAGCATAGGACTGGGCGAAGTCAGCTGAGAACCAGGGCAGGGAAGTAAGCCTTAAGGTCATCCCCATTCGGAGTCCAGGAAGATGAGGAAGGAGGGAAACCAGGCGGGCGGAATAGAAAACAAGAGGTTTTGACGGCCACTGCCTTTACCAAGACATACAATTGGAACATCTAAGACCATTTGTTTTTACCTGTAAATTCCAAACTGCATTTTTATCCACCAGCTTTCATTTGATGAAGGCATGGGTGAATTCTCTCCCAGTGGATTGTGACTTCAAATTTTATATTCTCAAAGTTAATTTGCACCTTTCCAGCTTCAATTGGGAATTTAAAAAGTGTAATTAAAAGAGGAAATGCTTTCAAGGTTTATAATTAAAATAGGTGCCAATGTTATTAGGCTGTAGGCCAGTTATTTAAGGAAGGTGTTGGGAGCCGCAGCCCCGAGCCCGGTCGCCTCACTTGGCGGACGTGAGGCCTGTAGTAAAGAGTGAGGCCTGAGGTAGATTACCCCTCCCATCGAATATGTTAGTTTCCTGCTTACCGCGTAAACAACCCGCTCAACAATATAGTCTGCCTGGCAACTGATGATGTTAGCCAATCAGCTTGCCTTGCTTACTTTAACATGATTGGACACTGTACCCATATATATACCGGTGCCACCCCTGGGCGGAAGAAGAAGCCAGATAGAAGCCCGGAAGTAGAAGCCCAAAAGGAGCCGCGGAGAGCGGACCGGTAGAGGCTTTGGGGCAGGCTGAAGCACAAAAGGAGCCGCGGGGAGCGGACCAAAGGAGGCTTCAGCTGGGAGAACCCAGGGCAGGCTGTACGGAGAAGGAAAATAAAAAGAAAAGGTTGTCCACTACCAGACTGTGTCGTGTGTCCTTCCTGCCGGCCGGGAGCGGACATCGACATTTGGAGGCCCGCCCGGGGACTGATCACCCCCGAGACGTGGAAGTGGACAACGCTCCAGTACAGAGCTGCGAGACAGGTGAGTTGGGGATAAGCCTGGGCTCTGGGTGGCGCGCACCTACAGGGCTTTTAGACTCCCCTCAGGCTCACGCGTAAGTGGCGGATTCCTTGGGCCTCACGCGGTGAGTAACATATTAAAAGATGGGAAACATGTTAGGTAGCGGCACTAAGAGCGAGGGTGGTTGTGGAGAAAGCTCTCAAGAGCTTACAAAAGTACGCAGGGTATCTGAGCAGGCCCAGTCAGGGAGCTCCCGAGAGGTGTTTGTCAAGGGGAACAAGGATGCTAAGGAGGAGGACGGGGCTCTAGCCTCGGAGTCGTCTGACTCCGAGGACGAGGGAAAGTTTAATGGCAGGGAGGCCAAAGAGACCAGCTGTCAGGAGCCTAAATCGCTCAATAAGGAGTCGCAGGGTTCTTTTCCAGCGTTGCCCCGCGAATTGCGCTCTGCTCAACCTGGTCTGCGGAGGAGTAGAGAGCTCCTGAGCGCTCCCCGGCGCGAGAGGGAGGCGAAGCCTTCCGCCCCACCTTGGGGGCCGTTTCCGGAGGCGATCCCTCGCCGCGGGGCGGCCGCCCGGGAGCTCCCTTCCTCTTCGCCAGAACAGGAAGTGATGCACGGGCCCCCATTTTCCGCCCAATCACGGCCGCTGTCTTATGCTCCGCCGCCGGCAGGTCGGTATTTTTACAGGCGGCTTTGGCAGGGGGGACGCTTGTCTCATGAGGTACATCCACCTGGGATAGATAGTGGCCCCTACGAGATATTTCCTGTACAAGTAGCTATGGGCCAGGGACGCAATGTATGGGAGCCTTTTGAGATAAAGCAGATTAGAGAACTTAAAAATGCAGTTACAACCTTTGGGCCGACTGCGCCTTACACCATTGCCATGCTGGAGAATCTGTCTTCTGGGCCCCTCACCCCCGCGGACTGGATTCAGCTGGCAAAGGCCTGTCTGCCCTCGGGCAGTTACCTGGATTGGCGAGCCTGGTATGCAGAGTTCTCTGCCGAGCAGGCTGAGAAAAACGCCAATCGAGGAAACCGGGGGTGGAACAAGGAAATGCTTATGGGAGAAGGTCGGCACGCTGATGACCAGACCCAGTTCCCCGGCGCTGTCTATGAGCAAATCAATGCCATAGGACTCCGCGCCTGGAAGCAAGTAAGTGGTGCTGGAACAGCCTCCTTGTGTCTTTCAAAAATAATTCAGGGTACCACAGAGCCATTTGTTGACTTTGTGGCCCGAATGCAAGATGCTGCCGATAAGATATTTTCTGATCCGGGAGTGGCTCGACCGCTGGTAAGGCAGCTGATTTTCGAACAGTGTACAAAGGAGTGCAAGGCGGCGATAGCTCCTCATAAGAACAAGGACCTCAATGCCTGGATTAGGATATGCAGAGAGATAGGGGGGCCGCTCTCCAACTCGGGAGTGGCTGCTCTCCTGGCCGCGGCTATACAGCAGAGGGGACCTCGCGGGTTAGAAGGGGAATGTAAGGCTAAAGGGTGTTTTGCCTGCGGGGAGCCAGGACACATTAAACGTCACTGCCCAAACAATGCAGATGCTAGGCCTCGTCCTAGGAATGAAGAACCATATGTTTGTGGGCGATGCAAAAAGGGATCACACAAAGCTGAGGAGTGTAGGTCGGTCTTTGATGCTCAGGGCAACCGTATTTGTGGACAAGATGCTAGAGAGCCAAAAAACGGCCAGAGGGGGCCCCCTTCACAGGCAGGCCCCCGCCCCAGAGACAGGACAGCTCAGGATGGCAGCCTTCAACAAGGGCCACCCCTGGGTCAGCAGGTGTGGACCTCAGTGTCGCCTCCAGACTTATACAGAAGGTCACCATTAGGATGGATGGCGTTAGGACCCTAAATGACATGCAAAAGCTATTGGGAGACATTAATTGGATTAGGCCATATTTACATATACCAAATTCAGATCTCAAACCCCTGTTCGACCTTCTGAAGGGAGACCCAGATATAGCCTCCCACAGGAGGCTCACTCCTGAGGCAAGAGCTGCCTTACAGAGAGTGGAGGAAGCCTTAGGTGGGGCTACCTTACACAGAATTGAACCGGGGCGATCCTTTGATGTCTGTTTGCTACAGACTAGTCTACAGCCTACAGCGGTGATTTGGCAGAAAGGACCACTACTGTGGATACACCCTAAGGTCTCACCTGCAAAAGTCATAGAGCATTACCCGGAGGCAGTCGCTTCATTGGCCCTTGAAGCGCATGATAGAGCTGTCCAACATTTTGGCTCAGGACCACAAGCCATCCGAGTACCCTATACCGCCAGCCAGATCAAGACCCTGGCTGCCTGCATAGATACTTGGGCCATTCTGAGATGTGTTTTCCATGGGGATATAAACAATCAATACCCTAAAGACCCTATCTTGTCATTTGTCACTCAGCACCCTATAATTTTTCCAAAGGTTACTGCCTCTGAGCCATTAGTCCCAGCAACTACAATATACACAGATGGCTCCAAGACGGGGATAGGCGCCTATGTGATCCTAGGCAAGCCCCCGGTTACCATACAATTTGAACCTGATCAGCCTCAGGTGGTGAAACTGCAGATCGTTAAAATGATTCTTGAACGGTTCTCAGAAGCCATTAACATTGTCTCCGATTCTAGGTATGTGGTCAATGCTATGCAAGTGCTTGAGACTGCCAGTTTAATTAGATCCACTTCCACAGTGGCTGGACTGTTCCTGTCTATCCAGACATTGCTTCAAAACAGACACCATAAGGTCTTCACCACCCACATAAGAGCACATACATCCCTGCCAGGGCCTATGGCACAGGGGAATGCGGCTGCTGACACTGCCACTCGCCCGTTATGGATTTTTACCTTACTAACACCAATCGAGCGAGCCCGTGCCTTCCATGATAAATTTCATGTTAATGCCAGGAAACTAGCAAACCATTTCCATGTTTCTAGAGCAGATGCACGAAATATCGTGCGACTATGTGACTCCTGTGCCACATACAAACCTGCCATACCGATGGGAGTAAACCCTCGAGGTTTGATCCCTGGTGATGTTTGGCAGATGGACATCACACATATACAGGAGTTTGGGACTCTTAAATATGTTCATGTTTCCACAGACACCTGTTCTCGCGTCATATTTGCAACAGCAGAAACAGGTGAAAAAGTGTCTAATGTGATCAATCATTGCCTGGCAGCTTGGGCCGCATGGGGCAAACCAAAAATATTAAAAACTGATAATGGACCAGCCTATATAGGCAAAGCTTTCAATGAGTTCTGCAAAATGATGGAGGTTCAATTAAAACATGGTATCCCATACAATCCCCAAGGTCAAGGAATCATTGAGAGGGCTCATAGAAGCCTCAAAAAAAATTTTACAAAAACAAAAAGGGGGAGTAGGCCAAGGCCTGGCCCCAAAGGCACGATTATCCATGGCACTATTCACACACAATTTTTTAAATTTAAATAATGATAATCGCTCCCCAGCTGTGGAGCACTGCAACCCTTCCCCCAACCATAAAGGGTGGGTGAAGTGGAAAGATGTCCTGACAGGACAATGGATGGGCCCGGATCCGGTAATCAGCTGGAACCGAGGCGCGGTTTGTGTTTTCCCACAGGAACCGGGACGAGAACCACTGTGGATACCGGAGAGACTGACACGGGCAACAAAGCCCTCGACTGAAGATCAGACCTGCCCTACTGGAGATCCATCACAGACCAACCAACAAGATGAATAGAAATAGCGGTAGCCCGAAATGGACAAGAAGATCCTCAGGCATATGCATGGCTCGCTCGCCTAGCCTACGACCGAGTCTAGGGACGGTGAGCTTCCCACACTCCTCCTCTAAAAAATTATGATATAGCAGGGTAGATGAGTCAATGACGGGTAAGAGCGTGCCTCCCCAGCATGACTCGACCTAAGCCAGGCCCTACCCCATCCTGCACGTAAGCCGCTGGACTGTTAGATGCTGCCCAGGTCTAAATTTCTCTCCGAGGGGATTTCTTTACGGAGAGGAAATGAGTGCAAGCTTGTGTGCATCCAGGTTCCGTCCAGTTTGTGCCTGGCCCTAGAAAAAGGACGAGGGCCTCAGGGCCTTGGCAGACCATGGGACGGCCGACCAGGGTCTAAGCCAAGGACCTACGGTGGGCCTACGCATAGGGCATAAGCCTCTGCACCCAGTCCAGGAAGGGCTACGATGCGCACATTCATAAAAAATAAAAAAGGGGGAGATGTTGGGAGCCGCAGCCCCGAGCCCGGTCGCCTCACTTGGCGGACGTGAGGCCTGTAGTAAAGAGTGAGGCCTGAGGTAGATTACCCCTCCCATCGAATATGTTAGTTTCCTGCTTACCGCGTAAACAACCCGCTCAACAATATAGTCTGCCTGGCAACTGATGATGTTAGCCAATCAGCTTGCCTTGCTTACTTTAACATGATTGGACACTGTACCCATATATATACCGGTGCCACCCCTGGGCGGAAGAAGAAGCCAGATAGAAGCCCGGAAGTAGAAGCCCAAAAGGAGCCGCGGAGAGCGGACCGGTAGAGGCTTTGGGGCAGGCTGAAGCACAAAAGGAGCCGCGGGGAGCGGACCAAAGGAGGCTTCAGCTGGGAGAACCCAGGGCAGGCTGTACGGAGAAGAAAAATAAAAAGAAAAGGTTGTCCACTACCAGACTGTGTCGTGTGTCCTTCCTGCCGGCCGGGAGCGGACATCGACAGGAAGGGATTAATGAATTAAGTTTCATTGTAAAGGAAGTAACTGAGGAAGTGTCACAAATTACTATGGGACTTTTGTCATATCCCTTTAAAAATTCTGTATCTTATTTTATTATTTTTATTGTACTGGGGATCAAACTCATGACCTCACACTTGCCAGGCAGGTGCTGTGCCCCTGAGCTGTATCCCCAGCCCTACATTTTAACGTTTTATTCTTCTTGTAATTCTGTTCTTACTACCAAATCTAAAGTCTTGTTTTCAAGCCCCCCGTTCAGTTTTTGCAACCAAAAGATCTATCCTGTCCCAGATTCATTTACTTAGTTTTCAATGTATTATAAGCAATAAAGAACATTTTATTTTATTTTTATATATTTATTGTTTTCGTGCTGAGAATCAAACTCATGACCTTGTGCTTTCCAAGCAGGCACTGTGCTGCTGAGCTGTACCCCTGACCTCAAGAAAGACAACTTTAAAAAAAAAAAAACACTCGCCAATATTTTATTTCAATAGAAAACTCTATTTGATGAATTGGTTTGAGGATTCATCCAAAGCAGATCTTAGATGAGGATTTGGGAATAAGTAGTGAATGTGGGAGGCGATTTCAGAAAGTATACTGAGTTCGTGGGAATGACACACGAGGAAGGTAGAGAAATGAATCCAGAGAGCGTTCATGTGGACACTGCCGTGGGCATGCAGGTCCTTCAGAGAGCCAGCGGAAGGTTTCTCTTGTCCCTCCCTGGCAAGGTTTGCTCTCCACACTGCAGCCTCTCCTGAAGGATCTTTTGGCCACAGATGGTCCTCAGGCAAAGAGGTCCAGGGGGCTGAGGAGGCGCACTCTCCATGTGGAGCAGCCTGGCCTTGCACGCTACTGGCAGCTTTTTGGTGTCCAAGGAGAAGTGGGATTAATGTCAGTATTGGTCTCCACAAAAGAACATGTTTAAAAAGAGCTTTTTATAACAAGAAGGATATAGTCTACCCCAAATCCAGCAGTCTCTTGTGTCAAATAAATATTTCCTGATTCACTGGTACATTTAGAACCAAACACATTAACAGGTAGCTCACGTGGAAAAGGGCGAGAGAATGGCAAAATCAAATGTGAATAGTAACACGATTTGACATCAGATGGACCAAGCTCCTTTAAGGTGCTAGTACTCAGTGCTGTCAAGGGGACACTGATCCTGGCATTTTATACAGTGGGGGTGTGAGGTAAATTCAGTCATCCTCTTTGTTTTCTTAATACTGTATCTTCTTATCTTCTGGCCCAAAAAAATACTGCATCTAGGAACCTATCCAAAGGAAGTAATCAGAAATACAAACAAAACAGTCCTCAATGGCCTTTTTTTAAATGATTTTTTCCAAATCCATTATATTTCAGGGAGAAAAAGAAAAAAAAAAGAAAACCAAACAAAATTGCAAAATACATTAATCAGGGGGCAACAATGGTACCTACATTGCACATTGTCACCCCCAGATCATTCACCCAGAGCACAAGACATCTGCATTCAGCTGTCCTGATGGCTTTTAATCTGAGGCTGGTAGTTGGGGTGATGTTGGGGAGCTGTCCCCTTAGATGTCTAACGGTGGGAAAGGGGTAGTTATTATGCTGTACGCATAGGATCTACTATAACTGCCCCCTGGACTGAGGTTTGCAAATAATTTAATAGTATAGGAAGAACATTTGGTCACATTAATGAAAATGGAATGCAAACTTACGTATGTATACATTTTAAAAGTACAAAAAAGCAGTTGGTGGAGCAAAGTAAAACATAGATAATAAGAAGTAGGAAGATAGCTCTTTCTCAGATGGAGAAGGGATCAAGAGGTGAAGGGAGGCGGAGGGGACGGAAATGGGGTACAAAAAGGAATTAAAGTGTGTTGTGCCCATGTGCCTACTCCAGAGAGGACACAGGAACAGTATGTACTGCAAACGTGTGCTAATAAAAGACATCATGATATTATCATTGACCACTTAACAGAAGTTGACTTATCATGATTTTGAGTTTCTTCTTTATACTAACCCTTTCTGACTAGAATGTCTATTACTTTTACAATAAATGGTATGTAAAATAATTTTAGAGCACATTAATAGCTTCACTTAAAAGAATACTTTATCTCATTCCTGCTGCTAATATTTTGTATTTTGACAGCCACCTCAGTCATTTGACTCAGGAAAACCTCTCACCAGTAGAGAAAATATGCAGGTAGGTGTAACAGTATTTTATAAAAACTGGACGTTCATTGTGGATGACTTTCAAGTCATTTCAATCTATGTGGGAGGTATAATGGTTGGTTTTGAAGGCCTGCTGATAATATGTTTCTATTTCTGATAATAGGTTTTGTTTTAGTTCAAAATTTTGAGGCCAGAAGTAGCATTGGATCAAACTGATCCAGTTTTCAGGTTGGGCAAAAATAGCAGTTACTACTCCTGCATTTCAGCCACAGACATGTATCATCTAGCCGCATCCATGATAGCATCTTCAATATTTATCTTTATTACCTAGAAGGTAATGGCTGGCTCTTGGTTGTAAGAAAAGCATTTGGTAGACTTGGCCATAGCCCACGCGTTGGATGCTGCTTTTGTTCATTTCCCTGTGTCTCCTGGTTCCCACATTATCTACCAGTGGTGGGGAGGACTTCACTTGGCCTTTTCATAAACAGCTCCTCTGACTTCTCCAGTATTTTTCATAAAAAGAGTGTGTGACTGCCACGTAAATATGTTTAGGTCCTGACGGTAAATGAAAAGGTAAATACAAACCAAAATATACCATAGATACTTTGAAATATTTTGAAGCAATTGTTCAAAAGCAAAGAGGAGCTAGGGTTGGGGAAAGGGGAAAGGAAGGAAGGGAACAGGAAAAAACACTAGGTAGCTACACTACTAGTTTCTCTCCGTTTATTGGAAAGAAAGGTTTATGTTTAATATCATTTTTATGCCCATATCTTATACTCTGCATAACTGCTTTGAAGATAACAATAAGCAGTGTGCAAGTGTGTTTAGGTGTGTTAAGATAGAGAACCATATTACTAAGATTTTGTTGGATCATTGAACACAACTGTTTGCAGTCTCACTGTTTGAATGTCCACTTTGTATGCTTTAATCCTGTAACTTGAGCAGCTATTTCTAAGATGACAGTATGTAATCTATTAACTAGTGATTTGTTACTGTTTTTTTGAGGTTCTGTATTACTTGTACCCTTGTACTGTTTTGTTTCTTTTTCTTTAAATAAAAAAAAATAAGCAATGTGGTAGCTGTTGTTATTCTCCTATTATTTTGTTATGAAATTTTATTTCTCCCATAAAATAAAAAAATAGTTGAATAGTTGAGATATAAGCATTCGATGTCCTAGTACCATTTAAATATCTCAAAATAATTATGTAAACGGGGAAGGCGTTCACTAACTGTATTTGTTTTTTAAGTAATAGGAAACAGAATTTGGTTTTAAGCAAGCTATTTATTTTTATTGTGTAATTTGAGAGACATGTCATCAAAATTTCATTATTTTTGTTTTCCATAATTTTGATGACAAAATACCCACCTTTTATTACATGTAATCTTATTACTTTTCATTTACATTTCATTACTTGCTTTTCATTTCATAAAGTTCACTTCTAATTATGCTTCGTATCACTCAATGTTTTTGTCTAAAAATGTACTTTAATTTATAAGCAAGTTGTCTGAAATGAAAGAACTGATATTAGGAAGACTTAAATACATATTCATATTTTATTTTAATGTTCTAAGACCTCGGGGAGTTGAAGAATATTTCTGTCTTTCTAGTCATAAATGCCAGGCCGTCCTAAAAACACTTCTTTAAGGCACAGATTTTTGGTATAGAAAGAATGTCTGTCTGATCATGTCTCTTGAAACAAAAAGAGACTGACAGTATAATGGAAACCTGATTTCTATTAGCTAATTAATTAAAACAGTAATGTTGGCCCGCTTAAGACTCTTCAGATTACACTTCGCATTTTCTGCATAGAGAGAGAGAAAGGAGTGTTAAATGGCATTACTAATTAATCTCCCTTTGATCCTCAAGTGTTTGTGTGTAATTGTCAAGGCTCATTAAATCACTGTTTGCTGCAGAAGGGAGAGAAGTGTCCTCTCTCCTTCCCACCAACCCATCGGAGTTTCTTCCCTAGACAGGAGGTTTGACCGTCTTCCTGGGGCAGCACCTTGGTGGCAGGGCAGCCCCAGGCCACAGCATGCCTGGCTCTTCTGCGCATGCTGATTTCAACCTCTTAGAAGAGGTTTAAAAAAGAGAATAAATAATAGCAACAAATCTTACCACTGCCACCATTATTTTAAACTCTCCCAAGCAATGCATTTTTTTGGTTTATGTAAGACAAATAATTTCCCTCTTATCTAAAATAGGTAGCTCTGGCAACTGTTTTTAATATTAGTTAAAGTATTAGTTAGCAATATTAAAAGCTTGTTGTATACAAGGCACCATTTTGATGATGGCAACAGAGCTATCAGCACAGCACAGACAAAATTCAGGTCCTCATAGAGCTGGTAATTCAGTGGGCAGGACTAGTAAACTTGATATGTAAGGACTCATTTAAAGGAGTACTCTGTTAAGGTACTTACATTAGAATGTGTATGGGTGAAAATAATCCCAGCAGTGTTTGAAAGGGGATTTAGAGCATTTTAGGTGGGGTGATCAATCAAGTTAGTCTGTACCTGAAGTCCGATGCAAGTCACTGCAATCTGCAGAAAGAATCATCTAGAAAGAGTGAGTAGCAAGTGAAGGGGCCCTGAAGTAGAATTAGCTGGTTTGGTGAGGGACACATGGGCCAGTGTGCCTCGAACTGGGTGAATGATGGGGTAACAGTGGGGAATAAAGTCAGAGCAGTCAAACTGAGAAGGGCCTTGTCGCTCTGTTATAACTTAACCTTTTATTGGAGGAAAATGGGAAGCCACTGAAGAGCTCTGAGCAGAAGTGTGGCCTGATGTACTTATATTTTAAAGAGATTGCTTTAATCCATTGAGTCCACTGTGTGTCAGGCACTGTTACGGTGCTGTCAATCAATCAATCAAAATGGACAGATCTCCTGTCCTCAAGGAGTTTCTGTGTGTGGCATTGAGAGGGGATCCTAGGAGTGTGTTTTAGACATTGTAAATGGGTTTGAGCTGTGTGCTAGATGCCAAGGTGGAGGAATTGAGTCAGAGGTTGATTCTATGGGTCTTAGTTTAGAAAAGAGGTTGCAGCACAGGTGAATAACTTGTGATTTCATCACCCTTTAGAAGAAATGAAAACCTGTGTGAAAGCCTGCTTAAGCTCATCTAAGGTGAGGGGATGAGGAGGAAAGGACTGAGTTCTGGAACATTCTGGTGTTAAGAGGTACGGGAAGAGGAGGAACCAGCAAGTGGTAGCCAGTAGGGAAGATCAATTGTCTTAAATGTTGCTGATGAGTCAAGTATGATAATTTTAAGTATCACTGAATTTTAAACATGATTTTTTTCACATTTAACATCTCTGAAATCAGCATGTATTTTATCATTGATGATATGTGACAGTTTAATTTGCATATAAAACAGTGTCTTGATTAGAAGTAGCATGTTATATGAGGACTGAAAATTGAACATTGGATTTGGCCAAGTGGAGACCACTGGTGGCCTTGACCAAAGGGTTTGATATAAGTGAGTTTACTGGCAAGGAAGGGGCTGGGGGTGTAGTTCATGGGAAAGAGCTTGCCTAGCTTGTGCTTGGCGTCGGATTCCATCCCGAGCACTGAGGGGAAAAAATAAAAGAAAGGATATAAATTAGAATATTGACAGTTGTCTGGAGGGGAAACTGAGGTTTGGGTAACAACTGAAGAGGAAGTTGGTGTACAGGGAAGGTTTTTTTTAAAATAGAACTAACAACAGCATGGCTCTGTGTGAACAGAGGGTCTATGCAGGGTGGCCTGCTTGGCAGTACCAGCCTTAGGCAGCAGGAAGGAAGGGAGAAGGGTGAGGGTGGCTGCTGGGGTAGGTGAACTGGATGACACAGTGGGGTCTAGGGGACCCCACTTAAGTAGAGGAAACAGAGCCTTAGCTGGGAGGGAGGGAGGCAAGGAGGGAGAGGAAATGGTTAGAATTGATAGAGAGAGAGAGGAGAGAGAGGAGGCTTTGAAATCATTGTCTAGAAAAGGAAACCATCAGCCCCAGGGTCCTTCTCACTCAGGGGCAGGGCCGGCCACAGGCCAGGGATTGGTGGAAAGCTTTGCTGAACAGGTGGGTGGCTGAGCTGTTCAGTGTCTCTCTCCATAGTGCTGCCATTCATGGGACCTCATGTCTATCCCTGGGTCCCTGCATCCAGCATCAAATGGAGACTAAAGAGGGAATGAATTAATAATATCTGAAAAAAATTTTACTAATTTGCCCTTTCCACCCTTTTTTATTTTTAGGCACTTGAAGAAATAGCAACGAAAACCTTGCCTCAATTTCTGGTCACCGTTGGCCAACAGCATCTTTTAAATAAGTTTTGCTTCATGAAGGCCTATTTCCTCATCAGTGTGGCTGCGACAATAAACTGTGTGCCGGATAACTCATTGAAAACTCTCTACTCAGAGCTTGCTGAGAAGAGGAGCAAACTGAATGTTACAAACTTGATAGGTAAACATTTGTTCCATTGTTTGCTATTTCTGTTTCTCTGGCTTTTCCCCTCTCTACTCCCACTAATCCATGTGGTTGGTCTAGTTCTTAGATTCTCTCATATTTTCCTCTAAGCTCTTATAATGAAACACGTATATACTTACATCTTGGTGTATACGTCTCCATCTGTATATAACCATAATCATAAACACATACACATTTGTGTGCATGCACATAGCATAATTTTGCCACTTATTTACAGAATACTTTGCTCACATTTTTATGCATCTTGCATTTTTTGTGCAGAAAAATCTGATGGAAGCCACTTCAAAACAACTGCTTTGCTGTGGACCCTTCTACTGACTGTGTAAACGCTGTGGTATTCCGCAGTGTGACTGTCCTATGGTTGATTCAACTGTCTTCTGTTGATTCTCATGCACTTTGTTCCCAAAGAACAGAACTAAAACACTACCTAGCCAGATGACACACTTTCATGTGATAGGTGCCCTGGAGTGTTATTTATAGGGCACAGGGCATATGTATTTTTTTTTTCTTTTTCTTTTTTTTTTTTTCACCTTTTTTTTTTAAATTGTATTTTAGGAGAAAAGAAAAAAAAAGCAGGGAAAGGGTACAAGTTATACAGATTTACAGAAAAAAATGAACAGTAGGAAATCACTAGTTAATGGATTACATATTGTCATCTTAGAAATAATTGTTCAAGTCACAAAATTAAAGCTTGTAAAGTGGACATTCCATCAATGATACTGCAAACAGTTCTGTTCATTGATCCAATAAAACTCTGTGATATCATTTTCTATCTTATACACTTAAATATACATGCAGTTATATAGTTTGGAGCACTTTCTTTTCCTCTCTTTTGTACCATGACTATTACACATTTTGGGTTTCATTGCTCCCACGGTTCTTATTACTTTTTTGGAAGAGAGTAAAACCAAATGTGACATAACAGAACAGAATCGGTCAAGTCAAAAGGGTGGGCATAATAGATAATGTAAAAACATAATACAAGGTGATCCACAATGGTTACCATAATGCCTCCCGCTATCTCTAATGAATTGCCCATATCGTTAGTTATAATACAATTGAATAAAACAGTAAAGAATAAAACCGACAAAACCAAAACATTGGAGACATTGTAGGTCTTCAAAAGTAGATAAAAGTCAACGAGAATGGGCGTCATAATGAATCTCATTATCTTCACAGCTGATGCCTAAACTTTCGAACCTGATACTATCCAACAAAACAGAATAGGGGAACATCAGTTAAAAACCAGATGGTGAGAGTAATACAGGGCTTTAAATCAAGGTAATGAAAAGTCAAAGTGGGTTACTATAATATATCCTGCTATTTTTTTTCCTTTAATTAAAAGGATAAAGATAAAAAAGTAAATAATGGAGTGGAGAATGAGATAAAAGAGGGCATAACAACGAAACAGCGCAGATCAAAATATAACCATTTAAGCAGAATAGTGTTTCACCACCAGATAATCCTAACCTAAAAGTAGTTACCATATTGTCTCTTTCTTTGAAATCCTTGAGTACAACTTCGTATACTGTAGCATTAAGTATATCAAAACAATGTAAAACCATTCAAGAGAATGACAGCATTATAGAGTATTTAGAATTGACTAACAGAAAATGAACAATGGTTTCTGTATAATCTCCTTGTCTTTAAAAGGTTTTTGCTTATACTATCGTACATAATAAAATCCAATAAGATACAGCCTATTTAGACCATTGGAGACAGAAGGACAAAAGCTAGATGAGACTTCAAACCAAGATGATACTAAATCAGTATTACCTATTAAGATGTCATTTTCTCCAAAATAGCTGTTCCTATCATCCAATCTTCTCTGCCTCATTTCTGTTGAGCTCTTTTTCTGTCAGTAGCTGTCAGTTTGTCTTCTTCATTTTGTTCTCTGCTCCATTCGTTGTGGCCTCTCTGCCATTATTTCTGCATTCTTTGTATTTTTCTTTTTTTAGAATATCCTGCAATACTCTCTGTAGAGTTGAATTGGTGGTTGCAAATTCCCCCAGTTCCTCTTTATCCTGGAAGCACCTCGTTTTTCCATCAATTTCCAGGGACAGTTGTGCAGGATATCTCAATCTTGGCTGGAGATTATTATCTTTCAAAGCTTCAATTATTTCCCCCCACGCTCTTCGTGATTTGATGGTTTGTGCAGAGAAATCTGCTGTAATTCTGATGGGTGTTCCCTTGTAAGTGGTCTGTTTCTTGTCTCTGACAGCTTTTAATATTCTGTTCTTGTATTGAATTTCTGGAATTTTTATAATTATATGCCTGGGTGTTGCTCTGTTTGGGTTATAGGTAGCTGGGGTCCTGTATGCCTCATACATCTGAGTATCTTTACCTTTTGCTAAATTAGGAAAATTCTCCTGGATTATTTCTGTGAGTAGCTTTTGTAGTTCACTTGTTTGTGTCCCTACTTCTTCTTTTATGTTCTTAATCCTTAAGTTATGGATCCTCTTATCATCTTCTTGTCTTTGTATTATTGCTGTTTGTTTCTTTGTTATTTTTAAGAAGTTTTTCATTTCATTCTCCCATATTACAAGTCTGCCCTCCAGTTCAGATATTCTGTCCTTAGTTTCTTTCAAGCTGTTATGCCAGTCTTCGATAGACTTCGTAGTATCTTGGTAGTCCCTTTGAACCTGCTTCACGTATTCTATGCTTTCTCTGTTTTCTCCATCAAACAATTCTCCCCTTTTTTTCTGTTCTTCCATTCCACCACCTGTTTTTTCTTGGGTGGTGCTTAGTATTTCTCTAACTATTCTGCATACTTCTAGCTTCAGGTCGTTGATAACTTCATTCCTGAATTGGTCTATGAGGCTCTCTATATGGCGCCTTATGTGTATTGGTGCGGTGTCTGCTATTGCCTGATTCTCAGAATTGGGGGCCGAGGAGCCTTTCTTGTTGCTGCCTCTTCCCATGCTGCCTCTTCTTCTCTGTTCCTTATATATGCAAGCTTATATAAGAGGCCCAGCTTCTCTCCCAGTCAGCCACAGCCTGATCGAATTGTGCCAGTTAGGTCTTCCCGCTCACCGCTGCGCACCAGGGAGTTACGGACCAGGCAGCCTACGCGTCTCCCCTCCCGGCCACCGTCAGGCTCTGGGATCTGGGTTGGGACAGCCTACCAGGTCCACCGGCAGCGTCACGCAGGCCAGGCACTTTTCACCAATCCTGCCCGAGAGGGCGATGTGTGGCTGGAGTTGCCACCGCGCCCTCCTCCTGCAGGACTGCTCGGGCCCAGAAAGTCCTCCGCTGGAGTCAAACTGTGGTAGAGTGTCAGTTTCTCTCACTCACCTCACCACAAGTCAGTGCACGCCTCTCTGCTGTTCGCAGATTGCCGTTCTCAGAGCTTCTGCGCGTCTCTCTCCTTCCTGAGCCACTGTAGAGGCAGCCAGCCACTGCGCAGCGGGAAACCCAAATCGCGGCTTACAATGGCGCGGGGTCCAGCCTCCACACCGAGGCTTTTCTGTTCCTGTTTTAGCGCCAGGACTGCATTCCAAGTTGGTTTCTCTCAGCCCAGTTCGTTCCTGAGTCAGCAGAGCATATCTCCACCTGCTTATGTTTCCTTAGTCCGCACCATTCCTGGCTTCTGAGCCGAGTCTTTCAGAGAGCCTCCGGTAGTTGCTGTTATCTGTCCGCCATGTTCTCCCGGAACGGGCATATGTATTTTTAAAATGTACTAATGTTATCTTAAAATAGATCTTTACACCATTTAGTAAGGTATTCAACTGCTTGAAATTTTAAGACAAATAACTTTTTTAGGTTGAAATAGTGTTTTTGTTCTTTTATGAATGGTTTATCATAAAAGGGCATGAAAGTCTCTGAACTGCTTTATCTCTATATTTTCATGTGAGTATGTCATTTTTGTTTTTTATTCTATTGATACAGTATATTACATTAATTGAGTTTGTGTGTTTAACCAATCTTGCATCCTTGGAATAAATCCTATGTGGCATTTAGCTCTTTTTACATATTATTAGGTTCTGTTTGCTAGCATTGATGGTTATTGCATTCATATTTATAAGAGTTACGGATCTGTGATTTTTTCTTGTAACATTTTTGTCACGCTTTGATATCAGACTCATAGTGTCTTCTGTTTTAAAATATAGGTCTTATTAACTGTTAGGGATGGGGAGGCCAGCAGGTGACTACTGTTGGCAGGATCATTTGTACCATTTCCAAGAGGAGGGCCACCACTGCACAGCAAACGGGCTTTAGGGTCCCCCAGGAAGCAGGGATGGGAGGAAACGTGGGCAAGGCCCTTTATCGTGGGTTCCATAGAAAAAATAAGTGAGGCAGTGGAAGCAGGCTGGACGCTGGCCGGTTTGAATAATTTCAATGGTTTTTCCGGTGGTTAGTGGCAGTGTCTAGTTATAAGGGACCCAAGTTTGGCTGAGTGGGACAGGGAAAGGCTTGTGGAGTACAAAGCTCCAGTGAAAGAGGCAGTGGGAATGCAGTCTCTGCGTGATTAATTTGATATGGAATGCATGTTCACATTGGTTTAGGTGTCACTCTTTATGCCAATACTATATTATTTTTATTATAGCTTTATAATGAAATTAGAGGGTGTAAGTATATTTTGCTCTGCTTTGCTTTTAGCTTTTTAAAAAGATATAAAAGGTATAAGTAATATCTAGCTTAGTCCTTTTTTGCTTAAGATTGCTTTGGCTACTTGGGGAATTTTATGGTTCTGTACAAATTTTAGATTTTTTTCTATCTGTGTGGCTGTTGTCATTGGAATATTAATGGAGGCTGCAATAAGTCTATTGATCACTTAAGGTAGTGTGGATATTTTAAGATTATTAATTCTTCCAATCCATGAACATGAGAGCTTTTCATTTATTTGTGTCTTCTTAAATCTTTCCATTGACATTTAAAATTTTTTTGATATGTTATAGTTTTGAGTGTACAGAAATTTTACTTCTTTGGTTAAATTTATTCGTAAGTATTTTTTGAAGTTATTGTAAGTGGGATTATTCCTGATTTCTTTTTCAGATAGTTTCTTGTTAATGTATAGGCTTGCTACTGATTTTGGTGTATTGATTAATAGGATTTTTTTGGTAGAGCCTTTAGGGATTTCTATGTATGAGATTATGTCATCTACAAACAGAGACTTTCTTTTCCAGTTTAGATACTTAAAAAATTTTTTTCTTGTCTAATTGTTCTGGAACTTCCAATATCATGTTGAATAAAAAATAGTGAAAGTAAGCATCCTTCTGTAGTAATGAATATCAAAGAAAAAGCTTTTAGCTTTTCACCACTGTAGATAACTTTCTGTTAGCCTGAAAAACTTCCTGTCACATTTCAGTATGGGTCTGACAGCAAACATTGTGTTTATGTTAGCTTTGAGCTTATCATATATGGCCTTTATCATGTCGAGGGACATTCTTTCTATGTCTATTTGTTGAGTTTTTATCGTGAAAGATGTTGAATTTAATCTAGTGCTTTTTCCATGTCAATTAAAATGATAATGATTTTTAATCTTCTTTCTATTAATATAATGTTTTACATTGATGTGTGTATGTTGAAAAATCCTTACTTTAAAAATACATCCCTTTGATCATGACGTATGAACATTTCAATGTGCTGTGGAATTTGGCTTGCTAATATTTTGTTGACACTCTTTGCATCTACATTCATCTGGAATGCTGGCCTCGGATCCTAGTTTTGTGGTGATATGACTTTGTATACAAAAGCACAAGTGTTTTTCTCATTGTTTTGAAGAGCTTGACAAGGGTTGGCATTAATTCTGTTTTGGTAGATTTCAGCAGTGAAGCCATCAAGACTTGGACTTTTCGAATGGGAAGTTTTTGATTTCTGATTTCATCTCCTTATTCATTGTTGTTATGTCGAGTTATTTCTTCATAATTCAGTCTTGATATGCTTTTAGGAATTTACCCATTTCTTCTAGGTTATTTAACTTGTTGGAATATATTCATAGTAATTGCTTCTGATCCTTTATATTTTTGTAATGTTAGTTATTATATCGCTGTTTGCATGGTTTGCAGGAGCAGGTTAATTTCCCCATACTTGTAAATTTTCTAAGATTTCTTTTGTATTTATTTCATTTCATACTGTCCTTGGAAAAAATAGTTTACATAGAATATCTTCCATTTGTTCATTTCAGTGTATCTGTGTTTCCAAAGCCAACAATACATCTAAAAAAATTATGTTTCTAATTTTATATCTTTTAAAAAAGATAAAAGAAAAGAAGAACAAATATATACTTATACCCTACTCCTAACCCTTTACCATTCTTGGGCCTCTCCATTTGTTCCTGTGGATCTGTATTACTTTCTGGAACCATTTCTTTAGTCTAGTACAGCTTTTACCCACTTTATTTATGTAATAATTGTTAAACATATTACATTTTCTATGTGTAATAATGCATTTTACATTCATTATTTTTCATAATTGCCTTTTAAATTTGGCATACAGAAGAAAGGAGAACAAATATGCATTTATGCCACCTTTCTTCATAACAGAATTACCTTTATTGGTGTTCTTTGTGTCTTCATGTGGATGTTAATTACTACATAGGTTCACTTTCTGTTAGCCTGAAAAATTTCCTTTCATATTTTTCTGTTTTGAAGAGAAAAAAGATAAAAATAACAATGAAACATTTTCAAAACAGGTTAGTAGGGAAGTTACAATGATTAATACATTGTGTGTTGTTGTCTTTGTAGTAGTTACTCAGAGTACAAGATATAGGCATGCTTCTTGCTGAGCATTGTTAGTACAAACCTTTTCTTTCAGTGAACTAAGAGAAAGTAGTTGCATAACTCTCTTAGCCATCTGTGTATACCTAGGTGTTTTCTGTTTCCATTACTACCTCTCCCCTTCCCCTTATCTCCGTTTGTCTTTTCTTTTGAACAGTTTCTTCCCAGTTCACAATATTTATTGTATTTTTTAAATCTTGTTTGCTCATTTTGTTTCTCACACAAGTGAGACCGTGTTTACACATGTGGGTCTGGTTTATTTTATTTATGAGTATGGTCTCAGGATGCACCATTCACCTATAAAAGTCTCCAGTTTATCTATATTTGTGGCTGAGTAGTACTCCATTATATAAAAAAACACATCTTTTTATCCACTCCTCAGGTTTTTTTCCAAATCCATTTTATTTCAAGGAGAAAAAGAAAAAAAGAAGAACAAAACTAAAACTAAATTTCAAAACACATCAATCAGGGGAGTAAAATGGTGTATACATTGCACATTGTCATACCCAAATCATTCATCCAGAGCACAAGACATCTGCATTCAATTCTTTCTCTCCAGTGAACTCAGAGACATCAGCAGTGCAACTATCTTAAATGTATATATATATATATATATATATATATATATATATACACACACACACACACACACACACATACACAGACATATATGTATGTTGTTTCTTTCAGCTTCTCACACTAATGAGTCAATACTATGTTTATACATGCATGTCTTATTTATTTCACTGATGAGTACGGTCTTACGGTGCATCCATTACCTATAAAAGTCTCCAGTTTATCCTTCTTTATGGTTGAATGGTACTCCATTGTATAAAAATACATCTTTTTTACCCATTCCTTAGTGCATGGGCATTTGGGTTGTTTCCAAGATCTAGATATTACAAATTGTGCTGCTATAAACATAAGTGCACATATATCACTGCGATATGATATTTTAAATTCTTCTGGGAAGATACCCAGAAGGGCAGTAAGTGCGTTGAATGGGACCTCTAATCCTAGTTTTTAAGGAATCTCCACACTGATTTCCACAGTGACTATAGCAGTCTACGCTTCCATTAACAATGGAGAAGGGTTCCTTTTTCCGCACAGCCCCACTAGCATTTGTTATTGGTTGATTTTTTGATGATAGCCATTCTTTCTGGGGTGACATAGAATCTCAGTGTTTTTAAATTTGCATTTCTCAGGTGACCAGTGATGTGGAACATTTTTTCATGTATTATTTGCCATTCATATTTTTTTTATCTGAGAAGAGTTGTATTCATCTCAGAGGCCCATTTTTGTATTGGGTTTTTGAATTTGAGTGGTCTAATTATTTTCAGTTCTTCTTCTTTTTTTGTACCGGGAATCAAACTCAGGACCTTGTAATTGCCAGGCAAGTGCTGTGCCACTGAGCCATATTCCTGGCTCTTTTCCAATTCTTTATCTGTTCTAGATATAAGTTCTTTGTCTGTGGGACAGCTGGTTATAATTTTTACCACTCTGTGAGTTGTCTGTTGATTTCTTTTATTGTGTATAAGATTTTTAATAAATAGGGTGAGATTCCATTTGTTGATTCTTTGTAATAGTTCCTTTACAGGCTGGGTTTTGTTCATGAAGTCTCTGCCTACACCTATGTCTTCAAGATTTCTACCTATTTTCTCTTCCAGTAAATTTAGTGTTTCTGTTTTAACATTTAGACCGTTGATCCATTTTGACTTTAGTTTAGTGCATGGTGATAGACATGGGTCTAGTTTCACTCTTTGGCTGTGGAAAGCCAGTGTTTCCAGCACCATTTATGAAAGAGGCTGTTTTTCTTCCAGTGGTCATGTTCGGATCTTTGTCAAAGATAAGGCGACTGAATGTGTTCGAGGTTGCATCTGCATCTTCTATTCTGCTCCACTGATCTTCAGGCCTGCTTTTTTTTTTTTTGAACAATATAATGCTGATTTTCATCACAGTAGCTTTGTAATATAATTTTAAGTCTGGGATTGTGATGCCCCAGACTTGCTTTTGTTATCCAGAATTGCTTTTGCTCTTCTAGGTCTCTTCTGGTTCCAGATGAATTTTAGAAATGTTTTCTCTAGATCTGTGAGGTATGATAGTGGTATTTTAACTGGGATTACATTAAATCTGTATGACAGTTTTAGGGGCATGGCCATTTTCACTGTGTTGATTCTTCCTATTCAAGAGCGAGGAATATCTTTCTATTTTCTGATATCCTCTTTGATCTTTTTTAGGGTACTGTAATTTTCACATACAGGTCTTTAACAACCTTTGTTAGATCAGTTGCTAAGTATTTCATTTTTTAATGCTATTGTAAAGAGTATGCTTTCCCTAATTTCTCTCTATGAGTTTGCTGTTTGTGTACAGGAATGCTATTGATTTTTGAATGTTGATGTTGTATTCTGCTACATAACTGAACTTGGTTATTAAATCTACAAGTTTTTTGGTGGAGTTTTTGGGGTCTTCTATGTAGAATATCATGACATCTACAAATAATGATAATTTAAATTCTTCCTTTCCTATCTTTATTCCTTTTACTTCTGTCTCTTATCTAATTGCTCTGGCTAATGTTTCCAGAACTATACTGAGTAGGAGTGGTGATAGTAGATATGTTTGTCTTGCTCCTGATTTTAGAATAAAAGCTTTCCGCTTTTGACCATTTAATATGGTATTAGCTGTTGATTTGCCACAGATGGCTTTTATAAGATAGAGGTAAAAACTATCCCAATTTTCTGTAGGATTTTTTATCATGATTGAGTGTTGGATTTTGTCAAGTGCTTTTTCTGCATCTATTGAGATGATCATGTGATTTTTGCCTGTGGTTCTGTTAATTTAGTGCATTATATTTATTGATTTACATGTGTTGAACCATCTCTGCATCACTGAAATGAATCCTGTTTGGTCATGATGTGTAATCTTGTTGATGATTTTCTGCATTCTGCATTTTAAAGGTTTTTGTATCAATGTTCATTAGGGAGATTGGCCTATAGTTTTTATTTTTCGGTTGGGCTCTTATCTGGTTTTGGAATCAGGATAATACTTGTTTCTAGGAATGATTTTGGAAATACTGCTTCCCTTTCAATTTCTTTAAAGAGTTTCAGCATTAGTTCTCTAAATTTCTCATAGAATTTAACAGTGAATCCATTAGGGCCTGGGCTTTTCTTCGTTGGTAAATTTTTAATTACACTTTTGATTTCATTGTTTGATATCATTATTTAGAATTTTTATATATTCTTGATTTAGTTTTCACAATTTGATTGTGTCTAGGAGTGCTCATTTCTTCTGTTTTCCATCTTACTAGAATATAGGTTCTTCTAGTAGGTATTGATGAGCCCCTGGATTTCTGTGGGATCTGTTGTGATTTCCCCCTTTTCATTCCTAATTGCTTGAATTTGTGTTTTTTCTTTTTGATAAGGATGGGTAATGGTTTATCATTTCTATTTATTCATTTTAAGAACCAACTTTTTGACTCATTGATTTTTTTGTAGTGTTTTCTTAGTGTCTATTGCATTAAGTTCTGCTCTTATCTTTATAATTTCCTCCCTTCCATCAGCTTTGAGTTTGATTTGTTCTGCTTTTTTCTAGAAATTTGAGGTTATACATTAAGTTGTTTATTCGAACTCATTCTGTTTCCTGATGTGTGAGGTCATCACCATAAATTTCCCTTATAGGACTGCTTTCATTCTGTCCTGTAAGTTTTAGTATGTTGCATTGGCATTATTGTTTAATTGTATATAATGTTTAATTTTGTCTTTAACTTTCTCTGACCCATTGGTTGTTCAAAAGCATGTTGTTTAATTTCCATGTGTTAATGTAATTTTTGTGATTTCTTTTGTTGTTCATTTCCTGTTTCATTGTGCTATGGTCAGATAGTTGCATGGGATGGTTTCAGTTCCTCTGCATTTACTTAAACATATTTTGTCAGCTAATAAATGGTCTAGTTTGGAGAACATCCCATGTACAGCTGAGAAGAATGTGCATTATGATATTTTGGGGTGGGACACTCTGTAAACATCTACTGAATCCATTTGTTCACAGGCTGGGTTTAATGTTAGTATTTCTTTGTTGAGTTTTTTGTCTAGTTTATCTATTTGTGAGAGAGAGGTATTAAGATCCTGTACTACAACTGTGTTAGTGCTTATTTGGTTTTTCATGTCTGTTAATATTTGTTTTATGTAGTTGGGCGAACCTGCAATTGTTGCATAACACTTATGATTGTTATCTCTTCTTCTTGGAGTTTTCCCTTAACAAGTATGTAGTAACCTTCTTTGTCTCTTTTGATCAGTTTTGGCTTAAAGTTTGCATTGTCTACAAATAAAATAGCTACTCTGCTTTTTTTCTGGATTCTTGTGGCATGGAGAATTGTTTTCCATCCTTTGATTTTTAGTCTGTGAATTGGATTTGGGGTTAAATGTATTTCTTGACTGCAGCATATTGTTGGATATTGCCTCTTGATACATTCTGCCAGTCTGTTTCTTTTGATTGGTAAGTTGAAACCATTTATATTGATGGCTAAAGCTGATATGTATTGGCTTTTCTTTTTAATGTTGTTTTCCTGTTGTTTGTTTCCTGTCTTTATTCTCTGTTTACTTGCTTGCCCTGCCTTGAGGCTTCTTTCTATTCATGTCCATGTGTTTGTGGTCTTCATTATCTCTTTCTTGTATGTCCTTCAGAGCATTCTGTAGAGCTGGTTGGTGGTACTGGGGATCAAACTTACAACCTTGCTGGCACTTACACCCTGAGCTAAATCCCCAGCCCTGGTGGTCATGAATTTCTTCTGTTGCCCTTTTCAGGGAAGTATCTTATTTCTCCATCAATTTTGAAATATAGTTTTGCAAGGTACATCAGTCTGAGTTAAATATTGTTTTCCTTTTAGAGCTTAAAATACCTCACTCCAAGCTCTCCTTGATTTGAGAATTTGTGCTGAGAATTTTGATGTGATTCTGATTGGCTTTCCTTTATGGGTAATATATTGCTTTTCTCTAGCTGCTTTTAATATTTTGTTGTTTCTAGAATCTTGATCATTATATGCCTTCATATAGCTTTGTTTTGGTCATGGCTATGTGGAGTTTTATATGCTTCATTTATTTTTATATCAAATTCTTTATCCATGTTTGGGAAGGTTTTTTTGCCATTATTTCTGTGCAGAGGTTTTTAATGGCTTTTGTGCTGTTGCTAGCTTTGTCACTGATTCTGATAAATCTTATCTTGTTGTTCTTTGCTTTATCCTGCATCTGTTGGATTGATTTTTCATGGTCTCTTGTGATTTTTAAGATTTTTTCTTTTCCTGATTGCTAGTCACGTTCCAGGCTTATAGATCTGATATTCTGTCCTTACTTATTTTCGGTCTGCTGCATATACTATCAATGGAGTTTCTAATCTCCTACATTTGTTTGAATTTTTTCATTGATTCCTTTTTATTCTCTTTGTCTAGGTCTGGCATTCATTGTTTCCATCATTTTCCTGAGCTCCTCTCTTTGTTTATCTGTATCTGCTTTAATGTCTTTTATTTAGATAACCATTTCTTTTTATACTTAGAGGTTATTTTTTTCTCTTCCATTTGTTTTTGCACTTCCGCTGCTATCATTTCAGAAAGTTCCATTTGTTGGCTTCTGATTTCCTCTCTGTGTTCTGGACTTATCCTGGGTAGGATGGGCGTTTGGGACTGCATTTTGTTTCTTCACCTTGGGATTTCCATTTCTTTTGGTACCTGGAATTGAACTTACAACCTTGTGCTTGCCAGGCAGGTGCTATGTCACTGAGCTATGTCTCCAACCCTATCTTGTCATTTTCTATTTTATTTTTTATTTGGCACTGATGCTTGTAGATTTCTTATGTTAGCTTTGTCACTTGTGTTGAGGCTTTCCCAGGAGGTGTCTGTTCCTGCAGATGTCTTCTGGTATGTGTGTGACTCTTGGTCTTTATGTCTACCCCTAAAATCTACCTTCCCAATATATTACCACTGGGAGTTGTTGTCTATTTGACTTAGGACTCACTCCTTTGGTACCGGACTCTGGTGATGGTTATGACCGCATGCGATCACAGTGTTTTCACTCCTCTCACGACTGCACCATCCCAGGTCGATGGAGGAAGGAGGACCCAGACTCTCACAGTTCTTGCCAGTTGCATCGTTCTGAGTCAGTGGAGGAAGGGAGAAGTTGAACTCAGAATCCTCTCGCCAGCCACACTGTACGCCTTTCCCCAGTTACTCTGTTCTGGGAAAATGGAGGAAGGAAGGAGTGTAAAGTCACATTCCTTTTGCCAGTTTCACCATCTGGGGACAATTGAGGAATAAAGGAGCAAAAACTCAGACTCCTGCTGCCAGCCGAGCCATCCTGTTCTGGGGCCAATGGAGGAAGGAAAAACAGGAACTTACATTCCTTCGACACCACTGTCTGGGGGCAAATCCCTTTCATATTGTAATAGGGATCTGATAGCAAAAATCCCTCTATTTCTTTTTTATTCAAGGAATTTCTTTATCTTGCCCTCATCATTAAGGCCACTTTGGCTGGGTAGTATTCTTGACAGTTTTCTCGTTTGGGGATTTCTTATGCTATTCCACTGTCTTCTGGATTCCATTGTTTCTGATGAGAGATCAACAATGAATATTATTGGGGTTTGCTCAAACAGGACAAGATAATTTTAAAAAAATTTTTTTATTTAAAGGAAAAAAAGAAAAAAATAGTATAAGAGTACAAGTAATACAGAATTACGAAAAAAACGGTAAGAAATCACTAGTTAATAGATTACATATTGTCATCTTAGAAATAGTTGTTCAGGTTACAGGATTAAAGCTTACAAAGTGGACATTCAAACAGTGAGACTGCAAACAGTTGTGTTCAATGATCCAACCAAAAACATTAATATGGTCATCTATCTTAACACACCTAAATACACTTGGAGTTGTATCCTTTAGAGCACTTTTTTCCCCTCTCTTTTTTACAACAAAATTTACACATTTTGGGTTTTATTACTCCCATAAAAGTTCTTATTACTTTTTTTTGGAAGAGAATAAAGCCGAATATGACAAAACAAAGCAGTCTGTCAAAACAAAGGATAGACATAGCACATGATATAAAAACAGAATACAAGGTTATCTACAATGGTTACCATAATGCCTCTTGATTCCTTAAAAAGAATTGCCTATATCATTAGGTATAATAAAATTGAACAAAACAATACAGAACAAGACCAAAAAAACCTAAACATTGGAAACATTACAGGACTTCAAAAGGAGATAATAGTCAAACCAGAATGGGCATCATAGTGAATCTTATTGCCTTCAAAGTAGTTGCCTATACCCTCAGACTTGATACTATCAAACAGAACACAACAGAGTCTAATCAGTCAAAACAAGATAGTGGGAGTAATACAGGGCTTCAAATCAAGTTAATAGGAAATCAAAGGATACTTTTTTATTCTTACTGCTTTTAAGATTTTTTCTCCTTATCTAATATCAACACATGGAAGGCTGAAGTAGCAGGATTGCAAGTTAGAGTCCTACCTGAGCAACCTAGTGATATGCTGTCTCAAAACCAGGGCTGAGGATAAAGCGTGGGACTTTGAAAGTCCTGTGTTCACTCTCCACTCCCACCAACCCAACCCAACCCAACCCAGCCAGCAAACAAAAAATCAAATCAAACAAACAAAAAACTTCTTTGTCTTCTTGATCTTCAGCATATTTCTATAATGATCTTTTTGTAGCTCACCTTGTATTTACTCTAGTTGGAGTGTATTGAACCTCCTTGATTCAAGATTAATATATTTTCCAATAAACTTGAGAAGTTTTTAGCTCTTATATCTTTAAATATTTCCCCTTCTTTTTGTTCACCCCATTCTTTCTTGTGCTCCCATTTTGCATATTTGGTATGCTTAATAGTATCTCACACTGAACTGGCACTCTGTTCATTTTTTCCCCTTGATTTATTAAGTTGCTAATTTTTGTTTCCTTCTAGCTTTCTTTTTCTCCAGTCCTCTCCTGCAAAATTAAACCTAGGTGCCTAATGAACCTATCGACCTCCTCTAATACTTTTATAATAAACTCCTTTTTTGAGAGCACTATTAGAGTTGAACTTCTCCAGCCTCTTTGTATATGAAGTAGTTAATATGCTTTAATCATTTGTCATATGCCCTTAGATTTCTAGAGATTTTGAACATACTTTTTTCTTGTATAATTTTCAACAGTTTCCCTGTATGGTGGGTTCTTGGAGTTTACACATATCCTTGTTCCAGAAATTCATCTCTCTGAACAACAAATGTGTTTTTGAGCAAAAGCCCAAGTCTCCCATTATACTCAGCTGACCCTCAAATTCAGAGGGTCCTAATTAAGGGGAGTAGCTATGACATTGGGACAAGCAGAGGAAAGGAAGTCAGTATGTTAAATTCCAAGTTACTTTAGAATTTTTCTTTCCCTTTGACAAAATTAGTCTCTTTGTGGAGTATTTTTACAGTAGTTTCTAGTGAGATGATTCTTTTTCTTCTTTGCTAGAACCCAGGTTGATTAAAGCAGGCAAAGGCTGTGCTTTAACTTCTTTTTGTCCTAGAATAAGTGCAGGCTTCAGCTTGTGGAGGATTTTGAAAGAGATGTAGAGATGCTTTAATATTGTATATCATGCTGTTTCTCACTCTCCGCTTTTAACTTGAGGGACTCATGCATATACCAGAACTGATACCTCCAAGGATGTCTTGTTGAAATGAAAGAAATATCTGGAAGCCTTAGAACACTTTGCGAGTCTTAAGTGGTCCTGGGAACCCAAAGGAGAAACCATTACTTTATATCCATAATTAGTAACTTGAATAATATCATTAAGCATCTAAAAGTTCCTTTCATAACTATCTGATTTGCTGTCAGAATCAGCCTCAGTTTTCAAATGTATTCTATTTAGGACTATTTGATATAAGAATATGTTTCTACTGATCATTGTAGTTTTTAATTAGGCTGATCAGTGGTTTCTCATGAATGACAGATTTCAAAAACTACAGTCAATATTTAAGCTAACAATAGATATTCTCGGTGTCTTTGTAGATCTCTACTTAAAGGATGACAGAGGCTCATTTTGTCAGTTTATAAAAGTTAAAGATGAGTCTACTTTTAGCATGATAAAGGTAAGTCTGAAAATTTGTTCAGTTATTAGTATCAGTGATCAAAATGCAAATTCTTAAGCTGCGGGAAGGCACAATTTCAGGGTGGTGCTGGGTTTCTGGAGACCAGATAGCTTTTCTTGGATATGAATGGGTTAGGGCCAGAGATGAAATGCACTCTCCTTGAGAAAAGTGGGTACCCAGAGGTGTCAGGCTTTGATTCAGCAACCCGATTAAGGTGCTGCAGAATATGTGATTTATTATCGAATGAGATTTGAGTGTTCCATTCTCTTGTTTCTCAATTTCTAATCAAAGTAATGACAACAGCAACAGTAGCAGCTACCATGTATTCAGTGCTTACTACATGATAGGCATTTGCATGGTTATTTGATTTTCAGAATCTCTGATATAGTTATTAATCATTTTTAACTATGCAGTGCTGGATCATGAGGAAACTAGCTGAGACAGTATATGAAATTCAGCAGTGGCATGCATGTAACAAAATACAGATCTGGGAGTAGGACCTCTGCCTTTTTGATGAAATATCTATTGTTAGCTATTTTATTAAATTGCCCTAGAATTTGTATGATATTTACTACTCTGTATAACAAATCTTTAGAGACCTGTTGCTTGAAAGATTGTTTGGGTTTATTTTTCATCTTCTGCCATATCCAATTGCTACTTATTATTGATTGTCTACTGTAAAATCTCATTATCTTCATATTGCCAATTAGATAACCATAGTTTAACATGAAATATAATCCATCTTCATTACTCATGGACTTTATTTGCTAATTTTCCTGCCTGCTAAAATTTATTTATAACTTCAAAATCAATACTCTTGGCACTGTTTTGATCATTTGTGAACATACCAGATGCACAGAAGAATCTGACTTGCCCTAAGTGCACGTTCCCAGACGAGCTGAACGCAATGACTCTCTCTCTCTCTCTCTATTTTCTATACTTCTCTGGTCTGTTTCACGCAGGTTGAACATATGTTGTCCAAAATGCTTCAAGACAGAAGAGCTGGAGATTTGAATTTTTTTGATCTTGTAATATTTCCGTAGACTTTACTGGTCGTGTTCCTTAATCTGAAAATCTAAAAATTCAATAAATGCTCTAGTATTTGAAACTTTTGAGTGTCTTGTCAGTGCTCAAAAGTTTTATTTCAGAGCATTTTGGATTTCAGATTGTTGCAATAGGATTACTCAACTTTTGTGTCATTTTTGTGCTATTTTTAGGGATGATTTTGATATTTAAAATGCTGCTTACCTTAATCAATTAAAAAAATGCTCCCTAATGGTAGCGTTTAAATGCTGTCTACTATTTCTAAGTTCAAGGAAGCTTTTATGCACCTTACAAAGAAAAAAAAATGCATGTGTATATATAAGGTTTTTTCAGACCTAAGTAAATTGCAGTACTGTTGCTTGTAAATCCAGTTAACATATCAACAATATATATTAAGTGTTTCCTTAAATATAAGTACACATTAAGCAAAGCAAGGTATTGATCAGTATTTGGAAACATGGTGACCAGGTTTGCAGGAATCTGTCTCTGCACTTTCCTTAAGAGCAGTGGCTTAGGAGTCATTAATCAATGTTGGTAGCAAGTTTGTAGAATTTACTAGAACTATTGCTGGTAATGAGTACAGCAGTGAAGGATGCCTGTGGTCCACGATGGTACTTGCTGGTACTGTGTTTTTTCTCATTTTCTGTGCCCTTTTCCTGTGCTCTGAGCTGTCTCTGATGATTAGGTACAAATTTCCTGCTTGGCCTTCCAATTCACTGTTACTTTTTGGTATATGAAAAATATTGGATAAGAATGGGACATTGTTTCTGAACTCAGGAGATCACATGGTATTCTTTCTGTAGGGGGTTTTACTGATGGAGGCAGAAGATCAGCTGAACTCGCTTGTGTCCGAGGTGGAACAGCGCACAGGCCTCAAGGACCTCTCTCAGTGCTCTGCTGGCGAGCTGGAGACCGTGGTGGAGGCCAGGCTTCAGCTGGCAGCAATCGCCCTGCAGTGGCACCGGGCAGCATACAGGTGGGTCTCCTGGACACCCTGGCATTGATCCTTCCCTTCCCGACAGCCCAGGTGCGCCCTCCTTTGGTGCTGCTCAGAAATTGCTGATCCTAATCTGTTAATTACCCTCAGATGTAAGGTAAGTTTTAGAAATGCTTTTTATTATTTAGGTGAGTTTTCATAAGTTATTACACTCAAAGTTGCAATTCTCCACAATGAAATTGCTTTATTAGAGCACACTAACTAGGATGTTTACTATCATGTATAGAATGAACAAATTAACAGTGCTTTGATTTTAAGTAATTTAACTTTTTAAAAGACTGATCCTAAATTATTTATAGCTTTTTACAAATAAAGACTATGGCATATATTTTTCTTAAGTACCAAATAAAACTACTGAAAAGATCTACTTTGGAAAAGTAACGTCTTCTGAATTACTGTATGTTGTGCTATATTATTTAAGAAACTGTTGCAGGTGACAAATTTTTCATATGTGCCATATCTGTTAGTGTCAGATCTTTCATTTGACTTGTTCATTTATTATTTAATTTCTTATTAACGATTTCACTGCCAGGCTCTGATCAAGCTATTGAGTCTGCAAAGTTAAACAGAATGTAGTTCTGGCATCCATATGCTCACAGACATGTAACAATTAAGTAGAGTACTAAAAGTAATTTATTTTCAGTGGTTTCTTATCGTTAATAATACAGACCTATACTTTGAAGAATTTCTTACATCATTGGTGGTGAAGTCCTCTGACCTGTTTGAGCATGATTCATTTACTCATACCTTAGTGTCTTATAATTTACTTATTAGATGAAAAATAATTTTAAGTACTTACTGTATGCTAAGCACTGTTCTAAGTAAGTTCTTGGGAAATACTAGTGCCTTGATGCTCATAAAGAGGACCTACACAAAATATGTAACAATGGGTGATGAAATCTTATCCTCATGAAGTTTCTGTTTTCATAGATAAAAGCAGGCCAATATAACCTGTATACCTAAGTAAGTCAATGACATAGTGTGGCCAGAATTGCTAAGTGCTGTGGGGACCACCTGGAGCCCAGGTGGGCGGGGGAGGAAGTTACATTTTCAGACCACGTGATTGTAACAGAATGTGCCTCTGGCTACCTGGTGGTGAACACCTTTTCGGCTGCTTCACGCCCCTTCTCCTGCCTCAGCCTGGGCAGACAAGGAAGATTATTTATTCTCTACCTTGGTGCTGGTGGAAAATTTGAGCCTGGCCCACATGTGGGAACACTTATCCCAGTGCCAGCACACAGGAACAGCCGTGACACCCCAAATGCGTCTTCTTGTTCTGTCAAGACATTTCCAACCTTTCTGCGCTGCTCTTCCTGGGTAGCTTTATGAGGCGTTCTGCAGGTTTTCCTGCACCATCTTGGGGTGTCTGAGCATCTGTGTGTGTGATAAATGTAACTGGAGAATAATCCATGATTAACCATCTCTTCTGAACCTTACATTACAGGCAGTATAGGCCTGAAGGAATTTATGGGTTTTGTGGTTTCTGAGCAGTACTGAACACCACAACCTCTTTCTGGAGCATTGATTCTCAATGTGCGGTCTGTAGATGTCCAGGTGTGTCTTCGACCCATTCAGGTGGGGGGTCTGGGAGGCTGCAAGGATTTGTTATGGTAAAATAAAGATACTGTTTGCCTTCTTCCGAGTATTGTTTTTATTGATGGTGAAAAGGCAGTAGTAGAAATACTGAAGACTCTGATGAGTCAAGGCCAAGGCAGCAAACTAGCGTGACAGTCATTACAATCTTTAATCCTGAACTCTTGAATTTAAGAAAAATACATTCGTGTTTACGAATGTCTCTGATGAAGCAGGAGAAGCCATTTATTGCACTTGTAAACTCCTATCCTTGAATGTGTGTGTCATATTTGGTGAGGATCCCAAACGGGAAGCATGCCTAGGCATTTCTGCTGCATGTCAAAGCCGGTGATGCTCTTTTTGTGGAAAACCATCTTTACTTGAAAAAAACACCTGACAGACTATGTTACTTGGCTTTGGGTATTTGGCAGACATCTTGAAAAAAAGCACAGTGAGCTTGCCACTTCTAGGCAAAGAACTGATAGTATTTGTGTCCAGTGATAAAATTTGATCTTTCTTAGGAAAATTCGAATTTTGGACAATTTGTATTTGCCATCACGAGCTTAACAGTTTACCAGTGTTTACTATTTTTTTCTGAGGAGATGAGTGAGAATATTAACAAAAATATTTTTGTGGTTGTATTTTGAAATAGTTTTCTATTTTGGGGAGATAATTTCTTAAAATTACCAGTGTAAAGTGTTAGAAAATACCAGTTAACAAGATTTACATGTAATGGGAGATGGGAAAAATTCACTAATAAGTGGTATTCACTTCTACATGGTAACAGACTTTAATGAGATGGTTAGTCATCACATTTTGGTATAATATTGTGACAATTAATCTTGACTGTATCAACTTGATTGGCTTGGGATCTGTCCAGGAGAGAGGTGGATCACACGTGTGGGTGGGTCGTGGACGTGTGACCTTGGGTGTTCTATCCGGTCCCTGACTCCGTCCTCCCTGGCACTATCCTGCTCTGCTTCCTGCCAGCAGAGCTGCACAGATTGGCTCTGCTCTGCCCTTCTGCCACAGAACCAGCCAACCATGGACTGAATTCCCTGAAACACAGAATGCAACCTTTCTTTCTTTAAGTTGGACATTGGGGTTTTGTCCCAGCAGCAGGAAAGCTGAATAACATAGCATAAAACAAAAATAGAGTTATTTGAAGTTACCTTTAAAATTGTCCTCTCATTTCCAACAATTATCTGTGTAAGAACTAATATTTTTCATATTCTTGACCTGAAATAATATGTCATAACAGACTGAACGTTTATTGGAGACCTGGCCAAAATCCCCAACTGCCCGTAGGAGGGATATGGCCACAGATGAAGAAAGAGCATAACAAAGTTAGTAATTCATAAAAGAAGGGCTGGGAGGCCATTGCCTCAGGATGGGCAAGAACAAAAACTTTTGGGGCCAGCCACTTTTTATTGGGTGCAGACAGTAATTAGAGGGAGTATCCGATGGCTTGGTGGTGGTGATGTTAAACTAATGAGGATCTTGCCTTGGAGGTCTTCAGTCTTAGTCTTAGTCTTAGTCTTAGTGGGGGGTGTGGGGGAGGTGACCCACCCCTCATGAGACAATGGGAACTATCAAAAGGGTGATACTAATCCTTGCAATCCTCTGTTCATCCCTTTGGGAAGTATGTAAAACTAGCCATTGCGAATTTGTGGTCCCCAACAAATGTTCAAGCAGATCTGAAAGTGAACAGTCTTTTATTAAGGCAAACATTAAGAGAACAATGTCATTCTTTTAGCTTCTTGAAGAGCATACAGTTTGCTTTGCTTCTAAATGCATTATTTATATTGGCATGTAATGATTCCTTATCTTTATTTTGAGATGTGCTGAACAGTGAAGGCATTTAAAGCTTCTCAATTTAACTTCCAATATGGTAAATGTGCATGAAGCTCTGGGGGGTCCACTTTTAGGGGTGGGAAGGGAGGAGAAAATGGAGCTTCAGATGTCCCAAGTTAGTAGTCTGCCACATTTGTAACCATCTTTGAGTACAGTAATAGTTTACTGATGACAAAATAGTTACTTTATTGTAAAATAATAATCATTTTCCCCATCAAAGCATGAAAAAAGGAAGCCCTAAGACGCCATTCTCTGCAGATCTGTGGCTGTGAAAGCAGCAGTAGTCTTCAAAAATATCTTTTGTCATTTACCTTCATTGTCTCCACTCGCTGTGTCTTGCCCTCTTGGAACAGAGCATATGAGCGATGGGTTTTTTTTAGGGAGTACAAAGGAAACGAGAACCTAAAAATGATAAAGTGGCCATGGGAAGGGTTGTCATCATAGAACTTTAATTTGAAGACCAGATAGACATATGCAAATAATGTTCAAGTGTATCAGAATTGCTCCTACTTTAAATACACGGACCTGGCCCTTGGGACAAAACCTACAGAAACTTTGATGTTATTGCCTTTTCGGAGCAGAGTTGTCATTTGGGAGAAGACTACTGTCAGGATGAATGAGTTTTTCTTCGGTGAACTTTACCCTCTGCGAGCTTCTGTTTGGGCACTGCTGAGAGTGTTGGACAGTCCCTTTTCCAAGTGATGGTTAGTTTGACATTTCCTGATACTTCTAATAAAATTATGTGTCAAGGAAATTGAAAGGCACATTCCCTGGGGTGACAGGTAGAGTGAGCCTCATGGATTTTATGAGAACAAACTGACCATTTTTGTCATGAATGTTAATAAGAAATAAATGGGATCAAAGTTATTCACACTGTATTTCTACTTCTGGACATGTCTCTCTCTTTCCCTGAATCTCATCCTTTTTTTAAAAAAAAATCTTTCCTCCTCTTCTCCTATATATTTAATTTTCTGTCTAAATAGAAAATATTTAAGCCTTTTTATTGTGTGTCAGAATGAAACTTCCTTCCTTCCGGTCTTTGATCCTTCCTTTTGGGTCTTTACCTGATGGAAACAGGTAATGCTGTGTATTCTAGTGGAGCAAGTGGAAATTCTCTGTTGTGCAGCCGCTCTGGTTTGAATGTGTGTCCCCCATAATCCACGTTTTGGAAACTTAGTCTCCAAATGCGTTATCTTAGTAGTGTTTGAAGGCAGAGCTTTTGGGAGGTAATTAGGATTAGCTGAGGTCATGTGGGTGGGACCCTGAGGATGCTCTAGTGGCTTTATTAAATGAGGAGAGACCCGAGCAAGCATACAGTCTCTTCCCTGTGATGTCTTCCCGCATGTTACAGGGCAGCTAGAAGGCCCTCATTAGCCGTGAACGTGCTCTGGATTTCCAGCCTCCAGCACTGAGCCATTCTTGGCAAGTCACCTAGTCTCAGGCATTTTGTTATATTCATAGAAAACAGACTAAGACAGCATCTAAGCAGCGCCAGGTAGATTACAACATCCTGGTATGTCCTATATTTTATTCATTACATTTTTGGGGTTAACAAGGTGTCAAACATCATATTTCATTTCTCTTGAAATCAGAATACTGACTCCAAATTAAGGATACTGGCATGAGCATCATTTTCTTCTTCCAGAGTTCTCTAATAGCCATGAAGCACCAGCTTCTGAAGCTGCCAAGTAACAAGAGGCCTTGGAAACGTGTGCCTTAGAAACCCCCGAGTACTAGGGATTAATGGGAGAAGAAATTTTGTATTTGTATATACACTGTGTCTGAGTTATGTTTGTTGTTATTGTCTTGCTTGTTTAGTTTTATTTTCAATAAAAAGCAGTAAAGTTAGGTGGTCATGATACCTCAGAAACTATTCTGCAAACATTGCAGCCATTTTAATGGTTCTGCATCATCACAGGAGTTTAAAATCCTATAATTGTTCAGAGGCTTGGAGTGCTGACTAAAAACTGAAAATACCAATTTAGTTTCCTTCTCCACGCTGGCCAGCTCACTATACTAATATAATTCTACATGAATTACAAGTCATCTTTTGCCAAGTATCCCCGCTTGGTAAGCACATTCCCCTCTCAGTGGAATGCCAGATCCGTAAGGGCAGGGATTTTCATCCGTATTGGGTATAACTGTATCCACGGTGTCCTGGTTCCATCTGGAACCATAGTAAATGCACAGTATGTATTTTTCAACAAACAAATAATTGATTTAATCACTACAATAATTTGAGTTTGTGAAGTCTGCACCATTATTATCATTCCTATTTTATAGATAGATTAATGATCCCAAAGTTGTACTGCTAATGCATGACAAAGGTGGGATTTGAACTCTCCACTTGCAGTGTGAACTGTTAGAATTAGGTGAGGCCAGATGGATTTAAAAGGATTTTTTAATCAGAAGAAAACAGGTCAATAACTTATCTCCAAAAGGGTGTGCCCTTCAGAAATTCGAACTGACTACAGAGAAAAATGTCGACTGATTTAACATGTAAACACTTTAGTTTTTAAAAGCGTAACAAAAGGTTTATTCCTGTGCATAGGAAAACAAGTAGATAAGAAAACAGTTCACATTGTTTTTGTGTTATAGTTGTTGGTAAAAATGCTGAAAATGGTGAAATGTAATAAAGCTTTTATCCAAAACGGGAACTTGTGAGAAACATTTTGCTCCCTTGTAAACTAAAGGTAAAGGAATGAATGAGATACAGATTTTCATTGTAGGGTACTTCCAGGTTAATATTTCTGATAAAGTTCTTTCTTTCCACCTTCTCTTTGAAAGCCATCTACGTCCATGAACAAATAAAACTATAAAATCCTTAAAAATACTAAAATTAAAATTAGTAATTAAGCTTCTTTAAGAATTTGGGAAATTTTTTCCTTTTCCAAATATCACCTGGAGAAGAAGATAGAGTACAATCCATATGCTCTTTCTTTCTGCAACGGAGCAGCAGAGCTAAGAGGAAGAGGAGAAAAGAGCTGGCCTCCGACCACTACTAAGAGCTGCCCCATGGAGAGGTCACTATCTAAAACCTTTGCGGATGCCGAACACCCCAGGAGGGTTTGACGAAGCACTCAGCCAAGGACAGAGATAAATTTAATTTTTATGAATGTTGGAAAAAGGCAGTTGTTCTATAAATATGACTGGTGGTGAGCACTGCAATAGGATTGTGCTCCATCTGAATAACTTGAGTGCAGGTTTCCAAACCGATTCCTGAAAAAGCTAACCATTCCGGTAATGATTGTAATGACCTGGGGATATTGCATGAGGTTACAGTAATTAAATAGGTGGGGAAGAGAAAGGGTAGTGAAAGAATATTAAATTCTTTATCTTACATTTCATTTCATTTTATGCTTTGATAAAAAGGTAAATTGTTTTTTAAAATCAATTACATATATATGGGGGCTGGGGATTCAGCTCAGCGGCATAAGCACCTGCCTTGTAAGCGCATGGTCATGAGTTTGATCCCTGGTACCGATAAAAAAAACAAAACAAAAAAACTCAATTACATATATATATTTATTTCAAATCATGTGGTAAATAAAAGCAAAATTGTATGTAGCAAAAGATATGACCAAAGGAAAATATAAACATAGAAAGTATAAAATAATAGAATAAAAAATCGCATGAGTTGTGACAATGAATGTAATATTGTTGACAAGCCATGAATTTGTAGAAGTATTTGTTTGCCAGAGACAGAATCCCAACCTGAATTTTTGTTTTAGAGCAAGGAATTTAGGAAATCACACAAAAGCTCCAATGGTATTTTTTTTCTTTTACAATAATAATATGTATATTTTCTTTCTTTTAGTGCTGCGATAGTATATTCCACACTTACACTGCTCCAAGATTCAAAACTTTTTAAAAAGACAGTAGTACAGGAAGATGCGGAGAAGCCCAGGTCTTCAGGAACTTCTGTACGTATGAACGTAACTCATGTATGCTGAAGTTTGAAATTTTTTTTGAATTTTTGGAGGAAATTCATATGTGTTCCCTAGAAAAATTCTAAGGACAAAAATTTTAAGAGAAAGCATTTCATTATATTTCATTGTTATGGGCATCCCGAGACTAAATCTCTGGGCATTGAATGATTATGTTTATCCTTCCAATCCTAAATGCATGATACTGTTGGTACACTAGGCAGTTATCTAACTATTTGGATGAAGCAAAGAGGGTAAAGTAGAAAAAACACTGAATTGAAAAAAAATACTTAAGTTTAATTTATGCTGCTTATTAATGGAATACCTTAACAAAAATCTCTCTTTTTTTTTTATAAAGTTGTGATGTTGTTTGTGAACGGATGGAACTAGTTTTAATAATCATTAAAATTCTATCCAGGTGTATCTTGTAGTAAGCCTAAAATAAATGCACTAGCACATCAAGTTGTCTCATGAAACCAGCTCTTCATTTAGCTTTTGAGTTTTTACCTGGGCATTGCTAGTAACAAACCTGTGTTATTTTCTACTTTGGATTCCTCATAGTCTTTCATATTTAAACCTCAAAGTGTTCTCGACAACTATTCACAAGTCCTGTGATCGGGCTTTGATAAGACTGCATAATTTAATAATATAGGGCTGATTAAGGATTAAAATACAAAGATTCATCACATAAAATTCTTCCTCATTATTTCAAGCATCACTAATAAGAACTGTAATATCCAACCACATTACACATTAGCAAAACTAATTGTCCTAGAGACTCATCTCTAACTATATTAAAACGGATAGTAATACTAAAAAGCAAGGTAATTTGAAAAGCAGATTTAGAGCATTAGTGGTCCACCAGTGGAGATTTTACCTCTTCTGGGATATTTAGAAATGCCAGGGATATTTTGGTTGTGGCAAATAAGGGAAGTGCCACTGGCATCTACTGGTTAAAGGCGAGGACACCGGAAAACACCCTGTAATGTGCAGGACAATCTCCCCTGTCCTGTAGCAATTGCTATCTGCCGTAAAATGTCAGTCAGTGCCCCAGGGTTGAGAAATCCTGATTGGAGGCGGAAGTTGACTTTTCATGACTAACAGGAGATGCAAGCGTTGAGGGGTTAAATTGTACCCATGGGCATTTTCTTCCCACGACTAATGTAGGTACTGAAGTCCAGGGAGTACTTGGCTGGGTTACACACCGTCCTGTCCATGGCCTCTTTCCTGGGGACAGCTCACCCTTGTCTTCTTGTGAGTCCCTCCTCTGTCCTCATTCTGTCCTCTTCTGGTCTCAGGAGCTGCTCCTGGGTAGTAGGCGTTGCTGACTGGTTGGGTGATGAGCTGTCATAGATGTGTGGCAGGGAATTCTAGAGATAATAGGAGTTTTTTTGCCCCCAGAAGACATTGAGGTTCCTCAGTGCCTATGACTGACCCCAGCTATAGGCTGAATTCTTCATCCAAGCTCCCATGCTCACCCTACCAGAAAAACATTTAAAGGTAGACATCGTAACACACTGAAGGTAGGAAGGATACTTTCTTCACATTTATATTTATGGAAGGATTTTTGTTAGAACAAAAGGAGAGAATTCTAAATTAAATTAGATTAAATTAGATTAGGTACTAAAAAGAAAATGTCCCCTATAGCTCCCTCCCTGTAGTTCCAGAGAATTGTGGGTGATTTGTTTATTTATTTGTTCTTTCTATATATTTTATAGGACATGTAAAAGTAATTTCTAAATTTAAAAACGTAACGTGAAAATGATACTGGATGCTTCTCTCGGCTTACATTTAGCCTCCGGCAGGAACTTCGATATTATTAAATGGGAAAATAACCACCATTTCAATATTGTTCAGGTCACAGAAAGTAAAGATGAGAATGTGTTTTTGGACCCCATTTCCTTGAATGCCCGAGAATACTTCAATGCCCATCTGTGGCTGCGGTGCCGCCTAGCCCTTGTGACTGCTTTTGGTGCACAGATTCGGGGCATCGGGATTGTGAAAGGTACAGATGCCTCAGTTGCTGAATCAGCTGTTCTCATAGACGTACGCGCAGGTGAAGGGGTTTTATTAGGATTTCTGTATTATGACATTCCCATTTTATAATTCTCCAGCTCGATCTGTTGCTGGAATTCAAAATCCAGGTTATGTAATAAGAAGGGTAATTTCCAACAGTCCTCTGTATTGGTGAGTGGGTGCAGGTCGGGGATATGTGTAAAACAGCAGGAGATTTCAGGATGCACGTATGTCCCCAGGTCTTGTCATTTCGGAAGGTGGCAGAGTGTCAGGGAGAAGAGCACAGATTTTGGAGCCTCCGGAACTCAGGTTCACGGCTGCTTCTGCCAGTTCCTGGCCAAGTCTTTCCTGGCTGAATGTTTTCTCTCTTTTCTTTCTGTGCCTCACTCTTCTGAGCTGTCAAATACAAGTAACTGGACCTGCTTCCTAGATTATTGTTAGAATTAAGTGGTTAAAATCTGCAGTCTTAGATAGCAGACTTAGCCTGGCATACGTAAGTATTCTCACACTAATTAATAAGTTTGTTTTTATACCCTTCTGTTCACCATTCTTCTGTCCATTTTCCAAGACGAATGACTTCCTGTAGCAGTGTGGTTAGTTTGGCAGCACTGGGCTATTTGAAAGTAGTCCCCCCAACTTCCATTTCTTTTCAGGGCTTCATGTAGAGTATATTTGTTTTCCATATTAATATCCTCCTGTTCTTCAATCTCATGCAGTCTTCCTGTAAGCGAATCCTGGGAACATGCTACATTCATATATGTTCTTGCTTTCTCAATGTATTTTAAGTAACCACACTTGTTTATTTTAGAGAACGATATGACAGATTGTTTGAGCCTCATCAAGGAAGTGTGTGCAGAGGCAACCAGCGCTGACGACACTGAGATGCAGGCTGAATTTCTGATGCAGGCTGTCATCCTCGGCCTGCAAGAAAAGCATCTGAAGGCAGACATCATAACAAACCTTCAGGTATAGAGCCAGCCTTGTTCACATTAACATTTAAGAAGGAGTCTACTGGAACAAAAGGAGAATTCTAAATTCTTTTAGGTGCTGAAGCTGTGACAGACAGCTCGTTTCTGCAAATTGAAAACGGTACTATCAAATCAAATACCTTTGTTTTAATAGGATATAATACATTTGCTTGAAGGAGATGAGTTTATTTCTCCTCGATCTTGGTTAACCCTGGCAAGAAGCCTCGTTTTACTGGATGACCTAACAAAAGCTGAGAAATTCAAGCAGCAGCCTCCCTTTTCAAAAAGAGAAATATTAAAGTTTCTAACTCAGGCCCACAACATTCTTATTGAACAGGTGAGAATGTCTTTGTGTCCACAAAACTGAGAAAATTTACTTTTCTGTTTCTTTTCTTATTCCAAGCCACAGTATCTAATTGCTCATTTCAACGTTTCTTGTATAGATGCTAACTTTTGGAGAAACAATTGAATTTCCTTCATCAAATACTGAATATGCAAATCCATTACAGCCTTTGAAAAATGTCTGGCTTCCTCATGTCATGCTATTGGCCAAAATAAAAATGAGAATTGGTAAGAACTTTGCAATATGTATGACACTTCAGTAACTGATCTGTAGTTTTAAGTTATTTTCAGACAGATTATCGTATGAGGGTCTTTAAAGGGAATAAGTTTTGTGAATACTCCGTGATGAGTGGATGTATCACTCCACTCCGTGATACTACATTTATTTAAGTTTCTGGTAACTTATCATGTGACATACTCCGTGATGAGTGGATGGCATCAATCAATTCAATTGAAATACTAATCATATAGTCTACTTAAAAATTACTACACATTTCAGTAACTTGAACTCACAGTTGTAAAATGCATTATACTTTTAAATTATAACCAATACTGTTAAGTATATCTTTAAAGACACTTAATATTCAGGAAGGGAAAAGTAAAACAAGTTTTAACAACTATATTTACCAAGGTGGCATTCATCTTCCCAAGCTTTGATAACTTGTTTATAAAATTTTCAGAACTAAACCTGTATCTGACAGGTGTGGGACTGATCCAGTGCCTTCCTTGAAGGTACAACATCTACACTCATCTGCCATACACGAGTCAGCAAAGCAAACAGTAGATTCGTCGATGGTGGGGGATTTTACGTACCAGAGGGGCTGTGTAGTTTCTGAGCGGGGGAAAAGCTGTATGCCTCACTGCTTTTCACGTGCTGAGCCTCTTGGAAAACCTCTCTGATCAGCCTGAGTCGTAGCTCCTGCTTCTTTCTGCCCTGGTCCTTTGTCAGGGCGCAGCTTCCCTTTCTAGAATCCAGCCTCTTGGCTTGCAGCCCTGTCGTCTTCCCAGGCTTCCTGCTCCAACACTTTCGCCTTCTCTTGCATATCCTCCATCCTCTTTGATCAGTATGTCCTTTTTCATGTTCTCTTCATTTTTTATTTTTATTTTATAAAAGTTTACTAATTCATGTTTGCTATACATAATGGTTGTGTTCATCATGGGAGGTGGTCCATGTGCATAACACATCTCAACCTTTTTCCATCCTTCCCATCCTGTTCTTCCTTTCCCTTCCCTCCAAAACCAAACAAGCAAACAAATAAACATAAACCTACCCCAGGCCTCCATCGCCTTTGTTCCTGTCTTAGTTACTTAAAGTGTTGCTGCAACAAAATACTTGACACCCCTCCTCAAGGGAGGAAAGTTTATTATCGTTCCAGTGTGCAGTGGTTTCAGTCCAGTCAGCTGGCTCCGAGGCAGGGAGCAACAGCGGAGAAACAGTTCACGGTGCGGCAGGCAGAAGGTGGTGAGCAGTAAGCGGCAGCACCCTGCTCTCCATCTTTCCTTTTTATTCCATTCCATTAGGCTTGTAGCCCAATGGTAGATGCCACCCACACGCGGGGCAGGACTTCCTATTACCCACACCCAGAAGAGCGCTGGATGGTCAGTGGACTAATCCAGTGGTCACACGCCCTTAATCCATATTTACACAATCTACATCCAGCCGCCTCTGAAAAGCCCACTTAAGAGTGCATGAAGCTTTGCAGGCAAATCTAGGTAGAAACCATAACACCTCCCAGCGGCCCCTACTCACAAGCTTAAGATTGGATTCTGTCCTTTTCTCTTTCATTCCAACTCCCATTCATTCCTCACCCCACTCTACTCTGGATTTAAGCCAGAGAAAGCTCTCTCAGTGTTTTGTTACTAAGGAGCTAATTATAATTCCAAGGTATGATTTTCTGAACTTACCTGTATGAACCCCCAACCTGTAATACATCTGACATTGCTGATATCAGTTGTAATTTTTGGAAACTATTCTTTTGACCTTTAGACACCTGGACACTGCAATCTTCCTGATTTTCTTTTCCCTCTCTGTTCTCTTAATTACTTTTGTGTGTTCTGTTTCCATACTGTATCTCTTAAGTAAATACTTCCCATTTATTTGGCTTAAAAGAATTTTTATGATATGGTCCAGGCCTGTTCTTCATCCTGTCCCTCAACCCTCCAGTCACTCTGAATCACTGGGTACTTACTAAGCCTTAGTACTTACTAAGCACATCTGTGTTCTCCAGCTGGAGCCATCTTTCCTAGGTACTGCACGCCCACTCTTGCCTTTCCCTTGCCTCCCCTCCCTCATGCACACAGAGACACTGCCTTTAAGTGTCTGCGTCCTTCAGACCTTAAACATCGCACTTTCTGAGAAGCTTTTCCTGACCATCAACACTGAGTTAGGTACCCTACTCCTCTGCTAGTTGATTATTCTTCTTGTAACACTCATCAGAGCAGTTGTTATGGACTGTTGTTATGGACTGTTTGCTTGATTGAAGCCCCCATTAAAGTGTGGACTTATGGTGACAGATTTGTCTACCTGATATCTTAGATGCTTAGCACAGCAGCTAAAATCAATCAATCAATCAATCAATCAACTGTGAAGCTTTCATACTTCATTCATCCACTAAACTACTATATAACTAGTAATAATGATGTTGCAGAAAAATTTCTGTAGTACAGAAAGATGTTTGTATATACTACGTTGGAAAAATGTCCCAAACACAAAAATTCAAAATATTCATTGTATATCATGATATCACAGGAAAACAGAGATAGAAATTTTACAAAAATGTAGAAATTTATACCAGAAATTAATACCAAAATCAGAGATGCTTCTTGGCTGCTGTGATTATGGATGGTGTTTGTTTTCTTATTTTCACTTGTTTCTTTCCTTTAAATCTTGCCAAGTGAACACATGTGACTTTTGTGACAAAAGTTACACTTGGGAACTATTTGTTAGTCAAGGCACAAACCTAATACTTATTAAATATTTAGCATCGAGTAACATTCCTGGCATATAGTAAAATGGTGCATGCTTTTCAAATATTCAAGGGAGATAAGCTCGTGGATAGTATTGTAGAAAGAAGAGAAACACACAGGTGATCAGAATCAGGAAGCACAGGGCAGAGTGTAGAGCAAACTGCTCAGATGTGGATTTATGGTCTGGAGGGTGTGGCTTAAGTCTTGGCATTATGGCTGCTTAGTTATCTGATCCTGAAAGTTATTTGAGCTCTTAGACTCGAGGGCCTTACCCGCAAAATGGGGGTAGGGCTCTTTACCTTGTGAGTTTGCAATAATTAGGTAAAGTATTTAAGAACAGTAGAAGGCAGGCAATGGATGGCTGTTATTACTGATATAATGCTTTACATCTTCCTTGTTTATTTCTTTCACTTTGTCACATTGGTCAAATTGTTTTCATCATTGCCTTTCTTTCCTATCGTTATTTTAGACATCCGTTGTACTTTTTCTTTCCTAGACCTCAAAGTCAAACACAGGATTCCCAGAGCTCTCTGGTAGGCAGATTCGGCTGGTTCCTGTCCCCAAGACCCTCACCTTCCTCCTTTCCAGGCCTTCCCCAACAGGATGACCTCTTTACATCAACGTTACATTTCAAGTTTAATTTCACCTTTTAGAAGGGTCTTCTAAAATTTTCCTTTCTATTCTTTCTAAATTTTACTAGGGTAATTCAGTACTTTCAAGTGCAAAATATTTTTGTCTCTCCTTCAAATTTCTTTTTAAAGAAATTGTTGTTAGAATTCTGCTCTGAAATCAGTAATATCTAAGTGCAGTCATTCTTCCATTGGGCAAAGGTACTGTTTTTCTCTTTCTTTTCCTTTTTCATTCATCTTCCCCAGCTTTCAGTCTCTGTCCTGTAGGGTGTTGATTGAACATTTTTTGGCTAATGTTGTCCGCAGTTGGGGTACCTAGCTGATATTCCAAATACCTGCTTTCTGGACTCAGCGGCTGGATGATTTGCTAGCTCAGCTCGTTATCAGGATCTTGGGGTGTGCCTTTCCGCTCAGGATTCAGTACCTACTCTTCTGTCATTTCCGTCTGAACACTGCACATGAGATCTGCAGTGCCAATTTTTGTCTTTTTTGGTGAAAACTTTGTTATTGTCATCAGAAGATTTTCCCTTCACTGTCTGTAATTTAGGAATCTTAACTTACATATCTCTGGGTGCACGTTTCATCCTCCTGCACCTGGAACTCAGGGACCCCTTCCAGGCTGCAGATAGATCTCTTTCTGCTGCTGGCCACATCCCATTTTGCTTAATTGTACCCTTGTCACTTTCCCCGTTTTTTCTTTGGAGCTGGCCCATCCTGGGCTGAAATGTGACCCAAAATAAACCTCTCCTCCTTTAAAGTGTGAGTATTGGGTATTGTGTCTCCACAAGAAGGAAAGTGACCAAAGTAATCTGTAGAAGTACTCTTTTTTTTTTTTAACCTCAGGTTTTCATTAGATCTTTCGTCGGTTTGTTCTTCATCTTCCTGTTTGCTCTTCCTCTTGCTGGCTGCTAGCCTTCTGTGCTGCATTGCTGCCTTTGTTTATTACTATGGTTTAGGTGGAGCTTCCTGGATTAACCTCAGTGTAACAGTGCAGCAAATGCTGGTCAAAGGTTGAGTTCTGCCTCTGTTGTTTGACTTGGTAGCAGCTTCAAGAGTTCAGTTCCCCACTGAGGCACCAAGGGAACTAACAGAGGCTGCACTCCTGGGCTCGGTAGTCAGGAGGACCCTGGCCATTGCCAGTTGGCTTCACTGCTCAACCAAGGGGGAAGGCAGACAGAGACTCGCAGACTTCATTTCAAATTCTCTCCAGGACATTTTCTCTGGTCTAAGACCCAAGGTTTCCGGTATCTGTCAGGCTCGTGTCCAGCTCAGAGTCCAGAAAGGTTTGTGCATCTGTGTTCTTGCCCATCACTTTTTAGGACCCTCCTACCCCGGTGCCAGTGGCTGCTCAGCCAGGGAGAGGTCATGGTGGGTTGGGTTGTGGAAAGTAGGGCAGTAAGGATACATTCAAGCTCTCATCTCTCCTGTGTCTTCTCCTTATCTTCCTTTTGCTGCCCCCTTCCATTATTAATACAAATTATTGTTGTTATATGATTGTCTTAGGTACTATCTTGTTGCTGAGACACAATACCCAACACTCACAGTTTAGAGGAGAGGTTTATTTTGGCTCTCAGTTTGTAGAAATCTCATTCCACAGTCAGCTGGCTCCAAGGAAGAACAGCACAGCAGAGGGGCATTGCAGAGGAGAAGGCTCAGGGCAGGATCAGAAAGAGATCAAGGGGGGCGGAAGGGAGATAACCACACCCCAGTGACCCACCTCCTCCAGCCAGCTTCACTTCCCAACAGCGCATTCAGGTATTAACTCATCAGTGGATTAATCCACCAATGAGCATCCCAGGCCCACAATCCAGTCACCTCCCAAAAGCCCTGTGTATGAGCACATGAGGCTTAGGGGGGCTCCGAGCTATAAACCAGAACAATCATCATCATTGGATACGAACTGCGTCATTGGATACGACCCACTGTATTGTTTCCTCATTTATGAAGAGACCTTGCTTATTTGGCCTCTCGGATTCCTTCCTGCCCGCTCATCTCATCAGAGCTCCTTTTTCTGGGTTTTTGGCCCCCAGTTTCTTATACTATCAGGACTTCCGTGAGCTTGAAGTACGGATTGTGTAAATGTGTTCTCTGCTTCTCTGATTTCCTCATCTTGAACATGTGTCACCACTCAATGACAATACTGTCGCTGTTTTTCAGACTCATTTGAAGCTGAGCAGCTTGCTTTCTGGTATATTATATTAAATACAGACTTTAAAAACAAACCCAAAAGCAGCTTTTCTGTCAAAACAATGTTAGTTTCACGACTTCGTTTTCACAGAGTTGATGTTTACTGGAGAAAAGAACATTTTGATATTAGGAAGCACAAACTCATCTGTGACTTGCATTCTGGACAGTTTTTCCTTACAGTATAGATTACATCACAAAAACTGAGCTGCTTCAAATTTTTTCTTTGTGAAAGCCTCTGATAGCAAATAATATGTTGATATGATTTTATAAAATAAAAATCAGCACAATGATTAGTTATTTTCCCATTAGTTACCTTACCTTGAGCTACCCTTTTTTTTTGTCAGCTGCACTTTTTAGATAGAAAGGTAAATTACAGATTGCAAATAGAAAGGAAGACATTTCCTACATTCTTTCAATCAGCAAACATTTTTTGGAGATCACTTACGTGTACAAATGATACTGGGGAATGGGAATATATGAACCATTTGCCTTCTCTGCCATCAAGTTTACTTGGAACCTATCATACAGTGGGTGAACAAAGAGAGAATAATCAATATTTTCTGTAACAATTACAATTTAAGAGGAATCTAGAGGATAATTCAAATACTACTGTGATATCTTGGTACTGTCTTATGTAGTACTAATATATATGTGCCTATCTGTAAATGTACTGCAATGACATGAAGATATTTGATATTTTTGTCTTCTATCAATAAAGAGCTGTGGTATAATTTGAAACCATAATGAAAGATTTGAAATGAGAGTGCTTTGAAACAGTAAGTCATATTGGACAGGTAGTAATAGCATGTCTTTTCTTTATTTCTCTTCCTACCTGGGAGCTAATCATCATCGGTAATTGCTGGGGTTACGTGTATGGACTCTAGAGAGGCAGAGTTCTTACAATTTCGCTTTAATGAATCATTTAACTTCTCTGTGTTTCCATTTTCTGTATTGCAAAATGGTGAGGTGGCACAGCCACTGGCTGCTGTGGGGTTCGGGGAGTGGAGAGGGCCACGGGTGCTGTGCAGGCTCGCAGTCTGCGGAGTGCAGAGCTTCCGAGATGCTGACATCTCGCTGCTCACTGTCCGGGGAGCCTCTGGGCGCAGGGAATCAGCTTCTTCCTCTCAACGTTCTCAGCCATGTGCTGCCTTCCTTCCTGGTTTACAGTCACTTTTCACTGCAGAGGCGGGAAAGGTGGGGGAGGGAGAAGGAGAGACTGAGGTTCTTCACGGCCTGCCATCCATATGGCACATTCCTGAAGCCAAGGTTTATAAAAGTGTTCATTTTTTTAACCGTTTGTAGAGTATGGTATTTGAAACTGAAAAATTCTAGAACCCAAGGGAATGTCTTAGAGGAAGACATTCAAAACTGAGGGCCATCGGGAGTTGTTCAAGACCTCAAATGACAGGGTAGCACCGATGACTGGCCAGGACCCTGTTCTTCAGCCAGAACCGAGCATCTGTATCGTGCAGTCCTGCGCTGCCTTTCTCTCTCTCTCTCTCTCTCTCTTGTGTATATCCAGCTATCTCAGCAGTGTAACATCTCATTTTCCTCCACTCTTTATCCCAACTTGATTTTTTTCCCTGAAGTTACTGATGATGAGGGGTCCTCGGCTGTCCACCTGGACAGCATGTTCTGGGAAGCTGTCCCCGACCTCCCCAGATATGGGTCAGGGCTCCTGTCCCCTACCACCACAGCACTCTCCATTTTCCCTGCCACACACTATTCTGATTACCTCTGAGGCTGTTCATCTTCTCTATGCATCACTAGACTCCACGTCCTTGCTTTAGGGCTATGACACCCTGTAGTCTAGGAGGGGTGGATGTGGACCTGACTGATTAGGTTGAAATGATGGCAGTGCCACTCACCAGCTATGTGAACTTGGAGTGCTTACTTAAAACCACTCTTGGAGGTACTATTTATCCTCGGTCAAGTGAGCACAAAAATGTACCCACTTCAACTTGTGAGCATCACGTGACTAATGCATGCTACGTACCTGGGCCAGTTCGTGGCATTTTAGCTTTCATCATTCTGCTTTCTCATTTTCATTTCCTGCCTCAGCATGTAGAAAATATTTGTGGAATAAATGTATATCTGTCTTTGAAGCATGTAGGTTAAGAAAAGTGCTTCTTCCATCCATTAGCCCTTCCTTTGGTTGTGATGCTGGGCCTGCAGCTCTTGTCCATGATGGGTTTATTGTCAGGTTGGGATGGGGAGGAAATGCGTGGCAAACGACCACTGTCGTGTTTAATAGAATGAAAATTACTGCATATTAATATATGTAGATTTAATTGAAAGCAGCATGAAAGTTCCAGATGTTTCCTGCTAGTAACCCCATTTTAGGAATATGGAAGTTGTTCTGAACACTGCCATGAAATTTTAGAGCTGAAAGAGACTCGGGAATTTATCTCTCATTTTAGAAACAAGAAAATGTGTTGGAGGTTTACCAATGATAAGAGTCATTGTTGTAGTTCACTGAAATATTGGCTAGTGTGTTTCTTTAAAACCCTTTCCGGGGTGCTAAAAACTGACAACCCCCGGAGCTCTCAGGAGATACCATTCCTAAGAGGAGAGGAGTCTGGTGACTTGCAAGCCTGCTAAGACCACTGCTTATTTCACTGTTGTGCCTCTCACCCAACTGTTTTCCTTTAGGACACACCCTGGCCAAGCAAGCACACTGGAGCAGTAAAAGGAAGGATTCCGCCAAGTGGGTACCTGCTCTGCATCTTTTTGAGACAGCCTTGAGGCTGTGTAAGACGGCGGCGGTGGAGGAATGTGAGGTGGAAGCTGAAATCCTTTTTCAGAAAGGTAGGAATCAGAACCATGAAAATGTTTCTAGGCTTTTTATTTTGCTGTTAACAATGATCTTGACTATAAAAATGCAGATGTTGTAAAGGGCTTGGTAATGATAAAACACATTTCAGTAAAAGGATACTGCCTTTTTTCCCTCTGCCTTTTTGAAACAAGATTTCACTGTGCAGTTCAGGCTGGCCTTGGGCTCACTTGATAGCCCAGCCTGATCTCGAACTTGCACTGATCCTCCTGCCTCGGCTTCCCGAGTGCTGGGATGATAGGAGTGTGCCACTCTGCCTGGCTGATATTGCTTATTTTAAATTTATATCAGGAAAGAAAAAGCATTATGAGTTTTTTTGCAATTATGACTGACCTTCCCTATATAAAATTTGAAATTTGATTAAAAAATATTAACATCAGCCACTTGGCTATACAAAACATTACCTAAATGATGTTTCGAAAGTATTTTTCTATATTATTTCAGTACCCAGCTTAACATTTTGACTAATTTCTGTACCTAAGATACATATCCATTAAAGTTAAACAGCTTCAGTGCACCCCCATTTGCAGCATATGCACAGTCCTTATTTACATGCCTCAGGTGTGTGCGGAGGGACATTCTAGCCGCAAAAAAAACGAAGCCTGATCATTCTCTCATCCACTGAGCATCTGTTGCATGCTAAGTGCTCTGGTTGGTGTTTTACAGCTCATATTGCTGAGTCTGGCAGCAGTGCTCTAGCAGCCGTGAGTAGCGCTGGTTACAGGTGAGGAAAGCAGGGTGGAGTCTGGGCCAGTGAGCTCCAAAACCAGCCTGTCCTAAATGCTAGCGCGCCGCTGCTGGACCGCTGTGTGCCCCTTCCTCGCACAGCTGCTTGAGAACCAGGAGTAAGCAGAGTCTCTGTTTTATTTTTTGCTCTAGAGGTGTTCATTTAATGCCACTCTGGAGATGCTCACCAAGAGCGCCAGGAACCGTGTGAGGGTCAGACCATTGGCATCCTCACTGAGGGTTTTCAGGCATTTGCTGCTTCCTAGAATTTGTGCCATTAAGGTGTGATTGTTGCTAAATTTTATTTATAATCAACAAATAATTGTGTGTAAGGTTGGGGTGCAATGTGTTTTCATATATATATATATATATATATATATATATATATATCTACATTTTGTGGGCTAATTAAATCGAACTACCTAACATATTCATCACACCAGTACTTATCATTCTCGTTGTGGTGAAAGCATTTAAAATGTACTTTCTTAGCAGTTTTCCAGTGTTGTAGTCAGGGGTTGTACACAGAGAACAATTCAGATCAGGACATGGAGTTTATAATATTTCTATAATGGTCACCGGAAGTTAACACAGGAGAATGCAGGAAATCCATCCGCAACACCAAAGACATAGATTATTTAGTCAAGAGTCTAAACCCCACGGCAATGTCCCACATGAGTCCAGATAAAAACCCAGAGCTCAGGACAACGCCTCCACGAGTCCAACTGGAAGTCCAGAGCCCACAAGAAGGACTTACGCCAGTCTCTTTTACGGATTCATGCCGGGAAGACCCAAGGGTCAGCGGTGGAAGCCAGAAAGTCTATGCCAGCAGGATGAAGGAGCTGTGCTAGTGGGATGAGGGTTCTACACTGGAGCCGAGAAGTCACACTCACAACAAAGAGCGGGGCTGTCCTGAAAGGAACCACAGCTGTCCTCAGCGACACGGAGGCCCCGAGCTCCTCCGACAACAAGCACAGTCGGGTACGTACCAGGAAGCAGCGTGACGAGTTCATCCTGGAGACCAAGCAGCACATGTCTTCCCCTCCGGAGCCAGGAAGCAATGCTCGATGTGAAGACCAAAGCTTCTCCAGGAGAACCAACAGCTCAGACAGCAACTCATAGGAGAACCAACAGTGCTTCCATAAAGCCTCAATCCCTCTCCTTCCCTCTCTTCTTCTCCACCTATTTATCCTGGCAACCCTTCTGAGGTGGAGCATCTTCTCAATGCATGCTGATGTAATCCAGCTGGCGTTAAGTTGACCACTAGTTATCAAACCATAACATCCAGTATCCAGTACATTGTTATGGATTGTAGCCGTCATGCAGTGCAGTGGTTCTCCAGAACTTACCAAGCTTGTCTAACTAAAACTTTGACCTACAGCTCCCTAGTCCCCGTCTTCCCATTCCCTGGAACCACCCTTCCTTCTCTGCTTCTAGAGTTCAGCTTTCTTAGATTCCCCATGTGGGCGAGGTCCTTGTATATGACTTTCTGTGTGTTTTGGCTTGCATTAAGCAAAATGTTCTGAGTTCTTCTATGTGATTGCAAATAACAGAATTTCCTTTTGTCTTCATTCTGAGTAATATTCCACTGTGTATGTGTGTGTGTGTGTGTGTGTGTGTGTGTGTGTGTGTGTGTATGTGTGTGTGTAGTATATACATGGAGTAATGGGAAAATGCAGTGATGTTTAAAATTTTAAATTTCTGATAGTATAAGACACATTGCCATTAGTTCTTCTCTCGCTTTGAACACATTTATCCTGTTCCTGCCACTTTATGAAGTCCTGGAAGTTGGCTTTCATGGATGTTTTTATAAGGTGGGGTAAAAAGCAAAATACAGTGAACGCCATTGCTGAGTGCCATCCTGTGAAAGGCAGGCTGCTAGAAACTTTGGCTCTGGCACCGTGCGACTCCTGGTCTACCCCGAAGTTAAGTGGGCCATGAAAGATAAACATTTAGAATCCCTTCAGGACCCTGAGGCAGCCACAGTGACACAACTGTGTTTGAAGAAAGGGAAAGTACTTTGAGGGGGATTAATGGCAAGATATTTAAATTTGCACACACACTGGTTTCCATCACACCTCATGTATTTTCGTACCCACACATTTTCTGTATCCATTCATCCACTCCGCTCAAGTTTATTCAGGGTCACAGTTGCCGTGGATGATGCATTGCCCGTAAGAATGCAGACACGTCCCGTGACTTCTGTGAACTCGACAGGAGAGGAGGAAAACGGATGTAGAGAAATCAGACATAAAGGAAGAGCACACAGAGGGAGAAAATCCAGTGGTCACGCCAGCTGTTTTGCAGAAGCCAAAAGCATCTTGGCCAAAAGCATCTTGGCCCAGGGGTTAACCGGAGGCAGGGCAAGCTTAGGCCTCTGGCAAAGAGGCAGTAGGTCTCTCCCCACCCGTGTTTCTCTCAGCAAGAAACGACAGACTGATGGAAGGACAACCTTTCTAGGTTTATGAATTTCCAACATGAAATATTTGTTTAGAAGCTCTAAGTGATAGAAAAAGGAAAAACCATATGTGATATATATATATTTTAATTTTTAGGCAAAATAGAACGTCAAATAGTGATGGAAGAGAAATCCCCAAGTATGAAATTTGAGAGTTTATGTGAAGCTATACAACTAAGTTTGAAAAATGACCAAAACTCAGGGTAAGAACCACGTCTTTTCCTTTTGAGAGCAGTGTTTGTGTTTGGTGTGGATTCTGTAGTTTGGTAGGACGTGGAACATTCGTGGAGAGAATGAGAGTCCTCATGATAGGTGACACACTGCAATTGATCTGGACCACGTGGCCACTGACTGCTTTTCAAACTTGTTGCTCTTGCCTTTGCCAAGGCCCCCTGATAGCAATGGCAGATGGCGCTCATTGTCATGGTGGTGTATTGGGCTGTAAATATCTCAGGCCTGTTCCCAATCTCCTGTGCGTCCCAGGGTTGTGGTAGCCAGCCCTGAGCAACTGACTTCTGATGGGAAGATCCTTTCTAGCATATGATTTGTATCCAGGAGAGCTATGTATATTTACTCGCTTTGGTCATCCACACCAGGGCTGACCAGCTCAATTCTTCACAAAAGTCACCTCAGTATTGAGGATAAACCACTGTTATTAAAATAGCACTGACCCAAGTGGGCTTGACTGGCAGTTTTGATAGTAAGCACACAGACCTCATTTGTACCATATCACTGCTTTCTGCAGAACTCTGTATTTTATTCCATTTTAATTAGTGTGGAAGAGTACAGTAACCAAGTTTTCAAGGTAGGTTCCCCTGGTCTTGGGTTTTCCTTGCCTGCTAGAATGTTCCAGAATGTTCTAGATGTTGAGCTTCACAGCAGTCATCGAGTGGAGTGCTGTCAGTGCAGGACACGTAGGATACTCCACTTTCTTCGAGAGCTTCCAGTTTAAGGGAAAAAGACTCCAGTACCTATGACCAAAAGTGCTATGAAAAGGAGGGTTGAGTATTAGGATAGATTCTAATTTTGCTTGTGTTTATCCTTCATAAGCTTATACATTGTCAGGAAATGATGCAAAATATTATTAATGGTAAATATTCTTTAATAAGCTCAGTGCTGTGTCATTTTAGGTTGATAAGAGATTCCTACCTAGAAATGGCCCTGTTTTGTCTTCATGGGATGATCGTAAAGAGGAGAGTTTCACAAATGCCACCACCAGTAAAGGTAATAGCTAAATTTGTTAGAAATTATAAGTTAATTACCTTTGATCTTACCCTTTTAGTAACACTGTGCTTTTGAGATAATGAGGCATTTCCCTAAGTGACTTAGAGAAACTAATTAATTGCTTTATAGTCACACTTGTAGTTAGATTCCTCTTTGGACAGTTTATGTAGGGCTCTGGAAATTGATCTCATTTAGATCTTTTTGATTGTTAAAATGTTGTAGTTGAAATATAAGTAGTGTAAATACAGTAAGTCATTAGTAATGATCGTTAGTAATAATCAAGAAATTGCAGGAAGTGACATACTGGTTAAACACATGAACAAGTAAAGCGCTCAGTACTGACATAGCCAGCTAACTTCTAGAGGCTTTCATCATTCGTCACGTGTCTAGTGGCGCTGACTGCGATCCAGGCACTCTTCTAGAGGAAGGAGGTAAGTACTGTCCAAGGTGAGCTCAGCAGCTGCTCTCGTAGGGTTCATCTTTCAGTGCAGGGAAATAGGCAACACCTCAGCAAAGGAAGGAAGTCAGAGGGAGGAAGATGGGAGGAAACAAGGGGGAAGCTGGGGAAAGAGAGGGAACTTGGCATCTAGGGATCAGGAGGTGACTTGGATTGCTGGGGTTGTAATTACTGCGGAGGGAAGATGTGATATTGGCGGTAGGATTTGGTGACAAGAAGGAGCCATGTAAAGAACCACAGAGGGACACATGACTTAGAGTACTGCTTCCAAATTAAGGTAGAGAAACCGCTCCAAAAACCTTGTGAAAATGTCAGTTTCTGTTCAGTAAATCAGGTGTAGGATCTGAGGTTTGGTGTTGGCAACAAGTTCCAAGTAACTCTGATGCTGGTGGCCTTGGGCCACACTTGGGTACAAAGGTCCTTAGAGAGTGTTTCTCATGGCAGGAAGAAGTCAGGTGGCTTTGAGGTATGTGAGCCCAGTAATTTTACTTTTTAAGATTCTGGTAGTGTTTTATATTAAATCCTTATTGAATAATCATTTTATTCTTCAGTAAATCTTTTAAAAAATACTGGTTTCAAATCTTTGATGTTTGACATAGTATAAAGATAATTTAAAACTTTTAGATGTACAGAATTCTCAATAAATTGAGTTAGTTATTCATATGGGTGGCACCTGCTTTTTTAAAAAATTGAAATGATGACAAACTAGAAAAAGTTACTTTTTATGTTGTGATAAATATGTTTATTTCTGGTAGAGAAAAACTACTGTGTTTACTATGTGGCAGTGAAAATTAGTAGGCTCATATGATAACAGCATATCACTTGTGTGATCTGTTCTTTAAAGTATTTATAATGAAGATCATGAAGAAGTTAGAATTTGAATGAAAGAATAGTAAAATTCCATAAAGCATGGTTATCATCTTCTCAAAATTGTGACACACTACATTTTAACAAGTCTCAAAATTACTAGAAACTACAGAAGATAACCAAAACAAATAAAATAATAATCTAGGCCATTGAAACAAAACATTTGAAGCCTGCCCTAATAATGACAACATTATGAAATCTTGAAAGAGAGGACTGTTGTTTCACTTCATGCACGGTCCACATGGTACTGGTCTGAGTCTGAATTCCAGCTTCCTGACATACCAGGTGTGTGATTCACCTTTCTAAGCCTCATTTGCCTTGAATCTGAAGTAAAGATGGTGACACGTGCTTCTTTGAGTAGCTGGGAGTATACACAAAATAATGGGTTTGTACAGGATCAAAACTCAAAAGATGGAACAATTACCTATCATTGTATAACTTCAGGCAGACAGCTACATTCTTTCTGAAGTGTTTTGTGCATAATAGGTGTCTGTTGATAGGTACCTGGGCTGATTTCTTATCTTGGCTATTGTATTTAGCCCAGTAAACACAGCTGTGCAGGTATCTGTTGTGTATGTTTTATATAACTTTGTTTCCTTAAGATACATAACCAGGAGTGGGGTAGCAGACTCATATGACAATTCTATTTTTATTTTTTTGAGGAACTATATACTGTTTTCTATAGTGGCTGTACTAATTTACGTTCCTAGCAAACATGTGTAACGGTTCCTTTTTATTCACATCTTTGCCAGTATTTATTTATTTTTGTTTGTTTGTTGATAGTGGTCATTCCAGCTGGGCTGAGAGAGAACCTCACTGTTATTTTGATTTGCATTTCTCTGCTGGCTACATATATTGAGTATCTTTCATATATTCATTAACCATTTGGATTTCTTCTTTGGAGAAATATATATTCAGATCATTTGCACATTTTAATTGATTCACTTTTGTTATTAAAATTTTGAGTTCTTTATATATTCTGGATATATATTTGTTATTTCCACTGTGAATGGATTTTTTCTTATCTTCAGTTTCATATTGGTGATTGGTAGTATATAGAAAAATAGTTGACTTGTATGTTTTATTATTTTATATTTTGTGTCTGTGCTAAATACCTTTATTTATTAGAGAGAGAGAGAGAGAGAGATTTTTCTTAGGATGTTCTAAATATGACTGGATCATGTTTTCTGCAAACAAAGACAATTTTACTTTTCAATATCTAAACTGTTCACATTTTTCTTTCTTTCTTTCCTGTTTTGATGGGCTGTGAAACATTGACACTCTTCATCTTAAAAAGTGCAAACTGTGTCCTTTTCCTTGTCCGAATTTTTCCATTCTGAGCTTAGGCCCATGCTCCTCAGTAAAACTTTCTGCTCAATTAAAGATGGCTTCTTTCCTTTTTGAGTGTCTGGGTAACTAATTGTCTATACTCGTTACTTAATATTATTTTGCATTCTTCATTTCACGCCTGTTAGTCTTACTTCCAGAATCTGAGGAGGTAAATTGCTGACGCTTACAGAGCCAGTAAACTGGCAGTTCCTGCCTCCAAGCCTGTGCAGTTCCACGACAGCTGATGCTTAGGGTCTTCTTATGCTAGGACAGCACAGGTGTGTAGCGCCCCGGAGTCAGATTTGTCCGGTACCTTCTTTTTCCAAACCTAACGCTTGGTCTAGCAAGTCTCATTAAAGCATGGACGCACCACCTGAGCGTCTGCCGCCGTTTCTCATCCTTGGCAGGCTTCTAGGCAGAAGTAGAAATAAAGACACTTTTTTGTTTTTGTTTGTGTTAGTCTATGGTTTTCTTAAAGATTAAAGAATTGATCAAAATACAGCCATCAAAAAATTAGAACTTATGGGTCTAATTTAAGTTATTTTTATTCAGATTATTTAAATACTAAGAAATATTTAAATCTGAAGAAATAACTATTAATATTTACTTATTGTAGTTATACTTAAACATGTAAAAAGGGCACTGTGTTGTTGGTAGAGGCTCCTTCTGCTCACTGAATTTTTTATATTTTAGAAACTGATTGTGTATATGTGTGTGTTGTGTGTGTATAGATAGACACCATATGTACCCAGGGTAAAAAAAAATCTCCATTAACTTTTCATTTTTATTATTTTATGGAACTTTGTGATAATATTTCCCCCTTTGACACTTTCCTAGTTACAAAAATGATAAAAAACTATCAAAAACCTTGAATAATATTCTCATTTCTTACATCTTTACCCACATCATATTCAATTATAGATCCTCTGTTAACATGACTCTTGACTTTACTTAAATGACATTTTTATTAGAACATGAATCATGAAGTATAATTATAGCAAATTTGAAAAAAATTGTAAAAATAATTTAGTCCTTCTTAAAAATTGGGATAATCACTGTTAACACTTTTTGTGCTTATATGTGTATATATTTACATTTCAAAAAAGGGATCATATACTTTTCTTTCCTTAATATATTTTAAATATATTTTCCTGTCAAAAGATAGTTTTCTTTCCCTATACTTTTCTTTCCTTAATATATTTTAAATATATTTTCCTTTCAATTATTGTTGTTAATGGCTAAATAGTATTCTACCAAAATGTCAGAAAATGAAAATAAGATTCCAACAAAAAAAGATTGAACAAAAACTTCATATTTTATGTGTTTATCATAAAACTTTATTTTTTATATATTTTTAGCTTCCTGTCAGAAGAACCAGTTCTGTTAGAGAGCCAGTAATAAATAGATTTGAAATGTACAATTGCATGGCCTGGATTGCAATAAGAGCTGCTGCCCAGGTTGGTACTGTTCGGATCAGTGTTCCCCACCTTCCGCCTGCTAAGGCAGGACCGTCCATCTTCACAACAGAAAGGAAAATGTCTCCTTCTTAGGATTTGTATTGTATTTGTTTGGAAAGATTAGAAATACTCTGTGTTTAGTGCAGTGGTTTTAATCTATACTAGCCAGACCAAACCTGACTCTCTGTGTTTCAGTAATGTTTAATGAAAATATTAGTGGAATCACATGTGTACATACTTGACATTTTGGCAAATATTTGTCATAGTTACATGAACTAGCTTTAAGTGATTTATCCATTATTAAATTGTCAAAACTAAATGACTTGTTGAACTATAATATACCATGTATATGTCAGGGAGCATATATTATTCTTTCAGGTTGTCACTTTTTCTTGCGTCCATTGACTATTACTATATGAGTTCACTGTCCCACGTTAGCTGTTGAATCAGCCTGCTTCATGTTGCTATAACAGAACAATGCAGAGCGGGTCATTTATAATCGGTAGAAATTGACTGCCTCGGTTCTGGAGGCCAGGAAAGCCAAGATCAGGGGACTGAGCTAGAAAGGGCCTGTTTGTTGCACCTCTGAGGCTGCAGGTGAAAGGAGACGTGACAGGCAAAGGCGGGCTGGCTCGCTCTGGGATAAGAACCTGATCCCAAGAGGACAAGAGGGCAGAGCTCTCAGGACCTAATCTCCCCTTCGGTGGCCTGGTCCTCACACTGCCACTCGGAGTCAGTTTCCCAACTCATTAAAATTTTAGAGGGTCCATTAAAACCACAGCGCTTATGCCATGGCTCATAAGTGAATACAAAGCTTCTGACTTCTACTGTGCGGACTGATTGCAGGTCAGTGAAGCCGTGCTGGCAGTCAACCTTCTCATTGGAAAGAAGGATGCTAGAACCGATAGGATTAATCAGACAGTGTTGCCGAATGTTCCGGAGTTTGCCATTGTGGACCTTTTGTCCTCATACACGGATTATTTGCTTGGTATGTATGAACCGTATGTATTTATGAGAAATCAATGTGTGAACAAGTTTTCAAGCTTTAATTGTGGTGATTTGTTGGCTCTTTGGCTTAGCGTGTGGGAAGCCTCAAGGGAAAGAAAGGGACCTAGGACCGAGACACAGCTCACTGCTAGAGTGCACGCTGCCCAGGGGCCTGCTGCCCTTGGATGCGGGGCTCTGGGAAAGCGAGGTTTCTGTTTGATCGTTTTACTGCTCACAAAATCAAGTGGGATCTTTCGGGGCTGTTCGCTCATGGGACCGTCTGGCTTCCTCTAATCTCAAATGTGCGCTCACTCTTACGTGGCTCTGTGGCTTTTCTCTTAAGTTATTTTACTTCTGTGTGTATGTTTGAGTGTGCTAACACTTTCTTTTTTTAATTTTAAACAGAAAAAAACACAATAAAGCAATTTCAATATAGGTTAGTAGGAGACACAATAATTAATACATCATGTATTGTTGTCTTCTTAGTAGTTATTCAGACTATAGGATATAGGCGTGATATCTTGTCCAAACAATGTTAGCATGAGCCTTTCTTTTGAATGAACTAAGAGAAACTAACTATATAACTATCTTAACTATATCTTAGCTAAGTATATAACTACCTTAACTAACTCTATAACTATCTTAACTACCTTGTGTGTGTCTATATATATATATTTTGTCTATATACATTACTTTCCTTTTCCCTTCCTTCCTTTCTTCTTTCCCCATCACACTTTCTCTTTCCTTTTGAATAGTTTCTTTCCAACTCACAGTATCTAGTGCGCATTTTGGATCTTACTTACTCTTTAAGTTTCTCCCACTAGTGAGACAATATGATGTTTACACATATGGATCTCATTTATTTCAGATCCTGGTCTAGAGTTGCTTCTTTTACCTATTAAATTGTCAGCTTCCTGAGAGCAGGGGCTTTGTCTGTTCAGTAAGTTGCTTATACATAGCTGACATTCAATATTAATAGTATTTGTTAAGTTAATGAAAGACAGATTAGCAGAATTTAAACCTTTTTATTTACTTATGACTCTCTCATTAGTAAGTTATAATGTAAATCTCTAAGCTGTTTCAGTGGTAACATATGTATTTAACATCCAGTTATGTGTTTTTCCATTTGTTCATTCACAAAGTGTTTGCTGATTGCTTCTTGCATGTTGGGCACTTGGATTGATGCTAAGAAGTTAGGTTCTGTTTTCTGAGATCCTCTTCAATTTCTTTTACAGTGTATTATAATTTTCCCTATATAGATCTTTCACTTCTTTTCTGAGAATAATTCCTAAGTATTTAATTTTTTTGGTTGCTAGTGTGAAGGGTATGGCTTCTCTTATTTCTCTGTCAGTGATTTTGTTGTTAGTGTATAGAAATGCTATTGATTTTTGAGTATTGATTTTGTATCCAGTTACATTGCTGAATTTATTTATTATATCTAGGAGTCTTTCAATGGAGTTTTGTGGGTCTTCTATGTAGAGTATCATGTCATCTATAAATAATGATAATATCATTTTGTTTTGAAGTCCTACCAAGCTTTTGTTCTTCTGCTACTATCAGTTTTTATCATGTTGTATCTTATTGGATTTTATTAAATGTTATGGTATAAACAAAATTTTTATGGACAATAAAAAATATAATACATAATCTAGTATAATGTAGTAACCATTGTTCATTTTCTGTTAGTTGGTTCTGAATACCCTGTAATACTTTCATTCTCTTGAGTGGTTTTATACTATCTTCTTATGTTTTATATTATAGTGTATGAAGGTATACTCAAATATTTCAAGGAAAGAGACACTATGGTAGCTACTGTTATGTCAGGTTGTCTTGTGGTGAAACAGTATGTTGTTTAAATTGTTCTGTTCTGACCTGCTTTGTTATGTCCTCTTTTAATCTTTTTTTAAAATTAAAAAAAAAGAAGTTAGGTTCTGATATTGGGCTCCCAGAAGGATATTTCAGTAACAATGGTTCTGATTTTGTCTGGTGGGAGCTGAGCATTGGGCAAAAGCAAATGAAAATGTTTCCCTTTAACTTGATGCGGTGGCCATGTGTCTTCCAAGCCTCTGCAGCATCCATAGATGATGTTTTCCTTGGTCAAATGGGGAACTGAGTTGTTATCTTCTGAAATCATCCCCTTCTGGGCTCTACCCTGAAGAACGGGGACATAGACTATTTCCAACCTCGTGCCTGAGGTTGCATAGACGTTTTATGCTGAGGTTTTTGTTTTCTTACTTTTATTTCCTTCAAATCTGATAGAATTTTGCTTTGTCACGTTCCTGGGCCGTGGCTGGCACCTCCATGCATTCTCTGGGGACAGAGCCACTCGCCCCGTGTGGCAGCCTGGCAGCTGGCGGAACCGGCCACCACTTCTTTTGCTTGATGCTGCTTAGCGGCCTAATTCTCCCTGATTCCCAACACATCTTTTAAAATCCGCATGATTATTTTGGTATGAAAGGAGTACAGTTAATAATCAAGAGGCCTCAACTGGAATCCTTCTTCTGTCACTTCATTTTAGTTTCTTTCAGCCTCATTTTGCTCGTCTGTGAACTGAGAGATTTAGTCAAAATGTAAACATTTGAAGAGTGTGACCCACGCTTCCGGCATGGCTATTTCTTCTTCATAATGGCTCCTTGTTAATCCTGGAACATGCCATTTATCCTGGTCATTTCGTTGTGTTTTGTTTTGTTTAATTTTTTTATTATAGCATTACAGATAGTCCCTGTTTAGGGTCCAAGTTCCAGTCCGGGGTTAAATGAATTGGTTGTTAAATAAGGAATTATATAGAGTATGTATATTTCAAAATTCTTTGTTCTGAATAGGAACTCCAGCTTGATGATTTTGCTTTTATTTGGAAAACTCTTATCGCCAGTACTATAATGTATAGTAAAACACAAAGCTACAGTACCATACTGTATGGTACAATCATTTGTTTATAATACTGTGTAAGCAAGGTAAATGGTACAAAAAGAGACGGATTGTAAGCTAGAGCAGTGCGCTGTAAATCTCAATAGTGCACCTTGGTCATGACAGTTGTTAAACAGGTAGGACATTGTTGTAGTCAGGGATTGTGAGAGAAGAATTATATACAGAACACAGAATTTATAATACTATTTTATGATGGTAACCCAGAGTTAAATAAAAGAAAGTGTGGGAAATCTGTCCACAACACTAAAGACCCAGAATATTCAGCCATGGCCCAGGATCCTACCACAAAGTCATACATGAGTCCAGCAGAAGACCCAGAGCCCATGACAGTGCCTCTCATGAGTTCAGCTGGAGGTCTAGAGCTCGTGACAGTCTCTTTTATGATCTGCATTGGGAAGACCCAAAGGTCAGTGGGGGAAGTAGAAAGTCTGTGCCAGTGTGGTGAAGGAGCTGTGCCAGTAGACTGAGGGTTCTACACTGGAGCTGAGAAGTAACACTCAAAATAAGGACCTGGGCTGCCCTGAAAAGTACCACAGCCATCCTCAGTGACAACAAGGTCCTGAGCACCTCCAATGGTTAGAACAGTTGAGTACGTCAGGAAGCCAGCGTGACAAGCTTCTCCTGGAGATTAAACAGCACACATCTTCCCCTCTGGAGCCAGGAGGCAATGCTAAGTGTAAGGACCAGAGTTCCCCCATTCTCAGCAACAAGGTCTCGAGCTCCTCTAAGAATAATGACTGAATTCATATCGGGAAGCCAGCATGACAAGCTCTGCCAGGAGAACCAACAGCTCACAACAGCAACACTTAGGAGAACCCACAATGCCTTGCTCTTCTTTCCACATCTCTATTTATGCTGAAAACTTTCCTCAGGTGGGCCGTCTACACTCAGTACCATACTAATTTAATTCAGCTGGTGTTAAGTTGACTACCAGTTTTTAATCCATAACAGTCATTGAATGAGGAATATCTGTACTAAGAAGGGAACCCAGGGAACACTGAGCTATATTCTTGCCCCTTTTGAAAAACTTATTTTGAGTCAGTCTTGTTAAATCGCCCAGGTTGGTCTTGAACTTGAGATCCTCTTGCCTCAACCTCCCAAACAGCTGAGAGTACCGGCATGTACCCCATGCTCAGCGTCTACCAGTTTTTAGGACAGAGCTAACAAGTTGCATCTCAACAGGACCCTAAAACTTAATGGATTATAAGAGTTTACTCTTCTGCTCACTGTGTGTTCTGCTTCAGGCTGTGGGCTGGGCTGGGCTGGGAACCTGTTTTGTGAGGCCTCAGCTAAAAATGCAGTGGCTACCTGGGCATGTTCTCATGGCAGCCACCAGGGCGCAGAACTGCAGGCACATTTAAAGCCTCTGTTCCATCCCACCCCGTTTATTATGGCCAACTGCAATCCGAGTGAGTAGGAAATTATACTCCGCTTCCACAGGAAGGGGAAGGGGTGTGAATGTCTACTAAGAACCCAAAGTATCCTGCGGGATGAGTTCAACCTGTAGCAGTAGAATTCTAAACCTCTGTGCAGAAAAACAGAAAAAAAAAGTGCTGCTGTGATCTGTTCATGACACCAGCCGTGGACACACGCTGGACAGCGGCTTCTGCCAAACCAAATGACATCGGCCAACCCCGCTGAGCAGTCCTTGTCCACACCAGAGCTTGCGTGGTCTCATTCCACTTCAGTGGTGTTCCTGGCCTGTTCCTGTCTTTCTGTTTCCATGTCATACCACCCATTAGCACTTCTTTACTAATTTAACTACGAAATTAGTAAAGTCCAATCTATTTTGCAGTTTGCCGCACCTAAAGTATTCTTTTGCTTTCCAGTCTTTTCCTGGCAGGCGATAATGAATGCATGTTGACAGATTCCCTCGCTTCAGTATTTGGGTTGGAAGAAAGTTCAGAATTCCCACCTGAGTACCACAAATACACAGATAGCAATGAAGTTCCTATTATAATGAATTGCTGAAGGGAAAAAAAATCTCTTAACAACAACAACAAATAAAACTTGTTTGATTTTCATTGCATTAGCATAAATTAGCATCTGGAAGAAAACCTCCTCACTAATCTTAGCTTTAAACAATATTAGCATTGATCTGTATGTGAGGTGGTGAACAATGTCCATTATTATTGTGTGCAGAGCACTTGACTAAATCTTTCTTTTTTTCTTTCTTCTTTCTGGTGTGCACACATGATTGTGTGTGTGTGTGTGTGTGTGTGTGTGTGTGTGTGTTGTTTAGGGGACTGGGAATGGAATCCAGGACCTTTTGCATGCTAAGCACACCCTTTACAACTAAGCCGTGCACACAGCTGTGTACCAGATGCTCGTATCCAGAGGGAACAAATCAGAAATACATCAGGGAAGCAGGTCCTGCCTTTCATGAGCTTCTGGTCATGAGCAATCCCAACAAGCAGACACACTCAAATGAGGTAATTCATCTTTTGAAAGATCAATAAGGCGGATGGATACGGAAGGAGTCAGAGGGAGTATGCTGACCACGGTGCTGTCTCTCCTTAGACTTAAATCAACGCAGGACACTCTGAGGGGAACTTCAGAACTCCAGCAGGAATTGGACCAGGACAGCTATACTTTGTGAAGCTGGTTCTAATCATGCATTAATGGCAGTATGTCTTTTACCATAGCGAATTTTTAAAAATTTAAACATTCACTCTATAGTTCGGTCACACCTCATATAGGACATTGGCGGAACAATAAGAACATCCATGGTGCATCTGGACCAGCTTATTGAGATATTTTCTACAGGCCCTTGTAGGAACAGAGACCCCAAAATGATAGTACTGGCAATGCAGGGCCATATTTGTATTCAATTTGAAACATTCATTAGATATCTGTTTTGCAATTATGTTCAAATATTGTATACATCATCTTTTGTTCTTCATTTTCTTGTAGACTTAATAAAAATTCATCTGAGATTAAAAATTATTAAATTCTTCAAGCCAATTGAATTAAAAATAGCATTTAGGATTCATAGTCCCTGATGTAGTCCTCCATAACTTAAATAACACGATACACAGAGGTATGTAAGTGCACGTCATGCTGAAAACCAGTGCTGGTGGCCTGGTGTCAGAATACAGCTGTGAAGCAAAACGAAGAATAACTGTTGACCCTTAGTATATGTTTTGCCTCTTCAAGAAAAGCAAATTTTTCAGGCTTAAAAAACTAAATTTGTCCCTCTGTCTTAGTTACTTTTCTCTTATTACTGAGAAAAATATCCAGCACCCAAGGTTAAAGCAAGCTCATAGTTTATAGAGATTTCAGTCCATAATTGGCTGGCTTCAAGGTAGGGGGGCACATGGCAGGTGGGCAACAGTTCATGGCAGTAGAAGATAGCAAAAGCGACAAGTGAGGACAGAGGGAGAGAGAGACAGACAGACAGACAGGGACTCCTCTTCCTGTCCCTTAGATAGTATCCAGTCTACCAAGCCTTGGGCTGATCCACCCCTTATCCCAGCCCCTTAATCCCAGCATTGCACTACAAACCAATCACACACTTTCGATTCGACCACCTCTGAAAAATCCCTACGACCACGTGAGGCTTTGGGGGGACATCAAGACACAAACCATAATGCCCTTCCTTGTTCCTGGTTTAAAGATAAGAGCTCAGTACCCACTAAAAGTATAGATGTTGTTTTCATACTATTGTCTTCTATTCTTATTTTCCTCCAAGACACAATTTCCCACAGAAGTGGGAAACCTGCCTGAAAACATACTTTCTCAGATCCCAGATAAGTATACCACTTCTATATGAGTACAGAGAGAAACCACTGGTGATGGCGGTGGTGGTGGTGTGTGTCTGTGTATCTCTGTCCACATATAACATATCTGCTCAGAGGTCACTGAGGCATGATAAGAACCAGCTTCACAAAGTATAGCTGTCCTGGTCCAGTTCCTGCTGGAGTCCTGAAGTTCCCCTCAGAGTGTTCTGCATTGATTTAAGTCTAAGGAGAGACAGTACCATGGGCAGCAGCAGGCTGTGCGTCCTACCCATTGTCGGATACTAAATTTGAAGAGACTCCCTTCATTCTAGAGAAAGTCAACAATGAAACTTTACAAATACCGGGTGGTACCTGTGGGAAAACTTTTCCCCAAGAATGCAGCAGAAGGCCATGCTGAAGCAGAGAGAAATACGTGCTCTTCAGGGAAGCGTAGGGAACATAACAAGATTGCCTGGTGCCGTGGTAGGACTCCAGCTGTCAGAGTAGAAGACTGGGACAGCAGCAGAGCAAAAGGCAGGATGTGCCAGCTAACAACACAACAGGGGCCCCGTGCTCTGTGCGGGTGCTGTCTTACTTGATCGCGTTTATCTTTTAGGAGAATCTCGTGAGAATGTCATTTTGCACATTTGAAGATGAGTCAAGGTGCCCAGAGATGTGATGTAACCTCAATAATATTCCACAGCTAATTCAAATCCTCATCTACCTCATTCTAAAGGCTGTGCTGTTAACCATAATGTTGGATGTGATAAGAAAACATTGCAAGGAACTCAACAAAGTATAATTGATACTTATATCAATCTGGTTGAATGACTTGGCCTGCGTTGATGTGAAAGACTTTTTTTCCCTCCTCAATCCAAACACAGAAAGAAGCTAGATAAAAGAGAAAAAACTGTCACAATTTGTATTGGAACCTGAAACCAAAATAGAGAAATCCCAAGTTACTAAAATAAAATGGGGAATTTTAATTGGAGACTCAAATTTGAGGCCTTTGCTATAGAGGGATTAGGTCTTAATGGGTGGGTCTGGGATTCTAATACTTGTTCATGGACGGGCCCTGGAAAGGGGTCTGCAGGTAGGGAAAGTTAGAACCCCACCAGCTGTATAGAATCAGGATTCATAACAGGATCATCCCCAAATTTGGGACCAGAAATGCCCTGGCTGCTAGCCTGAGTCGGAGCAGTAAAGTGTGCCCAGCAGCCATTGTCAGGACTGGAAAGAAGCTCGTTGGGAGAAGCTAGAAACCCACTTAGGTTGTCACCTTGGAATTCACACCCTTGAATGACGTGGAAAAACCAGAGTGTAAATACTGACTCTGGACTAGTGGAAACCATGACCATAGGAGGGACTCTCCTCCTCCACGCCCCCAAACCCCGAAGATGATCAGAGCTCGGACTGGGTCTGGACGCATTCTGGAAACACCTTTAGGTGATAAAGAAAAAGAAAATAAGCATTCAGTCCGAAAAATCAGACTTCCTACAAGGAACATGATTGAAACTGGGCTTAATGTTTCTCTCTGACACTAAAGATCAAATTGATATGGATCAGACATGTCCAGAGCTGTTTCTTTTCAGTTCCATTTTTTGGGAATAGGTAGTTCATTCTCAAGAAGCAAAACCCTAAAGGGACTCCAGGGAATGGAGAGAAGCTCTCCAACCTCTGTCTTCTCCCAAAGTGACTCCCTGTCCCTAGAAGCAATTGTGTTACCTGTGTGTGAGCATCCTATTCCTGCTCAAGCTATAGCAGATTCGCTGGCTTCAAACAGCACAGATTTATTGTCCCTTAGACTTGGAGGTTGGACATCCAAAGTTCGTGTCACTAGCTGGCTCAGGCATTGGGCAGATCTCCTCCTGAGGTTCCTGGGATGGTCTGTCTCCGCCTTCTCCAGCCTTAGAGGCCACCGAAGTTCCCTGGTGCTTGGGTCTGTCTTTTCTCCCTCTTTGAAGCAAGCATTTTGGCATCTTTAGGTCTCGGACGTTTTCAGTCTTCCGCCTCTGGCTTCTATGCATAAAGACATGATATGGAGTCTGCCTGGAAAACCCGGATAATCTCTCTCCATCTCCAGGACAGTGGATAGATTGTGTCACGAAGAAGCTTTGTTTCTAGGTAGCAGAGAATTGTTAATATTTTCCATGGCAGCTTCTGGGTTCCTGCTGCGGTGAAAGGTCCTCCCTACTCAGATTATTTCAATAATATATGGGGCTCTATTAGGATTTTGTGCAGTATATCAAAGGGATGTAAATTTTGTTTCTCCAGATGGCTACTTTATCGCTGTACTTGACTTTCGGATCCTATGAAACTTATATACCTTAAATTATTATAAAGTTATAATGATAATTTAAAATGTATTAGCATAAATCTCTTACTAGTAACAAATTTCACCTTATCCTTTTATAGATACAGTTTTTGCTTTCTTATTGCTGACAATATGATACCTGGGGTATGAATATTCTTAACTCTCACATCTTACTGTGAACATCCTAAGCATGTTAAAGGTCCTACTTTTGCTTCACCTTTTGACTAGAATTTTACTTTGTCTGACAACTAAGTTCATAAATATTAATTTTTTTGGTATATATTTTCTACTACATATTTGCCCATCATTTATTTTTAAACCTAAGTAATTTTATTTTAAACATGCCAATTACATAGTACAAGGATTTGTTATGAAACCTGACAATATTTTTCAAATAACAAATGACTTTAATCAATTTAAATTTATTAATATTAGAGGTATGTTTGGTATTACTTTGTATCACTTTATAGCATGTATATAATAGTGTAGAAAACAGAAACAAGAAGGGAAATTGCTATCTGGAAGAAGGAACCTACTAAGCTATTATTCAACTTTTTCACAAAAATTAATTACAGCCAAAAACTCCTCACAAATGATAAATGTTAAGAGGAAAGTAATCACTGATACTGAGAAATTAAATTATGAGAAATTTTCTTTGTTAAATGCCAAGCAAATAAATTTGAAAAGCTCTACCAAATTTATAACCTTCTGGGAAATATAATTTACTTAAATTTAATTCATTAATGGTAAAAAAGTTTAAATTAATCAATTACTGAAGAAAAATAAAGTTATGTTAGAAATTAAAGCTGAAAATTAAAGTTATTAATTTTAAAGGGGAGTAATAAATCCATTACCAGTTAACATAAATAACACATTACAAATCTCTTTGATGTCTGGATAAATAAAACTAGTTGAACTTTCATACCTACTTTTGCAGTCAGTGTGTTGCAATATCATGTTTTGGTTAAATAAGTAAAAACCCAGTCTCACACAAATATATAGTTAGAAAATGAGGAGTATTTTAAGGTAATTATGAGTATTCTATCATGGCAAATCAAACCTGGAAAAGTGGTGGTTTCTTAAATGTTAATTCCAGGGAAGACTCTGAAACCTTATCCTTAAAGCATTTGTACTCCGTTACATGAAAACCCCTTCATCTGTCTCATTGTCTGAGTGGGTCTTTTATTCATGCTTAATTATATAATACTGTATATTAGGCATTTGGAAAATGTTCGTTCCCTGAGTTGTGCAGAACTTCTGAGATACTGGTATGTTTCTTTAGACAGATTTAAAAAATAAAAAAAGTAAAATATCATAACCATTCCCATCAGAATAAACACTGAAAAGTTCACAGTGGTTATATTTGTCAGTTTCTCATTGTTGGCACAAAATGCCCAATGCTCACAGCTCTGAGGAGGAGAGTTTAGTTTGGTTCACGGTTTTGGAGTTTCAGTCCATGGTTGGCTGCCTCTAAGTCAGAAATGTCATTGTGGAGGGGTGCGATAGAGGAATGCTGTTCACCCCAAGACACATAGGAAGCAGCGAGGGAAGAGAGGGGCTGAGAAGTAGGACAGAGGCTCGAAAGGCACAGCCTCGGGGACACCCCTCTTCCAGCCTGGCTCCATCTCCTCACAGCACGCTTAGCTGATGGGTCCAGTCACCTGCCTGAGCGCCGCCTCCGAGTGCTTGAGGCTTTTAAGGGTATTCTAGCTCTAAACCGTAATGGTGGTAAACACAAAATTTCCAAAATTCAACATTTTGACTTGAAAACTTGGATTTTTTTCTATTGGTAACAAGTTCTGCCAGTTATTTTTCTTGAGGTCAGACTGACTTCTTTCATGGTTGAGAAAACATTTGCCACCTACGCAAGACTGAAAACACTGTTTTATGAGTTGTTTCTCCAAGTAAAAACAGTGTTCTCTGGGGTGGGACAGGGAAGGAGCCCATTCAGGGTCCAACTCGGCCAGGTAGTCTTGAGCTCCAGTGTCCAGCAGCGGGGCTTTCATGTGCTGTCCATCTTACTGCAGAAGATGAAGAGCATGGATAGTTAATAGCACTGGTGGCTTTTACTGCTCCATCCAGGATATTCTTGTATTAATGCAGTCACTTTATATGAAGAGTGTCAGGAGCACTGACCAGTACACTCAGTGCCCTGTCTTCCTAGGTGCCAGGATCCTGGCCCTCCTTACCAGGGCTTCTGTACCATTTGTGTGAGTCGGCAGCCTGGCTGTTCCGAGATAAACCATTAGATGCAGAACAATTCCCTAATAGTTCCAGTCCTTTGCCTGCGTTGTTGCCAATAATTCACAAGCAAGGAGCTCCTCTTTGAATAATTAGTACTAATTCTCCTTGACCAATCTAAGGAGAAGGGCAAGTCCAGGCACATCTGTAAATGTGAGGCACCCATAATGCAAAAGTATAACTCTGCCCATGAGTTATGAAATGAGGCTTTCTGTTTGCAGCTATAATTTTAATCTGCCAAGTTGTTTTACCATTGGAAAGGGCTATGATTTTATCAACTGTATTGTCATCTGTTGGTGATTACCACAAACAGAACACGTAGGTCCTAGACCTTAGGTTGTACACTCCGCAGTGACCTTCTACAAAGCTCTAGGAATATGGGTTTTTTTTTGTACCAGGAATGGAACTGGTGCCCTCACGTTTGCTGGCAAGCACTTGTGCCACTGAGCTAAATCCCCGGCCAGAATATCTGGGTTTTTGTTGTATAGCTGTGTGTTATAGTAACTTCATATGATGCTTTTCTGGATTTTCTATTTTTCATATATGAATCATCCCAACTGATACTGTAATACTATTCAAAAATGTGTGCCTCGTCAATAAGAGATAAACTTTGCTATTTCTTCCTGAGATTTACACCTCAATATCATCATCTGCCTTCCTTGTACTCTATTTGATGAAATTATTTGGACATGACTCCATATGTTTTATAGTTTTAGGTTTGGGTTATTCCTTGATTTTTAAAAAAAACTTTGTCACCTGCTTTCTTTGTTGTTTCTGGATGATTTCCAAGTGGAGAAGGGATGTGCCAATATTAAATGAACATTTTCAAACTGATAATCTGAATTACTTTTTAAAATAAATGTCTTACTACATTATCAAATAAATACAGAAAAGACTACAAATCATGAGGGTACAGTTAGTTTAGTTATCACAAAGGAGACACTTGTGTAACCGTCACTGGGTCGAGAAACAGAATAAAACTCCGGTCCTGGAAATCTACATCATGCCCCTTCTGTTGCCTCTACTAACCTCTTCCCTTCTCATTTCTAGCAGATAAATTAGTTTGGCCAGCTCCTTCATTTTGTATAAATGAAATAATACAGTCTGGACCTTTTGTCTGGCTTCTTTTGTTAAGCCTCGTGTTTGTAAGTCTCATCTCTTTGGTGGATGTAACACTGTAGCACAATTCAGAATCCACACCACTTTGCTAAACCTTTGCAGCGCTGTGGATAATGCTGCCCTGAATACACTTGCATATGATGTTTTTGTGCGCAGATGTGTGCATTTGGGTGTGTATGCAGAAGAGTGGAATTCTGGATCACAGGGCATACGTGCTTTCAGGTTTAGTGGATACTGCCAGATGTTCTCCAGGTGGTTTCAATTTAAATTTTGTCTTGATGCCTAAAGAAATAGGACACCATTAGATGCAAGTGTTGGCTGTTGCATAGATGGTTTTGGAGGAGGCTCCTTATTCAAGAACAATGCACATTTTTCTTGGGAGTTTTCTGTTTTTGCCTCAAACATATGGAGGGGTTCTTTATATATTCTAATACAGTCTCTTTGTAGATTATATGCAAAAAATATGCAAATATTTTTCCCACTGTGTTTTTGCGTTTTCATTTTGTTAAGGGTATTATAAAGTCATCGAAGTTTGTAGTCCTAATGCTGCCTGATTTATAAATCTTTTATGAATTGTGCTTTGGGTCTTCAGTTTTATAAATATTTTTCTACACATGTTCTTATTTTTGTTTTACCTTTTCCATTTAGGACCACAATCCATCTCGCGTCCATTCTTGTAAATTGTATGAGTCTGAAGTCAAGATTTTCTTTTTGTGCATAAATATAATAACCTAGAATCATGTGTAAAAATGACTGCCTTTGTTCACAACGCTCCTGGGTCATATCTGTCAGAGAGAGAGAGAGAGAGAGAGACAGAGAGAGAGAGAGAGAGAGAGAGAGAGAGAGAGAGAGTCATTAAAGACGTTTCAAAATTTTGTAAGAATTAAAAGACATTCAAGATGTAGACAAGGGAGAAACTGAACAGGAAGCAGTCATCACAGAAATAAATACAAAAGTATTTTTTCAGGGCTGAAGGGAGAGATGAGTCTTCAAGTTGAAAAGTTCTACCATTTTCTAAACATCATTAATGAAAAAACAAACAACAGAACCCAAACAGAACATCTAGACATGGAACCCAAATGAAGTTTAAATCACCATGGTTAATGAGTTGATTAAAAGTATTTCAGAGTAGGAAAAGGCAGGTCACCTGGGAAAGAGTGAGAAGTTGGCTAGCACCAGGCTTCTCATCAACAATAACCGACGCTAGAAAGCAGTAGAGCACGGCCTTTGGGACTGTCAGGGAAACTGAGTTCTGCTAGGATTATGTATCTGCTAAATGACAAGTTAAGCGTACAAGCCTTGTAAGTATGTGCATGATTTACATTTTCTTTTGTGGTACTGGGGGTTTAAACCCAGGGTCTTTGCTCTGAGCTACATCTCCAGTTCTTTTTGATTTTTATTTTGAGACAGGATCTCACTAAGGTGTCTAGGTTAGACTGGAGCTTGTGACCCTCCTGCCTTGAGTGTACATCCTCACGTCCAGTGCGAATAGTTTACTTTTGGTGAGGTTTGATCCTTTTCTCTTCCCCCTTCTTCTCCTTGTCTGCTTTCTCGTCCTCCCCCCCCCCCACCCCCTTTTTAGGATGCTACTTAAGAACGTACTTTAGCGTACAAGTTTGCAAGTGAAGAAAGAAGTGGATGTAAGATGCAGGGAGGAAGGAAGGGCAGGAGAGAAGACAGGAGGGAGGGAACGGAGGGCTTCGGGACTGCCAGCTGTGCAGCGGCTAGAAATTCACCAGTACCAAGCAGAATGGCAAGTGTGCAACCTCAAAAATATGTCCAAGAAGCAGATAAAATGACCAAAAAGTCAAAAGTAACATTAGGAATATAGTAAAGGGTGCAATATTGCTTTTCTTCGCACCCTCCACCCCAAGACACACAGAAATCCTAGTGGAAAATATTTTCACAGTCCAAATTGATAGTCCCAACACAAAGAGAATTAGAATATAACATGAGATTGAACAATCCGCTTGGTCTTTGTGCTAAGAACTTTATTATTTGTGAGTCATGAAGTTGTGACATTTACTCTTTGTGAAGAAAGTTGGGCATATTGAAGTGAACAAGCCTCATGCAGTCATACTGAAGTGCTGTGCATTGATTTTCAACTTAGAGACAACACAAATAAGTGTTTACGGTGAATACAGAACAGAATGTAAATGTTATCAACCTTGACACAGGCAGCAAGAAGGGTGTGAAGGATGGAGAAACTGTTAGAGCACACAGTAAGAAGCAAGAGACATTGTCTGTCCTTGGTGGAACTTCAAAAAAGTTTTTAGAACATTGATGATCTGTAAAATTATGGGAACTAAATGTGGTGATATAACTGTAAGAGGTTTGGAGCACAGAGGAGTGGCTGTGTGTGCTAATATCTGTCGCTAGACGGCAGCTAGAATGATAGAAGAAAGTCAGTAAACATTTTATAAAAATGACAAATTAGTGAAAGGAAATTATTTGAAGAACTGGAACTAACCCATGGAAACACAAAAGTACAAATGATTAAAACACTTGCCTCAAAAGGAGAGAATTTTATATTTGATCATGTAAGTTATAAATGATGAAAATAGCATCATGATAAAGAAGCATGATGGTAAACTGGATTATTTCCAGAAACACAAATACCATTCCACATTAGAAAATGTACAGAACCAACTCACCACATTACATTAACCAATTAAAAGAGAAAAATCATCATCTCAAAGAAGTGCAGAAGAATTAAATAAATTGTTTGCTGGCGCACTCCTGTAATCCCAGCACTTGGGAGGCTGAGCCAGTATTATTGCCCAGAGTTCAAGGCCAGACTGAACTGCATCGTGAGAGCTCGTGTCAATAAAACAAAAGGAAGTGGGGGCAGAATAAGGGGTCCAGGAATGAGACATAAGCGGAAAGCTGCGGCTGCTCATGATTCATTCATGGAGACAATTCTCCAGAATCGTAAGAGGAAGAACATTTTGTAAGATTGCTGGCTGTGGATTTTATGTCTATTACTTTTAAAAAATAATACATTTTTAAAAGACCATGGTAGCTATAAAATAAATAAAACCATCTAAGGATTAATCTAATAAGAATTATAAAAGAAAAGGTTACAAAGTGTTTTTGAAAAAAGATGAGAAAACATTCTATGTTTATAGCTAAAAGGCTCAGTATTGGTAAGATGTGAACTCTTCCTAAAATGAAGGATAAATTTAATGCATTTCCATTAGCAATTTAGGATTTAGCAATTAGGTTTTATTTTATGGAATTTGGATAACTAATACTGAGCTTTCTGTGGAAAAGCAAAAGTCAAGATGGTCAAAAGCCCTTGAAGAACTACCTAATGTTCCTATTTCCAAATATTCTGTGCACTTATGCACCAAAAAAAAATACATACTCAAATATTCAGAGAAGCCTTTTTCAAAACAGCAAAGACAAAAATCCAAAATAAAAATATAAGGAACTCACAGGGCCCTCAGCAGTAGAATAGATTCAGTATATTTTGTGGGATACACACAGCAATGAACTATAGCTACATGCCTTTACCTGGATACATTTTTGAAGCATAATATTTATTGAAGACAGATAAATACTTGGAATTTCTCTCACAGTATTCCCAAAAAACAAAACAACACCTTCTTTATTATATATAATATACATATTTAAATAATAAAGGACATCTATGAGATTATTAACACAAAATTGGAAAAAGTGGTTATTTCTGGGAGATAGAATTAAAGGGAGGCAAATGGATTTAAAGAGAAGTTTATAAATGCCAAAAGCACTGGGAATATTCTGCACATAGAAATTCATGTTATTATTTAAAAAAGTCTGCATAGGTCATTGCTCAGAAGACCTTTACTTCTCCATCTCTTTCCTACCCAGAGACAATTGCTGTTCTAATCCAGTGTTACACACATATCCATGATGCATGCATAAATGATATGAAGAGCTGTATTGAGGGCATGCCTTCAAAGTTATACAAGGGCCACCATTCTCCGTAACGTCTGGAACTTGCTTGTTAACTCATTGTGTGTTCTCAAGATCTTTCTATGACCACCCTCATTGTGCCCATTGTAAAGAAGAGGAAATCAAGACTCAGAAGATCAGAAACTTAGAGAGGAGCGAGGCATGGGAGATGCAGGTTCACCCACTTCAGTGACGCAGTTCTGCAGGGGTTGGAAACGAGACTGCCCTACACTTTCTTAGGGATGGAGTTCCTTCTTTACAAATGACAACACACGAACAGTCTTCAGTGTGTTTTTCAAAGTCCCCTTCATTCTGTCTGACAAAACTCCTGAACACCTTTGAGCAAACCTCTTTGTACATGACTTTGTGTGCTTTTTTGTTTTATTGGATGCTGCCAAATTGCTTTCTCAAGGCGTTGTACTTAACAAGTAGCTTATGAATATTTTCAGTGTCTTCAGATTGTTACTAATATTTGTTCTTTTGAGGTTTTAGCCTGCCACTTCCTGAGGAATGTGAAATGGTATTTCATCTGAATTTCAATTGAATTTCCCAGAATTTTATTTTGCCTTAAATTTTTTGTCATTTGGTTTCACTTTGTCATTTGGTTTTGTGAACTGCCTGTCAGACTCTTTACCCACTTTTTATATGGATTTCTCATTGAAGTTGGGTTGCTTGAAAGTTTCTTATTGATTGGGTCGAGGCTATTTGGACCTATTAGAGAAAAAGAATTCATACGCACTTTCACAGCTGACTGTTCGTCTTTTAACATTATGTTTAGAATCTTTGTGGAACAAAAATATTTAATTGAACATATGCTGTGTCAGTCTTCCTGAGTTGTACTTTTTTCTGTGATTGGTTTTCAAGGAAATCAGAACATTGTATTATGGTCTTTATTTTTAAAACTTTCAGACAACTACCAAGTCAGCTTCCAGACTTGCTACACATTTTTGTGCCAAAATGATGACACACCTGACGGCGCGGACGCCACACAGAACCCTCCACCCACCGTGGACATCACCTGGGTTCTCCTGCTACGTTACTACATCCACCTGCAAAGAATCAATAACTTCAGCAAGCTTCTAGGTGCGTGTTGATGTGTTAAGAAAGCACATGTTCCTTTCTAACTCTTGTTTAGGTCATGTTTCTTATTTAAAATCACAAAATACTTTGGACATCCTTTGGAGCAAACTCATCAGAAGGTGAAAATTCCAAAGGTTCTTCACCTGAGACACACAAACCTTTGGACAGATACTTGTTGACTGTAATTGATTCTCTTACACTGATTTCATATATTTGAAAACTTTATGATATAGAGGCATCGGAGGCTTCTGAAGATCCTGAAGTGACTCTAGGCCCAAAATGGTCAAGAGCCATTGGTCACAATCTGCCTGGGTTGAAGTTTTGGCGTTAGGGAGTTTTCTAGGATCAAGTATGTGAAGAAGAAGAAATGTTGATGTCATTGTTTAGTCACTAAACCATCAAGAAAAACTGATAAAATCCACTTCACATCAATCCTTTCTGTCATTTTTGGAAACATATATTGTACCTGATCTCTTTCCCCTGAGTTGGTGGTCAGTGCAAACAGAAAAGACGGACGCCAGCAGGGCAAAGAGACTGAGTCATAGAGTAGCTGAGCAGGGTCCTCAAGTGGCTCAGGCAGGCACTCAGAAAGGCGTAAGGGCTGAAGTTTCACCATGATGGAGAGAGAGAGAGAGAGAGAGAGAGAGAGAGAGAGAGAGAGCGAGAGCGCAAGGGAAGTGCTGCAGGGAGGGATGTGGACACTGGCCAAGGTAGCTCACTCCAAGCTTGCACTGCCCCATAGCACCTGAGCCCACCTCTCAGTGCTCCTCCCAGCAGATCCCAGAGCTGATCTGGCTTTCTCAGAAGTTCCAGGACAGCCTGGAGGCATCAGGGACTCCCCATATCCAGGACTGACCTTTAACTAGGGAGGTCTCCAGCAAGCCTGAGCCCTCAGTGCCCATTGCTGTAGCCCATCTTGCATTTACGCATCCTTCTGGGCTCCTTCTTGTTTCCCCAGTCGTTCTTAACCCCTCCCTTCACTTGCGATCCTTGAGATCACTTTTCAGATAAACCACTTGTACACAAAAGGGTCCGTTTTGGGGAGACTTCCAAAGAGATGGGTAATCAGAATACCTGAAAGCAGTATCTGCAGGTGCTTCCATAATTTTCCTCCTTTTTTGAGGTAAGAAGCGAGTCCATTAGTGTGTGATGTCTACAGATAGAAGGTTATTGGCAGCCTCTACCTCGTGTGAGTGTACAGGATGGTGATTGGTGAGCAAATATCAACAACATTGACATCATTCTTGTTCTTAACATGAGCCTAAAAAAAGTATTTCTCTTCCTTAGCATCTGCAACACCAGGATCCGGAATCTCTCTGCCAGATGATTCCCTTTTCACATCGCTTTACAACACTGAACTGATTGTACGCCAAAAAGAAATGCATGTTTTTCTTAAAAAATTCTTACTTTTATATTCTTCTTCTTGTATTGGTGAATTCCCGAGAGAACTTCTTCAAGGATTGGAAACTATGGCTGATTCAGAAAAAGTCTTAAATGAGTTATCACCCAAGGTAAGGTTTTAGCACATTTAATATCAACTTAAAACTTGTTATGCTAATCCATATAGTTCCAAAGAAGCATATTAACCTTTACGTTACCACAAAAATTCTGAGTTTCCTCAGCGTTCTTAGGAAAGCTTATTTCTGTTTTACCATGTAGATAGGCCAACAGCAAAGGCTAGATTATTTTCAGGACAGTTCACATTTTAAATATTCTTTCTTCTTGTTAATAATCTTCAAAATTTCTCAGGATTTTTCTAGATTCCCACAAGGCAACATCTTTCAGACAGCTGCTTTGCCAAGAAGTTATACAAATTTCAATGTCGCCACCCAACAGTAAAACAATTCTGAAAGTTTATAAATCTCTCCTCAATTGCTATACTTTTGCTATAAATGTGCAATAAAAACTTACTTTCTATGTACGGCTACCATTGTATGAATGCCTAACTAGACAGATGTGCTCCTGCCATGTATTCCTGGGTCTTTACAAGCCCCGTAAACTGTTGCATGAAGGGGCAGAGAATGTTCACTCTCTGCTAAGGTTCACTTCCGTCAAATTCACCAATCAAGTGAGTCTTCTGCAAAGAGAGGCGTGAGTGAGTAAGCAGGTGGGATTTCCGGGACTGTATGGAGAGAAAGCATAGATGTGGTGAAATTGTTCCCAGTAACTCCAGATTCTGTGTCACCTCCTGGGAACAGAGACTCCCTTGGAGGATTACTGTCCCCGACCCCAGTTTTGAAGGAGTAGGCAGACAAGGAGAAGGCAGAGAAAAAGAGTTTTGCTGGATGCGTTCTTGCACATATTGAAGAAGACTTTGTAAAACTAACGTGCGACTTCTTAAGTACACTTCTGGAAGGATCTCTGCTAGAGTGGTCTGCAGTAAGGGCAGCCCGCCATTACCCAGTGCCTAAGGATGGTGATCCAGAGGTACAACTTTGAATACGTTGTAAATACAAGCGACATTCCTAACAGCAGCAGGGTTATCAAAGAGTTGTCTCACCCTGTTTGCTCTTTTTTGATGTAATTAGTGTAACACTCTCCCAGGATAATCAGCTCTAGAGATCACTGTTGCCTTCCTGACAGGTGCAAGCTACCTAATCATGTGTGTGTTTCACTGGGGTAGACAGCTAACGAGCATAAAGCCTTTTGGATTTTTTTATATAAACGCCAAGCTTGGCTGATTTTTATAATAACATTGTTGAGCCTTTAATCACTCAGGAGGCTATTTCAATCAAACCCTTCCCATAATTTGATACTCAACCTTGCTTTTCCCCCAGAAAGAGGTAGATGCTTTTCCAGAGTGATCACTGCTTGTGTGTTATGCTCATCAGTTGTACGAATCTGGGTATCATCAAGAGTGTTGGAGCTTTGTGATGGGAAAACAAAGGTGCCAAACAAATTACATTAGAAATTCTGAAAAAGGAAGATGATTAGGGCTGAACACACCGCTTCCAAACTATATGGCTGCCTGCGATCGCCTGTGTAAGGTCAAATATTTGAGTAGCACAAAATAGTTTGTAGTTCATAGGACTGTGACAACCTAAGATTCACAGAGTAGGTCTGTTATCCTTTATTATTTTTCAAAGTACAGAGACAGCCAAAACAAAAAAACAAACAAAAAAAAAAACCTCAGTGTGTAACTGGCAAATTAGATATGTAACCAATCCCTTTAGCAACTGGATACGGTCCTGTTTTAAAGATAGAGTTAAATGGCTATTTTCCTATTGACTTCTGTGTCCATAAGCCATCATCAGACCATCTTGTTATTAGGCACCACGTTTATTGAAATAAAAGCTACTTGCTTTTTATTTTTTTTACACTTGGCTAGTAATAAATATGAACCCTTTGCCAAAGTTTCTAGAGTCTTTGAAAGTTACTTGGACATGAAAAAGTGAGAAATTATTTTTTAAAGCAACTATCCGATCATTTTTGTGGATTGACTTTTAAGTCTTCATTCAGCACCTTTAAATGGCCACTTAACCATAAAAATTTTTTCTTATAAATGAAGATTCTGGCTTATCATATACTTTTATGATAGTCTCTGGGCATGGTCTCATGTTTAATATTACCTGCAGTCAGAACATCTTTTTTTCTTTTCTTTTATCAGTAGACAACCTGAAGGTCAGTGCCTTTCCCTTTTTATTTTGAAGACTTGCAGTCGCCAAGGTATATCTTGAATAGATTCAGAAATAACAGAAGGGACAAAGGCTTATAAAACACCAAACATTTCTCTCTGGCACTGACATGTTCCCCTTGGTCACCAGACCTTGAAATGCCTTAGGTGTCAGAAAGAGGGTAACAGGAGCTGCTCCCCAGCTACTATGCCATGGTCTTAAGAATAACAAGAAGTTGATTTCTAAAATAGCTTGAGCTCCATTGTGTTCAGGCTTGAGATATTATTATCGCTGTCGCTAGCTCTCTGGCCAGCCTATTGTTGATAAGCTGCCACCGTGCTTGCTTCCTTCCCTGCCTCACGTAACAAACAATTAATAAAGCTGGTGACTGTGTTCCACGCATTGATGTTTCTTGACGACTCCTTAGTCAGTGACTTATCAAAGTCTTGAGCTTATCAGCCCGTCACATTCATGTGAACAGGGAAGGCAGGAAAGGGTTTAACCTTTTCACCAGGACCAACACCGTGCTTACTTTGAATACAGCACTGCTTTTGGAAAATCAGTAGAATTTATAACCACACCCTCGGTGTATTTGCACCCATGAATAAATCAGAAATAAAGTAGAAGATATTTCTTGAAACAGCGGTGACTTTGAGACTGAACGGTTGTGTGGAGCATTTGCCTTCTGCACATTTTCACTCCAGAGGACTCACTGAAGTGGAAGACATTTGTTGAGTTCACTAGGTTCTAAAACCATTTTTATTTAGGAGAATCTGGGGACTCTCTGGGGACAATCTTAAATTCTACCTTCGTATGCCATAAACTGAGACAATTCCTAGAATTTTCCAGTGTAGCAAATTAAATTGCTTGAAATATTAAAGGAGTGAGTTTGTTCTCAGTAATTTAACTGACGTAATTTTTTGGTTGTTCTTCCTCAGTTAAACCGTGACAGTTCCCTACAGTCTGTTTCATCTTTGAGGACCTTTGCTTACTTATCTGTCGCGGACAGGATGTCAACAGAAATGACAATGCAAGTTTTAGACAAAGAACTCTGTTTTCAGTGGTACATGCCCCCCCTGGACCGCCCGCCCGAGGAAACAGAACCCATGGTATGTACCATAATGATAGAGCTAATTTTAGTTGACCTAAGCCTTTATAACTTGAACAGGAGTAGCCATCAGCCTCTGAACTCCTGGAGACTGAAGAGTGGTTCAGATTCTAGGGGAATGTTGAAAAATGGGTCAAGCTTTTAAAAATGGAACAGTTGGTCAATACAGCCTTTTTGCAGAGGAACCTTCTGCTGCAGAATCCTTTTGATTCCTGCTTTCTCTGTGCAGAGCCTCAGGCTATTCTGTTTTGTTCCATAAGATATTCACCCTATAGTTCTTCCCCGCTCAGCATTTTTATTTGCCTTTCTGTCTTCCGCGTTGGTCTACTCTGGCTCTTCCCGCCCTTGAGTGTTGTCCCCTCTAGCTGTGCCTCTGGTAGTCACCGCAACTCCTTGACTCACGTGACCCCTGTCAAACCGTGAAACCCACTGGGCCTCCCTCTGTTTGTTCTCTGCCGTGGCTTCCCACGTGGGGCTCTTCATCCTGCTTCCTTAGGGTACAAACTTGACTAACTGTTGGCCAATGATATATCTCTTTCCATTCAGATAAAAGGAGAAACTTCAGCGGATTTCTTCCCAGATAGACTTAAAGCCATTCCCTGCCTTTTTCAATACACTCGTCTCTTAGTATCTGCTGGAGGTTGGTTCCAGGACTTTGCAAAGATACTAAAATCCATGGATGCTCAAGTCTCTTTTATAAAATGGTTTCATATTTGCATATAACATACACATGTCCTCCCATATACTTTAAATCACCTCTACATTACTTATGATATGTAAGAGTTGTTAGGCTGTACTGTTTACAGAAAAAGTTTGTACATCCTCAACACAAGTGCAGACACAGTTTTTCTGAGTTCTTTAGATCTTCGGTTAGTTGAGTTTGCACACGCGGAACCCCGTGGGTACCACGTGCACCTTCCGTCCCCCTCTTCCCGCACTTCCTTGCTGGGTGTTACATATACATTTTATTTTCATTCTTTCTCCTTCTTCCTTCCTTCTTCCCTTCCTTTCTTCCTTCCTTCCTTTTCTTTCTTTCTTGCACTGGGAATCGAACTCAATACTTTGCACTTGCCAGGCAGATGCTGTGCCACTGAGCTATATCCATGGCCCATACATCTACATTTTAAAACAATGATTTATAATATCTTTTAGGGAAATTTCTAAAGTAGTTTTCAAAAATTGTGGTTCCAAGAATATTAGTCAGAAAATCAATGTAGGTAGATCATAAGTAGCATTTTAAAAAAGAAACAAAGCATGAGGAAAATATCAGAATGCTTCATGTATAGTAGGTAAAAAGGCTTTCTGAACCTTTTATCTCATGGTATATAGTGTTAAAAGCAAAATTTCTTAGGTTGCTATTCATCTTCTATCATAATTAAGAACTATAAAGCAGAATGCTTACCTAAGTGATTAGTTTTAAAAAATAAGGAATAAAGTTTCCACTCATTTCCAAAGTCATGGAAACATCAGAGTTGTAAGGGTGACCAGGACAGGATGACCTGGGCGTCTCGGTACCACCTTAGAAATATCCAAGAATGAAGTTCTGCGAGTACATGTGTGGCCTGACGAGAACAAGGTTTTGCCCATAAACAATCCTGACAGTTAACAAGGGTTTACCAACTGGGGTCAGAGAGCAGAAGCGAAGATCCAGCTAAGGAATTCTGATTGAAACACAGTGATTTTCTCAAGCCGCAAGAAAATAAGTAGAACACAGAGTTCTCTCATTTGTTAGTTTGGGTGAAGCTTTCTTTTTCTTGTCTTTTCAGTTTTAATAGTAAGTGGGTGTGTATTGATCATGACAAAAGATACAGTTGCTGTCTTAGGTCAAAAATTGAGAAATAGTGACTTGTAAGAACTAAATCATCTCAGATCCCCAATGCTATCTTTCTTGGAAGAGAACACTGAAATTTGATGCTTTAAATAATGGGCATTAATGGTCATAATGGTCATAAATATTGGCCATCATTTGAGGACTTTAGTGTTTGCTGCTGAATAACTGACTGACGCTCAGGCAATCCATAGCTTAATAATAGTGAGAACTTGTGGAGGGCTGATTGTGTTCTGGATACTGTATTACACTAACTCTGAGGTAAGTAATATCACAGTCCCATTTCACAGAAGAGGAGACTGAGATATAGGATGGATGAATATGGGGCAGCAAGGAGTGAGATTGGAGCAGCCTGACTCCAGAGGCTGTGCTCCTTGGCACCGGGCTGTTTGGAGTCCTTGGGTGATGATTGAAGGGGCCCCTAGCCTCTGAAAAAGATGGCAGTGAGAACTAGTATCTGCTTCACACTTTGGAGTCTCCAAGGACTCTGAAGGTCATTGCTGACCCAGTGAATTCACATCCACCTACTTGATGAGCATCATTGTAACAACAGCAGTGAAACGAACATGTCAGTAGGAGCTAGGAGTGCCTCAGAGGAGTCCTGGCATTGGGAATTCCAATTGGAACTTTTTCGATAAATATGGATGGATAAATATCTCCATGTCATTGTAGTTTGGAGTTGTGCATACCTTGGAAATGTTTAACTTCTTAGTGTAGCAGGTAGAAATTAACCATTTGGAAAAATAATCTTTAGTACAGTACAGAACTGTATGGCCAGGTAACCACTGAAACTTCATTGTAACACACACATCTCCTGAAAATTTCAGTGTCTTCTAGGACCTTACTCTTGTAGTCAGGGAGTACAAGAAAACAAGACAATATGGGACCCAGAATTTACAGGATTATTTTATACAGTCACCCAAAGTGTTAAGTATAAGAAGTGCAGGAAATCTGACCGTACACTAACACCCAAGGAATCCAGCTGAGGGACTGGATCCCACAGCATTGTCCTGCATGAGTCCAGCTGAAGACCTAGAACCCATGACAGTGTCCACTATGAGTCCAGCTGGAGGCCCAGAGCCCACGACAAGGACTCATGCAAGTCTTTTTCTGTACTGGGAAGGCCCAAAGGTCAGTGGCAGAAGCTGGAAAGTCTGTGCCTATGAGATGAAGGATCTGTGCCAGCAGGCTGAGGGTTCTGTACCAGAGTCATAAGTGATGTTTAAAGTAAGAACCTGGGCTCCTCTGCAAAGCATCACAGCCCTCCTCAGCGCTGACAAGGTCCTGAGCTCCTCTGACTGTGAGAACAGCAGAGTTCATATCAGGAATTCAGCATGACAAGCTTCTCCAGAGAGTGAATAGCCCACGTCTTCCTCTCCAGGCCAGGAGTGATGCTCAAAGTAAGGACCAGAGCTCCCCCAAAGTGAACCACAGCCATTCTCAGTGACAAGATTCCAAGATCCCCTGATGGTGAGAATAGCTGAGTTCATACCAGGAGAGAAGCTCAACAAGCTCCTCCAGGAGAACCCAGGGAGCAGGAGAACCAACAACACTAAACTCTTCCTCTCCACGTCTCCTTTTTACGCTGGCAAAAATCCTCAGTTGGGCCATCCATGCTCAGCACCACACTGATTCATTTCAGCTGGTATTACAAGTTGACCACAAGTTGTCAATCCATCACATCTGCCCCTGACTATCATTTTAATGAACCTGGTTGAGTTTTAAGACCGGTCTTAAAAACAGCTGTGAAGAATAGTTGATTTAAGTCAGAGAGACATATCACCACAGCTCATCGACAGAAAGATGGAGCCAGGACTGAAAACCCCATGATCCAAATTTGGTTCAAGGTTATACCTTAGCACCTTAAACTTTAATCTGCCTGACCATTCTGTTCCTTTGAGCATTCAGGTTCCCACTTATGGTGCAGAATGAAATTTGAGTTGTGTTTATAACTTGATCAGACTCAAAAAAGTACAATTCGGAGTCAGTAATGATACAGGATAATAAAGAGTCAACAGCAGGCAAGGTATCCCGAGACTGCAGAAGACAGGCAGACAAGCATGACCAAGTGCAGAAAGTCCAATCAAGCAAGACATGGAAAAGCCTGACTTCAGCTGACAGGTGAAAACACAGAGTTGGATAGAGTGGAACTGTGCCTGGAGATGTGTTTACTCAGTGCACGGATCCTGCCAGTCTGGGAGAAAGAGGTGTGGGGTTAGTGTTCTTTTCTGGAGGATCCTAGCTCAGGGTCCCAGGTAAGCAGGTCATGAATTCAAGACCAGCCCAGATACAGCAAGATACTGAAAAGAATCTAGGGCCATAACGAAAGCAGAAGCTGTCAAGTCGAAGCTGTGTGCTCCCATGGTTTCCTGAGTGACCAAGCTCCCATGCTACTGTGGGAGATGGAGGCTCACGCTGACCTCACAGCCTCTGTCACATCCTCCTACCTTCCGTCCCTTCCCCATCCTGTCCCAGCACAGTTCTTTAAACTGAAGTCAATGTTTACCTTTCAGCTGTAGATATAACTCAGATGAGCCAAGTGGGACTGTTTCTTCTTCCTGTATTTGTTTTCTGAAGAGGGAAAATTGCTCTTCTTTGTTTAACTTCGTTTTCTACATGTTTTAGAATCTGATTCTTCTCAAACTCTCTTTTTTAAAAACTTTTTTATTATTTTGAAGGTAGTAAAATATAGCAGAACAAGATGGAACAAAGCCAATTGAGACAGTGCAGTGAAATTGGTACAAAACTTCACAGCAGGTTACCGGGATAACAGCAATAGGTACCACAGTATATCTCATTATCTTCATGATTTTGTTCTTTCCGTCAGGTATAGCAAAATCGAATGAAATACAGAACATTATAGAACTTATCAAAACAGAATATTGAGTAGAACAATACCATCAGAACAAAGTAAAACAGTGATAAAAATATTTGCCTTCAAAGAGATGGTAGAAGGGAATCCCCGTTATTTGCTGTATTGCATATGGTCAACCGCCCAAGAGATGCTCAGTCCTCTGGCTCCCATTTGCTAATGGGGAGGGGGGCGGGGATAGGTGGGAGGATGGGATGTTTGACTCTCAGCCTATGCGCCAGTAGGCTCAAGGCTGCTTACCAGGGAGGCAGGCTGGTTGCTTGGTTTCCCAGCACCCTAAGTTCCAACATGGCATGGATCTCAGGAGACACTGGTGAGCCACAGGTGCTTACCAGGGAGGCAAGCTGGTTGCTTGGTTTCCCAGCCTCCCAAACTTCCAAAGACCTACCCAGTTCATAGGGCTCAACTCATCAACATATCTCTCAATGCTGTTTTATGCTTTCCTCTTTAGATTAATGCCAAGATTCATTTGCGTTCAAAGCTTACCTGTCATCTTAAGAGTCATATTCTCCATCCTCTTTAGAATTCCTTCAGCTACCTGTGAGGTGTGCTCTCTGTCACCGAATCCCACATTTCTCTGTCTTTATCTAGACCTTTGCACAGATGTGTCTGATGTTTGCAACCCCTTAACAGAGGGTGTTCTTCAAAGGATGCACTGGGCTCCATAAAGTGTGTTCATAAAGGACCTTAGGAAGATGCATAGGACAAGAGGACACAGAAAGCCCTGGTCATCATTAACAGATCCAGTTGTCCAGGGCTCTCTCTCTATTGAAAAGGACATGGTTCATGTATGCATCATGGAGCCAGAGAAATATGATGAGACAATTTGGTCTCTGTAAGATGCTGTCTTATCCAAGGAGCAGTATTTTATATCTTTGTTCATGTAGTCCAAATTGTATGTAGGGTCACAGTCCTATGAATAAAAATAACAATAGAATCTAGACGTAAATCACCAACATGCACATTTTCTGTAAAAAAATAAATTAAAAAGTTAACAAGATGGTACAGGCTATACTTTGGTGAGTTTCAGAGTACAAAACATGACTATTTTTATCATGAATATGTACTTTTCCTTCAGATTTGACCAAGGACCAGCACCGTTATAAATGTCTCCTGAGATGCCAACAGGTTTGCAGTACATTAACAGAAATTATCTAAGAAGTAAAATGGTTTAATATGTCTGAAAAAGAAGCTTTTGTTTTAGCACTTATTTTTTATGCAGAGAATTCTAGAATATTTATCCTTCTGTATCTCTTCCCACCCCACAGTGGTTTATCTACTGTTTGTCTGTTTATATTTGCTTATTGCGAATACTTAAAATGTGAATTCTTCCCAACCGTAATTATATATCCTTTGACTAACATCTCCTCACCTTCCTCCAATCTACCCAGGCCTCTGGTAATCGCCATTGTACCCTCAGGTTCTGCGCAGTTGACTTTTTGATTCCACATGTAAATGATATTACACTGTAGTTATTTTTCTGGGTCTGGCTTATTTCAAGTAACACTAGATCTTCCAGGTTCATTCTGGTTGTCATGAGTGACAGAATTTCATCCCTTTCTAGCTGAAGAGCATTCCACTATGAACATATTTTCTTCATCCATCTAGCTTGATTTTGTATGTCAGCATTGTGAGCAGTGCTGGAAATGCACTAACGTGCAGACACATCTTTGGCATACTTATTTTCTTTGTATACAAATCCAGTGGTGAAATCTTAAGTCTCTCTGACTTTTGGAAGCTCTGGACTTTCTTCTGTCCCCTGTGTTCTGAAAATCTGTGATGTGTCTTGGTGTCCATTGTTTGTCCATTTTGGTCCTAGACATTTAGGGTGCCTTTTGAAATCTGGACAATAATGTTCTCCTGTCTACAGAGCTATTTCCTTTTACACTTTCCTTCCTCTGATTATCTCTGCGTCTTCTTGAATACTGAACATATTAGATTATTTAATTTTCTTGTCTTTTTTCTACTACCTATGCTTTTAAATTTAGATTTCACTTTGGGGGACATAGACTCTATGTTTCAGATCTTTCGTTGGTTATTTAGTTCAGGGATTACATTTTTAAGAGCTCTTACTTGTTCCCTGGTTGTTCTGTTTTAATTGCAGTGTGTTATTGGTCGTATTTGTCCTCTCTGAGGTGTTAATCACGGTTTCATTGAAGCTTTTTCTGCTCTGGATTGTATCTGATTCCCCAAATTCCTCTCTTTCGTTTGTTTGGTTTCTGCCTTCCCTTTCCTGACCAGTGGACTCTTGGCTGTCTACTCGTGTTTGGAGCGAGGCACTGGGAAGCACTTTGGGTTAGGCTTATTGATCCAGAGCTCTGATTATAGGATTGTTAAGAAGGAACCAGCAGTTCGTTAGAGGATGCAGAATGTCAGTGTCTTGGGTCTTTTCTGTTTGACTGGTCAGTTCCCCCAAAGAGGATTTTTATAGATTCCTGTTTAGTCACCTACATTCTGGAAAAGGGCTATTGGTGGGTAGGAGAATATATGTGATTCAGAATACATTAATTTTAGTATTTTCTCCATGGTACCTACGTCTGTACCTGACGTCTCTGAGTATAGAGCCTCTCTGATTAATATCAGCAGAGCAGCACGGAAGAAGTTTGGCCATAAGAAAGGTGACAAAGAAAGGGGTGACTCTGTCAGTCTGGTCCCAGAGAGGGCTGGGAGGGAAGTCGTACAGCTCAGCTGCCTCAGCGCCTGCCTCTGCCCCGGCTCTGCAGTTCTTTGTTCGAGACCTTCTGGGCGTACACCTTCCTCGCCGTGTTTCCACGCACTTTGTCACCAGCAGAGTGTTACTAACACTGTTGTCTCACCTGTCTTCTTCCTGTCCTCGTGGCTTTATGATTTAAAAAAAAATCCCTTTACTCTTATTTTAGTTTGATTTTTCAAGGAAGCAGGATAAATGAAAGTGCTTGATTAGTCAGTTGGAGGGCCAGCTGTGGGCCTCAGCTTTCTTCATCTAGGAGGAGAGAATTAGACCAGATCATCTCCAAGGCTATCTGAATCTCAAATTCCGCCAATACATGGCTGTAAGTCAGTGCTGTGTCGTAGGGGGCTGACACCGTGAATCATCGGAATCCGCACAACGGGACTTAATAGAGCATGCGTCGTCAAGAGAAGCCACCTCTTAGGGGTGGGGGTTGCAAGTCAGGCGTGGCTCGATAATGGAGGGGAGAGGAAGGGAGCAGCGTCAGGGAGTTCATGGGGGTGGGTAGGATGCTGAGGGAAAGGCACACATGGGAAGGAACAGGAAATACAATCGGACGTTCACCAGGTGTGTCTTTAGAACCTGCAACAAAAGGCCTTCAAAGGCTGAAATTGAAACTTCATCGAAGTGCAGAATCACCCTTTAGAAATAATTTATTATCACCAAATGGTGCTAGATTTTCATCTGACCTCCTTGGCACAATTGTCATTCCTATCATTTCTCTTTACACTGAATGGGGGGAGGGGGGCCTTCAGGTTTTTTTTTTTTTTCCCTAAAGAAAAACCTTGACAAAGTGCAGTTAGATTTTGAGGACTCATGCTGAACGTTGTGAGGCAGTGTGATTTTGCTAGTTATGTTTTTCTTTTGCTTACAGGTCTTATTATTGTATGCATATAGTATGAAGCCCACGAAGGCTACAGATATTAGAAATTCCACGTCTAACAACGTATGCGTTGGCTCTTTGTGGCTTCCACTGAAAAGGCAAGTAGAGATGGATTGGCCTCACAGCTCAGCCTCCATACTGTTTCCCATCAGAACAGGTTGTCTCAATGATGCAGTTCAGGAGAGCCTCGCCTGAGTCTTTGTCTTCTTTAGAGGAGCACAGTACACATGAACTCTATCCCACCAACTCTGTAGGGTGAACTCTGGATTCCGTATGTTTGACTCAAATGCCAGTGACCGCCCTTGCCAAGTTACAGCACTCAACAAACAGTTCATTGAACCACTGTATACCCCGGTGTCTTCAGTGGGAAAAACAGCAATAGCGACAGTCCAGTGGGTTGCTGAAGAGTTCATGACACTTCATAGAGATTGCAGATTGTAGAAGGATGTTGTCTGCAGTATATTTTGCCTGTAATTGATGCATATAACAAATACTAGTAACTGTGTGAGTTGCAAAAGGGAGCTCAGGCTTCACCGGCTTTCTTGCCTCATCTTCCTCTCTGTACTAGCTCTTTCTGCGGTGGCCAAGCGTTTCCCTCCCTCCCCACCAAACAGGACCGACCCGAGCTTTTGTCTCTTGTACATTTCTGTCTTTCTCTATTCCATTGTATCTGTTTTTTTTTTTAATTAAAAATTAAAAGAAGCTCTTTCATTGCTAGTTTATTTTGATCTACTGATCATTGCCCTCGGGATGTTGCTGTCTTTTGTTTCTTTCGCTGTAAGATGGGAAGGATGCCGCCTACTCTGCCAGGCTTGCAGGCTGGCATCAGATCTGACAGTGGAGGGATGCGCTGTGGAAAGCCCAGACACCAATGCCGCCGTGTCGGCCTGTGTCGCTCGCACAGCGCGAAGTGGGTGAGCAGACTGCTGCTGCTTCCTGCTCCTTCCCGAGTTCTGTCCGGCTCCTGATTTTCATTTTGAAGGATTTCTTGGTCTCCTCACAAAAGAGAATAAAGCAAGAAACATTTCAAAATCTGGAAGACTTCCAATTATTTGGAATTATTTGGAATTTGGAATTATTTATTGATTTCTTTTTAGCTTTTTGAGAAAAAGAGAAAAAAAAAAAACACTCCCAAAACAAAACACCCTTAGGTACAGGTCACATGGCAGCAGAGCTGAACAACAAAATTAGGAAGTTTTACACTTGCCTTATAAATCCAGAAACATTGCAAGATTTTGTATCTCAGAACTACATGATGAAAATAATTATAATGTGTGCAAAATAGAAAGCCAACCAGCAATGCGCTTTGTTTCTCTTACAGTAAGTTCTTAGTTTTGGTGTGTTTACAGTGAATAGTAAAGTTCCCAAAGCAGGAGCTAGCCCTGTCACCGAGGCTATCACAGAGCATGGGGCTTTTTCAGCAGACCTGTCCCTTGGTGGCACCGTGCTCATGGACTGCCTCTGTCACTTGGGCAGCACTCCTTGTGTTCTGAGGAGGGTCAAGTAGATACTTGCTTATTCTTTAGGAATAAATTGCATTAGAAAAAAGTAAGTGAGGGCCAGGGATTTAGCTCAGTGGCCTAAGTGCCTGCCTGGCAAGCGCAAGGTCAGGAGTTTTATCCCTGGTACCAAAAGAAAAAAAATGAGAGGAAATTCTCCTTTCATTATCTATTTTTCTTAAATGTTCCATTTAAGTTCTCATAAAGAAAAATATTTTCAATTTTTGTATTTTTTAACAATAACAAGAAAAAAATGATGCTCATAGTAAATTGTCATGAGAGTTACAACATAGTTCTGAGCGGTAGTTAAGCTGTCGTGATCAAGATCAAGTTCTCTGCCCAGCATCCTCCCATTCAAGCATCTACTTGCAGCTGGCTCCTGCCCTCCAGGCCACAGCAGATGGGGTGAAGGATGCCCCAGTACCCAGGGCTGTAGAGGCCACGGCGAGCTTGGTTGACCCAGACAGGAGAGAGATGATGTGTGTAGAGTCAAGGTGGCTAAACGCTCATCCTGCATTGATCTGGAGAGAAAGGTAGAGAACAGGAGTAAGTGGAAGGGTGGTGAGAACTGAAGCAGGCCAGTGAGCCAAGACAGGCTTGTTTCAGAACTAGGCTGGTCCGTTTGCTCTACAGTAGACATCACTGCAGTTCTGAGCATTCAGGACAATCTACAACCCAGAGGCCAAGGGAGTAGTCTTAAGCATTATGAAAGGAAGTTGTGCTGTCTTTGTTTTTGTCTTTGTCTTTTGTGAGAAGGCGTGAGTTGAACCAGGGCCTTGTGCATGCCTGACAAGTGCTTTGCCACTCAGCCCTGTGGCAGTTTTGGAAGAGAAATAAGATTTTTCTTTCTTTTAAGTATTCGAATGAAGAATGGTGTTGTAGAGCCTCATCTTTTCTTTATGTTTTTGATGGTTGAAAATTCATAGAGTTCTACTGTTTCTTCTTTACAAAAGCCCTGCAAAGTAGATGAAGTAGGTCATATTCCTGAATCTTGCAGTAGAAGAAATGTTGGGGTCCGAGAGGTTGTGACTCATTCGAGGCCACGTGGCTTGTATGTGGTGGGACCAAGTGTGACTCACCACATCCTTCAAGGGATGATTCACTTCTCTCTCCAGGGGCTCAGACAGCTTTTCCAGCATTGTTGGGAGTGATCCATTTTGCACATGGACAGATTTTTCAAATAAGCTTTTAACAACAAATCTTTATACTGTAGCATTTGCTTCTTTGATGGCCAAGTTTGTAAAGCATACTATATAAATTAAAACCCTCATGTATAAGTAGATACTTGTAACATGGTATTGCTTCATTAGGAAAATCACATACTACTCCAGGTTGCAGACAAGGGTGCTGCAGAATGCTGGGAAATTCAGCGTTTTGTGTATCCTGCTGGTGCCAGTTGGTTTTGGGGTCATTTATTTTTCATGGTTCCTTTCCTCCTCGCATGGAGCTGGGCATGCATGCATGCAATGCACATCCTTGTGATGTGTCCCTAGGAAGAGTCCCTAAAGGCCACACAGATGGGCCTTGGCAGAACTACCTTTACTCTCCACTCCACTGGTCCACTTCCGCCTTTGGGGTGACCGCTGTCCTTGGCTAGAGCCTCTGAAGTTCCACGTCTTCAGTAATCCGGCCCCAGTGTCTTCTGCCTCTTCTCTGGCTCTTCCTTTTCCTTCTGTCTTGATTTCCCTCTGTAGCTCTCTTCCCCTCCTGTCTCCCCGCCATGCATGATTGCATTGGGCTCACGGTTGGCTTTTTCCGGCCCTTGCTAACTTGTCAAACCTCTTACCATCAGTCAGCCAGACAACAGTAGCGGAATGTTAAGATTTACACGGGAGTAATCACTTAGAGTTTCCTCACCTGTGCAATGTTTGTTTTCTTTATTTCTGTCTTCAGCAGTAATTTGGGGGTACACTTTTCTTTTCACTGCACCCTGCCCACGCTGTAGTATGTATAAACCTCAGTGTGTATGTGGGTCAGTTAGGGCTGTGCCTCTTAGCTTCTTTCTATGTCTTCTACGTGAAGGGAATGAGTGCAGGGATGGTGTCTGGGGCCATCAGAAATCTGATAAATGCAACCTTATTTATACATCTTATTGGCTCTAAAAATAAGTCAATGCCTTACTAACTTTTCAAATAAAATGTATATATATTTGTTATTTTTTAGAGTTATTTCAATTCATGAGAAGCTATCTAATCTTGCACAAATAGCTGAGATATCATTGCCATCAATTCCTGAAATTGCTTCATGTGAAGACATACGTGACAGAGAAGAAGTGGGGGTGACGGTTGACACAGATATGGAAGTAAGTTACTAAGTAATAGAAATGGCATTCCTGTTGCAGGGTGGGTACATTACACAGATTTATTTTTTACTTCATAAAAGCAGAAGTGCATAACTAAACGTGAACTTTATGATTTTTTGTACTGTTTTCTTTACTTTTGTTATCACATCCAACTTTTGGACATGTGAATTGCCTTCCCTTTAAAGCTCTTCTGAGCATACTCATGACAAGAAATTGATAGTGAATTAGAAAAAACCAATCTAGAGAAACTATTTAGTATAATTGTGAATCCCAAGAAATGATGCTTTGTAACTTTATAAAATTACTTTTGCATTTTAGCTTTATTATTTCAATATTTTTATTATCTAACTGTATAAACAAAAACCAGAAAATATAGATAAGCATGCACCCTTTCAGATATTTTATGCGTATGTATTTTTCTTATAAGAACGGGAGGATGGGTGATTATCTTTCTAGTGTGCTATTAATCTGAGCACAAGGCCAGGTGGGTTTTGTGCCAAGGGAAGTTTGTGTACTAGAGGGGAGCAGGAGATCGTTTTCCTTCTGGCCGCCTGCAGCGCTGAGCCCACTGAGAAATGGGGCACCAGAGACAGACAGGAGGAATCGAAATATCAGCATCATCACTCATCAGGCTGATTTGCGGTGCATCTGTGGCCAGATGAGCTTATTAATATTTTAGCACCGAATGAGCCAGATTTCCCCACCTAGCCGCAGAGTCATCTCCAGTAGATGTGTGACCACAGGCCTTCCCATTCCCTTCTGCGCCCTGCCAAGCTTACTGCAGGGAGCAAGTGGAGAATAGCAGTCCTGCGGGCCGGGCGCCTCCAAAACATGTAAACAAAGGTTGCCCGAGGGGACTGAGCCTGGCTTTCTGGGTTGCTTCTCCTAAACTCCCATCAAATAAGTTGTTCCTTTCTCCTGGGGTAAATTGGTCGTGAGTCCAGAAGCACCAGCAGTGCCCCTCTTTCTTCAGGAACAGAGTGGAACTTCTTACCCTCTGGGGGTAGGGATAGAAAGTGCATGTTTTCCCCAACACTGGATCCAGGCGGTTCTGTTTGTCTATTGGTCTTCTCTCTTGATCTAACCTATAGCTGTTGTGGACATTCTTGAAAGGACCAAACAGCTCTAAATGGCCCAAAATGAAAGGCAGTGATCTGCTCGGGCTCCCTTCATTCTACAGTCCTGCTTGGCAGAGGGCTGTCAGCCACTTTCAGCTCATTTAGGTGGCCTTTTGCTAACTGCTTCCGAGTCTATAAGTAATATGCACTATCAGCCAGGAGAGGTGAAGTAACAGACTACCTAGAAGCCCTAATGAGTCAGCAGGGCCTTTCCGTGTCTCCTTGTGCCAGCATCCAGGCTGGTGACGCCGGCGTCATAGGGAACAGCAGAGCGGGAAAATCACACACTGGCTCTTTGAGTTTCCTTCTCATCATATCTATTAATGTTTTATTGGCCAAATAAGTTATACTCTGTACCAACAATTTCACTACTACCATTTTGGAAGTAGGAAAACCAGAAATATGGCTGAATGCTGCTAATGAAAGCCTTGAGGTCAGTATCTGTTTTTTCTTGAAGTATCTGTTGATTTAATATTACGGGATTTAGGTACATTACCACTTCCTCCCAACCCCTCCTTTTCTCTTCTTAATGTTACTACATCACAAAAGTTAGTTAGACCAATATTTAGCATTTGTATTATTATGACCTTATAAATAATGTTCACAACTGACTCAGGGTTGTACTGTGATTATTTTCCTTTCTTAGACATTTGGTTCCTCCCTCCTTCCTGTCCTTCCTTTCTTCCTTCCAATATAGGAGAAATATAAATCCCAACCTGCTAGGCATCAGATGGGCTGAGTTTGTGTCCCCTGAAATTGAAGAATGAATTCCAAAGGTCAAAGGAGGTTAATAGTAGGAAAGGTTTATGGAGAGATAGCTCCTGAGAGACAGGAGGGATCCTGGAAGTGGGTTGTCACTGAGTTCGTTTCTCTAAAAATATTTTAGAAAGCAAAATCACAAGGTGGGTACAAAATCAAACTTGAGCACAACATGGGTCAAGCTGTGATCAACCAATAAGATTACAAGAGGGGCCGGTTCGCTAATGTTGTTGCAGTAGGGAAGCGGGTCATGTACCATGGGCACACAGAAAGAACCAAGGCATTTTGGAGAAGCGATGGTCTGGATGCTCTGGCCACTCGCCTCGGCTACCGATTCCTAGTTGACCTTCCTGGACGGGGTGGGGGAGGGGGTGATACTTACATATAATTCCAGGATGCTGCTGATCCCTTGGATGGCGCGTGGGCCTGGCCGCTGCCTCTGTGTCGTGAGGCCTGGTCTTCAGATGCAGTTTGATGTCTTTCTTTTCTGCTAATTCCTTCACAGCCCAGCGCCCTCTGACTGTGTATTCACCTCCATCTAACTTAGCTGCCTGCAGCCCTCCTTTCCTTCTTTCCTCCCTTCTTTCTTTCGTCCCTGTGCTTTTGGAGCTGGGGATTGAAACCGGGCCCTTTGCATGGCAGGTAAGCGCTCTATCCCTGAGCTGCAGCCTGCTGAGTTCTCTGGACTTGGACTTGTCTTTCACTTTCTCTATTTATTGCACTGATCTTTTATGGGTTCCGTGTAGATTTTTACTTACAGTTCATACTCATCACATATGGAAATTCTGCCTTCCTCCTGCTCCTGTCGAAGCCGACGCCCAGCTGTTCTGAGTTGCTCTTTGCTGCCTTCCAGCCTGAGTCCCCTCCTGCTTTTGTTCTGTTTCTGGTTTGGAAGATTGTTTTTCTTAAGTCATTTCCTGCTATGTTTATATTTCATGGATTACCCAGTACCAAAATACTTTTTAATTCTTGAGCAGTTTGTATCAGAGTGGTTCTTTGTTTGCTTATTTACCCGGTCCATGGTCTTACCGTGTCAAAATGTAAAAATTGGTAACTTCTCTGCTTTGCAAACTATACTTTGGCATTTTCAGTCTCAATTACCAGTAGAGTGAGCAAATGCATTTTTCATTACGGAAGGGCTGGCGCAGATGTGAGAACCTTATCAGGCGGTATAGTTAGCCTTTGCAAAATGCCACTTGCCAGCATTTACATTTCCTGTGCTGTGTCTCTGGCTTTAGCACAGAGCAGACGTCTTAACATTTTGGTTCCGCATCTTTCTCTGCGCCCTCAGCTGCCGGCACGTACATTAGGATGCTTACTGATACATAGTACTGGTGCTTGTAATAAATCCTGCAGCAGAGCAGGCAGCTCGAACTGTCCCAAACCCAGATTTTACAAATAGATATATATCTTTTATAAGCCTATGCTACTGTCTCCTGTCTATTTCCAAGAAGAATTCAGCACTTTTAATTTTCAAAGAGCATCTACAATCACAGTTTTTCCGTTATAGACAGACAGACAGACAGACCAGATTGCAGTCTTTCAGCCATTGTTGAGAATATTCTTTGACAAAATTGTCCCTAAATCTACCTCTACACAGTTTGTATATGGAAAATGATTATTTCCTACCAAACTGATAACATCTTTCCTACTTAGGTTATCTGAGGTCTGACAGAGTCCGTAAGTCTACGGATTCTAGCGGACCAGTCCATTACCCTTTCTGGGCATTAATTTTCTTCTCATGTCTGCAGTAAATGATGTTTTCACTCAAATACTGCCGTGAAATGGAAAGCAGGGCTCTTTGGGTAGATTGTCCTGAATATCCCTGGCAGTGAGAATTAGGTGTGAAATTTCATCCCAAGGAACCGGGTTTCTGATTGTGACTATAAACAAATTAGGACACTATGGGCTGAGAGGCTGTAGAGGCCAAAGGTGAGCAGAAGAGGGAAGGCTTGCCTTAGCGAAGGCTTGTGGCTTGCTTTTGTGTCCTGACTTGAATGACCCGCAAACAGAACAGACTGGTTTTGTTTTAGTCAGGTCTCACTGTGTACAGTAAATCTGTGACTTATGAATATTCGAGTTGTGAACTTTCACAGGTATGAATGGGCTTCACATTACAAAGATTTGTAGGTGCAAACTAGTCTCAGAAGTAGCTCCTGTGTCTGCTGGACACCATCACAGTGGTGCCCTGTGTGCTCACCATACAGTGCTCAGAGCTCAGGCTGCCTGGAAGCAGGTGGAGGAGCGGTGGGGAGGGGCAGGGGACAGGGCAGGGAAGCACAAGGCAATAACCTGGGAACCAGAACTGAAAATACAGACCGAGACTACCTTTGTCAGACTTACGAACAAATCTGACTTACGAATATTCTCACGGAATGAAACTTGTTCATCACTTGGGAACTTACTGTTTTTATTTTATTCTGGCCTTGAACTCACTACACAGCCCAGGCTAGCCTCAAACTCACAGTGATCCTCCTGCCTCAGTGTCCTGAGTGGTGGGATTACTGGTACATGCCACCATGCCAGGCCAAGCAAGCTGTTTTAATCCTGATGTTCTCTTCCATGTTTTTGAACTTATCTTCCTCACTTAGGAAATGTTTCTTTAGCTTTAAAGTAAGGCATTTTAGATATATTCTGGTTCTTGTTTGTTTTGTATATTAAAGAAAATCACCAGACAGAAGAAGTACAAGTGTTCTTGTTTAGATGAATTGGCAAGTAAATGAACTCACAACACTTGAAAGTTGAGAAATGGAAGTAATAAAGAGATTTTACTTTTTCCTTCCACTGTAAAAACCAGGACTTTAAAAAAATATCTAGACCCTGAGTTATATCAAATAAATCTCATTGACTAAATTTGCTAGTTCGTTGTCATGACAACCTTCACTTGGCACTAATTAGAAGTTAACTAGGACACTTGAAGAGATCGATTCTGGCCTTGAATGTGATTTCATAGCTTCTTTAATTTTATTCCATTACAATGTATATTATTGGTGAGTTATTGAATATAAAAAGCCAAAGATGTGCCTCTTGTTGATACTTTTTTCTCATTCCTCTACTTTTTCTTTTCTTTGTTGAAATCCCTAGGATACAGAGTAAGCCAAGAACTTTAGAACACAATATTAATTTAAGAGGAATTAGGAAGGCTACATAACAGGTGTTCTAGTCACTTCTGGTTTGAAAGGCTCATGCCTCCTTCAAAATGAGCCACCCCAGCTCAGAAAGGCCAAGTTACTGTGATCCGTCATTCACAGCTTAAAAATATATTCAGAGTATATCAGGTGCTTTAAAGCCTAGCAAAGATGCAAACCATCCTGATTTTAAGATGCGAACACTTCATCTGGCATGATAAATGCTGGTGGAGGAAACAACATATGTTTTACAAGTCACATAAGATTAGTTCAGCCAATGTTTATGGAATGCCTCGATGTTGCAGTTAAAATTAGTATACAGCTAACATCTCCATCATCAAAATTTTATGAAAGCAGAGGCCAAAACAACAATTAGAGATTATCATGAATTATCGAATTCTTTCCGAGAAACCATTTGTGCACAAGTTTTCCAGGTTTAGGGAAGTAAATAGTACAGCTGGGTCCCTGTTGTGGAGAAGCTTAATGATTGTGTGTGTATGTATGTGTGCACGCGTGTGTGCATACATGGCCACAGGTCATTCACAATGGTCCCAGCCATCTGGTAACCCTGAACTAGCAAAGCATTGCACTTACAATTTGATCGTGAATGTTATTCTCTATGGAGTCTTTCCCGGGAAGATCCATAGGTAAATCCTTTAATCACACATAGAAGTTTCTAAATCTTTTTCCCAACCATACTAGCTAGTTTTTGTATCCATAATGAAATCTGGTGCAGGCTTCTTATGAATAAAAGAGTTTTCTTTTAAGCTCCCTGTTTTGAGGATTCAAACATGTGGTACAGACTGGCTCTGGCTCTGGCCCGCGTTGACCAGCAGATGGTGGGGGTGCCAGCTGAAGCAGGGTCACGTCTGGAACGAGGAAGTGGAGAGGGGGGTGAGCAGGGCCAGCTTGCTCCTTTTCTCAAACCTTCTCAAGAGAATTCCAGAGATGCAGGAGAGCTTAGTATTGCGTCCTAAGTCCCTCTAAGCTTGGCTAATTGGAAGTCACTCAGTGGCCGTCTTCATAGAGTCAACAAACGTTCCTCCGAGAGGAGACATGGCAAAAACTGAGCATGAGTCACTCTGTGCTCTTCCTCTCCCTTGTAGCTATGACATGCTTCTAGCCACTTTCTGGCTTGGATGGATGGGCTCTGGGCTGCTCCTGCCTTGTATCTGTGGCTGCAGGGTCATGGGGCAGAAGCTCACAGCCACAACCTCAAATCAGCCAATTTCACAATGTGTGCATGTGGTTTTATTCCAATAATACCAGGGTAACAGGCTGTGGAAGAGAGGGAATTTCTGTTTGACAAATGTTGAGACAGGGGACAGAAGGCATCTATCATGTAACACTGCCCTCTTCATCTGTTATGTGAGATGATTAATGACACAGACAGTGTCACTTTCCCTGATAGCTCTTGATGGAATCAGAACAGTAACCCATCATGGCTGTTACAGAAACAGATTATATACCAAGAAAACATACTTCAGCCAGACCTGGGAACTCGATTAGGGATATGGAACTGTAGCTGAGCAAGAGAATTACAGGCGTAGGTGTGCACGTCTTTCTGCCTGGTGCAGTGGACCGGGAGCCTGGAGGGCTTGCCATCGGGGTGCAGCCTGACCAGTGCTGGGTCTCCTGCCTGTCTTCCATGCTTTTTAGTTCCACGTAGCCACCCCACTCCAGCTACATCAGCTCTCTGCCCAGAGGGTCCGAGCAGCCGCCCAGCTGATTTCTCCAGCACACACGCATCTCTTTCTGGATCAGTTTGCCTTTAAGTTACAGTCAGAATTTTTTAAAAGCCTCTATCTTTATTTGCTCGGTCCTTCTCTTCCCAATTTCCCACAATAAAATCCAGACTCCTTGCTCTTGGCTCTGCTCTTACAAATGCACCTCTCAGCCTGTTTGTCACTGTGCTCACTGCCAGGCTTCTCGGACGTGCCTGCAGGAAAGGTGGCCAGATCCCGTGCTCCCTCAATGCCCCCGCTAAGTGGCTCTCCTTCTGATGCCCAATTTCTACTGTACTGGATGGAAACCCTCTTACACGTTCAAGGCTCAGCGCCTGTCAACCTTCTTCCAGGAAGTCAACCTTGTTAATCACACCAAGATTTACTCTTCCCCACCTCTGTGATCCTATAATAGGTCATCGGAGCACATTCTGCTTGGTATTTAATTTAGCTGAGTACGAATCTATTTTTTTCAGTAGCTACAGATAACATGAGGATTTTGTGTTTCATCTTTGTGTCCCAGGCACTTAATATAATCTCTTGAATATATCTGTTAAAATGAATTAGCTGTAGTTTCGTAACTGTAGAATTGGATGGTTACTATGTTTATGCATTTATTAAAACAGCTATAATGTGGTTTGGGGCTGTAAGGTCTACTGTTTGCTTCTTTGCTTTAAGGTTTTATCCAGCATCACTCAGTTATAATTTTAAAACGAATGTGTTTTTGTCATGTTGCTCTTCTGAATGCTAGTTCATGTATGTATTAATGCTGTCATTAAAAAAATGGTGGCTTCCCTCAGGGCTGGAGGCCGGCAGCACTGACAGTCTCACAGTCACGACTCTCAGTTGTAAGTAAACAAACACAGCACTATCTTGGGTAAAAAGGGTTTGGAGGAAGAAAAATGGAACCAGAGGTTCACAAGCCGCAGGTTGACCAGGGCCTCGCTTCTCCCTCGCCCCAGTGTCCCCCTCTCACCCCTCACATCTGCCTCGGTGGCTCCTTCTCCGACTCCCCTCTGCCTTTCCCGCAGCCAGTGCTAAGTGTGGTTTTCCTGTCTTCCTGCTTCACGTGGTGGCATAGCGGTAATCGGATGCAGCCCTGGCTCGGGGTTGGTGTGTCTTGGGCCAGATGTCTCCATATAACCATGGCTGTGTCGCGGTAACCAAGCGCATGAGCAGTGTCACCAGCGGACAGTGTGTGCACGCTGTTGTCTCTACCTTCCTTTCCGTTCATTCTCCTTACTTAGCTCCTGAGTTCCAGCCATTCCCCTCTGGATAAACCTTTTTCTGAGGTCTAAACCTCTTTATCCCAGGACTTCTCAGAAGAGCAATTCCTAAAAGTCTTGCTTTGGTGCTAATTATATTGTTATTTCCTGTAACATATGAATTTCTGGAATTTTTTTTCAGTACCAGGAATCAAATCAGGATCTTGCATTTGCCAGGCAGGCACTGTGCCACTGAGCTATATCCTTGGCCTTAACATAAGAATTTCAATAATGAATACACACAGAATCCTAAAATCATGTGCTATTCCTGATTAATTACAAATATTATATTTTATAGACATCTTGTATTTTGCATAACCCTGATTACTTAAGAATTACAATTTCTGTCTTTCTTTCTTTCTTTTTTTTTTTTTTTTTGGTACCCAGGATAAAACTCATGACCTTGCAGGCAGGCAGGTGCTATGCCACTGAGCTATATCCTGGGTAGAAGAATTGTAATTTCTGAACACTTCTCCTTTATCTTTGGAATTAGAGTTGGTAAAAAACTAGACCAATAAAATAAGTAGCTTATAATTTAATATGCAGTATCTACAATCATCGATCTTATTGTATTTCCTTCTTATTTGTAGCTCATGATTGTTGAGTGCTGCTCTGAAATAAGAGCTCTCTTCACACGTGACAAAGAGCCAGCACAGCTGACGGAGGTGGGTACCTCTCCTTTCCGACATTGTCTGACTCGCGCTCTAGTGGCAGGTATTGCTGTAGAAAAGAAAACACAGAAAACATCTCATTGCAAGTATCAAGGCCTCACCTTTCTTGATCTGAAAAAGTGATGAATATAGGTTCACAGTAGCATATGGTTTAGTTAAAATAGTCTTCAAAATATCCAACTAGTACAGAAAATTATGAAGAGGGCCATTTCAAAACCTCTGTAAATCCACCATTAAGACATTTGGAGAATATATAGAACTTTCACATCAGCGGAATCACACTTTACATTCTGTAAACATTCTGTAATTTGGTTTTTCATTGAACAATAATACAATGGAGGTTTTCCCGTTTGAAAGGTATGCCCTTTCATATTGAATGCCCATGGAAGAGTCTCTTTTATGGATTTATTGTGCCAGACACTGCTTACACAGTTAGATACTGAGGGGTGGGGAGGTCACCAGACTCCTGTGCATACGTGTTCCACCCTGCTGCGTTATCTCCTGAGTCAATTTTTAGGAATTGGATTTTGAAGTAAAAGACTAATATACTATAATGCAAATGAAAATTTTAATAAAATCAAATATACATAATATGAAATTTGTAATTTTAACAATTTGAAACTATTGGTGACATTGAGTACATTCACAGTGTTTTGCCACCATTGTCATCCTCCATCTCTAGAACTTTTCTGTCATCCCAAACAAAACTTTGTATCAGCTAGGTAACGAGCTGCCCACTCCTCACCAATCCCCTGCCGAGCTCCTGGCAACCTCTAGTTTCCTTTCTATGTGAATTCACCTACTCTAGTAGGCACCTCGCTAAATGGTGTCGTACACACCTGTCCTGATGTGTCTGGCTTATTTCATTTAAGCGTAAAGTTTGCAAAGTTATCCACATTGTGGAATTCTCAATGTTTTATTTTTTTCAAAGCTAAAATATTATTCCATGGTATCTTTATACCACATTTGTTCTGCATACATCTGTTAATAGACATTTGGGTTGCTGTCACCTTTTTTCTGTTAGTTATTTTGCCATAAATGAGGGTGTACAAGTATCTATGTGGGTCCCCGTCTTCAATCCTTCAGGGTATACACTGTATTTAGTAGTGGAATTACAGGGTTAAAGGATACAGTGTGTTTAGTGTTTTGAGGACCCCCAAATCCTGCCTCTTAGCAGCTGCCCACTTGCATACTCCTCAGCAGTGCCCAGGGGTGCCAGCGTCTGCACATGCTCACCAACTCATGTTACTTTCCTTTGCATTATTTAATGACATCCATCCAAATGGGCGTGAAGTGGTATCTCACTGTGATTTTGACTTTTTATAAGGACTAATAATGTTGAACATCTTTTCGTTTATTTATTAGCCTCTCGTCTTCTTTAGGGAAATAGCTATCCAATCATCATCCATTTTATTTAGGGTTTGATACAAGATTGCAAATGGCACTTCAGAATGGTTCCACCAGCTTTCTCTCCCAGCAGCAGCAGACAGGACTGGCCATCACGTACTTATGTGCACCAGTCCTCTTCTTCCTCCTCCCTTTCCAGACGGTTGTACACGTGACACATGAAAAGCACTATGTCATTATTTTACTTGGATTATGAAGGCCAAGTGTATTTCAGACGTTTGCTGACAGTTATGAAATGAAGTGTGTTCATACACTCGGTCAGCTCCTACCTAGAGCAAACCATCTTTGAGTCAGGAAACCCTTTCTAGTCATGGAAAAGCCAGCTGTGGTGAACAGTAATCACCTTACTCTTGTGGATCTGCTGTTTTAATGGAAGGAAATTAAAACAAATCACAAGAAAATTTCAGATTTTAGTGATTGTTAAAAAAAGCACAAGGAAGCGAAGCATTGTTTGGGAGCAGGGCCCGGCGGTCTGCACCCGTACACCGCACCCGGCCGCTGCCTGCTTTTCACACTCCGTCCTGTTGGAGTTTCCTTTGCTCCTTTGTTTCCTTTGGATCCGTAGCTGGTGGTTCGCTGCCCCAAGAAGATATGCAGATTTGATGGTGCCTCTATGGCCCATGAAGTTTAAATTATTAATTTTCTGGGTCTTTACAGAAAAAACGGCTGGGTGCAGTGGCACATGCCTGTAATCTCAGCACTCAGAAGGCTGAGGCAGGAGGATCAGTGTGCTGCAAGCCCGAGACCAGCCTGGGCGACATAGTGAATTCCAGGCCAGTTTGTGAGACATTCTCTCAAACACTGCCTTCAAAAAAAAAAAAAATAAAAGGAAAAGAGAGAAAAGAAAGAAGGAAGGAAGAGAGAGAGAGATGAAGGAAGGATTTGCTGACCTCTGACGTAACAGGGAATAGAGTCCCAGCGTGGATACAGTGGTCAGAGAAGACCTCTGAGGAGATGACATTTGTGTAAGATTGGAACTCTTCTCCATTGGATTCTTCGCTTTGGGAGACAGTAATGATGCTGCCTTCATCACTGAGTAATGTGATTCAGTAATGCTCAGGGTGCCTTGCACCACATTACTCAGTCTCTGCTGATTTAAATTTCTTTACATGTGTGTGTATGTGTGTTTCTGGGGACTAAATCCAGGGGCTTCATACTCAACTATGTCCCAACCACTTTTAATTCTTTTTTAAATTTTGAGACAGAGTCTTGCTAAACTGTTCAGTTACCCTGGCTGTTTGGGCTGGAGCTTGCTATCCTCCTGCCTCAGCCTGCCAAATGCTGCTATTACAGGCACACACCACCTTACCCAGCTTCCCTTTGATTTTGTACACCTGAAATTTAATCTTTGGCTTTTAAAAAATTCACTTGACTATTCATGTTCTTTTCCTACTTTTAAAAAGGGAATTTATTTTTTTTATTATAGAAATAAATAGATTTACTAAGGCAGCCATTGAAATACATTGTTTAAATCTAATTTTGGAAAAACCATAGTCAGAACTAGGCCACACAGATTTGTTAAACAAGATGCTTGTTGAATAACATCGGTGGGTTTTGGCTTCTGACAGATCTGGGTGGAATCCCAGCTCTGAGTCTTGACAGTTGTGTAACCTCTAAGCTTCAGTGTAAAGTGAGGTAGTAACTCCAACCTCTCACTGTTCCTGGGAGAATTAAAGTAAATAATATGTGTCAAGTATTTGTCATCAGGCTTCGTAGAAGTAAATGGTTAGTGACTAGTGGCTGTCAAAGCATCCCTGTCACTATCACACCTTCCCTGCCCTGGCTTCACCTTCTGCGGGAGAATGCTTCATCCCCAACACAACTAATTTCAATTAGATTTTTAGTATCTTAGTTTGCTTTTGAAAAGTCTTGAAGGTATAAGAAAAAACAGGAAGCATTCTCCTTGCCCACAATGCATATTATTATCGAATTAATTGGGATCAGATGAGTGTGTGGGATCCCAGCACAGGACCCGGGTGGTGACAGCCAGGTGTCCAGCAGAAGGCCCCGCCCACTCAGAGCTCATTCTTCCCATGAGGACAAGGCTGACCTGGACGTGCTGGGAGAGGGTGTGGGCACTTGTGAACTCACCCCAAGCACTGTCTAAATCATTAGGCAAAAAATTACATGCTTAGTAAAGTCATTTTTGTCACCAGTATGCAATCCGGCTGTGCAATTTGGTTCCTTGCTGAATATGCCGATTACGACTACCTGTGCTTATATTACCTCTTCTTAATTAAAACAAGCTTTGCAGCACACAGCTTGTGACAAAAAGAGACTGAGATTAGCAAGGAGATGAAAGAAGGGAATTGATGTCCCTGCTAACCTACTTAGTGTTAATCAGGGAATATCAGGACCATTAGGTATGATTTCAGTCCAGCAGCAATATAAAGCATTGCTTATACAGGTTTGAATTAGTACAGTTTCAGAGTTGTCAGATAGGATCCAAACCTGATGCTAAAAATATTTTCTTTGTTCTTGCTGTGACTAACCATGAGAAGGCTTAGGTCCTTTCATACAACCCCTCGTCCATTGCTAATTATTGACTCTATGCAGACCATTAATGTAAATAGTTTTATATCCACAGAGGCAACATAGTTCAAGTTCCTGCGGTCAGCTAAATTTATTTATTATGGACATTAATTCACATTATGTCCATAAATTTGCCCAATCAATAATACACATATGTGTGTGAAATATGGGTGAGTGTTTATGATTTGAGCAGACCAAAATCATATAGAATCACTACAGAGAGGACCTGCCTAGGAGAGAAGATCCAGATTTGAAGATAGGAAAGTTTATGCAAGACCAACAAATAAGATAGATTTGTATATTTGAAAATCCTTTTTATTGGCTGAACAAGTTTAGTAGATTTTTTTTGTTTAATATTTGTACCTTTACCTAGTATGGTAGTTAACAATAGTAATGATGGTAGTTATTGAAATGCAAATATGACTACCAGACATAGTCAAAATAATACTAGTTAATATTTGTTGAACTCTTAGCATGTGCAGATATTAAGTATTTTAAATACATTAGCTCATTTAATATTGCGAATACCCTGTAAAGTCGATCACCATTAGTGTCTCCATTTTAGAGAGAAAGAAAGAAATGTACAGGAAAGTTAAGCAGTGTGATCAGGGTGTCACAACTTGCATGTGGAAGAGGCAGAGTCAAACAGGTCTGCTGAAGTCTAGGACCTGTCTTTCACGCTAACTTCCATGCAATGAGTGCTTTATTAAAATAGTGGAAGCAGACGCCCTAGGGAGCTGAGGAGTGAGAGGTGAGAATGCACAGGGTACTATGCAGATTAATCATCAGGAAGAGCTAAGAGGAGGCAAAGCACCCTCTGGGTCAGAGCCGTCATAAGGGAAAAGAGAAGGAGTCGAGAGGTTGTTTGTAAGGACAAAGAATGAGCAAGAGTTTACGGGATGGGAGGGGATAGAAAGACCGTGAGAGTGTAAGTTGGGCAGTGCTGGAAGCAGAGGGAAAGCACTCCTGCCTCCAGGGCTTTGGGTAGCAGATCAAGGTGGGAGCGGTGCGGGTGGGTGTGGAAGCAAAGGGTGGGAGAGGCGAGCCAGGTCACCCCTGGCTGTAATTCTGACGATGCAATAGGGGCTAATTGATCTGCCTTTGATGTGGAGGCAGAGGGCAGAAGGGGTGGTCTTCTGAGAGTGAGGCGACTTGGATTTCATTGTCATTGAGTGCAGTCAGCACAGAAGCTGACCTGCGACAAATGACAAGGCTGAGGGTCACATGGAGATATTCAAAGTTCTAAGTTTGTTGGGGTGCTGGGATTCTGGCTTGTGATTTTTCTCTAAGAGCTTTTGACTTTTTGACACAGGAGTGGAAATTGCCAGTGGGAGCATGTTATAGTATTGGGCAAATTCAGAAGAAAAACAGAGCGCATAGGAGATGAGAGGACCAGCAAGTCAGCTGACAGTTTACAAGAGGCCAAGGGGGATTGGAGCAGTTAGAAATTTATCTCGCAGTAAATTTTAAAGCGCATCTTTTGCTCTGGGAGAGTACTTGCTATAGTTTGGTTCTGGAATGTTTCCCAGAATCCCATGTGTTAAAGGCTTAGTCCCCAGCTTAGTGTCTCTTACACACTGTCTTGTTGCTTAGACACAATACACCACTTCCCACAAGCCTAAAAGCAATGGATCCACCTCGCCATGGACTGAAACCCCCGACATTGTGAGCCCAGATATACCTCTTTCTTTATAAGCTGACTTTCTCAAGTATCTGTTATATTAACAGAAATCTGATTAATTCAGCACTGCCATAGGCTGTTGTCTGTCATTATTCTCCAGTCTCTATTGAACATAATGTAACATGTTTTCTCAGAACTATTTTGAACCTCCTGAAAAAACCCTGAATGACTATTAAATTCCAGTGCCTTACACTGTATTATTATGTTCACTGTTAATGGACATTCCTTTTCGGCATGGCTGAATTTAGTATGCCCACAGTCTCTTATTTCTGATGTTTAGAATTTGCATTCTTAATGTGTTCTTGACAAGATATTGACATCATTCACATGCTAGTGATTAATTATTTCATGATCCTAATATATCCTATTTACTTAGTCGTTTAGACTTTTGATTTTTATTTTAGGTATTGATTCTATCATGAGACTACATATATCTTTGTACCCCTGAAGAACCTCTCAGGAGTCTGCACATCAGCTAAAACGATTGTGTGGAGTCAAGCATGAAAAACATGAGTAATAATCCATCTAACCTGTGTTAATCTGAATCCATCTCTTTCATCACTTCCTTCTTAAGATCTTGGTTAACAGTTTTTAATCAAAATATTTTATAACAATTTGCTTCCATAGTGATCTCCCTGTTAGTGCTGATAGGATCTTACATAGTGAAAGTGGGTCTTACGCTGTTTTTATTCTCCGTGCTTCCTCCAGCTTTTGAGCCCCAGAAGATGTTCAGCACATACAAAATGAATGAATAGCTGGTGCTGCATCTTCCAGAGGTAGATCTGGATTGCCCGCCATTAATTGTGACGCTGGGGCCCTCAGTTTCAGTCACTTGTGCAGGAAACACTTAAAAAAGCCTCCTCTGCAGAAGTCATTGTGTTTGGCAGTGGGATCCAGAAGGAGAAGCCAGTGTCTCTGTTTTTTTTTGTTGTTGTTGTTGTCGAGAGGCCCATAGGCCCGGGGAAAACAACTAAACTACAGAAGCAATTACAAGAGTGTGGAAAAAGCAGGTCTGAGAATTGAACACAAATTGTTGGTTCCTCTAACAATTTCTCTGCAAAGCCTGAAGGTGATGAACTTCTTTTTGTAGCTTGTAGAGGGGTTCACTACTGTAGTTCCTTCTATGAAATGTAGTTAGTGGCCCGTGGTTAAAAGTTCTGATTACTCTGCAAGATGATTGGAAGGCAGTATGATCAAGGTCACTCGTGAAAGCATTCTGCTCTCCCTGGGAAGACTGCAAAAAAAGAGGCAAAAAATAAACCTCAGTTTTGGCGGTAGGCACAGTGGTGAGGGCATGATTTATGGTTTGCTCATTAGAGTGGACAAAAGCACTGAACGCAAAGATAAAGAAGTTTAAAAAAAAAAAAACAAAGCAAGGGAAAATGAAAACAAAAAAGGCCAGGCGTCTCCATTTGCAAGCTGTAGTCATATTCAGGTACCACATCTGGAACCAGAGGAGGAGTCAGAGGAGACAGAGCCCTTGTCATGAAGAGGCTGACATTCTAGAAGCAAGGGATGGGACTGCTGCTTACTATGGCAAAGACAATGCTTTGGATTGGGAAGGAGTGATTGTTTTGCATAAAGATGGCGAGCATGAGATGAGAGATGTTGGAAGACCTGCCCTGAGGCACAGCTGGTACCTGCAGCCTCCGGAGCCTGTTCTTACCCGCATCCGTATCCTGAAGGCAGCACTGTGTTGCCTTTTCACTTTGTGGACTCCCAGCCACGCAGGCAGAGCAGCTCAATGGTCAGCATGGCCCCCGGGAGAGTTAGAGTCAGGTTTATGGTAGCACCTGTGATGGTGAATGGATTGGCTGCCTCCAACTTGCCTGGCTCCAAATCCTGTCCCATTAGTGCTGTTTTTGACCTGTATAATCTTAGGCAAGTTGTTTAACCTCGATTCTTTGGTCTTTTTTGTAGAATATAAAAATAATGCTTACTTTCATAGATGTCAACTTCAGTTACACAGAAAGATCTTCCAAAGATTGATAAGTTTATTCTAGAAGAAACATTGCAATGGGAATGTGTGTGACAAATCCCAAGTGAAGGCAAGTGCAGGCTCATGAGGGGAGAATGAGCAGGACCACGCAAGTGTTCGGAAACAATAATTCTTGGCCACAGATATCAATAACAAGGGTGGCCTCTGTCAAAGGCTGAACAGCTACTTGTAGAGCAAATATCCCAGTGGAAGTGTTTTTGTGTAAGGGTGTGATGACTTTTGTGCAAGGCTGTGGCTGTGACAAGAATTTTCTTGTGGTAGGTTCTCTTACCAAGCATGTTTGCAAGGTGTCTGCTTCTTGGATCTATTTATTTTTTTAGGGTTTGACACAAATGATTCCATTTTGGCTCCAACAACTTTCAAGTAGTGATTTTGTGTGGATTGAGTTACCTTACATAAAATTCTTACAGTAGGGCCTGACACATATTAAGCAAGAGAGTCAACGTGCTTATTATCTAAAGGCTACTCAAGTTCACTTGGAGTGAGACCCTTGCAAGTAGACTTGTTTCCCTAGGTAGTGGCTGTACAGAACAGCAACATAATATCCGCAATGGAATCTTTGTGTGCATTCACAAAAGAGGCTAGAATAATGAAAACACTCAGAATGGCTGTACGCATCACTTTTGGCCACGTGCACTCCCATTCTTAGCTGTTCCAGTTACTATTTTCATGTAACAAAGCACCACACACTAAGTGTCATAAAATGACCACCACTTTATTAGGCTCAAGGATTCCATGAGGCATTGTGAAGGGCACAGGGGGACAGCTTACCTCTGTTACCTCGTATCTAGAGTATTGGCTAGGAAGAGTTAAAGTGGCAAATAATTCATCTTTAAAAACAGTGTTCACTTGGTGTGATGCTTGCTATTGGCCACTGGCTTGGACTGTGGGCCATAATACAACTTGTGACTTCCCTCCGTGGTTGGTTTGGCTTCTTCCTAGCATGGTGGCTGGGTTTTAAGATTGAGCCTCCTAAGAGAATCAGGTAAAAAAGCTCTATTATCGTTTATGCCAAGCCTGGAAATTTCCATAAGGACTCTTCGCTAGTTGTCCCAATCCACCCATATTTAGTTGGGCAGAGGCTCCACCCATTTGTGGGAAGAGCAGCAGAGTTGAATTATTAAAAAGGGCACATGGGTCAGGAGCTGTCCCTGCAACCACTTGGTGATGTTCTCTCTGCCACAATATCCAATAAAACTTCGTATCTCTGAAACTGTTTCTCCTCTGAGCAGAGGCTGCTCCTGGGCAATTGCTGAGGCAGTTTTTCAAGAGTCAGTAATCCTCCCTAAATATGTGAGGTGAGGGCCGTGAAGTTGCTGGTGTGTTCACAGTCGCAGGATAGCATAAAACAGGTGGATCCCAAAGCTCTCTTTGAAACAGCCTCATGCAGTCTGTCTGGGTGTGGGTTTGTTTTTTTTTAAATACCAGCCAAGAACTGTCTGACTCAATTCCATGGGCTTATAGAACTACACCTCCCTTCTGTGAGGTCTTACCATTCTGTCCTTAAGTGACGAGTACCCTTTGTATATGAGTTCACGAGCCGTACACTTAATATTCTCCTATTCTTTTGAAGACAAAGCCAGATGACATCAGCTCCACACTGCTTTTAAAACAGCATTGACTTTGATTCCATCCGCTCACCATTCATTTCTGTCAAATTTGGCTATGGGAAAAAGAAAGCCCTTCAGAGAAGGCCAGGCTATTAACGTGCTCTTCAAAATGCTAAGAGAAGGCTAAGCTGTTCATAGCGTTTCTAACCTGCTCATCTCTTGGTGATTTCAATAGCAGTGTCAAGGTGAAATGCACTAGCTCATCAAGGAAGCCATAGCTTTGGTGCTGTCTGTGCTCCAAGTCCTGGGCTCACTTCTGGGTATAATGATACTTAGATATAATTTAAACCAAGGTGTCATCATCACCTGATATTATGTGTTTACGATAGATGTAAACAGAAATGTGTGCTCTCCTTGCCAAACCAAATTCAGTGTCATTTTAGATACAACTGCACACCGGTCTCAAAGGGACAATTTCCTGAAAATTAGTCACTTTACTTAACTTCAAACAAAGTGCGAGGCAGGAGCATCATTAGTACATGCGTTTGTTCCTCGCTGTTTTGCTAAAAATTGAGTTAAATGTTAAGTTTCATTTCTTTCATTCGGTTTGGTAAATGATTCCTATCTTGGATGAAAAACAGGACCCTTAACAATAGGATTATGTTTTCATTTTAGGAGAGTGTTTGATTTTCGTCTCATAGAGCAGAATCAATTGACAAACCTTTGGCTATTCTCTTGGCAAATGTTGTTTAAATTTAAGTAAACACACAAGAAGGAGCAGGTGTAAATTTGTCCATTTTCTTTGTTTGCTGTGGCCACCAGCACTTATTTTGCCTTATACAGGCAGCTAATGTTGTGTTTTCGTAGACACTTGTGGGATCAAAGTATGATGGGAAGAACCACTTGGCACAAGTTCTCGCCTTGTAGACAGATTAACTCGTGAGAGCCTCAGGTCAACTAGATTCAGTGTAAAGTCTCAGAAGAAGGGTATTTTACTAGACAAAAATTTGGGTTTCTTGGTTCTATCAGCTTTCGGCTCTGTGACCACAAGCACATTCTGTTTCCTCTCTAGGCTTTCATTTGTCATCTGTAAATTGAGACCATATTAGAAATAATATTTGGCATATTTTGTATAGTGCCACACAGTGTCTGTGATAGGCACTCAATGTGTTATGATCTTGATTTTCCCCAGCATCAAAACAATGAGAAATGAACAATTTGATCATCTGACCATTGGCACCTACCTTCATCCATGACTCTTTATCTAAATGTCTGTCACCCTCAAAGAGTGAAAGACCATTTAATAGATACATCCTCAGTGTTACTTTTCAAGCATACTTTTTAATTAACTCAAGATTCATTTGCGGTTATAAGAAATAACATAGAGAGCTGGGAGTGTGGTTCAGTGATACAGTGCTTGCCAACAACACACTTGGTCCTGGTTCCAATCTTCAGCATCTCAAAAAATAAAATTAAAATAAAATTAAAATTAAAAAGATAGAGATAATACAAAGAGAGCCAGTGTAGTCCTTAAGTTTTCCCCAGTAGCAGCATATGGAAAAACTAGAATGCCTTTCACCAGTTTGTTGAATTGACAGTCAAAATGCAAAGTATTTATTTCCGCTGCCGCAAGGATCCCTGCCCTCTCTTTGTAGCCTCACTCATTTCCCTTAGGCTCCATCCTCGCCCTGAACTCTGACAGCCAGTTTTCCATTTCTGCAATCTGTTTTGCATTTCTGCAATTGTGTCATTTCGAGAATGTTATATAAAAGGAATCATGCAATAGGTCACTTTTTGGGACTGGCCTTTTCTCATCCAGCATAATTCTAGAGAGAGCCATTAAACACAATTGCATAAGGAAACTGACATATTTTATTTTTGCAACAGAATTATCATTCCCCAAGAGCTCAGCGTGGAGCTGGTGCACGGGAAACACTAACTGCCCAGTGTCTCCGAGAGGGGTCGTCCTCACCCATTTACCCTGCCCTCCTCTTCTCTTTCTGTTCCTCTTTTCTTTTCCTCATCCCCTTGCTAACTGCCAAAGGCTAATTGCTCAAGTCAGGAATACCAAAATGAGTTAAATAAATAGTGTGTGAACTGTCTTTGTAAACTGCAGGCTCTGTTGGACTTTACTTGGAGAAATTGCCCGTCAGCGTGGGCTTCTCGGCGCTTGTGCTGTGCACTGATGGGAATAAAGCTGCCAGTGTGAGCAGGTTTTCTTTCCCCTGTGCACATGAGGTCTGCCCTCCAGTTTGCTGCTGCAGTGGGAGCTGCTGACTTACAAAGCCCGACACGCTTTGATTCCAGGCAGCAAAGTCCCTGGAACAAAACGCAAGTTTCAGTTCTTTATAAAGCCTTTGCTCTAAAAAAGAGTCCCTGGATCCTAGTTGCTAAAAGTTAAGCCCAGTGAGTTACTTTATAAAAAAAGCATTAAGAAATGGCCAAGTATCGTTAGAACTCTGGAGTTTTCGTTTCTGTGTCCCAGGTCAAAAGCCCACGGGCAGACCCTACAGAGCCCCTCAGGAGGGAACCCAGCTCTGGGGTACCCAGCAATCACCTTTGTTCCTCTAACTGGGTTGCTGAGGTTCAAAGCCCTGACTTTCAAGTGGAGTTGAACTGTTAGAGTAATGGAATTTCTCCCTATTCAGAGAAACACTGAGGGAAGAATAAACTTGCCAAAGCATGACAGCCAAAATCAGGATACAGTAGGCTGTGCTGTGTAACAAATAAACCCCAGATTTAAGTGGCAGTACTTATTCATTTATTTCATACTTAGTAAGGATGGGGCACCTCTCCTTCAACTCATAAACATGCAGTCTGTACTACTTGGCCTCCAAAGAAATCTTTTCAAGAGAACAGGGGCCACAGGATTTCACAGGTCATTTTTAGGAAGGTGATCATACACCCTAATGTGCTGGCACAAAGTTTATACTTGATAATTCGCTGTGATTAATCCATAGACTTCTTATACCCTGAAACATGTTCCAGTTGTGACAGTCAATTAGGGTGATTATTTCTAAGCACCATCCTGGAATGGCTATCATTTTTCTATCTTACTGGTTTCAGTCTAATTTGCAAAGATGTGGTGTGTGCAGCATTGTAGAGGAGCAAGAGAATGTTTTAGTGGACACTAATGATTTTTGACACAACAGGCCTTTGCAGGGATGCTATTAATTTTTAAATAGAAAAGAATACAATAATTTCAATTACCAAAACTCTGTAGAGCGGATAAAATGTTATAAATATGATATCTGTATTGACCAAATCATCTCATTTAATTACGCCCCATGATAGGTTGAATAATGGCATTCCAGAGAAGTCTACTTTCCAGTCCCCAGGAAGCTGTTACCTTGTGTGACAAAAAGGTGCTCTGCAAATGTGACTAAGTTAAGCCTATGGTAATACGGAAATATCCCAGATCATCCAAGCGATCCCTAAGTGTAATCACAAATGTCCTCAGAAGAGGGAGCCAGAGGAAGACTCGGCAACACCCAAAGGGAAGGTGGTGGTGATGGCGGTCCACCTTGGAGTGGGGATCTTTTAAGGTACAGGAAGGGGCTACAAGTTAGGGCAGGTTAGCTAGTCTCTCACTTGGGAGTCCCCAGAAAGAACCTGGCTGGTTGATCCATGGCTTTAGTCCAGTTGAAGTGTCTCAGATTTCTGACTTCCAGGGCTAAAAGAATAATGTAATGTTTCTGAAAATTACTAAGTATGAAAGCTCACTGAGCAGCAATCAGAAACTAAAACATAAGAGCCTTCCCAAGTTAAGCGTATAACTTCAGATTCCTGTTTCTTGTATAGGTATTATTATTATTATTATTATTATTATTATTGTTATTATCTTTTAAAATGTTAGAACCTGAGGCCTAAAGACCTTGCAGTGACTTATCTAAGATCCCTCACCTAGTCAGGGACATGGTCAGGATCCATGCCCAGGCAGACCGGCCCCTCAGAACGTGTCCCTAACCACTGTGCACACTGTCTCCCCCCGCACCCAGCTTGTCCTCTGAGCTCCCTCTCGCATGTCTGTCCCTCACCGGCAGTGCCAGCTTCTCTGTGACACCCCCTTCTTCTCTCCCACTCCCACCTGACTTCAGTCTTCTCTCCTCCATGGGCTCAATGGCTCCTTGAAACCTCCATTTTTCTAGTTTCTGGTTTTAGAAAATATATGGAAAGTTCTAGAGCTTCCATAGGAAATTTCTCAAGTGGAACTGGAATTCAGGTGGAATTACTGATTTTTTTATATAAGTTTGTAGGAAGATATTACTTAAGGGGACTATTATCTCTGAATCTTTTTCTTGCTTTTCTTTTATCTCTAATTGTCTTTCTCATACTCTAGAAGGGGGAATGTTCTCAAGGGCAATTAAATAGAGTTATCCATGCAAGTTACACCAGCAATGTCTTAGGTTTGTTTTAGTATGACCTAAGAAAGATGAATCTAGAAATTTGACATAAAAGTTCAGCTTATTACTTTAAATCTCCTTTAGAATGCAACTACCATGTGACTCTACTATGCCACTCCCTAGAATGTACCTGAGGGAACCCCAGTTATCAGATGGTAGGAATACCTTTGTTGTAGTCGGGGGTTGTGCAGAGAACATTTAGAATCAGGACATGGAGTTTATAATATTATTTTTATGATGGTCACCCAAAGTTAACACAAGAAACTACAGAAAATCTATCTGTAACACCAAAGACATAGAATATTTAGTCAAGGGCCACAGCAATGTCCCACATGAGTTCATATGAAGACCCAAAGCTCATGACAATGCCTCCCACAAGTCCAGCTGGAGGTCCAGAGCCCACAAGAAGGACTCACGCCAGTCTCTTTTACGGATCCGTGCCAGGAAGACCCAAAGGTCAGCAGTGGAAGACAGAAATTCTATGCCAGTGGGGTGAAGGAGCTGTGCTGGTGGGATGAGGGTTCTATGCTAGAGCCGAGAAGTCATACTCACAACAAAGACCAGGACTGTCCACAGCCATCCTCAGTGACACAGAGGCCCCAAGCTCCTCAGACGATAAGCACAGTTGAGTATATGCCAGGAAGCCAGCATGATGAGTTCATCCTGGAGACCAAGCAGCACATGCCTTCCCCTCTGGAGCCAGGAAGCAATGCTCGATGTGAGGACCAAAGCTTCTCTAGGAGAACCAACAGCTCAAACAGCAACTCGTAGGAGAACCCACAATGCCTCAATGCCTCAACGCAATAGCTTGTCCTTCTCCAAGTCTCTGTTTATGCTGGCAACTTTCTTCAGGTGGAGCATCTATGCTCAGTGTCATGCTGATGTAATCCAGCTGGCATTAAGTTGACTACCAGTTCTTAATCCATAACAGCCCACATACCCATGTTTGTTTTGGCACCATTCACAACAGTAAAGATATGGGACTGGCTAGGTGCTCATCACTGGATGCAGTGATAAAGAAAAGGCAGTGCATATACACAGTGGAGATGTCTTCCTTTATAAAGAAGAATGAAATTTTTCATACACTGTTATTAGACAACAGGAAGAGAGTAAGGTTGAAGGGGGGAGGGGATAAGCCAAGAGAGGAGGGAGGATAGATATGATCAAAATATATTACATGCATGTCCTAGTGTGAAAATATAGTACTAAACCCAATATATTATAAAATTCATATGCACTGATAAAAATACACTTAAAAATCTCCATTAGCTTGTATTGGTTGTATACTGTTAGGTATTTCCCATACTGCCACTTAATGGTTCTGTAGTTGACCGCTGAATTAAATACTCAGACTCACATGACCACTACATGGAGCCACTCAGATTTCTTCAAGATGAAGAACTTACTTTCCCAGCTTTGGCGATGTACTACTTGATAGCCCTCAGCTCTCAGCCTTCTCTAATAATTTCCTTTAGCTAAAGTGTATGACCTCTTCTTAGGAGGAAGGCTGCAGCCGATTACTGGTTGAGTGTGGGTACAGAGCTCTGACCCTCGTCACAATTCAAGCCAACTCTGAAGTGCAGTCCCAGCCTCAAACTCCTTTTGGGGTTGTCAGAGCCCTTTGTTATGACTTCATTTCAGCCCACCCTTTCCCTCTGGTCTTAGTACTGCTTTCACCCCTTTGACCAGGAGTATTAATCTCTAGGAGATTCCATAATCCTAATAAACTTCTGGAAAGCTAATTTCCATTGTAGAATCTGCTTCCCTGGGAACATTAATCAGTTTTCAGTCAGGATAAAAATACTTGACATCACCAGTGTAGTTAAGGTTTATTTTGGTTTATGGTTTTGGAGGGTTCAGTCCATGACCCACTGCTTTGGAGCCTGGAGTGAAGCAGGATATCATGGAGGGAGCACATAGCAATGTGAAACCACTCCTATCGTCCTAAGCCAAGGAACCAAAGGAAAACCAGGAAGAGATAGGCCCCCACCATCTCTTTTAAAAGCATGCCCACAGTGACCTAGAGACCTCCCATTTGGCCTAACTTCCTAAAGGCTTCAGCATCTTTCAGTAGCAGCGCTCTAGGGATGGAGGTTTTATCACATGGGTCTTTGCCAGTGAGTGGGGCACTTAAGACCAAAACTATAGCAAACTTTGCTACAACAAAGACTGGGCCACAACAAAGATTGAAAAAATAAACATAAAGATTCTCTGACTGGTGAATACTCAAGAATATACACTTAATCCTTATTTACTGGAATTAGAAAAGTCTCAAGGAACTAGGAAACACACTTTCTGGCTTGAAGTTTATTTTCTAATGTGCAAGAAAGAGGCATATTTCATACATATGTCACCCACTCATGATTTAAAAATACTTTGTACAATGTAGCCTGTAGTTCAATCCCATTGTTCTTTTGACCTCCATGCTAATACTTTCTTTGCAAATGAAATAAAACTCTCTGAAATGAAGAAATCAGCCCATGTCTAGTCCTCAATAAGGGTGAAAGACATGGTCAGGAAAGTTAGTCCTCAGAGTATGAAAATATCTCTCAACTGCTCACAAGTCCAAGGTTCTCCATAACATGCAGATATTTTGAGTCATTCTCTGAAAGTAAACTTAATATTAAAAGTGAAATATAATCACATATAAGCAGTGTACTAGAACTTATATTGTTGTATCCACAGAAAATAAAGAATGTAAAACATTCAAGTTTACTTTGTTTTTTTACTGTTAGCTTCCTTTCCTCTCCCTCCCTGTAGTCCACTTTTCCATTTCTAGAAGACTTCTTTCTAGTACAGCATTCAGTTTTATGGTACATGACATATGAGCATTTCTATTAAATTCTCTAGGCAAGGAAGCTTTTCCTTTAACTCTTCCCTCTAGTCCTTGGTTATAAGCTCTGAACCACCGGTGCCAAACCGCATCCACTTGGACTTTGTATGCCCTGCATACTAAGTTCTTAGAACATTGCTTGTGTTTCTCATGCTCCCATCTCTACTTAGAGCTTTATGATATTTTAAGGGAATTTTCCCTGTGTGGGACCGTTTATTAGTTCTTTATGTGTTGACAAGCACCTTCCTGGTTAGTGTGAGCAGCTCTTCTTTCTGCAGAACAGGACATCTGTCTTCAAAGACCCTCTTCCCTGGGCCTTCAAGTCTTCAGCAGTTGAATAAGCTGGAGTGTAGACAGCCTAACTTTTTGCTATTTTCTTAAGGGTCTCTTTTGGCCTAGAAGGAATGTTTTCTTAAGTATATAGTGTATGGAGCCAACACTGTCAAGTCTACCGCTTCTCATCAAGCAGCATGCCGTGGCTGGGCTCTGGATGAAGCATGTAGAGGAATTTGTGCAGAATGGATACCAAGGAGGCAAAAGGACATTGCAGAAGAAGGCTGCAAGGACCCCAAAACACTCACCATCTCAGCTCTGTTTTAGTTTACATCATACTGGTATTAACTGTCTTGTGGTTTTTCCTAATAGCAAACAGTGCTAGGATTCTCTAACACTAACTGGATACTCAACAGTCCAGTTCAAGCCTGATGCCACCCAGAGTCAGCACTGGCCACACAGGTTTGAGAGTGCTGCTCCGCAAGACTGCTTCACTTAAATACCAGATGCCACAGTGGTGTCAAAGCTTCTCATCCCCCAGCCCCACAGTGTACACATGCACCCCTTGCTTTGGGTTCAATGATTTTGTAGAATAATTCATAGAAATAAGGAAAGAACTTTATTCATGGCTGTCAGTTTACAGCTCAGGCTCAGCAGGAGGACAGGTGTGGAGGGCAAGGCGTGAGGGAAAGGGCGTCACCGGCACCCCATACACTCACCCGGACGCTTCCCCAAACAGAGTGTGTGTGGAAATTTCATTATGTAGCCATGATCGATCGATGAATCTCACCTCCCAACTGTGTCATGTAAAGAACAGCAAGCATTTCAGGAGCTTCGTGCCAGGAACCCAGGAGAAAGATGAAGAAATGTCACATTGAACTACAGGTCTAAACAGTGAACACAGCGCGAGGCTTATTTTGAAGGCTGTATCCAACTGTCTGCAGTCTTCACGGCGGAGCCCTGTCATGGAAGTCTCTTCACGTATTCCACAGCGAGGCCCTTGTTGAAAACACCCACTTAGGTGTGAGAAAGGAGACGGGAGCCCTCACGCTATTGAATGTTTGGGTTCAAATGAAATGATTGGTTGCCTGCATGTGTGGGACAGTATTTCTGGGCAAGAATGTCCTTAGGAAAGGTGACTTCTGCTCATGGAAGCACCATGCACGGCTGGGTTTCAGTCATTGTCAAGTGGCAGTGCCGACAGTGATGACAGAGATAATGAATGGCTCCAGAAGCATCTATTCCTCTATTTTATTTTATTTAAAAGAGACTAAAAATGTTAACAACAAAAATGATAAAGAATTTCAAAACAAGATGGTAGGAAACTAACCATGGTTATTATATTGAATATTGTTATTTTCAAAATAGTTGCTCAGATTACCAGATAGAGGCCTGCAAAAATTGATCAGACAGGGGCTGGAGATTTAGCTCAGTGGCATAAGTGCCTGCCTTGCAAGCAGGCAGTCATGAGTTCGATCCCCGGTACCAATAAAAAGGAAAAAGACAAAAAAAATTCCCACTGCTTCACTTGACTAGCCTAAAAAAAAAAAAATTTAAAAAAATTGATCAGACAATATAAGCACTAACTGTTCCTTTCAATGAACTATTAGAATTAGAAGTATAATTATCTTAATTATCTTGCATGTATATAGTGTGTGTATGTCTCTCTCTCTCTCTCTCTCTCTATATATATATATATATATGTATATATATATAGCCTTTCTTTTCTCTTTCTACCAACCCACTTGTCCTTTCCTTTTGAGAAGCTTCTTCGGCTTTCACAATATCTGTAATAGATTTTGGATGTTACTTACTTTTTCAGTTTCTTACACTAGGAAGACAACACGATGTTTACACACGCAAGTCTGATTTATTTCACTTACGAGTATGGTCTCTAGTTGCACCCATTTACCTATAAAATGTTCTATTTTAAACAATTTGCTATTTAAACAAATTGCCCACACAGATGCTGTCTGCACTACATCTTGTCTTTAATTTCCAATTTTTTTCTCTACAAAATGCCTTTTTAATAATAATGTTATTTCTTTAAAATTTCATACTAAAAGACTCCAATCATCTTACCAATATGACTACTTGATCTCCTATTATATTACAAAAACCTTTCCTGTCATATTTAAAGTTTTATTAACTCAAAAATTAGAGTGATGAAAAGATAATTTCATTCTCAGAAAAGTGTGAAATTTCCTGTGGTCTGGTGGTGTTGCAGAAAAGCACTTCTCACCTTCCTACAAGTTGGGTGCTACTTCAGTTTGTCTGGGGAGAATAATATTTAATTTTGCTTGTGATGAGACATTTTTTAATCATATAAAAGTGCAGGGAAACCAAATATATCTTGTTCTCTCTTGTCTGGGACTTTATTAGCAGGAAAGCAGTTGTTGAAGGTATTGAGTCTTAAGGAAGCTAGCAGCGTATTATCCTGTCTCCTTTGATATGCATGTTTTCCCCAGTCTAGAAAAAAATCATTAACTTCAGCGAAAGGTGATATATTAAGAAGAGATAAGAAATACCACAGAGAAACTTACATGTGAGAATGCTGCATGAAAATACTATTTGATTTCTTGCCTCGAGGCTGTTAATTTTTTCCCCGTGGCTCTTGCTCTGTGTTTTAAGGTTTCTGAAAGAGGTTAAGTTACATCCACCCATATCACAAAACTCACAGCTGTTCCGAATCCCACTTAGCAATTACAGCGCAAGGCTAGGCAAACCCAGCTGCTGGGTAGAAACGTGCCCTCTCCTTGTGGTCACTTAATACTCAGAATCGATGACAAGGCAGAGGACTTGTGCCAAGAGAAACAGGAAGCTCCAGGGTAGGCGATCCCTAAAAGCTCGTTGGATTAAGAAAGGTCATAGATATTTTGAAGACTGCATAACTTTCTTTTTAAGTTTTCTCTTTAAAATTCTTTCAAAAGTTTTGTCTTAAATTTTCTTTTTAAATTGGAACAAGAGAACACAAGTAACTAAATCTTCATTATAAAGGAATCTGGTTTTCATGCAGAATCTTTTATAAAGTACAGTTTTCATGCAAAAGCTTATTAAAACTGTAGCATTGGCACATAACCTAGAGCTCTCTAGTGGCTTCTACAGCCGCACACAAGCTCGACTTCAGGCCACAATTTATTGAAGCCCATTCAGTGTACCCAGCTGCACGCACTTCTTTGCCTTCTTTTCACTAGTGAGTCTTTTATCTTCTCTAGTAGGCAAGTTAGCACCATGTCTTCATCACTGGCCCTCAAAGCGTGTACCAGTATAAGCAAACGTACAGGTATTTGCCAAACTGTTTTCTTCTTTTCTCCCCATGAAGCTTTTCCTGACCTAAGAAAAGGAAAAAAGAATTCTTTGGTTCTTCATCCTGATCAATTTTGACTCAAGGTTATTCACACAACAACAATAAAAATACAAAAAAAAAAAAAAAAAAAAAAAAAGAAGGAGGAGGACAACAAAGAGGAGAGGAAAAGTCTATATTAATATAATTGCCAAATTCTTCTTTACTGAGTAGCAAAAAAGTTCAGTAATTTACTTGAAGTTTAAATTTACTTGAGAAATTCTCCATGGAAGGAAGCTCTAGAACCTTCCACACATTAAAAGTGGAGGCTTTAAGGAGCCACTGAGCCCATGGAGGTGGGAGAGGGAGAGAGGCTCCAGGAGAGGGGGTGGCACAGAGAGGCTGGCACTGCCAGTGAGGGACAGACACGCGGGAGGGAGCTCAGAGGACAGCTGGGTGCCGGGGGAGAGGCAGTGTGCACAGTGGTTAGGGACACGTTCTGAGGAGCCGGTCTGCCTGGGCACGGATCCTGACCCTGTCCCTGACTAGGTGAGAGACCCCGGACTGTCGCTTAGTCTCCAGGTCGTGTGTGTGTGTGTGTGTGTGTGTGTGTGTGATAACGTTATAAAAACATGTTGGTTCATTTCAAATGTCCAGCTAAATCAAAAGCAGTTCAAGAAGTATCTCCAAAGAAATCCGTTACCTTTGAACCCATCTTTTTGTTTCAAATCCTGTAAAATTTTTCCTTTCAATCCGGATCTCCCTGGAGAGAGGCTGTAGCTCGGCCTTTCTGAAGCACATTCAGCTGTCCTTGGTATTTAGGACACTGACGTGCTCCGGATGTGAGGCGGATTTAGGATTTCCACCTGACTTGACACTTGCAGACCTGGCCTTCACCACTTTGATGCTAGTGCCTTTTAAAATATTTAATAAAGCATTCATTTTGTAAATTACTCTTACAATGCTTATGTGATATTCTAATTCAAATGCAAACATTTTAAAATAAAAAAATTTGGATTCCACAAGAGTGGCAAAGTTATAAAGAGATGAGATAAATTTAACAAATCATAGTAAGGTTATAAGTAAAGATAAGGATGCAGCTGTAGTAGCAGGTAATTTTACAGTGTCATTCATTAAATAAACTTTTTCCCCCTGAGTTGCAAAGTTAATTAATCATGTGTTAATGATATTTATCATCACTTCTAATTAACATTATATGGAAGTTCTCAGCTTGTGAAAAAAGGGACAATTTTAAAATGGTCCAGGTGTGAGAATGGGAGAAATAAAATACCATTATTCACAGAAAATTCAAAATAGTTTTTAGGTAAACTCTTTTGGTGAATAAGTTTGATAAAGTTGCTATATATATAATATCATTGCAAATATGTTTTATTTCTATATAGCCAAAGCAACAGTTAGTGAAAGGTTTTCACAGCTATCATTTATAACAGTATCAAAAAATTGACACAGACATATAATGAACTCGAAAAAGAACAAAGCTGATGAACTTCTAGGCATCCCATATTATTAAGTAACTACAAAAACAGAATAAAACTAGAATGAGGATAGATAGAGGTCCAGAGGAATTGAAAGATATAGACATTCTCTATTCTAAAAATAGACAAACAGAATAGAAAGTCTGGAGAGAGACCCACACATACGCAGCTCCATGATTGATGACAGTAGTGACTCTTGAGTCCAGGGAGGAAGGAACAATCTTTCCGGTAAATGAGTCTGGCTGGCTGGGTATCTATGGGGTAAAGAACAGAATCAGGTCCTTACCTTATACAACGTACAAACTCAGTTCCAAATTGAGATTGCAGAATCACGTGTGGAAGATTGGCTTCTGGAGGAATGGCAAAAGATCATCTTCATCACCTTGGTGATGGCCAAAGCTTTCATCAAGAGTACTCACTTAAAAAATCACCAGTCACAGAAGAAAGACTGTAAATTGGACTGTGCTTAAAGTGTCAGTAGATACATGAAATAGCAAGCCCCAGACTAGGAGCAGACATTTTCATATACTCAAGAAAGGGCTGATTTCTAGAATGTATTGAGAATCTATCTAACAAAGAGAAAAAAATAACAGTATAAATTGGGCAAAAACCCTGCACTTTCATAAAAAAGACATGTTATAAATATAGTATCACCAGTTGTCAGGCACGTGACATTACAAATATAAAAAGATGTCTCCACACCCGGAAAACATAGCAATATGACCAACATCTTACAGTGATCAAGGTTTTGGACAATCTGGTATAACTGGACTTTTATATGTTGCTGGTAGGGGATGTGAATTAGAAAACCGGCTGAGTGGGTTTAATGATAAATATGTGTAAATCCAGTGACCTCGCATGTCCCACTTTCACGTTTGATTTGACGATGATTGCATGAATGTGTTCATTTAGCCTGCACACTTACAGTTTCCCCACTTTTGGTCTGTGTAACTCAATCAGAAATTCACATTAAAACGTGACAACAATAGGAAAACATACAATATGATGTTTTAGCTTGAACAAATACATGGAATTTGAGACACTGACTGTCTAACAAAGGGCTCACAAACCTGGTGTATATATTAACATGGGTCTATTAACACAGTAGAAGGTCCCAATATTTTAGAGTAATCATCCTTTGACTGAACAAAACAATTTTAAGGGGTCAATAGTACAGAAATTCAAAGCACCTATACCCAAGGGTGTGAGCATGTAAGAGTGAGATACGACCTTTATGGAAATGACTGAATAAACCATGAGACAGACGGCCAGCCAAACTGTGTAGATGTTAGTGAGGATGTGTTGGAAATGATGATATTACATAATTTTTATTGAGTAGACATTGTGTGATAAGCACCATTCTAAGGATTTTATTTGTATAAATTCATTCATTGTAATAATATCTTAAGCAGAACATTCCTATTTCTGTTTTATGAAAGATGAAAGTAAACCTGAAACAGATCGAACGCTTTGTCCCATCACCGAGCTGGGACTGGCGAGGTCTGGATCTGAACCAGCAGGATTACTCAGGATCACACACTCTTAACTTCCATGTGGTTATTCTGCTTCCTTGACTTCACTGATGAGGGATTTCTCAAACGTATTTTAATTGAATAAGCAAATTGTGGAAATATGGTTATTCCATTTAAAGAACAAAAACAAAAGCCATATGGAAGAATACTCCCCAGCTGGAAACGCTGATTACATCAGGACTGATCAAGGAAAGAGGATGTTATTAATTTCCAATTTTTTTACCTCTTTATTGTTTCAAGTACTAGAAAGCACAGGAATACTATTTTTTTGTTGTTTGATTTTTTTGTCTGTTTGGTTTTTGTTTTTAGATTTAATAAAATGAAGAAAAGTCAACCCAGCCTCCGCTCCTGGGTTCATTATGTTTTCTTGAGAATCAGAGGAATGGATGGTTCCTGTAATGAACAGACAAGAAATTGACAAAGCTTGTCATCTGGTTTCTTGCATGATGCAGGCCCACAGCTCTGTTATGGTGTGGTCTTTCTGCAGTGCATTTACTCATTGATTATCAAAAATATTTACCTAGATTGGCTTAAAGTGGGGTCCCCGTCAGCAGCCACTTCTGTTCTCTCACGTTTACTCTTTCTTCAGTGAAATAATCAGTGCTAAGGCCACACAAGCAGACTCGCTTTTCATTTTGAGCTCGCCAGCAGTGACTGTGGCTGTGCTAAACCTCAGCCGTGGAAGCCCCGTGCCTCTCTTTGTTGGTGATCTCCAGACTTCATCTGGGCCTGCTTTCCTATTGGCTGTCACAACTTAGGCTCAAAGTGAGGGAGGGAATTTGTCAACAGGCCAACATGTTGTATGCTTGGAATCATACACAAAGATTATATAAATAAAAATAGTCCACAGGTTTATAAGTATTTGATAGTCTAGTGCATAAATCTGAATAGGTTATAGAGTGATATATCTTACAGAGTTATGAAATTTTGCCCCTCACTTTAGACATATAAGTTAACTACCTTTTTTGTGAAACCATTGTGTGTAGTTTGTAATTGGGTACCTTGAGATTTTACTTCCATCAACAACTTGAAGCAGTATTTTTGTGCTTTTTGATTTTCAGGTCCCATTTGACATCTCACTGCCTTCTATATTTAACCTTGAGAGACTATTTGATCTTGCTAACGGTTGTGTCGTATCGGGAGGCAGCCTTTACAACTGGATGGTGTCAATCATTCCCTGAACATCCTTCACCAGGTAAAAGTCCTTCCGAAGAATTTAATTGTTACTGTTTTTCTTAGTTTGAAATAAATTTCTGGAACTCTGCTCTTCTAACTGCCAGAATGAAATTAACTTATTATAGAAGGTAAATTTCTTTAAGAATTACAGTTTCAAGGATTGTTTTAAGTTGTATTTGAATTAAACAGCAGTGCTGTTGCTTCTTAAAACTGTAGTACTAAGCTATTCATAGAAAACAGGTTTTGGCAGTAGGACTCTTCTGCTCTTAGTTGAGATGGGATTGTCTCTAGAAATGTTTATACAGCAAGATTGGATTACACCAGTGGTTCTCAGCCAGGAGCAGTTTCCCCTCAGATGACACTTGACAATGTCTGCAGACTTTTGGGGTAGCGTAGCTGGGGGAGTGTACTAGTGGCATCTGGTGAGTAGAGGCCATGGGTGCTGGTAGACATCCAACAGAGTATGAGGCAGCCCCCTCTACAGCCAAACTCTATCCAGCCCAAAATGTCAGCTGCGCCAGTTTGGAGAAACCCTGGATTAATCCTTAACATGTGGTAAATTCAACTCTAGGAGCTTGTCTGTTTGGCTTAGGTGATGATATGTACCAAATTAGACCTTCTGTGTTTTACATTTCTGAGAGGACACCTTGCACAGAATTATGCTGCATAAAGTTTGAAATTATACAGCCCTGGATTTGAGTAGTAGCTTCACCTTCCGCTAGCTTTGATACTTTAAAGTTAAATTATTAAGCCTTAGTTTCATCATCTGTAGAATGGGGATGTTAATATCTGTCTTGTAGGAGTACTATATACTGAATTAATTGAATCAGCACATGCAGCATACCCAGTCCTGCAGGGAGTACCACTTCCCTGCTGAGGTGGACCAGAACCATCCTTTTCTGACTTTCGTTGTCTAGTATGTAGCAATGTCCTGTGTGAATGGTTCCTAGGTGCTGGCCCATGAACATATACATGATAAATAAATTAAATTATTGTGTTTTCCTAAAGCTTCATGATTCAATACATCGCCCTTTGTTCTCAGATTATGAATTTTTTACTTCCTACTGGTTTTTTATTTTAAATACAAAATATTTACTACACAAAAATGTAGTAATTGACAAACTACCCATTTGTTAAACTTAGAAAAAGTACTGTTGTTTGGTAATTCTTTTTAAAAAAGACATATTTTTGTTATTCAAGCTAACTTACTTTCAAGTTACAAAAGTTGCAAAATTTTGGTTTAAAAAATGTCCATGACTGCCTCAACTTAATTTGTTATGACATGACGAAAACAAAGTATCTTTGAAATGCTATGAGTATTTAAATGGATAATGTTTGTAACATAAATTTATATAAATAACTTTTATATCAATAATAGGCCAACATATACCCTAAACACCCTAATGAGGATACAGCATGAAACTTAAAATACTTCTCAATTTACATATAACACATTAATCAATCCAACTAGGCTAGCAATATTTAAAAGAAAATGGTTAGTCACGGTCTCCAGGTATTACTGAATATGCTAGAACTCCCATGAAATGAAGAGCAATTCCATTATCTCACATTTTCCTGTAAGTTCTTTGTCTCCAGGTTGGAATAGCCCATGTGGCATATGTAGAAGTGGCCCAGAGCCTGTTGGTTCTTTGCTTTTTGTCTGTTCTTCTTAACCTTTGACTTCCTACTGGCTTAAAAGGCCCTTATTTTATCAACCACCATAATAGTAACTGATAACTGACATTTGAAAATAATCTCCAATGGTAATAAAAGAAAAAAATAGAAATCTTATGTTGGTCCCTACTTTTTAAAAATTTAGATATCTGTAAAGTTTTGTTTTGAAGTCCAAGAACAAGCAAACTAGCACTGGCCTATAATACTACATAGAGGAAATAAACCTTTGGCAAGGTAGTTAAGGATACAGGCAAGATACTCTAGGAGAACAGGACACAAAAATGAAAACGCCCAAGTGTATGGAGCCAGGACTCGTCTGCTGTGTATCTGGAGTGCGTGGCTTGTGTTGCAAAGTGAGAGAAGTTGTTAAGGGCGGATAGAGAGCAGGCTTGGCCACGTCAGTAGATATCAGGGTGCAGTGCAGATGACTAGGTTTCTGGCATGTAGATGCTCCGTAAGTATCAGATGAGTAAAAGGAATCAGTGGGATGAGTCCGACCTGGTCTCTAAGGCAGAGAGGGGACAAGAAAGAAATGACAAGAAGACCTCTATCATGTCGCAAAGCAAGAGAAATCAAGTTTGCACAGTTTACTGGATAAGTGGAAATATGAAGCAAAGTTTGGTTCAATCAGAAAACCCATTTGGAAGTGATGACTCATGGTGAAGGCTTCCAGGTCCTTTGATCTTGAAGTAGGATTTATAAATATCACTGCTGAAATAGAGAACTCTTTGATGGCTTGTGTTTATCAAGAGAAATTCAATTTACCATGTAAAGTTCAGGACAAAAAGGTGCAGCATATTACCTATACATTTAAAGTGCTGGTGTAGAAATGCAACCTGACCATATATTGCAATCAGGACCATAAATGCAATCAGGACCATATATTTATCCTCTTAATTTCCAAGAATGTATGTACCCGTCACCCACTGTGCATCACTATTAAGTTCAGGTTGGATGCATTTCATTTTTCCTTATTTTAAATATTAGTATGCGCGAACTATTTGATAGAGCCCTACAGTGCACATGGTAGAGGTCTGTAGTATTTACTTTCTGAGTGATGGGATAGAAATATAAACAAGTGGATGTGACCTAGGCTAGACTGCAGTGTGGAACCGTAAAGAACAGGGAGGCAAAGGTGTTGCCAGCCCCCCACCATCATTATATTACCCAGGTTGTTTCCCTTTCCTGGGCCGCCTTCCATGTAAGCACGGTGTTAGTGAGCACTTTACATGAGGCGTCTCTCCTGGCTTCCCAAGAATTGTGACCGTCAGGCACAGTGTATTACTGACTCTATTTACACAGTGGGAAGCAGAAGCATTAGACAGGTACATAACTCGCCCACTGCTTGTGGTCAGGAGTAGAGCCAGGATTGAAATCCTGATTGAGAAATCTGAGCTCTTCATTGCTAAACTGGCTTCCCCACCCTCTGCACCCACTCCATGGCTCTGGGAAGCTTGTGAATCAAGCGAGAAAGTAAGACATGGCTGAGTCTAAGCTAACACCGTAACGTCTGGGATTTAAAAAAGCAATGACTCACAGACCTGAGTGGATGTCCTAGAAAACATAGCGGTGAGGGGCAGTGTTATCTATGCCACAATAATCATTTCCTGGGGAAAGCAGGCCCCTTCCCAGTGTTGCAGATAATGTAACGTTCCAGTGCATTTTTAATTTTTCTTCCAGTTTCATAAATTTACAAATGCTGTTATTTTGGGTGTTGTGTGGCCTGAGAGAAACATTCTCACCAGACCCTGGTGTCACAGTTTTCCCATTTGAAACCATCCTGGAAATTCCCCAGCTCTTCTAAAATACAAGCAACCCTTGCTAATGAAGGCCAGAGGCTTCTGTGCAAGGCAGTGAGGAAGCAAGTGTGAACTGGGCCACCGTACAAACAGAAGGAAATTTCAGACTCTACCAGGTGAAAGGTGCATTGATTCCCAGAAATGTCTTTCAGGATGCTTTTTTTAAAAAGACCATATAATACTTTTACAGCTGCTTTTTAAAAATGCAGTTCACAGTGTGTATGTGTGTGTGAAGATGTGTTACAGTGGACAGTGTGATATTTTCTGTTGTTTAAGTTATAACAGAGAATGACAGGAAGCAAACTGAAAGGCAGAAGGGAGGAAGCAAAACAGGGAAGGGAAGAGGAGCCAGAGCTGAAGTGCTAGGTAATAAATCCACCTGCTTCTGCTTGTCTTCTCAATCTCCAAGAGATCGCTTTAGAAATTGACCACCTGCGTCGTTGTATTTTTATAGCAAAACCTAACCATAGCTCCAGAGTCATAAACATGTGATTCTGTCCCATATTCCTTCACTTTGAATTTTGTTTGAGGCTTGGTAAATTGTTGCTCCTCATTTATCTTGGAATTTAGAGTGTTCATAAACCCTAAAAGCTTATGCTAAATACACACAATGCCATCCAAGATGTTTTCAAACCATAATGTATATTTATATTTTCAATATCTGCATAGTCCAAACTGTGCATTAGGAAAGAAAACAGTAGGACCAGAAATCCACCATGTAGCTGCTTTTCCCCACTTTTTCAGATTTAAAATACTTGTGGTCTGTCGCACCAAAAAACTTGTACTCATTTGCCAGGAGACTCAGGCAAAGATGTTCACTCATGCACTGATTATAATAAAAAAGAAGCCTTACTAACTATCCATTAGATGGAAAATGAATAAGTAAATAATGATGCAGGCCTGCAGGAGAATACACAGAAGTAATAAACACATGGATGATAGAGTACTAACCAACCTTCTGACATGAATTAAAGAGACATGCATTGGTCTGGATTCACTGCAAAACGGGTTGAGTAAAAGAAGAAAATTAAGTATTACAAAAGGACATATACAGGAAGATGGGATTTATCCAAAATTATAAGCTGGTAAATTGACATAACATGGTATTTATAGATTTCTATGTGTTGTACTAAAAATATTTTAAAAGTACAAGTAAATGTTCCAAACCAAATTCTAGTTGTGACACCTCTGAAGGAGAGATGAACTCTAAATAAAATTCCCAAGAGGTCTTGTTCATATTTGAAAAGTTTTCTTTCTTCATCTGAATATGTGTTATGTTGGTCTCTGTCTCATAAATAAAAAAAATAGGCATCACTTACCTTTTTCATCCTGTGGCTGGCAAGCTTTGTATAATTATTGTTCCACCTATCAGTAAACAACTCTTGAACGTGTGCTGTGATTCTGGTCTATGCATGTAACTGAGTGGTTCACATCTGGGTCCATTGATTTTGCATTTAATGACAACTAAAAATCACTTTGAAATTAATGTCAAGCCATATACATGTGCCCAATATTAGAAAAGTTAATCTGTAAAAGTATTAATTTTTAATATAAGATAGTAGAACCTTAAGAAATATTTAATTAACTGAAGGCAGATTTCCCTGTATAATTCCTATCAATTTTAAGTTTCCTCATTATACTCTAAATTATTTGATTTGCCAAAATTAGATATATACAGACCTTTTTTTACTTGCTTGCCTGTTATATGAAATGAGGCTTATGTGTAAAATCCATCTACCATCCGTAATTTCAATGTTTTAAAATATATATTAAATTTGTCCTTATTTTTGCTTTCTACTTCAATAGAGAGCCTTGTGTGTTGCAATGTTGACACTCAAATTTCCGTGGCAACAGATTTTCTTTGTCATAAACACTGGTTTAACTAAGAAGAAGGTTTTAGGGACAGCAGGGTTTTTTTTCATAGTTAAGTTCATTAGTTAAAAAGTTGAATAAAGATGAATAGGAATTTTATTGTAAGAAGTACTTTTCAATTGGAACTTTGGAAACAATAAAAAATGAATTGCAAATAAATTCCCCGTTTGATATTTCAGATAACATTTATACATCTTGTATCCAACAGCTTGGAAGGAAACTGATCTAAAAGCAGATTCTGTCCGTGTACAACCTTGAATCCTCCTTTAAACTGTCCACAGTGTGAAAAGCCAATAGATTTCTAAGCAATTTGGACATTCCTAAGCAGTTTTATAACTTTCCTAATTTAATTTTTTCCCACAAGAATTACATGAATTTCTCAGACTGCTTTTCTCATCATTATAAAAGCAATTCAGAACTAATGTAAAGAAGTTATGAAATATTGAAAGGTACAAAGTGGAAAATAAAAGTTTCCCAGAAGTGCACCTCTGTGAAACCACCAATGCGAACACTTAAATGTGTTTTCGGTAGTCTATCTGATTATCTTTCCCACTAACCAGGAAAAACCAAACAGTGCTCCGACCCCAGATTCGAGACAACTCTCCGCGCTCCTAAGTGTGGCATGGATGGGCCTTTTCAGAGCTCGCTGGCTGGGAAAATGCTCCGGCTGGGAGGGTTTGGACCTGGTGGTTTGAATGCAGTGCAGTTAGAATAATCAGGATGTAATTAGATCCAGCGGAATTGTCCACAGTTCCTCTTCCTGGTAATAAAGTATACGGTAATGATCCATGGAAGGACAAAAGAAATCAAATCTTCATTTTTGTCCTTTGGAGGCTGGTCATTTAATCTTTCTCATAAATACATTAGCTCCCTTACACACTTACTCCATCTGTGGAAGCACACATTTATTCTTTTTTCTGATGGATTTTTTTCACTTGATAGATGTTAGTTATTACTCTGTGCCTTTGCTATCTGGCACAATATCCTTTCTCATCTATTTATTTAAAAATATTTACCAAATGCCCACTGAATGCCAGGGACTGTGCACAGAGTAGTGCCACTTAGGTAGTCCCTTCCTGCGAGAGCCCACACCTGGCAGCATCCCCTACCTGGTCTACACCCACAGGAGATGGAGTCAGCCTGTGGAAGGGACACCTGCACCCCGACGTTCACTGCAGCATCATTCGCAGTCTCCAGATAGGGAATCAACCACAGAGTCCACGAACTGATGGATGAATAAAGAAAAGCCAAGATCTCTATCCACAGGGAATACTGTGCAGCTTTAAAACAGAAAGAAACCCTGTCAATTGTGACAACATAGGTGAAGCTGAAGGACGCTGTGATGAGCAGGGTGAATCAACACAGGCAGACAGGTATATGCTGAATGTGAAGTCATTTTCTTATTAGAGGTGTTTGCAGTAAGTAACGTTCACATTCTTGGTGTGGAGGTGGTCCTGGTACGCAAGGCATCTTAGTTTCTTCCTGCATCCCCCTCCACTGGCTCCCCTCTCCCTCTGTTTCTGGATCCCTTTTCCATTTGAAAAAGACCTGTCTCCTACTTCCTGTCCCCTGTCCTTTAGTTTGCTCTGTATTTATACCGTGAGTTTCTTACATGAGATGAACCGTGAAGTATCTAAGCTCGCGCATCTGATTTATTTCATTTAACGTTAAGGTCTCAAGGTGCAATCATTTTCCTCCAGCTTTCTTAGTGGCAGAACAGTATCTAAAATAGTAGAACTAAAATAAGGAATACAGCGGCGATTACCAGGAGTAGCGGAAGGGAGAGTTTGAGCTACATTGGTCAGAGCACACAGAATTCCAGTGAAACAGGAAGATTAATTCCAAGAAATCTATTGTACAAAGAGTTGCCTGTAGTTAATCACAATGTACAGTGCTTGGACGGTGGCTGAGACAAGATTTTAAGTGTTCTCATTGCACTAAAATAGGTGTGTGAGATAAAGTGTGTATGTGAGCTCGCCCAGTTGGGCCATTTCAAAATGAATGGATTTCAAAGCATAAGTCATACATATAAATACGTCTAATTTTTATCTGTTAGTGTGGAACTGTAAACGCCTCACCTCTCATGAGCCTGCTCTGCCTTCTACCTTGTCTCACTGTCTCCCGCTTCTTTCTTCCCCCGTGAGACACACACATTTATCTGCATGTCTGTATGTCTGTTTGCTCCTTGAGATCAGAGAACAAGGTGGGCAGATTTCAAGGAAGTAAAGGAACTTGTGTTCACATTTTGTGAAATTTTTCCTTAAATGTAGATATCTGTCTACCCTTGAACAGTTTTCAAACTTTTTACTGGCCCATTGCATTAAAAAAATTTTTTTATTGGCACAGATTTGCAGTCCATGTTTACATTGTGGGGTTTTTTCTTTTTCTATTTTCGTGACTCTTTGAGACCTTTGCTGTTCTTTTATTGGCATGTTTATCGTTTTTATTTCTAAGATCCCTCCATGTCAAGGATATAAACTCTTTATATATTCTGTGAATATTTTAGGTTCTCATTTGCTTGTCACCTTTTGTTTGCAGCTCATTTGTCCTTATTTTTTTTTTTAGTAGTGGTAGTCGGTCTGGACCATTTAGTTATTTATCTTCAGATTTGCTGCAAAAGAGATTTAAGGTAACTTAGAAATACATGTTCAATGCAGGGATACAATTAATTAAAACCAAGAAAAATAGGGCAAAGAAACCAATATAAGTAGAAAAGCAAGATGAAGCCAGCAGTTGAGTCAATTTTTTATTTTTAAGAAAAGATACCATTATTACACATTGTGCATGTACTAGGCACTGGCTGCAAACTTAGTTGTCTGCTCTCTTATAGTGTACACATGAACCGTTAAATACTCTACAATAGACTGTAAGACCAACAATGTTTTGAAGGGAAAACAGACAATGTACTTAGGAGATGCACTGGAATTCCTAACCCTGGTATTCCCAAGAAGGGGTTTCCCCTTAAATTCTCATGAAAAGAGACTGGAAATTCTCTCTTTCTCAAGCGCTCTCTCTCTCTCTCTCTCTCTCTCTCTCTCTCTCTCTCTCTCTCTCTCTCTTCTCTCTCTCTCTTTCTGTCTCTCTCTTTCTCTTTCCCCTGTCTGTCTCTGTCTCTGTTTCTGTCTGTCTCTGTCTGTCTCTGTCTCTCTCTCTTTCCCCTGTCTCTGTCTCTGTCTGTCTGTCTGTCTATCTGTCTGTCTCTCTCTTTTTCTCTGTCCCCTATCTGTCTCTGTCTCTGTTTCTGTCTGTCTCTGTCTCTCTCTCTCTCTCTCCCTCTGTCTCTCTGTCTCTCTGTCTCTCTCTCTTCAACCACAAGCTACAGTAAGATGCAACACATTTTACAAGTCACTTCACTAATTTCATGCTAGCTTATGAAGAATTTATTTAATTTTCTCAATATCCATTTCTGATTAACGAACTTAAAACCATGAATGAGGCTTACAGCAAGAAAAGGATGTGAAGGAAAAGAATATTTTTATTGACCTTAAAAGCAGCCTCACTTTTGTATAAGGAAAAACACTCCACTGTGTTTTTACTTAGAGCAGTTTCACTGGTTAAAATACTTTTCAACTGTATTTGAGGAGAAGCACATCAAATGGCTATTATCAAGACTTCAAAGGCTGCTGCTTTGAGCTGCTGGTTGATCGATCTTGACACTGCATTCAGAAGGAACACAATATAAACTAGTGCCACAACAATCCAGGTAACTGCAAACACACAGTTTTATTTGAGGTTCCAGAGGAAATTGTAGAGAACAGGGAAAGTATTCTGCAGGAGCTGAGGATAAATGGAAATACCATTTTCTGTCTAAATGTTATGGATTTCTGATTGATGGAAAGAATATTTGACATGAAAATTAATATTCTTAGCTGTTTTGGCATTATATTTTTGTAGGATAAAAGATTTATACATTTGTAGGGATCATCGAGGTTATTCAATTCAGTTCTCCACTACAAGTTTCAATTCCCTGTTAACTGTCTCCCTCAAGAAACAAGCAGCCATACTTGAATGGAGGATTAGCACGGTGGTGAAGTAAGCCAGTTGTGGCATCAGAGGGCCTGGACTGGACCATGGACTTCCAGTTACCGTCGGCTTGGACTTAGGCAAGGTCCTTGACGCCTCCATACAGTTTTCTCATCTGTAAAAAGAGATAAAACACCCAGAGCAGTGTCTGGATGTTGAGTAACAGTTATCTCTTCCTGTTATTACATACACCTTCTAGGGAAGCTCAGCTCAGCCTGGAAAGAGCCACAGGTGTGGTTTGGTTATTATTTGGTTTTTAGTAACAGTGAACGCTCACTTCTGGTAACAGCAGAGTAGCATTTATAGAACTACCATCTGCCATTAACAACTTTCAACTCTGCACCAAAACACAGTGCAAAGAATTATAAATTCATAATTAAAATAAACATGGGAAGCTCGTGGGGAAGGATTTAAAATAGGAAACTGGCGAAAACAAGAGCTTAAAATACTGTAGCAGACTAGGCGTGCTCCACATTGAACCACTTTAAGCACAGTGTGTGTGGCTTAGTGATGGGGCTGTATTCTCAGAAGTGCATTGTTAGGTGACTTCAGCATTGCTGACACAAACCTGGATGACGTAGCCTGGTAATCACCACAAATACATAACTGTACATGCCATGCTTTATACCATTCTCTGCAAGGGAGGTGTGTTTACACCAGCATCATCACAAACACATGAGCGACTTCTAGCACCATGACCTTGTGATGGCTACCGTGCCTCTCAGCATTAGGAACTCTTCATCCCCATCATAATCTAAAGGCACCACGGTCACATAAGTGATCTGTCATTGACCAAACATGTGGTGTGTGACCGTCCATAGGGGATAAAACTTCATCAGGAAGAGGATAATGACTGGCCAGAGGCTCCAGAAATCAGTCTGTGGGTCTGTCCAAGTAACTAGAAATTAAAAATGAAGGATGATCCGAAGAAGGAGGAGGCAACACGGGACCCCCAAATTCTATGCATTAATTCTCTTTCTCAAAATGTCAGCTGACTACCAAACTGTACACGGGCTTGAGGAGACTGCAGGAAATCCAGCTGGAGGCTGGAAGAGCTGGGCAGAGATTTCAGCCAACACTTGGTGCTAGAAAGACAAATTTTGGAATTCAAGTCAAGTAGAAAGAATTCACTATCTTCTTTGTGCTTTTCAGTGAACCCCAGGAGGGCCATAGCTTAGGAATGAGGGTCCTTGAAACAAGCACTACAACTGAAACCAAAGAAGCCCGTCAGGTCAACTGCCACTAGGTTCGGTTGATTTGTCAGTAGGTGAGCTGTGTGCTGGGACAAAACACTCTTGGAAAGACAATAACAATGCTCATGGTGTGAAGTTTTAAAACACTGTGTATACAAATAAGAAAAATGTGATCGGTAATCAGAGGAAAGATAAGTCTCAGATGGTAGAATCAGAATGTGAAGGCTCTCAAATCACTGTGAAATACACGTGAAATAAACCATTGGAAAAGACTGCCAATGGGCGAAGAGATGAGGAATAGCAGGAGACATATGGAAATGAGGAAAAAATCAAATGGGAGTTATGGAACTGAAAAATAGATCTGAAATTAAAAATTCATTGAAAGAACTTAAAAGCAAATTAAGCACCACAGGAAGAAAAAAACAGTATGCTTTGTAGATACATTAGTAGAAACTATCCAACCGAGTTCAGAAAGAAAAATGAATTTTTAAAAATTACAGTGATGACAGCTCCTGTGACAATATTAGGTGACCTATCAAATGTGAAATTGAAGTCTCAGAAAAATAGAGAATTTTTTTTTAATGGGAAAACTTTTTCTAGATTTGATTGAAAACATTAATCACTCTTAGATTTGGAAAGTTCGATGAACTTCAAGCAGGATAACTTCTAAAAATCAAAGTTAAAAAAATTAGCATATGTCAACAAAAGAAAAAGATACATTACAAAGTATTAAAGATAAATAATAAGAACTACTCACATCTTGTCAGAAACTTTGGAGGCAAGAGGATAATAGATTGTCTTCTTAAAAGTGCTAAAATAAGAGTAAATCAGCCTAAATTGAAAAATAAAGTGAAGTTTTATATAAAAAATTATTATAATAAAAGACATATTGCCATTAATCCCCCTGAAAGTACTCAAAATACTGCATCTCATTTCCAGCTCATACTCATCCTGTTGCTTCTTACATTAAATGTAAATGGACCAAAGCTTTCAATTAAAAGCATAGATTATATGCATTTCAAATAACAGACATTAATAAGTAGAAAATGAAAAGATGGAGACAGGGATACTATACAAACATTGCACATAAGAAACCTACTGAGATTAAATTAATATAAAGATAGACTTTAGATATGGACACTGCCAGAAATAAAATTAAAGGTTTTTGAAAAATGAAAACATCAATTCATTAAGTGGGCGTAATCCTAAGTATGTTGGCATCTGATGATAAGAAATGTTTATTTGCTAAGCATGTGTCCAATAATTCCCTTTAGGGAGAGTTTTGCCTCTACTAGAAAGGTAACTTTACTGAAGTAGGTAGTCTGAGCTATGGGATGGGCTGTATTTGATGATTCAGAAAAACAAGTAAAGTCCCCAAGACAAGGCAATGGGGTCACGCATCCTCTCAATTTATCCACAACTGGATTGTTTCTTTGAAATCAGGATTTAGTGAAAATATCCAGGCAGACTGTGATAGTTACTCTCATCCTACAAAGAGGAGAATTCATTTTCCTTGGAAATGGAGAGCAAAGAGAGGAGAAGGAAAAAGTGGGTCGTGACAAGATGATACGAGATTTACAGTGGGTGAAATAACCACTTTCCATGACCCCTCAAAGTATGAGTAAAATTGCTCCACTCACAAAATGTGTGTGTGTGTGTTGTGTGTGTGTGTGCATGTGTGTGTATAACTAACAATGAGTGAAAAGAGCGAATATCACGGACATGGTATTTGTGAGCACACTGTCTTTGGGAATTTGTAGCAATCAGAGGAGTTATGGTTTTGGATCACCATAAGCTATGAAATAGGACATCTGTGTCCAGATGGAGCACAGTGAGGCTGAAAAGGGCTGAACTGACCCCTGGGTGTCACAGTTGCATTAGTTAAGACTCCGGGCAGCAGGCAGAGGTAGGTGAGCACTGCACGGGATTGACCCTGAAGCCCAGGATGGTGCTATAGCAGTCTTGCATGTTCCCAGTGCAGTAGTGAAGAGAGGACGTATTCTGATGGCTCTGTTTCCTCCTCCAGGAATGAATAAACCTGAGAAACCAATCAAAATGTGACATCAGACAGAAGAAATTTCAAGCAATACCTATCAGCCTTTGGAAATGTGGTGAGAAGAAACGCTTAGGAGCCAGTATTTTGTTGCTCGGAAGGTTCCTGTTTGTACTGGAATCCTACCCGCTTAGGATGTCCCCAAATTCCCTGGAAATTGCTTGAGTTTTCTTCTTACTCTACCAGCCTCCTGTAGTTTCAAAGGTGTTTCGGCTCCTAGTAAGCAGTTTAACGTTCTTCCCTTTTGCTCACAGATCTGTGCCTCTCTTTGGCTCCCTCTTAGTTTGTCCAAAAGACCTGTTTTCTCCTTTGCTTTGGCTTCCCCATTCTCTCTTGGGTTTTGAAAAGAATGAACTTTCAAATAAATTCAAACTGCACTCTGCTAAAAATAAGTAGACATGAGTATTTGTCCTCCATTTATTCCCTCTGTGTGTGTGTGTGTGTGTGTGTGTGTGTGTGATACTAGGGACTGGACACAGGGCCCTTTACTTTGTTCCAAGTCACCAGTCCTTTTTTATATTTTATCACAATATATGGTCTCACTAAGTCACTAAATTACCCAAATGGGGCTCAAGCTTACCATCTTTTTGCCTCAGCTCTCCAGAGTGCAGGGATTACAGAAATGTGCCACCAAGCCTGGCTCAAATTTGTTGAGCATTGCTATATAGTAGACACAGTTCCTGGCTCTGAACACACAAACATCTCTCATCTATTAAGATGCTCTATAATATGTTAAGGGTAACTGAAATGTAAATTTACAATTCACAATATATCAGTATAGATGTTAGACTGAAGCCTGAACAAAATGTTTCAGGATGAGCAAGAAATGGCAATGGCTCACCAAGCAGATGACGTGGCCACTATCTTAGGAGACGAAAAAGTGAAAGAAGGAAGAACAGGTGAAAATGAAAATCTCTAGCCCAAAATATTAGTAGTTGAGTCACACGATGATTAGTTCCTGAAGGAGGTGTCGGGAAGATGTATTGGGTAGATGAAATCCCTAATGAGCCCATAAATGAGGAGCGTTGCTTCTTATAGCATATAAGAAGATAATTTTTATCAGGTAATGAAATTGTTTTCAGTCTTCGGAATGAAAATGAATCCCTTGCTAATGCAGATCTTCTAATAAAGGGACTGAGAGAGAAAGCCGGAATTACACTTGGCTCATGGTAGGCAGAAACCCACCTAAATAGTCCAGGAAAAAAAATGAAAGATAATGAAGTAATCAAAATAATTGCTTAATAGGGAATGTGAAAGATCTGCAGTGCTAAATTATAAATGTACATTTCAAGAAAAATGAGGTGACCTTAAGGAACAGATTAGAAACCGAAACCCATGCCAGCCAGAAGCAATGCTTTTCATTAGCAAAGCTAAAGATTAATTAAATCCGGGGAAGCTCTTTGAAATCCACAAGTGCGAGCTACGTTAGAATACAATACAACTGGTATATTGGTATCATAATTAATGATTAAAATAGAGCTCTTTATTAAATGTGTTCTGCCATCGTTCACGTGACAGTTGTGAAAATGAAGGGGACAAAAGTGTGTTACTTAAAACCAACCCTGAGTCTAGCAGCATCTGCTTGTCAAAGTTGGGGATGAGGGGTTTATTTGCAGGACATAATGTCTAATAGTTGCCTTCCCTTTTTGCAGTAGCCAGTGGACAATCCCAAACTTAATGGGGGTTCTATATCCCCCAAAACCTCTCTGGAAACCTAGCAGAGAGCATGGAAGGGAGTGATGGTTTGATTTTTGCTGTTGCTGTTATCTCTGGATCTTTTGTTTCAGATGAATGATTCTGGATGTTGGTAACAGAGAATGGAGGCTGAGAATTCAAAGCCTCTGACAATTCTTCTTGCCATCTAAGGGTGATGCTTTGGGGGCAAAAAATGGCCATTGTCAACAGAGAGGGTTAAGTATAGGTAAATGGAAGCCCAGTTTTACAGGACAAGAAAAAGAAAGCTTTGTTCCTTAGAGAGACTATGCAAGGGGGAAGGGGAGGGCAAGAGTCTGGAGAGGTAAAGGGGTGAGACCCAAGAAGGGCAAAAAGCCCCTCCTCTGCTCTGTACCTGTGTCTGCCGAGTGAGGCAGATGTAAGTGAGCAAATCAAGGCAGAGCGCAGTTAGAGAGCCTGACAGAGGGAGAGGCTGCAGAGTTTGGGAACATGTGGAGCCATTGGAGCCGAATCAGAGGTCATATAATAATTCGGAACCACAGTCCATTCCCAGGATGTCACAGTCATACAGAAGCCAGCCTCGGGTAGGGGACAGGAGCCCTGCTGTTCTGGACACTTCTGTCCTTTAGTGATGGTGGTATTCACCTAGCATTGTCCGCTGAAACATGGTTTCTGAGATTAAGCTTTAAATCTGAGCTGGGTTTACCCATATAAACTTTAGACCGTTTGAAGATGCTGCTCTGAGTCATATTTAAAAGATATCTCTGAATTTCATGGGACAGATGCCTTATATAACCTCACAAAATCATGACTTTAAAAGATTTGATTCTGAAAATTCTTGCAGAAGATAGAACTAGACACATACGTAATTTTTAATTTGTTTTTAAAAATGCAATAAAAAGTTACAGTCTGACAACTTGGATGGAAATTTGCATAGCAATTTTATTTGTTTAAATATTTTATTTTTCTCATTATTCCCCTGTCTCTCAAATACTCCAAAAGACATGGTTTATAACCTATTATTTTTCTCCAAGTGCTCCCTTTGGATAATTTGTTGTTGAATGTCCCTTTTCCCGCTGTGAATATTTTCTTGCCAGGATCTTTGTATTGTTTTTCAGTCACTTTCAATCTACGAACAAGTCCCATCTGGGGAGCTGAGATTCACTTCTAAGTATTATTAGGCTCAGTCCAGTATAAATCAAAATTTCAACCTTATATCCAATTCAGAGATTCTTCTCTCCCTGCCCTCTAAAGAAGCCTATAGCCTGCAGCCAGGGAGGTGCGAGGCCTATTTTCTCAGCAATTCTGATGGTTTCATCTGGATATTTCTCACTTCTTGCATTTGGGGTGCCCAGGGCAGGTTAGCAAGGTAAGAGTGGAACCACTCTCTTATAATTTGCCTGTTCCTGGGACTGGCAGTGCTCGGGGTGCCTTTGCACTGGCCCACATCACACTCCCAGGGAAAACAGAGCCAGGAGGGACCAGGGGCACAGAACAGATCCCGTTCCTTCATTTGTCCCTTGTGTGTAAGGAGTCTTATAAACACAACATTTGCTGAGAAAACTTACGTGCCTCTGCAAGGTTCGTTATGGTGCAGCGGCCAGCGTGGTGACACATTTCCCATCCTTTCTTGCTTCACTCGAGCTCTTTCACGTTTGTGTGCCCTCAGATTTCTACCAGCCTGCCCCCTCCACAGAGTCGGCCCTGGTTTCTTGCTGTGGGCTCTGTTGTCTAGGAAACCTGCAGTAAGACAACTTTCAAACTGCTACCAGATGCAGAAATCAACAAGAGCCTGGTGGAGATGCCATGTAATATTCTACACTTACGACATTGTATATTACGGAACCAAAAGCAAATTGGGGTGTGGGTTTGGTCTTAGTCTTTGAGGGTTTTTTATAGCAAAAATACCAAAATAGGGTGGCTTATAAATAATAGAAATTAAGTTTTCATAGTTCTGGAGGCTGAGAGGTTCAAAAATGGAACTTGTTGACAAAGTTGTTACCTGGTCAAGACTTGCTTTCGGCTCCTAGATAGAACCTTTTAGTTGTGTTGCTCGTGGTGGAGAAGACTTACCAGCTTTCTAGGATTTCTTTATGAGGAATCAAGTCAGCTCTCTCTTTAGGATCTAATCACCTCCCAATAGCCCCAGTTCCTGGAACCATCTCCTTCAGGGTTAAGGTGTCAACACAGGCATTCTGATGAGCCATAAGCAATCAGTCCTTTGCACCAGAGTTTTCAAGATACTTCTAGCCTGGAGAACAAGCCTAAGGTGATAACAGGAATTGGGAGAGAAAGGCTAGAGGTAAGGCTGCTCCCGAGGAGTGGGACGGGCTGTGGTAATATTACCAGGATGCTGGATTCGTGTCTCACGGTGTCAGAGAATGAGGTCACAGAGGAGCCAAGAGTGACAACGAAGGAAGTTTATTGGAGAAGCGAAAGCAAGCAAAAGCTCCTGCTACCAAAGGGGACCGCAGAGGAGGTTGACAGGGAGCACTCTTTGTCCAGGGACTTTTATAGGACCTGAAAAAGAAGTGCTTTTCCTCTACCTGTCAGGGCAGTGTGCTCCCTGTCCTGCGGGGAAGCAATCAACATTCCCCCAGCGCCCAGTAATGAAGGTGATTCCACCCTGGCCACAGGTTCCCCGGCCAGTCTCCACCTTGGTCACACTCCAGGGCAGCCTTGTGTGGCCAAAGGCTTCCCTTCATTGTTTGCTCACACTTTCTTGGTCAGTTTAGGACTTTCACCCATGCTCACTTTTGGGTGCCGACCCCATTTTGTGGGCCTGTGTTCCGCGTGCCTGGGCCCAGCTGATTGGTCTCCTACGTCAGTGAGGGAGCTGGGAAGCTATGGAACCATCTGAATCCAAGGAATGGCAGAAGTACACGTGCACTTCGGGTTACGCTGGCTGCAACAGGGGCGCTGGGTTGAAATTGGGCAGGGAGTGGTCACCAGGGTTGTGGCACGGGTGTCACTTTGTATGATAGAATCCAAGCAGCCTATCATTAAGTAATCTTATTGTCTTGCTTATTACCAACCCAAAGATACTAATTCTCTTTAATATTATTATTAGAGAGGCTTAAAAAGCACAGTGAAGGACTAATTTTGGTATTTTGATTAAAAAGTATAGAAGGTGACCGTTGTGGACTAAGCTCTTGCAATAGACACTAAGAGACTAGAACAAAAATCAAAGTGGAGTCATCTATGGTAAAGCTCCATGTCACCAAATTGAGACTAAATTGTTTATTTGACCTTCTAAGAAACCAACAAAAATGACAGGTGATTGCCAAATTTTTCAGGCAGACTCGTTTCAGACAGTTTAATAATAAAGCTCCTTCTTGTTTAATCCTTACACAAAATAAGTGACCTAAAGCAAATCGATCAGTTATTATCCTACTGTTCTTTTTCTCCATCCCTGCCTAACAAAGAAAGTAGTTTTGAAATGACCAATTTGTTTTTCATTATTTCTGCTTTTTATCATCCATCTTCTGTCTATAACACAAACTACCTGAACATGTGTCATATTTTGAAGAATGAAATATTGCCAATGCTCGAACTAAAAAGAAGATCAACTGAAGGAGATTTTTAAATTGTTGTAATTTTTGTCTTTTGGCAGGTGTTAATAAATAGTCAAATGGAAGTCACTGGAAATCTTTCTAATCCTTTGGAGGTGTTTATGAAGAAAATACTGAGGACTAGGAAATAGGCACCTGGATTGACTCCTGGGTATGTGTGTAGACAGTGGGCCTTGTTTAATTTGGCGGAGTGGAGCTGAGTATTATTTGAGGTCCTTCAGAGACAGAATGAGGGCACGCATGTGTGCATGTGTATGTGTGTGTGTGTGTGTGTGTGTGTGTGTGTGTGTGTGTGTGGAGAAGAGAGAAGGAAGGAGAAGGGAAAAGGGGAAGAGGCGCACACATAGAGGGAGAAGGAGAGGGAGAGGGAGAGACAGAGACAGAGACAGAGACAGAGACAGAGACAGACAGACAGACAGACAGAGACAGACAGAGACAGACAGAGACAGATAGAGATCCACTGAGGACTGAAGTCCAGCTCACAGAACTCCAGGACAGATTTGCGTCTGGGGACCCAGTGAAGAGGTGATGCGGCTCAAACCCGCAAGCAGTTTGGTGGTGGAATTCCCTCACACCCTGCTCAGTTAGCCTCTCTGACTCTCTCTCCCTTTCTGTTTCTTCCTTCTCCTCCTCCCCTTGTCCCTTTCTCCCTCCTCCTCTTCCTTTTTCTCCTCCTCCTCCTCTTCCTCTTCTCCCTTCTCTCTCTCTCTGAGAATTGACCCCAGGGCCTTTACACTGAGCTGCATCCAAGGCCCTTTTGTATATTGTATTTTGAGACAGTCTCCCCCTAAGTGCTCAGGCTCCCTCAGACTTGCAGCCTTTTCCCCTCGGCTTCCCGCAATGCTGGCATTGCAGGCATGCACGTGGCTTCAGGTTTTGCTCCTAAGACCTTCAATCAATATGAAAAGCTACACCCGTACTGTGGAGGATAATTTGCTTTATTTATAGTTGACTTTAAGTGTTAATCTCATCTAAAACATACCTTTGTAGCAATGTCTGGAATGATGTTTGACCAAATATTTTCATAGCATGGCCTGGCCAAGTTAGCACAAAAATAATTGTCATAAGTGTGTCATCTACCCCAGTAACATTTGCCTATATTTTATTTGTATTGTTCAGAAAGTCTTGTACCTCTTTAAGAATAAATGTTACCTCATAAAATACTATTAGCAATGCAGATGGTGGTATTCTGTAGTAATATAAACAATTTTGTACCTAAAGGATGTATGCAATATGGATAGAAACCAAAGGTTTTCATTTTTTTCCCTGCAGGGTACGAACCAGTTTCATATCTACCCTATCAATCATCTAACACTTTAAAAATTTAAAAAATAAATCAGCATCTTACAGTTTCACTTCTTATGGGTTGAATAAAACTTTTGATTCATGTTCATTTTATATTTTTGAGAGCATTTTGTTTACTTTTGAAAATTATGCTTTGAAAAGGAATAAATATATAGCATGCAATAGAAAAGAATGACAATAATTATTTAACGCGTGGCATTTTGTGTATTAATCATGCTGCAGATGGGAATCAAAGTATATGACCATCTCACTTTCTTCATTGGTCCCTTTGGCGTGGCGACTGGATTTAAAACATGTACAGTAAGTTCTCCAGCTACAGCTTCTGTGGCATCGATTCTGTTCTCTCCCCAGCGTCTCTTGTTACACAGTTTTAGGTCTTCCCTGAGTCCTCTTTCTTCATTTTCCATCCTGCCTCCTCCTCTGGGCTGCACTGTGTAAAGTGCTCCCTCGCTGTCTCAGGTCAGCTGCTCAACCTCTCCATAGAATATTGTTAATTTCAAAGGTACCGCTTGTTTATTTCTAGAAGTTCTATTGACTTGATATTCAGTGTGCCTGTTCTTTTCTCATAGTGTCTTATGATTCTTATTATTTTGTTTATATTACTGAGATTTTAAACACACTTATCTTCTTTCACTGTCATTTTTCTATTATGCAGTGTATTGGCATATTGATCCTGCTGTTCGTTGTGTGTGATCAATCTGGTTTATACTGTATATTCTCTCTCTCTCTCTCTCTCTCTGTCTCTCTGTCTCTCTCTCTCTCTCTCTCTCTCTCTCTGTCTCTCTCTCTCTCTCTCTTGTGTGTGTGCGTGTGTGTTCCAATTTGGATTGCCATTTCGAGTAGAATTTTATCAGAATTTCATTTCTGCAAATCCTGAGTGGCCTGGGCTAAGGTTAGGTCTTTCCAGAGGGGATTTTGCAGTTTCCAAGAATCTCTCCCTGGGAGCAATTATTTTGGTAATTTTTCAGTGTTGGAGTACCAGACCCTGCAAGTAAAGGGCAGGGCCATGGTAACAAATTCTCAAAGGAGACTTCCCTTCTTTTAAACCTGTGCTAATGAGCAGTTGTCTTTGAATCTAATATTTGATGAAAAATGAAATCTATATTAGTTTTCCATTGCTGCTGTGTAAATTTAAAAATGTATGGCTTCAAACAAAACAAATTTGAAGGAAAGAAAGAGAAAGGGAAGGGGAGGGAAAGGGAACTGGAAAGCCAAAGGAAAGGGAGAGAGAGAGGAAAAAAAGATGGTAGGAAGGAGACCCACAGACAAAAAAACAAACATAAATTTATTATTTCAAACGCTATAGGTCAGATGTCCAAAGATGTGTCTCAGTGAGCTAAAACCAAGACATCTAGAGGCCTGGCTGATTCTGGAGGCTCTGGGGGGAAATCCAGAGTCCTCTCTACCCGGGAGACTGTCCACGCTCCTAGACTGACCGCTCTGTCACTGGGGTTAGGGCGAAAGTCTTGTCTCTGGTGAGTCCCAGGGGACCAGGCTCAGCCACCAGGCCCAGAGAACCAGGCAGAAAAAAGGTTGGTAGAGGCAGGAAAGGAGCTTTATTCTCCACATGACCAAGCAGGGATGGACAGTGTGCTAGTGACTTGCGATCTGTCTTCAGAAGTGCTTGTGGCAATCACAGAGTTGTGTAGGGAAAAAGATGAGAGCCAGCAGTCGGGGTCTTCTTGATGTGGCTGTGGTCTGGGGATGATCGCCTCAGGCCGGTGCAGAGCTCTGTTGGCATCAGGAAGCCGCTGTAGCTTGGGGAATGGTTCTGGTTCTTTGTCATAAGATGCTCTGCCGTTGGACATGATCCTGGGATCCACAGTGACTGCAGAGATGACGATGCGAGGGATCAGAAGGGGGCAAAAGATCAAAAGGTAAGTGGAGTCAGAGAAACAAACAGGACTCAGGTCAGGCACTGGGCCCCTTCCTTTAGGGCCCCTTCAAAGCCAACAGTGATGAGTTCATTCTTTCTCACATCGAATTACTCGGACCTCTTTTGCCTTCTTCTTCCACTTTCAAGTGGACCTTTGTGGGGACATCGGTACCACAGGAATAACCCAGGTAACCTCATTATTACCTGGTCAGCTGGTGAGTGACCTTCCTTCTGTCCTCCACCTCATTCCACTCTGCCTTGTGGTAACATGGTCGCGGGTTCTAGAGATTAGGCAATGCGCATCCCTCGGGAGCCGTTATCCTGCTCCCCGTTATCACACACAGCCCTTCGAGGGCAAAAGTGTGGGTAAGGAGCTTAGCTGTAACTTGCAATCTTTTAGTAGTTGCCGGCCTCAAGGTATTAAAACATGACTCCATGCATTACAAAGCCAAAAACTTCATCCTGTCCAGGAAAGCTGATACACTTTTTCATTAAGTTTCTTTTTTTTTTTCTTTTATTGGGAATTTCTTGTTCTTTTTTCACAAGCTCAGCTGTGATTTAAAAGCATACTTATTATGCTTACCTGGAGTTTCTAGGAGTTTGTAGTGTGAACATTTAGACTCATGAAGCTAACAATATGGCCAGAAAAATAAATCTCTGTTGTAAGTATATTTGTCCAAAAAATATAAATAATGGCCTGTTGTAGTCAGGGGTTGTACACAGAAAACAATTCAGATCGGGACATGGAGTTTATAATATTTTTATAATGGTCACCGGGAGTTAACACAAGAAAATGCAGGAAATCTATCTGCAACACCAAAGACATAGATTATTTAGTCAAGAGCCTAAACCCCAAAGCCCAATGTCCCACGTGAGTCCAGATAAAAACCCAGAGCTCAAGACAATGACTCCCATGAGTCCAACTGTATGTCCAGAGCCCACAAGAAGGACTCACGCCAGTCTCTTTTACAGATCCATGCCGGGAAGACCCAAGGGTCAGCGGTGGAAGCCAGAAAGTCTGTGCCAGCAGGATGAAGGAGCTGTGCTGGTGGGATGAGGGTTCTACGCTGGAGCCGAGAAGTCACACTCACAACAAAGACCAGGACTGTCCTGAAAGGCACCACAGCTGTCCTCAGCGACACGGAGGCCCCAAACTCCTCCCACGACAAGCACAGTCAGGTACGTGCCAGGAAGCAGCGTGACGAGTTCATCCTGGAGACCAAGCGGAACATGTCTTCCCCTCCGGAGCCAGGAAGCAATGCTCGATGTGAGGACCAAAGCTTCTCCAGGAGAACCAACAGCTCAGACAGCAACTTGTAGGAGAACCCACAATGTCTCCTTAACGCCTCAACCCTCAGCACCTCCCTTCTTCTCCACCTATTTATCCTGGCAACCCGCCTCGGGTGGAGCATCTTCTCTCAATGCATGCTGATGTAATCCAGCTGGCGTTAAGTTGACCACTAGTTCTCAAACCATAACATGGCCCATATAGCATGTCAGGTCCCTCCAATATCAGTAGAGTGGCTTTTCTCACCATCTGAGTGAAGGCTGCACAACTTGAGGGCCAGATACCACACTCTGTCCTCCTCCATCCCTAAAACTTATGCAGCAGAAGTTGAGCTATGATTTTTTTCCACCAAAATACATTCTGTCCTAAATTAACAAACACTTTCATAGTTAGGGAGCGACTGTACCTTGCAGGACTCTCAAATTCCCTGGATTCAGCAGGAGTTAGGCTGTTTGGAAAGAGCTGGCTTCCAGCTATGGCTGCTGTCCTTTCTCGTTCTTCCACTTCCCTTCCAGTATTGTGAGAGGTCTCATGCCCGTGCAGGTGGACCTGCCCCCGCCTTCCACTGTCAAGGTCAGGCCATCCTTCGACCCACTCGCGGCTGCTTCTCAGATCTGAGTTGTACATACTAATTGCAAGTTGGCATCAGCAGGAGAACTGTGAAAAAAAGTCCCGTATGAGTCCTGGACATGGGCCAAATGCAGAAAATGTTAGGGTTTTAGGTACCTGAATTTAAAGCGGAGAATGTGGGCACAGACAAGCCAGGCCCTCAGACCTGTGGACCTTTCACTGTGGGGCAATGGTTGGCCAGAATGTGTATCTCCTCCTGGCCCTAAGGGTGGTCCTGAAATCAGCTGCCAAATATTTCCACTTCTACTCGTAGTATAAGCTGCAATTGTCCCAGCTGGTTTTCCCTTGGGATATTGTCACAGCTCCCTAACCTGGGATCCTGGTCCACAGATGTCACCTCTGGGCACTGCAACAAAGAACCTGTTTCTAAATCCTGGATCTACTGTTTATCACCTGCAGAACTCTTTTGGAAACTCAATTTGCCCAACAAAGTTGCCTCAAAGTTCCTGACACAGAAATCTTGAATAATATGTTTATTTTTGCTTTAAACTGCTAAGTCATTACATCTTGAAGTAACTTGCTATAAGAAAATAGATACCTAGCACATATCTTACCACCCACTCCTGGTTTTTCTCAAACCTAACAGGTTATAAAAACAATGGTAAAGGTGATTTTAGAAAAATGTTTGAAACATTTTTAACTTTTTCTACTTGTTTTCTTTTATTGGTTCGTCAAAGCCTAAGCACAGGATTTCAACCTGCGATAAGGATTAAAGAAGCAATAAAACCGATCACACAGCACGTGGCGGTCATGTCCCTCCTTTCCTCACGTGGCTTTTCTCATATGAGTGAAGCCTGTGTGACTTGAGGGACCGATACTGAACTGTGTCCTCCACTCCAGATCTAAAGTCATTGCTAGTGTTTGGGCATCCCTGAGAATTCACATGCTGCCAGTATGATCTCCAAAATGACAACAGTAGTGCCTCAAGGTATGACCTTTGAAAGGTGGTTGGGTCATAGGGCTCTGCCCTTAGGAATGGATTAATAAATTAGTGGCATATTTTATTTGTTTAAAGGAGCCCCGGGCTGTTTCTTTGCCTTGCCATGTGATGCCTGTGTTGTTATAATGATCAAAAAAGGTTTCTCTAGTTGCCATGCAGATAACTGCATCATGCTCTTGGACTTCCCAGATCCCAGAGTCACAAGCTGAATAACCTCTGTCCTTGGTGAACTACTCGATACATGATCCTTAGTTTTAGTAACAACAACCAGAACAAAGATACCCATCTTACCAAAGAGTAATATTGTTACAACATTTTACAAGACAATCACCAACAAGCAAGGATCTAAATTCTTCCTGACTTTCCTTTGGTGACACTGAGGAGTAAGCTGGTTTGGTTGATCAAGCCTTCTATTTAATCCTATGAGTGTGAGATTCAACCCATCTGTGGAATCTGCCCAGTGGATTAGATAGTCGTGAGCATAATTGTATTTTACAGCGTAGAGAACATTAATTTGCTGTGTGCCTGTTTTGAGTCATTATTTCTCTCTTACTCAGTGTTGTGTTTTATTCATTATTTTCAATCATTTAATCAGTATGTATTTATGAAGTATCTTCTGTGGACTAATTCCAGCACAAACTAAATAAGACATCAGCCCTACCAATAAGAAACTTAGAGTATAATAGAAAATGAAACAGAATTTATAGTCCGATCTAAAAAAGGGAGATATTTTTAGAAAAATAACTTCTGATTGAAGGCAAAGTAGGGGTGTATGTATGTGTGTGTGAATGTTTATATATATATCTCTCTCTTTATCCTTTAGGTTGGAAGGAGATTTTGCAGTTTTTTAGTATTTGAAGTGCACTACACATACATAAAATTGCACAAATCCTAAGCGTGCAGCTCAGTGGATTTATTTAAATGGAATCCACTTAGTAACCAGCACCTAGATAAAGAATTTCACTAGCACTCAAAAAGACTTCTCAGGAGGAAGGAAATGTATCAAACGTTTTTTCTATTTCAGCTGCCTGTTTACTGTGTACTTTCTTAAGTCATGAGTCACCCGAGACCATTATTAGTCAGCCTTCAGAAATAGTTCCTGAGACAAGCCCCTTCCCCAAGTGGACATCAGTGATGAAAGTGCAGAACCACAGGAAGAATTTCCAGCTGTCAAATTAACAGCCAGAAAGCGTTTTTTTCATCCTTCACAAAAGATGCATCTAACTCATGGAAATCAGAAAGAAAGAAAAATCCATTAGGTTAGCAGGTGAAAGGTTATTTCTCTGATTCAGTTCCTGGGTTTTTCTTAGTTTATAATGAATTCAGCTGTTTTTATTCAAAATCAAGTCATACGCATAAAGCAAACCTAATGCATGCTTTCTCCCAGGAGTAGACAGGAAGGATACACGAACCCGGGGAACACTCTAACCCCGTAATGTTGCATCAAAGCATGATATTAGAAATGAGGCAAGATGGAGCATCTTTTATTTTGTGTTTAGAAAGCACAGGACAGCTGTCTGACCCAAAGGTGAGCCTCCCTGGATACAAACATACGAAGCATTCCCCATCAAAGTCTAGGAGTGCAGAGCCACCCTGCTTAAGTCTCTTTGAGTGCTGGTATCAATTAGTAACTACAAGAAATGCAAAAAGTCACTTTGGGGGTGGAATCTTCCTTTAATCTTTCAGAAAGCCTCATCGCAGTTCAAACAAAATGTGCAAAAGTAAGCACCAGTCTGCAGGAGGCGAAGACCTCAGGTTGGGACCTCGTGAATCAACCTATTTGATGTTTTCCCATAGAATCTGAAAGGGTGAAGCCGGCCTCAGTCACAGCCTTTGCATTGCAGGTTTCATTAGCCTCCATTTCATGACTCTGCTGAAGAACTTGAAATCTTATATGTTCACAAAAGCAAAACTAGCAGCTTTTGGGGGGCAGAAATCAGAGTTTGTTTTTGCAACCATAACATCTATCACAACCCACGGGACATGGTAAATATTTAATAAATATGTGTCACCTGAATGAATGGATGTGTGGAACTTCATCCTGAAAGTGTGAGGCACTATTGAAACATGTCCAGGAGAAGAGTGCCATGGTCAGATTTATCATGAAAGAAGATCCACCTGGACATAGTAAAAAGCATGTCAGAAAGGGACAGAACCGGAAATGGGATGATTGCCTGGGAGACACAAGTAACCCTGAGAATACGATAAATGCTCATCTTACTTAAAGAGGGCACCTATTAAAGTAGGAGCTGATCTGGCGATTGACGGAATGTGGAGAGACAGGGAAAACAGGAGGGTCCTAACTTTGGGATTCTAGTTTGGTCTTCAGATGGGTGACAGGTCAGCTGATTGAGATGCGGGGGACAGAAAGGTGCAGGAGGAAGAACAGATCTAGTGTCAGAAACAATGTTCACTGTAACCCTTTGGACTCAGAGTGCTTGCGAGATGCCTGATTTACACCCAGGAGAGTAGCAATGGTTATTAAAGCCATAGGTTTTGATGTTTTCTTCACAGGAAGGAAGATATTAACACGAAAATACAGAGTGCTAAGGACCGAACCAGCAGGACGGGAGATGTTAGAGGTCAAGCAGAGGACAAGAAGACTGCAAGGCACTAAGCACAACTGCTCCCCATATAACTCTGGTATTCATTCTGGAATACCTGAACCCAGCACCGGCTGCGGTCAGAGACCTGAACGCCTCTGCTTCCAGAGGGAGAGAAGAGTCCAAGTTGTTTTGCATACCAGGAGGAACTGCAGTGTTCAGAGGCCCAGTGTTGGTCATTTTCTCACTGCTGAGAACAATGTCTAACCCCCACAATTTAAAGGAGGACAGGTTTACGGGTCCACTGGTTTAAGGCAGAAGCATCAGGGGGAAGGGTCTGCCCCAGAGGAAAGCCATTATTGTCATGGCAACGAGGTAGCAGAGAGGGAGGAGCTAATTTGATGATGTGCCCTCTGGGTCACAATCCCAGCGAATCACCTCCAACCAGGTCCCACTCCCCAACCAAGTCAGCCATAGTACCCTCATGAACCAGTCACCTAAACACATGAGACTTTGGGGGACATTTCAGATCCAAACCATAACAGTCCTCCAAATCAAGCCTGTTACCCACATTCATTAAATATATGGGTTAAGTGCAGACTCTAAAAGTTGCACTTAACAAAGTTAAACTTTATTTTCTTTATGCAATTTAACTTTGCTTTGGGTGTAAGGTAGGATTATGAAGAAAACTGTCTTTAAAGTTACATGAGTACCCATGTTTATAACAGCACAATTTGTAATAGCTAAATTTTGGAAGCAGCTTATAAGTTTATCGACAGATAAATGGACAGAGAAAATGTGGTATTTACACACAGTACAGTACTACTTTATCATAAAGAGAGGTAAACCAGTCATTTGTAGGAAAATGAGTGTGTCTTGAGACCATAATGTTAACCGGAGTAAATCAGACACAGAAGCTTAAATATCACATGGTTTCCCTTAGAGGAGAAACTCAAAGTACAAATTAGGAGCAAAATAAAAGATAGATAACAGGTGGTGGTGGTGGGAGGCCAGGGGAATATTTTTCAAGTTATTTGCTTTGGGAGACTATGGATTTATGCTATCAGAGATGTTATTGCACAAGGCATTCTTAAAACTATTTTGAATTTGCCTTATGTAATCTATTAACAGGTGATTTCTTACTGTTTTTTTTTTGTAGTTCTGTATTACGTGTACCCTTACACCACTTTGTTTTGTTTTGTGTTTTTCTCTTTTTCCTTTTAAATAAAATTTTTTAAAAAAGTTTGATAAGATCAAAACCCCATGTATTTTAAGAGTAAATTTGAATTTTGAAACAGCCTAGGTTGTCACTGAGAGGGAAGCTTGATGAAAAAGGGAACAGTAATCACTACATTATTAATATTTTACATCCAGTACTTACTGAGGTGACAATATTGGGCATATGATAGGTTAAATATAATGTATTTTTAAAGTTAATTTGACCTGGTCTTTTACTTTTTTAACATGTCTGCTAGAACAATTAAAACTGCTACCTGTGTTCTTCATGTCATGTAACTATTGTGCAGTGCTAGCATATGCAATTATAATTGCATATACAAGAAGTTATTTATGCATAAAGAATACCTGGAAAATATTTTTAATATTTATCAATAAAACTTTGCAAAATTAAACATATTTTTGTTCATAGAACTGAGTATTATGTTCATTGAAGTAATGAGGTCAGTACGTACTAAGATGTAGGACACTTAACTACATAGTCTTAAAAAAAAAACGAGGTACAGAATAGATGCATAGTAAGATAATGTTTGTTTTCAGAGTATATGGAACAGGCTCAGAATACATTCTGCAAAGTTGTACATATATATATATATATATATATATATATATATATATGGATATTCCTGGAAGGATGCATAAGAAATTGTGTTTAGTTATTGTCCTAGAAAAAAAAAAAACTGTAACTCACTATAGAAGGTGAGCAGACTTGTTTTTTAATGTTTTCATTATCCATTTGGGAAAGATATTATTTACAGGGTTTTGTTATTTTTTTTTTAATTCTCAAAATGAATTCCCCAAGGTCAGTTATGACAGGATAATCATTCATGCTTATGTGGGGTGGGTGACATGTATATAAACCATAGTGTCCTACACATAATAAGCACTTGAGAACTATCTAGTCCTTTGCTCACCCCACGTTTTGGCTAAATGTGTCACAGTGGAGTCCCTTCCTGTGTTGCAGGGATACCCTAAGTGTTGCGATTATGCTACGACTCTAAAGATGTCAAGTGTAAACAGGATGGGCTTTCAGTGATCTGGTGACATGCCCTTGAAGTTACTTATTTACCCGGATAAATCCCAAAAATTACTTATTTATTTGCGTATTTCTTTTATCAGAATAAAAGGCAGCTTGTATAATGTATACCTTCCTAGTCAATATAGTATCTCAGGCTGTCTGCAAATTTTATTACTATATTAAAGACTAAAGTAAACTTTCCCAGTTATTACAAATTTTGCACTGAAATCTTCACTCTCCTGTCAGCCCGGCAGCTAAAGCACTCTCTTTTTATTTCTGTATCAGAAACTCTGTGTGCCTCCCTAACCTCTTTGTCTACTTCAATCACCTCTTCTCACTTTATGAAGTTTGTTGATTGATTGCTTCTCACGGGGTATGTCTGGCTTCCGAGCCCTTTGTCTAAATTTAAAACAGTAGAGCCATCCTTCTGAAAACTCGCAGTGCTCAATCAATTTCATTTGCTCATAAAATATCTTTTGTTTTTGAAACAAAGGTCTCTTGCTTCTAATTCCTTAGCTCCATTCCCATTGCTTCTGACTTAGTCCAGCCTCTCTTCATCTTGCCTGGAATATGTCAATTAGCTCTTAACCAGTCCGCACGTTTTCAGACTCCCCACTGGGGTTGCATTTTCCACTTTATTGGTAAATTCTAAAAGCATATTCTAAAAAGAAGAAACACATAAAAAAACAGATTCATGCATATATTCCTTCATTCATCAGACATTCATTAAATATGTCTTTTGTGTCAGGCATCACGCTCAGACATGGGGATGCAAAGATTTATTTTTCATAAACACTATAAAAAGGGACTATGTTTCTGGAGTTTAAAGTCCAGTACAGGAGGTCAAGGAGTGGACACATGACCTACAGTCCATGGCAGCAGGCCTCTGATGCTGTGGCCACACGCAGCAGGGAGGGAAGGTTCTCAGATTCTTGCTGCTCCGTCCACCTGGGCAGAGCCAGGTGTGAGATGTAAGTAGAGGCAGCGGGAAAGGCAAGGCTGGACAGTGTGGTGGTGGTGTGGGGTGCTAAGTGTGTCCTGCACGAGGAGGCGGTTAAAAGCCTAGCAGCCCTGCAGAAGGATTTGGACTTCACTCTGAAGGTGCGGGTTTTAAGAAAACTGGTCACGTGCCATGTGTCCGATGCACAGCTTATGAAGAGGAATCTAGAGGAAGTTTTCATCCTGAAGCCTGGCAAGAGAGTTAGGATGACACTGTTTCAAGTGGAGAATGATCCAAATGAGGTAAGAATGGTGGTGGGGGGAGGGGGCAGACGGCTGGGGAGGTAAATGGCAGTAAGATTAATGAGGTTGCTGGGTCGTCCACATGGATGTTTGTGAGAAGGAAAGGAAACATTCAGAACTGATCTGCAATCCATCTGATTTGCACCTAGAGATGCTACGAGGACCTACGGATGCTGTGAGTGGCCACAAGTGGGCTGTTTTGGCCCAGAGGAAATGAAGGCAGCTGGGTGTCTGGGCCAGCACTCAAGTGAGAGATGAGCACAGGAGACATCTACTGTTTATTCATTTGCTCCTTCATCAAGTGGGTAGTGAGTAGCCACTGCCTGGCACACACTAGTCAAAGCACTGGGAATGTCATGGAAAATAAACAGGACACACTACCTGTTCTCAGGGCACTTTCATTCGACTGGAGAAACCAAAGGAACCAAAGAACAATGGAGTTCCTGTGAAATACCAGGAGATACGTGTTCTGAAGATAGAAAGCAGGGTACTGAGAGAGAGAGAAAGGGAGAGTGGGGTGGAGTGTGGGAGGTATTTTAGACACAGTAGTCCATGCGAAAGCATCTTCCCAGAGGTGATCCCTGAGCGCAAACCTGAATGACATGCCAGGGGAAGCCGCAGGAAATGTCCAAGGGGGAGTGTGCGAGGAAAAGCCAGGCAGAGCAGCGTGCTCCCTAAGTGGTGCTTGATGGAAGCTTTTGGAAAGACCAGCTGAGAAGAGGAAATAGATGCAGATGTTTGCCCAATGTGATCCCAAAACCTTCACAGTAGACTCTTTTATTCATATTTTCACTTTCTACTATTTCAGCTACCTATGATCATCTGTGACCTAAAAATATATGGAAAAATTCTGGAAATGACCATTTACTAAGTTATACATTATTCTGGGTAGCATGAGCATAAATCATCCCATTGCCCAGCGTATCCACATTGTATATGCTACTCACTTGTGAGTTACTGAGTAGCTTCTTGGTTACCAAATTGAATATTGCAACATTGTACTACAATGTATTTTACTTGATGATGGACCCAGAGCCCAAGAGTACTGATACTGTCAGTTTGAATATACTGAAGAGAAACTATCCTCAAAGTTCTATCTTTAAGTATCATCTCCCATCATCAGACAAAGGGTGTGTGAAATACAATATTTTGAGAGAGATCACAGTCACATAGCTAAATAATGTTGTTATAATTGTTCTATTTTATTATTACTCTTAGTTGCCTCTTATAGTGCTTAATTTATAATCCAAACTTTGCCATAGGTATGTATCTATAGGAAAAACACAAGATACACAGGAATTTGACACTAATTGTGGTTTCCAACACCCACTGGGGTCTTGGAATGTATCCCTGCAGACTGAGTCTATGTCATGTTGCCTCCTTTTGAAATCATCCTAGGTCCTCAGGCAGTAGTGATTCCTTCCTCCACCCCAACTCCTCAGCATTTGACCAACATCATAACACTTTGTGCACTAGCATTTGTTATTGTGGTGTGATGTGAACTTTTTCAAGACAGGAAAAAGTTCCTTTTGGAGATCCAGCGCCCACTGTAGTTTACCAGCAGTGAAAGACTGGTTATTCTTTAGGACCTTCACGTGTCGTTCTGGAGTTTTCTTTCACCAGCATCCTGGGTGATTACCTCACCTGTCACAGGTTGCATGCCTCTTTCTCTCTTTTGGCTTCCTCTTTTGCTTAGATGAATTACCTCCCCCGGGAGACTCCCAATATGATGCGAAGTAATGTTGAGACTTCACACCTTTCAGATGATTTTCTTCCTGACCCTTGAGTGATATGATGGCCAGATAATTCTAAGGCGTAATCATTCTTGTTTGGAGACATAGGAGCATTGTTTCATTGCTTTGTAAATTTCAGTGTTACTGTTAATAACATGAGAACCATTTTTCTTGAAACTTGTTTATTAGCATCTTCTCTACACTTTATTTTTGAAAATGTTTAAAATCTTTTCTTTCAAGCCAATGGTCTAAAATATGACAATGATGTACTTTGGTGATTCTTTTTAAGAACTGAATTTGTCATTCTTTTATAAGTCCTAATTTGTCATTCTTTTATGTCCTAATAATCAGGAACTCTTAGTCTGAGAATATTTTCTGGTGCTGTGGATGATCAAATCCAGGGCCTTGGCCGGGGATTTAGCTCAGCAGTGTATCTGCTTGGAAAGTGCAAAGTTTGAGTTTGATCCCTGGTACAAAAAAAAAAAAAAAAAAAAAAAAAATCTAGGGCCTTGCATACATCAGGCAAGCATTTTATATTGCATTACAGCTCACAGCCATCTGAGACTTTTATAAAAATGTAAAATGTACTGCTACATAATATACAAAGAGCTGCATCATTTAAAATATACCCTTCTACAAATTTTGGCAGATGTATTGAAAATTCCATAACAATAACATTGACATTGCTACCAATTGTTTCTTTGTCTCCTTTGTGGTCCATTCCTCCCTCCACCAAGGAAGTGATTCCTTGCTTTCAGTCACTATGGGTTATTCTGTGTCAAATCTAGATTGGTATGAGCTATGGGTTCTCTAGCTTTATCATCTATTAAAAAATGTTTTGGTTAGGATATTCACATTCCACTAGGAAGTTTTGAAGTAGCTTGTCATGTTGCACTAGCCACAAATACACGCAAACACACACACACACACACACACACACACACACACACCCCTTCTGGAATTTGAGGAAAATTAAATTGAATATACAGATTAATCTGGAAGAGATGGACATTGTAAGAGTATTGAATCTTCAAGGATACGTGGGTATGAAATAGCTCTTCATTTATTTGGTCTTTAAATTCTCTTATTCATGTTTTATTTATTTATTCAGTTAATTAGTTAGTTAGTGCTAATGGAAGTCAAACCCATGACCTCATGATTGCCAGGCAACCACTGTGCCACTGAGCTGTATCCCCAGCCCTTACTCATGCTTTATAGTTTTCAAATGCACTGATTTTATCAAAGTTATATGTAAATATTTTATGATTTTGAATGCTGTTGGAAACGGAGGCATACTTTTTAATTTCACTTTTTCCATTCTTCATTGCTAGTATATAGAAATACTGTTCTATTTTTGTATGTTGACCTTGTACATGCTTTGCTAAGTTCATTCACTATAGGAGCTTTCCCCCCTGAATTCTTTGTGATTTTTCCAGCACACAGTGTGCAAGAAGAGCTTTACTTCTCCCTTTCCATTCTATCTCTTCTTCCTCCTCCTCTGCTTCTTCCTCTACTTCCTTCTCCTCCTGCTGCTGGTCTTACTGCATTGCCTAAGACTTTGTAGTAAGAGTGGGAATCTTTGTGAAATTCTCAGTCTTAGAAGACAAACATTCAGTATTTGGCCACTCACCTTTTATCTGTGGGCTTTTTTACCTGTGCAAGGAAGCTTTCTGTTGCTGTGACAAAATTCCTGAGATAAATAATCTAAAAAGAGGAAAGACTTTTGAGCTTACAGCTTCTGAAGTTTCACCCTTAATCCCCTGTTCTCCTTGCTTTGGGCCTGTGGTGAGGGAGAACATCCTGGAGGGAATGTGTGGTGAAGCAAAGCTCTTCCCATCATGTCAGCTGGGAAGCAAGTTATCCCCTTCCGGGTTCCCTGCCCAGTGAGCTGCTTCCTCCAATCAGCCTCTGGCTCCCAAAGTTTCCATCATTCCCAGCAGTCCCCTCAGCTGAGGACCAGGCCTATAACACACGGATTGTATGGACACTTACGATCTAATCTGTAACTGTTCTTGGGTTGGCTGACGGTGTTTCTTGTCTTCTTTAGCCTAGTTTGCCGGGAGATTTTAATCATGGATAGATTTTTTTCAGTGTTTGTGCTTCATCGATTGATACAATTATGTAGATTTTCTCATTTATATATTGAATTATATTCACTGATTTTTGAAGGCTAAAACAAATTTGTATTTTTGAAATAAATCTTACTTGGTTGTGTTATGCAGTCTTTTGTGGATTCAATTTGCATAACTATAAATGTATAGTTCTCATATTATTAAAAATCAAATGTATACTTATTTTTTGTAATATCTGTTTAGGTTGAGTATCAGAGCAATGCTGTTCTTTTTTAAAAATGTTTTTATTTTACAGAGACTAAAACAAAAGAGGACATAACAAAGCAGATCAGAACAGAACAATTTAAGCAGCACAGTATTTCAACCCAAGACAACCCGATATAACAGTAGCTACCATAATGTCTCTTTCCTTGAAATAATTGAATATACAAAATAGTATCAAACATAACAAAATAGTATAAAACCATTAAACAGAATAAAAGTACTACAGGGCATTCAGAACCAAATAACAGAAAATGAACAATGGTTACTATATTATCTCATTGTCCATAAAAAATTTGTTTATACTACCACACATAGTAAAATCCAATAAGATACAACATGATAGAACCAATGGAAATGGAAGAACAAAAATATGATAGGACTTCAAAACAAGATGATATTAAATCATCACTGGCTATTATAATGTCTTGTTTTCTTCAAAATAGCTGTTCATATTATCACAGATAATAAAATCAAACAACCCAGGATAAAACCATTCCAACTAATGAATGGAAACATTATAAGGCTTCAAAGCAATGCAATGGGGAATCATGATTACTGTAAACTTTTATGTACACTTACCATTTCTTACACTAGAAAGACTATATGGTATTTATACATGTGAGTTTGATTTATTTCATTTATGAGTATGGTCTCAAGTTGCACTCATTTATTTATAAATTTCTCAATGTGATCATTCTTAATAGCTGGGTAGTACTCCATTGTATAAAAATACCACAACTTTTTTTATCCATTCCTCGGTTGTTGGACACTTAAGTTGTTTCCAAGATCTGGCTATTACAAATTATGCTGCTATAAACATGGGTGCACATAATATCACTGTGGTATGATGCTTTTCTTCTGGGAATATGCCTAGGAGTGGAATAGCTGAGTCAAATGGGGCTTCCAATCCCAGTTTTCTGAGAAAGCTCCAGACTGACCTCCACAATGGAGGTCTATACCAGTCTACACTCTCACCAACAGTTCAGGAGCATTCCTTTTTCCCCACAGCCTCTCCAGCATTTGCTGTTGGTAGTTTTCTTGATCCTGGCCATTCTTTCTGGAGTGAGATGGAATTTCAGTGTTATTTTAATTTGCATTTCTCTAATGAGTAATGATGATGAACAGTTTTTCATGTATTTATTTGCAATTTGTATTTCTTCATCTGAGAACTGTGTATTTATCTCAGATGTTCATTTTTGGGTTGGGTCTTTGAATTTTGGGGATCTGATTTTTTAAATTCTTTATATGTTTTAGACAGAAGTCCTTTGTCTGAGGGACAGTTCACTAAGATTTTTTCCCAGTTTGTGGGTTTTCTTTTCACTATGCTAGAGATTTCTTTTGACATGCAGAAACTTTTTAATAAGACGTGGTCCCAGTTATTGATTCTGTGAAGTATTTCCTGTGCAGTTTGATTCCTATTCATGAATTCTCTACCTACCCCTATGTCTTCAAAGTTTTTACCCAATTTGTCTTCCAACAGATTTAGTCTTTCTGTTTTAATATTCAGATCTTTGACCCATTTAGATTTTGGTTTAGTATATGGTGATAGACATAGGACTAGTTTTAGTTTTTGGCATATGAAAAGCCAGTTTTTCCAGTACCATTTATTAAAGAGACTGTCATTCTTCTAGTGAACATGTTTGGCCCCTTTATCAAAGATAAGGTGGTTGAGTATGTTTGTAGTTGTGGTTGTATCTTCTAATCTATTCCATTGATCTTCAGATCTGTTTTAAATTCCAGTACCATGTTTATTTTACTACAGTTGCTTTATAGTATAACTTCAAGTCAGGGATTGTGATGCCTCCTGCCTTGCCTTTGCTGCTTTGAATTGCCTTTGCTATTTTAGGTCTCTTCTGGTTCCATATGAATTTTAGGAGTGATTTCTCTAGATCTATGAGGTATGTTGATGGTATTTTCATTGGGATTGCATTGAATGTGTATAAAAGTTTTGGGAGAATGGCCAATTTCACAATATATATTCTTCCTATCCATGAGCAAGGGATGTCTTTTCATTTTCTGAGATCCTCTTCGATTTCTTTTTCAGGATATTATAATTTTCCCTGTATAGATCCTTTACTTTTTCATGAGGTTAACTCCTTAGTATTTCTTTTTTTTTTTTTGGATAGTAGTGTGAAGGGTGTGACTTCTCTTATTTCACTCTCAGTGAATTTGTTGTTAGTGTATAGGAATGCTGTTGACTTTTGAGTATTGATTTTGTATCCAGCTACATTGCTGAATTTATTTGTTATATCTAGGAGACTTTCAATGGAGTTTTGGGAGTCTTCTGTGTAGAGTATCATGTAATCTGCAAATAATGATAAGTTAACTTCCTCTTTTCTTATCTTTACCCCTTTTATTTCTCTCTTTTGTCTAGATGTTCTGGCTAGTATTTCCAGTACTATGTTGAGTAGGAGTGGTGATAAGGGACATCCTTGTCTTGTGCCTGATTTTAAAGTATAGGCATTCAGTTTTTGTTCATTTAATATGATGCTGGCTGTTGGTTTGTAATAGGTGGCCTTTATCATATTGAGGTGAAGACCATCTATTCCAATTTTCTGTAAGGTTCTTATCATGAATGAATGTTGGATCTTATCAAAAGCTTTTTCTTTATCTATAGAAGTGATTATGTGATTCTTACTTTTGGCTTTATTGATATGGTGGATTACATTTATTGATTTACGTATGTTGAAACATCCCTGCATGCCTGGGATGAATCCCACTTGGTCATGGTGTATGATCTTTTTGATGATTTGCTTCATCCTGTTTGCCAATATTTTACTGAGAATTTTTGCATCTATGTTCATTAGGAAAATTGGCCTGTAGAACTATTTTTTTAGTTGGTTCTTTTTCAGGTTTTTGCACTACAGTAATATTGCTTCCAGAAATGACTTAGGAAGAATTGTTTCCCTTTAGATTTCATTGAAGAGTTTGAAGAGTGTCAGCATTAAGTCTTCTTTGTATTTCTTGTAGAATTCCGCAGTGAATCCATCTGGGCCTAGGCTCTTCTTTGTAGGTAAGGACTTAATTACATTTTCAATTTCATTAATAGAAATTGGGTTATTCAGCAATTTTACATCTTCTTGACCCAGCTTTGGTACTTCATGTTTTTCTAGGAATCTGTGCATTTCTTCTGTGTTATCAGATGTACGAGAGTAGAGGTTTTTGAAATAGGTGTTGATGATCTTCTGTATTTCCACAGAGTCTGTAATGATTTTGCCTTTTTCATTCTTTATTGCATGAATTTGAGCTTTTTCTTTCCTTTGCAAATAAGGTTGACTTATCAATTTTGGTTATTCTTTCAAAGAACCAAGTCTTTGATTCATTGATTCTTTGGATTGTTTTCTTTCTTAGTCTCTATTGCATTAATTTCTGCTCTGATTTTTATAATTTCCTCCCTTCTTTTGGCTTTCGGCTTGACTTGCCCTTCTTTTTCTAGATGTTTGAGGTGTAGCATCAGGTTGTTTATTTATATTTGTTCTGTTTATCTGATGTGGGAACTCAGTGCAATAAATTTTCCTCTGAGGACTGCTTTCATTGCATCCCACAGATTCCAGTAAGTTGTATTTGTATTTTCATTTGCTTGTAGGTATTGTTTAATTTCTTCTTTAATTTCCCCTGTGACTCCCTGGTTGCTCGAGTGTATTATTCAATTTCCATGTGTTTGTGGGGTTTTTTTTTGCAGTTTCTTTTATGATTAATTTCTAGTTTCATGGCACTATGATCTGAATACATGCATGGGACAGTTCAATTCTTTTGCATTTATTTAAATATGTTCTGTGGGCTAGTATATGGTCTATTTTAGAGAATGTCCCATGTACTGCTGAAAATAATGTATATTCTGATGTTGGATGCAACACACTGTATATATCTATCAAGTCCACAGGTGTTCACAGGTGTGATTCAGTTCTGTTATTTCTTTCCTGGTTTTCTGTCTGGTTGATCTGTCCCTTGGTGTCAATGGTGTGTTAAAGTCTCTTGTTATAATTGTGTTATTGCTTATTTGATTTTTCATTTCTATTAATACTTGCTTTGTATAACTGGGTGCTCTGGAATTTGGTGCATATATATTTAAGGTTGTTATCTCTTCCTCTTGAAGTTTCCCCTAACCAGTATGTAGTGACCTTCTTTATCTCTTAGGATCATTCTTGGTTTGAAGTTCACATTGTCTGCAAATAGAATAGCTACTCTCACTTTTTTTTCAGTTCCTGTAGCATGAAGTATTGTTTGCTATCCTTTGACTTTTAGTTGGTGAGTTTCCTTTTGGGTTAAATGGGTTTCCTGTAGACAGCATATGGTTGGATGTTGTTTTTGATCCATTCTGCCAGTCTGTTTCTTTTAATTGGTGAATTGAGACCATTTACATTAATGGTTATAACTGTTATATTGGTTTATAGTTGACATGTTATCTTTCTGTTGTTAAATCTTTATCTTCCATTCTGTTTGTCTGTCTTGCCTAGTGGTTTTTTCCTATGTGTATCTAAAGTGTCTTTCAGTATTCTTTACAGGGTTGGCTTGGTGATCATAAAGTTCTTCAGCTGTTCTTTGTCATGGAAGTATCTTATTTCTCCATCCATTTTGAAGGACAGATTTTCAGGGTACATCAGTCTAGGTTGGAAATCATTTTCCTTTAGGATCTGAAATACTTCACTCCATGCTCTTCTTGACTTTATTGTGTTGAGAAGTCTGCTGTGATTCTAGCTTTTCCTTTTAGGTGATCTGTCTTTTGTCTCTAACAGCTTTTATCTCTAACAGCTATGTTGGATTTCTGGGATGGTGATTATTATATGTATGGGTGTAGTTTTATTTTGGTTATGGCTACTTGGAGTTCTTGATATCATTTGTGTTATCCCCTTCTTTTTCATTTATCGCTATCAAGCTTACATTGTTTTTCTTTGCATCATCTTGCAGCTATTGAATTGTTATTTCCTGATTCCTTGTTAATTTTAAAAGATCTTTCCTTTCCTATTCACTAGCTGCAATATTGTCTTAGAGGTCAAATTCTATCTTCATTTTTGTTGAGGTGGTTTTGACAATTTTCAATGGACTTTTGATTTCCTGTATGTCTCTGTGAATCTGCTTCATATATTCTGTTTGTTTCTTGTATTGTTCTTCCAGGGATTCTTTTTATTTTGTTCCTCTAATTTTTTAACTGTGTCTTCTTTAGATGTGTTCAGCATCTCTTTAATTACTTTTATCATTTCTTCTTTTACTTGGGAGATTATTTCTAGTTTGAATTCCTTTAAAGCTTCACCGAGTTTCTTCTTTATTTCAGTTGCTATTATTTGAGGTATTTCAGGTGTATGGCATATATTTTCTTCTATGTACATGGCTTATAGGCTTTCTTGGGATGGGCTAGAGGTCTGAGATTGCATTTTGGTCTTTCCTGTTGTCATTTCCCTATATTTCCATGTTTCAAGTGTTGTTCCAAGGCTTTCCCTGGATGTGTTGGAAATCGTCTTCTATGCCTGTGGCTCCTGGGAGTGAATGGAGGTTGCTGAGTGTGGTCCAGTAAGTCCCACTTGACCTCCCGTGTTCCAGGAAGTGGGGTGGGCACCTAACCACTGTGGATGATGGTCCAAAGCTCTCCCCGGGCAAGGACCAATGTGCTGGAACTCACTTCATGTGCCCTCACCTCCCTGATTGAAGACTGTTGCTGGGTCTAGTCAGGCCGCAATCACTCCCAAGCCTAGTCTAGTGTGGCTGGAAGCTGGGTGAGTCCTTGACCACTGGGAGTGATGATCTTAAACTCTCCCAGGGCTTGAGATGGTGTGGCAATGCTGTTACTAAAAACTGAAATTTAAAACATATTTTCTCCTCTCTTACAAAGTTTGTATTGAACTATTTCTTCCTTATGTGTTTAAAAGAATTCAATAATTAAGCCATCTGATCTTATAGTTGGATTTTCTTAATTATGGATTAAATTTCTTTAATACATTGCTACTTATGTCATCTTGTTTTCTTGTGTTTTAATATTTATGTCTTTCAAGGCACTAGACTATTTTATTTAAATTACCAAATTTGTTGGCATACAGTTGTTTAGAGTATTCCTTTAACTTTTTGAATGATCTTTGAATCTATACTGATGATCTGTTTTTCAATTATGATACTGATAATTTATGTTTTCTCTTCCAGATAGGGGTTTATCAACTTATTTAGCATTTTGAAGGAGTGGCTTTTGGTTTCACTGATTTTTCTCTGTAGTTTCTCTGTTTTCAATTTCATTGTTCTGTACTATAATCTTTACTTTGTGTCTAATTCACTATTTGTTTTTACATCCTTCAAAGACAACAAAGATCATTGTATTGGTCCTTTCTTTTTGTTGTAATTTAAACTCATTAGTTCTCTCTAGGCACTACTTCAGCCATTTTGATAACTTTTTCTCTTTTTTTCTTTGCATAAATTTTTTATGTTGCATTTTGCTTACTATTGTTATTTTCTATTTTTGTGATTTGATTTCTTCTTTGACCCATGAATTGTTTATAAATTGCTTAATTTTCAGCTGTTTCAAGGCTTTCTTGATACTTTTTTGTTTTCTATTTATATTCAGTACTGTTAAGATCAGAGAATATGCTTTGCAAGTTTTATTCCTTTGAAATATATTGAGGCTCATTTATTAGCCTACCACATAGTTTATCTTTGTAAATGTCCATCTGTATTTTAAAAGAATATTTATCTTATAACAGTTGGGGGTAAAGAGTGCTATGAACATCAGTTAAGAACATTGATAATATATAAACCTTTAATATCATTTTTAAACCAAAGCCTGTAGTATTTTATTACAGTAAATAGAGTCAAAGGCTTTTGTAGGATTATTTTCCAAGTCATGTTTCATGGTCAAAGTAATTCAGAACTAGAAAATAACTCATGATAGAATGCTTTAAAAAATGTATTTACTTAACTGTAATGCCAAACACTGGCTTTCATTTATTTTTATTCATGTTTTTCCCATGGTGATGTAGAGAATCTTCAACTCAATATAAATATTTCATAAATATTTGACTATTTGGGTATACACCTCCACAATATCTCTCATCTTTTAGCAAGAAAGACACTAAAGAGTAAAGATCTGACATAACTAACAAGTTAGAATGAAAAGGAGAATCTGCTCCAAATATTTATTTCTCTGAGGTAAAGGCATCACACACCTATTCAGTTAAGAAAAGCATCTTGGGCTGGTGATATAGCACAGCAGCATGAGTGCCTGCCTGGCAAGTACAAGGTCCTGAGTTTGATTCCCATTATCAAAAAAAAAAAGCATCTTTACAATTCAGGATACTTTTAAAACTTTTAAGCAAAGTCTGAAACACTTAGCCACTAATTAGGTGCTGAATAGCAGAGCTTATGCCACGAAACCCCAGGGAACAGGTTCCAGCAACTCAGGCTCCTCCTGTTGGTTCTCACAAAGGGTGCTTATCTAAGCCAGCAGGCTGGTGCTTCTGCTGAACTTAGGTAGCATCTCTTTGGCTCCTTTTTCCTCTAATCATTTTCTTTGATGTACTTTAGGAAGCTATCTTGACTCTTAAAGTGCTTAACACGTGCATCAGTTTTGTCCTTGTTTAAAAGGCCAACCGCATGTTGGATAACGTTGCAGACTGTTGAAATTTTGCTGTGGTAACATTTGTGAGGCGTTCCTTCACAAATAGTACCCATTCCCTTGATGTCTATTGTATTAGCCATCTTTAACTCCTATCTATGTAGCTTAAGAAACAACCTTATGTTTTCTAAGAGGCCTTGATGGCTTATGCTAGGTTCTTTCTGCTTACCTTTTGTATCTGTTTTGATAAATAAGTAGAAGATGCTGATTCAAGCCAAAAGCCAAAGTCTTCCATATCTTCACTGATTGTGTTCTTATCTGAATGAACCATCAATTACCAAGAAAATTCTGTTAAAATATCCAATGATGATTATAGATATGGTCCCTCTCTCCCATTAGTTCTGACATTTTTCTTCACATACTTCTAAAATCTATTGTTATCCACACATATAGTTATAATTGATGTAGCTTCTGGATGTATTCTTTTGTTGTTGTGAAATATCTGCTTTCAGGAATTTTTCAGGAACAGTCCTTTTCTTCATGTTTGCAATTGCAAAGTTGTATATGTTTATATAATTCTAGTACTGCCAAGTTCTCCCCCAATATTTGGCTGCTACTGCTTGTACATCATATTTCACAGGGCTGAGGGAACTGTACGCTCATAGGTACAGTTGTTACCGCAACAAGAGTGTTGGGCGGTAACAGGACCAGTGCAATATCTGATAAGGCTGTGGCACCAGAGGAAGGAAGAAAGTGGAAATTACTGTGGACTTTCTGCTACTTTTTGACTCTTAACCCATAAAATGAAAAGGGATGGACCACAGGCTTCACAGTCTTTGGTTCTGGGCTTACTTCCTGTCTTTGCTAGTTATTAACTGTATGGTCTTGGGCAAGGTATTTAACTTGTTTCATCATGTGTAAAATAGGAACACATAATAACATATAATGTATTTTTAAAAATGAAATTTTATATATGTACGTTACATACATATATACATTGTACATCTCTATACACCCATTTACAGTGCTTAGCAAAGTATAAGTGCTCAATAAATATATTTTATATATGTATTATTACATTTTGTTATATTACACTTCTTTCATGTAGTCTAGTCCCAATTTTCTTGTTAATTTCAGTTGTGAGCTTTAATCCTCTTTCATTTCTTTTCCTTATTTTTCCCAGTTGTCTCTGACCCCACTCCTTTTCTTAAGTTTTGGTGTCCCAGCCCTGCCAAAACTAGATTTAATAACCTCAAGAATTACAGACTGCAATTAAGATAGTTTCTGCTTGCTCTGATTACTATGCCACTCCTCATCAATCTCCAGAACATGACCAGGACTTTAATTTTTCCTCTGGAAAAAAACCTGGAGTTACCAGTTACCAATGTGAACATAAATAACTGGCATTTATGTACCTAGTTCATAAGCGCAACCTGTGTGTACTTGTGATGAAAGAACACCGCTTTGCCGCAAAAGAGCCCCATAAATATTTTTAGCAAAAATCATCAGGAGAGTTTTTAAAAGTCCATTAAAACAGACATTTGAAAACTCAATTCGGCATCTTCTTTTCCACCCTGGGAAGTATTCTCTCCTGAAGCATTCCCAGCTAGATGGTGTTTGATGTTCCTGACCCCAAAGCATGATGTGAAAGATCATGGTTTTGGATATTGCTTAGCCTTGGTGCTTGCTCTGAGTTATTTAACTTTTGGTTTGTAGATTCTATGTGGCTATCATCCTCTCTTGCGGCTCTCTCTTTAGAGAATCCCCTCCTAAACCCACATCCACATAAATTTCCCCATTATAGGCTTTCATCCATGTTGTCACAGTTTCCCCTTTTCACGTAAGTATTTTTTATCAACGCCAGCCTCCTCTACTGGACTGCAGGCTCCAAGAGGCCAAGGACCAGAACATTCACTGTGCTACTGTCCCCCCCATACCCAACACATCACTGCACATAGACTCAGAGTGTAACACAGCGCGTGGCACACAGGAGGCACTCAGCAGGCAGCCTCCTGGCCCAGTCCACGGAAGGCTGTCCCGGGGGCGTGGAAGGAACTAGTCTGACCCACATACCCCGCCCACGGCTGGGGAACTCTCGGCTCCCAGCCCAGCTCCCAGGAGCCTCCCGGCCGCGCCCTCTCGTGACGTCACGTGGGCGGGACTTCCGGCCGCCCAAGTTTAACAGTCCAGGCGGGAGCCGGAAGCGCCGGGCGGAGCGGTCTGCGCCGTGGCCCCCTGTTGTTACCCTGTCGGAAGGTGAGGTTATGGGGGCGCTGGGGTCAAGTGGTCACCGCTGGTCGTGCCCCAGCCCTCCCCTTCCCCCCAGCCCTCCCCTTCCCCCCAGCCTCCTCCCTGTGACCTCAGAGTGGGGGCCGGAGGCGGCCTGGTCCCGCGCGCCTCTCCAGCCCTGAACCCGGGCGGCGGCGGGGCGGGGGCGCGGAAGTGCGGGCGCCTGGGGTCGCGCTCATCCGCGGCTCTCGGCTGCAGCCCGATAGGTGGCCCGGGCCAGCCAGGCGTGGTTAGCTGCGACTTTGGGGAGTGCGCTGATCCCGGAAAGTTTGCATCTTTCCCCAAAGTCCGTCTTGCTTTTCTGTAAACCTGAAGCACGATTCCTCGGGTAGGCACTTGGTGCATTTTAAGGGGTAACTCCCTTGGAGAGCTCTTCGGAAAGCGGGATGCCTGCTGGTGCAGGAAAGTTGGAGAACTTCTGTTTCAGCGGGGTGTGGTGGTTGCATTGTCTCAGAAGCCGCCAACTCCAAGCCGGTGTGCTGTGCCCGGTGTGGTGTCCTGGCAACTGTCTTGGGATGGGCACCCTTTCTGAGAGACACAGGTCACCCCTCTTTGTTGGGTGGATGGGCGGGGATCACTCTCCCCGCCGGTTGTCTAGAGAGGGAAACGTGCCAAGACTGCCAAAGTTGCCGTCCCGTAAGTCGAGGCAGGTATTTTGGAACTCGGGTTTTGTGAATCTTGACTTCGGTGACCCGCCCACTACACCAGTTAGCCCACGGACCGAAGAAAGTAGCTTGCGTTTGTTTACCGGCCTCAGGGGTCTGCCTTTCCAGTGTCATTGTTTCTTTTTGGAGGCGGGAACCCCGAGGGCACGTGTTACATCTGTTTGAGTCATCAAGTGGAAACGCTGAATGTCTGCGTTTGCCCAGGTGACCTTAGGGTTTTCAGTAGCACTGCGTTTATTTGATAAAAGCATAATGCAAAATTTGAGTAGTTTTCCGGGTTAAATGCTTTAGCCTTTGTATTAACATATTAAACAGTTTGTCTCGAGAATGAAAGATTCCTATAATTTATCGTGCTATTAACTTGCCCTCCGAATCAGAGTATATTAGACATAAATCTGATGCTTTGTTGATGACTTGCGAAACTTGTCTGTGATACCACTATAGCTGTGTAGTACTCTTGCACTGTCCATGCTAGGATGCTGTGGGGAGTTGTGTTTCTAGGCCCTTCTTTCTGCCATGTATTTTTGAGCATGTTTTTTTTTCAACTGTCATCTTTCTATTCGACTTGTTACTCTTGAAATATCTGCCTAGAGTGGCTTGCTTGCCTTCTGTCTTCCAGACTGTCTTGGGTTGTGAAATCTTCGTTTTACTATTACGTGTTTGAACTACAAGACGGGCTAAGGAGGTTGGATATTCTTATAATTGGTGTGGCGAACTCATAGAAGGATCGACTAAGAATACGTGATGTGGTGTAAGTTTTAGAACGATCAGTCCAGCTACTCCAGGGTAAGTACACTGTGGAATACGACAGAGGTAGACAGAGCCACTTATTTTATGCTGGATGCTTCAGCTTTTTTCTTCTTTTTTTGGTTGTTCTTAATTGTATTTAAGATACGTTTCTGTAAACTTTTTGTAGGTGCAACCATGCAGGAAAACCTCCGATTTGCTTCATCGGGAGATGATATTAAAATATGGGATGCTTCATCTATGACACTGATAGATAAATTTAACCCACACACATCACCACATGGAATTAGTTCAATGTGTTGGAGCAGCAATAGTATCCTTTTTTTAAAAGGAGGTACCTTTTTATTTGACATTGAAGCTAGTACCAGTGAAGTTTTTGCATATGACACATGATGAGAACTATATTTTATGTGACTACTGTATAAGATGAAGAATAATTTTGGAAAATAGCGCATTGATTTTACCTGTTGATTTTTAAAAAAATATTTAATTGCCACCTACTTTATTCAAAAACAGTGCTGTTACAAAAATTGTATTTTACTCTCTAGATCCAGACCATAAAGTACTTGTCCTGTCAACAGTTTATTTATGGAACCAAATGGGATATAGTGGGTCATGGTATAAAAGTTTTGAAATGAGGTTTTGAATCTACATTTGGGTATTTCTAAATCCAATGTAGAAACTAGTAAAGGAGAAATAAGATGTCCAAAGCTAAAAAGAATTATCCTGCATGCCCATCTTAGTGATGTTCTGTTTGTATTTCTCTTTCTGTATGTAATAAAAACATCATTTCCTAAACAGATACGGTGAAATTATATACATTGAATTTCCCTAAGTTTCTGATACCCTCCCTGGCCTGATGAGCTCCTAATTGTGAATAGAATAAATGAGGGAGTGAATCCTATTTCTCACCGTGACAATGGTGACGATGTTAACATTTCAGTTCCCATAATTCTTTGTTGCAGAGGCTTTCCTATGCATTGTAGGGCCTTTGGAAGCGTCCCAGGCTCCTACCCACTAGTTGCCAGTAGCGCCCAGTCTTGGACTACTGAAAGTGGCCCTTTACCAACTCCAGTGTTCAGTTACTCAAGTTTGTCTTTTTTTTCATGGCACTTGCTATTACTGTATGAGACCAAAAGTGTCTTAAGAATTGCCAGAATTAACCCCAGTAGAGAAGCACTCGTGTTTGTAGAGCCCTGCTAAGTACGCTCGTGACTGTGAAGATGTCCTATGAAATTGGTGTGCTAAGAATTATTCTTGTGTGACTCACTTACCCTATTTAAGCAGAAAGCAAGTTTTAATATCAAAATAAAACGTTCTACATTCATTGATTAAAGAAAAAATTCAAGCTTTAAACTTTATGACCACTATCTATTGCAAATACTAAACAAAAATGACAGCTTTTCTTCTTTAATTAAATTTACTTCAACATTCCTTGATTTTGTATTAAAGTAGTGGCTGTGAATGAGTGCTGTGTGACTTTGTGAAGGGTGGTCTCTTGTCTCCATTTCTGTGGTCTCCTGTCTGAGGCTGTATGCAGATAGGCCTCCTTCCTGAGGAGCTTTGACGCCCTGGGGTGGTGGAAGAACCAAGCTTTCCTAGATCCCTCAGCTTGGGATCCTAGTGTAGATTCCAAGGATGAGATTAGTGTGAGGTGCCAGAGAAGTTGGTATTTTTGTTTTGATTTTTGGTTTCTTTAAAGTAGTGTTCTCATTTTTCTCATGTCTTTTAAAAAAAACTACAAGAGACATTTAAAAAGGTCTTACCCTCTTATATTATGTTTTCGTCCTTTTCTGTGGTAAAGAAGCCAAGGAAAGAAGGAATTTGTATTCCAGTTTTATACTACCTAGGTAAAAATGATTTTGTTTGAATCATACGAAATTTAAGATCCTTGGTCCACTCACAGAATATCTGAGTGGTGTGCAATACCCTGAAGTCTCACAGATAGGACTCAGTGTGTGATTGGCTACTCTCCATTGCTTCTGTGCAGGCTTTGCTTACTGACAGCATAGATTGTAAACCTCTGATATTTGATGCCTCTCAAAATTACTCTTTGAAAACAAAGCAAAAATCTAGATTTTTTTCATTATTATAATTTTAATTTTGAAATCCTTGCTTTGTCTTAAGTTTACTGATTACTCCAGATAGTTTCTGTAAATAAGATAAATTAATTTTCAGTTGTTACATTTAATTTAAAATAAGATATAACTCTTCCCTGACATTTATTTAATTACACTTATGTATATTGACCATGGTTACTGTTATATTCATTTCTAATACATGTAAGTTTGAAATATACTGCCACAAAAACTCCAATCTTGAAAAAAATAAGAGATTTCACTTTTTTTTAGTGGAAAAATTGACTAATACGGGTATTTGCTCCTTAAATTGTTAGCAGGCACAGGATTAATAAATAAGTATCTTGAGCGGTTTTGGTAAATGAGAAGACCGATTGATATTTGCTGATGTTACTTTCATCATGCTCTCGTTCTTGATGGATAAAATTAGACCTTCTGGCCAGCCCTGAAAATGGAGTAGTATTTCACATGCGCTAAATAGCTTTCAAGTGATAGCCCCGCCAGGAGGATAGTTCTCCCCTGCAGTAGCAGCAGTAAAGGGAATTAGTAATTAGTAACCGGAGCCATTTTTGAAAGCTGATGAATAAGCTGTGTTCACTTGCTTGTCTTCTCAGCATTTACTTGTGTGATTGCATTTTTGTAATGATAGTCTAGTGTGTGTAGATGCTCAATGACCGTTTGATCTTCCATAACTCTTCATTCAGACAACTTTCTAGTAACAGCGTCTTCCAGTGGTGACAAAATAGTAGTTTCAAGCTGCAAATGTAAGCCTGTCCCACTTTTGGAGCTTGCTGAAGGGGTAAGTATTTTTTTAAATTTAATTTTTAAAATTTTCATTGAGAATCTTAGTTCTGTCTGCATGGCAATTGCTTATATATTGTGATGCTTGCAGTTAAAAATAAAGGTGCTTGAAAGCATCATTCTTAACCTAAATTCATAATGATACTGTAACACTTAAAGGTGAGATACATGTGCTTACTGACATCTTTAGGTAAAGTATGTGCATCTTTGGGGAGCAATTGGGAACTTGGATTTTATTAATTATGCTTTTTCCATTTCGTCTTTGTAGCTGGGACCCTGTTGATTCCTGACTTAGGACTCTGCAGTACCAGGTCGTTAGTTTGGTCTAGCCATGAGCGCCATGGTATGAGCGCTGATGATGTAGCTCCCCTTAGTGACCTGGAACTCAGGACAGTCAGTAGAAGACCCATGTCTGACTGTAGCCCTGTGCGTCAGATTCTGTCCATCTAGGACTGAGGCCTGCCTGAGCCTCCCTCACACCCTTCTTAAGCAGGATGGCTTTATCCAAGCGGGATTGGCTCCTGTGGCTCTCATTGCATATCATTTCTTAACTTTTTTGTTGTGTGAGTTAATCTCTGATTCAGGGTAATACTGGCATTAGGGTCAGTGTCAGTACTGGCTTCAATAGCAATAAACAGTTTCTTCTACCTTAATTCACTACTGAACTTCATTCACTACTATTCATTTTTATGCATCATGCCTTAGAATCCGTGAATCAGTATTTGGGATCTTTTTTTAATGTTTAAAATTAACATGATATTTGCAAGTGTGACATAACTCTAAGGAGTCTGTAAATATTACTCGTTAGTTGTTACAACTCTTAGCCCTCTTTCCCACATTTAAGAAATCACATCATAATTGCATGTGGATGAAAGCGAGATCATTATAGTTCTAATTTTGAATCTCTTGTAACTTACTTATAAAAATATTTTGTAAACATTGGTTTTTTAGCCTTTATTGGGGATTTCTAACATATTAATGTGTTACTTTTTTTTGGTGAGATTCAAGCCCTGTAACTCATAAGCTGTTTGAGGAATTGGATCTTTTCTGCATGGGAAGATAAGATGCCAGCCTTCTTATTTTAGAATTACCAAGGAACTTTAAGTTCATGTTTATTTATAGTTTTGTATTTTACTTTATAAAGATCGATATTGTGTGGGCTGCTAAATAGCCTAGACCCTTGACCAACTTATTCTTAGATTTTAAAAATTGTACCCATGGTGTTGTCAGTGATGGCAAATCTTTTAGAACTTCGAGTGCCAAAACCTCCAGCTGCAGCACACATAGGTTTGCCACCACTGTCTTATCCCTTGGGGATACAGGTTTGTCATAATAACCACACAGATTCTATTAATTATTTAAATTCATTAGCTACATTGACAATACAGTCACGTAAGTCACCTGTGAGTAAGCCACTTGTAAGTATAGAGTACATCCTGAGCCCTTGAGAATAGTTCTAATTGTGATAATTGATGTCACAGTATATGTCGTTGGGAGACACAATGTTACCATATTTTCTTTAAATGTTAGTTTGACAGTCTCTTAGAAAATTGTCCTGATTTGCAGTGACATTCTGATTCTGTATCTCTAGTCTTTTAGATCAGAGTCAGTGTCTAGGATGATACCTGTAAGAAAATTGTAACAGCTGGGCTAAAACTGATAAAATGTACATCCTGCAGTTCTTCCATGTCTTAGCTGATACTCTTGGTCCAGCGCTGGAAGATACACTGACTGTTAGGTAGCCCAGCAGGTCTGTGTGAGGGGAACCATCTACCCCCTTAAGACTCTCTTGAGCAGTGGTTTTGAGGAACTTGAACTCAGGGTGAGAACGGTAGATCCAGTCCTCATTTCTCATTTCTCAGATGAGAAACATACAGCCAAAATGTGAAGTTACATGCCTAAACCTACATAGCTTGCCTTTTAGCTTAGAACTAAGTCATGCTCTCACCCCCATTCCTGCCGTGGCATTCAGCTGTAGATGAGGCTGACTACTGTCGCTCTGTAGCGCCCCCATTGGTTGAGAAGGGAGATCACGGAGTCCTGTGCTCTGCAGCATCGCCTGCTTACTGAACGCACCACCAGATAGGTGCATTCATTGATCCTTGTGTGAAGAACTTGATAACCTCTGTATTTTAGCCATTTGCTCCATAAGTGTTTATTGGATATGGGTATCATTCTTAATGAAACATATTCTAGTAGAATAAACTTTAAGCCAAAACATCCAGATACTGGTAATTTGTAATGCGGGGAAGTAAAATAAGATTGCCAAAGCAGCTTCCACTGGGGGCTAAGGGAGATTTCCTGAAGAGCTGGTATCTGCTGAGCAGAAGCCGTCCAGCTGAGGTTCAGGGATCTTAGCGTTCCAGGCAGAGCTGTGTAGAAGCCTTGAGGCAAATACAGGATTCTTACGGTTGCTGAAGGAAAAGGTGAGCATGGCTGGAGAGTTGATGAAAGGGGAAGAAAGTGGGTAAGAGAAGAGGGAGGCGGGCCTGAGATGAGCAGGGCTCTGAGGGCCAGGTGAACAGTTTGGAGTTTGTTCTAAGTGTGACGGGAAGCCATGGAAGAGCCTTAAAGGGAGCGATGCTCCGATTTACATTTCTTAAAGTTCACTCAGTGTACTTTATGAGAAAATAGTGTACAGGGAAACAAATAGAATCAGGAGAGCTAGTTAGGATGCTGCTACCCTGGTTTGGCAAAGTTTGGGTGAGTATTAGTCGCAGTAGATAAAGTGGGTAATGTAGGGTTTATTTTCGGATCAGAGTTTGTAGATTGTAGGATGGAAGAACAAGGAATCAAAGATTATTTCAGATGTTTATTTTGAGGAACTAGATGGATAGTACCCTTATAAGTGAAGGAGAATATGAGGTCAGGTTTGTTTGTTTATTCACATAGAGCTAGAGATCAAATCCACAGCCTCATGCATGCTGTGCAGATGCTCTACTGGAGTACTGTCCTCCAGCCCCCATGTCAGGTTTTGATGGCATACTTGAAATTTAGGCCCCTTAGGGTGGGGTTTACTAAGAGACTTAGGAAGTATCTTGATTAAAAACTTTCCCCTTATATGAGTGCTCTACGCTAGACTTCACAAGCCTCTTTTCTAGCAATTTCTGAATTGGGACTGATTTTAAGATAATCTATGAAGCTACAAGGCAGGGGTTGTGTGTGTGTGTATTTTTGTCTCTGAGACAGGGTCTCACTATGCAGTTCAGACTGGCCTTGAGCTCACTTTGAACTTTTAACAGTCCTCCTGCCTCAGCTTCCTGAGTGCTGGGATTACAGGTGTGCACCACCACACCTGACTAAGAGCAGGTTTAATTGAGGGGAAATATTATATTAGATGTTAAATCAGCTCTCCTGGGAGACCAAGACTTGCTGGTGTTTCCTAAGCTTTGCCTGTCACCACCCTTCAGTAGAAGAAAGCACTGACCTCATTTCCTTAAGATCTTGTTGCATTGAAACCTTTGCAGGCTGTTGGGTCCACATGAAAGATGAGAGCTGAATCTTTAGAATTTTCTAGGTGTGACTGGAATCCGTTGATGATTTGTTAGTATATGTTATCATGGTTGTGGTATGTAATTCAGAACATTTATCGGATTCATCTACTGTGTTTATCATGTACTTACTGTTGGAGGAAATGATAGTCATCGCTGGGATCTAGTGAATTACTTTTTTTTTTAACAGCAAAAGCAGACATGTGTCGATTTAAATTCCACATCTATGTATTTGGCAAGCGGAGGCCTAAATAAGACTGTTAACATCTGGGATTTAAAATCAAAAAGAATTCACCGATCTCTTACGGTAAGCAGTTTTCTTTCAAATCTTTAATAGAATGGATATTTCCTAGTGTATTAAGTTGCCCAACTTCTGTTTTTCAGCTTTTCTGATAAAATTAAAGTGCTTCAAAATCAAAGTGGGATTAGGGAAAGTACAGGTGCTAATAGCCCAAAACGTTTTTTTTGTCTTTTTTTCCCTCCATATACTGTCTATTACTAATGCACACTGTCAGTGGTGAAACTTTCCTGTGTTTTTCCAAGTTCTGCTGTACTGCTGCCTTCATTTTCTTCCGAAGTGCGGTTTGTTGTCACCACGGATTTGTTTAAAAGCACTTTGGAAAAGATGAGAGTGGTTGTGGGATGATGGTGTTAAATCCGGTAACTAGACCTGGGGGTTCAGCTTTTCAGTTCTGTAAAATGTTTGGCTGCTGCTGCTGTGTGTTATTTTTGCATATGTATTTTCAACCTCGTAGTGAAAATATTTCTAGAATAATACTTAAAATTAATGTTAGCTTTTTGTAGTTTCAGAAAATAAAAGCGTTCATCTCAAGAAATCTATAGTTAGGACTTTTTCAGAAGTGTACTTTTGACCATTTTATCTTCTGATATTTAGAGGTTGATCTTTTAAAAATTATTTTTACTGTCTGCTCTTTTAAAACGTTAATGTAAAATGTGTGAGCATATCATATGTTTGTGCACAAGTGAATACACACGTGCAGAGAGAGGGCTTCCTTTAACCTGCCCCTCGTGTACTACTTTTCCGGTTGGAATCAGTGGTGACCGGCCCAGCCCTGACCAGTGGTGTTTTACCTATGCCCACACCTTCTTATAAACCGTTCCAGCTCTGGACCTTTTGTAGCAAGTACAAGACATCATTTTTCTTATGTGTCTTCATGTCATTGAGTTAATTTTCACTGGAGAAGTGGTACACTCATGATCGATTTTCTTTTAACCTGAATTGAAAAACAGTCTCATTATTACTGCTTTAAATATGCCTTTTATACCTCATTATTTTGGGTATAAACTTTTAAGAGTACCAATCCTAAGATCTCTGCCGTGGAATCCATGAATATGAAAAAGTACAGCAGGTCCCTGCGGTGTCAGAGCAGCCAGCACAAGCAGGGGCAGCTCCCAGGGACCCCCCTCTGAAGCGGCCCTCAGCGAGCTCCATTTGACAGAGCTGCCGAGCACCTGCTGTGCTTCTGCTGCTGGGAGGACATTAGATTTACAGTGGGGGGTGGTGGTGGTGGTGCACGGTCCTTGTCTGTACTGAAAAACTCAAATAGCAGAAATACACATGGCTGTGAGTGGTGAAAAGGAAGAAGAGTTGTGGAAGGGAAGAAAAGGTAACTGAGTTTGGTTGCATTCTTTACTGTGCCAGCCACTGTACTTCCAAAGGCTTGTTTTTCCTGTCTCAGCAGTGTTTGGGCTTGCTCACTTTCCTCCTTGCTGGGGCAAAATCACTGACACCTTTTTAGTCCATAGTTGGCTGGCGGAGGCAGGGAGCCCTGGCCAAGGGCCTGGCAGAGGAGAGCTGCTCACTCCTGGAGCCAGGCAGTGAGGAAAAGGAGGAGCCGGGAGGGTGAGGTACTGTGAGGCCGGGCCCCCGTGACCCTCCGCTTCCCACCAGAGCGCCCCTGACAGTGAGTCACCTGGACAGCCCCACAGCACAGATCAGCTTCCCAACACGTGAGGCTTTGGGGCCATTTTAAGTCTAACCCTACCACAGCTCTGCAGGACAGGGAGCACTGTTCGTGCGTGCAGGTGGAAGGGCAGAGGAGTTACAGAACCTGTGCTGGATCCAGCCGCTGACCAGCAAGCTCAGATGCTGTTCACTGTTTAGTCCTTTACATCGTGAAAAGTGGATTAAAGCTACCTAGAGGGCGGTACCTACTTTGAGTCAGGAGTACCTTGGAGAGTCAGAGGCCATTAGAGTCTCTGGCCATTTTTATCCCATATTTTAAGAGTTTCACATACTCTTATCACCCTGCATTGCCTCTTCTGTTCCCTTTTCTGTCTTTTGCTTCTCCAGTTATGCCATATATATATATATATTTTTTTTTTTTCTTTCTTTTTCTCCTTACTGTTTGAAGTTCTCAGAGTACTTTGTGCCTCATTCATTCAGTTAAGTATTTGACTGATCAGTGGTGATGGTGAGATAGCTTTTGCTGTTGGATATTTTCTCTATAGCCTTTCCTCCACTGATAACACAATTTTCTGGTATGTGGTTGCTGCTTAGTAAATGTTCACCAAATGACTCATTTTTCACGGTTGAGATTAAGATGACACCTGCCCCTTTGTAAAGCCATGGAAATTATATTGGACTTCAAATTCTGAATTCCCCAAATAGTAACAATGCACAAAATATTCATTATTCCTTTTTTCTTTTTACCAAACACCTCTCTCCTTCAGGTATCCGTATCTTTGATTTAGGAAAGGAGTACCTGTGAAAATGCTTGGACCATTGGAAAAAGTACTACATGTGAATAACACAGCTTCTACTCTTGATAGTACATAAATTATTAGGTACTAGGCTTTGTTTATCTTAAGGTCTGACGCTAAATTATTAAAAAAACTCATCCTGAACACTTGTATGTTCTTGCTAGAAATGCACTTTGATGTTGGGTAGAAGTACTTTAAACTCAGTTTAAAGCCCAATACTTTTATGTCCCCAAAGCGGGTTCACATTGGGTTTGAGAGGCAGTGTGGTATACTGGGCGAGCGTAGGCTTTGGGCTTGACTGCGATGCGTCTTGGCCCTGTCACCTGGAAGTTCTGGAGCAGACACAAGTTTCTTGACCTTTATAGTCTTCATCTGCATAAAGGCAAAGTGCCTTTGTCTCTTGGGAGTTTTAAAGGATCGAATAGTAAGGCAAGCTCTCTGCACCCACAGGACTCAGTGAATGCAGTGCAAGCGGCTGCACATGACCATTTGACTTCTCCCGTGTTCCCTTTTGCAGTGGGTGGTGTCTTTCTCTTCTTCCTGACTTACCTCTTATCCTTTCTTTGAGGCTAAACTCAAAACTTTATTCCAGTGATCTGTTACACATGTGACACTTTCAGAGTCGAATCAGTTCACAGGATGCCTCCTTTCTCTGGCGCTTTTCTTTACCACTCATTTAGCCTTTGCTGTGTCATTTCATGTTAGTTTAATGTCCTGTCTTCTCAGGTGAGCTGTAACACTCATGGGCAGCACTCCCAATAGCTTGCAGTGAGTGTTGCTTGTCAGCAGGACTGAGTGCTTTCAGGGAGATGCTTAGCAAACGCCTTCTGTGCTGTCTTGTTTCAGGGTGCTGGGACCATTAACGTGACTGTGAAAAGGGAATCTGTTTCCTAGGACGGTGTGGGGTTGATGATAGAGTTTCATACTCATCTGAGCAATCTTAAGAACTTACTCGAGGGAAATGTTAAAGCAGATGTTATACTGACACGCATTAACACCTGCGCTAGTTACAAAAATAGAAAGATGGATATTCGAAGGTTAGGGCACTGTACTTACCTGGATTTCTCTCTTTCAGGATCATAAAGATGAAGTCACTTGTGTAACGTACAATTGGAATGATTGCTACATTGCTTCGGGATCTCTTAGTGGTGAAATTATTTTACACAGTGTTACCACTAATATATCTAGTACTCCTTTCGGGCATGGTAGTAACCAGGTACAGTATATGTGTATTCAAAATAAAGTTGATAAGATGGACTTTGAATTATTTGGTATATGACCATGAATTTAAGCTTTTAAAATTAATGTTGAGCTTATTTGAAAAACGTCTAGCTAATTTTTAGTGGTGCTATAAGAAATGCTGGAATAAGCTAATACATTTTAGATTAGGGTGCTTACTCAAATTCTGTGTTATAATTGAATTATTTCCTTCTGGTATTTATATTTAACAAAATGAAGCTCAGTAAGCCTAAAACAGGGATATTAATTTTCTGTGGCATTCCTGTCATGGAAATGTTGCGTACTTCAAACTATGTCAGCTACAAGATGTGTACTTAAGTTAATAAATACTACTGGGTAGACTGAGGAAAGGCGGAAGGTAATTTCTTTCAGTATATGATATTGGTTTACTCATATATTTCAGATTAATTATGGAGTGAGGAAGCTTTTCAAAAGAAAATTATTCATATGTTTTCCTTTGTAAAAACTTAGCCTGTAAAAATTTCTTTCAAAGAATGAAAAATTTCTTAAGAAATCTAATTCTTGGCTTATTTTTATGACAAATTTCCAATAAGGTAATCTTCTTTTATTCCTTTTTCTTGCAATTGCTTTGGCTATAGCTATTATCAAATAAAATAAGGAAATTCTTCACAGTTGGAAAGAAATTTTTAAAAGCATCCTAATAATATTTAGAATTAAAGGAACATTTAATGGGTAGCAAGTGAACAGAAAAAAGCCCTGTTTTAAGTTTCATGTGTTAGAAAAAGGGAGGTATGCATATCAGTGATATGAGTGATGTGCTTAAAAGGCTTACAGTGATGCAGAGCAGTGGAGAGAGAGCAGGACAGGGAAGATTGAAGGACAGAGAATTTTGGCTAAGTTAAGGCTTAATTCACATCTTTGTTTTTACTGTGAAAATATAACGTGGACACTTTGCCAGTTATTTGATGCTAATGTGTCTAGGGTTAGCTTTTATGTGTCAACAACATGGTTATAAAGGTGACTTGTTTCTTTGTTTTCAGTATGTTACCATATGTTTAAAACGTGTAATAAGTGTATGAATGTATAATATCTGAGAGATAACAAAGGATTTTAACTGGCTAATATAGAACTTTTAGAGAAAAAATTTCATATGGAGGAAATCATAGATAAAATTGAGAAAGGAAAGTACGTCTATTTTGTATTGGATCAATGTGAAAGATTAGAAAGTTAAGAATGGTAAAGACTTGCCAAAAGATTTTGAAAGAGAGACACAATATTTGGCTTCTGCTTTGGAAGCCATTTAGGGGACACTACACAGACTTTAGTTAATTGAATGTCACACTTGAACTTGGGGTTCTCCTGTCCCCTCCCTAGGCAGCTGGATCGCTAGCATGTGCTGCCTTGCTATCACACCCAACAAAAGCTCTTAGGGTTCCTGTGCTAAGCTCATTTGTTTCCTTTAAGTTTCTTTTTTGTGTGTGTTGCTTTGAAAAATCTTGTCTGTCCCAAGTTTTGAAGATAATGTCTGCTGTGGTTTTAATGTGTTTTCAAGATTTATATGTTGGATTATATCAGGTCTGTGGGCCCATTTAGGGAGAACTATCTTAACAATATTGATTCTTTAAATCCTTGAATCTGGTATAATTTTTCCATTTATATAAATCATCTTTAATTTTTCTCAGCAGTGTTTTGTTGTTTTGCTGTAGAAATCTTATATTATCTTTTGGTGGATTTATTACCTAGTATTGGATTTTTTGATAGTGTGTTATAAATTGTATTCTTTCCTGTTAAATTTTATTTTTCACTACTCTGACTTGATATACAGAAATGCAGTTTGTATTGAATATTATCTTTTTACCTAGGAATCATACTAAATTCATTTAGTAGCTTTATAGATTTTTATTTTTTTGCATTTTGCAGTTTATATGCTGTCATGTTTTCTGTAAATAATCACTTTTTTACTTTCCGGTCTTTACACATTTTGTTTTTCTTTATTGCATTGACTAGGATCTCTAATCATTGAATAGAGGTGGTGATAGTGGGTATCTTTGTTTTGTTCCCAAATTCAGGAAGAAACATTCACATTTCTATACCAAGCCAAGCATGTTAGTAATTTTGAGTTTTTTTGGTGTTTTTTAAATCTTACTGATTTGGTATATGTTATTCATGACTTATGTGGGCCAAATTTTCTATTTATGTTGGAAATGTTAAACTATTCATCTCCAATAATTTATGATGTTTTAAATTTTTTCTTTTTTCTTGGTACTGGGGATTAAACTCATGGCCTTGCACTTGTCAGGCAGGCGCTTAGGCAGCTGAGCAAAATCCTTGGCCCTTAATGTTTTTTTTTCTATAGTTTGTGCATATCATAGATAGAGCTTTTCTTATTTTTCTGCTTTTATTCTGCTTACTCTTACCTTTTGGAATTTATCAAGAAAGATACTTTAGATGTTATTTTTTGTTGCTTTTTATTGCGTTTTAAACATTTATTTGAAAGTATTGAATTTAAGAAGTATGTACATATCCTTTAGTTTTTCATTGGTTCATATAAGATAGCGCCTTACTGCCTGCTGATTATGGGGCGAGCACTGGGTTCAGTGCTGAGGCATAGTTTGTGTTTTAGTCGTAGCAGTAAGTAGGCGAGTGGATCTTCAGCCAGAGAGGTACCAGGGAAGTGGAAACTGTAGGGGTCCAAAGGTACGGGAAGAGGGGTGTACCTAAGCCATGTGAAAAGTCAGGAAACATTTTAGAGGAAATTATGTCTCAGGGGCAGTCAGAAAAGTCCTGGCCATTCGGACCTGAGGTAGGGAAGGGAATGGGGAGTGAGAGGATTTGGAAGAAAGCATTTTACAGAGATTGTCATCTGTGTAGCGTATTTATTACCATTTATTGTGTTTCAAGCACTGTGATCTTTGATTTATGGTCTGTCCTTCAGTCTTTGCTTCTAGTTTATGGGGTGTGTGTTAATTACTTTTTTGCAATTGAGAAAATGAGATTCCAGGACTTTCAGACCACAGAACAATGACCTGTTTTAAAGTTCAAGTCTTTTAGAGTGGTAGCAGAGCTTCCTTTGGAATCTCTCTAGCTCAGGAATATCCGTGTAACAATGTGTAAGTGTTTGAGAAACTAGAGCTTCTGAGAACATTATACTATTTCCTTGTAAACTAATGCAGGAGTTTGGAATTTACTTGTGTCTCTTTCACAGCGTAAAGAAATACTTTTAAAAGTTCTAGGTAATAGATTGCTATACTGTTGATTTTAAAAGAATTTTCATTGAGTCACATAGAAGAACTGAATCAAATTTATCTTCCAGTTTAGAAAAACAGTGCTTCTTAAAGGTTATCTCTTGTCCAGGGTTAGATCAGCCAGAACTGGAGATTTTCCCGTGCACTCTGCACTGCATCTCTAGGATCTTAGGGTACTGCTTTTCATGGAAGGTCTCACATTTCTTTGATGTGCTCTAGGGTGAAGCACTTAGCTAGCTGCGTGAACTCGAGCAGGCACTTAACTCCCAGCCTCCCTTTCCTCATCTGTCAAGTGAGAATGATAATATGTTTTTGACATTTTTTTTGAGATGTTGAAATTGATCACAGTACCGCATATGTATTAAGAGGTCGTGGGTATTGGCTGCTATTGTGAACTTTCAGTGAATGATTATATCAGTCTATTCAAACAGCTTTTGTGATTTGCTTTTTTAGTTGAACATCTTCAGGTTTCATGCATTCCCTCCAAGCCCATGCTAGTTTACCAGTTGTAATTGACTCAGTAATCATACTTTATGTCTTTGATTCGAGAGTATTAAAGATGTATTCAGTTTCCTCTGATGCACCATTAAAACAGAGGACGTGGGCTAGGAAGTACGAGCTGGCCTCTTGCAATGTGAGGATGTAGTCCCATTTTTCTTACTGAGGAAAGGTTCAAGTTTTATGACTGTATACTGAAACATTCCTTTTATGTTAATAGAATATTTAAAGTATTCTGCAATTAATTTTCTAAAAACAGTTTCGCTGTACCTTATTGATTGTTGACCAAAAGCATAGGATTGCAACTTAGTATTTTAAAAAATACTAAGACTTCTCTAAATTTATTTAAATTTCAAATACATTAATTTCTTAAGTTTAAACAATGTTCATGAAAATCTCAAGGCTGTCAAAAGTGGACATTTTGAATTCGGATACACTGTTTTTCAGCCTAATTTCTCTGTTGGGTTATTGAGAAAACGACAGAATGCAACCATAGTTAAATTGAAATTTTTATTTTTGTTTCTGTGATTTGAAATGCTTAATAATGATCAAATTGGTTTCTTAGTGAAAGTGACAAATCCTTGGAGTCCCAATGAATCTCCATCAGACCGAATTTCATATCAGAAATGAGATTGCCTGAATATATTTAGAATCTTCCTTTGAAATGTCTGAGCTGAGTTGAAGCTATTAGTTTTGTGTAGATCACAGTGTCTTTCTGCAAGTGAAAAAGAACCTGGCTGCCCCTGCAGGACTGCCGGGCTGCCAGACTTTCTTGGGTTATAATTACCTGTCATTGTCTGGCCAGTTCCCCAGCTCAGGCCCTCACACAGACCCACTTGTGTGGCCTTTTTCACGCTGTGGCCTCTTCCAAAGCAGTTAAAATGCAGATCCATTTCAGCCACTCGTAGGTTAAAACATGAGTCTAAGCTCTGATTGGTGAGATTCTCTGAGATTTTATATACAACACAATGAAGTAGACATTAAATTTACTTTTATTAAGTGAAATTTTTGATGTTTTACATATACATTTTGTGTTATTAAGCCTACTTGAGTTATCTGGTAAATGTAATTATTAGTTACATTTTTGAAAGGCTTATTTTGTCAAGAATGGGTTTAGGATTCAGGATTTCGCTGAGTGGTAGAACACTTGGGCAAAGTCCTGGGTTCAATCCTAGAATTACGAATAAAAAAGAATGAATTTAATTCTGATTTGCTTTATTTGGCTGGTTGTTATGTGTATACCTGAATTTATATTAAAAGAAAAAGATTGAATGTAAACAATAGTGGCTTTAGTTTATCTAGAAGTATTAGTGTAATTTATATTGGAATAGACATACTGGCGTGGTAACAGGTCGGAGATTCATTCTCAGCAGATTTCCTCATGTTGGTATCTATTTGCCTAGCCTATACATTATGTTCTTGAGCAATTTTATGCTTGACTTGGGCAAAAGTAAACTGATATATGTTGTGTATATTCTTACAGGCTGACTTTTTTCTTGTTTTTTTCTTTCAACTTTTTAAAATGGAAAGTTATTTAAAAGGTTTTAAAATAGCATTTGCGCATGTAACTGTTTCCTTCCATACTCATTCTCCTAGCCTGATTTTGTTTTCTGCTTTTGTCTCATTACTGTCCTGTCTCAGGTTTGTTTATATTGTTCTGGACTACTTTTTTGTCTAAATTACTTTTCAGTGATTGCACATACTACACTGTTGGATCTCACAGTTATAGAAACATTGTTTAGATATTTTCTAAATTTTTATATTTACCATACTTTATATTAATATTATAAATTAATATTCTTTCCTTAAGTACATCTCTTCTGCATTTAACTTTTTCTTTCAGCCTATAAATTCTCTTTCAGAATAACTTGGTTGTAGGCTTACATAGTCTTTCAATGTGCTCATGTGCTCCTCTGTCATCTTTGGTCTCAAATACAAGAAAATGATTTATTTTTTTCCTTATAAAGTTAACTTGTTTTCTGCTAGGTGTTCAAAGGGTTTTTTTTCATTTAAATCCAATAATTTTACTAGATTATGTCTTGATGCTGATCATTCTCTATTGCTATTCCTAGTTACATGGTATACTTATTTAATAAATAGTTTGAAATCTTCTAGGTTTTTTATTTGATTTTTTCATATCTTTGTTTTTTGTTGTTCAATCCCTACTACTGAAGAAAAAAGAAAAAGAGAAAAAAGCCAAACAAAAATTAGTTGGGGAGGAGGACTTCCCTGGGGGAGTAAGTGAGGTGTGTGGGAGACAGATGTGTCCACAGAGGGGACAGTAGCCTGGCACAGAGTTCCTGGGGTTCCTGTGAAGGTGGTGACAGATCTGAGGAGGTGAGCAGCTGCACTGTACTGCAGACAGAGGCTGTATTGCTGTGTAAAAAGTGCCTGCCTTTGGAAGAAGAGATGAAGAGTCAGTTCAGGATGTGTAGTGACAACCTTTAGTTTCTTCTCCAGTGGTGAATCTTCTCTGGCTAAGGAGATTTCGGGGTGAGGAACTTCGAAGAGTGCATGCCTTCTCAAGGAACTCCCTGGGCAAGCCGCAGAGAAAGCCCACCCTACACTTCTAGAGAGGAAGAGGACGCAGAGATGGAAGGGCGGGGGTGTTTGGGTGGGTAGAGAAACTGCAAGGCTGCTTCACAAGTCCAGAGGAAGGAGCAGGTGAAGCTACTTCCTTTGAGATTATCATTTGCTGAGCCCAGATAGAGCTGATGTACTTAAATAACTCCAACTTCATGTTGTGAACGTGTGTGAAATGTCTCCCAGGAAACATCGCTTAAACATTCATTGGCCGGAGCTTTCACTGGAGACTGGCTACCGTGGCACCCTCTGCATAGCACATAGCAAAGCTTCAGACTCGTGAAAGGAAAGCAGGTGTTCTGTTATCGACCTTGTCTTCTGCACGGTGGGGGTACTGTGAGTCATTGCTGTCCCGATAGGGGAACACCTCCCAAACCCAGGTTCCCAGAGGCCAGCTTTTCTACACATGCACATACAGATGAGGGTGTTAAAGAAGAGCCCCCAACCCCAGTGCCACCATTCTAACCACTAGCTTCCCTAAATCCTTCAATTAAAATTTTTGTTTCAGGGCTGGGGATTTAGCTCAGCAGCATAAGTGCCTGCCTGGCAAGCACGGAGTCGTGAGTTCGATCCCCGCTGACAAAAAAATTTTTTTTTGTTTTCAGCAGAAGTAAGTTCAGTTTTCCATTTTGAAGATGTCATTGCTACAGTAGTATGAAGGACACATTATAAGTCACTGAGAGTAGAAATCAGGTAACTGTGCAGCAGCTTAGATGATAGGTTAGTGCTTTTGAAATAAGACTGGGAATCAAGAAGAGAAAAGGATGGATTCAAGCTATGTGTACATTCATGTATGTGTATGTATCGTGGTACTATAAAGCTACTGTATTAGAAAATAACATTTTCCTATTTGTGCAAAGGAAAGTTTTTCTATGTTTAGGAACAAAATCATAAGTCATTGGGTACAAGTGTTGTCATCAGACAGGGTTCAGGGAAGGCAGGAAGTTGAGTTTGACCCGGGCCTGTTTTTAATTGTGCTCCAAAGCATTTAAGGGTACCTCGTGAGGGACAGGCCGCCGTGTTAGGCAGAGTTGGAATCAAAGGAAATGGGAGGGGAACTGAGGTGACAGCTGAGGTGCATCCAGCTCTGATGGCCCAGGAACGACCAAGTGTGGTTGTGGGGAGCCAGGGTCTGGCTGGTCACTGTCCTAAGCTCTGGGTTTGTGCAGCGTTCCGGAGGGAGGAGTCCTTATTACGGTATTCTCTCACTGTTTCCATTTCGTAAGAGCAAGGCATAGAAATTTAAAACCTCTGACGACAAGCTAGAGAAAAGAGCAACAAAACTCTAAGGAAATTGGGAAGCTGTTTACAACCTGAGAGAGCATTTTATGTCCTTGTTATATTAACAATTACAAATTAGCATTTAAAACTCTTAAGAGTTCAATAGAAAGTTGGTAGTTAATTAATGAGCAATTCATAAAAGAAGGTAAATGGTGATTCGATATTTTTGAGTCAAAAACCTATAAGCATGAGCAACAATGAAATGCAAATTCTTTCATAAATAGGCAATATTTAAAAATGATAATCAGTGTTATTGGAAATTAGGAGTAACCTAAATGTCCAACACTATATTATTTATGTAAATTGATGTATTCATGCATTTATATGTTGACTAATTAAAATCATTTACTAGAAAATGATATGATGGTTTTAATAGTAACATAAGATCTGGTTTTCTGTTGATATATTTTACTGAGCATACACAGCCACACAGGAAAATACTTTAAAAGTGTCCTTCCTAAGATGTTAAATAGGTGGTAAGAGTATGAGTGAGTTTTGCTTTCTTTGTGATTGAAAAACGAAAGCGTCAGGTATCTTTGACAAAGGTTAGCTTGGGCTGCTTGCTTACTTTTGTAAATAAAGTTTTGTTGGAACACAGCCATGCTTATTTATACATTTTCTCTACCCACTTTTGTCAGTACAACAGCAAACAAAAATATTTTTACTTGGTCCTTTAAGAATGTTGATTAGCCATGTTGGTGATAGCTATGTGGTGATCCACACCTGTAATCCCAGCACTTGGGAGGCTGAGACAGGAGGATGTCTATGAATTTGAGGCCTACCTGGGCTACATGGTGAGTTCAAGACTAGCCTGAACTACATAGGGAGACTCTGTCTTAAAAAATTGAAAAAAATGTTTGTCATAGCTCTACCCATAGTAAGTGATCTATTTTTATGTTTATAAATGAACTTCATAAGCACATGTATTCTTACATAGTCATAATGTGTTATAAGAAAGCATTATTGTTTATAGAGCTAGGATTTTATTTTTCACAAGCTTCATGGTAGTTCCCTACTCAAAAAAGTAAGTTATCTATAATAAGAGAAATGCTTAATAAGTATTGCTTATACTGCAATGAATTTCTATTTTTTAAATAATGTACGGGAGCAATGATTATCCAGGATCAATTTTAGCTAATACCTTGTTACTCTAAAGAAATGGTGATTTAATAGATGTCTCGGAGAGTTGAGAAAAATTTTTCTGTTGATAGTACCAAAGGATTAAAGGGCAGATATTTAGGGAAGTTATATCTTTTAGAGAGTGTATGTAAAAGATGTCTGGAGGATGGAACCTGAGCTGAAGTGGACGAGAAAGATGTGGACCTGTGGGGCGTGGTGGCAGCTGCTGTCTCCTGGACCTGGGCAGAAGTGCTGTTTAATGTCCAGGATGGTCCTGACATGGAGGCCAGCGTGGCTTATATCTTGTAAAGGAGAACACTGAGGTTGGGCGAGCTTTAAGTGCTTTCCTACATTGTAAAGAGTTTGGTTGAGCCTCCACTTGCAGCCAGGTCTGTCTGAGAGGAGCACTTGGGATTTTTTTAGCCTTTCTTATTTTTTCTCAACGTATTGCAGTGTAGGTCCCAGGAACTTGAAGCATTATCTGAAATCCAGGTTTTGACCTATCCAAAAAACACACATTTTTAACTATTTATAAAGTTAATTAAATAAAGTAGTACATTCTCTGTTCTAGAGAACAGTTTCTCAAGGATGTTTTGGGAATGTTCCTGCTGTGACTAATATTAATGTGTACTTTGTGAACTTTGAGAATCTACCAAATCTGTGATCTTACGGTGTTGGTTTTGTTTCCATTTTGCTTGAGCATTTCATCCAGTTTAGATGATGTAAAAAACTGTAGCTGTGAGCTCTTAAAGTGCTTCGGAAATCCTTGAAAAGTCACTATTTTTCTGGACTGGCATATGCCTCTACAAACATTAATTATAATTCACTAAGAATCTCTGTGTCATGTAGTCAAGATTCATGTAGCTTATTTTTCCTTGAAGGTAAATCAGAAAAAAGATTTGTCTCTGCAAGCAGATACATTTTTTTCTCAGCAAAAAAGGAACTATATAAATCAACATTTTCTTTTTGTACTTTAGCATATGGAATAGAGAAACCAAATGTAATGAACGAGCATAGTGATTATCTTACCTTAGGCATATGGTAACAAAAACTTTTCTTAACTAGATTTGTATTATATTATTCCTAAACATTTTTTCCCATTGGAGGCAAATGGATTTTAAAACATGCATTTATTTAATTTAAAATTAAGTAGATTATGCATTAACTTAAATGTAAAATACCTAATTCTCAGAATAGTAAATTGTAATGTCAACACAAGTTTGAGTCCTACATGAGTGAAATTCAGCCAGTTTTTCTCTGAGATCTCTTTATTCTGGTCCAGCTGAAGCTGCAAAGGGAGAGCGTCTTCAGGGTCCCAGGAAGGCCAGCTGTGCCTTGAGGCTGCTGCCTCCCAGAGTGGGCAGGGTGCTGTGCCCGTCTGGGTGCCTCAGTTCTTCCTGTGTCATTTACTGTTGTAGGACGCTTCAGGTGTTGAACTGCCACCAACTCCTCACGTACTTGGCTTCAAACAAATCTATCCAAGTGCCTAAAATACATATAGAGGGGTTGGGGATTTAGCTTGGCAGAGTAAGTGCCTGCCTGGCAAGTGTGAGGCATCAGTTTGATCCCTGGTACCAAAATAAATAAATAAAATGCATATAGAAAAAAACACGAAAAATTGTTTTTTATTATCTTCCATCGTTTTCTTAGTTGTTCATGATGTGAATGTACTGGTGTCTGTATGTATGGGGTGGATCTTCCAACCCTGTGGATTAATGTCAGTAATCTCAACATATTGATTGTAGTTTTCTTCAGAAAAGGGAGAGATTGAAGATGCTATACTCCAAGATGGTAAAATCCTGAAACATGCTCAAGAGAATAATTTGTATGATTCAGGATTGTGTTAGAGCTCATTAAATAATATTATGATAGTCAAGTTGAAATCTGTCACTCTTTAAACCAGAGAAATCCTAAGCCTCATGTGAATTTGTAGTTGACTTATAGTTTGCATAATTACATGAAATTTATTCTTCTGTTTTTATAGTCTATTCGGCATTTGAAGTACTCAGTGTATAAGAAATCGCTGCTGGGCAGTGTTTCCGATAATGGACTTGTCACTCTCTGGGACGTGAACAGTCAGAGTCCGTACCATAACTTTGGCAGCACTCACAAAGCTCCGGCTTCAGGCATCTGTTTCTCTCCTGTCAATGAATTGCTGTTTGTAACCATAGGCCTGGATAAAAGAATCATCCTGTATGACACTTCATGTAAGAAGTAAGTGTGAGATAGTCATTTCTCAGTTTACTAGCAAATAGTTACTAAAGCATTAACAGATAGACAGTTTTTGTCACTCAGATAGATTTTGGATTATATCCAGGAGATCTAATCTTTCTATACGTGATGTATCTAGTGAAATTGAGTTTTCTCGTTTTTCTTTTTTTTCCCTTCGCTTGCAGAACAAATGGATAAAGGAGTGGATAGTAGGATGTATCTGGGAAGTGCGTGTTAGGGATTGCATCTTAATGACTTCACATCTTCGTTTTAACATACTTACTCTTTTTCAAAATATGACTAATGTATTTTTAAAGCATTACGGTTAATTTGCCTTAACATTTATTTTCTGGAGCAAGTTTCTAAATGTTGACATTGGGGCCCACAGTTCTTTGTTGCAGGTTTCTGTCTTGGCTGTTGTAGGGTACTTGGCAGCATCCCTGGCCTCTGCCCACTAAATCTCAAAACATTCCCTGAGTTGTGACAGCCTAAACTATCTCCAGAAGTTGTCAAATATTCCCAGGGACAAAATTGCCACCAGTTGGGTACATAGAGGCCCTTATGCCCCCCCCCCCGTAAGTTATAGATATACTTGATTACTCTGACCCCACAAAAACCAGCTGCAAGAGTGCTACAGTCATTGTCAAGGCATCTAAAATTAATGCTCATGTAGGTTGTTACTGTTACTGTTAGAGAGGAGTAGGGACTAGCAAGCCTTGTGTCCATGCTAGAACGCTGACTGCCCTTTATGCCACTGTCTTCTCTCCTGTGATCATTCCTGAGAACCCTGCATGTGAGCCATTTTTCACTTGTAGGAGACACCAGTGACGTGCTCAGCTTTAAATGGATTGTGCTCCTCTTAGCTTTTTGGTCCAAACAAAGTAGCAGATGCTGCCCTGTGAAAGGTCATAGTCCTCTGAGACCTAAGCAGCTCAGTGAGTGAAAAGCGGACACTTAGAGCCACCTCAGCCTAAGGCGAGAGCTTTGGTTTGTGGAGCAACAGCTAAGAGTCTGTCGCACGCACTGCCAAGGCGGGGATGACTCAGAGAGAGCTGTGGAGCTGGAGGGTGGAGACTGTGCCTGTTGGGACTGAATAATGAACAGGATGCAGGGGTCCTCGGTTCTCTTTTCATGTTTTACTGTTTTAAATGTATTTTAATTAGTGCCTATTATTTTGTAAAATATTGGTTATCAGTGTGGTGTTTTCAGACATGCTGCTCAGCAGTCCTTTTCCTGCCATCTAAAACAGTCTGAAATTCTGTTTTAAACAAGTTCTGCATTTTTGGGGTGTGTATGCTGCTCACCCATTGCTGAATAATGTGGTTGTTAATAACTCGTTCACGTGGACCTCTGTGCCCGCGACCCAGACACAGCTGCGTGCGCTCTGTTCCTTCCCTCTAAGGCTCGTGAAGACGTTAGTGGCCGAGGCTCCTCTCACTGCAGTCGATTTCATGTCTGATGGCGCCACTCTGGCGATTGGCTCCTCCCGTGGGAAAATCTATCTGTATGATTTAAGGATGTTGAAATCACCAGTTAAAACCATCAGCGCCCACAAGACATCTGTGCAGTGTATAGCATTTCAGTGCTCCACTGCCCTTACTAAGGTGGGATATTTTCTTTTTAGCATTTTTAATTTTACTAAAAAAATTTCAGTTCAAAATATGAAAAATTTATGTCTTCAGAGTATAATATTGCTTCATAATTTTATGTGATAGCATTTAAGTAGTTTTAATACTATTTTAAGCCATTTGATTCTTAGTTAAAAACATGTTTTTGGTACTTAGTTCTCATACATCTCTCTGAAAGTATTTGGAAGCTTGTTTTGCTATAGAGGGAAACTTAGCTCTGTAAACAAACTTAAGATTTATGAGGGAAAGTGAATTTTTAAACCTAACTGGGAATGTATAAAATATTAATGTGTAAAGTGACATTAGTAACCTGAGCTTTTGAATGTTTCATTTCTTTTCAGTCAGGTTTAAATAAAGGCTGCTCAAATAAGGCCGCAGCAGTGAACAAACGGAGCGTTGCCGTGAGCCCGACCACCGGGGCAGGGGTTCCGAATTCCGGGGCTGTCAGGGAAGCGGCCCCCGCCGCCGTCACCACCGCTCTGTCGCAGCCCCTGACAGCAGCTGTGGCCAAAGGCGTCCCTAGCACTCAGGACAAAGCAGGTAAATGTTACTTGTGTGTTATTTGGAGGTTTTTTTCTTCCCCAAACATCAAATGATATGTTTTCAAGAAGTTCATAGAGTGCTCATATTTTGTCTATTCTGATGAACTTCTGTTTGTGGCTGTTTTTTTAATAGCAATCCTGGAGTAGGTTGGAACCTACAGTCTTTGCGCTGAGCTACATCCCTAAACCTGTTCTGTTTTTTTATTTTGAGACCATGTCTTGCCAAGTCACTAAACTGTGCAGGCTGGGCTCAAAAGTACGATCTTCCTGCCTCAGCTTCCCAGAGTGCTGGGATTGCAAGCTTGTGCTATTACAGCTGGCTCTGTGTGCTTTTTGTTTCATCTTCTGTGCTGGGAATCAAACCAGTACCATCAAACATGCCAGGCACGTGCTCTACATGGGGCCACGTGGCCCTCAGGTGAACTTTTGAGAAACAGTGATTGTTTTAAAAATAGAGTGACGCCCGCTCAGAAGTCACTCATCTTTAATATCGCTGCGGACTGCGTGGCTGCCACCGTCTCATCAGCAGAGCGTGTGGAACTTGGCCGCTGTCGTCGTGATTTCACCTCATGGGGGAAGGAAAGTGATTAATGGCTCCTTTTATTTCACATCTTCGAGAGAAAACTAAGGTGATACCATGAATATTTTTAAGTGCTGGCGAGTGCCAGGCACATGTTAGGCAGAGCACAGTTTGAGATGAAAATGTGGGACCTTTTTTAAGATTTCTTCCGTTCTCATATCATACTGTTAAAACAGTTCTGACACAGGAATTCAGTCAGTCTTCATGAAGAGAGAATCGTGCGTTTCACTTTTATTTACTACGCAGCTTGACCGTAACAAAGATCATATTTTGTAAATCTTAGCAACTTGTTTGCATTTTAGAAATTATGCTGTACTGTGAGCTTGCAACAGGTTCTTTAAAGGTCTACATGGTACATCAGTGATTTTCAAAACACTGTGCTCAGTAGAAATATGTTTGTCAGGACAAGTACAGGCACAAAAATATTTGTTAATATCCTCTCAATATGAATTTACTATCTGTAAGTGGCAGCAAAACTTTAGTCTTAGTAACATAGAATAGCTTTTTAAACTTTTAAAAATATGCTTTTAAGGTATATTCATTATTACTTTTCTGTGAATATCTACATCACCTTATAGAATAAAGGTAATATAGCAGATTACAAATATTGTAATTAGGTCCTTATTTAAAGACTTCTTAGAGACAAATACTATTGTTATTGACCCAAAAGAAATTATTTTTGAAATATTACCTTTAATAATAACTGTCAATGTTAAATTAACTATGTAATGAAAACTGGTAATTGTTTTCAAAATTTTAAGATTTGTTAATTTATTCATAATTTTTTAAAGTAAAAATTTCTCATTTATGGTAAACTCGAAGGATCAGTGTTCTTTGTTTAGTCTTTAATAAGTAATTTCTTGCTTAAGAATGACAACATTAATTAGGAAACAAAAGAATTGTGTCTGCTAGATCACTAATTAGTGATAATTGGCAGGTTCCCAAAATCTCCTGCAAAATGAGTATTCTTCCTTCACACGGAGATTTTTTATTAATTTTGTTTTCAAATAATTGCTGTGTTACAGAAAAGTTTAAGAATAGTATAATATGAAGAACTCTTGAGCTTTAGGTTTATTGTGAAAAATCAAAGAAAATGCCTGGTGCATGGCAGATACTCAGCAAATGATCTTGTTTCTAAAAAGAATTGTCAGGATTGTCACCCTCACATTGTTCCTGTAAGCTTTGTGTGAATCTCCAGTTTGAAAAAAGTCTGTTTCTCCTAAAGGTGTTCTTATTTAGTTATTGGAAAGAACCTCTACAACTTGTTACTGGTGTTCATTTTCACTAGGAAACAGAGCCTTTTAAGAATAAAAATAAGGTCTTAGCACTGCTTTTAGCCAGTACCATACTACTGTTGTGTAAAGTGCGGCTTTCAAATATGTTAATGACCTAGAAAAGGAAAGGAAGTTTCACAGTGTGACCGTGTCTCAGTTACTGTGATGTACAAATGACCCTGTTCGGTTTTAATTCTGTAGCAGTTGTTGATTTCATTAATGAGGCCTGGGCAGTTTTCATTTGATCCTGAGATACCGAATAAAATACTTTTAAAAATGTGAGAGAGTAACATGCTACCATCCCAGAGGCAGAGTTTCAGCTCTGTTCTTCAGTCTCAAGAGTTCACTCTTAACCGAGAAACAAGCAAGAAGCCACGGGGCCTGCAGGGTTCTTACCAAGTCCCTGCCCTAAAGCCGTGTGTCACCTTCGTAGTGCCGGAGGGATAGACTGCCACAGCCTTTCTAGTGTTGCATACTGTGCTCTTCTTCATGAGTCTGATGTTCTGGTTGCCTTACTCTCCGTAATCTACAGAAGTTAGTGAAGTCATTTGTAAGTTGCATTCAGCATACTTTAAGTGGGCAGCAAAGTATAGAAATTGTTTTAGAAAATCTCCTTATTGAAATGGATGTCCTTATCAAATGTTGCAACAGGAACAAATAAACTACTGTATTTCTTCCTGAGGAACCTTCCTTCCCCGTGAGTGCTAGTTGGGTGACTGGTTGCCACATTTGGCTTCTTTTCCAGAAGTTCACAGTTGTAAAATTCCAACAATGTGATAAATGTTAATTTTTACAGTGTAATTTCTGAGGGTACTAACACTGATTTTATATCAAATTCTTCTAAGTTTTGCCTCGAAGCATAAATACAGATATTTCATTCAAGGAAACAGACAGTGGAAGAAATCAGGATTTCTCCAGCTTCGATGACACAGGAAAAAGTAGTTTAGGAGACATGTTTTCACCTGTTCGAGACGGTAAGTGCTGCGTTCAGATCAGTGGATCTTGTTCTCTCGGTGTTGGTCATTACATTTGCTTTCTAAACGTTGTGGGTAATGATTCGGTCTAATGATTCCTGTGTGGTACCTTTTCTTTTATACTTAATATTTTGAATGTTGTAATTCTAAAAAATACTCTGGTAATTTTCACATGATAACTATACAGAGAGTTCTCAAGTTAGGATTTTATTTTATTTTTGGTGTTGGGAATTGAACTCATGACCTCACACCTGCCAAGCAGGTCCTGTGCCACTGAACTATATCTCTGGCCCTAAGTTAGTGTTTTAATTTTCACAAAAATTTATCATGGTTCTGGCGATCAAACCCAGATCCTTACTCATGCCATGCAAGCTTGCTGACACTGAGCTACATGTCTAAACGCTACGCAGATTCCTTAAAGGAACTGTTACCATCCTGGACAGTGTGTTACTTATATCTCCTTCTAAATCCCCATAAGATCTTGGATATTTTGGAATCCAAAATACAGCTTCCTGACTTCAAATATTTAAGATTATTAGTGTTGAATTACCATTTTTAAAATGTTTTCTTGGAGTATATGGCTAGATGATAGACCATCTCATTTTTTATATGTGAAAGTACCATGTGTCTGTCTGTACCACCCCACACCCATGATGTCCTGTGAATGTTACCATTAAAAGATGCCTCTGCCAGCCCAATCATTGGACACTCTGTCATTGTTCACAGTAGAGGAGCCTACGATGTTGTTTAGCTGTCCTTTTTTGTTTGTGATGTTTGTATTATTTTCCTTAAAAAGGTAGTCTTATTGCCAATGGTGATATTATCAGTCATAATAGGTAAATAACTAGAAGATAATTTGACAATTAAATTTTCATTCTTTTTTGGCCTAGTAATTCCATTTCTACAAATTTATCTCAGAACATATTCAGGGAAGCCTGTGAAGATGTGTGTGCCTACTGTTTTATTTATAATTCTGAAAACTTGAGTGTCAGCAGTAGCAGGATCTTAAAATTGCTGCACCAACTCATGATTTTATGCAATTTTTTTTTTTAAAAAATTGTCTTTCCGAAGTTTTCTACATTTCATAATCAGAAGGAATAAATCCTAGGCAGTGGTCCAGAGTTCTTGTCTTCTGCCTTACCCTGGTCTGAAAATACCTGCTTACCTTGGCAGGTCAGACCGGCCGGCTCCCATGTGGTAGAGGAGTGAGCAGAGTGTAGAGAGGGGAAGGTTGTGGGTGGGGAGGAAGGCGGGGTCCGCGCTGGGCCTGGGGACCCTGCGCTCCTCCCGCTGCAGAACCTGCGCTCGGGAGGACCTAGGAGCGGCTGTTCACAGGTGTCAGGGTTGCACATTTTGTCTTCTGAGAGGGTTTTTAAGAGAAATGAATAAATTTAGTTTTGTCATTTTTGTAAAACATTATTAGAATTTGAGGCTTTTACCCTCCATCAAGGTTTTATGTCATTAATAAGGAAAAGCATGGATACTAAAAATAATGCTGATTTTCATTGTTAAGGAATTTGATAATGTCAAAGATGTACCTATTTTGCTAAAAGGCATCATCTGTTCATGCCTCAGTTTCTTCATCTTTAAATAAAAATGCTCTCATTACGTAGTATATTTTCTAAAATGTGTGTGTCAGCATGCAGTGTATGAAGCAGGAGTATATACACATGCAAAGAGATAATCTCCCTATGAATATGAAAATCGTGTTTGTTAACCATTTGAATTTGGTGAATTTGACTTTCGCCCATTTTTATTAATCTGTTATAAAATTGACATAAGCAGGTTTTGTTTATGTACTATTAAATAACATTACAGTATTAAAAATAAATAAATATAAAATCATAAGCTTTTATAACACCATATTGCTTGCAAAATATTTGTGCATTGTTTCTCTTGATCCTCAAAACTTGTGAGATGATTAAAGCATTATCCCCACTATAAAGATGCAGATACTGAAGCTTAGTAGCATAAGAGACTTGTGCACAGTGAGAAAGCTATGAAATGAAGTAGGCAAAACTACACTGTAGATCTCTAAAACCCCTTTCATGGCTAGTTCTATACTTTGCTGACTCATTAAGCAACTGTATCATAGAATAATCTTCGTTTTTGCTGCTGTGTGTGAAGCTGAAAGATTGAGAATGGCTTAAATGAGTTCTGGCTTTAATCCTTAACCTCCCTTGGATTCTTCTTAAGATCATTAGTCTCTGAACTCTTTAGAGAAAGTAGGAAACTTCAGTTGCTATGACTTACTTTTCACTGTTTAAACTTTGATTCTCTTATTTTACTGCAGATGCTGTGGTTAACAAGGGAAGTGATGAGTTCCTTGGCAAAGGAGAAGGTAAGCACAACTTGAAAGTACTTTTAGGACAATGGAGTGATACTGTGCTGTCTGTTGCTGTGTAACAGATGATATCAACACTTGGAGGCTTGAAAGGCTTAGTAAACATTTATCGTTTTGTTATTTCTGTGAGCTGAGCATCTGAGACTGGCGTGGCTGGCTACCTTTGGCTTCAGGTCTTCACTGATGCTTCCGTCAGGGCATCATCGGGAGCTGCGTTCACAATAGTGAGAACGCACAAGGGAGAAGTGGCCTGATCTTAAAGCCAGTCCCAGCACCCTTGCCATTTCCCCTTTGCTAGACAGCCCTTTTCTAGGTGTGATTGGTCTTCCCCAAGAGAAGGGAGTGCACAGAAACGTTGGTAGGAGAAGGCAAGGGTCAGTCAGAGAACCAAACTAACGCTCCTCAGTTACGGAAAATGGACAGTGCCCCAGTCCATGTGTTTTTTAGTTTTCAGGTTTTTCCCATATTCTTCTGAGCCTCCACTGTAAGAGACGTATGTCATCATCCACCTTTATAGATCAGAAGGTGGAGCTTAGGAGTTTTAAAGGTGTGCCCGAGAGTACGCCTCAGTGAAAGAGCAGAGCTGAGAAGCCGCCTCGACTCCTGAGTGCAGATCTGTGTCTGCTGCGTGTTAGTCTGCCCAGCGGGGTAAGTGCCTCGCTGAAGAACCACATGCACATGGCCATGATGGTGTCTCTTCCTCTTTTTCAGGCTTTGACTTCCTCCCACAGTTGAGCTCAGTGTTTCCTCCAAGAAAAAATCTAGTAAATTCAAGTACTCCAATATTGCATTCTAGTCCTCTTAATGTCTTCCTGGGATCTCCAGGGAAGGAAGAAAATGAAAATCCTGATCTGACAGCTGAGTCAAGGAAAGCATACCTGGGAAAACAGGACCCTACAGACTCCTTCAAACAGGTATCCGTGTGGACAGGGGACTGACGTCACTTGGGTGCCTGTCAGCTGAGAGCAGGCTGCTGCCCCGGCATGGATCCTGATTATTGACAGTGCTCTATATGTGCTTACTGACACCCTTCCTCACAATCTTGATGTCACCTTGGGTTTTGTGTGTATGTGTGCTGGAAGAGTATGGGGTTAGAAGCCAGGGTCTCCGGTATGCTAAGGACATGCTGCATCACTGAGTTACATGCCCAGCCCATAATGCAACATTTTAGTAACTGACGAACACTTTCGGAGTCTATTTGTGGATATGTTGAAAGTATCAGCAGTTGTAAACTTAACACTATTTTTTTCTAAGATGTTCGCCTGTGTAAGAACATTTATAGCCTAATTCTTCTAAAATACGTGTTTTTACAGCACTAGGCATCAAGTTGATAATTCAGTCCTTTAAGACAGTGCAGATTTGATGGTGCTAAGTGTGGAACGCATTATTAATGCTTTCTGCTAAAATTACAGTATCCAACATAGAATTTAATTTCTTATATAAGACTTCAAAATGATCAGATATTATAGGAAGAGCAAATCTATTAGGTGTGTAGTATGTATTTCCAAATTTACCTTTTAGAGTAATATTGAAAAATTATGCAGGAAGTACAAAAATGTCTTTTGATTTATTTTTCAAATATTTCTGTCTAGTTTACCAGATGAGAGCTTGGAGATTTTCATTTTTTATTATTTCTTTTTTGTGAGTGATTTGCATTTTAAATTATATTCAACAGCAGATGCTTAGAAAATTAGCTTTTCCTCCTCATGTTGTTGTGACTGGTTTCGATTAGTGGACTTACTTCGCAGCTAGTCCTAATACGTGTTTTACTTTGAAATCTTTTCCTCTTCTTCCTTCATTTCCCTGGTCCTACCTGCTGGAAAAAAAGTGGAAAGTACATAAAATTTTAGAAGTAATATGGGTAAAACAAATTATAAATTAAAGTAATTGTTTACTTTAAATGTGAAGTTTGCAAAGTTGATCTCCTCTGGTGCTGAAACTGGAAATTTGAATACCTCTCCATCCTCTAACCAAACAAGAAATCTCGAGAAATTTGAAAAGCCAGAGAACGAAATTGAAGCCCAACTGATACATGAACCCACCGTGAATGGATCCTCAACTCCAAGTAAGTTCGTAAAGCTTCCCGGTGTTTGTCAGTGTTAAGCTGAATAACTTTCCTGTTTAACTTGGAAAGGATAGAAAGGTCATAGACTGGAAAAAGAGTTGCAGGAGTTTAAAGTTTATGGACATTTTGTAGTGTGACTTTCTCACTGGAGAGAGTGAGGTGTGTATGATGGTAAAGTCCAGCAGCATTAATTTGTTCCTCATTTGGTGTGTTTCATTTTCACTCTAATTACAAGATTTTGATTTAATACGGTATAGATCGAATTATAGGATTATTTGAAAAGGAATGATTACTTAAAACTATAAATCTGTTTTTCTCTTCTTTATATTATTTCCCTTTAATATAAAGAATTTATGCCATAGATGCATAAAAACTTGATTGCATTTAAAGGACTGTTAGGTTCCCCTTTAAGAATTTTCTATGCGAAGAAACCTCATGGAGAAGCAACTCTTTTATATGGGCCTCTGCATTTTACTTGAAGTTTCTGTGGATGTGTTGCATTACCTTAACTCTAGGGCTTTGCCTGGAGCACTGCCTTACTCCTGTTCTCTATTTGTTTTTTAATCATCTTGATATATCTGGTTTGTGGGAGGCTTGTCTCATTCATCTTTAACAAGAGGAAGTGGTTCAGAGATTCTTCAAGATTAATCCCTCTGTCATGTGTTACTACATTAGACGCTCAGCAGTTTATACATATAGATAAATGACTATTAGAAATAATGTCATTAAAAAGATTCTAAAGTTTGTATTCCAGACAGTGAATTTTTCTAAGTGTCATAGGAACCCTGTTCTTTGCCAGTTTTTCAAGTTTTCTCATTCTAAATCTTATTTGGGAATATTCGATGTCTCTTAGTCCTCGTGGACTATTAATATTTTCTCCGTGCTTTATTTTAGATCTGAAGATAGCATCCTCTGTTGCTGCTGGAGTGGCCAGTTCCCTCTCAGAAAGGATAGTCGACACAATCGGAAGCAGTCGCCCGAATGCGCCACTGACAGCGGTTCAGATCCGCTTTATCCAGAACATGATCCAGGAGACCCTGGATGACTTTAGGTAGTAACTGAGAAGTGTCTCTTTCTGCCTAGACCTCGGAGTTCTGTTGTGTTAGTAGATGAGAGTAGCTGTAAGTAATGTTGATGGCTGCTACTGTCTAGGTTCTGGTAACCCTAAAGCTCTAGAAAACATGGGGAGTTTTTCAGTCTGATTGCACTGAATTCATTGGCCATCAGCTAGAAAAAGACATTTATCTAGAGCAATTATTAGGTAACTTGACAGGAAAGTCTTAGCGTGCAGGGTGAGAATCTTGTGAGCCTATATACAGTCCTTACAAGTGATAGTTATGGATCACCTGTTAAGTATGCTGTTTGCGCAGAGTAAAGAAAGGTATTCTAAAGACTAACCATAGCAGTTTTCAAAATAGGCATCAGAATGGTGTAATACTTAACATTAAAAAGGATCTTTCCTGAATCTAACCTTGTCTTGTTTTCTTTTGGCTTTTTGAGATAGGGCTTCACTGTGTAGTTCAGGCTGACCTTGAACTTACTGTTTTAATCCAGGTTGGCCTTGAACTTGCAGTGGTCCTCTTGCCTCAGCCTCCCGAGTGCCGCGCTTACAGGCCGGCGCCACCATGCCCAGCGTCTGGTTGGCTTGCCCATCCTTTGATTTGTCAGTGTGCTCTAGAATGCTGCTGCTTTTCACTTACTGTTTTAATATTTGGAAACTTTTAAATTGTTAGAATCTTTAGTGGTTTGTTTACCTTTTTAACCTACAGCTTCTTGGATTATCATGAACAAGATTATTGAAGATATGTGGTTTCATTGGTACACATTTATTTTTAAAATACAATTTTAATATTAGAAAAAGTTTAAGAAAAGCATCGTGTTAGTGTTTACAGTATATAGTAGTTGGTGTAGCCGATACCAAGTATGCAGAAGCAAGCGTCTGCCCAGTGGCTTTTCCAGGTTATGGGACAGCTGCAACGTGTCCCGCTGCGCGTGTCCTTACCATGTGAATTAGTTCACTTGTGATTGGCAAGGAAACTTTGTTCTTGTGAGAACGGCCAGAGTGAAGTGCGTGTTACCACAGCTGAGTGCGCTGACCCCATCTGTGTCATCGCCTCTCTCCCCACCGTGGTGTAGTTATGTGCTCTGTGTTTGACTTACTTATTTGTGGTTGTCCCCTATTTTGGGGCATTTTCCCCAGGCTTCCATAATGTAACAGTCCCATTTCTTTCTTCTGTCATCTCTCTCTCTGCATTCAGTGAGCATCCCTTTGATAAGTTGCTTTATTCAATATTTATTAAACTTACAAAAAGCCGGCCTTCCTCGGCTGGGACAGACCGCCAGCCGCCAGCTGGTCCCTGAGGCCCTGGAGTGCCTTTGAGGTGTTCTGGTTCTCCCTGCCCCTGTGCCTCAGCGGCTGGGCTCTGTCCAGCCTGTTGCTCTCCAATTTTGTGTGTGTTTTTCTTTTTCCATAAGCCCTCAATGAGATCTGTGGTGGAAATAAATGCAGAGTATATAATTGGGGTTGTAGTGAAAACCTTCACTTGGGCTTTAAAAATCTGTGAAAGTTTAGATCCAGCTCCAGGCCACTGCTGCCTCTTTTTCCATATTATGGCGTCAGTGTTAAAAGGAGGTAAAATGGTCGGCTTCCTTCTCTAAAGACCCTCAGCTCATCTAGTCTTAGCTGCACTGGTGGTTCTCTGATACTGTCATTGATGGACTGGTTGAATGTTTGGTGCTGGGGATGGAACCCAAAGCTTCATGCATGCTAGGAAGGCAGTCTGCTACTGGCCCACTCCCGAGCCTTCTGATAACTTCTATTTCGAATACAGTTTTTATCGTAACAAAGCAGAAGGAAACTTTTAGAAGTGCTTTGAAAACAAAAAATAAGGTACTTGAGAATAAGTCCAACCAAAGGTGGTAAAGATCTCTATTAAAAAATGTTTTAAAGTATTGCAAAACATTAACACTTAAATAAATGTACAGGTATTGTGAAGCTATCAGTTCACAATCCAGTCAGTGTATCAACTGGATTATTCGGAAGATGGTGTTGAAATGATTCCAAAATATGTATAAAAGGGAAAGATCCAAGAATGACAGACATGTTAGAGAAAAATGAGGTTGAAGGAGGACTTATTTACTTATTTACTGGATGGAATAAACATAATTTTTAAGAACAATCCATATATTACCTTGGCACAGAGTGGTCAGATTAGCCAAAGGACTCAGAGAGCCTAGAAGGAAACTGGATGAATGACAGAAGTAATATGCAAATTTGTGCCCAAAATATGGGATGATCAGTAAATTGTGGAATATGATTATTTGTATAAAAATAAATGTAGATCCTATTTCATACTATTAAAAAATCAGTCCTGTATTTTTAAAAGTTTAAATGTAAAAACAAAGTTTTATGAGTTTGTAAATTCAGAGTAGAAAAATGATTAATAATAAAGACATTACCCATAGAAATAGATTGGTGAATTTGACTGCAGTGTTAGATTAGTAAATTTGAGTATTACTGATAAGAACTCTTATCATAAGGCATCACTAACAAAGTAAAAGGATAAGAAAATGTCTGCAGTACCGATCCACTAGCAAAAGATCATATTACATAAAGAATTCGTGTAAATAAGAAAAATATTTGAAAAGACATTTTATAGAAGAGGAATATATGAACATGAGGAAACATGTTCATTCCCAGAATTAGATGAGATCGGGTGTGGTCAGGGTGGTATGGCCTAGACAGTCCCATAAGTGGAGGACAGATTTAGCAAGATACCACTTCATAGCTGTTAAGTGGGGAAACTGTGAGAAGTGTGGTAATGCCAAGTCTCAGAGCAAGGAGAACCGTTACATTAATGATGAGCATATCTACTAATACTACCCTTTGGAAAAGCAGTTGTTGTGATTTTATAAAATTGGACAAGTGTACACCTAGGCTTAGGACTGGATATATCTTTGGTTTATTGATATTTGCAGATTGAGAGTTCTATACATGATATTTTATAACAACATGTTCAGAAAAACTAGAAAATGATTCAGATACCAGTTGACAGGAAAATGAATATACCAGTGTAAACGAGTAGATAGACTGCAAACCTGGAAGTGTCTTTCCAGTATAATTGGCTTAGGACTACATGGAGTTTTGTATCCTTTTGTGATGCCCCACAACAAGCACAATAAAAACATATTAAAGAGTACTGTACAGGGGCTGGGGATTTAGCTCAGCGGCATAAGCACCTGCCTTGCAAGCAGGCAGTCGTGAGTTCGATCCCTGGTACCCAAGACAAAAAAAAAAGTACTGTACAAATGTAGTTTTTAAGGAGAACATTTTTGCTGAGAAATAGGGGAAGAACAGCTTCTTTCTTGGGTTGCCTCCCCAGCTGTTAAGTGGGGGTGTCAGATGGGGTATCAGTTCCTCTGGCTTGATAAATTTGTAGCTCCTGAGTTGGGTGGTGAGTAGTAACCAGTGTTTCTAGTTTTGCTTTTGGAGGCATGAAGTAATTGCATTTTATGTTTCAGCCACCCACATTTCCATTAGAACTTTTATTTTAGTAGTTAAAGCACTGATAATCAGATATTTGTGATCTAATGCACTTTGTCTGTTTCTTGTTTAAGTCTGTGTTTTCCTTTCTTGGCTATTTCAACCCAAAGGAATGCAGTATGGTAGGAGAGCTACGGTGGGCAGCTTGGCTTTACGTTTGTAAACGCACCGTTTGTTGGTTGGGTGGCTTTGGACAAGTTACAGCTGGCTTAGTGACATGATAGCTCCTGGCCGTGAGGATGGAGTGAGCTCCTGACACAGTGCCTAACACATAGTAACTAGCAGGGGTGTTGGTATTTTTATTTTTGTGATAAATATTGAGGTCCAGTAATTTGAAACTGTAAAAATCTGTTTCCTGAGTGATGTAGACAGGAATCTGTTTCCTGAGTAGAACTGGGTGAAGTGTTACCCTCCTGACAGGCGTTTTGCATTTTCTCCTAGGGAAGCATGCCACCGGGACATTGTGAATCTGCAAGTGGAGATGATTAAACAGTTTCATATGCAGCTGGTATGTACCGCAGATTGTCTTTCAAGTGAGCGTAGAGCGGTGTGGGGCTGACAGCACTCCGTTATAGGGAATGCAGTTTATCATTTCGATTTGAAGATAGAGTTTCACGTATCTAGTAAGTAGAACATTTTAACAGGTTGCCTTTTTTAAAGACTTGTAATAGTTGAAGCTAGTTTTTTTATAGCTTTCTTTTCTGTGAATGTAAATGTTCTAAATGTTACCAGTGATATTTGTGGTTAAATATAAGAAATATCATTCAGCTAGTTAATTGAACAAGAGAGAAATGATAGCGGGAAGTATATGAAACAGAGCTTACCAAGTAAATGTGAAACACCAATCATTTTAAAACATTTCCCTTTTTTTCTAGAATGAAATGCATTCTTTGCTGGAAAGGTTCTCAGTGAATGAAGGTTTAGTAGCTGAAATAGAAAGACTACGAGAAGAAAACAAAAGACTACGGGCTCACTTTTGATCTCTCTGTGAATCCCTTAGTATTTAATAACTTGTGGTTTCTGGCAGCACAGAACTACACAGAGTCAGTATTGTGCTCATCCTCTGGGGGAAATGGTGTTATTTTCATGTTGCAGATTTTGTACCAACCATTGTGTCATCATCCTCTGTTAAAATATGTATATTTTTATATTAAATACTACCGTAATCTTTTGCCTTAAAAGCCACAGGATCTTTATTTTCTGAAAGCTTTAACTGTACACTAAGTGCCCTTTATCATGAGCGAAGAAAATTGCATAAAAATAGGTTGTTTGGTTTTTAATTACGCTTTTTTTACTGATATAAATGATTGACAAATTACCTTACAAATTTTGGGAGGTGCATTTGAGATTTAAAAAGTTTGATATACTTTCTATTTTTATGCAGAAATTTTAAAATGACATTTGATTTTTTTAAGCCACTGATGACTAAAACAGTTGGCTAGTAATTATTTTTTTAGCTTGGTGGCATCAAGTATGGCTATTTATTACATATACATGTGATAATTTTTGAAAGTTTGAATTGTACAAATTATATCTTTCACATTTGTGCTACTGTACTTCGGCTAGCTCTCTTAGTTGGTATTTGCTAACTTTGTGAGAGCTGATATATCTACTGATCATTTTGTAAATTAATAATGTAAATTTATACTACAGAGTTTTCATCACTCTGACTCAGCATACAATCTGAAAATTTCATATTACATGCAGAATATTACAGTATTATTACCTCTTTTTTTCCTCAAGTAAAAAGTATGAATTATTCTGTTCTATGGTTTGTAGCATAAACTTTCTCCAATTCCTTGTGTTTTGTGAATATTTTTAAATTATTACCCTTACCATAAGATTGTTTGTAAAGGTTCATTGAAAAGAATTTTCACTTCTTTGGCCTTAGTTGGACATATTCAGCTACCTGCTGTGATCTGTACTTTTAGTGTCATTTGACTAGGACATCTGCTCACTTGTTTATGTTATTGTTCTCTTTTGTCCAAAGACTTAATCTCTGTATTGTCTATCCAGCCCTGCTGCCCTGTTTTGGATTCTGGGTTGAAAATACTAGAATTAAAAGGAAAAAAAAAATCAAAACAACAACAACAAAAAAACCAAGTCAAAAGAACACACTCAGCCCTAGTTTAGCACACTCTTTTTTCCAAAGTGCTGGAAACTATTAAAAGGCTTAGGTAAGTGAACATACTAACAGGTTTTCTAAAGATGAAAAACAATAACTTTATTTTTCCCCAGTAGGCCTTAAAGTAAAAGTACATTTGTGCTTAAAGAAAGCATAAAAAGGTGTTAAAATGATCTTTTCCTACCAGATTACAAAGCCTTATGACTTGTACAGTTTCCTTATCCATCACTATCAAATCAGTTTGGAAGACATAATACAGTATTAGTGTGTTTTGCCTACCTGCTGTAAATTTAAATCTGTTAATATTTTCCTGTTGCCTTTTTCTGTACATGTGTATAACTTTATTAAAAGAAATGGGACAAATTATTTTTAGTAATTGTATTCATACAGATGGAATGTTTTTGTCATGGATTTAAAAGCTACATAGAAAATATTAAAACTTTATATTCAATAAATAAGGGATCTAAAACAAAACTTTATCCTGTGACCAAAATGGAACAATAGAGATTGAACTTACTTTTCCCACTGTAAACAAAGACAAAATGACAATAACAAAACAGACAAAATGTGTGAAATAGTGTTTAGATGTCAGATGTTACACAGTAAACCTTAACAAAGGGAAACCAGTGAGACCTAGCAAACTCAATGAACTCAAAACACAAGATATGAGAAAACCACACCAAAGTCCTTAAAACCAGCAGCAGAGAAAATTCTTAGAAGAAGCTGAAGAAAAGGCACAGAAGAGCACAGGTAGGGACACAGTGGCATTGGTACATGTGTGTAACACGTCTTAACTTTTCCCGTGTCTCCCCCCAGCTCCTGATCCCCTTCCCTGCTGAGAAAGAGCCATCTTCCGTTGTCTGTCTTACTATCTCTTATGTTGCTCTTTATGGATTGTGAGTTTCTCATATAAGAAGCCATGCAATATTTAAACTTGTGTGCTGATAAAATTTCAGTTAGACTTATGGTCTCAAGGTGCATCCATTTTCCTACAAATGACTCAGTTTTCTTTGTGGCCGATTAGTGCTCCATTGTGTATTAATGCCACAGTTTCTTTGTCCATCATTGGTAGACATGTAGGCTGTTTCCAAGATCTGGCATTATGAATTATGCTGCTATAAACATACATATGCATGTATCTCTAATAGGATGTTTTTAACTCTTAGGAAGATAACTGAATCAAATGGGATTTTGAGTCTCTCTTTTGTTAGATTTTTATTCGTTTTTTTGAAACTGGGTCTCACCATGTAGTTCAGGATACTGGCCTTGAACTTGTGATCCTCCTGCCTCAGCCTCCCAAGTGCTAGGCTTAGAGGAGCGCACCTCCACACCCACCTCTAGTGTCTATTTTGAAGATCTGTACTGATTTCCATGGGAGCTCTACTAGTTTACATTCCCATCAACTATATGGAAGGCTTTCTTCCACGAAGTGTTTGTTCATTTCACTTGCCCATATTTTGATTTGATTTATTTTGAGGAGTCAAAAATTTTTGAGTTCTTTAGTCCAGATATCAGTTCTCTTAAATAGCTGCCAAAATTTTTTTCTCATTCTATAAGTTGTCTTTGTTGGTTGTTTACTTTGCTGTGCAAAGCTTTTTAATTTGATAAGACCTCATTTGTGGACTCTTACACTGTTTCCTGTGTAACTGGGGTTCTGTATCAGTGTCTTTAAAGTGCTGAAAGAAAAAAATTAGAGTCTACACCGACTGAAAATGTGTTTTAGAAACAAAAATGAAATAAATTTTTCAAGCCTAGGAAAGTTGAAACAGTTTATCACAAGCAGAATAAACTGTAGGAAATATTATGTGTCTCAGAAGTAACGTGATGTCAGATGGAAATCTGCAGCCGTGACAGAGTGAAAAGCAAAAGTGTTAGTGTGTGAATGCAGGATTTGTACAGTGCACCGTAGTCATAAGCTTGGGAGGGTCTCTAATGGGAGCAGGACAGTGTTACCTGAAGAAGGTAAACTGACCAGCATGTAAGCTGTAAGTGCCAAACTTAGCAACGAGAGAAACACAATAAATACCTAATAAATGAATATGATAATATGCAACTGTAAAAAATTAAAAGACAAAAACCCCAAACAGTAACATGGTAGATTTAAGTAGCCGTGTCTATAATTACATTAAATAAACACACTGAACTTAAAGATTCAGATTGAGTCTTTAAAAATCCAACTACTGAATACAGTAACCCCAATTTAAATATAAAGATGTGGTTTATGAAAATAAAATACTAGTACATTGAATGCAAATGAAAAATTTATGGGAGTTAAGGCAGTAATTACTGGAGAATTTATTTTTAACCAATGATCTCAGCTTCCACTGAAAGCCAGAAAGATAAGCGAACTGCAAAATACAAAAGGAAAACAAGAAAGTGCAGTGTAAGTGGACAACAAAACCAGCTGAGAAAATCAGTGTGGTGTTGTCAGGGGTTGCAAGAGAAATTCTATTCAGGATATAGAATTTACAGTATTTTATGATGGTCACCCAGAGTTAAATACAAAAAAGTACAGGAAATCTGTCCACAACACTAAAGACCTGGAAAATGCAGCTGAGGGCCTGGATTCCACAAATGAGTCCAATTGAAGTGCTCTCTAGAGACCATTACAGTCCCTCCCGTGAGTCCAACTCTGGAGGTCTAGAGCCCCCAAGAAAGACTCAGGCCAATGTTTGATGAGTCTGCATTGCGAAGGCCCAAAGGTCAGGGATGGAATCCAGAAAAGTCCATGCCAGCGGGGTGAAGGAGTTGTGCTGGCAGGTTGAGGGTTCTACCCTGGAGCCAAGAAGTAACACTCAAAATAAGGACCAGGGTTCCCTGAAAAGCAAGACAGCCATCCTCAGCAACAATGTAGTCCCGAGCTCTCCCAACCGTAAGAACAGCCGGGTGCATAACGGGAAGCCAGCGTGACAACTGGAGATGTTTTAAGCAGCGCACACTTTTCCCTCCAGAACCAAGAAGTGATGCTCAGAGTAAGGACCAGAGCTTCCTCAAAGTGCACCACATCCACTCGGCAACAAGGTTCCGAGCTCCTCTGAGAATGGCTGAATTCATATCGGAGAAGCCAGCATGACAGGTTGACAGGTTCCTCCAGGAGAACCACAGCTCCAGACAAGAATACTTAAGAGAACCCTCAACGCCTGCACCATTCGTCTCGTGTCTCCTTTTATGCTGATTTAACTCAGCTGATGTTAAGTTGCCACCAGTTTTTAATCCATAGCAGAGAAACCAAAAGCTGTTTAGAAATTAGTTCTGTGGCCACATAATAAGAAGAGAAATTGTCAATATCAGGAATGAAAAATGGCATCACTGCAGACTACAGGTATTTCTGGCAAAGAAAATGCTAAACACAAAAGGCTATAATGAATTCTTTCCAATAAAGAAGAAAGTATCGCAGTTCTCAACAAATGCTTATACAAAGAAAGAAGGGATAATTCTCAACTTGAGGCCAGTGTGATAGGGTAATAAGGCAGCTTGTGGCAAGAAGACTCCTTGGTACAAAAGTTGGATCTCAGTTTGAATCCCGTGATGTGTAAAAACGATAATACGTACAACTATGTGATACTTAACCTCAAGAATGAAAATTTGGGCAAACTTTAAAAATGGTAATTCACTTATTAAAAACTCATGGGGAAAACATTGCAGTATTTGCAAAAAGCATTGAATGGACAAAACCCCTCATTCATTTCTTATGGAACACTCAGCAAAGTAGGAATAATTATACTCAAACTGACAAAGGCATCTAAGAAAAAGGAGCAGCCAGGCTCATACATACGTGGTGAAAAAAACAAATGGTTCCCCTAAGGTCAGAAAAAAAAGCAAGAATACCTAATATCCCATATTGTTTTGGAGTTTCTAGCTAGGTTAATAAAAAAGATAGGATAAAAGATACCCAGGTTACACAAGATGTAAAAGATTTACTAACGGATGACTTAATTTGACTCTAGAAAGTCCTATGGACTAAGTAAAAATTCCCAGTGAGTAAGCCTGATGATAGAAAGCATTGTCAGTATTGAAAACTCAGTAGCCTTTCTATGTGTTAGCAACCATGAGAAACAGTTGTGTAAATCTGAGGAAAGATGCACAATTTGTCAGTGAATTCTGTAAAACATCTGTGACAATGGGGAGACATTCACACTAGTGCATTGGGAGTTTCGATTCTGTTAGGTGTCAGTTCTGTCCACATAAACTCCAATGAGAGATTGGCAGGAAGTTTTCAGGATTTTTAAAACTCTTTCTAAAATTTGAAGATACAAAAGATTAAGAGTAACGAAGCCAACGTTAGGAAAAACAGCACATTTGAAGACTTACATTTCTTAATTCTTAGACTTGTTACAAAACTGCACTAAGCACTACAAAAAGAGCATAAGTTGATGTAGCATAATACAGTCCAAAGAACTCATCTATACAGTCAACTGATTTTTGGTGAACACGTAAAGGCAAGCCAATGGAAAAAGGATAGACTTACAAAGTTTTGTTGGAAAAGTAGGTGGATATTTATAAGGGGAACAAAAATTCTGATGTATACTTGTATGTAAAGCAATTACCTCAAAATGGATCGTAAATTGAACTAACTGTAAATTATAAAAGATTTCTGAGTCAGGCATAGTGGCATATGCCTGTAATACCAGCACACAGGGAGGCTGAGGCAGGAAGATCACCAGCCTGCATGAGTTTAAGGCCAGCCTCACTATAGAGAAAGACCCTGTCTCAAAAAAGAGAAAAAGGAAAGGAAAAGAAAGAAGAAAACATTTCTGGAAGATAGCATGAGACATATTTTTTTCTTTGAGTCTAGCAGATATATGTAACACAAGTAAAGATACACTAAACCTGCAAAAATAAAATACGATTTATAAAAGTGTTAAGAATTACAATACAAGGCATTATGAGAAAATGTTTTCTGATCATATAGCTAATAAACTTGTATGCAGAATACATAAAGGAATCTCAAGACAAGAAAACCCAGTTTTAAGTGGACAACTGATTTAAGTGGACACTCATCAAAGATGATAGGAAGATGGTAGGTATGTATACACAGAGAACTTATCATCATCATTGGTCTTCAGGGAAATACAAACCACCACCATGTGACAATACTACAGTAGCTGAAATTGTGAAAACTCACTATGCGTGTATTGATGTAGATGTGGGATAACAAATTTTATATTCCAAGAATATAGAATGGTACAAGTCATCTTACAAAACCTTTTTTTAACAGCTTCAACAGTTGAATGTACATCTGCCATGTACCCTAGCTATTATGATATTTAGGAGAAATTAAAGTATATATCAATTCAAGAATGTACTTGCATGGTCATAATTCATTTGTAATAACCAAAATCTAGAAATAATCCAAATGTCTTGTCAACAGATGGAAATAGATAAATAAAATGGAAGTATATACAATAGAATACCATCTAGCTCTATAAAGGGAAAAAATTATAGTATCTACAGAAGTATAGGTGAATCACAAAATCATTGTACTGAGCAACAAGTTAGTGCCATGCATTTCCAGTTATGTACAGTTCTATAAGATGCAAACTTAACTATAGTGACAATGCAGTCTGTTGTAGTTGGGGGTTTGCAAGAACAACTACATTCAGGACACATAATTTATAGTATTATTTATAACGATCACCCAAGGAGTCAAAGAAAGTGCAGGAAATCTGTCTGCAATGCTAACGACCTAGAAAATCCAGCCGAGAGACTGGATCCCATAGCAATAACTTGCATGAGTTCAGCTGAAAACCTAGAGCCCACAGTGACCCATGCAAGTCTATTCCATGGATCTGTGCTAGAAAGTCTGTGCCAGCGGGGTGAAGCATCTGTGCCAGCAGGCTGAGGGTTCTGAACCAGAGTCAAGAAGCGATGCTCAAAATAAGAACTAGGGTTCCCTGAGCTTGGGACCTCACTGTCGCTGAGGATGGCTGTGGTCCTTTTCCTTTGGCGATGAGAAGAGCTGAGTTCCTATCAGGAGGCCAGGTGACAGACTTCTGGAGACTGAACAGCACACATCTTCCCCTCCGGAGCCCGGAAGTGATGCTCAAAGTAAGGACCAGAGCGCTCCCAAAGTGAACCGCAGCCACTCTCAGCGACAAGGTCCCGAGCTCCTCTGATGATAACAGGTGAGTTCATATCAGGGAGCCAGCATGACAAGCTCCTCCAGGAGAACCAAGGGCTCCAAATAACAATAACGCTTAGGAGAACATACAACACTACCCTTCCTCTGCAGGTCTCCTTTTTATGCTGGCAACAGTCCTCAGGTGGGCCGTCCACGCTCGGCACGATGCTGACCCAGTTCAGCTGGTGTTTAAATTGCCCACCAGTTACCAACCCACTATGCAGTGTTTGCCTGAAAAGGAGGCAGTAGGTAAGAAGGAGAGGTTACAAGGGATCACAGGAAACTGGTCAGTGAGGACTGTGTTTATTACTTCCACAGTGACAATGGGAGTATTTATGCCAACAGTTTCCAATTTGTATCCCTTCCTTTAAGTCAATCATACTTTACTATGATGTTTAGATCTTTAGAAGAGGTCACTTCTAGTAGATGACATTAATAGTATGTTGAGATGACTTTTCCTACTTCACACTGAGTATTGTTCAAGTTATGAAGTTGATATGAAAGAAAAATCTGAATTTTAACTTCGTACTTTGTGTTTCACATATAGCTCTTAATGTGTGAGAGGAATTATCAGTATTGAACTTGTGAGGATTGTATTGTGATTCTGTCTGCTCTTACTATTCACGGTAAACCATAAGGACATGGAAGATGTAGGCCTCACTGAACATTACAAAGTGTTTGGTTTTATAGTAAACAACAGCAAAACATATGTATCATCTAAAAATTGGAAGTTTAACCGTGATGAAAACTTTAATTTCTAAAAATTTGAATAGCACTCTCTTTGTGAAGCCTGTAGTCATTTAAAATTTTATCTTGGAATGTTAAAGTTTTGCCTGTTAGATTGTCTTTCCCTAACCTGTTGTACATTTATAAGTAGACATTTATTAATGAACAGGATGTTTCGGTTGCACAAAATTGCAAAGTCCAGTTTGAAATTGATATGTTTTCTATGCAACTCAGTTGACATATATGCAAGTTTCTTTGATAACATAATTATTATGAGAAAAGTGTAGCTGTTAAATAAAATTTTACATTTGTATTTGTTATATTTTCAAAAAGGTCTGGTTTAGCAAAATTGCCAAGAAAATAAAGGCAAGAAACTAGAGTAAAACTGGTGTGGTGGTGTACTCTTGTAATCCCAGCACTCAGGAGGCTGAGGCAGGAGGATCACTGAGTTCAAGGCCAGCCTGGGCTATTTTAGGGAGTTCAAGGTCAACCCGAACCATATAATGAAACCTGGTCTCAAAAAAGACCAAAAAAAAAAAAAAAATAAATAAATAAATAAATAAACTACAATAATGCTTTTATTCAAATTTACTTTTCTTATTCATTGAGTACCTAACACTGTAGATAATGCTATTTGTTAAAGGATGAAAAGAGGATATAATTTCATGGAGATCAGACTTACTAAGTTCCATTATTCAGTAAATTGTGATTTTTACCATTTAAAATATTTCAAGTGGAAAAAATATTATCATATGCTGGATCTTTGAGCTTGAAACATGATCTCACCTAACAATTTAAAGTAGTGATGATGAAAGAGGCTATGTTGTGACTGCGGCTTGGAAGATGCAAATTTACACGTCTCTCATAACAATTAAATCTTTGCGATCTAATTTCAGATATGAAGAAGGCTTTTGCTGTTTTGGTTTTGGGGGACTCGATTGTCATTTTAAAAGAAAGATGCTTTTCAAAGTACGGATGGCTCTGTGGGCTGGGGCTTGGCACTGTCAGTTGCCTAATTTATACTTCATGGCACAAAGATGTCACAGCACCAATGACCTGAGTGTTTGGGAAACATGAGTTACCTACTCGGCCCCGTCCACCTCTGTCATCGTCAGCATCGCTGGTCCATGAAATGCAGAATGTTTCAAAGGACCATATAAAAGCAGGCATTACTGTGGGTTACTCTATCTCCTGATGTCATCCAAATCATACTGCATATAGATTTGCGGTAAAGTCATTAAAAATTACCCCCAGTACTTTATAAAATGATATTCTATTCTGCTTCAAGAAGTTTCCAAAAATGAATTCACTTTCACTTTATTATTGAAAATACTAGTTGATACATTATGCAGATTTTACATTTGACCTTGCGATGATAAAAGTAATGAAGTATACTAATTTTCGAAGCAAAGTTTGATATAACGGTAAAGTAATAAGCCATAATTGGTTGGCTGTGTCAGTGTGTTGATAATTTTGTATATTTATTATTCCATTTTAACGTACATTTATTCAGACCTAATGTAAAATTGAGACCTGCAATTCCCAGTGGTCAACACAGAAGGACAAATAATACAGTTGGTAAACATAATTCACTTCGTTCTGTTTCTGAAGCCTTTTCTGCAGCAGGAATTGAAAGATAATTTAGTGTTAAACGAGGGTCACTCTACATACTGATCGAAGTTTTGAAGGCAGAAATGCTCCTTAGTGTGAAGGTGCTGGAATTAGGTGCTCCAGGCTAGAGAGAGCGAAGTAACGGCATCCCTGTTCAGAAAAGAAGCCCTTTCTTTCGGGAGCTCCTTGGTTCAGGACCCACTCTTTATCATTTGAATTTTTGCAGCATCTCATTGAATTCATTACTGTTGCATCCTGCAAGACATTTATCTTTGTAATGAAGTGTAAAATCCCATCAGTCAAAGACAACTAGAAAGGTGCTTATTGGGAAAGTTGTGGAAAGCACACATCATGAGAGATCATGAGGCATCTCAGAAAGAGTTTGGGGAAGGCTTTTTCTTCTAGGATTTGGGGTTGTGCTCATTTTTGGAGGACTTCAGAAAGCAAGAGTTGGGACAATGTCAGCAAGATGGTGGAACAGAAAACCCTCAGCCCTCCTTGCTCCACAGAGACAGAATTAACAGCAGCAACCAGAGCAGATGCCTTTGTGAGAATTGCAGATTATAAAGCAGACCACACTGAGGCCCGGTAGGGAAATTGTGACATCGAAGTCCTTCCTTCCAGCTCAGTCGGTGCAGTGTGACTGGGAGCAAATTCTCGCTCGTGTCCCCCTGGAATGGGAAGGCGCACACATCCAGTGCGCTAACTTAGAGGACTGCCCAACACACTGCCTGCTGTCTCCCCCAAATCCAATGCTATCAGGAACTGGAAAGCTCTGGAAACAAACGTCGGGAACACGCGTAGGAGGTGCAGTGCTGAGGACCCCGATGAAGCTCCAGGAGCAAGGTTCGTGCAGCAGGAGAGAGGCTCAGGTGTCTGCAACACACCACGGGAGTTCCGGAGTAGAGACTGGCCACCCCTTTCAACTACATCAGGTCTCCGGCTTGTGAGGATGCAACTTCTGACTTTATATCCATGATGGTAGAAAAGCGATCACACAGCAAGTGAAAACCGTGCTTCGCATTTTGAATCAGGATTTTTCCCGATAATGCAGAAGGCGACTGTCCTTATGATGGGCAGCAGCAGGTGCAGCGGCGCTGACGCAGCTGCGTAATCGTGAGGCTGAGCCGCGGTCTGTGAGCGGTAGGCGAGGCTGGCACGTTCGGCAGCTGGTGTGTTACATGCAGTTTTGACTCATGCGCTGTCTTGGACTTCTGAGGGTGTATTAGGGTATAACTTCATCGTAAGCTGAAGACCCCTCTACCAGCACACTTGCAGAGAAACCTACCCCGGGAAGGTGGGAGTCATAAAATGATTTTATTTTATTTATTTATTTATTTATTTTTTACACCAACTGCTTTTTATTATCGAGTTTCAGACAATTTTCACAAGATGGTTAAAAAAAAAACAACTTTACAACCATTGCTAATGTAATTTTTCAATTGTTCCCACTCAGCTCCAAACCCATTGTGTGCAAAGCCCATTTTTCCATGCATCTAAATGATAGATACAGGCTATGAGATTCTTTATTCTATTTGTAGCAGCTTATGCAGGTGCAGCCAAACACAAAGCTTCAGGGTAAATTGTACAAACTTTACAATGTGGGGTCTGAATTTAAAATAAACATAAAATCTGCATGAAACTGATAAAAACCAAGCACAGATACCAGGACTGAAACTTAGAACCCAGATGTGAAAGGGAGTCTTGTTTCCTTTCGAGTGCTTTATTCTGCTACAGAAAGGTCAAAATGAAGATATAAAGCTTTGTGGTTAGTTTAAATTATACACTCTGTAAGATACTATACCAATTTTAAAAGTTACACAGAGACCAACAGATGTCCATCAGTTCATCTGGATCGATCACACTCCAGCTGGATTGCTGAGAACAAATCAGGCAAACATGGAAAGAAAATCCACCGGTGCAATTTGCCTGCAGAGTTTACTGGTGGGCACACTGCACCCCAGGCCCGTGATGGCTGCTGCTCTCTTTATCAGAGCTATCATTATAGGCTTCCCGCCTCTGACCACCTCCAGAGCCTCGAGTGCTGTCAAACTCTTGAAGCTCTACCTCCTCGGTTTCTCCAATTATGTTAGGAACCTCTGGTCTAGATGGCAGAAGATCTTCTAACTCAGAAAGCTTATCTGGGTTGATCCAGTTGTTTTCAGGAAACTGCACATCAAACTTTATGTACAGATCACCTTTTTCAAAAGGATTACGATACTGAGGCATTCCTTCACCTCGGACTACACGAACACATCCTGGTTCGATTACTTTGCCAGGAGGGTATTTCAGCACAATCTGACGGCCATCAAGCTGCTTAAATGTGAACTGAAATCCACACAGAGCTTCAACAAGTCCTATCTTGTAAGTCATGTGCAAATCATTCCCATCTCTCTGGAACACCTCATGTTCTTTCTCCTGCAGCAAAAGAACAATGTCTCCTGGCTCCACTCCTGGGGCCTGGTCTGCCTCCCCAGTGAATGTAATTCTCTGTCCATGTTTCATGCCTTTGTCTACATGAACTTCAAGAATCTTGGCTTCTTTAATCACCTTCTTCCCTTCACATTTTTTACAGCGGTCCTTTTCATTAATTACCTCTCCTTCTCCATTACAGTCAGAGCACACAGCCTGCATCTGTTGCACCATTCCTGGAGCCAGTTGTCTGATCATGACGCGAGCCCCTCGACCTCGGCAAGCACTACATTTCTGGACAGCTCCAGATTTTCCACCTTGACCACTGCATGCACTACAGAGTACATTCTTGCTAACTTGTAGTTTGTTGTTTTGCCATTATACAGAGCTTCTAAGGATACTTTGAGTGGATGCATCATGTCTTCGCCTCTTCTCCTGCCGTTTCGACTTCTACTCTGATTGCCCATAAAGCCAAATAATCCTCCACCAAAAATGTGAGAGAAAATATCATCCATGCCGCCACCTCCACCGCTACCTTCCCGAAGACCTTGTTCTCCATATCTGTCACATAACTCGCGCTTCTCTGGATTTGGCAATACTTCATATGCAAAACTTATTTCTTTAAATTTGTCTCCAGCATTTGGATTCTTATCAGGATGATACTCCTTGGCTAACTTTCTGTATGCCTTCTTCAGCTCGTTCTCGCTGGCGCCGGGCGGGACACCCAGGATGTCGTACAGCTTCACCGTGGCGGCCTGCGAGGCAGCGCTCGGAGAGGATGGTGGCGGTGCATTGCGAGCTGAGCCGGGCCACGAGCGGCGGTGGCGCAGGCCTAGGGGAGACAGCCCACAAAATGATTTTAAAAGAACAAATTAAACCTCTACACATTGCCTCCCTCAAATAGTAATACATTAAATTCATAAAGAGTTAACATATTATCACTGCATATATGGCCTGGGAAGTGAAACAGAGCCCGGATGGACAGCTGGACAGAATCAGGAGAAGGCACATGCATGAGTTGAGCCCATCGGCAAAGAGGAACTGTGCGCACAAACCCAGCACATTCTCCACCTGGAGAATACCATAAGTTCCCCGGCAGGACTGAACTGCAGACTTGATTAGGCAGAAGAAAACACCAGTGAGCCTGAAGATAAGACTCGAAATTACTGAGGAAGAAGAGGAGCAAGGAAAAAAATGAAGAAAAATGTTGTGATACTATCGAGCAAAACCACACGTGCATTCTGGACGTTCCAGAAGGCAGAATGAAAATGGGGCAAATGGCCTATCTGAAAAATTCCCAGATAAAATCTCCCCAAATCTGGGGAGAAGAGTGAACATAGGAATCCAAGGAGCTCAAAGAACTGCAATTAAGGTAGATTTAAAGTAACCTACTGTGTGAAATATCAGATTTTTGAACCTCACAAAGAGAATCCTGAAAACAGAAAAGCAACTCATCACAAACTTCTATTAGATTATCAATATATTTCTCAGCAGAAATCTTGCAGGTTAAAAAAGGGTAGAATACTGTATTAGAAGACAGAAAAAAAAAAAACAAGACCTTCCAACAAGGAATTGTGTGCCTAGTAAAATTGTCATTTGGGAATGAAGAAAAATTTAAAACTTTCCCAGATAAAAGCTGAGGAAATTTATCACTACTTGCTTAGGAGTTGAAACAAAAGGATATAAACAATTACACAAAACCACGCAATAAAATAAAACTTCCCTTGTATAAGTAAATGTACATATATACATGTATATGTGTCCTGTAGTATTATAACGAGGTATGTAAATAACTTTTAAGTATGATGTAGAATCTTTTCTAGAAGCGTAAAAGTAATGGTAACACCCATTTCACCAGGGTGAATAACCTAGATAAAACCTCTGCATGCAGTCAACTGCAGTTTTGCCCAGCAAGGACCAGAAGTTTTATACATGACCGCATTTTATCAGTTTATGGCTTCCAGGTGCTTTAATATAATTTTAATGGTAACTACAAAGTATATGTGCAAAGGAAAAAAAATAATCACACAAAGAAAAATCCAGGACCAGATGGCTTCACAGGAGAATTCTTTGAAGAAGAATTAGAGCCTCACATGACGGTGCACATTCATAATCCCAGCACTCTGGGAGGCTGAATCAGGAGGATCACAAGTTCAAGCCCAATCCAGGCAACACTGAGAGACTCCGTCTCAGTGCAAAGGCCCTGGGTACAATCCCTGTACTGGAGGGGAAAAAGAATAACTCCAGTGTTCATCAAATGCTGAAAGAGATAACACTCCTAAGCTCCGTCAGTGAGGCAAACGTTATTCTCATAAAGAAATCAAACACATTAAAAAGTGGGGGGTGAGAATTTAGCTCAGTAAAGTAAGCACCTGACTGGCAAGTGCAAGGTCATGAGTTCAACCCCCCCAAAATAAAACCCCCCCCCCAAAAAAAAAAAACCCCTGCAAACCAGATGAATGCTAACACAGAATCTTAAAGACAATACCTTAGTAAACCAAAATCAACAGTATATTCAAAGTGAAATTTTTGCCTTTTTGAGACAGTCTTACCATGCAGCTCAGGCTGGTCTTGAACTTTCAATAATATTCCTGCCTCAGCCTCCTGAGTGCTAGGATTACAGGTATGCACTACCACGCCTGATTCCAAGTGAGATTTATATTCAGTATACAACTGGAGTACAACATACAGCTCAGGAGAATAATGCGTTAACAAAATGAAAAACTAACATCACCACCATCTCCACTGATCAGAAAAAGCACTTAACAAAACTCAACCACACCCTTTCATAAAGAAAACTCCTACAAACCAAGAATAGAAGGAAAGTGGTTCAGCATGATAAAAATGTCTTGGCTGACATTATATTCGATGGTGAAAGACAGATTTTCTCTCAAATCAGAGGTGAAGCAAGCAACCCTGTTCCTACCCCTGCTAGTCACCACGGTACTGAAGTTCCAGCCAGAGCAAGTAAACAGAGAGAAATACATGGTATCCGAGTTGAAAAAGAATTAAAAGTTTCTGTTTACAGGTATCATGATCTTATTTCTAGAAAACCCTAACAATCCAACAAACTTTTAACCAATAAATAATTTTAGTAAAGTTGCGGGTCATGAAATCAATACACAAAGTCAGTTGGTTTTCTGTAGGTAAGCAATGATCAATACAAAATTGAAATTAAGAAAACAATCATTAATATAGTCTCAAAAGTACAAAATGCTTAGGAATAAATTTAACCAAGGAAGTGAAATATTTGTACATAGAAAACTTCAAAACTTCGCGTAAAAAAACAAGATAAATGGAAAAACATACAAAAACACACCATACTCATAGATTGAAAAACGTCAGTGTTAAAATATCCACACTACTCAGTGTTATTTTTAGATTTAGCGTAATCCTCATCAAAAGTGGAGGGAGAAAAAGGGAGCATAAAAAGAACCAAGATTTGTTATTCACACATGCATTATGTACTGTGAACATACTAATAAAAATAAAGATTAAAAAATCAAAATCCTAATGGGAAGTATTTCAGAAACAGAAAAATACTATCCAAATCTCAAGGGACGTTGACTAGTCAAAAGAATTTGATAAAAAAAGAACAACTCTATAGTTCCTATCTGAAAACATACTATAATGGAACTGTTCAGAAAGTGTGGACTGAAAACAGATATATAAACCGATGCGAGATAGTAGTCCATTAATAAACTTTGCCCACACGGCCAAGTGATCTCCAACAAGGGTGCCAAGGCCACAGAACAGGGAAAAGACAGTCTTCTACAACTGATATTAGGGAAATGGATAGTCACATGCAAAAAATTAACTCGAAATAGTTAAAGACCTAAGTGTAGTATTTAAGAACACTAAGTGCTTAGAATAAAATATTGAGAGAAAGCTTCATTATACTGAATATGACACGAAGAGTGAAATAGATAGGTACACCTGAATGATCAAATGTAAAATCTTTGGGACATTAAAGGTAAAAAAGGGACACTACACAACCTGAGCAATAATTGGAGATCACGCTTAGTAAAGGGATTAATGTCCAAAATATATAAAGAACGTCTATAACTGGACAGCAGCAAAAACAACAATTTAAAATTAACAAGACTTGCCTGGACATTTATTTCCCCAAAGAAGATTTAAGGAAATCCTTGCGAGTTTTTGAAAAGGTAAACAAAATTAAATTTACCTAAATGGTGCTGTGCTAATCAGATATTTTGAAGTCACCCAGAGGACAGGATTCTGATGAGATCCTGCCAACCCCAGAATTATTCCAACGCCAGAATTCCTGGCCTCCTTAGATATGTTTCCTCCGAAACATAACCCAGTAACATTACAGGCAACGTATAGACAACATAAATGCTACATTAAACACCAGAAGCCAGATTTCAGTAATAAACAATCTTGTTAGATTATGAAAGTTCATAAACTAAGAGAGAAAGCTAATGAGTGATGTGCTCAGTAAAATAACCGAAGCTCAGATTTAGTGTGAAACTTGCCCTATCACGGTGGCCTCATGCAGGCTGAGATTCAAAGGGTTTCAAAGGTATTTACTATTTCAATGTAGGGTAGACAAGACTTTTCTAGAATTTAAGGATTGGGATTTTATGGCTACTGGGCTCTCAGCTAACTCCAGGGGCCCAGGAATTCAAAGTCCACTAGGGAAATATTTGAAGTCAAAGATTCGATGCAGGACCTGGGTAAACTCACTTTTAAAAATACAATGCACTGGGGCTGGGGATTTAGCTCAGCGGCATAAGCACCTGCTTGCAAGCAGGCAGTAGTGAGTTCGATCCCTCGTACTGCTAAAAAAAAAAAAAAAAAAAAAAGCTAGAAAATACAGTACACTGAAGACCTGTGATAGAAACTCTTTTATTAATGTATATTAAATTTCAAAAATACTTACTAAAATAAAAGAATTAGTGGAACAAATGGGAAACAATAGTAAGGTAGTGTATTTAAAACAAAAAATACTAGTAATCATAGTATAAATAAAATGTGCACTCCAATTAAAACAAAAATTGGCAGACTAGGTTTTTAAGAAACTGAGTACTGGTGATGAGATACATGTTTTGAAATATTAATCTACAGAAAGAATGAAAAAATGGGAAAAGTTACTTTTAAGCTATGCAAAATGTAGCAAAACTCTGTTACTAATAGCAAACTATATTTTAAGGCCAAAAAATCACAGGAGATAAAGAAGATACTTCATAACATTATAAATTTCAATTCACTGGAGAGACATAAAAACTCTAATATTTTCTGCACGTAATAACAGCATTGCAACATCAAGCAAATTTTTAAGTTTCAGGAAAGGACAAGATCTACAATTTCAGGTGAGATTTTAACATAATTCTCTAAAAAGATGATAGAAGAAAGCTACAAAATATTCTTGTTACCTTCTATTTCTTGTTCCCTGAAAGGTGTTTTCTTTTGCTTTGTGAATGAATTTTACTTATTGCTTTTAATGCATCTGCTAACATATAATTTTCCTTTTAATTCTGTGAATATAGTGATTTATATTGATTTTTAAATATTAAAGCATCCTTGGACTCCACACAAACCTTATTAGCTTGGCTTTACTTTGCTAGTATTTAGGATTATTTCATTTAGGTTTGTGAGAGAGAATAACCTTTAATTTTCTTTTTTCAAAACAGCCTTATCAAATCTGATCAGATTTATGGTATAATTTTCAGTGTACTAGCAAAATGAGAGGCTTTTGACAGTACCCTTTTCCGGAGTGAACTCAGGCTTTGTTGTAGGGATCTGACTGCATTACTCTCACCAGGGCACTGGTGAGGCACAGCTGGCTTATAGATTTATCGAGGCTCCTTCTGCCAGGGGTTCACCCTGTTTCCCTGTAACCCTCCCGTAGTGCCCAGCAGAGCTCAAATGCATCCTTTGGGCCCCTCTATCTGGGGAATCTGAATCCAATCTTTGTCTGCTTAGCTGATCATCTGCAGAAAAACTTTCTGCTTTTCAAATATTTTTCATCTAGGTTTTTAGCTTCAAAATTTGGAAATGTTAGCCTGAGTTAGAAAATCTTTTTTTTCGTATATGAGAATACTTAATAAATAAATAAAAACATTAATAATTGAAATAAGAGAGAGCAAGGACAGGAAGCTGAGAGGTAGCTTTCCGGAGCTGGGTGAGCTGGACTCTCAGCAGGAGGTGGCGGGGTGGGGAGGGCATTGATGCTGATGGAGGTATGTTAAGTAGCTTCCACGTCCTCACGGAACAGTAAGATGCACTTGAAAAAAAGAACATTACAAAAATAAAAACACCTCTAGAAAATGTCTTGAAAAATCAGATGCATGGATGATGTTTTGGAAATCTTCAGTTTTTGCTGTATCCTTGAAAAATGCTTCAAACTCTACTGGTTTCTCTGCTTTTAGGCAAGACCAGGACTCTCAGGTTTTGGTCCAAGGTCATAATCAGGAATTTTCACAGGGATAAATTAGCTGTAGATTATTAGCTCTTCCAAATCCTCTCCTCAGAATCACCTATCTTCTACTCATTTTTAGTTACAGATAATCTCATGCCTTTAAAAAAACAACAGTTTTATTCGACTGCTCTAGTTCTCAGCTGAGCACTCATTTAAGAAGAGAAGCTACTCTTCTTAAATCAAAGTTTTTATTGCAACTATCCTGTCCCCAGTGCATCACTGTATATAAGTGTGCTCTCTTTTGTGTGTAGGTGTGTGTGTGTGTGTGTTTGTGTATGGGGCGAGGGAGGGAGAGAGGACACAGATAAATGGTTTATTCTTTTGTTTATTTCTCCTTGACCAAAGAACAATCATTGTTTTCATTATAATGAGAAACTTCTGTACCTAAAATAGATAACCAGATCCTAAAGTTCGATCTTGATACCGAGATCGGATGTAACTTGGGAATTCTTGGATGGTTGTGGCCATATATTGTATTTCAGACGAATAGGAATAAGAATCTACCCAGAGGGCAGACTGTGTGGTACACTGCATTATTGTTTCTAGGATTTCACTTGTACTGTGTTTCTCTGTTTTGTCGTGAGAATTCTCTATTGTGTGATTATTTGAAGATGTGGTTTATCTGGCCACTAAAGCAGAAATAATGGTATTTGAAGCTCAGAACTGAGAAACATTGTATCTTTAATTTCTTTTGTGGTTTTGATGTAGACCCCATCACACTCACACACAGACACACAGACACCCAGACACCCCTCTCCCTGGGCTAGCTGCTGGATTCTAGAGGAAGATGAGAAATATATGAATAACAGATGTCTTAGCCAAGGTGCTCCGTCAAACTCAGTGTAGACCAGCTGAGAATAAGTGCTTATTAAATTCCACTGACTTTTTACTTGTTTGTAATGTAGCAATAAGGGAACTTCTTAAGCCACCTCTAACTCAGCTGCTGAAGTTTAGGGCTTAGCACATACACCAGGTTTAGAGCTAACTCAAGCTACGTAAGCTAAGTTTAGAGATCTAAAAATAAATGTGGCAAAAATGATGAGTTCACATAAGCACCTGCCGTAGCAAGCACAAGGTCCTGAGATCGATTCCTGCTAACAACAGCAACAAAAAAGACAACAGTTAAGAAGGACAGGCAGTTCGGCAGAATGGAACACAACAGGCTAAAAGTTCCTCCCTATATCTGGGATTGTGGGCTGCATTTTGAGGCATTCAAAGATGCTGAGTAACTGGTTTTCTACTGAACTGCATTAGAAAACCTGAGTCTCAATTGGTCATTTTAAACCCTGAGGGTCACCTGTGATACGAAGCCACTGGACACCGAAAAATTTCCCACACTCTGCTTATCCATAAAAGACTCCAAACAAGAGCTCACCCGATGACCCACTTAGAACCCCTCCCAACCCCAGAGGTTTCTGATTCTCGCTCTCTTACCTGCTTCTTTGTCCATGATTTCATTCTTTGACTTTGTGAGACACCATCCCAGTTTGGTGTTAACATCGTTGCCCAAAGGAAAGTCTCATTGTCCTCAGGAAAGGGCCATTGGAAAGAGCGTCACCATCCATCATAGCAGACGTAACTTCTGCTCCACACACATCCTGCATGTGGTGTTCCAATCTCGGGTGCTGAGACTGTGGACCCTTCCCATGGTTTACCGTCAAACTCCACAAAGCCTCTATGACCTGTCCTACATGTCACTGATTGGTTTTACTTGACCTACAGCAATGGTCTCTTCTGTGATAAAACAATTCATTTTTTTACCATTATTTTAATTCTTCCAGAGGAAGCTTTTGTTACTCTCTCCTCACTGGGCAGAGGCTCTCTGAGTTCTCCATGAACGTGCAGTGTCTTGTATGATGCTTTGACCTCCATAGAGATTCAATTGCATCTCTTACATAAATGTATCTAATTTCATCAATTGTTGAATTCTATTGAATATAAGTAGGAAGTATTATAGATCATTAATTCCTTTGTGGTGTATTTGATATATATGATAAACTTGCAATTTGAATAACTACAGTCCTTTCTTCTCCACACTTGTCAAATAATAGTTTTTGTAATAGTAAGGTAAATTTATGCACACGGAAAAATGACAATAATGTTTGAACCTAATTGACACGTCCTTGATGTAGATATTGTGAGTCCCATTCAAGTAAAATTTGACAACCACCTCGCTTAAAATTAAAATGTCAGAAATCAATTATACTTCATTTTGCATTCAGACAAATTGAACTTTTCAAAATTTATTTGAAGTACATCTTGTGTCAAAAGACACCTACTCTATTATTTGAATAGTAGTGAAATGAGAAAACATTTTATCTCTCATTTTAAAAATGAGAATCACACTAAATTTTTATCTGTCAAGTGAAACTGAAGACAGTTTGGATGTCTAAATATTGCCATAGTTATTGAATTCTCCTTAAATAACAAAGTGATTCACTTTGATGAAGAGTGAGGTTGTCTGAATGTAGTAAGTAGTAAGTAGTAGGTGACTGTTGGAACAGGGGCCACACAAAGGAGTCTCTGCAGAGAGGACTGGTGACATTGGAGGGGCAGAGAAGGAGGGCTTTGTATGGCATGGGTGACGTTTACAGAATGGGGAGCACGGGTGTCCTACCTTCCTGGATAGGAAATATGCAAGGCTCTTAAAAAGACTCTTTAAAGATCCACCATCTTCAGCTTTATTAGGTAAATGTAGCTGATGTTCATTTTGTATATCAGGTCTGGATTTTTAAGTTAAGAAGAGAAATAACATTCTGAGTGCAGGAGGAGATTATTGGGGTGAGTCTGTAGGACATCACCTATCTGGAAGTTTGTTGAGGTTTCTGCCAGAATCAGTGGTAGGTAATATTTCAAGGCATTACCCCGAACTGGGCATTGCCCACAGAAGGCTCCATCTCAGCTGTGCTTCAGGACAGAGGTTCCATCGAAGAAAGCTCACATTTGAATCCTTGTCTTCATTTTTAATCACTCCGTGAACAGAACTCAACTCCCTTGTGCTAAATAAAGGGGTCATATTGAAGAGCGCACTCACCAAGCAGGAAAGGCAGGTATAGAAATGAAACAGGAATGGACTAAAGCCGGGAATGGATATGGGTGCACAGCGGGGAGACAGGGAGGAGCATCAGCTGCAGCCTGCATGGACAGAGCACTATCCACAAAGGATTCCTGGAGGTTGTAGGTTAGTGGACTGAGAATTAAATATTAGCAGAGATAGGCCTCTGGGGAGGGGAAAATTGCTACCCAGACAGAGGCTAGAAATCCTGAGCAAGATTTGTCAGGGCCAAGGGGCAGTGTGGTCGGGGCTGAGCTGGGTCATATCCCCAGTAACTCTGAGGGCAGGTCAGGCCACTAGCCTTCTCTTCTGAGAACAGAGATGGACTGGTGGTGGGTTTTAAGTAGCTTCGTGACATATCAAATTTAGAAAGATGATTCCGACCACACTGAGGAGTACAGATTTGAGACAATTAAACCAAGGGAAGCAATGCATTTAGGAGACTGTTCGGCAGGGCAGGTGAGAAAACAGGGAGGGCCACAACCATGAAAGGACTACAGTGGAATTTTAGAGGGTGAAGGAAGCAGATCTGGATGAAAAATAACAATTCATTGTCATGCATCTAGAAGCTACTGGTTAAAGATTAGATGGGTTATTGACCTGAGGAGGCTCTTTCATAGTTAGTAATTGTACATCTAGTCTGATTTTCAGAATTTTAAGCATTAAAGGCAGATATAGGAAGATAAGAGAGTCTCCAACATCTATTATGCATTTTCTGTCCCACAGCTATAAATTATCACTTATTTTTGAGCAATGACTCATCTTTTTATTTTGGAGATGGATTCTAACATGGCCAAAGGGGTTTGTTTTTCTTCTACTGGAAGATACTTCCTTTACAATTTCAATTTAATTCTATTTTTATAAGCAATATAAGTTTCTAATTATCTTTGCTAGGTTTTGTATAGGGAATATGTTAGATTTTCAACAAAAATATCTCAAATTATATTTGTCAAGTCTGGCATATTAGTTAGATGAAAAGAATGTTACAGTTATATTTTTTACCATATGTGTTTATCATACTGCTTATAAATTTATTTTATAATCAAGATGAACAGTGTAATTCGAAGCATAATATTCTCATTTCAAATGATCACAGGGACTCTCAATTTCTTCTGTTTTTATTATACATAAATTGGCCCTATCAGTCACAGGAACGACTTCTTTGGTGCTGGGTCATCAACTCCCTATTATAAAATTATTCCTATGAAAAGATATTGACTCAAATAACACAGGCATGGAACACACGGCAGCAAAAACACGCATTCGATTCTCTGGGAGTTTGTGTGCTGTGTAGTCTGCACTCTTTTCCATTTGTTTCTTGACGGCTGTGTTTTGATCCTCAGAGTTGACATATTTCTGTATTTTTCCTCTATCTGAAAGCAACTGATGCATTAAAAACCAAAGAAACTGCTAAGAATGAGGATCTGAGCAACCAAAAAATAACTACATATCTTACTACGAAGTAGAATACATCAAGTCGAAATAGTCTATTGTCATTTTACATTATTGGTGAGTTGGCTAGAAACACATTTACATTTTGTTCTAACTGGTGTATGCTGTCAGTTAAATATCTAAAGGATTATATGTTCAGGCCATTTGGGCAAAAACATTAAAAAAATGCATGACAGCAACACAACAATAAGAAATATCTAGCATCAAATCTATGCTCATTTTCTGTTTCTGCATGGCCAACTGCCAAAAGCTTAGCGCCTCCTCCAACTCCTGTTTATTACCGTATGGTTCCTCTAGCATAAGCATTTCAGGTGCTCACCCAAGTGCTTTGCTCACTGTCTCACGGAGCTACGATCCAGGTGACTGTTGGTCAGGGCTGTGTTCCCTTCAGGGGACTCGACTGGGGAGAATTCATTTCCAAGATGGCTCCAGTGGTTGATAGGATTCTTCTTTCTGTGCACGCGTGACCAAAGCACTGACTTTCTTTTGTCAGCTGGTGGCTTCCTGAAGGTTCTAGCCAAGTGGGATTCCCTAACAAAGAGGAGAGTTTCTTCTTTCAGGTGAATTAGACACCCCTCCCCTCGACTAATCTCCATTTTAATGAGTCAAAACCCACTGACTTAGGACATTTATTGCAGCAAAATTCCTTCACCTCAGCTGCATGGACTCGACTTAGAGTAAGTGACCCAAACTCAAGGGAGAGTGAACCCCTGGGAGCAGGACTCCCAGGAGGCAGCTTAAGTAGGGTCTACTCCCCACAGAGCTCTGTGTCACAATGTACTTCTAGTATTTTGTTTTCCAATATGTTAGTAATTTATTAGAAATTTATATTTTTCCTTTTGGTGTGAGAAAAATGAATGGTTGATCATGGCTAGACCCATTAGTGGTACTCAAGAAGCAATGGCATGGGCTTTTTGTTTGGATCCCTCCCTACCTTTGAGGCAGATCCATGTGCCAGACACTTTGGACCACTTGGTGCTCCTAGAATAGATCAGCTTTGGGGACGTGGTCATTGTGATTTACCTTTCCCAAATGGTTATGCCTGGAGACTACTGCCCATTCTTAGTCATCTTGCAAAACCTTGCTAAAATGACACATTCTATCCTGAAGGTCTGCTGACTTCCTCAGGCAGAGATACCCATTATGTGTTCTGTTGTCAGAATAATAAGTCATTTTTATAACGCCTTATTCCTAGAGTTGTAGTTGTAGCTAGGTGTTCATAGATTTTTTTTTTCCTATGCTTCCTGTGTGTCTGTACCAAAACTTGCTCTCTTTTGTATCTCCTGTGCTGTATTTCCAGGGTAAGACTTGGTACAAAGTAGGAAGTCAATAAATAAATTAAATCTAAATGAATGCATGAAAATGAGGGTAAACTGGAGTGACAACAAAATATATATGACAAATAGAGTAAGAAACAAGGCAAAGAATAATGTCAGCAGAGTGGCATGATGGAACATTCTACTCTAAATACTTGGTTTAATCAAGAACAAAATGGGGAGCGTGAAAGAGACTCACTTTGGATAAGACTGGTGTCATGGTTTATGTCTGTGTCCCCCAGGCCTCATGAGTTTGCACTGTGCATTTGTTATTTGTTCATTATCTAAGTGCTTGGATTGATGGTGTTAGTGCTACACCCACAAAGGGGTGGAGCCAGGATGTGATGTAATGGCAGGAAGAAGGTGTGTCTTGCTCTTTGCTGGTTCCTGCTTGCTGTTTGCAGCTGCCATGCACTGCCGCCCAGCCATGCCTGCCTGCCTTGGAGCCAACTGAGTGTGGACTGAAACCTCCAAAAACTGTAAGAAATAAACCTTTCCTTTCCCAACTTGGGCATCAGGTATTTTGTCTCAGCGACGAGCATAAAGTAACTAAGACAACTGGAAAAGTCATATTGCGGAGAGCCTTGAAGTTTTGAGGTTTCAACAGATGGATCTCATGAAGATTTGAATCTAGAGAGCAAGAGACATAAATCAAATAGTTCCTCAGATAGCTATGTAATTCTAATGGTAAAGAGCTCTGTTAAAACATGTACCGTGTGCTGTAATAATAATCAGTGCAGAGAATTTATTTAGCAGTGACCCATGGAATAGGTGACATCAGAGATGAGGCCTGAGATTGGGTAGTGGTCACCTGAGTGGAGGGCAAAGGGTGCAAAATGGTCAGGCCGGAGAGAAGGTCACAGGCAGGTTCTTAATGTGTCTTCATCCTACAGTGGTGGAGGACACCGAATCTTACACAGAGTAGGCTTGCAGAGGGCTGCGGAGGAAGGAGACACGGATGATCTGATTTATCTTTTACAAATCATGTGCCTGAAGAATAGATTAAAAGAGCACAAACGTGGACACAGGAAAACGATTCCACTTAGGAGACGATTTTAGTGGTCCAGGCAGTGACCACGGTGATTTGATCTAGGAATGGCTGAAGAGCTTAGGAGAATTAGTTAAATTCTGAATGTTATATGGGATTTTGTTAACGCAAACTGGATCTGGAAGGTGTATGTGGGGTGATATGCTTTGGTTGTGTAACCAGATGAAAGGTCATCTTCAGAAATGACATATTTAGAGTACGAATGTATTCAGAGAGAGTAGAGGTCATAAAATGTGGGGTTTTCAGACTGCTGAGAGAGGAAAACGGCCTGGTGGGTCGACATATTGGGGTTTAAATTTAGGGGTGTCAAAATTAATGCTGCCCCGCTCAGGGTAACGGGGAGCTATCTGACAGAGTGAAGGGCTCAAAGATCTTCCTCAGGAAAGAAAGGAAGACTGGAGGAGAAGCGGGAGGGGAGAGGGATGCAGATACAATCATTCCTGTGCAAAAGAGGTTGGATTTGGGCAAAGTCATGAAGGGAGAAATAATCAGCGGTATTCTAGATCTGGCTACGGGGAGAGGAGATCTGAAGCTGGCTGGGCTCTCACTGCTTGGTGCTTTGGACATCGGAAGATTTATTAACACGGAGAGAAGGATTCACCATTTCTCATATTAGTGTGTGGGTTATTTTAAGCAGAGCATTTTAAAAGGATTATTTCATCTCTCAATTATAGTATAATACTTTTGATATATTCTTTTAATATATATGAATGAGACAGATATTTATTCCTCTTACAAATTCCAAAAGCATCTTCTTCAAATTTAGGAATATTTCTATGTTCTGTTAGCTAGTGTTTCAAATAATTTACATGCACTTCTCTCTGCAGCCCTTAAAATTCTTCTTTTCTTTGCATGCAGAAAAATCATGTAATCACAGGGCTAGAAAGTATCTCAAGGGTCATTGACCTAAATTTAATTTTCCTGTGACTGACGAGAGCCCCATGGAGGATCTTTCCGCATCAGTGGGGTCAGACCTCGGATTTTTTGTTTCTTGCTTTAGGGTTTTTTTCACCCTCTGTCAATTGTCCCATTAATTACTTGTCAATGTTGCCAGGTGGCAGAGGTGTCAGAATTTAGCATTTATTTCACTTATTAATAAATGCATACTGTGTATTAGCTACCGTTTCAGACGCTGAATAGAAAGAAGAAAACAGATGAACTCTGCTGGCTTAGAATAAGTTTTATTTAGTTTCTAGTATGCTTTTTAATATTGTATAACATGATCATTTTCTGACCTGAAAAACTAAATAAAAAACAAATAACATTTTATGTCTCTCTGTCTATCTCTCTCTCTCTCTCTCTCTCTCTCTCTCTCTCTCTCATTATCTGTTTGTGTGTCTCATGAGAACTCAGCGAGGAGGTCTTAGAATAAATCCCACATGAACATGGGACATAGATTTTGAGACTTACTAAACGTCATCCTTATGTACGCTGAACGTCATAATTCTTCCTTTCACATAGAGTTTGTGTTTATGGTTTGTGAAGTGGAGGAATGGTGGGCCGGGCTGCTGTTTCCGTCTGAATTTTCTGTTCTCAAACTGCCTCCTGTGACACAGTTGATTCCTTTTGCTTTTGCCCTGAACTTACGAATTTCACCTCGTCTGAATGTTTACCACAGTAGGGTTTGATCTGATGCATGTTTATGGTCTGGCGTGCACACATAATTTTGTTTTCAATATCCTTTTGGTATGATGGCTCATTTCATCTTGTGCTTTACAACCTGTGTCACTGGCTAACTCAGATTCTGTCCTGTTGAGAGGTTAAGCGCTTACATAGTCAATTGATTTCTGTACTCATTTTATAATGTGCCTAGAAGCCTATTGGTTTTATCCAACCGTTCAGTGCTTTAGACTTGTAATTTTTTGGATTTAATAATGACAAGAATTTGTGTACCTTCCATAGCATGGCAGTTTAACAGAATCTGGGTGGCATCCTGTAATCACAAATCTAATTTTCTCTACAGCAAAACATAGGAACCTTGTCATGAAGTGGGACAAATAAACACCATGAACAGCTCAGTGTCCCTGTAGCTATGCTTGTTTTGTTGCCAAGTGAGTTTCTAGGAGATTTTAAGTCCTTGGAGTTTTAGGAAGTTTGGAATCTCAATACCTGTGGGGTGGCGTATTTATGAATAAAGTGGACAAGATGGAGTGTTTGCTCTCAGAACACACACGTCACTCTTGTTGTGTCCACTGAACCGTTTTCTGTTTGTCATACGCCAGGTCAAACATGCTTAGATCAGCAAAAGAGGAAAGAGGAGAGAGGAAAAGAAGATGAGAAAGAGGAGTAAGGAGGAGAAGGAAGGAGGTAGAAAAAGAGAAGGAAAGAAGGGAAGAAAAGAAGAGGAAGAAGGGGGAGGAGGAGGAGAGAGGAGGGAGAGATGCAGAGGGAGGAGGAGGGAGGAGAAGAGACAACATAGCTCAGTACCTGAAAAGTTTAATGGACTTTGGACACTTAATTTTGGGGTCCAGTGATGTGCCTGGTTGGGTTTCTCTTAATCTTTTACATTCTTCTTGGCCCCATGGATTCTGTCTCTACCTTGTAGCCTCTGTTAGTTCTAAAACACCTTCTCGGAGCCAAGAGCCTCTCATGCTACAATGCAGTTTTCTACCCTCTGGTTGGCTGAGCATTTCAACAAAAGCCTTACGATGTATCACTGGCCCTGATTGGGCCAACCCTCGTCTCTGAACCAGTCACTGAGGTCAAGGGATTTGAGATACGCTGACTGGCTTTTGCTCTGGGATCATCTAATTGATCCTGGTCTCAGTGGGTCAAACATGTGAATTGAACAGATTGATTGGACTTTTTCCCAAACAAAACCGGAGGTTGATGCCAGCGGAGATGGGTACCAATGGGCGGCAAAGATTAAATGCTGCCTCACAGAGTGACCCTGGATTTTACCTTCTAATTAAAATTCTTCTGATGGAGTACAAGGGAGTTCACTTCAAGGCCTTTTCAGCTATTACCAGCTTTCCTGCTGATCATAGAGCAAAACGATTTTACTCTCTTACACATAAGAAGATATACAAGAGCCCGCAAATCTGAAACCAAGTTTAATTTAAACTGGGTTCATTATCACACTGTAATCATTAGGGGCCCATGGTATCTTCAGCTCTGTTGTGATAACTTGTGAGGCTTTGGAAGGTAGCTTCAGGGTGGTAGGACTCAAAAATTCATGCCTAGGTTATCTTTTCAGTCCAGATCTGATAAGTCAAATCTCTCCATCTATCCGCATTGTTAGGGTTAGTTTGCCTTTTGTCTTATTTTTTTTTAATAGACAACCAATTGTGCATGATGGTTTGAAATATAGGTTCTGGAACTGGACTGCTTTGGGTTAAATCTGGCTGACATCACTTATTTAGATAAGTTACTTAACCTCTTTGTGCTTCAGTTTCCTCATGTGTAAAAAGATTCTAATGGTTGTGTCTACCTTGCCAGTCTAATGCAAGGATCACGTGAATTCATACATATAAAGTATTAGAAGGAACTGACACGTTGTAAATGTGCTAGAATCATTAGCTATTATTTTTATTCCATTGGGCAACACTAACTGTGAAATTCATCTGGGTGAAATAAGAATTTTTACAGCATGGACTTTAACATTTCTATGTCTTGCTGCCCTGTGTATATTATTATGGATAATACCATTTGTCTTATTGTCAGGTTAAAGTTAAAAGAAAACTAAGCCAGCCATAATTTTTTTCCAAAAGCAGTTATTTTGACACAAGAGATTCTAGTCCGCTTTACAAACCAAAAGGGTAGAAATCCTCCCTGAACTGAGGGAAAACGAATCCAATTTCAAATCCCAAACCAGACGCCCATTTTTGTTGCTGTTCTTCCCCTCAAAGACAAAACCTGATGTTTCTCAGTGCTAATAAAACAAATTTTAAAGTCCATATATAGCACAGTGTTTATCACCCACCCCTGTCCGTGGTCATGAATACCACAAATTCTTTAAATTTCCCAAACATGAGATAAATGTCAGACTATTCTATAAATTGACTTTATGAAGCATTTCCGAGCTGAGCCTTCTGACATTCACACCAATGTTTCCATAGTAACTGATGTGTTCAGAAGGGGAAAAGCAGGAGGAGATGAAAAACAAAGGAAGTGATCCAAATAAGAGAGATGTATAAGGAAAGCAGAGTAGAAGGTTCTGTAAACTTTGAACCTTGCTCCTGGCCAGACTCAAAGACTCTTTCTCTCGTGAAGGGCTTCCCATGACCCAATGGAGAACCTCAGTGAAACATTCCCTAAACCTTGCCAGCTAGCACCAAATTTCACTTAGACAACAAGTCATTAATGCTTATTTGGACTATTCCCTCTTCCTTTTATTTTAATTTTTTCCTCTGTTTTGAGATGCCTCGGTTACCATGGTAACCGTGCTATAATTTGTGCCTGTCACCGAACTGTCAAAAAAATGCAATATCAAGTCAATTTAGAGAATAGTTAGAAAGCAAGGTAGGGGAACATAGGTACCAGAGATTATTCCAGGTGTTTGCAAACATTAAAGTGAACAATGTTAGGTTCTATTCTCCAATCTTATTAAATGATGCCCTGACAGTTGCATCTAGAAGCAGGTTTTAATGATCGTTCTCTCTTGATATCTAGCGCCCAGTACCCTTTTTTAAAATGAAAACTTCAAAGCTACTTCTATAAAAATGTGTTTAATCTCCTATTTGGTTTCAGGGGAGATCAAGGAAATGGCTAGAAATGAGTAATTTTCTTTTTCTTTCTATTTTTCTTTTTCTGAATCATTTTGAGGATGAGGATTTGTTCACAGGCACCTGATTCAGGGAATTAGGCACCTGTTGGTAAGCAAAATTATGGGTCCCTGAAACATCTAGGCCCTGTTCCTTGAAACCAGTACCTTATTATCTTACTGGCAAGCAAGATCTTTGCAGATGTGATTAAGTTAGGGATCTTGAGATAGGAAGAGTAGCCTTGGAGTTCTGGATGGGCCCAATACCATTGAAAGAGTCTTTGTAAGAGGGAGGAAGGAATGTCAGAGTCAAAGAAGGATGAGCGGCCGAGTAAAGGGGGCCAGAGAACCCAGTGGTGCGGGCAGTCCTTAGACCCTGGAAAAGGAAAGAACACAGACCCCCCTGCAGAGCCAGCAGCAGGCAGCTGACACCTTGGCTCTTGCCCAGGGAAAGTGGTTTAGGCTTGTACCCTCTGGAACTGTAAGAGAACACGTCTGTGCTGCCACTGGCTTCATGGCAACTCGATGCAGCAGCAGTGGGGAGATGACCATGCCATGAGCCACCTCTGCTCCCGCCAGGTCCCCCAAGGAAGTCTGATGTGATCTTTCCTCTCAGCCAGCAGAAGTGGATAGCGTTGTCCCCTTGTCTCTTGGCTGGGCGCTTCCAGCCTGCTGTGTGTCACTAACTGAGGGTCCCACAGATAGATCTCTCGGTGTGTGACTTCAGGCATCCAACTTTGGTCCCCATGAGGCTTCTGTAGCTGGCAAGGTGAGAGTTGAGGCAAAGCAAGTGCCACCCCTGGCTGGAGAGCTGGGAAGGTCACGCGATCAAGGCTCTGGGAGAAGAGTCTATGCTGAGAGAACTCTTACACTCACAGTCCATCTCTCTGAAAGTTAAACTGTTCCCTAGTGAGTGGCCTCACCTTCCCAACCTCGTGGCAGGTGTCCCAAGGCCTGACTTCATCTTAGGGCGCTGTAAACCTCACGGTGCCCGCCTTTTTCCTGAGTACTAAGGACATGGAACAGAAAGCAGCCACTTCTCTCTAAGCTGCTTCCCGGGTGGGTTGTTTTTTCCCACTTCAGATCATCCAGGGGCTGTGATGAGTGTATGATGTAACCCTACGCTTGCAATAGCGCTGTGGGGGAATCTAACTGGTTTCACTCTATAGATATAGAAATGGACACTGAGAAGCTACAGCCTGATGAGGGCTGTCAGGTAAGTGGCAGAGCTGGGTCTTGACCCTGACCAAGCACGCCATCCTGACACCTGCAATTTAATTGCTGTTTTGCTGCTAGGTCGGAGGCCCACTGGGTGGTGTCCCTGGCCTTTTCTCCCTCTGGAACTCAGTAAATGCCTTTTGTTCTCTGTGTCCTGGCGAGAGCTCTTGTTCTCATTCACTCAGAGGTGCAGAGAGGAGCCAGAAGGTTGCAGAGGGCAAGCACCTGGAGATGGACAGAAAGAAGGGTTTCTTTTGGTCCCAGATGCGCCCTGGCCTTTAGACATTAGTTGTGCCACACAGAAATCCGATGTCCGTGAATGAGCACATTTCCTTAGCCCAGTGGGTGAGGGGCAGAGACACAGGTGAGCAACCTGGAGGGCAGGGAGGACAGAGGACAGGCGCGCCCTGGAGGAAAGGTCGCAGCACTCGGGCTGTTCCCATCCTCGGCTGCCTGTTACTGAGTCTTCATTTTCCTATTTGGGGACCTGAGCTTGTTCCCTCAGTGAGATGTGGTGGTGCCTGGAGCTTCAGGAGAGCCAGCCTCAAGACGCCTTGGGACTCCTTGTCCATGGGGGAAGCCTCTGGGCCTCCTTAAGGAGCTGGGGGCTGGGAGAATGGGAGTTAAGGGTCGTCCCTGTCTGGACCAAGGTGATGGGGTGGGTTGGAGACCAGGTGAGGCGACGGCCATGTGAAAAGAACAAGGGTATGCTGTGTATGTGCACTGCGAGTGTGATCCTTGTGTAAGAATCACCCCTTTTCGTCTGGATGGGCCGAGGGCAATGGGAGGCCAGGCTGGCAGAGCCAGCAACTCTGGGTCTAGGAGCTCCCTGAGCCAGGAGGAGGGAAGAGATGCTGGAGAATGGAGTCGCCTTTGGCTCCAAGGCCCAAGCTTAAGGTACAGCCTGGGCCTGAATTCACTGGAGGTGAACGTGGCTTCCTTCTTTGGGGAGCGTCTGTCCCAAGCTGTCCTGGCACTGCGTGCCCAGCAGACAGCCATCCATCGGGCACCGGCTTCCTGGAGCCGCCTCCCACTGGTATTTCGGGTTTATTCTCCTACATTCAGACAGATAGTGATTATACTCTTTCCTAGCATTACTTACTTCTTCTAGGCTCTTCTCCACTTCAGTTAAAAAGACACAACATTTATCCCCCAGAGTAAACACAAGAGTTCTTTATTCTCCAAGAGTGAAGGCTTTGTTCGGGTTTCACATGCAGTAAGGACAGCTTTGGGGATTTTTTCCCTCTGTCCCCTGAATTTCCTCCCATAACTATATCCTTCACTTTTATTTCTATTGCAATCCCAAACACACAAAGCTAAATTTATTAATTCCTATCTCTAAAAACTTCAACAGAGACATGCTTCTTATCTTATGCTCTTCTCCACTAGAATAATCTATTCTCTGGATGGGGAAATCTAGCTCTGTTTCTTCGGAGTCATGTATACAAAGACAGATAGAAACATAAAAGGAAGGTATGAATTTTTCTACAAATGCGGGGCGGTTCCATTTGCTGGGGAGGAAGAGTCGCCTCTGCCGGGGTGCAGGCAGCGGGTGGGAGCAGCCTGGTCCTCTGTTCTGTGTAGTTGGCTGAAAAAGCGTTGGGAAGATACTTGATTTGGAACTGCTGTTCTTTCTTTTCATCATATTCAGCGTGCTCCTAATCATTGTATTCCAGATACTGAACACAAGCTTTTAATCCCCTCTACCAAAATGTTTTGCACCCATTCCAGCACTTCTAAATTGAAATTCTAAATTAGTATTCATTGAAAACTGGTTCGACACAATGCAAGAAGCATGAATGAAACCTTCTAAGCCTTCTCTGTATTTCCAATTGCGAGTTCCATTCTTCAGGAAAGTCATTGTTATTGGTTTAGGGGAGATTTATTCAATTCCCAAATGTCACCTCCAGAGGGCACAGCTGTCTCAAAAAATTTTTTGTTGGTTTAAAAAAAAAATTTTTTTTTTAAAGTTTCTTCAGTTTTGAGGAAGGAGCTCTCAAATCTATGACTGTCATTTTTGGAACCTGAACTCACATATTTTTATATAATATATAACGGTCGTTTATACATCATGACAGTCCATTATCTTTGTCAAGTATCTAACATACATTACATTTTAACCTTTTAAAAAAAGAATTATACTCAACATGTTACTTCTGACCTAACTTAAAACTATCTCTTTTTCTTCCAGTTTTAAATCATAAGTCCAAACATCATCAAGAGGCACCCTTTAAGTTTTAAAATGTATTTAATACTTTCTTTGCCAGATTTTGTATTTCCCAAGAAATTGAATTGAAGCTCCTAGATGTCTTAAAAATGGTAAAATGTGCTGTATCTCCTCAATAATACAGTCTGGATTTAGTGCTCAGCGTATTCATAGAGAGGACGGTATTATGTTCAGAATAAACGTCTCAGAAGCTTTTTACTCCTGAAGCAACACAGAACATCTGGGGGATTTATTTTTGTGACATCAAAATTTATGGTGACTGTTTATTTAAAAATGCTTTTATTTATCTACAGAGGAGGGAAAGTTGACATGAATTTGCTCAGAAAAGGATGGACTTATTTTCCTCTGCAATGTACATTAAACGAATCAGTCTCTCCCTCCCCTGTCTCAGCCAGCTCTGCTGTGTTTAGCGTGAAATTGAATCGTGTAAGGCTAAAAGCTAAGAAGACAGAGAAATAAGGATTGAGGCAAATGATTTACATATATTTCTCTCCTCTGTTTTCTTTGAAGCTTTTGTTTGCTGCTCACTTTGGGCTATTTTTCTTTTCCTGTTACTTACCTGTTTATTTATTTTTTTTCCTAGTTAACATTACACAAAGAAACTGGCACCAAGGTGTGAAAAGGTCTGCATGTAAGTATTTAAGACTGCTTACCATCTATTTATATGTAAAAGAGCTTCTTAGATTTTGGGATCTTATTTCTTGTGTTGGCATGGAGGATTTTGGCAACTAACACAGGAGAGGTGTGGAAAGGGTTTAACTTTGATGTTTGCATCTTATAAAATGGAAATGAGACATAGCAGTCACCAAAATGCAGTGTTCTGTAGGAGACCATAGTTAGAGAATGGCATTAGCTAGACAATGTGCTGGACTCAGGAGAAGGTTCAAGGAGAAGGAAACATCCCTGAAGGCTAAGTGAGGCATACATGGTCCATTCGGTGCTAATATATGGACCAGAAGTCCACTTAGCAAAGCTAAGTGTTAGCATAATGATTTATTTTTTGGTCTTGCATATTAATTTTTCTCCCCAGCGAATGGTGGAAGACTTTAATGGCAAACAACTGAGACATGTGTTTTTCTGAGATGCTTTTTTTTATTCCATCACAGTAACTCACCCTGTAGAAGCCAAAAGACCTTAGTTGTCAATGAGCTATTTACCTAAGAAGTCATTAACCAGTTAGAGAAAGCCAGGTTCTTGATATTTTAAGGCATTTGTGAAATTTAAAGTGCTCTTTTCTATTGTTATCTCTGTGAGGCTCCTGAAATACATTTCCTTAGGTGAGTGAATGTCTTGTCATCCTCTGCTAGGTGATGTACAGGGAATTTATCAGAAATGTTTTGTATTGTTGGTGCTGTCTTTCTTATGAGTTAAAGAGTAAATCTGGGGATAACACAGTGGAAAGGATTCAAATGAGGAAGAAGTTACAAATTCAAATTCAAAATGGAAGGGTCAGAAACCAAACAGCTCAGCAGAACAGAGATAACCAGAATGAAACTGCTCTCTGGTTTTGCTGGCCCCATTTATATATCATAGTAGCAGAACTTTACTGATTGATCTGAAATGTTAACTGTTCCATAGAGTGACAGAGTCATCAGGGATCGGTGGATATGCCGAGTGGATGCCATCAGGGATGACCTGTGGGACCTCCTGACTGTGGAGAAAGGTTTTATTAGGTGACCTCTACAGTCACCTGCCAAGGAAAGTGCTTTGTGATTCTTCTCTGAGCTTCCATGACACTCATTTTACTAGAATGAAAGATAGTTTTACAAATGCTAAAGCATCCCAAGGAAACAGAGATGAAGAAGGACAGGCTGAAAGTGTGATGTCATTAGATGAAGGGCGTGTTGTCTTAATTCAGGGTCATACTTCCCCATCAGTGATACCTGTTAGCCTAGAGCATGTGTTAATTACATGAGGAGTTCAAATTTTTCTGTCTATAGCTGTTAAGTCTAGTCTGCAACGTTTATAATTCTAATCCAATTAGAAATGCATTCAAAGAGCTAATGATATTTGCAGGAATTTAGAAGTAAAAGCTTAGTAAAATAAACGGATCGGTGGTAAAGTGAATTATAAACTAATTTTGAAGAGTCTGGGTGATCGATCAGTTTTGCTTGAAGTCTGGTGGAACTTTTTGGAGAATCGTGATCTCCCTGTCTGACTCTGCTCAGGATCTGCCTGAAAGTTTCTGTTTTCCCAGTCTCTAACAATGATTCATTTGCCGAAAAGGTCACAATCTACATAGTTGTTGCTTTTCCCTCCTTGTCATTAAGGCAACCACTGGTTGCCTGTCTATCCTAGTAGATTAATGATTCTGGTCTGGAGCGCATCTAACTCGGCGTGACAGCTGGAGGATAATGCATTATTGATGTCTACAAATGTCCTAACACTATTCACCAGTAGAGTCAACAAGGTCTCCTTTCCTTGGTTACATGAGTGATGCTGGTCCAACGTGGTCCATGCAACCAGAACCTGAAAGGCAGGACAACCCTACTGTGTTTAAAGGAAGTGACCGCTTGGTGGCACTAGAAGGACACTTGCTCTGCATTGAATGACCACATGTTGGGCAGGCAGAAAAGATACAGAACAAAATACTGCCAAGTCAGACCATGCTTTTTTCAAAGTCCCTTTGATTATGTTTGCTGGGGTATGGACAGGTTCCTACAATTATCCAGTCTTAGGAAGCAGCTTGGGACCAGGTGCACATTCTGCAAGTCTCAATGTTTGATTTTCACAGTCTCAGAAACAATGATTTTTGCCTCTTTGATCCTAGAAGAAAACCCTAATTGTTTTTCTATCTTGCAGCACCAGTTGATAGCCTTGGTTCCCTCATTGGTGGTTTAGCAGCTATTTTTTTCCCAGGGAAGCCAGTCCTAACCGGATAGGGTTGGGCGGAGGCCGGGCAGAACATTGTCATAATGTGAATGACAAGCTGGTGAAATTGAAATATAGCGAAGTGCTTCTTACAGCAAAAATTGGTGACGGTTATCAAGCTGGAAGCTGCTTACATGGTCCGGAGAATTCTTTTAATGCCATGTCTGTAGGATTGTTTCTACTACAAATCATTCTCGCTCACTAGGAGCCCCAAAGAACGCCGGGAAATACAGTGCTTTGCACCTGTTTGTTTTGGTCGGGTTCCCTCCCTTGGTCCTCCATTAGGTTTTGAACCTCTCTAGTAATATTACTTGGAAAATGAAAAGCAACCTGAAGGAGCACCACAATAACAGTGGAGAAGGGCAGCCAGGGACTGTGACAATGAACTGAACTCTGGATTGTTCACAAAATGGCTGGAAAGACAAAAGACCTTTCCCCCTCTTTTTATAAGCCATCATTACCTTGGCGTGTCTTTCAGACATTTTGCTTCCTGTTCTTGACCTTTGGGCTTCTCTCTCAGTCTTGCCATGAATGGCTATTTTCATTTCCCCTTTTTATTACTAAATATGACGATGATACTGTTAATAATTTGTTATTTGGAAAGTAGAGGCTTTAAAGTGGCTCTCTTGAAGATTTTAGAATAATTGCAATTTTAAGTCTTTTTCTGTTTATACCCATCAAGTCTGATTTTCCTCATAGCCAAAGTATTTTGCCTATTCTTTGCTGCTGGTTTTTCTTAAAAAGGATAATTGAAAGTTGTTCTACAAATATAGCTTAAAAAAAAATCATGTTCTCCGTGGAAAACAACAACTCTGAAATGAAAGCCAGTTTAAATCAGACCAGAACAGATTCACAAAGTGAAGCTGACATCCTGGAGGAAAAAGGGAGAAACGTTAATGTCCCAAGTAATCAGTTTGGGCCTTTTCAGTGCTAAATGACAGGATCAAGAAGAAAAATTTTGAAATTGATTTTTAAGACTGTCTGAAAAGGGAGGCTGAAATGAATATTAAGTGATTTCTTTGGGGCTGTCAGAAATAATAATGGAAGAAGAGACAGGCCCAGTCTTGCTCCTGATGGTAGGATCAGGAAATTTAGGCCCAGTCTTGCTCCTGATGGTAGGATCAGGAAATTTAGGCCCAGTCTTGCTCCTGATGGTAGGATCAGGAAATTTAGGCCCAGTCTTGCTCCTGATGGTAGGATCAGGAAATTTAGAGCCGGTGCAGACTGAAGATGAATTTCTGCACTCCAACTTTTAAAAAATGTTAATGTAACAGGAAAGGGAAATAGCAATGCAAACTTAACCGGAGTAGGAAAAGGCTGGAGACAGGAGAGAAAGACATGAGATCTCGTGCTGGGGGTTCAGGATAAAGTAGGGTGATGGGCATATGCTATGCTCTGTACCCCAAGGGAATAAGGGGACAGGCCTTTCCCAGGAAGGCGTACCTCACCCAGGCGCTGTGGATATGGGGATGGCCCATTTGGACATATCCTTCTTCCCCTCTGACTCTGCCACCGGGAGCCATATATATTTATCAGTTGGCTGTTTGGAGCTGGGCTCCAGGCTGGCTGTTGAACAAGCCCATATGGCATGAGGATTGGATTCATGTCTTTGGTCTCATTAGCACCATGTTGGAACCAACAGAGTTAGCTGACTAATTAATACAGAGATGCATTGGGTGTTCTCTGGGATTTGGAATCAGTTTCCCTTAAATTAGCCATGTCAATTACCACAAGCCCACAGATACCAAGAGTTGGAAAAAGATCTGGCAGGATTTGAAAATCAGAGAGGAAAACATGGGGAATTTGAACAAAAATGAGAAGGAACGCCCATCTCCTCATGAGTGTGCCTTCCCAGCACACTGATGCTCATCTCCATAGCTTTGTGAGGGCCTAACTCAGCATGCGGGTGGATTACTTTTTCTATGATCTGTTGTCAAAATTTATTAAGTTCCTTTTCTCCCCCCTCTCTCTTTGTTTCGCGAATGCATGGGATAGAAAACTTAATCTGCCTCGGCTTTCTTCTTACAAATGTTGAAGGGGACAGCAGGTATTGATTTTTCTTCTTTTAGAAACAGTAACCCAGCTACCTCTTTGGAAACCTACCTCCCTTCTCTTTGTCTTGTGGGATTATGTGTCAAGTTACCTGTCCTTCCCTAAGCCATGAGGTGGGCAGTTTCCTGATTCAGTCCAAGCCAGTGTTGGGCTCAATGAGGAGTGAGTTTTGCCCACGAGGGGACATTTGGCAATGTCTACAGGCATGTTGTCACAACTAGAGGGACGCTGGTAACATCTACAGGCTGTTCAACATCCCAGGGCACAAGGGACAGCCCCCGCCACCAATCTGGCCCAGAATGTCAGTCAATAGTACCAATGTTGAGAAAACCTGATCTAAGATAACAGGATTTTCTCTTCTGAGGTTTAAGCTTCAGTTATGTGATATAAACAACAAATTTTAAAAAATGACTGAAACTCATGCATCCCAGAGACAGTATATATTTACAATTATCAAATTGTCCCTGCTAAGGAGAACACCTCGGAACCTCTCATGGTTCCCACCATTTTCTCTGTCACAGCCTTCAGCCTTTGTATCTATTCTGTGAGCTCTGCCATATCTTTCTGAGAGTCTTTTGCTTCTTAAATTAGCCGGAGCAACTTTCTGTTATTTGCAGAGAACTCTAAACTGACATGGACTAGCTGACAATTTATGAACATGCATATATCAAATGGCATCTTGCAACTAGACAGAGTCTTATAAATCTTACACATGGTTATGGAATAGGTAGCTGGTGGTGAAAGGTCCAGTTAGAACAAGCAGAAGCTGTAAGAAAGAGAACTCCACACATCTGAGGTTACTTGTCCTGACCTCCAAAGACCCTCGCCAAGCTACTGTGCAAAAGAGAATCAATAGGCTGGCAGATCGCCAAACTTCTCCCTCCAAAACAGGGAAATAAGGAGGATGATAGGGCAACAGTGGCAGCAAATTAAGTGCAAACCCTGAAATATGGGGTTTGAAAAAATAAGAAGAAAGAAAATAAAGTGACCTTTCATCTTTTAAACCATGCTTGCAATGATCCCCTCGGGATGTGATCGCAAATGTTGAAGCCAGGCGCTGCAGATAAATAATTCTTTTCCCTTTAAAAACATCATTTTTCTCATTTCAAGCTTCATTTTAAAGTAATGAAAGGATAAGTGGCAATACTTCACTCGTGGAGCTGGAGTTGAGATTTTTAAACTTGGGGCTGATGTTGAGTGTAGTGTCTATTCCATGAAACAGGAGAACAATTTCTCACATTAAAACGATCTAGTGAACAGAGTCATTTGATTCTGGATGTAGGAATAGGGACTGTAGGTGGCTGCTTGAGTTTGTTTAGCTGTTGGAGACCTTGGTGGCAGCCTCATTAAAAAATAAAAAAAAAGACCTGTCTCACCGGAAGCTTCTCTTTCGCGAAGAGCATGGGTTGGAATATGTTAAACTCTTCTTCCCTGAACAGAGTCATAAAAGTATGTGAGCACACAAAAAAGATTCATGTTCGAGACCATATGAAGTTCATTGTACTTCCAGGAGAGTTTCTTTCTTTCTTTTTTTTCTTTTTAAGATGCCAGCAAAATGCCACGGTGTTTTATTTCTGTCTCCGGTAAATTACTCTGAAAACTTAAACAAATTAAACATCCTGTTTTGCATATCTGTGACTCACTGGGGGGAAGCTTAGTCTCTTTAGTCTGAATGTTTCACGTGGGAAGAGGCACCTGTAACAAGATATTGTTTTCAATTACCTTTTTGAAATAGTTATGCTTGTGCTGTGCGTGTGTGTGTGTGTGTGTGTGTGTGTGTGTGTGTGTGTGTTTGTACTTTGATATACCATGAGAAATCTGTTCTGTTGCTCTTTGCAGTGTAGTAACTGACTTGTAATATGATACGATAGAGATATTCAATTAAAAGCTACCATTGAAACCATTTTGAAAGAAATTTAAAATTAATCCTAAGAAACATAGCAATTAATGATCATCATGACATTAAGGCAATGTCACATAAATGAGTGACTAAAACTTAGAGTCTGCCTTTGGAATTCAGTAGGGCTTTAGTTTTCATAAGTTCTCAGAAAAATAGCACTGTCTTTCAGAGCCAAGGTTGGCAATGCTGGATTTTTCTGGAATGGACTTTTCTGGAATCACAGGGTTGCTACCCGCTGATGCCCTGTGATGGCTTCTTATGCAGAAGAATAGAACTATCTGGAAGGTCATCCTTGAATTTGTGCCCCTGGGCCCAACTGGTGAGTGGCTAATTTTCAACCTTCTGCCTTCCACGGGGTCTTCTTGACAATAGGAACTGTCTGGCTTGATTATTTTTCGTGAAAACATTTCAGCCCCTTCACCAGCTTGAACTCTCAGTTGAAAAATTACATTTAAAGGCCAAGCTGAACCCAAATGAATGGATGATTGCGGCACCTTTCAAATGTCACTTTAACAAAAAAGTCTATGAAGTGAAGGCTCAAGTCCTTGGGGAAGAAGCAGAGGAGAACTAACTGTCACCCTCCTGCTCCCTCCTTTGCTGAGCTCCCAGCCCTGGCTGCCTGTCTGATCCCCTGCATTTCCCCTTCCCTCTGTCTGCTCCTCCCCACCCCCACCCCGCGGCCTCCACCGCCCCCCCCACGTGCACCTGAGCAATAAGAGATTCAGGTTTGGGTGCATGTATGCCTTGGAGGCTGAACTATGCAAGAAGTGTCATCTGCGGAGGTGTTTCCTTTCAGAATGTCATTGTTTAACTTCAGGGTCCTGTTATTCTTGTGTGAATGAAATGTCAGGAACGAACTTCACCGTGTAATTTCGCTGGCATTGACAGGCCTTTGCCATCTGTCATTGGATCGTGGTTCTACCTTTGGTTTCCTGCCATGTTTAGGGTTTTGACCTATCTCTGAGTCCTGGTAATTTTACCTCTCAATATTCCCTCAGAGGGAGGAAAGCGCTGCCGGGTGAGACTCCTGTAACTTTAGGAGACCCAGTGATTTCTTTCTCAGGCTTTCCTTATTATTATTTTTAAGACCTCAAGTGTCATGAATCCTGTCATTTGCGCAGTGTCAGTTTTGATTAATCCCATACCTCTTTTCATCCTCAGTGTTTGCTGATGAGAAGGGGCTGCATTACATCAGTCTCAGCCTCGCTTTTTGAAATGAAGGGCAAAATTTTGTTTTCAGGAAGAGGGAGTTTAGGGGAGAAGATTGGTGCAGGATAAGAACAAAAATTGCAACAGTTTTTTTTTTTAAATAATGAATCCAAGTTTAATTGGGAAGAAGGAAAACTGAAGTTTTTCATTCCCTACATAGTGGAGATTTTGAAAAATCCTCCTTCTCTGAAGTCAGGAGACAGATTTTATAAAGTACAAGCAGATTGTCTTTGAACTGAATTTTAAAGCTCGGCTGTCAGAGTTGACAAGTTCCTGAATTCAATTTTCAAACTGAAACTTAGAAAACTGGGAGAGACAGTGTGTCTCTTCAGTAGCTTATCAAAAGGAAAGAGGTGGCAGCTCTCACAGCTGTCTGTGGTCAGCCAGGTAGCGGGTACCCCTGCTTCCTGTGGTCAGCCGTGCATTTTTGAGATGCACCATGATATGAAGGGTTCCAGTAGCTCGAGCTCCTGAGATTGGAGGACGGAGGCGGCTGGCTGAGCTCTGCTCCTAAAGAAGCATATAAAGGGAGCTTCAAGCATGGGTGAACCTCGCCTAAGATCAAGGTCTTCGTGGCTTCGTGGCGGGCAGAAAAAGGTTTAGGATACATAGACATTAGCATACGAGTTGCTTCACAATAACGGTGTTTACCTGTGTAGAATTCCAGGCTTCTCCACCACCAGAGCGTTTGTTTTTCTTTTGGAATAGATGAGCTAATTCTACTCCAAAATTCTCAAGATATTCCATATAATGTAGCTAGACTGATTACCCTCAAAAAGAAGACACAGGGCAATAACTTTCTATAGTAAATTAATCCAAACAAATATTAAATATTTACAGTGTGCTGTATGCAGCCTTGGAACCCAGTGAAATCTCAGAACAACCCAGCAAACTCGGTGAGATCTCCACCCCTGCGCAGGTCTGAAAAATGACACTGAGATTGTATTTAGATTCAGACCCCACTCTGTCAGACCTTGTCTTCTTCACATTACACTGTAAAACCTCCGAAGTAATGACAGTGAAGAGCTCAGTGGCAGAATTTCATCTTCAGATATTTCAAAAGTAAATAAATATCATGACCTTTTGAATACTCTTCAGGTTTTGTGATTCTATTAAGTCTTAAATTTTCACAGCCTTTTATTTTGTATCCATTTGGACTTTGAAAATCCAGCTTTATTAGGTGCTATATTTCATTTTTATTCCTGTAACTGTTATAAAAACTCATTACATTGAAATCGTATCACCTGGAACTCTCAATTAGCTGGGCCTCCCCTCCCCCACAAGATTCTAGCTTCTGCAGGAAGGAGAAACCCACAGAAAAAAATCAGCTCATCTCAGAATTTCCCTTAAAGGTTAACGATGGCCTATGGTTCTGTGCCTTTTGGTTAGATGTTAAAATATGAGTGTATCGCTCTATGATTTTTAAAATACTGTAAAGTCTGCCCAAAATGTCAAGGCGATTGTTTTAGTAAGGGGAAGCTCATGGCTGATAAAGGTAGCTGGTATCTCAGCCCCCAATGTGGTACAAATGAAGTTTTCATCTGCCTCCCGGTTGGGAAGGGGGCTGGTAGTTCCATACCCACTCAGATACCTGTGTTCTTTTTAAAATTAGTATATGTTTGTGAAACATAATAAATACAGTTACCATGGGGGACGGGGAGGTACACAGCTCACATCTTGATCCTTCTTACATCCGCTCTGCCTCCCCTCCACCTGTCTCTCCCCATCCTCAGGTCCCCTTCCCACTCTACAGTCTGCCTCCCTGTTTCCTGTTACCTACCTTTTTGCTGTGCTCTTTAAAGTATTTATGTTTTGGGTTTCCCATCCAAGGGAAAGCATATACCATTTAACATGTGTCTGACTGATTTCACGGAGCATTACGGCCTCACGGTGTATCCATTTTTCTACCAATGACTCACGTAGATCCTTACTGAAGACTGAGATGCAGGGACCGGGGACACTTTCTGTCCTGTGGCTCTGACATTTCTCTAGGGTCTCACAGTTCTTTGCTGGATCTAAGGAACCTGATTGGCAAACAAAGGAAGGACACTACCGGAGAGATACACAGCTCTTCTATCCACATCGAAGTGGAACCCAGAACCTCATGGCCCTGCCTAACCGCAAGGGAGGGTGAGTCATGTATTACAACTCCATGCATGGAAAGGAAAGGTATTTACCAGTCCCGACTCGGTTCTTTTTGACATTTCCCAGCTCTCCCAACATTATGAATCATGTTAGAAGCATCCATTATCATTGGATTAACAGCTTCCGAGACTTGGATAATTAAAAAATCTCTCTGAAATTTCACCTTAGACCTTTACACAATCAGAATGATGGAGATGGAGGCAGCTGCAGGTCAGAAACTCTCTACGTGATTCAGATAGAACCAGCACCTGTTTGAGAATCATTGTCAGGATAAGGAACTTGATAAGTCACAATCATGGATTAATTAATTTCAGGAAGTTGTTTTTATGTTTTATTTTTTCAAAAGGGACTAGGTAGGAAAAGAATGCCTTGTATTTGGGTAGTAAAACAAATTAACAAAATCTCTGTGTATACTCACCATTCTGACCAATCAAGGCTTTGAACGTATTCTGTGATCCTTCATTTCGAAATTCCATAGAGTGTTTCATAGCTAAAATTGCTTCTTTTCCCAGTAAAACATCTCAGGTATCAGGAAGGCCACCTTAATATTGCGGCCATTGACCGCCCGTATTCTAATTATCTAAAAACATTATCCGTGTTCCAGTTTGACCTTCTGTATCTCCAATCAGGGACACTTTTAGATTGCTAGTAACCCAAAGGACCTCAGCAGAGGTGAAAGCCCCTGGGATGACAGAGCTGTTGCTGGAAGGAAAGAGTCACAGGGCTTTAAAAATAAAATTGTGTGTTTCCTTTAAGTGTATGTTGTTGCCAGTTTGCTTTTGATCCATATGTTCCTTGCAGGAAACACCTTTTGCTTCACATAGATTTCTAGCAGTGCGGGGCTTTGTAGGGATGCCGGTAACCTCTTGAAACCCATCAACGTTGCGGTGGTGAAATTGGTCTCATCTGTTTTCTTTGGTTATTGCCCCGGGTGAGAGGGGAGAGCACAAGGTGATATTTTAGGTTTACTGGTTTGTGTTGCTACTGTGTCGGATTTATGAAAGGCAGCAGAAATTTATCACCTTCTTCTGTTATTCCAAAACCATAATTTTCTAGTCTCTTGGTTGCTTGGGAACATTTCTAATAAAATGTGCAGCTCTCTGAACCTTCCTAACACGAATGTGTTTGAGATCTGGAATTACATATTGCTGTGAGCCCAGCAGAGGATGATAAACCTCTGGTGGTTGTGTTTCTCTCTCATGCCCAGGGTGGAAACCAGTGTACATGGACCTCTCATGGTGTCGCCCTGGAGATTCTCCTGCGCCCTACGTTTCCTCTTTTAATTCCTGCCTCCCTCAGCTTGCACGGAGGCATCCTCAGAACCTGACTTCTTTTGGAAACTACCAGTGAGCTTTGTAGCACTTAGCCTAGAGGTTCCTTATCCCCAAATCTACCTTAGCCAATTGTCTTTGTCATCATCCCCAGCTCACCTTGAGTTTCCTGCTCTTTCCTTGTGATTTGTATTTCCAAACTCCGTCTCTCCCCAGGTGAAATCTAAGTCATTGTTGAAGATTTGGTTTCAAACACTACAGACTTTGAAACTTTCCCTGTTCAACTTCACTGTGACATCTGTTATCTCTACATGCCACTTGTCATGATATATTTCAGTTTGAGGTGATACTAGATTTTCTATTCTTTCTAGGAGTACCAGCTCCTAGAAACTGAATATCTAAGGTTTCCCATGATCCTTTAATGGTAACAGACATTTGTAATAAAAATGGTATTCAAGCTGGGTGTAGTGGTGCACACCTGTAATCCCAGAAGTGTGCAAAGAGGCTGAGGCAGGAGGATCATGAGTTCAAGCTCAGCCTGGACAACTTAGTGAGAATTTGTCTCAAATAAAAAAAATTATTTTATGGGCTCGAAATATAGTTCAGTGCCAAAGTCCTGGATTCAATCCCTGTACCGAAACAAATATTTACTCAGTTGAGGATTATGATACAAAGCAAAACCCCAACCATATACCATTAATTTATGTCATGATTTCTAAAGTGGTACAGTGTACAAGTTACTGTGGGAGAAAATATCTAATTACAATTACACAGGTTGCCTTACTGCAGGGCTTTTCCAGAGCCAATCAATATGTTTATAGTGTGTAATATACTGATTTGGATGTTAATTTGGAATAATAGTCTACGTTATTTAGTATCCTTTGTTATCAAAACCACTTGCACCATAAAAGTCATCTTCGTTTTCCCTGATTATCATTCACTGATCAGGAGGAAACAACAGATAATATTTTCTAGTTTGCATTTCCAGGCATAATTGTTTTGAGTTTTGCATGTATGTGTCTTTGTAAGTTGCCAGATTTCATCAAGTATAGTTAACTTTAGCTAAAAGATATGTGTGGTTCAAGTAAAAACCGTGATCTCCATGAAACTTACGAGAATAAAAATGTATAGCTGAGACGCATCCTCTTGCCAAATCTCTTTAAAGATGTATGCAAAGGCCTTTGTTTTAGTAGCAGTTTTCCAGGTCATCTACCATTCAGACTATGTATGTAAATCTCCATTAATGCAAGCATTATGTAATGATTTGCTGTCTATTAAGTCAATGATTAGAGTTTTTTTTAATTTCTGTGATTGATTTTTCTGTTCTACACCTTCTTTATGTGAGTGAACAAATTTTAAAAAATCAAGTCATTTCGTGTTTAGATCTCTCTCCTTTGAATGAGGTCTGTTATCGTCAGCCATCGTGAGCACTATAATTGCAAGGATGGCGAAGGAGATCGAATTTCAGAGCAAGAGCCATTAAAGAATCTTTTAAGTTGAAGTTAAACTTACGATTTTTTATGAACTTTGGGATGCATAATTAAGCGATTAGTAAGAAGCTGGAGTTTCCAAATGTCAAGTGCATACTTACGAAATAAACAAGAGCTGGTCTTTCCAATAAACTTCTGCACTATACTGTAGCACCTCTCAGTGGGTCCCAAACAAAGTGTTCCAGGGAAGACAATGAACTGAGGATGGATTTTCACAACTGATGGGCAGAAATCTTGTCTTCCAGACCATAGCTACTAACTACATGGGGAGGAGTAAGTTTAACCCTGTATTATAAGGAACTGCTGTTTTATTCCTTTAGATCTTTATTGTGTGTTTTTCAGCCTCTCAGTATTGATCTTCACCATCGATATTATAGAATTCCAAGATAGATATTTGCAAGCTGAAAAGTACATTGAATCAGGTGAGGTAGGGAGTAGCAGGCTGTGTGACAAGTCAGACATGTTAATATGTCACTAGAGAAAAAGTTTCTAATGTTAGGGCTGATGATAGGAAGCAAATAACTTTTTAGTCTATAGCAGGTGATGAGGTTACCAAGGATGAGGAAATCTCATTTTTTTAAAGCTCATATTTCACCTCTACCCCTTATTGTTAGTAATTGGGTACATGGTCAATGTTAGATAAATCCGCATAGGTTTAGCCAATCGGTTATTAGGATTTATTCTAGGGAGAGTGACAGATACATATGCACAAAATAAAAACTGTACCTCTGGAAAGTTCAAATGATCTTTGAGCCAAAGTATTCACAACTGGAAAAAATTAGTAATTGTTATGATTAAAATGTTTGTTATTTATTTATTATGTAAATAATACATGAATCTGCTCTACTTAAGATTTCATAATACATATGTGACTTTTCTATCAGATAAACAGAAAGGTAGATAAACAGACCTAGTTTATGTCTTTGTACCCCCAGATGCTGTAGGTACAATTTTGTTAATACTTCATGCCATAAATCAAAGTTTAGACCCACGGTCATAATTACCTGTAAAAGAGAATCGGGCATTTGTTCTTTTTGTTGTTGGTGGTGTTATTTTAGCTGGGCAGCAATGGGGTCAGCTAAAGACATTTTCATAATAAGGAAGAAAAATAGGAAAAATTGGGAAGAGAGAGGGAATTTCTGTCATCAGGTGAATAGCAATTGTGTTGCTATTTTTCCATTTATATTTTTTATTTGTGTTTATGATGTATAATAAATACATCCATCGTGGGACTGGTGCGTGTACACACCACATCCTGATCCCTCTTACTTCCCCTTCACCTCTACTCCTTCCCATCTCCCTCTATCCCCAGATTCCCTTCAAATCTGCATAAAGTCTATCTCCCTGTTTCCTATCATCTATCATTTATTTTGCTTTTTAAATTATTTATACTCTGGGTTACTCATATAAGAGAAACCGCGTGCATTTAACCAGACAATGTGGAAATGAGCATTTCTGAACTCGGATAACTGTTTCGGTTCATGCAGGTAAGTGACGTGTGTCAGATGAGTGACATTGTTAGAAGGCTGGAGAGGGATGAGGTCGTAGAGGGTGAGGTGGATGGAGAGGTCACTGTAGTTGACTTGAAGTAGGTCTGAGCTTGGTCCTCATGTACAGGTGAACTGTCAGCGGGAAGAGGGATCAGGGTATATCCAAGCCAGGTGAAGGATGTGCTCCCATTAATTAATTAATTCATTCATTCATTCAGTGACTACTGACTGAGCACTTACCACGTGCCAAACACTGTTCATGTAGATAGGAGACTAAACTAGCTCTGTTCTCGCTGGGACTCCCTTAAGAATAACTCATGGTTCTTTGATAAGCAGACTAGCATCCTCCGGGGTAGACAGTGAGGGTAGTTGGGGCCAGCTAAAAAGGGAGGAACAGACTGGAAAGTGGACACCTAGGCGAGGAGCCTGAAAGCTGATCTTGTGGCTGGGGGAGAGCCACTGAAAGCTCTGACCAGAGCACTGATCTGAACTGAGTGGTACTTGGGGAAGATAAGCCTGATACCCACACATATTCACTGGAGCTGGTTAAGGAAGATTTGGAGCAAAGTGGTCACTATAAATTGCCTCTGAGTTTGTCCTGTGAGGTGCCTGGGTGGAAGAGGTGGCCCACGATACTGTCTGTGCAGTGGGTAAGCATGTGCTTTTTGGAGAGAGGTGGTGCTGGTCTGGGATGTCCAGCTCTGTCCCTTTATGTTGAGTTTGGCATAGTCCCTGTTGCCATGATAAAAATTCCATCATCCAGCCAGTGTGGAATATCTCTGGAGTCTGAAAATTCTAAGTCAAGGTGTGGGCTGATTTGGCTTCTGGCTTGTGGACATTCACCTTTCTCCTGCATTTTCAAATGGTAGCATAACAAGCTCTGGCATCTTCCTCTTCCAATAAGGGCAGCAGCCCCTTTTTAATCTTTGTCACCTACTGCCAGGTCTATCTCTTGTAAATATAGTGACAGTGAGGAGTAGCATTTCAATATATGAATTTTGAGGAGAGTCACAAATACTCGGTCCCTAACAGTTCCTGTGGCCATCCGAGGCACAATTTATCAACTGCAGAACGAGGAGAAGTTTCTAGACCTCTTCAGAGCGTTGTCACGAAGATTAAGTGAGGTGAGGTCTGTTAAGCTGTCAGTGTGGTACCCGGGACACAGGAAGGGTGGAAAAACTGGATGATACAAGACACAGATGGGCCCAGTGCTGCAGTGGAAAAATTTTAAGACTTGGGGAACAGAAGCAAAAGATGAAGGAGAGTGACGTCACAGAGGTGGTGCTGGAAGAGGATCGAAGCCAGGGCGACGGGGAGAATGATGTCAACAGACAGAAATAGGAGAGCCTGGGAAGAAGCCAGTTTGGGGGAGAGATTGATGGGTTTGATTGTAGGTGTGATGCATCGGTGAGATGGCTGCATATGAAGTGGAAATTTCCAGCAGACAGTTGGGTTTATTTACAAGAGAGGATGTATGGCTGTTAACGACGGCTCCTGGGGGACACCAAATTGGTAGAGGCTGAAATTTAAGAGGAAAGAAACAGAGGATTCAAATTAATTCTGCACAGATGTACAGAAGTGGAGGCTCTTGCCTGAGTTGTAGGAACTTAGTTTTAGAACTTTTGGGGTTGGACAATGAATACAGTGGGGCAAAGGTTGGGGCTAGTGGTGACCTCCCTGGAGTTTTTCCTCAGTTTTCCACTTTATTTTTGCATACTGCGGGCACAAGGAGATAGTGAGGGTCAGAAAGGTGTTTCCATCTGAAGCATTCAGGTTGTGGCTCTCATAGTGAGAGAAAGCAGCATTTTCAGTAGCTGGACAAAAGTAGTCGAAACATTTCTGAGCTGGATATTGTCTTCAAATGCCACAGAGTCCTGGGCAGTCTGTAAGGGCCTTAGCAATTCAGGATCCAATTAAAAGGGAATTATTTCCCCATTCCACAGCTAAGGAAATGGATCAACATAGAGGTTCAATGACTGTTTTACAAAGTGACAGATGTAACAGCTTAGACAAGCGAATGGAGCTTAGAAGCTCCCTCCTTTCTGAGATGCCAAGTTATTTTCTCCTTAGTGTGATCTGTCAGTGCTCCCAGCCATCAGTCGAAATCAACGTTTGATAGACTCATGCCAGTAAATGAAAAATAGCCACCTTTATCCAGTTACAGGTAATGAAAAAGAGGATGTAATTAGAATTTATCTCACTGACTATTAACTTTTTCTGCTTCCTTTGTTTCTACAACAGCATCCTTACACTCCTCCAAATACAAGAAAATCGTAGTCTGCTCTGCTGAAATAATTCTTACCAGTAGTCCTGATGTCTCTCAGTCACCAAGGCTTTGGGCTTTTCTTTACACCTTTCTGGATTTTTCTGGACTTGTCTCTACTTCATCAAGATCCTCTCATATTGGCCTCTGTGACAGCTCAAGCTTGGGGTTGTCATGACTCTTCACAGACTTTTCTTTAGTGAACCCTGTGACTGCTTGCTAGTTAAACTGGGACATTCTTTTCATCCTAAGCAAACTATGTTTTCTCATTCTGTATTTTGTCTTGCCTGGCTGCCTTAACCCATTCTCATTATATCAATTATCATCAATATACAGATGACTCGTGAATCTTATCTCCAGTCTGGAATTTTCCCTAAAAATATATGAAATATCTGTCACCTTCTTGTTTATTTTCTTCTCTCTCATGGTCACTTCTATGAAATCTGAAGCCTGAGAGCCAATGTTAATTCCTTTCTCTGTCATGGCCCTCAGCTCCTACCTTGGAATAAATTATGTACCAGCTACTGCCAGCATTATTTACATTTCCCCAGTTTGGAAGACCGTGATTATAGCATGATTACAAGAAGGAGGAAAAAGAGAAAAAGTAAGCTCTGAGAATGTCCGATAGGTAGATGGGGTGGTTAAACTGTCACTGTCTTCACTTTCATCTTCAATGCAGGTTACTTCACAGTAATCCATGCATTTTATTACAACTCACCTTTTTGTTTTTAGGGAATAAATAGCATACCAGTAGAAAAGAAACAAAAATCAAGCCAACAAAACATTGAACTTTGTATTGGAAAGTCCCCCTCTTTAATTTCCAAAGATCATATGAAAATCCAAGGGAGTAAAATGTTTTGACTAAGACCTATTTTGCAGTAGACTTACAGGTCTTTCGAGTTTTCTCTTATGTACTCTTTCTCTTCCAAAACATGGCCTTCCTTTGTAAGGCACGGCACCCTGTATCTAATAGTGACTCTAGAAACATGTGTAGATTAGATCTCACTGGCATTCTCTAGAAGCATTGCAGCTGAATTTTAAAGAGTCCTTCAGGAACTTTTCATGCTGGTTGTGAAAGGAGAGTGTGGACATGCCAAATCAACCTGCCTGCTCACCTGCCTCTCTTTCCCTTTCTAGGTATCACCCATCAGCTACCGCACAGTCTTCCTAATAAGCCAGGAGAAGCTCCAGCTCCTTAACACAGGATCTAGGTAATCCCTGTCAATTAGAATTTGTAAGAGAATTTAAACTCACTTTGCATCCTTCTAGAAGTTATTGGAGCCCCTATTTATTTTGTTTCTGGAACTACTGCACTGTGGAACCATGGCAATTATCTGGTACTATATTCCCCATCATGTATTGTATATTATTAGTGAGTAGGCAGTTCATTGTTTTAATAGCATCTGTGCTTCCTATGTTGAATTTATAACCACCTAAGAGATGATGTGCTCCAGTTACTTCCTATCCATCCTGTTTTTTTCCATTAATGCAACACTCCGCTGAAACCTGTGCTGGGTTCAGGATTTCTTATTTCTGAGAGTTTAAGTGATTGGAACCTTTTCCACTTATAGACACAGCAATTCGGTTGCCAAGAAAGGAAATACATAGATATAAGTCAGAGTTAATAGTGAAACTAGAGGCTTTAGGGTTTCCAAGCTTTAAACCAAAGATAATATTCCTTCCTGACACCTATCACACAGTGTTGCCTAAACTTCTCAGCTTTAGTTATGCAGTTCTTTCTTTATATTAATTTTTGACAGTGTAACAAAAACAACGTTTCCGAATTGATGGAGTCTCTGAGATTCAAAAACAGTGATCCAGATGGCTGGAACAGCAGGAAACGCATCTTGTCAGGAGTGGAGAGGTAATTGTGAAGCGATGGGGGAAAGGTGGGAGGGACTGCAAACTGATCGCAGGGGAGAAGAGAGGGAGACTATGTCACTGTAATAATTGTAATGAGACATTTCTGTTGGGTTTAATGATATTTAGTTATTGATCATAGATATTCATTGGCTAATTGAGTTCTAACATGTCCTAGCTATCTTGAAAACTGGAATGATATGGTACTTCTTTGGAGAAACTTAAAATAAGGTAATTGCTTATGAAGAGGCTGCAGAAAACCATAAGTTTGTGCCTCCATCAGGTGACAGGTCTAGATAGATGCCCACCCTTCCAACTGTAGATCTGAGACGGCACCTCCTACTCTGACGTCCGAGCACCACCTTGGCAGGGCTCGCTCGCCTTTCTGTCCATCTCCTTCTGATGGCTCAGGGGGGTTACATCCCATTTGTGCTTTTGTCTTCAGCCTTTGCTGCACTCCAGGCACATAAATGACAGTCAGCAGTCGTTGGGTTGCTATTTCTCCCTGCCCTTTGGCTCCTGGAGCTCTTCCTTCCACCTGAACTAACTGGCAACCTCAAAATCATCCCCGCACGGTCTTACACCTGGATCATGCTATTCTCTTCCAGTCTTTCACCCTGCCAGACAAGTCTTCCTAAAATACTTCCTTCTTCAAATTGGTTCCTTACTCGAGGATATATGGGATTTCCCTGTTACCTGTGTTGTAAAGTCTATTCTTTGCTTCCTAGATCTCAAATCTTTCCTATTATCACCATATATACACTATTATGCTTAAAAGAAACTTATGTAGAAGTGCAGTGTCCTTGATTAATGTCTATCATTATATTAAATCCAGCCTCTGGGCAGGTAGGCTGCATGTCTACTGGCCATGAGTGGGTTTTCCTTGGCTTTTTATTAGCCTATATTACAATCTCTGCTCACGGACAGGCAACTCGAGGCCCAAGGTGCCAAACCGAGCTCACTGCAGAGAGCAATGGACAGGCTTTTCTGGTGCTGTGTGACCAAGCCCCGTGTCTTCCAATGAGACACTCATGGATGCAGTTGGCTCGTCTTTGGGCTATGCATCATGAAATTAAAGATCAACAAAGTGTGCTTCTGCTCTGAACTAATCCAGCACTCTCAGCTGGTGCTCAATGCTTTGTACATTTCCACTGAATTGAAAAATGGTTATGGCTCGTCCTTTGCAAGATCTTAAACTAATGATGTAACTTTTCTCTGTTTCAAATAGGAATAATAACAGGGCTCTGTCTATATCTCATTATCTATATCTGTCTCTCTATCATCTGTCTATTTACATATTATCTATATATCTATCCATCTATCTTTCTACGAGGTACTTAGAACAGTGGCTGGTTGACTATAAACATTCATTAAACTTATTGCTTAGATTCTATGACACGCAGAACACACTGAAAATACTCAGCTTGACAATGTATTATAATACTTGTGTGCATGGAGCTTGCTCAGTTAACCAGCATGGAGCTGGGGTCCAGCAGGGCCTTGGCCTTACTCTGATAGAGCCATTGTAGTGCTTTGTGCAAGGCTCCAAGTTTGTTCTCAGAAGGTTCTTGCAGGGTCAGGGGGTTTTTATAAGGAAGACATAGCCACTGGCCTTCATGGTCAGCACAAAGAGACCTTGAGAAGTGGACAGGGTGGGTCTGGGAGGGCGTGCTGAACAGTGGACGGGAGAGTGAGTGGTTGTGGAGAAGAGAAATGTATGATCTTTTACTCCTGTCTCAATTCACACCAAAAAAATTTTAAATGAGAAACTAATCCTGGCCAGGAGTGTTGTGCACTCCTGTAATCTGTGCACTCTGGAAGACTGGAAGCAGGAGGATCACACGTTCAAACCCAGCTTGGATAATTTAGTAAGTCTCTATCTTCAAATAAAAGATTCAAAAAAGCTGGAAAATGCAGCTCAGGGTGAAGACGTTCTATTTAATCCTCAGTACCAAAACAAAACAAAACAAAACAAACTAAAACTGAAGTTAGAGATAAAATGAATGGAGGGCATTTGTTAGGTTGTTGTTATCTTCTCGGTTCTGTGCTTGATGTGTGCACAGCAGCATCTCATTTATTCCTCAGAATGGCTCTGGATGGTAAATATTACAATCTCTGCTCACGGACAGGCAACTCAAGGCCCAAGGTGCCAGACCGAGCTCACTGCAGAGAGCAATGGACAGGCTTTTCTGGTGCTGTGTGACCATTTCTAAGAAAGTCTGGCAAAAGTTCTGTCATTTAGTCAAACTTAATGAAGCATGTACAGTCTATGTAGCACGCTGGCCATCACTGCTCAGTTTTGTTTGTGCTTCTGACCCATTCATACTGTGCCTTCTTTTGGACCTGCAGGCCCCTGGAATCTCAACAGTGGCTGAGTAAATGGGTTTGTTCTTGGTGCATATACAGAAGATGCGATGTTCTATGCTCTGGTCATTTTATAAAAGATGACCTGAGACACATCTGGTTCTGATTTGAGAGGCACAAGTAGACATATTCCTCTCCTGTCAAAATATATCATGCTAGGCCACCTGGAATTTCTACAGTAGCTTTTCCATTGGTAAAGGTATTAGAGGCTCCTTTTGAGAATCGGCAGCTCAGAGGGAATAGGTGCCTGCCCCACGCAAAAAGGCAAGGATGTAACTGATGAGGGACAAGCGACAGAGGTCAAGTTAAATACTTGGTGTTCTAGACCATGGGTCCTGATTGTTGCAGGGTCACCGGGCATCATCTGTGGGCTCCCCTATGTATTTACTGCAGGTTGGGGGCATCCTATGAAAACTGCACTGTTCTGTGTTTGCACCAGAGTGAGGACATCTGTCTCAGTCCAGAGCAGCTTGCTGTGTTTGTCCTCTGGAGATAGCCACCATCACAGCCACATAAAGGCTCTCCAGAGTTGTTCTTCTGCAGGTCAGAAGATCATTTTTGGTCCAGGAGCTGTTTATGGAGGAGAGGAATTTATGAGAGTAGTGGGTTCATGGCAACATTCTCTCAGTGACACCTGCTTCTTCTCCCACACCAAAGACTCACCTTCTATCACACTTTGCGATTAAGAAAATAATTAAACCAACTATGCAATCATTAAGCAAAATGAGGCCACTTTGATTTCCAATCTCTGAAAACCTGCATTGGGGTGGAGGTGGAAGAAAACATGAAAGGAATCTTTGGACCTGCCAGCTGCAAGTCTGTTTACTTGGAGCAGGTAACACACAATTATCTGCCTTGATTACCCAGGTTATGGGGCAGGAGTGCAGGGAACAAAATCAAACATGTTGTGTCCTACCTAACCTTACAGCCAATTACTTGAGAATTTGACTTTGTTAAAATTTGGAGCTGACTAAAACTCTGAATTATTGTGTAAAAACACTCTGCATTAGACCTGAGCACTGGGTAAAACTTGCTCATTCTTTTTTTAGGCAGAGGCAGAGTGAGTGTAATACTATTCTTTCTAAAAATTTGGGCAGACATGTAAATGTGCTATAGGTATTGGTGGTACAAAGTGCGATTTTGGCATGTTGGTCTATGCATATATTTTAATTATTTTCATCTCCATTGCTCCCTTCCTTTTGCTTTCTCAAATGCACATTTTAAATAAAGATTTAATGGTTTTATGTGAAAGCGTGTCATGTAGGCACTGCGAGAATGGATACAGACCTGTTGAACAGGACAAAGAGGAGGTCAGAGGTCTAAGCAAGATCCAGAAATCTAAATAGCTCAAACAGGGTTGGCAGGAGATCATTGTTAAAGAATGAGACAGTCTTCGCAATGGAAAATACTTACCCAGTGTTCATTCTGTTTTATTTTTCTTGGTATGTAACTCGTGGTGATATGAGAGTCCTTTGTTTTAGGTATTGCTTCATTTATGCAAATAACCTCTTGCTTCGTGAAAGTGAAACGAGACCCAGAAATTCCCAATGGGAAAATTTTTGAGAATTGCTTTATCCTGATAACTTATTTTGAAGGCAACAGGCACAGACCAAAGTGTAGGTCATCCTTTCCAAGAGCAGGGCTAGAAGGAAAGGAAACTTTATCACGGAGAAAACATTTTGAAGTCACAGAATCATACTGTAAAATTATCAGAATGCAATGCACTTTAAAACTCTCTTTTAATTTTGCTATATTTACTCAATTGACATAAATTAAGTTTCTTTTGCTATATTGACAATTACTCTAAATTTATTGGGAACTTATATATAGAGCTTTTTCAGGTGAAAGTATTAAGTTGTTTCAGCAAAACGACATTCAACTCATCACCGTCTTTACCTAGTTGGTGTCAATTTAAGCTCTTAAGAATTATCTTGCAAGCCTTCCCTGGTGCTTTGCAGTCCCACTGTGGGTACAGGAAAGTGTTCTTCTTTCTGATTGTGTATCGGCATCATCTCAGTGACTCTTGATATGTGGAAGTACAGCCCTTCTGGTTTTCTTATGGCTGCTGTTTGTATGGTCTATCGTTCTCCATATTCCTATTTTTGACTTCCTTTGTCTTCGAATCTAAAGTATGAAGGTATATGGCTTAAAGACAATGTATAGTAGAGTCTCACTATTTTATCTATTCTGTTTATTCCAGTTACAATTAGCTAAATTATTGTTAAGGATGAATTTATTTGTGCTCCCATTTTACTTAATGGGTATACTTGCTTTTAGATTTCATATTTTAAATTTTACTGTAACTGTTAATACAGTTATTTTCAACATATTTCATTCTTGTTTGTTCCGGTTTTTCGTTTGTTGCCTTCTTGTGTCAGATATTTTTAGTAAACTGTACCATTACAATTCCATGTTAGACTTTTATGCCTATTTTGAGAATCTGTTGTTGTCATTGTTAATGTTGCTGTTTGTGCCTGTTCTAGAGTTTATAATAGACATCTCTAATTTAGTACAAAAGACTGGAGGTTAATATTGACTTGATTTCAGTAACATATACCAGCTTAGCTTCATTACTGCTCCCTTCTTTGTGTAGTTATTGCCAGTTACATATCTGCACTGGATTTCAGTTTCTTACTTAGATATTAACAAAGCTAAATCTTAATATTTCAGTATCTCAGAGTCTCAGACAAAGAAGATAAAGAATTTAGATAACGTCTCTCAATCCTTTTATGCTGAAAGGGAGCCACATAGTGACAGCCAGCAGTAGATCATCAGCAAACTGTACTTCAGCCCTGTTCAAAGATGAAGTGAGGGGTGAGGCATGGTGGAGGGTGAAGCAGGTACACAGTTGATCGGGGCCTGGTAAAAAATGGCTTTACCTGCCACCTACAAAACAGATATATCTGTTTCTGAGCAAAATCATTAAGACCCTTGAAGAGATGGGGCAGAGGACAGGTGTAATCATAGTTTTAGGGGGATGTGGTCACAGTAGGGAGACAGAGAAGAGGAGGAGGTAATAAGTGAGGAAGGACCCCTCTAGACTTTATATGTGCATTTGTCCAGTTTGCTGGTTTGTTATAAATATATGGGTGGCATAAGCCAATTCCATATGCTTTATACTAAAAATGATTTACTGAAAGCAATTTTCCCATAAAATAATTAGCATATTTGCACAGAGAAATTATAGTTAATTTCACAGTGTGTCCATTGCAAATGCAAGACCTTGGTATCTCCTTGGAACTCTGCAGTTGTGGAAACTTGCACAGTTTGGGTCGTCTCCGTGCAACTTCTTTTATAGTTCTTTGCCTGTAGCAGTGACTCATGAACTTTCGCAGTGTTTAAAATGTAGAGAATATGGTCCCATGTCCAAGAGCTACTTCCCTGGGATGGAGTTCAAAATTCTGCAAACTCCTGAATTGACGTTAGTTCAGGAGTCTGTTGGGCCCTGCTTTGAAAAAGTGCACAGTTTCACAACTTTCTTCTTCGGCGTTTTCTCCCTGTATTATATAAGTCTTTTGACATATAAAGAAAACTCTTCTTCATAACTCAATGACCTAAAATTGTCAGAAAGAAAGACATGCAAAAGCTAATTTAAATGTCACACATCAACAACATCTTCTGTGTGTTTAAATATTGGAAATGTTATCAAACAGAAATAAATGTTAGGCAACAAAATACAAATCAGTTACTTGAGGAGCTGCCAAAACTATTTTCAGAGGTAAGATTTAGAGGATGCTATTCAATGCCAAATTCAATTTCCTCAGTGTGTGAGGAAATCTATATCTCACCAGCCACTGCAGAAAGAACAGGGGCTTTGCAATCTGACCCAAACTTGAATCCCAGATCAATTTTTCACAAGTATATTTCCTTACATAAGGGTGCTACTTTGGCCATTTCGAGTTTTGAGTGTCTTGTGTAAAATCAATGGTAAGAATACACCTGCTCAAGATGTAGAGGAGATTAAATAGGAAAGTGCACAGAGGACACTAGATACAAGATGTGCTTGATAAGTATCTGTTCCTTTTGATACATATGAAGCACCTTACAGTTTATAATGGGAAGGACCCCTTCTAACTGCCCATTACTGGACAGTAAAGTAACACTGGCATTATAAGAATTCAGTTCAGTGCCCTCATCTGTTTCTGAGGGCACCAACGCTCCTTCAGGAGAGGTGAAGGTGGACCATCGCTCCAGGACCTGGTGGCCTTTTCCAGGTGAGGCTGGCAAGGGCCATTTCTGTCTGTATCAGACGTCCTCCCGTTCTGTGGTTTCCTCGGGTGTCTCCCCTTGCCACCTAGCCTGTTCTAATCAGATGCACGTGACCCTCTTACCGCCTCCAGACGTCTGCCCCTCAAGCTGTGCAGCAAATTTTGCTGAGAAGACTTTTTTAATTACCGTGTTCAAGTGCATAGGAGAAATGACACAAGGTAATGAATCACGGTGCTGACATTTTAAATGGGGGCATGGCAGATATTTTAATTGACTTTTTGGAATAATTTTTGTCCTGTACTATTTCTGAAAAGACTCAAGAAGCATAAGAACATGCAACAAACTGAAAAAAATAATCAAAGTGTCTGCATAGAAAATGGTGTTCATATTGTGTTTAAATTTTGGAGTGAAAAAAGTTGATCATGAGGGTTAGAGCAGAAGGTTCTGTATCTTTGAATAAATTCAGACTGGAAGATAAAAATGAGCATTTTCTTTGCTGACCAAAACAAATTAATGTGGCATGACTATTGGGCAGCTCCAGGGACAAAGTTAGAGCAGAGGTAGAGATGAATAAAATGAAAGAAACTGGCAGAGGGTAAAGGTCATTCACTCTGAGTCCCACAAACTTTGTATTTATTTTTGTCTTGAAATTGACATAAAGTATGAATTTATAACTGATTTTTGCATCTTGGAAATCTAAAATTCCAATTTATTTTCACCTTAAAGAGAAAAAGTGGTCATAATCCGTTGTAACTGCAGAACAGGAGAAGTATTATTTGCTAATTTATAAGTCCAAAGGATTAACTCAGTAGTTTAACCAAAACTATAGCAAAGTTTACAATAGTAAACTGATTCATAGACTACCTTTTTTTTTTTATTTAAGAGGAAAAAGAGAAAAACACAAAACAAACCAAAGCGGCGTAAGGGTACACGCAATACAGAACTACAAACAAAACAAAACAAAACAAAACAAAACAAAAAAACATAACAGTAAGAAATCACCTGCTAGTAGATTACACACTATTTTCTTGAAAATAGTTCCTCAAATCACAGTATCAAAGAACACAAGGTGGACATTCAAACAGGGAGACTGCAAACAGCTGTGTTCAATGTTCCAAAAACATTGATAAAGTCAGCTATTTAACACCCCCAAACACACTTGCTGTTATATCCGTTAGAGCTCTTTTTCTTTTTTTTTTTTTCCCTCTCTTTTTTACAACAAAATTTACACATCTTGGATTTTATTACTCCTTAGTGCTTATTACTTTCTTTGGGGGGTCATAGACTACCTTTTCCTGTTTTCATTTTTTACCTGATTGTAAGAAATAGAGACAGCTTTAAGGAAAGAATTTTAGAAAAAAGGTCCTTCTTGGAGGAAGGAATATAACAAATTCAGTCATGCTAGACAGACAATTCAGGGTTTTGGAAATTTTAATTTTAAAGTCCTATCTAGACTATGTTATGTCTTCATTATGCTTATTGAATGATTTTATGAGTGCTTGCTTTGAAGAGGAGATGGAGCAGAAAAGTATATAAATCTATCTGCATTCTGGGTCAACACCAAATTCCTTTGCTAAGAAGTTCCAGTTTTTCTCTAGTGATTGTCATTTAAGAGTGATTTTGGCTGGCATATTGCTGAGGAAATAACCTTTTTTTTGATATAAATTAGTTGAAAGTTACAAGACTGTACTTAGATACAGGATTTGAAATGTTGGACACAGTAAAGGCAGGTTGACAGAAAAATATCTTTTTAGTTTTAAAAGGAAGGTCTTAGAACACAATCAAAACTGAATATTGCTGGTAGTTTATAATTACCTTTATTTTTCTTAAAACAACTCGATATCTTACCAGTCACAATACCTTTTCACATCAAGAAAACATAACAGCAATTGTATTAGGAAAGACAGTCGTAGAGTTGCGTGTGGGTGTGAGGCAAAAATGGGGAAAGAGAAGACAGAACTGTATGTATCTTAGGGCAGCATCTTAAAAAATTAACACAGCTATTTCACCTGCTGTTTGGGAGAGAGACTGAGTCCAGATACTTATTTTAGACATAAGTATGACATCAAACACATAAGTTTTATAACAAAATAAATAAAAGTAGTTCACTTCAGGATGGTATGTGCGGAAGTCCCTTTCCCTCCAGAATGGAGAACATGGTGTTTTCTTCCTAAGAAAAGGAGCAGTGTGGACGAGGAGGAGAAATACTTTCATAGTTCTGTCTCTGAGAAGCTTGACGTTGTCAACTTTACCATTTCTTTAGTGTTCTGCTCGAGCGAAGTACACTGTAGGTGAATTTGGAAATGCCAAATCATAAATGATAAACACAGTTATACTGTGTTCATTAATAAAATGAAATTAGATTTAAAAATTAGAGATCTAATATAATTACCAGATTGAACTTCAATCAGCCACCAGGTCAGAAGCAAATCCCCAGCTGGTCCATTCTCTGTGCTGGGTCACTGTCCACAGCCTCCTGTGAGCTCCCAGGACCCTGCAAACTGTGCTCCTTCCCTTATTCCTAACAGACACCTCGGCACAGAACACAGGGAAAGCACTGTTATTCTCTTCTCTATACTTGGAATTAAGACAGAGTCCTGCTTGGCCTCTTCTGAGGTTTAGGTGTAGCGCACCTGCCCATGTTTGTGGGAGAATCAGTGTCATGGATGTACAACCTTTCAATTCAGGACAAGAATACTTACTTTGCTCCCTTGCACCAAAACCATTTCATGTACAATTTCCAGCTAAAAACACCTTTCAGGATTAGGGAAACTATTTGAATAATTGCAAGATAGGCTTTCAACTCTTCTGCAGAATGCACAGAAAGGCAACCTGAGCAGTCTCCTACTTGTCTAACGTTTCTAAAGAAAGGTGAAATTGGGGTCTGATTTTGAACTCTTCTCTTTTATTTCTTTTTTCTCCCCCTCTTTCCTCCCCTCCCTTCTCCCCTCCTCTCCTCTCCTCTCTCCTCTTCTCTCCTCTCTCCTCCTTTCCTTTCCTTTCTTATCCCTCCCTGGCTTTCTTTTGCTGTCAGTCCCCCTATATTTAATTATAATTTTAAAAAAATGAAAACTAATGCCATCATAAGTATCAGAGGACCTTCCTATAACACAAGCTTTCTTATTCACCGCTTGGAGTTCTTAATGCAAGATAACATTTAAATTAGAAAAATAATGGTAGAGAGCAGAGGCATTTTCTATACTCATGAGTTGAGGAGCTCCAAGCATTTTAAATATATTTTGATCATATTTATTAAGGATCAGAGGCTTTTGAGAGCTAGTTTAAAAAAATCCCTCTAAGATCTAAAATAACTGCCAAAGGCCTTTTCATTTTGAAAGAATAAACAGGATTATGAGAATAGGTAACTTTTTCCTCAAGGAGCTATAAATGCAAGTCATTAGGAAGTTCATCCACATGCTGGAATTCATTGCTTCTAAGGTCTGTTGGATAATTATTCTTTCTAAACACGACAACAAAAAAATGAACAGATGTTTAGGTAGATCACAAGTCTGATGGATAAGATATAATGAATCTGTTCTTTTCACTGTTTTAATAAAAAAGAAACATCGGATGGTTAAGATTTCTTCAAAATTCTTCATAGGAATATGTTTCCTAGATTAAAGGAGGAAAAAATGTGGCATAGAACTTGATGTGATAGTAGGATAATGAAAAATGTATCACTTAACAAGGTTTGCATTATTCAGAGTTATGCCCATGCAAGTGTGCACTCTAATCCCTAGCCAATACGTTGCTTGGTAACCGGTTACCTGCACACCTGCTCTGTAGTTAGAAGAAACAGTACATGTACGGTTATTGGCTGTATTTAACACTGAAGAAAGAGATAAAAATCCAACAAATATTAATATTTTATACAAAAATAGATATTTTACTTTATTATTATATTTGCTGTGTTGCTAAAGATTTTTTTTTTAATCAGAAGAATAACTGCATTCCCATTACACTGTCACCTCCCCAGGAGTATGAGAAAGGACTTAAATTCCTTTCAGAGCATCTGTAATCAACTCTGTTTGCTGCAGACAACAGATGCTACCATTAGGAGAGATTTTGCACTTAGGTAAGAAGGAAGGCTGAGTGGCGAATTTCAGTTTATAAAAGATTCCAACTGTGGAGGCAGAATCATTCTAGAATCGGTCTGACCTTAAGGGTCTGTCTACACAAAGGCTTGATGAACACAGCCCTAGAAATATCAGTCATTGTGATTAGGCTGTGGTGTAGTTGGATTGTTCCTGATTATTTTGCTCTCAAGTTACAGTAAAGAACAGTTCTACCATTGATTGTGTGATAGTGACCCTGGAGGGAAGCCCTAAGAGGCAAGCTTTGGGACCAACACATGAAGCTCGTGTATTTTTTTTTTCCCATTAGAGGGCTGATTGCACACTAGGCATTTAAGTCTCAGAGCTGCTAGAAAGGATGTCCCAAGGGCCTCAAAGTCCTTTCTGTTAGCTGGCAGTAGGATCATAGTATTTTTTTTGTTAAAGAAGAGTTGGAAAGTGCATCCAGAGGTCAATTAGTTCATTGGTTCTTGGCTCTACCTGCACATTAAGATCACCCAGAGGACTTTTAAAACACATCAGTGTTTGACCCCATATCCAGAAGATTGTGATACTTGTTTTAAGGTCTGATTTAGACATAAAGGTAAGGAGGTGGAACAAGGACAGTTATGGTGTTCTAACTGATGGTCCTTTACTTAAAAGGAAGCATCAGGAATGAGGAAGTCCCATTCCTGATCTTTTAGTTAACCATCTTCTTATTCAGTATTAGCAATAACCATCGGTTAGCTGGAGTACAGCTCTCCTGAGTTGGATAGAGGGGATATTATAGTTTGTGTCTAGATGACCCCTAATTTCTCATGCAGTAATGCTTTTCAGGTATGGCTGGATCGAGAGTGTGTGGTGCTGGGATCAGGGGTGTGTGATTATACTAAATCAGTCCACTGATTGGTTTGGCTGGGATTAAGGATACGAGTGCTACATCCACCCTATGTTGGGTGCATAAAATATAAGGGACAGAAAGAGGGACAATGTGTTATTTCCTGCCTGCTTGCCATGGACTTTTTCCTCCTGGGATGCCCCTCTGCCATGCTACCTTTCCTTGGGACCAGCTGGTCATGGACTGAATCCTCTACAAACTTTGAGACAACAAACCTTTCCTCCATTAATTAACTTGGGAGGTGTTGGGTAATTTGGTCTCAGCAATGAGAATAGTAACTAACACAGGGGAGCAGCTATTGATTGCATCAGCATGCTCCTACCTCCTGGCTTCCATTGCTTCTTGGAGAAAATTCTGGAGCCAACGTGGGCAGTGATTTGCTTAGGTTCTAAAATGGATCAGATGAGTCTCTTAACTAAATTAGTTTCACAGTCAGTCACTTCCCTAGAATATTTGCTCTTGGTCTATTTTTTGTTGTATGTGACACTGGCATATTGCCTATGTCCTTCTGTAAATTAAAGGACAACATCTCAAAACTCAGATCTCAACATTACAATGAGTCCAAACTGAACATCAACCCTTATACACTGTCTAGGGAGAAATTAAAATCTTCAGACCATAAAACCCAGAAAAATTCAAGTCCCAAAACATATTTTCTTCCTATACTGATTTAAAAGTGTAAGGAAAATAAAATCAATATTCCATCCTCTTCAATTTTTTATTTTGATCAGTCTTACTGAGAAGTGATCTTAATTCTAGGTATATTTGGAGAGTTTCCAAGAATGATAAGCTTGGGCAGAATCTAGGCAGATTTGGCAAGTTCTACCCCATGGAAATTTGTCCTGACAGAATTCCACGTATTTATCCTAGTAAAGAATCTAAAGGATTAAAAGGACATTCAAAATAATCGCTTAGATAATCTCCAGGCTAGAAGCTGTTTTCAACCATTCGTGGCAAAGTTGTATTCCCAGAATATACTACTTAGAGTTATCATAGGTTCAAGTAACTGGAAGAGTGTCTCAAAGAGAAAGACTTTAGCTTCACCAGGAAGCTAGTTGGGTGATGTTGAAACATAACCTGTGACCTTAAACACAATTATGAAGGAAGAAGCGTATCTGCAGGAGGTTGGCACTGGGAACTTTACACACCTGAGGGAAAACTCTACCTACCTTCCTTTGTCCTTCCTCTGCCAGGCTACGTGGAGCTTTTAGGCGGTTATGTTTACGGACTCCAAAGAAGCGTCGTTAGTTTCAAAGCCACTGAGTAGCTGTCATATTTCAAGCTAATAATGTGACTTCTTTGAACCTCACTCTCCTATCCTGTGAAATTAGGACAATAATAGTACTTTAAAAATCAAAGGGATCATATAAAATAATCCACTTAAAATACCCCTTGATGTGCCTGGTGCATAATAAATGCTCACTAGTTAATCATTGTTCTTATTAGACTTTGCTTACTTATGCAAAGTCTTAGTTACTTTTTACCCATCTCTGAGACAAAATACCTGATGACCAAAGCTGGGAAAGGAAAGGTTTATTTCTTACAGTTTTCGGAGGTTTCAGTCCATACTCAGTTGGCTCCAAGGCAGGCTGCATGGCAGGGCTGCTGTTCATGGTGGCTGCCAATGGCAAGGCAGACACCAGCAAAAGTGCAAGACATACCTTCTTTCTGGCATTACATTATATTCTGGCTCCACCCCTAGGCCAGTGTAGCACTCACACCCCCAATCCAAGTGCTAGACAATGAACCAATCACAAATGCACAATGCAAATGTATGAAGCCTGGGGGCCACCGACATAAAACATGACTGCAACCAATTTATGGCCCAGTGGTCCACTGTACTGAAAGGTCTGGTCTATTGGGGTAGCTTCTTCTTCTCCACCCTGACACATGGTTTAGGCCCTGGTGTTTCTATTCCTGGATGGTCCTTCTGTTGGAATGCATGTGCCCATCTTCATTGCCAGGCAAACTTTTATTTATTCTTTGTAGACTGCCATATAGCTCTGTCTTTGGCGGACAGATGTGTCACTTTTCTTGAGTTCCCACTTCTCAGTGTACCTGAGTTTGGTATAACAAATATCTCCATTCTCCTAAGTCTGTGTACTTTCTAAGGCTTGGGATGGGGTATTTCTGTCCGTATTTCCTAGTACCCAGATGCATGGAAGCTCCTGAGAAATGTTTACTAGGTGAATGACCTTGTATGTAAGAGTGAAGACTCTTTCCAGGGGAGCATTTCAGATTTTTAAGCTGGGTCTGTGTGGTATTTTATGGAAGAATAGTCTTTCAGTTTATTATCTGATGCAATTCACTGTAAGCTTCAAGGGAAAAAAAGAATCTTAGAATAAAGAAAATTGCTATTTTCACTTCAAACTACTTTTTAAAGTCTAAATTTAAAACTAAGATTTTTAAAAAACCTGTACTAATATATTTGGAGTGTGGAAGAAAGGTGAGGATAATTCATGCCTAACCTTTTAGCTATTTTCTTTGTTGAAATAATTTTTCTAAAACTAATGATACAGTAGAAATCGCTCTTAAGTAAATTGTGATAGTGTACTAAGTTTGTTAGTCTCAAGGCAAACGACTGAGATACTGATGTTCAGAGCTGTTTGTTTTTTAAACTTTTTAAAAGGTCAATTGGCTTATTTTCATGTATTTAGCAACAGTTTACAAAGCATATTTTAGAGGTGTCACTGTATTAATTTTCATGGCTTTAGTAATTGTCAATTTTATATTTCCTTGGGAAGCAATTAATGTATTTAGGGAATTCTCTAGGGTTTCATAACACTTCCAATTAAAGTGTATTGATTTGGCAGAGTTTTTCTCCTTGGTATTCATTCGAAAAACCAACAAGCAACTGGTGTGGCTTTGTCTAACCTGAATGTGAGCAAAAATAGGACAACCAGAGATCCCTCCTTCCCCTTAGAAGTTAATTAGTTCCACAGGTATCATTAGCCTGTAAGTACCTGGAGGGCAAGAGTAATGGCCTAGTCACTTCCATCTCACCTAGGGTCTAGCTGAGTCCCCAAACATTAAAAGGACAGACAGGTGGGCCACAGCAGGAAATTTGCATCAGCGGAGGGACTTTTTCACTGGCAGGCAGGAAGCTCAGAAGAGGCAGCAGAAACCTTGGGGTAGGAGCTTCCTAAACATAGGAAAAGAACAGAGGCGACTGCTCAAGGGCACCAGGCACTAAGTAGGGCATGGAAGCCCAGCATAGGGTCCTTTTCTGGAAGCCTGGAAATGGAGGCAGAAACTCACCCAGCAGACTTCCAGAAGTGGTGCAGCTCCTTGCATACACTTGAGGTTGAATAGACCTTATTAAAAACTTGAGGTCCCAAAGTCTTGTGACAGGGATTCTTGTGAAGAGTAGTTGTGATTATTTTCTTGTGTGTGTAGGAGCAAAGGACGAGCCTTCCTCTCACGGGCTAATCTTTATGTCTAAGGATCAATAAATGTTTTGAGGTTGGGATCCTCGTTGCCACTTTTTCTTTAGAGAGCAGAAAAGATAAAAGTAAGGCAGGAATTTAATCATATTTCATTTTATTTTTCCACTATAATTCTCCTACCAAGCAATCCTATAGCCTAGCACTTGCATCAGAGCTAAAACAAGATGAGGACTGTTCCATTAGAGGCAGACATGAAACCGGCACAGGATCCTTTGGTCTAAGAATCCATCAGTTCGTACAGATTTATGGAGTACCTACTATGTGCTGGCTCCTCGTAGAGCTTGCATGTATATGGAAAAGACAGACAATCCATGGGATACATGAGCAAATCATGCTGTGTATCATATGTACTTTATATTGTATGACACTTAATAAGAAAAATGCTATGAAGAAAAACAAAGCAAGGCATTTAAAACAGGGTGATGAGGGAAAACCTCCTCAGTAAGAAGATAGCATTTGAACAAAGAAGGAAGCGGTCGAAGAGTGAACGTTGGTGAGGGAGAACATTCCAGGCCAGTGGATCAGGAGGTGCAAAGGCCCTGGGTAAGGGAATACCTGGTGAGTCTAAGGAAGAACAAAGGCCAGCACAGTTCTATGCTGAGTAGATCATAGAAGGTGAAACCAGATCAGCGTCAAGGAGGGTTGCTGCTCGTGTCAAGCTTTGTAGGTCACTGTAGGGCGTGACTGAGGAAGGAATTGTTGGAGGTGTTTGAGTGATATCATACTTTTTGTATTTTCAGAAGATTATCCTGGCTGTGAGATTGAAAACAGACTGCGAAGGGACAATAATGGAACCGATATAAGCAACAGGGAGATCTTTGTCCTAGTCCAGGAGCAGTGACTGTAGCTTACAGTCGGTGGAGGTGGGGAGATGGTAAGGTAATGCTGGCTACAGTTGAGACTTTGGGTCAGCTCCCTTCAATTATCCAGCCGTTTGGGTGTTTATGATTTTCGAAGTACCTTGCTAGGGACTGGGCACACAGGGTTAGGTCAGAGGCAGTTTATACTCGGAGGGGCTTACAGTAAAGACACCTATAAAAATGCTAATCTAAGATCGTTCTAATGGGTAGTGGCAAGCCCAACAGAAATATGTTCGCAGCTCAGTTGCAGACCTGTAACAGGAATAGCAGCCCGGTTAGCTTCATAGAGGAGAACTGTATTCCAAAAAAGCAACAAGAGCTTCGCAGTGTTTCCCTCCCAGGTGTAGGGAACAGTCAGACCTGTGGAACTACTGAGTTGTACATTTCTGTCCTACTCTTGGTGATGCGGTTGGTTCAAAGGGTAAACACAAGAGTTCCCGGCTTTCCTCCCTGCACGCTAGGACACCCCAGCATGCTGGGTGGTAGAAAGTCCATCTTAAGGAAAGAGTTCCAGGCAGAGAGAACAGCACGTGTAGAGACCCTACACTGTGTACCTACTGCAGTGTTAAGGATCATGAGGGGACCAGGGGCCTGAAGTACACACTGAAAGTTTGAACAGAGCCAGAGAGTCAACGGCCTTTTGGTCATGGGAAGGGGATGGAGCAACCAAGGAATTCACCTGGATATTTTTTTCAGGAAAGGGACAGCAACTTTCATACTTTGAAATGAAAAAGGGAGATGAGCCAAAAGGGAAAGGTAGAGTTTGAGAAAGAGCTAAGGATGTGGGGCTTCCTTAGCCACAGGACTTGAAGGCATCGTATGGTGGGGAAGGGATGCTTGAATGCCAGGATGGAGGTGTGAACGAGGCCAGATGTCTGAGCAATGGCTGAGTTTCTCTGATCAATCCCACAGAAGGTGAGAGAGGTGGGGAGCACTGGTTAAGATGAAGGGCTCTGTACTCAGGCTAGAGGCTCAGATCCCAATCTTGTTGCTGACCCTGGGCCACTTGTGAACCAGCAACTGTATGGGGAGTTCATGGTAGATAAAGGCAACTTCGTGAAGTTAGTTACGAAGCTCTTTCCAGCGCCATCTTGAGGTTGATAAAGCTTTTCCATCTGATAATGAACTTTTTCCTTCCTGGCACCCGAGGTGGGAGACACCTTTGTAAGCTTATATCCTGTTCCTCAACTGTCTTCAGCTCAAAATAACCCTCTTGCAAAGTGGCACGCTTTGGGACAGTGTACTAAGCTCTCCTGGGAGTACCTATCTCATGTGGGTGCTATGAGGACTCTGTGAGCTAATGGATGTGCAGATATGCAGGTGGCTCAGAACTGTGCCTAGCACATAATTAAGGATAAATAAGCAGCTATTACTGCCGCATCTCCTACCCTGTGGAGAACCTTGATGAGGCGTTATGGAAGAAAGAATAGTCACCCTAGGAATGGGGCCAGTGCCCTGTGTGAGCCCAGGGATTCTCATGAAACTCAGTGGAGAGAGACGGCCAACAGCTGGGACCAGATTTCTTACCAACCCTGGCAAAGAAAGACTGAGGCAGCTTTAATTTGAAGTAGAAAAATAAAGAAATGTGATGTTTCTCAAGAGTATTATGAAACAAATTCTTTCTGGTTGTGTGTACTTTGGGACCTATAAGAAGCTGGAAGTTACTGAAAGATAGATGCAGAACTGTGGATATACAGCAGCTAATGGTGAAAAGGTAGGCAGAGATCAAATCAAGATGGACTTTAAGTGTCCTTATAATGACCTTGGCTCTTTTCTGTGTTACCTGGGAACCAGGGAAGGATTTTTAAGCAGGGGTAACATAATCCAATTACTTTAATAACTTTGCTGGCAGCAGGAGCATCAAAATAACATTGTCAAGACCAGAAAGGAGAAGCAATCAGCTAAGAGGCCTTTCAATGCTTCTAGGAGGAAGAATAGGACTGGATTAAATGGTAGACAGCAGGGACAAGGAAGAGACAATGGATTTGAGATGCAGGTAAAGGATGTGGGTTTGAAACTGCAGAGAGGTCAGCCTTTCAGCTTTGGATGTGGGGAGCAGTTTCAGGAGAAGGAACCTTTTGCAGGAAGGTAGTGAGTTCACTTTGACTCCTAGTAAGTTTGAGTGGCCCGTGTCCAAGCAGAGCTGTCAAATGTGGGCAGGGGCAGAAGACCGGGAGTTGTTACCAGGATGGGGATGCACAGGGAATGATTGTACTTACTGGCAACAAGGGCATAAAGTGAGAAAAGGCTGAAGCCAGAAGCAGGAAACAGCAAGAACTGTGATGACCATCACTGTGAAGAAAGGTCAGATCCACAGAGACACAACGGGGAGATTGGAGGTACCAAGGAATAGGGAAGAAAAGGGTTTCTATAAGCTTCATGGTGAGATTTGTGATTTCAGGAACCGAGAACATTTGTTGGTACAGTTCACTAGACTGACCGGAAGAGAAAGCACCTTTCAGCCAATCACAGAAGCACAGGAAGTGTGGACATGGAGGATGTGAGAGCAAAGCATGCTGGGGGAGAACTTAGGTACCAAGGAAACATGAGGATGGGAACTGGAGGTGGTTGCTGGGCCTAGAGGGACTGTTTTCCTTGTCTGCATTGCCATAAGATGCTATCAAGAGACAGAGAATATTTGACGACTCATATATTCTGTATTTAATGTCTATTACTTCTAGAATATCCTCTAGCTCAAGTTTCTGAAAGTTACCAGTGCATCTATCTTTAAAATCCCCATAAGATGACATGACTGAGATATTAAGTGAAGATTCTGTATATGTAATTGACATTTTCATTTTGTTTTTATCAAATTTTGACCTTTGCATTTTCTACAGTATGTTTTATTCAACATACTAAGTGGCTCTCTGGAAGCTTCCTCTGATTGCATGGCTGTGTATAGTTTGTCCCACAAGGTCCTTTTGAAACACGCATTTAAATTGCATATTAAAGTACACATTTATCCCCCAGCACAGTTCAGAAGTACAAAGCCATTAGTTAAATGCTGGATGGTGACGAAATCTATTTTTATGATTCAAGGGAGTGCATGTTTCATGGGAAAAAAAGGAACAGAGGTTTTATTTTGGAGAAATGGTGGAACGCTGTGGGAGGCATATTTGGGATAATTGTAAACGTAGTTTTTTCTTGCACGAATGAACTTTAGATGGTAAGGAAGGAAGATTCTGAAACAATACAGTTATCAGGGGGGAAACACTCAGATGCCTCATTGGACCCAGTGGTTTCTTTTATTATACTGTAACACCTGCCGTTTCATAGCCTGCACTGCCGTCTCCCGGCACAAAGTGAAGGGGGTCCCATGACAAGTATTGGGCTAATTTAAACCTCCAAATAATGACACAACAATCAGTCTGCGTGCAGCCACTTCCATCGTCTGGATTTGTCATGTGAAAGTGATTTCCTGTTTGTTGAAATGAGATACATTTGATCTGAACTCTTCACTTAACAAATATTAATGAAGTGCTCTTTGTGTAGCAGGCGCCATGCTAGGATCTGGCATCATAGTAGACACTCAAATGGACAAGGTTCCCACCCTGATCTTGATAATGGTTTGTTGTAAAATAACAATCCTAAAAAACTAATTGTATGTATGAAGGATGAAAGAGAAAACCCAGAAAAGTATATTGATAGTCAGCAGTCAGGCTCATGGACCTAAATTCATCAACTCTCACTTTAATGTTGCGCTGCGTGGTAAAAACGCTGACTCAGCTTTCCTGATGTCTTCTCTTGTGGGAGGACATTTACAGTGTCCCAGTAACCTCTGCTTTGGCCTTACTTGCCATTCCCCACAGAAGGCGAGGAGGCTCACTTGGTGGTGAATTTGGGGAGGACATGGTCCTGCCTGGCTCAGCTCTTCCTCTCCCTGGCATGAATCTAACCTGGGTCTCAAGCACATCTTCAGAGATGACTCCAAAGTGCTGAGACAGCCAAGCTCTTGGTGCCTCCCAAGACTGACTTCCAGTGATTCATGGCAGGTAATAAAGATGGACTGCTCCAGATAATGACCTGTGTGATGGTGACCTTCAGGTGAAGCAGGGAAGCCATACAGGTCTTAACCTCTTGGATTTATTTTTTATCATGGGTTCCTATGTGTCATATCTACTACATGGGCTCAGTTGGCCTCTGGATTGTTGCCCATGCACTTAGATGTCCATGAGAAGAGTTATTAGATGCTATTTAAAAACCAAAGAGAGGGCTGGGGATTTAGCTCAGCGGCATACGCGCCTGCCTTGCAAGCAGGCAGTTGTGAGTTCGATCCGCGGTACTGATAAAAACGAAAAAGACACACACACACACACACACACACACACAAAAAAAAAAAAAAAAAAAAAAAACAAAACAAAAAACAAACAAAAAAACACCAAAGAGAAAGAAAGAGCCTATAGCGCATAGAGAATATGCCATATTCTTCTGTTGCAGTAGAAAAACAATTCAATGGATTTTTTTAAAAAAAAATTTGAAAGACCACAAAGACAATACAAGAGGTGTGTCTGGGAGGGTCTATTCCTAGAAATTGGGCTTGCATAGGAGTCACCCAGTGACTGAGGCAGTCTGGAAAATTTATCTTGCCAGCAGTGTTGGAGAGAGGAGGAGTGCAATCCAAACAAGGTGGGCTGATTAAGTAGAGGCAAAGAGGGAGCTCCGAAATGAGCAGTTCAGCTATTTCTCAGCCAACCAAACAGGCATGCATGAGCCCAGTGACATATTCAAGCCTGTCAGTAGACAGAAAGTCCTCAAAAGGGGACACATTCACCGAATGATCACTCATCAAATGTTGGAACACTTTGCATGTACTGGATACTGATCCTGGGTAATAGAGAGAAAGTTTGAACAGCAAAGATGAAGAGGTGCCATGAAGAGGTGCAAAGGTAGACTTTGCATTTAAGTTGAAAAAGCAGGCAATAAAAGTAATTTATAAACAAATTATATGATGTGTTAAAAAAAAAGACGAATGCTATAGAAAATAGAATATCAGGATGAAAGAGATCCTGGGAGGGCAGGAGTGGTTGGTCAAGGCGGGCCTCACCGAGACACCAATAGCTCAGGAATAGCTCAGGAAGACTTGGACTGAGGCAGGAAGTGGGCTGTGTGGTGTAGGGGGAAGAGAATTAGCATAGAGGAAGATCGGTGACATGGAAGCAAGGAAGCCAGGGAGAATAGGAGATGACAAAGATAAAGTCCCTTCAAGGTTTGACTTTTAATCCAGGTGAGATGGGATGCTGGCGAAAGGCTTTGGGAGGACATTATCTGAGGCACCTTTTAGGTGGATTTCTCTAGCTGCTGAGTTGGGAACAGGCTCTAGCTGAGAGAGGAAGCAGGGAGTGTGGAGACTGGTACAGAATTTCAGGGGAGGGCGTCAACGTGGCTTTAACCAGGGAGCAGGGGTGGGGTGGGTATTGCTCAGTCTCTGTACCAACGCATAGGATTAACGTGTCTTATGTTTTGAAGATAGAGCCAACAGGATGGCCTGGCGCACTGATTACCAAGAATGAAAGACAAGATCAGAGGTGATACTAAATATTCTAGCCTGAGCAGCCGGAAAGACAGAGTTTAGCGTTGTTCTAGCTACTACTAGGTTTGAACAAAACGTGACCAAATACAGAGAAAAGAAATAAAACATTAGATTCACCTGGAATAATCACTATTTAAGAAGAGCAGCACCCAGAAAAACATTAAACTATACTCTTTTAAAGTTAGACTGATTTCTGTAGACAGATTTGAGGAGAGACCAAGTGGACACATAAAACACTCAAGGATTACTGAGTGAATTTCAGGTTGATGTGTTGGGTTTTTGTTCATTTATGTTGCTGTAACAAAATACCTGGGACTGATTAATGTGTAAGAACAGAAATGTATCTCTCTCACTTCTGGAAGCCCAGGATGGTTCTGCAAAGGAAACAGTGAGTAACTGAGGACAAAGTGCCCCCCAAAAAGAGCTCTCTTGGTTTCTGAGCAGCCCCAAGATCTAGGACAGAGATGTTTGCACTGGAAGGTAGTGGAGGAGTAGATGGTTTCAGATAGGTTAAATGGAAAGAGAGAATTTCTCAGCTGTGCTTGTTTTTTTTTGAGAAAGGATACAATTTTTTTAAGTGCATTTTTGTTAACCAGAGATTGCAACTGCTCAGCTGTGGGAAATTTCTCCTAATGGAGCTGAAATCTCAGGCTGTGATCCCCTGGTGTGGGCTGGCTGACACTTGGTGAGGGCTAAGACCCAGGTGTTCTCCTTCTCTTCTTCCTTTTCGTGCTGCTGAGTCTTTTGTCACACTTTTCACAGCACTGTGGGTTTGGTCCTGGGCATACAACTTTGAGAGGATGCACACTTTGGGAGCTGAGGGTTGGCTTTTTTGCTGTTGGCTTTTTTGGTCAATGTGGAAGCAACAGGGCTGAGATTCTCTTGTAAATCTTAAGAACCCTTGGGGTCTTTGCTCAAGTAGGATATACATGAAAGACATTTGTATTTTGAGATCCTGAAAGGCCACAGCTTGTGCTTTGAGGGCTTATAGGGGAATTAGCACAGTAAGAAAATGATGATCATCATTTTTATGGTCGTGTTGATCAACATTATTGTAATATGGAATACTGATCATTATTATTCTGAAAGATGAAATTATGCAATGGATCTTATAGACTAGTCAATTTTATCTTTTTTAAAAATTTCGGTGAGTTGTGGGAAGACTAGAGAGAGAAACTGGACCAGAGTGGGTTGGGCCACATCCTGGTAGTGAGAATTTGAGACCTTAGAGGACGCATGCACACCTTGTGGGATGCTCCCTTTGGGGAGAGTCCGGTAATCATGGTTTGGTCTCAGAGAGTGTCTGGAGTGTGGAGGTTGTCTGTAGGAGGCGGGTACTGCAGATCAATAGGGGATCCACAGACATGGCACAGATGGACGATGACAGTGGCCTCACCCAGTGTATGGAGAAGCAATCATCTGGGAAGAGCTAGGGAACTGATGAGTCTCAGTCAAGTGATGTGAAGGTTTAGGGCACATTATCAGGAATTATTTTCATGCTTTTAGCTTGGACAGCTGGGCAGCTGATGATGACTTTCATGAGACAGAGAATTAAGAAAATAAAACAAAAGGAAGGTAGTGGTAGTAGTAATAGTAGAAAGATATATGAAGACTTTTGAGCCCTGAACAAATTCCATTGAATACTGGCCTAAATGCGTTTTTGTAGTTAATTACGTATTACTATATGGATTTTACAGAGGAGGAGATTCTGATCCAGAAAGACAATACTTACAGCAGTTTTTTTTTTTTTTTTTTTTTAGAGAATTGGAATTGGACAGAGTGAAGCTGAAAAATCCAGATTTTCCTAGTGTCAGTACTGTAACAAACACAACTCAGGGTCCACCCTCTGTGACACCAAGCATGTGAGATTCAATATGGTGAAAGTGGCAGCAGCTCCATCCTGGAGCTCGGCATGCAGGAAAGAGTGAGCAGTAAGTGTAGCAGACGAGAGGGTCTCCCATAGGCTGGGAGTTTAAAATATTCTCATTTCAGAGACCCGTAGAATGTGGCCCAGAAAGGACAATGTATTTTAATGTCATAGTGTCGGAGAATGTAAATGAGTCTTCTGATTTCCAAGCCCATCTTCTTTTTACTACACCAGGCTGCTTTTCATTTTCTTGGGAGTGTGATGATCAATAATTAGCTTTCTGGGGTCCTGAAAAGTATCTTAGTCTTCAGTGGAGCTAGAAACTCTGTGGGCTCCCGAGGTAACATGTGTGCATGTGCGTGTGCGTGTGCATGTGTGTATGGCTGTGTTTTAAGTTGCATGTTGAGAGTTCTGAGCTCTTAAGCTGCTCTCATTAGTGGCTGTGGTAAGTTAGCTCCTCCACTAGTTTTAGTCCTCCCTCAGTGACGAGATCTACTGCCCTAGAGAAATTCCAACCCTGGCTCTTAAACCACCACATGCTACGTGTCATGCTAAGAATTCAGGAGTAAAAATTCCCAAAGCCTAAATGTGCCTTGACAGGAGACAGGGTAAAATATTGTGTAACCGTATGCCTTTTCCTGAGGTTTACACACCATGAGGAGAAGGATTGGGTCTCTTTGCTCACTGTTAAATCCCAGCACCTGAAACACTGCCTCACACAGCCTTTCCATGATGTGTGACACCTGACAGCCGTGACCAGCGAGCAGATTTCAGCCACATGTGTCGACACAGGCCCATGTCAGGAACATGAGTGTAAGAGCTGAGGCATAACAGCTGTGATGTGATGCCATTTTTCAAGTTCAAAGTCAAGCAATCTTACCCCAGACTCTAGGTAAATAAGATGTAAGTGGTAAATGTACACACAAATGCAAGAGAAGGATGAAGAACCAAGAGCCGAGGTTAAAGCTGGTGGCAGTGGGGAGGCTGTGAGGAAGGGCATTCATTTTGGAAATTTTATGTTGGGTGGAAGGTTGAGGAGAATTCAATTTTATTAGGCTTTGTAACTTCCCTGTATATGACATATATATACAGGATACACAAACATTCTGTTGAAAATTAGAATTGATGGTAATTTGAGCAGAAGGAAGCAGATAGCAACAGGGTGTCCACGTGGGATTAAAGGTGTGGGCTTGGTTTTATGCTGGGTTTGGCAGGGACTACATGTCGGGAAGGTCTAGGACTTCTCTTGGAGGTATTAATGAGCCAGGCTTTGTAGGAAGGTGAGTGAATGCAGGGTCCCTGGACTTAGCAAAAGCCAGTCACAATGGAGAGACCAGCTCCAGAATTCTGGGAAGAACAGCCTTGCGCCACCAAGAAGGAGATCCAAATCCAGTCTTCATAGGGGAGCCACCGTGGCCTTGCATTGACACGGGTTCTAGGCTCCTGCTACACACAGTCTCTGATTTTGCTTTGGATTCAGCCTGGGCTCGCCCTTCAGTCTACCGTGTGAGGTTGGTAGATGTCCTCTCTGTGGGGTTCAGTCACCACATAAGTAAGACTAAGGAATGAGATAGGAGCAGTCATCTATAACCTGTATCAGTTATCACCTGGTGATTCTCTTGGATCACCTGGCCAAGGAGGGAAGGATGCTGTTGAAAAGGGAATCGTTACTTTGGTCCCCCTCCTCCTCACTCAGTTCAAACTGAGCAGCAACTCTTACAGATTTTCTATACTTAGATTCTGGGTATTGATTTCATTTCCAAGGACGGGTCTGCTGTTACAACAAGAAGCAATGAAAACCTAAATAATTGCAGGTTTGGAAAACAACAGATCTAGATTAGTGTTTCATAAGCCTACTTGTTCATCCAGTTATCCTGAAGAAAACGCAGCAACAGCAGAAGTACCAAAGACCCAGATTTCCTAGACGTTAGCCTAGAGTTTAACCTTCTTTTACTGAACCAGCATCTCCAGAAATAGAGCCTCTGGGGACTTTTATAACCAGCTTCCTACATGGATCCAAGAATGGCAGCCTATCTCCAGTCCTGAATCTGGTGTTGGAAATCCCTACTGAGAAGGAACTTTGGCACGCTCCTCTGAGCACCAGCACACAACGAGTCTGTGTTTATATTTCTCCTGTGTATAACACCTTCTGTTCCACTTGTTTATTTTTTCCCCATTCCTACAGAAACAACAGCTTCTAAGAACCAAAATATCAAAATGAAGCTGCCATCCTATTTTAATTTTTTCCCCATGTACAACATTTAGGATTTTTTCCCCCTTGATTTTTGTTTCTCCCTCCTCTTTGAATATTTGTCCAAAAATAGACTTGTTTGTTTTTCCACACTTCCTACCTCTAAGCTCCCACACACTTTGGAAATCATATCATTCTAGTTTGAATAGATACTAAAGGAATCCAGGGAGTAATTTCTTCTTGCATCATTTGGGCCACAAAATATTTCCAAACTGTTCTCCGATGCTGTCTTTGAAACATTTCTCCCTTCTGGTTGACCCCTCTCCTTGGATGCATATAAGCATGCTTGATTGAACAGCCCGCTAGAGAGTGAAAGGTAAGTCTGTAACACCTGCTCTTGCAATCATGTGTGTGGTTAGTAGCTCTTAACAAAGAAATATGATTCTTAGAAAGGCCAGTGAAGGGCAGATGAAAGACTGAGGGAGTGCGTGGGCTAAAACATGAGGTCAAACTAAGAAGATTAAGACTTTCAGCCCACAGAGATGAAGACCGCATGGGGAGATGATCAAAGCCACCGAGCCACAAAGGGCATCAATGTGTTAGTGCTCACCAAACTCCAAAGGACAAGAGTGAGCAAAGAGGAGAAATTTAGGAGAAGAAGAAAAGGTGTTTGTTTATACAGTGAGTCACAGACTGTTGGAGCAAGTCACTCCCCAGATAGGGTCTGGGTTGAAAATAAATAAAAAGTTCAAAGAAAGCGTAGTACGTTTAAGAGTTTAGAGGCACAGTGGATTAGAGAATGAATTGCATTGTCCTGTGCTACTGTTCTGGCATTCTGTGTTTGGTTTGGTACATGTTTCAGACAGAATACGAAGCTATGTTCACCCTGCAGGTGATCTAATATAGGAAAATTTATACCCTCGAGGGGAAAATACCTTATTCAGTCAAGTGCCTGAAAAATTGTAAATAATGGACATAATTTCCTCGCTCTGTGGGGGTTGTCTGCTTTAAGCCCTTCTAGAAGCCCCGCAGTTCGTCAGTTGCCAGGGCTGTCTGCATTAGCACAATGAAGCAAGGGTGAGGCTGAAAGAGCTGTAATGAACTGTAAGGGCAGGTGCATTATACAACCCTAAACAGATTAGCAGGGCCGGAAAGGGGAAAGCCAGCAAGCGGCTTCCACACCGGCGAGCAAGGCCTGTCAACACTTCCTCATGCCCACGCGGGGAGTCCTCTCCAGAGCAGCTGCGGGTTTGTCACCTCCTCATCTCCCCTAGTTACACAAAGGACTCCTTAGTTACACAAAGACTGACCACGGTAGATAAAGTGGGACCTTGGCTTCTGGGATGGGAAGCCAGCCATAAAAAGAGGTAGTGATAAGAAGGGGCATAAAAGCCAGAGTAGTTAGCATCCCTCACATTAATTTTCAGGTTTCCATGAAATATATTCAGGCATAAATTATTGCAATACTACACCAAGCTCCAGGACCAAAAGTTGGTTTCTTCTCCGCTTATCATCAAAATTATGCTATATAAATGTGTGAGTCATATAAAAAACTTGATTTTGAAGCTTGTTCAAGTGTCTTGCTACGTTATAAACTATCCCAGAACTTAGGGCTAACAGCAACGAGCACTGAGTTATGCTAATAAATTCCATGAGTCACTGCTTTGGATGGGTGATCTTTCATGCACAGTAAATGGGGCTGCTAATCAGCAGAGGCCTGGAATCGTGTGGAGGATTCTTCATGCTCCTGTCTGGCACCTGGGCTGGGATGAGTTGGAGGTTGGACTGAACTAGGAGTGTCAATCATCACCTACCCATGGACCATCCGTGTGACTTGGAGCAGGCACAGCATAGCCACTGCGTTCTAAGAGGAGCAGATGGAAGCCACGTGGCTTTTATTTGACACTGTCTAGTTTCTAAAACCATGAAGTGGTCACGTTTCCTAGGTTCTTTTGGCATAACCGAATCATTGAGACCAGCACCCATTTAAGGTGTTAGACTCCACTTCCTGATGGAGAAGTGGTCAGCTTATACCACCGAAGAACATGTCAGAGGGCAGATATTGTCACAGCCATCTTGGAAAAATGAAATACAATCCACCATGAAGTCGTAGATGTACAGGGACCTATGTATAACTAATTGCCTCTTTTTTCCCACATTAATATTTGAGAGGAGAATTCTTTTAGCATCTAGGTGATAGGGAACCCCAGATGGGATTTGGGGGGGGGTAAAGAAGAAGGGGTTTAAGACACATATTTGTAATTTGCCAATCAGAAGAGAGGGCCTGAATAAAGCTCTTTTCAGGAAAGGACTGTCTCAGTTACTTTTATTTCATGGCTGAGCCAAAATACCCAACACCCCAAATTAAAGGAGGAAAGCTTTATTTAGCTCACAGTTTGTAGACGTTTCTGTTCATAATTGGTCAGCTCCAAGGCAGGGTGGTATGGCAGAGGGGCACAGTTCATGCTGGTAGAAGACAGCAAAAGCAACAACAGAGGGAGAGAGGGAGAGAGGAAGGAAAGGAAAGAGGGAGGGGGAGGCAAGCCTCTTTCTGTCCCTTATATTGCATCCAGTTTATCGGGATTAGTGTGGTGCCAATCCAATCAGCAAACTGATCCAGCTGTCACCTACCCTTAATCCTAGCACCTTTAATCCCAGTATTGCTGGACAAATCAGTCAGTCACTCTAGATTCAGCCACCTCCGAAAAAACCCTGTGACTTCACAAGGCTTTGGGTGGACATGTAGACACAGACCATAACAAGGAGACACAAACAAGCAAATAAAAATAGCACAAGGTGCATTGGGAGCATTTCTGTAACTTCAAAGCAAGAAACCATTGCCTTGAAGTTGCAAATAGAATGTATTTAAAAAATGATTCACTAAAGGAAACAGAAGAAAGTTCTTAAAGTCTTCTTGGGAAGGTTGAAAGAACATAACAAAAACTGTAGAAAATTACATCAGTTACCACCAAGAGACAGGATGTTTGCAAAATGGTCAAAGTAACAGCAAAGTTAATCACTGAGATTGCCAGAAAATAAGTAAAATCACGAGTATTGGACTTTCTGAAGGTAAGGTCAGCACACATAGCATCCAAGTAATAAAAAAAAAAAAAAAACGATGTAAAGAAGAAAGGGTCCCTAAATGGAAGATTGAGTCAGCATTTGATACTGCTTAATAATTCTCAGAGCAAATAAGCAGTTACATGCTTTCAGACACTTTCTGGCAAAAATAAATGTTTGAATCTTCGCAGATAAGGAAAACACTGATGCAAAGCCTTGACTCCCAAACACATTTTTGTACAGAATGCAAGCTGAATTCAGACTTATTCTCTATATTATTAAACACCACGTACTGATACAGCGATCTCTATAACAAGAAGCACTTGCTAATAATAGAGTTTTGAGTGGGGGAAGTTTTGACTGTTCAAAGCGTGGTTCAGAGAGATTGTCATTCATGCATGATTCCTGGGAAATTATTTTAAATATGTGCCCTGATGACTTCTGTGTGCATAAATACATATTGCAAAAATTTGTAATAATATGTGCATTCAAATTTCATAGTGGATTAACAAAGAGTGACAGGGAGTTAGGAACAAAACTGATGCCTTCACTTTGCATAAAGAAGTGTGCCAAATGGGCTCTTTCCATGTTGGTGTAAAGACAGGTGGAGCGGAGTAAAGGAAACTCTCCCCCAGGGTAACTGTAGAAGCTCAGCACAGAGCCAGGCTTCATAGAATGCTCCAAAACATCTCTGCACTTCAAATTCAGGGAAAGCACATTGCAGAGTAGGATTAAGAGTTGGAAGAAGGAGGAGAATTGAAGGTTACATATTTTTACCCTTAATTGGTCATGAAACACCAAAGTTATACATATAAATGGAGTACCATGCCATGTTTGATATATTTATATGTTGAATAATGTTTAAATCAACTCAAACATATTTATTGCCTCAAACATTTACCATTTCCTTGGGATGAAAAATTCCAAAATTCTTTTTTAGCTTTCTGACGTACACATTACTGTTAGTGATAGTCACTATACTGTGTAACTGGCCCTTGACCTGGATATTATATTTAAAGCTGTTTATCTGAGGACAAATTATCTACTTTCTCCTTCAAAAATTCTAGCAACCAAGTACTTTGCTCCAAGCAATAACAACACCAACAGAATAAAATTCCAGAGGGTTCTTTCCTACAGAAATTGAACAAGAATGTGGGAAGAGCATGTGCTGTTAGTATGGGTGTTTTATCCCTGGCATGAAACCCTTCACATGCTGTCCCTTAAAGAATCCATAATAAAGCTGGTTCCCACCTGTTTACCTTGTCATCCTAGAAAGCTTGCTAATTGACAATCCTTCTCCTATTTGGTCTTATTGTTGAAGAAGATTACAGCATAGAAGACAAGTAAAATATGATCGCAAAAACTGGCCCCTGAAGAAACAGAGAAGTTAGGGAACTGAAGATAGTCTATAAACAACAGTAACAATAGTGTTGTGACGGTTAAGAAGATATTGGAAGCAATTCCCTTTGTAAAAGGAATAAAAGGCTGTTAAATTAAAAAATACCCAGGAGACAAGGTCAAATATCTGGAAAATGGAGGAATCCTGACTCAAATATGATAATCACTGGAATAGGCGGGAAAAAAAGTCATGAATTTCTCCAAAGTACTGTGGTCCAGTGAAAGAGGATAAGAGCAATAAAAGTTATATGTCAATCAAAATGAGGACTTAAAGTGACCAGTGATGGTAATTAGTAAAATCGAAGGTATTGATGATCTTTTAAAATGGCTTCAAGGCATAATACAGTGAATAGAACATCAGTATTCAAATGATGTCTTTCTATTTGTCTGTCTTAAGCTCACTGGCTTGACAGTTTAAAGTAAATGGAAAGAAATCCTGTGTTTCACCCTAACTTACTCACAGTTCAAAGAATAGTAACTTCACTGTCTTGATGTTTTTCTCAAAAGCTGTCTACTATGCGTTAATTGTCACAGTTTTAGTTGGAAAGTGGTAACATTAGGTGAAAGTCGGCTGGGCCCAGGTATATTGAGATTATTAATTTACTTTTCAGGAATCTAGGCTGTGTACCATTATGGGTTTTAATGGTAACCATTGGATTAAGTTATAAATTGGCAATCTCTATGAGAAGTGCCCTTGGCTTAACTGATGAGTTTATCTATTGCTAATTAGTTTATCCATGTATATATAAAAAGGTACAGAATTTCTTATATAAGCAGTTAGAGAACGTTTTAGGGGTGAGCATTTTGGTTTTCTGCCCATAAATAAATGAGTAAATATTACAAGAAATAGCAAAGCCCAGGTTGCAGAAAACAGATTCTTAAACTCCATTTTCCAAAGGCTTTTATGAAGTATTCACGGACTCTAAAGCAGTACATCACCAGCGCTACATAACAGTAGACTGTACGTTGATATTGTTATTAGATTTTGAATGGAGAAGAAGGTTGCCTTCCAGGGAGGAATGGTCTTGGAGTCATTGTTTAACTACAAATGAAGGGTTTCCAGCTCTGTGACGCTCTTTAACTTTGAACCATTGGCCAGAGGGAAAATGATAGTGGGTAATAGCTAAAAAAGTCACTTCTTATATAGCAAGTGAGCTTGAGACTTTCAGTCCTGCAAATTAAGTTAAAACGAATGGTTTCTGAACAGCACACTGGGTGACAGGAAGTTTGTAAATGTTATGTCTCCTGAGGTGTTCCCGTAATAGTAAGTTTGGGCAGAATAAGCTTTTTTTTCTGTAACAGTCTCCTTGGAAAGACCAGCAGTCTCCAGAGAGAGTGGTTAATAAGTCAGTTACCTGAGTGTTGAAAATGAAGTAGAAAAGGGAGGGGAAAAAAACAGACTCTGAAGGAGGAAAAAAATGTTAATTTAGGCAATTCAATGCTTGTCCTACCAGAGTGATATTCAAGGGTGGCTGAGGTGCTGTTTGTGGTTTTACTCAAATTTCAATTTGCATGACAGCCTGCGGGAACAGAGAGTTTTGTGTTTTGGTGTGTGGAGTGGATGTGCGGAGAAGATGAATGTGGGATTTAGGCGTGGTGCTGGGAGGCTCTGGAGACGACGAGGAGGACGACCTGTCGGACAGCCCGGATGTGGAATATGGTGCTGGTGTTGCCAGGGGACCGCTCACTGTGCTGCTGCTGTCACAGATCTCAGTGGGAGCAGAGGTGAGTGTGTACCTGTGTGTCATGATCCGACAGCCGTCCCGGCAAGAGCTTTTTAATCTTCTCACGTTAACATGCTCTCAAAGGAGACACAGTACATTGGTTTTGAGATCACTGGGCAAATGGTACTAGATAAATCCAGAAAGAATATTCTTGGTATATGCGAGAAGGGGTATCTGCTTAAAACAAAGACAGTGCTGCTTACCTGAAGTTTTATTTATTTATTTTTCATTCTTGAGATGGGGTGAATTTCTGAAGCATCGATGAGACAGAAAGAGAGACAGACAGACAGACAGACAGAGACAGGGACAGATTATGGTCTCTTCCTTTTCACAGGCCACCAACCTAGTAGGTCTCATGGTTTCATTTTACATAGGTAATACTACACATGTTTACACTTGGTTTCTCCTACTTTCTGGTAACCCTGGAAGTTAATAGTGTTGTTGTTAAATAAATGGATGTATTAATTTTAATGTGGAATGAGGGTTGGAAAAAGCAGCAGTGTTTCCTCAGGAAACCTTCATAAAGTATTCATTTTTCTATCACCAAACTGTAAATCTATTTGCCAGTGATAATCACTTTAAGATTTAGTTTGCTTGCTCTCTGGTTATTACTTTGACTGAAAGGGCAAAGAGGAGGGCATGACATCACTGCTGTCACCTCTCCCCTCTGTTCTCCTTCCACTGCTTACGGTGCCGTGGTGTCATTTGTGCTTGCAGACTGCGGTGCCTGGACTATTGCAGTAGTCTCTCTCTGACTGCCCTGTTTACTCCAGCTTTGTCCTTCTGTGTAGAGAGCAGCATGTCTTAAGGACATAGCTCACCATGCCAATTCTTTCCGTGATTTTCTTTGCTTAAATGAAACATTCAAATCTCATGCAAAACCATTCATATATGTTGACCTGCTGGCCTCTGATGTACTGATTCTCAGCCAAGTGCAACTCTGTCTCTCAGGGGACATTTGAAAATGTCTGCAAGTATTTCTGATTACCTGTAGACAACGGTGTGTGTGTGTGTGTGTGTGTGTGTGTGTGTGTGTGTGTGTGTGTGATTTGTTACTAGTGGGTAGAGACCAGGGGTGCTGCTAACCCTATAATGTACAACACAGAATTATACAGTCCATAATGTCAGTAGAGCCAAGGTTGAGGAACTGTGCTTTCATCTCAATGTTCCTGTGCCATGTGGATTCCAACCACAGGGAGATATTTGTCCAAACTCACCCTTATCTTTGGAGTGGTAGTATGCTTTTATTTTTATCATTTGGAGTAAAGTGCTACCATTTCTGGGCTCTTTTAGTTCCTGGGCATCTATGTAATTTGTGCTTTTGTTGCACTGTGATCTTTGGTTTGTTTCTCCCTTCTTTCTGTTGGGCAGAGCTCTTCATGGTCTGGAATTATGCATTCATCTTTCTATCCTCACCATCTGGTGTGAATCTTGGCATGGAATAAAGGTTTCATGTACTTGTGGTTGGACATTTGAGCAGATGCATAGATGATGAATAGACTCTGTATTGAGATCAGATGGTAGTCAGTAGTTCAGTATTGTTTATCATCAAGCTGCTGATATTCCAATTTGGCCATCAAATTCTCTTTTGGTCCATTCCTTTTGGGGTTGACTGTTTCCTTTTGATAACTACTTTGCTGTTGCATTGAACATGGTAGGCAATCAATAACTATGTATTCACGGAATGTTGGTTATAGATCTAGGCTTAAACAGATTGCTTCATTGGACAACTTTAGAGTCCTTCTATTTAACAAGGAAGGGAAGAGATTTCCCCCCTTACAAAATGGGTCTCCCTAAGCCCGTCTTTTCCTGCTCTGTTTCTTTCTACTCCAGTGGTTCACCCCTAACCCTGACTTCTCCCACTATAGTTCAGCAAACCCCGGCAGCTTGGGTGCAGAGCTAAAGACCCCAAGAAGGAGAAGGCCTGAGGTCTCCCATAGATACAGTTGCCTTAATTCAATTCACCCTACTCGAGTCTGGAACATTAAATCCCATCCCTGCTGCTCGGGCAATGGCACAGATTTATCTCTTCTTGGAGCAGGGCAGCCTCTTGTTTAGGTGCTGTCCCCTTCAATTATGATCACTGGTTAGTTCACCCAGCCGCCACCCTCCATCCTGACTCCAGCCGTTTTCTATCTTTAGCCTGTCTTTCTGTCATGTGGAAGGGAATGGTCTGTCCGATGTCCTTGGAATGCCCTTCCTTCTCTGGCTTGAGCCATGAATCATAGGGAAAAAGTAATTTTCTCTGAGTCTGTATTAGGGTCACTTTCTGTTTCCTTGTCCAGCTCCCCAATCACTCTTCTCCCTTTACCTTGTGCATTGGGACCTTGTCTTTGTTTTATTCTGGTTTTCCTTTATCTATGCGGTAGTTAATTTCTTTCTTATCAAGTCCTAGTGATTCTGCTGGAGTCTCGTGCTTCTCCCTCATTTCTCTACGGGTGCCCATTAGCACACAGATCCTATCTCTCTAAATTTACCACATTTATTTTAGGTCGTGGCTTTCTTTTCACAGACCATTTTTTGGGGGAATGGCTATTGTCCTCGAACTCAGGATCTTTGCTTACCAGACAGGTGCTGCACTGCTGAGTTACATATCTGACCCCTTTTGCACAGAACTTTAACTTGAGACTTGGACTCATTGTGCTTCTTGAGCAGCAGGTGTTTGGAGTTTGGTGGGCTTAACTGTGTGTGTGTGTGTGTGTGTGTGTGTGTGTGTGTGTGTGTGTGTCTAGGAAATAAGGTTGACATGAAAGAGAAAGGTAGTCTTTAAGAAAAAATGTGGCACAAGCTTTTGATCTCCCTCTTATCAGAAAAGGACAAGAGTCTTCGTGACTGAGACCGCTTTCTACTAACATCCAGTTCTTCATTTTGTAGAATTTCCCTTTCTTTCTTGAGTCCTGATCTCTACTTCTATCATAAGCAAAGTGTCAGAAATTCTAGCGTGAAGTTTGAAAAAGTAAAACCAACCTCAAATAGGTTGCCGTTTGGGTCTCTTTGGTGTTGGGCCCAGCACGGTAAGGAACAGGCACTGCTCTTCTCCAGCAGCCGGAGGGAAGACCAGCACATTCGAGACCAGTTGCACTTGGGGCTCCCACCCAGCAATTACCCTTCCCACAAAAACAAAATAAAAACAACACACAAACAAAACCACCCTCCCTTTTGCCGCTAAGGGAAAGAAAAATACAGGACAGTTCACTGAGACCACAGAGTGAAGAGGCGATTGGCCAGAAAATGTCCACAACCGAGTGACACCGGCTTTGGGGAGTTTGCCCAGAGAGTGGGCGGCCAGCGAGTGACAGTGGGCACCAGGAAGAAACATAGCATCCTCAGGCATAGGAGTGCCAACGAGGGCACAGGGAGAAACTCTGCAGTGTGCTAGGACGGATTCGTAGCTACTGTGCTGCAGACCAGGGGGAAGTCAGAAGGTGGTGCAGGTGGAGGAAGAGCCCATCAGACCACGTCAGGGCGATCCCCACCCTCAGAGCCTAAAGCTTTCCAGCAGTTACTGCATAAAAAGAACAGAATGTTGCCTTCAGAGCCCTACACTCTCGCCTTTATATTTGCGGATGAGTATTTGATTATTTTCTTGCATTTGGTATCATTTTTCTTCTTCATTACCATACTGCAGATTGAACCCAGGACCTTCACACTGAATTACATCACCAGTCCTTTTTGAAAAACTTTCCACAGAGCTGATCATCTCTCAGAGAAGGTTCCGGCAAGTGGGCTGGGAGGCAGGGCTGGCAGCACCTCTGCTGGACCAGCCAAGTGCCCAGTCCTCTGCCATGGGCTCTGTTGTCTCCAGGGTAAATATCCAGTAATCACAATCAATTAACCAGGAGGTCTCAGCAGTCCCAGTTCTCACCCACACATCGGGACTTTTGAATAGTTTGCAAAATTTTATCAGGAAATGGTCAAATATGAAGGAAACAGGTGATGATAATACTTAGTACATGAAAGATTCTGAGAACTGTTTATGATCAATGCCTGAGTATTCTGGCATTAGTGTAGAGGCAGTTCAATCTCCTTTCCACGGTTTAAATCTGTAGCCATGGAAACTTCTATTTGAAGTTTATTATAATAAGCCTGAAATGATGACCTCAGTCATCAAAGAAAGGCTCGGCTCTGTTCAGGATGGCGAATGTACTTAGCTGGAAAGGAACTAAGAATGCACCTTTGAAGGACTTAAAACGAGGGTTGGCGCAAAGGGATTCAAGAACATTCTGAAAACATGTTTGCCCCTTAAACTTTTAAAAGTGGGAATATTTTAAAACATAAAGTTTTACAGAGGATGATACAGTGATCTAGAGGGTCGATGGGATTCAATTTTTAGGCAAGGCTCTTTTCTAGGGAGCACCCCATACTTCCTGTCTTGAGGGCATAGGTCTGCTTGTCCTATCCTAACCGATGTTATGATTAATGAGTGGGCTCAGGTGACTCAACGCTCCATTGAAAAGTTTCCATCGCTTTGATGACTGCTGTCTCGATCCATTATTTCATCGAAGGGCTTGCAAGAGGTGGTCCACTAGTTCTAACTTTCCTTCTGTGTTTATCAGTGGAAATGTTCCCAGAAAGAAGAAATGTCACTCATCAACTGCTTGATTACCCTGAAACACAACAAGTGCCACCGTAAGACACAGGAAGGGAAGGATTAGTACCCAATTTGTTCTCTTTATTAGCCTTTAGGGTTCTGTGATGGAGTCCTAGCCTTTGGGTAAGGGAGCCATCTAATAAATATGACTTAAGGGTTTGTTTTAAAATCATTTTCTAAGGTCACTGGTAGAATTCTTTTGTCCCCCACTCTAGAATTAGGTTGTTTTTCCTGGATAAATATAACTCTGTAACCTTCCTATATGCTCCCTGCCTCCAACAAAAACTTGTAAAAATTCTCAAATAGAAGTGACTCTAGAGGCACTGAGTTGAATGAAGAATTATGGTTTTCATGTTCGTTTTGCAAGTATTTTATGATTTGTGTTTAATACAAGGACCTCCCAGACCTGACATTGTGAGGGTAGGATTGAATATAAATTCTAGACATGGAGAGGTGATATATATCCTCCTCTTCCCCTTGCGACAGGCCTCTTGCAAGGATACACACATGCTTATGATATATGGGCAAGGAGCTGCCACAGCAGTAGTGCTTCTCAGCCTTGGTCCCTGTGTGTCCGGCCAAGGACACATTTGGTGTCGTATGCATGCACTACCAGGTATTTTAGAAAGCAACAATGGCATGAATTTCATAGGCTTCACCCAAGGAATCTTGACTATTATTTTACCCTGAGTCAGAGTGACATGGAAGAAAATGAAATTATTTGAAAGAGAAAATAACTATAATCATTTATTTTCTGCTTTCTTTCTTTTCTACCATTCTTTGGCTCTTCTCTGAATTCAGAATACCACAACCACATAACAGAAGAATGCTCCAAGCTTGGAAGATTTGAGTAAAATACTTGGCAAAATTTAATTCTTGTAAGGGTTTAGACGAGAACCTTTAGGGAAAAGAATGAAAGGCAATACTAAAATAAAGATGGGATTTCCAGAAAAATTGCAGGTTGCTCCGCTAAAGTCAAACTTCAGATAATGATTAGACTTTTAGTAAAGTATCGTTCAAATGTTGCATGGTACCTACAGTACTTCTACATATGAAATTAACATTTATCTGGAGGTCTTGTACGTTTATTGTTAAATCTGGAAGCTCTCCTTGGGTCGCTCAGGGAGCAGCAATCTGAACAAGGCCTCTGACCTGCAATTGTTTCAACTTTGGGAGTCCATAGTGGGTGCCATTTTTATAACACATGTCTACTCTCACAGCTTCATTTGATTGGTCTAAGGATGATTACTTGCTAAAAGCTGGACCAATCACAACACACCCCTGTCCCTCACGCTTCCTGAGATGCCTTCAAGATTTTTCTCTCCAAAATCAATACATTTCTTTCTTTGACCTACATCAGTTTGGAATTTTAAGATCTGCAACCAAGAGAATACTGACTAGTAAAATCCTGCACATTTTTAGAAAATATATAGCATAATTCCTTAAGTTGCTTTTTTTAAAAAAAAACACACTTAAAACTCAGCAGCCTACTATTGAAATGTTATTGCTTACACTTATTTTAATGCTGAGTCTCCTAAAAATGCCTTTTTTGATGGTTGTTTTGAGATTCTTTTTTTCTTCAGAAAACACTTATATTTTATTATTTGTACCATTCTCACTATACTTAATTTGTAATGGAATGTGTCACAATAATTTTTATTCAGCTTTTTCTTGTACTTGAGAGCAGGAACTATTACCCTTTCATTCATTTTAATGATCCTTGTAATGTTTATATTATAAATCAAAAATAATATTTGTTAGATGAATAAATATTCTCTTGGTACATGTTCTTAACAGACTATCATAGAGGTTTAGGTTCTTATATAGCCCAAAGAAGCTGTATGCATTAAAATTTTTTATTACTTAGACTTGTACACATATACATACGAATGGCATACTTCACATCAAAGAAGAAAATCACAGCTTTAAAAGTCTGATACTCATACGTGAAGTTAATCAGACTCACCTGTGTAAACACTGTACTGTCTCCCTAGTGTAAAAATCTGAAAGAGTAAATAAGATCCAAAATCTACAATAGATATTGCAAAAGTGAAAGAAGCTGCTCAAAAGGAAAGAAAACTGGGATGGGGGAAAGGGGGAAAAAATGAAGGGAGAAGATTATATATGTAGATATATATACACATGGTAGATAATTATACTACTACTATATTAATTCATCAAAAAGAGTAGGCATGATCAGTTTTTATGCCTATATCATATAGCCTAAACAACTAATTTTGAAGATAACAATGCACAATCTATGAACCATTGTTAATCTTCCATTATTTTGTTTTTAAATTCTGTGTCATTGTTTTTATTCTCTTTTATTTTAAAATAAAAAAGGTAAGAAATCAATATTTGAGATAATATGCTAATGAGTTTGATCTGACCAATTCCCAGTGTGCACATGGTTCAAAGTGTATCATATGCCACAAAAATACATTTTTATTTGTTAATTTAAAAACAAAAAAATTAAAAGAAGTAGGAAGATATGGTTGGCTTGTAGAGAAGTGAGTTTTGTTCTTTAGGGTGATGCATGATCTGAGGCTACCACCATCCCCTTCTGTTGGACACAGGAGACAGGACAATCATGTTTCCAGTTAGAGCAGGTCCTTGCTTTTAGTGATAATAGAAAGCAAAACTAAAGCACAACTTTGCAGGAAGAAGGCTTTACCTGGAAAATAGGAGATAATAAGCCGGAAGAATGCAGCTTGGGTACTAGGTCTGGGAGACACAGTCTGATGGAGAGGTTTAGATCAGCCTGTGAACAAGGTGAGCAGACCAGTTTTATGGGGTGCTGGGGTGAGCTGGGGTCTGGTTGTCTACTGTCTTGGTCCTGGATTTTGCAGCTCTGAAGGGAGCCTCATGTTTGGGTGGGTGGGTGGGTTGTTCTGTTCCTATGAATGTGGAAGTTGGGGCTCTGTTTTTCCTGGGACCCAGGTGACTCCTGCTTCAGGGCAAGGGTTGGAGGCTCCAGGCTTCAGGCTAAGAGAGAATGGTCTGGAACTTATAGGATGTCGCTCTGAACTCTGAAAATTACTTTGGTTACTCTTATATTGATGTCTTCCATTTTAGAGGAGATGGCATAGGACTGGAAAACGTGGGACTAATAAACTATGTTCTGCTGACTTAAATGAGTAGCATTCCTCTATCTAAAGTTTCAAGGTAATTCAGGGTACAAAAAGCTTTGTCTTGCTTTTAGCTGGGTATTTGTAAGCCTTACCCATTTCATGGGCTTTAGCATAAACCACTTTTAAATTCCTGATGTCTCAGAAGAAAACAGAAAGCAAACAACAGATTAAGGATCCAGGAGTTTGTCTATTGTCTCAATAGTGGCCTTTGTGCTGTTTCCTAAGAGAAATTTATCTTGTACTTTAATTTAAGGTGAAGTGGACAAAGATTTTATCTACCTATGCATCTATCTTCTATCATCTATTTATCTCTTTCATATATATAAACTAATACATAAAAATTATGTATATATGTCTGTGTATGCATACTATTTGACTCTCTGGTTACACTTTCCTGTTGAGTCTTTTATACAGAATAGGTAATAAAAACCAGTCTTCTTAATACTAAACTCAGGCTCCTACTGGGTTGCTTTTGTGGACATTTGAGGAGCTTTTTGGCTCTCTTGTTTCTTTCCTCTACCAGTTGTGCCATCTGCCAGCTTGGGCCACGGTCTTGCTGGACCATGTGACTTCCTTTGGAGACATGGGATGGGTGACATGTCCCTCTACAGTGACCCTTCTTTTTGCAGATTGCATCCTGGTTGACTCCTGTCCTCTGAGGTCCAACAATCTCTCTGCTTCAGAGGTTGGGTGAGTCGTTGGAGTTGCAGAGTTCTTTTAGAGGTGTCCTGTCAGTCCTGTGGTCCTGGCTGACCTCGGGCCAGGGCTAAATCTTGGCCCCTCTCAGCTCTTTTATCTTCCTTCCCTCTGATCGCCAGTCCTTTGTTGTTGAACACCCAGTCAGTTACCCGGGTTTGAAGTGGGAGCAGTAAGTCCTCATTCTAACTATGGCATTTTTCTCTGAATACTGAGAACTAGTGTCCTGTGTCATCTCTCTTGTACACGATGACCTGTTATCTTCAAATCCTGCTCGGGTTCCCATTAGAAGTTACACTCTTGAAGTATGTTAGCCAACAACAGGTACAAAGTGTTGCAAGGAAAACCTAAAATAAAAATAAGGGGATCAAAACAAATTCACTTGATAATTCTAAGAAACATAATTAATTAAGTCTATTTTTGTAATAATTAAAATCCTTTTGTGTAGAATGTACTTGATTACAGATGTGCTTCCTACATAACTAATATTTAATGCCATAGTTATTGGAATGACATTCATTGGAATGTAGTGGGTAGGCATGTCTAATTATTATAAAATAATTAAGAATGCATAAAGATAAACCTAAAAACACCTATCACTACAAACAATTTTGCTTTGGGGAGATATGGCAAGGTGTTTTCTTTTTAAATTCTGCATTTCAGAAAGCTTGTGCACTTGGGGGAATGAAATAGATTTTATGCACAACCCAGTCAGCAACAATTAGCATTATAGTTACATAGAAGTGTTTTACACATCAACTTAGGTTTTTACTTTGGAGGTAAAATTAAGAACCTGTGGCTCAGTAGCATAAACATTGTTGTAGCCAGGGACTAAAAGGAGCATGAGACAATACAGGACACATGATTTATAGTATTATTTATTATGGTCACCCAAGGAGTCAAATATAAAGACAGTGCAGGAAATCTGTCCACACACAAATAACCTACAGAATCCAGCTGAAGGCCTGGATCCCATGGCAATAAGCTACATGAATTCAGCTGAAAACCTAGTGCCCATAACAATGCCTCCCACAAGTCCAACTGGAGGCCTGGAGCCCACAACAATGACTATGCACGTCTATTTCAGGGATTTATGCTGGGAAAGAAATCTGCAGTGGAAGCTAGAAAGTCTGACAGTGAGATGAAGAATCTGTGCCTGTAGATGGAGGATTCTGCACTGGAGCTCAAAATAAGGACTAGAGTTCCCCTGAAAAGTACCACAGCCATCCTCAGTGACAGTGAGGTCCTGAGCTCCTTCAGTGATGAGAACAGCGGATATCAGGAACAGCTCATATCAGGAAGCCAGTATGACAAGCTTCTCCTGGAGAACCAACAGCTTCTAACAACAACAACAACAACAACAACAGCACTTAAGGAACTTACAGCACTGTTCTTCCTCTCTAGGTCTCTTTTTTAATGCTGGCAGCAGTCCTAGGTGGGCTGTCCACGCTCGGCACCATGCTGATTCAGTTCAGCTGGTGTTTAAGTTGACCAAGTTTTTAATCCACCATAGCCATATTCATCTGATTTTCACATTTGAAGGGTCTTTTACAACTTAGGAAAGAGTATTAATGATCACAAATAGATTTATTAACCAGTGTGCAAGTATATTTCTTGTATATAATAACAAAATACTAATTTAGTTAAAGCCAACAGATATAGACCAGATTTCAAATGGCAGACTGTCCAAAGGCTTTTCACCTGAATGGGACTGAATGTAAACAGCAAAAATGTAAAAAGTTTTATTAACTGTTTTATGTTGAAGGTCCAGATGCAACACATATGTGTAAGAGACAGCATATACAGGTTATTATACGTGTGTCAGACTTAATGTGTCTTTAGTTTTACCAGAAGCATGAGTTTCTTTTGAGCATAAGTTTGCACTTTTACACAACATATTTAGACTTCCAATTTATATGAATCTCTAGTACCAGATAGCATAACCTAAAATAATAGCTATTGATTTAATCAGAGTTGTGCAGTGATTTTTAAAAAGATTTAGAAAACCAAATAGGCATTTAGATGAATCTGAACTGTCTTAAGACATAATCTTTTTTAATTCCTCATTTAATAATCATTGGTTGTATTGGTCTCATTGGTTTGCCTGCATAATCCACTTTTTAAATTTTCAGCACTACTTGTGGTTTAGCTGGGTGTGGTGGTATGTGCCTGTAATCTCAGTACTCTGAGAAGTTGAGGCAGAATGATCTCAATTTCAAGCCTAGTCACTGCAGTCAAATGACTTAGTGAGATCCTGTCTTAAAAACAAAAAGGGCTGGGGATGAGGTAGGTGCATGGCGAAGGTCCTGAGTTCGATGTCCAGTGCCCCCCAAATATATGCATACACACATACATGCATACACACATACATGCATACACACATACATGCACACACAATATGTACACACATACATGCATACACACATACATGCACACACAAAATGTACACACATACATGCATACACACATATGCACATACACACATACATATATATACACACATACATGCATGCATGGTACAGCAGCTTGCTTTCTTACCAACTATGATTTTTCCTTCCTCCCTTAATGCAAAAGGTCATAGCTGCCTGTTTGTTTTTCTCAGGCTGCTACTTCAAAGTTTGAATTTTTCCTTTCCTGTCTTCTAGTGGAGATGTTAAAATGAGTCCCAATCACGTGCTTGAGTTGCGTCTGGGTGGAAACCAGAACCAGACTCATCCATGAAGTTAGGCTCCACAATGGAATGAGACTCCCGGAGTAGGGCAAACACAGAGAGGGGCTGCAAGGGAAATCGGGGTGGAAAGGTGCCCAGGTGCTGACCAAGGATGTGGGGTGGAATCACTGCTCGGAAGAAACAGTGCTCCCATGGGCACCGCCTGTACGAGTCCCTTGCCCAGGCCTCTTGGGGACCTGTGTGCTCTGGTGTCTAGTGAATGGTAGTGTCTCCAGGGCACCTAAGTTCTTTCTCAGGAAAACCCATAGGGGCTGGTGACGGCAGTGAGAGACAGTGATGGAGAGGAGGGAGCGGAGAAGAGGAGGTAAAGAACAAAGGACTGAATCCCACAGCCACTTTCTTGCCCAAACTGCTCTTCCAGAATCAGAGTCCCCTAGGTGAGGAACCTGGAAGGTATAGCTGTACTGATCATCAAGCTAGTGGGACCTCACAGAGTGACAATGCTATGTTATGTCTTCTAAAGTAGATAGTCACTGTGTGCGGCATAGCATGTAGTGTTATGGTCAGAGTGTTACCGCATTTAGAGTAATATAGTACAATATCTATAGTGTTATAGGACAAAATACGCATTTGCATATGCTTAGAAGTCAAAGAGAATGAGGGTGGTGTGGATGGGAACCGTGTTTCAACGTTTTCCGTTATCTGACGTTATCTTTTCCTAAGTTTTTACCATCATTAACAAAATGACTATGAATTCTTTATAGATAATCCATGTTCCTATGTCTGATTCTTTGCTTTGGATAAGTTCCTGGAAACAGAATTAAATCCAAGAGTATAAATAGTGCTATGGGTCTAAATACCCACTTGGCAAATTACTTTCCAGGAAGGGTGTACTGAGTTCTTCATCTGCAGTGTACAGTTCCTATCTCAATGGTAACATTATTATCCTTGAATGTTCTCACTAAAATAAATATCTGAGCTCTGGTAAAAAAAATTAGCACAGAGTATGGCTTGAGTTTTCTATATACTTTTTATTCTATTAATAAGATACATTAATAAAGTTTATATTACTAGACTCCTTAGATGACTCTTAGGCACTAGAATTATTTTTAAAAAGAGAAAGTTCATCTCCTCTTTTTAAAAGAGAAATGTTTAAAGTAGAAATTACAGACAAGTACAAAGGAGAAAATACAGATTAAATGTAATCCTACCTCCTGCAGATAGCTACAAGGAAGCTTAGGTGCATATGTGTTAATCTTTTTTTATGAATACATCTTAGCAGTTTTCAAGGTTAGCTGCATATCATGATCATCTGTGATGTTAAAGACAGTCTGTGATGGGAGAAGGAGAGAAAGGGAAAAAGAAAAAAATATATACACAAGATACTTAAGATTGTTACATAGCAAGTTTCTCTTAGTTCATTAAAAAGAAAGGTTTGTGCTATATTGTTTGGACGAGATAGGTGCCCAAGATAGGTATACACTGACTATTATGAAGACAACAATATGCAATGTATTAATTGTTGCAATTGTCCTATGAACCTGTTTTGAAACTTTGGTCATCTTATATATGACCAAACTTTCAATAACGTATTGAGAGGCTGGCTAATCATAACCTTAGTCTAGACAGCTATACTAAATGTCTGAACCCTGGATCACAGCAAGTATCCTCAGTTATACATGGTTGTGGTACTGGATCCCCAAACACAATGGATTCAAAATCCATCTCATACTCTGGGAGAAGTCCAATTACTATACCAACATTCCCAATTATATGAGTCTCCTGTTCAGTCTCTTGTTAGCTCAACTCATGTAGCTAGGGCAACTCCAAGATGGCCCCCAATGATCCCTACCTCTGATGTTAATACATGTATACAATTGTTTCCCCTCAAATACAGTCAAGCCTAACAACTTGCTTGTAAACAATAAATGGCCTGGGCATGTCACTTCCATGATGAAGTGACATAAGATCATGACTTCTGGTTTGCCAGTAGATTCTTTCTTGGTGGCTTTGTTGAAGCCAGCTGCTATGTAGAGAAGCCCATGTAGTGAGGCCCTGAGACCTTCAGTCCAACTACTCTAAGGAACTGAATCCTGCTAAAAACCATATGAGTTTGAAAGCTTAAGCTTCAGGTGAGTGTCAGCCCCGGATAACACTCTGACTGCAGCCTTGTGTGAGGTCCTGAAGCACAGGCCCAACTTAAGCCATGCTCAGACTCTTCATCCACAGAATTTATGAGATAACAGCTGTGGCTGTACAAAGTTGGTAGTAGCTGGTTATGCAGGAAAAGTGAGCATACACAGTTAAACCCCAGGTCAGCTTCCCGCATGGCTCTCAAGTCTGACACATCCACCGTGTCAACAATCAGACATGTGAGTCCCACGTGATCATGAATCCTCTCATTTGTTACAGCTGCCTTCTAACCTTCCCTCTGCCCTTGGCTTTGTGGCCCCCAACCCTAATTCTTTGCATAATCATCTTGCAAAAGGGAAATATTGGATTATATTTGACTGCATAGCCTTTTAGAGCACTTATGATGTTTTGGGGGTGATGGTCAGTGTTTTGAACAAGATCCCCTGGGAAGGAACTGTCCTTCTTGCCTCTGTTTTAGTTCTCAAGTGCATCACGCTGTCTTGGTTCTTGGCTTTCCTCTGGCTGCCCTGTCTTCTGGAAGTACTCTCTTAATACTTATCTGCTTGTCCTACTTATCTGCTTGTCCTACTTACTCAAAATGTTCACTTAGTACAACATGTGTTTTTTAGGCAGATAAGAATTTATCAAGTCTTTCCCAAATGCCCATGTCTGAACTGGAAGCTTTGTGGATGATATGCAATCTTCACATACATCACTTATTATTATGCCTATCATGGTCATTACTCATTTATTTATTTTAAGTTACCCATAGGGTATAAACTACAGATCACAAAGACCATGCCATCTTTATTTATTGTTGGTCAGCATTTGATAAATATTTGTTGAATAACTGAATGGAAGACACTCCCCACCGCTAGATTTTGTGAACCTTTGAAGCATAGATAACTTTCTGTATCTATGATGTCTGGATCAATCTTGTCTTGATGTTTGCATCCTCTGCTGAATCTCTTACATGCAGCCCTCTATATCCCAAACATGAGCCAGCTTTCTGCTTTGATGGCTGACAAATGGAACCTGTGCCACATTCTTTCCAGTGCAAAGGACCATCTTGGGCAACATGCAGTATGAGTGGCTCCTAGTTGCCCTGAATGTAGCCCAGTCCTCCAGGTTAAGAATATCACTAAGGTGCCACCAGGACTTCCTTCAGCTTCACACAGGTTGGCAGCTCTTTCTTAGGGGGCACTAGATGAGTCAAACACATTCTAAATCTTTTCTCTTTCAGATTTATCTTCAGTGGAAAGAAAGCTTTTGGCTGTTTTCACCATGTGAATGCTTACCCTCTTTCAGGATATCTGAACAGTAGATTTCCTGTTGCTCCTATATTCATCATAAAATTAGGGAAGAAAGAGTTAAGTGACTGGGCTTAATCTTAATGCTATTTGGCCTGGAAAAAAATGTTTGCAATATTTAAATTTTACTCTTTAACTCCTGTGCTGCTCACCATTAACCTATTAGATGCAACTGCTTGATTTCTTCTAAATAGGAAATGTCTTTCTATTTAAAATTCATCCTTGCCGATAGGTATTTTCAATTTTTAGATTAATGACGTATTTGATAATGTCAGTTTTTTCTTCCTCTGATTGTGATGCTAGGGATTGAACCTGGAATCTCATGCTAGCTGGGAAAGTGCTTTACCACTGAGCTGTATTCCTAGTCCCTCAAATTTGAAAATGAGAATGTCTACATCTTTGTTCCATGTGTAAATACCAAACTGTGAAGTATGAAATATTTAAATATTAACCTTTTCACTTCAAACCCAATAGCTGTTGGTCTGTTGTCCTCTGGCCTTTTCCATGAGAACTCTGAGGCTGGTCTGATTTTTTTCTTTGTGGATCATATTAATATGTTTCTCTCTTTATCCTTGTAATTCGATTTTTCTCCCTCACATGTAATCTTAGTTCTTGATTTTTCCAGAACATAGTAGACACATTTGACCTGCATATTCAAATTTTTTTTCTAGGTTGGAAAACAACTTTTGGTGTTGTTACTTTTGTTTTACTTGTACATATTTCTTTTTATAGAAACGTTTATGATTTTTAGATGAGTTCTCTATGTCAATTTTTTATGTTTGAGATCTGCTTTTGTATATAGAAAGGGTCTATGCTGCTATTCAAGGTCTTATTTAACACTCACTTTATTAAAGATACAGTTGTTTCCAAAAACCCAACTTTTAAAAGACCTTTAAGTTCACTTTATGTATTTTATTATTTGATTTAGGAATCTAGTAAATTTTAACAATTGCTTTCAAGGGAGACTTTGAATAATATTTGATCCATCTGAGATAAACACATTCAACTCCCAAGCTTGTCCCTTTACAACTTAGTTAATAAAATCCCCTTTAGTATTTAAACTTCATGTATAAATTTAATACATAGGTTTTCTTTTTTAGCTTTTCAAATGCCAGAACTGCCAGCCAAACCTTAACATGCCAATAAATCTAATAAATTAAATAACGAATCACTTGTTCTCTTAACTATTTCAATACTTTCAAACTTAATTTAATTCTCTAAATCTTTCTACTTAAAGGTCTAAAATCCATTACTCAATTATAAATTTAAATGGAAATCTAAAGGCTAATGTATTACATTCACTGACGTGTCATAGGCTGTTAAACAGTGTGCCTCTTTGTACACTAGATCCATCGATATTGCCCCATGATTAGAAAAATACCCTTAGAGTTAACACAAAAGTATTAATTCTTTAGGTTTGAGCCATTATTTTACATACAATGTAAACATACATTTACAGTGCAGTGAAAATGACACATACCTGCTGGCATTTATTGCCTAAAATAAATTGACACTGTCACTGCAAACAATTACCATTATACGAACGGAGTTACCATCCAGAGAAAACTCAGTGTCTCATCAGTTGTCTGAGAGCACAGTAACTAGAGTTTTGACCAGGATGCATAGGGTCTCAGGTGGCAAAAAAATATTGTATGAAAAGAAGCAAATCCTAGTCTGTTCCTGTTGTAGTAAGTATGCACATGGATGAACTCTTTTTTTTTTTTTTTGTCTTTTTCCTTTTTATCGATACCAGGGATCGAACTCACGACCGCCTGCTTGCAAGGCAGGTGCTTATGCCGCTGAGCTAAACCTCCAGCCCCGTCATATGGATGAACTCTTGCCTTTTGGCTCAAATTACGCAATTCTTCCTTTTGATTTGAGTAGGTGGGATCTTGCAGCATACTACATACGGTAACCCTTCCAATACTCCTGGAGTTTGTATTTCTGAACTTCTGTAGGCTGCTTTAGTGACCATATTCTCTTCACCTGTGGGACAGAGCAGCTAATCCTCTCCTTCAATTTAAATAAGAACAATGAAACACAACTGCTTTATTGAGAATTTGCTATGTACCAGATTAAGTTCTCTGCATAACCAAGTCTTCTAATCCGGATGGCAGCTTTATAATGAAGGAACTATGATTATTCTCATCTTATAATTTTATTATAATTTTATACTTTACACCGAAAGAAAGTAACTTGCTCAAGGTCACATAGTCATGTGGCAAGGATTTCAATCTTCACATCATGTTTGTGTTTGTCACTTTGGAATAGCATTTCTCTATTGCAGGTAAAACCAAAGGAACAAAAGAATCCCAACCTTGGTTTAAGTAAAGCTGTTAGTTGACATACAACTGCTGAGCTTGTAGCTGACTTCCTTCCCATCCTCTTCTCTCCAAGTCGAACAAATATCCCATTTGTAGGATCTTCTTGCAAATAAAGACCCTTATTCACGAAACCCAATTTGTTCTTCCCTCACGTCTTTGTGCCTGTTATTACACCCAGAGCCCTGCTGGTGTCTTCTGCCGCTTGTCCTGCCTTCTTACGTGGAGTTCACAGAAGCCCCGGAACACTTATTCTATCCCGGTTTCTGATTTAATTTTCTCCGGTGTGAATGCCACTCTCCCTGTGAGATTGAATTCTGTTACTGAAATTTTAGTTTTCCTGAAATACTTCTTTATTTAAGTTGGCTTCTTTGATACTCAGAACAGGGTTTCCAAGGCTCTGCACTGGAAGTTCTATTCTATTCTATCCTCAAAAGCAATATGTTTAGTTGAAATATTGCTCAGAGTCCAGTAATAAATTGCCTCTACTTCTTACCAGTACTGTTGATGGTGGCATGGTTTTATATTTTTCTATGACCTTAAAGGTATTTTATTTTATCTAGGAATTGACGGAAGTCAAATCAAGTGTTGCAATCCAAAGTTTAATTTAAATCAGAAGTAGCTGTAGTTCTTAAAGTTTCTATGGAGTAGCTTTATATCCTGAGTGATTTATTTTGTGGGTTTTATAGTGCACCTGGATTTATTTTTACCTCTCTCCTTTTCATTTAAAAGATAATCTTCCAAGTCTTGTATTTCTAAATAAGCAGGGCTGACTGTCATTTTGGGGGAAGAAACATTGATTACTCACTCACAGAAACCCCAGCAATAGATGTGGATTCAAGATAAACTTAAAGCCTTTAGTTTATCTACTGTTATCACAGAGAATACAGAACACAATCTTTTATTTTAAAATGTGCCAAGTAACAAGAGTAGAGTTGACTAGAACGGGAGGCGTGAGGTTCTCAAAGATAAATCATTAAAATACCATCAGAAGAATACCATTCTCCATGGTAGATACTAGTAGAATCTAAATTCCCATTACTTGACATTTAAAGTCCCTTGTAATTTTAATTTCATTTGCTTTTGCAATCTTCTTTTTTTACTGCTTTCCTATGTACATCCTATGCTAAATACAAAACAGTTTCCTGGGTTAACCATGATATCAAATGTTGTGCTATCCAACCATAGACCTTGTTCCCAGTAACCCTTTCCAGAATGTTCTTTGATGCTGTGTCCATTGGTCACAGCTACCAGTAGTCATCATTACACCTTGTGAAGGACTCCAGCATCGATGGTCAGATCTTGTTTTCTGGTCTGACTTATATCACATTTCTTTCAAGGCCCAATGAATTGACCTACATAGAGCAGGTTCACAATGAAGAGGTAATTTGACTGAAAAGAAAGTTATAGCAAGCAAGATAATGAAGGTTGGTTGGGGAAGAGATGGGTAAGAGAGCAAATAAAGATGACAAAAGGGAAGGAGGAGAGGTGGGTAGATAGGGAAGAATGAGACAGAGAAACATCTCTTTCTTTATCCAGAGGAAAACATTTTTTTCCAAAGAAATGCATGTCAGCATAACAATACCTTCAACTTTGGGGGAGAGGCTGTTTGTTTTTATTTACAAATTTCATAGCTTATATTTGAAATAAATATTTATTTTTCCTTGGAGTGCCCACAGTTGTATTGTGTCAGATGATGTAATTGGATTTTTGAAAAACGTTCGGCAAACTCCGGGGCATCTATTAATTTTCCAGTTACCCCTAGGAGTCTTTTTGACTTTCACATTCTATCATTTTTGCCTAATCTTTGCTATTTGAATGATTAAGCCTGTCTTATTTTATTATACCTGAAAGATTGTATTTGAGACCAGCCTTTATTTTGTTATGCATACCTTGTTTTCCTAAACCAAACCTAACATTTTCTTAAGTGGGATCCTTTCTATTTTTGTTGTACTTGTTGTATGGTAGAGATTATATGCAGAAAAAAAAGTAAGCATCAAGAACTCATAGGGAAGAAATGAGCTGTTCACTGTCTACAGCTCTTCCTCTTAAACCTGCAGAAGCCGAATCCTGAGCCTGGTCACCTCCATGCCCATCGCTGTCACCATGGGCTGTGGTCGTCATGCTGCAGCTCACGCAGCAGTGTCTCCCAACACTTCTTCAGCCTCACAATGCAAAGGCTCAACGTGATTTCTCGGCCACTTGCTGCTTTGGCTAACTCCAAAGTTCCAATCAGTAAGAGCTTTGAAGGATCTCAGTCCCTTTGTCATGCAGGCCCTTGCTTGGTGATGGTTGTACTGGGGTGGCATTGTCTCCCATTGACATCATTCTAGGCATGAGTTCCCATACTTTTTATCTGAGTCCATGCATGGTAGGAAATATAAAGGTGGCTAGGTTTGGTGTGTCATCTAACCCAGTCTCTTTCCTTACTATGGTTATTGAAGAATACTTCTTGTGGAGAGGGAAGTGTGTCTAGAACCTCTAGGAGAAGCCATTGGGACTTGTGTGTTATAGAAGTTTCTATGTTAATCGCTTTCAAGGTGGGTAATGGAAGCTGAGCATGGTGGCTCACACCTGTAATCTCCAAAGTACGGAAAGCTGAGGCAGAAGAATCACAAGTTAGAGCTCAGCCTGGGCAAGTTAGTGACTTAGCAAGACTCTGTCTCCAAAAGACATGGGGGTTATTTGGGACCTAGCCTCTTTCCCTCTTTGCTTCCCTGATGCTATGAGGTGAGCATTTTTCTCTGCCACACATTCCCATCATGATGCCCTGGCTCACCGCAGGTTCAAACCCAACCAGGTTAGTGACCATGCACTGAGACCTCTGAAACACAAGCCACAATGAAGCTTTCTTCCCCACAAAACAAAAGGAAGACATTTCCATAGTTCAGGATGAAAGCAGAATTGACTACAGTTGGAGAGTTAAATTAGAAGGTGGGAAGACGGTCATAGAGGTAAAGGTGGAGAGGGAGACTGTATTTCAGGCAGTTGCAGCAGGGTATGTGAAGACCCAGAGGGAAGAGGGAACAGTGTGTGACCTGGGGGAGCAGAAGCAATGAGACAGACAGGAAGCCCAAGCCCAGGACCTTGTCTGCCCAGATAAGAACACAGACTGAGCTTCAGAGGATAAGGCGGCTGGTTTTGTGGGATGGGAACAACGACAGTGAGTGCCCAAGGATTCGATTTGGTAACCACGGCCTGGCACAGAGTGAGGCAGGGCTGCTGCCAGGCAATCTAAAGCCTGTGTGGGAGTTAGAAATAGCTCCGGGGCAGATGGTGTTCCAGAGTTTCTTGCTATACCAGAGACCACTCCAAAGCAGAGTGGCACAAGCAGTGACTCTGTGTGTTGTTCCTGTACTTCGTGGACTTCAAATAGTGCCCAGAAAGAAGGATTCTCTCTATTCTGCAACATCTGAGGCACCGAGCTGAAAGACTAGGAAGCTAGAGGTGGCTCGGGCTGAGCGGCATCTGGAGGCGTCTTCTCAGGCTTGGTGGGTGCTGTCGGCCAGGACCCTAACTGGGTCTCAAAAGTGAACGTCCCAGTGGGTCAGAAGCAGAAGCTGCTTTTGCCAATTTCACTATATTCTATTGATTAAGACACACACACACACACACACACACACACACACACACACACACACACGGAGTCAGGTTCAAAGGGAGTGGACTGTAACCCTCCCCTACTTCTTGGCAGGAGGGATAATAAAGAATTTGGGAGTCATTTTTAGTAGTCACATGCATCTTAGAAAAAGATGCCCCCGTTCAAGTTCAATCCAGGAATGTCTTCCTCCTTCCAGACAAATGCAGCCTCACTTGAGGCAGCGCAGATGGGCTGCAGCCTCACTCAGTGCTTTCGCTGGTAGGGAAACCTGGGTAAGTGAGCTACTTACACAGCTATGTACAGCTGCTCTGGGTTGGGGACAGATCCTCCCTCCCCTCCTCTCCAGGGCTTCCCACCTCCCGAGGGGATGACCTTTCTTCATGGTGCGTTCAGCCTTTTTCCTCACATCTATCTTTTGCACTGTGATTGACTCCATTTAATTAAAGATCAGATTTTTTGTTTCACCATGTAGCTTGCGGTGGCCCTGAGTTTTCTTGGGTTGGACATTTTAAAAAAGGGTTCACATTATCTGATGCTGCATCTTCTTTTATTGATTCGCCCCTGTCTGCTCCACCTCGTCTCAGACTATATGCCAAGTAACATGAGTCATAGGAATAGTTTTTAAAGATCCACTGTTAGTAATTTATGTTTTCTGGTTTAAAACTTTTTGGGAGGAGTGGAGAAAATCTTCTTTCTCACAAAAACTCCCCATTTTTAAATACTTGCCATTTAGAGAAGTTTTTAAGAAACGGTTTAAATTTATCACGTTTTAAAAATTTAATCCCATGTTAGAATGTGTTTAAACCTTTCCCCTTGCTCTTTTCTGAAGCAGCTGACAGTAGAAGAAAGTGGACAAGGCCATGAGGGAGAGGCGACTGCTCAGATCAAATCAACTGAGCCACACCTAAGGGAAGAGAGGGGGAGAGGCCTGGGTAGCACATCTGTGAGGAAGGGGCGGGATGGTGACGAGAGGAATCTGGGGTGGAGCAGCATTCTGCACCAGCCACCAGATTACCCTGTTTCCCAGGTTTGGAACCATAAATACGGACAGGGAGGTGAGAGGGAGGAGGAATCGGGGAAAGAGTCCTCATATATGGTATATTTTTCAAACAGATCCACTGAGGGGTTGATTGGCAGTACTATATTTTAGTCATTATTCCTGGTCTGTTTCTTGATTGTCAGTCATCTAGGACCTGGCATTGAGTCAGATGCTTATTTCTTATATTTCACACATTCCACTGTCCAACCACTACTGACCTGCAGGAAGCCTGCAATGGACAGCACATGTTCCCCTCAGGTTCATGGGTGAAACCCTAATACTAATGGGATGACATCTTGAAGAAGGTACTTTGGGACATGACTAGGTCTTGAGAGTGAAGCCCTCATGAATGTGATTAGTGTCTTTATTAAAGACTACAGAGATAGCTCGCTGTCTTTCTATACTGTGTGGAAAAACAAGGAAAATTTGGCAGTCTGCAACCTGAAAGAGGGCCTGCAGTAGAACACATATTGGGCTGAAATCTTGATCTTGAATTTCCGGCTCCCACAATTGGGAAAAAATAAATTTATTGTTTTAGCTATCTTATTTATGGTAATTTGTTATCACAGCCCAAACTAACTAATTAAGATTAAGCTATGAATGTAGTAGCCGGGTATGGTGGTGTATGCCACCATAATTCCAGTACTTAAGATCACTGTAAATCTGAGTCCAGCCTGAGCTGGATGATGAGCTCAAGGCCAGGGTGCACTACAAATTGAGACCCTGTCTTATAAAGCAAACAAACAAACAAGCCACTGAGACGCAATCCTGAACATCCATGACTTAATGGAGAATAGGCTTAATTCGGCTCACAGTTTCAAGGATTCAGTCCATAACTGTTTAGCTCTGTTATGGATTAAAAACTGGTGGTCAGCTTAACCCCAGCTGAATTAAATCAGCTGAGGAAAGTTGCCAGCACAAACAGAGATGTGGAGATGATGAATGAGGCATTGTGGGTTTCTCTAAGTGTTGCTGTTTGAGCCGTTGGTTCTCCTGGAGGAGCTCATCGTGATTAGTTTCCCCAGTGTGAGTTTGACCATTGTCATCGGAGGAGCTCGGGACCTTGTTGGTGAGAGTGGCTGTGGTTCACTTTGGGGAAGCTCTGGTTCTTATATGGAGCATCGCTTCCTGGCTCTGGAGGGGAAGACATGTGCCATTTAATCTCCAGGAGCAACTTCTCATGCTGGCTTTCTGACATGTACTCAACTGTTACTATCCTCGGGACCTCCGTGTCACTGAGGATGGCTGTGGTGCTTTTCAGGACAGCCCTGGTCTTTATTATGAGCATGACTTCTCGGCTCCAGCGTAGAACCCTCACCTACCAGCACAGCTCCTTCACCCCGCTGGATAGACTTTCTGGCTTCCACTGCTGACCTTTGGACCTTCTCAGTGCAGATCTGTAAAACAGACTGGCATGAATCCTTCTTGTGGGCTCTAAATCTCCAGTTGGACTCATGGGAGGCATTGGCATGGGCTCTTGGTCTTCATCTGGACTCAAGCAGGACATTACTGTGGGATCCAGGCCCTTGGCTGAATTTTCCAGGTCTGTAGTGTTGTGGACAGATTTCCTGCACTTTCTCGTGTTAACTCTTGGTGACTATCATAAAATACTATTACAAATTCTGTGTCCTGATTCTAATTGTTCTGCTCAATCCCCTGACTACCGCAGGCTCCAAGGCAGGAGTGTCATAGTAGAAGGGTTTGGTGGAACAAAGCTGCTTAGTTCATGGTGGCTTGGAAGGCAAGTAGGGCAACAGTGCCAGACAGGAACAGGAGAGGGACCATTGGTGGCACCATCATGATCTACCTGGGTGCACCCAGGAATTGCTGTACTAATCTATCAGGCATTTCTTAATCCAGTGAAGCTGATGCATTAAGGTTAGTGATCAAAGTGGTTAGTGATAAACTGATTTCTAACCAATGGCCTTTGGAACCAGAGTGTGTGTTTACAAAGTATTCTTTTGTGGCCCCATATCTCTTCTTTCTTCTCTAGATTAGGAATCTTGATTAGTGAGCTTTGAGTATGCTAAGGGAAGAAAAATGACTTTGGAATTCATACCCATAAAAGTTGTCTCTAGATTATATGAAAATTAACTGAATGTTCAAGTTGTGACAGAGTGGAACTGTTTTGGATATGGAGAGATTCTAAATAAATTCATTCTGTTCACCACATATTACTTCTAAGAGTTTATTTTCAAAAGCAAATGGAAAATTTGTGCAGATAATATTTCATGCTTCTAAATGTTGACTTGTGGATAACTTCGAGTGAAATCGGCTGGAACTGGCATTTTAAATAGGCTCCCTGGGATTCAGACTAAGGGTTTTCTTCTGCTACCCCTGTGGCCAAACTTCGGGTTCCCTGAGGCATTTTGTTATTTAATATCCCAGAGAAATCCTGTCTTCTTGGCCTGCCAGTCTCTCTGGGAGCTTAAGAAGGAAAAAGAGGGATCAGGGCCTGAGGTTTTCAGGGAGGTGGCAGTCAGGGCTGGGAGGACCTTTGATGTTTTGCTCTGGTCGCCTAAGGATTGATGGTGAGAAGGTGGAATCTGAACTCTCTTTAATCCACATAGAAGAGTCTAATACACTTAAATTATGTGACCGCTAGATGACGCAGTCCTAATGAATCCATTTGTATCCACCCCCTCCTCTTTCATACTCACCTAAAGAAATGTGTAAAAGACTGGTTTCAGAGATCCTTTCTACTGTTCACTGGAGACACCATTATCAACTTGGAAGAGAAGCACTTTTCGAGTGGTGTGATAATAGATAATACTGCATCTCAACACTCAAGGCATCACTATTTTATGTACCATTATGAGAGAAAAAATAAAACCCTGCCACTTGTGAGGCAGCTGATCCCTTCAACTATAAGATTCATTATGACTTCAGAGATATGCTAAAATGTGTCTTAGAATTAATAAGATGAGGCATGCATAGTGAAATTTTTACCACTCTTTAGACATATAATTTTATCTAAATACAAAACTTTTTAGTGCAGTCTATTCATTTTTTCCCTTCACCACCATTAATAAACACATCTATCTCATGTACATGTATATCATATGATAAGCTTATATAATTGCATAATTATAAAAGTGTGTATTATTAATCTGTTTTTATCTTCACAGTTTTTATAGTCATTTGCAAATCTATTCATATATATGTAAAGTTATAAAAATTTTACCATTTTTAAAAATAATACTTTTTTAAAATTTTAAGGAGAAAAAGAAAAAAACACAAAAAGGGTACAAGTTTTACAGAATTTTTTTTAAAAAGTAGAAAATCACTAGTTAATAGATTACATATTGTCATTTTAGAAATAGTTGTTCAAGTTACAAAATTAAAGCACATAAAGTGGACATTCAAACAGTGAGACTGCAAACAGTTCTGTTCAATGATCCAACAAAAACTCAGTAATATGGTTATCTATCTTATACGCTTAAATATACATGCAGTTATATCCTTTAGAGCACTTTCTTTTCCTCTTTTTTATAATGACAATTACACATTTTGGGTTTTATTACTCCTACAGTTCTTATTACCTTTTTTTGAAGAGAATAAAACCAAATGTGACATAACAAAACAGTCAGTCAAATCAAAAGGATGGATATAATACATAATGTAAAAACAGAATACAAGGTGATCAACAATGGTTACCATAATGCCTCTTGCTATCTTAAAAAGAATTGCCTATATCATCAGTTATAATAAAATTGAACAAAACAGTAAAGAACAAAACCAATAAAACCAAAACATTGGAGACATTACAGGGCTTCAAAAGAAGATAATAATCAACCAGAATGGGCATCATAGTGAATCTTATTGTCTTCATAGTTGTTGCCTATACTCTCAAACTTGGTACTATCAAGTAAAACAGAACAGAGGAAAATCAGTCAAAACAAGATGGTGAGAGCAACACAGGTTTCAAATCAAGTTAATAGGAAATCAAAGTGGGTTACTATAATATATCCTGCTATTTTTTATTTATTTTTCCCCTTAATTAAAAAGATAAAAATAAAAAAATAAATAATAAAAAAGGAGATTGAGATAAAAGAGGGCATAACAACAAAACAGCACAGGTCAGAACATAACCATTTAAGCAAAATAGTGTTTCACCACAAGATATCCCTATATAAAAGTAGTTACCATAGTGTCTCTTTCCTTGAAATCTTTGAGTATAACTTCATATACTGTAGCATCAAACATATAAAGACAATGTAAAACCATTCAAGAGAATGACAGTATTACATGGTATTTAGAACCAACTAACAGAAAATGAACAATGGTTTCTGTATTATCTCCTTGTCTATAAAAGATTTTGTTTATATTATCACATATAATAAAAATCAATAAGCTACAATATGTTAAGACTGGTGGAGACAGAAGAACAAAAGCTTGATGGGACTTCAAAACAAGATGATATTAAATCAGCACTAGCTATTATGATGTCTTGCTTTCTCCAAAATAGCTGTTCCTACCATCCAACCTTCTCTGCCTCATTTCTGTTGAGCTCTTTTTCTGTCATTAGTTGTCAGTTTGTCATCTTCATTTCACTTTCTGCTCCATTCATTGTGGCCCCTCTGCCACTGTTTCTGGAATCTTGGTATTTTTCTCTTTTAGAATGTCCTGCAGTATTCTATGTAGAGTTCAATTGGTGGTTGCAAATTGCCCTAGTTCCTCTTTATCCTGGAAGCACCTTGTTTCTCCATTAATTTCTAGGGACAGTTGTGCAGGATATATTAATCTTGGCTGGAGGTTATTATCTTTCAAAGCTTGAATTATTTCTCCCCACACTCTTCGTGGTTTGATGGTTTGTGCCAAGAAGTCTGCTGTAATTCTGATGGGTGTTCCCTTGTAAGTGATCTGTTTCTTGTCTCTGAAAGCTTTTAATATTCTGTTCCAATATTGGATTTCTGGAATTTTGATTATTATATGCCTGGGTGTAGTGCTGTTTGGGTTGTAGGTGGCTGGAGTCCTGTATGCCTCATAGATCTGAATATCTTTACCTTTTCCCATATTAGGGAAGTTCTCCTTGATTATTTCTGTGAATAGCCTTTGTAGTTTATCTGTTTGTGTTCCTACTTCTTCCTTTACATTCTTAATTCTTAAGTTATAGATCCTCTTATCATCTTCTAGCCTTTGTATTGTTACTGCTTGTTTTCTTGTTATTTTTAAGAAGTTTTTCCTTTCATGCTCCCACATTACAAATCTGTACTCCAGTTCAGATAATCTATCTTTAGGTTCTTTCAAGCTGTTATGCCAGCTTTCAATAGAGTTTTTAGTTTCCTGGTAATCTCTTTGAACCTGCTTCATGTACTCTACGTTTTCTCTATTTTCTCCATCAAACAATTCTCCCCTTTTTTTCTGTTTTTTCATTCCACCATCTGTTTTTTTCTTGGGAGGTGCTTAGCATTTCTTAACTATTCTACTTATATCTTGCTTTACTTGGTTAAGTACTTCACTTTTGAACTCGTCTATAAGGTCCTGGAGATATCGCTTTATGTCTGTTGGTGCCGTGTCTGATATTGCATGTTTTCTGTCTTCATTCTCCTTTGCATTTACCTTTCTTGGATCAATGTTCTCAGGATTGGGGACCCTTTCTTGTTGCCTCCTCTTCTCATGTTTTTTGTTCCTTCCATACAGGCATATATAGGAGGCCCAGTTTCTTTCTTTGTCGGTTACAGTTTGTTTGAATTGTGCCGGCTAGGTGTTCCTGCCCACTGCAGTGTACTAGGGAGAAACAGACCTGGGCAGCCTATGCTGGGCCTGCCTCTCCAGATCAGTCAATCTGCTAAAGGCTTCACTGCATTATGGTGCACTGCCAGGCGCAGTGACCTGGTTTGGGCTAGACTACTGGGTCTTAGTCTGTGGCGTCACCCAGGTCAAGTGCTCCCCACCAATCCCACTTAAGAGAGGAATAAGTGACTGAAATCCCTGCAGCATCTGGTTCTGGCTAGTCTTCCTGGTCTCAGAATGTCCTCTGTTGGAGCCTCCTAGTCTATGGAAGGGTCCCCGTTCCTCTCACTCACCGCAAGTTGATGCAGGGCTCCCTGCCACCTCTGCCCTCAATTGGATTTGCCGATTCCTGCTCTCAGAGCTTTTACATCTCTATCCCTGCTGTGCCAATTCAGATGCAGCAGCGGTGGCAGGAAATTCAAGCCACGGTTTCCAGAGGTGTGGGTTCCAGCTTCGGCACTAAGACTTTAGCTGTTCCAGTCGTAGCACTGGGATTGCATTTCCAGTTGGTTTCTCTCAGCTTAGTTCGTTCCTGGGTCGGCCGGGTATATCTTCCCCTGCTTAGGACTCCCCACACTGTACCATTCCTGGAATCTAAGCTGGCAATTTCAGAGAGCCTCCATAGCTACTGTTATCTATCTACCATGTTCTTTTGGAAGTCACATTTCATTCTAGATCCTTGAAATTAGGGCTGGTTTGCAAACTGGGGAGGCTTTTCAAAGTTTCAATCTATGTTCTGCAGGCTCAAAGGTAGAACTGCAGGGTGGAAGGGCCTGGGCTGAGGAAAGCTGTTTACACCATAAGAACCTCAATGCAGAGAGCACTGGAAAGGGCTATAATAATACTTTTTAAAAAAAGAATTTCTCATTTAGATTTTCTCATTTAAAATACTTTGTGGAAACTCCTTTTATCTCAACTGCCAAAGTTCCAATCCAGCCTTTGTGATGGTTGTTTATTCCATGTTGTACCTCATTTATAAGCTTTTATTTATTTATATTTCATTGTGGTTGTTCTTAGATTTTTAAAATATCTTGTATGATTTACATATGTTAGCTTGTATTTCTTTGGCAAGATTCCCAGGAGGGGATTTTTTTTTGGATGAAAGATATATGTATTTTTCTTTTCAATAAATGTGAATCAATTAGAATTTAAGAAGGATCTTACAGTTTTCATTTCCTTTTATTTATATGTTATATTTGTGCCCAGTATTTCTATCTTTAAGAAATGTGAAATGAACCTGTTAACACCAACAATAATCATTATTGTTTTCATGCTTTGCCAATCTAAGGACGTTAAGGGTATCTCATTTTAGTTTTATATTTTTTTGTACCAATAATAAAATTGATAACCTTTAAATATATTTTTGCAATTTATACCAACTCTTGTGTGATATGTGTCTCACCTATTCTTTTCCTTTAGGAAAAATCTATTTGTCGTCTTGTTCATTTGTTGGACTTCGGTGTGTGCGTGTGCATGTTGTGTGATGACCACTTTCCCTCTGTTCTGAACTTCTTTCAGAGCTTTTGTTCATTTATGGGCTTTGTTTTGGACAACTTTTGCCATAAAAACTATAAATTTTACCTAGGCAAATAGCAAATATGTTTATTTTACATCTTACAGTATCTGAGTTTGCATATTAATAAGGAAGACCTTCTTTCTTTCCAGTAATACATATAACTTTCTAGATTTTCTTGAAATATCTTTGTCTGTTGAACATATTTTTATATTTATATCTTTAATGTATGTAAAATATTTAGGTGGTAATGTGAAAAAGTTTTGTATGGAAAAGTAACCAATTTATTACACATTTTTACTAGATGAGATGAAATAGTACCCTGTAGATGTTAAATTCCTGGGTGCCAGCATCTTATTCTTGATTTTCTCTTATGTTGTAGTGATCCAAGTTTTCAAGTTAATGCCATGCTCTCTTTTAAGTATGCTCTAATATTTGGTAGAACAGTCTCTTTTATTTTCCCTTCTTTTCTTCTCTTACAGAAAATACTGTCATTATTATCAAAAAATTTTAAACACCATATTGGGACTCTAATTGAAGTTACTTTAAAATTAAGTTGGCCTCAAAATAGAAACTGATGTAGAAACTTCCATGCTATTCCTATCCAATACCACAGACCAATTTTTAGTCAGATTACACTTGTGTTTTCTTTTTCTATTAACTTTTGGTAATTATAAAGTTAAACTAGTCACATTGCCTATACTTCTGTGACTTACAATAGCAGTAGAAGTATCTGTTCCTCATAATGTTCTTTTTTTCTCTCTTTCTTTTGTTAGTATATGTTTTCAGCACACAGTGATTGCATTCTTTGTGCAGAGCTAGTACATGAACAGAACACATCTTAATTCCTTTTTAAAAAATCTTCTTCCTCTTCCCTTCTTCACTTTCCCTCAACTCTTGGTCCCCTTCACATTTGAGAGAGATGCACATTTCTACTCCTATCATCTAGCTTTCCTTTCTGCTCTTTATTTATATTTTGAGTTTCTCATATAAGAGAAACCAAGCAATATTTAAGCTGGTGTGTCTGATTTACTTCTGTTAACACTGTGATCTCAAGATATATCCATTTTCCTACAAATGATTCAAGTTTATCTTTTATGGCAGAGAGGTACTCTGCTGCATATAAATACCACATTTGAATTCTCCATTCGTCTATTGATGGATATAAAGTAGAGGCTGCTTCCAAGATTTATTTATCATGAATTGTGCTGCTGTAAACATGGGTATGTGCTGATGTCTTAGTCATCTCAGTGCTGGTGAGATGCTATGTGCCTGGGGATAGGAATAGCTTAATATTTAAGAGTGCACAAGGCACTCCTAATTATGACTAATTTTGATGGAGTACGACTAATTTTGATGGAATACCATCAAAAATGCCAATAGTGTCTCAGTAGAAAAGCATCATGTCCTTGTCAGCCTTTTTGTTGCTGTGACAAAATACTTGAGGAAAGAAACTTTAAGGAGGAGAGATTTATTTTAGTTCATGGTTTCAGAGATTTCCCTTTACGGTTGGCTGGCTCCATTCCTTGTAGGCTCATGGGAATGTGGAAGCATCATGGTGGAAGGGATGTGGTGAAGGGAAACTGCTCACCTCATCGCAGCCAGGAAGAAACAGAAGAAACTGTACGGGACATGAGCTACCTTCCAGGTCATGCACCCCTGACTTTCAGTCTCCAAATAGGCCCTACCTCCTCCGGTTTCCTCTACCTCCCAGGAGTCTATTCTGCTGTGAACCCATTGATGGACTGATTAGTCCATTGATGGATCAGGTTCCTCGTGACTGAATAATTTTGCAAATGGTCTTCTTCTGCACGTTGCTGCAGTTGGGGCCAAGCCCTCAGCAACCAAGCTTTTGGAGTGCACTGAAGACCCAAACTATAATACACTGGGTTTGAAAAACTCAACTGAGATCCTGTTATACCCCAATAGTTCTTTTTAATGTTAGCGTTCTTGGTTTAACCTTTCAAACCTCTTTATTAATAGATCTTTTTCTTATAAGGTCTCTCAGTTTTGAAAAGAATTTTAAAGTTTTGTTTTCATGTTTTTAAAATTGTTGTCTCTTGGTTTCTGTTTGCTCTCTCAGATTTTTGAAAGGGTCATAATTTCCTAGTAGTTATACATTTTTAGGGGAAAGATACTTTTTATGATTTATTTTCAATTCTATCATTGTGCAACTGGGAGAATCTAGTGTTTCTAAAAATATAAATCATCTTTGTGGTTAAGTACTTGATTTGTTTAATAGGTGATCCATGGACTGTCTCTCCCTTTCCCCTTCCCTCTTTCTCTAAGCACACACACACACACACACACACACACACACACACACACTGTTTGATAATTAAAATGTTCACTATAGATGCTATTAGTTTGCTAGAGAGGCCAACACAAAATATCACAGACTTGGGTTTAAGCATCAGAGATGTATTTTCTCATTGCTATGGAGCCTGAACACTTACGATCAAGCTGTTGGTGGGTTTCCTTCCTTCCGAGGCCTCTCTCCCTGGCCTGCAGATGACTCCTTTTCAAGATGTCTTTACCTTGTCTTTGCCCTGCACCTGTGCATTCTTTGAGTGTTTTTTATTTTATTTTCAGATTGAGTTTTTCTATGTTGTTCATGCCAGCCTGGAACTCTTAATTCTACTACCTCAGCCTCTTGAGAGCTGGGAATGATGTGTATGTCACCATGCCTAGCCTCATGTCTCTTGTTAGGTCCAAATTTCCTTTTTGTAAAGCTATAAATCAGAATGGAATAGGAACCTCTTTAATGTCTTCATTTTAACTTAAACATTGTAAAGGCAATATCTCTTTATACATTCTGATTTACTAGGGACTAGGGCTTCAACATATAAATGGGGGCCATAATTTAACTAAAACACGTATTTCCTAATGAAAGTTTGTGAATCATATTTTATCAAGGTCTCACATGTCTGATAATTTTCATGCTTTTGTACTTAGCTTCTCTCTGCCATAAAATTATATATATATATATATATATATATATATATATATATAACCTGCATAATTGTTTTATGCAAAATTATTTTTTATATATTTCTCTATAAGATAAATATATAGAGATACATGTAATATATGACTATATTCTTAGTCTACAATTGTGTAAATCTAATGACCCTTTATTTCCTACTTAGGCTTTTAACCCTGAAATCTACCTTGGTTGATACTAATATTACCTTTACTTTTTGCCCTGCCATACAGTTGTTTTGAACTTTTCTTAACCAGATTGTACAGTTGCTTCATTTAACCTGCATAGATCAAGATGTTATCCTTTGGGGGAACTTGACCATCTTCCTCGTGAAAGAACTTAGTCTATTTATTGTTAGTTTTTTAATTCACTTTTTACTTTATGATTTACATTGTATTCTATTTTCCCTATATCCTAACTTTCACTGGGTTGATTAGTCAGTTATTTAATTGATTCTGTTTCATTCTTCTCAGTCATTTGGAATATATGCTGGACTAGGTGGGTGCACTAATGGTTATGTCTCCTTTCCTTGTGTGTACATGACATGTGTTTGTCTAACATTAAATGATAAATACAATGCTATTTATTTTGTTGCCAAGAAGCACTGTTTCCTTCCACTTCCCCAGTCTCAGTAAAGTGATCCTTAGTTTGCCATCTATCTGCTCTCTGTCTCTCATCTCGCCCTTATCAGAAGTCAAATGTCCTTTCGGTTTAGTGGTTGGTCCTGTAAATGTTATTTCATTGTCCTTTAGGTTTAAGAGCCATAGACAAGAAGACTGACGTTTGTCTAACTTCTTCTCCTTTCATAATAATTCTTCTCCTGTTTTTAATGTCTGAAAATTTGGTGTCTTTTGGACTGTAGAATCCATCTATTTTGTTAAGATAGTCTTATGTCTGACTCTTACTAGTCCGGGCTTCAACTTTGTCTTTTTGCTCTTCAGATCCAAGTCTCCCTTCAGAACAAATGCTCTGTTACTCACTTAATGATGTAGATTTATCATATCTTCATGTCTTCCTTTGGGCAAGCAAAATAAATAAAAAGCTAAATTTTGGGCTTTATCCTTCCCTATTTTTTTTCCCTTACAGAACTTTGTGTCACTTAATGATAAGAGCATTTCTGCAAAATGAGTCATTTGGCAGCTTTGTCAATGTGGGAATAATATACTCTGTACTTTCATAAATCTACATGGTATAGACTACCAGACACCTAGGACATAAGACTGTGTGTATGTGCATATGCGTGTGTGTGTGAATGTGTTTGTATTTGTATGGTCTGTTTTTCCTAGGGCTATGATGAGCAAAATAATACAACATTAATTCAAACACAAGATAAATGATGAAATCAAGAGCAATCGTAAATATGAGCTGGCTGAAGCTGCTCCAGGGGTAGCACAGCAGACTCTGTTACAGAGCGCTTTTGTGTAAGTAGAATCGGTACAATCCCAAATGATTAAATGTTGATTATAGTAAGTATATAAGCTAGTATTAGTTTTTATTTAGTACCATTTAAAATTATGATGGAATATACAATTATAAACATATAAACTAGCACTTTGTTCATTATCATTATGAAGTATATATAATACTTATTTGTATGTGTTACAATGCTTATATGTACAGCACAGTAAGTTTGTCTATACCAGCTGCATAGTCGGCCTGTCATTGCTGAGACACAGTACTTGACACTCACAATGTAAAGAAGGAGAGGTTTGATGTGGTTCATGGTTTCAGGTATTCAGTCCATGGTCTTCTGGTTCTAAAGCAGAAACATGGTGGAAGAGCAAAACAGCTTAGCTCGTGGGTGGCAGGAGGCAGAGCTCCAGTGTCAGAGAAGAAGGCTGAGACCATACATAGTGTTCACATTCATGCCTCAGTGAGCCGCCCTGACATACCCAGAAGTACACTTTACTAATCCCTTGGGTGGATCTCCAACCAATCAAACTGATAATCCAGCTTGACTGTCACATCAGAATTACACACCCATTTTAGGATTGGGTTGAAATTTTATAATTATGATGTCATTTGGTAATAGGAATATTTTAGCTTTGAAAACCTTATAGTTATGATGTCATTTGGTAATAGGAATATTTTAGCTTTCCTATTAAGCTAAATAGGATTATTAAGCTAAATAGCTTATTAAGCTATTTATTCCTATTAAGCTAAATAGCTTGTAAGACATTACTGTGGACAAGGTGAGTTGTTGAATGAAATGTGCAGTGGATAACTCTGTATATATATATTTTAATATATATTAATATTAATAATATATATTAATAATAATATATATTAATAATATTTTAATATATATATTTAATATATTTTAATCTCTTGATACTTTGGCTTTGTGTTTTGGAATTTATCTTATACTTGCTTGTCCCAGTCCGTAATTTTGCTCTTAACAGTAGCCATTCAGTCTTTAAATTGATTTACTAAATTGTTTGCTGGAGAAACAATAGCCTTTACTTTGACTTCCCTTCATAAACCATTTTGGATTTTTTAATTGCAACTACTCTTGCTGTAATATGTATGTTGTTATATCTTTATAATTTGTTTTTAATAGCAATTCTGTTTGCCTAGACATGCATTTTTGTTTGCTCTGAGTACCTTTACTGTCTCTGGCTCTATTATATTTGATAAAATATCCACTCACTCATTTATTTATTCATTCAGTTCTTTCTTACTGGCACTCAAGTGTGGCCACTGGTCGCCTGCCTTGGTGAAAGTCAGGAAGTGATAGAGGAAGGTGATACGGTTCTTGCATCGTGCATGGGTCCTATAACTCACATGCATGCCGCCAGTGTTTGAGGAAGGCTTCCTTCCAACAACTAAAGCCTCCTCCCCCAGTTCTGCTTAGCTGAGCGGACCAGGGCTGCTCATGAGGTCTGGAACCCGCTGAGATTCTCTTTGAGGCTGGCCTGCTGCGATCTGTTGCTTAGCCTCTCTCTTTCCTCTTCTGGTGACTCCCTCAGAGTGAATCCTTGTTGCCCTTCAGCGTCATTTTACCCCAAAGCACCAGTTTGCCCAGAGACGGGCGTACAGATGCACAAAAGTTCAGAGTTTCCCAATCTCGAGAGGCCCACTTTAAAATGGTTCCGTGATAAATCAACCAAATCTTAGCACAATCCAGAGTTTTCTAGTCTTTTAAATCAGGAGAAGTAATCAATAAAGGCTGGGCTGTTTCTTTGACATAATGTACACTGGCAAAAGAGAATTTAAATACCACATGATTTTTTTTCTTGCTTTCACATATGGGAGACGGGCAGGAACAGTCACTATAAAAGTTAAACAGAGTGGCGGCTTGCTTTGGCTGATGTGTGAGAATTCTTAACTGCGCTGCTTTCTTTTCCTCCGTAATAAGTAGTTAATAGAAATTCACTGACCTGAAGTGCAGACTTAATTTACTGCATATATGAAGTTGATTTAACAGGAGTGGAATGTGCTGGAACAATAGCCTGCCTCTCTCCCTACTTCTTGGTGATCCTCTGACATTCTTTGGAAAGAAAATCAGATTTAACACCATGTAGAACCTTTGTGATTTTGAATAATTGGGCTGTGCTTGAAAAAAAGTATTTAATCAATGGCCATCATCTGTTTATTTGAAAAACTGCTGGGCTCGGGGAAGTTGTATTTGTCTTTAAAATTTTCATTTATATGAAAGACTGAAGGGCCTGGGTACTGTACAAAGGAGAAACCAAAAATCCTGAATTGCTCCTTTCTTTCATGGCATGTTCTTTATTTAGAAAATCTTTAATTAATTTTGTGTGAAAGCAGACGGCCAGAGGATTTAAGGAAACAGAAAAACATCTTGAATTCCCTCCTGCTTGCAAAGCGGGGAAAGTAGAGATGGTAAACTGATTAAAAGAAGTCACCCTGAAGTCTACCATTATAATGAGATGTAAATAAGAACAGCAACAAATCCGGATCATTTAAGAAAGTTTGCACAGGGTTTTTCCATTTGAAATGCATTTTTTCCCTATTTTGTTCTCTTGAGACATTAGCCATTTTAAAAGCATGATATTGGAACTAACCCAGCATCACTTTTAATTAGCACAGAAATGCTAATTATACTTCTTCTGGGTGATGTTTAGTGCTGGTTGTCAGGGCTCTACGTTTTTTACATCAACTACAGTGAGGTATGCAAGACTGTCGGACCTCGTTCTAAAGAATAAAGACCAATGCATACAAACTAATTATTATTTTTAAGCTATAGGGACCTGGTAAAAGATGCATGAGAACAATAGAATCAGTGTGAAAAAGTAGGCTTTTGATTCATGCCAGAGATTAGCATGAATCACAATATCTGTGATCTGTGCAGATCAGCATTGTTACCCCTGGATCAATGACAGCATACATACAACTTGATTTTGGAAGGAAGCTACTATTGCATGCAACAGTCTCATTTGAAAAGCAAATAATCACCTTTTATCCATTTTGTAGATTTAGTTTTGCATTTTGGATTTTCTTAAAGCCCATTTGTATTCTTGGTAAGATATATAAATATTTAAGGATGATAGTTCTAGGGATGCATGGGTATTACAGTTCAATAAAACCTGTTGGCAAGGATAAATTTTAATTAAGTTGATTTTAGTTCATACAGAGAATTTGACTTCATTTCCTCCAATATTCAAACACGTACCGTACCTTTCTACCCTCAAAACAAAACACATTCAAACTACAAAATTTAAGCTGTACATTTGGCCACTATTCATGTTAGGAGGGAAAGTCTAAGTGGTGTTTGAGGTCAATATTCATATCATATCATTCCGGGTTTCCAGTGTAACCAAAGGGATTAACTTTATGTTATTTCTTTAAAAAATATTGATGGAAAATGCCGTAAAGTCATCCAAAAGTTTGGGAGAAAAAATTTAACAAAACTTTGTTCGGGGGAGGAGATTATTTTTTCTCCAACTACACCAAATCTTCTATAACTTTAACTCATGTGGACAAAGTGCTAAATTATTTTTTAAAATCTGAATTGTAAAATGTATAAAAGAAATTGAATCTGATTGCTTTTGGTATAGCCGGCTTACTGCATCACAATACTAAGACAGGGGTCAGTGGTGACCCCTGTCACATTTATTACTTGGCTCTGACAGCCCTGCACTGTGCTGTGTACTTTGCATCATAAGCACACCAAGGAAATCCAGGATTATCTCCATCTGAAAACCCAGGACAGTAGGGCTCCAGACATTATGGACCTTACCTAAGGTTTCTCAGCTCATACACGGTAAGGTTGGTTCACATGCAGAGCCATTTAGTGCTACGTCTTCTGTTATTATTATACTGGATGATGAAATTTTATGTGCATTTAGTGATACAGTAAAAAAAATGCTGAAGAATCATTTTTGCTGTTTGGAATCAGGACCAATATGGCCCCATGAACTGTGTGCTTCCAGTGTGGAACTGAGTTGCTCATACATACACTCCATGGCAGTTATTATTATCCTTCTCCCCATTTTGCTGTTGCAAATAATGAGGGACTGGGAGGTTGAGTGGCTTATCCAAAGGCCCCAGGCAGAGCCAGTTCAGAGCCAGGGCTTAAGCTTTGCTTTGTGTGCTAATTTACCTACCTGTAATATAGGGATAATGGCTGCGCTATTTACAGGGCAAGGAGGGCTAGATGAGATCATGAACGTAACACTGCTAAAAAAAAAAAGAAAAGCAAACCAGAACAGAAGATACTGGGATTTATTGGAACAAAATTCCAAGATGGAGGATCTGGGAGTGTAGCTCAGTGTAGGGCAAGTTCCATCCCGAACACTGAAATAAACTGCAGAACAGATACTTACTTATTGAATTTATTTGACCTTTTCCAAAAATTGCTTAGAAAGTGGTTACTCTGAGTGGGGATCCAAATAAAGCTAATAGGAAAATCTAGTTTAAGCAAAAGAGGAAGAAGAGGAAACAAATAATGATAAGCCTTCTAATAAGAAAGGGGTATATCAAGTTACCTCGTCATATCACTAAAAAAGAAATCAGTATGTATTAAGAGACAGAAACTTTACTCCCCTGCCATTATGTTTTAAAAGAAATTTCTCAAACTGGAGCTTCTAGAATGAGCATAATGATAAATGGTTCTGTGGAGTAAGGAATTTGATTGATTATAATATCGTTTCTGCTCTTTTCTTCTTGTCATGGTAAAAATATTAAGGATCCACTGAGCCCTCAGATTTGGCCAGCAGGAGGGAAATACGTAGACTATAAAGACATAGATAATTTAAGACTAGATAATCAGCACTTAAATTGTCAAAAATGGACTATATTTCAAAAGAAGGCCACCTCAGTACCCCAAGTGGAGCTGGCTTTGTGGTAAAAATGCTCAGCAGCAGGTCCCCCAGCACTGATGCCACGTGAGGTGTGATGTCCGATGTGCAATTAGATGATGGATGTGGTTTCTGCTCCTGGGCCCAGTTTTAAATGAGACATAGCGTGTGAGTGTAGAGGATGGATCAGAATACAGATAAGGGAGACACCGTCGAATACTTAGAAAATATAGAAAAATGCACAAAAGAATCCAATATCAGTTAAATGACCTTTAGTATTTTTGGCATAGATTTCCTTCCAGTCTCTCATTCTCACCTCTCTGTAAGTAGAAATATAGGTTTAGATGCGACATAACTGTGTCATTCATGTGATACACATACATGTATGTGTTTGTGTGTATCTATGTAGAACTTCAAAGGGTTAGCGTCCTTCTCTCAAAGCTACGCAGAGCTGGTAGCAAAGACAGCACGCAAACCTCGTCTGTCAGATCCTAAAGTCTGTCCTCTTCATCTCCATTCTGTCTTCTGGGTATGTCAGTTTTTAAAGGCACAAATTATTTTATGAAGGTGGAAGCATGCATTATTCAGTACTTTGCACTCTGCTCTTCTCCATCACCTTTGAGCGAGAGCACTGCTTCAGATCATTAATATTTTTTCTAAAACATGATTTTTGATATTAATATTTCATCATAGACCATCATTTATGTAACCATTCCATGATTGCATAGCTTCAGGCTTCTGATGTTTACAAGTTGTCTCTCATGGCTAATAAAGGACCGGGTAGCCAGCTCTGTTTGTGGCGAGGGCTTTGTGGAATAGAAGGCACCTGGGCTAGGTCTCCAAGTTGGACAGGGGTTGACACTTCGTACACGTGAGGGAACAAACCTAGCAAAGTTAAAAAGCAGTGCAAGTTTGGAGAAAGCGCTTGATTAGTGTGGCAATATAGTATAAGAGTTGAGATCAGACGTTGTTTTCAGACATACCCTGTCTGACTTCTGATATTGCGTTAGCAGTTATTAGCTGTGTGAGTTTGGGTAATTTGCTTGGCCTTTCCAAGGCTGGATTTTCTTATCTGTAAAATGAAGAACGTAATAAGGTTGTCATGAGGGCACAGAGAGGTCTTTGTATAGAACCTGATGGCTGAAAGACCTCAAGAAATATTACTTTTCTTTATTAGAGTTAGTGTGATTATCAGCCACTTTAAGAAATATAATGGGAAGCGTTGAGAGATGAACAGAAGTAGGAAAAATCCTGGAGAGCCTTAAATAGCCTTCTAAGTAGCTTGATCTTGCAGTATATGTAGTCTGTCCTGAGCAGTTTCAAGGTAGGAACTATGTGATCAAATATGAGTTGAATTGCAGGTGAGGGAAAAAATCATTCTCATGGCAGCTGGGAAGTGGGGGAGCAAAGAGGAGGAGGAGACAGAGGAGAACAGAGGAGAGGAGGGACTGGGGCCCCCGTATGCCCTCTAAGGGCGGGCCCCCAGTGACCTTCTTTTCACTAGGTCTTACCTCTGGAAGTTTCCACTCTGTCCAGTAGCATCGCAGAGCACGGGTTGGAGACCAACCTGTAACCCCTGGGGCCTTAGGGTTAACACTGGGGCTCTAGTGTTATAGTACCAGTCATTTCCATTTTTATTTAAGAAGTGACATCTCCGTTTTGCTTTGCATGATTACTCTTCCTTCATGCATGGTCTATTTCTTGTGTTCCTCCATTTAAAGTGTGTTCAGATGACCCAGCACTTCCATATCCCTGGCCATAGTGACTAGCTCAGAAATAGGCGCTGAATTAAAATGATCACACCACACCAGGACTCTTGCTGAAATAATTACAGTGGAACCTCTTTGATGGGAACTAAAGCTAAAAGGAACCGAGCTCTAAAAAGCTGAGAAGAGAGAATAGGAGGGTAGTTTACAACCTTGCATAGGTGGGTCCAGTTATTCTTAGAGACAGAATCCCTTCGTAGACTTTGCAAGGAAGTGTTTTCTAGTCAAGTCAGCTTCTGCTGATACTTTCATTTGCATCTAAAATTTCAATATGTTTCAGCAAATGTAGGCAATTTCCAGATTTTTGCCTTAGGTAACTGGGTGGATGAACTAATACATGACGTACAGAGAAAGTTCTGATTGGAGAGAAAATGGTGGCTTTGGTCTGGAGCCTGCTAAGTTTGGACTGCTTGCAAAGCACATGACGGAAAATTTCTGGCGGGGGCTGGGGATATAGCTCAACAATATGAGCATGTGCCTGGTAAGCACAAGGTCCTGAGTTTGGTTCTCAGCTCAAAAAACAACAACAACAAAAACAATCTGGTGGGCACTTAGGTGAGTGAGCCTGAGACTTAAAAGGTAAATCAGACAGAAATGGATTTGGATTCATTAGCATTTGTGGTAAGGAAAGAGTTGTTTTCTCTTTGAAGTTCTCCTTTGGTAGGCCACACCGTTCCCATGGCAGGATGTTGGCATATAGCTGTCTGCCATGCGGAGTTGCAAATAAATGTGTGTGGGGTTGTTCCAGGGTTAATACAGTTTTTATACACTGAGGTTCTTATTATAATACTATTAACGTAGCAGTGGCACTGTCAAGTAATCGAGGTATCTTTTTTTTTTTTTCATTTCAGGGAGAAAACACCCATATGCATTCAATATTGTACCCTAATATTTCTGAAAGGGGAGAGGGAACATGATAATGCATACAATGTTTTTATAAAGTAAGAAAGAATTGCGGCATGCTTAATCACTTTTAGAGTAGATCTAAATAGATGACCTGGACAAAAATGATATTATATTTAGCAATTTTGTATTTTGTAATAAAATAGCTATTTAAATTGCTACCTACCCTTATTCCCAAAAGACTGTCCAGCCGGTCACCATGGACAGTATAGCTCAGCGTGACAGACAAAATTTCTTCCAAAATGTTTGGAATCTGAGTCATCTGGGGAGTTTTTTTAAAATCTACAGGATTTTGTATTCCACTCCCAAGGCTGTGTTTTGAGGACCTGTTTGTTGACTCCCAGTTTTGGGTATGTTTGGGAATGACTTACTGCAGGGAGAAACACAGAGTCCCATTTCTGTATGCTGGTGAGGGAGGTGGCTGTTTGAATTCACTGGATTGCAGTTTCCTTTCTCTGGTAAATGGAGAGGCTTGAAGTGATACTTTTTGAGGTTCTTTGTTGGTCTAAAACACAGTGTCATTTAATTATGGAACCAGTTTGGTTTTCTGTTCATTTATAAAGCATATTTCATACTCCATTAAAGGAGATAAAACCAGCGTTACAGCTGTCTGCAAGGTAACAGTCGTAGGGGTGTCTCAGTTTAGAGCTATGTAACAGTAACACGAGTGAACTCTGTTGTATATAATTTAATTTGTACGGATGCATCCGCCACTTAAAGTTATTTTCTACACACTTAAAATGATAAAATGGAGAGCAGAGTGTTGTTTAACTTTCTGTTTTGTTATTATATATTGTGCAATTCCAAGTGGAGAAAATGTGGCTCCCCCCCTTCTTTTTTCCTTTGAAAATCAAGCTCATGCAAAGTGACAGCTTTAGAACATATTTCTAAATCAAAGAATGACCATTATAGGACTTGATCATACAAGTTACTTCTCTAACTACCATTTATTTGTGCTAAAATTGGCTACATTCCTGATGATAATTCTGCAAGACAGCAGTAGGATATGCCTAGCCTTCCCACTGTTTGATATAAATCTCCACTGATACGAATTGAGTTCAGCTGCAGTGAACTTAAATGCTAATGTTGAAAACATAAGGCGGCCTGCTGTTTCTTTTATACCAGAAAGTTTTAACTTTTACAGCCTTCTGAATTCCCTCCCCTCACTTTAGGTTAGATCAAATTAGAGCCACTCCATGTCTGTCTGAAGGGTGACAAGTGCACACTTGATTTACATAACTCACCGTGGAAAGAAAGACGGAATTAATCATAAGGATGGATGCACCACTCTTCTCCTCCAACACTGGACCAGAAAAGACATGGGGAAATTGTTGCTGAGTAGCATTTGTGAGATAACCAGCCATTATTTGCTAAGCATTGGCTCTGTGCCCCAGACTCTGGAATGCACCCTGAGTTCTAGACACTAATAATCAGAACAATGATGGAGCTGAATTAGTATGTTGTGGATCGGGACTATCTGGGGAATGCCTGGAAGCTGGGGTTCTATGAGTTCTACTTTGTCTGCATCCTTCCCTAGCTCTGACTCTGCGTATCCATAGTCACTTGACATTACTGGATCTAGGCCCATTTTTCTTTATTTGGAGATATTCCTATAACTGACTCCTGTGACCTCATTGTTTTTACATAATTATTTCTTCTCAGTCTTCTTTTACCTTTTTCTTCTTCTAACCCACCTTTTCTGTCTCTCTTAAATTACTTTTATTCCTTTTAACCAATCGTGATGAAGTCCATCGGGGTTTATCCTGGTATTGCTTTCCTGATCTCTACACTGCTTTTCTAGCTTTTACTGTCTAATTTTCTGCTGTCTCATGGTTTTGTCTCAGGTCTTCAGTCCTCTCTGATGTTCCAGGTTATGCCCCAAACTACTGGCTAATAGCACGTCTGAAAGTTTCACAGATCTTCCAACTAGGCACCTCAGAAGCTGACTTGTAAACTCGCCACCACCTCACTCTGTAGCCCTGTGACTATGTTCACATAGTCAGTTGAACTAGGAATATTCCTTAACTTCTTTTCCCTCTTTAATGCCTATTATTCAATTCATGAGGTAATCCTTTCTACTTCCTAATGTATCTTAAGATTTTAAGCTTCTCTTTCTTCTTTTCCCCAACTTTAGTCTAAGAAGTACTGTTTTTTAACCTCTTTTGTTTTCCCTTGTATTTTCTGCTTTCTTATGCATTTGTTGAATGACTTGCATGTTACAAAACTTTAAGTGGCGTGAAAGCGGGGACTTAGTTTTAGTCCTCATGGCACCTATCACAAAGGACAGACTTGATAAGTCATTGCAGATTGAGTGAATAGACTGATGGTTGATTGAAATGCGAGAGATGGGAAACACGAGAGGGCAAAAAGGTACCCAAAATTATCCCAAAATTTCAGATAGGAGTAAGTGGAGACTTGGTGGTGCCATTTACCAAGCCAGAGGGAAAAAATTAAATACTTCTATTGAATTGAAGATACTCATACAGTTATCAAATAGTGATATCCAGTTGGCCTTTGAATATTTCTGTTGCTACAGCAGAGTGCCTTGGACTGGACCATTTATAAAGGAAGGAGTTTATTTGGGCTCACAGTTCTGGAGGCAGAAAGTCCAAGAACAGGATAGCAACATCTCAGCCTCTGATGGGAGCCTCATAACTTTACGCATGGCAGAAAGCAGCATTGCAAATGGGCATGTTTGGAGTACAGAAAAAGAGGCTGATCTCCAATACTTCATTTCTACAAGAAAAGCCTCCTGCCTCCTGCCTCATGCCTCAAACACTCGGCACCAGCCTCCCAACACGCTGCCACTTGGAGGAATTAAGGAACCAGTGCATGAAATTTGGGGAATACACTCAGCCAAGTTAAATTGCATCTTGGAATTGCCTTTGGTGATGCCAGCTGCAGCTCACTGACCTAAGGGTGGTACTTGAAGTCACAGGATTGGCCAGGATTTTGTGACAGAGCAGAGTGTCACAGCCAGATCCCAAAGAAACATCTCAATCCAGTGAAATAAATAAGACACAAAGCTTAAATACCATGTGGTTTCTGTTATATAAGAAGCCCAAAATATGAATAAAGAGTAAAATAGAAGACAGACAATGGGAAGTAGGGAGACAGATCTTTCTCAGATCAGAAGGGCATTAAGAGATGGACGGAAAGGGGGGGAGGGGAGGGGACAGAGGTGAAAACAGAATTACAATGTGTTATGTCCGTGCACCAATGCCATGCAAGGAAGGTAATCATTATGTACAGCAAAAATAGACTAATAAAAGTAAAAATAATGGGGCCAGTAGAAGAGGAGCGGGGAGGAGAGGAGGGGAGAGGCCAGAGTGGCAGGATGACAACCTGAGAGAACGGGTGGTCAGGGGGAAAGAGAATTTGTAGAAAGAGGGACTGATCAAGAGTGTGCTGGCGGATCAGAAAATTATAGACCAAAAGTGACCATGGATTTAGCACTAGGGGAAATCCGGGTGATCACGGAGAGGAGTTTCACTGGACTGTAAGGCAACGGTTCCAACATAAAGGATGCGTGAGAGGGAGATAAAGAAACGGGGCGGGGATTGTTCAGGACAGGAAATGGACAGGAGGAAATATTGTCAGGTGGAGGTTGGATGAAGGGTTGACTGATTTAATGAATTAAAAAAGAAATATGTACATATAGAAGACACTTGAGGACATTAATTCTGTTCAGTAAATAAGGTGGGAGAGAGAGAGAGAGAGAGAGAGAGAGAGAGAGAGAGAGAGAGAGAGAGAAGACAGTGATATCTTGGGGAGAGGATAGCGACAACCAGAACTGGAATGCGGAGGAACTGGGGTGAGAGAGGAGGTGGACCCCAAAATGCCTTCAGGAGGAGATTTTCCACTGCCCCAAGCTACTGCCTCCATCCAAGCAGAAAGCAGGCGAAGGCACGCGCAGCCATGGACTGGTTTCTGGATTTGTCAGAAATTCCAAGAGCCTCACCCTCTGAGTCCTATTTCCTCACTGAAGTGTAGTGGTCAGCGTCAAGCTCAGTCCCTTTGGGAGCCCCTCTCAGCTCAGATCCTCCGACCCGACCCACAACTGCCTGGCTAAATTCTCTTGAACGTCTGTCCTTCAGTGCTAGCTCAGCCTACGTGCTGGGTTACCTTGTAAAGATGGAGCTATTCTGCGGTCCAGTCTTCAGGGAATGGTGGTCAGGGCTGTTTATTTGTAGATGGTTCCCATTGTTCTTATGACTATTATAAGAGTGTTTATTATTCATTTCTGCCCTCCTTTTGTTTTTTTTTATAGCTACTTTGCTGTTCATCTTGCTGTTTGTTGCCAGGCATGATGTGCTGCGGTGGAGACATTTTGGTGTAATGGTTTCAAATTATAACATCAGTACACTTTTGATGCCCCTACGTAATGGATGCTGAAATTCACAGCCAGTGGTGATCAAAGGAAACAGAACGGCTCTAAGCATAATGCAATGGGCTTAATAATTGGTTCGCGTCGTCTCACTGCCTAATAATCAACTTTATTTTTACCTGGTATGACAAAGACTAGTTGGGGGGAAAAGTCATTATGTAACAGTCCCCTTCCTGACCTCTCCAAGTCTAAAAGGCATTTTACCTGTTCAGCGGGTGACTGGAAATCCCAGGCAATAATAAAGTCATAGCTTTTCTATTTCCATTTTGGAAATTACAGTTACTACAACGTTGCTCTTCTCTGGAGACCTGAGCGGCTACATCCACTGTCATCTTGCATTGGTTTATTGCGTGACCATTAAGCAACTCCAAAACTCAGATTTTCACCACTGATAATTAAGTAATTAGGGAGTTATGAGCTTTGACAAGAGTTCTTCGTCTTTTGATCCCTACAGGGAAAATAAAAACAACAAAGTGAAAGTTAATATACTGACTCCATTAAGTGCTTCTCCCATTCTGGAGGTGCCCGGCCTTTTCAGTTTCAGGGAGGGATGAACCTTGTAGCTTAGAAATAAATTCTCTTTTCCCCTACTCCTGCAATGGCATGTTTTATCACAGATCTTCTCTCTCTCTCATCCCACAGATAAATATGTGTGACATTGGCTGGAGCACCCTTTGGGAATTTCTCATATTCAATCAGAGTTTTGCAGAGCACTGAGAATCCTTTTTGAATGTCAATAGTGGCTAAGGGATGAACGAGATAAGAATTGGGAAGTAGGAAGAAAAGAAAGACCTTGGAGTGTCATTTTTGTCTTGAAATAAAACAAGTTTACAGTCAGGCCTTGGTTCTATAACTTACCGCCCTGCCTGGGCCAGGTCCCTAAGTCCACTGAGGTTCAATCCCTCGTTCATGCAGCATGATAATATTAAGGGTATATGGATATAAAAGGATAATAACAAGGATTTCATGGATTCTAGGAACTAAATAAAACAGTTCCCAAGAAGTCTAACACAGGGCCTAGTGGATGTATCTAAACAGAGTTTCTTCCTTTTTGTTTCTCAATTTTTCTTTGTAGCTCCTAAACACATAAAACCTCCTTCAAGTCATCTTGTTGATCTACTTCTGCGAGTGGCTCTTGCATCTATAGCTTTCTTTTCCATGGCCACTACTACCTCCCATGTTCATTCCGGTCCATAATCTGGGATTGCAAGGGTACCATAGCCCTTCTCGGAAGCCTTCAGGGAATTGCCCTCGAGTGCCTAGAAAAGGACCAAATAGCCTAACTGGCAGTGCCCCCTATGTGGGCTGTCCCTCATCTTCCCAGCCCCATGCACACCTCCATCATGTTGTTTGCTGCCTCCCTCAGCCTCTAGGGCCTACAGAGTCCCGTCCCCTTCACTGCCTCATGAGATCCTACCCTTGGTCTTTCCTCTCTTGGCTGTCCTCTTCTCACCTGTGCTGCCCCCGCCCCACAGGATCTCTCCTTTGGGGAGCGCCCACTAAATATCTCACTCTGTGGCTGTGTCTGGGATGTTCCTCTCCAACATCTGAGCCTCAACACCCATCTTCTATCCATCCTTAAGTGTCAAGCCAAACCACATCCCTGACTGCTGGGTGTACACCGCCTGCCATGGTATATGCTGCCTTGGCTCATAATGCCATAAAAACTAGTTTTATTACTCGTTTTATGAATATGTGTCACTGATACCCAAGGTAAAAGTTCCATGAGGGAATCCTTAGCAACCTGCGGAGGGTTGGCCATATGGAAAGCATTCAGTAAATATTTGTTGAATGAATGAATGAATGGAGTATATTACTTGTCACATACAGCTTTTCCTTGTGGCTATTTGTTCCCATATGCTCACATATGTCACTGAGAAGAGGGACTGTGTCATATTAATCCTAACTGGTTCTATTGCTATGGTCTATTTGTGGCGTTCTCCACAAATTCATATATTAGAACTATAAACTGAAGGTGACCTTAAGAGGTAGAGCCTTTGGGGAGTGACCTATCGTGAGGACTCCACACTCCTGAATGTTCTCAAAGAGGCTTGAGTGAGCCTCTTTCTCCTTCTGCCTTGTAGGACACAGTGAAAAAGTACCATCCATGCAGCAGAGCAAAAGCTTTTATGTGAGATGTTGATCTCAGACTTCCCAGCTTCCAGAGCTGTAGGCAATACAGTTCTATTGTTTTTAAATTTGCCAGTCTGTGGGCATTTTGCCCTAGCAGCCCAATCAGACTGTTCGACAAGCTTCTAATTCAATGCCTTGATGAACATAGAGAACTCTAGTAGGATGCCCATGGCAGACATCTAAGTGGCACAGTTAATTATCCCTATGGGGGAGAGAGAAAGACCAAGCCCATTTCCAGTTAGTGGGAGTCTTATTTTCCTAAACTAAACATTTGTAAATGTTATTCAGACCTTGATATTGGGATCTCACTCATACATGGCAAGATTGGTTTTCAAAGCAAAGGCCTTCTTAAAACAAGTATTATAATAGGAATCCTTTCAATGACAAAAACAAAAAGCTACCTCCAGCCCCGTGTGCCTGATGAAGTGGTCTTTTTCCGGAAACATGGTTTCCTCTGTTCGCCATCTTTGGTTAAAATTGCCCAATCCATCAGGAGGGGGGAATCTGCACCCTACCTGTAGGGAGGCATTTTAGAGAGGCGAGATGTTTGATTGCTGTGTTTAGATTTATGGGATTGAGATGACCCTGGAGATTAAATGAAGAAGCAACACTGCTAAAGAAGCTGAAACAGGGAGGAAATTGATTTTTAAGTTGAAGACATATTGGTGTGGAAAGGTTTAAATGAAGAACCAGGGCAGGGTGATAGGATCCAGCTGTGGGGGGAGGGAGACCCCCCCCCCCAAAGCCACGCGGTTTAATTGTCCCTGGTGTAACCTCTCTTGACCTTCAGGAAGCACCGGAGAGTGATGATGTCAGGTGACCTGAGTTTTAAAATCACATTTAATGAGCACTTTAATCAGAGCCACAGATGGGCTTTTGGGTTTTGAGCCTCTTGGTGAAACTGAATTAAAACAGTACAGAAGACAGATAACAAAGAAAGACTATGAGATGAAATTCCTTGAAGTTGTTTTTCAAAATACAAGAGGCAGCAAAAACGTATTGCTGGCTAAGACAAAAGAAATGTAATCAGTGCAGATAAAAATACATTTTTTTCCAAAGGGGAGAAAAATGTCTTGGAAACTTCTCCAAAATGAATGAGAAGTTTTTTTCTTTCTAAAAGAATATCTGCTCCTGCATACATGACATCAGTGTAAGCCTGCCTCCACCCAGGCCATCGGCCTTTCTTGTCACCTTCTAGATTTGCACAGGGACATTTTCTTTTTCTCTGTTTTCCATTTTTTTCTGATGACTTTGAGAAACTCCTTTCCAGGACTGATTATGCCATTTCTGTTGCATTCAGTGAGTATGTTTTGGGTATTTACTCTTGATTTGATGTTCCTACAAGTGGGATGTAAGGTACAGGACCTGTCCCCAAGAATGTAACGGATCTTAGAGGACACACGTGTGGAATAATGAATAGTCAGTTAAGCAACAAGCATGCCATCCAACAGGGGTTCAGCAGGACAGGGCTTCCTCTTCGTGGCTGGGGTGGTGAATTTCACGTAAAAGAAGAGACTTAGGCTGAGCATTGAGAAGTGGAGAGCCTGGGGATGGTGGCATGTAAGAAGCAAGGTGACGGGCTGGGTATTAAGTCCGTCAGTGAGGAAACTAATCTGAGGAGAGCAGGAGCTGGTTATTAAGGAGAAGAGGGTCAGCCACCAGGCCATCTATGGAGCTTGGGCTGCTGTTTGTGGTAAGAGGGAATTATGTATTCTGAGAACATGATTAGATAATTGTTCAATCATTTTTATGTTGCATTTATGTATTCATACATAAACACATGGATGGAAATACCAGGCCCTTCAACTGTCTTTCTTTATTTCTTATTCTTGAAACCATTTTTGTTCACAAACACACACACACACACACACACACACACACACAATTACTTTACTTACTGTAAAGTTTTATTGCCGTGCTTTATTAATGTGATAGATTTTTCTAGAGGAAAATTTCAAATTTTGTTTGTGTGCACATCTTTGTACTAGGTAAATGGGCCACAGGGACTAATCTATGGCCTTGTTCAATTGGACTAGAAATTGCTAGATACAAAAATTTCATTAATGAGCACAGATGGGAGCAAAATTATAGAAATTAAGTGGTTTAAATATCTGATTCTTCTTTAGAAATGTACATTAAAAAAAGATGAAGCAAAGACATTTGGAAACTTTAAAAATGATATCCAGAATGACATGAATACGAGGATAGCCTCTCAAATGTAGGTAAGGGAAATGCATTACAGCAAAGAATTTGCATGCACTATATAATAAAAGGAATAATGATACATATGCAAGCATTGAGTTTTAAACTCCTGTGAAACTAGAGTGGTCAAGAATAAGAAGATAAAATGAACATCTGGAGAATAATATAATGTGTGTAATGAATTGTTGAATAATTGAAGCACTGGATTGAGGATTTATGAAAGTTTCAAAATCCTTGTGCAAACTAAATTTCTCTACACACTTTTCAAAACTAACAATAACTCCCCACCTTTTCTAAATAGTCCTTGGCTGGCTTATTTGCTCTGAGATCCCTTCCTCACCATTGGCCTGGGTCAGGGATGTGCTGGGGTTTTGTGGGGTTCACAGACACTTGCAGGAGAGGCTAGGGTCTTTCTTCCCCCCTCTCTCTGGATGCTCCCCCTATTATTTTCCCCATTATTTTCCTGCCACCAGCCAGGCTCCCCCTGTTCTGTCTCTGTCGGGTGACCACTGCTGAGCTCCTGACTGTGTGGTCCCAGCAGTCTAGTGGCAGGGAGACCTGTGCTGCATCCCTCTCTGGCTTCACTCTCCCCTCGGGTCACTCATTTCTTCCATCCTTGCTGTACCAGATTCTTTCCAGTATTAAATTCCTTCAGTTTTAAATGCTGTTTTTCTTGCTCAGAGCTCGGCTGATAGGCTGGTTTTATACATGGACAATATAAGGAGAAGAATAATACAGCAGGCCAGTCTCGAGTATTTGGAGACAGGCAATAACACATGCTCACACGGCCTTTACTTGGTACCTCATGAATCTAGTGTAATCATGTTTAACACTGCAGGCTTCACAGGAGTATTGCAAGACTTACTCATGGGATAAGAAAACCTTTGGTGGATGAAATTATCTCTTAAGAATTGCTTTGTGACTTGTCACTAAAAGCTTGATAAATTCCTACATTCTGGAATATATCTACTGCATATCATGTGAAACAATCCTGATAAAGACTTCTTGGTGTTACATTTATTTGAATTCCTTTGATAGAGATATATGTATTTTTCTCCCTTGGGTGAGTTATTGTGATTTCATTGAACTTTATTCATCTTTATTACCTTTATTAATTTTGTTTAGTGACTTTATTAATCCTTTCTTGCCTAATTAGCTTGGCCAAGGAGCAGATAATCATGGTGTATTTAAGTGTCTCTTTCTGTGAATTAAGCATACTTCAAAACAGTGCTAGCACTTCCTCAGGTATTACTGTGAGAACTTCTGTTAATCTCTTGTCCTTACGGTCCTGTTCTCCCGGGAAATCTTTTTGTAGAATACTGACCGATAATGGCTCTGCTTTGGTCCTCTGACACTTGACTGTCAAAATCGGTTTTATTCAAGAGGAGAGTTTTTCAAGTGTAGCTGAGATGGTCTGAAGATGCTTGTTAGAAATGTGAATGTGCAATCAGGATCTTCCAAAATAAGGCGTAAAACTTTTAATTTTAATAATCTTTTTTGTTAACCTACTAGAGTTTAGAAAACTCTGGGTACCATTCCTGTGAGTCTATGGTTTATCTCGCTAGAGAGATCCTTGGCTTCCCGAGGAACATTTCCTTTGTCTCGTCTGTCTTCCCCACAATGCTTGTCGGAGTAATGAGCAATTAGTAAAATGTGCAATAAGTATTTTAGAATTGATCTGAGTCCCTTTATCAAGCAAAATATGAGAAATAATTGCTGGAGCATTAGCCTAATGATAATGATTATTTTTTTAAAATAAATGAACAGCAACATTGATATAATTATCTAGCAAAAGCAAGGTAAATCTATATTAAAAGAATAGAATGAATATTAATAGAAAATATGCAAGCATTGGTGAAATGTATATGGATAATGATATTGGACATCATGAAATGGGAATTTAAAAAGAACAAATCATGCTAGACAAACTTGATTACTTTTTTGATAGAGTTACAAGATAAGTAGATAAAAGTAACGTGAAATTGTAGATGCAATCTATCTCAATTTTGCTAAAGTGTTTGATAGTGTCACATGAAATTTTCCATCTTGAATTAATTGAAATTGGCTTTGGTGTCAGCTTCTACTCTTTGCTAGATGCAACAAAACTACTAACATAAACATAATTCCTTTGTCTGATGACAAGCTATTTCTGAAATGAAGACTAACTTTGCCTTCTTTTACTATTTTAGTGTTTAATATGGAAGATGTATTTAAATAAATTGACATTTTACACGTGTGTTATATTGAAACTAGTTGGAATCACCAGGGAAAGAGAAATGGCATGAACATGTTTCAGATGCCATAAATATTTATACATTACACTACTGACAACCTTCATGCTTTTAAATATTCAATCAACTTACACCATCCTTTTCTGGGACTTTGTGAATATACAAGCATATGCTTGCTTGTTTTAAACATACTTAGGGTTGCCAGATTTACCAAATAAAGATGCAGGCAGCCCTAAACATATTTAGAATTCATTCTCAAACACAGATACACTAGGAAATTTTAAGAAAATTTATGATAATTATTATGCTTAATTTTCTAGGCTTGCAAAGTCAATTATTTTAGATTTAACCTGCTTTAAGGGACTGATATAAACACAGTTCTGAAATATGCTATGGCTGCATAAATAGTTATGTTTGGGTGTGAATCAGGAATAGCAGTTTGGAAAGAAAATTAGAAATTCTTTTTTCTTATGATTTTGAGGAGATATTACCTGAATTGCTGTGTTTTCTTTAAAGTGTATTTGTAGAAAATGATAACCATGTTTAAAGCTGAAGGATTTGAATCATGAAAGTTAAAAATATAGAAAGAAATAAATGTGTAGTTGATTGAAATGGTAACTAAAGAAGTGTAATGTGTTGATTGTTATCTAATAATATCCAAAGGACGTGTTTGAGAATTAGTTACCATGGTACATAAGTAGTAATGAATGACGCTAAGTAAATGAAAATTTGAAGAGTATGATACCCACAGTGAACTATATTAATTATCTAACTCTTCTAAGAGAATGTTGGACAGTTTAACTTTTAACATAGTTAAAATTAGATTAAAATACAGCATGAGTTGTGTGATGGAAACTTAACATGAGATGAAAACTTATTTACTTTGACTACAGAGACGAAATAATGATAGTTAACTTTTAATTACGATGAAGCATCAGACTTTATGCTGTAAATTTTTACTGGGATTCTATTTTTTTTTTTTTTTGAGACAGTTCACGCTGGCCTTGAATTCATTATGTAGACCAGACTGGCTTTGAACTTACAGCAACCCTGCTGTCTCTGCCTCCCGAGTACTGGGATTACAAGTGTGTGTCGCAACGCTTGGCTAGGATTAATTCATGAAATCCTACCAACATTTTGTTTCATTCTCAGATTATAAAATCTGAGACTTTGGTTCATTCGGTGACTTAACCAAGGTTATATAGGTAGGAAGCTAGAATTTGAACCCAGGACTGCCAGCTTCCAATATCTATATCCTCAACCACAGTGCTGTACTATATTTTAAGAAGACTAAGGGGACTTTGATTTAATTCACTTTTAACCTGATTCATTCAGTTTATTGAAATTTGATATAAGCAAACTCTCTAGGCTAGACATACTGGGTAAAGCTCATGTCTGCTTTGCTCAGTTTCTTTATATCATCAAAGATAGTAACCCCACTCCCATCATGTGCTCTGCTGCTTTTAAGATGAGTATCACGAACATAAAACGTGCTTCATGCACTTCTCCCAAAATATCCACGGATGATTTCCCAGGACTCAGAAATGTGAGCATTCCCCGAAGAACAATCTCATAGCTGCACCTAGTGATAAAACAGAAGCAGAAATTGAACAGAGAGTTAAACAGGGGATCCAAATCTATTTCCCTTACATCCTTCCAGTATCATTGTGCAAATAAGGGTATCTGGAGGAGAAGCAGTGTAAGGGAAGAGATTTGGTTTCTTAGACTGTATTCTTTAATAAATCATCTCACTGCTTTGGTTCTAACTATTTCACAAAGAGTAGGGTACTGGTTATGGGCTCACGCTTTGCAATCTCAGTGCTTACCTTCAGATCTACAGCAGAGCACGCTGGCTTCTGGCCAGGATGGAGTGACCAAGAGCGGATTTACCTCCTTTTCTGAAACAACTAGGAAATGGAGGACATGTGTTATACTGGACAGACTGCAAGACATTAGACATCAGATCAGGGAAGACAGGGATTCCTGATGGGAGACACAGAGTGACACCTGAAGCTGTCCCTGCTTGCTGCCTGGTGGATTTCTAGGCAGAAGAGCAGGAAATGAAGTGGGGTACCCCCTGCATTGAGAAGGCAAAGTTGAATCCAGTGAGGCTGCAGCTGGAGTTCACAGGGTAGAGTATTAGAGAGGGAAGAGCCCACTAGAGAGAGAACGCCTGAAGTCAGCAGAGGGTCCTCCAGGGTCATCAGCATTTATTGAAGGCAGCTATGCCGAGATGGAAACAGAACCATCCGACAGGATTAGAGGAACAGGAAAAGGAGCTCATACCGTGCTGGGACCAATTTCTGTTTCTGCCAGTCAGAGAAGAAAATCTCATCATTTGTGGTACCTTAGGTAATCCGATCTGAGGGATTTTGCTTCGGAGTGGGGAATGATTAGCTTTTGGATGGCATTGGTCTGGTCCTGGCTCTCCAGAGATCAAAGCAAGACCTGAAAGAGTGACATTATGCCCACATATCTTAACCTTATTCTACAACCAAACTTAACAAAGTAGCACAAAAATACCCGGTACTCAACAATGTAAAATTCAACGTGTGCCTTCCAGAAAAAACAACCTAAACTCGACCACTTCCTTTAATCATTTACCTTCCTCACTCAATAAGGACTCAGACTCTAACCCTTTGTTCCTCAGTCTTCAAGATGGGATGATAGCAGTACATTAACAGACTTACGTAGAGCTAATAACTTTGCAAGGGTAACAATAATTTAAATACTTTATCGTGACAGACAAAAATCAGAACCCTGTCAGCTGTACATGAGTATTTGGTGAGAAGCAAAATCACAACAAGGAAATGCTGCCATTTCTCACTCACATGGTGATTTGAGAGCTTTTTCTGACAGGACAAAGGGAGACCCTGGTTGACCTAAATCTTTTCTCTTAGCTGCTACCGTTTCCTGAAACCTTAGTCACTTGTGTCACTGCTTCCACCCAGGACCCCTGACTCCCCCAGCATCATCCTGTCATCTTCTGTCCATTTTTGTTAATTTTGTCCATTCTGTCCATTTTGTCATGAAAATGGGACCAAGATAAAGGGGGACAGAGCTCTGAGCGCTAGTATGTTGGACATCTGGGATTTTAATAAACCAAGGGCTCTGTTAATTGCCTTCCTAGTGCAACTGCAGTTTTAATGGAGCAGAATAGAATCCATTATATTTAATTTGGTGTTATGGAGCCTAACATCACAAAGGAAACCAATGGGTGTGACTATAAGTTGGAATGTTTTTGGCTTGTTTCCTTTTATTTTAGCATATGGCTCATTTCTGGCATTGTGCAGGCTTCCATTTTTTGCCTCTTTTAAGAGTCCTATCCCACTATTTCCTCTTGTGACCTTTCTTTCTTTGGCTACTGGATCCTTCATTTTATTTTATTTGCTTTTTTGGGCGCTTGCACACTGCACCTCCAAAGGTTGTTAGCATCTGTCAGCTCTCAGAATGACAGTTCTATTCACTATGGGAGACAAGTCATTTTCTTCCCGAAGAAAGGGGAAGCTAATCTCCACCCACAGGAACATGTTTGGAGAAACATAATGCAGTGGGAAATGTACCAATTATTTTACCGCAAATTGTCTCCCTTCCGTTAGATAGACAATCATATCAACATTTTTAAACTTCATTTGTTTTCTCTGCAGTTTATATCATAGCTTGCCTCCCGCAAAGTTAAACTTAGTGGTACGAAAACGTATGGCTGCTCCGCGAAGCCTGGGTGTGCTGAGGTGCTGCTGGCGTGGTGGGCAGCTATCATGTGAGTTTTTTTTTCCTGTTGATAGCTTCCATCCATATCTGTTAGCCACAACAGTTGTTTTCCATCCTTCAGGGCTGGGAATGGGGAGATGGCTGGATCAGTTACTTATTCTTCATGACTTCAGCAGGAGGAATTAGAGAGAGATGTTTGTTATGCACCTGCTTCCTCCTATCTTCTTTAAGGACTAGGGGGCAGTCAGGAGAGAATAGTTTCACTGGTGGACAGAATTATGCTCTGAAATCTGAACTAGAACTCTGAGTTCAAGTCCTGACTGCTGCACATACTGGCTGGGTGGCCTTCAGCAAGTCGTCCAGTCTCTCCCAGGATAGAAATGGGGATAGTAACTGCGCTTTCCCTGGAGGGTTCTTGGAATAACTAAGGACCCAGTGTGCTCCATATGGTACTCAATGCTCAGTGCTAGCCAGAATGATTAAGTTGATCTTAGACACATTTACCAAGTTAAATAATTTTAGAACATTTATAACTTCTTTTAATATGAAATTAGAACTGCATAAAATGTATGTGGCTATTTTCTTTCCCCAGTGGAATATGTCTCTAGTGTAAACATGTTCAACACATGTGAAAGTGGCTAGCAAAGTCCCTAACACCCAATGTTCAGTCCATGATATTCTCTTACTGTCATGATCCATTTGGATTTCTACAGAAGAGCAGTTCTGGAGGCTGGGAAATGCAAGGTCAAGGTGCTGGCAGATGCAGAATCTGGCAAGGGCACCCTTCTTGGCCAAAGGGAGAGTTCTTCTGTATCTTTTTCATATGAACAGTTAGCCCATCCAGGAAGATGCTGCCCTCACGATGTCATCCCCTCCCAAGTGTCTAATGTCCACTGACGATCAGAGCAGGGACTGTGGTTTCAGCATATGAATTTTGGGAGGACATAAATATTCAAGGTCCCAGCACCTGCTATATCTCTAGGTGGATGAATCCACATTAATGATAAGCTTAGCTATTTAAAAATAAGTGTTGAGAAACTACAATAAATATGAGCAAATCTTTTCAAGAATGGTGCTGAGATCCTGCCATGGTGGCTCTCCATATAATCCCAGCATAAGGGAAGCTGAGGCAGGAGAATCACCATGAGTCTGAGATCAGCCTGGGCTGCACAGTGAGTTCAAGACCATCCTGAAGTACACAAAGAGACCCCATCTCAAAAAGAATAGTGCCAGAAAAACTGAACATCCGCATGCAAAAACAAAAACAAAGTGAATCTAGGCACAAGCCTTCTACCCTTCACAGAAGTTAACTCAAAATGGATCACATGCCTAAAAGTAAAAATGGCAAACTACAAAACTCTTGGAAATAAAGAGAAAATCTAGATGAACTTGAATCTGGAGATGACTTGTTAGATACAACACAAAAGCTACAGTCTATAAAAGAAGGACTTGATAAGCTGGACTCCACTGGAGAATTCTGTTCATGAAAGACTCTGAAAAGGATAAAAAGGCCACCGAGTGGGAGAAAACATTTGCAAAACACGTATCTGATAAACAGCTATTGCCTAAAATGTTAACAAAAATACTCTTACAACTGAATAATAAGAAAGCAAATAAGTTAACTAAAAATGGGCCAAAGACTTTACCAGACACTACAGTAGGTGACGTTCACCAGTGACAAAAAGGACACAGTTTGCATCACATATCACCAGGGAATGCACGCGCAAGTATCAGTGAGGTTCTGCGTGACAGCTCACACCCAGAACGCTGCCACCAGCAAACACAGTGGGGTGTGGAGCACCGAGAACTCCTATTTCTAGTGAGCATACAAAGTGGTACAGCTGCTTTTGGAAGGCAGTTCAGTATTTCTTACAAAACTGACAATGCTGTTGCGATAGCATAAGACCTAGTGATTGTGCTCCTTAGTGCCTGCCCAAAGGAATGAATGTCTCTAGAAGATGAAAGTCTCTAGCAGCCTTATTCACAACAGGCCGGACTTGGCAGCAGCCAAGATGTCCTTCGGTCGATGAACGGATAAGCTGCTGGACATCCAGAGAAGGAAACATTACCCAGTGCTACAGTGAAAGAGCAGTCGAGCCACGAAGAGACTGTCCATGCAAACCACTCAGTGAAAGAAACATGTCAGGAAGGCTGCGTGCCTTGTGCTTCTCACTATGTGACGTTCTAGGAAGGCTCAAACTGCGGAGACAGCTGAACAGTGGAAAGACCAGTGCGCACCAGCAACTTACAGAGTGGGAGGAGAGGGGCAGGCAGAGCACAGAGGATTTGTTAGACAGCAGAAAGGTGCACCCTGTGACACTGTCACGATGGGTGAGTCAGGACAGAGTCATTATATAGGTGTCCAAAACACTGAAAGTGTGACAACAAAAGTGAATCCTATTGTGTACTCTGGCCTTGGGGTGGTCACATGTCATCAGTCATGGTAATGCAGGGGAAGGCTCATACGTGCAGGAGCAGGGCGTTTAAGGGAAATCTCTGCACTTGCTGCTGAGTTTTGCTGGGAACCTAAAACTTCTAAAAAATAAAATTTATATTAAAATATGTATGTAGGGGGGCTGGGGATTTATAGCTCAGCAGCATAAGCGCCTGCCTTGCAAGCATACAGTTACGAGTTCGTTCCCCGGTACCAGTAAATAAATAAGTAAATAAAAATATATATGTGGAATTATTTTTCATTTCTGATAATAATAATGGCTAAAAGTACTTACTCTACAAGACTTGCTTGAAGAGTATTTCAGGAATTTCTAGAGACTGAAGAAACTTTTGTGGTTAGAATTCAACCACTGAGTTTTGTAAGTGAAGACGCTGGGATCTAGAGAGTTTATTTTTATTTTAAGATTGTATAATTTGTTGTCCACAGGATAGAGAATAAATCTTGATAGTCTCTTCCCAGCCTAGGTGAGCACTTTTTAAATGGTATTATTATGTCTTTTCATTGGATCTGCCATAATTTTAGCACCATGTCCATGTAAATAATGCTGAGATCAAGGGCCTCACACATGTGAAAGTTATGCATCTTTACTGCAGCCCTATTTACCTGTTGGTTTGCTTTAGAATTTTCTATTGATCAAAGCGCTACACTTTATGCATGAGCAGTATCAAAACCACTATTAAGGTCTTTTAATAGTGGCTGTCTTTTTATTGTGCTTTGTATGATTTTAACTGGAAACATTTTGCTTTACATGCCAGTGCATTTCCCCCATCTTAGGAAGCTAAAAATTAAGATTTAAAGCTAATAACTCAAGGAGAAACCCAACCAGGTTTTAATTTGACAGTGTTAGTCACGTGCACGGCAGACTCACAGCTTGTGTTTCCCCCCTTACTATGCAATTATCTGTAAATACTGTATGTACAGGGCTAAAATGCTGGAAAGTCTACAATTACATTAATGTAGCTCCTTAATTGCATATAATGGGATATTCAGGCTACTGCAACCTCTCTCATTTATCATATTCCTAATAAAATTATTCAGCTTTTGTCTAAGGTCTTTTTATTTACTCTTCATTTAATTTAGAGGAACTCTAAAGAAATAATTTAATTCCTGAGAAATTAAATCATTTGAAATGAAGGAGGAAAATATGAAATCCAGGTTGAGCTGAATCCACTTAAGAGGCAGTTACCAAAACCCCAAGTCTTGTTGATGAGACATTTTGTGCCCCAGGCTGGAAATGTTAACAAGTGAGTCATGCTAGGACTCTGCTTATGAGATTCTCTGCTGCCCTTTGGGGAAGAATATGAGTGTTTGTAACCCCTTTGATGTCTAGACCAGGTATCTCTTGACACGGAGGATAGATATATTCCCCTCCAAAAGTCAGTTACCTTCAAGGTGAATTTGATCGCCCCAGCCCTCTGTGCACTGACAGCCATTAAGAAATCTAACCGGCATTTCAAAACCAAAGAATCTTGAGTGTATGTATTTTTGAGATCTTAATAAGGGAAAGACACTGGTTTCTAAGAAAAGGTTAATAGTACTCAAATAGCACTGAAAATTATCCATGCTGATTCCCCTCCCCACCAAATACCAAACCTTGTTTAAGCTTGTAGTGGAGGGAGAGGAAAGGCTCAGACCCAGAGGACCCGGGAGCAAAAGACTTCAGGGCCCGGCAGAACTCACTGTGGGAACCCAGACCCCAAGAAAGGCAGGCACCCCGGGGAAGGGGATGTGCTGCTCTGTTTCTTGTCCCTAGTTCCCTCCCAGCCTCTCGATTCGAATCTCTCCTAACCTCAGTGCACTTGTTATGCGTTTGCTCAGAGCTTCCCATTCTAGTCTATCCTAGTCCAACACCAAACCCTGTTCCCTGGGAGTCCTGGTGGAGTCCCTGGGGTCATGTGTTCCCACAAGCAGCCCAAACTTTGAGGAAACCGAAGTGGGGGCCCAGACATGCTGCTTTTTGTCTTCCTGGGTTCTCTACCTTTTTCAGAATCAACTCCAAAGGATGATGGTGGCCTCTGGCTGCATCCTGGGCTCACTCCAAATTTCCTATGAACAGTGGTCCCTGGCTTCTGAGTTTTCCACTGTGTTGTCCTGGATCATAAAGTTGGTGGAAGTGTAGTGTCTTTTTCCCTGTACTGTTACACTATCCAGAGACTTCTGGATATTAATGCTGTGGCATGGAGGGCATTGGGAGAAAAGGAAGGAGAAGAAGGGAAGGAGAAGAGAAGAGAGATCAGAGGAGGGGAGAGGAGGGGAAAGGAGAGGAGAAGAGAGAGGGGAGGAGAGAGGAGGAGAGGGAGGGGAGAGGAGAGGGAGGGGAGGGGAGGAAGAAAAACTATGATTTAAATTTCAGTACTCCTTCTTGGGTGTGTGACCTATAACAAGTTATGCATTCCTCTTTGCCTTAATTTCATCATCTGGAAAATGGAGGCAACACCTGGCAAAGGGGTTTGGTGAGGTGTTACTTCGGAGCAGAGGGGATGTGCTGGTACATGTGGACTTTCTACCAGCCGTTACCAGGGTAGGATGCCTAGTTCGCCATTCCTTAGGAATCACATTGCATGCGTTTTGACATTAAAATATTGTGTATATTTGGCTAGAATAAAAAGACTTGGAGTTTCAGGGAGTATAAATAATATGTTTCCTTACTATACATATACTGTCACTGAGAAATGTTACTTGTCTAGATGCTTAGTCTTCACAAATATTTGTCTTACGTGCCGTATGCATACAGTAGGAGAGGGCCCAGATACTACAAGTTATAGTATCTCAAAGGACAGAAGACATTTAAGTCTTTTCTTTTAGAACATTTGCGCATATATTTCTATATATATTTCTGTGAACTAAATGCTTTCTGTTGTGATTTTCTTGGGTGCTATCTCAGTCTCCTTTATAGTCATCTCTCCAGTCATTTCTTCTAAGTATTAAAAATCATATTTTGTAGTTCTGTATAGAGGGCCACCAGCAAGAGTCCTTGGTTTTATTTGTATTCTCCTGAGAACTCTCCTTCAGGTCTCACTAGTGAATGCAAAAGAAATGAAAGTAGATGACAGAAGAATTTCTTATTTTACACTTCCTGCCTGCCTTTTGCAAAGATTTGTTTCATCGTTTCATACAAATAAAACCAATACCTATTTTTTTTCTCAACCTAATGGAATTACAGCTTTGCAGATGCTGCAATTGGGTGTGAGGTGTAGCAGGCTGGCTCTTTGTAGTTGCCTGGAGAATGCGAATGTTTAGGACCAGTATGTTATTTGCTTGCCTGCCTGCTTGACCCAATGCCTCCGTGTCTGAGAGAAAGAAATCTCAGGAGAGAATTTATTTGGGTCACCATAGCAACAGGAAGGGGTGCAAAGAGCAGTCTGGAGGCTTATAAAGAATGCACACAAGTCAGTATGACAACCGCAATACCTACTTCTCCGAGTTTAAATGTTTCAGAGAAAATCTAATATTTAACTTCTCCAGGAGCATTCAAACTTTTCTTTGGCCATTGGTGGTTAATGTGGCATGACTCAGACTTTGATGTCTGATGTCTTTTTAAGAAGTTAGATTCCTACAGGAATTCAGTGACTATTATATTTTGAGTCATAATACCACTGTGACAGTCTAGCAGGAATAAACTTTTTTTTTTAATTATCTTGTTCTATCTTTTTGGTCTCTGATTAAAAAAAAAAAATGTTCTTTTCACCAGTGTGTACTAACACCGGGTATCCTGCTTTATCATTCCATTACAGGGTTGAACATTTTAAATGTCATTTAGAAAAACATTATATTGAACTGCTCACAAAGAAATGCCTTTCATGTTGGGATTCAATATGGGAATCTAATTCAAACTTGCCTTGAGATACTGGAAAGATTAACAGATTATGGGATGAGAATGGAAATTTAAATGGCAGATCAAAGGGAGTTGAGTAGACTGTCATCTTGCCTTCTTCAGCTGAGAGACAGATGAGTGAAATAAAGCACGTGTGTTTGAAAAAAAAAGGAGCAGGTATCAAAGCAAGTCACTTATGTTTATTTAAAATCTCTACAGCTGCTGGATGTTAGAATGGGTAGATAAATTGGAAATGTAAGGAGCATTGGATTTTTAGCCAACCATCCACTTCCCTGTCTCACAGTTTTTGCCTTTACCCTGCCCCTATTTTAGTCTTCATGATCCTCATTTTCGTGATTCAGCTTCTTTCATTCTCATGTGGGACTTTGTCTTAGGACCAGCTAGACACTAAGTAAACTGACCAACTGACGCAGTTTGCCTGGGGCTCTCACCGTCTTGGTATTTGCAGGTCCCATGCAGTTCTTCACACCCAGGAAACTGAGGGGGTTTGTCCCTGGAGAACCTAGGCTTCTTCGCACATCCCTTCCCATTTCTATGATGATTCGCGTGTCCCTGTCTCCCATTGCCACTCTGTTCCTCACCACACTATGATTTGTATTTGGCTTGCACATGTGCAGTGGAACAGAAAAACCACTCGCTGCATGTGCCTATGAAGTGTAGAACTATTAAAATGAAATGAAATGAAAAATATAGTTCATTTCTCTAGCCAAGTGTTCCATTCAAACGGTGTGGATACAGGTTTGTTTTTTTCCTAAGATCTTAGAACATTCTAGAAGAATATTCTAGAAGAATATTCATTCTAGAATAATAGAGACATGCAAAATTTCCCTGGGATTTACAGCTTGGGTATAATACTAGCTGGAAACAGAATTTGAAAAAATTCCAGACAATCTTTTAGACTTTACTTTCTTTGCCTCTGTCCTTATGCCAGCTATGGAACGTGTAATAAGGCTATCTGTCACCCTTATTGGGTCATTCGTCAACCCGGTATTGAGCACCTGTGCTGGGGATATCATGATGAATTGGAATGTCTGCCTTCTGGTCTCTCATGGTCTCAGATGGGAAGGAGAGAAGTTGTGATAGTCATCATGTGATAAGACTTCTCCTGAGAAGTGTAGGCGGAGCTTATTAGCACTTGGAGTTGATGGTCAGAGAGGGCTGTGGCAAGATGACCCTAGAATTGAATTGAGCAAGGAATTGAAGCAGCAGTGAGAAGCAAAGCTGTGTGCGTATAAGGGCAGGAGCCCGGAGCTGGACTGCCTGTGTTTGGATCTTACATCATCCCTTCACTCACCAACCTAAGGGCTGTGTATCTTTGGACAACTTTCATAACTGACCTGTGCCTAGGTTTCCTCACTTATGAAGTGATCAGAATAATGGTATCTGACTTGCAAGGTTGTTGTCCTGGTTCCATGAGTTAAAGCTTCTGAAATTCACTGAATAAGACCTGGCAACATGATAGGTGCTACAAGTGCATAACTAGTTGTTAAACAATAAACAGGAAGGAAGGATTCATGATACACACTGTGAAAAGCATGAGGATTAATCCAATATGGTAGGAATAGAGAACCATAGGCTTTGGAGTAATGTGGGCACTGAAATGGATGTGGTGATGGCAGCATCAGGAAAGTCTTGGAAAAGGAATCGGAGGGATGAGGGTATGGGGGAAGAGGCAGAGGGAGTTGACAGACACCAGAGAGTGGGGACATTATTTTGTGATGGGAAGTTGTTGAAGTGTTTTAAGCAGGGCAGGGTCAATTTGTGAACCTCTCAATTCAGCCTAGGAGGATACACTTGAGGAGATTGACACTATCTGAAATATGAGGTGGACTTGAAGGAAATCATGTATTTGAGAGCTAGTCTGGGAGTTTAGAAATGTTGTTGGCTGGTTAGTTGTGAGAAATGAGTGAAAAGGAACAATCCTGTATCATAACCACTTAATTAATCCACTGGCCTCATAATAAGCAATGCAGGGTAAATTTTTGGGTGCTAATTTTAAAGACAGTTTTCCATGCCTTTGGAAGACAGTGTTGCCAAAGATATCTGTTGTAAAGCGGTAAAAATGGAGCTTCAATCTTTATAAGAAATTATCCCTGAAATATAGAAAAGCACAATTTTGAGGTGAGCCACGGCAGAAAGTTTGACATCATTCTGTTATTCTAAGTTATTGCTTTGTCTTTGGAGAAGTAATAAAAGCTTATTTCCTTTATAACTTCGTCTGTGTACTCAGGGCTGTCACATTAACCCCACATTAGTATTAGATTTTAATAAAGGACGATATAGCAAGAAAGTACTCAGTAAAGCTAGAGTGTAGGCCAGAAATTAGTTTGGGGAGGGTTTCTAATACTGTTTTTACTTTCTCATTGTCTTGAAAATGATATTTGACTCTGTCAAATAACCGCAGCCAAAAACAAAAGCAGCTTTCAGATGACACTTGGGAGGTGTCGCTAAGCAAGGTCAGCACTTTGCTGGTTTTGTGAATGTCTTACTTTACCAGCTTGCTTCTTGGTAGCGTTTTGCAGCTAGATGTGAATTAAATCCCTTGATGAGAGTCCCTTGAGTTCACCTGTGGGTGGTCTAGCGCATGCTCTGTAGGTGATCTTCTCTGGAATGTGTCTTTCCTTTCCTCTCTCTTACCAGTATGACCTTCCATAGTTTGAGCCTCTAGAGACTTCTGAGGTTTGGTCCTTACCCCAGAACTACTTCGTGCTGCCCGTCCACCTGAGCATGTCCTCACACCTTTCTGCCAAGCATCTCTCTCCTCGCAGCCCCTTCGGAGGAAGGTTTCATACCCTAAGCAATTCAAGCCCAGCATTTTCCATGGAGAGATCTCTCTGTTCTCTAATGTCATCACTTTCTCCTTCCTGGGGTGCAAGTGTGCTACTCCCGAGACTATTAGTAATTTTTATTTCCCATCTTCATTTTGCTTCTTGACTCTGGAGAAGGATTAAAACAGAAAGCACTGAGCAGCCTGGTCAGATTTCTTACAAAACTCACACAGACTGGGTCAGAGGTCAGAGGCCAACCATGTCCAGTGAGATGGAATGAAGCAGTGGTCAGTGGACGGCCCTCATCTGTACTGGAACTGCCTCATGGCAGTAAGGGACAATAACAGTTGCAGGAATTGTTTTGACATCTTCCAGCTTTAACTTTTACATGCTCTGATTTTAAGGGAGCTGCCCCCCCAAACCCCCTTTCCCATGACAGCTTCATGAGCCTTCACTGGTATCAAAACGTGGTTTTGACAGCTTACATTTTGCATTGCTTCCTGGTGCCAGGCACTGTGTTAAGTACTTTATAGTTCTCTTTTTTAAGTCTTTAACTAGCTCAGTAGAATATGCATATATATTACCTATACTTCGCAGATGAGAACCTGAAGTTCAGAGGCAGAGAGTTTTGTATGGAATCACTCAGTAAAAACTAGAGGGAACTGAGATTCCAATCTAAGTTCTGTGCCAGCCACCAGAACTTTATGTACACACCTCAGTTTACCCGGAAGTGCCACATCTGGTGATCAAGTCTGCAGGGATGTCACTTGGCCTGTGGATTTTCCCATAACCCGACCTTCTTTCTCAAGACACACTGGGCATCCAAATCTCACTAGAAATATAGTGAAAATTGCCGTAATTTGGCACCCCGTGGCATTTCCAGAAGACTAGTTCTCTATGTAAAACACTTTGACAGCAGCAGCTCAGACTCTCTGACTGACAAGTGACCGTGTCATCTCCACATTTCTAGATGGAAACAGGGGCCTGGAAGCCCAGGGGACTCCTCAGTGTTGAGAGAGGTGAGGAGGGAGTAAAGCATGCTCGGCCTTCTTTCCGTATCCTGCAGGTGTGTGGCTTTGGGGTTCTTTGTCTCTTTAACCCCTTGACAACCCTCCCAGGAGCTGGGCTTCTTGCTTCTCTCATCAGGCAGCTGGCCCACCAAGCTCTGCGTGTCCTAGCGTGGTTGAGTCCTTTACTAACCGTCCTTTGTGTGCTCTTCCCGCTTGGGAAGGGCTCCGCTTTCCTTTCTCTGTTTGCTCAATCACAGTGCCTGCTTGCTGCTGGGAGAAGCCACCATGTTCTTCCAGACTGGTCACCCTCTCATCACCCTTGCATAAAGTAGCTACGGGCACGGTGCAGGTAGCATTTATAGTGGTTGTCAATAGGGTTTGCATTCTCTTCTGTGTGTGTTTATTTTGTTCCAAAACACAGCTAAGAAAAATCTTCTGGTAGTCAACGAGAATGCAAGCTGCTCACCCACAGGTCAAATCCTCTTACAAAGCAGGCTGCGCCTACCGACTGTTTGGGTGAAGAAATGGGTTTGGTGCCCCAGCGCCCACCCTTCAGAAAGCAACGTGAGACCCATCTATGCCTCCCAGCCACTGTTTCATCTCTTTTCTTTCATCTTAATCACTTCTGGAGCACTCTTCCATCTCACCCTGTGAAATACTCAGAAACTCCTTCCAGAGTAGACCTGCGCCTCTAATTACACAGAGCTCCCCTGAGCCCACCCCGGGGTCCTGATTGCTAGAGGCCCCCTTACTGTCAGGAGCAAAGTCAGCTTCTCCAAGCTGCACGGCTTGTTCCCAGGTGCTACAACCCCCACCTGCATGCTTCACCAGCCTGCAAGCTCTCTGAGGCTCCACTGCGGTGCTGGGACATAACAGGGGCCAGCAGATGGACCGTCCACTCTGGCTTGGCCTCTATCCAAGGTACAGGCTGCCTGTTATTTCTCTGGCAACCCCTCTGTTTCCTCCCTAAATGATTTGTGTGGCTTTAGCCTGAGTTTCCAAACCTTCAATTTCTGTTCGGACTCTTTCCCTCCTGATTTGTCATCTGTACCGCTGGCTCACTGCTTCAGCCACCACCATTACTTGCTCACTTCGGTGCCTGTGATGTTCCTCCTCCCAAGTCCCCTCCATACAGACACGGAGACGGGCGGACCAAAAGTCACGCATGCTACCTCCGGCATAGGGGTAAAAGCTTTTCTTGCAATCAGACAGTGGCCTTGGATCCTTTGTCCGTTCGTGCATTTCCCTCTTGTATTGACAGATATATAAACCAGACTTACCATTTCCAAATGACTCTGTCCCTCCAGCTACAGAGACCAAGGTTTAGCAAGGTGTTTTTGGAAAGATACAGACAGTAAATATCTCAGGCTTTGAAGGCTAGATGGTCCCCGGTTATGAAAGCAGCTGGGCATATACAAATGATGGATGTGGCTGTGTTTTGTTAAAAGTTATTTATAGAAACAGCCAATGAATGAGATTTGGTTTACGGGCCCTAGTTTGTCAACCCCTGACCTAGACTGCCTGTGTTTTCAAGCTTGCAGTCTCTGAGCTGGGAAGTGAGATTCCCAGTGTAAAAGTCTATGATCGGGAACAGTGCAAACTGATGTCTTCTGTCCTGTACATCGTTACTCCCGAGCTCTCCTGAAGTCTGTGCTCAGATTCTTTCAATTTCTTTCTTTCAGTTCCTAGATGAAAACTGGGCTCCACTAATGCCTTTTCAGGTTTCTAATGCTTAGTCCTTTCCAGAGCCCTTATCTTAAGGAAGTTCTTTTAACTTGTTTGGTTCTTTTTCCTTTTCAGTTGGAGCCATATTGCTTTTAAAGTCACCCTGGTCTGAGGATACCTAAATCTAGATTTTTCCCCCTTTCCTTTCTAGAAAATTTCCACCAGAATTACCACGTGTTGTGGTGAGAATATCATAGATATGGTCGAAAGGTATGAAGTTTAGAAGATCCATTAGTTCAGCCCCAATTCTTAGTTGAAAATAAATCATTCCAAATGTTACTTAGAAGTTATTGCTTTATATACATTGGTCAATGGAAATAAAAGAAAGTAAATGAGTACTACTCTAAGCTGATTGGACTAATTTTGTTTTTTAATCCTTTAAAATGTATTCTGACATGATATTTGAATTTAATTGAGGTTCCCCTCCCCTGCACTTGTTAAGATTGCATCATTAAGGGGCTGGGGATTTAGCTCAGCAGCATAAGTTCTTGCCTTGCAAGTAGGCAGCCGTGAATTCGATCCCTGGTACTGATAAAAAGGAAAAAGACAAAAAAAAAAAAAAAGATTGCATCATTAGTCTGCTTTAGAGCACCCCTTCTTTTCTGTATTCAACTATAAGACCCTCCGTAAAGTGTCCAAGCTCCATTGTTGAGTGTGTGCACTGGGTTTCACTGTATGCAGACCTTTTCTCCATGTACTCAGTCTCACCAGGGCTTACAACAAAAGATGGGAAAAACTTTCACCCTGTATGTCTGGTAGTAGAGGATTGGTCTGATTAACTTCTGAGGGACACTGGGGTCCACATGAGAGCTCTGAGACTCAGAACTGAGTCTACAGGGGTGGCATTGCTCCTTGAGATTTGACAGAACTCAAAGTAGTGCCTGTGTGCCTTTCATCTCCAAGCACTGGGGATAAGTCATGTGTGTGGGGAGCAGGGAGGGCGCAGATAATGCTGTGACTGACAAGAGCTGCCAGGGCAGGTGGTGATCAGACCCAGCCACATGGAAGCACCTGTGTCTGAGCCCTGTGTGACTATCTGATTCTCTGTGTAGTGTGTACACAATGCCGGAATTTCTTCTGAAATGTCACCATGTTGTCTTAGTCCCTCTGTAGAAACCATTCTTATGACAAGAGAAGTCCTTGCCTTAGGAAACAAAATGTCAAATATTTCAGCATACCTCCTCGTTGTAGACACATTTATTGTTTTCTGTGGAATTTAATTGCCTTGCTCCTTACCTAGTTTTTTCTCATAGCATTTCATAGAACTCTAAAAATACAGTTTCTCACCAGGCAAAAAGAGTAGAGAAAGTCAAAGTGTCCATTTTCTCTCCTCTTGGGATCACCCTCTGGTCGACAGATGTCACCAAAGACAGCCTCACTTTAAGCATGCTTCTAGGATTTCTCCATAGAAATATTTCTGACCTTGGAAGAAATTATTGTGATCTATTAAATGCAAACCACCAAGTATGTTTTCTTTCTCAATGCCGTGGCTCATTTATATTGCTAATAAAATTAGAAAGTGCTTACGGTTGCGAAGTCCTTTAGATTTACTTCGTGGTAAAAATAGCAATTAAAGAGGAAAACCTAGTTCCATCCAATTCTTTAATTCTTAGGGAAGGCATGAATTCTGAATTAGAGCTCCATTCTTCTTTTGAGATTCAATTCTGTTTTTAAAAATGTGCTACTTGTAAAATTCCCCTGGCTTTCTGCTTTCCTTAGTGCAGACAGGTGGATATATGTCATATTTTGAGGCAGTACTGGTTTTCAACCTTAACTGTGTATTAGGATTTCCCAGGGGAACTCTTAAAAAGTCCTGGCTGAACTGCAAGTCCCATTTAGTTAGTTCTGAGTGTGGCCTGAGAGCTGGAATTTTATAAACTCACTGGTGATTCATTTGTGAGTCGAGGCTGAGAGCTCCTGTTCTAGAGCAAGGATGTGATGGTGTCACTGTAGGAGTCTTAGCTTAGAGCTACTAAAATTCACCCTTGCTGACTTATTGTACAAGAGAAATTTGTGGAAAAGATGAAGGGAAGCTTCTTAGCTCAAAAGGAGAACTAAATCACCAGGTTGTCTTCAGAGAGGATGGAAACCAAGACACCATGGCAACTGAGACAGTGGGACCAATTGGGAGCTCTTAAGGTTATTACTGCTTGTACGAGTCAGCTCTAGTCATTTTCTGACCTTGAAGTTCTGTTTACAGTTTCAGTTTCAAAGATAGAGAAAGGATTCACTAAATTCTTAAAACACCCTGATCCAGGAAAGCATGGGGCAGGGGAATTTCCCAAAGGAAAATTGATTTGTTCATCTCAGAAGATGGCAGTGTTGATTCTTGGCAGACGACACCAACAGATGTCCCCACACCCTGGAACCATTTTGCTCTGGATGGGGAGGGATGTAAGGAACGTTGCTCTCAGAAGGCTGTTGGCTCAGAATCAGACTCCCTTGGCGTCTGCTAATTTGCTCATGGTAGGTATTCATTCATTCAGAAAATGGTTATGGAACACCATAACATGAAAGTTTCCCTAGGAATGCCAAGTTGGTGCTTTTCATTGCATACGATCCCAGACGGGTAAGAGAGATGCAAGTGTGAGCATCATGTGCCAGGCAATGGGTACATAGTTCCATGAAGGAGGAGTGGCAGAAGCCAAGCCTGCACTCTCTGAGTGTCTACAATTTCTCAGGCCAGGGAGAAGGTGGGGGACTGTCCATCATCCCTAAACGAGCTTGATCCTTGCATTGGTCACCCATGGTTCCAATTTCTGATCTTCTGCCTGAAGATTTTAGTTATTTACTTGTGGTACTAGAGATTGAGCCCAGGACTTTTGCTCTGAGATGCATCCCCAAACCCTTTATAAAAGAATTTTGTTTGAGACAGAGTCTTGGTCTTGCTAAGTCTCTAAATTGCCCAGTCTGGGCTCAAACTTGCTGTCCTCCAGAATCAGCCTCCCAAAGCAATGAGACTTTGAGTGTATGCCACCACCTGGCTGAATCCTTTCTTATTCTGTTTCAGTTTCTTGATCCAGCTCATGGACAGCCTCTTTCTTCTATTGTACCTGGACTTACAGAGCTGCCTTATCCTCTGAGCTTCAGTTCACTTTTCTGGATATAACCTCATGCCTGGCCATCTCCAAACCTTATCAGTATTGTTATTTTTTCTCAGCCATCACTCTGACACAGGCCCATAGTCTTGCTATGCTTTGTCAAACAAGATCCAAGAAAACAGGATTCCTCTTTGGCCTTGGACACAGCCATTCTTCATTAAGCATGTAGAGTATGCTGAATAGTGGATAAAAACTATATTCTTAAAACTCTTATCTGACCTGTTAGGCTTCAGTTCCAAGATCAGACATGATCACGTGACTGCTGTGTTAGACTGCGGTAGACTTAGACCTGTTTTCTCTAATTTCATATTAGTAGTATGGTGGAAATCTGCACAACTGGTAGTCACATTGCAATAAGTAATATTGATGGTGTTAATGGGTGACATTAGTTACATGTTTATTATGGGCCGGAGCCCATGGCATGTAGGAAATACTCAGGATTGGTTGTTATTTATGCTTATTTGTGGTTAATGTGTTACTCAGCAGCTTTGTAATATGAATTTTATTTACAAACTCATTTACTCCTTACAACAATCAAGGACTCTTAGTATTTATTTTTTAAAGAAGAAGACAGTGAGATAAAAAGACTAAGCATTTTTCCAAGGTCCCATGATTAATAAGGCAGTGATCATAATCACACTTGGACAGCGAGTCGCCATGTTCTTCACCTCGATTTGGTTATTATTTTTGAGGATGTGTATAGTGTCTACGTGTGGTTATTGCACAAATGTTTGTGGAATAAATGAAGCAATGAAGAGTTCTGCAGCTGTTTTCTGCACACTCTCAACCACCATACTTTAGAACACATAAATTTGAATTTATTTTTAATTTTTCTAAGACATAATTGAGATGACCCCTTGGCTCTTATGAAAAACATTTTTGTTCTCCACAAGCTTCACTTGTGTAATCTGGGTGTTTGATTAGTGTGGTTCTGCACAATTTTATTACTTTGAATGACTAAAATTTGCTTGTGTTTGGGAGTATAACAATGTCCTTAAAAATGTAGACAACAGGGGGCTGGGGATTTAGCTCAGCGGCATAAGCGCCTGCCTTGCAAGCAGGCAGTCGTGAGTTCGATCCCTGGTACCAGGAAAAAGCCAAAAAAAAAAAAAAAAAAGACAAAAATGTAGACAACAACAGCATAGCAGTGTAATGATGACCATGTAGACACTGCTTCAGGAGAACGGCAGTGACGAGAGAGACATCCGGGTGTTTTGTCCCTGTTTTTTCCTGACTCTGTCTCTGCACTCGCATTTCCTAGCTTAGAGATGACTCTCACTGCAGTTAATTCCTCCGCTGTCCTCGCCCTGTCAGATGCCTCCTTTTTACCAAGGGATTTCTTTAATCCACCACAGTGCTAAAGTGGCTGCCTTGATGACACCAAGTGTCATCTGGCAGGTGAGTGACCTTACCCGCTACATGCATGCATTGTCAGGAGAGACTGTGAACTTTGTTTTGGTCTTAATTTTAGAAGAGTGAATCCCCAAGCAGATGCCACTTAGCATGAAGAGTTGTTCTATTGCCCATTGTGCACTTTGCTGGAGAATAATAGAAATTACTGCTTTTTTATTTGTGTTTATTTGCCTATTTTTGGAAGAACCATTTGTTAAGTGATGGAGAAAGAATGCCAACAAACCAATATCTGGGTGAATCACAGAGTAAAAGTAACCCGGCTGTGGATGCTCTAGAGACACTGCTGTGTCTTTCAAGCCAGGGGAGCTTGGAAGTAACTATCTATTGTGTCTCTTCATAAAGCTTTGTACTCCACTTAAGTTGTGCAGTGACAAAACAAATGACTCTGAAAAACACTGGGCTCTGCCACTCTTGTGCCTGGGACAGGAGGAACTGTGCATGCGCCTGAAGACCTCCTGTCCTAGGGGAGAGTTGCTGTGACTCAGTGCTGAAGCAGAACTCGGAACCAGGATGGCAGCATAGGGGTGACTCAGTTTATAACCACATAAAGGGAAAGAGCAAGCCTCAGGCATCTGCTTATGGGGCAGCTCTGTGCCAGGGGACACACAGCAGCTCATATCAGGTTTAGCCTTGATGTAAGTCCAAGGTCAAGGAGTAGAAGTCAGCTTAGAAGAAAGAAGAAGAAGAAAGGGAGAACATGCCAGGGAGTGATGGATTTTAAAAGAGAAAGAAAATGCTGCTGGTTGATTCAGCTAAGTGTGAGTAAGGTGAGCAAAATGACCAGATGATTAAGACTTTGTTTCCCAAAGTTTTTCCTTTATCCTACAGGCTCTGGGAAGAGAGGACATGACCACACTGGACCTCCATTTTAGAAGCATCATTCTGGCTGGCAGGTGATGAGAATTAGAGGCACAGAGACCTGGCTGAAAGAGTAGCAGCAGGATGAAGAGCAAGGAGTGGGACTTAGGAAATATTTGAGGAGACAAATCTATAGAATTTAGTGAGTGTCTGACAGAGCCAGAATGGAAGCGGTGGAGACTTCCACACTGGGTATTTGGCTGAAAGGTGACTGTGACTGCAATGCAAGAGACTATAAGACTGGGCCACGGTATGCACTTACAATCCCACTCTTCAGGAGGCTGAGGCTGGAAGTTCACAACTGTAAATCCAGTCTGGTGGTGCATCCACAGAAGCTCTCCAGATTTACAGACCAGACTCTTTCATCAGCTTCTGGGTTGAGCCATAGAAACTGAGCCAAAGCAGCATGTCTGTTCACCACCCTGCTAGCACTGGACAGTGGTACAAACCCCAGATCCGCTCTGGCTGCTGGGCCTCCAGGGGAGGCTCACACCCTTTCTGCCCAAGCCAGGGCTTGTGTTCTTCCAGGTGCATCGTGTGGAGCTTGCTGGTATACGGACGACCTGTTTCTCCTCCCTCCTCTCCGTACAGCTCTTCTGACACGAAAAGTCTCACATCCTGGGTTCTTGCTGCCGATGGGCTGCTTGCCCAACAATCATTGCACCACTTCCAAAATGCAACCTTTTGGGCTCCAGGTCTTTCCCTTGCATATTGGGATCTCAGAGATGAAAATGAAGTCGTCCGAGTCCTCTCCAGTCACACTTTTGAGGAGCACCTCTGGAAGCTCCCCATATACTACAGGAGTCCTTGTACTCAATGTCACAACAGCCTGCTACCTCTGCTGCTCCTGCTGGTGCGTCTTGTCTTTGGTTTAAGTGCCCAGTCTGTTCTGCGGGTCCTATAAGACCCCACAGTGGATGTCGTGATTGATGGTTTCTCTCAGGTACCAACTAGGCTATGTCATGGTGCCCAGTTGTTTGGTCAACCAGTAGCCTAGATGTTGCTATGAAAGAATTTTGTTTCTGTGAGTAGCGTGATTTGTTGATTTTGTTTGGCAGACTGTGCTGTGTAACAGGGGAGGGTCTCACCCGGTTAAAGGAGGATTTTCAGAGAAAAAACCTGATTTCTCAGGGAAGAAACTCTGCCTGAGGACTGTATCATAGACATGCTGGGTTTCCAGCTGGCTGGCTTCCCCTGCGGATTTCAGACTGGCCAGTCACTGACAATTGCATAAGCCTATTCCTTAAAATAAATCTCTCTCTACATTTAAATAGCTTATTTGTTCTGTTTCTTTGGAGGACCCTGACTGATTCAAATGTGCACACCAAGCACACGCTGAGCATTCTCAGTTCTTGAAATTTTAAAGCTCTGTGGTTGGCTCTGCAAAGAAAAGAAACATCTCTTTCACCTGTGTGGCTTGTCACTTAGGTGCACAGTGACCCTGTTCACACCTTCTTGTCTCTTAGTGTGCCCAAGACTTGCACACACGCTCCTTCTCCCTTCTGCCTGAGGTGGTGACTAGACACCACTCAGTCATAGATGCTACCAAGACAAAGCTCAATATTCTCACCGGTGGCTGCACAGAGGGCTGAGTCCATATCGGCTTGGTTCAGCCAGGGCCCCCCCAGTCCTGAGCTACCTGCAATGCAGTAGATACTAAATACTGAATTCCTGCTGGCTGCCACATGGAGACACCATTCCTGCCTTTCTGGCCATTTCTCCTGTATCTAGGAATCCAAATGCCAGTCATTTCATACCAAGCCTGCCTGTCACCAGCAGGCTCAGTCTAAGTCTGAGCACCACGTTAGACTCTGCAGACACCTTTCTCTCTGGCTGGAATCCACTTTCTTCTACCTTCACTCTTCCCATAAATCTTGGTGCTGCAGATTTCAGCTCATCTGTCTCACTTTGCATTTTAATTAGTTTTTCCCACTGGCCTATCTCTCCAACAAGTGCGTTGCTAGCTTATTTATCTTTGCCTTCTCAGAGCCTCAAATAGTACCTGGAGCATCTTAGATGCTATGATAATTTTTTCATAAAGGAAAGGACGGCTGCAAGGAGAAACTGAGAGAAGAAAAAAGAAGGCAGAAAATATAGGGAAAAGTAAAGAACGGAAGAGAAAAGAGAAGTAGGGTTGACTAGAGAGACATCTATCTTTTTAAGATAGCCGCCATTCTTTCTTGGAATCTGCCATAATCAGGTAATGAAGTTTCTCTGAGCTGAAATATTAATTACTTTGATAGTTCTGTTAATGTTAAAACTCTTGATGCAATACATAGGATCTTATGACTTGAAAGAAAAGAAGCTAATTTAGTGTTCGAGAATAACCTGCAAATTGAACTCATTGCATTCTGGAAGCCCAGACTTACTTCTTACACACACACTGCAGACCAGGCACTGAGTGGGGCAATGGGGAACAATCACATGACACAGTATATTTTGACTAATGACAGTGTGGGAAGTCGTTTCTGTGACTGTGATCCACATGGCTTGTAATCTGGCTGTGAGGAGCTGGTGCTTGGCGTGCTGAAATCTAGTGTTAAAATTGTTGTGTTTGCAGCCAGATACTCGAGAGACTCAGATGGAAGAATCCACCACAATTAGAATGTCAAATCACAATTCCCCTCTTCAAATTGCATTTCTAAAAATAAGATAATGAAAATATGTATTTGTGTGGGAGAGGGCTTATTGTAGAAAGTTGCAAACAAGACTCAGGAAACTGTCTGTGCTCAGAAATCCCATTCAGGAGGAGACTTTCACCGCAGGGAGCTGCGATCCTTGCAGAAGGCCACACAATGCCCTCTATGCACAAAAGCATGGTAGCCACAGAAGAGATGGCACTGATAAGCCTACAGAATAAAAAGCCAGGCAGACAGCACTGTTTCACCAGCAAAGGTCAGTTTTTCCTTTTCCCTGTTTTATGAACTCAGATATTCTTTAAAGAGGTAGGGGAGAGACTTATATCCCCTAACGCTTGCAACAGCTGTCAAATCTTTATTTCAGGTGGTTCATTATTGACTACATTTGGTGGCCACTAAGTAATGGAAATCCTAAGGGGTCCAGAAGATTACTCCCCAGTCTCCTTTTCCTCAGCTTCCTACAGAGCAGATAAAACTAAATACAGTATAGTGAAAAGGTTTAGGATTGTCACCAGTGGGGAGTGAAGAACATCAGCTGGTCTGCGAGATTCCTTCCTTAAGGATATTATTTTTTGCCCTGAGGATTACTTGAAGTAATCTGTATTTGGAAGATGAGAAAACTTGAAGAGGAAGGGAAGGTTTGCAGACATTCATTTCCATAAGATTTTAGGGTGTTTTATGGGGGGGGTGTGGAGAATCATTTGCTGACCCAAGAAGAGAAATTTGGATTAAACTTTTTATTTCTTCTGAAGTTGTTTGTTACTTACTTAAGGAGTGTAAAATTTCCCTGAATCAAGTGAGGATGAGGTTGGGGAAACTGCTCATTTGGAGCAAGGCAGAGGCAGTGTTACTGCTATTTTAATAGTGAAGCGCTTCCTACCCGATAATCATGTTGCTAGAAACTGGCTGTAAGCTTCTGAACTTTGTTATAGAGATTATTGACAGATTTCTAAAAGTGCTTTTCAAAGCTCCCTGCACTTGATGTTGCTATGTGGAATAATTTTCTTCTGCTTGAAAAAAAAATCCTCTTAATAACTATGCTTTTAGTTTAGATGTGCTAGCAAAGCCTTCCTTCCATTTGGGAGACCTGTTCATCCTAAATGTCCTGGTTTTCACTTCAGTTTGGGGTGCAGAAACCTTGATGATCAGTTTTCTTTTAACGCCTTAACGATGTCATTCTCTTGTTTTGTCATTTTCATGACCTCTTGTGGGAAGTCAGTTTGTAATCCTACTGCTGCTTTTAAAAGATATTGTCTCCCCCAACCCCGCTTACTTTTGTTATTTTTAAATTTGGGGCAGTTTCATATGATGTGGCTAACTATAGTTTAATTTTGCTTTTGTGTTGACTTTGTGTAGAATCCTCAGAATTCTTGAAACTTTGGGAAACTGTCTTCATGAGTTTTGGGAAACCTTCAGTCATTATCTCTTCCAATATTACTCTTCTTGTTCTGTTTTGTCTGTCCTTATTCAGTGGTAATGAAATACATGTTGAAATTTTGGAATTGTTCCACATATATTTATGTGTTCATCTGTATTGGTTATTCTTTTTCTTCTCTGTCTTTTAGTCTTGATATCTTCATTGACTTATCTTCCAGTTTATTAATTTTCTCTTCTGCAATGTTCAGTCTATCTAACTAGTTTTTAACTTGAACATCTGTGCTTTTACTTCTGGAGTTTTCATTTGATTCTGCTGTGGATATTTCAATTCCTGGTGGAAACTTTCTACCTTTCTATCGATTTGAACTCTTCTCCTTTATTTTCTTGAACTTAAAACTCCTATTCATTTCTAAATTATTTTTCCTGTTAACTCCAATGTCTGGATCAAGTTGAGAATGATTTCTACCACTAGAATTTATAAATATTCAGTTTCTTGGCCTGCCTAGTAACTTTATGTCTTGTTAGATACTGTCTCTATGAGGAATACTTCCAATAATGCTCTCTTTGTTTACCCAGAATTTACCCTGTATTCTGTCAGTCCCAGCAAAAGCTAGGCTTCCAATCTTTCACTTTTATGGATTCTAGGAGATCTTCAGACATTCTCTGGGTCCCTCACCTGGCAGATCTTAAGCTTTTATCCGCTTCTTCTTGACAAGTGACATCCCCAAAACCTCTGCTCTGCTTTTCACTTTATCTGCTTAGCGTTTGAACCACCTGGCCGAGCTTCAGAACTGGCATATGCTTTAAAGGAAAAACTGATTGTATCATCAGGCTTAGTTCTTTATGCCTCCCTTGTTACCAGTGTCTTGGTTCAAATTTTGTGTCTTGCTGCCTAATACATAACATAAACTCTGTTCTGCTGTGTCCCTAGCAATGGTCTTCCGCCTACAACTCAGATTGTGTGTTCTGAACCCAGAAACATTGAAACAGCTGTGCAATGTCAAGGTGCCTTTTTCTAATTTGTCTTTATTCCAAAATAGTCTGCCTTCTACCTCTGATTGTTTTAACAACTTGCTGATGCATTTAAGTGTGTGTGTGTGTGTGTGTGTGTGTGTGTGTGTGTGTGTGTAGTCCTGAATCCCAAGTCATTCTTGGTGGTAATGTTGATCTACTATCATACTGGATTTCTTTTTTGGGCAATAAATGTTTGCATCAGCACTTAGGATGTATCGAGTGCTGTTTGAGGCATGACAAGCGCAAAAACAACAGAGCTGATAAGTTCTTGGGGTAGATTCTGTTTCAACACGAATGTGGTCTGGTACCAAGGTTTGAATTTTGTCTCTATCTGAAACAGATACGTTGAGGTCTTAATCTTAGTACATCAGGATACAATCTTACAAGGGAGACTCCTACGCCGGTGTCTGTTGCCCTCTAAGAGCATGGCTCTGTGAAGACACAGGGCACAGGGAGAGTGTCTGTGCCTCCAGAAGCCAGGAAGAGGTCAGGAAAATTCTCTCCTACAGTGTTTAGGAGCCTGATTTCATCTCAGTTCTGGTGACTCCCTCCAAAATTATGAGACAGTATACTAAAGTTGATTAAAGCTGTTTGAGATACTTTGTTAATGGCTGCAGTTGGTGACTGATGTTGGTTCCTTACTTTTACAGGTCAGAAAATATGTTCTGATAAGACAGAAAAAATGACTAGAGGCTCCTGTGGATTACAGAGAACAGAGGGGCTTAGAGGAGGAGACAGAAATTTTTTAAAAAGTGGTTTGGGAAATATATTACGTTTTCAATATTGCTTGTAGCATTCTAAATCTTCACTAGGTATTTCTTAGAAACATAACATAGTTGGTTTGGTTTGATTTTGTGAAGCAAACTGAAATAGGTTTGAGTACAATTTGCAGGTAATTGTAGGACAAAACCAAATTAATACTCATGGGTGTCAGAGGGTAGATGACCCCTTCAGCTTCTAAGGCCCTGACAGTCACAGAAATCTTAAGGGGAAAGATAAAATTTCTCAGCCTCTGTAAGAAAAGACAAAGATCTCTTAGAAATTTCTCCTTGAGCCCAAAGGTTATGGCTTATAAATTTTTCATACACTCATTTATTCAATTTGTGGCTTTAGCTCTGTATTAGCTAGGTTTTTGAGTCATGATTTAGGAAACTGCTTTCTTTTTCAGTTCCTTCTTGAGCACAGGGCCACCTGAATTTGTCAGGACAAGACTGGTTAGGCTACGACGATGAAGTCATCCTGATATCTCAGAATGTTAGCATAGATTTGTGTCTTATTCACACAATCTGGTTAGTAATGGAAGTTCTGGGCACCACGAGGTGATTCACCCACTCAGTGTGGAGGCTGCACTACCTGAATCACCAGCTTTCACTGCGTTGGGGGAGAACATGGACAATACCAACTCTGTGCTCACCTGAAACTGACCACCGGTTACTTTTGCTCATAACCCCCCATCCAGAATTAATCCTAACTCTCAGTCAGCTGCCAGGAGAATGGGAGAATGCAAGGAAACAGAATATTTTGTGGGCGTTATTGTCTGTTCCCTTCTAGCATGACCTATACAGTAATGACTGCAGCTGTTTTACGGATAGAGACCTTTGAGACACATAGAAGCTAAGTAATTTTCCCTGGTCTTCCAGTTTGTGAGCCACTAAGATAGGACATGAATCCAGCTATCTGGATACAGAAGGCTCCGTTCCATTGTGTGGAGATGAAAGAGTGGTCTATTTGCTTTGAATCCCTGTTCTCATATAGTAGGGATTTCTTCAACTTCTGTTTCCTAAAGCAAGATGTCCACAACTGTTATATGGTTTGTGTCTGACTTTGTTTTGGAAAATGAGTGAAATAAATTATTTTCCTCAAAACCTTTTTCAATGACCTACAACTGATTGTTGCTGGCCTGAATCCTCTTTGCACTCGGATTATATTACAATAAGGAAGAATTGAAGTGATATTGACCTTTCTATAATTCTACAGTTCTGCAAGGTCCATTGGCCTCTCAGATTTCCACTCACATGTGCAAATACATACACATAGAGTCACATACTTGCACACACATGGGTACACCCATTAGTCCTGTTATATGCAATAGGCATAGTCTGAATCTTATATGTAATGCAGGATAATTGTGACTTTTAACAGTAAGCTGATTTTAGACCTATATATTTTCTACACCTATAGGAATTCTGGTGCTATGATTTACACATTTAGGGCTTCACTTTCCTTAAAGCCGTACCTGGTGTTGAGTACATACCTTGTATTACTGTGTGAACAAGACACACACAGTCCCTCTGACTATGGCATGATGGCAGGACCAATAAATATATAAAGAAGCATATAATTACTCATTGTAACCTTCCTTGGTTGATTTCTCTAACTTAATTACAAATTTCTTGAAGGCATTAGGCATGTCCTATACTTGTTGGGTCATTCCACCATGCTTGGTTGAACTCTCAGTAACTCTTGGTTGATTATTAATTATCTGACCATCTGCGCTGGAGGAGAAATTCTAGGTTTAAGGACTTGTTGGCAGAAGGAATTCTCTAAGCCTGGCAGAGAGTCCTAGTTGGTTCCAACTTTTTCTGTCTTCTAATTAGGTAGGCAAGTGCTTAAATTTTTGAGGTTGGTTTATGATATGGTAGAAGTTAATTTATTCTACTAGAGAATCTATGCTCACCCATGAAGTTCAAAGTATTAAACTAAAATCAGAGGTGCTATTTTCTATAATCTACTCAAGGTAAGCAGGTAAGTCATGTAGTTTCTCATACACGCGATGATACTGACCTAGCAGAATTCTGGATCCATTTTGGACAGTAATTTGTCTAAAATGAGATAGAAGGCTCTCTTAACCAAGTTCAGCTCTCCCTTAATTTCTGACCCCCAAAGAGGGCAAGTTTCACTTTATATTCCAAGGTGACACGACTTGTGTCATAAAACTCAGGATTTGCTTAAAGAACTTTTATTGAACTACAGATTCCCATAGAGTCTGGAATGATTTTGTCTTGTTACTTAACAAGGTGAAGGACTACACTGACCTTAAAGTGACCACACGATCCCAAACTCAGCAACCTGCTGAGAACAACCTGAAGTCTCTGCAGAAGGAGATGTGCCTCTTGGCTGAGGGAATGGGTCATGTTAAAAAAGACAAGAGGAAGGGGTCAGGAAGAAAATAAGGTGGTAACTCCAGTCATTTTCTAATATCAGCCAACTATGGATATAGTTTAAGAGACTCCTTCTTGAGCAAGGATTTTCCCTTCACAATGCTGCTAAGACAGAAATTTTCCTACAGGTTCAGGCAGTCCACTAAGGACATTTTCAGCCCCTTTGTTGTTTAAATTAGGGATGTGCCCAGGTACAAGTGACAGTTGTCTCCCAGGATATGCTAAACACTATTGCCAGCTGTTTTCCCAGTGTAAATGGAGACCAGAAGGTGACCCAGTTAGAGATGTTTATGCTCAACTCTTACTTGACTGTTCCCATTGTCAAGAGTACAAATGGAAATCTATTATTCTTTGTTAGCATTGTTTGTTTCATAGATGCAAATGTGAGCCCACAGATGTTGCTAGAATAATTTGAACTACTTGAAGAAAAATACTATTTTCTAACCTACTGTATTAGTTCTATGTGATAGCTGTAATGGAGAACTGTAAATTGAGTGATTTAAAACAACAGAAATCTGTTTTCCAGTGGTCTGGATGGTGGAAGTTCAAATTAGGTCTTACTTGGTTAAAATAATCGGGGTGCTGGGAAGGTGCATTTTTAAATGCAAGGTCTAGGAGAGAATTTGTTCCTCAGCTTTTTCTAGCATCTGGCAAATGCCTGTATTCCTTGCCTTATGCCTTTTTCTTTCATCTTCAAAACCAACAGACTAGGTCTGTTGTACACTGCTATTTCTCTGGTTCTCTTTTCTCCTCTTCTTCTTCTGTAAAATACCCTTCTGATTACATTGGACCTAGTTGGGTAAATTAAGGCAACTTACCCCTTATTAAAATTAGCCTTAAAACCAAGGATAAACTAAGTCAATTGTTCTAGTTAATTTTAATTTAAAGTTGATCAAAAACCTTAATTTTATCAATGACCTTAATTTCCCTTCACCAAATAAATTGAGCTATTTATCAATTTCAGAGATTAAGGTTATGAGCATCTGTTATGGACCAAATGTTTGTGTTCCCTTAAAATTTGCAGCTCAAAGCCAGAGCACAAAGGTGATGGTATTAGAAACAGGGGCTTTGAGGTGGTGATTAATTCACGAGGGGAGAGGCCTCATGGATAGGCAGAATATTGTCATAAAAGTGGCTTCAGAGAGCTCTCTAGCCATCCTTCTGCCAAGTGAGGACACAACAAGAAGATGGTATCTGTGAACGACTGTGTTATCTCTGGTGTACTTGATACACAAGTGGATACCAAATCTGTCTATGCCGAGATCTGGGACTCCTTAACCCCCAGAACTATCAAAAATCAAGTATTGCATAAGCAATTCAATCTCTGATCATTGCTATAGCAACTTGATCTAAGAAAACATGTTGGAGGAACCATTATTTTCCTCAACATAAGAATCAAGAGATCTTTTCAAATCTTTTAAAATTTGATTTTGTTAATTCCAGGGACTGCATGTTGTCTCCTATTTTTTTAATCTGTAAAATAATTTAAAAGGGACTCTTTGAAGTTAGATAGCCATGGTCTTCCCTGGTCTCAATTCAGTACCATCGTAATAGTCTCAAGTTTGCAACTTAAAGCAATTAGATGCAGGCACTGACTATCAACCAACTATTTCATGAGATGAGAAATTGCTGGTGAATTACTTATTGATTATGTATGGCTGTGACATGATTGCCTTTGCTGTATTGATGGTCTTTGCACTGACTTTGAGATAGGATCAGACCCAAACTTGTGTTTGGTATGACTTTCTCTCTTATCTCCAAAGTCTGTCTCTTAGAGTTCCTCGTCCTCTCCCAGACTCATGGACTTACTGGTGCCAGGGTTTTACCTTCTTGAATGCAGCATTGCTTTGACTGCTGCAATAGCTTCTTGTCACCTGTTCCAGTGCCACTCTTCTCTCCCAGCTGTTCTGTCCTGCACACTCCACCAGAATATTTCTAAAACACAAGTTTTACACATCATTAATTCTTACTTAGCTGCATGGCCTTGCAAAACTTGTGAACCTATCTGTGAGATGAGGAAAAATGTAGCTAATATACATTATCTACCTCTAAGGTTGTTGTGAGGATGAAATAAAATTTAATGTATGGAAGGTGCTCAAAGGGGTATACATTGAGCATTCAACAGATATCTGTAGAACACACGATGATTACCACTAGTGTGCACAATGGATGTGCTAACGGGCAGGACTGCCATCCCTGCTCCTGTCCATGCCGAGCCTTCAGGCCCAGTCTCTCTCGTGTAGATAGCCTGACCTCTCCCCTGCTGATTTCGCCTTCATCTTGGTTCTACTTGCAGCCCTTGAACCCTCTGTGGACTCCTCTTGCCACTGGGTTGGGAAGGGTGGAAACCTCCCTTTATCTTATCAAGCTGTCTTGCCTGCGTCTCCCCTGGGCCTGAGCTTCTGAGACCTGAAAAGCCAAGCTTTGAACTTCAAAAAAGGTGCTTCTCTTCTATTTCTGTTCTGGTGACCCTTCCTGAGTTTGAAGTGCTACTGTTTGGCTTGAATAGGAAAAAATCCCAGAGTATAAAGAAAATACTAGGAATTCCAATCCACCCCAAAAAACATATGAGACATATGAAACAGAGAGAGAGAGACAGAGACAGACAGAGAGACAGAGAGAGACTAATTCCACTTTTAAAATATTATCTGGTTTATGAAACATTTTGAATAACAACAACATTTACTGAGCTCTTCTTGCATGCCTGGCACCTGTGCCACCTTATCTCATCTCAGGCTCCTCGTCTTTTTGGGGTCTTCCGCCTCTGATATCAGACTGACTCCTGACTCTGGGTTTGCATCTGCTGTTTCCCTTGTCTGGTTACCATCTAGTTATCCACATCTTCCCTGTTCTCTCTTTCCTATCATTAGCACTTTCTCTGACAATTCTCCAAGTTATAGCTCCTCCTTTGGTGAGGCACTACAAAAGATAAAGGTGAAGGAAAATAAGGGGGTCTCGCTAGGAAGAAATTAACTGGGGAACAATATCAGTGTAAGACATGATACAGAAAACTCAGTACTACTAAATTCTTGAGTAAAACAGCAGTTTCTGCATAAGTACAGGAAGCAAAATCAAATAACCGGTTATATTCATTAATCAACTCAGGCATAGAAATGACCAAGTCTTTTCATCCTATGAACTTTATGAACCTCTTCAGTTTACTGTCTATAAACTAGTTCAGGAGTTTTTGCTTTCAGCAATGCTTTTATGTACAAAACAGGACTTGAAAAATATTTTAGGCCATACCTAAAACTTACCATAAAAATTCTAAGGAGCAAAACTTCTTTGTTAAGTAGGTTTAAAATAGATTTGACACTCACAATTGTTTTGTTTACACAGAATTTCAAGACAGATAGCTATTACAGAAAATTGAGGCAAACCTATAATCATTTTATCAAATAGCTTGGAGAGCTATGACTTACTTCAACTCCCTAACAAAGTTAATTCATTCCCAGAGTTAGATGAATTTAAGTTTTGGTAGAAGGTATTAACAGAGCATTCCAAAAGATAATCAATTGTGAATAGTCATTGGTTTGATTGCTCTTGGGAAAATCTCAATGCCATCTTCTCTCCTTTATGTCTTTATTTCTGAATAATGAGTCATTATAAAAATAATTGTGATACAACACGGAAAAGAAACCTTGGAAAACAGATCATCTCTATTTTGAGAACAAGGGATCTCTACTGAGATTCTCCAATCATTAATGAGTTTTAGGGGGTTTTCATTCACTAGCAATTACAAACTGAGCTTTGTGTATGCATGTGGACCCATGGCTCTGGTCACATGAGGGATCTGTGACCCCTCAGCCCCAGGTCTCTGTTTATTCTCCTGTGGGTGAGCTTCAGGAAGTTTTACAAAGCTCCCTGACTTCTGTGGCAATCTTGTTTTCCAACTATTCCTAGGACAAAGCTAACAAGGCACCCAAGTTCTCCCTTCCTCTCCTCTCTTTAAACTATTAACAGACGCAGTAAGAGAACCAGACTCTCCGCAGTCACTCCTTGGTACTCAACTGCTTTGCAACTTACCAAACTTGGTACCTGATTTATTTTCATCCCACCATTTTCTGTGCCTCCCAAAGATGATTAACAACCAGGATGATGGTAGCTCTGTACTCACTTTCATTAAATACATTTCCCTTAGTATTTTGCCCTTTAATTCTTTTTTCAGCCCATATTTAGAGGGCCAATTTGGATTTCGTGTCTTACAAGCATCAAAGGAGATCACCAGACATCATCCCAACAGCTGTCTATTGGCTAAGTCACACAAGCTGTCCCTGTCAGAGGGTCACTGGTCATTCCATTTCTGGAAGATTCTTGTGCTACCTCTTCACTCAGTCAGTGTAAGTTAACTGCACTGTTTTCACTGACTTATTTTTTTTTCTTTGCCATAATTTTTTTCTTTCTGTAGTAAAACTTGAGTTACAAAGCAAAGAGCATCACTAATATGTCTATTGGGAGCATTGGCTTATTGCATTATTGTAAAATAGAAAACAACAACAAAACAAAACCCTCCGAAAGAAGACCTGGAAAGAGAACTATTTTGTGCAATAATTAAAGAAGGGACAACAGCTTGTTGGACCATGTCACAATAATGCAGACTAACTACTGATATAATTCAGCCCATGATAATGGAATTTGATGTGGTTTTACATAAAGGACTGCCAGGGCTGGACTCATGTAACCTCCCCTCATTGAAACTGACTCATAACATTCTGAGAAATAGCCATACAAGTAGGTTTCTACTAGGAACAAACAACTCTCCAAAAGACAGTGTAACACTATTTTGTTCTTATTCAGTCTAGAAAGACTCTTTTCCATGTTTTTTAATCCCTAACCATAAAACCCACATACTCTAAATACTTTCAGGGAAAATTCAGTATGTGTGGTGACCGCTTCTTCCTTATGATAAACAGAGGACTTCTTTTTGTGGTTGATAACTCTGGCTCTAACATCTTCCTCTCTGAACATAGGTACCTGAGAGAGGGGAAAAAAGGAGGTCAGTGATTGTCTTAGGGAACTTTAGATAAGTTTTGCTTTCCTGTAAAATCTCCCAATTTTAGCCAGCATCAGCTATAAATGTCAGAAACATACATACAAATCTATTCACTGCATGCGTGTGTGTGTGTGTGTGTGTGTGTGTGTGTGTGTGTGTGTGTATGTGTATGTGTGCACAGATGCAGGATGTGACCATGTAGAAGAACAGAAACAAGCAGAGATTGCTGCGGGCTTCAAGGTGCTGCAGGAAGATTCTGATAGATGCTGTTTACTGTCGTCAGGAATCTGACTCAAGCTTTCCAGATAAAGGTCATTAATGACACCCAACAAATCACTTTTATGTTGTGGCTGATGTGAAAGTCAAGTGGAAATTGTTTTTGAAAATCAATCAGAGCAAGGCTCACCCTAAGTCTGGTTAAGAGAAATTTCCCCAGACTTATCAGTTTAGGGGCTAAAAAACCATGACCAAGAGTGAAAGAAATAATGAAAGCGAGAAAGACCTGACTCCAGTAAACACCATGGGAGCGAGGACTGGGAAGAGAAATGTTGTTTAGGGCTCAGCGGCCTCTCCAAGAGCCAGAGCAGCGTGGCCCCTTCAGTTTCATCTCAACAATGTGAACACTTAGCACAGCCCGCTGCCAGCCCTGCCTGCCCGGCCTGCCAGCAAGAGACTGCCAGCTCAAGCAGAAAGACCCGGGGGAACTGGAGGCCGTGATTAGGAAATTGAAGACTGGCTGAAAACTTGAGATTTCCTGTGCTAAGCTGGGGGCAGGGAGGGGGTGCTCCTGGGAGATTTGATTCAAATGCACGCGGAGGCCAACTTCTTTGTCTCTCCAGCTCCGTGCTGCACTGGAGAGGTAGGGCGCATTCCAGGGCCCTTATTGGATTTGCCTCTGCAGCTTATGAGCACTCAAAAGTAAAATTCCATTGATCTGAAAGATCACAAGGGGCTGCGGAAAGGCCCTGCCAGCCGTGGCTCGGCTCTTGGTGAGTTTCTGCTACTTTGCCTCTGTGACTCAGTATCTCCTCCCTAAAAATGGAAAACATGAATACAAAGAAAGAAAAACAGAGAGAGAGAAGAAAGGGAGAAAATAAAAATTATTTAGAATTAGTAGTAATAAAAAAGTAAGCATGCTAACTACTTCCAAAAGAAGATAGCAGTAGTGTTTGTAAAGGCCAATATTTTAAGCTAAATTCTGAAGACATATCCTGATATACAAGATGCAAAACCAAGGCAAGAAATTGGGTCAAGTCGTACTTTATTGTTAAAAGGTTTCCTAATAAATTGGAAACGGAAACCAGAGTTCGACACTGTTCTGGGATCCCTGCAATGAGACCTACTTAACTCCAGGGAAGAAAAGTCTGACGTGCAAAAGAAGAAAAGCTTAGGGGGCCACTGGACCCAGCAGTGGCGATCGGGCCCAAGGGAGAACCCAGGAATGAGGTCCCTCTGTGGCTGGCGGCTCCTCCTCTGGCTTGGCGTTAGCACAGCCATATTACTGTGATCTGCAGTTGTTCTGAGCTCAGGTCCCTTGGTGCTCCAGAGACGTCCCTAACGTGGCACATCTGATTTTCCTAACACAGACCAAGGCAGCCCTCAAGCGCATCTGTAATGGAAAACATTCTACGTGGTAAATATGAATGGCCTCGTGCTCTCCCAGGTCACACTTCGTGTTTAACATCAATTTCAGATGCCAGCCTACCTTTCTTCACTTTATACTTGATACTTTCACATCAGGCTTCCCTCTGATTGTCTCTGGCTGAATCGGTTTGCACACTGGCAGTGGTGCAGTGCTGATCACATCCTAATAGACTGTTATAGCAGGGGCATCTATTACCAAAATGCTAGAAAAAGAAGTGTGTGTTATTCATAATTATGTGTCGGTATTAATTTTCCAGCCTAAGTTGTCCCACACCTCATCTGACCCATCTTGGGTGTTAAGTGATTATTTTTCCAGTTGAACAATTTTATTTAAGGGTAGAAATATCAATGGCTGAGATGAATGCCACCTGTTTCCAGAATCAGTTTTCAAATTAAAAAAATAGTTTTAGGGGCTAAAAGATTTACAATCTGTGAGTATTAAGCACCTATATTAGGGAAAACCATGCTCTCCAGTGTGGGGACAGTCATGCATTCTGTCCTCGTAATTACAGGCAATGGCACTCATCAGAGGCTTTTGGAAATAATGTTTAATGCTATGCTTCCCTCTCTTGACTTTCCTTTTCATACTGAACAAGACTTCAGCCTTCCAGCTTCTTAGCCAAAATCCTGGGAGTCATCTTTTCACCCCACACTGAATGAGGAAGTGCATCCTTTTATCTCTGGCTTCAAAATATGCATACAGACAACAGCATACTCTCACCACCTTGGGGTCCAAACTGCCACCCTCTCATCTGGATGATCAGAGTGGCTTACTAATTGAATCCCTTTTTCTCTTTTCTTAGCATAGCAGTAGAGCAGTTCTTTATGGAAGTTGGATCATGAAACTTCTACTCAAAAACATTTACAGTTCCCCATGTGTGTTAGTTAGCCTGCCTGTTGCTGGCATAAAGATCTTGGCATTCACAGTTTAAGGGAGGGGAGGTTCATTTTGGTTTGTGGTTTCAGAGAGTTCAGTCCATGGTTAGCTCTTTCAAAGGCTCAGACATCACTGTGAAAGGACATGGAGGAAAGAAGCTGCTCAGTGACACCTAGGGAGCAGAGATCCAAGGGAGAGCCAGGGGGTCAGCTACTTCCTCCAAAGGTAAATCCAGGGACGTGCCCTCTCCACCTGGGTCTCACCTGCCCACAGCATATTCAACTGTGAACTCATCAGTGGATGGATCACAGATGAGTACATCGCCACTGTGATCCAGTCACCTCCTGAAAGCCCTACCTTTAGAAATCCCTGAGGCCCTTGGAGGACAGTTTAGATCTAAACGATGGCACCATCTCAGAGTAAATGCTTTTTTAGGACTCAGGCCTCATTTGTTTCATTTGGGATTTAATCCTGGGCTTGTGTGCCTTTCTTCTTCTTACCATCCCTCTGCTCATACTGCTGTGACCATACCCGTCCTTGCTGGCCCGTGAACACACTCTGTCACTCTGCACTTGTCCTCCCTATGACTCTGATGCTTTCCCATGTAAATATTTATGACTGTTGTCATATTCGGGTATAGACTGAAATGTCACCTTCTCCATAAGTCTTCTGATCAGTGCATTTAAAATGGCTTTTCCCCTGACACTCGTATCTCTGCTATATTTATTTGTGCACATTGTATTACTTTGGACCATGTGATGTACTCAAACTGCAATTATCCATATGTTTGTGGTAGGTTTTCTTTACGAAAAACTGAGCTCTTTAAAAGAGGGCTGTGTTTAGTCTTCTCTGTTCTCTGCTATAGCCCTAAAATTTAACAGAGAGTTGACTCACTAAGCATCTACGGAAGGAAGGAAGGAAGGAGGGAAGGAAGGAAGGAAGGAAGGGAGAGAAGAAGGGAGGGAGGAATATTTCCCATCTACTTGCACTAAGCTGGAGTGTTGATTTGGTTAATTTACCTTTTAACAAGCCAATGCACTGTTTCTTTTTGCTTCAGTGTTAATGAGATCTATGGTGTGGTCTTGGATTTTACAACGTAAGAAAATACGAAGAATCATGAGATGTAAAAATGGACTACGCTTGCTGTTCTTTCTCGGTTCAAGAGTAGCTTAATACTATGGCTGAGTATGTGTTTAAAGGAACGCTGCCCTCCAGTATTCCTCAGTGGACACAGTTCTCACTGCAACTCGTTTCATGGGAATCACATCTAGAAATGCATGTTTCTTTGCCAAACTGCTTTTTAAAACTTACTGATACTCCCTTCTTTCCTCATGAGCATCTACACAAATTCGTGTGGGAATCGAGAGGGACAGTCACATAGTCTGAGTGCTGGAGACTAAAAGATGTAAGAGTTCAGGAAAGGGGTGCACAGTCTGGTTCTGGTAACTCCCCACAGACGGAGTAAACTAGTTATACTTGATCTTTATTTTCTCGAAGGTACATTGCATTCTTTGAAAATCATTACACTGTGCAAGCCCTAGATGACACTAGTTAATTCCTCACATTGTAAGTGGTGTCATTATGAAAGGGACAGGTGAACGTCTTTCCTGAGCATTCTTTAGCATTACTGACTTTAAAAGCTACAATAATATTTCTCCTAGGCAGTAGTGAGCCAAGAAGGCTCATTATAGAGTGACTGTTCCTGAAAGCCTGGGAAAGTACTTACTGTGTTCTAAAGTCTGTTAATGAGCCTAATTAATGGCATCCTATTTCAGTATTAATGAGACAACCTTTTGGTATGGTCTTTGGCTTTGTGACAATAGAAAATACAAACAACCGTGAGATGTAAAAACAGTACAAAGAAGCAATGGTTGCTTGTATTACTCATCCCAGGAAACTTAACTTAGGAAACTTTCTAACTTTCTAACTAGCTCATAACTTATGAGCTTTCTAACTGAAAATGTTTTAGTAGAATTTATTACTTGTATAAATTGATCTTTTTTTAGGGTTGGTGTTATAAAAATCCTTATATATTTATACTGCTATGCACGTTAGAATATACTCAGATGATAAATCTAGGAAAATATCTTGTTTAGCATAGAAGTGTTACATGACCTACAATCAACTGAGTCATAGGTATTTTTGTCTTACTTAAATTATAAAATTATTGTTTAGGTATATAGCACTTCTACAATATTTTTGAAAATTCATTTTAATTTTCTTTAAAACCAAAAATTTACACAATGGCAGGATGACATTTTTCCTTTACATAAAAAAAGCTAACTTTGTATTTTTTTGGAATGATGTGATACAAAAATATCCATGATAAAATGGATTCATTAGAAACAAATATTAGTATTAGAAGAATGGTTCTTAAAATTGTTCTATTGAAATCATTGTCAGATAATAGTAATTAAGCTTACAACTGCCCTTAATACTTAGAGAAGCTCAGGGTATAATGGACATTGCAGATCTGGTCTCCTTCCCCTGAGTGATTAAATTTATACCACTAAATGTGACTGCAATTGATACCTGCATAGACAAGATCAACAAACAGTAAGCACTGTGAGCTCTGAGAGTCTCAGATTCTCAGAATGAGAGGGAGGAAGGCTCATGATAGGTATCAAAACATGAGGCCATTTGAGACCCACAGCAGTGGCTTTCTCCAGTCTGCTTGTATTTCCTTAGCATGCTTTTAATAAACATTGATATGTAGAGTTAGTGCCTTTACAGAGGTGAGTTTTACTCTTTGCTAAGTGAAAATAAATATAAGACATTACTATTTAAACAAATGAAGCCAACCAGCTGAGGGTGTATTACTGTCTTTGCCACTTACTAGTTAGGTGATTTGAGTGAGTAAATGGATATTCTGCTACTACAGTTATCTTCCCATAGAATGGGGATAATAATTGAAGATACTGGCAGACATGATGGCACACACTTGTAATCCCGATCTTTGAGGCAGAAGGAGCCCCTGGGCTATATAATGAGATCAGGCTGTCCTCAACTACCTATCATGACTCTGTCTCAAAATAAATAAATAAATAAATAAATAAATAAGTAAATAAATATGCCTTAAAGATTATATATGAAAAGCAAGTTTAAAAACACTTATTACACGCTGATAATAGTACTTAAAATGAAATGTTGTGTGCATAATAAAGGAGCTTTAAAATCAGACATGAACCTTTGTTCTTTTAATAGCAATGTACTAAGTTATACAGTCTTAATCAGTATTTTTTTCATTGGAAAAAAAGAGGACATAGTTTTTATTTCGTAGGATTTTTTGGCAACATCAAATGAAATGACTTTTCCACTATTAAAATAAAAAATACACATTTAATACAGATATTCCTCACTTAATGACCAATTTGTTTAATAACTGTTCAGATTGATGACTGAGGTGTCCTGTTTGGACTCATGACTCATCTTTTTTTTTTTTTTCCTGGTACGGTTTTTCACGTATTTCCCCAATCTCTTTTTTTCTAGTACAGTACACCTTGTTTATAAAGTACTGCAATTTTTGCTGATCATACTGTGCAGCATAGTATTGAAGTCTGATGCTCTGGTATACATATACAGTATTGCACATAAGAGTTATGTAAATAAAAGCAAAGTCATCAAGTTGGAGTTTCCTTTGACCGTTTCTTTGTTCTAAATATTTTAATGGATATACTCTTCACACTTCCTCATTTAGCGAGCAACTGATTTAATGACCTAGTTGTAGGACTAGAAGTGGGTAGTGAACCCAGGAGTGTCTATACCATATATTTTTAGAAACCATGGGAAAATGGGTCAAAGCCCATTCCTGGTGCATAAATTGATGTATCTATTTTGCAGACTCATCCGGACATAAACATTAGATACACAGATCTATGACCAGAAATTTTACAAGTTTAACTCATTGATAAAAATGTGTTTGCAAGAATATTTAGTTTAACTCGGTAATACTAGGAATAACTGGGCTTAATATATCTTTCAATGGAGAATAGATTAAATAAAGGATTCTAAATGTATACAATAAATTTATTTCTATTCATTAAAAAGAATGAAATAGGTATATAAATACAGGAAGATGTATAATGTCTGCCATATTAAATAGCTAATTGAAGAATAACGTGATAGGAACCACACAGGTACATATACTCACGCATGGATGCACATGTGCACACACACTTGTGGCCTCTGCAGCTGCAGACTTATAATATTTAAAAAGAATTGCATTTGTTCTGAGCTCGCAGACATTTTTCTTGTCATTGTTCTCGGAACAATATAGTGTAACTTGCATTGTATTAGACATGAATAATCTAGAAAGTGTGATGTGTACAGATTATAAAATATGCAAAAAGTATACCATTTTACACAGGGGCTTTACACTCCAAGGACTTAGGTGTCCTTCGAAGCCCTGGAACTCGTTTCCTACAGGTATAAAAGGGTAGCTTTATATGTACCATACCCTTGCAGCACCATACAGTAAGTATACATAAAGTTATAAAATATGTAGCATCTTCTGTGTAACAGTTGGATATTAGGCTTCAAAAACATGGTCTGCGGGTGGATACATATCTTGTTTTTCCCCAGTAATCCAGGAACTGCTCAAGTGTCCACCTGTCTTTATGAATTGTCCCCAAACCCCAGGTTTGTAATTCAAAGATGGTGTCAGTCCAGTTCCTAACACCAGGGAGCGCCATTGCAGCAGAGCCTCTGCTTTGTCTGCCTTTCTTGCTTCTAGCCTATTTTGTGCTGACAGGTCTTGGTGCCACTGCTGAGTGACACCTCTCCACAGCCACTGGGATGTCTTGATTCTCCAGATCCTGGAGAGCTGTGATGGTCCATGTTTGTGCTGTGGATTCAAGCTCTTTTAATTTGCATACAGAGGCTGGGTCATTATTCTCCAAATCATAAATGTAGCCTGAGACACTCTCCCTACAGGAGTCTTTCCATGGGAACCTTTGGCCCCTAGTGAAGGGCAATTGCCCCTTTTTCCTCCAGGTGAGACCTCAGTGTCTTTTCCAGGTGGGCCTGCCAGGCACCCAACCAGATTCACTAACTGCAGGGACTGAACAGTGGATCCTGTCTTTCCCAGGAGACACGGGGCAGTGATCTATATCGGCACACTCCTTTTTAAAGGCATTCTAAGCATACCAGGCTAAGAGTAGCTTTTGCCAAAAGTTGTTCCCCTTACTGCCATCCCAGAACACTCGGTGCCTGCATACTTATGAGAAAATTGCTTTTTTGTTTTATGCAAAAGAAGAAAGATGTCTCCTTCTGGGTGATTTTTTTAGATCTTTTTTCCAGACCAACAATGGCAGCTTGGGGAAAATGGGTACTGGTTTCTATCTTGCTAACCATCCCATTTATCAGGACATTTATATTTTCCATACACAGACAAACTTTTCTTTGTTCATTGTATACAAATTCCAGAAAGTACACTGTAGAAATTACTAATATTATTTCTCTGTGAGGAGGCGCCATGGTGGTTAGAAGAAAGACTTATTTTTATCTCATACTTCACTGTTTTTCTTTGGGTCTTTCAAATGTTTCACTTTTTAATAAAAGTAAAGCAAGAGTTAGGAACATGATGATTTTTAAAAATGAGAAAATGCCCTAGTGCATGACAAGGATTAGGGAGTGATTGTTTTCCGTCTGCAGAGAGGACTGGCCTCTTGGTGACCTGTCATCTGACAGGCAAGGCTGAGCAGCACTAACGCGTCTAATTTTCATGAGAGCGTTTTTCTGTGTGAGGAACAACTTAAACCATTTTAGAGCTGCCTGGAGTGGTACAAGGGGATGCTGGTGTGAGCGGCGAATTTTTTTCCATATTCCTTGCTTAAAAGGCTGCCGTGTAGATTGTGCATGGAGGAAGGTGTACATTTACCTCCCAGGCATAGGAAGTGGGTGTATTTATCATCGCCTTTGCCTACAAGTTAGCAATAGTCTTGTTCAGCTGGAGTCACTGTGTTATGAAAGTTGTGTAGCGGCAGGAATTAAGGCACTGGAGCACTTCCCTGCAGGCCTCACCTTTGCTGGCCACGTGCTGAGAACCATGAGCTCCCCCAGCAGTGGAGGCCGCTCTTCTCTGATCTTCTCGGACATCCGACCTGCTTCATGGTTATACTATCACATGCCGCTGAATCCCGCTCTGGTGGGAGAAGGAGAAAATCAAGAAGGCACAGGTTTTTCTCTTCTCCAAGCCTTGTCCTTTTCCAAGAGGGTCTCGCCAGAATTAGCGGTGTCATTTTCCCTGAGTTTAATGAGCAGCCCTCCTGTAGTTCTAGATCACATCAGGGGGTCTCGTGAGTAGCACATGACTGAGCTTAGACCAGATGGAATTTTTATACCTTCAAAATCATTGACTTTCAAATTGTGTGGAGTTTGAATGACAGGGAAACTCAGTAGCATTGAGAACCTTTGCTTGAGTTTATTATTCAGTGTATTTGTCAGAATGAAAGAACTGTTATCAGGGCATTGCTTAGAGCCTTCCACAACATAGGTTATAATGCATTGGTGTTTATTAATATATATGACTGCAGAATTAATTTGCTTGTAATGAAAGCCTTGATAGTTGTGCTTATCAGTTCAGTGGGCAAAGCTGGCCTGGAAATCACAGTGTGCTATATAAATATTTCAAGTTGTGGTATTTATAGGAATACAGTGCATATAGCCTTCCTGTGCAACTCTTTTGGTCTTTTCCAAGTACAACAATTAAATTCTCTGTAAACAATACCCCCGAGTAGGATATTAACTAGACAAAAGGCTCTGTAAATTGGAGTTCTTTCAGTTGTTAATGGATAAAAATGTGAGTTAAATTGGTTTAAGCACATAAAGGACTTTTTTGCTTTTATAATAGAAAAATCCAGAAATGGGGAAAATTTCAGAACTGGCTTGATCTGGCATCTTAAACAATGTCAAGCAGAACTGGTCTTTCTCCAAGTGAATTCTGTATAATATATACAGAATATATATCTACCATATAATAATATATCTACCATAATAATATATAAATGCAGACATGTACTTATCCAAGTTCAAATCCATCAGGAAAAAAAGCTTACTTTAATTGGTCACATACCCATTTCTGAACCAAATTGCTGTCTCCAAGAAATGTGATCAACTATTGGCATGCCCAGACCTGGAGCCAACAGTACAGTCAACTCTGCCGTAAACTCATGGTCTAAGATGGGGAGAAGGGCTGGTCCACGGGGGAACAGCAGGAAATGTGTAACAGAAGAAAAGACAGTGATGCATTGTCAAAGTAGAGGAGTTTAATAGAGGGTGATTGGCTAGATTTCTAGATGAATATTCCTTTGTAGGGTATAAGAAACAAAACAAAAGGCAGACCTTGGGGAAATGAGACTGTAGGTTGATGATGGTGGTTTTATTCACTCTTGTATTATGCATTGATTGCTCATTACATTTATTTCAAATTCAGTGGCTTTTTGGAGTCTAAATCTGATAGAAAGCACTTAAAGTTTTTTAAAAATTCTTTTTGTTTCTAACTTGTCTTTTAATGTAAACATTTGATTTTTTCCCTCTCAATCATATATATTTATAAAAAACTTGGAAAGGGCCGCAAAATATGGAAAAATCATTCAAATGCATCACCTGAATATTTTCATTGTTGGCGTCTTGGTATATTTCATTTCTCTTCCTCTTTAATTTTACATTGAATATTATAGGGATAGCTTTGAAGGGTTAATGCAAAAATGGCAGTTTGGAGCTAGGAGCTTGGTATCTAGACAAAAAGATTCAGATACAAAATGTTTTGAGGGCATTTAATATATGAAAACAAACCTTGGAAGACAACCACATTTTCTTGTGTTGTGTTCTGGCCTGAAGGCAAGACATTATTCTTTCTCATGATCTGAAAGGTTATTTCAGTGATATTGGTTTAAATCAAAGAGTCAGATCAATCTATCATATGTCTCTGAGTTTTCCAATCAACAAGATTTACAATATTATTAATCACATTTTTGTCATTTTATTCACTGTAGAGGTCCCAGATAGGAAAATCTAGAATATACAGTGTGTCATACATTTTTAAAACACTCAGTATCAGGTCTTCCGTAGAGCTCTTCTCCATTCTTGGTCTGGTCTTATGTATTAAATCACTGTTAAAGGGAAGCAAGGCAGACTGTTGCTCTTACTTCTCTGCCCCATCTTTCCTCCCTTACCAGTGGAGACCATGTATAATGACAAATTGCCTAAGAGTGGGCCTGCCAGTGCACTGGCCTTAGCCTCTCATGGCCAGTTTCCATGTACTCAGGAAGGCCATGGGTCCCTTTATTAACCAAATAGGATCCATTTTCTCAGGTCAGGCATGGTGTCACATGACTGTAAACCCAACACTCAGGAGACAGAGACGAGAGGATCACTCTAAATTCAATCCCAGCCTGGGCCACATGGTGAGTTCATGGCCAGCCTGAACTACATATTGAAACTCTATCTCAAAAACAAGTCAAAACTTTAAGTTCTGAGTCACTACTTTTAGGGTTGACTGATCACTTAAACAGAAGCTATAAATTGTGAATATTTACATTCAGCAAAGTTCCCTGGATGTACTGGTGTCCCCAATAGTTCTACTTTCTTTCCTGCCCCATGCTTCCCCAATCTTGATTGTTTTTCAGAATTTCACTAATTTTTTCCTAATATTCAGAATGCTAAATAAAAAGAGCATTGAATCACAGAAGTTTTAAACTATTAGCATTCATTGTGTTTCTTCTTCAAACTTCTTAATACATGGCTTCACCATCACTCACTTGGTAACCTGTGAAATTCAAAGTCACCTTACACAGTTACAACAGCAAATTCCCCTGTGTCCTGCAGCTGGCTGGGTCAGGGAGCATATCATTCTCCATTTTTGCTCCTCTTTTTGCCCACACCCAGAACCAATTTCTGTTCATCAGAAATCCCAAGTGTCCCATGCAACCGGGAAGGACAGGCCTGGAAAATCACAGGAGCCCCCATAAAAATGCCAGCAGCTGGTTGAAGCATCCATCCTTCAGACTTCCTGTTATTTGAGGCTGAAAGCATTCCTAATTGATGCAGTCCCCTTCAAGTTGTTCTAACTTGTACACTAACCTCTCCTCATCTACCACTCTTATTGTAATTTATTATTTCACTATCAGCTCCTTAGTTGTGATTGTAACTTTAGTATGTATTTATCTTGCTCATCACTGTGCCTTCCAAACCCAGCAGAGTGCCAGGAACCTAGAACATAATGAACACATATTTATCGAATAAATGTGTGCCTTCTTCTAGGCCCTATCTCCTCAGTAGCCCCAAGTCCTTAGCGTAATAAAGTCAAATTACATGAAGTGAGATATGACTTGACTCAGAAATTTTGGTATATGTGGTGTTACTATTCTGAGAAGTGACAGAAGCATTTATAAACTCTTCTATTTATGCTTTATATTGTAATTCGGTGTCACTTTCCCAGGAAGTCTTACTTGAGATTTCTCATTTCTCTAAGTTTGGGGATAAACATGCAAAACAAGTGACACAGATAAGTGTAGTGGGATAAGACAAGCAAAAAAGTGTAGCCAGGCAGGGTGATGCACACTTATGATTCTAGCACTTTGGGAGTCTGTTGTGGGAAGATCACAAGTTCAAGGCTAGCTTTGGCAAATTAGCAACTCAGTGAGATTCTGTGTTTAATAAGTAAATACATACACACTTATGTACATACATACCAAAAAAACTTAAAAAAAGAACTGGGGATATAACTCAGTGCAAAGTCCCTGGGTTCTATTCTTAGTACTGCAAACAAACAAAAAATAATAATTGAAGTTGTATTCTTTCAACAATGACAATGTATTCACTAAAAAGTATTAATGGAACTGTTAATCACCTGCACAAATTTCCATTCTTGAAACAAGCTGCACTTTGACGATCCACATGGGTGCAATGACCATGTTCTCTGTTGTAAGCGTAGGTGACCTAAGCTCGGTGCTGGCCATAACACCTGGCTTCAGTATCGGGTCACAATGTAAAGCGTGATGATGGCGCTTGCTTACTGAAACCTCTTGTTCATGGGTTCATCCACTACTCGACATCAGTTGAAAACTGGATCCAGTTTTGCCAGATCTGATTTTTTCAGAGAAGGTGAAAATCTAGATTCTCATGGGAAATCTCTTCATTTTAAAGTTTGGGTCAGTGTAAAACTGACAAACAATATACAGCTGTGGCCTTCGGAGCTGGATTTTAAATCTTTCCTAAACTCATGAATTTGCAACTTACACCCCACACAATCAAACTCTAGCAACTATTTGTCGTTAAGGTTACCCTGCAGATTGGGTGGTTGGGCGTGGACACATGGATGAACAAAGTGCTGTTGCATCTTCTGGCTTCTCCCATCTGCAACCTTTCATCCAGAGAAGAGCCAGAATGACTTTTATAAAATGTACATTCTTATGATTGATTTTCCTTGATTTCTTTGAAGGTAAGTTACAGGGTAAGCATCCTTTACCCGGAAATCTGGAATCTTAGATGTTCCAAAATCCAAAGTGTTTTGAGAACCAGTGTGATGGCACAAATGGAAAATTGTACATCTAACTTCCTGTGATGGGTCACAGTGAAAGCCACAGGTACATTCACAGTGTTGTACAAAAGTGCATTCAGATGCATAGGAAACGTAAACTGATTTTGTGGCTTAACTTGGGTCTCGTGCCCAGTATATCTCATTGTATATATGTATATATTCCAAAGTCTGATACCTGGAACACTTCTGGTTTCAAGCATTTCAGTTAAAGGATATTCAACTTGTGCAAACCTTCTAGCATGGCTTCACCTCACTCTCTATCCTCCACGCGCCCCCACTCCTGGCACATGTGTTCATTTCCATTCCCTTCGAGAGTGCAGTCGGTCCTCGTTTTGTTCTTGAGGTTCCCTTGGGATAGAAATCTTTCCTCTTCGCCCCTGCCATGTTAAATCACGCTTATCCTACAAATTTCGTATTAGATGTAGCCTCCCCTATGAAGCCCTCATAGGTGTGTGAAGCAGAAGCAATGTCTCCCTCCTCTGCTGGCCCTTTAGGCTCCCAATACAGCAAGGGCTCTGTTCTCATGCAGATCTACTTTTAAACTCTTTCTTAAGCTATGTTTTGAGGCCAAGATAGGAACTGGCTTTCCTTCTCTTCTTGAATAATCTCTTGTATCTTACTGCTCTTTGGACTTAATTTTTCATGGATCTGTGGATGCCTCAATTAAGTTGGAAATGCTAAAGATTATATGGCTCATAAGATGTCATATTCTGCTGTACTTAGAGTATATGTTTGAATGATTACATCGAAATCAACACCCTTTGGAAAAGAACAATGAAGATATTATGTAAGACCAAGGATGTGCTCTGTATTATTTTATAACTAAATTGACCCTACGGATCATTAAATCAGGCTTATTGTCCTGGATTGAGGAAAAGTCTAATCCAATTTTAAAAGAATAAAACCACATTTTTGGATTTTGTAAACCAAGCCTGTTGTATTTAAATACAAGAAACAATATTCCTTTTGCTTTAATCAGCCCGTCCCTGTTGAAAAGAATTGTTTTATGAGTATCTAAAAGTTTGATGGGTTTCATGCTTAAGCGGATATAATTTTGCCTTTTTTTGCACTTTCATTTACTTAACAGTGAATACATCAGGCTATCTTCTACCCACATCTAGAGCAGAAACAAACATCACTGGAACGTGATTGCCATATCAATTAGTATTACAGCACTGGGGGTGTTTGTAACTATCTGTGAGACCCCTGTTAAACCATCCTATGATAGGTTATACAGTGGACGCAGTCTAAAAGAACTTTATGATGTCTATTATTTAGGATTCTCAGGTTGCAAGAAACAGAGATTGGCTATCAAATTTTTATTAGCTTGTCAGGTAGGATCAATGAGTTTGATTTTCATAATTCTGGAAAATTCTGGCTGTAGGTTATTTTCATGTATGTTTCCCTGGTTATAAATGGTTGTAGGAGAAAGTTACTTTACTTCCTAGGTGAAATGAGTATCTCATTGCTTCCTTGATTGGAGCACCTCAAAGAGAAATGGGTCTCCAACCATAACTGTGTCCACCTGAGTCCTGAGTTTCTTCCTATCTGTTTTGAACTTTATGGAAAAAACAATACCAGGAAGGTGGACTTCCCCATTCTTTTAATAGGCTCATTGCATTCCAGGCTATGACTGAGTTTCAATTCAAGGCAAGTGGAAGAACAAATCCAGGATATTAATGAGAACTATATTTTTTGTTCCTTGGTAGCCATTAAAATGATAGATGTCAGCGCAGTGGGCTAGGGGAAACCCATGCAAGACCTTCAGTGTTATCAGGCAACATTAAATCTCACACATGCACGTGGCATTATACATGAGCTCAGTGTAGCCAAACTGAGGCTGTGGCCACTTCCCTGTCCTGTCTATCGCTGTCTGTCAAATCCCAAGCAAAGAAAGCCGCTTCTCTTATTATTGATTCGGTGATGGACAGCAAGAAAAAAACCAGGGACCTATTTTGCTGGATGCAGTTTCTGATTTGGGTTCAAGCTGGGTTGAAGGGCAGGAGTTAGGCAGCAAAGCAAATTATCCCATGCAGAACGCCAGCCTAGAAGGTGATCTGCAGAGGCAAAGCTCTGGTTACCCAAACGGTCTTGATCTCCAAATCTCACATTTCTGCCAACTGTTCTTAGGTTCACTGACAGTTTTCAGGGCTGCTGTCGTATTAGACAGTGGTCAGAGCTGATATTTGAAATTAGAGAATGTGAGAAAAAAAAAAAAGAAAAGAAACAATATGAGAGGCAGCGTGAGTAGAGAAAACCAGGTGGCCAGGTAACATGGTATTCATCTTAATCTAGGCATTCATTCACCCAGTCAGGCTTAAGTGCATGCTTGCTATCTGCCAAATGCTGTACTAAGTGCTGTACTGAGTATGTTGGTGCTGGTCCCAAAGCCAGGCTCAGATGCGGTCATTCACTAAAAAACTCACAGGACTCAGAAAAGTGTGCATCTTAAACCATGATATGGTTTATTATAATGAAAGGGTAAAGTTTAAAATCAGTGAAGGGCAGGGCATATAGGACAGAGTGCAGCGATGATCATCTCAAACTGCCAGTTTTCTTCTGTCTATAGCTTAATCTCCCAGCAGTGGAGCTTAACAATGTGTGAGGAGTGTTCCCAGGCAAGGATGTTGGGCCAAACCTTCATGTCTGGGGTTTCCTATAGGGGCCAGACATGTAGGTGTGGCGCATCTATAGGACTGACCTTAGATACTCAGTCTCCAGCCCCCATGCCTCAGAGGTGAGCTTGATGCAGTGTGGTTGAGGGCTCAGGCCGACAAAAGCAAGCATTCACCGTAAATCACATTGATAGCATAATGCACAAAGGCGCTCTGACGGAGTGGCATGATCCAGGGGCTGGCTTCCCAGGGGCTGACCAAGACCAATCCATCCTTTGCAATATGTAAGGCTGAACTGAGCAAACCTACCTAGCTCACCTTTACTGCATGCTGTGGGGGTGGGGCTCTTTCTTCCAAGAACCTGGAAGTCTGTTTATATAAACAAAGACATAATACAATACAACTGTCGCTGTATCCTGACACTTAGACTTAGTTTTATTTCTCCTTATAACTACAAGTACCAGGTCCCCATACCTGTCCTAGATACTGGAGCTGAAGTAGTGTTTTAATCCACTCCCTCCCTGTTCTCACTGTATCTGGAGGAGGAAGACGCTAAAAAATATTAGGAAACGTGACACATGAGATACTATGAAGTGAGCAAAGTTAGTGGACAGAGAGATGTGGAAGATGAAGCTCTTTGCTTTAGGTGGGTTATTGAGGGCAGATGCCACTAATCAGCTGCTACATGAGCAGAGACTTGCAGGAAATAAGGAGAGAACCGGAGAGACATCTTGGGGAAGGGCGATCAGCAGAGGGTCAGGTGGTACGAAGGCCAGGAGGCAGGACCTTGCCTGCTACTCAAGGAAGAATAAAGGACTGGTGGGTATGATACACAAGGGTGAGCAGAGTGAGGGAAGGATGGGGTCCAGCAGAACTGAGGCTCTGGAAGATGTGGAGGAGAGGAATGACACACTCTCATCATGTTTCAAAGGATCTCTCTGGTTTCTGTGAAGGAAGAGATTTTAGAGAGCAAGGATGTCCGTGAGCAGCTGAGGCGGGGACCTTGCAGTCATGGTGGTGAACCAGGGTGGTGGTTTAGGCAGCAGTGGAGGAGAATGAGTCTTGTATGCATTAAGCTCTCTGAGGTAGACTGTGCCATATCTATCTCCAACGGGAGGAAAAGGAAAAAGGAGCAACGGACAACTTTACTAAGGGAAGTGGTTACTCAGTCCAAATGGGCCCCATGTCTTTTAATTTTCAAAATATTTACCTAGTGCATCAGTGTGAAGCAATCAAAGATCTAATATAAGTAATGCTTATGGAAGTGTTTTATGGATCGTACAATTTCTTTTGCTTTTTGAGAGACTGTATGGCATATGAATTAATATTTCCAAAGTAGAGTTATCAAATTATATCAGGGATGGAGGCCTAAGTATTAACAAAATTTGGCAGATATAATTTGTTTAACCTTACATCATGCTTTTCATGTATGATATTTTTATTCTATTAAATTCTGTGTCTTTAGTATGCAAAGACACATAGAATAGAAACCTGACTTAAACGAGCTTCACCATGACAGGGATTTCTTGTTATACAACCATGAACCTGGGGATTCAGCTATCTTGTGGTCTGAATATGTTTTGCCCTGTCCTCTCCCAAATTTATATACCAAAATCTTTATCTCTAAAGTCACAAGGGGTGGAGCCCTCATGGATTGGCTTAGTGCTTTGTAAAAGACTAAAGGAGACCCCCACTCCGTCTTCTTGGCTGTGTGAGGACACAGTGGGAAGGTGCTGCTTGTGAACCAGATTCTCACGAGACAGAGAATGTATTGACACCTCAATTTGAACTTATCAGCTTCTAGAACAGTGAGTCAGAAATTTCCATTGTTTATAAACCTCCCCAGCCTATGGCATTATGTTATCAGCAGCCTAAAAGGACTAAGACAGGCTGGTTTAGGTGATAAAGTAATCAAGGGTTGATTTCATTATTAAAGACCTAGGTTCTTGCCCTCATTATAATTTGTTCCTTAGGGGCAGGAGATATGGTTCAGTGGCAAGTGTTTGCCTAGTTTGTTCCCAAGCATTGGTTCTCTAGTAAAAAGCATCTGTCTTTGTGGTTGCAAAATGGCTGCCGGTGACAATCTGAGCTACATAATTTCTTGCTCAAGCAAAAGGAAACTCATCTCCTGATTGTGGAATGAAAGGTCGTGCTTTTGGTGCAACTGAGCAGCTAGGAGAAAAGATCATCATCAGTTGAAACTGTTACTCTAATTTATGTCAGGATCTATCCTTATATTGGGAATGGATCTTTGTCCTCCAATTCATGAACAGGATGGGAAGAAGGAATAATAAAAAATAAAGGTCCTAAAAAGCATGCCTGAAACATTAGAAGTGACAAGAAAACCCAGGAGGGCTGGAGAGGAATGAATCAAGGGGTGAGAAATGGGATTTGGGGTAGTGGGGTGATAGGGATTACACCATGTAGGACTTTATCATCTGGATGGGATGAGGAGCTAATGTAGATGTTTGAGGAGGAAGACAGCATGGTCTGGCATATTTAAAAAGCATCTGCCAACAGACTGCAGGGGAACAAAGGAAAAAGCAGGGAGCCTAGAAGGTGGCTACTGTAGTTACCCAGGCAAGAGGCAGCTGGACTCACAGCAGTCAGTGGCAGGGAGGTGGTAAGCAGTAACCGCGTTCCTGAAATATTTCACTGCAGAGCCACAGGGGTTTTCAAAGTACTGGATCTGGAATTGAAGGAATGGGAGGCTGGAGATGTCTCTAATATATGGATGGCGCTGCCATGAAGTGTCACAGGAAAGAGTGAGGTACGGCAAGTCTAAAGGACCTCCTGGGGTTCCGTTTGGTTTAGATGTGTTGAATTAGACACATCTGTTTTAGATTGGCAAATGGAGGCGTGGAGTGGGCAGGACAATTCAGGGAAGATACAAACTAGGGGGTGGAGTGGGGTGTCAGTGTGTCTGTGATACTCAAATCCCATGAGACTGGATGAGATCATGGAGCAAACGAGAGCAGCTGGAGAAGAAGACCAAACGCTGAGCTCCTGGGTGCTTAACATTCGGTGAGAAACCGAGCTGTGACTGGTGACATGGGAAAGAAACAGAATGTGGCCGGAAGGGCACACGGAGAGTTGATGAACACACCAGTGCTGCCATGTGGAGCCTCAGACCACCTTGACGAGGTGGAGTAGAGCAAAGGTGGATGCAGTGGTTTGGCATCATCACCACCACCATCATCATTATCGGGCTTCTATGACAACTGTTAAAAACTTTACTATTTTAGGTATTCAGAAGTTGCTAAGTGACTATAACTATAATCAGGAATGAGAACCTTACATTTCTTTTTTTGTTGTTTTTTTTGTCTTTTCATGGAGTATTTTACGTTTGGTGCAAAAGCTTGTACATATTGTTGTGCTCAATACAGTCTTCTTTTGATGTTCAAACTACGGACAGAGAGGATAGATAAATGAGGCTGCTAACACCAAGGCTGCCATTCACGGGGACCTGGGACAGATGTGGGGACCGTTCCATTTGGTGCTGATAATCTACGGAGTAGATGCAGGCATTACCAGGATTTCTAAGACGATATAACTGGGATCAGTGAGGTCACATCACTTACCAAAGCTTTCACTGCCACAGGTGCTAAGAGCACAGCGTGGTGATTTGAGCTAGGTTCTCCTCCAGCTGCTCTCGTTTACTCAATTGATATAATTAGTTCTCCTCATATTACAAGCTATAATTTAAATTATAAACTTTAGCTTATGTAAAATGTTTTGGTACCTGGTACAATTAAACACACTGTGAAACTGCTCATTGGGTTTCATTGAATTGAACCCCATTACCGAATATATCAAGATACCCAAACTGTGCTTGGCTTGTGGTGTGCTTTGGCCAGCTACTCATTTTCCAAGCTAAGATTTCCCCTCTCCTCCTTGCTATACTAGGCAGACACGATTGCAGGCTGTCTGGTTTAAAAGCAATTACACCTCTAGAGAATCTTGTTGCCTCTGATTTCTAAATGCTGGTTGTTTATAGAATTACTGCTCAGATCCCTTTAGTTCAAAATGAACATGCCAATGAAACCGAAATGAGAATCTGCACTTCTAAATTGGATTATCGGCTTCCCTAGTGTACCAGTTTGCACCATTTCTCCTTCTGCAAAGTTGCCAGTGATTCACAGCAGTTTAGTTTTATGGCTTATGTTGCATGGTCGGGACAAGGTGCATCTAGTTAACTTATTAGTTATGCTGTGTCTTGGGATGACTGTTTCCACAGTAACAGACTAACAGACCTTTCCAACCTGTTAAAATTGGATCTACTTGTTTTGAACCATATTGAGAGCAGGGTAAGATCCAAGTATCAGTTCAAAATTAGTATGCACTAAGGAAAAAATGCAAACAATGAAAGCATATCCAGGAATATTCCCTTCTTTCTCTCTCTCTCTGCTTGCAAAATTGTCTTCCACTTTTCTTTGGAAAATGGAGTTGAAATCAAGGTGGCTATTTTGATGCAATAGCAATGCATACAGCTTGTTTCCACTGCTCAGTGTTTTCTCTGTGGCACTGGCATAATTGGCTGATGTCCACAGAGTTGGTGGCTGGGTCAGTGTTTCTCAGCTGATGCTACTGAGGAGTTGGGCCGAAGAGGGAGCACAATGCAGTGTCTCCATCCAGAGCAGGTGGGTGGCGCCCCTTTCCACGACTGAGTGGGTTTTAGAAGAATTCACTGATCTTTGGGGAAGGGGTATAACTTTCAGGTAAGTCAGGTTTAAATCGAATCTCAATCAAGTCACTGTTTCATTTCTAGAAAAAGATTCAACTGAAAGGTTTGTGAAGGGAGCATTTTAAAAACTAAAGCTCCAGTGTATTTGTAATTAAATACAACTTAAAACATAGCACATTCTCAGAATTTTGGAAAAAGCATTAATTGTAGAAAGACAGGGAAGCCTGAGGCCAGCATTGCAGAGGTCAAACAAAGGGGTAGATACATGGTGCACCGGTTGCACCCCTGGACCTTGGGGAGTCAGGGGAACGGTGCTGATGACCACCATGCCATCTTAGCACCATCTTGATGAGCACCTGCTCTTTAGGAAGCAAAGTGTCTTCTTTAGCAAGGGAAATAAAAACATTGCAACACGTTGGCAGCCATTAACAAGAATGAAGGGCACGAAGAGGGTAAAGGGGCCAATGGAATGTATTATGTTTAGTCAGTTGGTTTGGGACTGCTTTGACAGACAAAGCACTGGGTACCAAACTCCACTCACCCTGCCGACACAATAGAAAGTGTTTTCATTTCTTAGGAGAGCCTTCAAACATAAAGATTACAGTTAAGGGATTTATACTCACCAGCAAGCTTAGACCAAGAATGAGTCAGCTCACTTCTGCCCACGAGCCCAGCTCCACCTCCACACAGTTTGAAGCCAGGACTGCATTTTAGAGTCCCTCAGGCGGCCCTCAAAAGCTTGCATCTCAAATTAATCAAGTTTCTGATTTTTTTCAAAGTGCCCCAAAAGATTGCCCTAGTGTACTAATTTATACAATTTCTCCTTGAACGAAGTTGCTAGTGAATCTCAGCAGTCAAGATTTATGGGAAAGAAGTGAGAGAAAGATTGTATGAACCACGACAATAGGCACCAAAAGGTTAGGAGCCAGCCTCGGGGATCCAGAATTCCTAGCTGCCCAAAAAGGGCAGGAAAGGTTGAGGTTTTTGTTGTGCAAGAATTCATCCAGGAGAGGGAACAAGCATATGTTGTGTGATTAAAAAAGTAAGTATGGTGAGTGCTTAAAAATATTTTTAAATGTATTAGAATAAAGACGTATTGCCACTAATCACCCTGAAAACACTCCTCCTCACGTCCAGTGTACTTAGCTGTTGGATTTTTCTGACATAGTTCGGAAAGTTCTCCTTTGAGTGAATCTTTACAAATTGTGATCCAACTTACAGCGACTGCTGTTGTCAAGTGCTTTTCTACAGAAAGGCAACCTCATAAAGACATTACTGTGGGTCCTCGTCTACCAGTTCACTGTGCAACTTGTGGCTCTTCCCCAAAGTCACAAGGACCATGAAAGGTAAATGTTTTGAATCAGGTTGGGAGGTTGAGGCAGTCATATGGTACATTTAAAGACCCCCATGCGGGAGAACTTACAGAGCTGCTTCAGTAAGTGGTGAGAAAGATGAGATCTGAGGTGAGAGAAATGTCCTAAGGGGGACGAATGGCCATGTGTTGCAATGTTTCACTGGAATAAATATTTTTAAATGTACTTTCAGCAGACCTTGTATTTTACAGAAGAAGCAAAAATGAAATGCTTTCCATGACAATAATATATAACCTTTATAGTCAGGAAAAATATGAACTGAAATAAATACAGGGTCTAAGGGGTAAACATGACAAACGCCACTTAGTAGCCCCTCACCTGAGGTAAGGGGCATAGTAGATACTTTTCTGTGACCTTTCCTTCCTAGGCTTCCTGTGAGGTAGCTGGATTTAGCCACTCCACAGATGAAGAAATAGCAGCTCCAGGAGAATGAGTCAGATTACACAGCTGGAGTCCACCCGGGGTTGGGAGAGTCCCAAGCTCTTTCCAGCCTCTGCAGCGCACTGCTCACTACCCACGTTTAAAAGAAGCCTCTGCAGGCTCGAGTTCCCAGTTGCGGGCCGTCTCGCAGAGCTGTGGAACAGGGGCGCCTTTCTGAATTCTTCATAACATTTTCAGTGCTCCCCCTTTTCTTCTTCGGTAGTCCATCATCCTTTCCATGCGTCCCCACCTTATGACATTCTTGCTTTTTTCCCTTTCTTTGCCAAGACCAATATTAATATTAAATATATTTAATATTATAATATCATATAAATATTATATTATCTTTATATATTTATAATATAATTATATTTATATATTTATATTATATATTATAATTATATATATAATATAAATATTAAAATGTTTAAACTGTTTATTGCAAAAGTTTTCTGGTACAATAAATATAGTATTTTTTGAAAACGTTGTTTGCATACACACAGCACATGACACACGTTTCATTAAAGTCCTGTGGAAACTGAAGTTAAGCAATCTCTCGTCAAGATTTGAAATATGTCCCCAGGGTAAGAAGGTGGTTGGTGTCTAGCCCTGGGACTTTGTCCGTGCTGAGCAAGTGCCTGTCATCCTCATTTGTCTGGGGAAAGACCCTGGATGTTAGGCTAGTGATGCTGTGAGGAATCGTGTGACATCGAGGTGGAGCCTTCTGTAAGTCATGATGAATAATGCCTTTGTCTGCCAATAGATGATGAGCTGCAGTCCAGATTCTGTTTCCAATACAGTTCAGGAGAAGGCCTGTTAAAATATCAATAAACTACATCCATTTAAGTAGCGTTATGACCAGTATAATTGGTGCGTGTCTCATTTTTCCATGCTTTTCCCCCCTTGACTTATTTATGAGTATGCATAGAAAAGAAAAAGGCTGTAATGAACTACGACAAGGCAGATCGTATTCCAATGTTGCGAAGAGTTTCTTTTCTTTCTGACAAAACTGTTTCTTTCTCCCCATAATCGTAAGTCTGTGTTTTGATGATAAAACAGAATTTGAAAGTTGGATATCCATAATTAATATGTGTTTACTATGCCAAATGGTTTCTTCTTAGAATAATTGTAGGAAACAGTATAAGAAGTAGTTCAGTTCTATCAATTAGCAAAGCCGCATGAGTCACCTGCCGTAGAGAGGTGGTGTCTTACACACAGCAGGGAGGGAAACCTCGCAGGCGTTCAGTTTCTGGTTCTTTTTCCTTCTTTCTTGTCATAATTACAAGGTGGAAACAATTTCGTACCAAATCTTCTGGAAAAAATAATTACGCTATCCACCACAAATTTAAAAAACAAAACCAAATGAATACCCAATATGGTGATCTTCACTGGCATTTGTGAAAGAAAACTGATATTAATTATTATGTGGGAACATTGGCTTATTCGTAGTTTTGACACTGAGAAAAGTGCAAACATTTTGATGAACATCAGAGGCCATGAGAGCGATAGATCTGATCCAGGTGTCTGAGAAGCTCCTGTAATCCCAGCTGTCTGAGAAGGTTGGCAGGAAATCAGAAGTTCAAGCCCAGCCTGGGCAACTTTATTATTTAGAAAAAATAGAAATTAGGAAAAAATAGAAATTAGAAAAAAATTGAAAAAGTAAACAGAAGCTGGAGATGTAACTCAATGTGAAGGCCTTAGAGTTAATCCCTAGTACAACAAAACAAAACAAAACAAAACAAAACAAAACAAGAGACAAGTCATATCTGTCTCTGGAAATCATTAAGCCTCATCTTCTCTCTGCTCTATAACCCCATGTTGTGCTGGAGCCATAGAATTTTCTTCCTGCTCCTTTTTATTGGTGGTATTTATGTGTTTTATTGATTATGTGCCATAATAAAACATAGCAAGTTGGAGCCTTATGTGCTATATATTTTGTTCAACAGTGAATGCAGAATGTTAGGGCTCTGCTCTCCACTTGAAACATCTTCCTGGGATATAAATAGATTTATAATGACTGCTAGACTGTGTGCCTGCAAAATATCCTGGTAGGTAGCTCATTACAGAGCTAACATCATTAATAAAATAGCTGAAAAATTTCACAAGTACAGGAATATCTTTTACATCAGTAGCTGTAAGGAAAATACCTAGCTTATGCATAATTTGAGACTCATTTTAAAGCTATAATTTATCATCATTATCTACATATTATAATGGCAAAACAGGTTTAATTGCTTTTGACTGGACTGGCATGACGATGAGGAGAAAAGTTGGTAGCAGATGGCCCCACTGTCAAAACTGCAGTCTCTTCGCCCAAAATAAAGTAACACACTGAACTGGGCATGTTTCTGGTTTCTGGCTTTATCTTTTCTTGATAAGTATGAATTAGCATTTTCTGGTATTATAAATGTCTAGAGAAAAGTGGAAATAGTAATTATTTACAGAAGACTAAAATAGCTGTGAAATTCGACGTTAGCACATTTTAATGGTCTAACATTTTTGGATTAACAGAAATATTTACTTTTAGTCCGACTTGGTTAGTTTAAAAATTATTTCCACTCCAGCTTTACAACATTAAATCTCTGGCATGTGAACATTTTAGAATACATCTGTCTGGGTACTGCATAATATTTGTCCTACTTCTCCATTCTTTTAACAATGTCAATGACAAAAATTACTTTATTTGGAATAACCTTCCTGTATGTGAATAAGCAATTCATCCAGCAGCCTTTAAACACACACAACCCTTACATTTCACTGTGTTTGAGATCTTTGTGTGGTTGCATTTACAGTACTCTCTGTCTGCCTCTAATAAACACAACACAGATGGATAAAGTGGCTTGTTTAAAATTTTTCTTAAAAGGAATAAAACTATACCCCCACAGAGTCACAGAGTCCCTCAGGAACTCAAATAATTTAAGATCGAATTATGAGAATTCAACCTATAGAATGGCAAAAAATTAAGTCTTCTTTGTCTTTTAAGACTTTGGTGGCCCGAGAAGAACACAATTATCAGGTGGTAGATTACAGTGTTGGCTAGTCAATGCAAGTAAATTAACTGCTTCAGCCCTTAGAAGAGAAATGCCAGCTGTAGCGACTTAAGTGAAGGTGACATGCTATCTGCAAAATAATGTGAATTTGAAAGTGCAGTTTAACCCCAAAGTAAAGAGGAGACAGAGAGAGGGAGAAAATGGAGCAATCTGCCAGACTAAAATAATGTGCGACAGAGAAATTATTCGGAAATGGAACTGGTTATAGAGATACAGATTTATTATTTGGCTGCTGTCATGATAAATTTGCCTCAGCTCTGACCATACATGTTGCAGTATTCATGTCTGAGATGAGCGGCGATGTTGCACAATTGAAAATTCATTCTGAAAATATAAATGGATAAATGCTCTTTCTTAAGAGCATATACATAATTTATCTAACTTATGCACATACACTTATATTTAGTACTTAAAAAGAAAACAGGCTGTTAATGAATTGACGTGTCCTCACATCTTAAGTGATTCGAGACTATAAAATAAATTTTGTTATCTATTGATACAAGCAGTTAACAAAACTATTTCAATGGTTATAAAGTAGATATTCTGACCTGATGCCAAGTAAAGACTTTTTAGTGCTAGATACTATTTACTGCTAAATAATTCAATAATTCATCTCGTCACATTTTCTTGTTTCTATCTGCACATCGAACAATTTTTGCTATCATGTGTGAAATATCTGTCATGAGCTTAGCCCAATATAGTGAACTGCAGGAGATCCAAAGAACATGCACATACTTTGGGTTTAGCAGCATGAATGTTGAACGTCCCCCAGGGATCTGTGTGCTAAAGGCTTCTTCCTCAAGGGGGCGCTGTGGGGAGGCAATAGCACCTGGGAGGTGAGGCCTATGGGAAGTCCTTAGGTCTTTGAAGTTTTGCCTTCAAAGGAGATTACGGAGTCCCAGCCTCTTCCTGTGCCTCTGTTTTCTAGACATCAGGTAAGCAGTTTGCTGTGCTATGCGCTGTTCCCTGCCTTTGCCCTGCTACACCCCTACTTGAAAAGTTATATATTTTTTTGGCATGTTTGATGAGAAGACTTAAATTTGAGCAGACTTTCATTAACCACACTATGGTTCTCTTTTCTGTTGATCGTCTTTTACCAAGGAATATATCTTCATACGCTTCTAGTTTGGACATTTGCAATGATATCAGTCTTGTTTCTGATCCTTGACGTTCTTTGTTAGAGTCATTTAGCAGAGAATTGAGTTCTGCTAATAGTCACTACTGACGTTAGACTTCCTTCTGGGTGCTGTCTGAGGTGTCTGTAGCTACACCATGGCCCTCAACCCTTGACCTCTCCTCCACTGAAACCTATCTCCCACTCCTCATACTTCAGTCTGTATCTGTATTAAGTGTTGAAGTATTTGACATTTCTCCCATTTAAAATGTATTTCCTATCAATAACTGTAACAACAATATGTATTTTACATATCACATAAGCTCTGGTCACCTTAAACTCCAGCATCCAGGCATAAAAAATTAATCTCCTGTGTGTTTAAACACAGAACTAAAAACAAAAAACAAGCAAACAAAACCCCCAAGAATTTGACCATCTATGAATTCCCGGTGTTGACATCACCATTATCATATGTATCTCTTGCTCTTCATCACATAAGTTAACTAATGGCTTCCAACATGCAGACACCAGGCTAGTGTGCAAGGTCGTTTTGATGCAGCAGGTCAGTAAAGTCAATGCTTTTGTGGTCCTCGCTCCACTGGTGAGGAAATTGAGTTCTAAAGGACTAAGGATTCAGGACCAATCAATTATTGCAAATGATTTGAGATTTCAGCCCAGCCCTCTTAGATTCCAGAGGCTTTGCTGTTGTCTTGAAAGTTTAGAATTTGGATTCTTAATAGTTAAACACAATCACAAATAGTTGGTTCTGTATGATTTTCAATGTTATCATTCTGGAGCTATAATTCCATATAAATACACATATGTATGTATACTTATTGGTTCATGAACATATCTGTCATAAACAGAAACATTCAGAAAAATTTTGCTTCCACTGGAAAACTCCAAATTAGGTGACAAACATGACCACAGCCATTTTCCTCATGTGAATATGAACATGACCATCTTTCCCAGAATTGTGGAGCAAATTAAGATGGTGGACCACTACCACTGTGTATGCATGTAGTATATAGTAACTATATATTCAGTTAATTTTAACTTGCATTCTGTATTAATAAAACTTATAATGATAGATTTTCCTCCAAATAGTCTTTTTTTATATTTAAGTATATCTTTAAAATATAGGATTGGTCAGTCATTGAAAAGATTAGTAAGTAAAACATTATTAAAAAGAAACTGGAAAGACCAATGGAAAGATAAACAGAATCCTAAGTGACATCTTTCTCTTTTATTAAAGTGAGATTGCTTTATTGTTTGAACAAATTGGAAACAGCAATCAAATTAATGTAAAGTAGAATTAATTAGAGGCAAGAGGAGAAAGTTTTAGTATAATAGAGACTATTTAAGCTAATTTCTATGTGATGGTTTGTAATGTTGCTCTCTAGAACAATACATCCAGATCATTTGAAACTACACTGTTGGAAATGCACATTGCACCATTGTTATGTATAATTATAGCCTACCATTGCAGCTTATATTCTCCTTTAAATATTTATTCCTTTGAGTAATTGGATTTAGATTTGAATTTATTTGGTGAGTATACTATTAATTTTTCATGTATTTTGATAGTGTAACAATCACTCACTTGTCTAGCAGCAAGTACGTGAAACTGTATGGTGTGTAAGTTTACACCAAAATTATTCCTCTTCCTAGATCCTATTCAACATTTGCATTCAAACTAAAATTTCTGTTTCGAAGTAGGAAAATTCAGCTACTGACTTCCTTTTGGTGGCTAGCAATTAATTTGACTGTAACCTTGCATTTTACTTCCCTTTGTAGTTGGAAGTTATGGTTAAAAATAAATGAAGACAATATTACATCAAAACCATTCCAAAGCTCAAAGGGGGCTGGTGGCTGTTACCATGGCACCCGCTGTGGAGGCTTACCAGCTGAGTTTGGCATGGCTGCCTCCACAAACAGGCCGAACTTTTGTTTTCTGCAGCAACACTGAGACTCCAAAGGCCCATGTTGACAGGTAATGAGATTTAATTCATAAGAGGAAAAAAAAGAGAAAGACAGAGAGAGAAAGAATATCCATATTCATTGCTTAATCAAATAAAATTCTTTCCGAGGATTCTGGGAATTCTCCCCAGTTGTTTCCAGAGGCTTCTTTTTGATAGCTGTAAACAAATTACCTTACGAATAACTTCTTAATCAGGGAAGAGAAGCACAGTTCTCTACTTGATCTTTCCCTTTGGGTGGTCCCAGCCGGGGAGCAGCAGCCTTCCTCCTGATGGCTTGGCTTCTGAAAAGCCAACCAGCATTGTGCTGACAGCTGTAGACCCCTTTTTTGTTAGGATAACAAACGTCCTGTGTGGAGGACACATCAAGCCAGTTTGTAGTATGCCCAATTAGAGAAGCTAAAATCTCATTTGTTTCACCATGGGAGCCCCCGGAAAGCACACCGTTTTGGCCTCATTACAGTATTTTTAACTTTACAAAAACAATTTCATTATGGAAATTAAAGAAGCTCGTTTGCCCTTAGCATGTATGCTGAAGTTAATAAATTCCAGAAGTATTTCAGCTGCCACAGCATGTCCTTTTGTCTTCCTTCACTTAATCACAGCCAATCAATAGTTGCTTTTTAAAAGTATGGTGGGTCCACAGAAAATTATCATTTTCATTTGCTTGTTGCTCTGCTTTGATTAAAAGCAGACAAACCTGTGAGAAGAAAATATTAAATGCAACAGTGTCGAAATACAAAGAATTCCTAAAATTCGCATCTGTAGATAGGTTGGTTGCATGAGTACGTGTGGGTGGCATGCTTGGTTTCTGTGTTACTTTTTGGACAGAAACTGTGGTTCCAAGAACAAAAGGGAAATAACGCTCTGTATTCAGTGTTTCATGGTAGCGTTTAACAATTTCTAGCTACTATTGTTTGACAAGGAAGAATTTTTGTTTTGTTTGTATTGGAAGTAGTTGGCTTTTGTCAGACTAACAAAGAAGGAAGAGAACACAGTAGATAACAGATGGTGATTAGAGGTGAGGGGTGGAGGATCTAAGACTTCACATAGTTTTATATAAACTGGGGTCCCTGTGACTGTCTGAATGACGGATCATACTGTGTTGGTCCCTGGTGACCTACATGCTGGACTCTGGGCTGTGCGGAATTAAACTCCATCAGTTGCTTTCTGGGAAAGAAGTCACAGGCCAAGGCACCTCACCTCTGATTTTTTTTCTTTACTTCTTCAAACTTGAAATATTATGAGGTGATCTCATCTAGATCAAATTTTAATCAACAAGTTAAATGGAAGACCTCTAAATAGCACTATGAAGACTTGGGTAAATTGCAGGTGCCTGGGGACCAGGGGCTGGGGATGTAGCTCAGTGGTACGGCACGTGTTTGTCATGCATGTGACCCTCGTTTCAATCTCTGATACCAAAAAAAAAAAAAAGATTAAAACAAGACAAACCAAAAGCAAGCATCCTGTTCTTCCCTCTATCAGAAAATGGAAAAATTAAGCAACACATTTTTAAAAATTGAGAGAGATGAAAAGATAGAAAAAATAGGATATATTTATAAGCTGGAGAAAATAATTGTCAAAGGCTGGAGTAGTTTGTATGAGCCATAACTCCAGCTTTCTTGTACACGGAATCCTATATTTTTGGAGTATTTTCTCTTGAGTACTCTTTGTGACTCCAATCCTCATCCTCAATATCTTTTTTCCCCTATCTATCATCTATCTACCCATCCACCCATCTATCTATCTATCAACCTATCAATATCATCCATCTATCATCTATCTATTTCTATTGGTCCTTTCTAGAGAATAGTTGAACAGCTACAAATGATGCCCCTTATAATACACTGTCCCTCTTGCAATTTTATCAGTGTGCTCTGCTGATGTGACGCCTCCTGAAGCCACTATAACGTAGGTGAGATTAGTTTTGCTTTTGGATGATTTCTCTTGCTTCCACCGCTTTGCTGCCTAACGGTGGAAAAGTCCATCATGGCTCCAAAATCAGCAGCAGCAATTGAAGCAAAATGTTCATGGCTTTTCTGTCATCCTCAAAATTAATCTCTTTAAAATAAAAAAGTAACAATATGATGCGGTAGGATTGTTGGATTTGGAATAAAAAGTCATTGGTTCTAGTCTAACTATCGCTGTATTATGTGTAAACCAAGCTTTAGTAGCTTGAAATGCCAAACATTATCTCATACAGCCTCTGGAGGTCAGGAATTCAAGGATGGCTTGGATGAGTAGTTCTGGTTTATTTTCATTTGCTGGGACTCTTTAACAAAGTATCACAAACTAGGTGGCTTAAAATAACACAAATATATTGTCTCACAATTTTGGAGGGCAAGATCGCCAAATTTAAGGTGTGAGCAGGGCCATGTTAATCTGAAAGCTTTTCTGGCTCTTGATGTTGCTAGAAATCTTTGGTATACCCTGCAGTCCTGGAATTTAGGAATTTGAAATAGGAGGATTACCAATGCAAGACCAATTTGAACCTCATATATATAGGGAGTTTCCTAAGGCAGTGAGACCTTATTTCAAAAAATAAAAGCTTTCCAAAACGGCATTCCACGGACCCTTTACTCCAATCTTGTCCTCCATTGTCACATGGTTGTCTTTTTTCTGTATTTCTCTATGTTGTCTCTCTTGTATCTATTTCTATGTTCAAATTTCCTTTTTATTGATGACATCCATCATATTGGGCTTGAATCCACCTTAATGACTTCCTTGTAACCAGGTTGCAACTGCAAAGGCCCCATTCATTTCCAGTTAGGTCACATGCATGAGGATGAGGTGTTAGAACTTCAGTCTACCTAAGCACAACCCAACCTACGGTCTCTTCCATGAGATTGCAGCGAGAGGTTGCCTTGACTTCAGGAACGGGGAGGCTGGACTGTGGCTGGAAGTTGTTTTCTCTAGATCTGGTATGATGATGGTGGTCATGGTTGTTTCAGACTTTTCCAGTGTGAGTCTCACACATACCATGACTGTTTTTTTAGGATAATGACCTCTGACACTTCTTTAGGATAAGGATTTTTGTCTCCTCACTTGGTTTGTGGCTGAGCACTTTTAACAAAAGAGAGACTGATAAAATTATTTAAATTTCCATAGCATATTTTTTTTGTATGTGTGTATAAAACACAGGGGCCTTCAGAAGATGAAGACCTAAGGAAACAGGGAAACAAGTAGTTTATTTTTAATGTGTAGCTTGATGCAGAAATGACAGATATGGAGAAGTGTGATCAGACAAAGGAGGTGTAGTCTAATGATAATAATCTGGGAAAAACTTAGCAAGGTCTGCCTGTTCAGATTTTTCTCTGTATCCTCATAGTAAAAGATGTGCCTTTCCTCTGAGTATAGGGAGGATATCTTTTGAATGTGGGCTTTGTAATTTGCCTCAGAAAAGGGCGAGGGGAAGGTAAGAGGGGACTTTCCTGCTGCCACGGTTCTGTCACACACTAGGGGACCCTATTCTGGACTACATGTGTCCAGTCATCCCAAACGACGCTGCAACTCACTTTGGCTGGAGCCTGCAGCCATTCAGTGGTTGCTAGCTATTGTGGGTCCCAGCTTCCCATTCCCTAGAGAATAGTGAACCTAGCTTGCAAAATATTCTCTAGCTTGCAAAATATTAGACAGCAAAGACTTCACCAGATAGTTTCAGCGTAGCACTGCTAGCATCAAATTAGTGTTTCTGCTTACTAGGGATTCAACACAAGCTTGAGTGATGGAAGCGGTGAGAGCCGTGTCTCCAGGCAGCTTCATGTTTTCTTCTTGGTGAGCACAAGAGCTACAAAGAGCTTACAAGCCACAGAGGTTTCCTCACTCACAGGATGAGTGCAGATAAAATACTGAAGAAAGGTTCTGGGGAGGCTACATAATAAGGAAAGCGATTTTCAACAATTTCTTCTCAGAAACCATAATCAACTATCTTGGTCAATTTGCTTGACAGGTTCTCTTATCCAGTGCTGTCATCCCAGACTTTGAAATTTTGCATGACCTTGTATTGGTTTTTAACTGATGATGTTTCTTTTAATGGCATTACCTGTTTACTAGTCTTATTTTTTGATGCTTCTGTCTGCCTCCCTCTCTTCCTCTGTATCAAAACTTTGAAAAAGACCAGTCCAACCTGATAACCCAATGTTTCATCTTCAACATTATTCATTGTAATAGTGGTATTAATATAAATTTTCCTCAAATAAACCCTTCCCGGGTTATGTGCTTGGAGTTATTAAGTACTGAATTTATGATATGTCCATTTTTTTCTTAACTAAGGCTTTCTCTGTTTGCTTTTTTTCTGGATATTTTGCCACATGCATTTGTGATTTTAGTGACCTACAGAGAATATATTTCTAGTCACATATATGCCTTTTTTCTTGTTCCTGCCTTATTTACTATGCACTGTTGAAAGGAAAAAAGATTCTGAAATTTATTTTTGAAATGTACATGATTCAGACTCTAGATTGTATCAAAAGCATTTTTTGTGTGGCCACCACATGAATCCAGTCTGCCTAATTTCTGTCTATGTACTTTATACTTGGAGCTGGGGTTATCTGCATTGACAAGGCTGAGGATAAGAAATCCTAACTAAATTTTTGTACCTGTGTGTGTTGGGAAAGTAGTCATGTATATATTCACTCTTGTGTTCCAAATAGTTTTTATGTGTTTTGCATTTTCTTTTCTCCTCGTGGTAATCATCCTCCTTTTATTTGGATTTTTCAGTTCCCTTTCATATACTAAAGAGAACTGGTAAGCATTTTGGGAGAAGGTGTTCAGTGCTTCACCAGGCCAGGCCCTGGGTTCCCATTAGGAATCTGACTTCCACTCCTAGACAAAAATGGGCTCTGAGCCTAAAGACCTAGACTGTGCACTTCTCACATTGATTAAATGGAAATATTAGAACTCTGGAAGACTTTATTTCCAGTTTTATTATCTTGCTTTTATAAATGAGAATGCTAGAGTCCAGAAAAGTTAAATGACTTGTGATAGAAAAATTGTAGAAAGTAGAGTTGGGAGAATTGATGTAATTTTTGGATCTCCAGACTAGACCAGGTACTTTCCAATATAACCCCCACTAATTCAAATGCTCAAGTGATAAAGGTTCAGGGCTGGGGTATATAGCTCAGTGGTAGAGTGTTTATCTAGCACAAGCAAGGTCTCTGTGTTCAATTCCTCGCAACACACAAGGAAAAGAAGAAAGAGTCTGCCTTTGTATTTCATTGCTACTCCTCAGAGGGAAAATTAATTCAAAAAATCCTAAGTATACTAAACATCAATAGCTTTGGCTTTATGGGTAGTTATATTAACTCATTTAGGAGAGACAGCCATTGATAAATAGATTTGGCTGCTGTGGCTAAGTGTAAATGGTTCTTTCATTGTTTTGGAAGTCAACGAATCTTTTTAAACATTAGGCAACCTCCTGAGAGATACAATTATCGCTCCTAGAAGTTACTGAAGAATTTAAAGCTTTGAAGAAAGTTTAAATAAAAATCAAACAGAAGCACTAATATTGTGCAGTAGAGGATCTAGCCGGAATGCTGTCTGATTCCCAGTAGGAGCATTGTTCTATAGATCAAGGGTTCCCCATTCGTATCCTTCAGACGGATAAATCTGAAATGTGAAGCTTTTTTTTTTTTTTTATTTTTGTGCTGAGATGGAATATTAAGTAGGGACCTTCTCACGATTCGATATTTTTAATCAAGTGCTAGGAAAATATAAAAAGCAGCCACATGTGAGGTTTTGATAGTTAGTCCCCCTTCCTTATCCTCTACTTCTCTTCATTACGGTTATTGATGACTTGAAAGGGAAGGGAGCAAACAGAGATCTTTCTACTCTCTCATATTCTTTCAACAAATCATTAAGGATCTAAGATGGCTTATATTTCCAAAAGTGCCTTGTTCCTTATTTCAAAGTTCTCTTTGTGTTGTAATTGTCTGTTTTCTGCCTGGACCTCTTTTTCCAACACTGGACTCTCAGCTACTTGAAGGCGGGTCCTACACCTATGTGTTTGTTATTCCCTGCTGCATTCTGGGTACCCAGGAGATTGCTGGGCACTTAGCAGAGAGCAGTCAGTGAATGGATGTACGATCTGCTGAGCCCACAGTGTGCTGGCAAGAGAGAAAACCATTCAGACAACATTAATGGCTTTAGATATGTGCTGTAGGTGGAACACTCACACATGCACACACATGCACACACACAAATACACACACCACAGTTTTTAGGAAGCATATAAAAAGATTTTAACTGTACATGGCTGCAATCTAAACTACTCACAAGTTCAAAACCAGACTGAACAATTTAGGAAAAATAAATAATAAAAGAAGAGACATTGATACCAGCCTGGTAGAATCAGGGAAAGTTTCATAGAAAAAACCTTAAATGTTTGCAGAAACTCTTAAAGGTGAATACTATTTCTATTCCTGGTTTTGTTTGTTTGTTTGTTTTGTTTTTTGAGGCAGGGTTTCAGGCCAGGCTGGTCATGAACTCATGGTGATCTTTCTCCCTCAGCCTCTGAAGTGCTGGGATCACAGGTGTGTACCACCACATCTGGTTCTATTCCTTTTGAAATATGAGCAAATAGAAGCTTGGATGCTCTTAGACCAGGCCACTTTTCCCAGTGAAGTGGCCCCAAGCCCTGTGAGCATCAGGGTCACTTGAGATGGAAGAGGCTTTGCAGTGGTGCAGCCCCTGGGCTGAGTGTTTCCAGGTTCTTCTCCCTTCCTCCCTAATGTGACCCTGAAGTCTGATGGTACAGACGCAGTACTATGAGAAATGAGTTGTCAGGTGATTTTGTCATTGTGCAAACATTGTGCAAACACTGACACAAGTCTAAATGGTGCACCATGCTACATACCGAGACTATATCATGGGTAAAGCCATGGTGGACAAACCTGAGATTAAACTCAAGCAGGGGAAATGATGCCATCAAGAGAGACCTGGTAAATACTGTTGCTGACAAAATGTTGCTGCTGACAAAAACCCAGTGTATTGTTTTGCAGTACATTTTTTAATAAATAAAAAGTATATTTCAAAATAATAACAATTATAGAAAGTACATAAATCAGTAATATAATCAATTATTATCATTGTCAAGCATTACAGCCCATATGGAATTGTATGTGCTATGGCTCTGTACCTACCTGGCAGCTGGCAGTGCAATAGGCTTGTTTATTCTGGCACAAGTGTGAGAATGCATTGTCCCCAGGCCTTAGGAGGACTGCAGTGTCACTAGGTGACAAGAATTTTTTTAAACTCCATTGTCATCTATGGGGCCACTACTGAATATGTGGCCCATCCCTATTGAAAACATTTGGTGGTATATGACTGTACCACTGTTCCGTAATGTCCAAAAAAGGGTCAATTATTTCCATTTATTATTATTTATTTATATATTAAGACAGAGCCTGGCTATGTTGTTCAGGCTGGTATTGAACTCCTGGGCCCAAGTATCTCCCAACCTCTGTCCCCCTGCAGCTATCTGCCACCTCGTCTGGCACTATTTCAAAGTTTTTACGTCTAGGTTTATAATGGTTGATGGATCTAAAAAGTCTTTTGTTGTTGTTGTTCTTATTTGATGAGTACAAAATAAAAGTATTTAAATTCCCAGAGCTGGATTGACGCTCCCACCCTCCTTCCTTTCAGTTGTGTTTTCTGGTCTGATCCCTCATGCTCCAAACCTCCAATCGGTGATTTCAAAAGGGAACTTCAATACCATTGGTTACCAATTTAATGATGGCTTTTCAGTTTCCTGTCCACTGGATCAAAATGTTAACGGAGCTTTGTCTCTGCCATAAATCCCATCAAAGTGTTTATATCCAGTCCCAAATCCCTTTTAAATGCAAATAAACAAGTTTAGCAGAGACACAAACACCAGGATTGTTAACTGCAGCCTACAGACTGTTCCAATCATTAACTGCAGCTTGCAGAAAATCTCGATGAAAAAGAGAGAGAAAAGAAAAGAAAGAAAAAGCATGAGGGTCCCCTTAATGAGTTTCCTTCTCATTTATCAAAGATGATGTAGCTGTGCCCAGCTGGCCTTGTTTGAAAATTAGAAAATAGCTTAATCTCGTTCACACGCTAGACCTCTCCAGCAGGTGAAGAAGTACATGTATTAAGGTGTATGTGTCTTTGATTTATTTATTTTTAAACCATGCCCCTCTGCCATCAGGCTTAGGGTCTCTGACAGAGATGATTAAGGAACACACACACATACAAATACATACATACATACATATATACATACATAAATCTATCCATATGAGTAACTATCTACTGAGTATAAAACATTTTTCTTTCTGAAGCTTTTGCAAAATCCTCCTCCCCAGGGTTGTTGAGCAAGAGTCAGAGTGGAACTCCAGAGCTGGAAAACCCTTTGGAATTCTCCATTTCAGACCCGTCATTTCCTAAATGAGACTACTCAGAGCAAGTGTGGTGCACACTGCTGTAATGCTAGAACTCCGGGGGCCTGAGACAGGAAGACTGAAGATTTGAGTCCTGCCTGGACAACTTAGAGGGACTCTGTCTTCATCATCATCATCATAATCATCAGAGAGCTGCAGATGTAACCTAAGTGAGAGGTTTTGGGTTCAATCCCCAATACCATCACAAACAAAACAAGGAGAATCCTCATGCACTCACTCTAGCTCAGTACCAGGCCCATCTCTAGCTGCTACTTTGGACATTTGTGCAGCCAAAAACCAGGTCTCTCTACTCCCGCCCAGAACTGCTGCCTCTGAGTTCTTAGGTCCTCTAGACTCTTTGCAGAGATTCTTTCCAGGTTCTTGATGTCTTGAATAAAGAATTGGATAAGACGCATGAACAGGGTCATGAGGTTTAACATTTATTAAAGGTAGACAGTGTGCTCTGCGGAGTGAGAGTGGGCCCCTGAGAGCCACGGTGGCCATGAGATAAATAGTGGAGGTCTTTTGCAGACTCCAGTTTTCAGGGTCAGATCTAGGCCATCTTATCAAAAACCAGTTTGATTTTGCACCAGAAGAGAAGGTAGTACTTTCTGATGACCCCCAGGTGAAGAGCTTGGGAACTGTTCTAGGCACATATGTTCTGGATCTAGTGATTGACTGACTGCTCAGCCAGTTGGCCACACCCAAATCTCCTACCTCGAACCCCTTTCAACTACTTTTCAGTGGTAAGTTAAGCATGGAAAGAGCAGCATGTTACAGATTAATGATTATGCCCTCCCCCGCTCCCCTAGTATTCATACATTGAAACCCAAACTCTCCATGGTAGTGCTAGAAGATGGTTTGGTCATGATGGCAGAGCTCTCATATACGGCATTAGTGCTGTTATACAAGAAAACCTAGAGGCCCTGTTCTCCATTTTGTTATGTAAAGAAATGACTAGAGGATGCCAAATGTGACAGTGGGCCCTCACGAGGTACCGCATCTGCTGGTTTTTCAATCTTGGACTTCTCATATTCTGGAATTGCAAAAAATAAACGTCTGTTGTTTAAAAGTCACCTAGTCTATGATATATTGTTGTTGTTGCCTGAACAGCCAAAGACAGTACAGGTACTTCCTTCTTTAGAGAGTGAAATGTGCACTGCAGCTCTGAATCTTACGGGATGGTGTGTTCAGATGAGGAAGCATGAAAAGCCCAGCTAAGATGAGTTAAAGCGAAAGAACAGAACTTAGTGGCTTGTGCAATTACAGAGCCTAGGGCTTAACACAGACCCAAATCCTTCTGAATTTCTGGTCTCTGATTTCCTTCACAATGGCCTCACTGATAACCAGCCACTGTGCTAGGAGTAAATTCTCCCAAGTTCAAATCCAAGGCAAAAAATAAAAGCAAACCAAAAATCCTCTCTTCTCTAGCAGTATGAACTGACACGGCTCATATGGGCAACCTGCCTACCTCCAAACTTATCATCATGGTCCAGAGGATGCGTTAGCTTCCTGGGAAAGGTGTCTTCTCTTGGACCCAAAGATATAACTGTTATAACAGTAGCACTGGGTATGAGGAAGAAGATGAGTCTAGAGAGGAAAGTTGGGATGTGTTTACTTGAAGAAGGTGGAGTGGATGTAGACAGTAAAACAAAATAATCTCTATAGACAGCGTTTTTATGACAGTCTCTTTCCAGGTCAGCCTCTTCTTTGGTTCATTTATAAATTTCTTTCAGCTTTAGGCCAACAGAATCATAAATATGCAAAGAATAAAAGTCCTGTGGGAAAGGGTATGCTTGAATATGATAATGATTCTTTCATTAAAATGTAAGCTCTTATTATTTTAGAAAAAACTTACATGCTGAAATTTTAAAGCAATGACCTGCATTGACTACCAATGGCTGAGAAACTGCACATGCGTAGACAGAGGCCTCTTGGGGACATCGATTCTGTCAAGCTTAGCTGAGCTGCTCTTCCCTCCGTCTCAGCCTCTGGGCTCCTCGGTGAATATTGCCTCGGCATTAAGGGCTTCTTAGCAAATTTGGTTGCTGCAGAATTTCCTTCACATTATTCTAATACTATAGCATACAGATAGCAAGTTATCACACACTGATTGAGCAATTTTCAGTTGCCCTGGGTTTGCTACAGTTTGGGTCATCAATGTAACCCAGAAGGTCCATGTGTTGAAGACCTGGCCCTCAACCTGGTACACTTGGGAGATGATGGGACTGGTACTGATGAGAGACAGAGCCTAGTGGGTGGAAGTCAGGTCACTGGGGAGGGGGTGCTTTCATGGGGGATGGTGGGACTCCAGCCCCTCCTCTCACTCTGTCCTGGCTGTGAGGTTAATGTTCTTTCTCTGGCCTGCTCTCCCATTATAGACTGTCTCACCTAAGCCCCAAAGCAACAAGGCAAAGTGGTCATGGAAGGTCAGTTGAAACTTCCAAAATGGTGGGCTAAAAATAAACCTCTTTTATTTAGAAGCTGACAATCCTGGGTATTTTGTTATAATTGTAGAAAATGAGTGAACACAGGGATAGAGTGTTAGAGGGAGTTCAGGCTTAGTTTGACTATAGAGAAACTCAATAGGATTAACGGGTTTTCTGAAGCACTCAAAGTCTCTATCCTATCGACTTTCCTAAGTCTGTGCTGTTTTGGTGAGGTATATTTCCATGTCTTCTTTCTGCTGATGGTGGGAGAAAAGATTCACATAACCACAGGGCAGTGTTTCCTGGGATGGTCCATTGGGGGGCCCATGTCGCCTTGGGAAAGGACACCATTTATACCTTCAGGATAACTGACTTCACTTCCCTGGAGCCCTTGCCCTTCCCTAGAACCACCTCAAATGCAAGGCTGAAATGATTCATTTAAATCCCACCTGCTGCCATGAAAATCTGTCATCCCATTTCCATACTTAGAGACTACCTCTGAATTAGAATGAACATCAGAGTACATCCAATCCACTCAAACATGGATTATTTAGGGAGTGTATCTGTGCACTTATACCACCATATTCTCCTTAGTTAAGTCAGCTTGTGTGCAGATAATACCCTCCAGCAAAATTGGACTTCTATGACTGAGAGGTTGGCGGAGCTGAATACCATAGTAGCAACATGGGCTGGAAGGATCCTTCTTCCTGTGAAATCTCTCATTTGAGCACAGCGTGAATATACACTTTCACTGTTCAGCCAAAAGTGGGAGATTTGCTGGAAGCCTTTGATTAATGCAAATAATTGCAGCGCTAGAGCAGCTCTGATGCTTGGAGGCCATTAGCGATGCACAACTGCCATCAACCAGGACAGGAAGGTGATTCATGGGCAGGCCCCGTGGTTGAGCATACTGAGTGTCCCACTTGGTTTACTTGGGAGGACGCTTGGAGGTGGACAGTGTCTGTGGCACTGAGCAATGCAGGGGGCTGGGGGGCAGCAGAGTGGTTAGGCAGTGTGTCATCAGTAACAGCTTCTCTTTGGCATTTTATGTTTAGTAATCTATTTTGACTTATATTCTCACAAGGAAGTATTTGTCACTTCCCTTTGCCACTAAAGAAAAAGATCACAGAAACAAAATGACTTGTTCAGAACCACAGCACCCACTGTTGATATAATCAGGACCCAAGCTGAGACTATTGAAGCCAGGGTCAGAGGAGGCTCTTACTGCTTCTCCAAGGAATGGCTCTTTGTCTAGATATGAAGGTGTCTTGAGTTCACCTCATAAAGATCTGGATGAAATGATAAGGTTGTGAGATGGAGGTAAACAAATGCCTGAACTCTGTATGAATGATGAAGTGCACTATACAAATATCCAAAACTGGCCAAATTTTGAGCCATATTTTCTATGTTATTTATCTCCTCCACAGTGGGTATCTGCTGCCCTATCTGGATGGGATGAATCCTTGGGTCTGATCTGTTTCCTTGTGGGTGAATGGGTAGCCCCATTACCTGCTTGCTTTCTTCATGTTGCTGTGGATTACTAACCCTTCTCCTGACCCACTAGTCTTGTTCTGTGATGGAAAATTCTGTATTTCAAGTAACTTTATCTGCTTCTTCTGTTTATTTTAAAAATTTTACTTCTAGAATGCAACCATAATTCCCTGGTTGCTAGGCTGTGCTCCACTGGAACTGCTGTGCAGAAATCATACCCACTAAAGTTAGGCCTGGACCATTTCCTTTCTAGAAAAAAGCCCTTGATAAACTACAATCATCGTTCAGATTAAATCCAATTGATTCTCACTGGTTGTGATGGGACATATGTGATTAATGCAATCAAAGACTAGGGGCCTTCTTATCCTCACGAAATGGGAGTGAGATTTACTATTCATCGTATATGCGAAGACAAAGACGTCAGATTGTACATTATTCTAGGAGATTTAATAGTCTTGGTGTTTAAGGAACTTAGAGTCTAATTAAAAAAATTAGTATTTATTTGTTTATAAATATAAATAATTACATAGGCAATATTACATAACAGAAGGCAAATTGATATACTGGTGTGAATTTTATATTTTAGTATTAGGTGAGAGTTTTCTATGTTTGAACAGACATTTCAGAAATGGCCAAGTAAACTTTACTACAATCACACAGTGAAGGATTTGGTAGCCGTGATAAAGAATGAGAAAGCAAGGCAGATTCTTTTCTGCAGTAGTCTCTAGAATATTAACATACGACCAGTAAAAGGTAACACAGTGCAGATCCAGGCTTGTAGGCAAAGGAGGTTAATGTAAATGGCTATTTGCTTATTTGTGTAGAAAGGAACACTAGAAGTATAAGTCAGTTTTAAGCAACATGGATACATTTTTGGGCTGGAAAGATAAAAATTTGACTTCATTGAAAGTAACTTTTGTATAATCTTAATTTTTTTTTACCATACCAATGAATGTTTAGCCTTAAGAGAATATTAAGTCAAAGGACTAAGAAATATAAGCTCCTAAATGAAAACCAATGGAGAAAATCCTAAAAACTGTTGGTAATATGTATTGAATCCAGACTTGTGCATGGTAAGTGTGAGTTCTGCCACTGAGCTCTACTCTCAGCCCTAATAAATTTGATTACAAATCAAAGTGGTAACCTAATAATATAAACAAGTCTTGTCTGAAGTGCCACAGTGCTGACTATTCATTAGGGGATGTGTAACTAAAGGCAGTGATTGTGTTGTTAGTAGTAGCATTGGTGCTAGAATTTTGAAATTTTTATGTATATTGTTATATAAAACCAATAAAAATGTTAATGCTATTGAAATTCAAGATGTAATATAAGTGCAAAATTAAAGACATAAAAAACTTCTGTAACTTAATTTGAAAAAATATCAGTATGATTTTTCTGATTTCTAAACCACTAAAAGATTTAGCAGCAATAATACCCTAGTAGCAATGAACACATCAAATTCTGGATTTGATTCTCTGTCTCTCTCTCTCCCCTTCGTCCCCTTCCCCCGCTTCTTTCCTTCTTCTTTCCTTCCTTCCTTCCTTCCTTCCTTCCTTCCTTCCTTCTTTCCTTCCTTCCTTCTTTTTTGAGATAGTAACTCTCTATCTAGGTTATGGTGGCCTTTAACTCATAATCTTCCTGCCTCAACTTCCCAAATAGGAGGAGTACAGGCCACCAGTATGTGATAGCACAGTAGTATGTGATGGCCCATGTGGGAAATGAACCTATGACCCTGATGACATGACCCTGGTTTTAATACATGACCTTATTTTTATTCAGCACCAATCCACTGACCTAACCAGCCATGCACTATTTTTCTAAATATCATCCTCATGCAAAGAAAGCATAGCTCACTAGAGAAATGGATAATTCCAAATTTGTGGCAGTGGACAGTATGTAAAGGGGACATCTGATGCTTAAAGACAAAAAAGCATTCACAGCCTAGTGTTTCAGGTCAAAAGGACTTGGGGGGCATCGCAGGGGAACTTCTGTGGGTCCAAGTTTGTGGCAAATTGAGTATCAAAAGAATAATAATTATCATTGGGTTTAAAACATTGAATAAATAAAAGCTATGCATCTATTCAGAAAGAGTCATTTGACAGTATTGGATGTTATCATTACATTAATTACTCTGAAATATGGTAATTAAAATAAAAGCAAACCACCAAAACTAAAGGATTCAGCTTATGGTTTGAAGAGCAACTGTGGTTTTAACCCATGTAGAGGAAAAGTTCTTCTTTCCTTCTCTCCCCAAATTCTGTAACTAAATGTTCAGAAATGAAGGGATTAGATCAGAAACTTTTTCTGCAAACTCTAATGAAGCTGCTGATTTAGACAAGAATCACAAATGGATTTGAAAACCATTCAGTGAGAGGTGGTTGGGGCATAGGAAATTCAAATAGAGCGAAGGGGTCAGCCCACAGGTTAATTGCTAATTGCAAAAAGAGGACATATCTTTATAATCAGGAGATGGGGCTGGGGAGGAACAGTGTGCAGTATCATTAATATGAGATGGTCCTGAAAAATATGGTTGGGTGTTTAAATAAAAAAATATTATGGTAAAAGGCATCTTGCCATTAATCGCTCTCAACAAGTTCCCTCTTGCTTCAAACACATTTATCCCATTCTTTTTGCCACTTTCTGAAACAGTTCTGAAAGTCTTCTTTTGTGTTTTGTCTGTCCTGGCACTGTCCTGGCTGCTTCAATATCCTCAATTGTTTCAAAGTGTTTACGTACTGACTGTGAGGAAGAGCCAGAGGTGCATGATGCCAGGTCTGTGAGTAACACGGGTGAGACCACACTGGAATGTTTTGGGCAGCCTGATTTTTCACTGGATGACACCTGGCAGTGGTCTATTTTCAATCACACTTTGTAAAGATATTCATGAGAGACAGCCTCCAGAACTGCTTCAAAAAGTGGCAAGAACAAGAACTTATAAGTGGGCTTGAAATGAAGGGGAATATTTTGAGCAGGATTCGAGGCAATGAGTTTTTGTTTTTTACCATAGTAAAATTTCTATTCACTACATATTTCAGTCACTCTTTGTTAGGACAGCTATCACTGTGTGTCTTTATGATTTATCTGTAGATCTGCATTCCCTATAATTCTTACTCAAACCTGAATCAGATCCTAATCCAGCATTTGGAAATAACTTCCATTTTATAGTAAATCAAGGGAATAAAGAACAAGTTAATACTGGAGAGAAACAATAAATCAGACTTCAATGTGAAACATTCTACTGAAGAAATAGATCTCTTCAAAAGGTCAATGTTATGAGAAAAATATAAAGCTGGGTGAAGTGTTCCAGAATTAAGAGACAAATGGGTAGACAGAACAGTGTGAGGACATCGCTTCTATCTTTTCTGTTTAAAAAAAAAAAGCTTTAAATGACATTTTGAGTCTGCTAAAGAAATTAAATATGCACTGGAATTATTGTGAATTTTCTTATATGTGACTGTATAATGTATAATTGTACAAACATAACAATTGTTTTAGGAGCTGCATGTTGAAATATTTAATGGCAAAATTGTTATGTTATCTGCACCTGACTTTGACATTTTTTGGCAAAAAAGAAACTATATATACACACAAACTCATTCACACACATATGTCTAGACAAAGCAAGTGTGGAAGGATACTAATTACAAATCAAGGTCGTGGGTAAATTCATATTCACAACTTCTGATTCTTTCAACTCAAAATATTTGAAATTTTTTATAATACAAATCTGTAAACTGCAGGGATACTCTGTCACAATTAAGACGAATTGTCAGGTTTTGATTGACTTGGGAGCCACATGGTAAATTAGTAAAGCACAGTGCTGGGTGTGTCTGAGTGGGTCATGGCAGTGTGGGCATAGGGTCTCTGTGTGATTCCTCCGTATGATTCTGCCTCTCTTCCTCTGTGCTTTCCTTTCTTGCTGCTGTGAACTGAGTAGCTTTGCTCTGCCATACTCTTCCACCATGCATCTCTTTCCTGAGTCAGCCAACCATGAACTGAACCCCCTGAAACCGAGAGCCGGAGTAAACCTTTTCTCCCGTAAGTTGTGGATGTCAGGCAGCTTGCGCTAGCGGCGGGAATGCTGATGGGCACATTCTCATTAACTGTGTTAGGTGATTTCTGTTATGGTGAAATATCTGTGTCACTGAGAGGCCCTTCTATTACATTTTAGTCAGATGTAGATAACATTAATAAGCAATAATGCATATTTATATATCACTAAATACACAGAACTTTTTGTTTCATTGCTTTTAATAGTAATTTTCAGGAAGGGCAAATTGCACGAAAAATCTGCCCTTTAGCCTCACCACTATGCTTTATTATTGTTTGGCTCCCATTTCTGAATCTAACAGCCTAAATAAGTCACTTTTCTGTTATTAGGTGTGAGAGGGAATCCTATCTCTTCTCTCAGACCTGTTTGTCCAAGCATATTCCTTATGAAAAAAAGCTTTCATATCATATATTTAATCTGTGGTGCTGTTTTGCATCTTGAGGGAGTAAAACAATCTTTTTTTTTTTTAATGAGTTTACGACTGCAGTGATTTGCTTTAGGAAGTTGGGGAGGAAAAAAAAATCTATGAAAATCCATCATAGAAATAAATCAGAACAGAATTTAATTTCATAACTTTCTTATGGGCCGCAGTGTGAACCTGACATTGAAAATCTGCCCTGACGAGTATTGGTGAACACCGTGCATTAATTAATTTCTTGTGCATCGTGTGCGTGTGTGCGTGTTTCTGCACGGGTCTCTGCCTCCGTGCTTCCCACTCCTCTCTCCCTCTCTCCTTCTGCTTCTCCTCCTCTGTGCCATGTCCCTTCATTCGACTGGACTCCAGCTGTCTTCACTAAATGTTTGAGCATTCCAGACAGTCTGGGCTCCTGTTTTGGCAAGGCTTTCCTGTCACTCAGCTTAGCTTGAGGCAGGACTTCTTGGGGAAAATGGTTCTGCTGACAACCCAGAAAGGCTTGCTTAGCCTTGTTACTGCTGCCTGGCTGCTCCAAAGCACCCAGCAGGGGGAAAACTTTTCAGAGCCGGGCGGCCCTGGGGCAGATGAGCAAGCAGGTGACACTGAACAGTACCTACAGAACAGAAGCACACCAAGCAGGAGGGAAGTGGTAACTGTCATTCAAAACAAAAGAAAAACAAGGGCCAGGTTGTTAAAAATCATTGTGTTAGAAATGTTCATTTGCTTATATTTACGAAAGGAAATGCTGCAAAGATAAACCAGGAGGCCACGTTTCTCATTGAGCAATTTTAATTTGTTTCTGAAAACACTCTCACTAAGTGAAAAGCCATTAAATAAAAACAATTTTCATTAATTTTAATTGGAAAAAATTGTGATGCGTTCCATCCAACCCAATATACCCCAAACAATATTCACAGGTAGAAAAATATTATCAGCTGAGCAATATAAACAAGTTTCTCTAATTTGAAATACTCTTATATAAACAGGGAGGCAATGTAGTTTTAGTGTGGTGAAGGTTACTCACCAGCCAAGAGAGGCGATGGAAGGAGGTGACAGGGCGTAAGTCTTTAGGACTTAGAGGAGAGATCAGCTTCCAACCAAGTGACGTTGGAGACTGTCCTTTTGCTCTTAAACAGTGGTCAAAAGAAAATTACAGATGTAGTATGCTACACAGTGAAAATCACAGAAGATACTACCTGATCATCCCAGTTGTTGGGTAAATGAATGCAAACAATGGACTGTACCAAAACACGTTACATGACATAATGTCATGCCACATAATAGCCTTGGACTAGAAATATTGTGGCAAGTAAATTGGTGCATGTGTCTTTCCCTAGAAACAGTGTCAAGGTAATCTTTCTTACAGCACATTTTGATGTCTTTGGACAAAAATGTTGACCCGCCATAAAGAAAATTGTTCAAAAGTTGTGTGGCTTTTCATGATGCCACCATGATGAAACTCCTTAATCTAGTGACTACAATATGAATGCATATAAATGATTATGTATATCAAGTCTGTTAAAAAATAAACTTCTTGTGAAATGGAAATTTACTAACACATTTATCTTCTGTGTCTCCCATTGGAGATACTTGGACGTCTCAGAGTGAAATCTGAACCAGTAGCTCTAAAAGAGTTTTATTTTAGATTTCAGGATTAAATACCACTGCCTACCTCTTCCTCAAAGCAAGGAAAGAGGGCATGAGAGATAGGCCCAGTTATGGGGAGCAAGCCAGGAAGAACCCATAATACAATAGTCAAGTTTGTTGTACAAATTTACTTTATACCTTCTGCATTGGTAAGAATTTCAAGTGAGCTAGCTAGGGATGCTTTTCTTCCTAAAGGGAGAGATCCTTAGAAATAGAGATTTTTTTTATAAATGTCCCTTACAAGGAAATGAATTCCATTTTAGAGCTTTTATTCTCTCCACAATTTCTCAAAATAATCCTTATACCAGAAAGACATATTTTGAGCTAGTATATTCTAACCCGCTTCAACTCAGGGAGTGCTTTTAGCACTTATTTGTTATCTCATTGGATTGAATCATATTCTCAGGAACATCTGTATCTAGAAGTTTATCTAAACCATAAGGATGAAATTTCCTTTACTTTAGTGCATGTTAGAATCAGGGAAACCAGTAATTTTATGGTCCAGAGTCCCATGACAAGACTGCCAGTTCCCATGGTGGGAAGCAAGCATCAGTCCTCTGTGGTTCTCTACTGGCCCGTCCAAGTGCTGGTGTACATCAGATCCTCCCCCTCCCGCATCACCAAAGCTTGTTGGGTGAATGGATGATAAAGGTAGCCATGCATCTGTCTTCTGATACTCACTTGCTTGTTTTCACCGAGCTTCATCACTTGGGCTTCTCATTCAGTTGTGATAACAAGAAATACATATTTAGTTTCCACCTCCAATTCATGGCACAGACTCTGGAACAACTTGCCATTTCCTGTGTTATAGGGTGAAAGAAACATCTTTGGATATCTAAAATAAGCTCTTTTCAGTCACACTTAAGTATATGCTATTCTTGGAGGGTGGAAGCTGCTTGTTAGGGGACCCAACATATAATTAGCAGGTCAGAAATTTCAACCCAGGGTCCCAGTATCCAATGGTCATTGAGTTATATCCATGGAATAGAACATCACTGAGGACCCCCAGTAATAGGACTTAGAGAGCTTCCAGATGGACCAGCACATTGGAGTGGTAGGAGACTGTTGTGTCCAAAGAAGATTCCGCACCCCTTCTGCAAACATTGCTCTCTAGGCTTCCTCATTCTCTGTTCATCTGTGTGTTTCACTGTTCATTTGTACCCTTTGCAATAATCTTTTTAATAAACTAGTAAACCTAGGCAAATGTTTCCTCAGCTTTGTGAGCCATTATGCCAAATTATCAGACATCGGGGAGGATGATGAGAATCAATTATTTATAGCCAGTTGGGCAGAGTTAGGGGTGGTGACATCCTGGGTGTTGCTATTGGCATCTGAAATAGAGGGGCTTTGTTTCTTTCTGCAAGTCAGAGTTGACAGCAGGAAGCCAGGATGGCTTCATTTGGGATATCCTTAGGTCTAGAAGACTCTGGAGGAAAAGAAGCACCAGGACTTTGTATTGTTCTTCTAGGATACAAACATCTGACAGTCAGCTGTTAAATCCAGATAGATTTCCATGGGAGAGGTCAACCTCAACATGCTGGAATCAGAATCTATCATCTCCTTTTCTTTCCTGTTCTACTCTGTTCCCTACCTGGAAAAATATAATTACCATCCACCTAGTTATTTTAGCTAAAAGCCTGGGAATCATTGTATTAGTCAAGGTTTTACTAGAGAAAACAGAAATAACACGAGATACACAGATATATAAGAAACGACAAGATTGGCTTACGATGGTGAGCCACAGAGTCAGATGAGGAAGCGTGCAGAGGGTGTCTGTATGCTGGAAGCTGAAGGATTCAATCCAAGGTCTGGAGTCCACCCTAGTATCTTGTACAAGCCCACACAGCAGGCTGATGGGTCTGTGACAGAAGGCCGAAGGCTCTGTGATGAAAGGCTGAAGAGTCTATGCCCGAAAACTGAAGAGTCTACACGACATCCAAACCAGAGGTGAAGACTGGAGCTTCTCCCAGGAATGGAGTGCACTGGTCCTTCCTCCTTACCTTTTATACTTCCAGGTGATGAGCCACCCTAGGGTGGGTCTTCTTCTACATCAGTGGGTATAGAATTGCTAAACCCATTTAGGTAAGCTCCTGAATGTCTCAAATTCACATAATCAACCACTACAATCATTTCCCCCCAAAGATTCCTAGATTCTTTGGCCCTGTATCAACTCCATTTCTTTTGATTCTCCGCTCCAAATCTACCTGGTTTTGTTATCAGACCCAAGCCCATCTGCTTGCCACTCAGAAGCCAATACGTGGGAGATGAGAATTGGTAGGAAGGGCTGAGAAGATAGAGTGTCCCTAACAAAGACCATTTGGGGGAACTCAGGTACCCAAAAGGGCTCTAATATCAGGGGGGAAGAAGCAGAGTGAGATCATAAACAGAAGACTGTGTGCTGAGAATGGTCTTCATCGTCTAAGGAGTTCTTTCTTTTCACCCCCACACCCACCAGCCAGAGTATCAAAATGGACCTCGTCCTCTTGGGTCTAGTTCCTGTAATTCTTTAGTCAAACATCCCAGAAGGTCAGACTTCATAGCAATTTACATGTTTCGTATATTAGTACAATTGATGTACAGGACAAAAATAAGGGTGGGACTTAGACATTCTGATGTTATCCCAGGCTCTCCAGGTACCTTGGGTTTGCCAAATCTGAAGAAATACAATGTAGCAGTTAACACGTTAATCATTTGGATGTGGCTTGTTTCTAGAACTTAGAATGCAGGGTGGAAGGAAGCAGGTTTGATGCAGGTACCAGAGGGGCAGCTGCTGTCACAGCACGGTCTCCTTTCTCCCTCCTGCTGCTGCCTTGTTTGAGGCAGTGGCCTCTGGACAAGTTTTACGGTCATCCCTTCCACCTGTCTTTCGTTGGTTTATCCATGTATTCAATAAATATTTATTAAGGATCTACTATGTATATAAATTGCTTTGGGAATGGGCGTTTAACAGTGAAACAACAGACCAAAATAATTCCCAAGCTTAGAGAGAGAGAGACAGAGACAGAGACACAGAGAGACTCAGAGAGAGAGAGAGATTCAAAGTTACTGTCATTAAATATTTGGTCTCATAGATCTTATAGTGCAAGATGAAATTCCTACGTCATATAATCTATTAGGAATGATGAGCCAATACGATAAACCAGGTGAGAAAGCTGGCTAGGAGTTTTGGGGGAGGGAGGTGAAATTTTAGATAAGGCGGGTAAGGCTGGTCCTCCTGCAGAAGTGCTACTGGGCAGTCTGGAGGGGCCTAAGCTGTGTCACTAAGAGAAGAGCAGGCTGGACAACCTGGAGGAGGACTGGTGGCTGGCATTTCCCAGCGGTGGGACCGAAGGGGCCCCGGCTAAGAGGGGCAGAACAGCGGCTGAGGAGGTAAGAGCACTCCTGGGAGCTGGATCACGAGGAGCTGCGGGCGTCGCAGCAAGGACTTGGACTTCTGTCTCTCCGAGATGCAAAGCCTTTGGAGGTCCTGATCTGAGTTACCTTTTAATGAGACAAAACTGGCAGCTGTGCTGAGACCGGACTGTGGGAGGCTTATAATAATGTCATCCTCCAACTCAAAATCCTCCAACGATTTCCCAGCGTGGAGAAGACAAAACTTTGACTAGCTTCTGCCTTTGGTTATGATATAGTAACTTCTACCGTTTGGGCCAGACCTCAGGCTACCTCTCCTCTTCACTCTCTTGTCTGATCAACTTCTGATAAATTCTTTATGTATCTTCAAGTCGCAATTCAAGTGCTTCTGTCTCCAGGAAGAATTCTGCTTTCCCTGCGGCGCTCAGCTCACCCAGCACCTGTTTCTTTCAATTCTATATTTCTGCTCTCTCTATCAGAACATGTGCTTCCCAAGTCCAAGGCTTCTGTGTTTCATACTTTTACATAGAAACGATCAAGCAAATAACTAACCTGGAATATGTATTGGTGCTCTGTCTTTATACACTTAGAAGTGATGGGCGGGTGCAGCGGTGAGTGATGTATCTGAGGTCATGTGAGCGCTTCCATCCTGTGTGTTTTGTTCTTTTTCTCTCTTTCTCAATCTGAAAGCCACCGAGAGGCCATTGATGCTCTTTGAGATGGGAGATTTGTGGCTATTGCTTCTGTCTGCTGATGTTATCATCCTTCGCCTTTTTAAAAAATTAAACCTTTTCTATTGTTCCTTAGGTCGGTTTTATACAACAGCCCAGACTTTTATCTAGCTGCTGCTGCTTTGTGATGTCCTGTAGTTATTTATTTATATATTTGCTTCATTGGGGGACAGAATTGTGGGAATGTAGGTTAGTATTTAGTTTCATGGCTGCATTAAATGTTTTGCTCAAATCTTCAAAAATACTCTTCTGTAGGACTTAAGAAATTCATTTCTTCGAAATCTTATCAGCTGTTTTCCCTAGAATAAGAGGCTGTGAGAAGTTTCTTCCCATGGTTTCTATATATTTATTTTCTTACTTCAGACCTCTCAGTTGAGAGTGGAATTCCCAGCATCTTCCCACAGTTTCTTCAAAACCATTCATTAAAATGCTCTTTTGTCTCATCGCGTAGATCATTAATGAAGCTGTTAGCTAACACTGGAGCTTCCCTGATCCCCGGGGCAGGGCTCCCAGACACCTCTGCGGTGGGACTCATCGCCTGTCCTAGGTGTCGGTGTCACCAGACTCAGTATTTAGCCGCTATAGAGTGCTGGAGTCCAAATCCAATCCAATTTGAATTCGTTTTGCAAGTAGACTTTATTAGATACTGTATTAAGGACTTTATCAAAATCAGATGTTGGTTCCATCTTTGTCTTCTCTCTGTTTTATTAACGATGCAAGCCTCATGCCCTTTAAAAGAAGAAAAGAAAAAAAAGCAATTAGGTTTTCTCAGCTTGATTCAATTTCAAAATCCAGGCTGCCGATTGCCCCCGGTTCCATTAAAATCTAAACGCTTACAGAAGCTTACTGTCAGATTCCCTGCCTTGATTCTCAAAGAAATCAGTGCCTATCAATGTCTAACACAGCTTCCCCACATCCCCACCCTTAGACCTCAGTTGTTTGGGACAGAAAATCCCACCTGACGAATGATGCTTAGAGCTAGAAGTCTTTCCAGAGATATTGAATAATGTGTTTTTCAAAGTACTTTTCATAAAGTCCTGTTTCCCCAGGATGCTTAGGGCACATTGGGAAAGTAAGGCAGGAGCCCCAGGATGGAGCACCTCAAATCAGCTTTAGCAAAGCGAGGAGCTTTTCAGCTGCCCCATGTACTGTTCCACACAGGCCACTGCAACTTGGTGTAGTTTAGACAAAGTCCTGCAACAGTGGTCATGGTCATTTGATTTCAGAACAATGTCTGTTCTGCTAGTAAATAAACTGGAAAAATTCTAAGGTAGACCAGTGTCTTATGTAGCCCAAGACAAAAGCAAAGTCGACAAGACTCACTTTTTACTACTCAACAGCAAGACAGTAATTCACATAATGTCTTTGATCTTGCACGTGTGAATATTTTTTGTTATTTTTAATGGATAGATACTCATGATCCAACTGAGCCTTCAAGCTCAAAGAGAAGTGTGTCTGTTCAACAAATACTTATTAAGCACTCACCGTGTTCGAGCTGTCATAGAGCTTATATTGAAGAGGAAAAAGGCTGGGGATAAGCAGATAACCCTACATGAATGATATGCTGGGCAGTGAAAGGGTTACAAAGAAAAGTATAAAACAAGAGGACAGCACAGAGGAAGGAGAGAGCTATTTTAGGTATCCTATAAAATAGTCTCTGGGTATGAGGTAGTAATCTTATTCTTAAATTTTCTATGTTACTAAGTTTAAAAAATGAATAAGCATATTCCCATCCCATGCTTCCTATGCAGAATATATTTAATGCCAACAATAAACTCTATGTCACACATAAGACAAGTTTTTATTCATCTGCTAAATCTTATTGACTAGATACAGGAATTCATGCAAACAGATAACAAATGCAATAAAAGCTTAATTCTTGTCCGCAAGTCTATGGTATATGTTTAAATAAAGAACATTTTTCAGAGTGAAATAAAATTCTAAAAGCCTTTCAGAGTATAATGATTAATTGAAATAGGCAGATTTGTGGAAAGGGCACAGATTTCTCTCAATTTTACCTTTTTGCTTCATGCTCCAAGATGGCTGATAGATAACCAACCATCACACCTATATTTTAGGTAGGAAGAAAGGAGAATTTGCAGAAGGGTCCATTTTTAAAGAAGCCTTTCCAGAAGTCTCATATAGCATTTATTTTTATATTTTAATGCTCACATATATTCCGTTGCCAGATTAGCACAACCCCACTGCACATCAGTAGTCTCAGTTAAAATTTGATATTCTACTGCAAAGAAAAAGGGGGTTAGCATTGGAGATCAACTGAAACTCTGCCACTAGGCTGCTGGGGTTAATATGGTCACAGAGATGCCAGGTTGGTGGATAGTCAGAGATATGGGGGATTTTTTTTTTTTTGTCTTTTTCCTTTTTATTGGTACCAGGGATCAAAGTCATGACCTCCTGCTTGCAAGGCAGGCGCTTATGGCACTGAGCTAAATCTCCAGCCTCAATATGGGGGATCTTTAAAGGAAGGCTAAGATGAACCAAGATACAAAGGCAGCGATTCCATTCTGTGTGCTTATTTCAGCCTTTGTTAATTTAGTCAAAAAATACTGATGGAATTACTTCTGTGTGCCAAGGACTACACTGTTCAGTGATATAATCATGAGAAAGATTCACTCCTGTTAGAGACAGAAACTTACCTGTATCAAAAGTCGCTGGTCATTTCAAGGCTACTGTGCTATTACGACTGCTACTTTCCTGTGACCTGCAGTGTTGATGTATTCCACTGGAGTGATGTCCAGCGTAGCTCTGGGTTCAAGGAAGATGTCCCAGGAGAAAGAGGGCATGTGCCAAGAGCCAAAGCCTGAAGAGGAATGGCTTAGAGGTGTGTACATGTGTGTCGCTGTGTGTGTATACACAGTCTGATAGGAGTGTTCCAGGTGCAGAAAAATCTTTTTAACTGGGGGAAGATATTAAAAGGACCCGAAATGGCAAGCTCACAAAAAACTAGCTGAACTGGGTGTGGTGGCAGGTGAGATGCTGATAATCGCTCTGGGATACTGAGGCAGGAGGGTTGCAAGTTGGAGCTTAGCCTGGACAACTCAATGACTTAGCAAGATTTTGTCTCAAAACAAAACAAAACAAGTCAATTTAAAGAAAAAAAGAGCTACAGACATAGCTTAGTATGAATGAAGACCTGGGGTTCAATCCCCAGTACTTAAAGAAAAATCTGGCTAGATTCTGAACCACTATATATATATATATATATATATATATATATATATATATATATGACAAAATCATATGGTAAACCGTAAGTGTGTGTGCACACTTGAGTGTGAGCTCACTATTTTCATTTTAATGTGGGGTTTAGCTGGGGTGAGGGAGAGAGCAGTCATTTGTAGTACCATTCTAGACAGTCATATTTTCAGTGTTCTTCACAGAACATAAAATATTTTGGTGATCCAGGAGATTTTTTCCCCTATGCAGGGGTGTGGCACTGTGATATGATGGGACAGTAAAGGACCAGAGGTGGAAGATGCTCAGAAAGCAAATTCTCACCTTGTGCATTGTCCATGGGTGCCCGTAGACAGCCTACAGTAATTCTCCTGGATATCAGTGTTTCAAAAATAGGATTTCATATTCCAGAAGCACAGAAAAAGCCATTGAAACCAAGGATGCGTGTAGAAATAAATGACAGCATATTTGAAAAGTTAAAAATTGGGTGAAAAGTGATGTAATCTATGCGATGGCTCTGGTCCCCTGCAGTAACCCCATCCCAAGTACAAGAAAACCAACATGGGACTCGAAGCTGCTGGTGGGACTGGTCCACAGCTCCAAGAATGCTGTCATAATTAAGAAGTTTTTGTTTCTCCTAATGGAGTTTGATGGTCTTAGTTTACCAGCAACCTTTGAATTGAATTAACAACACGAAACTAATTAATCCTGGTATAGCCCAGCAATCCACTTAGAAGAGGCATGCGAAATTTAATTAAGTCCCTTCTCCTTTTATAAAGCATGCACACTCGAGATGCCTCAGTCTGCAGGCTGGGAGTGGGGCACCAGGAAGAAAAGGCTCGCCATGTTTTTCAGACCTAACTTTTGAAATTAGACAATAGGTTTTAGAATTCGCCCCCAATTTGGAAAGTTGGAATCTAAAAGCACCAAACAAAAACCTTCCCCGAGCTAATCAGCCCTTCCCTCTTCCGCCCACGGTGGATCAGAGGAGGAATGGTGGGCTGGGCCTCCGCTTGGCTGCTTAGTTTCTCCCCAGACCGGAGTTCCAGCTCCGGCTGTTTCTTGAATGCTTTTTACAAACTCTTCCTTGCTTCTGGCGTGCTCTGTGCTGTCAGTCTTATTGATTAAAACCCTCGGTGGACTGCAAGACCTTCTTGGCCTGTATTGTCACAGATCTACTTAAAATGGATTTTCTCTTTTTGCCAGAGCTGCCTTTCTCAGTTGGTCAGGCAGATGCAAAGCAGGTGGCACCGAGATTTGAAAAGAAGCTGCGTCTCCTTACAGCAGGGTAAATGGTGGCATTAGAACTTCTTTTGTTTTCTTGTCTCTTTGCACTTTTTTTTAAAACCTAAAAAAAGAAAACTTTATACCTCTGAATATATACAGTTAATTCAAATGAGTAGCATTATGGATGTTAATAAAGGGGCACTTGCAGGGGTGTCAGTCTGAGGCTTTGCATGTCTGAGATAACAATGCAAGAATGGTGTATCACAAAAATGGTACTGTATCGCTTCGTGCATTGTGAGCATTTCTCCTGTATTTCTTTCCTCCTTTCCTCTTCCAAACAATTCTCAGCATTGGAAAAATGCATAGAATTTAGTGAGTTTAATTTCAACCCTCCAGGCCTGAGGTTGGGAATGCATGGTTTAGGTTGAGTCAAACAGACCTTCCCCCTTGATACATTCACTGGTTCATGGGCACTCAAGGACCTGAGATCAGGGTGAATCTCTGGACTCCTGTTTGGAGTGTGGGGATAAAGAACTTGTCTCTTCTCTTTGTGAAATATGCAAAGTGAATTCTGTAGATAGCAGGTTCAGAATTTCTGCAACCATTTTTGCACCAGGAGTCCAAAGGCCAAAGATATGAAGAGAAATTCATGAAGATATCCAAAGGGCATGCTGGACCTCTGCATCAAGCCGTAACTGAAGAGGGCATTATTGCTTGCCTTTGGTTTTTTGAGACAGGATCTAGGCTGATCTGGGACTCATTATGTGGGCCTGGTTTGGCCTGAAATTCACAGCGATCTTCCTGCATCTTACCTCAAAGTGCTGGGACCACAGGTGTGCACCAAGCCCAGCTCCTTGCCTTTTGGTTTGGTGAAACAATAAATTTTTAAAATGGTTAAGCCCATGAGTATTCTATGTTTTTAAGACTGAGAACATTGTAACTATATACATTGGTTTTTATCATATAATAAAATACCCCCAAATTCAATGACTTTAAACACTAAATAGAACACTTTATTAGCAAAGCACAGCTGCTGACAGGTTGGTTGGGCAGGCTGATCAAGGCTCAGCACTGCTGCATTGTTGGGAGGATCTCTCCTGGGCGTGTTCAGGAGCCAGCCATGGCCAGCTAATTCCCAGGATACTTGTCTGAGCGGGGTTGAGGCAGCTTTCCTGGGGCAGCTCCATTCCGTATGCCTCTCCTTTCATTGAGACAAGAAAGTAAGGACGAGCATTTATTTTCCCCCATGTGGTGGAGACACAAGAGAATAAGCAGAAGCATGCACGGATTTGGTGAAACCCCAGCTCCTTATCAGGAGCATTTTTACCTCATTCTATTGGCTGAAGTAGACTACGTGGCCAGAAACAAAATCAGTACATAAGGAAATCTACTTGGCTTCTTTGGGGAGACAGTGAATAGTCACACGACAACTAATATGGTGCTTCATCCAACATAAGCAGTGTTAGAAATGTTATATATACCTGCTGGACATGGTGGCACATGCTTGTAATCCTGGCACTCAGGAGGCTGAGACAGGAGGACCATTGCAAGTTTTAGGTCAGTCTGGGCTACAAAGTGAGCTCAAGTCCAGCCTGAACTACACAGCAAGACCCTGTCTCAAAAAGACGTCCCCCCACAAAAAAAGGAAGTAATGTTATACATAAATAATCTTCCTTAAATCAGAACAATGTTACTGAGTATTATTACCATTTCTATTATACAGACAAGGAACTTGAGGTAAAGTAAAAGCAGATCTAGGATTCCAACACTGGTTTCATAAAGTTTCATGAACTTAATTTTAAAATATGTCAGTAACTCCATTGTTAGGATATCAAACCACACTATTATATTTCTTATTTGTATTCTTATTTACCTGACCGGCGAACTCCTGGAGATTAGTTAGGGATGGTTTTATTAAGTTTCGTATTTCCAAAACCTAGTGCAGTATTTGGTACATGGTAAATAGTCAAAAAGGTTATTATCATTTTTACTTTTTTTGCATTTATTTTATGCTGAATTCATCCTCATCCTATATGTTTTTGTTTCTTCTAGGATATCTTTATTTCTATGCAGACTCTTCTTTGGGTTATGCAGACTTTCCTTTTTAATGAAGATCATCTTGCAATCTGCTGAGTGAGCTCATGAATATACTAGTGCATCTTGGGCACCTTGCTCAGCTGGATACATTAAATGACCAGAATCTACATCAAAACCCTGAAGTTCACTATTAATCTTTGCATTTTTAATCACATGCAAAAAATGCAGCATTCTTTGTGAGCAACCAACCCTAAATCTAGTTCCCCAATTTGGCCTGAACGTGCTTATCAGCTCCACCACTGTAATAATAAAATGCCTCATGTTGCTTCTTTAAAGCGATACCTTTCAGATACTTGGTGACTTTTCATGTATTACCCTTGATGGTGTAAGTAGTTTCATGGTGTTTGTGTTGGTCAGCTTTTTGTGCTGTGACAAAATAACTGAGATAAATCAACTTAAAGGAGGAAACATCTATTTTGGCTCATGGCTTCAGAGGTTTCAGTCCACAGTTGAACCAGTCACTCTTGGGGTGTGATGAAGCAGTACAGCATGGTGGCAGGGAGGGTAAAGGAGGCTGCTCTCCTCATGGTGGCTAGGAGTAAAGAAAGAAAGGAAGGGGCTGGGGTGCCAATGTCCCCTTTAAGGGCACCATCCTAATAGCCTTCCATTAGGCTCTGTCACCTCCCAACACCACCACCAGCTGGTGAGCAAGCCTTTTAATAACACAGGAACTTCTGGGGGACACTTAAAATCCAACCCATAGCAACTGTCTTAAAGTGAACTCAAAGATTTGAATTTGTTGATATGCGTGATTTTGTTTTCTGGGTCAAGTGAAGAGGAACCATTTTCAAAGATCAGAAAGAACAGGAAAGAGTGTTGGTGCTCATGGGCACAGACGTATATTTACCTCTATGAAAATAATTATTCTAATCTCCAGTTCACCATGTGCTTGTTTACTATGCTGCCTCATATATGTATATTAGTGTTGTATTTGCCGGGGATTGAACCTATGGCCGCATGCACACCAAGCATGTGTTCTACTACTGAGCTGCATCCCCGGCCTCATACTATTTAATTTTGACTCCTACTTTCTATGCTGTTTTTTGTGAATAAATGCATTTTTCTTCTCCCTTTAAAATTGCACAGTCCTAAATGAAAATATAGGATTTGATATAGAAGTGACAATTCTTCAGGCTAGTTAATTATTCATTTTTTTAAAAATGCATTAAATCTAATTGCAGTTGGGTCTTCTGAAAAACTTGGTATGGAAAGAGGATGCTCCTTCCTCCAAGAAGTTTCTGGAAGCTTCTCCCTTGAACCTACACAGTATTTTATTCCTCAACGTTATTTTCATTATTTATATTTTTACAACATATCCATTATAGTTTAGGGAAAAAATTTTATTTTGTTCTATTCCACATTACATGTTTCAAATCATAGAGCTGGAGGGGAACTTAGAGATGGCTTAGAGAAAACAGAACTTCCCTTTATGATCCTGTAATATTAAGTTCAATAATTAGTACCAATATAATACAACAGAGTTGGCCCCATTTCTTTGATGTCATATTTGCATACATATTGTTGAAATGGACCTTAATACCCCACTAGATCTGTGTTTCCTAAAGGTAAACTTTGTTTCTTATTTTCTGGCACAGTACTAGTAGCTAATATGGAAGTTGGTATAAAATAACAATAAAAAGGTGGACGGATTGATGAACCGATGGATGGATGGATATCAAAATAAGAAAAGTAAGTTTTTTACAAGTACAAATTGCTGCTTTCTGGTCACAAAGAGACATTACTTACTCAGTGGGCTATATTGATGGAAACAGTAATTTTCCTACTGAAGTAACAGCAGCCATAATATAGGTTATTGAAAATACAAGGCAAAGCCGAGAAGTAAAAAGCACTGTTTTCAACTATGCCTGTTCCAAACTATACTTCTGGTTGAATGTTAGCCTTTTAACACCAGGAAGCAGATTCTGCTACACTGCCACTTGGGCTCACACATAATTGCAATTTTTTTAGATATCACTCTTTTAGAACTACATTCCAGGGTGCTTGTTAAAAGTCCTTCTCACTACATTGGAGGTGCCTACTCATATTTCATCAAGGTGAAAAGATGACATTTGAGAAAAACAAGAGGTGACAGAAGTAAAAATATTAACTTTATTGAACCGATGAGATAATGCAGTGATTAACTGGAGGGTTCTATAGCAAACAAAAATTTCAAAACATCCCTTCGAGTCCGTAGCCACACGACAAGGATAAAATATGTGAGATACAGGACCAGATTTCATCTGCATTTCGTTATGGAAAGCTGCATATTTAAAACACTCATTTCTAGCTGTCACGTCCCTTGATTTATGTTCCATAACATTTAAGTAGGTGGCTAGATGGGAGAGTGGGAGCTATGCCTCGAACACCTGACTGTCATTGTGCAGGCTCTTGCATGAGCTGTTTTTCAAAACAAGTGCCATTATCCTATGTACTCTCTTGACAAGGGCATTTTTGACATTTCCCTAATAAATTATTGATAAGTACATCAAGAGTTGTAAAGGGCTATGCAAATACTGTTATCTCACTTTAAGCACCATGTAGTTCATTTTTAAAATACTAACTAGTACCACAGCTTTTTAGATCACCTAAGCTGCAAACATTCCCCATGTCTTCTTCAGAATTTATATCTGAGGGGATCTTTGGACTTTTGTGGATTTAATCGAAAGTATTGATTATCAAGGAGGAATTCACAGTATTTTACTTATGGGAAATTTTAATTTTCCCTATTAATACCTTTTTATGTAAGTCTATTTCTTACTCTAGAATAAGGATTTTTATCAAGACCTAATGTTGAAAAACCAGCCCACTTCACTGTAGAAAATCACATTCTACATTACATTCTAAACCCATCACACTCAGCCTGTACTCGGTTTCCCCCCCTGTGACTCTCTAGGTGCTTAGGACTTAGTCACAGACTTGTGTGTCCCCTTGTTTAGTCTCATTTCCTCTTTTAACTTCCACGGAGCGACCACTTGCTGAAACTTGTCCCATGTGTATTTTTATGTCTTCTTTTAGGGCTGCTCTGCCTTCTCTAGTGGAGATTTCCCTTTTTATTTTTCTACCAAGATCTTAACAATTTTTTTAATGGAGGAAAAATAAAATCTTCTGGAGAGATTTAGTGTACACAAGGATTTGATCTAATGAATAAATACAAGTTCAAAAAATGATTCATAGCATGAAAAAATGAAAAAAAATTGTTTTCTATGATAAAATAATACCCCCCACAATACTCTCATGTTAAATAGCTGAAGGGGTAAAACAGATTAAACAATGTTATCTTTTCTTCTAAATTCTGACATCTTATTACTGCTATTTTAGGTCTTGGGTTTGACTGTGACATTGGCAAATAGTCATGAGATATGTGGGTTAGAGAGAGAGACAAGAGCCAGTGAAAGGATTTCAGACACACATCAAGGCGAAAGGCTTCTAAAAGCTCTCCTGTTTGCTAAAATAGGCTTTTGTTAAAATGGAAATCTCCAGTCATCTCTAAAATAATTGATTGGCAAATACAATGGGTGACCTGGCTGAACCAGAAAGAATTTGTACAGTACCAACAACGAAATTATATCCTTTTAGCCAAATATGTTTTCTTTTCACTGAAATATGATTGACTCATACTAATGCTAATTATGCCTAATTATCATCTCAATTATTTTACCCTAGCAAGAACATTTCATCATTGGGGTGTTTATCAGTTATCGAATAATAATTCATGTTGTTTCTACCTTCTTAAAAGAAAAGTTGCACTATTTAAACATACACTATGCTTTGGTGAGATACATAATTATTATTAATGGCTTTTGTTTGATTATAGCCCCTTGGAAGAGTTAAAGAGGATTAAATTTGTCTGAACTCTTCTATCATGAGTTCTGTTGGAAAACCAGTTTAAGTGACATGATTATACTGGGTCACAGTGAAAGAGCCACCTGTGACTTTACCAGTTAATTTGGGGAACTGGATTATTTTTATGTGGGATGAATGTGACTGAAAACCAGATACAGAAGCAATCAGAAAAAAAGCTACACTACTGCAGTAAACTCCGTGGTTAAAAAGATCACAGACCACGACCAGCACTCCAGCTCGCCAGCCATTAGACTCCAGATTTGAGGAAGAGATGAGCCAGAGCCTTCTGCCTTGGAAGCTCCCTCTTGCGTCTGAACAGAAATGATTGGAGCTCTTTGTCCTGCTCCATCTCTGGGGGCTACACAGAACCCCTCTGAAACACCATCTAGGTGGCAGGTCTTCATTTTCAATTGTGATGCCTAGCATTTTTAGAACATTTACTAGTTGGCAAGACGTGCTCACATACATTATCACATTTAATCCTACCAAGGGCCCATGAAACTGGCTTCTGTGTCCCCCCACCTCACAGAGTGCTGCCTCACACATCTCTCTCCCTTTCTCCACCCTGCTTGCTCAGCCTCCCCATCTTGAAACTGGCTTCTCTTCTGATTGCTCTTCTGATGGCCACCGTCTGACACCTTTCCCTCTCATGGCTGTGTTTTTTGTTCTAAAAGTGAAACTCCCAGAACAGACTGAGCTGCTTTGCATTGCAACTGGTTGAGCTGTGCTTTAACCCACACTGGCCCAGGGCTGTTCTCACAGAGTGAGAAGGCCACACTGCATGCTCCGCAATGCTGTCCTAGGCAGGAGTTATTAGGGCTACAGGCATGTGGGTACGAGTCACTTTTCCATTATGTCATCTCTTTCTGTCCTGCACTTGTGATGTTTTTTTTTTTTTATTAAATTTATTTATGTGGTTGAGTACAGCGGAACATACCTATAATCCCAGCTCCTTGGGAGGTTAAGGCACGATGACTGCAATGTAGTCATTCCCTGTCTCAAAAGAAAAAGCACTGGGAATGGAACTCAGGGGTAGAGTACTTGCACACTATGGATTCAGTCTTCAGCACCTTACAACAAATAAATACAGTGTATAGTTATGTGCATGTGTGGTGTTTTCTATTATGAGCTATACCTCTGTGGTGGTGGTGATGTCTGTATTATTCCCTAATACATCCCAAGAGCCACACACAAAGCTTGGTCCTCCAGAGCAGGGAGGGATCTCTGTGGAATGGGTGAGTGGTGGTTACCCTAGGCTACCTACAGACGAATGGTGGTGCGTTTTCTGAACTTGGCCTCACAGCTGGTAGAATGGGCATCACCTACACAGGAGACGCAGGTTGGGTTCCAGTTGAACTTACCGGGTGCTGAACACTGCCTTCCAGAGCATGTGCTCACCCCTAGAGTGCATGGTATTTGGGACCACAGCCTTGGCTCCTGACTCACAGCCCACCCAAGGAACCATGCTGTTGTCCTCTGTGGCCTCTCCTCTCCTGAATCAGAGGCTGCTCCAGCCAGCCCTGCACTTGCTGAGCATTTAGGGAGCTACTTTTTCGGTTTTATTTCTGGAATGGAATCTAGGGTGAATGGACTAACTGCTTGACAAGGGCACGGAAGATCTGACTTCAAGTTCCTGCCGTATCACTAATTAATCGTACGTCTTTCCACCGCAGTAAACAGCAACCTCCTCTTTCTAGTTCCTCAGCCCAGAGCCTTGAAGTCAACTTGACTCTTCCTTCAGAATTCCTGGCAGTTTCGTCTTACACAGCTCAAGAAGCTCCGTCGTAAACTTTCAAGGGCCATCCATTCTTGCTCGGATCACTGCAACAGCTTCCTAACTGGTACCCTTACTCCACAATGTTTCTCTGTGGTCTATACACAACTGCCACACTGAAACTTTATTATTACTATGACTATTATTGCTATTATTTTACAGTGCGGAGATCGACACATGCTAGTCCCCAGAGAGTAACACTTTTAAACCTGCAATGACATTTTTTCTTCTCAGAATCCTCTATTGTCTTCTAAATGTGTACGAAAGGGAAAAATTGATGGGGTCAACAGTGCCCCACAAACTCTGTTCTTTCCCTCCCACCCACACGACTCTCCCTGGGCCTCTCACCCCTTGCCCTGTCCACCCCATAGAAGACTGCTTCTGCTCGCACATACACCGAGCCCCCTTCCTCATCCAGGCCCTTCCGTCTGCCTCCTCCGCGTGAGGCTCTCTTTCCAGGTTTCCGTGTCCCTCCTTTTGTGCTTTCAGATCTCTGCTCTGAGGTCCCTTCCCTGACCTAGTCCTGTGCAATAGCATCCCCAGCCCTCTCTTTGCCTCTGTGGCCTTTGCCATCACCTGCTGTGTGGACTGTCACTTGCTTTTTATCACCTGCCTTCCTCAGAACAGAAGCTTTACTGTTTCCTGCTGAAGCCCAGAATCCGCAGTAACACCCGGTTCATGAGAGGCACACAGTGAATATTTTTCAGTAAAACCATTTTTAAGAGACTGTTACATTTTTTACTTTGATTTCCTTGTTCGTTTAAAAAAAGTGCCGGACGGATGTGTATTAGCTTGCCAGTAAGGTAACCAGGTGCACAAACTTAATGACTTAAAGTAACAGAAATCACTTCTCTCACAGCTCTGGGGATTAGAGGTCTAAAGTCAAGAGCTGGCAGCTGGAGTGAGGTCCGTTCCAGATCTCTGTCCCAGCTTCCAGGGCTGCTGGACACCTCTTCCTGTTCTGGGTGTTACAGCCAACTCACTGTCTCCTCTGTGTTCTATTCCTTCTCTTCTAAGAATAATTTTTGTTGCAATGAGGGTCTACCCTAATCCAGAATGATCTTGTTTCCACATCCTTAATTTAACTACATACGCAAAGACCCTGTTTCTTCTTTCCAAGTAAGTCCACACTTGCTGGTACTGGGGGTGCTGTCTTCTCTAGGGGGCTCATTCACCCCACTGCAGTATGACTGTGAGGATTACACAAGACAGAGGTTGTGGAAGTTTCTTGTACAATTTAAAGTAGCATTTAGAAGTGAGCCATTATGCCAAGACATTGCCTCCTCTCAAATGCTGTCTAGAGTCTCAGATTACAAAGCTATATTTAAAGACTGGTTCTAATTTCCAGGGGGTTCTTTTGTTGAGTGGCTTGTAGAAATATAGCTATAGCAGGCCAATCTCATTTTGTGTACTGATTTGTGGGTTTATGATTTATTCATCCACTCATTCAACCATGAGGTGAGAATTTTTGAGCATCTACTATGTGCCAGGCATTGAGGAGCTGGCAACAAACACGAGGGCTGTTATCTCTACCCTAAGGGGCTCACTGTTACTTACCTCCTAGTCTAGTCCCCTCATTTAGAAATTTTAAAATGTGTATATGTTGAAGGAAGGTGCTGAAAACAAAACCAGCCAGTCATGGCTTCTTTTTGTGGCCTATTCTGGCCATTTCTTTCTTTTGCCAGAAGTTTGAAACCAACCAGCTGGTCTGTTCCAAGACTCTACCTTTATCTTACCTGAAAACCAGAAGTACATTTGTTTACCTCCTGTTTTAGGTGTGTGTTTAGGCTTCAATTCTTTAGGTCCTCCCTGTGGAGGTTAGGTTATCTCCTTAGTGCCCTTGGTGCTTTGGGATAAGATTCATGACAACAGCAGATGTGAACTCTTGAAAGAACCCACATGTCCTTCATGATCGCACTCTTTGTGATAAGTATTATTCTTTTTATTGACAACAAACTCCTATGGTATACACACCAGCACCACTGGACTCAGTGTCAAACATTATTTCAAAATGTCTTTCCAAAATGAAGAAAGAATTATACCTCTGACCTATAGATCAAGAAATTATGGCAGTCAAGGGTTGAATAACTTGTTCAAGATCATACCATTCTTTTTTTTTTTTTTTTCTACCCCAGTACTGGGGATTGAACTCAGGATTTTTATTTTTTTATTTTGAGAGTGGGTTAGGCTAAGTTGCTAAGTTGTCCAAGCTGGGCTCAAACTTACCATCCTGCTGCCTCAGCCCCACAAAGTGCTGGTATTATAGACACGAGTCTTCCTGCCTGGCTTCCTACAGCTATTAATAGATTGGCCAACCCAAGTTCAGATCCACTGCGCAAGCTTTCACCACCAGGCTGTATGGCCTCCGTCCTTTCCTTTGGCCTCTGAGCTAATACGTTGTCTCAGAAAGGTATTTCTTCCAGATCCACATTCCACCCCTCATGGTTTGGAGCCCTCCCACTCCTACACAGCCATGCTCTTCTTCCTCTAGGTTGTCCATTATGTGGGACCACCAGCCCACAGCTGAAAGATGCCTATCCCGATCAACTTCCTGTATGGAGGAGTCAAGTGTCTTCTCTAGTTCCTCTAATTTCCACTGAACCTCGCTTCACTAGGGACTTTCTTCTTTCTAACACCTTTCTCATCAGACCATGCCTCTCTCGCCTGTGTAAGAGCCCGTCTTACCATCTTTTGCATATTTCTATTTTAAAACCTGAGCTTCTCAGAGAATCAACTTCTTTAGGGACTTCATTTCTCCTTGATGGGATTTCTTTGCAATCATGTGCCACAATTGAGTTTCTTCCTGAAAATGTTCCACTTTTCTTAAGTAATCTCCTTTTTAGTATTTTATAAGGTCAGCATCGCCAGCCAAAATAAATAAATAAACACATAAATCAAGCAAGCTGAATTATGTGTACCATGTATCAAGTACTGTGAGCCATTCAGAAAACCAAGAACCTAGTTCCTCTGTCTTGAAGGAAATGTTACGATGTGAAATAAAGAATCTTCCAAAACAATATAGACACACTTCAGGAAAAGAAAAGTATTATGATTTTTTTAAAGAGTTAGTGTTCCCTTTGTATGGGAGACTCTGAAGGATCTCATATATCACAGAAAAGCCATTATACTGCTGGCTTTTAGAGAAGAAATTTAAGATGCGTGTGCAGTAATCTCAGTGACCAAGGTTACCCGAGCAGCACTTTGCCCTACTAATAAATGTTTGAGGCTTTGAACACCTTTAGTAATTGTACAGGCCAGAGATAACTTGTATTGATCTCATGATATCTCGATAAATTGAATATTAAAATATTTATGCACTTTTTTTCTCCTAAAGTGTGCGGTCTGGGTACACAGCAGCATATTCCTATATAGCTACATATGATGCATAGATGTAAGTGGCTATGCACATTAAACATAAATATATATTTTCTCATTAAATGTTCTAGGGTGGGTTTAGAAAACAGATATGCAATAGGTGAAGACTTCACCAGAATGGAAGGGACTTGAAGGATAATAATAGGATATTTATAACATTATAAACTCACTTAATGGTTCTTGCAACCCACTGAGTTAAGTCGTTAGAGTAACCTCATGTTTCATAGGAAACCACAGAGGTATAGAGACGCTACGTGAGTTATCGCAGGACACACACCTTGTAAGTGGCTAAGCCAGGTTTTGAACTTGGTGCCTAGAACTGTAATTTTGAAACTAGCCAGTTCTCCTGGGCAACTTCTAGAAAGAGAGGACGAAAAAATTGCCATTCAGATGAGGAATGATCAGAGCTTATTTGGGGCATCATTGAGGAGAAGAGTTTTGCTGAAGGATCTTTACTTTTAATTGGAGGAAACTATGAGGGTGATGACAGCAAAATGCCTTAACGATGGTGCTGAAAACCATCTAATGTGCTGAGAAGAAATAGCACCCGTTCTTATGAAAGCCCCGTTCCAGCAACATGATCCGAGGAACGAAGAGGAGAGATGCATTCTGTGAATAAAACAAAATAGCACAAAGTATTGGAGTGGCAAATGACAGCAAGCAGTGTCGATAGATGCCCCTTGAAACTAATCAAATGCATTCGATGTGAAAAATCATTAGAGTGCATTTTGACATCTCAGGCCTTTCTCCTGCTCACAAAGAGCGATACTGTTAACAACCTTGTCATTGAGGAGGAAGAAAAATGTCCCACATAACAGATAAAAATAAAGCCATGTGAAGGGTCAGGAAATGCTCAGAAAAATGAATTTGGAGATAATTCAAAGAAGCGCACATCTGTTCTAGCATTCAATTATTAAACAGCTCAGATGCAAAAACAGATGATCTTGAACACAAGTCAGCTATATTGTCAGCTGGTGGGACCTCCTCCACATAGGTAGCTCCACGACAATACTCCTCCTCTTCTGAGCTGCCCCATTTCTTCATGGAGCATTAAGTCTCTTTCTAAGGGTTTCTAAATACTAGAATGCTGAGTGAGTGTGATTATTAACAATCAAATAGTCCTGCTCACAAGTGTAAGGGCTGAGTCCTGGGAATCTGGCTAACTTCCAATGGGGTGATTATGCACAGAAAACCTCGTTGAATTCCCCTCAGAGCTCTAGTAATAAAAGTAATTTATAGGGTGATTTGTAGTTGTGCTCATGACCAGAAAAATAGTGTAATACCCCAAAAAATAAAATACTCAGTAGCATCCTCCAAAGGATAGAAAGCAAACCACTGTTCCTCCCATGGAAAGCTAATGGCCACCCTCTAGCCTTTTGTGTTGAAACTTTTTTAAAAATGAAAATGATGTTACTATTAACATAACCAAAATTTAACACAGATGAACCCTTTCAACTCTTAATTTTTCAGAGTATAGTCAGTAACCAAATTACAGCAATAGTGGCCCAGAATGTTTGGGGTAAGAAAGTGTTTGCTTTTTTGTTCTCAATCCTGGAGACTCCTTTTCTGTGGAAATACTCAGGTCTTTCTGAAGAATTATTATTATTAATATTGGCCCTAGGGATCAAACTCATGACCTTGTGCTTGTCAATCCAGTGCTTGTGCCACTGAACAAAATCCCTGGCCCTTCTCTTAATTATTTTTGACAAAATAATACAAAAAGATTTTTCTTTTATAAATCATATCATCCTAATTTTGTATCCAGAAGATAGGAATGTCAATAATATATTTATCTATTAAAATATCTGATAGTTTGCTTTGTTGAATACCAAGGCTAGCCTTCCATGAGAATGGTCTGGGAAGTTTAAAGGTTACAAACATAATCTATGTTCCCAGACCTTAGACATAATTTCTTAAACTAGTGGATGGGGGCGGGGACGGGAGTAATAATATATGTTTTTAAAGAAGCCTTTTTGGTAGGCGTAGTATGCTCCAGGTTGGAGGACATTTTATGAACCCCGCTCAGCTTCTATGTAACTACTTTCTCGAAATGATTAAAACAATGAAAAAGAATTATTGCTAAACAAAGATCATCAACCCCTGAGAAAGTCTTGTTTTTTAAAGGCATTTCATAGTTGCATGTTGGAAATATGTCACAGTCATCTTCAAAAATAATTTCTTGTAAAAAACAGAGTAAGAAGGGAATTGCAACATTTACAGTTTGTTAAATTCTCAAACCGAAGCTGAGTAAAAGTTCGCCTGTTCTGAAAGGGTGTATTTTTTCCCTCTCACATTGGTTTTGTATTCATAGAAGTGATGAAAGCTACCTAACTTAAATTGACTTTGTGTATAAAATAGTTGGGTTTTTGGTGGTGTGGAGAAACTTTAGTGTCTTAGGCTGAACCATGGCTGTCTCAATTCATCAGACTGCCTATAACTCAAAAGAGTTGTATTCATCACATTTTACCAGTTTATTGGCAATAGAAAAGAAAAGTTTATTCATCTTGTTGGATTATATGATCTCTAAGGTCCTTTCCATCTCTGAAATTGTATTATTCCTTTCTATCCCAACAATAGACAAAGTACAGAAATTCATCACCTCTCTGTGGTATACTAAAACCCAGCAAATCCACAAATATTTTAACCCCAAAGTTTGGATGTTCTCTTGCATTTAATGGTGAAATAATCATAATGTAGATTTTTAAAAAAATCATTCAAAGGTGAGAATTCATCAGTACTGTGGTTATCATCAACATGACGGGGTTACTGGTGATTATGAATAGGGAGCCACCACCCTTTTCTTGGGTTTTAGCCATAGCTGCTGCTGAATAAACTTTAAGATATATAAGATCCTCTAAGATATTAATTTGTGTGAAACTTACGGAACAGCAAGTAGATGTGGCTCTTTGGTAATTCTATATGTTCTATAATTTTTCATACATCTACTAACATTCATCTCACTGTTTTGTATTTTCTATTATGTATCTCTCTGACTTCTTCCTTTGAGGGCAAGAACTGCTCATCATTACAATCCCAGGATACTATACACTTCTCAATACATTATTTAATTGGCATTTTTGATTGGGTAGCTCTTGAATATTAAATGATTTCAACTTATTTCAAATGACTGTTAGAATTTTTAAAATTAAATTTCCAAAACTAAAACCTTTCTACAAAGGTTCTATGATAACACTCAGAAAAGGGGCTTGGAGAATCTTAGGGATCCAGAAAATGTTAAATCAAGACATGAAGACCAGAACATCTACTAATCAGATCAACTTTTTCTCACTTCTGTTTTCAGTAAGCATAAGTAGAATAATTAATATATTTTGTATTTATATATTTCTTCAGTCTAGTCTTTCAGTTATGTAGTAAATAAACTTGGCAAAATGTTTAATCTGCCTAAACTGACATCTTTTCAAATGGAAAGGTTAAATTGGAGCAATAGTTTTCTAACATCACTAACAGAATTCTTCTTTAGACATATATTTATATGGAATCCTTATGGCAAATCAATAAATATAATGAGGCTTATATCAAAAGGAGAACATATCAATTTAAATATTCACAATAACACTGTAATGAATGATTCCAACTTTTAGTGATATTAAGAAAACAATTTAATTTTGACTCACATAAAGTAAAGGCATACCAGGAAAGAGGTATAGGAGAAAAATCTCTCTCCAGATCTCATTAAACAGAATATAAATGGGAATAGAGAAAATTACCCATGTTAGGGTTTCATGTCCACGTTCAAATGTAGATACATCAATTGTGTCACATCTAACTGCAAAGGAGAATGGGGAATGTGGTCTCACTCCATATTCAGGACAAACATAAGAAGTTAATTTGGAAAATAAGATAGCCAGGCTCTGCCACAGGAATGCAGTTGGCACCCTACAAGGCCTGCCCAGCACTAGGGAGTTATTGCAGCCCCTTCAGTTTAAATGTCCTGGAATTGGACCTGGACCTGATGTGCACTGGACTGCAATGTGCCTGATACATAAGAGTTCAACTACGTTTTAACCTCTCCATATGTTGGAAGCACAGACTTTAAACCCTATTTGGTTCTTGATCTTTAATTCCTACTTGATTATTTGACACAAAGCAGCAGTAACAGGGGCCAATGGTTTGATATTTCCCCTCTACTACAATCCTGCATTATGATGATGCTCCATGAAACCTCAACTGACTCTTGGACTCTTATGCACAGAATGTGAGCACACAGACTTCTCTTTAATTCTGTCTGGAAGTTGTGCAATAGGCCTATGTGTCTTTCACTCAAATTAAGGAGGACTCATAAGATGTAAATGTAAATTCTGACTTACTTGTACTGCGTAAGAATTCAGATCCCCCTGACACCTGGAACACCAGTAGCTCATGGTTAAGCACCATTACACATGATTGGCCAGATGTCAGTAAACCCCCAGATCTGCCTGCTGTTCTTGCACAGGCCGATTCCTTCAACCTCATCCCACCAACTCATCTCTTCTCTATGTTTCTCAGCATCTGTGCTTTTCCTTAAGCAAAGCTCTCTCAGTCAGGGTTTTGGTTGTCATCTGTTGACTTCCTGACTTCCAAATCTGCTTACTCAAGCCAGGCCTCTGCCTATTTCTGCAGATCTGTATATCCAGGTGCTCACAGGACATCCCTGTTTGGATATCTCAATGTCGTCTCAAATTCAAAACATCCCAAGACCATCATCTTCTTCTCTGTTAGGTCTCTCCCTCTGGGATCTCTCTTAAAGTATGGTGTCGTCCTATACCAGTTCATGCCATGCTGAGGTTCTGTAGCCGGGATTTTTCCTTCTTCTTCATGCTCTCCTAATGCAAAACGCTCACAAAATTTTAGTGAGCAGTGTTTAAGTTGCCCTCCTGCTACCCTTTGAATCACCGTAGGAACCAAGATACCCATTGTCTCTTACCTCTTGTGTATCTAGTTTCTCAGCAAACACTGTCCTGTGTAAACCCTTTGCCCAGCAGAAGACCTTTCTTCATCTGATTTCTGTGGATTATGTATCTTTGGCTGTCCCTTTCCCACTGGAAGAATGGCTCGCAAACTTCTCATTCCCTACATACAAGAAGCATACTGGTGCATGCACAATAATTAAACAAATGGAGGTGGCTGTGTTCCAATAAAACTTTATTTACAAAAGCAGACAAGGGCTGGCTTTGGCCTTAGGGACAGTAATTTGTTGACTCATGTTCTAAGCCTTCACATTCGTTATTCCCTCTGCCTGGAGTACCCTGCCCTCTTCACTGTGTACTCTCCAGCCCTAATTTGAACTTGTAGCTTTTCAAATGTTTACCTAAACATTGTCCCTGTATGAAGCAGTTTTAAACAATGCTCACTCACAAAGTATGTTACATGTAGTGTTTGTTTGCATCACAGTAATAGTCTATAAAGTCACTAAGAACACGGTTGGCATTTACTGTGGCAGAATTCTTAGAAGAAATATAACTCTACCTTAATATGAGCCTCTGATCATGGTTCTGGACAAGTGAACAATGCACACCTTTGCTTTATGTGTATTTCTATCTAATAACATTTTACTTGTACATTTTTGGTCTATTAATCTTAAACTCACAGCCAGCAGCACTACACCTCATGCTGAGACGCTTATCTTCCACACACCTGTTTTTGGAAGGCACATTACGGCCTTCTGCATTGAGGAACCCTACCCAGCACCTCAGCACTACATTGGAGGCCATTTCAGACATCAACTTACTAAAAAAAAAATCACAAAAGTGGGAAGATACAGTCCTAAGTAAGCCACAGAGATGATGCATGTTTACAGTATGACAGCTAAAATAAGGAGGAACATTGCCTTGTTTCACCTCGGCTGGAGATTGGCTCATCCCTTCCCTCTGCACTGCATATAGCTGAGTATTGCTTTGGGAGTCACAGATGAGCAAGGAGAAGAATTTACAAACACAGAATTGGAAAGTAATGAAACTAAGTGTATCTCCTAAGAAAGCCAACACACTCAACAACTAGTTTCTTGTGATCAAATTTAGCTTCATCTCTGTATGTCGATGGTCACAGAGTTTAAATGAAGGTTTTGGATTATTTGTACAAATGAATGAATTAAATGAAACACATTTAGTTTAAGATGTTTGGTAGAAGATCTATATATGCAGAAAAATTTTTTCTTTACAAATGTTTTTTTCTCAGCTCATTTGTTAAGTGATCAGTAATCCTACAGTACATAGTACTGTACATAGGGAATTATGTGCTTTCTTCTCATTTAATATCTTTATTAATGATCCCTAACAGGCAGTAAACAATAAATTAATGAAATCTGCAAATGATACTAAATTAAGAGGTACTGGAAATACCAGTGAGGATATTGTTCTGGGAAAACAGCACTTAGAGAAATTAAAACTATGGCCAGGCATAGTGGCACACACTTGTAATGTTAACATTCAGGAAGGCAGGGCAGGAGGACCACCACAAGTTTGGGGGCAGCCTGGGTTACAGAATGAGCTCAAGGGTTACCTGAACTATATCACAAGACCTATTGTCAAAAATAAACACAAGCAAACAACAACAACAACAAATCCAAAATGAAGAAAATTAGGACTCATACAACTAGAAAAATACAACCAAAAGAGTTCTAGCCAAGCAAAATTTAGGTGTCTGAGAAGCCATGACACTAATATCTGTTGATTTCTCATTCAGCAGCAATTTATTGAAAGTCTCAGATGTGTTTGGTTTGGTGTTGGGTCTTGAGGTTATCAAAGGAAGCAAGATAATCAAAGCCGCTGACTCAAGGAGTCTGTACTCCTGTAGAGGAGTTAAAAGAGAGAATCTCTAAACTGAGTTGGAGAGTGACAGCGGATTGGAAACGTGAAAGAAGAGAGGAGGAGAAAAGAGTACTTTCTTGGTTGGAATATACCAAATTCTACTCACTTTTGTGGTGTTGAATTCTGGATTATTTCAACTTGGGACCATTTTGAATAAAGCTATGAGCATTCTTATACACTGTGTCTTGTGTACATATTTTCTTTTATTTCTTTTCACTCCTGGGAGTGGAATGGCTATTAGTGGGTGCATATTTAACTTTCTGAGAAATTTGCAATGCAGGTTCCAAGGTGGTTGTAACTTTTTACATGGCCAGTGGCAATAAAGAGCATTTTAGTTGCTCATCAACGTTGCCACTATTTGGAGTGTTGACTATTTTCAATCTACATGTTTTAGGGAATGCATAATGCTATTTCACTGTGATTTTTGTTTGTATTTTCCTGATGGCCAGTGAAACTCAAGTTGTTTTTTATGTGTTCATTGCACATTCATATATTTACCTTTAAGGGCTCCTGATTAAGACTTGACCATTTTAATTGGGTTATTTTTACTAGTATTTACTACTGATTTTTACTCCTATGTTCATAGAGGAACTTGGCCTATAGTCTTCTTTCCTTTTAATATTTTTGTCTAGTTTTGATATCAGTGTAAACTAAATCTGTAATTTGTTTATTGATTTTACAATGTATCCTTTGATAAATATAGGTTTTAATTTTGATAGTTAATATATATATTTAATTTTTTAAAATTATGATTAGTGTTTTCTCATGTCTAAAAAATCTGCCTACCTCATCATCATCAAGACATTTTCCTATCTCTTAGGAGCTTTATGCATTATCATCTTTTTTGTTTACCCAAATGTATACTGGTAAGTGGTATGATGTACAATCAGGATTCACTTTTGAAGATCTTTTTTATTAGTGCATATTAGTTACACAGAACATTGTTGCATTTCACTGTGAAAGACTCATACATCGCAATATTCCTTGATCATTTCTGTTTCCCCTCTCTGTTTGCCTTCTTTCCCTCATTTTTTCTCCGTATGGACAGCCTGTTTTTTCCAGTGCCATTTGTTGAAAGGACTCTTTTTTTTATCAGATTGTTTTATTGCCTGGTTGAAAATCAGTTGTATACATGATATGCATCTATTTTGGAGTCCTGTATTCTGTTCTGTTGCTGTAGTCTTCTATGTGTATACTCAAGCTTCATTGTCTAGATGACCACAGCTTTATAGTTAGTCATAAAGTTGGCATTTTTTCTACTTTGTTCTTTTTATTAAAGATTGTTTTGTGACTGTAAGGCCTTTGTATTTCCACCTAAATTTTAGAGTCAGTTGTCAGCATCTATGAAAACGTTTGTTGGGGTTTTGATTGGCATTGTATTAAATTTAAATAGTGTCATTCAAATAAGTGTTTTCAAATCATAAATATGGTAAGCCTTATTTCAGTCTTCTGTAATTTTTCTCAGCACCATTTTTAGTATGTTATATTAATTCTGTTAATTTTTCCTAAGTGTTTTATGCTTTAGATGCTGTAGCATCTGTTATTTTAAACAATTCATTTTTGTTAGTTGCTAATATATATATATATATATATATATATATATATATATATCTTTCATTGAACTTTATTCTGAAATCTTTGTAAATTCACTTATTAATTCCAATATTTTTTTACTGTTTCCTTGGAATTTGCTACCTGTCAACTATAGTTACAAAATAAAACTGACGACAAACAAAATTTCTACGTTGCAGTGTACATGATTTTTTATTCTTATTGTAAATATAGTATTGAATGGAGATGTTGAGATTTACTTTGTTTTTGGTAATAGATTGAAGTTATTCCATCTATTATCACTCAATATCATCTTAGTTGTAAGTTTTCTATAAAGTTTATTGAGTTGCAAAAGTTCTTTTCTATTCACAGGCTATTGATAGTTCTTATCGTGAATGAGTGCCACATTGTGTTCAATATTTCCTGTTTTATTTAGGTGGCTGTATGATTTTTCTTTTATTCTATTAAGACACAAAATTATATGGATCATTTTAAAATCAAAACCAGTCTTGCTTTTCAGTGAAAATTCCCTTAGATAACTGTGCAATAATATCCTTTTAAATTTATTTATTAATTTATTTAATTAATGCATTATCATTTTAGTTAAATGCTTTCCTAGATTCAGATTTAAAATATTAGCATTTTATTAATGATTTTTGCTTCTATGTTTAGAGGGAAATCGGTGTGTAGCATTCTGCCAGACCATGAGATGGTATGTAATTTCACATTTGATCATTTTTCTATCCAGGCAATATAAATAACCTGTATATTACTCCAAATTCTGCCCACTGAGAACACAGTCCCTTCACCAGTGACCTAAACAAGGGATGTCCCACCATACGGCTACAGCTCAGCAGCTGTCCACATCGGGATGGGGTCTGCAGGTTAAAGCACAAGTGTCAGTAACACCAAAGTAAGTGTTCCCTCCCTTTGTCAAGTGATAGAGGAGAACTCCATGAGACATGAGAGGCCCAAGTGGGGAGAGAGTAGACAGTGTCGCATGGGTGGTGACCATGAACTTTTGAGGCCCCTCTTCACATTCATTTCTTTTGTGCCTTGTTGAAGTTCAGTCTTTAGAAGGTCACCTCCGTTTGATGAGGGGGAGCTGCTCTGCGCACACTTGATGGCGTGATGGGTCAGACAACATGCAACATGGGGAAGGTTTGTTTTCCCTCTGGCTTAATTCTTTTACAGATGAAGAGGGGATAACGATGCCTACACATTCCTTACTTTGAATAGTGAATTAAATGAGTGAATAAATCACTGGGTGACACAAAGGAATTATTCCTGTGGGTCAGGAAGGATTATGATGAGAAAGATGCCTACAGGGGGTACCCCTGGGGTGGTGCCAAGGTTATTTCTGGATGAGGGTGGTACGTTACTGCCATTCATTTCCCAATTATTTATAATCATTAGCTTTAACTGTAGGTTTCATAATGTATATGTGTGTCCTTGTGTGGGTGTGTATCACAAGAAACGTGAAAAATGCTCACTGAATTTCTGTGGTATATCAGGCATTACATTGGCTCTGATAATAAAGCAATCTCTGACTTCAGCGAGCTTATATGTCTCAATATCTAGATATTGAGAAATGATTACATAATCATTGTAATTGTATAAATCCTACAGATGAATAAATCCTACCAAAGATAATATATAGGGACGTATTTGGGATTAAAGCCAGGCTGTAGGCCCAATTAAACATTTAAACCTGGAACTAATAAAAAGAAAAATAGCTTCAATGTTCATCTCTCACCATTATCTTACTTGATACACTTCTACATGTAATATTTTGACATGCCATTTTTCATCTATATGATTATTATAATATGAATATATTAAGAAGTCATGCTCAGAAATAGATCACTCTGGATATGCCAATGACAATAGCCTTCCTGAGAAACAAATACTATAATTCTCTTTAATATTTTATTTCATCATGGAAACAGACACTGTATATTTGCTTTAGGACTAGATTATAAAGATATTAAGGATGGGAAGAGTGAAGTGGGCCACCAGAAGTCCCCTGCTTAAGGAAGTGTGGCAACGTTGAGCAGCCTTCCCGACTGTCGATGTCGCTCCCGGCCGGCAGGAAGGACACACGACAAAGTCTGGCAGTGGACAACATTTTCTTTTATTTTCTCTCCGTACAGCCTGCCCTGGGATCGCTCCCAGCCGAAGCCTCCTCTGGTCCGCTCCCCGCGGCTCCTTCCGTGCTTCGCTCCGAAGCCTCTACCGGTCCGCTCCCCGCGGCTCCTTCCGGGCTTCGCTCCGAAGCCTCTACCGGTCCGCTCCCCGCGGCTCCTTCCGGGCTTCTACTTCCCCCCAGGGGTGGCACCAGTATATATACGGATACAGTGTCCAATCATGTTAAAGTAAGCAAGGCAAGCTGATTGGCTAACATATTATTGAGCGGGTTGTTTACGCGGTAAGCAGGAAACTAACGTGCTCGATGGGAGGGGTAATCTAACTCAGGCTTTACTCTTTACCACAGGCCGCATGATCGCTATATGCGGCGGCTCGGCAATGTGGTGGCTCCCAACATCTCCCCCTTTTTTATTTTAAATAAGTCTACGCATCGCAGCCCGTCCTGAATTGAGTGTAGAGGCCTATGCCCTGATAGGAGGCCCACCAAGGGCTCTCGGCGTCGGCCCGGGTCGGCCGTCCCCGAGTCTGCCGAGGCCCCGAGGCCCTCGTCCTTTTTCCAGGGCCAGGAAGGAACCGGACGGAACCTGGATGCACACAGGCATACACTCATGTCGCTCCGCATGATCCCCCCGGGGCGACATTTGGTTCGGGCGGAACCTAGTAATTCAGCGGCTTTCGTGCGGTATGGGGTAGGGCCTGTCTTAGGTTGAGTCATGCTGGGGAGGCATGCTCTTACCCGTCATTGACTCATCTACCCTGCTATATCATAATTTTTTAGAGGAGGAGTGTGGGAAGCTCACCGTCCCTAGACTCGGTCGTAGGCTAGGCGAGCGAGCCATGCATATGCCTGAGGATCTTCTTGTCCATTTCGGGCTACCGCTATTTCTATTCATCTTGTTGGTTGGTCTGTGATGGATCTCCGGTAGGGCAGGTCTGATCTTCAGTCGAGGGCTTTGTCGCCCGTGTCAGTCTCTCCGGTACCCACAGTGGTTCTCGTCCCGATTCCTGTGGGAAGACACAAACCTCACCTCGGTTCCAGCTGACCACTGGATCCGGGCCCATCCATTGTCCTGTCAGGACATCTTTCCACTTCACCCACCCTTTATGGTTGGGGGAAGGGTTGCAGTGCTCCACAGCTGGGGAGCAATTATCATTATTTAAATTTAAAAAATTGTGTGTGAATAGTGCCATGGATAATCGTGCCTTTGGGGCCAGGCCTTGGCCTACTCCCCCTTTTTGTTTAGCTAGAATTGCTTTGAGACTTCTATGGGCTCTTTCAATGATTCCTTGACCTTGGGGATTGTATGGGATACCATGTTTTAATTGAACCTCCATCATTTTGCAGAACTCATTGAAGGCTTTGCCTATATAGGCTGGTCCATTATCAGTCTTTAATATTTTTGGTTTGCCCCATGCGGCCCAAGCCGCCAGGCAATGATTGATCACATTAGACACTTTTTCACCTGTTTCTGCTGTTGCAAATATGACGTGAGAACAGGTGTCTGTGGAAACATGAACATATTTAAGAGTCCCAAACTCCTGTATATGTGTGATGTCCATCTGCCAAACATCACCAGGGATCAAACCTCGAGGGTTTACTCCCATCGGTATGGCAGGTTTGTATGTGGCACAGGAGCCACATAGTCGCACGATATCTCGTGCATCTGCTCTGGAAACATGGAAATGGTTTGCTAGTGTCCTGGCATTGACATGAAACTTATCATGGAAGGCACGGGCTCGCTCGATTGGTGTTAGTAAGGTAAAAATCCATAACGGGCGAGTGGCAGTGTCAGCAGCCGCATTCCACTGTGCCATAGGCCCTGGCAGGGATGTATGTGCTCTTATGTGGGTGGTGAAGACCTTATGGTGTCTGTTCTGGAGCAATGTCTGGATAGACAGGAACAGCCCAGCCACTGTGGAAGTGGATCTAATTAAACCGGCAGTCTCAAGCACTTGCATAGCATTGACCACATACCTAGAATCGGAGACAATGTTAATGGCTCCTGAGAACCGTTCAAGAATCATTTTAATGATCTGCAGTTCCACCACCTGAGGCTGATCAGGTTCAAATTGTATGGTAACCGGGGGCTTGCCTAGGATCACATAGGCGCCTATCCCCGTCTTGGAGCCATCTGTATATATTGTAGTTGCTGGGACTAATGGCTCAGAGGCAGTAACCTTTGGAAAAATTACAGGGTGCTGAGTAACAAATGACAAGATAGGGTCTTTAGGGTATTGATTGTTTATATCCCCATGGAAAACACATCTCAAAATGGCCCATGTATCTATGCAGGCAGCCAGGGTCTTGATCTGGCTGGCGGTATAGGGTACTCGGATGGCTTGTGGTCCTGAGCCAAAATGTTGGACAGCTCTATCATGCGCTTCAAGGGCCAATGAAGCGACTGCCTCCGGGTAATGCTCTATGACTTTTGCAGGTGAGACCTTAGGGTGTATCCACAGTAGTGGTCCTTTCTGCCAAATCACCGCTGTGGGCTGTAGACTAGTCTGTAGCAAACAGACATCAAAGGGTCGCCCTGGTTCAATTCTGTGTAAGGTAGCCACACCTAAGGCTTCCTCCACTCTCTGTAAGGCAGCTCTTGCCTCAGGAGTGAGCCTCCTGTGGGAGGCTATATCTGGGTCTCCCTTCAGAAGGTCGAACAGGGGTTTGAGATCTGAATTTGGTATATGTAAATATGGCCTAATCCAATTAATGTCTCCCAATAGCTTTTGCATGTCATTTAGAGTCCTAACGCCATCCGTCCTAATGGTGACCTTCTGCGGAGAGACTAGCATAGGGGAGATTCTCGCGCCTAAGTAGGTCACCATTTCTCCTCCCTGAATCTTGTCGGGGGCAACATGCAGATTGGCTTGTCTCAGGGCCTCGACCAACTGGCCGAGCATATTATTTAGCATGTCTGGGTCCCTGCCGCTGAGCAAAAGGTCGTCCATGTAATGTACACATCTTATCTTGGGAAAGGATTTCCGTAGGGGGGCCAGTAGGGAATCAAGGTAAATCTGACACATAGTGGGACTGTTGGCCATACCTTGGGGCAGCGTTATCCACTCGTATCTGAGATCAGGGCTTTCTTGGTTAATGGTGGGTAAAGTAAAGGCGAACCTATGGGTGTCCTCTGGATGCAGGGGGATTGAGAAGAAACAGTCTCTAAGATCTATAACATAAATCGGCCAAGACTGAGGGATGGCTGAGAGAGCTGGCAGCCCCCTCTGGACCGCCCCCAGGGACTGCATCTGCGCGTTGACCGCCCTTAGATCATGGAGCAGCCTCCACTTGCCAGACTTTTTCTTAATTATAAAAATGGGGGTGTTCCATGGGGAGGTCGACGGCTTAATGTGTCCTAATCTAAGTTGTGCACTGACTATTTCTGACAAGGCTAATAGCTTCTCCTTAGGCAGGGGCCACTGAGGTACCCAGACCGGATCATTTGATTTCCAGGTGATTTTGATCGAAGTGGGTAGGAGAGCTTCTTCAGCGGCCCCTAAGAAAAACCCAGCCCTTGCCTACCTTTTTTGTTCTCTACTGGTATTGGGGATGTCCGACCCTGTAGGGCATTGCCCAAGCCTTTGCCGGGGGTATATCCCTGGTTCCTGAGTATATCCTTAGCCTGGGGGGAGCAGTTTGATGTAAGCGTGACATCCATCTGAGTGAGGATGTCCCTTCCCCATAGAGACACTGGCAACTGCAACACAAATGGTTGGAAATGGCCCTGATGACCCTCCTCATCGCACCAGAGCAGGGTTGAAGCACTAACCTGAGGAGCTGACACCATCCCCAGGCCCTGCAGCGTGTTATCTGCAGTGTTGGTGGGCCAGTTGGAAGGCCAATCCTTTTTGGAGATAATGGAACGGTCAGCTCCTGTATCTAGGAGCCCTGTTATATTCTTGCCATTGACCTTAAGTGAGAGCATGGGCCTTTTATCAAGTGTCATATGGAGTCCCTCGAAGACTTCCCCTGAGGAACCGAAACCTTGACTTTCTCTAATTTTCTGCTTTGAGGGAAATCTCTTGTGGAGACTGGGGAGCAGCAAGAGCTGCGCTATCTTGTCTCCTTTATTGATTACCATAGTACCCACAAGAGATTGAACCATAATTTTAATATGTCCTGTGTAGTCTGAGTCTATGACCCCCGGGACTACTGTGAGACCCCGAAGGGCCGTGGAGGATCTCCCGATCACCAGACCCACGGAATTTTCGGGTAACGGTCCCTTAAAGGTGGTTTCAACCACTTGAACACCCATGTCAGGCACTAATATAAGTCTGGAGGCGACACTGAGGTCCACACCTGCTGACCCAGGGGTGGCCCTTGTTGAAGGCTGCCATCCTGAGCTGTCCTGTCTCTGGGGCGGGGGCCCGCCTGTGAGGGGGGCCCCCTCTGGCCGTTTTTTGGCTCTCTAGCATCTCGTCCACAAATACGGTTGCCCTGAGCATCAAAGACCGACCTGCACTCCTCAGCTTTGTGTGATCCCTTCTTGCATCGCCCACAAACATATGGTTCTTCATTCCTAGGACGGGGCCTAGCATCTGCATTGTTTGGGCAGTGACGTTTAATGTGTCCTGGCTCCCGCAGGCAAAACACCCTCTGGCCTTACATTCCCCTCCTGACCCGCGAGGTCCCCTCTGCTGTACAGCCGCGGCCAGGAGAGCAGCCACTCCCGAGTTGGAGAGCGGCCCCCCTATCTCTCTGCATATCCTAATCCAGGTGTTGAGGTCCTTGTTCTTATGAGGGGCTATCGCTGCCTTGCACTCCTTTGTACATTGCTCGAAAATCAGCTGCCTTACCAGCGGTCGAGCCACTCCCGGATCAGAAAATATTTTATCGGCAGCATCTTGCATTCGGGCCACAAAGTCAACAAATGGCTCTGTGGTACCCTGAATTATTTTTGAAAGACACAAGGAGGCTGTTCCGGCACCACTTACCTGCTTCCAGGCGCGGAGCCCTATGGCATTGATTTGTTCATAGACAGCGCCGGGGAACTGAGTCTGATCATCAGCGTGCCGACCTTCTCCCATAAGCATTTCCTTGTTCCACCCCCGGTTTCCCCGACTGGCGTTTCTCTCAGCCTGCTCTGCAGAGAACTCTGCGTACCAGGCTCGCCAATCCAGGTAACTACCCGAGGGCAGACACGCCTTTGCCAGCTGAATCCAGTCCGCGGGGGTGAGGGGCCCAGAAGACAGGTTCTCCAGCATGGCAATGGTGTAAGGCGCAGTCGGCCCAAAGGTTGTAACTGCATTTTTAAGTTCTCTAATCTGCTTTATCTCAAAAGGCTCCCATGCATTACGTCCCTGGCCCATAGCTACTTGTACAGGAAATATCCCGTAGGGGCCACTATCTATCCCAGGTGGTGGATGTACCTCATGAGACAAACGTCCCCCCTGCCAAAGCCGCCTGTAAAAATACCGACCCGCCGGCGGTGGAGCATAAGACGGCGGCCGTGATTGGGCGGAAAATGGGGGCCCGTGCATCACTTCCTGTTCTGGCGAAAGGGGAGGGAGCTCCCACGCGGCCGCCTCGTGGTGAGGGATCGCTTCCGGGAACAGCCCCCAAGGTGGGGCAGAAGGCTTCGCCTCCCTCTCGCGCCAGGGGACGCTCAGGAGCTCTCTACTCCTCCGCAGACCAAGTTGAGCGGAGCGCAATTCGCGGCGCAACGCTGGGAAAGAACCCTGCGACTCCTTATCGGGCGGCCTATCCTCTTGGCATCTAGGCTCCTTGGTCTCATCGTTGTCTAAGCCTTCCTCGTTCTCGGAGTCAGACGACTCCGAGGCCTGAGCCCCGTCTTCCTCCTTTATATCTTTGTCTCCTTTGACGGACCCCTCCCGGGAGCTCCCTGACTGGGCCTGTTCGAATGCCCTACGCACTTTAATGAGCTCTTGAGAACCTTCCCTGCAACCACCCTCGCTCTTCAAGCATGCATATATCATTTCCCACAGTGGCCGAGCGAAGACCGAAGCCCCGCCCTCCCTTTCCGCTAGAGAAAGATCCCTGCCCAACTTCTCCCACGAGGGTAGGTTTAAGTGCCCTGTGGGCAAGAACCAGGGAGCGAAACTATCAATCTCCTCAAAAAAGCTCTCCAGCGTTTTGCGTCCCACCTTGAGGTCTCTGGACTTTAAGAGCTTCCGGAGGACCCGTACCAAGGGCTGGGTTATCCCCTGCTCACCTGTCTCGCAGTGCTGTATCAAGGAACGTTGTCCACTACCACGTCTCGGGGGTGATCAGTTGTTCCCCGTGCGGGCCTCCAAATGTCGATGTCGCTCCCGGCCGGCAGGAAGGACACACGACAAAGTCTGGCAGTGGACAACCCTTTCTTTTATTTTCTCTCTGTACAGCCTGCCCTGGGATCGCTCCCAGCCGAAGCCTCCTCTGGTCCGCTCCCCGTGGCTCCTTCCGTGCTTCGCTCTGAAGCCTCTACCGGTCCGCTCCCCGCGGCTCCTTCCGGGCTTCGCTCCGAAGCCTCTACCGGTCCGCTCCCCGCGGCTCCTTCCGGGCTTCTACTTCCCCCCAGGGGTGGCACCAGTATATATACGGATACAGTGTCCAATCATGTTAAAGTAAGCAAGGCAAGCTGATTGGCTAACATATTATTGAGCGGGTTGTTTACGCGGTAAGCAGGAAACTAACGTGCTCGATGGGAGGGGTAATCTAACTCAGGCTTTACTCTTTACCACAGGCCGCATGATCGCTATATGCGGCGGCTCGGCAATGTGGTGGCTCCCAACACCCGACCTTCCTGAGTTGGTCTCCCACTGTACAATGATTGCGTCTGGCCTCCATTGTGATGGCAGAGAGAAGCGCTCTGCGGTGTAGATGGCAGGAGCGAGCAGTGGCAGGAAAGGCTGTTTCCCAAAGCTGTGCGATTATCTTGAGTACTTCTGTGAGCTACCCTGACATTGTTTGTCTGATTAGTTCATTCACATTTTTGGTTCTGGATTCTTTTAGCTAAAAAAGTTAGTTTAATTTTGAAAGGCTCCAAACTCTGATTACTGAAATGAATTTCAGTGGCTTCAGTTGGTGCAACTTCATTATAGGGTACACCAAATGAATTAATGAATTAATCCAAATTCAGCTTTCTTCTGTGTAGTGGAGTTGTCGTGAGATGTGCTCTAATTGAAAGAATACCAGCGATTGCTTGATATTTCATCTGGTGATTTATACAGATTTTTAAATGCATAAAAGGAAACCAATTAGCATTAGTTGCAAGATTTATTTCTCAACTCATTTCTGGATTCAAATAATTAAACACAGCTACCTGAAATAGCTGTTAATGAGATAAAACCAGATGAAAATGTAAGCTATTAATTGATTCACCAACCCCTAGAAAACAGATTGTTCAGTTAACATATATTTAGGGATTTGAAAACAAAGATCTCTTTGGGAATTTAGAGAGTAGTCATAGTCATAGGCAAAAACTTTAATTTTCTCTTTCAGTATAAACTTTGTGAATGGTTCAAAGCTCAAAATGTCTGGAATTCTAAAGTGAGCTTCGATGAGGGTGGTATATGCTAGAATCCTGACCTGTGACAATGCAGACAGAATTTGTCAGGCCATGTGATTTTATCACAAAGCCTGAGTCTTGCAAAGAAGAGCAGGTTTCCATATTTGCCTTTGGTCAGCTCTTTGCATTGTTGATTGACTCCCGGTAATGCTGTTGTCAGTATTTTGTCAATAGTCAAATAGATCTCATGACTGGCATTTTGCCTTTTTAAAACCATCCCTCGTTGCAGTTACAGAGATTTGAAACTTTAAAGCCAGCTGGGAATGGCTGGTGGCTTTTTAATTATTATTTATGAATGCATCAGAAAGAAATATTGACTTCTAATTAAAGCCAGAAAATTGCTCCTGGAATAAATTGCTGAAGGTCAGTTTCTTTGCTAAGAACTTGTGCATGTGTCTGGTGTTATCACTATTGTAAATAAGGCAGCAATCAACCTGTTTGCAAAAGTGGGTGAAGATATCTAATTGTTATATTAGTTCTTGCTTTTGGTATTGAATTTCAATTAAATTTTTCTATTGCTTTCTCTATTCTTGATATTTTTCTCTTCTGAGGCTGAGAAAAACTACTCTGTATTAAAAACAATTAGAATGTCTCATTTTGTTTTTCCTTGAGAAAAGTGATTTGTGTGTTTATTGGTTTGAGGGAATTAAAATGGTAAAAAAAAAAAAAAAAATTCTTAGAAATCCTATTTCCTAGCGTAAGAGAAAGTTTCTCACCAGACTAGAATAGGCAGTTCTAGGGAAGCATTTGTCTGTTTTGGACTAGGAAACTCAGACTAAATCAGAACACTGTAGTAGTCAAAAGAAAGAATCAAATAAACAGCCTCATTTGAGATTTTGGCACAGTGAATAGATGTTTAAATATTTAACGACTCTTTTTATCTTTACCTGATCCAAAGTCATAAACAGGGAGTTGGAATGATATTTTAAGTAGTTGCCTGTTGACTTTGAAATTAAAGTAGATATCACGCCTAGGTTTTAAATAACTTCCATTTGTCTGCCACCCAGGGCTCTGTTCCCAGTGTTCCTGGGGTTAAAATAATTTTTAACTGGGTGATGTTCTTCATGCTATGTTGATGCAATGTATACTCACGGTTTAGATTACTGGTCAGGGTTTGAAATTTATCAACCCCGAAAATGCATCTTGGAGGTGATTTCTGGAATCCTGTGGTTTAGTAAATTTAGGAAATGCATTAGAAAACCAAAAGCTCTCCAATTTAAGTATGTAGAGAAAAAGTTTCCATCTGGGGTGGTTCTGGCAGTCTCTGGAGATGTTCTGAGATCACGAATTGGGGAGGATGCCACCAGAATCTAGAAGCTAGACCTGGCATCTACCCAGCATTTACCCAGTGTCTTACACTGGACCAGGCAGCCCCCAACAACAAAGACTCACCTGCCCTCAAGTGTCAATAATACAGAGGTTGAAAAACCCTAATTTAGAAAAATATGATAAAATATGGTGCAATGACAACTGTGACTCAACACCAAAACTCTACTTTGGGAAAAATAAATTAAAATAAGAATGAGATGTCAGATGTGTTTTTCATCTGTTGAAATAGTAAAAATGGGCCTGGGATTTAGCTCAGCGGCATAAGTACCTGCCTGGTAGGCGCAAGGTCATGAGTTTGATCCTCCATATTAAAAAAAAAAAAAAAAAAACAACAATAAGAAAAAACAATAAATAGCAAAAAAAGTGATAAAAATTTTGGCAAAGACGGTAGGAAGCAAGGAGCCTCTTTGGAGGAAGAAATCTGGCAGTACCCATGAACAATGGAAATCCCCCTTCACTCAAGGACTTCCCCAGGAGAAAATATCAGTATACCAGATTTTATCTTGCTATGATGGTTTAAAAAAACCTGGAAACTCCCTGAATTTTACTGTTAGTGAAAATTTTAAAGACTACTTATATTATAGATTTTTGTTGTTATTGTTTTTTGTTTTATGAGACAGGGTCTCACTGTACAGTCCAGGTTGGCCCCAAACTCAAGGCAGCCCTCCTGTCTCAGCTCAAGAAGCACTGGGGTTGCAGGCATGTGCAACAGGCCTGGTCCAGTATAGACTGTTATGCAATTATCAAACTAGTAATTTTATTAAGCTATTTTATTAGTCTATTAAATGAACTAGATCCATATTTAATAACAAAGATACCCAGGGTACTTTTTAGATGAGAAAAATTACATCAGAGTAATATGTATTCTTAACCCATTTTTATAAAACAAATAGCAAACATGATTGATGTCTCTCTCAAACATCATGTCTCAAACATGATGACGGTCTCTCTCTCTCTCTCTCACACACACTCTTTCTCTCTCCTTATACGTATATAGTCTATTAATTTTTTTACTGTTGCAGTTCAAACCTAGGGCCTCATACACACTAGGGAAGCAGTCTACCACTGAGCCACACTCTCTTTCCTATACTGTAGTATTTTTAGGGAGCCGTGGAAGATGATTTAGCAGATTTTTATTTGTTATTTCATTGGACGAGGTAAGAATGAAAGCTTGTGCTGTATTACTAGGTATTTTCTTTCTCCACTTCATTTTCCACTTTAATTTTACTTTTTAAAAATGTTTTATCTTTTATTTTTTTCTTTTTCACAGCGTTTGCTGCGCCTATTGGTTATGTAGATTAGGGAGTTTCGTTCTGGTAGATTTGCACCTGCACCTGCAAACCTACCTTTGTGATTCTCCCATGAATCACTGCGTCCCATCCTCGGAGCTAGCTTCACATTTTGGGGGGATGATTTCAATGTGTGTAGTGAACTTGGTCATGTTCATGCTCCCTATTTTATTGCTTTTGTAATTTATGAACAATGAAACAAAATCCTTCTAAGGGTTCACATCATTCTTCAGCAGCTGCTTGATGTGTAACACTAGTCTTGTGATCACGTGAAAGTGTTACATCGTGATTGGTAGACTTACATGAAGGGTGGTTACATTTCAATATTTTTTGTTGGTGAATAATGCTGAAATTTAAGGCACTTCAAATAAGTGTGTATATATATGGTCTTTTTGTGTGTACTGCTGAATATTTCATTCTGCTGTTTATAACATGATAAAGTCTGCATATAATAAAAATAACTAAGAAACACAGGACCTGATGATGCTGTATAATGCGGGGATGCAGCCGGGAGCTCCAAAACCACTCTCCGGTGTTCAGGGCCAGCCGTCGAAAGCTACCCAGGTACCTGTTGCCCGGAGGGCATTGTTGTTTTGCTTGATGTCGACCTCAAAGGTTAGGAACCTTTCCTGAATCTTTGATTATCTTTACTTTACAGTTACCTCTCCCATCTCAGTAACACAAAGCTGCTGCAGGTGTAACTTGGGTTTTGACCTTCTTTTACGTTGTGAGAATAGAGATGCAACTATTTTCTTTTCTTAAAAATGCACATGAACACTTTGGTCTTTAAATCATAGTTACGGCTTGGCACACGTTACTGTTAGCATTGGGGGAAAACTGAAAAATTTTAGCATCAGCTCTTTTTTTCAGATCTGAATTAGGAACTGTGATTTAAAAAAAATACAGTGACTAAAAACCAAAATCATTGCAGTGACAGACATATTACCAATAATCTCTCTCAAATACGTCCTTGCTTCAGACATGCTCACCCCGTTCTTTGCGCCACTTTCTGAGTAGTTGTGGAAGTTCCCTTTTGTGTCTTTTTGTGGCTGCCTCAATGTTTTGAATCAATTCAAAACTTTTATGATAATTTCTGTCCAATAAAAAGATTGCGATGCATCCTCATCCACCTTATTTACTGAATCCGGCACAGCGTGACTGCTGCTTTGCCCAAAGTCAAGATGAGAGGTAAATGTTTTGAATCCATTCATGACAGGGAGCCCAGCCAGAGCAATGCAACTAGACACTCAGGAAAGAGCACTTCCAGGACTGCGTCAGGGAGTGGCAAAGTGATGCCAGCTGTGCCTGCAGCAAAGAGGGCTATTTTGAAGGTAACCAATGGCAATTTGTCTTTTATTGATATAATTTTAATTATACTTGCACTAGTTTTTTTTTTTAAATCACACTAACGAAGGCTATAAAGTGATAACAGGAATTTGCTAAATGACCCTGTTACCTAACCCCTACCACCTCCCACAAAATTAGCTAACGTAATTGAGTGTTATTATGCCTTGACCTTAATTTTATTCTGTTGATATGTATTTTCATAAGAACCTCATGAGGTGTATGTGGTTTGATTTTGGGGTTTTATTTTATTTTATTTTATTTTTTGGACCTGGGGAGCGAATTCATGACCTTGTGTTTCCAGGCAGGTGCTAGAGCCACTGAGCTAAACCCCCAGCCCTGAGCTACCCCCCAGCCCATGCATGCAGTTTTTAATCCTCACTTTATAATGAGAAAATGTACACATAGAGGAGGTTAGGCAACTTGTCCAAATTTCTTAAGCTGCTATGGAACAGCCAGAATTCCAGCCAAGCAAAAATGACTCCAGAGAATGAGGAAGTATGGTGGAAATTCAAGACTATGGAATTGAAGCATCCTGCCATTATTTTATTCCAGGCATGTTTAAAATAAAACAAGCACATTCTAATCCAACAAATTCTTGGCTTTAGTAATAGGTTAATCTGGTAAAGAATTATATATTCTTTATTAACTATATACCCATATATAATAATTTGAGAATCTCTGCTGCCTATTTTTTTGGACGTTTTGCTAGGAACAGGTCACAGTTTTAAATAATGGTGTTTATTTTGGCCCAGTGAATAAATATGGAATATAATCTCTTTCTCTTCTTCTTTAGAATGAGTTTGCACATATGCATATATTCATGCAAATGACTTGGAGAACAGTTTGTAAGTGACACAGTCTCTTGCGTACTGCAAGTTCCCACCATTTGGACCATGAGCTAGCTTTACTGGCCTTGTGATCGTATGTCAATGCTTATAATGAATTCAGTTCTATTACCATTAATATCTCCTTCAGCTGAATTGTGACACCAAGACATCACAGAATGTAGGTTATTAGATGCATAAAAATAAATAATTTGAGATCACTTTCTCACATTTGAGATTTAATTCTCTCTCTGCTGGGAGTGTTATATTGAGAAGGATATGTGTGGCATATTGTTCAGCCTTCGCAATTACAGTCTTCAAGTTTTACACTTTTTTCGCTTCTAATTTTCATATTCCCATACCATTCTTCAGCCACCAAGCCTACCACTAGATAACTGGCTCTGGGGGGTAAATTTTGCATCTTACTTTTCCTGTCACTGGTGAGTATTTTTTCTGTTCTGCTTTTATTGCATAGATTTTTCACCCAGCACATAAACCACACATCCTAAAGTAAAGATGCTGGGTTGAGTCCATTTTTAAGAGGCTGGCCATCTTCTCATTTCTTCCCAGAGGAAGAAAAAACTCAAGACATAAAAAACTGCTAAACTTATCCACAGGTTTTGATGAATAAATATTTGTACTGACAAGGTGGAAAAATATCTAAGTGTGAAGATCTTTGAACAAGAAGATTTCTGACACTTGAGATTATCCAAGCTGGGAATAAACATGGGGGTAGACGATGGGGACAGGGAGGTGGTAATTTCTCATTCCTTGAGGTGACTGTGACAGGGAAGAAGGCTTGAAGATTAAATCCCTGGAGGCCTTACAAGAGTGGAGGATAGGTGGGGTAGTATCAGCTAGTTCTTGGTGTTCTAGAAACAAAATTAAATAATATAACTAGCCCAATTATATTAACATATCAAGGGATTCTCTGTAAATGAAGGTAGTGGTGTGGAGAGCAATTTATTGCCCTGAACTCATGTACTTCCTTTTATATTTGACATTGACATCATTTATCTAGTAGATGTGGTCTTTGGTAGAGGGTAAGCCAAGTTGAGTGAGACATGGTCCCTGCCCCTTACAAGCACACGGTCAATTTGTGGTAGGGATAAGTATCCCCAGGCCTCATCGGGAACCAGTGCAGTTGAAGTGAGCCTACTACAAAGCAAACAGGCTATGTGAGCTTAAGAGACAGAAGAGAGAGAAACTGATCACAGTCAGGGGTGGGAATGTGGGAATATCTTATGGAGGAGCTGATGGGTGAGCAGAGCTCTGAGGAAGGTTAGGACTTTGACGGTAGGGAAGAAAGAGATGAGGTGGGTAGAGGAAAGTCAGGAGGATGCAAATGCAGATGTTGAAACAGAGGATGTAGCAGAGCATCAGTGAGAGAGGAAATTGGGAACCGATCAGAGCATGTCCAGTACCACTGTGCAGAGGACGTGGAACAGCTGATGATGCTTTAGGAAGCAAGTGATAGAACCAGACCGTCCTGTAAAATATAATTGTGTTTGCTCTCTGGAGAGGGCATCAGAATCTGGTCCCAGTGGAACGCAGCAGATTCCATTCCTCTGAACTCACCCCTTGCCTTGGTCTGTTCCTCTTGGCCCCCTTTGTGAACTCCTCTTCCTCTGCTGGTGATCTGATGTTTGTTTCCAGGGCTCTGTCCTCAGTCTGTTCTCGTTCTCTCCATTTCCTCTGGCTAAATTACATCACCACGGCTTCAATTGCAGCAATATAATAATGGCACTCAGAAACCTTTCTAATGCTTTTTCCTGTATTTTCAATTCTAACTCCATGACCTTCTAGCATCTTCAGCTAAACATGTGCTCCAACCTGACTCATTTTCACCGAGTACCCATTCTTTCTGTCCATCTAAACTGGCATTGTCACCATCTGCTACCTAAAAGTGAAAGTGCTATCCAAAGTGCAAATGCTAGAATCATGCTTCATTTTGGTCCCATCCATACCTGCCGATTCCATCCAATGAATCACTAGTGGTCAGTCTACCCCCAAAATATCTGTGTTATTACCCCTTCCTCCTTAGCTTCATAACCATGTCTGTAGTACAGGTTGGGGCTTCACAGACTGAAATATGTCACCTGGGGAGAGAGTTCAATGCACGTCAGGATTTTTAACTTTACCTTCCCTTCCCCTCTCCTCCCTTTCCCTCCCCTCCCCTCCTCTTCCTTTCTTTTCCTTCTTTCCTTTTCTCCCTTCCTCCCTCCCTCTCCTTTCTTTCTTCCTCTTCTTAGCCCTGGGGATGGATCCCAGGGTCACTAACATGCTCGCCATGTGCTCTACCACTGAGAAATCTAGACCAAATCTAGATTTCTTACCAGCCCTCAGGTAGAACTGACAGCCTCACCCAGGGACCATACTTTGATTAGCAAGGCTTTATATAGCATGCATCTTTCATATGCACTAATGAAAGTGTCTCTGTTCTTTTTGACCTGTAGCTCATTCCTCTGCCCTCCTGACAAACACCCCCTCTACATTTTGGAATCTAATGGCTTCCTCTTTCCTTGAGCAGATGTTGGCAAACTTTTGCTAGAGAGTCAGATAATAAATACTTTAGACTTTGCCAGCCATATGGTCTCTTTAGCACCAACTCAATTGCAATGCAGTACGGATGAAGCAGCCATAAACAAATGAATCAGAGTTTGTTTATGTGCCTTAGTTTGCCAATCCCTACCTGAGGATAAAGTTAAAATTTCCTGGTGTAACTTACAAGGCCCTTTAAATATCCTCAACCTGGAATCAGCCTCTTTGACACTCTTCCCCGTGCAACTATTGTTCTTCCCCCAAAGAATATGACTGGGTATGGTCATATTGCCGTGTCTTTGTAGTTGCTGTCACATCTGTCTAAAAGACAACATCAACCTTAGGCTCTAGCTGTCCTCCAAAAGGACAAGTAACTGAAGGGGTCTCTCTGACCCCTGAGATCCTAAAGAACCCATACACCTCTCTACTTTGCACTTGGCATATTTCTTTCACTTGCTTCCTTGAAACAGAGATCCCTGAACTCTAGGACAGAAGGCATCGTTTCCTAATACACTGTCAGCTCAATCAAGGCTCTAGTACTATGTTACTGGATAAGTGAGCTGTTTTCTGTAATCTAAAGAGTTAAAATTTAAATCTGGTTATGTGTTTACCTTTGTTTTGTCAGTGACAACTTCTGTTCGCTGATCCAGCTTTAGACAGTATGTGTTCTGATTTTTAAATCTTAGGCACAATAAAACATGACTTTGTGACATAGCATTGTGTGCCTGGTTATAAATATGGAATGAGTGGCCCTTGGTTGGAATGGCGTTAACACAAGGTCCCCATTTGTTTGGCCAATTCGAAGGAGACAAAACATTTCCATTTCTGGCAGCAGTACTCACCAAACACTGTAACTCTTGGCTATAGAAAACAGTCCTTAGTCAGTCTGTTTGTCTGTCTCTCCCTCTCTCCCTCTGTCTCTTTCCCTCCTCCTCCTCTCTCTCCCTCTCTCCTTGTCTCCTCTCCATCTTGGTACTGGATTGAAAGAGGAGGCAGTCTCTGAATAAGGTGAAACAAATCATGTCACTGTGATTGATTGAGGCTGTGCTTGGCACACCCCAGGTGATTGTGTTGGATAGAAGAGTCATCAATTTGCTCCCCCAAAAGGGTGTACGAGGAAGTCATAAATATTTCACAAAATGTGGGGTGGCATCTGCTATCCTCCTCATTTACCAAGAACAGTGCCTGCTAGTGTTCCTCCTCCAGACAGTTCCCAGTTCTGATCTTTCAAAGACTTATTTACCTGCCAATGAGACGTGTTGCTGTTCCTTCCATTTTCTATTGAGTTTTCATTTTGATTTTGATAACTCCATATTCTCGGGAGGCTGAACTGTTTTTCGTTATGCATTTTCGGGGATGCAAAGGAAAACACGTATTCTGGTTACAGGTTTGAAGTAGGAGCAGCTTTTAAAGTGCAGATACCTTTTCCATGTGTTAGGATGCCGTGATTTTGGAAAGGAGAGCTGAATTCTAACTTCACAATCAAGGGGGAGATCAAGCAGCCCTGTGGAATTTCGTTTGGATGCTGTTGCTGTCTGTGCATTCTCATAAAACTTTGTGGTTTTCAAGGTCCTTTTATAGGTGTGACATCCCTTGAGTGCCTCAAAGCCCTGGAAAGAAGGGCAGAACTTAAGAGACAGGCAGACTTTATGCAAAGGAAGGGTATCTAGGGATGGAGGAAAAAGTGAGGGGCGAGGTGAAGGGGATGTAAAAGGGATTCAAAAGTACTATGTGTGGGCACCAACTCCCCAGGAAATATGTATTCAGCATGTATTGCAGATATATACTAATAAAAATGTAATAAAAATAAAGAGTTTGCAGAGAGGGACTAACCACAGCTGAGATAGGTTAAGACATTTGCTTGAATTTCTTAAACCACTTGGTGTTTTTTTTAAGGACTAAAAAAGTGACCCTCCTCCCCCAAAAGTCTTAAATATGCACAAAAGGAGTCTTCAAAATGATTCATTCCCCCCCACCCCCATAACTGTGGCATGTATGGAGCATGCAAAAATCAGTAAAGATTTAAAATCACCGTCAGCAATGGGTGTTATTTATGTTCCATTGCCCTCTTTCAGTGAGGAGGACAAATTGGAGCGGGAGCAGGTGGAAGTGAGTGATTTGTTTGCGGCTATGAAACATGTCACCGCAGGAAAGTGACAAGACTCTATGACTTTCGAGGCTCAGCTCCGTTGGGTCATGCTGCTCTAGATGTCTCTCCTCCTCCATCCAAATAATGAAACGCAGAGGTGACAGCATGCTTGCAGTCCTGCGGTGGGTCTGTGCATCAACTGTCTCTCCCCCCCACTACCATTGTCACATCCTGCAAATGCAGCAGCCCTGCCCAGCGACGGAGCCTGACCTTTGTTAAGAGTATTATAACCCTGAGTGACTGCGAGGCCGTGCTGTGCTCTGTGCTGTCTCTGGAAGAGGCGAATTGTTATCAGGCTCCTGGTTGTAAGCATTGGCCATTTTATTTTTATTTTAATTAGAATGTTCCAAATAAACACTGGAAATGGTTTGGAAATATAACTGGAGATGTGTGTGGTAACTAAAGACCAAAACAAGCACAATTCTGAAGCTGGTTTGGTTTTAATGTTGCCCCCACACCAGGCCATTTAAATCAGAATGCAGCTCCTGCTTTTTCTTTAAATTTGTAATGAAATAATATGGAAGCAAGCATCATATTGAGAGAGACCATCCCAAATACTCTGCGATGCATGTTTTCACTGCTCTCTGTGTTTGTGGGAATGGGCTTGGGTCATTCAGCCTTAAACTTTGCGGTGTTCAGTCATGCTGGTGCCTCTTGGTGGTAGATTACGCTTGTGTCTGGTATTAATGGGGAGATCAGCAAAGCCAGAAACAGAGTTAAAGGACAAAGGGAGGCATCAACAGCGAGCTTGAGGCCAGCAAGAAAGAGAGTCTGGAGTTGGCCTGGGTTGATTACTCTCCCCTCTGTGTCACTGTAAACAAACCAGTGCAGAGGCCAAGAAGCGGATACCTGGATGGACACTGCAAATTGAGATGCCTGGTTGTCACCCAATGGTGCTGGGCCACATTGAGGAGATGTTGTGGTGTGAGCTTGCCTCATTGTGTGGGGAGAAGGTGGGGGACTGCCCCTGATGGCTTTTGGGAACTCAAAGCTCCCCCTTTATGGCTCTGAAACTGGTTTCCTTGGGGTCTGTTTTGTCTTCCTTGACAAGTTCTAACAAAGATAGGATTCGTTCTGTTTATAGAATTCAAATTTCCAAATGTTTCACATTTGGTTCTAAGTCAGTGAGACTGTTGACCTAGGTCATGGAATCAAAGTAATTTTTTACCTACAAATGATGTAATTGAATCTGATGAATCCTTCAAATCCTTCATTTATCTCTCCAGTTAGGTACTCAACAAATACTACTGAGTGTTAATTATGTGACAGATACATAATTAACAGGTATTCTAGGTATTGAGATACAACAGTGAATAATACTATAATAAGAGCAATAATAAAGGAATCATTTTAAGGTGTCAATATATGACTAGTGTTATCCTAATTGGTATTTGCATATTAAACTACAACAAGCATATGCATGGTTTCTTACATTATTTCCAATTCACAAAAAGAACATTGAGGCATAAGAAATTTGCTTGGAAGTAAATTGTCCAAGGTCAAGCTCTTAGGCACTGAACATTCCATTCATATTATTTCATCTTTCATTATTCTAGCTTTCATTATTCTAATGAATTTGTAATTGATTGATTTCTATTTCTGTCCCTTAAATTTGTATTTGCAAATATTTTGAATCAAGGGTCATTTTCCTTACCTTCCAGGGTGCAGGGAGAAATCTTTCCCTCTTCTTTTCTTTTTTCTTTTTTCTCTTCTCTTCTCTTCTCTTCTCTTCTCTTCTCTTCTCTTCTCTTCTCTTCTCCTCTTGTCTTCTTTGTTGTTTGCTTTGTTTTGCTTTTGCTTTGCTCTTTTTGAACCTAAATGGAAATTTATTAAACATCTCAGGCAAAACATTATGATACGGTATGTGTAAAATATACATCTTGCTCTCCAAGAGTTGGTATCCAATAGGGAAAATAAAGGATAACAGCAAAATGAAATTCAGGAAGTTTGGGATGGGGATAATTGGTTTAAGAAAAGTATAATGGCAGAAAGTTCGGAGAAAGGGGGCAACAATTTTAGAAAGAAGAAAGCAATAAGGAGAAGGTAGCATTTGAACTGTGTTTTGAGAGAAGATGAATTTGGATGCAAGAACACTCAGGCTATAACAATCAAATGGAGCCATCAGAATTCGCCCGAAGTCTCAGAGGTTTAAACTCTTATTTACTCTCTCCCATGTCTGTGGGTTGGCTGGGGACGTCCTGACCTCATCTTGGTCTGGTTGAGCTTGGTTCCAAGTTGCAGGTGGTTGCACACCTTCCCCACATGTCTACTGTCCTCCATGTATGACTGCACAATCCGGGAACGTAAATGTTTCACAGTGATGACCAAATGGAAGTGACCAAATCCTACCATGTGAACACATTTTGAAGTTCTGTCCTGTGTTATATCTAGTCATTTCCCATTAGCCAAAAGAAGTGTCCCAACCCAATGTGTACTTGTGGGCACAGGTCCTCTGCCCTTGGTGGTAGGGGGACTACAGTAAATAGCTGTGAGGTTCTAATTTAAATGATCCCCTCCTGTGGAAGATGAATGTAAGAAGGGTCTCTGAGGTGGGGAGATGGTAAGCAGTGGGAAGTGTAAAGGCTTTATCGTAGCAGGGAGATTGGGAATGACTGTAGTGTTGAAGACCTTGAGCATGGAATTATGAAAATAACCCCTTAAAACTGTACAGCTATTGAAAGACCAAAGCTAAGACCTGAATATAGTTTATCTTGAGAGTAGCTCTCACTGTTTAGATCTTGGGTCTTAGAGTTCAATACAGTGCCTTCATCTATTGGTGAGATACTCTTGTGGGTTGAATTGTGTCCCTTAAAAAGGTCAGTTGAAGTCCTAAACCCTAGTTCCCTAGTCCTAAACCCTATGAATGTGACCTCTCTTGGCCTCATATGGCACCTATGTGGTATTGAAGGAATATAGCTATTATTTTCATTGACAGTTTAAAAAATACCTCTATTTCACAAGTGCTTACAATGCAATATGGACAGTGAGATATAGTGATGACTACTGACCTGATATACCTTAGAAAGTTCTATCCCTTTCAGTGGTTTTCAGAAATAAAATGGTGCTTGGGTTGATTCAATCTGTTTCTTCTTTGGTTTTATTTGCCAATTGCAAACCTCCATGTGATCAAGGAGTCACAGAATGGAGACCCACAGCTGTGATCCAAGGAACTCAAGGGCTGCCCAAGGCGGTCTTCACTCCGAACCCCCGGAAAGGAATCCGTCCCACTGACACCCTGAGTTTAGACTTGCAGCCTCCCATACTGTGAGACAATAACTTCTGCCACCCAAGCTGGCAATGCTTTGATACAGCAACCCTAGGAAACTAATGAAACCCAGTCTCATTTTCAATGAATGATTTTTCTATTTCACCCTAGGGTCATTTTACTTTTTGTTTTCTTGATCAGGAAAGAAATTTTAATTTCATTAAGTCTGTGACATTTAATAGGATCATCAAATTTGTCAAAAAATTATAATTCGTTGCAGTGACCAATCAACCCCATGCTAGTTTAGGAGTAAACAATGAAATGAATAATGTTTATTCTTTTTTTTTTTTAAGTTATTCACAATACTGAGCTTCAAGGCTCCCTGGGTTCTAAGATGAAAGTGATCTGGAATTGACTGAACATTGAGAAATAGTTACATAGCAATTACACACACACACACACACACACACACACACACACACACATAGATATGTGCATATGTACGTACATATATACATACAGACATATTCCCCTCGAATAAGAAAACGGTTTTCCAGTTCTTATTGCCTTGGCCTCTTTGGGCTGCCATGACAAAAAACCAGGCAGTTTATAAACAAAAGACATTTATTTCTTATGGTTCTGCAAAGTGAGAATTTCAAGTTCAGGAGGACAGTGTAACTGGATTCTGGAGAAGTTCGCACACTGCAAGCTTCTTTCACCCTCCTACTGTGATCACCTTGAGTGTTAACATTTCAACATATGAATTTTTTCAGAGACAAGAACAGTCAGACTATGGCATGTATGTAGTATTAAAGGAACATAACTACTATTTTTCACTGCCAATTTAAAAAAATACCTTTATTTCAGAAATATATAGGATGCAATATGGAGAGTTAGACCCAATGATGACTGCTTAGAAAGTCTCATCCCTCATGGCACTTTTCAAACATGATATCGTCCTTGGGTTGATGTACTCTGTCTCTCCCTTGGTTTTATTGGCCCATTGCAAATTTCAAGGCAGCAGACCAAGTCAGGTCCATGACAACAGCAAATAACAAAGCTAACCACACAGAGCCTGGATCCATCGCCCTTAAGGAGTGACACTCTCCTTTGACCTCCTAATGAGCTACAAGAAGATTGACAATAGGCAGAAAGAGGGTTTACAGAGAGTCTCTAGTGCTTTCCTTAAAATTTTGGAATATCTTTTATAAAGAAGTGTTCTTTTGCAATTTTTTTTTACCTGAGTCTCCACGACGTAAAACAAATGGCACCTGTGAGCGTGTTCCTCGAGCTATTTAGATCTTATTGAAGGGAGTGACTATTTCACAGGTGACAGGATCTTTAAAGCAAATCCGTGTAGATCTGGAGTTGGGAAGAACACAAGAATCCTTGCAGTAAACAACTGCCTTAAAATAGTGCTAACTGTGGTTTTTCTGAATGTGCCATAGGCTCAGTTAGAAAACTTTATATTGAAGGTTCTATTTAATCCTTGCTACAGTGCTAGAGGTCAGCTGAGCAAATGGAGAACTCAGATATTTGCTCAGGATCACAAGGAGTAGAATCTGCTTCAAGCTCAGTCTCTTTGTCACTATGCTAGCCTGCTTCTTTAAATGGACACGATAAAATGCCCAAATTTAGCTTCTGAGTATAGGGAATTGACTATCTGACATTGGACATGGCATTTTCACTTCTTTGTATATGTTTATGTGGTGCCAGGAATGAATGAATTCTGGATCATCACACTGAACTACATCTCTAGCCCTTGTATTATTTTTTATTTTGAGACAAATTCTCCCTAAGTCACTATGTAGTACAGGCTGGACTTGAACTTGTAATCTTCCTGCCTTGGCCTCCAGAATAATTGTCTGATTTTTACATAGAAGCTGAAGGGATGTAGTATATTGTTTTGTAATGGCTGGTAACATTGCTCATCAGTTCTTCAGCTGTTTCGTGTGTCTATCCATAATCATAAAACCTCTTACATAGCAACATTTCCCTACAGGAGGCTGCAATTTCCTTCCTCTCCCTCTATACCTAGTGTAAAAAAGAATACATTGAGAGTGATAATTGATTGCTTATTGACAATACCTTATAAATAATACATACTCCAGGGCAGGGATTTAGCACAGTGCCAAGGTGCCTGACTGGGAAGCACAAAGTCCTGAGTTCCTTTCCTGGTATAAAATAATAATAATAATAACAACAACAACAATAATAATCTCAGACATGATCCATTTCTTCTGTGTTAATGTTGCAGCTTGCATTTGAGTTAGTCAAGAAAGACAGGTATTTTACCAAACGTCACCCTGCTCATCACCCTGTAACCTTCTTTCATCTTTAGACAGCTTTCCTCAAGAGGACCTGGCATCACACTCAAAGAGGTAATCTTGTTTTGCAGTCTTCCTCCCAGCACCCCTTGAAACAGATACATACATCTTCCTAACAACCCATTTTTTGGTCACAAATTACCTCTAACATTAGCCCTTCTTCCTATAATCAGTCTTTGCTCTATATTATATACATTTTATTTTATTTTTATTATTTAGTTTTATAAATTATCTTTAATTTTTATGAACTCATTGAATTGCTACATCTCCAGAACTTTTTATTATTATTCTTTTTTGTTTGTTTGTTTTTTCATTTTGAGACAAGTTCTGGCTAAGTTGCAAGGACAAATGGGTCTCAACTTGTGATCTTCCATCTTTTGCCTCCCAGAACACTGGCATGACCAGCGTCTGTCACCAGACCTGAGATGGTACCTGTCTCTTGTATTTGCTTTATATTTTCCTTTCCTTCCATGCCTGCTAAAGTTTTGAGTTGCATTCATCAAAAGAATTGTTTACTCCAAATGTAAAATGGAAATAGAGGTGTATAGTGGCTAAAAGAGAAAATTCTAGAAAACTCCCATGACCTAAATTCAGATTCTGGCCACATAATGGCTTGATAGATTCAGATCTACTATTTAGCCTCTCTGAGATTTTTTTCTTCACCTAAAAACTGAAGTAGTTTGGGGACTTAAAACAGAAAATCTTCCTGAGAACAAAAGAAATAAAAAAGTACAAATTCAGGGTTATGCTTCGATGCATGACAGTTGCATAATAAACATTAGCTATTGCCAATAAAATTCTTTGAATAATTGACTTTCATCCAATTTTAAAGATAGTCTAGGGAGTTTCAGGCTTCTGTTTTTTAATGGTTTCCAAATCTTGAAAAACACAAGAAAATTCTAAATGAATTTTAGTCTTAGAGCCCTTGCCTGCCATGCACAAGGCCATGGATTTGGTCTCCAGCATCACAAAAACAGATAAAAAGTAATTAAATGGTTCTTCTTTCAAAGACATCTTTTGTTCTCCTCTGTTTTTGCATATATTTACATACATGTGCATATCCATCTATACACACAAATTTCTTTGTAGATAAAAGCTAACACATAGCCATCATATAGATTTTGTTCAAGAAAATAATAGAATGTTCTTGCACAAAGAAAGTGCAATATGCATGAAGTTGTGAGAAGATGAAGTAAGATCCCCCTGTCTCTTGCTAATTATGGGAAAGCATCACACTTTGCCCTTTTATCACTAAGCTCATCATTTTTTTCACCCCACCACATGTGTGATGTCAAAATAGCAAGCACTTCTTTTTCTACTGTCTTTTTCAAATCAAGAAACTCCCTGGAGAGGGACTGGCCTCAGGTTAAGTACAAATGGCAGGGTGAGGACATGGCCCCTTGCTTTCCTTGTCCCCAGCCACCTTACGATTCTCCCCTCTTGACACCCTTGTTCACAATCACAACGCTTTTGTGGCATGTTTGGCTAAGTTTTCTAACACTGTCACAAAGTGTAAAACACTGATGCTCTATTGGATTGGGAGTGCTTAAAATGTTGAGAGAAGAGAGGGCTCACGAGGGAGGGAAGCTCTATGAACCAAATGTTTTCTCTGATGTGCGCTGGAGCCGTGGGAGGTTGACATTGTGCTCTTTGAGCTGAAGAGATCATGAAATGCACTGCTGTGTTGTGAACTGATTTCTGCAAGGATTGGAACACAAGATTTTGTCATTCTTAGGCCTATCCTCTTTCCCTGTGCAAGTCTGTTTTCCTTGCTTATGAGGACTGGAGAATCACATAGAACCCATTCCCAGGATTCCTGTATTTTCAAAGAAATCCTGAGTGAGACTGTCAAAAGAAGGGGCAGCCATCAAAACCCAATCTCACTCCACCAGGGAAACAGACAGAAAACAAAATAAAACACTATCACCGGTGAAAACATTGCCACTGCTTTTTGACCTGCATGCTAATCTTTTAAAAACTAGGGGACCATAAAAAGGAAAACTTTATATTCCTTTGAAAACTACATAGTCAGCAAATGCCTTTTTGAGTGGCCTATGGTTAATTTAGCCTCTCCTGAGAACTTAAAAAAAAATCCTATTTCTCTTGATTATTCTATGTTTGTGAATAACTAATAGCCAGGATAGAAAGGGTGTAAGGCAAATGTGACCATGGCAGTCAGTGTCTTGTGTAAGAGCCCAGAGCTCACCTGGGTGGTTGTGGCAGGAAAGGCTCCCTAGCTCCTTAGCTCCCTAGCTCGTGGCTGTTGCAATTGTTTATTTGGGCCCCATCTCCTCCTCCAGTTCTGCTTCTCTCCTTGATGGTGGAAGTTTGTAGGCTGTGGGCAAGTCACTCTTGACCTCTCAGACTGTGATCCTGCCACTCAAAACTCCACATAGTGAATCTCACAGAGGGTTTGGGACTCGTCTCATTAAGAAAATTGTCACTCATTGAGCAAATTGCTATTGAAGTTCATGGAATATTTTCCTGGTGGGCTTTACCCTACATGGCTGTTTTCAAGGCAAATGAATCACCTCGCTTCCCTGGGGAGGGCCAGGCTTTATTTCTCCCTCACTCCATCACTCGGGACAGACATAGGTTCCACACAAAGAGTGTTGCTATATTTTCCCAAATTTTAGGGTGATTTGCTTCAGTAAGATACTGTGGTTTGTTCTGGGTCCTTCTGGTTCCTTCTGGAGTTCTGAATGAGGTAGAGGAGGACTAGGGATTAAGGATCAACTCACATGTGGTGCCCCTATCAGGGCCCCCCTGAGGTTTTTATAATCATGAGTCATTATTCACTCTGTAATTTTCAGATGTGATCAGTCAAGGTTTATGAAGGCATGTAAGAGTGGGGCACCAGAGAGAGGTCCACAGCTTTGCTCACTGTTAAGTATTTTGTGATCTCCTGTTTTCAAGTCATCAGTGAGGACTGAGGGGGAAAAATGCCAGAACTAGCCTGACTTGGTCAGTAATCAGGTGAGTAATCAAAGATACTTGGTCAAAATCCTCTGAATCTTCAACTGTATTGAAAAAACGACATGGTAGACACTGTTATTATATTGAGTCGATGTATGGGAAGACTAGGACATTTGCAATTTGACTTTTTTCCTGTTCACTGACAACTTCAGGCTTCAGCATGCTCCAGTCCACATTTTCCCCTTGAAAGAGAAAACACATGAATTATTCTGATTGACCGGGAACATTGGCTGATAGAATATTGTTCTTCGCTTCTATTTCTAGCCTTCCCCGTCCATCACATAATGATCCCTGAAATCAAGGACTGGACTGGCAAACACTAAGCACAGACTCCTCCGGTGAAGCCTCAGTGTGATAAAAGTTTTTTGCTTTCATCTTCTCATTGATTTGGGAGGCTTCCTGCAGTCAGCTGGAGGCTCTCACTAGGGGCTGCAAAGACCACTCTCAGGGGGCTGTACACACCCACAAGGTCAGCTCTTGGGGTTTGTTGTCCCTAATCTTATCATTTCTTGATATTTCTTTTATTGTACTGTGAATTCATGTAGGAGTCTATTTATTCATGTATCCAACCAGTATGTTATGGAGACTTTCTGTATGACATTATTTATATGACTCAATCTATTTAATAGTGTTTCTAGTGATAAGTAATAGTGCAACTGTAATGGAGGAAATAAAAAGACATGGCCCATGAGATAGGAAGATCCTTTATATTGGTAAAAAGCAGAGGTGATGAAGAGATGGGTGTAGGTGTGCATTAGTGTGCATATGTGAGGGGAGAGAGAGAGAGAGAGAAGACATACAGACACCAGTGCCCTTGGGAAAACGGACCCATTTGTCGCTTCATTGAACAAATATTTAAGTATTGGGAAAATAGTGGCAATGGGCTCTTTGCTCTCATTGTGCTTTCATTCTTTTCATTCTATTCAATGAAAAGAATAATTTGGAATTTTTACTCCAGAAAATTTATTTATTGAGGTTCTCTTTGTGATATTCCAGTCTTTGGTAGGTGGTAGAAGCTCTTGCAGGTCTTGGAGGTCTTTAGCATCAGGGACAAGGGGGAAGAGAGATGAAGGATGCTTTTCAAGCCACTCCTGGTGTTAACACCAATACGTCCAATGCCCACACCACAGGGTCCCTACACTCAGGCAAGGGCATGTTGGCCCCTGCATGTTTTAGTGAGAAGGGATCCTCAGAAAGGAAAGTTAGCCTCTGTAATGAGGAAGCAAAAGAAGAGGAACTGTGCACAGTGAAAGAGTTGTGTTTGTGCCCCCTGGTTGTGCTTGCAAAAGAGAATCATTCAGGACCTTTTAAGATGCAAAGCAATTGGTACAACAGACCAATTGCTTCAGACTCTGGGCGGGGAGGAGGAGAGTCCTATATCAGAAATTTTTAGAATTTCTCTGGTAATTCCACCATGCAGCCAATGCAGAGAACGGTTGGTGACAATGCTATTTAGATAATATCATATTAAAGGAATATTGGGGCAAGAAGGAACCCCCAAACCAATGTAGTTGACTGTTTGCACAAAGAAAAGAGTAGAGTAGTTGATGAAAGCGTGTAAGCTAATCAGGAATGGAGCTGAGTACCCTTCTTTTGCCTTTGACTTGCTGGGTTTCAACTAAAGACTTAAACAGAGCAACTTCCATAAGCTAAAGCCAGTGAGTTACTTTTGGCCCTTTATTCCAAATTGTTGTGGAATCTTCTTTTTAGTTTTTGGAACTATTTCTAAACATTTTAGTATTTTACAATCTGTTGTGATAGGATTGTTTTATTGTTGTTGTAGCCCCCGTTTTTTTCCATCTCAAAGAATATCCAGAAGGCTAAGGATAGAAAAGTAATTTAAATTTTATCCAGTTTTTGCATAAATGGTGCATCTTTGCTGTCTCAGAAAAGGACTAGGGAATCAGAGGTCAACGTGAAGCACCTCATTTATATGATAATTACCAGTAAGCGGTGGCCAGTGATTCATGATACAAATCATTTGTTCCTCTGGGACTTGTATGTTTACTGGGCAGGAAGTATGTGATTATGTCGTACTAATTAGTTTCTAGGTGGCAGAAAGAATGCAGCACAATTGAGACTAAGTTTGGTAATTGTGTGCTGTTTAGTTTCTTTATTTACTTGTTATGGCAGAGTTTTTAATTTAATTTTTAATCCACAGGAACTCTTCCAGTGAATCCACACCTGGAGGACTGGATATGAACCTTCATATTATCGCTTTCATAGTTTATAACACACTTGAATATGCTAATCTTATGTAATCCTAGCTTCCAGTCCTCCTGGGCACGTATTATTATTGTTATAAAATTCTCTTTACAGATTAACAAACTGAAAGCGAAGACTAAAGATTTGAAGGTTCTACAACCAGAAATGTGGCCTGTTACTTGGTATTCATGTCACCTGTGACTAATAATGCTAAGGAATTGTAATGAACCACCGGCAACCATCACATTTCACTTAATTTTTCTAATCTTCTCAACTACTGAAAAAAAAAGGCTATGAAGAAAAGTGCTAATAGAAAACCGTTGTTTCAGGAAGTAGGAGGTCAAAATAATATAGATCTTGGTAGGGGGGAGCATAAATTCAGAGGTTGTAGTTTTGCAACTAAGATAAAACAGCTTCAGTGGCAAAAGCTGATATAAACAATAGGATGCTTTCTGTAGTCCAGCAGAAAAGAGGTCTGAGGGAGGAAGGAGAGGGGAAGAGCAAGCTTTGGAATAAAACTTCACAAAGAACATTAACAATGAGTAGACAGGGAAGGACAGAAGAAAGTGAAAAATAACAAGCAAATGTGGTGAGAAAGAAGTCTGTCATTCAACCAAGGTAAGATGCAAAATTAGAACTGGATGAGTAATATGTTTGGATTTTAGTGATTTGTTTTTAATATTCTAGTGGTCTAGAGAAAGTGGTTATTGTCTGGAACGCAACATGAAGAATAGATGGCTCCCGCTTCTCCCCACAGCATCCTCCTAGACTGCGTTTGTCTTCCAGGCAAAAGGGTCCTGAATATGTATGACAGAGTCTTTCTGACAAATAGCACAGAAAGCTCTATTACCTGAAATATGGGAGAAATACTAGGTAGCATGGTACCCAAAGGCCCTTGGATATGGGTGATGTAGAAAGAATATTATCTTGGAGACAGCAGATTCTGCTATGCTCATAAAAAGCCTGGGGCAAAATGTAGATATTACAAGAAGCTGAGATATTGTTCTGTAGGTGATGTGTTCCATGAGGTGATAAGCAAAATGGCACTGCCACAGAAGATTACACTTCCAATGCAGAGAGCACTAGGCTTGATTTAATGTGTTTCTTAATCTCCAAGTGTTTTCCTGAAGACTACTTTCATATATTCACAATCAAAAGACAATTTGGGACCAAGGGCACTGATCTACTGCTGCTACCTAGGTCTTCATTAAATAAATATCAATTATCTTAGGACCTAAAATGGAGCCATCATATAAAAAATCAGAAATATGTAGTGCATTAGCCAGGGCTCCCCAGAGAAACAATAAATAGGATGTGTGTATTTTTATGTGTGCTAAGTGTATATGTGTGTGTGTATATCAGAGAGAGACAAATGGACAGACAGAGACAGACCAACAGAGAGAAACAAAGACAGTAACAGAGAGAACTGCGAAAGTTGGTGAGTCCAAAATCTAGAAGGGTAGGAAGGCTGAAGACTTACGGCGGATATTGCAGCTGAAGTCACAGGGTGAAGAAGCTGGCTGCCGACTGCATTCCCACTTTGTTGGAAGGGGCTCAATCTTTGGTTTTATTCAGGCTTTTAACTGATAACCTGAGTCTCCTCCTTAGGTGGCCCAGCCAATTTGTTTTACTCAAAGTTCACTTCTTTTGTAAATTTCATGCAAAACACCCTTAGAAAAAGCTTCTACAACACTATTTAATCAAATATCTGGGCATTTTGACCCACTTAAGCTTACATATATTTAACAAACTATGCTGGTAAAATTTTGTATATACTGACAGTTCTCTATCCTAATTTTCTTCCATAAGCAAGTTGTAGAGGGGTGTGTGTGTGTTCGTGTGTGTGTGTGTGTGTGTGTGTGTGTGTGTGTGTGTGTGTGATCACTCTGTCTCCATTGCAAATAGAAATGTTAGCTAAGTAAAGACTTTGGTAATAGAATTTAACTTTATAAATGTGTCTGGGAAGCCAAGAATGGATGTGAAAAATAAGATGTAACCTTTGACAACAGATACCAGTAGACTTAGTTGATGTTATCTGTGGAAACTACTGTGTGACTATAAGGTATAAAGATGTATATTTCCATTTTAGCAGAACAATCTTCAGATGTACATAATCATAGGCAGCCATAAAATTCACAACATTTCCCAAGAATGGGATTTGAATCCCTGAAAGAAAGAGCTACTGTCACCCTTAGTTATGGAGATATAATGATGATGATGGTGATGATGGTAGTGATAGTGATAATGGCTAGCATTGGGCTATCATTTGCATCCATGACTTTCATAAAATCCTTAAAGTCGTCATTCTTGTAGCTGATACAAAAAACCCACACTCACAACTTAAAGAAGGCAAGGTTTGTTTTGGCTCACAGTTTCTAGAGGTTTCAGTGCATAATTGCTTGGCTCCATGTTAGGGTAGCATTCCAGGGGGAATAGCAGAGGAGAAACAGTCCATGGCAGGGCAGGTAGAAAAAGCAGCAGTGAGCCTCCCTTTCCCTTTCTATACCATTCAGGCTACAAGTCTATTGATTGATGTCACTGACACACGGGGTGGGCTTTATGCCTTCAGTAAATCCACTTGGCCATGTTCAGAACCATGCTGATCTGGTCAGTGGGCTGATCTAGTCATCTCCCAACCATGATCCAGTATCACACACCCGTAATCCGAAAGCCCCACCTGGTAGTTCAGGAGGCTTTGGAGACATTTTTAGATACAAACTGTAATAATGGCTAATTAATATGACTGAAATAAGAAGCCCAGGAGTGTTGGGAAATCCTTGGGTAAGGAAAGATTTAAACCAGCTGTGTGGGTTTCTCTAAAACTGTGCTCAGATCCTCTAGACAACAGCTCTGGAAAATGGACAACCTGCATCTGCCCAGCATCTTCAGACACTGCCTACTGACTATGTGAGTTTTTTTCAAAGCAAGGAAATTCTCTGCCCAGATGTCTACATTTTATTCTAAATCTTCTGTCTATAATTGGGCTACCATGCTACTTACACACCTTTAACTTCTTTCTAGCTGGCATCTTTCCCTATTCCCTTGAGGCTTAATTTTAATCATGCTCCCAAGCCTAACTACCACTCCTGATGATACTGGGATAAAGATTTCATTGGTTGCTTCCCTGGTGACAGAGGGACCAGTGAGCATACACACTCTACCTTAAAGTCATCCTCCTATGTACCTACCATCTTCCCTTCTATCCCTCAGTGATCAAAGACCTTCATTCTGAGATGTTCATTTCAGGTCAATCCAGGATTCAGTAAAGTACCAAAGTAATAAAGAGCTTCTTAGTGCGTTCTTTCTGTGTAAGTGATCTCAGACTTTTCAATATTACTTTTTCAAACTTTGCCTTAGTTTTCAATTTCCTGATACAAAACTATTTATTCTATTTTTTACTCATCTGGTAGGTTTGAGTTCTCTTTGCTTTTATAATTTTGGCTTATCTCTCAATCACAGTGATGATTTGCTTTCCTGAAATTCTTCTTGGAATATCTACAGTGAAATATTGGGTCTGTAATAATAGTAGCTAACATTTACTGAGTGCTTACACGTATGTGGTGGGTACTATTTTAAGTGTTTCACAGAGAGCTCCTCATATAAAGATACTTCTAATCTTACATTATTAACTTCTTCTCTCAAAGGATCCTGAGTTCTTTTTCCCGAAGTACTAGCATTTGCACTCAGGAGCATATGAATCCATGCCCTATTTTGTTGTTACTCTGAATGAACCACCAAATCCAAACCTAATACAATAGGGTTGAGTGTTATTTTTGTTTGCTGCGTTCTGGGCTTTCCCCGTTAATCCTCATGACTGTGTGGGTTGACAAGGAAACTTTCTGCCTCTTCTGGGTTCACTGCGACACTGGGGGTGGCTGGGAAGTCAAAAATGGTGTCATTCATGTTGTTGGCAGTTGGTGATGGCTGTGTACCTTTGGCCCAAGGCTGCAGCCATCTCCCTCATGGGGCTGGCTGTCTATGTGTCTTCTTGAACCCACTCACAGTCTGGTGGTCTCAGAGCCGTTGGAAGTTTTACATAGCAGCTGGTTTTCCTTAGAGCATAGTATCTTAACGCTTGAACCAGAACTGGCTGTTACTTCCTGTGACTTCAGCTTCCCCAAGAAGAATCTACACAGAGTGTAAGTGTTGGAGGACTGGTTCTTGGCAGGCTCCCAAAGGTACAAGCCGATCATGGACATGTACATTTTGTCTAATGCTTCCAGGAAGAACAACCTTCCCAAACCATTTAAAAGAACTAAAACCTGTGTACAGTTGAGGTTAAAACTCACGACAGAAGATCAGAGTGTCTCCTTTGTCCACCCAGCCTGGTGTAGAGAAGAGGGGCAGAAATCCTCCTTGGAAAGGGAATTATGTGGTGCATCCCAGAGATAATGGGAAATCAGTTTTCTCAGAGACCAGAAGCAAGGTTGGGCTCTGATTATGTAATATTTAAGAGGCAGACTGCGGAGTTTGAACTTCACTCACGGTGCATTCGGGAGCAATTGCAAATATTTTTTAAGCAGGGGGAGCAAACAAATGCTGAAATAATTCAGGTGAATTATAAGAATTAGGGAATAAGGTGTGGAGGGAATTGTGTTAAGGAGCTTTATGAAATTGTGGCATTATAGCTCAGACATTAGTTTTAAAGTCAGAGACTAACAAAATTGCGCTAATAAAAATGGAGGTATAAAAATTTACTGTAGAAAAAGGTGTTATAGTGTATCATGTAGCAAATTTTTGACAATATAGAAAGCATTTTGTATCTCATATCATTTTCTGTGATTGGATTAACAAAGAGCTCAGTCAGCCTTTATGACTTCAGTTGATATGAAAAAAATCAAGCAGGGAATTTTTAGAATTACTTTCTCCCCAGAGTTAATAGAGTTCTTGAGTGCAGCTATAAAGGATAATGAGTCTAGGGCTAAGGCGTTCTTATTTGGGTCCCTCAGAATAAAAACGAAGCCTGTGGGGTCAGAGCAACCCCTGAATGTCAGCAGTTTACTTCTCATTAAGGGAGAATGTTAAAGCCCACAGAAAAATTCCTAAAGGGGAGGAAATCAGCTCTGTTTGTTTGCCCATAAAATTCCCTCCTTTTAACCTTAACATGATAAATATGATAGTGTTTGGGAAAATCTTTTTCTGTCTCTCTGTCTCACTCTCTGTCTCTCTCTGTCTGTTTCTGTCTCTTGTGTCGTGTGTGTGTGTGTGTGTGTGTGTGTGTGTGTGTGTGTGTGTGGTGCAGGTGTTAGGGTATAAAAAGTTTATGTGGATTTCAGAAGTAGGATTTTACAAACTTCTGTCTTCTTGCTCTCTGAGGCATCTTCCGTTAGTCTTTTTAGCATGAATCTTTCCCTTTGAGGGCTTGGAGTGGCTCTACCAGGGGAAGGGATGAGCCAGTGCTGATTTGGTAACCCTGACATGGGTCTTCCTGAGTCTACCAGGCAGTTTTTGAGGAATTGGACAGGATGGGGTTGGGAGTGCCATCTAGGTGTGGAACTTACCCAAGTCAGTGGGAAATTCTCAATGGGATTTCTCAATGCTAGTGGTTCTCAAATTTAAAAAAAAAAAAAAGCTCATATCTCATGACTAGGAATTTTCATTTAATTTTCCTGTGATGCAGCTTGGACTGGGGAATTTTAAAAATCTGACCAGACGATTCTATTGAGCAGCCACTCTAAGGAGCCTCTGCTGTAAAGCCTTTGCATCTTAATGTTAGGCTCTCATCTTCCATGCTAACGAGCAGCCTCCTGATTGGGTAAGTGTTAAAATTACTTGGGGTGAACTTTCTCAGGTGCCTTTTAGAAGGACAGAGGAGGGTAATAATAACTACCATGTCTGTGGCATCAAAAGTCACTGGCATGGAAGTGGCAGCAAATCTTGGAATATGGTTTTAAGGGATTTTTTATTTTTCTTGACATGGTAGATGGTAGGCAAAAACCAACCCAGGAAATCCAGTGGCAGTAGCACTTGATCTAAGAATGAAAGAAAGAAGAAGAGGGGGAAAAAGAAGAAAAGTACACAATTCTCTGGTCTGATTTTCCAGTTAATGTGCCCTGGGGTTAGTGGATTCTGTTTCTTCCTCTTGTTTTGATTCAAGGAGCCCTGACCTCCTTTCTCGGCAGCACAGCATTTTGCCCTCTGAATTTCTGTTCTCTTTCCTTCATTGTTTACAATTATCACTTGCTTGTTTCAATGAACTGCTTCTGACCCTTGGTCTGTTAACTTTTAAAACCCGATTTCGTTTTGGTTGTTTTTCACCGAGTCTAGCCTTTTACCTCTAAAATCTGTGCCTTCAACCCAGGACCCACAAACCAGCATTTTAATCAATAAACTGTTCTCTCTCTCTCTCTCTCTCTCTCTCTCTCTCTCAATAATTCCCACCCCTTTTATAATCCTATTTCTTCTCTCCTTTTCTTTCTGCAACACAAATATAGCCTATTGGGCTAAAGTCACATTCCATAAGTCTCTGTTTTTATTCCTTATATTACAGAGCACTGTTCTTTCACTTGAACAGTGAGATAGTCTTTATGCTGACCTAGCAAGAACTTTGTTCTCAGTCCACAAAGAGCTACAAATAAATGTTTCTGTATCCACACCACAATCAGGGGAAAGAAGAGGGTTTATGAGCTGAAATATGGATGAAGATAATGGTCCGCACTGGACTTGAAAGCCAGTTGGGCAATCTATCTTGACTTTGGTGGAAAAGTTTTCATCTGGAATTGCCTCTTGGGGTTTGAATCTATTCAAATTGGTCTTTTCTAAGAGTGGGCACATCATTTTAGAAATCGCTCTGTGAAGATGTGCTGCTTTCATGCTTAGGGGAGCATGCTGCGTGCTGAGGCACACGAAAGGAAATGCCAAATTAATCCATTAATTTTTGGCAATGTTCTTTTCCCTGGAAAGGACCACTTTAATCAGGCAGGTGGCTGTGTGTGCCACGGCGTGCCTGCCTCTGTAGGAAGCCTGGTAATCCTCTCCCTGGAAAACATAGCCCTGATGATTGTTGCTTGAGCCTCTCGAATGTAATATTAGTTTACAGGCCCACTCCTGGCCATATTATAAAAACAGTGGGAGCAGGATGACAATGGAAATTACGGCAGAGAAGGCTTTACTTAAACCTTTCAAAATGGACATTGTTGCACATGGCTGTGGATCTGTTTTCAGCGCCCTGCCTGCAAGAGGGAATGGCTGCTGTTCCCAGCCAAAGGCAGGCCACACTGGGGCCACTTCACACCTTCAGTGTGACAATATTATCAAGTGGCTGAGTCCCCACTTCTGGTCAGTAGGCCATCATTATTCATGTGTGCCAACTGCAGGAGAGGGCCCTGGCCACAAGCCACATATACACCATTATGTTGCATTTTAATGTGTGCCAATCAGCTTAGTTCTAGCCCTACGTTTCCTCAGGGACCGCCCTTTTCCACAACCTGCCCATTCAGCTACAGTCTTGGAAGGTTCGGTTCTGAAAGAGAAGTTAGGCCCCACAAGAGGTCACCTCAGAGGAAATAGACAGGAACTCAGTCTGTGAGCTGGTTGGGCTTTGTCCAGTTTGTCCTGTGATCTGTAGTCACATAAACACTGGAGGCCGAACTACCTGCACCCTCACTGATGTATGTGGAAATTAAATGCTGAGTCACCTAGTCAGCCATGATGAATTTCTGCTGTCAGAGTTCAGACTAGGGCCTAGTGGTTCTTTGAAGGACTGGATTTTGCTCATGAGAGAGGGGTGTGACAGACGGAGGTGTCTGCCATCCCTGGACGTTGTAAGCTCGAGTTTAGAGGCTTCCCAAAGTTGACTGTTTCACAGATGCTCCCTGGCCTCATCCAAGATGGTGGCTGCCTAGAGGGTGTGGTGACTCAAATGCTACTTCCCTGTCCTGGGAAACAGCATTCCTGGAAGAAGAGACAACCGAATCTGTGATCATGGGAACATTTTTGTCCTATGAAGGAATAAGGAGAAACTTGGTAAAAACATCTAAACTTGACAATCACCATGTTTTAAAAGGCCTTCATAGGTACCTCAAACCAAGATTGAAAGACACACAGAGGCTTTGTTAAACTGACTTTCTGTTGTTTCTGATATATCTAGACTTTATATAGAATAGATCTCCTTAAATTCCTAAACAAGACAGATCTTCCTTGGGGTTGCCTAGACCAGTGACGGTAAGCTTTTAGAGCTTTCAATGATAACAAATAACCCAACTGGCTGCAGTCTGCATGCTGCAGGCTCCCCATCACTGGCCTAGGCAGTCTTATTGTTCCCAGACAAGTGATGTCAGTATTGTCTGATACCCATGTTCCTTGTATCCTGGACAAAGAACTGAACGGGCGACAAACAGATGCAGTGAGAAAGGGAGAGATTCATTACAGGGAAAGTGCACTCCACAGGGGCCAATGAGAAAACGCTTTATCGAGTTTGACTCTTAAAAAGAATCCCTCTAGGTTTGGGGTTAAAGTACCCTTGGGGAGAGTTTCAGAGGGGGACCCCTCAGAGATCGCAACTCCCAGGGATGAAAGTACTTGCTCAGCAATAAGGGGTCAGCGAAGCCAGGGTTACCCTAAGGCCGTGAGGGCCGGGTTGGCTCCCCTTTTGTTTTCCTAGAATTTGAGGCCTGGTTAGCTGTGATGACTAACTGGGTTTTTCTTTTTCTTTTCTTTCTTTTTTTTTTTTTTTTTTCCAATCAACTGTAAGTCTCCACACTTACATCTTGGGAGTTTGTGAGCTTGTCTGGGCCTTGCCTTGCTGACAAAGCCCACACTGCTAACCATAGGATGAGGATGGTGAGGTCAGCCTCAGGGACTAACGCAGAGCACATCCCCTTCTGCTCATGCCAGATGCTAAGGAAGTGTGATAAGGCTGGAGTATATTTCTCAGGCTCATACCGAGGTGCCAAGGAAATATGATGAAGGCAGGATGCTCTTGTGGTTCCCAAGGGTGAGAAGACACCCTGTCGCTGTGAGCCCAAGGCCAGCTTGTTTGCCATGCTATCTCCTGCCTCATCACGTTCCAAGTGATTTAGCTCTTGTTCTGTCAGGACTTCTATTCAGACCAGGGCTCCCAAAGGCTGTGATATCTATAAGAAAGAGACAAGGAAGAAAATGTGGTTCCTTTCTTTAGAAGATTATTGAAATGAAGGTTCTGCTTTCTTATTTTGAGAGTAAGACTTTGCTGCTTGAGACTGAATGGTTCTCTATGAAATAAGAAGAGTGCTGAGATTTTCTTTAGTGTTTTAAACCTGGAAAATGGAGTTTGCTGTATAGTCTACCTATTTATTTGACTCCTTCTTTTTGCTTTTTTAAGTCTCCACCCCCACTCTTGAAATCCAGCAGTCCAGCCACCACTGTTTCACCAAATAAGTTATGTGTTTTTAAGTAATTCAAAATGTCCATGGCTTTTCTAACTGCCAGAACAAACAAACAAAAACCACAAAAGAACCAATTATGTAGTGATATGAGATGTGGGAAGTAAACCTGTAGAAAGGCAGATATTTTTCCTCTCTAATTAGTGATTCTCTACTGACTAGATTCTCAGTCTCTTCAATAGTCTTTCTCATTAAGTATCTAGATGTTTACCAATTAAAATACATCAAATACACTTCTCATATATTTAGCTATGAAATGCTGGCCACAGTGTTACATGTAGCATTAGAAACCTTGAAAAATGTGTGGAATCTTAAAATTGACCACGCTGGGTTGGGAAAGGCAGCCAGCAGTGGCATACTTGCTTAACATGCACAGGCCTTGGATTTGATCCCCAGCACTGCAAAAAGAAAAAAATATGATCAAATTATAATTTTACTCTTTGAATGCTAGGGTCAAGGTTTTTTTTTTTTTTTTCTTTTTTGTATCAGGGAATGAATTCACGACTTGCCAGGCAGGTGCTTATGCCTCTGAGCTAAATCCCCAGCATAGGATCAAGGTTTTAAACAAAATTATAATGCAATTTCTTAATGAGAATAGTTTATACCTTTAAATTTCTCCAGGTATCACATAAAACATTCTTAGTCTCTTCAACACTATGGCATAATTTTCGTGACAGGAGGGAGTCTACGCTGAATACTTGGCTCCTGAGTTTGTCCTTCAAAATTCATTGCATGAAAGGCCTTTAATCTCTCTCCAAATACTCCTCCAAGCCTCAGTCACATTTACTTATCCCATCATTCTTGCAACTTTCTACAAGTTTTCAAAGTCTTTTTTTGTGAATGTGTTTACAAGGGAAAATATGGACAGTTGTGTTTATTGTATTTAGTACCATCTTTTCTAAAGAAGAAAAGTCTTTGAATTCACTTGGGGGAAGGTAGTCTGCAATGATGAACAATCTCTAAATTATAAAATAACACAAAGAATTACGATACTCATAGAAAATTTCTTTAAAAATGCAAATAAAGTATTATCAAGGAAAGTCTTTGGCTTTCTTTAGTAGCTGCATGACATCCATTTATAATTATCATTTTGGTTGCATTCCAATCAATAATTGAGGGAATGTTTCTTATGTTTTCAGTGAATGATTAATGTGGTACAGAATACAAATTAAAATTATGATAAGGTTTGTTCTCTCAAGAGATTTATATTTAGGAACTAAAAGTGGCAAAGCAGGAACAAAAATACAGAATTGTAGCAAAGCATGAAATAAAATCATACAATCGAGTGCTAAATGCATTTAATAATACCCTCAACTCTGGTACAGGAAAGAGAAAGATAAACGTTCAGTGAAATTACTAAAAGCTTCCTACGAGGAAGCAGAATTTGAAAGATGTATGAGGTTTGGATTCGGAAAGAAAAAAGAATAAGAAGAGAATAAAATGAAGCAAAAAGAATCTGGAATTCAGAGAGAAGACTTCAGAAGTTATCTTCAGTGAAGGAAATGGAGAACAGCGGGAAATAAAATTAGCAGAATCCAGCTTTTGAATATACCGACTACTGGGTATGAATAAGAGCTTAGCCAATGGAAATTTATCTAGATTTTTCCATAGAAGGTCAAGGTGGCATTTGGGTGGATCTGCTTGGCAGATATTTGTTTGAGATTTTAAAGAGCTAGTGGTTTTTTAAAGAGTCTGGTAAGAATGGTTTAGAGTGATAAAAATTGGGGCGAGGCTGGTAGACTACATGAGGACATGAGGCATCAGGACAGTCCTTACAATGAACAAGAATCACCAGCTTGGAGAAATCGGTCAAACACACTGAGAACAGTGGGAGGGTCCTCAGTCCTGCTCCTGGGCAGCGCTTATCTCCTTTTGAAGTGGGTGGAAAAGAGGAAGCTAAAGGCCTGGTTAGGCCCACTGATCAATGGCTGTCCTAAGAACCAGTGTCTCTTAGCTGGAAATGCTTGATCCCTGGAATATTTGTTAATAAATGCCTCTAAGATCCAACAGCCTCTGAAAGCAGTTGACATTCTAAGCATTGTAACAGGGATCAAGAGGAACCTTTATATGTTCCTCAGATCACCCCTACATGGAATGACAGGCAGGCTGCTTTTTAAGCTGTTCCACAAAATAATACTTGCATAACATTTAATAGATTTTCTTTTACAATTCATAACTGTGTTGTAGAAAGATCCATGGTCAAATCGATGTGAGTAACCCCAAGTTAAAATTTTACATGCTCGAAAGAGGAATGTAGGAGGAGCTAAGGCTGAATGCATTTGCTGAGTTGGAATCCTGTATGTGTGTATGTGTGTTTAGGGTTGAATGTGCATTATCTTTCAAATGAGTGCTATGGCAAATTCCAGAATGCCAAAAAGTTTTCAGTGAGCTCAACAACTTCCACAAGAACTGCTCGGTTTGTGGACTACCAGGTTTATTTTTCCTTTAGGATTCTAAATAAATGTTCTTTAAAGCTCTTCCTTTGTCTTTGCTGATGCCGGAATTTGAGTAAATTTAAGAAGAAGAGAAGCAATGTTACTCCTTTGCTCGATGTATCTATCTGGTGTCTTAAGAAAAAAAAAAAAAAACATGTAAAAATGGAAATAATTAAACATGCTACTTGCCTGAGATAGCAAAGGGCTGTACTTCTCCTTCATCCAAATTCAGTGGCAGATGGGTTTCAGTGTGGTCTCCATCCTTCTCCAATCATGAGAACTCAGGAAGTTTCTTCACCTCTCAGCCCCCTCCATCCTTCTTTCTATTTTTCCCCTTCTTCTCTAATTTATGGTCTCCTCTCTGGTGAAACTTTCAGCATCTTTTAGAGGAGAGGTTCTGTAGGGAGAGAAGATAACTCTGTAAATGTGTATTTCCAAATACACGTACTTTTTAAGTTGAAGTCTGTCTTTTAAAACCACCAGTCATTGAGCCATTGTAGTCTCATTATATTTTCCCCAGATTCTTGGTTCTAGAATGCTAAGAGAAACAATTATTACATGTTATGGTCAATAGATTGGTGTTGACTTGAAGTATGCCACTTTATTAAACATATGTTCACCTGTTTTTGTCATTCAAAATGTACTGTTTGGTTTTGCAAGGTTGGTGTCATAGTAAAAAATGCTTTGCATACCATGTCATGTCATGTTTATGCTTCATTTGCAAGGTTTCTAACATGGTTTAGGTCATTTAACTTAGAAATGTACCTAGAGCAGAGAGAGAGAGAGAGAGAGACAGAGAGAGAGAGAGACAGAGAGAGAGAGAGAGAGAGAGAGAGAGAGAGAGAGATACAAAGAGAGAGAGAGAGAGAGAGAGAGAGAGGTAGAGAGAGACTTACTGATATAACACTAGAATGTTTATGATTTGTGGTTCTCAATTCTGTAACTTAAACAAAATCTCAGTGCTATCTAACAAGACCTACAAAATTCTCCATGCAATGCCCACATAACACGGATTATCATAATTATAGAATTTTTATCTTTTGCATATTCCATAACTCTTTGAAAAATAGAGCTCATAAAAGTGGTGTTCTTGTACTAGATTTGCTTGGGACATAAGCATTCAGAGGTTTTTACATATATCATATATATATGATATATATGTGTGTGTGTGTGTGAAAGCCACGGTAGGGGAAGAGTTTGCCCATAGTGAGTGTGTATATGATGTGAGTGTGTATATGATCTTGTCTATAAATTCTGATAATGAAACTTTTAATATGAGAGAACATAGTCCAGTTCAATAAACGCTTGTTGCTATTATTATCTTTATGGTATTGTGATTTGTTATTTATGAATGTCTTTTGTGTTGGAAGTGATGAGGAGGCAACTGGAAACAAGGGGACTGGGTCCAACAATTGTGATTCAGGTCTGAGAAGACAGAAAGTGCCTCAGAGACACAAATGCTAGATTCTCACTGGCTTTTAAAATGCTAACCTTTAAGGTATCTAGTTACCCTAGGACACAGAGCTATTCTTCAGGGCGCATCTTCCGTGGTAGAAGATCCTTATCAGCCAGGTTTAGTATGCTGTGGTGAGCTGACAACTGGTGGGCAACTTGTAACACCCAGCTGAACTAAATCAGTGAGTGGTGAAGTGTGGAGGGCCCACCTGAGGATTGCTGCCAACAGCATAAGAAGGAGAACTGAGAGGAAGAGGTGTTGCTGTTGATTCTCCTGGAGAAGCTTGTCATGCTGACTTTCTTGATACACTTGGCTGTTATCATCCAAGGAGCTCAATACATCATTGTCACTGTGGTTCTTTAGGCAGATGCTCTGGTCCTTGCCTTGAGCATCATTTTCTGGCTTCAGGGAAGATCCCTCATCCCACTGATACAGCTCCTTCACCTTGCTGGCATGGACTTTCTGGCTTCCACCATGGAGCTTTAGGCCTTCCCAGCACAGATCCTTGAAACAGGCTTTCATGACACATTATGGAAAGCTCTTGGTCTTCAGCAGGACTCATGGAGGGTCATTGGTCTAGGTCTTCAGCTGTACTTGTGCAGGACATTGCTCTAAGATCCAGGCCCTTAGCTAGATTCTTTGAGTCTTTAGTGTGTGGACAGACCTCCTGCACTCTTCTGCACTTGACTTTTAGGGTAAACATTATAAAATAATCCTATAGATTATGTGTCCTGTATTAAATTGTTCCCCTTGCAAACCCTGACTACAACATATGCTTTATCTATTTCTTCATTTGAGCTACCATTTCCTCTCGCAATTCCTCATAATTATTATTGAGCTAATTAGCAGAATTAGTTGCCCATTAATATTTTCTAGTTAAATGTTTTCCTCTGCATCTCATTCCTAGCCTTGTTGTATGAGTTAAAATGCACCTTTATTTTTACATTTTAAAAAAACTGCATGCAAATGCTTTCATTGTATGCAATACTTGCGTGAAACCTTCCTGACCCACCACCCACCCCAGCTGGGGCGACCACTCTGCCCTCTGTTCTCTGCCTCTATTATGCTCCTTCTGCATGAAAGGCATTTCACTATTTATATGTTGAACTCGCCAAGCACTGGAGCCATATATTAATCATTCCTGTGTTACTATCACCTGCTGTAGCATCTGGATCATAAATATTAGTTGAACAGGCACAAGCAGTAACACTGCCAGGAGTCACAGATAGGAATGTATTTCTGGTCAGCCTTTACCTGTCTCCACGCTGCTCCTTAAATAGCTGGAGAGAGGGAAAACTCATTTGGGAAACTCCAGTGAGTTGCAGACATGACTATTAGGACAGAAGAGGCCTTTTTCTGCTTTTAGTGAATACTTACCAGAAACCCTTAACAATCAGTAATTTCTAGGAGCTCATACAAAGCCAGGCCAGCTTAAATGTATTTATTGGGCTGTAAATGTTTATTTCTTAAGCATATGAACACAGAAGTTGAATTTAAATATGTGTGCTGAGGAGATGCAGAATTTGCCCTTCTGACAACCTGCTATGAATGTTAACAATATTTGAAATATTTTGTTGCTTAATTAGCCAATTTGATATTTGCCTGTTGCCTTGGGGAATTTAAAATGACCTATTAACAATTTAACACCAGGCCAATTAGGTAAAGCCTTTGGCTTCTTGGAAATGCCAAGAATGTGATAAAGGAAACAGTGACATCATACTTAGGTAACTAGATGTTAATGGATCTCCTTTCCTGCCCACTTAGTTTATTTGGTACTCTTTCCCCAAACCTCCATGGCCCAGGGGCTATTCAGTGAGCTTTCCCTCATCCCGGTGGCCACCGTGATAGGGACGTGGTAAAGGTGAGGAAGGAGGCAGGTCTTCCTCTCCATCTTCTCTTCTCTTCCTGTCCTATTCTCACGGCCACCCAGGTTTCCAGGTGAGTCTACTTCCTCCTGAGCCCTTAAAAACTTTATTTGTAAATTAAGGTAGAAACACTGCTTTAAAGAGATCAGAGGATGGGAGGAAGAATGAATGTAGAACGTGGTCATAGAGAGTGCATCTTTGTATGTTCAGGGTGCTGGAACAAAATGCCATAAACAAAATACCATATAAACCACAGACATTTACTCCTCACAGTACCTAAGGCTGATGAGTCCAAGATCAAGGTGCTGATAGATTTGGTGTCTGCTGAGGACCTTTTTTTGGTCCGCAGATGATACCCTCTTGTGCATCGAAAGGATGCCAATCTCTTAAGGTGACCTAATCTCGCAAAGGCCCCACCTCCTAATATCATCACCAAGGGGGTTAGGATTTCAAAATATGGATTTTGAGGGGACACAATATTTAGCATAACAGGCTATCAATGTCTGCTTCACTGCTGCCTTCTCCCTGCCCCACGTCCTCCTTCGGCATCATGAACAGTTTTGCTTTCCCACAGAGAAGAGCTGAACCTATGCTCAGAGCTCCGCGTCTACTCTAAGGTGTCTTATCAAAGTCTTGCCAATCCAGACAAAAAATAAATTCTAGGGCCAGCAGCTACACTTCCTCTTATTATTATTCCTATATTTATAAAACGAGCTTATATTAGCCTAGCTTTAAAGCTACAGTAAATCGTTTTCTGGATTTGGTATGTGTGCAGTGGGGTTTGGGGAGGGACAAGGGTGCAGAGGACCTGGGTGCAAAAATTCTGCGGTCACCAATGCCATTTGCTCTGCCCTGTGCACCGAGGTACCTATTTCTTTCTTCACAAGTAACTGTGAACACTAGTGAGTGGTGTGGTGTGTCTGGCAGGGTAAAGTAAGTTACACACACACACACACACACACACACACACACACACACACGGCTTGTATGCATGTGGAAGCAGGAGCTAGCTGGGAGACTGATGGGACCAATGTCACTCTCTGTAGTCAGCACTTCTTCCTTGAGGATGACACATTAGTCCTGCTCTTGAAATGTTTCCACTGATGGAATCAGACCTACCTATAACACCCAGAAATTAAGCCTGGAGTTTTTAGACTTTAATCAAAGTCATCTGGTTAAAAGCCTTAATGATCTCTGAAATAGATCACTGCAGAAATACCAAGGGAAGGGTTTGATTGAAAAACTGGAGACAATAGTCGATTCAGGTTGAGATGTCCAAAAACAAAAACAAGCCATTGCAAATTGAATGACATGTTGACTACAGGTTCTTGCTTGGCATGCGTTTCAACAACAAAAACTTTTAATCTTTACCTGGTAGCAAAGAAAGGGATTTCCGAACATTCAAAAGTATCATGGCAAAAGTATCATAGTCAGCTTTCCACACTGTGATAAAACGCTTGAAATGAGCAGCGCTTGGCCTTGGGCAGTGTACAATGCCACAGCAGTGTCCTGTGATGGAGGTGACTGCTCACCTCACAGAAGCCATGAAGCAGAGAGAGAGGAAGGGATGAAGGGAAAAGTGTCCCATATCACTTCAAAGACAGGCATCTGTGATCTCACTTGTTTCTGTGAGGCCTTTTGCCTAAGGGCTCTGCCACCTCCCAGGAATGTCACAGGATGGCAACCAAGCCTTTAACATATGTGCGCTGGGGGACTTTCGAGATCCAAACTGTAGTGCTGAGCATGGGTCAAGCTATTCTAACTTGTCTTAAGATAAATTACACTTTTTAAAAATTTATTATATTTGGAAAGTCCAAAAGTAACTTGTGGTTGTAGTTTTAGAGGTTTTTAAGAAGTTATATTAGTTCCTCTTTAAGAGTTTTTCATAATATTTCAGTAAATCAGCAGATTCATTCAACAGATTCATAATTAAAACACAGAGTATGATAGACACTGTGTGATATTCTGAGGATAAAATGCTGAATAAAAGGAAGGCTGATTCTGCCTCCAAGAATTACATGGAGATTCCATGTAATTCTTGGAGGCAGAATCAGCCTTGTCATGGAAAAAATATGAGTTAAACAGTGACACAAATAATTCTCACCAAATGTGATAGCAGTGAGTCAGGAAGAGTGTTTGGATTGAATCTAAAAAATGATTTGGAGATACTTCAGGAAAGATAGGGAAGAGATTTGCTACATGAAGACCCAAGCCAAGGCCAGGGGGCCTGGGACAAAGAAATAATGGAGAATAGAGCAAAAGATAATGCTGGAGAATCCGAAGAGAGTTATCACCCTATAAACCACATTAAGTATTGTTGCTTTTAATGTTGTTATTGTCAGTTAGGTTTTGTTATTGTTGTTGTTTTTATTTGATTGCTTTTTTATTCTTCTGTGCTTTCTTCTCTTTTAAAAAAAAATACATTAAGAGCTCTCTTTGGACTAGATTGATGGTGCAAATTATAATCCCAGCACTCAGGAGGCTAGGGCAGGAGGATTGCTGTGAGTTCAAGGCCAGCCTGGGCTACATAGTGAATTCGTGTGAACTACACAGTGAGACTCTATCTCAAAAACACTAACAACACCCTCAAAAGCCCCAATAAACAAACAAAAACCAAAAAAACCAACCCTCTTTGGACTGGGTGTAGCAGTGCATGCTTTTAATCTCAGCTACTCAGAAGGCTGTGGTAGGACTGTCAGTTTTAGGCTGGCCCGATGAGACCCTATGTCAAAATAAAAATTTTAAAAAATGCTAGCAATGTAGCTCAATGAGAGAACCTTTTCCAACAAGAGACTCTGGACTTAGTCCCTGATACAAACAAGCCTCTCTTTGGCCTCTATCCCAAGGGCAATAAAAGGTATTCCAAGAATTAAGAGTTTTAAAGAAGGTAGTGCCATAATCCTTAGAGAACTTCTGATGGGATTTTGAAAAGTAGACACTCTATCTCTGCCATTAAGGCAGAGAGCAAACAGTCAGTACCTCTATCAGTGAGTCCTTGTGCCTAGCCATGACAGACATCACAAATCATTCGTGGATCTTTCTTTTTCCTGACTGAATCAAGACTTGGGAGTTGTAGAATATTTCAGATTGCTATTCAATCTACGTTGGCACTTAAAACCAACTGTATTTCATAAAATTCTTTTGGAGATTCAATTTAACTTGAATTTCAAATAAACTGATCATTACTTAGTATAAGCCTGTGTCATGCAGTACTTAGGACATAATGTCATTAAAAATTATTTGCTGTTTAAGTGACATTCATCTTTAGCTATTATTTGCTAAGCCTGGTAAACCTAATTTGGGGGTAAATACTGAAGTAACAATGTTCAAATAAGTCTGTAGCACAACACCAGCCCGTAATAAGTGCTTATTCATCCAATCACCTCATTTATTCTAAAAGTATAACTTTAGTAACACTGTAAAAAGTATTGGTCCCATTCTCTAATTTTTTCTTCGTGCATTCATTTTTAAAACATGCTCAAAATAGAGTTGAAGCCCTGTTTCAATTGCTATGCAGTATTATGCGCACAGACTAATGGGTCTCCTTCAATTTTGACAGTGCCCAGCTAGACAGTATGGAAACCTCACAGTTCATTTGATCTTTCTATTTCTACTTTTTAGTAAAATGAGTATAACAGTGTCTCAGTGTACTATAAGAATGGTAAATGATGAATCAAGCAACTCATGACAAACTACTTTGGTGATGATAAAAGTAAACTATTAATAAGCAATTTTAAATTTAAAAACTGGTAGCATTTCAAATCATGACTGACCCAAGAACATTTCTGTGACAATGAAAACTGAAAACAAGTCTGCCTTCTTGAATTGTGTGGAATCTCCCAAAGGCTTATGGGAGTGTGGAATCTCCCAAGGGCTTATGGGAGTTTGGCATTTCTGTCAAACACTGTGAGACCACCTTCTTATACTGACTTATATTCCTCATTAAATTCTGAGAGCTGTCTAGCTTTAGTTTGTGAAAATATGAGTAATAGCTCACTAGTTTGAGTAATAATTACTCAAATTTGAGTAAATAAACTCTGATTGTTTGTATTTATTAAAGTATATGGACTTACAGACAAGTCATAGAAAAAGACCAAAGCAGAGATTGTCTGCTTGTGGGTCAATCTGGTTATCACACTTGAAAAATTATTGTCCTGGGCAGAAGTACTGTCTTTTTGTGACATGTGAATGCTGAAGTAGATATAATTTCTTGCTCTATAAACGTAAGTAAACCTGGTAAAATAGAAACAATAACTTTAGACTTTTAATGTTATCACCAGGCCTGGGGGAAAATGTGAGTTGATAAAATATAACAGAGCACTTGGACCTCTTAAGTTCTAAATATAAGGGCTCATTATATTTTGCCAGTGTAATTAATTCTAATGTCTCAGGTCTCTAAGCTGGCTGGAATCAGTGTTACCTTTCTTCTGAAAGAGCTTATCATTTCAAGCTTACTGACCATCTCCTGTCTTAGGATTTGTCCTGTGTTGACCATGTTTCTATTACATTCAAGATGAATACTCTTCTGGCTCCTCAGTGGGCTCACCCAGATTCCTTTCAATAGGATCCTGTAATTAAGATGGGGAGGACTGACTGTTGATTGAGTCCCCTGCAGATTGCTCATTAACATGCCATCTGAACAATTTAATAACCTTTTTAATTAATCTAAAATCGGCATGTCCCTCTTCAGCTACTGTACAGCTTCTGCAAGAGTTGGTCTCTCGGTAGTTCTCAATTTAGCTTATTATTTGAAACTTAAATCTGCCCAGGCTAATGAGCGTGACCAATTCCTCTTACCAAGACCACGTAGGAGTTTCCATCTATACTTCACTCAAGGATGAGAGGAACAGATGTCTTCGGGTGGTATTTCAGTTCTTGGCTTTTTAAAGAAGTTTCTATCAGTCTGGAGATGAAAGAAAATAATTTATAGAGTGATTGAAAGTTATTTTTGCTCTCTCTTTTTCTTTTAGTATGATTATTTTATTTATTTATTTATTTTTTACTTTCAGGCTTGACGCTTCTGAACCTTTGTTCTCAATTAGTTCTTTATGATTTAAAATAATTTAATGGCCTCTTAATTTGGTAGTTTGAGCCCTTTGCAATCCTGAAAAAAATAGCTATCTTCGTGGATTTAAATGTATATTTTTTACAAGATTGGGATGTCCTTTTTTTTTTATTTTAACCCATAAAGCAAGGACTGGAAGACATTCACTCTTGAAACCCAAGGAAGCAGTGTATGTGCGTGTGTGTGTGTGTGTGTGTGTGTGTGTGTGTAGTTACCTTGTCACACTGTTCAATGTTTGAGCTACTTTTCCCCACCAAAAAGATCATTCTTCTGAAAATGTATCCTTGTTATTTCTTGGGGACCTTGAAAGAAGGTCTATCATAGTCCTGTTCTTTAGCTTGTTAGATGTATTCATTATGCTATGCCTACTTTATTTTTTCTTTTTAGTACAAGGAGTCGAACTCATGACCTTGTGCTTGCTAGGCAGGCACTTACACCACTGAGCTAAATCCCCAGCCTGCTATGCCTCCTTTCTTCTTCACCTTTAGGGTGACTTGTTTTAGCCTGGGATAAATGCTTTCAGCTGCCTTACTGAGAATCCAGACCATGCCTTCCTCCAGCGAGCATTAGTGGGGTACTAACCTGTGCCAGCTGCTGGATCACCTGGCCTGTGCCATGCTGTCCACACACTCACCGGAAGCATCTCCTCCACAGAGGAAGATAGCCTTGCTGGTCACACAGAGGGACTTTGTCCTTCTCCAGTCTGATGGTCCCCAATGACACCAGCACTTTAAAGTGCTTGATACCTGTCCTTACCCATCAAAATGTTTTACAAATAGCCCCATCTTCTTGCCAAAGAAAGGAAATATAGTTTTCTTGACCTATGTTTGCTCCTGAGTGTTAAGATTTTAGGATGAGATTTGTCCCACTTTAAGCTGTGGCCACCATCCTGGGCAACCATCAATGTTGAAAGGAACCTGTTTGAAAGCCTTACAGGACATGGAACCTGACCCCTGAGGTATGTCCATGTCTACTTCTCTGAGCCACAGCAGTGAGCTTGAAAATGAAGCATTCTGCATGTGGAAGTATCAGGTTCTATGAAGTTATCCCAGGCCTGGTCCATATACTGATACCTCCCATTCAGCACCATCAAAAATGAAGAAATTAGCCAGGGTGAATTCCTTGGAACATTCTACCATCTCCTGCAGACCTTGAAAAGCAAATCAGGCGAATCTCAATACAAGTCTCAAACTCTTACTGTTCATTCCTTTAAAACCTTGAGTTCCCAGCCCCCACGATCCACTGGGTGTCTGAGTTCGTGGACAAATGTGGATGCATGTCACAAAAGGGAGAGAGGAAGACAAAGCCCAGTGTTGGTGGATGGATGGGTGAGGCTCACGCATGTTTGTTAATGGGAGGCATCCTGATTCCATGTAAACCCTCTGACACTTGGGTTATCCATTTTATACTCTGGAAGCTTATTTCGCTGGCACTTGAGAACCTTGAAGAAGGAACTGCTGCTCTTAAAAACATCATCAAACCTGCTCAAGACCAACAGACCACTTGCTCTTTCCATCAGCTCTAACTGAAGAACCACATTGCTTTCTGCCATATGCCAAACCCTCCTTCCATTCTCACACGCCTCGTGAATATGGATGAGGGGCTCAGCCCCACTGTAGGACTTCTGGTAAAAAAAAATGTGATTTCCCTTTTGGTGAATTCTTCTGCTCTGTCTGTGGGAGGAGGAGGAGCTGTATGACTGACAGCAGCAAATGCTAGAGGATGTGTTATATAAAAAAAGATAAATAGAGGAGATCTTTTTGCATATCTTTTTAATTGGAAGGAAACATAAGCTTGGGAGTGACAATATTTGCTACAGTTTCCTAAATGTGGGCACCTTTCAAAGCCCAGAGACCCAACAGGTATCTGAAAAGCATATGCATGTTGCATGTGTGGTGGTCAGCAGGTTGGATGAGGGCTTTCACCTTCCTGGTGCACAGCAGCCCCATCTGGACCAGAAAAGTACGGGGGGTATTGAAAAATTCACTGTCAGAAAGTGATTCCTAGGCAGTATAGTTCCCTGGCTGCTTCCCCCTTCAAAGGTGAGAAGAGACAGCAAGGCGTACCCTTGATCTCTGTGACTCCTGCCCAAGGATATCTGCACAGAGATGTTTTCTAAAGGTTAGAGGTGCTGTGCTTTCCCCCATCATGGCCCTGTCACTGCCCTTTCCAGAACCTCTCTCCTCGCAGTCCACTGTGCTGGTGTGTGAGAGGGACTGGGGAGAGTCACACCTGGCAGTGTCAGCTTGGCCTGTGCCCCTGTTTGTCTTGCATCCCCTGCGCTCGGCCGAGCTCCCCTCTGCCCAGTGTCCTTTTGTCCATCAGAGGAGAGCAGCAAGGATGCAGAGTACCCAGCTTGTTCTGAGGGACAGAGAAGTGATTCAAGCCACAAGCCTGCAGGGAGAGCAGCGGCAGAGGTGGGAGGGTGGTGGAGGTCATGGGGACACTTGCTCCTGGTGGAGGGGACAAGGCAGGGCACATTCTTCAGGGTTTTTCCTCTGCCCTTTGTTAGCAGATTTGCAGGGTGTGTTAAGGACTAAGGAAACACCATCAGGGTTGGTGACCTCCAGCCTGGCAGGGTGTTGAGAAATACCAAACTCTGGGCCTCTTGAGGCTCTCTCTCTTCCACAACCCCTGAATAATCTGGGGTGGGGCTGCTTTGAAATACAGAAATAGATCAGATCTTTGCTCAGAGTGGGGAGAATGTGACATGCCCAGGCAGCTAAACTACTCTCCCCGGCCCTACCCTGCCTTTTTCCATCTGCGGACCCTTTCTTAACCTGGACCACGCTTCCAAAAGGAAATTCCCATGAGGTCCTTCACACAAGAGCATCTTTGGCCTCCACCTGAGGTTACTCACTCTTACCCTCTGCTGGAGGGTTGCTCATTCTGAAAGACAGAACAACATGGTATTCAAAGATCCTGGTTCTAGTCTCAGTCCTAATTGGCCCTGTGACTGTGAGCAAGTCACTTCCCCCCCTTGGGAGCCTCAGTTACCTCTGCTGTAAAATGAGGGTGCTGGGAAGAGGGGAGCATCCCTGCAGCCTCCTCCTGCTCTGAGAGCCTCCAACTGAGCTGCTCTAATTGCCTCATTAGAAAGCCAGGGATGCCTTCCTAGCAGTTGTCATGCTGGCTCCTGTCTTCTTGCTCCCCACCGGGCTCTGCCTCCAAGGAAACAAAAGCAGCTGCTCTCTCCTCTGGGGCTTCCTGGGATCAGCGACCCTTACTGTAGCATATGTGTGCAGTCACGGGCCTTCTTGGTCTGTCTTCTTCCTGAATCTTAGGTGGGGTGGAGGAGGCGGTGGTGTCTCCTTAGACCTCAGCTCTCTTCTTGTGTGCTTCTTTTGCTGGCCAACCTGGCCTCTATCCCAGATGTGATTAAAGTTTTATGTATTACTCCCCACCCTGCACCTGGACTTGGTGAGGGTGCCTTACAAATAACCACATGCAGTGTTGCAGTGCTTATAGTTCCCAGGATCTAGGTGAAAGCTGAATTAGCTCAGATGCAAATGGCAGTGAGTGGACGGGGAAGGTTAATGTCATGTAACTATCCTTGAAGAAATATATATACACTTACTTATATGCCTTGTAGAGAGAGCCTGTAAACGGAGCGGGGGGGGGGGTTCCTATGTTCAAAGAATCAGGCACAAGTGGAGTCAATAATGTGGTTCTACAAATAGAGGAGCCATCCCTGTGAGTCATCTACCAAGCTTAATAAATTCAGGAGTGTGCTCAGGTAGACATGTAACAGGATGGCCAGAGCTATAGGTTGGAGATGTAGGGAAGGCTTAGTAGAAACTCAGGTCTAGCTGGAGACCAATGGATAGATCTGGAGGTATCCTGAACATCTGAGGTCTCCAAGCAGAGATGGAGTCTAGAGAGACAAACTCAGTTTGAGTTTGCACAGTTTGAGAGGATCTGGGTGGGTTCAGTCTAGAGAGCAGCAAGGCTGTCCAAGGTCCTGACGGAGGAGTGGTGATGATCAGCCATGGAGAGTGCACGGTCCTGAGTGGCAGGCTTGAGTTAGAAGCCACCACTTTGTGGACAACAGCTTTCCTGCTTTCAGCCCTGTCATGTGAGCTCAAAGAGTGAATTCAAATGCCAGATCTCCAGCTCACTAGCTGTTACCCTGTACCTCCATTTCCTTATCTGGAAATTGAGGGTGGGAATAGCAATCCACCCCATAGGGTGATTGGGGAAGACCTACAGATCCCTAACCTATGCCTGATTCATTCATTGGTGGAGTCAATAAATATCAATTGTGTGTTTGTGTATCTGTGTGTGTGGGTACTAAAGACTGAACCCAGAGCTTTCCTGTTAAGCTACTTCCCCAGTCATATTATTACTATTATTGTTGTTGTCATTATTATTATTGTTGAGACAGAGTCTTGCTAAGCCACCCAGGCTGGACATAAGCTTATAATCCTCCTATGTTAGCTTTTCAGAGTCCTGGAATTACAGATGTGCATCACTGTGCCCAGCCACTATTGATTATTTAATTCTGGAGTCTCTAATAAGAGCTAGAAATCAGAAAGACCCTTGAGTACTTTAGCTTACATCAGAATCCCCTGCAGGACTTGCTAAAACTCAGATTCTCGGACCCATCCTTGGAGTTTCTGGTTTACTTAGTGAGGCATATGGTCCATGGAACATGGTTTGAGAACCACTTTTCTATCCTGTATAGAAGACATGTGCACTGATGAGACTATTGTTTATTTAAGAATCACCCACCATGTGCTAGACTTTTCACATAGTCAAATACATGGTATTACAAATATAAAATTGGGGCCCGGGGTTTAGCTCTGTGGAGTAAGTGCTTGCTTGGCAAACGTGAGGTCATGAGTTCGATGCTCGGCACCAAAACAAAACAAAGCAAAACAAACAAACAACTAACAATAACAACAAAACAAAATAATATAGACTTATTCACACCTTATAAATACCTTGTAAGGCAAGTCCAACACACCCACTTAAGAGATGAGAAAATTGAGGCACTGAGAAATTAAATAACTTGGCCAGATCCTCTCAGGAAGAAGAGACTGTGCTGAAAAGCTGAATAAGGGCCACGAGAGATGCATCACGTTCTGGAAGAAGCGCAGACACTTCAGGAAGTAGCCTCAGTAGCCCTGCAATTGCGCATGTGCAGTAGACTCTGCACAGTCTTCTCAGTTCCTAGGCTGGACCTCACGTTAATGCTAGGAGCGGAAACTCGGAACCAAACTGCAATAGAACCCAATAATGCCCTGGGTGAGCTGTGTGGTGTTGAGCAAGAGAATCCAGTTCTCTGTGCTGCTGCCTTCATCTAAAAGAGGAAGACAAATGCCTAGCTTACTCAAGAACAAAATGACGAACGAGGAGGACGCTCAAGGGAAGTCTTGGAAGCAAACAGATGCTCCTGGAGCTCATGGAAGGTTCCTGTTTGTCATTGACCTTGTTCTCAGCTTGCTGGATCCTCACATTGCTGCACCATCAGTCACAACCTTGGCTTAGTGGGGGTAAGCTTCCATCTGACCGGCTTCCTTTATCCTCTACTTACCTGCAGCTCTCTGTGTCAATCTAAAGCATCCTAAGATGCTTTAGTTAGAACTAACGAAGACCTTAGACCATCCATTCATGTTTTGTGGATTTACAATTATATATAGTTTCATGGCATCCTGCAGCCGGTTGGATTATTCTTTGGTAGTGTTCACTCCTTCCTGCTAATTTTCAGGGGAAGACCATCCTGTCCCTCTCTGATAAAATTAGCTGAGGTTCTGCTTTGGGCAATTGGATGTAGACTGATGTGGTGTGTGGAACTGGGAAGTGACCTGGGGAATAAAATTAGCTTTTTGGCATCTCCCCTGCGGGGAGTCTAACATGCTGGCACCAGAATTGGATGCAAAATGCAGGGCTACATCTGCCCAAGCACAGCCCAGCTCGGGTCAGCTGGCCTAGCTAATATCAAGACAGCCACCAAGCTCAGCTATGGTCAGCTGCTGTCCAGCAAATCCTCAGGCAGGCCTTGCTAAGTACTTGTTGAGAATGTCGGCACTCTTTGGTAAGCGGTTGCTTGGGCTTCATCTCTGGGTAATTCAGAGTCAGAGGCTGGAGAGCCCAGGAGTCAGTGTGTGTGTGAAAGCCCCACCACGCTCTTCCGATATCCAGCTAGATCTGAAAAGCACTGTTCTCATATAAACCCCTCTTCTCTTAGAGGAAGAAGCTGAGACCTAGAGAACAAAGTGATGAACCCTGTCTCTCTACTGGGTAGGGGCGGTCTTAGAATCCTTGATGTTTTAGGATAATACCTTTCCTATATTGCACTGTCTTATATATATAAAATAATTAACATGGGGGAAGAAATTCTTCACGTCCTCACAACCTAAGATGCTTTGGCAGAAGTATTCCAGCCCCATACTGATAGCGACCCTTTGAAACTCACTGATGAAAAGAAACAAGCGGCAGGAGGAGGGTATTGACTTTGGTTGTAATTGCATTTACTGTGCCAAATGTATCTGCTCAGGATAAAAATGTGGTCACTAGACCATGCGCATTAGGAGAAATTTAAAGTACAATTTTCTTTTTATAACTTGGGAAAGTTTATGCGATTTCTGGGCAATTATTTCCTATAAGAATAAAAGTACGGGTTACTCTTTCATCCTCTTCCTCCTGCCACAGCTCCTCCTCATTAGCGGCCTCCTTCCCCTTCACGGCAGTAATACCCTCAGAGTACCGAATGTGCTCCAGCTGAAGTCCGCCGCACAGACCTGGCAGCAATACAGACTTTTGAAATGCCATTCTCCATTCAGACTCAGATTCATTTACTGAGCACCTGCTACATGCTCAGCACTAGGCGGACCTCTGAGCCCAGCTCGGTCCTCTCTGGTGCCCTGAAGCCTAGTGCTTCACATGCCCTGTCTGATTAAGTGTATGGGAGCTGACCGTGGGCAGGCAGAGGTACGTAGAATGCGGAAGGAAGAAAAGATAATGGCTGGAGGCCATCATGGCCAACAGGCGACATTTCTGTATGTGCCCTCACGCTCCTGTTTAATCTCCCAGCTGTGATGCAGTGAAGATTCTTTCTCAGATCACCTCTAGCCTAAACACTACCTTTCCTCACTCTGTTTACTGTTCCAGAGAAAGCTTCAGTGTGCAGGCCAGAAGAGGTGCTAAGTGTTTCTTCCTGAGGCACACAGGGAGAAGGGCTCTTTCTTGGGCTAATGATCGGATTACTTTCCTTCTGGGTTACAACAGGGTCCTCCCATCCTTCTCTCCATGTATTTTTTTCTTTCCGTCATTGCTATTCCTTAACCTGGCTGTAAACATGCTATACCAGCTGTGTGTGGTGGTGCATGACTATAATTCCAGTGTGCTCTGGGAGGCTGAAGCAGGAGAGCTCTAAGTCTGAGCTCAGCTTGGGTAACTTAGAAACCTAGTGAGGATCCTGTCTCAAAAGAAAAAAAATAAAATAAAAACATCTGGGGATGTAGTTCAGTGCAAAGGCCTGGGTTCAATTCCTAGTCCTGCAGATAGAGAGAGGTAGATAGGTAAATAGGTGATAGATACATAGATAGGTAGATAGGTAGATAGATAGATAGATAGACACACAGATTAATAGGTTGTGCCCCAGAAGCACAGCTCACTAGAGGATTTATTGTCATGGACTTTCCTGCGTAAAATCTTCTGCACTCAGGCCCTTGTGTTTTCTCGACCTCCTTCGAGATGAGAATCTCTGCCTCCATGCCCAGGGTCCAGGAGGGATGAGGTGGTAGTGAATGGCAAGGAACAGGACAGAACAGGGGACACCCGGTCTAAGGACACTAGGAGGCCCTCATGATGGGAAGCTCCCACCTCTCAGTGTAGCTGAGTGTTGACATAGCTTTTGGACTTCTAGTAGCTAGAAATCCAAATGTTATGTGAAATCTCTTGAAGTAAATTAAGGCCAAGAAAGTAAAAACAAAGCAGAACAAAACCCCCAAGCAATATAAAACATACCTTTGTGTGCCAAATAGAGCAAATTGTACTTCGTATCTTTTGCTTGTTCAAATCCCATCAGACCTCTGAGCCCAGCTCGGTCCTCTCTGGTGCCCTGAAGCCTTGTTTTCTGATCATTGCTCATCTCTGTCTAGCTCCTACTGTGCAAAGAAAGGTGATCAGAGTCGTGAGCTCAAGGCCTAGAGGAAGAGCGCCAGGATGCAAAGACATCTACATGTTGTATAACCTTGGACAAGGCCCTGAACTCCCTGAACTCAGCCTCCTCATTCCCAAAGAGGAAAGGACCCCATAGGGTCATGAAATGAAGGTGAAAAGGTCCTGGGATAGAAGGTATTCAGCAAGCAGCTGACACAGGGCACACTCTCAATGCCTGTTCCCTCTTAGAACTGTATTCTTCCATCATGGCCATCATCACATAGCTGTTAAGAGATTATTCTAGCCCAGTGACACGACACACACATGTGATCCCAGCACTCTGGGAGGCTGAGGCAGGAGGGTAGCCAGTTACAGCCCAGTTTAGGCAATTTAGCAAGATGGTGTCTCCAAATAAAAAGAAGGAAAGGGCTGGATTGTAACTCAGTGTAAAGGTCTTGGGTTGGATCCCTGGTACTACTACCATCATCACAATAAATAGATAAAATGATTGTAGGTCTTGATTTCCATGGTTAAAATCTCAGCTCCCCCATTTGTAGCTATGGGATTTGTGATGTTACCCGCTGCTTGGTTTTATTAATAAAGGTTAATTGCAACACAGGTAGATCATGTTGTTGCTATATGGCTTCTTTTTTGGGTAGTCGTGATAGAAACAATTTAATCCATCAAGCCTAAAACTTTCATTTGTGACTTTTTACCAAAAAGCTATGTGGCCCACTGGTCTACAGTAAGACCAGGGTGAAGATGTGAGAGAATGTTTATATTCTCCCAGGTACCTAAGAAATGGATGAATGAAGAGGAAAATTATAGAATTTATAGTTGGAAGGGGACTTGAAGCCATGCGGGTCAAAATTCTGCCCAAGCAATAATTCTTTTAATAGTATTTCCCATAAGTTAAAAGCTGTATTGACTTGCTACCACTGTGTGACAAGTTTCTCTCAAATTTAATGGTTTAAAGCAGAAATCACTGATTTGCACATATGAATTTGCAAATTGGTTAGGTGGTTCTGGTTTTGGTACCTCCTATCTTTGGGGATCTGTCAGTTAATCAAGGTAAGCACTTCCCATGGAAATACTAAAAATACGTGAGGGCATAATCTACCGTGCAAGTGAACCTTAAGTACAATTGAAAGGCTCATCATAGGTACCAATTTTTGACTAGCTAATAAAAGTCACATGGTTAGCCCAAATTTAAGGGGATAGGGAAGTAAAGTCTGCTCACTATGAGGCCATGATGAGAAGGTGGATGAACAATGGGCTGAAATACTGGGGCTGCTCATGCTTTTAGCCACATCTCTGCTCTCTGTGAAGAGCCCATTTTCCATGGATGCAGCTTGAGTCCATGATGCTAACTGAAACAAATCAACCATAGAAGGCTAAAATTGAATATCACAAAAGTTTTCTTATATGAACAACCCAATGCATAATTCATTTGAAGAGCAAAATAAAAGATAGATGATAGGAAACTGGGAGACAGATTTGATAGACATAGAAAGTGGATCTGGGGATGGGGGAAGACAGGGGAAGAAGATGGGGATGTGATATGTGTGTACACCAATTCCCCACAACGAAGGTATTTAGTACATATTGCAAATATACGCTAATAAAAAAATCTTAAAAAGAACTTATTTTCCCAACTAAACTCTAGTTATGAGCACCAGCCCACCTTTTCTTAGGATTTTATCTGTACCCATGCTTCTTACAGAGCGCTGCAGCATCTTAGATCGTCAAGGACATGTCTTAGCGCAAGCAATTTGTCCTTTATTTGTTAGAAATGACAGCTACATGCAGTAGCTAACATTTATTGAGCACCTACTAATTTTCAGATACTGTACCTAGTGTTTTATAGATTATTTGTAAACTTCCCCACTAGCCTTCAAGGTAATATTATTAATCCTATTTCCACTTGAGAAAAGTATCAGAGAAGTTCCACAAAATTACACTGCTTGAAAATGACAAAGTTTTTCTTACTCCACAGCATTCACTCTACTCTGTAGTAGAGTGGATGTTTCACATGCTGGTGTGAATTTTAAAAAGAAAAGCATAGTTGTGCATAGAGTCTAGAAAAACAATCTGTAGTTTACCAAGATCTAAGCACTCAGCTATCAGATATTTCAGTGTGGGTGCCTGTGTCTTGTTGAATTCATTGCACCCAGTAGGTGTTTAATTGAATGTAAAAGTCTGTTTGGTTACCTCTGTTTTAGGCAATGCCTTGCCCCTTCTGTCATTTTTCTTGAGTGCTGGGTGTAATATTGTTCCTTTCAACCCTGGGCCGGCTACAAACATTTTAGCTCTGAGCTCCAAATTCAGCTCCCACTTCCTGCCCAGGATCACAGGAGTGATGGAGCGTATGCATCTCTTTTGCAGAAAGTGATGCTGACTAGAAAAGGATGTGGATAGGGAGAGACCCTGTAGCAAGAGGGGATGTCTTTGGCTCTGCGGTTCCACATTTTCCTGCCTGGTACCAAGGCACGGACTTCAGAGGTGGAGTCAGACAGCTGGGTTGGCTATGTCCCAGCCATGTGCCCAGAGTATGCTGTGCCCACCTGACCATGTTGCTGTGGTCTTCCCAACTCAGCACCGCCCACCGGAGGCCTTGTGATTGCAGCCTTGACCCCCCTGCCCCTGTGTGCCCACCCCCAGCATCGGCACACATGCTCCCTGGAACATCGTGTCCTGCTTGTTCCACAGCTATAGACGAGCTCTGGCCAAGGGGACGCGACGAACTTTCCAGCTTTCTGTTTTCTCAGACGCGGTCCAATCCCCAGCTATGAGCCCTCTCCTCGACCTCTTAGAGTAGTCTGTATAGCTTGCATTTGCTGTCATAGTTTAATAGTCTGCATGTGATATCTCCCCTGCATCCATCACTATGTGTCCCGATTAAACCCAGATCTATACACATCTGGAATCTAAACCTACCTCTTGGTAATTCACACATTCTGGCTATTTTATTTTCTGTAGATCTTTGTATGCTATATTTGATTTCTGCCCTATCGACATGATACTTGGTACTTAAGAGATACATATTGAGGGGCCTTGAGGTCATGTACTGTCTGGATGGATTTGCAGAGCCCTTTAGCTTGAAGAAGTTATATGAACCAGACTATTGCTTCTCGACAAGTCATATGGGATAAAGCACTAGTTTTAAAAAATGATTCCTAGATCATTTTTAGAAATCATTTACGATGACCTCTAGATCACTGTAAAAATTAAAGATTTTTAAAAGAATAATCCAAATGAACTGCTAAAAGAGGGCAATTTTAAATAGACTTGAAATCACCAGCTCGTTTTTTTCAACATTGAAGTCAACAACGTAATAATCAAGCTGCTGTGAAAGTTTCTAAATCCTTACCCTCCATTGGGTTGAGGTGGGTCAGTAACAAGGTGCATGGACCATATTCTGAGCAGCTCTATTTCAGCTCTTTCCCCAGTATGGGGAGTTGTTCATTCTCTACACTCTGATTTTCGAATCTAATCCTCTTTTTGCACCTTGTTTGCATTTGACAGTTTGCTTTATTTTTTCAAGAGCCAGTCAGGCTCTCACCCACTCTTTAATTCTGTTCACACACTTTTTCCTTGTAGCATGGGTGCCATTTCAGCCTCTTTCCTCGAGCCCATGTTAGCCTGCTACAATAACTTTGGTTTCTTTTTACCAAGAGAGACCTTCAGTCCCTCTTCATTTATCAGGAGGTGATAAGGGTGGCAATCAAAGGTCCCTACATTCCCTTGGGCTTTGGGTCCCTGAATTTATGCACAAACACAGAACCATGTTTTCTCCTGCCCTGTTTCACTTGTTTGCTGCTAAGATCCAGAGCAAAGGGTTATTTGCATATAGGACTTGTCTTGATAGCATGGGTTGCGCCCAGCCATAGAGCCAAAAACCATGTGTCAAAAGCTCAAGTTCAGTCCTTCAGCCAGGAAAATACAAATGAGCTGCCATGATGCCCAGCACAGACACTGTAATTGCATCTCTCAGTGTTGACATGGAGCTGAGGTATAATACCTGACTCCCTGTCTTCCATTCTAACATGGGCACAGCATGCTCCTGCCTCTTAATTATTATCGTTATACTGGTCTATCTAAAGCCATATTGCTAAAATGCTTTGTAATCCATGGTAATTCCACTGAGTTTATTTCCCCATCCTTCCTGCGGATTTATGTCCTGCCTTCCCATCTCAGTGTGTTGGCCAAGATTTATTTTGTATTCTGTGCAGCTCATTCCATTGTTGGTGCTCGCTAGATTGTGATAGAAATGCCGTGCCAGCGAGCTGAGAGTTGAGGCTGTATTACCATGCTACTGCCCCAATTTTACAGATGCTGCTCGGTGCCAGAGAGCTTTAATAAAATGCTCAAGGTCACAGAGCAAATCCAATATAGAGCTGGGGGTGGGACCAGCTGTTGTGAATTCTGAGTCCACATCTCTTGTCATTGTATCAGATTGCCTCTCAAAACCACAAGAGATGCTCTTATCAATGTTGTTTGGTGGGTGTTCAGTTCACTGCAGTCGATACTGTCAAATGATATCTTCAAATATCGAGGAGTCTGCTGTCAGACAGTCTTCACCTTCATGAACTTCAGTGCTGTAAGCATCAGCAGCAGCAGCAGCATAGAAGTGACCAGAAAATCTATAGCCCTGGTTGATTCTGGTTGTTAAATCTTGTCTTCTGGGAAGTTGTTCCTGGGTGACATTGATCAGTGCTGGCAGTCATTAAAATGACAGTGACAAAAACAACAAAGACCACACTTCAACCAAAACAAAATCTAAGCTACCAGAAAAATGGTCCATGGCTTCTACTGAGAATTCACAAGTCGTATATCCAATAATCCGATCCAAAATGATGTTGATATTGAATACGCTTTCTCCAAACCCTACTCTCTCCTATTTTTGCCTTCATCTTCCTTCTTTCTCTCTGTCCACTTCTTTCCTCCCTCCATTCCCCTCCTCTCGGTCAAGGCCAATGAAATAGAAAGATGCTGAAACTGGATTGAGCCTAATTTAATACAAATTGCCAGCATGCATTATAGGCATTTACGACTAGTTCAAAGCAAATTCTGTAATGATGATTTTATCTAACTTCACTTGAATTTTTTTTAAATCTTTCAGGGTAAATTTTATAGTTGTGAAAATTAATCTCAGAGAAAATAACCTCTGATCTATCTGATGAGGAACTGGATTTCAGACGAGTCTTTCTGGCTCTAAATCTTATCCTTCTTTGTCTCTATGCCTTTTCTTTTAAGGCATGTGACACCAACTAATAGTAGTGGGTCACTATTTATCTTTAACGACTGCTGGTGGGTAGTGGCAGTTGCAATAGTAACGTGTCAGTAATTAGCCAGTGTGAATTGGTTAATGTTGGGTACTGAGCAAACCTTTGGTACTAAAAACAGAACAACTTTTTAAAAGAAAAAAAAAATCAGGATTCCAACTCTGTCGAATGGGCTTTGTGTATCTTCTAGCCATAAGATCAAAGGGAAATGATCAGAAAAGAGCCATAAATTTCTGAGGATTCGGGATAATTTGTTGTTCTTCACTTTAAGGTTTAATTATTGAGAGATGAGAAAGAATTTGAACTAGGGAGTAATGAAACTTTCTCTGTGGAACTTAGAAAGTTGCTTTCTTTTACCAGGGTCTTTTTTTTTTAAACACCCAATTTCATGATATATGGTATGACCAAAAGATATACTGGATATATTTTTTATTATTATAAAAATAAATCTTTTATTATTTCAAAAGTGATTTATTACAGTTAAACACACATTGCAATTAATCCCCTTAAAGTGCTCCCCGTGGCTTCAGATATCATTCTTGCCACTTTCTGAAATAGCTCTGGAAGTGTTCTCTTCCATCTTCTCATGACTTCCCGCCATCCTGAATCAAATCAAAATGTTCATGGGAATTTCTGTCACACGGAAGCAGTATGGTGTGTCCCCGTGTACTTCTTCACTGGGTCTGGTACTGTGTGACCTCTGGTTCTTCTCCAAAGTCAAAATGGCCATGAGAAGTTACTTGTTTTAAAGTGAGTGGCAGTCACTTTAGTAGTAGAGTAACTAAAGACACCCACCAAAGAAGACTCCCAGAGGTGCTTCAGAAAGAGGCCTGATTAATGGGATGTGTGTATTGGAAGTGAGGGGAGTATTTGGTGGGAATTGATGGCAATGTGTTTTACTATAGAAAAAAATATTGAAATAAGCATTCACCATATGTCTTGACCATACTCTCTGTATAAAATCCCAAAAGTTTTTTTTTTTCTTTTACTGAATTAGACTAGATAAATCAGATCTGGGCCTTCACTTTGTCAATGGGGTAGGTGGGTATCCACATGTGACATGAGTGGCTAGGTTAGGGTACTGCAGAAATCAAAAAATAATCAGTGTGTTTTGAGTACATTTTGCTTCTTTTATTTGTAGCAGATCATGACATTCCAAAAGCTTATTCATAAACTGTATTGACATTTAATTCTTTCAGAATTGATAGGCAGCATTAATGACTTCATTTCGCAGATGGCAGGACTCAGGCATATGGCCACATTAAAAGACCTGTGTGGGAGAAAGCATCAGTGTTGAGGAGCTCGGAACTTCTAAATCTTCAATCGATGTCAGTTTAACAACACACTAGACATTCCAGTGTTTCTAGTATTCTCTCCATCACAGCTAGTTTTAACTGCATAACAAATTTCTGGCTGAAATGTGCAGAAATATCATCCAAAGGGCAATTCTATAATTGAATTCAAACAATGAGCAAGGCCATCAGAGCACCATCAGCAATGAATATGTGCAAAAGAGTATTCTCAGTGACGTCAAGCAGAGTGTCAGTTCCTGTGAGGACCCAAGGGAAATATGAGACATAAGAAGGTCCGATTTGAGAAACGTTAGTTTCACTCTGATGCAGTAATCACAGCACCAAATACATGCTGCTAAGAAAAATAGGAAAGAGGATCAAGGGAATAGAAAGATTGACTGGAGGTTTGAGGTCCCCAACAAGACAGACTGTGGCAATCTCACCAAAAACAAAAGAGCAAGAAAAAAAGAACACCCCATGCAACATTTGTGTCACACCCTTTTGGGTGGCAAACTGCTTTCACCTTCACCATTGGACTGATAACTTCTTTAACTCAGAAAGATATGGCATTTCGATTCTCTATGAAGATGCCAAAACTCAGAGAGGTTGAGTAGATTTTCTGAAATCACACAGCCTGTAGGAGGGAGAGCTCAGAGTGAGCCCTGCCTCTGATGCTTGCTCCTTGGTACCAACTTTGGGTGAAGAAACAATACGAAGGGAATCATTGTTCTTCCTACTGTTGTGGTAACACCTGATGGCAACAGAGTAGAGGATGGTTGGAGAGAAGGGATATAGGTGATGGGCCAGGGAGGAGTCCTACCACCAAAGCACCTGTGTTATTTCTGTCACATGTGCATTGCATGTGTTGCCCTTGTCCACTTCTGTCCTGTCGGTGCCCTTGACTCTGAGCTTGGGCGTCCACGGCTTCCTGTTTGCCATCAGTCAGGCCCGTGTACCGCTCGTGTCAGCAGAGGTGTTGATAATGTTCTGACTGGAGGAATTCCATGGCTTCATCTGGGGACGAGATGACAGTAATCTGGTGACCACAGAGGAATCCGAGTGGTGAAGGTGACCCAGGGGAACTGGTGAGATAGGGACCAGATTGTCAAGGAGGAGCCCAGCGGGGACATCTGAAGCTCTGCTGCTATTCTGTTTCCTAACCTGGACGTGGGCTTTGTTAGAGTTTACTGCTGTTCATTAGACGGGATGCGTACATGTGTACATTTTACATTTCAGTAACACAGTGAGAAAAAAACAAAATAGAAAAATAGATAATTTGGGGCTGACAGGCTTGACGTGTTTAGGAGAATAAGGGAGAAAGAAAAAAATGAAAGGGAAAGCGAGCTGCTTACTCAGACATACTTACAGAACAGTCCTCTGCCAGAACCAGGGCACTCAGGGCAGAGGTGGCAAGGGCAGCGTTAAACATCTTTGTGGGCTCACCGTCAGAGCCGCTTCTCCATCCATAAAGTCCCTCGTTCCCTCTGTTTCTAGGCTGTGGACTGGGAACTTGATTTCCTTTCCTTTCTTCTTTAAGAGCTGGCATCTGCTTGATAGTAGAGAAGTTGCTCCTTTCCCAAAAGCAATTTGGTAGCTGGATGATGATTTATGATCTCTTTTCCCTCTTAATGTCCCCCAAAATAAACTCCTAGAGATTTTCACTTGCAGATTTTACTTTTGGCTTCTGTAACAGTCTAGATAAGCATTAGCAGAAATTATGTATGCACTATGGAATTACTAAGCTTATGTCACAAAGTTCTGGGACAGTCTTAGTATTCTTGTCTCTTTTTCATAGAGAATGCTCAGAAGTCTCTCAGCAGAGTCTGGGAAGCTTTCTCAATGATTCTAAATGATGCTCTAGGCTCAGCATACATGGAACTAGTCCTGGCTATGTGCTTATCATGCGCCAGGTAGTATTCTAAACATGCAACCAGTGCAAGTAATCTCATCCAAGCCTGAAATACCAGTCCTAGAGGTACATAGAATGATTGTCTCCATTTTATAGGTGAAAATTGAGACATTAAAGATGTGAGTACTGAGCCTTAGGTCATATGGCTAGTAGATGACAAAGCTGGTTCTCCCTGTGTTCAGTGTTCCCCGCTCTGATGTAGCCAATGGTGTACTTGTTCAGCATCGTGGGTTTCCGAGTCTTGTATTCCAAGGATGGACAACGTGGGTTCAGGCTGATACTCCACTCTTAGATGATCCCTCTTGTGTTTAGGCTGCTGCACAGCAGCATCAAGATGTCCCCATGACTTTGCCTCTGTTGGGCACCTAGAAAGCCAATCTTCATGCCAGGCTCTCTCTCTTCCCCTGAAAAATCACTTCCAATATTGGATTTGTGCACACTCCTCCCATGGGTTTTGAAATCATTCTGCATCAACTTGAAATCTCTCTTTCTTATGAAGTTATTAACTTACTCTTTCAGTGATTGTTCAACAACTTATTCTATCCTGGGGACCTCACTAAGACTCTAGGGGATACAGGAGTAAATTATTCAGCACCCACATCCCTCAGGGTATTTACAGCCTTATGAGATATACAGGCACACAAACAAAAGTCACCTCTAAGCAGGAAATGCCATGGAGCAGATATCTACAGACAGAGGTAGGAACACAGTTGGAGGCTGACCATGTCGGGAGATTGGCAGAATTCTAGAATGACCAGAATGGAAGGTCATTCCAAAGAGAAAACATTTAAAAAGCATAATTTTCAATTCAGAAAATCACAAATGTGAAGATTTGATTCAGTGATTTATTCACCATTCATAAATATTTATCAAGTGCCTGTTTGGTGAAGAGTCTCATCTTAGATGCTGGCCATGCCATGAAGATGAAGAATTCCTTGCCCTTGTGGAACTTACAAGCAGTGATGTCCTCAGTAGTGGATGGTACTGTCACCCAGGTGGCATTTGGAAATACGAGGGTGGTTATCACAATAACTGGGACACCCTCGCTGTAGGCACTTAGAATCTGATTTCTGAGGATGCTAAATGTCCTGCAAGACACATAGGATTTCTATACAACTGAACCATCCTTCCCCAAAGTCTAAAAGTGCCCTGTTAACAAACCCTTTGAATAACAGAAATTGCATGTATAGATATACACATACATACAAATACATGCATGCACATGTATGTACACATGCTTATAAACACTTGAATATATAGGTACACACACATACAGACAGATGTGCACACAAATGCACTAGGGTTTCCAATTTAGTCAGTCAAGAATAGAAAGCTTCACAGAAAGAAATATAACATATTCTTGGTGGCTTTTAGTTGTCCTTTTTCATGCATTGCTGGGGACATGGTCTGCATGGATATGGTCACATTCCTGTGGCATAAATCAACATGCCAGCAATAAATACCAGACAGTATTAAAGTATCACCTTCCTTTTAAAATTTTATGAATATTAGATTCTCATGGTTCTTGGTGAAATCCTTCAGCTACATGATAAAAAGGAACATAGAAACAATATCTAGGTTTCCTTGGAATTCCTCCCTCCACTCTTCCCAAACCCTGTACACCCGTCTTCCTGTACCCCACTAGAAACCAGAAACGCAGCTGAGGCACTGCATTCTGTGCCAAGAATTTTAAACTTTGTCCCCAAAGCACTGGGGAGCCCTTAAAGTCTTTTTAATTAGAGAAGGAAGATTTTTAACATGTAAAAAGCATATCTTGAGTTTCTGTTTTTGGGAAAGTCAATTCTGGCTGCTTCAAAGAGGAGGAATTAGAGAAAGGAAAAGGTTGCAAAGAGGAGACCAGATATCAGTATATTCTTCTGGGACATGATGATGTGGGCCAGAACTATTTTTCAAGCAGCAGTTGAGAGCATGGATTAGAAACTAATTTAAGAAGAAAAAGATTTGGGCTCAGGTGATGACAGAAAAAGATCGAACTTTACTTGGAGATGAAAGTTGTGTCAGGCTCTGTTTATAAATTAACTCAGTTCTTACAACAAAGATGGGCTGTGTGTAATCTTCCCATTTGCAGGTGAGGAAACAGAATCTCAGAATAATTATGTGGCTGACAGTTTATTCGTTCAATTATATGCATAGTATGATGTAGATCCACAAGTAGGTTTTGAGTTTATGAAGATGGGTTAACAAGTGATTATCACCGTACGTTGGCCTTCTATTTCTATCCTTTGGTTCCTGGTCTATAGTCCATCTGTGGTGGACACACAATCGTATAATCAGATGATCAGATGACTTAGACTATTTCTAGTTTTGTATTACTACAGTTGGAAATTACCACAAACTTACATAAATTCTTTGCTATACACTTTACATAGCTTTTCTTTTTTTCTCGTCATAAATATCTCTACCATCACAGGAAGTGACAGATTGTTTTTGTCCCCAAGCAGAGGGCTGCATATGCCAGAGCCGTTGAATTTTGCCACAGGAATGTGACCACATCCATTTACTCGGGTACTTTTCTATGTCACTGGGTGAGTGGGTCAGAACAAAATACTCAGATGTAGAATATTCTGCCTCTTCAAACCCAAAGAAAAACATGAGATGTTTCACTTCCTTAACTTTAGAGAGAGGTGTCCTGGGTGTGTCCCAGGTCACTGACTCCTATAGTCCTCACCAAGGCCAGGGTCCCTTGAGTCCTCACAGAGTTACTAATCACGTCTTGTTCATTATAGCCAAGTAACACGGTGTCATTGACGGAGCAGACCAAGGTGATGGTCTGAAGAAATCCAGGTAGTCTAGGTCTTTTCATACAATGTTATCATGGGGTGCTGGGTTCACTAGCCCTGAGATAACATCATATGTTCATCCTGTTTTGTCCTGTGTGAATCCAATTGCTTCAGATCTTCCTGCTGGATTGGAAAACTGTATCCATGCCATCTATATCCATGCCAATTTGCTACAGCACAACCTCCAGGCACCTGTGGGTCCCACTCCTTCTCAATTAGAGGACCCTGACCTTGGAGCAGCAGAATTGCTGAGACTGAGATTTCAACCTTCACTGGAGCTCTCATCTTCTAACTAAGTTCTGGCCTGCTCCTCTGCTGTTCTGGCCTCTGGCTGCAGGAGATAAGGTCTTCTCTTGTACCGCCAAGGAGGTACTCTAGCTTTTACAATTTACCTTAAACTGGAGATAAAGCATCCTCAGACCATCATTATTTTCCCGCATTGCATTGATAGCACCCAACAAGAGTCACTCAGTTCCGAAGCTTTTCTAATTATCATTGTTTCAAACTTCTGAGACCCTTAAATAGTACATTTGCCAGCGACCCCGCCCACTCCTTTCACATCAAGTTTCACTAGTACTGATGAAAGTTTTGAGATAATTGTACAGCCCCAGTCAGCCAAGCGCTATACTTATTGCGCCTACTAAGAGCGTCAGTATTTCCTTGCCAGGGTGTTAACACCTCTCTAGACTCTCATTTTGGAGTTAGCTTGTGAAGTCTCATGAGTGCAGAAGGTGATTGGATCACAGGGGGTTACAGTCATTAGCAGATTCAGTCACTGATGAGTTCAGCAGCTAACTGTATTGTCAGGAGGTGAGGCATGGTAGAGGCGGATCCCTGGGGGTGTGACCTGGAAGGGTGCCTCCTTGTCCCCAGCCCCTACCTTCATGCTCTGCTTCCTGATTGCCATGGGTGGAGCAGCTGGTCTCCACCAGGCTCTTCTGCAGTGCCATTTCTGACCATAGAATGAACCCACTGAAACCTGTGAGCTGAATAAAACTTTTTAAGTTGTAGATGTCATATATTTTGTTCCATCCATGGGAAAGTGACTAGGACAGATTTCAAGCATTACTTATGACCAAGTCACTTAATTCCAATTCCCCAGGACCATGAGAATTCCATGCCTGTATGATACTGGTGAATGCTCTCAGGAAAAATCCAGGAGTTAGGACAATATAATTGGAGAGGGATTGAAAAACTGGGATGCAGCTGTGTACAACTGAAGGCTTGGCCAAACCTTGATGGCCCCTTCAGAACTGCTCTCCTTTGAGGTAAGAGTCTTGGGCCTTGACAGCTCACATAGGGCAGTTGTTAGATGTAGCCTGCCATGGGTAAGGACATGGCTTTGAGATTGGCACCTCCCTTCAGCTGAGGGCAATGAAAAATCTGAGCTATGAGTTGGCAGCTATCAACATTCCTGACTCTGGGGAGATGAGTACCTTGGTCCCAAAAGGGGAATCCGGGAGATGAATCATAGCATCCTCTACACTCAGCTACTAGGTAGTGACATTCTAGATGTCAGATTTCTATGAGCCCTGGATCTTTGAGTGACCGTGTAGCTTACCAATGTTGTGTATGTTCCTTTGTGAGACAGAAGTAAATCCTTGTTTTGTTCAGTCATTAAGATTTCAACATTCATTTATGGCTTTAATATAATCAAGGATTTTCTAGCTAGTATATCTAGTTTAGTAGTTTTTTCCATTTTTATTATTTCTAATCAATATATTCTCTATAAGTTATTACGACCAAGTGCAGCACAGTAAAGATAAATAATTTGATTAGCACTACAGTACCACATACCCCAATAATGTATTGGATTACTGTATTAAAATGCATTCTGTTGAAATAAAACATACCCTTGGGAAAACTCATGCACTCAATCTTATCAGCCAACAATACAGATAAATGTGCTTATCCACACTTTTCTGAAAATCATGAGAATGGGTATTGGTACTGTGTGTGTGGTGGGGAGCACAGCCAATTGCCTGATAGCTGAGGGAGGTAGGAAACAACACAAGACACAAGACAAGAAGAAAAGGGAGGCTAACGTCCAATTCTGGACTTGGAATGAAATAGAGAAATTTTGCGATCTTAGGATAGGCACGTAATCCTCAGTTGTTAAACAAAATCTCTACCCGTGAAGCATAACATTGATGGATTTAACTATATTCAAAATTTCTGTTCAACACAAGACATATACAGATAAGGCTGACTGTGGAAAAAGTTTGTATGTCTCCCACCACCAAGACGTTAAAACATTATTTTAAATAGCAATAAAAGACAATAGAAAAATGAGAGCTGGGGTTAAATGGGAAATTTCTAAAACAATAAAATAGTTTTCTAATAAATAACAAAATATTCAGTTTCACTAGTAATCCAAGAAATACACATTAGAACAACAATATGAAACCACTTTGCATCCAACAGACAGATAAAAATTAGAGAACCCAGTCACATGAAGCATTGGCAATGATCCAAGAATCTGGGCATCTTTCATGGTTATCCGGGTAGAACCACATACTGTAGAGAATAGCATTGCTTGTCATACACTTAGACATGTGAAGACCTCATAACCTAGAAATCCAGCTCTTGAGAGGAGACCTCCAACCAGCTAGCTCAGGGTGGAGGGAAGCTTTTGTGAAGCTATTCACTGCGGTGGTCCTTGTGGAGTACAAGACCATAGGTCACTCTGTGATGTGTTGATCACTAGGGGAATCAGTTAGTAAAACCAAGGCAAACATGACTGGAAGGCAAATGTCCCTGTCTCTCCCTGTCCATCTGTCCCCATGCATGTGTGCCTGCATGAACACAACCTGTAGAAGGTGAAATGGAAGAAAATACATTGACTCCTTTGGAGCAGAAGTGAAGGGAGATGAGTGTGATCAACTCAGCTACTTGATACACTTCACACAAAGGGGGAGGAAAACAGATGAAAGATTAGCTCTACACTTGTTTCATGTTTATGGCTTTTGCAGACACACATTTATTTGTGTTAGTAATTTAGGAGCACTAGACGCTTATTCTTATTACAGTAGGTAGAGGGAGAAGGTCCCTAACTGTAGGGACCTTCTGCTGGTCCCTATTCATAATCCCATCCACATGTAGGCTTTTGTTACCATGACTGTCCTTTCTTAAGGGTTTTGCTCACATGATGATCCTCCCTGCAGACCTGCGAGGAGTGAGTGACGTCATTATTTTATACCTGAGGGAAGATGCCAAAGAGCTTAAGCGTGCCTCTCAGTAGATTGGAAGTTGATTTAACCCCAGCAATTTTCTTTCCTCATCACCTGGTTTTGTTCAATCCCTGGAAAAAATTGGACAAAAGCAATTGTAATTCTTGGAGCTTCAGAGTACTTTCGTTGCTGGCAGAGAAATGTTGACTTTTTTTTAAAAAAACACACATTTCCACCTGACACTTGACTGGGCTGGTTTTGAGGCTCATGGTCCCCATGAGGGTGACCCACACCTGGAGAAGCTCAGCCTTGATCTTTCTCTCTGGAGAGCGCCATGGCTGGCCTCCTTGCCTGAGCTGGGTTCTCTCCTCGGGAGCTCTCCATTAAGAATTAATTTACTGGGATAGAGAAATACACTCTTCACAATCTCCCCAGTGCCATGCTGTGGTCTCTGTCTCCTTTTATGTCCTTTGTGTACTTCCCTTAGAACACAGACTCACACTGGGCTAATGACATTGTACATCAAGATGGGAGCAGCAGCAGCTCCTTCACCTTGGGCTTTGCAGCTTCTCAAATATTCCAGACACATGGTGATGCTGCACCCTTGTTATGGACCCTCTAGATGGCATCACCTCTGTTATGCAGAAGAAGAAATAAGGAATCTGAGATGCCCTTCATTTTACATCAGAGGTGGAGCAGATTTGAATCTCCAAATTCTATACTCTTTCCTTTAACCATCCCCCCTCTCTTGAGACCCCAAGATAGCTTTCCATTATTTCCAAAGCCCTTTTCCAGACTTCCACCCAGCAGTTCTGTCTTGAAAGGAACATGTCAGTGTTTCCATAGCTTGGGTGACCTGCCCAACCTCAGACCCTTAGCTGGGATGCTGGGATGGATGGGTGGGCTTTGCACCTAGAAGTTCTGCCTCTGGGTCCCTTGTTTTGTTCTCAGCTTCAGAAAATCCTCTCCCTTCAGTTTTTGTCTTTTTGAGACAAGGTCTCATTATGTAACTCAGGCTGGCCTTGAGCTCACTTTGTAGCCCAGGCTGGTCTCCAACTCTCAAAGATCCTCCTGCCTCAACCTCTTCCCTCAGTTTTATGGATAGTCTCTCTGATGTCCATCAGAGAGGATGCAATAAAATAATGTTTTGGGGCGTCGACCAGTGCTGCCCCTTCTGTGAGACCACACAGGCAAAGCAGAAATCTCAGGAGAGAGAGTAACCTGCTGTGAGCCAGTCCCCGGAGCGGGAAGTAGAGGCAGAGTTCCCAGGCTCAGCTCCTTCCTCAGAACTCCCAGCACTGCTCTGGCAGGGAACAGTGGTGGGCGCTGAGATGGAGGAGCCTTCACGAGGTTCCCGCAGAGCTTTAGAGAGCAATTGGGATGTGAAGGATGGGCCGGGATGTGCAGGCATGAGGCGTGATTACTCAGTGGTGCTTGGGATGAGCGCCCTGCTGTCTGCCTCCCTCTGTGCTTCCCAGTCCATCAGCACCTCCGACAGAGGGAGCAGAGGGAAGGAACTCCGAGGCCGTTAATTCGCTGCTTGAAACAGTACGTTTTGGGGTGATAAGGAATTCTACCTCCGGCCTCAATTCAATAATCCCACATTCCTGGAATAGTTTTTCAGTCCCTGAGAAGTTTGAGTTGTAAATCAGCCTCTGACTGTAACCTGGAAGGGGGTCTTCTTCACCACACTCTCCACCCCCCAAAAAAACTTGGTTTGCAAGCTCAGTGTCCAAGAAGTGGTCTAGGTTAGACTCAGAGTCAAAGATAAGACATGAGAAGCCGGAGGAGAGGCACCATCCTCCAGCCACGCCTCCGTGGTAGGCATAATGCGAGGAACAATCCTTTCCACCCATTTCGTCTGTTTGCAACCTTCATGCTTTATTTCTAAATGTACACAGGTCATTGGGTGCCCAGTAGATGGGGTTCTGATGACTCACAGCCTCTCTTGTTTCCACTCGTGAATAAACAACTCTGAGCTCATGTTCGCGACATCATCTCTGTGAGGTAAAAGGCAGCCCTGCTGTCCTGACAGGATGGTGGAAGCCAATTAGCCATGCACCTCACAGATGGATCCTCCGTGATGTCCCTGGAATCCATCCTTCCCTCCCCGTGTCAGCAGCTGCTGTGCTAATTCAGAGCCTTCTAAGCAGGGTACGCTTGCCAGCTCTTGCAGGACCCTTTGGCTCCTGGCTTTGCCCTTTGTAGCCATGTAACCCAAGGTATTTGGAGTCCCTTTCGAAAGCATGACTTTCTAGGTGTCACTTAGCAGCAGTGAGTCTTCTGGGAGCCCCATCCTTCCTCCTCGGGGCTTTCAGAAGACTTTATTTTTACTGCATAACATGCAAGCTTTCATCTTGCATCATGTTCATGCTATATGAAAATGAAGGCACCTGTGAATCTCTCCCTTTAGTTAGTGAACTGCCCTGGGGTGACTCTGGACTTACAGGACTCTGGACAGTGCATGCTGTAATAGGGACCCCCTAAGTGACTGCTGAATCACAATACTGACCTCGAATACAATTTTTTATGTTTGTATAGATACCCCATGGCTTCTCCTTAGAGCACAGGTGGCAGACTATAGCCAAGTAGCAACCAATCACTACAACCACCACCCCACTACCTCTTTGTGCAGACAAAGCTTTTTTGGAATTTCTGGTTGGTGGATTGCTGCTGGGGCTGCCTTTACACTACATGACAGAGTTGAGAAGCTGCAAGAGATTAAATTACGAAACTGAAAATAGTTACAGTACTTACCTAGCACTTTACAAAATCTGGAGAATAAGTACACAAAGGACAGGAATTGTTTTACTTGTGTGTATGTGTGTGTGTGCGTGTGTGTGTGTTTTACTTTTGTATCTAGTAGGAGGAAACATAATACTTAGTGAGTAAATGAGCTGATATTTGACAAGGAAATATAATCCAAAAACTTTTTTGAGGCAATTCATGGTGGATAACTATGTGGAGATGGATTTTTTCCCATTCATTCATTCATTCAGTAATTTTTGAGAAGGTTCTTGCTGCGTACTCCAGGCTGACTTTGAACTCTTTATGTAGCCCAAGTTGACCTCAAATTGGCGATATGTCTGCCTCAGCCTCCTGAGTCCTGGAATCACAGGTGTACATCACCACCTCTGGGTTTCATTCAATTGATTTTTTTTTTTTTTTTTTTTTTTGAGCATCTACAATGTGTCAGACACTCTGTTGGCATTGAGTTGAACGGTGAGCAAAACTGCCATGGTCCCTGCTTTAATGAAGCATTGAGTCTTTGGAGGAGACCAACATTATTTGGATGCCAAGTTCCACAGTTAATTGTGGTAAGGACAGAGGATGACACAGGTACAGAGAGCCCACACCAGGGAGAGTATCTCCCTCAGGGAGGTCAGGGAAGGCTTCTCTGTGAAGGTGGCTCTGGAATGGAGAACTAAAAGGAAGATATAGGATCATTCAGCCTAGAGTTGAGGGCAGAGTGTCCATAGAAAAAGCAAAGCTTGCAGAGGACCCTGTGGCAGAGAGGCTGGTAAAGAAAATGACAGAATGGAGCTGCTCAGGCCCAGGGAAGGGCTCCATGGTGTGGCTGGTGGAGCAGACACCATGGCCTCTGTGAGCTTCTTCCAGGAGTTTCCTGTCCATCCAAGGAACAATTGTGGGCACTGCATGACAACCAGAGGAGCCTCTGTGGAAGAGAAGACAAAGGAGAAGGATTTTCATACCACTGAATTTTGCAAAGATTAACGCTTTTCTATGGGGGCAGAAGTTTTGGTGACAGCTGCTTTCACCTATGGATTACATATTTCTTAATAAATCTAATTCAGGCAAATGACAGTCACATCCTCCTTAAATACTGTATTAACAACACCTTGCATGTGTTCAGCTTTTTTCTTAAACCCTCTGTTTTCAAATCCAATGCTACCTCTCTTCATAAGTACTGCACATGTACATCAGGTGTCACAGGCTAGAACAACTACGCCTGGTTTACTGTCCCCGCCCACGAAATGCACACAGTGGCACGTTAATGGGGGGCCTTTGGGCATTGGTTTTAGTCCTGGGGGTGATGTTTCCAGCTCTGTTCAGGCTGAAATTCTGGGATGGAGTAGAACCGCATGAAAAAAGAATTAGACTCAAAGACCTGGCCTCAAACCCTCCAGGGTGGGATAGTCTCAGCCTCTGGCCATTTCCTAGCTGTTCTCAGATTCAGGAATCTTCGCTGCTCCTCTCCCCAGCGGGAGGGATCTGCCGTTTCTAATTGTTCTGTAGCTAGGCACTGCCCCACCTCCCTTGCATTTCTTTACTCTTTTCTTTTTTTCCTCTCCCCTTCCTTCCCACTTACTCATTACAATCTCACTCTGCTGCCCACCGTCCGCCATCCTTTCTCTTTCTTATCCGCTCTGGCAGATGCCTTCCCTGGCTTTCTGGGTAAAACTGAGGCAACAGATGAGACCTGAGAAGGAGATGAAGTTTCTAGAAGCCCAGCATTAACCAGGAGAGGAACAAGATGCAGCCCATCTTCCGGAGTTGTTTTTCCCTTTAATTGAACCAAAGTAACTAGGTAGTTGAGGATGTCACTTAAAACCATCCAAAATCTTGTCGCGAAACTGTCTCCTTACAGCTGCTGGGCTGAGGTGGGACCAGAGTTGCAGGGATCAGGAAAACCTTTGGCTGGTGAATGCCTTTTTGCAGTGCTGGATAATTATAAAGATGTTGTGATTTCCTCTTTGATATCTATCTCGCCCTTTATTTTTTATTTATAAAGATTTTGAATGGAACTGCAGCCATTGTTCAGAATGAGGGAAGTGTTCTTTGTTTCTGATAACACTTTTTTTCTCTTTTGCCTAACTCAATTCTGGTTTGCATTATTTCTAACTTAGAATCCATCATAGCATGATAATTATAATTAAAGGTGAAGCTTTCAACTTTTAAATTATGTCAATAAAGAGTTGGGGAAATATCTTTTCTGTTTGAAAGATTCCTTTTGGGGTTAAACTCTCACTCTGGAGACTTTTGCTTTCCTGTTTCTATTTTATTTTGTTGTTGTTGTTTTTGTTGTTATTTTATTACCCATAAACATACGCAATACTCAAGTTGCATCACCAGATCTGTAATTTTATTTGCCTTCTTTTGTAGGCATATTTTTCTTTCTATTTTTTTCTTCTGAAGTGTATTTACTCATTTATCCTTCTCTGGTTCAGTAGATTCTTTTCTCCTCCAACCATGATTTCATTAATCTTTGGTCCAGAATGAAATAGTTGGCTGAAGAGGGAGAAGGGAGAGAAAGAGATTCGATTTGGGAGCTACCCTGATGATCAAAGGAGAGATGAGATCTGTGAACCATGAACGATAAGAACTCAAGTCTGATATTCATGACCTCACTCTATGTTAAATGCCTGCAGTGTCATAGTTAGTGAAATTCTAGAAGACACCCCCGCTCTGATCAAGACAAAACAAAAAGCAGATTGAAGGTAGATGTCGTCCTATGGATTGGATTACAATATTTTGCCTAAGATTAGAACTAAGTCTCTTAGACTTTTTTCTTTCTCTGAGCATGGCTGTGTTTGAACTGGCATTCCCAATGTCTTGGTTTTAGTGTAATGAAAACACACTTGCAATTTATTTTCATTTAAGATGCCATCTGGTAAAAGCGGATGCCAGTTATATAAAAAGTGTAACTTTGCCTGCTTGGTGGTGGGATCCCCTGCCCAGAGACTACATCGTCCCACCCTTCATATCAGGGGTGGTATTGCCTGTTACCTGCGTGCCGTGAAATAAGCACAGATGAAATTGTGCCACCCTACCAAGCCAGTGTGGGGTGAGGAAGACAAACAAGTCCCCCCACCTCCCGTTTGTTCGGGCCTGCTGTTTGGCTCATCTGGCAGAGGCTTTGGAGTGACCAGCTGACTCACACGGTAAATAAATAAATAGTAAATAAAGTGGTAGCGAACCCTTGGAGGGTGCCATATGCTCTGCATTTCCTGGCAAGCTGGTGATAGCATGCTGTAGTTATAGACCTGGGGTGTGGCACCACCCCAAAACCCAGCACACAGGAACTTCTCCAGGCTTTTCATCACTAAGGGGACACACTCTTCCATGTCTGATACTAATCACAAAGTGAATTAGTTAAAATGCAAATTCTCTCTGCCTGAAGAAGTCCGTATGTGCACTGAATGAATAAACTAGTTTGAAGTCCTGCACTGGAGTGAGCTTCTGTCTTGTCTCTCTGCCATCATCGCCCTGGAGACCCTAAGCCCTTTCTGGGATCTTGGCTCTTAAAAACCGTAAGCTATTGGCCTGGAGCCTCAGTCCGAAAAGCGGTTGTTCTTCCAAAAGTGTCTTTATTAATATGCAGCTGCAAAGACAAGGATGAGAGCGCTGGATCAGGACATTTTTGCACAGAAAGCAACTGTGCAGAGCCCATATGAGGAAAGGCTCTACCTCCTTTTCCAGGGAGATGGAAAGCGAGGGAGATGCTTATGCCTCTCATGGCTGACTGGTAACATTTCTCCCGCAATGCGCGCGGTCAGCCTATGGCTTGTGTAATGATGGGTGTATTGGAAGCCAGGGAATGGGGCATCTCCTGTAGCAGGAACAGTTTGCTGCATATTTATTATGTGTTATTATAGTCTTCAAGGTAGCCTAGTCTAGAGTAAGATTGCAGTGTGATTTCCATTGTAATTTCTTATTTTCATTCACTCACAGCCCTAAAAAATGAGGTGAATTCCCCCACGAGGGCACAGAAGGACCCTTTAGTTGTACCGTGACTACCCGCCTGGCTCCCTCTGACCCAGTGAATATAACCACAAAGACACTAATATATCTTTCCAGAAGATGGAGAGATAAATTCGTGAGCCAGTGATATTTAGCTATGGCTTTTGTGTTACATTGATTCTCTGTATTTTTACTGATGAAGCTTCTCTCTATTAGCATGCAAGTTGATGTCCTATGAGAGCAGCCTATTTAATGGCTAGTCAAGAACTGACCCACCTGCTAGTGGACAAAACAGAAGACTAGATGAATGGGGAAACTAGTTCTATTTTTAGCAAGTCCAGCTAAGGTCAGTGAGGCCTTTTCTGGTAATTCTCAGTATGACTCCTCTCATTTGATCACTGCTTCAATTGCTCTGTGTCTTTCTGAGTTTTGATCATTGCTATGTTCAATATTCCAAGAAAAAATTTAACTTTGTTATAAATCTATTTAACCTGCGATAATGAATTCAGCAGAAGCCGTGGGATGCTAGATAGCTTGACGGGAAGCAGTGACACAGCCAGTAAAACATTTAATAACACTGAGATAAGGGCAGGAGAAACATAACGGGTGACACGGGACTTGATTAAAATATCAACAGAATAACAATGTTATTAGTTTGATTCTAACTCACAAGAATGCGGCTCACTGAATGCGAGGCCGAGGCTCTCTTAGTCTGGCTGTAGGGTTGTGTTGGTGGGGCTGAGCATCAGGCTTTTGTGGGAAACAGAGCTTCTCAAAGTGTGGCCCTGGAGCAGTCACGGGAGCCTCACCTGAACCAGTTAGAACTGGAAATCACTGGTCCCTACTCACTGAACAGGAGGCTCTGCAGTGGGCCTTTAGTCTGCTCTGAGGAGCCTTCTAGGTGATTCTGAGGCATGAGACCTGTCAGCTGAGGGCCTGGGCGCCAACATTTCAACTTTTAGGTGTTGAGAGATACTTTGAATTCAATGCTTTTGATTCAAAATCTTCTTTGTGATTTCAGTGTTTTGTTGCCATCAGTTGTTCAAACTAAAGGGGAAATGTCAAATGCCAGTGTTGTTTTTGTTGTACTGCTGGGCTAAATAATAACCAGGCTGTTATTACTCAGTACCTTTATGATGGCTGTATTATCATTAGGAGAAGAACAGTTTCTCCAGTTTTTAAAGGGACTTATTTGTTGTTTATACATGGGTTGTTAAGTACACAACTGATGGGTTCTTCCTTAGTATCAAAATTTCTTTTTTCCCTAATGGATATGAATGGAGTATCAGTAAATACTGACTTTGAGAAAAAATAATTTCCCAGGATATGTGTGTGAAGGGGAAGCAGGATCTTAAATGTTGCACCCACTATTGGTTATTTTGTACAGTAATTACAGAGACCAAATGTTGGGTAAGACTGCTTTCTTTTTATTCATTTTAAAAAGAATTTTTTTAAAAAGATGAGAATGTCAAAAGACAATAGAAATTTAACAATGGTTGTTATATTGCGTATTGTCATCTTCAAAATAGTTGCTCAGATTACAAGACCGCTTTCTTTTGAGCTGTTTTGCATTTATTAAAATTTGATGATGGGTACCTGCTCGTAGCGCCCTCTGCTGTCTGTAATCAGTACTACTACAACCACTCAGCGCAGGGTAGGAATTGGATATTGTTTGGTAGAAAGGAACAGATTTGTTGATGTTGTACAGAAAGGAAAGTGCAAACCTTCTTGCAAAACTCTCTAGCTCTTTCCGAATGAAGATGCAAAGTAGTAGTATCTGATCTGTCTTGAGGCAAAAGTATATTGCTTCTCTTCCACTCCCAAGTTACCAAATGTCCAGGGTAGTAATTGTTAGAATCCAGAAGCCTGTCAACTAAGACAGTTTTCAGGCTTTACTATGTGGCATCATTCCCTATCACAAGTTCACCTCTGTCCATGTGAAATCACACAATTCTCCAAGTGAAATAAAATATGATAAATAATTTTATATGTCTTAAAGCAGTTATTTTATCTACCACGAAGGATGGTCATGGGACTAGGATTCCTGGCCTCCAGTAGGTGACCAAAAGTCTTTGTCTAATGCTTATCTAAGATTGCAATGTCAAGGTGCTGTATCTGTGGCACATGAGACAATCTTGCTTCCTGTGGGGAGACAGTCAAAGTTGTTGCTTCCCTCAGAAACGTTGTTTCTCTGCCATGGACAACCTGATAGAGTCTTGGAGGACCACCACTCAAATAATGGCATTTCCCTTCTTTTGTTAAATTTTGCTGGTGAATTCTTTAAGCACTGTAGGGACAAGTTCTCTTGATGAGTTTGCTAAAATTGTGTAAGCTTGGCTTTTGGATGCTATTCCTGTGTTGGTGTAGAAATATCTTAAGATATACCTAAAGTGCATTTATTTGAGTAAATGTGAATTTGCCTAATTGATTAGGATGTACATAGTTTGTAATTCTGTAAACTGGGAAGCAACCAATAGAAGACAGCCGCTAGAATTATGATTTCTTCATCTTATAGGATATTAACTATTTTGAAAGTAACTTGGGAATGTTCTCTCTACATTCCTTTTACCTTCCTCTCTTCTATTCTGACCACAATTGTTTCTCATAATTTGAATTAGCTCTGCCATCCTGCTAGTTTTCTTAATAATGAGCTACATAAAACTTGACACATGCTCATTATACATGTGTATAAGAATTACGTTTTTAGCATTAAAAAATTACACTTTGACATGCCAGCTCTTAGGATTTTTCTTAGAATTGAATGTGAATACACATGGGAAATGTTCTAGTTCAGTGGCTGGTACATAATATTCCAATTTTATTTTTCTTCCTGCTGGGTTAAAAATGCTCATATGTGTTTTTACCTTTGGAGAAGTAAAACTCTAGGAAAGTACTATGATTGCCAGATGGGATCAGGGGCCACTACCTCAACCAGAGCACCTCAGCAGCACTTCAGAAAACAGCAAAAACAGGGCGTTTAGTCTCATTTTCCCTCACTGTTGGGCTTCTCCCTAGAACTCTCATCCCAGAGCTGTCGCCCTATCTGTGGAGGAAAGACGCATCCTCATCCAGGAAGGCTCAGGAACTCACGGAGAAGCTGAATAGATGGGCGTGGCAGAGACCAGCCAGTTTATTACCTGCAGGTCACTTTCTCTTCATCCAAGCAGGCTCGCCCTCTGCATCAGAGTAAAGCATAAAAATACACAGATCTCTCTGCTTTTTTAAACTTTATTTCTGGTGGCTCCTGTGCCATGTAAGAGTCATATTAAGCAAATTTGCACTCTCTTTTTCTTGTTAATCTGCCTTCTGCTGTAGGGGCTTCAACCATGAACCTAGCAATGGGTCAGGAAGGAAATCTTTCCTCTACTGTATATCCAAGAAGCGATGAGAAAATGCCACGGACTGGGCTGTGAAGTTCACTCTCAAGGCAGAGTTCAGAGGGGACCCATGCAGGTGGGGACTGCGGGAAGTTGATAGAGAAAACACTTCCTGAATTTGAACTTGATGAAGTCAGTTCTTAGAGCCCCAGGCATTTTAAATCAATAAATATCCTCAGTGACATTGATTTTAATAGTTTAGGGTCAAGACAATATGGCACAGATAGTGCAGAGGCTGAAGAGATGCTGCTGAGGGCTGGAGTCCCCTTCTGGAGGTGGTTTCTAGGTTCTTTTTGTCCTAAGGAAAGAGTTGATCAAGACAAGCACACACAGCAGTGAAGTTTAATTAAAAGTAGGAAGAAATAGGCTCGGCAGAGCGAGTTTGGGCTGAGTAAAAGTAGGAAAAAAAGTGTTCCCTGCAGCACAGCAAGGGCCTCCACATAGGACAGGACAGAGTGGACTGTTACTTTTGTGTCACCCACTCCTCAAGATGACAGCAGATCTAGACCATCCTATTTAAAAAACTGCTCATGTTCCCACAAGAAGTCCACCTGCAGGGCTTTGGAACCTGCTCTGTGACTGTGTCCTGGGACACCTCCTTCTCTGGCCAGTTTTGTCGCCCCCTAATCTCCCGTCTGATTGGTACCAAACAAACATTTCAGAAGCAACAAAACATTAGGTTTGAGGAGAGTAAATTCTGTGGTAACACAAGCCTGGATTGTTGGAATAGAGGGGCCAAGTAGGAGATATTGATGTTGGGGGAAGAAACTCTCCTTTTGCTATGTGTCCAAGTAGGAGTTTGTGTTCTCTACAATCAAAGAATGAATTCTAGGAACAACGGAGGTTAAGAGTAGAATATATTTATTGAGAGAAAGAAAGCTTAACTCTGAGAGACAGAACGGGTCCCGAACAGGTTGCTAAAAGACTTTGTCTTTTCTAGGGACTTTTATAGAGCAAAACCACGAGGTAAGGTGGGTCTAAAGTGGGGGGGGGGTGGGAACTCTCAAGATGGGGATGAGGTGGGACAGAACTACGTCAACCAATGAGATGAACTGTCCAGGTAAAGTTGAATAAATCAGGCCCAATTGGGGAAGTGAGTCAGGTAGTAAGGAGATCGTGACTACAGAACAGTGACTCTTCCTGAAGGGGCTGGGGTGGTGACCTTGGCTTTCTCAGGGGGATAGAGACCTAGTTAGAATATCAGTTCCCAATGCTTATCCTTAGGAAGTGTGTGGGTACACCTGATTTATCTTTGGTCTTGAGTCCTGGTCCACAGCAGAGGTGTCTGTTTCCCCCATAGTTGGGAGGTATCTGGCCTTGGGCTCCTTTGAGGGCCCAGCCCTGTCTCACCACCTAAAATATTTCTATCTAACTCAGATTCCTGTAGCACTATGAATCTTTGTCTCAACACAGCCAGTATGCAAGAAACGATGTTTGCTTTACTGTCGCTAAATTTAATTTCTATTTGAAGCTATTGTTAGCTAGGAGGTAAGAGCCTAACCTCTGACAATAAGAGATACCCCAAGGCAGTGGGGATACCCCTGAAGTCATGACTGTCATCAACATAGCCGGCAACCTTGGCTGTGAGCTCTGAGTTCTACAGGACTCTACAGAGAGCCAAAGCATCAGTGGAGAACCCTGGATTTGTGTCATGAGGGCCGAGCCTTAGCACTTGAAAACAGGTTTTCATTTGGGGTCTCCTTAGCAGTAGGGGTTCACAAATGCAGTCTCAGAGACTGGTGCAATGTTTCCTAAAGTTTCCTTTGACCATTTGTCCATTTCTCCTTCACTCTGCACTGACCCCTCTTTCTCCACTAATCTAGACTCTGTCCTGGAGTTGGTAACTCAGGTTCCTCTGCAAAGGCTCAGGAGGGTGAGGCTGGTTTTCCTTTGAGGTGTAGGTATATCTTGCAGTGGTCCTTTGAGAGCTCAAACACTTACAATCAACATCTTCCAGGGAGTTTCTTTTTCTTTTCTGCATTTAAAAGAGAAGGCTCCACCTGGGCTGGAGGTGTGTGTTTTGGTGGAAGCAGAGTTTAGCTGTTACTTTGTGCTTTCTCTGCCCTTCAATGTAAAACACTTAAGCACAAATTCCTTAGAAGCAAATTGAGTGTCTGTGGGCCAGAAGAAATTCTAGGGAGAAAATGTGTCCTAGCAATATCCTGAATAAAGGGGACCCTGACATTCTCATTTCTACCACGCCCCATCATGCCTCCCCTAACCCCTGTGTCCACAACTGACTAGGGTCTAATCTAACTTTGGAAGCTATGTCCCCACTTTGTTCTGTGCATAGGTGGGAAGGGGGCATTATTCCTACATTTAGCATGTGTTAATCCACACTGAGCTCAGGGCCCTGGGCCCATGAGGTCCTCATAGTCAGAGAAAGCGAGCCAGGTGGAGGATCGGGAACTCTTGCCTTCTCCTGATGGCAGGAAACCCTAGGCTGATCTCTTTCATGGCAAATGTTCCAGGCCTTCCAAGTTGAAATCCTGTGTGTATTTTTCTGCAAGAAGTTTAAAGCTACACAGGTGCAGAGGCTTTCCTTTCAAATGCTATTTTCCTCCTGCTCTCCTGGAATATTGCTGGGGTCTCTCCAGGAAGCTTCCTGGGCCGTGTGTCAGGGTACCCTGATTCCCCACCTCACACCCTTACACGGTCTCTACTGACCACCACGTCATCATGCAAGGAGCCAACACTTCTACTCAAGCTCTCTCTGGCTTCAAATCTTTGTCTATTTGTAGATATGCTGAGTCTTTCAAGTAAGGTAATGAGTAGTTAGATGGTTCTCTGGCTTCACGGGTAGACTATTTCTACTTCTGGACCCGAAACATGGTCCACTTTCCTTCCTACAATTGCGGAAGTACTCATAAGACCTAGTGGAGCAGCCTTGGGAACTTGTGTTCTTGGGTCAGAGTAGGAGAAGTGGGAGCAAACTTGCAAATCAACTTTTTGATTTGTTGGGAGTCAAGAGGTTATAGTTGCAGGGTAAAAAAAAGCAAGGGAAAAGATGATAAGAAAGGAGAGGAAGACCTCTTTAATAGGTGGTGCTGGAAAAGCTGGCTTTTTATATGCCAAAAACTAAAACTAGATCTGTGTCTATCACCATGCGCTAAACTAACGTCAAAATGGATCAAAGAGCTAAATATTAAAACAGAAACACTAAATCTGCTGGAAGACAAAGTAGGTAGGAATCTTGAAGACATAGGAGTAGGCAGAGAATTCATGAACAAAAATCAAACTGCAGGGGAAGTCCTTCCAGAATCAACAGCTGGGAACTCCACTTACTAAGAAGTCTTCGCATGTCAAAAAAAAAAAAAAAAAAAAAAAAAAAAAAATCTCCAACAAAGTGACAAGAAAACTCATGCATTGGGAAAAATCTTAGTCAATTGTACCTCAGACAAAAGACTTCTTTGTAGAACATACAATTTAGAAGAATCAGACCTCCAGAATTCAAAGACCCGATCCAAAAATGGGCATCTGAGATGAATACACACTTCTCAGCTGAAGAAATCCAATTGACAAATAAATACATGAAAAAAGGTTCAGCATCATTGGTCATTCGAGAAATGCAAATTAAAACAACACTGAGATTCCATCTCACTCTACAAAGAATGGCCAGGATCAAGAAAACCCACCAATAACAAATGCTGAGGGACTGTGGGGGAAAAAGGAACTCTCCTGCACTGTTGGTGTTAGCATAAACTGGTGTAACCACTATGAAAATAAATCTGGAGGGTCCTCAAAAAACTGGAATTGGAAGTCCCTTTTGACACAGCTATTCTATTTCTGGGGCATATTCCTATAAGAATTGAAAACATCATACCACAGTGATATATGTGCACCCATATTTATAGCAGCACAATTTGTAATAGCCAGATCTTGGAAATAACCCAAATGCCCATCAACTGAGGAATGGATAAAAAAAAGATGTGATATTTTTATACAATGGTGTACTACTCAGCTATAACGAAAGATTACATTGAGGCTTTTATAGGTAAATGGATGTGACTTGAGACCATACTCATAAGTGAAATAAATCAAACTCACATGTGTAAATACCCTATTGTCTCCCTAGTATAAGAAACTGAGAGTAAATAAGATACAAAGTCTTCAATATTGTGAAAAAATAAGAAACTGCTCAAAGGGGAAAAAAGAACTCTGGGAAAAGGAGAAAAGAAGGAAGGGAAAAGAAATAAAATACAAATTTGTATATATACACTTAAGATAGCTACTAATTCTATTAGTTCTTGGAACAAAACAGTTAATTCCTACATTCAGCATGTGTTAATCCACACTGATTTGATCAATTTTGCATGTTTATATCTGGTAATCTGAGACTCTTTTGAAGATAACTATGCAAAATAACAACCTTAGTTAAGTTCCTACCACCTTGTTTCAAAAGCCTATATTATTATTGTTTTGGGCTCTTTATTATTGTCATTTATTTGTCTTTTTTGTTTCTTATTTTTCATGTATTTTGTTTTGTTTTCCCCCCTAATACAGAAAGGATAGAGGTACATGTATAGGCTTATACATGCCTAGAACTTCTCCCAAAGACTTTACAAGAACTGACTTTATTACATTTGGTGGTATGAACAGCTACGTTGAAGAAAACGAGACATTATGATAGCCATTGCTGATTTTCTATCATTCTATTTTGAAATCCAGTAATGCTTTTGATTGGTTTTAGTCTGTTTTCTATTATTTGATTTCAATATGGGTGAAGGTATGGGCAGCTATTTTGAAGAGAACAAGAGACATTATGGTAGCCATTATTGATTCTTCTACTGTCTGGTTTTGCAGGCCTGTAATGCTTTCATTCTTTTGTTTTGATCAGTTTTATACTATTTTGCTTTGTTTGAATTCATTGTGTGTGAAGATACTGACAACTATTTCAAAGAAAACAGGAGACATTAGGCAGCCACTATCGACTTCTGATTTTCTTGTTTCAAAATCCTGTGTTGCTTGCACTTTTTGGTTCTGATCTGCTTTGTTCTGTTTGTTTTGCTTTATTCTCTTTAAAATAAAAAATAAATAAAAGGGAGGTAATTCATGTCTTCTCTGGGAACTTCATACGGGCCTTTCAGATCATCATAATGGTGACTGTCATGGCACTGGGAAGTGTCGTTTAGCATGCAGGTGGGTTACAGTGCAGGGTGTCACTCCGGCAGCCATCTTGAATCCAGCTACATAAATGTTCCACCACTGAGCTACAAACCCAGGGCTCCTAGCCCACACTTTTCTATTTGAAACATTTTCTTTTTGAAATTGTGTATTTTCTTGGAAGCGAGTCTGTTTTATTCACATTTACATTGCCAGTTTCTAACTGTGCCTTATCTGTGTGTATAATTAATCAGTGACAAACATTCATACATCATTAATCCCTCTATCAACAACAGTCATTTTATGGTTTATACATTCATTTTGTAATCACTGACTTTCAGACAAATGGAAGGATGGATTTATACTATTTTTCACGGAAATGCTTTTATTCCATACCCATCAGCATCAAAGCTTACGAGTTAGTATCTGATGAATGGATCAGCAGTATCACCATCAGCATCAGCATCTCATGATCAGTGATATTGAGAACTTACTAAGGGGAGAAAATGTAGTATATTTCCCTTACCTGTCACAGGAATCATCGGTAATACTCCTAAGACAAAAAACAAACAGGAGAAAAGCATAAGAAATGTCTTTAATCAAAATTGACACAGGAATTTTTAAATATAAAAACCCAAAGACCCAGAAAAAACTATTTCTATGGACAGAATTAATCAGCATTGTGATTGGAGGATCAAAAAGTGAAACCTGTAAATTGGGCGAAACATAGCAAGACCTGTTTGTTCAGATTCTCCTTAGTGTCCCTTTACCCTCATTCTTTTCCCTGGGGATGGGGTTCTACACCTCTCCCATGAGGATCTGATGGCTTACTTACAGGACAGGGAAGACAGAGAATTTCTCCATGGCCATAATTCAGGGGATAAAGTCTAAGCATAATTTTTCCATTTCTCAATTTCCTTTGACATAAAGTGCCTGGAATGACAAAGTGTTGTACTAAATTTTGGGGTAGTATTTTCTGCACCTCATCTGTCACAGGTTAGACTTAAAATGAGCCCCGAAGTCTCCTGTGATGGGAAGTTATTGGCTCTGGGGAGCACTATAGTCATCAGTGGATTCATCCATTGATGAATTCTATAGCTAAATGGCCTGTCAGTGATGGGGGCCAGATTGGAGGAAGGTCCCTGGGGGCCTAGACTGGAAGGGAATATTCTTAACCCTGGATCCTTCTCTCTTACACTCTGCTTCTTGGAAGTTGTGACTTGAGCAACTTTCTTCCATCAGGGTTTTCTACTATGATGCTTCTGCCATGTCCTAATACTATGGATCACAGACTGAAACTGTGATCCAAAGTAAACCTTTAAGTTCTGAGTGCCATGAGTTTTGTCCCAGGAATGACATCATTACTATACTGTGCCAAGCCCATTGTGTAAGTTGTCTCATTTAATCTCCCGGAAGCACTTACCCCTGTCAAGCTCAGGTCCCAAATGAAAGTAAAATAACTGGTTCCCAGTCACCCAGCTGGGCAGTGCCAGGCCGGAAATGAACTATACATTAGCTCCCCAGCCAGAGTTTCTAATGACTTCACTCCACTATCTGAAGGCAGATGCTATCAGATTGCTTGGCTAAAGACTAAAGTTGACATCAAGCCAGGAGAGAATGAGGGGAAAACCACAGGGAAGAATACGCTGTTTTCTTACAGAATGTTTACAGTCATCTTGAGATCTTTATGGAGAGAAAGAGAAAGTGTTCTGTAGCCAGTGGGCAATGACCCAGGCTTTGTAGGGATACTGAGGTTTAAGCCTGGAATCTGTGTTCTCTGACGGTGCAGATTAGGGAAAAGTGGTTTAAGGTCTTGAACTTTGACTTGGATAGAGCTCAGGGTGTGTTACTCTAAGGACGTTACCTTGGTCAGCATTTGAGTAAGTTGCAGAAGCAAGAAGGTCACTATCTGACTTTCTCTTGCTTCCTTCCTTGAGATAGATTATAAGAGTCTCATTCAAGAGGGGCCCTGTACCCAGAGGAAAGGAGCATCTTTATCTGTGAAAACACAGAGGCCCAGAACACAATCTTGCTCAGGCCTTACCAAGTGTCTTATATTCCCCTTGTCCAATCGTACTTTTCTACATTACCCATTTCTCCCTTTCGCAGGCTTCCCTATTTCTTTGAGTCTTCATTTCTGAAGGCGTCCATGTCTTGGAATACTTATTCAATGCATTTGTGTGGTTTTGGTTTTTTTCTTGTTGATATGAATTTTCTCATAGGAGTCTTGGCTGTGAGCATAGAAATGACAAAGAACTTCTCCTTTTTCTCTTACAACTTACCAGTCTGCAAAACGGTGGTGGCAATAAATTATTCTTCTGGGTTTTTCTGAGACTCTGTTAGAATCAGAGTATGGCAAAGGGCTGTCTAAAAGCTTTGGTTGTTTTGTTAGCGATTTTAGCTAGGGAAAATCATTAGGTTAATGGAGGCCAGAAGGAAAGTAGGTTGGAAACTGGTAGCATTCCATTTCCAGCTCACTGAGGATTAATCACCAGTGGACATCTCCAAGGAACTGTTGAGCATATTCATTGCTAGCTCATTTGGGTACCTGCACTACACAAACCCAAGGGATTTCCTATATTTGAGGTGCTGTGAGCTCCTAATGACCTTTGACTTTACTGACACTACCTCCAAAAGTGACTTATAGTTTGCGTGTCATCTTAAAATTTGCAGGCTATCTCAGTCCATGATTAAAAGAACACTGAACAAAAAATAAGACATCTAGATTCTTATCCAAGCCCAGTCAATTATTGTCTAGGTAACAGACATGTCATGCAGCTACTTTGGTTTTCATTTCCTAATCCCCAAGTAGAGTCATAATCCTTTTACTGAAGCTTCATGGTTGTTGGGAGGGAAAAAATGAGGGTAAAATATGTCCTCATCCTATGGAACAGATGAAAGCACTAGGTAAATTGATGTGAGGTTGGAAAAATTCCTTGTTCAACCAATTCTGAAGTCACATATTCACTCGTATCTGGAGTGAATCTTTCTGCAGCTACAATGTAAACATTATCTTAGACAGCAGAAGGATACAAATCCAATTGCAATTTTAATTAAGGCAAATGTGTAAGACTTGCTCAAGGTATAAAAAGGAGACAACAGTAGAGATTCCAGTGGGCTTTGAGCTGCCTGAGAGAACAGTAGATTTCTACACTTAGAGGAAAGAACAAGAGAAAGAATCTGAACCAGGGAAGGAATTCCTGGACCAGGCTAGCAGGACTGATTTTCCCTGCTAAGAATCAGGGGTGAAACTCATAGTCAAAGAAGAAATGGGGGATAGTTAGGAAATAACTTATTTTCCTAGTCGAGAGACTTTCAAAAGTGTTTTGACATATATTATGCTTTCTGTTCCTTATCAGATTTGTGCTATTATAGGATTAATCAGCCAGATCCTCATGTCCCAGAGTTAGGTCATGATGTTCTTAAAAGGAGTCTTTCAGGGAAATTCTGTCAGCCAGAAATGGTATCTGTTGTTATAAGATGTCAACATTTAAAAGTGGGCTCAAAAGAGTTGATGATGAAAGGTTTTGTTTTACTTTGATGGGAAAGGAAGAAGAGATATATTGTGAGGACAGATTTGTGAACACTGCAAAGGATTTGTTAGCTCTCTTCCTTCCCATAAAAATTATTAGAATGATCAACCCATAGAAATTAAGCAGAAAGTGTAAATGTTTCAGACTGGCTAGCTGGAACAAGAGGGAGAAAATACAGAATTTCAGGAACTTTGGTGAGCAATAGTTATCTAGGGAGGAGTTGTAATTTTGATATAGATGGTTCTTGCCACTGAGGAATGTGGGCTTAATTATCAGATGTGTGCGAGTCCTTACAAAATGGCTGCATCCTTTTGACATTGACTCCCTTTTATAGTGAGATTCTGCTGCTCCTCCCATCTAGAGGTGTTATCTCTCCCATCTAGAGGTGTTTCTTTAGCTTTAAACACACATCAGCCTTAGGAATTACCTTAAAAACACAATGCAGTGGCAATGAAAAAGTGCTAGTACTTGTATGCTTTTTCTTTCTCTTAGAAATCTATGCAACTGTCATATGAGCAAGCCCAGGTCACCCTACTGGGAGATAAGACACCAGAGCTGATTCAGCCCAATTATTCTACTTTGGAGATGTGACAGTGCCCAAGTGAGACCATCAAAGCCACATACCCATGCTACAGATGATGGCTATAAGGATGAGCCCAACTTGACTAGAAGAACCACCCAGCAGAACCCAGCCTAAATTGCCCAAGAAATTTTAGAAATACATTAAAGAACTTTCAATAGCTATATTGTCCAAGATGAATAAAATATGTAGGATTGAATCTTGCTTTTATGCTACCAAATCTCAGAATTCAGTTCTCAGGATCTGTGATATGTGACTTTGCATGTTCTCCTCGTAATTACAGAAGGCTCTAGCTAGATTCATAGCTTGTCATGCCTTCTCTTTTGGAAAATTATAACTGTATAACTAGTCTATGATCACCCTTCTTATTCTGTCCACTCCTGTTGCAATGGGCAGTAGGACATTCTTTGTTTCCTAATCAGAGTCTTTATTCAGTTATTGTACCTTTGATGCTTACACTAATGTAGGATCTGTCTTCCAATCCAGGCCTCTGATGTTTATCTCCCCATCTACCTCTGAGGCTGAGCATTCAGGGCCGTAATTATTACCACGTTAGAGATAACAGCTGGGCAAGACAGTGCATGTATGAGCAGGGTTGTCATTATTGGAATACATCTTCCAACCAGAGAGAATGCAAAACCCAGGCATCATTTTGTTGAGTAAGAGGACACCAGTAAAATGTACAGGAACTATAAAATTGTTTCTGAAAATGGTTCCATTTTAGCCAAAATGGCTGCTGTCATTTGAATCAAACATTTCATCCTGTATCTTCTGACCTTTTGTCCTAATGATTCTTGCTTGTTCTTTTGGGTATCAAGCTCTTTGCGCACGTGTGTGTCTGTGGGGAGGGGGGACGGTGTTTGTGTAAAGAGGTATTTGTGGTCCTTTTCTACTATAATATTATTACATTTCCATATGTTCACTTAATAAATCCTTTCTTTACACTTTGTTTGATTTTGTAAAAAAATTATCTCAGCACCTGTGATAGAGTAGTTTGTAAGGGCGGTGTGCAAATGTATGTATTTGTGTGTGTGTGTGTGTGTGTCTGCACATGGTAAGATAAAGTCTTACTTCTATGTGTCTCCTCCTACTTTTGGGGCAATATTTCTGTGAATTACACTTTCTATTGAATTTGAGAGTGATGAGTTTGTGTTCTGAAGCTTATGTCATTGTGCAAGCAACACCTACTATTGATTCCTAGGATGAATATAGTGTTTGAATTTTGTTTTAAGTACACTTTACCCTGCCATGGAATTCTACTGTCTTCTTCACTAGCTGATTAAAATAAAATTCAGATTGTATTAGAAGAAATGTTATGAATGTGTTAGCTGATTAGTTGCATATTTAGATGACAGTCAAATTAGAAAGCATAGGACAACAATCCTGATTCTCATTAACGTGGAAAACTGTTCTCAGAATTCATCAGGAGGGATGTCAGGATGGTGACAGCTACCCATTCTGTGTTACTCCTGTTTTGATCTTCGTTAACAAAGAGTTGGTTCCACAATGGTGCTAAAAGGATGGGCTTACTCCCCAAGTCTTGGTATTTGAGTTTTGCTTGATTGCTGGCCTATTTGTTTATTATTTTAGCCTTCATTCAGTTCTGTGAAACTCAAAAGATGAGATGGCTCACAGTATGTGAGGCTTTCTGACAGTGCTTCCCAAAGATGGTGGTGCTGCTGCTGCCTCTGTCTGACAGACTCACCCTGAGCTAAGCAGCTCCTTTGCTCTCCTACTAGAGGAAAAGAGCCATCTTCCTAATGAGATTAGAAAGTGAAGATATAAACAAGACTCTGGAAAAGCTTAAATGAACATTTGCAATGTGGCTTTAAGTGGAGAAGCTCCTTCCTCTTAAATTTGATCCTAGAGGAGTGGAAAATCCTTCAGTGCATACAGATATGGCCGGCAAAGGGCCACACTAGGAGGTGAAGGTGCAGAGCAGGAAGGCTGCGGCATGGTAGCAATGACTGTGTGGGCACGGACCTTGTTTAGGGTAAGCGGAGGCAGTGGCAGGTGGGCTTAATCATGGGCTGGAACACAAGTTCTTATCCGTTATTTTAAGAGGTGTTTTCCATTAATAGGACCCCACAGTTCTGGGGAAATGGGAAAGTTATCTGGGCTGCGTGCTTTATTGACTAGAGACTGAGCGGGCCCAGATGTCATAATTTCCCTATTATCACTTTGCTGAGAGGTTCCTGGCTTCCCTTCATTATCTTGCTCCCCATTAGCAGTTATAAGTAGCTTCTTTATACCATCTGAACAGTGTGGGCTCCGTTTGGCTTCTGTTTGTGGGGACCCAGAGAGAGGGCGCACAGGGTCAGGATTTCTCGGCATCTCCACCACAGTTAAAGTGGGAAACTCAGCTTGTCTCTTTCTTGCCAGCTCTGGGGACATTTCCTTCTCTGTAACAGTAAGACAGTGACCTCAAGCTCCCTCCTTCTCCCGCAGGGTAGAAGATAAAGGTGGATACTCTGCACGTGGGAACACCAAGCAAGGCTGCACGTGTCCTAATAGAAGTCACCAGAGGTGAGTGTGGCCCTCACTGTGGGTGGGACAGCTTCTCAGGTGCGTGACAGTAAGAAGTCGAGTGGCCCAGCAGAGAGAGCAGGCGATCTGGTTAGTGTTTATATACTGCATTTGTGTCATTATCATCTGCCATCTCTTCTTGGAGGCTTAGCCAAGAGCCTCAGAAATTTATTATTTCATGAAGGATCAAGTTATTCTTACCTGGTTGAAGGAGTCAGAATATTCGAACTAGTGATTCCCGATGGAACTCTCGATAAGCATGGTACATGTTTCTTTATTCTCTTCCTGTCTGGGTTGTTTGGATTGTAATAAAGATGTGAATTTAGGGGCTTTTTTTGCTTTAGGGAATTGCTAGCAATGTCTGCTCTGTGTGTTCGGTCAATGACATTTTGCTTTTGGTTGTATGTATTGCTCCACTACCCCAGTTCACAGCTCACATTGAATTCAGGACCTAGAACAGTGCCATGGGCAGAGTCAAGCTTCAGAATTAATAGTGACCAGGAAGTAAAGAAATATCTTCTTCCTATCTGTCACTAGATGTGTGACTAGGGCCCCCGTTACAAAAGACAGATGAACAGTAGAACAGTATGCAGATTTATTTAACATAAATTTTATTAGGCACCTCTAGAGTCACAATGTAGATGTGCTCTTTACTTGCTAATTTACATTTAGAAAGGAAGGGATGAGTATGAATTTTTATCCTTTTCTTTCTATCATGTCTTGCAGAGATCTAAGGGAAGAACTTTGGGAAAAATTCTTACATTTCAATCGCTTTCTGTCAGTTATTGCAGGATTTTTATCTGCAGGCTCTGAAGTGAGGGGTTGACTCAATTGTCCCTTCATAGCTGCCAGCACCAAAGAAAGGAAAGGGTTCCCTCAACTCTTACAAGGCTCAAGGTTGGGACTGAAACACAGAAATAACAAAGACGGATTATATGCCATGGAGCCTTCCTGAGGAACTGAAAGACCAAGAAATGGGGGGAGTTGCATATGCAGTGTGATTGAAAACTACTATTTTTCCAACTTATAAACTTGGAAAAATGCACTACAATAAAAGATACCTTTGCATTAACCTTTTTCAAATATCCCCCTTCATCCTGGACACATGGACCCCATCGTTCTTGTCATTTTCTGAAGCAACTCTGGAAGTTCTTTTCCATTCAGGTCTCTAAGTTGTCTAGTCCTAGCCTTCTCAGTGCCCTAAGTTAATTTAAAATGTTTCTCATTCATGGTCATTGTGACTTTAGGGAAGAGCAAATCCTGACACAGTGTTAGACCCAAGGAGCGCGGTGGATGAGGACTCACCATCAGGCTTTTTCAAGCCTGTCCCTTGGATGGCACTCGGCAGTGCCACTCACCATATGTCTGACTACGCTTCACGTGAAAGTGGGCTTCCAACGCTGCTTCAGGAGGTGACAAGAGTGACAGATGAGTGTGTTCACAGCGAGGTGCGTATTCTGAAGGGGACCGATGGCCACATGTCTCTTACTGTAATACTTCTTTAAAATGTACCTATTCACCATGTATTTTGATCACACCACTCATGTGAGTGCTTGCCTTTATAAGGAGCGGACCACAGGGGAGGAACAGAATTGGAGAACAGAGGTAATCAGCTGGGGAGAGGTTTCCAGGACCTGTTTGTTTAGATCTTTCACTGCCTTTGCAGGAGGGCACTGCTCTTAGGAAGTCTTTTGATTTGTTTCAGGGGAGGTTAAACAATTCCTTCTAGAGCTTGTGGTCTGCCTCAGGGAAAGAAAAGGATCAGAAAGGTTTCTGCTTCTACCATTTCTTCAAATTCCTTTAGTTTAAAAAGCTCAGTATGCCAGAATGCTCAGTTTGCCCCAATTTGGGGCAACGTGCTCTGAGCCCCATCAACTGTGTGAAGCATGAACCTCTGTCTACCATGCACCAGCTGCATGAGGCTCATCTTCCTTGGCTTTAGGAGTGTGGATCAGCATCGTAAGCCTCTATGGCTGCCATGGGGAGAGTGAGATCATGTGTATGAAATCCCCATGTGGGTACCTAGCTTGTGACAGTCAGTGACTTAAAGTTGGGAGTTTTTTTTTTCCCTTCCTGCCTTCATTACCTTCCTCCTGGGCTTGTTATGAGCTACTAAAGGAATAACTGGTGCAAGTGTTCTAAAGCCTACAGAAATACATAGTGGTTTTATTATCATCTAGGGGGTCCAGGCAGACAAATGTAGAACCACAATGGCTCCGAGTATGGCCCATTTGAAAGACTTCCCATTCTCCCACAGGCAAATGAGCACAAGAAACACCATGAAGTCTGCATAATGGTGCTTTTGTTGGGACAGTGGGACAAAGAAAGAACACACAGCTTAAACTCAAGCAAAGCCAGGAGTTTGGTTGGAGAGCTTTAGATGCAAACCACCTTTACTGCTGAAGATCTTCCTTTTTTAAAAATGCATATCTATGGGTCGCAATGACCATCCAGGATGGGAACTGTGACCTACATCCTATTTACTAATTTATGATGTTCTAGAACTAAACCAGCAAGCAAGCAGAGAAACTTGCATTTTTAAGAAGTTCTTGGGAAGAAGCAATCTATTCATTTCAGCCTGCTGTCCAGTGCATATTACTAGAACATCTATGGTAAAGAAATATTTGTGTGCATGTGGTTCAGTGTGTTTATAGAGAAATAGGGTGGAAGCTTCATTCTATGGAGAAAGAAGGGAGAATCCTAACTGTAGACAGTGCACAGACTGTGCTATTGCTTATGTCTAGATGTTCCCCCAAAGCCTCATGCAGTCACAGGTGGGGCTTTTTCAGTAGGTGGCTGAATCTAGAATGTGTGACTGATTCATGATGCAATGCTAGCATTAAGGATGCTCTGAGTAAGGGTGGGTGATTACTAAATCAGTCCACTCATTGACTTGGCACTGCCCTAATCTCAGTAGCCTGGATACAATCTAAGGACAAAAACAGACTTGTTTAGTCTCTTGCTTGTTTGCTTCACAACCTTCTGCGTACAATGAACTGTTTCTCCTCTGCAATGCCTGTCTGCAGTGCCACCCTGCCTCCAATCCAGGTGATTGTGTACCGAAATCTCTACAAATCCTGAGCTGCATAATGGTTTCCTCTCTTAACTTGTGGGTGTCAGGTATTTTGTCTCAGCAACAAAAAAATAAGTAAGGCAGGCAAAAAGTATGCATGCAACCCAGGAACAATGAAAAATACTTGAGCCTTAGAAAAGAAGCCCAGATGAGGACTCAGAGGAAGAGCAGGGGATATTAGACACAGGCCCAGCAGGAAAGGAGAGGAAAAGGCAGCGTGTATGCACACAGCGGGCGCTTCACAGCCTCCTGGGGGAGAGCAGGAGTCTGTAACTAAGAATGTCCTCTGCATGGCGAGGGGGTGGAAGCCTGAGACAGAGGGCAGATGCACCCAGCGGGAAGCAGGAGGCATCACAGATCAGGGGAAGCAAAGAAGTTAGGGATAAAAGACCTGCCAGGTCACCCCCTGCCTCTCTACTGCAGCCAGCGCCTCTCAGCATTGTGGTCTGGTTTATATTTTTAAACATCTCTGAATTGCTATCCTCAGTCTTTCTCCAAATGCTTTGCTGCCGGAGGATGAAGTTGTTCCATTTTTTCTACAAACTCCAGTTTCTGAATATACCTACAGAATACATAAAGATTAGGAGAAAAAAAAGGAAAAGAAAAAAACAAAAAGTGAAGCCCTGAATCCAGACACGCACACCTGTTTGGCAGTCATTAAGCAGGCACAGCGTGCTGGGAGGCGCGGGCTGCCTGAGCGAGATGCTAACCCGCGGTCCCACGGGGCCTTGTCTACAAAGGTAATGATCCACAGATTTCCAAAATGCTGCTTAGAGACTTGGCTTGGCTGCGATGGTTTGGGGAGGAGAGGAAAGGAAGAAAGAATGAGAGACAGAAAACTCAGTGGAAGGAGAAGAAAGTGATGCAGGAGATGGGAGGAGAGGAAGAGAGAGGAGGAAGTCACTTTGAGGAGCATAGGATAGTGGGTCACGGTGGAGAGAAAGGGGTTAAGAGACTATAAAAAATTATCCCATAGGTCGTGACCTGTGGGATAATTCACTGGCTTTGAAACATTTTAGCATATAATACGTTTTTGGAAATATCTCATGACTGGTACTATGGTTCTTTAGACAATGCTGGTCATAATCCCTAAATAGACTTCTTTTTTTTAAAGATATATTTTATTAGTATCTGTTAATTTCACAAAATCTTAGGTTTCACTATGATATTCTCATACATCCATAGGAAGTGTTCTGATCATCCCCACCCCTCATTAAATTCTTTAAATCCTGCTTTGTCCCTTCTTATTTAGTAATTGTCTCCCTTCTATTTTCATGCCGTTTAAAAATATTCCATAGTAGGGAAAATGTGTGATGCTTGTCTCTTTGAGTCTTACTTATCCTTTGCCAGGATGACCTTCAATTGCACCCATTTTCCTGAAAATGACACAGTGGTGTTCTCCTTTATAGCTGAATAATACTCCACTGTGTGTATATTCATTTTCATTATCATTTGCATTACCTGCTCATCCAGTAATGGGCACATAGGATGGTTCCACCTCATCACTATTGTGAACTGTGCCAGCAGGCAGGATGTGCAGATATCCCTGTGACAAGCTGACTTTCATTCTTTGTTTGTGCACCAAGGAATGATGCAGCTGAGTCATATGGTAGTCTTATTTTAATTTTTGAAGAATCTCCATAATGATTTCCACAATTACCGTGCTAATTTTCACTTCCACCAGCAGAGTAAAAGAGTCCCTTTCCCCACATCTTCATCGCCATTTATTACTTGTTTTTGTAATATTCTTGTTTGTCATTTTCTATCATTTTTCTCAATTTCAATTATTTGTACATGTTTGCAGTACATAGTATTACATTTCTTCTTGCGCGGTGTTGGTAGCTGTGCATAACACAACTTATTTCTTTTATCATTCTTTCCTCTTCCCTTCTCCTGGTTCCTTCCCTTTTATCAAAGATCTGTCCCCCTGTTGCCTATTGTCCATCATTCTTTTGCATTTTTATTCATATTTTGTGTTTCTCACTTAAGAGAAACCATGTGACATTTGAGTTTGTGTGTCTGATCCAGGACTTAGAACATTAGCCAGAGCAATCAGGCAAGAGAAAGAAATAAGACATGTTTTTCTATTCATAATGATAGCGATTCTGATTGGGGTGAGATAGAATCTCCATGTAGTTTTGATTTGCATTTCTCTAATTGCTAAAGATGTTGAATATTTTCTCATACGCTGTACTTACTGGCACCCAAATAGATTTCTTGATGCAATGTTTGAAAAATTATATGGAAAATGATAAAAAAAAAAAACAGCTGAAAATTCACTGCTCCTTAAAGAATCGCGTGTATACTAGTGGCGTCCAACGAAGGTCAAAGGTCCTTTCATATCTCTTTCTATCCTGCTCTCTGCTCCACTTGTTTGCTCCAAGAACACTGATCTTGGCAGGGCCTTTGGGCTAGTTGTCTGGGGTGTGTCTCTTCAGGCTCATTCCTTCTTAGTGTTTGGATCTTACTTGTAAATAATATGTTTTTCTGGGTGCAAGCTTCTGAGTTCAGGAGGGGACAGATTTTCATCTCCATGATAAATAGGAATGAAAATGAGAAAGCCTGAATATCAGCTGTTTACGTATTATAAAGTTAAAATAACCCACACTGAGATAAATCTCACTTCATTTAGAGAGATCGCCTCCTCAGCATTTTGTATTTTATAACATTCATAACTTTCATTTAACCTTATTTTCTTCTTTTTGCCTCTGCTCTTCAGTAGAACCTAAGATCTAGGAAGCCATAGAATGAATATGAGATCCATATGCCAGGAACAGTGTCATGGTATAAATATGAAGTTCCTCAAAGATGTATGAATTGAGGACTTTGTGCTCCTTAGCAGAAGTGTTCAGAGGGAAACCTTAGAAGTTGACCAGACATTAGAGGTGCTAACCTCATCTGTCCATGTATTCATTTATCGCTAACTGTGCTGCTAGGGTGTGGGGTCAGTTGGAGTCACAACCTGAAAGGCTGTATCTTTTCCCTTGGCCCCTGCATCACTCTCTGACTCGTTCTGCTCTTTGCTTCCTAGCTGCTGTGCACTGAGCAGCTTCCCTCTGCCTTGTCCTCCAGCCATAATTTTTCTTCACTGGAGCCAGTCAGCCACAGACTGAAACTTCTCAAACCCTGAGCCAATATCAACCTTTTGTCCTTTCGGTTGTGCATGTCAGGTGACAATGATAAGATGACCGATACGAATGGTATGAATGTTGTAAACATTTTTCCCTTGAAACCATTCTAGTTGGATACGGGGTATCTGATATAATGGGTGATGCTGACACACCTGATGTAAGAAAGTTGTCCTGGTTACTTTCGCATCACTGGGACACAATACCTGATGCCTGCAAATTAGAGGAAGGAAGATGTGTTTGTCTCACAGTTTGTAGTGGTTTCAGTCCATAGTCTGGTGGCCCCAAGGCAGGATATGCATGGCAGAGAGGTAGGTACAGTAGAGAAGTAGCTGCTCATATCATGGTGACCAGGAACAGAAGGAGTCAAGGCAGGAGTCAGGAAGGGAAAAAAACTCTTCCAAGTCACACCCCTGAGACCTCCGTCTTCCCACCAGTGCCTGCCTCCTAACAAGTCAGATACATCTCTTTCAAAATCCAATCACCTTTCAGAAGCCTCACCTATGAATACAGAGGCTTTAGGGAACATTTTGGATCTAAGTCATAATAGAAGTTTTAAATGCACTGTAAAATGTGAGAAAAATTGGGAAGCCATTAAAAAGTATGAGAATGTGGACTTGAATCACATCGAATAAGTAATAAACCTCAGGGCACAGAAACAACACCAAATCCTCTCTCAAGCATGCCAGGGCTCTTGAAATAAGCAGACAATATCACTTTCCTCTCGACCTTTGCCTCTAAGCTTGATAGTTTTTAAATTAGAAGCCATTAATACTAATTTAAAAAGTGGAAGGTTCTGAGTGATGGGATTCTTAAAATGAACTGGTTCTCTCTCTTCCCGTTCTCCACTCTCACTTCTCTAAAGAGTGTGCAGCTGTCTGTCTGTTTTACTCTTTCACTATTTTACCCCAGAATGACCTTTGAGAGACTGGAAAAATCCAAGCACTGACCCTACTTGCTGATGTGACTCAGAGGACGGCAGTCTTCCCTTTGGCTCCCTGGCAGACCAGCAAGGCTCCTCTTCAGAAGAGCTTTTTGTTGCACAGATCACACACTAAGCCTTAAAACAAATAAGATGAAAATGCAGTGTATCCTCCAAAGTCACAAAGAGCTGAGTGCCTTGGGACCAAGGAGGCACAGTAAAGGTGAGGACACTGGGCATCATGCACAATATGGACTTGAGATGTTCTCATAATTGGGTGTCAGTAGAATAGAGTGGGATGCTCAAGGGTGTTTAAGAATGTGAGGGCAAGATTTGTATTCTTCTCTGCCACTTATAGTCTGGGTGATCTTGGGCTGTCCCTTAACCTCTCTCTGAGCACTGGCATCTTCATGTGTAGAATGGAGGTGAGTATGTCTCCCTTGAGCTGTGAAGGTTAATGAGGTCATTCATTAATAACACCTATGCATATCTACTGCTAACACTCCACAAGCACAGATGCAATTCAGCTTACACAGGGGATAGATCTTAAGAAACCCATGATAAACTGAAACTGTAGTTTCAAATGCATTTAATACATATTTGGTAGTTTAATCCATAAATCGAGATTATGGATAAGTTCCTGTTGAATGAAAGCTTGTTTTTTAAAAACCAAGAGTTAGCCCATTTGTGTGCTAACCTACAAACATTGTGTTCTGTACAGTATCAGTTGTTTCTTCCATGAATGTGAAGTTGGCTGGCAGCCGGATTTATCTGTCACTATGCAGTGTCAAGGAGAGGATTATAACTGTTTCTCATTCACAGTGAGAAAAGTCAAAGGGCATGAGGAAGTGTGGACAGGTGTTGAGTTCAGTTTGGAGTGTGTTGATTTTAAAACATCTCTGAGGCTCTGAAGAAGAGATGGTTTCTCTTAAACAAATAAAGATCAAAATAAAAGATAGTAGGAAGCAGAGATAGTTCTTTCTCTAAGGAGAAGGGCATCAAGAGATGAATGTACCAACTCCATACAACTAATGTAAATATATACTGCAACCAAGGACACGCACACACAAGGGAAGGGCATCGAGAAATGGGTGGGGGAGGGAGGGAGAGAGGAAGGGAAAAGGGGATGAAAAAGGAATTAAGATACATTATGCTCAAGTGCCCACTCCCTCCCGGGAATGCAGGGATCATGTATTACAAACAGGATCCAGTAAAGAAGACGATCTGAACTAAGAAAGAGAGAAGTACAGTCACAACTTCTGGGCAGATAGTAATTTGGAAATTATTAACATACAGGTGGGAGTCACTGAACCCCAAAAGTACTTCCATTTTTTAATAGAATCAGGGTGAAAACAAGGTGTTTTCTTAGTCCTGGGCTTCTTGCTCGTATTGCATTTGTGTATAAGAGACCTCCACTACGGCTCATTCCTGACTGTCTTAGATTTCTGAGCTACAGTTTCTGCATTCTTTACCTGAGGTGTGTGTGCATGTGCGTGCGTGCGTGCGTGCGTGCGTGCGTGTGTGCGTGCGTGTGTGTGTGTGTCCAACCTTAGCATTTGAAGATGTAACTCTTGGTAGAATTCATTCAACAACAACTTTGCAAGCCACATTTATGGGCTAAATTTGTGATTTAAATCACAAATCTCAATCCTCATGAGGCTTTCAGGCCTGCGAGAGCACGAACAAATCTAATATAGAAGACAAATGGTAGTAAGACCTGTGAAATTAAAGCATGATGCATGGTGATAGTTGTCCTTCTGCAAAGTCAGGGACGATTTCCTCGAGGAAGAAACATTTATCCAGAGGGTTAGAAAGTAAGCTGCCAGAGGGAGGGTGGTAGGCTGCATGATGGACAGAGGGGAGCCTCCATGGAAGAGGGGCGAGTTCAACAATTGTCAAAAGGCAACATAGGATATACGGCTTTTTTCAGATAAAGCCAATTATATGAGTAAAAGATGAAGAGAGAAAAGAGCTGAAAGTTAACTGAGAGTTGGAGACATAATCCAGGTCACGCTGAGCCTTTTCAGCCCTGTCAACACTGGGGATCTCATACTGAGTACAACGGATGCCACCAAAGAGTTTCCAGCGGTACATAAACAGGGGTGATGCGATCAGATTTCTTTTTTAAGAAGATTTCTCCTGTAGCTTTGTAGAGAACCACTGATGGGAACCAAGACCAGAAGGAGAAGCAGAGAGACCTGCTAGAGACCCTCAGTTGCCCCAGGGGAGAGGACGGAGGTTTAGATGACAGAGACAGCCGGAGGATTTCCTTCAGACCTTCAGGATTTCCTTCTCGGAGGCAGATTCAACCAGGCTGGGGTATGAGGGGAAGAGAGGGCACTGTCCTGGGTGACTCTTAGGGTCCTGGGTCTTCTGAGTTCAAGTGACCTTGGGAGAGTCTTGAGGGCCACCAGCTGATGATAGCACAGTATCATGACAAAACCATTGCTTGTGAATGTACTTCTTGATTCAAATACATTTTCCACCTGAATCATTATATATTAGTAAAATATGTTAATCTCTGTATTTCCCAATACATTTTCTCTCAAACTTCAGGGATGTACCCATTTTCATCAACTGAGTCTAGTTATGAAACATGACGAGCCAGGCTTTGCTGATTCTTCGTGATCTTAAAATGTTTCACTGGGTGGGCTTAAGCTGGTCTCCCTCTACCCTTGGTACTTCTATTGCAGAGATGGACATTCCCGAGTAGATAAATTAGGGCTCTTTTGAGGTGAATTCAGGTAATATGTTAGAGTTGCATCCATTCCAAAGTCAGTACTTAATGGACTTAAGAAGTATTCTTAAATCTCATCAGACTTATAGCTGGAATCTTCTGATAAGGCAGGCAGAGGGGACATCAGAACAAATTCATTAGATTAAAAAATAATCTAATAAATTCAGGATGTGGACTATCCTACAGGACAGAATTTGGTCTCTTAAACAGTAAATATCACGGGTAAAAGAAAGAATAAAGAGACATCAACAAACACATTAGACAAAATTTGGTTAGATCTTGGTTTGGTGGAAAATAGTTCTAAAAGTTTTGGTGGGGACAGTGGAGAATTTGAATGTGACTCACAGGAATCACTTTTCTAAGGTTTAATGATGGTGTTATCATATAAGTCTTTTAGGAGCTTCATTTTGAAGTGTTGGGGCTAAGTGATACAATGTCTATAATTTTGTAACATTTCAATAAGAAACATGGATATATAGATGGATAAAGCAAATAAGGAAAGTTGTGAACACTTCTATCCATACTTGATAAATGATTTTTCATTGTCCTATTCTCTCAACTTTTTTACGTTACTTGAAAAACTAAGGTTGAAAAGTGACACAAAAGATAAAAATTTGACCCCCAGCAAAGCAACCCCCAGCATTTTCAGGTGAAGAAGTTGGTTGGTATTTTAGACTCTGATCTTTGTAAAAAACAAAACATCAACAACAAAACCCTATAACTTTCAACAGTAGACTCGTATTTAACCTAAGAAGGTGCTCACTTCTAGTAGATCTTCCCATCCAACATTCCACTTTCATGGAAATTGATGATCACGGGCTGAACTAAAGGCCAGAGCACTTGCACTGTACTGATTGCTGACTTCCCTTCTTGTAATTTGATTTGCCTGAGTAGTATGGCTGACTCTGTGTGGACTCAATACATCCGTGATGCAGCTAAAGGATGATTTGTTAATTGAGAACTGCGCAGCAGACATGTAACAAATGTTATGCTAACAGCACAGAGCTCATCATGTTAGGCCAGTGGTCCCTGTGTCTGTGGACAGATTCCTATTGTTCCTGTCTATCTCTACTGTCAGTATCTACTTCCCACTCTTGGTCTTTCTTTTCTTAGAAGCTGGATGCTTTAATTCTGGAGGAAAGGAGAATCTGAATCTTATGACCAGTTTCCGGATCAGGTCATTATAGGCCAATACTTGTAAATTTCCCAAGGCAGGAGCAGATGCAGGTGGGGGCTGATGTTTATTCAGTTGTGACTCTCCTTATGAAAAGGAATATAAAATTACACTTATAAAATTAGATATAGACATGAATGTTTATTTAGAATGAGAAAAGAAGTCATAACAAATCAGAGGGTTTTTTTTCTTTTAATCTACCAAGGTCTATAACCACCATAAAATCCAGAAAAACAAACAGCTTAAATTTTGAAAATAATTAACTTCTTGACACATGGTTATAATACTTTCCCCTACATTTAATTTGACTGCATCCCATAATTCTTTATCTGACAAAACCTTTGGAAAATTACTGACACTGGAGACAATAGGAAGATAATTCCATCTTCCCTTCAGCTTGGCTAATCATTTTCCTTATTGAAAGATTTGAAGTTTCTCTTGTCTTAAATTTGTTATTGGAAATGTCATGTATATAACTAGAATTATTGTTGTATTGAGGGAAGCAGCTATTAAATATTTTTCAGGTGGAAACTATTAGAATTCAAGTTGTTTTCAGCTTACAGGTGCAATGACTAATCACAAATTCTCTTTGAATTGACAATACTCATTAACCAGTTTTTCATCAATATCACTATGAGATTTTTTTTGTCAGCCATGAAATTTCACATAGCTAGTCCAAGAGAGTCAGTGTAATGGACAATTGGGGTGCTTTTTAAATAAACTGTTCCTGCTCTAGGACACCTAGCAATCACCGAAGGATGACATAAATAACAGAAAGCCACATAAACTTATTATAGCAAACCAGCAGTGAATGTACCCTCAACTTACAGTCTATTTTGCTGGAGCCCGGAAGTATTGCTGACTACCCAGATACCATCAGGAATGGAGAAAATTGTGATGTGAGAAAGTTAAAGGCAAAAAGAGAGAGCAGTAGATAAACTATGTTATTTTCAGGTTTTATGGAAACATATGAACATATCAACACATTCCAGGGTGACTCTAGTATCTGTGCAAATGAAGGCTCTGGATTTTAACTTAGCATCTTCCTATTAAACCCTGCTGTGCTTGAGGTAAGCTTGTGCATTTCATGTAAAACTCTAGCATTTGGAACAATAGAATGATATATGGACTTTAACTGGTTGTTAAAATTAAGTTTTAGTTGATTTCTTTGGAAATACATTATAGTAATATACATGTTATTTAAGAGTCTCAAATAAAATAAGCTAAATAAAATATTCCCCAAATATCATTATTCAAACTTCTCTCTATATAATTCATATATCTCTAAAACATCTTCTGACACTGTGGGTTTCAAGGCTATTGAACAATGGATTCTCCTGATGTACTTTTAGAAAAATAACAGTGGGTATGACATGTGCAATAGTATTTTTTAAAGCTCTCCAGGTGGTTTTAATGTTCAGCTGGAAATTGGTATCTACACTTCTAATGGTTGGAACACTTTTATTTTTTTATTTTTTGGCTTAAATGTCAAAATATTTTTCTAGTTCCTCCTGGACTCTTTCAAATGAAATACAAGGATGTAAGATTCAGGAAATATAGTATACATGCAGAGCACAATAGGTATAATATAAAATATATCTTTGTTAAAAAAGGAACTATCCTAGTAAAAATTCCTGTTCATGTAGAACACAGTACCAGGGTGTGCTGACAGGGCGAGATAGGAATCAGAGGAGGTGAGCAGCTCCTAATTAAAAATAAAATTAATTTTCTACCAAGCATTCTCTGCTGTACTTGAAGGCAAATGCAATTTTGTTGGTATAATAAAGGGTGCAGCAAAGAGGTCAGCTACAAAGACTGTTTTAAGCAGCAGTGTGTCCAGTGTAATAAATCTATTCCAGCTCATCAGACACCCACATTTTCTCACCGTGGCTCAGGAAACCTATTGAGTTGGGCAGAACAGCCAGCTGGCTGCCACACTCTCGCCCGTGCAAGAGGCCATGTATTGCAAACAATTAATATCTACTTGTTCAGTCTGTCCACACCGACTGCTCTGCTCTTACATCTCCTCACATGGCTAATTTTGAGAGCATAATGATTTTATGATGATGAGAGAAAATGAGAACTTTTTCCAAAAGAAAAATCAGAAAGAAAATCAGAAAATAAGAACTTTTTCTAAGTGAGAAATTCAGTGCTTCAAAAGTTATTCATTGCCTAAACAGATTTTATGCAATCTTTTCAGAGATGTTTTACTTCTTTAAGCAAATTTTTAAAATTCTATATGCCTCTCTTTATGGTTGCATCATTCAAACCTTTGTATTGATCAATAAAAGTATTTTATATGTACATTTAAAACTGTATAGTAGACTGAGTGCTCCTAATCTGAAAATCCAAAATCTAGAAAGATGCAAAATCTGAAAAGTTTTGAACATCAATATGACAGTGGAGAATCATACATCAGATGTTATGTTGTCAGATCACAGTCAATGGGGGCATCATAAAAATGTTTAAGGTGTATGGGAAACATAGATGAATTTCATGTTTAGACCTGGGTTCCATTTTCAAAGTAATACATAATGTATAAGCAAATATTTCAGTATATGCAAATATTTCAATATCTGAAATATCTTTTTTTAAATATATATTAGTGATCTGTGAGACAACTTTATTTATTTATTTTTATCAGTACTGGGGATTGAACTCATGACTGCATGCTTACAAGGCAGACGCTTATGCCTCTGAGCTAAATCCCCAGCCTCAATATCTGAAATATGTGACTCTACATAATTTAGTCAAGGACTGCTAAACTTGTACAGATTCTTGATCCTGAAGAATGATCCTGCACCAATATAAAGAATGTGCCACTGGCCATTGTGGACTGATTTCCTACACTCACTGGAGCTTAGATCTGGAAGGGCTTAGAAGTGGTTTCCAGCTCAAGAAGGATTTATAACATGGTAGAAGGTAAAAACAACATAAAGAATGTCAAGCCGAAATAAATTCTGCAGTAAAAAGCAAGCATTTGATGCCAGAGCCAAAACATTTCTTTCTATTTTGCTCTCTTAGAACTCATTGGGCTGGAGTGAGGAGTCTTAAAACTGTAATGACAGCATCCACCATCCATTATATATGCTTTGGAGCAGGTAATAAGGCTAAAAAATATGTCCTTAGCCTATCAAGAGAAAAGGACTTTTCAATTCTGGGCAAAAAAGAAAAGCCAAAGGTACAATGTAATACACAACAGTAAATATTCTAAGAATCCAACTAAAAGAAATGGGCTTGATTTAAAGCTGGAGGAATTTCTGTTCATTGTAAAAGCAGGATTTTTGGGTAATTGCCAAACTAGTGTCATCTTACTGGTTACTTAAAGTGGGAGGTGATCTGGCCAAGGTGGGCTCTCACGCTCCATCCTGACTCAGCAAAATCTTCCTAAAACACATTAGGCATGTACTTACAATCTGACAGTGGCATTTCTAGCTTTCAGAATCAAGCATATGGAATGCTAGAAGGTTTTTTTTTTTTTTAAATAGTAGCCTTCTACCTTCATCTCCAATTTTGTTTTCCTCCATTCCTTCCTCCACACACTAAACTATATGTAGTATATACACACTCACACACATGCATACTCAGAGGAGAGAGAGAGAGAGAGAGAGAGAGAGAGAGAGAGAGAGAGAGAATGAGAATAAGTCTCCATTTTCCTCTACCTTTTTGCATTCTGCTTGATTTACCAAATCTATTTGATGCCTTCTTTCTCCTTCTCCTCCAGCTCCAGGAAATCTTGCTCAGCCATTTCTTTACGAGTTTCTTCTAAATTTGAACATACAAAATTAATCACACTTATATCAGCAATCCTGAGTTTCTAAAGTTTCATAAATTCTTCTGTGTGTTTACGACTTTCTTTTACTATTTATTTCACTACTCGAATGCTAGCTTCTTGGAGGCAGGAACCATTTTGATTTTTTGTACATTCAGTGTATTATGAATGAATGGTGAACCAGCAAGAAGAGACACACAATTGTTTGTTCCACTAAATGGAAAGAGTTGAATTATTCATAAGTCTCATTACATACAAACATAGCCATATCACTTGTTATTTAAATCTCAGTTGGGTAAATCTCTGATTTTTTTAACCCAGCTATTCTCTAGAAAGTTTTCTGAGAAAGTTTTTGGTGGATTAAAGAGGGCCATTCTTTCTTCATTGTCATTCTTCTCATGGAGAGAAGAAGTCTGGTTCTACTCTTGATCCTAGGCTGGTCTTAGTGACCTTTTCACCAGACAAACATCAAGTGACATTCTAGACTTCAAAGGCTAGATCAACCTACTCTTCCCTGATTTTCTTGGAATACTCTAAGATTCTAAACTGCTTTGTATCAAGTACGACTATCTTGAGAACCTTGTGCTAGAAAACCTTTTCTGACTGATAGGCCCAGGTAAGTCTGACCACACCAACCACCCTGGCGAAGGGCAACAAGTCAACTAATCCTTCTTTGATCCTTGGCTGGATACTATCTAAGGGTGCCTGTTAACACCACATGAAACAGAAGAATCATCCAGCTGAGCCCTGCCTGAATTTTCAGGCTGTAAAATTCAGCAATAATCATAAAATTGATCCAAACTTCTGCATTTTGGAATAGCAGGAGACAATTGGAACCCAGACTGAAAGAGTTTTGGCCCAGACAGGACACTGTAGTTGGTAAAGCCTTGGAGGCTGAACCAAGGAGCTCCATTTTCCCCACTCCTAGGAATTTGCATCTGGCACAAAATGAATACCAATGAAATACCTGCGCATCCATAATGCCCCTCAAGCTCCACCCTAAACCTAAGCTACATCTAGGCCCCCACTCCACATGTCCCACGGAGAGATCGAAGACCCTGGGGAGATGCCAGACCCCAGGGAGTCAGGGGGGTCTCTCCCCGCATTCTTAAAATAAAGGTCATTTATATTTCATACTTCTTATCTTTTCAGCCACCGCCACAATTCTATCACAAACTATTTTCATTCAGTTCCATTTGATTGTTTAGCATCCTGCTCAGCTCAAACAGAGGGACTCCTGCTCTGAGTACTTAAAATATTCAATTAATATACTTCTACTGTCCTATTTTCTCTACATGAATTCTTATAATTTTCAGACTTCTCAAGTTTTAATATTCTCTCTTTTTCTTCTCTCCCGCCATACTCCCCATACTGCCACTGTTACCATTCTCTGAATCTTCTTCCTTGTATTTTCAAGATAGCCGTGTAGAATGATTCAGCAGATGAAGCTTGAATAAGTATTCAGACCAATGATAAAAAAGTTGGAGCCTCTTTATCTGGGGAGAACTTTAGAACAAGAAAAGCAATAGATAATTATTGGATGAGTGTTTTGAACACTCCTTATATCAGATTCAGAGAGCTTGCATTAGACATTCTCTCATGAGTCCTTTCTACTAGAAAATTGTGTGACAGACTCAGATGCATAGGATGAGTTACAGCCCTGAATCATGTAAGCTACTGAATTCTTAGCAGTACCATTCGATTACAAGTAAATAACTGCTTGAATTGGGTTTTTGCTATACATTCAAAGAATTTTATCCTTTGGGAAGATGTTTCATTTTAAAAAGAACTGTAAACATGAGTTTCTTCCAAGTATAATTAGTGTTTATTATTATATTGATTTCTTTTCTGGTATTTTGTAGATTACTGTAATTTTTTGTGCTCTGTGAACATTTCTAAACTTTATCTGCAATTTCCACTAGTAGTACGTTTAATTGTTACTCAAATGTATTTTTAAAATCTATGTTGTTTATAAAATAGAAGGGAATCTATTTTACACTTTTGGGTTGTTATCTAATCCATGCACTTCAGAAATCAACCATCATTTCCCCAAATGACAGTAAGATACTTATCTCGGAATGTGGGCAAGATACAAAATTGTGCTCCTTTCTTCTCTGGGAGTGTAACCCTCAAACCAAATGAAGACAAACAGCATAATAACTTATATATTAATGTGTAATAATTAATAGTTTTGATAATTGAATAGCTTGTTATGTTGACCTTTAAAATGTGCTCAGTTAACCAGTGAAAAAATTTTTAAATTCAAAATAATCCTGGTTTCCAGCTATTCTATATCTCCCACCAAACACAGCAAGAGTAGAAAGATCTCTGCATGTGATGTGTTGAACAGGCAAGAGATGGCTATGGGTTAATCCCCATCCTCAAGCAGCAGAATTAGAAGTAGGGCACAGGAGAAGAGCGGGAGGAGGCATACTGTGGAAGGTCCCACTTTCCTGTTGCCCGCCGGTTCTTGCCAATGTGGTAAAATCTGGTTCCTGTAACTGATAGACCCCACAGCTATAAGGTTCTTATCTTCAAGTCTAATTAAAGGTAGAGATGGAATCAGGGTGGAACAGACCCACAGAGAGCTTCCCTTCTCTCATCAACATGATCAGGAAGGAAAGGCAATGTCATACGGAGCCCAGCCTAAAGCAGTTACATCAGGAGAGCACTGATGTAATCACGCATGCAGAACTCAGAACAGTAAAGTCTCAGAGAGTGGAGGCTCAGGAAAAAGAAAGAGAAATTAAAACCATGCTTTGTGATGCAAGTTTGCCTCCAGGACCGGAAGCCAAGTCTGAGATGCTGTGAAGCACATCTGTTTTAGGAGGTAGAAGAGTCCAGATGGAGAGTAGCACCATTCTTGCTGGCCTAGCTGAATAACTACATGGTAGAAGGAAAGTTATTGATTCTCTGTGCCTCAGTTTCCCCCTCTGCAGAAGATAATATAGCTGAAGGTAATTTGTGATGTATTAAATAGATTCATTGTTATAGTTCTGAAAATGCAAGGTACTCTATAAATGCTCATTTTTCTTACATAGCCATTGTAGGAAATTTATTGTTTCCTTGATCTTTATTTTCTTATTTCTTTTCTACATATTTATAGATATGCAGTCACCTAGTAACTGTATCAGGTAACATAGCACTAAAACTAGAAGTTAAAATTACCCATTCCATTTGTGGGTGACTGAGAGTAACTGAAATTATCACGAGAAGCTTCTTATCTCCACACAGTGTCGCAGGCTCTCTCTTAAATTTTGTCCTAGCTTATTATATTTTTCAGCTTGTGTACTAGTGAATCCATTTATAAATCATTTAAATAAATGTACAAGTTGGATCACTGGGCTCTAACAGGCAGGAGCAGTTGGTCTGTTTACTAAATTGTTATTGCTGCATAAAAATAATTATCTAGCATTTATCAATTGTGTCCTAAAATATTCTATGTAAATTGTTTAACTATGAGGAGAAGAAATGAACATGATGAAAGAAAGTTGAACACGATTTAACATTAAAGAAACTGAGATTGCCTTCTCCCTAATTCAGTGGACACCTTTGCTCCTGTATTGACTTTACCATGTGTGCCTGCGTCTACAGTATGCAGGGAAGGAAACCAATGTAGAACACTCCTGTGTGCATTCCTGCAAGCCTAGGTCTGCTTGTGAAGAAGGAAGAGCCTGAAAGCAAGGGATATATCATAGTACCTGAAATAATAGCAGTTTTGCAAGTCAAATGCGTCCCTGAAATACAGAAAAGTACTGTTTGAATGAACATTAGTTTATGTGATTTTACAGAAATTACTAATTTCAAAGTCTTCATCTTTAAAATGAGAATAATAATGCTTACCTCACCAACCTCATTCATATGTGCCTAAGGCTGTATTTCACATGAGGCCCTTTGATAACCTCTGTGGGTATCAAGTAAACTGATTCTATTTCACGTCCTTGAGGTGTTTAACAGCTCTGTTGTGAAGAAGATGATTCCAGTAAAGATGATACTGTGAGCTACCAAAGTAGGTAATGATTCGTTTTTTAGGATAGAGGAGGTGATTGAGAATAAGAACACAAAAACATTTGGCTTAAAGAGACACCTGAGGTTATTATTTAAAGCAAGAATAAGAGAAGCTAGAAATAAATTGGATTTAAGAAAAGTATCTGGAAGAAAATGTCCTTCATACATTAACAAAAATCATAATTAAGCCAAAACAACTCTATGACAATGATAGGAAATGGAACAGAGGAAGAGAGAGGGAAGGGAAGGGTTGGATAGGAAATGAATGACACTGGTTCTGAGTGACTGAGCCCTAAGCAAGATGAATGCTCCTTTTTTTTTTTTTTTTTTTTTTTTTTTTTTCTCCATGTCAAAGTTGAAAGGTGGGCTCGTGACTAGAATGGCACTTTATGGTGTCAGGGACTTGTGTTTTTTCTCTGGTTCTGCCATATGCAACCTCATTCCCTAAGCCACTGTAAGTCTAGGATGACTTTGAGTCCAGCAATGAAAACCACATTTTCACAAACAGAAAGGAACAAAGGAAGGAGGTCACTCTTCAGTCCATATTTCCACTTATCCTTACCTTCTTTGATCACATCAGGAGGGAAAAGGTAGAAATACAGTTCTTTATTCTGGGGAGCAGTTGTGCAGATAAATGTGGTCATGACCAAAGCAATGGAAAAATGATTACTGGGGAGCACTGCAGTTTCCTGACAGTGTATGTTTTTATGTGTGCACGTGTGTATGTATGATTGTATCCATGCGAGTATGTGTACCTGTGAACATGTCAAACAGCCAGAAGAAAGGTGAAGACTGAATGGAAAGGTGTGTGAGAAGTTACTTAGTCAGTGGGATATAGAGTTTTAGAAAATGAGGGAATTATTCCAGGACAAATATCGATCTTACCAGTCTATAGTTAATGTTTCACAAAATGTGAGTCCTAAGTTAGAACACATTGACAGATATGAATGGCTAGTAGAATTAAGTTGATTCCTCAATTATGTTCTCATAATACTTTATATCAATGTCACTAAATGGTGCTTTGTTCTCTAGACCATAAAGTCTCTAGATAATAAATAAGGTTTTGGGGAGGTGGAAAAATATACTCTCCTGTTTCATGTTCCATTCCTTCCACAGAGAAGTCCACCATTATAATTCTGCAACCTGGAACCAGAGATATAGCTCAGTGGCATGGTGCCTGCCTAGCAAGTGTGAGGGCAGGAGTTTGATTCTCAGTACCAAAACAATTTAGCAGGGTGTGGTGGCACATAGCTGTAATACCAGCACTTGGGAGGCTGAGGCAGGAGGATTGCTACAAGTTCAAGACCAGCTTAGGCTACAATGTGAGCTAAAGACCAGCCTGAACTGCAAAGTGAGACCCTGAGTCAAAAAAAAAAAAAAAAAAAAAAAAAAGTTCTGTGACCTCTTCACCCCTGGGATCAAGTTAGAGGGAAATGTTAAGTAAAATAAATCTGGCACACAAGCTTAAATGTCACAGAACTTCTCTTACATGAAAAACTCAAAGTATGAATATTTTTTTTAAAATGAAATAAAAAACAATAGCAAAAAGGCAGATAGATCTTTTGCAAATGAAAATGGGATCTGGAGACAGAGAAGTGGATGGAAGGGGGGAAATTAAGGTATGTCGAGCACACATACCTACTTGATAAGATGAACATAAACATTATGCATTGCAAACATTTTCTAATAAAAAATTAGAAAGAGAAAACCCTGTGAAGGAGGGAAGTGCCCATGCCACCTTTCTCATACTTGGTCCACCTGAGAGCTGGTCACAGCCCTTAACTCAAGTGTGAAACAGTGACTTGCAAGTGTGGATTTGCACAGGTGTGCCTGGCTCTGCCTTTACTCCTTTAAAGCCTTAAAACCTGTGTTTGTGCTCTGGATTGCCCTTGCCCACGTGATAAATTGTGCTCTGGTGTTTTAGAACCTTGCAGCTGGGTGATAACTGCACAGAAGTCTGGTGGCCAGCCTTGCAAAGCCCTCCTGTCTGCACATGTGATGCACAGCCTCCCAGAGCAGCTTTAGCAGAGCAGCTTAAGGCGTGGAGTTCATCCATCACTCTGTCTCATTCCCCAATTGAGCCAATATTTTAATGGGAACGAGGTAGTTTTATGTATTGGGAATCCTCAAATCCCAAGTCTGTCTGTCAGTCTATCTTTCTCTCCCATCCCACCCTATTCTACTCTACCCAGATGAGCCTATCCTATAAGCTTATCTATCAACCTCCCCATCTAATCCATTATCCATGTAATAGTGAATGGAAGTATGGATGAATGTCGACCTTGTGGCTGATCTTAAGTACTTTAGAATTTTAACTTTAGTGAGAAGGGTATTATCATTTAGGTAAGCGTGGGAACACTTGAAATGAATAGATACATCAAAAGAAAGAAAGAAAGAAAGAAAGAAAGAAAGAAAGAAAGAAAGAAAGAGAGAGAGAGAAAGAAAGAGAAAGAAAGAAAGAAAGAAAGAAAGAAAGAAAGAAAGAAAGAAAAAGAAAGAAAGAAAGAAACCTGAATCAGAGTTGTGTAGAACCAGATTTATTTTATTTTTTGCAATATTGAGGATTGAACTCAGGGCCTCATGTGTGATGTGCAAGTTCCCTACCCCTGAGCTTCATCCCCAGCCCAGTATTTTTCACTGTAAGGATGATGCTTTGTATGCACGTATGTATGTATCCACTTTCCCTGTCACACCTAAGTTTGAAAAGGTGGCTCTAAGCGCAGTTGCTGTAGATTCACGTCTTATGTAGTTACCTGGATTCCATCAGGAAAAACTACACCCTTAGTCTCAGCCTCCAGAGCCTTTGAAAGCATCTCATGTCCGCAGAGTGATGTGAAATGAATATGGATAGTAAACATGGTCCCTGTTGCTTTCTGACAGAGTCACCTTGAACGTGGTCTGACTTGAAGTGGGAGATGAGGCACTGCTTGCAACTCATGTATGTCCTGGAGTGGAAGAATGGGAGGAAGTAGCTGGAAGCTGTGAAAGGATGCTATGATAAGAAGGGGAATTTTCTAAACTTTATAGTGACAGGAGCATTTGCGAAGTTGTCCGAAAGGTTGCTGAGATTACTTGGAGTCATATTTCTGAAACATGTCATATTAACACCTTCCTGAGGCTTTCTTGATTTTGGATGCTTGGTAGCTGTGTTTAATTTTTTTTTTCTACATAGTTTCCTGATGAGCCTAAGGACTCAGACAGTGATGGAAAAGTCAAAAATAGGAATCTTCCCCAAAACAAAACAGAACAGAACAGAACAAAACAAAGCAAAGCAAAACAAAACAAAACAAACTAAGTCTTTCATACTTGCTGAACATTAGAATTATTTCTCTTTTTGCACAGAAGAGATACCATAATCTGTATTTTGATTCATTTGGGTGGTTGAATTCGGATGTATTGGGATTTGTTTATTTTCTATTCAGTGATAAATGTGGCGCTGTAAACCAGCCTGGAGCTTTCTTGTATAAACAGAAGACTAGAGAAATTAGCATTAAGATGAACTGTATTTATTAAACGCTATTAGCTTTGAAGGTAGATTTAGATTCTTTTCTTTGGATTGTAAAATCTACTTTTGCCTGGGGTTTTTTTTTTCTTCAGTTGTCTCTTGAATTCAAAGTTGTAAACAGAAGTGCTCCATAAATATACGTGCACCATGACAGACTTGGATATAAAAACAAAATGGCACTCAAAATTGCTCAAGTAAGTTGGTTATAGTTAGATATTTTTAAAGGCCATGGTGGCATAATTTGGTAAAATCCCCAGCTTCCCTTAAATGATGACAAAATATAGCTCCATAATACTTCTGAGAGCCTAGTATGAAAATGCATTAGGAGAAAAGGTCCAAGGGACACAGCAGAACGCCTTGTCATGATAGATAGAGGGTGGCATAATTCTAAAAATTCTCCATGAAAAATTATATCCACTGATAAGTGTCTCTCCCCTTCTCAGAAAGGGCACAGGTAGACGGTATTAACTTGCTGTGTGAAGTAATAAATTACCCTGTCCCATCTGGCACATTACCGCGAGCTTGGTGGGCTTTACAATGTCCCTTCCCTGAGAGTTCAACTTGAAATCTTTATGAATGATGGCTGAGCCCTGAGACTCAACTCAACCTTCCTTGCGTAGTTGGTAACCCATAAAACTAACATCCCTTTAAAAAATGAGCAATTTGAAACAGATTTGTGAGAAAGGGAACCTTTACTCATCACAAAATCACATTAATGTGCGTAGGAAGGGAGTTGGAAGGGGAACTATCTTGAAATATTGCTATCTCAATCTTTCTTGAAAGGTAAAACTAAGAATAATTATACATCTATTCTTCAGGGATTCTTTATTTTCATAGACATTTTGTTTAAATGGAGGAAACCTGGGTGGATTTTTTTTAAAGTTGTGCCTAGAGATGGCTTGATGATTCTCCTGAAAGACATGAGGTGGGTTTATTGGCAGTTTGTGGCTGGATTTACGTAGCAAGCATAAAATAGTCCAAGCAGCAAATGATTTGTGAGTGTGTACATTGGGTGAGGACAGGGAGGGAGCTATCTCACGCTCTAGCAATCTGAAAACCTACAGGTCTATATAAAACCACTTCAGTGGGTGGGAAGAGGGGACCACCAGATACGTCTTTGTTTTTAGTATTTTCAGATTCTGCCCTTCTTTTATTGATTGACTTTTATCTCAAATCAAAATGATTCTGATAAGGAATTTTCCTCTGTGCTTTGCAAACCAACTGAAAGTGAGAGCAGGATGAATAAATGCCTTGCTGGTAACTGTTTATCCTCTCTCTTAGCTCTTCTGATTACCTTTCACAATAATGTTTCTTTGTTCTTCAAAGTCCATTTTATGCAGATCTATGCTAATGATCATCTGCTATGCAAATATTTCACCTTGGTAATTGTAATAAAGGAAGCACTGACCAGTGGACCTGAAACTAAAGCTTAGATTTCCTCTCAACTGTGATATATCATGTGTGTTACTTAAGTTTCTGAGATATAGATTTGCCTTCTATAGAATGGTGATTCTAATAACTGGCTCCCAGAACTGTGGGGGAAAGTTCAGTAGTTGTAATGTTTTGTAATTTTTGAAACACTTTGCAGGTATTAGGGCTAGCACAGGGTCTTGCCCTCTGTCTACCAGAATATTTTCTTCTCTTCTTCTCTAGTAGTGGGATTATATCTGGCTCCGATCTGGGACTGTAGTTGCAACTACTAATCATCATGGAGATATAGAAGCTCTTGGAAGAGGAAAAGATGAGAATCATTTTTGCTTTTCAGGTACCTTGCGGGATATCTCGTCCCTGGCTTGAAGGTAGTAGCTTCAGAGAAGTTCCCTAAACTGAACCAGGGGAACAAGCTGCTAACCGATCCAGAACACCTCTCTTGGACATTTATGTGAAAGAAACACATTTGTATTTCTTTGAGCGTATGTGCTCACAGGTCTGTTTGTACCGATAGGTCAGACTACCACAACCAATACCAACATTTTTATTGAGTCCATGGGATACAGATTCATAGACATAGAACTGGAAGGAACCCTAGAGGTCATCTTGCAAATAAACGTAATACTTGGAGAGGAAACCATTTTTTCTTGGCCACAAAACAAATTAATTGCAGAACTCAAATAAAGTGTAATTTCCCGGCACAATTGTACAATGCAGAGTAAGCAGTCCACACATGAATCTGATCCTTAAGGGACAGACCTGCGGAATACAGGCATAGATTCAGAGAGTGCTCGGGTATGCATTTCATAACCTCTTGTAAAAATGTCAAATTAGAGAAGTAGACGCTTTTCCCCAAGGTTTTGCACCAGGGTTTTGCAAATCACGAGCTCTGAGGCTTCTTTTAAAGCTGTCCTGAGCATGAAGGTCCTTGTGCCTGATGAAATATCATGAGTGCTTTTGGTTCTGGGAGAGCAGGCGGCTTCGGGGAAAAGCAGCCCACCTGGCAGCAGCGCTGGGAATGTTTTAGCCACAGCTGCCAGGAGCTTCTGTTCTCCAAAAGATTGATCTAAAATGGCTTCTTCGAACATAACCAACAAGAGAGAGACAAGATTATGTTCTTAGCATTTGAACCAGAACACACTTGCTCTGCTTTAAAAGGTCTTATGGGACTGAAAAAGCCCAGGGAAACAGAAGTTGCTGTTCTCATTAAAGGAGAGAGGTATTTTTATTCATTGTTTTTATTCACATCAGTTAATTTAACATGCCTTGAAGGGGCCTCTTCCATGGCAGTGGTATTAAAGTCGCAGCTTACTCACTGATTATAAACAAACATTAGTCAAGTTTACTTACCAAAGTTGGTGCACGGATAAAAAGCAAAAGAATTACCTCGCACCTGACAGATGAGATGAGTCCCAGGGGGCTCCTCTGGCCTTGTGACAATATGCCATGGAGGAAACTTGGAACAGACTCCAAATTCCTTAACTGTGACTTGGGAAACTGGCTAAGCTGGTCCATACCTGCCTCTCTCTCTCATCTCCTGACCTCTATCCTTGACTTGCTATTGTGATGCCTACCTGGCTGTTCTGTTTACCATCACCACCTATGTCATGTCACAGGGTTCTGCATATATCACTAACATGGCCAGCTACTTCTCTTCTTGAACCTCAATTTTATTTTCTGATATGTGTGTGTGGTACTGAGGACGGAAACTGGCTTTCACACTGAGCTATGTCTCTGGCCTTTTCATTTTTTCTTTGGAGACAAATTCTTGCCAAGTCATGAAGTTGCCCAGACTGGGCTCAAACTTAGGATCCTCCTGCCTCAGGTTCCAGAGTGCTGGGGTTATAGGCATGAAGCACTATGCCTGGCCTTAAATTTTAAAGTTCCATTTTAAATATTATTTTTTATTTTTTGGTACCTGGGATCAAACTCATGACCTCATACTTATCAGGCAGGGACTTATACCACTGAGCTAAATCCCCGGCCCTAAATATTATCTCTTTAGAAATGTCTCCACTGGTTGCCTTCAAATGGAGGTTTCATTGCACTGTTTTCTTCAAATTAGTTACACAAATTACCAGTTACTTATATGCATGCTTATTTATTATCTGATAGATTGCAGTCTCTTCGACTAGGCAGTGATTTCATAGGTTAATCACCCATTTTAGTCATGAAAAAAAGAAACAGGTTCCCATAGATATCCTTAAGAGAAATGGAAGCCAAGAGATTAGCAATGAGAGTGTAACTAATGACCTGGATAGATTTTCTCAGGGTGGTAGACCTGCTGGGGTGGATTCTCAGCTGGAGATCAGTCTAGTAGAGACAGTAGGAAAAGAAGTCCAGGATTACATAGAACCTAGAAAAAAGCCGGTGAAGTCAAAGTCAGAGCAAGGAAAGAGACAGAGCTTAAAACAGACCAAATCTTACACCCACATTGGGCTCTTCAGTGAGTTTCTCCGCAATTTCCTGGATAACCTAGCTCAAGACTATTGCTCCAGTCCATCAGGGTTGGGAGAATGGAGTGGATCTCGATCTGCTGGGATAGCAAATTCATTTCCTGCTGAAAGGTGCTGTTTTTCTTTGAGTCACAGAGCAATCCTTTCTTTTTAAAAAAAAATTAAATTTTTTATTTTAGTTTGAAGAGAATTAAACCAAATGAGACAAAACAAAATAGTCAATCAAAACAAAAGGATCAACATGGTTCATGACTTAAAAACAAAATACAAGGAGATCAATTATGGCTACCATAATGTCTCTTGTTATCTTCAAAAGAATTGCCCATATCATCAGGTATAATAAAATTGAACAACACAATACAGAACAAAATCAATAAAAACCAAGCTTTTTATTGGCATTATTCTGATGGATCTTTTCCTCCAGCCTGGCTTCCCTGATGGAAATTTTGCACCTTTGGTCTAAGAAGCAGTTTTTAAAACTTGAGCTGCTCTCCTTCCTTCTCCCAATTTGACTGCTTTCTGCCTCATTCGTACGTTGAATTTTTCTTCAAGGTTTGTTTCTTTTCCACAAAATCTCACCCTTACCTTCTTGAACGGGAACCCAGGATTCTTCCTGGTTTGCAGCCTGCCCTGCAGTACAGAAGCTTCTTCCGCTCTGCTTTGCTGTTGTTATAGTAACAGCAGATGTGCCTTCTGGAATGTTCTGTTTCCTGGGAACACTGTTGGGAGGATCATCAGAGATATTTTACTTGGTCACAACTACATTGCAAATTAAAAAGAAAATATTCTGTCCCCACAACTGTGTTTACTTTGTTGCCTTATAAGACATCAGGAGAACTTGACAGGGTAATAGAACCAAACCTTGGCAAAAAATAGGACATGGAACAGGATGGAATCTGATGTTGAGTAGGTTCCACTTTACGGAAGAAAACATAATGCTAATAAATTTATTGTACATCGATTACCAGGATAAATTGGGCAATAAACTATGCAGACATAATGGAAACTTCACCATTGCCAAATAGATGATAAATGATATAAAACAGTGGATTATTTTGCTTATCTTCAATTAGAATGTTTGCAAAATGAGTGAAACAATGAATTTAAATGCAGAAAGCATATATTATCATAAACATATTTGCTAAAACAGAAAGCATAAATTGTGGTGAAATTTAGTAGTGTCTCCTGTTATGCATGAATGTTTATTTGTGATTAAATGTGAACAATTGCTCCTTTAAGGTAAAGGTCTGTGAATGTGTGATTAATCAAGTTGAAATGAAAGTGCAGACAGCTCATGCCATGCCTAGTTATCAAAATGATTGATTTTAGCCTGTGCTTCTAGGTGAAAAAATATCTGTTAATAACCCCAGCAACCAAACCCCTGATGTCACTAGTAGCTAGATGATTTGTGCGCATTTTGCATTACTGGGCTTATTTGCAGGTAGAGAGTACAATGATCCATTGGATCGCAAAATTATAACATGCAAACGGTGACATTCAGATTTCTGCAAGAGTTATGACTGCAAAGTGCATTTCATCAGTGAGGAGTTTAAAATTGCTGCTGTTGTAGTTGTCACGAGCATGTTATTTTCTTTGGTTTGCGTGGAGGCAAGACTGTCAAGGTTTTCTCACACAAACTGGTGTTTTTATATACCACAGCTCTCTGCTGGCTGGGGATAGCCAGCCTCTGATCCGAGTTGTTATTAAGTCTTCAGCTTTAAGATAGTACTTTACCAACTTGGTTGAATTACACTTGATCATAAATACCTTAATGTTTTACTGGGTAGAAAAGGCTTAATGCAAAACAGGAAATGGCTCTGCCAAGAAATGGTGGTGGGTTTGGGGTAGTGTCTGCTGTTTGTTATTGCTGGAGAGAAAAATGTGTTGGACTAAAATTTCCAGTTAAGGGTCTGGAAATGAAGTATGAAGAGTCAAAGAAAATTTTACATACAGAATGTGGGTAAATTCTCCATCCTGTAACCTATGATTTTCCAGGTCTAGCTGTTATATCATCTGATTGTCAAAAACTCTGGCCAGTTCGTACTGCCAAGGAAATGTATTCTCTCATAACTACCAGCAGTTCATTTCTGGGTATACATTGGTCCAAAATGTCTGAAGAAATTTAGTTTTTTTTTTCTTATACTCACTGCTGTGTTTAGTTCTTTGATTCACAGAAACCAGGAGAAATTAATAGAGTAGCAGAGGCAAATCATGGAAAAAAAGCAACGATGTCTTTGGTATGATGAAATAACATGTCCAATATGTGCGATCTCTATGGAAGGATTTGCAATGCTAGTCATGTTCCTGTACTTTGCTTATTATAAGATCATACTCTGAGGTATATAGTACAGTATATGAATATATGGAGACTGTCAAATGCTGGGAATAATAGGAAAGCTAAACCACCTGGATACATTTACTTAGGTTTAACTGTAATACTTATTAAATGAATATAGCAACGTACTCAGAAAATTCCACACAATTGTCTGGCATAATACCTGGCCCACTAAGGCATGCTATAAGTAAGAGCCATTGTTACTGTGGCTATTACAATTGTAAACAAGAAGGTAGAACAGTTATAACATGCACATATTTCTGGCTAATGGCTGCATAACATAGACCAGAACACAATGCAAAATGAAGCAAAGTTTCCCAAAGGTAACTTTGCCTGAGAAGCCAGTGAGTCCCTCTCAGAGCTTGTGTGCCCTGGCTCTTAAATACCTTATGACAATCCTGCTCTAAATCTCTGTGAATGTGCTTTCCAAGGCAGGTAACCACTAGCCATATGTGGCATTAAAATAAATAAAATTAAAAATTCAGTTCCTCTGTTGTACTAACCACATTTGAATGTGCTCGGCAGCCACTATAGCTGTGGTTACCCTACTGGACACACAAGGAACATTTCTATGAGTAAGAGTTGTACTGGATAGTGAAGCTCTTAATTGAGCCCTGCAAAGACCCTAGACTTTAGGACCTAAAAACTGTACAATACAGGAAAAAAAAAAAAAAAAACAAAAACAAAGAACTATGCAGTCTGGTGAGGACCACAGCTGTGTGTGGAAGACAATTGGCAAGGAATTAAGGAAGAACTAATTGTGCCCTATAGAAGCATTTAAAGGCCTTGGCTTCTGTTGAGTGACTCAATAGTTGGTAGAAATGGGCAGGTTAATTGGGAAACTCATCAGTGACCCTTTAGCACTACTCTGCATCATGTAGGGGAGCTCATGGGTCCCGAGAAGCAGGAATGGAGGAAAAAATAAAAGCAAGAGGTCACCCAAGGGAAAAGCGGCGTGTGGCAGAGGGATTTGAGAATCATGAGCATTATCTTTAGAAAGTGGCTTCTTTAAATGCATCGTGATTTGATGGTTTATTTAATGCATCTGAGTTTAATCGTGCTTAGAAAGCAAGCAAGCTCATTCCTGGTTTTTCACTCATATGAGTAAGTTCCCAGTTACCTATCACATCTTCATGATTGGTGTTACATTTATTGATGACACTCACTTCATTAATCCCAAGGGCGACAGGAGTTAACCTTTGTCTTAGTCTTGACAATTGCTAGAACTACAATTGACAGCACTGCCTCAGAAGAAGTTTCTAGAATGTAATTCCTGTGATACTATACTAACATTGTGTTATAGAGACAAGGTGAAAGATAGGTGACTTCTCCACAAGAGTTTCCCAACTTTCTTCATAGTTTTTCTTTTCTTTCTTTTTTCCTCCAAACAATTTATGTCACTTCAGTTAGAGAACACTGTAGAATCCTGGCCTGAAAGATTCCTCCACAAATAACCTCATAGGGAATTTGAATGCATTGAATTTTGCTAAACTTCACTGAACTGAAAACTGAAATTGTCACTTATTGGAGAATGAAGTAGATTGGATAGCATTGTCAGCATATTAAATCTGGGGTGAAGGTTATAAGTGTTATTGATTGTTTTTAAATTACAGAAGTGTCTGTGCATTTCATACCAATTTTAGTTCATTTTTTAGAAATCAAGAAATACATTAGAATTGTGGTGCTGGCCGAGACCTCAAATGGCAATCTCATCTTTCCTCTTAGACTATAAACCACGTTGAAAAAAATTGATCTTGGGGAGCTCATTGTGAGCAGAAGAGAGGGATGGTGTGCAGAGCACTGGTCTACGTGCTTGTGGTATCTGTACTCTAATCCCAGCTTGGCCCCAATCTCTTTCAGGCCTGGGCTTCAGATTCCTTATTGGTCAAATGAGGTAAATGGACAAAATAGTTTCCATAGCATTTTCTAACTGTGTTAGTTTTCTGTTGCTGCATAACACATTACCACAAACTCAGTGTGGTTTAAAACAGCACCCATGTATCATCTGTCAGTTCTGTAGGTCTGAAGTTCCAGAGGGCTCCATTAAATTCTTTGCTCAAGATCCCTCAAAGGTAAGCACGAGGCAATGCCTGGGTGGACTTCTATCCAAAGACCCCAAAGGAGAGTCCTCACCCAAACCCATATGTGTTGTTGTCAGGATTAGATTCCTTGTGGTTGTAGAATTAAGGTTCCTGTTTCTTGCAGGCTGTTCTCTGGGGGTCACTCTTCGCTGTCAGAGGTCACCCACGTTCTTCCCCTGGTAGCTCCTCCATTGTCAAGCCAACAATGGCAGAACAAATCCATCTCATGCTTCAACCTGGCCACTTTCTCTTTTGGTTACCAGCCTAAGAGAATTCTGCTTCAAAGGACTCGTATGATCAGAATGATCAGAGTACCCTGCCTAGAGATTTCTCTTCTACTTAACTCCAAATTGTTTGATTAGTAATCTTAATAGCAAACACAAAATACTGCCACGCGACATCATCATGGGTCCTTAACTCATGGGTTTCACTGTGGAGCGCATGGCGAGTATCTTAGCAAGCCATCTGAACTTCTGTCCATCACACTAACTCTGAAAATCATTGATTATGCATCTTCTGAGCCTGCAGAGTACCCGTCTACAAAGTCCTTTCCTTCCCTCACTTCCTCTTAGCAATCTTTTCTGGTGTCTAGTGCTGTACTTCATCATGCAGTTTAAAATCTTTGCTTGCTGTTCTGTCTGCAGGCTTTTTATATCCCTCCTTTGTGTGGGGAGACTGGGGGACATTTCTAGAGCTGTTTTTTTTTTTTTTTTTCTCAGTGCTATAGCCAGAGGAGAATGCGCAACGGTCTTTCAATCAGACTTAGACTAAAGTCTAAGACTTTAGGTGCATTTACCAGTGAGCAGCAAGGAAGGGCTCTTCTCCCCTTGGCTCAGTCTTTGCTCTGCTTAGGGCATTTGTAGGAAGGTGTATTTTTTTTTCCAGTACTGGTAATTGAACCCACGGCCTTTTCCCTGATCTACATCCCTGGCTCTTTTAAATTATTTCTTATTTCAAGACAGGGTCTTGCCAAATCACTAAGTTACACAGGCTAGGGTTGCGTTTGTGGTCCTGCTGCTGGAGGCTGTCATAGAGATGGAGTTCTGGGCAGGTGGCACCAATCCTATGTAGGATTCCTGAGTCTTTCACCTTTGTGATGACTTCAAGTGATTTGGGCGATTAGAGCAATGTTATACAAATCAGTGGAACAAAATCGAATATACAGGTGATACACAGATGAAAATGAAAAGTACCTCTCCTATCTACCACCTGCATATTGCCTTGCATATCTTTCTAAAAATGTTTCTATTATGTGCATAAATTAATTAGGGTATCGTACAACATTCAGCCATTTATAGTAGAAAGTTTTCATGCTAATAAAGATTTCTATGTAATATTTAAATGCCTTGCTTCCTGATATTTGATCTCAATATTGAGTATATCAGCATTTATTCAGTCATTTATGCTGAACATTTCTTTCCTATTATCATAAAAAAATGCTTCGTTAGGGCTGAGGATTTAGTTCAGTGGTGTAAATGCCTGCCTGGTAAGTGCAAGGTTGTGAGTTTGATTCCTGGTACAAAATATATAATCAATTAAAAATTCTTTAATGATTCAGGCATAGTAGTAGACACCAGGGATCACAGAACTCTTAGAGGCTGAGGGAGGAGGATTGCAAATTTGAGCCCAATCTTGTTTACTTAATGACTTAGCAAGGCACTGTCTAAAAAAAAAAAAAAAAAAAAAAAAAAAAAAAAAAAAAACAAAAAAAGAAAGAAAGAAAGAAAGAAAGGACTGGGGATGTATTTCGGTGTCAATGTCCTAGGTAAAATCATAATTGTTTTAAAAAAAAATCTTCACATAACATTCTAGAAGTGAAATTGGACAAAATATGTATGCACACGTTAAAGATTTTTGAGCTCTATTGCCATTCTTTCTCATTACATAATGCCAATTAATTTATATAGAATCACCCAACGGATGGCTTTGTGGTGAGAATTCAGGTTGGAGCTCCTCTATCACAGCTTGTTACCTCTATAATTTTGGGCCCCCTGAATCTCAGTGGCTTCATTTGTAAAATCACATTAGGCCCCCTGAATCTCAGTGGCTTCATTTGTAAAATGCAATTTACTCCAGCCCTACCCCTAAAAATTATGCAGGTAAAGAAAGGTGGCTTAGGGGGCCTGGGCTTTGAAAATTATAAATTCAGTGTGAATTGGCATAAGTCATTCTTTTATCCTCTTTGCTAACTCAGGTGAGTGGACTTCAGGCAAATGGTCCATCACACCCCAGTGCACTGCACCACTTTTAGGAACATTGGTTACAGAAACTTCTCACAAGATTGTGGAACGGACTTGATGAGATTTCAGCGTCACCACTGGCCCTTGCCCTGATGGCAATGTGTGCTTCCACACTGCCGTGCCTGTTTCTCTTCTGGTACAAAAAGCCTGTGACTAGGGAAGTTGTATGATTACTATATTTGTTTGGCTTTTGTCCCCTTGCTTTCCAAGCTGGCTCTTCCCTTGGTCCCCTGTGGATCTATTGTGTGCTGCATGAGGCTGTCTTTTTCGGTACCCTTAGGTGGTACTTAGCACTCAGAGAGCACTTGTCATCTCCAAGGCCCTTTGCAGACATTAGCTAATTAATCTTCACACCCCAGTGTGACAGACAGGAAGGAAGCTAATCTAAAGCACTGGAGCTATGGCCATGAGCAGTGTGTTACAAGTACAATAACTTATTTTTTTATTATTCTTTGGAGGAGGAAGAGATAGTTATGCAATTTATCCCAAACCACAGAAGGTGTTTACATTATAGTTGAAATTCAAGCTTAGTGTGATAAAGCTGGTTCTTGTCGAAGGCCCTCTGGCCTGATCCAACAACTCAGCTGTTCACAAACACAGTGACCTGAGCAAGATGCACCTGCTCATTTCTCTTCACCCCAAGGAGGATACAGAACTATTGACACTTGAGTTGCTATCTTCCCTTCTTTCCAGATTCGTTGAAAGGAAACTGATGGAAAGTTTGAAAATATTTAAGACAGAAAGATGGACAACAGCAGGCAGTAACACCCCACTGGGGCCAAATGTAGTGGGATTGTTACTTGTTCTTGGAATCTACCAGTCTTTAATTGGCAAAATAATGATAGTGTCATTGTTTGGCCAGAAGGAAGAATAGGGAAGGTCAAAGTACAGTTGGCTCAAATTTCCTGAGGTCTGGACTCCTGACATTAATCCTTTGGGCCTCCTTAAAGCTGGCAGGCATGACCCATCATCTCTGTGATCTTGCAGGTGTCAATCAGGGTCTCCAAAATGGCTTTCAGAAAACAGAGAACACCATACTAGTAAAACTAGTTGTCACGAAGGAAAAGGAGCTTGATCAGGATTCCGTAGAATTCCTTTTCCCAGAAAGCTGGGTGAGGACCAACGGGGCTTCTCTTTTTAGCCATAACTGAAGGTAACTTGAAGATCGTAGTCTTGTAACAAAAGATTTGACTCAAATTCCTGAATCCTAAAGTGTGCTCAAGACTTGCAAGACAGTAATTGAGATCATACAACTTACAGACTTTGAAAGCTGGTGATGGTGATGGTGGTGGAGGGGAGGGAACCACTTGGTTCACTGGGCAAAAGCTCTTCTCCGATGTTCAGATTTCTCTGGTTTCTTATCATGTCTCGTGCCAGTGGGTGTGAATCCGAACACCTAGACAGATGGCCTAAATAAGAGGGGGGATTTGACATTTAGCTGTTAATTTATTTTACGATGTGGGCTGTCATGTATTATACATGAGGTAAATAAAAGTGATGAACTAATTATGGAAACGTATACTGCCTTCCAATTACTCCTGGATTACGTGCTTAATATTCTGAAGTATTCCAATTATAGACAGATTTGTCATTGCGGCTAAACTTTTCTTATTTGTGGAATTCCAACTTCATTTGCAGGGAGGTTCAGCTGATTTTCTGCTAAGTAAATGACTATTCTAGACTTTCGTTGCGACTGGAATTCTTTCTTTCTTTTTTTTTGTAGTTGAATCATATTTTAGACTTACATTTTTGACAACCTATTTCACAGCTGACTGGCCTCCCCCACCCAATCTGAGTTTCTAGACCACTTCTGAATAGCAGATTCCCATTTGTTGTCCTGAAAGGGCAATCTTGTCATTTTAAAAGATCACTTCTGGTTAATTCAAGATCTGTAACTTGTTTTGGTCTATTACCTTTATCATATTTCTTTCAAGAACAATTTGGTTGAGAGAACGGATCAACACAGCAGAATGTTTGAGATTCATCCAAATGTCTGGTTAAAAATTATGTATTAAATAAAAAGCAGAAGTAGGTTAATGGCAACATGAAGAACTTTGACAAAGTTTGAAAAGTAGAATATTGTAGTTTATGTCTAAAGACTAACATAAAACTTTGTTCTCAATTTATATTCTAATTTATGCTGATTATATAAACGACAGAACCCTCTATTTTATAAAAGTTGGAAATTATGTAAAAGTGAAAGTTTAGCTTGCTTTTTAATTCAACACAATTATTGTCTAACCCAAATGTCACAAATGTTATTTTGATCTCTTACAAAAAATGAGTTTGGTACAGTGAAGCAAAGAACTTTATTACAAAAGAAAATAGTATATGTTTTATAATAGGAGCATTATATTTTTAAGTGGTGACATATTTTTATATTCTTATATCTAACCTCATTACTAAAAAATCATTAGAGACATATGAGCACATAAACTAAAACAGGCAAATTATAAATGAGGTATAAGTTATGACTCAGGAAGAGAAAACCATGGAAACAGCTTGAAACTTAGAGAAAAATTTGAACATTAAGAAGAGCCAAAAACAGGCTTTTCCTTCTTGGGGCCTGGGTGAAAGGGAAACAGCATCTACTCCAGAAGACAAACAACCACAAGATACAAATGCACCTGTTTTTCGGGATAAACGAAGCTTTTTTTCCCCCACTCTGATAAACAAGTGGTTTGTGTTAATGTATCATTATAATAGGAACTTGATATATTAACATGTATTTTAAAAAAAATTAGAGCCTGCAGCATTACAATTTATTATGAAACCATAACCAGAGCTTAAATATAGCCACAATATTGACACCACAGCAATGTATAGTACATATATACTGACACTTCAAAATAAATTTTTATTACAGTTTATGCTAATTACGTTATATTTGAAAGCTGCACTCTATTTTTGAAACTGTGAATTAGAAATACTTTATTGCTGTATTACTTATCTGTTTTAAAATCATATTTTAGACTAGACCAAACTCATCTAGTCTATTTTTTATTCTAAAAAACCCAAAAGGATAAAAATGATACCGAATTGCAAAAAAAAGCAGGAAATTAACACTAGTGATTATATTGCATATTGTTATAAAAATTACTCTCAATACAACTTTTATTACTCTGTGTCAGTTTCATTCTATCACAAAACCCCAGCATGGTGGGTTAAAATAACAAATATTTATTATTTCTTTCTCTTCTGGGATAGCTGCGAGATGTTTTTGATCTGCAAGTGGTTTGACAGGGACTAGAAAATCTCAAATAGTCTCAGCTGGGAATTCTAGAATGACCTCACTCTCTCCCTATAGGTTCCCTCCTAACATAGGAGGCAAATCTAAGCTCCATCCTATGGTAGTGGCTAGGAGCACTTTAAAGGCAAGAGAATATATGGTGTAATGAGCAAGGACTTTCTAAGTCTCTGCTTACACCTTCATGTTTGCTAATGTCCAGCTGATTGTTAGAACAGGGCATGAGGCCCACAGCCAACATGGTTTCAAGGAACGGAAAAGATGCTATTCCTCTTAATGTTGAGGTCGTAGGATCCCATTGCAAAGGAAGACAAATGCATAGAAGGAGGTTATTACTTGTGGCTACTTTTGCAAACTATCTATCTCAATTGAGAACACACTCTTTCTCTTTGTTATTCCTCACTGATAATTCAGGTTAGCCTGAAATGGAGAAAAAGAACATTGGTTAGCTATCAGCTTGTTGGCTTTCCCCTTTGGATGCATTCCCTAGATGCTCTGTGTTAATCAACAATACTCCTTCATACATTTCTCCTTGATGTTAATGGATGGTAAGCTTTCTCAGAGGAGGGCAGTGGAAGGACATTGAAGAGGAAGATGCTTCCTGCACTTCCTTCTGGGGTCCACAGGTCGGCAGTGTGGTGTGAAGATGTGCCACAGGCCAGGACATATACTCTCACTTGGCAGCCTTGGACTGCTGTTAATTTTTTCTCAGCACACTCCACATGGAAACCAGAATCTTGTGCAATCTCCACACAAGGGTTTATGGAGAATTTTACACTGTATTAGTCACTTTCCTGTTGATGGGACACAATACCTGTCATCCACAATTGAGAAGGGGAGAAGTATATTTGGCTCACAGTTCCAGTGGTTCGGTCCATGGGTGACCAGTTCCAAGGCAGAAACACATGGTGGAAGGGCATTGAGGAGCACAGCTGCTCATTCTGTGGCAGCCAGGAAGCAGAGAGAAAAGTGTGGAGCCAGAGTCAAGGATGTACCCTTTCAGAGCACACCCGCAGTGGTCCGTCTCCAACCAGGCCTCACCTCCTGACAACACATTCAGGTATGAAGCTCATTAATGGACAAATGTCTAATGAATATATATATATATATATATATATATATATATATATATGTCTCATGAATATCCAAATTCATGAGACTTTTGGGGAACATTTCAGACCTCAATTCTAACACACATTAAGCAGCTGGCTCATTTTGACAGCCTCTTTCCTGTCCTTGTGAGGACCTGGACTCCCATGTGCACCAGGGTTCCGTGCCCACAGGATAGCCTAGCCTTGGCTCGGCGATACCACACCAGTACTGCCTGGCTAAGCCAGAAACCTTTCACCCATGCGGTGCCCAAAGCACACCTTGCTCAGGGATTTGAAAGTCCTTTCAAGTTTGTCTTTTCTTGGGTGTTTTGCCTTAGTCCTGGGTGCCATATAAAGTTTCTCTTTATAGCTGCTTTCCAGTTGTAGGGAGTAAATCTGTATCCAACTTCCCCTGTTTATTCAGCACGGAGTTTCTGCTTCCTGTGCTGCTGTAAACTGCTATAGATGTGGTCTGGAGGAGAGGGAAGGTGGGGAACACCCGCCTTCATCCTGAGGAACAAGGGGACAACTCAGGTACACGAAACAAATCATGATAGGAAGAAAGAAAACAGGCGAGGGGAGATGATCATTTCTTTTCTTCTTTGCCCCAGGGCAGAGCCAGAGTTGTGGATTTGGGACACTAAAACTGTATAGTCCGTGCAAAATAAGCAGGACATGTTGTTGCTGAAAAATATGTCATGAAACAATTGCTTGGACAAAGCTCTAGCCATTGTTTTCATTGTTTTTCAAAATGAAACTAAAAATGTGAATATTCTAGGATCCAGAGATTCGATTCCAGGAATTTACCAAAGAGAAATGAAAACAAATGTCCATAAAAAGATTTGCTTAGGAACATTCAGAGATTTTCCATAACAGGCCTAAACTGGAAATGATCTAAGTGACCCTCAGTAGGAACATTTTAAAATGTAATAGGGCTGGGGATGGAGGTCAGCTGTGGAGCACTTGCTCAGTGTGTATGAGACCCAGGGTTCGAGCCCTAGTACACAGCAAACAAAGAAAAATATTCAAAACATAACAAAGATTTGATGCACTTATACACTGAGATACTATTTAGTAATAAAAGGGATGAAGTATTGATATATATCACACACTATGGATGAGTTGCACAATTTACCTGTCCTTCCCTCCATCCATCCACCTGTCCCTCCATCCATCTACTTTATTTTTGTTCCATTTTAAACTAGAGACATTAACAACTTTTCACCTACATACTTCAGCATAATTGCCATGAATTAGTTCTGTTTGTTCATAATTATGGGAAATAAATCTTTTGGAAAAACAACTCATAGTATTATTCCATATGGAGCTCTACAAAGGGCAAAACTAATCTATGTTGAATAAAAATCAGACTGTTGGTTGCCTCTGGGGAGTTGAGGATGGGGGTTGGTTGGGGGACATGAGAGAATTTCTTGGGATGCTGGCAGTGTTCTAGTGTCTTTGACAGAAGCTAGAGTGATAAAAATGTGCATGTATGAGCATATGTCAGCATCCATGAAGGTTCACTTTGGATCTGAGTATCAGAAGTTTTCTTTAAACTGTACCAAAATATCTTCAGTTTATCTTGAAATGCATCACAATCCTGAGCTAAGTAGGTGAATATATAAAGGGGCAGATAGATGAGCATACGTGTGAGAAAAAACAAGTATCCATGATCGTTAATGGTAGTAACTGGTATTCCAGTGTGACTTGGGTGCAGGGCTGGGGTGCTGGGGTCCTCCAGCACATTGCTCCTGAAGTTTCCAGCTCTGGGTACAATGTACTTGGCATGAGGAAGTATTTTAGTATCTTACGAAGAATGTTCTGGGAAGAAATCATATCTAAGATAGTGTTTAAACAAAGACATGAAGGACATGAAGGAGAAATCTAGTTACTCCTTAAGGAGGAGTTTTCCAGGATAAAGAAGTAGCAATTGCAAAGGCCCTGGAGTAGGAGATAGAATATCTTTGTAGAAGACCTCCATGGTCAAGTTGAATAAACAAGGAATAAAATGGTAGGATCAGAGATCAAGCATGTTATGGTAAACCAAAGGAGATAAAGATCTAGATTTTAACTTTGAGAAAAGTTGAAAAATATTGGAAGGTTTTGAGCAGAGACATGAACATCAGAAGTAGCATATTTAAAACTGAAGGATCAACTGGATTTGTGCCAAGACACCAAGAGACACAGATGGAAAGAAGCAAGGAGGCCAGTGAGCCATCTTCACATGTATCCAGGTGAGAAATGATAGTGGCTTGGACAGGGAGGAAAGAGCTGGTACCAACTGGCTGTGCTCTGGATATATCTGAAGGCTGAGCCAATAGGGTTTAGATTCACTTGGAATTAGAATCAGGCAAAAAGAGAGGATTTGAGAATGAGCTGGGGATTTGTGGTGTAGTAGCCGGAATGATATATAACATTTCATGCAAGAGTGTGAGAGGTACACATCTTGGGGCAGACTCAGAAATCAGGATGAGATGCCTTGCTCCTGAGATGACTTTTACTCATCTAGTTGAAATGATCAGGTAGGAAGCTGGGACGCCTGGGCTGGAATTCAGAGGTGAGTTCTGCTCTGTTGAGATCAACTTGAAGGGTCCTGAATATGCATGCTCTTTAAAGGCAAGGAGCTAGAAAGATCACCAGTGAAGAAAAGAGCCCGAGGACTAAAGCCTGAGGTCTGTCATGCCAAGAGGGAAGAGGGGATCAGGGGCAATAATCAAAGAGACTGAGAAGGGCAGGTTTGAGAGGGCAACAGACAGAGACGAAAGCCAAGCATGGAGAGTACTTGAAGAAGAAAGGAGGCGCTGATGTGTCAGACGCTGCCAGTGGTCCAGGGAGGTCCAGAGACACTGTATGCATGCAGAACAGGTCACCTAAGTCGCCCCCTTGATCCCACAATCCAGTCACCCCAGGACAGAGCATAGCAAGATTGAGTATGTAAAACACCAAGCCACTGTACTTAGGGAGAAACCGCTTCAGTCCTTTTATTAGATTAACTTTACCTGTCAGATGAAACGATTTTGCATAGCAGAAAGAAGCTCAGAGGGAAAATGATTGATTTATTTATCAAATAAATGAAGCTACATTTTCTTTACACATCTGAATGCGTGATAAGTAATTAGGCGACCTCACCTCATTAATAAATAGTCACACTCTGAAGGGCCTATTTTTAATGTGTTTGACTAGAATACAATTTTCATTTTTAAAAATATAATTAGCAATATTGACATAAGTTTCATGGGCATATTGATTGTAAATGAGGTGCACAGTTTGTCATAATGCAGAGGTGACCCATATGTATGCACAACAATCATCAGGATCTGGGACAATGCCGGGCATTCAGTTAATATTTGTTAATGGAATGAATTCAGTTGCATTTGTAAAAAAGAAAAAAATGCCATTAAGATGCCCACTTTCACAGCTGAACTCAGGCTCGGGTGGTTTCTCTTAAAGGGTGGGTGTGTGCTTGGCTCTGTAAAATCCATGGTAACGTGGTCAAACCATGGTGGGGAGCATGATAATGAATGGGTTTCTTAAACCAGCGAGGAGAAGAGTTAACGAGGGGCAACTAATTAAAACTTCCATTTAATGAAGCATCCTTGATCAGATACAGGGTCTTCACATTATTCGTAATGGATGGAGCCTCTGTCTGATACAACTGTAGCCTCTCTTTAAAGGTGTCTGAGTTAGCTTTGATGTCAGATCAGAAAAGCAAGAATCAGGGAAACCATGAGGTCATTCCAAGTTACTGATCAGATAACAGCACTGATTTTTCTTGAACCAGACTTTTTGTCCAGTCTTCCTTCCAATACGTGATCAATGATCTTAAGTTCACAACCCACGTTAATTTTCTCAAGTACTCAGTTGTACTTCCCATTTCAAAATGAATAATTTTGTTATGAAAAATTTCTTTTCTGCTATTTAAGTGTCTCAGGAGCTAACAAATTCTGTTTTGCAGAAACTTGTTCACTTTCAGTTTCTTTTACTTATGTCTAAAGAATTGATGTGGAATAAAAGGTCATTATAGGCTGAGGTAGGGAGGAGGAATGGAGATGAGCTGGATCTTGTGGGGTACACTCGGGAAAGGCAGAAAGGCATGGGAAATAATGGTGCAAAGACAGCACAGTGCATAGGGACACATGGTATTTCTGTGGAGAATGGTCCATAGGGTACAGCAGTTCGGAGCAGATACTGAATTAGCTAGATTTGGTTTTAATGATTTGCCTTAGTGTTTGCAAGGTAGCCCCCTGAGGTAGAGGCCCAAGGTCTCTGAAGTCCAGATAGCTATTCAAGGTTTAAATGAGATTAAGTATTTAAAACACCAATGACAGATGCAGAAATAAAAATGATAATAAAAATAGTAGCTATAGTTATTCATGGTTATGATGATAGCAGAATACTATTTAAAACATAATTATCTAATTTCAAATTAATAATCAGTACTGTTGACATCAGTCTCTAGAATACTTATTACCCAGATGGTGACCCCTTAGAAAATAAGTAGAAAATGCTAAGCATTGCCAGTGTTCACCTAAAACAGGTTGTACCAAACTAGCATGTAGTTTCTTATGGCTTCAAGGACAGAAGGAAGAGAAGGGTGTTATTGACATGCTTTGTCCATAGGGGATAAAGTTACTGTATAGCAAGAAATAAGCAATTTCAGCTGGGGGAACTCCTTTTTAGAGAGCATCCCAGGCTTCTTGATATCTACTCCAATCTTTAAAAAGCTTCTTTTGTCTGCCAACCGACCCTAACTTTCCATATTTGCCCCTCCTCTGCTTTTTGAAGATACACCCAACAAAGGCTGGTTACTGCTCTTTTCAATTCATGAAGACTTTCTATGTTCTCCTTCAGATTTTCTCTTCTCAATTCCTCACTTGCTTTTCCAATCAGGTAAGTTCTGAACACACCCAGCATCTTCCCTTCAGGACGTCTTTGAACTATATCCTTTCTGAAAAGTGGAACCTCTTAGACTCGCTTGTGATATTCTGATGTTTTCAGATCTATGCAGATTGAAGAAGGGCTGATACCTAGCATGCACTGATGTTTTTATCTTCTGACATCAATACCTGGAACATTTTAAAGTAGTTATGTGATATTGTTGACTCACTTTGAACTGGAGCAAAGATTCAATTGTACCATTGAAAGTACATCTCGCTAACTCTAAACCTATCTCTGTGCTACAACTATTGATTGTTTTAAACAAACTGAACTGTAGTTTTACCATTATTCTTCTTGTTAGTTTCAGTGCAGTAACCCAACCTGTCAAAATCTTGATCCTGCCATCTGTCATGTTAGTTATCCCTCCTGGCTTCATTTCGTCCCCAAATTGGATTTGCATGATCCTGCATCATAAGCCCCTGACAGAGTGTTGACTAAGACATAACCAAGGACGGAGCCCTGAAACATGTCATGACAACTGCCTTCTACTTAGACACAGTTTCTTTAATTGAATCTCTTTTCAGTAATACTTGAACCTGATACAGGTGTTCTTATCTGCATTCTGGTCACCTCCCATCTTCCCACATGGCTATCAGGGTAAACTTGGGTATTGTGAGAACAGAAAACCTCCTAGTCATTCAGAATTCTGCAGAGAAACAGAAGCAATGGGATGCTGCTATATCTATGTATGTTTCTGCATCTGTATTCATATCCATAACCATATCTGTAGCTCTGTCTACAGGGAGACAGGTTTTCAAGGAACTGGCTCATGTGATGTGGAGGTTTGGTAAAAATATCTGGGGGAAGTTAGATGGAGGAGGAGACCTAGGGGAGAGTTGCAGTTTGAGTCCTAGGGTGCTGTACTGGCAGAACTCTTTGCTTGGGGAAGGTCAGTCTTTTTATTCAGGCATAAGCTCATTAGATGACACCCCTCCCATACACAATTCTGGAAGGTAATTTGCCTTACTGAAATTTCACTGATTTAAACATTAATCACATAAAAATGCCTTTACAGGAAGATCTGGAATAGCAACACACCAAATATCTGCACATGTGGCGGTTGTGAGCTGTGCTTCCTTCAGAGTCCATGTGTTGAAACCCAAATCCCATACATGGTGGTATTTGGAGGTGAGAGATAGTTGAGATCATGAGATAGGGCTCCCATGCTGGCATCAGTGCCCTTATTCGAAGAAGAGAGCGGAGTTCATTGTCTTTCTGTCCCATGCCAAGAAGCAAGAAGGCAGCTGTCCACAAGCCCAGGAGAAGGGCCTCGTCAGAAAGCAACGTGCTGCACACCGACTCTGGATTTTCTATCCTCTGCAGCTGCGAGAAGGGCTCCTTGTTTAAGCTACCCAATCAATAGAATTCCATATGGCAGCCCAAGCTGACCAAGAGACCGAGCGGCCCAGCCAATGTGACATGCAAACTAACCATTCCACTGAGTTTAGACAGGCACTGCCCCTGGGCTGAGATGGTGAACAGGCCCTAAATGCACCCTCACTGAGTCACGTACCCTGGACAAGAACCCCATCTACCTGCAGAAGAGGGATGCTGTATACTAATCAGTTCCTGCATAGTCACACTGTGGTCAATGATCAGTTAATATATCATAGGATCCAAAAAGATTATAATGGACCTGAAAAATTCATCTCACCTAGTGACATCATAGCCATTGCTATGTGGTAGCAGCATAGATCACTCGTGTTGGTGGTGAGGGTGACATAAGCACCTATTCCCCTTCCAGGGTGCAAATACATATGTGATTCTGCACATACATGATACTTGATGATGATAAAAACTCCACCTGTGACTGGTTTTTAAATTTGTTATATTTCACTTTCCATCATCATTTTAGACTGTACTATTTCTACTTCTAGAAATAGTTTACTGTAAAAGTGTGTCCTAGTATGCAGACAGCATGCGTGCATGTTTATCATGCCACTTGGTTGCATAATTTTATCTCTTACTGCTTCCTGCATCCTGGCCCTAGGGACAACGGGCCATTCTAGTATATGTACACTGTGTATCATAGGAGTGCTGTAGGCTGTATCTTCACCCTGTGTGTAAGTACACTCTATGATGTTTGTCCAGTGACCAAATGGCCTAAGCATGTGTTTCTTAGAACATATTCTGTCCTTTAGCAGGGTATAACTGTCTTCTAAACTGTATACTTATGAGTCCCTTTTTTTAATTTGCAAAAAGACATACTACAAGTCAGTTACTTAAAAATAATTTTATTTTTGAGTAACATGTATGAATTGTACAGATCCATGGGCCTGGTACACTGAGCAAACCCAACCTGCCTTTATCCACCCCGCCACCCACCTGCACCCTCTCCACTCACTAGTAATCATGACTTTACATTCAAGTCAATTTTATTTAGCTTCCCCTATGAGAGAGAGTGCGTGGTGTTATCTTTCTGTGTCTGGCTAATTTCATGTGAAATAATGTCCTCTAGTTCTTTCCACTTTCCTGCAGATGGCAAGATTTCACTCTTTATGGCTGAAAAATATTCCCTCGTGAGTATATACCAAAGTCATGGCTGAGTAGCTGGCTTCTGAATGTGACTGATGTCTGAAGAGCTCTGTGTCTGTGGGTTATCATTCATTTCATGGAAATCAGTTTTCCCTGTCTGTAGAACGGGCCTGGTTGTGCTCCTGGTTGTGAGCCTTAGTCCCAGTGAATAACTGTGCACTCCTGGACTGGTGCCTGGCAGTCAGTTTAGGAAGTGACAACCAGGCACAGGATGCTCTGGGCATCCCTGGCCTGCGGCGTGTGTTCCCTATAGAGAGAGCCTCTGGGCATAGTCTCTATCCCAAGAATCCCTTCTTTCTTTGGCTTCATTGTGAATTCACTTCAGGAATATTGGCTGACCTGGATGACCACAGGACTGCTTTCTAAACACTTTAAAAAACAGATTCAGCCATTGAAATTCTTTGTCTAGATTAGGTGAGGACAGATTGAGTCAGGGGACAGTGAGATAGGCTCAAGAGCTCTCACTGCCCGAAGCACACAGCTGGCAAGTCTAATTTTAAGTCTATGCTGAAGTCCCCTCTGACGCTCATAAATGCAGAATGTCCTATTTTATCAAAACAGTACATTCTGGAGCGACACTAAGCAGATGACAGCTGAGCAGGCTTCCCAAACAGCGCAGAACACATGGTCACAAGGAGTGTTTGTAAATAAATTAGCATAGTCATATGAAGACTTGAACGATTGGGAGTAGATGGAGAACAAGACTCTTTTCCCTTAATTAAAAAGAGTTGGCTGCCTTAAAACACCAAAGCAGAGTGTGCCCCTAAGGAGGAAGGACTTGGAACCGAGAATTAAATCTTGATTACTAATTCCATGGTCACTCGATATTTCAAATATATGTATTTAGTTCGACATCTTTCTCCAAAAAAGTATAATGGTTAGTAAAAACTAATTGCAACTGTTGAGAAAATAAAAGCACATGTGTATGGCTTGGTTTCGACAAAATTCACAGTTTGAAAAATAGCTGAGAATGGGGCTCCTTTATAGACGGTCCCTTCTCCAACAGATTCTATTACAGACTCAGCTAAAAATTTTTCAAGAGAGCATACGAGCAGCCATACTGTTTCTCTGCTTGCTGTTCCTCTTCTACAGAAAACCTTGGTTGGCAGTCATGGTGGTCTCTACGCAGACTCGGCCGACAGGAAATCAGATGCTCCAGAAGGGAGAGAGTCTGTTCTTTTCAGCAATCCCTCGGCGCCCCTGGAGTTTTCTTCTCCTCCACCTGAGGTCCTGTGGATAAGAGGGAAAGAAACAAAGGAGAGGAAGTGGAGGATGAGTGAGGAGAGAGACAGAGATATAAGGTGGAAGAGAGGAAAGGAGGGAGAGGAAAGGGAAACATAGAAAAAGATAGTGGTAGTTGGAGTAACAGGAACCAAAAAGGAGGAGGAGACATCACCGTAGGCTTCTGGCTTTTTTCTTTTTCTTTTCTTTTCTTTTTTTAAAACTGGTGTCCATTGAGCAAGACTGATTCTGTGATAACTTATCAAGGAAGAAAGAACTTTGTGCTTTGCCTGAGATTTCTGCCTCTGTCGCCTTTATCGGTTCCCAGCTCCCGAGGCCCTTCATTGACTGATTCCCTCTAAGCCGCAGATAATAGAATCACAGCCTCAGAAAAAGCCTTTGAGCTGGTCTAGTTCATTTTGCAGAGAAAAAGAACCAAAGCCTTGTGAGGGGTGACTCAGCCAAGGTCATTCTGCTGGCTCTGGCTGCAGCTGCCCTGGAATCTGTGTCTCCTGAGATCCGCGTGGAGCGTTGCTTTTGTCACTGCTGCATGCAGAGGCTTTGCTCGCAGCTCACGTTCCCATTATCTCTGGTTTGATGTCACTTTCAGCTTTCCTGAAAATGTGATCAGACTGATGCCAGTTGGCTTGTGCATTAATTTGCTTTTCTTGTGCCTTTCCAGGAGGCAGGAGAAGCAGGCCACCATATTAATTCTGAATACCTTGGCTTACTATAAAAGGTTCTCCACAATCATCATCCTCCACCAGCCAGGGTTCATGCTTCAGTGGCCCTAATCCACTCTGTCCCTTGTAAACATTCAGCCGCACTTTTGCTTCCTTGTATATACTATTCCTGTCTGAAAAACACTGCAGAGGCTGCTGTTGTTGCTTCCTTATGATAGTGATCGCTGGGCAAATCACTTAAGATTGATGACCTTGTGACTTTGTGCATTGCCACACTGACCTCCCAAGCACAAGGTATCAAGGAACCACAGCACAATCGTCCATTGCATCTGGAGCTGAAGGGCGTGTTTTATTGCATTACTAAGAAATCAACACTCAGACAGAAAAGCAAAGCAATCTAGGTCTTTCAAGCAGGACATTAAAATAGAAGATTGGCCTCATATGCAACCACTGGAAGAACTAGATGTTGAAAGGTCAGGAAGATGTCCTGTTAGTGTTTAAGCTCCTGCTAAAATTGCAGGACTCACCAAATGGTTGCTGCTACCTGGAGCACTAAATTAGATACTTTTCAGAGATTAGCCAAAGTCCAAATTCATCACCCTGCAACTGGAAGAGTGCTAATGTTGCTCTGTTTCTCCTCTGTCTTCTGCATTCAGTGGGATCCTTTTCACGGGAGCTAAGTTGACTGGAAACCTACTGACAAGGAATCCTGGGAAATGTGGTTCCTGGTGTTTTAGCCCTGAGATACAGGGTTAGCATAGAGGAGAAAAAAGTGTCAATGTATCAACAGACTACCTGACATAGGTCACACTCATGGTCTTTATCATTGTGGGAGAAAGGAGAGAAGACCCTTTAGGACTTTCACTTCCATTCTAAACAGAAAGTAACTTCTTTTTTTCCCTTTTGTTTTCTTTTTTGCTCCTTTTCATTCTTTTTCTGCTTGCTTTGTCTTTCTTTCTTTCTTTCTTTCTTTCTTTCTTTCTTTCTTTCTTTCTTTCTTTCTTTCTTTCTTTCTTTCTTTTTTCCTTCTTTTTTTTAAACAGCCCTGGGGATTGAACCCAGGGCTTTCACACTGTGCTACATTTCTAGGCTTTTTTTCCTTTTTTCTTTTGAGACAGGCTCTTGTTAAATTGCTAATTAGCCCCGGCTGGGCTGGAACTTGGCAGTCCTCCTGCCTCAGCATTCTAGAGTGCTGGGAGCATAGGTGTTTGCCATCCTTCCTGGTTGTGACATTTCACATCAAAAGAGTTAAAACTTCCTCTCATTATCACCTGCAAAGCAATAATGATCCAGGCTGTAAAGAGAACAGAGCTACCAAGGACATGGAAAGCACAAGACTCAGTCATTCACAGGTTAATTATCAATATGAAAATCAAGAAACCTTTTCTCTAAGTACTTGAGACTTTGTGGGCTGTACAGACGTGATTACAGCCAACTTCTGTACGGGTAGTGGTAAAACAGATACAGGCCATATGTAAATTAGTGATGTGACAGTGTTCCAATAAAACTTTATTTGTAGCAATAGACCATAGGTCAGATTTAGTTTATAAGCCATAGCTTCTGATCTTTGATGTAAATCCACAATAAGCAAAAGCAAAATAAAGAATAAAAGCTTCTCTTGTCTTACAGAGATACAAATAACAAAATATTTTAGCTTCCTGTGGTGTTATTTGGAATAATGACAATGCAAAAAAAAAAAAAACCCATAAAATAGGTACAGAGTGGGTAGGAAATATTTGCGTAGCTGTGACTAAGCAGTGGGATGTGGGCTGCTTCAATCTTTGGTGGGGAGGAAACAGAAACTAATAGCAGAATCCATATGTTAGCAGAATCCATATGTACCCTCTGTGGTTGCTTACACATGTAAGAATGTGGAGTACCTGGTAGGTATAATTCTCACCCTCGAGTCTAAGCCTAGACATTCTGAACAAAGCTTTTTGACACCATCAGAGAAATCTTTCAATTGCAGGTGATGAAAAGCCGATCCACAGTGGCTTATGCAAGAGGCAGGGTGACATGTCACTGAAATCACACAGGTTGTGCTTGGTTTGCTCCACGGTGGCTGCAGAGCTGTGCACAGCATCCACAGACGACGGTTTCTCTCCTTCACTCAGCTCTGCCTCTCCTCCTTTCATCCCTCTCTTCATTCTCACTCATTTTCCTTTGGGGAGGTGCACGTGTGATCTGTCGTGAGAGCTCAGTGGGCAGAGAAAGCCTCTTTCTCTGGCAAACTATGACTGTAGTTGGCCTAAACTGGGTCCCAGGCACAAAGCAGAATCCACTTTTCTGGCACGAGTGATAGAAAATGCTCACTGTATAAACCTATGCTATAGGCCCCATTACACATGGGATTGGCCCCATCCTGAGCATGTAGACTAAAGATAAAGGAGGAAGTATGATTCCTAAAAGGAACATCAGAACGCTGTCATCAGATTGTCAGCAGCCCTTCATCACTATAACAGAATACTTGTTTATAAAGAGAAATGATTTGTTTTTGACTCAGTTTGAGAGGTTGCAGCCCATGAGCCACTGGTTCATCTTTCTGGACCTGTAGCGAGGTAAACAGGTGTGGACAACAAAACAAATCTACCACCTCATCAGCCAGGAAGCAAAAGAGAGAAGAGCCCATGGCCCCACAGTCCTCTTCAAGGGCACAACAAGGACTTAAGGACACTCGCCAGGCCTCATCTCTACGAGGTTCTACCCTCTCCCATTAACACTACCCTGGGGACAAAATGTATGGACTTTTGAGGGGTGTTAGAGAGCCAAACTACAGCTTAGAATAGTGCAGATCAAGCAGCTAACCCCAGCAGTGTGCTAGGTAGGCTTTCTCCCGTGGCATTCCAAGTGCTGTACACAGATGTGGTTAAGCTCAGACACCTGTAGGAGGTGGAGCGTAGCTGACTGGAACAGCTCAGCCTCTAACGTCCCTCTGAAGAGCAGCGCTGTGTCCACCATCGGCCTGTACTATAGCTGGCATGTGGCAGATCAGAAAATAAAGCTGAACAGCCAAATGGAACTTGCTTGATCAAATAAGTACAACAAACTCTCTCGGGAGATAACTTCCTGAGGTTTCTGGAATGCAGCGAAGAGCTTTTACTTTCTAAATTGGAATCATTTCATGATTTTTTTCTGCTTTTTCTCTTTAGCTCTCATAAAATAGTAAGCAAGACACTCACAACTGGAGAAACAGAGAGGCAGAGAGAGACAGAGAGGGACAGAGAGAGAGAGAGAGAGAGAGAGACAGAGAGGGAGAGACAGAGAGGGAGAGACAGAGAGGGAGAGACAGAGAGGGAGAGAGAGAGAGACAGAGAGGGAGAGACAGAGGGAGAGAGAGAGATAGAGGAAGAAAGGTCACAATTTCCTTTCTAAGTGACTGTGCTACTTGGCTTTACCTTTCCTTTAGCTTATTCACTGAAAGTGAATAAAGTGGACACAGACTTTGAAGATTTTAAAAGCAAAGAGCATACAGATTTTATTTCACCTGGTTATAGAGATGTGAGTTTCATGGTGCCTGAGTACAGCCTACCATGCCAACCAGGGCTATGGGATTTCAGCGCGGCCACCAGTACTGTGGTGTGAGCAAGCACTGACCTTTTAGATTACTGCCCAAGCCTTCATTAAGAAGGGCATCCAGATTGACAGCCATGCCCCTGAGGAAGCCCAGCATTCCACACCGGTAGTCCAAGCAGTGAAAATTGACTTGGCATGGAATTCTCCTCTCCTGGGGTCTCATACTGGGAGCCAGGGGCACAGGGCAGCGTGTTGGCAGGTTCCAATCACTAAGGAGATTTTTTTATGACTCTGCTTTGTAAGAATGCATCTGGTTAAATCCACAGGGTCATTGTCTGTGGCTTTCAAAACACGAAGTTTTATGAAGGAATGCGGATCTGGAATCCAAGGCTCAGAGCCCAAACCTTCAAACAGATTAGTCGCCACGGGGAGCATCAGAAGAGTTTTCCAACTTGGCTTCATCCGGTGGCCTAGCAACCATGGGGCCCCTATTCAGCAGACTCAAGTTTCCACTATGGCCTTTGGACAGAGCACTGGGCCCAGAGCCAAGGAATGGGCCGGTCTCATTTCTGCCCTCCAACTGGCTCCCGCTGGGCCGGCCCCGAGCAGGTTCCTAACTATTCTGCCTGCATTTCCAGCTTATTAAGTTAGGAGAAGAGCAATAATACCTCAAAACATGAAAGTTCTGGGTGAGAGACGGATGGGTGTATGTTTGCTGGGTGGCAGGTTCCAAGGGACTAAGGTCTGGAGGGTAAGTCATCATTTGTGACGTGCAAGCACCTTGCTTTGTCTGGTGGCTAAAATGAGTGACTCTTTGCTGCTCTGACACTTGCCTTCTGATAAGATAAAGATAAAAGAGAGCCATGGAAAAACCTAAGAGATAAGCAGAAGTGAAGAACTGACATTTTGTCCTGTGAGCTTCATGGAACCTCCCTTAAGAGAACTCTGGAGTGCTGCATTTAAGTTTTAAGCTATATTTTTCCACATTTGAATCTAAAATAATATTTTATCCAAGCAGGGTGATCCTGTGAGAAGTGCTAAGTAAGTATTTTTTTCAAATCATTAAGATAATTTTAAAAGATTGCCCAATTTAACAAGTTAAGATACAGTATATACACTTATGTTTGAATTTTAGATTTTAAAAAAGTTAATAGTTTGCTCTAAGTATGGTCCATGTAATAATTGGAAAACGGTTGTGCTAAAACATTGTTGTTTATCTGAAATTCAAATATAACTGTGTTCCTTTACTTTAATCTTGTAATCCTCTCCCTGGGAGACATAATGCTCTGGAAGAGAATTCTTTCCATGAATCTTCGCCAGTGTGAGATCCCAGAGGAAAGAACGTGCTCAGTGAGCTCCTCTTTATAACTTACCACCCGGTTTTCCTCCTCCACCCAAGTTGATGTTAAAGCAACTTACTTCTTCACATTGGTAGCAGTCTAAGTGCCTTTAGGTACTTGTCATAGATAGAGGCCACTAAGCATAGGAGAATTGTAGCTCCCTGGTGAGGAAAACAGCCTTGAGTAACTGGGCCATCGTGTTTGTGGGAGGAGTTCAGTACAATTTTTGCACAGGGAGTAATAAGAACTGTAGGCTTGCACCCTCCAGCTGTCTGTGACTCAGAGATGAATTTTCTTTGGCTCAGAGACAGTCAAAGGCCCGCCCTTTACTCGACAAAGTCTCCGTGTGTCTTACAGTTTTATACTTGACTTCTGCCTTGTTCTGTTCCTTTATTTCCTTTCCCCAGTCATTTAAGTTTGATAACCTTTTTTTAGGGAGATAATTCTCCAGGAAATATCCAGAATTTAATTTCAACTCTAAAATGTTATAGTTTACACAAATGCATTCAGGTTTTGATACATTTATGAAAATTCCCAATAATCCTCCTATTATATATATATGGCACTGGTAAAATCTTAGTGAGGCTCAAGGTGTGGAATACATACGTGTAATGAGCATAACATTGAGTCGCCATTTCTGAGACTTGAACAGGAAAAATGATGCAAACATGGATAGGAATTGGCATGAAGAGGACAGGATAGGAGCTAGACTAGAACATCTTTGGTTTAAAAACAGTAAGGCTCTTACTGATTTATCAACAATCCACCACAAGAAATAGAAATGTCTGTTTTCTGTGATATGAAGCATTCTGCTGCTGAGTCTCTGTCTCCAAAGGGAAGAGGAGAGAAGATCTGAAATCATTTAACTGAAGAAAATTAAGTATTGTGCTTTCATTTTGCCTGCCTTGCTATAAGACTTTGAGTTGAGAAGACTTCAATCTTAATCATGGCACCATTTTTCGAACAGAATCATCCTGCAAATCACTGATTGAGATCTGCTCAAGCGTAGAAAGAAGTTGTTTAGGATTTTGAGAAATGATACAAATAAATCATGTTCGCAATTCCATGAACCACCAACTTTCTTTTTGCTTTTGCCCTTATTGCTAGAGTGACATATTTTTTTTTATGAGCGTCAGTAGATCCTATAAGTAGCCATGGGAATGAATTGAAAACCTTATAATACACGAGGAGTTGGTAGAGCTAAGTGGTTCTTAAATTTCCTTTATGTTGGCTCAAAACTGAAGTTCTGATTTATAAATGGTCTGTCCCGTATTTGAAGAGATGGGCTTCTACCATGAAAAATTATATTTGGACAAAAGAGAAAAATACATCTCAGGTTTCTTCCTTTTTCTAACCTTAAGAAAGATTGGTTTTGAGGGGCAATAGTTCTTCGATATGGGAGTGTAAATGCGAAAGCCTGTTATGTATTTAAACCCAACTGGTGACAATTTATCTTCATGTTCCTTTTATCCTCACCCAAACCATTAGGTAATCAAGTTTAGACTATTCACATACGCATTTTCAATATTTAGTTTCAGGCCATTTAAACCAAGGTGCATTTCCGTGATTAAAAGTGGCACAATCAGGAGAGTTATGAAAAATGACTATAAAAGAAGAAAATTGGAGAGATAAGCTAAATAAACGAAACCAATTAGAAAGCAGGCTTCACAAAGAGATGAAAATACATGTAATTTTGTGGAAGAAATAGATAATGTTGGTTAAAGGTTTATAAAGTGCTTGGGGGGAATGAGGCAGCCATTGAAATGTGAGGCAGAGATGAGCTGGTAATCAGTGGAGTTGATGGAGTGGGGGAATAAATTATTTGAGATTCAAGGTTTTAAATAGGGTTTCAATAGTGTTTTGAGATGGAATGTCAGAAGACCAACATGGGTGAATTGCAGAGATCAAGGTGGTGGGGTGAATGAACTCAAGGAGCCTGGGTGAAGAGAAGGAGGATGAATTCTATGAGATGGAAGTAATGAATAGGACACTGAGCCTCAAATATGAACATTCAGCACACATATAAGACTGTCAGATTAAGTAGTTAAAAATGATATGAACATAATAGGAATCAGAACAGAGAGAGCAGATAGGAAATAAGGCATTTCATGGTTCTCTTTTAGGGCTGAAATTTCTGATTGCAGATGGCGGGATGTGGAGAGGAATTAAATCAAGGTGCTTCTGGCAAACAAAGGAAGTAATATAGAAAACAGATGAAGTCGTGGCCCTCCCCACTAAAAATCAAACCTAAACTGAACCATATTTTGTATTTCTTGCTTCTTTCGGGAAGCTGTTCTTTGAAAATTCTCATGCAACTTTCTCATTTATTAGAACATTCAAACCCCTTCCAGTGGGATCATTTGTAGGACTTTCATCACTTAACTTGCAATCTCGTCTGTTTGGGATCACTTTTTCCCCATTTTGATCATGCATGTAGGTTTTTGTCTCTTTCACTGTTTCTCAGGGCAAGGAGTGAGTTTTTATGCCAATTGTCTTCTGTTTTTGTTTTTGTTGTTTTTCCTCAAAGGAGAAGGACCTGCTCTCTTTTGGTGCATTTTTTTTTTTTTTTTTCTGTTTTACTGTTACACAAAACAATTAGGTACACAAGCAAAGCCCAGGTTAGGGGAAGAGGAGTGAATGTTAAATTCAGAAATAAGTAATCTGGCTAGAAGTTTAGAAGAATATTAACCGATGAGAGCCAATTCAAGCAAACGGCTGACCGCAGGAAGGTCACAGTGACCAACGGGAACAAAAGAGGTTTCAAGTCGAAAATGGAACGCTAACACCAGCATCATTTCACCCGACAAGGACTATCCAAACACTTTACACAAATGGATGGGGTTTTTTCTATTTTGTTTTTTTCCTTGGGCAGGCAAAATCCATTACATAATTTTTCTAAAAAGGGTTGTCTTCTTGCTCTGATAACCATGAAGTGGTTTGTACTTTGTCAAGATGAACATTGTTAGGCACCTCTGTCTGAGTTTGAATTTGACAGGACTTTTCTCCCAAGCATTTGTGAAGACACTAGAGTCCCATCTTCACAGAACAAGAGGGATTTAACACTGAGAGTGTCATCCAGGTGACCTGTGGAGCGGGGAGTCCACTGACATGTATTTCTATTTTTTTTTCTTTTTAACGTGAAAGATGATCTGGTCTTCAATGGGAATCACAGTTAAAAGGCACAAAATTGGATGGCGACTTAGTAATTTATTCAAAGAGGAGTAACACTTCATGAAGGGACATTGGGGTGATTTACGGTGACTTTGTCAGGTGCTGGTTCATGAGCTCTCCTGCCTCAGCTCACTAATACAGTTGGCAAAACCCAGAAGATTTCTGTATCATCAAATGACCACTTGAATTAGTCCCTCATCTTAGGTCTCCACAAAGCTATCTTGCTGCTCTGAAGTCATCCCCCACCCAACTGTGTGATTAAGACTGTCCATTTGCAGTTTCCCAGTGAAAACAAATGGGACCTTTTTCTGTGAAACAAAAGTCTGTGTTATAGGGCCTTAAGCATTCTTTATGACACAAGCAAAATGTTAAGTGGTGGATTGCTTCTTTGCTGACATGCTAAGGTAGCGCTTCCTGGAATCAGAGCATGGCGTGGAACACTGAAGATGTCATGCACTTTAAAACTCTAAAAAATTACTGTTAGCCCAGTTCTAGCATGATTCAGGCCCTCATTTCCAGCAGGTGGGGGCATCAGTTGTTTTACTGGAAAACCACTGAGAAGGGGTGAATTTATAAGCATGACTTCCAGAAAAAAGAAAGCACATTTCATGGTGCCTGGTTAAGGCTTTGGATTGTGGGCTGGGGATTTGAATGGTCTATTGCTTCATATAAATTGAAATTCTTTCTGGATTTGCCTCCACTCTAGGTTTGAAAAGACTGGGGTGTTTATGTCCCCCTCCACTGATGCCTTGTTTTCTTTTTTTAATCTCTCCCCACTGTCACTGTAATCTTCTTTACAATTTTTTTATATTATACTAGCAGCTGGCCTTTTGACCTCAGTTAGAGAAAATTTTTCTCTGTGCTCTCCATCTTTCGTTCTATCATTTCTTTCTTAAGTCTTATCACAAGACAAGAAGAGCATTGATGTAAGAATTCTAAGCAAGAAGGTTTGGGACTGCAAAAACGAAATAGACAAATTCACTGTTGTAGTTAGGAACGTTGGCACACCTCTATCAGTAACTGACAGAGAAAAATAACAGAGATCTCAGTCAGGGATGCTCATGGGTGACAAGGGTGCAGTCATGACATATATTCTTCCTAAGCTACAGGAAGGGACAGCCGGTGTCTGGAAAGGACTTCTGAACTGGACTGCAAGCTCTACAAGCATTTCTTATGTTTCTAGCACTGTGTAACTAGAACCACAATGAAGGAGTTTAAGTACTGGGTGATGTTCGATGTATGGATGAAAGAAGGATGGGAGGAGAACAGACAAAGATTTGGGATAATTTACATCTCGACAGGAAAGTGAGTAAATACCTGAGTAGACGGGTAGGAGGGGGAAGCTGCTTAAAAGGGTAATGCAGGAGACATTGCTTGAGAGGCTTGAGGATTTATACATATATGAAGTTTATATGCTTATATATACATTATACGCTGTCAAGGCATGGGCCATGTATTTCTATCATTTTAATCCTTACTTTTCCCAGGGTAACTTTTGTAAGTTCTCAGTACAAAAGAGTTGTTAGAATGAATGAAAGTGATGGGGGGTCATCAGCAAATTTTAATTAACAGTGAAATGATGAAATATGTATTTTAGAAAGGTGATCTTGGCATCATTATGGGGCATAGCTTTATTGATCAGAGTATAGATTATAGCACTATAGGCTATGGCTTACATTTTAAGAGGGAAGGAAGGAATGAGACAGACAGAGAGGAATCAGCACACATTGTTCTATTTATATTTTAGCACACTGCCACATGATATATTTCTTACAGTGTCATGGACAAAAGCACTTTAGGAAATCATATAAGAAGCACTGTATTAGAATTTGGAGAGGTGGAGACAGCAAGCTAGGCCAGGTCTGTAATTGAAGTAGACAATAACAAGGACCTAGCGGTTGCTTTATACAGTAAGAAGCTACACTGGGTTAGGATTTTTCCATACCACACACAGTCTGTTCCTGGGGTGAATTGTTCAGGACAATGAATGAGAAAGGAAACTGCTAAGATGGAAGAATGCTTCAAATTTATTCAAGGAACTTTTGCTTTGGTTTTCTGTTGGTTACAAAGCTGAGGCATCTCAGCTCATCTTAATGTATTTGTTTTAGAAATAGATAAAAAATCTTTTAATATATAATAAAAATATTACTATCAATTTTTATGGTGCCTGAGTCCCACATCAGTGTTGAAGTGACCAGATTTATAGATATTTTAGAGAAGGAAAAACAGCTGCAATAAAAGTATCCAGATAGATAACTGGAGGCTGTATTAGTTTCCTATAGCTGCTATAACAAACCCGTATAAACTTGGTGTTTTAGAACAACAAAAATTTCCCCTCTCACAGAGAAGAAGTACCTGTTCTAGTCCCTGTCCCTGGAAGTCTGAAATCAGTGTTGATGTGCTGCATTCCTGTAGAAGTTTAGCCAAAATCCCTTCCTTTCCTCTCCCTCTACTAGTGCTCTTGATAGTCTGTGGCTGGTGGCTGCAGGGCTCCAATCTCTGCTCCTGTGACACATGGTCTTTGCCATTTCCATCTTCTTTGCATGTCATTTAAAAGGGCACTTATTATGAGATGTGGGGCCATTTGAATATGCCACAATGGTGTCCTCATCTCAAGATCCTTAATTTAGTGACATCTGCAGAGATTCTTTTTATTCCAGAAACACTCACATGCTCAGGCTCTGGGGATTAGGACACAAACACATCTTTCTTTTTTTGAGAGGTGTCACTATTCAGTCTACTACAATGAGGAAGTGTTTTTTGGCCAATATCCATTTATGACACTTTACCAGAAGGAAATCCGGAATCTGCTGTGGCTTAGGCCCACATAGAAGTCTTGGTCCCTAGGCTATGGTGCTTTCTGAGAAATGGAGAACACTGGGGGTCTAGTGAGGTCTTTAGATTACTGAGGATGTGCCCTTGATGGGAACAGTAGCACCTCAGCTCATCCTCTCTCTCACTTTAGAGCCATGGAATAATGACTTTTGCTCTGTTGCCCACTCCCACCACAAGTATTGCTTTAACAGAGATCCAGGACCTCTGAACACACAGCCTCCAAAAAACTCTGAGCCCATATAACTCTTTTTCTTTATAAGATGATTGTCTCAGGTGTTTGTCATGGTATGGAAAGCTGACCGACACAATGTTTAAGCAAACACTGTATAGTAAGACTATCCTTTAGCACTGAGGCAACTAGGGAATGGTGACAGGTTACAGCCTAGATTGTGAGGAGAGTTACTGCTCTTGTCAGCATGACAGTGTGCTCGCTGGTTGTTAGTAAGGGTCTACACTTTCATATGGCACTACTCAGGGAGGATAACGCTAAATATGGGATATGAATTTTGCTGCTGGAAGGCCACATCTACAATTTACAGCATCGCCTAATCTCTCAGGTTCTTAAAACCCTTTTTATAAAATAAGTGATTGAAACAGGATGCTTCCAAGTTCCTTTCCACTTTTAAGTTTATTTGCTTCTCTGGGAACAATCCGGCAGGTGTCTAATGCCCCCACCCGCTCTCCTCTCTTCTTGCGTGGCTAAGGACTTGGAGTTTGCTGGCTTTATCGCAGACGGCTGGCTGGCAGTGCGCTCAGCCCAGAGCAGTCTGTTTCTCTCCTAGTGAATGGGTCTCTGGAGGACTCTGCGATGGAAGCTACCTCCTTAAGCAAATTAAAAGTTTTATTGGTGAAATATAACTCGATAATGGACATATACATTGTCATTATAACTTTGCAAGGAAGAATATTCAATTTGGAGCACCGACAGAAGAGCAAGCAGAAAGAAGTGGGCCCCAGGAGCATGTAACACAGTGCCGTGAAATTTGAGTTGTGCAGGGCTTGCTTGTTGAATTTGGATGCAGAGGTCTAGGAAACCAGCTCACCATGCAGGCTCCACTTTTGAAGAAAACCTCTGAAGACCAAGCCATGTCCCCGACCCAGTTACTCGCTTTTTCTTACACTTCAGAGCTGGAAACCCAGTATGGTTCTTGCCCTTAGGGTTCAAATACTCCCTGCAGCCTCAGAACCTCAGGCCTTGTTAGGCTGTGGCTCCCTCCCTCTCCCTCCAGGTCTGACACCCCTGGTGTTGTATTCTGTTCACGACTCCAGGATTCAAACAGCCTGGCAGTCAGCAGCCAGCCACAGCTCTAAAATGGCCTAAAGCAATGTAAGCGCCTTGGACTCTGAAACTGGGTACATCTGGGCTGTGGCTTCAGTCCTGAAAACCCCTCTGTTCCCTCTACCTTAAACTTTCACTCTATGACTATCCTAACCCCCAGCCCACATCCTCTCTGGGACTCCCTTCCAGGCTGTCAAGACCCCAAACTTCCAGGTTTCCTTCTTCAAAAACTGAAGAAGGGGGAGAAGAGAGAAAGCAGAGCCACCTCTCAGGTGCTGGAGCTCTGGCCCAGCTCCTGGGTCTCCTTCCCCGCGGGCAGCTCAGAGGCCCCTCTGCCTAACTGCTGCGCACCAGCACTCAGGGAGGGGCTCCTGGCCTTCATTAATATTTCATGTGGACCCTGCAGTTATCATTTCTTCTCTAAATCGGCTAGGTTAAGCACGGTTTGTATCTCTTGGATCTATGAGGCCAATTGTTGTTGGGGGACTAAAATTTCAGACATAGGGCTTCTCCACTAAAACTTTGATGAACAAATGAATGGACGATTTGAAATTCCTTGTGTCTGTAGCCATGTGAGATTATTTTCCTGTTTTATTTTGCAGAGTTAAGGAAGGAACCCAAGGATGCTCTATCTCCCCTAGCCCATTGATTTATATTGTATTATATTATATATTTATTTATTTGAGACACGGTCTCTATAAGTAACTCAGGCTGAACAAGATAGTTTTAAACATAGTGGGTCCAGTTCCTTGGAGAATGAGGGACAGATTCAAGAAACTAAATGAGATTCGCTTAATCTTTTCTCATATAAGAGCTACCTTTTTCAGAAATGAATGTAGATACAGATAACAGATAATAAGTTTATGTTGTTATTGTGTGTGTGTGTGTGTGTATCCATCTCAAGAACTACTTTTTGTATTAGTCTTTAGTCAAAAAAGAATCTTTATATAATCTAAAAATGTCAAAACCAGACATGGTAGAACCCCATAGTCCTAGCTACTGGGAAGCTGAAGAAACAGGATCACTAGAGCCCAGGAGTTCAAGGCCAGTCTGTGCAACAGGGTGGGACTCTCACTTCTTAAAAAACTGATTAATTAAATAAATAAAAATGTAGAATTGTTTTACCCTCCAAAACACTGCCTTTGGCTTTGATGATTGCGTGCATGTTTATGTGGCCTCTGCTTTGCCCCACAAACTTTTCTGAACCTCCTACCAGTCCTTGTCACTCCCAGCTATGTCTCCATCATAAAACATGTTACGTGAAATCTGGGCGTAAGATTTGCCTGTCACTAAATTGTTTGGTTCTTAGCCTCACGGGTTCTTACTTTCCTAAAACTCAGTATCATGCCTGGCACGTAGAGAATACCAGAGTGCTTGTTGAGCTGGGTTCATTGTTTTATCCCTCTCTTTACCCTGCAGCCCATCCCTACTTGCATTCTTCAGCATCTGCAGTGGGTTTGGGGCTGCGGTGGTTTTGGGTTTTGTAACCTGTGTGTTTGGTTTTGCTCTGGAGAATAATTTCAGCAGGGTGCTAGATCTTGGAAGTGAGGTCAAAGGACCAGACTGTTTTCAGAAAGAGGTAAGCCTCCAGCATAAACTATCAAGAATAGGCCAGGAAGGCTCCTCAGAGCTCCCAACCTCTTTTTAATGGTTAGAGTAGCAGGCAAACTTTCCCTCCATTCAGAAGCAACATTCCTTCTCCAAACCAAAAGCATTTTCTGGAGTGTGGTATTTGTTTGTGTAGCTAACAAATATTCAGTGTCTGTTATGTCACAGACAGACAGGGGGCTGGGAAACGGAGTTCTTTAAGTAGGTAGCCAGTTGAATTGCTATCTGCATAGCAGAACAATGTTAACAAAAGAGCTTCAAATTCCTTTCTGGAAGAGTCTTAAGATTTTACCATTTTAAAATGATGTTTTGGTGTTGAAAACTAAAGCCCAGATGTTATAACTTCTGTACCAACCAGATACCTGCCATGCCCCAGAGAGTTTATTTTTCTCAGTTCCAAAGAAAGATTTTAAAAGTTTAGTGTTTAGGTTTATGCGCTTAGAGGACATGGTTCAACTCTTTCAAATATCTTGTTTCTTAATCCTTTGAAATAGCCTCTCTGTTTTATTTTTTATGAGGCATTAAGTTTTCTATTTTGTTGTGGGGAAGATTTACTGAAAAATGAAAGTGATGTAGAGCCTCTGTGGAAGTTTTATTATTTTTAATTTGATTTTATAACATTATAAGTATATATTTGTGAATAAACAGATTTTTTTAATACAAGAACTCTGGTAATTGCAGTCAGAGGACTGAGTTTTGAGTCAATAATTTTGTTACTTTGTAGCAAGACAAATAGCTTGTGATGTCAGGGCAGCGTGGGGATTGGAGCACCCTTTTGTTCTGTTATGGTCTCGATCTCAAATGTCACTGATGCGTGCTCTGTCCCCCTTCTCATTTTATGCTGCAGTTTTTAGTGCAGCTCCCATGAATCAGCTCTCGTGGCCCCTGACTTTATACTTGTAGGATCCACCCTTCTCAGAAGGTGTCTACCGATAAAGCCAAAATAAACTGCTATTACTTTGGTTTTATTTTGATGGTGAGCTGTGTGATGTTACACAATTGTGTTAAATAACTTTTAAAATGCAATAAGATAAATAACTTCTAAAGAGCTTTGAGGCTCCAAGATTTAAAAACACTCATATACTTTTGAGGAAAAATGTATTACACAGTTAAATATATCTCATCTATTCAAGATAGGTATATTCAGCTTCATTCAGTGAGTTCTGTGCCCCTTCATTCCTAGCTCTCTTTGAATCTTCAGAGGACTTTCTAGTTCATTCATTAAACATTTACTCATTTTCTAGCACATGCTAGAAGAAAGTCTCTGTGAGAGACACTGGGTTATAAAGATGAAGAAGGCACTGCCTCTCCTGCCATGGTGTCTACTGGGAGGACAGCAGCAGTCCGGCAAGCCCTGCAGTATAAGAAGAACACATATAAGCAGACAAGAAGGGAGGAAGAACTTCTGGAATCCGTCTTTATCTCCTGGGAGGATAGACATGTAGAAAATGTGGTAATCTAATTTTTTATCTTCTACTGTAAGAGACATTCTTATTAATCTCCCTTGGGATACTCCTCCCCACTTTGAGCACTCTTTTCCCATCGTTTTGGACATTTTCTGAGGCAGTTCTGTAAGCCCTCTTTTATGTTTATCGTTGATAGTTATTTTGACTTTGGGGAGGAGCTAGAGGTCACAGAGTGCAGATCTGGTAAATAAAGTGGACGAGGACACACTAATATTTTTACAAGCCTGCTTTTCCCTTGGATGATGATTGGCAGCAGCATTCACCATATTTTTGATCATAGTTTGTAAAGACACTCAAAAAGAGAACTTCCAGAAGTGCTTCAGAAAGTGGCCAGAACCATAGGACAAGTATATGGGATGGGAGGGGGTGCATTCTGAGGGAGATTAGTGACTGTGCTTTTTACTGTGATAATTTTAAAAATTTAAGCATTTTCTGTATGTTTTTATCATATTGCTTATAGATGAGGCATCGGGTACATTGTTCATCCTCCCTCTTGGTCTTCTGCTTCTTCATCATCCACACACACACATACACACATGCACACCCACACCTGTGCAAATGCCCAAAGTCAACATAACTTAGTATACATATACTTGAAGGCTCATTCTATCCAACACACGTTGTTTCTGCACAGTACTAAATGAGAGAGGCATAGTCTACCTTATTAAGAGCAGACTTCCCAAGAAGCTGAGAATTTCAACTAAGTATTGGGTACTTAGAATGCTTTGACTTTCATAGTGAAATCACCAAGTGAAATCCCTCCCTATTTGTCTTTTGGAGATGATGTGTTTCTTCTTCTGTTTAAAAGCACCTCAGTAAGGGGCCAAAGATATAGCTCAGTGGCCCAGCACCTGCCTAACAAGTATCTAGAATTTCAAGTATTCAAAAAAAACAAATCTCAGTAGATCTGAGGTAAGTTAGCAGTAGAAACCCATTTGAATGGTTTCCCACCTTGTCTGGGCCCATCCATTCTCACCAGTGGCCTCACACATGTCTCAGGAGTCAGGTGTAGCTCTTCCCCAGTTGGGTAGAATTTAACTGAATATCAGGTAAAACTGATCAAACCCAAAAGGAAGAGAGGGAAGACAGGAGTTGTTATTTCTATAGAAATTAGTCTCCCCAAAATTGCTGTTTAAAATAATGAAAGGCATTCCACTGAACAGAACCACATTAACAGAAAAATCTTGGACTCTACATAAAATTTGGTTAAAATGAATAATTGGAGTTCAGTGTGTATCACTTTTATGAACCTTTGTATAGCATGTCTTTTTCCATTGAGTTTTGCAACTTGCATGTTGTGTGATAGGGCCTTGGTCTGACCCCTCCTCTAACCCTGAGCCTTCCTGCGTAGCTTCAGACTTTATCAGGATCGGTAGCGTCAAGCTACAGGACTTGTGCGACAGGACATTGGGTTGAACTTGAATTGCCATAAGCGGACACTGCCAATTCGGATAAGAGAAGAAAAGAGAGACTGATTAAGGACTCTCTCCTGACTATCTTCTTTTCGCTCTACCTTTCATCTACGGGCAAGCCCGATCATATATGCTGGTGTGTTGTTATAATATACCTCTGCTCCTCCCTCCAACTATTAGCTTACCCAGGGTGTGTGCTCTGTACCCCACAAAGTGCACTACAGGATGTGAGCCGCAGCAAAATGTCTCAGACACTTTGAGCTTTTATATGTTACTTGTAATTTTCTTGATAAATATAATAACTCACAGGTGCCAAATTTGATAATTTGTTATTCTATCACGTGAGATGTAAATTTATCATTATTACAACTTTGATAAGTGCTAGTGTTTATTGTTATCTATATTTTTTTAATTTTAGCTATGGAATTTCTCCCCCTTTTTCAGACTATTTGTAGGTACTTATTATTTTTTGTTATATTTTAGTATGTTGCATACTGTCTTAGTTACTTTTTACTCGTCGCTGAGACAAAATACCTGAAGCCCACGCTGGGAAAGGAAAGGTTTATTTCTTACAGTTTTTGGAGGTTTCAGTCCACACTCAGTTGGCTCCAAGGCAGGCGGGCATGGCTGGGCTGCAGTTCATGGTGGCTGCAAACAGCAAACAGGAACCAGCAAAGAGTAAGACACACCTTCTTCCTGACATTACATCACATTCTGGCTCCACCCCTTTGTGGGTGGAGCATTGACACCATCAATCCAACACTAGACAATGAACCAATCACAAATGCACATTGCAAACTCATGAGGCCTGGGGGACACAGACATAAACCATGACACATACTTTGTAAGTTTAAAAATATATTTTCCATACGAAGGTACCTAAAAAATCACTGTCAAATGTTAAAAACACATGCATTTTTCTTCCTAAATAAATTCCTTTTAAAATGAACACACATTATTTATATGTTAGCAGGTGTGGTCTTTATCTCTTCTCTAGGATGTGGGGGTCTTTGAGTTCGGATCTCTGTGTATCCATCTCTCTGTTCCTTCCCTTAGAATGCTTTTGTTTGTCAAAATAGGCTCAGGAATGCTCTGTAATGGTGGCTATTTTATTTGGCCAGGCAATCTACATCTAAGTTCTATTTTAGATAATGGTCTATCCCACAGAGTGTAGCTAACAGCTAATATTCTAATCATCTAATAATATGCCCTGTATTTGTGGATATTAGGAGGGCTAAAGACATATTTATATATCTGATATAGCTTGTCCTATAAACCAATTCCACATTCAGTCAAGGCAGCAATGGCAAATACAGTCATTGGTTCAAAGAGAAGAACAGAATCAGTATTTGGGTTGCTAGAATGGCATTTATGTTCTGGACCAATCACTAATTTCTTTATGTCTCAATCTCTCATCAATGAAATGGAATAGACAGTGATAAAGTCTAGCTCATGGGCTGTTACAAAGATAGTTACAAAAATATGCTTACATATGTATACTGCATGTATTCTCTCAAATATATTTTGATATTATTTAGAACAGTGTTACATGTGTTTGATGTTATGTACATGATTGCTGTGAGTACTAGGCATGGCATGATAGTTTAGTACATTAGTTAATGGTAGTTTAATACATTAACTAAATTCTATATGTCTCTTTGACTTCTTAGGGCTTAAAAAAATCAAATGCCTTAACAAATTAATAGATCAAGTCCCTGGTAAACAGTATGTTTAGTATTTTTCTTAATTCAATGGTCAGTTTCAGGAAACAAGATAGATCTCTCTACATGAAAGATCTGTGCTACATATAAAGCCAAAACAAATCCTTTTTGATTTGGCATAGAGAGTAATTTATTACCAGATTTTGGCTGAGAGAGACTGAGAGAGTAATTTATTACCAGTATTTAGTATGGGGATCCGTTAAAGGAAGTTGGTTTGAAAGCGACGTAAAGAGCCTAGCAAGCTATTTATTTACAGTTTTGCTTTGTGTGGCTATTAATCTCTGTTTTTTCTTAAAAAGCCTGGCCTGGATTAATATTTGAAATAACAAAATTGTGCTATTCTGTTTTTTTAAAAATCTGTTTCCCATGTTTATCTCTAACTTAGAAGCTATTAACATTTCTAAAGACACCAGATTTATTAAGCACATGGCAATCAATACCAGCAGTTCCCCCAGTGACCAGAACCCCTGGGAAGAATTTTTTTTTTTTAATTTTAAAAAGGAAAACAGAAAAAAAGGATAGAAATGATACAGAATTTTTTAAAAATAGGAAAGTAACACTAGTTATTATATTGGACATTGTTATCTTAGAAGTAGTTGTTCAGGTTACAAGATCTAAGCATAAAAAGTGATCAAACAATCAAACACATTGTGCCCCTGCTCCAATCTAGTTAGAGCCACGGAATCAGTGTGTATTGTCAAATGGGGCTTAGAAAATCTCTTGCACTCCTCTTCCCAGATCCCATCCTTTCAGGTTTGCAGCTAAACTGTAAGTATTGCTGTACTAACCCATCACCATCTGGTGGAAATTCACTGAAGTGCAAGCCCAAATGTGTGGGTAAACACCTTTATCAACAAGGGCTTTTGCACCAGGCTTCAGAGCTGAAGACCCTTGCAGGGATATTGTCCTATGACATCTGGATTCCTAACATGTACAGGAGAAGTGGTTCAATCAGAGAACTAGATTTGGGGATGTTGGGTATATAAATTAATTCCTATCGGCTCAGATTTTCACCGGTACAAATTAGGAGAGAGCAGCAGCACATGATCACCCACATCTGGCTCAGAGTCAAAGCAAATTTTTGCCAGAACCTCAACTTCCCTCTTTCCTTACACCTTTTCCATCGGAATTGTCCTCAGTCGCAGTGATACTTTTAAACTGCAAGTGGCTGTACAGAATATTATCTCTTGCAAAGACTAACTGGCAAGAAGGTGGGTGATTTTCAAAGGGACGTTTCTGTTGCCTGTGCTTTTCCATGGCTCCTCCTCTTCCTGCCAGTGTGCCAGCTTCCGAGTTGCATATTGGATCTCCTTTCATTCTTCTTCCTATAATGATTTGTTCCCCCTAGACTCTGTGCAGAGTGAATGATGGACAACTCATATGGGAACCTTTTCCTCCTGCAGTTTCTGGGACATCGAAGAGCATCATCTTTCCTTCTGTCCTGTCACTGTTTCCTCCCAGAGGCAGAGGAATGAATCCTCTGAGTGGAAATATGGAAATGAGAGCAGGACACGGTGCCAGTGCCTTCCTACTCTTTTCTTCTCTGAGCCGGAAGTGCCCACTTGCCTGTGCTGCCCGTGCCGGGGTGGGCACCTGCAGCAGTGTGCTGCCTGAGACCCAGGGAGCAGACCCAAGCCTTAGAATTAGAAAGTTCATTGTTGCTGCTGTGGTGTCTTCCAGCAATCGAGGAGGCTGACACTTTGCCCTCCATCTGCCTTGCTCATCAGTCTCTAGGTTCAAAACTTCAACAGTGAAGGTTGATCTCAAAGAAGCTGAGAACAGAATAGTGGTTACCAAGCCTGAGAAGACTCCAGGGGAGGAAGGAGTGGTCAGTGGGTTCAAGGGTGTGATTGATTGGGACCGAAAACTTCTAAAGGTCTGGGGCACACTACAGTAGGGTAACAGTGGTTGGCAATAATTAATTGACTATATCAGAATAGATCTTAGGGATGCCTTTTAACATTCACAACACAGAGAAAAGATACATGTCTGAGATGACCCATGCGTAACAGTGATCTGACCATCACACATCACATACATGTATTTAATACCACACTGTACTCTATACATGTATGCATTTTAACTTATCAATTAAAATATACTAATTAAAACAGTTAAAATTCATAAAACTTTAGCAGTGAATGAGGTATGAAGGGTCTAATCTCAAACGCCACATTTAAGATTTTTGAAATTAAATACCCTCTTGAGGCAAACCCATTCTGCAATAATCTTTCATTCTGTGGTTCCCTGTTCTAGTGCTATTTTTGCTTCTGTGTACCAAAGACAGGTCAATTCAGTTCTGTGCTAGAGAACTGGTTGCCAGAGACAGTTGTGTGTTGCCATCAGGGTCTACAATCAGTCTTTTTTCCCCCTATAGTATCATCCCAAGACCATTCTACTTGAACATCAAACTTGAGTTTGTGTCCTGTTACTACTCTGTAATTGTTAAATCTCTTTTTTCTCCCAGGAAGTTCAAAGGCTGGGTTTATCATATTTATTTCTTCTGATGTTAGGTGAGGAAGTGGGCCCAATCCTTTTTCTCATCTCATTAAATATCGTAACTATCACCAAATATTTGTATCAGACACATTTTTTTCTTCCAAATCTTGTAATCATGCCCATATTGAGGGAGGAGGAGAGGAGAAGAGCGATCAGTGTACAACATAATTTAGAGGCTACTTTTGTTAATCAAAGCCAAGTTCATTCAACGGGATTCATGACAGACTATCGAGGTCTTCACCAGGACTCAGCAATGAAGAGCAAAGCGACAGGTCGGATTTAATGATGAGGACCACAGAACTGTAAAGAAAAATTATTTTTGCATTGCGATGATTTATCTAAGCTTAGCATGTGTCATTCATTTCTGTCTGCAACACATAGGTCAGATCTAAAGGATAAAATATTTCAGAGGCAAGTGCATAGTTTCCTTCTATGGTAGAAAGTCTCTACAGGGATATGGGAGAGACCCTTTCTAAGTTCAGTGAATTTCCTGTCCCTTAGCCGGTCCCTTCCATGACAACCTATGAAGATACTTGTTCATTCAGGCATAATTATAACTTCTACTTTCCCATCAAATTTTCTTCTGAAACAAGAAACTACCTTCACCAAAGGAAATCCTTTTGTCTCTTCATCTTGAATCAGTTGTTTAAGATCAGTCAGCTACTCTTCCTTATTTGTATTCTAGTATCCATCTTCTGTCACCGTCACTTAGCAAGATGTTTCCTCTTGAAAATGCTGCAGTATTTGGATGAGAAATCAACCATGCCGAACACACCAACCTCACCAGAAACTCTCGTACATCAGCTTATTTTGTTATCATCTATAAGCCCCTCACACTAGTGACAACTCTATCAATGGTTTCTAACATTCTGGTTTTTCGTTTTTCATTCTGATGACCCACCTACCTACTGCACCATTTTCTTCTGCATTGTGTAGTCATTTCTTTTCAGTCTCTAATCACTCTTTCTTTCTAATCTCTCAGATCTTTTCTTATCCTTGGATATTGTGGCTTCTTCACAGCATTGGACAATATTTCCCAAATTCTAAACTTCAAAATTCATTCTTGCTTGGTACATCCATAACCTGCTACTTTCCTGATCTTTTTATTATCCCTCAATCTTCTCTTCCTCATCTTCATCTGTATTAATTCAATAACAGATATTTGCCAATGCTTTCTGCATGCAAATAATTGTATAAGTTAATGAGGTTTAATAGTGTTTTCTCTGTCTTTTATTCTCTGCATGATCGTCTTACTCATATGAATGACTGAAATCACATGAAAGCATTTTACTTCATAATTGTTATTAATGCTTATGTGTTCCATTTCCAGATTGTACTTTTCCAATTGCCTTTTCAATATCTACAACTTTAAGTTCTTCCAAAAGCCAACTGGTCTTCCTGACTTCCCTGTTTCTGGAATAGTATTGCAACCACCACAATCACACTGAAATATCGATATCCTCTTACTTATCTACATCTTATCTGTGGTTCTCCACAAGCAACTCTTGTAGCTTCTCTGCAGTATTCTTTAAGTTTGTCATTCTTGTTCAGTCTCATTGGCTATTATGATGATTCCCTAAATGTCTTTTTAAATTTCATATACATCCTAATTAGTCTATCTAAAGAACTCCTCTGTTTAAATTATTTTACTGGCTCCTGACTTCTGCCAAATAAAACCCAAGCATATTGCATCAAAACCTCTCATATTTGGTCTTCTGATGTTCTAGATTCTTTTTCAGTATCACTGCTCTTATTCCATGTTCCTGGAAAAAAAAAACTCTGTGTAAGGAAATCTGCTAGGGTAAGTTATTTGTAATATCCAAAATGATTTTTCTTTTTGCCTTTGAAATTTCTATCTGTCTGTGTCTGTCCCATGGATAATGTCTTCCATTGACGTCAGCTGATTCATCCAGTGATGTCTTCTTTCCTCAAACAAAAAAGTGTACTGCTTCTCCTTTCCTTCTGTCTCTGACCATGTGCCTGCCTCATGTCAAAGTTGCTCATATTTCTGTATTCTTAAGACCTTATGGAGGACAGAGAAGAAAACTGCCTGGGACTCAGAAGACTGGTTTGAAATCAGGGACCAACAATTCTAGCACTCACTGTCCTTGTGACTTTTAGTAATGTACTAAACTCTTGAACTTCAATGGTTTGGTCTTAAGACTGAGGACAAAAGATACTCACTTTTGCAGGTTTGTTTTGGAGATTAAGTGAGAAAATGCATGCAGATCACTGAGTGTAAATTTTCCCAGGCAGTGGCACGAAACTACAAACAAGTTACTGCTAATACCTGGGGGAAGGGCCCATTGCTAACATTTGCATCCCAACCTTACTCACATTGGGCAGCTCATCTAGTGGATTTGATGGTTATTTGTGGAATAGGAAAATGAACAAAGGAATAAATTAATAGTCAAAAGAACTATTTTACTTCTTAATAAAATAAAAGTCACCACACTACTGAGACACACATTATTAGTTTTGCCTTCTTCATTAGTTTCCGAGGGTGACTGTTAACAAAATGCCACAAACCGGCAGCTTAACCAGCACAAATTTGTTGTTTCACATTTCTAGATGCTGGAAGTCTGAGACAAGGTGTTGGCAGAGCTGGTTGCTGCCGAGGGGTGTGTAAGAGGATCTGTTCCTCGTCTTTCTCCAGTCTCTAGTGTGTGGCTAGCAATCCCTGGAGCTTCTTGACTTATAGAAACAACCCTGATCTCTGCATTTATCATCACATGGCATTTTCTGTGCTTCATCATTGTCTTCTTGCTAAACATATCTGCCTTTGTATTCAAATTTCCCATGTTTTATAAGGACACAATTTAATATTGGGGTCTACTCTACTAACCTCACCTTAAATTGATCCTGTCATCTGTGAAGACCCTATTTTCAAATCAGATCATTCTCACATATAATTTGGGTTATAACTTCAACATACTTTTGGGGACTGTAGTCCAACTCATAACAGCTTCTAATTTATAGAAATCATGATCTATATGAGGATGTAAGAGCAATATAAAAATAATGTGAAAAATGTAAGACTACATATGTGATCACTATATTGAATGATACAAACCTATAAATGTGCTAAGACTTCATACATATCATGACTGGCTGGGTCTGTGAATACCTCATGAATGAAGGGTCATTTGTAGATGGGCTGTTTCCTTAAATAAATGTGATTCCTAAATAACTATTTTTTATATTGTTATTGCTTAACATTTTGAAATAGCTTGAGATTACTGGGGCTAATGAGACAGCTCAAACAATAGGATCCGCCTGTTAATGCAGCACACAATAAATGTGCGTTGCAAGAAAGAAGTTTCCCGGGAACAAGAATTGCTATGGTAACCTGATATATCATTAAAAATGTAATGAATAAATATCATCAGGGTCTCAGATTCATCACGCAGAAAAACTTCTAGACTGAGATAACTAAGTAGTTCTCACACCATTTGCTCGATGTTTTGCAAGCTAAATAAAAGTGATTGTCCATTAGCAAAAAGTAGTAATATTCAAATAATTTGGGGCTCCATAAGGTGCATAAAAACTTCCTCAGTAGAGCCTTTTTATTTAAATCAGTAACATTTTCTTCAAAATATTAATTTTAGCTGTAAGAAATAGTCACAATAATAGACCTGATTATATGCTTTTTACAAGAAATAATATTTTTCCAGCTCTTAAGGGCACAATAGACACTGCAGTATCTTGGTGTTTGGTTTGGAATAAGGCAGGAGATCTTACCCACAGACCTTACTCTTGCTGTGACAAGATCCACCTTTCACACGGTCCTTCCCCCTCTCCTGTCTCATTTCCATAGCTCTCACTCCAAAGGGCACCGTGCCATTTGATCATTTCTTGAAACCCATTGCACAAGTCTCTGAAGAAATGAGACAGATACTCCAGCAATCCTGCTGTGGAATAAAACTCTGCTTCTGAGGCTGCAGACCTAGCCGCTCCAGCGCAGGAAAGGGTGATAGGGGAAACACTACAGAGAAAATCCACTCTGACTCCTGTCCATCAGACTTCTCTCTAGCAGCTACTCTCTGGATCCTTCTTGTGACCCCTAAGCTTTTGTCCTCCGTTACTCTGAATACATTTTCCATCAGAAGAACTTGGTGCCACTGTCAGCTGTCTCTCTGTCTTGCTGCTGCTCTATGAAAAGGCCTTTGCAGAGAATATTCTCTTCTCTCTGGGGCACTGTTCCTTCCCATTTTGCTGGATAATCACACAATTTTCTTTTATATTGCAGCTCCAGCCTTACTTTCTCAGTTAAGTCTTTACCTGCTCGGTCACATTTCTCTCCAGGAGGCTCTCAGAGTGCACGGGTCTTTTGCTCACAATATTTGTCATGGTGTCAACCATAGGCCAATTTGACTGGTGGAATTTTCCATCATGGCACTGTATCTATTTTTTCTTTTTGCTCAGCATTTTGGCATATGGTATGTTCTGAGTACATGTTTATTAAGTACATTAATGAATGGTTTCTGTTTCTTGGATTACACTTAAGAGCCGCTGAGTTACATGCTTGCATCCAAGATGCATTTTGTTTGGTTTATGCCATCATCGCATGCTGGCAATTATTGTGATTTGCTCCTGCAAATTTACACTCAGTCTATTAATGACTGCTGAAAAATGAATCATACCATTCTCTTATTTCTGGAAGGATGTTTTGTAAATCTCATCTCACAATCTCCTTTGTTGATGTGTGCTATTTTGTATCACTATGCACAGCTGTTGATAGACTGTATTTAGAAATTTTCTATGGAGAAGAATGCCAGTCTTTAATGGATTTTGATGCATGATTGAATGATTACAATTGTGAACGCAGGTGAAAAAATGGGAGGAGACATATGGAAACTCTTTGAACTTAGTTGGTTCTTTAGGGCTCTAAGACATGTTAGTACTTGTGAGGGAAGGGTTAGTGCCATGGACCCTATGTGATATGAGGTAAGGAGTAACAGTATATTTGCTCTTTAGTATGGTATTTTGGAATCTGAGACAAATAGCAAAGAATTATATGAAATATTCAAATTGTTTTCTGCTCTCAAGAGGCACATAACCTATTTGAGAAATAGTCCATAAAAATTAAAAATATGGATTGCTGACAATATAGTAAGGAGAGAGAGAGGGAGAAAAGGAGTGAGGGAGAGAGAGATAGACTCATTTCTCTGGCTTCCATTCCTGTTTTTCTCCCCCCCCCCACTCACCCCATCCTAGCCACACACTGGTCCGATCCCACTGGCCCATCACTGTGTCTCCTCATGGCTACTGTACTTGCCGGTCCCTCTGTGGCATGCTATTCCTCCTGATCCTTCAAAACTTGGCTCTAACACCTTCCCAGGAGGACCTGCTGTCCACTCTGTTCACAACTGTAACACCCAGCAATTTCACTGCTCGCATTCTCTGTCCACTCTTCCCAATATGTTGAACACTATTTAATAATACTACCTATCTTACTTATCCCTGATTTTACTGTTTTGTTCCACGAGAGTTTAAGTCCCCTGAGAATGGAGATTTTGCCTTTCTTCACGTCTGCATCTTCAGTCCTGGATTAACATGTAACATAGTGGGAGGTCAATAAATACTGATGCATAAATGAATGAAAGTACTCCACTGAAGTAAAGAGTGTCATACATTTTAAGCTTTGGGATTAAAGACCCTGTTGCTTCTGTTGACTTTCTGTGCAATCCCAGGATAGTGCATAGCTCTAGTGTACCTTATCCATGAAAGGTACACGATGATGAAAGCAAATCTGTTCATTATTGCCTGCTATTGTGCATTACAGTCTTACTGTGCTCACACATGCCACCTCTTCCTGAATTGCAGAAGAGACACTAGTAATTGTTCGCATTCTTCTAGAGGAGACCTGTGGGGTCACATACATCGGGCACTGAATAAGGGAAGGCGTTAGAATTACCAGAAAGGCTTCCTGGAGCAGTAAGTGTTGGCTAGGGAGAGGCTGGGTCCCCAGGGGTGTGGTATGTGCTGCCCCCACCGTCCTTCAGCACGGGATCTGCTCTGCACTGAGAGAACTGTGAGGACTGAAGCAGGACTGCAGTGGCTGAGCCAGCTGGACAGAGACAACGTGAAGAGGGAATTGTGGGAAACAGACAAGCATAGCAGGACTCGGCGTGGCCAAATGCCGGGTAGAAAAGTTGTTTTCTTCGGTATGCCACAGGTCGTGGAGCTTTCTGCTCTGCACCAGCAGAAAAGTGGTAAAATCTCCTTGTGAAATTTGGGGATTTTTTTTTTAAAGCACCATGAAAAGAATGGAGGAGAACTCTAGAACTGCTGGCTTCCAGAGGTAAAATCCCTAAATATCTGTAAGGAAAATTTTATAAATTAAATATAAGGAAATTTTAATAAACACCCTGGGTCTGATTTTATTATGCAGCATCATAGAATGGCAGAACGGAAAAGGATCTCAGATGCCATCTGGTTCAAGAACCTCTCAGTCTAGAGGATAAGCTTCAGGAAGTTGTGGCCTGGCTAGACTGAAGCAAGTGGTTCTTATAAACCTAAGAGAGAACTGTTCCTTCCTGCCTGCCTCCCTTCCTTCCTCCTTCCCCTCCTCTCCTCCTTCCTTTCCTCGCTCCTCCATTATGCATGTTTAGTAATTCCTTTAATAACAAAATGTATGATTACTTTTATGCTATTAGAAACTGTTGCATTTCAATATAGTCAATAAATGATTACTGGAGTCAAATTGCTTAATATATTAAAATTTATTCTGAGTCCTTTGTCTAATTGGAACTGTGGAGTAAAATAGCTTCTTTATTTTCTGCAAAGCACTTACTTTTAAAATATGTAATAAGATTGTTTTAGGGTCAACAGCACTTTCACAGAAGGAAAGCAGATCATTAATATTATAATCTTAGGTAAGCTGTGCAAACAGATACAACAGCCCACTTTAATTTCTTTAATTCACATTAAGTTGTTACGAAAATTACTCATGTTCATGGTGGGAGTTCTTACTTCTGGATCTGTACAAATAAAACAGAAAAAAATAACATGAAAATATTGGCAGAAAAGTCAACGGTTAAAATTTTCAAACTTAACCTCATCAGCATCATCAATTAAACGACCAAGAGAGTCAGTCAGTTGTGAGATAGATCTTAGACCATTTTTAATTAAAAGAGGCACATTCATTTTTATCTCTTAGTTATAACTAAGGTACAATTGAAATCTTAAATATTACTTTTCAATTAGACATTAGAACTAAAATTTAATAGATCATCCTGCACTACATTAAAGCTGATAATATTCATTTCAAACATTAAACCCTGAAAATGGTTATTATTACCTTTGAGTGGGATAGAACATGGTAGGTAAAGAACTAAGCCTTGTTTCTATCTCAGTAAATGCAGCTGGGGGAGAAAAATTAGAAAATACTTGCACCTCAAACTCATGTATGATGCTACCCTTAAATGAGTTTTATATTGTGTGCTCTATTCCCACATGTGAGTCTTTTCTACCCTCTAAATCAGGACTGAAAAGATAAACGGGAATGTGGAGATGTGTCTTCCCTTTGATCCATTCTCTGATCATAGAGGAAACTGGGAATATGGAAATGTGTCTTCTCTTTGATTTAGGTTTTGATCAGCATATTTATAAGCGGCACAGGGAGTTCTGGCAGAGAAACAGAGATGGAGAAATCTCCCACCCTGGCACTTCTTTGGTTCCATGTATCTGACACGATTATAGAAAATAGAGAGGAGCCCAGCTTTCCTGGTGGGGTTAAATCAGATAGTCAACCAGTATTTATCCAGCATCCACAGGGCGCATAACTTTGAATAGCACCCCAGGGGTAAACAGTAACCTCTCACAACTCAGCTCTCTGGGCAGGAGATTTAAGTGTGGTTAAGAGGTTCACACAGGCAAACATTGCCTTCTTTATCCTTAATCCAGAGACTGCCATTAGATCTGATCTGAAACTGGTTGCTGTGCATTCATAAGGCTGGTATGGAAATTGGCCCATATCCTGGGAAACCCACATCTGCGGTGTCGCCTGGTCCTGGTGTGAGTACTCTGTTATCATTTATAAGTTCTTCAATTCCCAACCTCAAATGGAAATCTCACTCTATTAAGTGATCTTGATTGTGCCTCTAGAAATTCAAAGTAGGCTGTGTGTCAAGGACAGAATAGAGTTCTAATTGGATTTAGTGTCCCTCCTCTTTCTTCTTTTATTCTTGTCGATGGCCACCCTCTTCCTCAAAACAGACCTCAAAATGCTTATCCAACTTTGCTATAATGGTTATTAACTGTCACACCCAGGCAGGTCAGGAATCCTCCTGTGGTCATGTCGCCATGATGTCTGGGTCTGGGCTGCTTGATTTGGGAACTTTTTTCTTTCCTCCTGTCCCCACCATGTGGAAATCCAATCAAAAGGCACCGCGATGTAAAGCAGTGGTTCCCACACCTCAGTAAAGATCTAAATATTAAAAGATCTTTTTTTAAAAGATTAAAAAAACCCTCCTGAACCCAATTTAGGAAAATTCTGTTTTCAGTAGGCCTGAAATAAATTCTACCAGGAAGATCTTTTAGCAATAAAGTTGACTATATGATCAAGAGAAATGAATATTCTAAGGTATGTGTGTGTTTGGGGCTTATATGTGTTTGCATAAAGTGCGTGTGTGTGTGTGTGTGTGTGTGTGTCTGTCTGTCTGTCTGTGTGTGTAATAGTGTATATTTGTACATGTTGGGTAAAGGAATAATTCTATCCCCAGTGAATTATCTGGCTAAAGCTTCTATAGCAGAGTACCACGAGCTGCCTGACTTGAATAACAGAATTTATTTTCTCATAGTTCTGGAGGTAGAAATCTGAAATTACAGTGTCATCACAGCCCCACTCTCTCGGAAGGTGTGTGAAGGTTCTGATCCTGGTGTCTCTCTTAGCTTCTGTTATTCCTGGGCTGTGGCACCATAGCTTGGTGCTCTGTGTGTTCTTAGAGTACCCTTTTTACTGACACCAGTCATGTGGCATCACGGCCCACTTTAATGACTTCATTTTAGTTGGTGACCTCTCTAAAGAGCCTATTTCTAAAAAATCAGTCACATTCTGAAGTGCTAGGGGGTAGGAGCTCAACATGTGATCTCAGAGATACGCAGCTGAACACAGAACACTCACAAAGAGACTGCAAACGAGAAGGGTTGGGGCCTTCGAATCCCTGTGGCTCTCATCCCCGTATTCACCTGAGAGCTGATCAGAAATACTATGGCAAATTGCTTCGGAGAACTTCTAATCCCTGGCCTTGAGGTCACACAAGCCCAGGCTGATTATGCTCAGCATCATTTGAAAAACACAAATCCTTCCATTTTGCTGACTTTTACTTCGTGACCACAAGCGAATGGAGGACCAAGACAAATGACCTTTGATGGACTACTGGCAAGGTTTATTTCCAGTAAAAATCAAAACCACCATAATTTCCTTCTAATGGCCCTACTGATTCCCAAGCAAGGCCTACAAATCTAGCCAGTCTGCAGTCTTCACAGCTTCAGGAAGACTAAACTGTCAGTTATTTCTTTACTAGGCACTCTGTCAGGGTCCCCTGGGCCTTGGTTTATGACCACTGTGTTGGCGAGGTGTGGTCTGTGCATAATCTGGAGAAGTCAGCTAAGTAGAGAACAAGTTTGATTTAAAGCAGACCATCCTGGATGAACCAGCACCCTCAGCAGCAGCCAGCTCACGGCAAGGAGGTGAGTTCAGAGTGAGAAATGGGGCAGACTTGAGCTCAGAATATGAAGCCACATAGAGGAACAGCACTGACAGGTAGGAGGAATTTCCACCCTGAAAAGGTTTCATTGAAAGCCCCCAGTGCCAGAGAGCAACTCACAGGCAGAGGCATATCACATTTGTCAGTGACACCTGATTTCCTGTACTTACATCAAGTCTGAGGGGATGTTGATAAACTGCCAAAATTAGATACAAACAAGTAAGCAGAGGTTTGGGGGTAACGCATGTAGGATCATCCCAACTTTGTTATTAATGGCACCAAGTTTCCATAAGTGCCATACTTGGGTATCAGAGGCGAGGTGGCGTGGGTAGGGCATGAACTGTGCTAAGTGGATTAATACATGCCAATAGGATGGGAGGGGCTTATAGTTTTCAGGCTTTTTGGATCAAAACTCATGTAATAAGAATAATTTTACATTGTGCTGTAGAGTGCATACACTAATGTTTATATGTAAATTGGAAGCTGCAGTTTGTACATAATAATGCATGAAATTTTATTTTCTCTCCCCACTCTTCTAGGTCACTCCATTCCACTGTTTTACCCTGCCCTATTCCATTTGTCTTTGCTTTTTTTGCTTTTTTCCAATACTGCATGCCCTACTACCTTGATTTCATGACCCGCCTAATAGATTGCATCCAGGAAAAGAGGAGAGTGTTATTGTGTGTGAGTGATCCTCAGGAGCACAGGGATGGGGACACGACAGAATCAGATGTTTGGAGGATGTCACAGTTGGGAGGAGTGCTACTGGCATCAGATGGGTAGAGACCAAGGCTATTGCAAAGTCACCTATAGCACATATGACAGGTCCACACAACAAGGAACCATCCTGCCTCTGTGGCAATCCCGCTGCTGCTGTTGAAAACCGTTGTAAACCCAGCACTGTTTCAGGTAGACCTTGGAGCACCATTTTCAGTCTGAATTCCTTGCAGGCTTGGGAGCTGAAAAAGAAGTGATTCGCAAAGTGTTCCAGGTGATTGGCAGTAAAGTAAGAGGGCTCTAGGGCTCCACCCAGCAGAGCAGGCTGGATTTGATTTGTAAGGTGATCAGTTCTTTCCAGGGAGCTCGGGGCTTTTCTGTTCTTAGCATAGGAAGTCCTGTGTCCTGCCAACTCCTCCAACCCCCAGCACACTGATAGAGTTGGACACTGTGAAGGAAGAGAAGAATGGTTCTCTAGAGGAAGAATTGTGCTAAAAGCAAGAAAGGAAGCGTGTCAAAGGCTGCTGCTCTCGCTAGCATAAATCTAATAATGGGAGGGTGTTAGAGGATTGGAGGAAACCTCTAAGGCATCATTTTTAAGACAGTATTAATGGTTTGGGGAAAGGCCTTATGAAGAATGCTAAAGATCTGGGTTTTTCTCCCGGCCTGAGAATCCTGGGGAGAGGAAGACCTTAATCACCACCTTCATGGGAGCCGAGTGATGCTACTTCAATGATTTTAAACAGCTGTAGTCTGTGCCCACATTTGACAGGTTAAGAGAGATTCTAATGAAATATATTAGGGAGAACTTGCCTTTAAGCAAATTTTTGGAATGCCTTGTTCTGGATTCTTCTGAGGAGATGAAAGAGAGACAGAGACAGAGACAGAGACAGAGACAGAGAGATAGAGAGATGTCTACCTTTTCAAATGTGTAATATGTGTAATTTGGGGAATTAGATCCTTCCTAAGGCGAGGGACTGGCAGGCCCTGAATATTCCGTGCTCTCTATGAATGGTTTAAATCTTTATTGGGTAAATGCCTTAGGCCAGTTGAACTCTAGAATTAATGAAAAAAGACACAAACCTTGTCCCTAAAGAGATGACATTCCCCAAACAGTCAATCAAAAATCAACTGCATCTTTTTTAGGTCATATCTTCTTGAAAGAGTCCCTGGAAGGCTGTTTTTCTCCTATTTCCTGCAAGCCAATTTATTGTGGTTACTCAGGTAGGTTCTCTCAGACCTCAGAGCTACAACTAATTAAACTTCAACAAGCTACTCCCTGACCTCCCTGCCTGACCTCCTTGAGGTGCCATTTTGCTATACTTTGGTTCAGCATTCTCATATCCCCTTAGCAAAAGGTCAACAGAAAGTATTTCAGAGCTATAATTAATAATACAGCTTTTGTTCTTTAAGGTTTTTTTCTAAAGCAATAGAAATTTTTCCCTCAAAGGGTATATATTGCCAGAATTAAGATAGTTAAGATTGCTTCCTTTGACACTCTCTTTCTTCAGAGGAGACAGTAATGAGAATTTAGGAAAGTGGAAGAGCCACCAAAAGGTGCTGTTTCTGGCCCCATCGCAGACACGGCTGAGGAACTGCAGAAAGGGAACAGTCAGGAGGCCCTGTGCTCACCAAGAAGGCTTTCTGTAGCTTGTCAGGGTGCTTCTAGATGTAACCGGTGCACTCCTAACAAGGGAACAGCTCATTTCCTTACTGCAGGGATAAAGAGGATCTCTTTGCAAACTCAAGTGCTGTCTCTCCGTGTTTACAGTATTTTAATTATTATAGACCCATTTGCTCAATTGAAGAGGCCTTGGATAACACTTAAATACCTGAATGGTCCAGCCTGTGTTCCAAGAGTCACTGAGCTATGAAGTGCTCATTTGCCAAACTCCATTGTCTTAGACCATTAGTCACTACCAAGAGCCGTAATGATTTGGTATTTCCAGTGATCAGCAAAAGAGAAGTGGTTCATTATCCTCAGTACCCGCGACTGAAATTACTTGTTTAAACTCTTAACTGAACGGCTGTGTTTGCTAATAGTTTAATAGTTCTTCCTAAAATGCAGGCTTTTTTTTTTTTTTTTTTTTTTTGCAAAAGAAAGTCATTTTTCCTCAGATAACTATGCATACCATTGGTTCCCAAAAAACAAACTGATTGTGATCATGTTTTCCACATCCTGTGTAAGGTACCATTAGGCACAGGTCTTGCTGGTTGAGCAAAGAAGGCACCGTTCAGACAGGACCATGAGGAGTAATGGGCTTATTCCTGCTGGGCATTCAGACAGCGCACTGTAGCTCCACATAGACCTTAAGACCATGTGGGATGGAGAAGCACTAGGAAAAAAAAGATGAAAGGTAGATTCATGATGGCTTGGGGGCTTGGGATCCATTTCCAAGGCCACTTAAGAAAATAACTTGATAAACACAAGTAGGCAGGAAAGTGAATCCTGGGAATCCTGTGGACAGGAGGGTGAAAACCAAAGAGGACTAAACTCACTTAAATGCAGAATAAATAGAAATTGGGCATCTGGGAGGGAGTAGATAAGAGAGAGAATGAAGCAAAGGAGAACTAAGAGGCCCGTGAGCGGCTGAGGTCTGAGTGCAGGAATCATGACTTTTAGGAACAGGAAACCAAATATTGAATTTTGAGTGTTTCCTACCATCTAAGCTCCCTCATCCTCTCAAAACCTTTAGTCGGATCTGAAGTGGCTCTTATATCCGAGATCCTCCTCCCCCCCTTAGAGCACGTACCACTTTCTCAAATCATTATATGATTTGTATATTTGCTTATAGTTTGATGTTTTTTTCTTACTAGAAGAGTTTGACTACTTTGCTTTGTGATGTAGTAAGAGGACTGAGAGTGGACACTGAAAAATAGTTTTGAATGAATGAATGAATGAGAGCAATCCCCAAGGCTATCAGGGAGCTAGATGGTGATCTGGAGGAGGCGCCTTAGCCTGGCTCACGTGACCTTATTTATGCCTACAGTTACGTGGCATCTGAAGGTTCCAGTTACTTTTAAGTTCTACTCATTTTTCTTTCTTTCTAGAATGTTCCCTTTCCCAAGGGACCGGCACAGAGTCACAGACTCTTTCCTTAGTCCATGTGTGGGGACCAAATTGTGTCTGGTTCTAGAAGAATAAAGGAGATCGATGCTGGGCTGTCAACAATTCCAAGTCCGCATCCTGCCTGCAGGTTTTCCACTCCGGACTCAGGAACCTGCCAGCCCACACACTACCCCTGCTTATTGCATGGGCGTTGTCATTAGAATGGCAAATAGAAGTGTGGCAGATGGCAGTGCCAATGGATGGACTCAGCCTGCCCAAATCAGCAGGGTGGAGACAGGTCTGGGATGAATGGAAAGCGCTCACTCAATCTGAATTCAAGTTCATGTGTTAAGCATTATACAGATTCAACCCAGCTCTGTTGCCAGGTTGGAAATGCTGTTTTCCCAGCATAAACTCCTAATCTCAATCATAAAGGAGTTAAACAGTTGATTTGGCTCGGTTGGCTGACAGTTTCTTTAAGAATGGACCTAGCAGTCCTAGGCATTATACGGGTTGGGAAGTGAATCTGTAGTATTAAGAGGACAACAGATAGGGGATGGGAAGACAATCTGCAAAGTGAAATCGTTCAGCAAAAAGCATGAAATTGGAGCCCGAGGTGATAAGGGATAAAGAGAAGCCACCGCCATGTTTTCAACACACTTGCCATGTGACTTAACCAGTTTTATTTGTGGTTGGTTCACATGTCTCTGCACTTACTGTCAGTTGTGTGACCTAGAACAACTTCCTTGACTGTGCTGGTGTCCTTACCTGTTCAGGAGGGGTTATGATGCTAGGTTCTTTGGGTTCATTGCCCACAGGGATGTGCTAAGAGTTAAATGGTACACTAAGTATTTAGAACAGGGACTGGCACTCCAAGTGCATATAAAACACTGATTATTATTAGTGTAATTTTACTGTTATTTCAAAATGCAAGAGAGCTGTCCCACCAGATTTTCTTTATTAACCCTTTTTATCTTCCCTGTTCCATATGGCCATTTGTTTAGGGCAATTACAGGGATGACCCTGGTCATTGTAATTCAGTACCTATCTGCCTATCACTTTATGGATATGTTCCCTTTTCCATACAAAAATTTACTTGTGTTATTAATGTTCTCTGGATTTTAACCAACTGAAGCCAAGAACCATGGCACTGAGAAGGCCCAGAACTCTAATGTTTCCAAGGTACTATGCTTGCATACCTGAAAAAATTAATGGCAGCTACATGTGGTGCAAACACCTATATTACCAGCACTCTGGGAGGCTGAGGCCAGAGGTCTGCAAGTTCAAGCCCAGCCTGAGCAATTTAGTGATTTAGAGAGACCCTGTGTCAAAATAAACAGGAATTTTTTCCAACAGGGCTGGAGAAATACCCCAGTTTGAAGCTCCTGGATTCAATCACCAGTCCAAAACAAAACGCTGATTGGAAACCCAGTGTGCAGTGTTTATACGCCTGCTGTAACACAGTAGGTCCTCAATACAAACCTGCTGAGTATAGGAATCTACGTGTCCTCACACTTCTTAATCCGTGAATCTCTTTCCCTAGAGGCTTGAGTAGCAGAGCATTCCTTGCATGTATCTTCTGTAAAGTGTGTCGACACTGCCTGGGGTTTTGTAGCTCTGCTTCCAGACCTGATCACACTTTCTGTGAGAAAGACTTAAAATGCTGCCTTCAACGGGAAAGCTTTAGATGTCTTGCCAACCCCTCTGCTGCCTGCTCCATACCTCCCGATCCTGAGCACTCCCTACCACCTCCCCCCATACACAACAGCAATAAAATCCTATTCCTTGAGCCAAAACAAAACCATCCCGCCCTTCCCCCAAACAATCCTTGCAATCCCCACACGCAAATCAGCACATGGCATGAGATATTGGTGAAACCGTTTTTTAGCAAACAGAAAGATGACTCTGTGCTCTCACAACCTGGCAAAAATAACGTTCCCTGTAGGCCATCAGCAAGAAATAAACTCAGTGTCCCTCAGCCAGAGATAAGGTTGCCCTCCACTGGCCACTGCCTTTTGGAGGCAGCTCAATCCTTTTCAAATCCATTTTTAGGAGTTTAATGGAATCAATAAAGTTCTATATAAGGTGGGATAGATCTGAAGAGGCTGTATGGAATTCATGTCTGGATTCAGAGACACTGTTTTGAAATTTCAGACTAGTTGTCTCCCCTTCCTAAACTGGAGATTCTCTTAAGGTTTAAATTCTCTTAAGGTTTAAATGAGAGCAATGTAGGATCTTATCAAGCTGTTTTTGTAAATAAATTTGATAAGCATATGTCTGACAGTATAGCTGCTTCCAGAAGTGAGAAGTGGTCTGATGTCCCAGCCAGAGGCAAGGGTCCAGAGGATGGGTATTGGTCAGGAGCTAAAGTACGTAAGAATTTTTCGGTTGTTCAGGAGTTGTTAACATTCGTTAACATTTTTCTTTTTCTCTTTTTCCTATCTATACTCTTCTTCTGAGTATTATTCCCACTAGACCCAAACTCAATTACACAAAAGTGAGCTTGACATTTCAAAGAAAAGTATCAGCAACATGAAATAAAAATTACATAACTTTCAAATATTAAGAAGGGGGAACCGCACTACCTAATTTCTCCAGTGACATAGATAAAGCAGTCACAGAGTCATATAATGTCACTACTGAGAAGAATTTAAAAACTTGCTGAATTTTGAATGCCAAGGAACTTTTAGAGGATTCTTCCCAGACAGACCAACACAGCTAAGATCCTAAGGAAATGTTATAAAGTCTAGGTTGTTGTTACACACATATATATAAGATGTTCAGAATTCCAGGAATCAACAATTATTTTGAGAATGAACCAGCAGTTGAAAATAAAATTATCAATTAGCAAATCTTATGTATTTACCGTGTACCCAGCAACGTTTCAAGTGCTTTGTGTGTATTCATTCATTTAATCTTCACAATGACTGAACTCAGGATCTTGTACAAGGCCACAGGACTCCTAAGGGGCCACGCCAGGGTTCCGTCAGAGACAGTCTAGGTCTGGATTGCTATATTTTAGTGCAGACAGCGCTGCTACTAAGTACAGAACTTGCAGTGCAGCAGAAATTGCTATTTGGTGCTCTTGTTGCAGTGTGGGGTGTGGTAACTGTACCCAAAGGTGACAGCAGCTCTAGACTACATCCTCCAATGGGCTTTGCAACTACTTAGAGTCTTAAGACCCTGTGCTGCCAAGACCCTGTGCTTCTGAGAGTCCAGTGGGACTCTCAGAAAAGTAAACTTAAAGGCACTGATCTAACAGGAGTCACATCATCTGTGTCCTCTTTTCTTCCTCCTTGATTTCCTCCCTTTTATATTAGTTATGTTTGTGACACACATGAATACATTCATCGTGGAGAATTGGTACACATATACACACACCCTGATTATTTCCACTTCTTCTCTCCTCTGTTATGCTTGCAATTTAGGGGTGATTGTTGGTTCAGTCACATGATGCTGTGACCTTGAAGTTGAGGGCACGTGACAGTATGGCAGGGCAGAAAGCTGGGAGTATACATCCTAAGCCTGTTTACCCACTACCATACTTAGTTTATGTGCAAGAGAGACTTTCTATGGCCTCTTTCAGGGGACTTCATTTGACTCTTGTTTTGTTTATTTTTCCTGTACCTCTGTCTCTAACCAACATTCTCTCTCTCGGCCTATCTTCGTTTCAATCACTCTCTCATATTTCCTTTCTCTTTCATTCCTTTCTCCCTCTCACATCATCTGAGGCCACTGTTTTACATTCTTTCTTCTTCTCACTGATCTACCCAGGCTCCATTTGTGCTCAGTCTGTGCCTCTCTCTCTGTCTCTTTAAAGCAAATATAAAAATTAAGAATGCACACAGAAGGTGATCTGCAATTTTGAATGCAAATACAGTAATTGTATTTGCATGGTAGGATTATGGACAATTTCATGACTACTCTATAACTAATAATGCATTCTAATGTTGTTTGTTTTCAATAAAACACAATGGTAGATTGCTCATTTATAATTCTCTCTAAAGATCCGTTATTAACCATTTGTGTTTATTCATAAAATTTATTGCTTTTTTAATAGCTTGCAGGTTTTTCTCACTCTCCAGATGTTCAGAAGTTACCATGGATGAGTACCTTGGAAGAGCAAACTTGTTATAGTATTAAATAAGGGTAAATAATATTGGAAAGTAAAATTAATTTTTTAAAAAATCATATAATACCTTATAACTTCCCCAAACAAGGATTTAGGGATTGTCTCTCGGTTTATATTTTCCATGCCAGTGACTTCCTCCACCCATACAGGAGTTATGCTAATTGAAAATTAGCAACTGGCGCATGTAATCCTGGGAGCATGCCAGCTAAAAGCACTTTTAGTTGTAAGAAAATAAAATGGGCCCTGAGAATAAAGAGGATGATGGACAGTGAGGTCCCTGTGCACGCCGTCGCTGCTTCCCGGTGTTTTGTGCAGGGAGGGGGCACTGAGGCACTAATTAGAAACCTCCTGGTATCTCCTTCCGTCTGCATGAACACCTCCTTCCACAGAGCCTCGGAGTCTTTTAGAGATTTAGGAAAGAGAATTCACTTCCAAGCTGAATTCACTTCCAGGTTTTCTTTATTGACCGAGGAAATCTGTGTAAAACGGAGCTGCGTGACTTGAAATGGTCTTTCATTAATGCGAGCTTTCCTTTCTCAAGACAACTTTTAGCTGCAGATACAGAAGCAATGATACCATTTTTTCTTTTCATCCTGACATTGTGCAGATTCCTGTATAGACTTTAACTGAGGCCATTGGGAAAAAGGAGAATCTGATTTAAATTTCTTAAAAGTGGCACGTTCCTGGCAACCCAAGTATAACATACCTTCGTTCTGAAAACTTCTGAAGTCTGGGCATCTAATTCTATATCATCGCTCACCTCGGGGAAACGTCCATAAGTTCAGATAGCTTTGTGCATCTGTACATATTTAATCATTATGCTACATACGCCTGTTAATTTAAGAGAGAAATAGAGCATTTTCCTGAGTAATTTAGGTTTCTTTGCATTTTTAATGGTACCTCCACGTTTGAGAGTGACCCGTCAGGCAGTGGAGCCTTATTTGGTGTCAGGATTTCAGCTGTTCTCTTTTAACCCTTTCACACCAGCTGATTTTTCTCTATCTTATTTTGTTCTCAGTAGTAGCAAGGCAAAAAATTCTGTTTGGGGAAAGAAAAGAGACTAGAATTTAAAGCCTCCTATCAAGAAATGTGATGATTAAGTTACGTTCTGGGTATTATAAATTGTGTTGCCTCGTGTAGGTAGTTCAGATGTTTGTTGTTTGTTCCCAAGGAGTACCTCTCCATCTCTCTCTCTCTGATTTTTCCTTTCTCTTCTCTTTTTTCTCACAATATTAAAAGCCAGTTCAATGATTTCCTTATCTAAGAAGACCAGCTGTTTCCTGGCAGTGAGATCTAGTCTTTCCTTTCTAAATCAATGTCTGTCATAGGGAGACAGAAATACGTGTATGACTTACAAGGTTTGTCTTAATAATGATGAATGTTTAGTTACAGCACTGATTATAAAAATAGAATCCAGACTTTGAAAAGCAATTTACAATTATGATATCTGTCTGTTACAATCATTAAAAGTAAAAGGGTATATTTCTTTGTTGGATTTAATTTTTCCTTAGTCTAACCAATAGTGTTATTGTTGGAAAGATTACACTCAAACTATGAGAAACATTTTATCAGCCTCCAAATTACATGTCAACTACTTAGCCCATTATTTAAATGGGATACATGGTAGAATATGCTTCATATTAATAGAGGTATGGTAAATAATCTAGATTCAAGCACAATTCAAAGAACATTTAAATTGTTCATAAATTTCATTCTTGAAGGTATAATAAGTGTGATTAGAATTTTAAATTGTTATAAAACTGTTGTTTTTGACAGAGATCAAAGTTTGAGCTTATGTATGCATCTTTATGTCTTGATTTATAATTATTTATCAAATGTATTACAAGGTTAGTGAATTTTTCCATCCCTTTTGCTAGAATTACAGTTTGTTCTCTCTAAAGTTTTGCAAATAAGTATAAAATTCAAAACTGGCAGAATTTTCTCTAAATTGAGAGAAATTGTCAAAAAGCAAGTAGCTTTATAAAGTACCTTATCCTTAAGTTTGAAATATCTAAAATTTAAAAAAAATCATGTAATTATAGTTTGAATTTTCAAAGAAATATGTGCTTTAGATCTGGGATGAAGTTATAGATGCTATCTCATCCAATCTCTATTTTGTCAAATAAAAATAATGCAAAAAATTCAGTTGGGAAGTTATTCTTAATAAAGCATTGATTTATAAATTTCAGATGCTAATGGAAGTCTTTATACGTTGATATATATGTATGCACATATATATAATAAACACATAATATACATAATGGTTGACTCATAATGTGACACATAATGTGACATAATGGTCACAAAAAATATAACAGAAAATGTAAATCAGCCTCAACAATATCTGTTTATTGGCTTCTGTGACTGGATTACAGAATGATGGGTTTTGGGGTGGACTGATACAGCTGCTCACCCTTATAAAGATGCTCACTTCTTTCTTATCTTTCCATATCATCACTTTCATCCTGAAGGTGACTTTTCCTGTGGTGGCAGGCCACATTGGAGGTGTTGGGCTCCATATCTAAATATACCAACCTAATCTAAAAAGAAAGGTTTAACTCTGCCCAATAAACAGATCAACTTCTTCTCCATAAACACTCCCAAAACTTCCCTGTGAATTTCATTTGGACCGGAATCATCCACAGATTGGATTGCTTAGACCTGGGTTTATTTAAGTAACCAGGGAGATATGAGGGATGGGTTCAGGGAATGGGCCAAAGCACCAGGGCTGAAGCCTGGAGGCGGACAAGCATTCAGCCCTCCCCTCGAACAGCCGCCACAAGTCACAGGCACGGGACACTCAGACACAATTGCCTTTACTTTCTATGCATCTCTTTTAGTGTCCATAATGCTATTTTAGGCTCATTGTAGAAAATTTGAAGAATTATTTCAAAAGTAAAGAAAACAGTGATAATTTTACTGTTTGGAAACTCTGACTAACCAAATGTTAACTAACTGAATATTTGGTGTTTTACCTTTGGATCAAATGTGAGTATTAAGATCTCATCATATCTTATGTTAGTCTCATCATATGTTAGTCTATCTGAAGAGATATCTATGTTCAGTTTTATATTTCATTTTATATTTGCGTTTACCATCCTGGAAGACTTCCTCTATAACATTTAGAACCTGGGTTTTCCAAAGGGAGCTGAGGGCGCAGAATTACCAGGGAGACGGTAAACAGTTGTAGACAATGCTTTGTTTTCCCCTACGCTTTCTAAACCTTTTCAGCTTGTCTCTGAGTATTGTTGGCCTGAAAAGGTCACTGAGACTTTACCTCATTTTTAATGGTCCTAAAGATTCCGCAGGGTTCCAAGATTTGCTTTGAAAGAAGAAGACAATCGGTGGAGGTAGAGAAACTGTCAGTTGCCGGGGAACAGTTTCTTAGGATGAAGACAGACAAATGCTGACCAGCAGACCACTGAGAACTGAGCAGGTATAAGTCACTGAGTTTAGTTAGTCCTTACCACTGTTCAGTGTGTGAGTTGAGAAGCCATTGTAATGCTCTCTGGCTGGATTTCCTTCCTCCCCAGGAAGGTGAAAGCTCTTTTATTAACTTATTAGAATAAAATAAAAAAGAAGGTGAGGCACAACTGATTGTCTTCCTAGGATTTGCCTCTATATCAGTATCATCATTTCAATGCAATATTTTGTATTATCTTATTTTTGCATGAAGTGTTAGTTTTGGAAGGGACAATATAATAGATAAAGTATTGTCAGAGCGATTTGATTAATATTAGTATTTCTGTGTTATCTAAAGAATCATGACTAATCAAAGCATTTGATGTTGACAATGGCAGTAATGTTCATGAGAGTGACAGCTAACAGTGAGGGAAGGTTAAGTAACTAAGAATTAAGTTCCTATGAGTTACACTTTTGACAACTATTTTTAGAATCTTACCTTGGTTATTCAATTGCTCTTATCCATTTGAATTGGTAAAAATTGTTTAAAAATAGTTATTTTTATTATTTTTTTTAAGTAATAGATGTTAGGTAAAAACAACTTACAGAAGACAGGAAAGCAAAAAGAAAAAGACAAGCATCACACTGACTCTGCTAGTTATAGAAAACTATGCTTAGCCAGCCCATAAGATTTGTTCTATATTTTCTTATGTTTATCTCCAGCAATATCTTTTGGTGTTTGTCTTGAAACTATGGAAGAAATCTTGCACCTAAAAATGACTCCATAATACAAAAACTAAGAATATTTACTAAGTGCTAACTCTGGCAATGTTGTCCTAAGTACCTTCAAGATATTTAACAGTATACTATTCATAATTACTGCTAACAACTTATGGAGCGAGTCTTAAGATCATCCCTAGTTTTCACAAACGAACACAGAGTGAGACCAAATCATCTACATAAAGTTATACATTTGTGACCTTAGTTTACCAGGATTCAGAGTCTCTGTCTGTCACCTCTGTTTAGTACCATTACCTGCAGTGCACCAGGTAAACTTACAGAAATGTCCGGGAATCAGAGGACTTAGGTCACTATCCTTATAGGATTCTTTGGATTGTTAGTTGGCTGGTGTGCTTCTTAGACAGTATAAAAATAAGCTCTGAGAAAAACAGCTGGAAAATCATTTGTAGTGAGGGCAGAATTTCCAAAATCCTCATCACTCATTTAATACCGGGAGATAGTAGAATTCCATGTACAACTGGTCTACCAGATTCTCCCCACAAGAAGGTCTACATGGAGGAAGACAGGAATATTCCATAGGACCTTCCTTTTGAAAAATACACTCCTTAGACATTTTCATGATGATGAGATTGCTTTTGCTTGGTTTTTGCTTCTTGAATGGGTCAAAACTTTCATTGCAAATTACTCCCACAAGCTAAAATATTTTAACTTTCTAAATAATAAACATGTATATATTTAAATAATCAGAAAATAACATCTAGTAGATTCTGCTATCAGATTATCTTTTTTACGTCCAGACACTTGTCTTCTGCCACTTATCATTTTATGTCCTTGGAAAAGCTTCTCAATATACTTATACTAAGTTCACATTATAATTGGAGGATAAGAACTCTACCCAGTTGATGTATTAACAGTTGTGCTGTCACGTAGTAAATGCTTGTAGATCATTTTTGTAGATCATAGTCTTATTTGAAAAAGATGTTTCCAGAACATTTCTTGTAATACATGAAAAAATAAAAACAACCAAAATGTCCGTAGATTTGGTCATGATTAAATAAATACTAGTGAATTATGCTCTGGAATCTTATGCAGCTTCTTAAACCAATCAGGTGTACCTAAAAATCTATCATTAGAGTGTAAGCCAATGAAGGCAGAGAGACTGCTCACACTTTAATTTTTAAGACACAGAACTGGCAATACACAAGTTCTTCAGTGAGTTTTAATTAAAAGAGACTAAATTTTATGATCAACAGATACATATTAAGTGAAAAAAGCAAGTTATGGCACTTCCCTCCACACTTCTGCTCACCTGTCTTAGCTCTTGGTAATTTAGCTTCTCAAAGAACATCTCTGTAACCTTCCCTGATGCCGACTCCGTGGTATTCTCTGTTTTGACTCTGCATTTGTTTTCTTCCTCGAGTAGTAATTTATCACCACCAAAGTAGTCATAACCCTAAAGCAGTAATTTACAATCACTTTTACTGCTATTTACTAGCAGTTTTACTCTGATGTTAATCTGAGGTCTTTCTCCATTTCCTTCTACCACTAAAATATAAGGTACTTAAAGGCAGGAACCAGTCCTCTTCTGCTCACTTCTATAACCCGAGCAGCCAAACACATCATAAATCCTCAACAAACAGTTGCTGAGTGAAGAAATGCATAATTAATATGAATAATGGAATGATAAGCAATAAGCTATTAATCATGATTTCTTCAAAAGAGGGGCAAAATTACAGGATCTGGGTAAAGAGGTTTTTTTTTTTTTACTCTATCATCATCTGAATATTTTTTAAAAGTGGTAAGCCACATTTAAAACTAAAATATAGTACGATGCTCAAGCATTCAGATTCAGCTAGGAAGTAATCAATATTCACTAATCTATCTTAGTGACCATTGCCCTCCATGAAATATCCATGGGGGACAGGAACAGTGAGAAGTTCCCCACCATGACCCTCCAAATTAGTCAGAAGGAACTTTCCAGTTTATGGAGAGATGGTAAAAATTTTGCTGGTGAATCCACTCTTAAGATTGGTTTCCGGTGAGCATGCTATTTGATTATATACATTTTGCTAATGAGTTTATTTAAAATACATTTTATAAGAGCCTCTCAAGATGTGTTGAAGTGCGGCCACAGGTGGCTGGGAAGATTACTCACCCATTAATGGAGATGAGTGGAGGCACAATGTGGGAGGGAGGAAGACAGCAGTGCTTAGAAATTAGCACACAGCGACATCAGCTTAAAGAGAATCATTTTCATCTTTGTCGGAGGAACAGGTGCTAACACTGGATATAGGACAAAAGCACATCCCAGAGACAGGACAATGCTTCTAAAACGAGGAAAGGCGGTTGCCCCTACTACAGCAGCCAAAAAGCCCACCTGGAGATGTTTTAGTGGCTCAGATTTGAGGCTGATTTTGTATATGTTGTTGAAACCATCTTTTCAACAGGCACATCTGGGTTTCTCTCCAGAAGGGCAGCCTGAAATTGCTGGTGGGTGACAATGACTTGATTGACAAAATGCTGGCCCCAGACACACTAATGAGTTCAGCCTCAGCGAGCTGGCTGCCCAGGAGATGCATAGGTGATGCAAGGGAAAAATACTAAATCTGTAGATCCTCTTTCCTACACACACACACACACACACACACACACACACACACACAGATACATCATTTTCACAAGTGAAACAAATCCTGCATTCTCTCAATACAAGAGGTTTTCAGCTTCGTCCCTATTAATATTTTGGGTCAAAATATTTTCATGGTGAAAGTTTGTCCTACATATCTCAACACTGAAGATTTTTGCCCCTGTGGGTGTGGCTCTTTACTCACATGTTAATGTTGTATCTAAAGAAAGAGCTCCCCTTCTGCATCCACCTCTGCCTATTTCCACCTGTTTGTTTTTCTCTCTCAGTTATCTTTGCCATCTCCATTATCAAGACATTGTAAGAAGAATGAAGGCATTAGAGTCAGATAATCCAAATTCAAATCCTGGTTTCAACAACTCCAGGGCAACGTCTCACAACAGCACCCGTGGTCTCGGTGCATTAGTGGTGCCAGGCTCATGGCTCCCCCATTCCTTGTGAGAACCAAAAATGTCCTCACTCATTGGCACGTGTCTCTTGGAAAGCAAAAAGGTGTTAAGTTGAGAATCATTGTTCTAAATCACTTTTATTTAATCATAAGAGCAATTATTAGCGTTGTGCTTTCCATGTATCTCATGCATAATAGTGCACAAAGCCCTGAAAATCTGTTTCAGAAAATCAATTCTATTGCCACCAGGAAAAACAGGATGAAAACGTGGATGGCCGTGTCTCACAGTGATCTTCCCCAGCCTCCTGTCACACGGAATTGCTGGCCAGTGAGCAGCTGATGGATGGAACTTTCCTTTTATGCCACCTGTAGTTTGGAATCCTGGGGGCAAGTTTTTTGTTCATTTTCTCCCCTGTTTTAGAAAATGTCAAAAGAAAGATTGTCTGTAAAGAATAAATCATAACTTAAATTATTAACCTTATTTCTTTAGCTTATCTCTCATGCTGCTGTTCTTCAGAGGCTTGGGGAAAAGCAGGAAGAAAGAAGTCAATGAAATCTCACTCTTTTCCTGATACTCAAAAAAAAAAAAACCTTTCGCTACAGACCGTGGGAGAAAACCTGAAAGACAGTTAAAATACCTTCAGCGGCTGCGTGATGCTGGGGCATTCAATAAGCTTTAGGTCTTTAGCACTGTGTGGCTATTTGATTTCCTGGTTGCATTAGCTCAGTTCAGGGGTGTTTTCATTACTGATTTTTTTCATGTGTGATATCATTCTCATTCTTCCCACCACCACCAACCTTCCCTCCTTCCTCTGGATCTCTGGTATCTAAGACCTTGGCCTCAAGGTATTTTACAAGAAGGAACTTGGAGCCAAATAATCCTGAATTCAAATTCTGATTTTAATAAGTCTGTCCTTGTCACATTGAACAAATTTTCTATCATCTGAATATTTAGCACACCTTATGGTATGTGGGAATAATGGCTACTATATCTATTAATTCTCTTCAGTTATGAGTCCTACATAACCTTCCCCAAGATGACACAGGGAAAAAAATCTAAGTCAATATGAGCTGAAAAGTCCACGAATAGAGCTGACTGGCTTTGGGCACGGTTTGATCTAGGAGTTAAATGCTTTCCTAATGGTTCCATGCTCGGTTGTACCCTCACTGTCTTAGCACTTTCTCGGGTCCTAGTTTGGACATAACGGCAACACCAAACCAACAGAAGTCTTCTTCTTCAGTAGATCACTTAAAAGTTCTGAGCTCAAGTCTTACGGTCACTGATTTTGCCCAGGTGATCAGGAGTGCATACGTGAACAGTGGCTGTAGTGGAAGGGGTCATGTGATTCATTAACTCAGCCCAAAGCACCCAGGAAAAAGCTGGGAAATGTTACTCAAGGTCAAAATCAAGAATGCGAGCTAGGTGCTAAGCAGAGAAATACAGCAAAACAAAACAAAAAGTAAACAAAACTCATAAGTTAAAAACGAATTTGAAATACTGAAATTATGTAACACACAAATATCTCCAGGAGTAGTTTTCTCGGATCTCAGACTTTGCAAGAAGCAGGATATTATTTCACTATTTTTTTTTTGCATATGGTATCTGTCTTAGTTACTTTTTACTCATTGCTGAGACAAAATACCTGAAGCTCAAGTTGGGAAAGGAAAGGTTTATTTCTTACAGTTCTTGGAGGTTTCAGTCCACACTCAGTTGGCTCCAAGGCAGGCGGGCATGGCTGGGCCGCAGTTCATGGCAGCTGCCAACAGCAAACAGGAACCAGCAAAGAGTAAGACACACCTTCTTCCTGCCATTACATCACATCCTGGCTCCACCCCTTTGTGGGTGGAGCATTGACACCATCAATCTAAGCACTAGGCAATGAAGCATCACAAATGCACAATGCAAACTCATGAGGCCTGGGGGACACAGACATAAACCATGACAGTGTCTGTCTGAATGCTTAATTGGTAGGGTTCTTTTTCCTTTTTCTTTTCTTTTCTTTTATGTCTTTTTTTTTTTTTTTTTTTTTTTTGTACCAGGGATTGAACTCATGACCTCATGCTTGCCAAGCAGGTGTGAACTAATTTTTCTATAGACTCATTTGTTAATTTATTTATATTTTAAGGTTTTTTCTTTTTCTTTTTCCTTTTTGTTTTTTGTTCTGGGAATGGAACTCAGCACCTTGTGCTTTCCAGGCAGGTGCTGGGCCACTGAGCTATATTTCTAGCCCTGTATCTTAAATTTTGATAAAGGTATTTTTAAAAATAGTGCATTACTTCAACTTCAAAAGAAGCAAACATTTATACTGTGGTTAGATTTTTATCTCGGCCTTCCCCAAGTCATTGGGTCCTCTAGTTTCCTGCACTGACTTCTAGTAGCAGCTTGTATCGTTGCGTGGGTACAGATTTTCTTTTTCTTTTCCTCAGTGTCCTGTCCTCTTTCTCCTTTGTCATCTACTAAAAGGTTGCACCATATTTTATACTAGCCACTACATCTTACTTCTATCACTTAAAAATATACCTTAGAAATGTGTCCATAACTGTATATGAGAGGCATTTCATACAACTTTGCATAATATACCATTAATTTCTCCACACATGAATGTTGGGAGCGCTGTGCATTCTATATTTAATTGATTTTTACCTTAATATTTACTCATGTGATTTCTTTCGCTTGTATTATTGATCAGTTACCAATTTCATGAGTTCAACTCCCATTTTATTTGTTTTAATTTCTTGTTTAGTAATGTAATATTTAAGTACAACTTCACTAATGCTTATTGCCTTAACTGAGTTACATATGATCGTATACCTAGGGACTATTAGTGTCAGTTTTTGGATACTCTGCAATCTCAGTTTACAAATGTCTTCTCTGAGTCAGCAGCTGTTTGACAGACAGCCTTTAAATCTCTGGGAAGTAGATTCCCCCCCTGGTTTTGTCTTGTTGTATTGGGTGTGGGTAATATTTTAATACTATTTTTCCACTTTCAGAGTTTTTAAAATCATTTCTTTGTGACTTAAAATAGGTATGCTGTTTTTATTATGATTATTAGTTAAATACTTGAAAATGTATTTTTAAGACTTTTTTAGTTTTTAGACTACAGAACTTGATATACATTCATTAGAGCCACTAAATTTATCAGCTTTAGAAGACATATATATACATATATATATATGCTTTTACAAAATTTTAAATTTAAAAACAAAGAAATAAAAATGATACAACAGTTTCAAGACAAATAGGAGATTAACACAGGTTAATGTATTACATATCATTATCTTCAAAGTAGTTGTTTAGATCACAAGATATAGCATGAAAAAATGATCAAACAATGGAAGCACAAACTGTTCTTTTTGATGAACTGACAGATATTAGAAGTATAGTTACCTAACTTGTATATATATGTGTACATTATGTATTATATGTATGTAATCTTTTCCCTTCTTTTCTCCTTTTCCCCATCCGAGTTGTCCTTTCCTTCTGAGCAGTTTCTTCCCCTTTCACTTTCACAATAGCTATTGTCCATTTGGGATCCTGTTTACTTACTCTTTTAGTTTTTTACGCTAGGGAGACGATACAGTGTTTACACAGGAGTCTGATTTATTTCACTTACGAACATGGTCTCAAGTTGCATCCATTTACCTATAAAAGCCTCAAGTTTATTTTACCTTATAGCCGAGTGATGCTCCATTGTATGAAAAGACCACATTGGTTTGTCCATTCTGCGGTTGATGGGTGTTTGGGTGGTTTCCAAGATTAGCAATTACAAATCGTGCTGCTCTAAACATGGTGCATGTGTATCACCGTGCAATGAGGTGGCTCTAGTTCAGTTGAATCACTGACACTTTTTGGCTCAGGAATACTCATCTATTATTTGGCAAACAGATAACGAGAATGTCTATGTGGACTGTGCCTGTTAGTGCAGCGAGGTGCCTTATTTGTCTTAGTTAATTCCTTGTGTGCTGAAACAATCTGTGTCTCAGATGAAGATCACAGTCCCTGATTTTTGTTAATACTTTCTTGTGATTATTTGCTCATCTTTTTATTGTCAGCCATTTTGAATTTCTTTGCTTTACCTCTGTCTTTTGCATGGCATACAATGTTTTTTTTTTTCTGTAATACCATCTACAAACATTTCCTTTCAATATGTGAGCACAGATCGTTTGAATTTAATGATACGATAGATGTTATTTGGTTTGTTTCTTTATGTTTGTTTACATTTTTATTCCTTTTCGGTGTTTTTATAGATAGCTTTGTTTTCGTGCTTTATAGGCGTGTGTCTCTGCTGATAAATTTGAAGGTTTGTGCTTTCTTATTTACTTATATCAATGTTCGTAATTTCCTTTATCCTCCATTTCTTTTAGCCTTGTCTGCTAACTCCCAAATGTGAGTAAAAATAAAATTTTTGAGTATTTATTCTATCTTTTCATTTTTCCTCCCTCACTACCCAGTTTTTAAATTTTTTTCACTACCCAGCTTTAAATGAGCACTTTAACTTTTTATTTCCAATTTTATACCATTGAATAACCTGCTTCTTTTCTTCCTACATGGTAGTTTAGTTGATTTTCTTTGCCTTCTATTTATGAAAAAAATGAGGAACTCACTATATTAAAATGTTTCCTCTTCCATTTTGCCTTCTCCAAATTCTTGTTAGCTTTAACATTTGTAATTTCACATGTTTATATCACTGTATTTTCTTCTGTAGCACAACCCTCGCTCGTGTTTCAATCTTAATTTTGTGGAATTGTGTGAAACAGATTCACTGTTCACCATTGTTCTTTTGCCATAGTTTTTCTCATTTACCTTTTAGCTGGTGTGCATTGACTTTCTAGCAAGTTTTTCATAAACTGTTTGTGTAAAATATTGTCCATTCAAAACTAATGATTCCCACTGCCCTTCAGTGGACTATTGGCTGGTTTTATATGCTGAGATCATGTTGCCTATGCTTTCAGACCTTTTTGTAGGTTGCATGGTGCATCGGGGAAGTTTAAGTCAACTTAATATTTTTCATTTTTAGTGTTACAAGTTACTTGCCATCTCACTGGCAGACACATGAATACTTTTGTCTTTGTACGTTGCTGACTTCTTAGAATTGACCACACAGCATCATTTACTTTTTCTTTGTATCTGGCCGTGGTTCACTTTCCAAGTGGGAGAATAAAATATTTGCTTATGTTTAGAGATTGTATTCTATAGATTTTATTGTTTGTTCTATTTTGTTAATTTGGTTTTTCTTTTCTGGGTTTCCAATTGTGCCTGAGCTGGATTTCCTGTGTCTCTCTCTAACCCCTGTTAAGGGCCATTTTTATATTCTTTTCTGCCTTTTCTTGCTCCCAACCTACCCTCACCTCGCTCACCTCCTGCCTCGCCCTTCCATTTGAGATTTCTCACTTTTTTCATTGGTTCTTTGTGTCTCCTTGTGTTTTCAGTAGTCTATACTCTCTTGAGTGTCTTCAAATGAATGTTTTTCTGAGCTTTATTTTTCTTTTGCGTTTTCTCCTGACCTGGGAAAGCACCTGTGACATCTGCTGCTCTTTCCTGTTCACCCGTTTCCTGGTGTCCTGTATCACACGCTGTGCTTCTGTTTCATGGAGGCAATTGTAATATACAATTTAATGCATGGCTGATTACATGTTTATGTTTCATCTGCCCCCTTTGAAATGTCAAAAAGATTTTAAGGAGCACTTAATCTATTAGTATACCTAAAAGTGGTTCTTTTTCCTATTTTCCTTATTTTAGTATCTCTATATAGTATGCTTATCTGTTCCTTTTTGATAGCTCATCTTGAAGTAGAAATTTTCTTTTTCTGTATTTGTGGTCTGCAGGAAGTCTGTGTGTGGGAGAAGAACCATGACCATGCATTAATTAAGTCAGAATTTTGTTTTCGACCCAGGGGATGTATGAGACTTAGTTCAACTTTTAAATTTCTCCCAAGCTAGCAGAGAATGCCAACTCTGGGCCGGCTCAGTTTATAAACTCTGTCTTCCCAACTTCCACAGGGGATTTTTCAGCTACTGCCTGAAAACTGTTTTCTTTGCTGTTGATCTGCCTTGGTTTTTGTTAGATGAATACTTTTCCTTTTCAGGACCAAATCAAGAGAAGAAATCTCATGTTTCCAGTTGGTGTCCCTCTTTCCTGAAGTAGTGGACCGACTATTTAGGTTTTCACCTTCAGTTTGTGGTAGAGAAATTTACTACATTCATCACAGAAGTAGTCCAGGTCAAATCTTTGACTTAAATTATCATTTAAGATGTTTCAGTAATGGTGTTTAGATTTGATCATAAATTACCATATCATATTTGTATAACAAACAGTTATTCTGACCATTTTTCTTTCAACCAAATTTCAATTATTTGTTATTTGTGATCATTTTCAATAATAATTAAAAAACTAAAATCAAAATTTCCTTAAATCATGTCAGCCTTTTGGCAAAAGCAAAATAAGAATCAAGAACCTAAATTGTAGAAGCTTAAATGTCTAGTCCTGAAGTGTACTAGTAACAAAATAACTAGAACTAGGGTACCTGCGGCCTCTCAGTGGTTAGTAACACTGCCTGCTTTCTGATTGTACGTCAAAGAAAGTTTCTGGCTGTATCACATGATCACGTGATTAGATAGCTGTAACAATGTATGAAATTAAATCCAAACCCTCCAATCTGCTTCACTTTACTTGGCCTAATGTGGAGAGTTTAGAGAGAAAATCTCTTTAAATTTTATGAATCGGTACTAAGGTGGAAAATGCCTAAAAGGAATTCTTAGAAATAGTATCACAGTTATAGTAATAATTTCAGAATAGCAAATTGGTCACACTCTCCTCTCCCCATCTAGCTTCATTCTTAGAACCTTTGGAAGGTTTTTCATTTCTCTTAGGGTAAGAACCAGGCTTTTAAAATGGCCATCACACTTCCTGTGGTTTGCCTCTTTCCCACATCTCCAGTTCCGCTGCATTTCATGCTTTTATGTTGCTTTTCCTGAAGCAGAACAGCTTCCTGATTTCCCTCATCATTGTTACATGTTTTTCAACCTCAGGGTCTTTGCACATGCTTTTGCTGCTGTGTACAGAAATTTGCCCTGCATCTTTACCTGTTTAAATAATCCCATTCTTTATATTTTAGCCTACAGGTTATCTCTTCAAGGATTCATCCTTGGCTTTCTTAGCCATTGCAACTTCTTTTTGAATCTGTACTTTTCCCTTTTAGCAATTTTCAAGTCTTTTCTACTAGCTATATGTTCCAAGAGCCTGTCTGAATTTGCACCATTTAATTCCTGGTGCTTATAATCATACTTTGCCCCTCACACATGCTTAATAAGTATTTACTGAGTGACTAGTGAATGAAAGAATTAAGAATGACAGTAATCATTTCTCTTTGAGTTCTGAGTTGTGTCAGGTATCTGTCTTATTTGACCCTAGAAGAAGATCTTCATTTCAGAAAATAAGGAAGAAAGTGAAAGGAAAGGGAACTGAAGAGAAAGAAAGGGAAAAGAAGAGCAAGAAAGGAAGAAAGGAAAAGAGAGAAAAGGAAGCAAATAAGAGTCTAATTAAGTGTTCTTGAGGAAGAATTTTTGATCTTGTAAAGTTTTGCATATTTACTTCCCACGTTGGCTGAACATGAAAAGTATACATAGTCTAGAATTTGCATCAAGACCATCTAAACTCTTAAGCCTATAAAAATGAGCAAGGAATTTAATGATGGGTTTGTAGAAGATATATTAGGCATTTTCTGCTTGTAATTGGATTAGTATTGCAAGAAGCAGATCAAATTTTCCCACACATTTCTTACTTCCACCCTTGATCCTATACTAAATCACACAGCCAGAGGTTGCAAAAGGGAAATACAATGTTTAAAATGTATTGTAATCTAGGTCTTTGTCTTCTGGAAGCAAGGAAGGATTTGCTTCAGGTGTAGATGTTTAATTTGCCAGACTTATTCCCTGGTGCAGAGTCGGGGACGGAAGGGGCTGCGGCAAACCCTGTGGTGTTTCCCATCCCGTAGGTGATGAAGGAGGCTCCCACAGAGCATGGGTAGTAGAACAGAGATGACAATTCCGGCCCCACTTTTTCCTTCTCCCCATTTTTCCTGAGCTTACCCACTTGTGAAGGAAGCAAGAGTGGGGTGGGGTCTTGGAGTTTATTCATCAGAAAGAGCTTCCTTGTTCATATGGGTTAAGGGAGAAGAATAAAAAGCTACATCTTGAAAAAATACGGATTTTATGTAGATAATAAAATAATGCAAAGAAAGCATGTCAGATTTTAAGTCCACTTTCCTTAAGTGTGATTCTTTATATAATCTAGAAGATATCCCCTCAATCCTGGTGGTACCCAGAGAGCAATAAAGGCACAGGGACCATTGGCATGAATAGACTCGTGATGGCTTCTTAGCTGACAACTGATCACACTTCCAACCAGGTTCTCTTTACTGGCAAAATTAGAATTTTAATACCTGCTTCCTAGACAATTTCAGTGTTTTCCATAATGCAATATGTAAATAAATATTCCTGTAATAAATAAAATAGTTCACAGATTGCTATGACGAATAAATGATTTGACAATGTCTGGCATATAAGTTGGAATGTGTCAGTGTTCCGTCTTCATTTCTCTTCCTTCTTATTCTAAAGTTTATGGAGCCTCTTACTCTGCTCGGGTTTTGCTTTGCATCCTAGAGAGGAAATCTGGTGGAGGTCTTAGGAAAAGCAACGCTGGAAATAACTGCACGCCAGCTATCTGACACGGAGCATGTACTGAGTTTTTTTGAACTAAGTATTTAAGTGGTTTATAAAATGACCCGTATGGTGGTAGTTGCTGTAGATGACAAGAAAGCACACATGCCCTCATGCTGCTGCTGGCTGGCATGCAGAACTTTTATTAATGTATTGATGGAGAATATTTATTTGCATTCCTGGTTTAAAGTCTGTCAGTTTAAGAGACTTCACAATCAACCAGAAAATAACAGATTTTGAATGAAAATAGCAAGTCAAATTCAGCCTGCCTCATGAAGCAGATTAAATCCTTTCAGAAAGAGGGGATTGTTCCACAACACAAATAATGGACCACTTTAAGCCAAAATACTGTTCCAAATCTGCAGCTTCTGATTTTTTCCACTTAAAACTCTACAGTTCTGGGGGAAGGCAGTTGAGTTTAGTGGGGTAATTAACACTGTCTTCCTCTATTTCTCTTCTATGAAGAAGGAGCCAAATTAGTATCCAGGTGCCAGAGAGTTGTTGAAAGAACATTGACCTAAAATTCAGAATCTGGATTTTGTCCTAGAATTCAATGGCACTGGATACAAACACATTTTCCCTTTGATTTTCAACTTCCTTCCTCTTTTTTATTTACTTATTTTTTGTACTAGAGCTTATCAAATCCAGAGTCTTCACACTGATATTACGTCCCTTGTCCTTTTATTTCTGTGTACTTTTTGAGAGAGAGGAGAGGGCTTGCTATGTGGCCAAGTTGCCCAAGGTGGGCTTGAACTTGTGATCCTCCTCCTTCAGCCTCCCAGAAGGTGGGATACAGTTGTGTGCCACCATGCTGAGCTTTAGTTTACTTCTTAATATATTTATAGGACTTGATAAACTCTTTCTAGAAAAGCATTTTGCCAACCACCATCATTGTTTTATAAGGTAATCTGATTTGTGTTTATGCATACTTTATTTTTCTCTCGCATAACACACCTTACAGCTTTTAATGATTGCTCCTTGTTACCCCCTCTGGTCTTTGTCTATCTATAGGCAAGGATCCTTAATATTCCACAGAGCGAGGTAGCTTCCAGTTTGTACTGTCCCAGTGTACACACCGGGTAAACTCTTGCTCACGGGTCCCTCCTAGTCCAGATTCCTTGCTCTCAACATGATACTCTCTGAAGGACCACCATGGTGGAATCAGAGGCCAAAGTTTATTAGCGCAGATTCATCTAAAGATGCCTCATCTTGTCCACAGGAAATCTTAGAAAAATAATCTGCAAGTCTGGCAAGCTCTTTTCAAAGAAGAAAATAAACTTACTTTAGGATAACTTCCCACTTTAAGAATCCAGGGGAGTCTTCTAATTCTTTCTTTGATAATTGCTCGTAAGTTAGCCATTTAATCCTCTTTATTAGAATTTTCCCAAGAAATTGATGCTAGACTCATTGATCTGCAGCTTCAGAAATCTAATAATTCTTCTTTTGGGGGAGAGATGTAGTTTACATTGTTTGTGTGTGCTCCATTTTCTGGACATTTTTGTGTTCATTTATTTATAAAAGAGGACTGAACTGTCCTAGTGGCTCACCATTTTCTCTAAGATTTAAATTTTCCCCCAATTTAGGTGCTTATCCCACCAATCATTTTAGCTATAAATTTCTCTTACCCCAAAATGCAAAACTAGTGCCCCCGGCAGGCCTGCGAAGGCCTGACGAAGGCCTGGGCTCTCCGGTTCCTCCCATCTTTCCTGAGCTTGCCGGTCCTGCACCGAGTCTACACTTCTGTGTTCCTGCACTACCCCGTGACTGCAGCCACCACGGTCCCCCTGCTGCCAAGCTGAAGCTTTATCGCCTGGGTGCTAAAGACGGACACAATAGCAATCACTGCGCAGGTTCCCGTACTGTGCTCCCTGTTTTCCATCTCCTATCTGTTCCCCTCTTTTTCTGCCTGTTGCTCAATGCCTTTCTGACGTGTCCCAGCACGGCCACATTGTGTATTTACTTGCAGGGATTGTGGAAGTGAATGAAGCCTGACCTCAGGTCCAGGCCTGGAGTGCAGTGGGGGACACTGATGTGGAAATTTGCACGGTGTGGGGTATGATGGGGACTTTGCCCGTGAACTTGGGAGCCAGCCTGCCTAGGTCAAACCTTACTGCTGTATCACCCAAGGTCTCCTTAAACTTCAGCAAGTTTTTAGCTGCTTTGTGTTTCAGTTTCCTCATCTGTGAGCTGGGGATGGTCGGAGCCCTCACGGTGCTAATGACAGGCATTTTTTCAAATATGAAGTATTCAGGATATAAAGTATTTAGGGTGGCACCTGGCGCATGTAAGATCTCCATCAGTGTCTGCATGCTTTTTGTTATTATTATAGTGTAAGTATTATAAGAGAAAAATTTTCTGACCCCCAGCTCCCTGCCCCCACTATGCACATCCATGTATTGGGGGCTCCCCTCTTTTGCTATTTACCGTATATTTATGACAATGTTAAAGTAACACAGTGTAAAGGCCTCTCTCCAAATTACTTACTGGCAATGTATTGAAATATTAGGCTTCTCTCTCTCTCTTTCTTTCTTTCTTTCTTTCCTTCTTTCCTTCTCTTTCTCCTTTTTTCTTCCCTTCCTTTCTTCCTTCCTCCCTTCATTCTTGATACTAAAACTCATCTGACCACAAAACACAACTTCAACTAATAAGTGAAGTTTACAATCTTCATTTATTATCTCATTTAGTACCAAATTAATGTTTCATACAAAAAATCAATAATTTTCTAGTAACTACTGCTTCATACCATACTAGAAATATTATGAAATAAAAGCACATACATTGTGCTCTTATATTTTTAAAAATTTTGAATCATAAAATATCACTGGCTCCAAGAATTTCTGGGGGGACATGTGTAGACTGCAGCCTGACAGTTTAGCTTCAAACGCTGGCTCTTCTCTGTGCATGGCACTGGATGGAACAATGTAGTTGGCCTCTCTGCCTCACATTCTCATCTGTAGAATGGAAGGAACGTTAGAATTGACCTGCAGAGTTGCTAGTAGGATTCAATAGACTAGTACATGGAAATTGTTTAAAATGACATAGACATAGAAGCCATTAATTTATGTTTGTGCCACTTCTGAATTACTCTTGTTGTCTTTTTTGTGGGCAAGGTTTGTACTTTCCAACCTTTTGCTATTTAACTCCCAGAACACAGTAGAGATTCCGTAACAGCTCCTGAAGTAACTACATGAATAAATGACCTCAATCATCGCTTTCTTGTTTTTCCTGAGAGCATAGATGGAAAGCTTTTTTCATTTTTTAACATTTCCTATAGCTCAGCTCATTCTGATCGTTTCATCCTTGAAGGGCTTCACCATCCAGTTCTCCCCATCTCTGGAGACGTGCTTCTCTTCCTACCTTTTATTCTGCCATTATTCCATCAAGCTCATTTAAACCACATTTTCTCAAACAGCGCTGCTTTCTGAAGTTTTGTTTTGACTTCTTTTCATTATTATATATTTTCCTGAATGGAGGTTATGGTAAGTTTTTATCGCCCTTGGAGTCTTCTTCTCTCTTGAGTACCTCTTGAACCCCAGATTTTCACAAGTTTCTGTGGATCTTGTTGAAATCTGCATACACATCTGCGTTTCCCTCTTGTGGTCATGACCAACTATGGTCATTACCCTTGGCCATGGAGGAAGCTGGACTTCACATATCTTAATTTTAACTTTCATTTTCAAATTTCCATCTCCTGTCTTTCTACTTTGATTTTTTAGTCTTCAACTTCCTTAATGCCTACAACCCCTAAATCCTAAGCATTCTCATTCCTTAGAAGATAAGATTCCTTTTCAAGATAGAATTCTACATCTATTGATGTAACCACGGTCCTCCAGCTTTCCCAATTCATTTTATCTCATTCACTGCGCTGCTTTTCTTCGCAAACCTCATCCTGGTGCCTTCTTACATCAAGCAGTTAAACTTTTCTAGAAAAACGAAAATCAGCCACGCATCTAAAATTTTGTTTCACTTTAAACTCAAGATCATAAATCTCAAAGGGACACTCAAACCTGCTAGACAACTCTTCCATATTTATCAAGCAAGCGCCTCATTTCTCTCTGCTCGCCTGCAGCCACTGGATCATCTGCTTCCATTCCTGGCTAAGTTTCTCAAACTGGTGTCTGACATGAGGCCTCCACTTCCTGACTTTTCCGTCACACCTCAGCCTTTCTCTTCCGTGCCTGCTTCCTCCAGCACTCCACAAGGCCCCTGTCAACTCCGTGGAGCTGAATCCGGAGCGGTCTCTTCTATTCGTGCCTTTCTTGACCTCCCAGCAGTTTTCATGCTCTCTTTCTGATGCAGCCTCTTCCCTGAGCTTCTGAAGCACCACGGCTCTGCTGTGCCTCTCCTCTTCCACCTCTCTGGCTGCTGCCAGCCTTTTATTTTTGTCTTTAAACATTGACATCTCTCAGCTCTTCTGCTGAGAGTTCATTTTCTATTTTACATACAGATTTTTCTTAGGTAATTTTTTTTTCTGAAAAAGAAGAAAGTGTCTTCAGATACTATCTATATTCGGACACCTCACAATCTGTCTTCTGCCCAGACTTGTCTCTGGACAGTCATGGATGTCTACTGTCTCACATGTCTAAAAGTGAAGTTTTGCTATCTTTGCTTTCAAATCCCCATCTCACAGTTCCTCAACTCTGAACACCTTGGCGTTGTTGGCTTCTCCTTTTGGCTCAACCCACGGTCTGTCCGTCTCTATGTGCTGACAATTCTACCTCCACTGTCCACTGTAGTCTGCCTTGGTCACTTGGTGGCCTCAGTGCTGCCATTAGCATTCTCCACTAGCTCTTTATAGTGATCTCCTAATTCATCTTGTTTCTAAATTCACCTTGTTCCACCCTACATAGCCTGCAGAATGATCTTGAAAACAAAATTAGTTCAATACGGGGACGCAGGTCTACATCCCAGTATTTATGCTAGCACTGCAAGAGGAACATGAGTTCGAGGCCAGCCTGAGTTGCATAGCAAGTTCAAGGCCATCCTGGACTGCATAGTGGGATGCTGTCTCCTAAAACCTAAATCAATGAATGAATCAATGAGTTGTGTCATTCTTCTGTGTAAAACCCTACGACTGTGTCCCCTTATTGCTGGAATTAAGTTAACCTGCAATTGCAATTTATGGCTTCTGTATCCATCACCCTAGCTTACCAGGCTTCATCCACACTGGGCTTCTTTTATTTCTTCCAAGATGGAACAATCTTGCATTTGGAATCCTCCTCCCACACAGCCCGTCTCAAAGACACCTCTCTTTTCCTTAATAAACATGCACATTTTATTCGCTTACTACTTCTGTTTTTCCCCGTCTCCTCACCAGACTGGAAGGGCCATGAATACAAGAATGACCTCTCTTGTCCATAGAAGCCGAAATATCCCCCATTTACCAAAGTTTGTGGTGTGAGATGTGTTTAGGAAGAATGTGTCCAATGAGTAAATCCACAAATTCCATTTGATATAGACTCTAGTGCTTCTGTGACTCCTTATACTGTGAAGTTCAGAAGTATGTAGAATAGCGGGAGATATCCCTGTCTTCTGTGTTATCTTGCACTTAACTATACCAATTGCCAAACTAGAGAAGAGCCGTGCTTCCCTGTCCTCAAAGAGCTTTGCTAAAGTAATATTTTGTACTGTGCCTACCTGTCTTACTACCTCTTAAAATTTCTACATATGTCAATTCATATGTTTTCTTTAAAAATTCGCTTTACAGCTTATTTTCCCTTAAAAAGAGAGGAGGGAAGATCTTACTACGGTGCTTAGGTTTGTCATCACTGATTAAAAATTCAGAACTTGGATAGCTAATTTAGGCTATATGTTCTTTGGAAATCTTAATAAAGTATAAAATAAGGTACAAGTTATAATAACCACAGGAAGAGCTCGTAGATCTCTATATATTTATAGTAATTAGAATATTTTAATATGAAATACCTAAGAATATATTATATCTCTACTACTTTCATAGAAATGTTCTTTTTGGCAAACTGACCATTATTCTTATATTAGTTTTTATCTAGAAAGTTTGATATATAAAACATGATTTATAGAGATAATTGCCAATGTATGATTTTTTTTCATATCTCAAAAAGGCATCTCTGGAGCTAAGTGTATTTGTCATACATCTACAGCATTGTGACAAGAATTCAATATATTTAATAAGTCGTTAGAGAGCAGACATTTCTCTTGGGATTACGGCAACCTATGACTAGGATTATTCAAGGTTCAACATTATTAAATACCATAAGAGTTGAAAGAAAAATCAGTATAACATTTAAAATTCATTTAACTATTCCATTTTAATGGAGAGAAGAACTACATAAAACAACGTGGAACTATATTAAGAACTAAGCTCTCGCTTTATTAATTGTTGGAAAGAAAGGCGTGGATTTCTTCCATAGGTTTTCACTGTTTTGCAGTGAATAGTCTGGATTAATTTGAAAATGCAAGCACACTTTTTTCATAGAAAAAAAAATTAAATAAAACTATGTAAACTAAGAGATAAAAGAGAAGACTAAGTACTGGAATAAACATTGCAGTCGAAACTAAAGTAACTGAAGTGAAAATGTTTTCATAATGAACTTTTATGTTTAACAAGCCCAGACACTTGGAACAGTGTAAGCTATATTAAAGCCTTTTATGAAAGGATTATGTTTTGTGTGATGAGTGTTTTAATATAAGTATGGTACACTGCGTAAAATATAACTACATTTAACTGAAAGTAATTATAAGAATTCAGCCAAAATTATTTTTCTCCTGCACTATCACAAAAACTGATACAGGAAAAAAAAAAATTTTTTTTTTTTCCTCCTGGAACCTTTCACCAACATGTCTCTGTTTCAATTATTTCTGGCAGTATACATTGCATCTCTGCCTCAGCTACCTTTTATGTCGACAGTTGGTAGCACAAGCCTTTTAACACACAAAGGGTACAGCACTTCAGCCAATCTGTGATAAAAGGGGAAAAATGAAATCACTATGGAAACTGCAGGAAGGATCTAAAAGCTCTCTTTATAAAGTAAACGTCTGATGTTTGTGACTACGGGGTAAGAAATTCATAAATCTGTATGATGCTATCATTTCTGATTTGTTATCACCGCCAATGCCAACTCGAGGCAGCCTGACCTTGACTTCATTAAGTGCACAGCTCAGGTGCAACAGGAGGAGGACCACCGTGCTCCCTCCCAGCGCTGCGGTGCAGGGCTGGTGCGGCTTGCCAGAAGGAACTAACTTGCTTGGAATCTTCCCTTTCTCTCCCTGTTCCATCATCGTCATCGTGTTCTTTTGATTCACAGAGACTAACTTGATGGAGCCAGGCACAGGGAGTCACTCTCCTCTGGGGTGTTTCGGTTTGTCTTTCCATTGAGAAACGCAGCAAGTCTCAGACTCAAATGCAACTCAGGAAACTATGTTTGGTCCCGAGACGGGCCTGCCTTTGATCTTGAATTGAAAAAAAAAAAATGTTAACCGTCTCCTTCCACTCCCAAAACTGGTAAATACCACGGAGAAGCAGCCTCACTTCACCGCGTTCAGTCCCCGAAGGATGAGGAGGCTGTGGGGACCCTGCTGGGGGACTCTCATCTGACCCGGGACAACAGTACGCAGATGGGCCAAAGAGGAGGCTCAAAAATCAGCCAGTTCTCTGAAGAAGCAGCTAAGTGACTTTTATAAAATAGTCACATTGTTATTTAAATAAGGCTCCTTGATCCTAGCCACCAGTGGAAAGAGAGACTGTGGAGCCCACAGGCTCCTGAAAGTTTTCCAGTGTGAAATTCTTCAACTTCAAGAATAGATTCTTAATCCAGAAGGAAGGAATTTTCAAGTAAGTAGACTCATTTCGGCATTGCATAGGCTGCTGCTATGTTTATTTTTGCCATGTTTATCAGTATTTACCACTGTTTAGCATTTCAGGCAACAGCAAAAAAGTTTCTGGCAACTTTACGACCATTGTAATGCAGCGAAATGTCAAAGATTAATGTGCGTGATAATTGATTTCATATTGTCATGCTGTAGTTAGGCAATTATCAGCATCGCTAATCTAATGTTTCCAGGTACTTACGAATAATTAGCAATTCTGCACTAGCATCTCAGACACACTTCTGATGACAATATTGTATTAAGTTTTAAACTTGAAAAGGGATGTTGTGTAAATGATACTTGGGGGAAAAAATCAGTAAATGAAAGAGAAGTGCTCTAATATTGAGCACAATTCAGCACAATCACCGAGGAGGATACATTGCTTAAAATAAAAGAATATGACATCTGTACTATAAACTTTATTAAACTTCTTCTCCTGCTAATGACTAACTTGGCTGCTTACAATCTCCATGGTGCGTTCCCTTACGTTGTAAGAGTGTTAATGATCAGTTACATAGAATCTAATCGAAGTGTGTATTTGGACACCCAAATAGAAATACAGGCATACTTTCATTGGAAAATATTTAAATGCCTCATACATCCAGACTCCACTGATGCTTTTTGTGCATATAATGAAAGCCAATTATCTGTGGAGAAAACTTGTCTGGGTGGAAGGAAGTTAAATTGGTTTTTAAAGACTTCTTTAAACAGCAGTAGCTGGGGAAAGGTCCAGTAACATTTTAGATCAGGATTGTAATGACTTTGCCATATTAATAAATCAGGCTCTCCTTGCACTTTTATGAAAACATTTGGATGGGGAAGACAGAGCAACTGGAGACAACCAGGGTCCCCATGGCTCTGCCTGCACCTGCACACTCTGCCAATCGCTGGGAAGCTCTGGGACCACTGCTGGAGAAGCCAGGTAGGTCCTATGTCGGCCAGAGCACAGGATATAGATAATATAGACCTAATAAAAGATGTCCAAAATTCCAAGTCTTGAAGGAAATATTTATGTTCTAGAATATTCTGTGATTTGGGGGGGGGGCTGTACAAAGTAAAGGAAGTAAAATTTTTACCAATTTTTTTTTTTTTTTTTTGCCTAATCCCCTGGTGGGGGAGTTCTCCAACTTCTATGAAATGCTTTTGTGTTGCATATCAACTCTCATCAATCAGTTACATGTTGGTTTCTCTTTTTCATTGTGTTATATGTCTGAGACTATTTAAGAGAGCATTTACAGAAACATGGAAAAACATATTGTTCCGTTTATATATAAACAATGCAAATACTTTCCCTTTAGTGCCATTCAAAATATTAACATTTTGTTCTCTATCTGATTGTCCTCTGAGTTGGATCTAGCAGCTATTGGAGAATAAGAAAGGCAAAACACTCTACCATTATCTTGGAATATCTTATTCTTCACTAATTTAGGAGTGCACTATTTCACGGGCTTTTCTAAATCCAAATGGTTACTTAACTTAAACGACACGTCAGAAAGTTGATCATGAAGGCTACACCACATATATTATTGTGTTGCAGTGAGCGAGTAACTAAAGAAAATGCTTATTTTTTTCCTCCCACTAGAAATCTTATAATCATTGGATGGTGTGACCTGATAATATTCTTCATTAAATTAATCATGGCTTTTCAGAACAACATTATCAGAAATATTACTTCCCCTTAATTATGAATTAAATGAAAAACATAAAGACTTCTATATCTGGATCTTTAGTTCTGGAAAGTTTTAGTTGATAGCTCATAATATATTTTCTTGTCAGCTAAATTGGATTCTCAGGTTTATTTCCAATTTCAATTTTGAATGTAATCATGGTAATACTTCCCTCTCACACCCTGCAGAAATTTTAGCTTTCATGTCTGACTTTCCCAACTCTCAAAAAACTGAAGATCTGCACAATCCCCAGGAAATCTCTGTATGGCACTACTTACTTACTCTAAAGAGAACTTCAGAAGTTGTTCATAGTTTTATTTTTTCCCCTACTAGAAAACACTTCAAAATTCTGCCATTAATTTCCATCATGCCATCAGAAATATTGATTCTTTCTGAGCCTTCCCACTGAACCAGAATTTACTCATTAATCTCAAATCAGCCAGCAGAGATAAGCCAAAGATGTATTCAGAATTTTAGTATGTAATCTAAGCTATATGTAGATTATGCACAGAGGTGATCTTCTATGTATTTAATAACTACATAGACTATTTTTAGCTTATTGGAATTGGGTGACTTTCAATATTCCCCAAGAGTCCCTCAGAAGTTATAACAGCATGAGGTCCATTACGTGAATGAATAGCTGAATGTGTCAGTAGCATGTCTTGGGGGGAAATTATAAAAATAGGAATATTCTGTAATATAGAAAATATATTCTGCCTTTCTTTCACAACCTATGGGAAACCTAATCTCAGGTCTCTCTGGTCAAGCTATGTGGACGTAGCGATTCAGCAGAGCATCTGAGGAGCAAACTGCCCCTTGCTACTGTGAATAAGTGATATCCCCAACTAACTCTTCTATGTGGATGCCTAAAAAACCCAGCACTTGGGATCTTTTTTAAAGAAGTAGTTTACACTTCATGTTGGGCTCTTGCTTGACAATTATTTGGTGAATCAGGGATCAGTGTGTGAAGAAGCATAAACTTACAGCTATGTGATAGACCTCAGAGTTTGAGAGACAGAGACATCCTCTAGAAACTTCAAAACCCTTTACTGAGAAAACAGATGCTCTTTTTCCCTACTTATGAACATGCAAAAGTATATATCTTACACAAACACTGGTACCCATTTATACATGGACACACACACATCTGCACTCTCCCCACGGTGGTATCTGTTTTTTTATTTGCATGTGTCCACGAGTCCCATCAGTGTTGATAACCCTCCACACATGCCTCCAGAAAACAATGTGAGAACTGTCTGCACTGAACATGTGAAGGGCTGAATACTTAAAATCTGCTTAGCACACTAAGTTTGGTTTTATAACGACACAGACGTGCAAGAGAAAGATCAAAAGAAAAATAAAACACAAGAGAGATAATCACATCTGGATGGGGCCTGGTAATGCACTAATTAAATGTGCTTACACCTAAGTCTTATCACATGCTCCGGAGTGAGCGCCCCCCCAACCCCTGCAGCCTCTGAGGCAGGCTCCACAGCCCTGTGTGAAAGCTGTCATCCCCTCTGTGCCCAGCACTGTTCAGTGTGCACTTATCACCTACCCTTCTTGTTTGACTGGGGAGGCTCTCTGTTATTTGCTATTCTGATAGTCATGACAGACAAAGTTGTCCCTCAAATTCATGACAATAGGCATAGTCTTTGAAATGGGTGTGAGATAGACTCAGTTGAAGCGGCTGCAAGATTCTGTGTTTTGTTTCTGGCCTGAAGGCTTAGTAAAAAACCCCTCCCTACTTTTCTCCTCATTCAGGTAACATCATTTGGTGTCCGGAGCATCATAGGAGCTCCCCTTGAGTGCAAACCTCAAGCGGCCTTTTCAGATATTACCAAGTCAAGCAATTTTAACTTTGGAAAGTTTCTAGAGCCTGTGTTAATTGTTCAGAGTTCTATTAAATCAGCATGACTTGAAATTATTTCAAAATGCTGGAATTTAGGACAAGAGACAGTGTGAAAATAAGTCACTGTTTTCTAGGGTTTTCCTTCTTTGTGGAGTTTTTTAAAACACCATGATGCAATCTCTTATTAGTTTGCTTTAAAAAATAACTAAAGCAAACCTGGCTACTTGGGCAAATCTGTTCAGCAGTGAACAGATATGTTCTACATGTCTCATTACCATTAACAGCCATGCATGGCTAACCTCCCCCTACTGCACTGAAGATTTACCCTCCGGCTTTGTAAAGTGATGCAAAAGAGTGAATGTTACAAAGGAATTTCGGAACTATTTTCTGTACTCTGTAGTATACCTATCTCACAATACACACAGTATTTTTTGGGTGACTGATAACCTTTAATGACAACTGGTGTTCATTCCAGAAAAAAAAAAAATCCAAAGGGCTTATATATAAAATGTGTCAGGGAAGACTAGGTCTACTTCTTGGCTTATCTCAGGTACAAGCTGTTTTGCTCTTGTTATTCTAGTCCTTGCCTTTTATTATTATTCAGTGATCAAACGCAAGGTCTTTTGCTGTCTTTCACTCCTTAAAAAATTATAGAATTAATACACAAAGATGAAAGTTAGACACCCACTGTCATCCATAATATACAGGAATTTAAAACTCAAACATGCCCCCTGGATCTTGGGATCCATCCGGGAGAAGGAAACATAAGTTATTTTTCTCTGGGCTTCCTTAATTTTGCATGATTTAGACATCGGTGAGGCACTGTAGATGGGAAATGTTGGAGGGGTGCTTGTAAAAGCAGTGAGGACTAGGAAAAAAGGGGACCAGCAGACTTTAGTCCCCAGGGAACCCAGTCTCCTGGGGTAGCTTCCCAGGAAGAGTGTTTTCATTGTGTCACCCCTCCCCCTGGGCAAAAGACGGGGACCCTTTAGGCTTAGGTGACCCCCATTGCTGTTGGGTGCATACATTTACACTGTTGGTATTTTAAGTAACCCCTATTTCTCTCTTTTTAAACTGGCTGCACTGCTCATGTTGGATGTCAAGGTTTTCTTTTACTTGCTAAGTCTTCCCTGTGCAATCTAATGCTTCATTTCTTCCTAGAAATATAAGATATTTGCATCAAATTCAACCTTTCAGTAATAGTAAAGTCCTCTTTGTAAAAGATGCAGGATTAGTGTCTCCCCTGAGGTCATCTGCACCATCTCCCTTTATTTCTCCTGGGTGATGAGGAGACCTTTCCATCTCACCAAAAAGCACTAGTAAATAAGGAGTTAAAATGAAGGCAGGCTCACTGGTTTGCTGAGATCTGTCAGAGTCTGACTGGCTGGCTACATATCTGTCTCTGGAACAATAGGTACCTGTATTCTGCACGGACGGCTGGGCAGCGCTAGCTCTGGAGAAGGTCTGCCTCTGTCTGCGCTTTCCTGGTGAGAATCCCCAATGACAGTCCTACTTCTCAGTGAAGGAGAAAAAGCCTGTCTAACTCTCCTGATGAAGGACAGAGCTTTGATCATTTTTGTTCAAGCTTGACTTGGCCGGAGGTTTTAGCTTCTTAGTCTCAAGTCAGCAGTCTCTCTGTCTCTCTGTCTTTCTCTCTCTCTCTCTCTCTCTCTCTCTCTCTCTCTCACACACACACACACACACACACACACACACACACACACACTCCTCCCTTTTGCTCCCGCTTATTCTCTTTCTCTCTCCCTCCCTTTCTCATTTCGCCTCCTAGGTTCTGTGCAGGCAGATGAGTGTCACAGCTGTAACTGAGGCACAGAGCAATAAACGTAGCGAGCCAATTTCCAGGACGGCAAGAGGGGGCACCGGAGGTGACAACAATGACAAGCCCGCGCTGCTGACAAGTTTTAGGTAAGAAAATATATAAGCCTCGACGCTCGTATTTCTGCATCGCTGTGGCTGAAACACTGCCGGGAGGCGAGTCTCTTGGTAGGGAAATATTCTGAGAGGACATGGTGCGCGCTGTCACTCGCCTGCTTGCCTGGAAACCTGTGTTCTCGGGGCTTTGTGTTGCTGGAATTATCCTTGGAGGTGAGGTGTAAGCTGGGCTGGCGGAAGAGTGAGCTGCTTTTTTCTGTCTGTGTGGTGACATTTATCATGCTGTTTAAATTTATATCTGGAGAAAATTCTGTTTGATGATAGTTAGCAATGTTTTGTGCAATGGGAAACATATGGCCAGGCAGAATTGAAGCAACGCTCTTTCATTCTCAATTTGTCATTATTTTTGCATTCAACTGTACTGAGGTCAGGGGGTTTTAAAAATTAATGAGATTCCCTGTGGAGTTCAAATAGTAATATGTACGTGAGCTGCCACAGAAAGATAAGATTAAGCGGGTGTATTTATACCGTAGATTCTGCAGTGTTAATTTGCACGCATTCCCTTTGAAATAGAGGGAATGAACAATAGTTTATGAGAGTCGATGTGATTTGGGAGGCGAGTCCTTAATTTTTTTTTTTTTTTTTAATGACCAGGAGACATTGGGTCTGAATTAGACTGTCCGGGGTGAGCACTTTGTGTGGGAAATTACTAAAACTTCACAGCCATCATTGTTATGACAATGGAGAGTATCCCGTACTTTCGAGGAAATGACAGAGTGAGGCACACGCTAAAACAATCTGGAAATGCATTTTCATTTTAAGTAATATGCAAAAATAAGCCAGCATGTATTACAGGTGAAAAATTGCTGTCATGAACAAAGAAGCAAGGGGACACATAGATGACAATTCTTTGTCACAAAAATGAGCCCGGGGCACGGATCTAAGAGGTTAAGTAATTTCTATGTCCTCAATGCCCCACAAAGGGAGTGTAGTGGGATGAGTTCCAGGCATTTAAAAAATGCACCAAAAACTTTCATTCCCACAATTTAAAGACATTGTTTATGTTCCTGATACTACACACTGTTTAAATGAGGGAGACTGAGAAAGCACGCTGAATATACAGTAATGGGGCTAAAGATGTTTTTTATCTGGCTTCCCCATTTACAAGCCCCATTCAGGGCTTCCTGTGATATATTGTTATGTAAATACTGTGCAGCCAGGGAAAGCCGTACTATGGAGATTCAATTTACTTTGAAAGTTGTTCATTATAGCAGGGATGAATGTTATTTATTTGATGCGATTCAAAGGCTGGAAATGACTTTTTCATTGTGGCACCTTTTGTCATGGGTGCGGGGTGATCTAATCTTTTTAATTTTGGCTTTCACACCAGTGGAGATGAAAAGAGATCTGAACTCATTTATCAGTTGCTAGGTCCTTCTGGAGGCCCAAGTTCTGTTCCTGGTTGCTATGGCCAGTCTGACCTCAATCTCTGTGGTTTGGGGGACTTAAGCTGTCTTTTTTTTTTTTTTTTTTAATTGAGGAGCATGTACCTTGATTTATGTCCAAAATTGTGGTTGAACGTCTTTGTCTGCGAGTGATAAATGGGGCCGAACAATTCATCAGTTCTTACAAGTAAACACTGCTGTCCCACTAAAAATATGTTTTGTTCTGAGTTAATGGTATGGAACAAGGCATTCTCCACAAGCAGCTATCTTCCATTGTGGAGGGCCACGGAAACTTGGAGCAAAGTGGAGGAAATTGGCATTCATTTTGTCATCCATTAGCATTTCATTTGGAATTCGGAGGCCGCCTCTGCTCTGTCTAGGTGGACTGAGGATGGTAGGGTAAGCGTTTCCCTTCCTCACCTTCTGCCTAGCTGGGGCTGCCTCTGCAGCCGGCCCTCTCCAAGCCTGCAGTGGGGAGAAGGGAGCCAGCACTTAGGAGTCAGGAGTAGTTTCTCTCTGAAGGTGTTGCCTCTGCCTTGCCAAGCGCTGGGGCACTCCCATGCAGCTGGGACCGGGACCTTGGCATCTCCAGACCCGGCTGGATCGTGGAGGGAAAGTTGTGTCCGATACTGGTGACTCCCAGAAATGCTCTGTGTGCCTGTGTGCGCGCTGCTCCAGGGTCCCCGACCTCCTCGCGTGCTAGAGCCTTGTTAGGGGCTGCGGTGATTAAGGGGCGCTCAGCAGATGCGCCCTGGTACACTCCCCATCCCCTTCAAAACTGCTAATTGATGGATATTGCAGGGAGCAGACACTCTGCTAATAAGGCGATGATGACAAAATAGGTATCAGGAAAGGCGTTTATTGCTTATAAGCACCAACTGCGGCTTTGTAGGGTGGTTCTTTTTAAGTAATATGCTAATGGTTTTTATTCTAAAGCGGCCAGCACTGAGTATCTTCAGAACCCTGGGAACCATCAGAAGTGACACCCTCTTCGAATTGAAAGGTAAAAAATTCAACATTTTTTAAGGTACAATCTTCAGACCATGTCATGTACTCCTTGCTAGCACCGCTAGAAAACTGCCTCCTAAATGTGACTGTTAAAATATGAATTATTTTTTAATATGAAAGGTGTAAAGAGAATAGCTGAGAGGATTTTATTGTTAAGGCTTCTTCAAAAGATTCACTACCTTTTGTTAGCAAAATGCGATCAGGTACTTTACGTGTTTCCTTTTTCAGCCTTGGAAATAAACAGCTTTTATCTCTGTAGAGAAAATGACCATGGGGGGATTCATGTAAACAATCTTTATTTTATGTAGATTTGATTCCCAGAACCAGTAAATTACAAGCTAGGGTTACCTGATGTCAAAGGTCTCTTCTGCCTTAAAAATACTTCATAAAGTGCTAGTTTTCGGGAAGAATGCCCAGGGATGTCTTTATTATTATAATTTCAGTGATTGGCTAATGCTTATCTTTCTTTAGTTAAGCAACAGTCAATAGTTCTATGTTCCTGGGTGTAAGTAAAAATTGTGGCTGGAATTAATTTTTAAATAATTCATTATTTAAAGTTTTTTTTTTTTTTTCCTAGACTAACACATCCAGGCTTTGTTAAGTGGGGTTTTGCAGAGTTTAACTCGTAGTTCCCACCCTACGCATTCTCCCTTCAGGTCTTCTTGAAGGTAACATTTGCTGAGCGGTTAATTTCACAATAAATATTTAATTCTAGGTATCTGAAGACAAATGCTCCCTGGTATGTATCTGTATGTATATGGACATATTTTAATAGAAAATACCTTCTAAATTTCACGTCTTGCTTTGCTCAGCTGTTATTTCCAAGGACTTAAGTGAATATTGAATAGCGTTCCATTCCCCGAAATGATTAAATTCACTCTGAAGAATCTGGGGAAAAGGCCTATAATGACATTTTGATGACTTTCATTTTAAGGTGTAATAGAAATTGAGTAAAATATTTTAATAGCTATTCTCTTAATATCTCATTCCAAATACAATGTTTTTATTGCTCATTCTAGCTTACAATTTTCTAGTGCTAATAATGGTGCCTGGTAATTGTTTCTTATATGGAAGTCATTTTAGCCTTATGTAAAAGTTATTTCAGAAGAGTCTTCAGGCATTTATCTCAGCTCAAACAATTGCATTTTAATTCTTGAGATCTAACAGTATTTCCAGATTGCTTCGACTTTAATTTGGTCTAGCATTTCCTGAGGATAATTAGTTGTTTCTTAAAGAAAGGACTACATGATATGATGACTTGTAGTTTAAAAAAGAGAACCAAAATGGTACACAAGCAAGAGGAGCTTGAGAAACAGAAGGAATAAATACCACGCACTATCACAAAACTGATTTTACGTTGCTTTCCAGATGCAAACTATTTTTTAAAATTTAAAATTGAACTAAGTAATAAAAGAAATCCTGCATGTAAATGTACAGCCATTGTAACTATTTGTATTGAATAGATAAATGCAGACAGATAACTTGATATGCTTGTGCCTGAGGTTACCAGAAACACCACTGCACCTCGCTTCTTCCAGGAGAGGTACACACAAGCAAAGCTAATCACACAGCTTTTAAATAATAAAATCTTTGGGGAACTGCAGTTGTGACATATTAGATCAATTTTCATGTAAATCAAAATGAAATTCTTACATCAATTTTCTGTGCAAGTTACACCAAGCCAATAGCTTCCAAAGTGCATTGTTCAAAATGGTAATTAGAAAAATATTTCATGCAATTTAAAATAATTAAAGTGAGTATTTAAAGTCAGAATACAATACAGACTACATATCACTGAATTAACATGCCATTACTGCAGTGTTCCTAAGAATAAAATGAAGCTCATGTATTTGATTATTCCCTTCTAATATTTGAAAATATCGCAAAGTTTGCTTTATGTCTGTAATTAATATACCTTTCCAAATACCACTGTCACAGACCAAAAGGTTACTGATAGTTTATTTCTGCTTACCATAATTTTGGTTTTTGTCTTTTTGGTATGCCATTATTGTTTTCTGGAAAACTGTGCTGATGCTAACGCTAACCTGTCTGACCTATTTGTCTGAGTTTGGGAGAGGATCTCAAAACTTATTTGATTAGAATTTGGGTGAAACATCAAGATCTTGAATGTTATCTAAGGGATTATTAATAGGTGGATTTTTCCAGTAGCTGTTAATTCTTTGTAAAATTTAATAAAAGCTTTATTTGAGCTATCTTTTATTTTCCACGACTTCATCCAGGTTACTTTAGAGAGTTAACTGGCAGGGGAGGAGCCTTCTGAGGTAGCTCACAAAGATATCACCCCCAAGCAGCTGTCCCAGCACATTGCAAAGGGCACATGATCGCATTCATTTACAGGTTTCATATTTAATCATTGTTGTGATCCAGCAGCAAATTTTAATTTGCATTGCCATCATTTGGGTAGCTTTTTAAAAATGATACCAGAATATTGGAGAAATAAGGGTTGTTAAAAATCTCACACATTTGTGTCACTCACTAATAATTATTCAGACTTCCAAATGTGAAAATTGTATTTGTCTAAGGATGCTTGTGATCTCTTTTTATAGAGATGGTCTATATATACTTGTAATGACCTCAAATTCATCTAAGGTATTAGACTTCATGATTCTCTGATGCTACACCAGTGTGCAAAACTTTTTGCTTCATTAATAACTCTAAGACATACATTTATGTCTTAATGTTTCTTGACAGTATTTAGCCACAGCATACTTCCTTTGTATAAATCCATGAATTTCTTACATTTTTCTGGCAATTGAGTTCACAGTTCAAATGCATGTACTGAAATATACCATTAGAATTGGGTTCCCTTAAAGGCAGAAACATAAAGTCACATTCAGGGGTTGGAGCATATGGTGTCCAGTTAATTATAACAGCCTTAAGATTTTTAACATAGTTTACTGCAGATATCTTTAAAATGTTGAATTTCCAGGAAGTATTTGAAGAATTCAGATTGCCAAATAGGAAATTAAAACACAGAAATCAAATACCTTATTTTTTAAAAAAGTCTCTTGTATGGATTTAGCAGTTGTTCACTCATTCAACAAACATTCATTCAGTGCCTACCATGTGCCAGAAAAGTATTCTTGTGACTCTTAGTAGACACTAGGGATTCAATATCCAATAATATTAGCCTGATTTTGCATATTTTAGAAATTTCACTAGTTTTACGTACATCATCAATCAGCTCCTAAACTTGTCATTTTGAATCTTGTGTATCTCCTCTTTACCCTTAAGACTTAAAATTATATGTATAATTAATAGGGCTTAAAATGTATATATATATATAATTAATATATATCAGTTTAGAAGAATATGGATCAGAAGAATATGGATCAGATAAGCCAGAACATGCTTTAGAGAGTTATTTTGCAGAAATGCATTTAAATGTGTTGTCTAAATAAATCCATTCCCCTCCATTATTCAGGCCCACAAGGCAGCAGACATTAAACAGGTTATTCTGTTTTTACCTCTTTCTTTCAATGCTTCCCAAACTGTTTAAGGATTTCTAATTAGAGTTATTAATGGCTAACATTGTTTTCTACAGACTAGACAGTGTCTAAGGCCTTCATGGCTGTTTCCTAGTTGCCTCTTCTCAGTCACCTTATCAGAAAGGTCCCATCACGGTCCTGTGTGCAGATGAGGAAACTGAGACTTTGAAAAGTTCAGTAACTTCTTCAAAGTCACAAAGCTAGGAAGCAGCTACGATGAGTGAAATCTTAAGCACTTTAGGTTCTGTTAATTTTCTAGTCACTCAATAAATACCACTGATTCTCCGTGATGTTCTAGGTTTGCTCTAGATTCCTGATATAAAGTTGTAGCCACAATAGGGTTTAAAGCCCTTAGATTTACTGTCTTTAGAACCAAGGTCTGGCGTAACTACCGGGATGCTTTGATTTTCCTGTTCCCCTCTGCCTCCAGGGATCTCCAGAGCTAATAAAGTACAATTACTACGTGGCAAACCTTTTTAGGTCTTTTATCATTTGAGCTCAGTCTTTCTAACTGCACCATTGCCTGTCACTAAACACAAACTCTGTACTGGAAGGCTAATTTTCTCACTACCCCCATGAAGTTTGTTTTGGATTTTCTTGGATCGTTCCTGCATTAAAAACAAGTTTGCCCTGGCTTTCTCAAAGTCTCTACCCTCAGGCAATCTGAGTAAAAGCAAGCCTGTCTTTGGAACAAAATCCTAAATAGTCTTCTATTTGCATGGATCAGTTGATCCACGACATTTGCAACAACTGAGACAGTTGGAGGCTAGATGTAGCTTCACAGGTTCTTGTGTCTGTGTTTGTGGATGTGTCCAGCTGGCAGGTTGGCGTGGAGCTCAGGGGGCTGGCAGTGAACTAAGGCAGGGAAGAAAGAGGGAGTAAGACTGGACAGTTTGGGAGCAGAGGTCCACTGCCTAGCACGGTGCCTGGCATTAGGGGTGACAGCTAGTACACACTTGAGACGAGGAAGAGAAGAGGAAAGAAGGAAACAGAGGAGGATAGCTAAAGAGAAGGGTGCAGGAGAACATGAAACAGTTCTCCTGACTCCATAACCCAAGGCCTCCAAAGATCTTTAGATATTTATATTCAGGTTAGAGATCCTGTTTCAGAATATATATATATATTCTGACTTTCAAGTATGCTTTTGCCTTTTAATAGAGTAAGTTGTCCCTTGATGGAAAAGGTGTCACTTTTGCCAATATTCATACATTATTTTTGAAATAAAGCAAACTGCTGGTGTTTTGAAAATCAAATCCCAAGGTGTTCATGTTTGTTTTTCCACATTCAGGCCCACAATCCAACAGGCACCTAGCTGGTTTCCTCTACCCAAGAAAAGCCATTTCCTTATCCATTATAAAGTTTTCTTAGTTAACACTACATGTTGAATTTTTAGCAATAAATCCAAATCAACCTTCACATATCTAGTGTGAGTCTCCTCTATTAACGAGCAGCTTTCAAAGTTAATTTTATTTATGTTTTTTTAAAGTTTACTAAAAATTGTAGTCTTGAGATTGCAAGGTACATAGATGGATAAAGAGATAATATAGATTCAGATATTTTATCATAGGTATTCAAACCCAAGTTATTAAGACAGAAATTTTACTGCATATGGAGACCCACATGGGTATTTCTTAAAGCAACTACTATATAACAACTTCTGTTATTTTATCAGTAAGAATTAGATTTGCAAAGGTAGAAATGAATATGGGGCTTACCTTGTTATTACTTTGTATATGTGTAGGACATTTTAACTTTCTGGGTAAAGCAAACTGGAAAAGTTGTTTCCTAAACCAGTGAGTGGAACAGGTGTGTGTGCTCTCCAACTTTTGGGGGTTTGCACCTCTGGAGCTGCTCCCACATGCTAGTTGAGATACAGCAAGGATGAAGTTTCGGACACAAGGTTGGAGCCATCCTGCTTTAGATGCAAGGACTCTTCCTGCAGTCTGCATTGTAACAGCAGCAGCTGAGCAGGCCGTGCGAGTTCCAAAAATGAACCGTGCTCCAAACACTTAACTCACGCTGTGTTGATGTCCGTGGATCACAGAGGACGAGCTTGTCTCTCCTCTGACCCCAACTTTCCATGGGCCTTTCATTTTGACACTAATTTCAGGCATGAACCTTGGCACTCAGCTCCAGGGTGTAATTGCTGGTATCTCACTGCCACCTGGGTGCACAAAGAGACCAGCAAACGGAGAGCAAAATTTAGCCCCTGCGATTTGCCCTAAGAACACGCCACAGGCAGTGGGAAAGGGAAATATTTAATCAGCAGTGTTTTCAATGCAATTCCAATCAGCTAAGCTGGTTGAAGATTTTGTTTTCCTCTGAATTAACTGGATGTTGTCTCTTTGTAAAAAGAAAGCCTCTCCCTCTTCAGTTCACCTTAATATACGTTTGGGGGTGTTGGTTATTAATTTGAATGTAGAGTCATGTTCATTTGAATCCATATTGAATACTAATTTGAATGCCTAAGAAAGATACTTATAAATATGCTAAGTTAATAACTTATTTTGGCCAAAAGATTAAAAACACCAAAAGTTTCTAGAGGGTTCTGTTTGGTTGGTTGTCTGGAGACTTAATATGTAAAGGCTGTAAGTGACGCACGAATAATACCATTCCATTTTTAGGACAAGTTGTATGATGATGTTGTTGATCTTTAAAAAAATTCCATTTGGTGACATTTACAAAAATAGTTTCGTGTTAGCAGCTTTTAATTTTAATTTTAAACGAACATTGAGAATGGTAGATCATTTCAGTGACGAGGAAGTTAACCAGAAGGTGCACAGAACGTAGCGGAAATGAGGCACCGATGGTGTTGGAGTTGGTTGTGACTTTCCCTCAGTCCCGGGAGATGGTTTTGACAAGTGAGGGTGTGATACGGTGCAGAATTATCTGTACTTTCAAAACACTAGAAATACTTGAACTCAGAGTCTGAGAGAATTCACTTTAATTCTAATGGCTCGGTGCCATGAAATTCTGTCCACTTGATTTCACCCAGATACCCCCTGGATTTCTAATATTTATGGACATTTTAAGTCCTTCCTCCATTTATCACTTTAATAGTACTATTTGAATTTTTGACTGGGTGAATACAGTTAGATGTGTGGTTACATGTAGTGGTAAATTTCTGATTCTTTCCCATAAATACCCCCCCCCCCCAAAAAAAAACTTTTTTAAAAACAGGATGTCCCTACATGGCTCAGGCTAGCCTTGAGCCACTACATAGCATGTGCTGGCCTTGAACTCACAGAGATCTTCCTGCTTCAGCCTCCTCGAGTGCTGGGATTACAGGCATGCATCACCATGTGCAGTGAAAACAAATGTTTTAAAGAGTTCAGAATTTTTAAATAGTCCAGGGAATTTTATTTTTTTCCACCCCAAGTTGGATAAAATTTGATATAGTATAGAGCCTTTGTAACTGATATCTCTTTGACCTGATATTCGTGATTATTGTCACAAATTTGGAAAAGATTTACAGTCTTTCATTCACTTAACTATTGTACAGTCTGCCACTCAGCATATTTATGTCATCCAACCAGAGTTGCTAACGCACTGTAAAGAATTTTATAAAGAAACAATGTGATCTTTCCCTCATTAACCATAACATAAGCGGAGAGAGAAAAAGAACCATAAAGAACTAATTGGATAGTGTGGTGAAATTACTATCAGCAATTATCTTCAGTACCATGAAGGGAAAAGTTATTTCCTCACGCGCAGAAAGCAATATTAATAATCAAATATAGCTTTTAAGCTCAAAATATGGTTCAGATTATTTGTTATGTGAACCAAACAAAGAATATTTAAAATAAAAGCTAGCTCTCCAAAATGGATTTTAGGATATTCAGTTGATTTCATCAGCAAAACCACAAGATTTTTATTCCATGAGAACTTTTAGACCATTTGGCTCTGTTGCACTTTTAATAATTAAACAATGAAAACTTACAAAGACCTCCCTTTGTTAAAGATTGCAACAAAATGTGAGTGGATGTGTGTTGGACCTGGAAGGTTACGGGAATTTATTATTGCCTTAATTATGCTTCCTGATATTCTTCTAAAATTTGTACATTAACTCAACATAAATGAAGGTATGGATAACTGCACGTATGCTTAAATGTATAGGATTGACAACCATGTTACTAAGTTTTTGCTGGGTAGTTGAACAGAACTGTGTGCAGTCTTGCTGTTTGAATTCCCACTTTATATGCTCCACTTTTGTGTCTTGAACAACTATTTGTAAAAGGACAGTATATAAACATCAACTAGTGATTTCATACTGTTTATTTTTTCTCTGAACATATGTATTATTTCTACCCATTTTCTGTTTTGTTTAGTCTTCCTTTAAATAAAATTTTAAAAAAATAAAATAAAATTTGTACATTAATATAAGAAAAGTGATTTTAAAATAGCATTGTTGCTTATGCATCTATCTTTTGAAATACTTCAATTTCCTCACTGTCTTGAGAAGATGAGCTAGTACATTTTACATGATGGAAAAAGTTTCAAACTGTATTATGTGGTAGCCGGGCGTGGTGGTACATGCCTGTAATCCCAGCACTTAGGAGGCTGAGGCAGAAGGATTGCTATGAGTTTGAGGCCAACCTGGATTACATAGTAAGTTCAAGGCCAATTTCAACTACCTAATGTGACCCTTTCTCAAAAAACAAATATTTAATTTTCATGGGTATACAAAGCCTGTACTTCATTCTCTGGCATAAAAAAATATTATGCCACTTAGCCACACAGATAAGAAACATCGTTCCAAATAAAATCTAACATTAAGCAAAGAGCTTTGGGATTGATTCGATTCTCATTTTCTAGCTTGAATATAACATTTTAAGGCTGTAAATAAAAACAATAATTTTGTAGGCATGTTTTTGTCATCATTTTCCAAGAAAGCCAGACTTTAACCAGCCAAATATTTTTTGAAATTTCACTTCAATTTAAACCTCTGCCCTTAGTTACTCATGTTGAAAAGCAAAAGCCCAGTGATGGCTTAACTTTTCTCATTTTTACCTTGTAGTGTTTGTCTTTTGTAGAGAGCAGAGTTTCTGGTTATTTCTGAGACCTCTGCCCAGGCAGGGAAGAATTTGGTAGAAAATGCACATGCATCCCTCCCTCCCTCCTCCTATGGGCAGCTCGTGGCATTTTCTAAGCAGGGAAGGATGGATGTCCTTCCTGTGAAGACAGGGAGAGGCTAACTCTCCCGAGACGGACCATCCTCTTACAGGAAGGGACTTGCACTGGACTCCCCTGGGAGAATCAGGCAGAAGGACACTTAGGGGGGGTCCCCTGGGAGCCCAAGTGGCAGCAGTCTCTCTAGGATCTGGCACTCATGTCTCCCAGTGTCTTTGGGAGGGAGAACTTCCTCCCGTGTAAGCAGGCAGTGGTCGCAGAGTCAGGATGGGCCTCCTCCCTGAAATTCTGCGCCACTCCCCAGTAAGGGGCACCCCTCCCTGTGGTCCCCCAGCTGCACTACACTTTGACAGCCTTTGCAGGAGGCACCTCTGAGCTCCAAACAGCATGAGAGGGTGGCAGGGAAGTTCTTCAACGGGATCCCTGTGCCTGCCGTCCCACTCCCCAGCCAGAGAGGAGGAACAGGAAGACAGGAGGCTAAGACGCATTATTTCTGACCTGTCTCCAACAGTGTACGTTTAGGCTTCCACTGTTTGCAAACAAGAGAAACAAAACAAAAACTTGAGAAGATGAAAGTATTAAACATTGGGGAGCATGGTATACGATCAAATTTGTAAATGAGAAGAGATAAAATTTGGGGGAAAAATCAATTGTTTGATTGTATACTCATCTCTTTCACAGTTTTCCTCTCACTTGCTAGCTCACACTGCCCGGCATCTCTTTCAAATTTAGATTTAGGGGCTGGAGTTTAGCTCAGCAGCACAAGCACCTGCCAAGCGCAAGGTCATGAGTTCAAGCCCCAGCACACACACACAAAAAAGTTTTAGTTTGGTACCCCGGAAGGCCATGATTTAGAGGGGGTTTCCTGGCATATTTTGCTCTCAGCAGATGGCACGCCTCCTTGGGTATATCTCCAGTGTCTCTTCCATAACCATTTAACTTGGACGTCAATTATTCACCACCAGTGAGGTCTTTGCCCCAATAATGTAGCCAAAATGTTTTGGATAATGGTGCTTTTAAATGGTACTTCCTAGGCTTCATCTTGAAATATTTAAATATAAAATCCAGGTTATAGCCCTCCAGCAAAGTCCAGGGGCACAGAGCCATTTTCTTGGATCTCTGGTGAATTCATTTCTCCTCAGTAATTAATGAGTTTCAGGTTTTCAGGTGCATGTTCATTTTTCTAGGCTACATTGACTTGTTACAGCTTCTGCCACTTTTACATTGGAGTTTGGAGCCCCGTGATTGGAGGGTCTCCAGTGGTTTGTGAGAAGCTAATATTCCGAGACCTGCGCACACACTCTGAATAAGGTGGTGCCATTTGAGGATCTTCTCAGCTGGTGTCTGCTTTCCTCGTTCATTTCAGGGCTCAGAAGTAGCAAACTTTATGTCAAGCAGAGTACAGGATCCGGAATCAAACCAAATTATATTAAATGATCAGCCCTTACTATTTTTTTTTTTTTTGAGACGACGTTTTGCTACATAGTTGAGGCTAGTCTTGATCTCATTGCATAACGCACACTAGCCTCAAATTCAGCGATTCTTCTGCCTCAGCCTCCTGAGTGCTGAGATTACAGCTGTGCCCCACATGCTTGTCACTCAGCCCTACGATTACTGTGGGCAAAATGCTTTGTACATTTGAAACATATTTTCTTTTTTGAAACAAGGACCCTAATACCTCTAATATTTTTGAGCTGCTTCCCATATGTCTGGCATCATAACCACGAGGATGATAAGGAAATTCTTAATATTAAACCATTTACTATAGAAGTCTGGAGCAGTAAAGAAAGCCTACCCCCAAATACTGAAGTAGTGAGTCCTCTTGTGTTTTGGTTCTTTTATTTCAATATAATTTGTTCTTAGAAAAGGACTGACAGGATCAAGAGGTGTGTGCATAATACAGTTAGTTTTCAAAACAGCCTTTAGTGTAGCCTTGCAGGATGGGATTAGAGTAATGTTAATTCCATAGTATTAAACTATATTTCACCTGCAATGCTGCATTGCATGCTGGTGCTGTTTGAGGGTGCTCTTTGTAAGTGAAGTGGCTGTGGGTTGCTGTATGCTGTGAGAGTTGCTTTGTGCTTTTTGAGGCTGTAGACGGTGCTTTCAACCTGTTGCATGTAGCTCCTTCTCAGTAAAGATTCGGGATAAACACTTGTTTTCTGGAACCAAATGCTAGACTACAGGGCAAGTTTTATACCTTAGATGAGAAGTGGATGCCATTGGCAGAAGGGCTTGACATTTTCAGGGAGTGGTTTCATTGCTTTAAAGAATTTTCTGTTTGTCATTTGTAGGACTGTTGATAATGAAAAAAAATATGAATGATTTATGTGGAAATGAAATCTTCATTCTATTGCGGCTTTATCTGCTGCTCCTTTCCAAGACTTTCGTAACTTCACCTTCTTCTCCTACCTCGTCTGCAGCCCCTGAAGTCTGTGGGATGCCTGCGTGTGTGCAGAAACTCAGAAATAGCACAGTTTCTTTTTTCCTTTCTTTCTTTTGTGTGCTCTCTGGAGCTCACCCATGCATGATGTTCCAGTTGACTTCAAAGGCAAGTTTATGGTTGGATTAGCTTCACAGGACAGACAGCAAGGTAAGAAACAGGCTTAGTGCTTTCAGGACTCACTGGGGAGCAGACGAGGCCAAGCTACGCGGTTGTGGTTACCACGATGAATTGGTCACTCATGTCCTCAGGGAAGAACAGGTAAATTTGCATAATTCTTTGTATTTTTACTCTTATTATTAGATTTTCTACATTTTAAAAACTATGACTGGACACTACACCAAAAGATTTATAGCGTAATTCTTACACTTAGGAAATTTAAATTTTAATAAAGGAAATAGAAACAATAAATTTAGAGTAAGAAAATACTACTGAAGTCATGCAAGCATGAAACATCCAAATCATAGGGTAATTTTAAATAATGAAGAAAAGATGGAGCCCAGAATGGTTGAGAAATTGCAGCTGAGGGGTATTTGGCTTCCAGTTGTTACCAGGAAAGTTGACTTCTTACGGAAGACTAGAGATGGACATTGTTAAGGGAAGGGATGGAGAAGACAGACGGATGTGAAGACTTGCGTACAGATTCAGGACACACTTGAGGAGGAGGAGGTTTTAAAGTGAAAGAGGAACCGTTGGATGCTGTGGGCGCTGAGATGATTTGCCTGAGGATGACTCACCAGAGCGGGCTAAGAAACCAGGCAGAGGAGTGAGACTCACCAGGAAGTGAGCAACGCTCTTGTGAAATATCAGTGTGTAAATCAAAGCGGGAAGTGGGGAGATGATAGCTCTGGGACCCCCCAGCAAGTCTGCTGCACTTTGGGCGCTAGGCTTAATCATGAAGACCAAGAACCACAGGGAGAAGGTGTATTAATTTCTAAGTATCACAGGATCAGATAAGAGAGGCCACGAGAAGCCAGGTGAGAGAATCAACAAGTGTTGGATTCAGGCTGTAGAAAACAACGTAATATAAATTCATTCATTGTGAGAGAAATAACCACGCAAAACAAGAGACAATGAAGAAATGCAGGACTGTAGAAGAGGGTTCAGAAGCAGGAAAGGACACAAAGGAATTAAAATTTGTTTGAAATTGTTGCTTCTCTGACAAAAATCTTACTCCTAGAGCAAGGCTATGTTAGGACAGAGAGAGTCCCCTTGAAAATTCTAGAAAAGGTCCCAGACGTATTTACTGGCATGTTTTTTTTTTTCTTTCTGTTTCTGGAATACAGAAGAAAAGAAGAATATTCTTTACTATTTAATTTATTCCATTTTATCTCCAAGATCTCAAGTATGCTTGCTTAAATTCATACAAAGCTCAAAGCAAGTTTTAATTTTGTGCCTCCCCCACTCCCATCCCCCGCAGACTCTCAGAGTTCTTTGAGGTCATTTATCCAGCATTGTCTGGGGAGACACTACAGAGAGAAACTGCTGTGTGTATGGCAACAGTTTTTGTATGACTGAGCCTCAGATTGAATCTCAACTGTGGTTATGTTCTGCTAGTGAATAGAGCAGAAACAGAAATGAATCATTTGTCTTCAGAAATTGTCGCTGTAGCGTTGCTTTTGGAGACGCTGGCATGTGTACTGAGGCTGGAACAATCCTGCTTTGATTTGTCATCAAACTCTTGGTGTTGGACTTTGAAAGCAAAGAAAATATTGTGCGATTCAAATAAGCTTTGCGTTGGAAAAACAGAGAAGGCTGTGTAGAGCTCTCCTTTCTAATTGTTACCAGTAGGGATTTCTCTCCTAAGGTGTATGCACTAATTTGTGACCTTGGGACTCCTTGGTATTTTCTTCATCTGCCACAAAACATACTTTGACTTAATTTCATAAATGGTAGAGTATGTAACTGGGCTAGTTACCACAGTTTTCTCTTAAGTGAAAATTCTGAAAGAGGAAATCATGAAGTAGAAGTGGCTGGGTTCAATTATATTGAAGAAAAGTCAGAGAAGGTCTTGTTTAAGGTCACGTTGTGAGGCAGTGACAGGAGCCAGGAAAAACCAAAATATCTGTTCATACCCAAATGAACTTCTTTTAACTATCCTGCAGTGTCCTTTCATGGTGTAGGAAGTCCTACAATCCACAGAAGTACTGATGACAATGATTTCACCAATACAGGAGATCTTATGTCTTACAATGTGCATCTACTTCAAAAGTATTGTCATGAAGAGTTGGGCAGTGCTTCAACAGGAAAGAAAGATTTTTAGAAGATAGCAATTACTTAAGAAATGTTTGTCTGATTGAGAAGTTTAGTAAGACAGTGGTGAATCTGAGTCCATCTTGGTCCATGTTTTTTTCTTTGCTAAAGAGACTGCCATCCTAGGACCAGAGCAAATTGCCCAAATTGCCTCAGATTGGCAGGGAAGGTGGCAGGGGAAAGAAAGGTCCAAATGACAAGGAAAGGAGAGTAGATCAGCCATGGCTGGCACTGGCCCACCAGTCAGGCTTTGATGCTCATTGGCTCAGTGGATGTCCCTGTTTCTCCTGTCCTGAACATCCGCACCTGGATCCTGGTTTCTCTTCATCTTCTGACCTCTCTCCTCCTCATCTCATTTAAATCTCTCAAGAACTCACTGTGCATAGTTTGGGTGTTTCTTTGTCTCTGCTACATACTTCCCGCCACCTACTGCTTCTTTTTGCTTCAACATGGAATAAATAATGGTTTGGACTGCAAAATTCAAACAGGTTTTTTGGTTCTTTTCCACATCCATGTGTTCAGGTCCACTGATCACTTCTTCCTCCTGAGAGTTCTGCTTTCCTGGTTTCTGTGGCACCATGTCCTCCACAAGCTTCTCTCATCGTTTCTTCTCTGGCTGTCATGGACTTGTCTTCTTCCTCTTTCCCTGAATTCACCCTCAGGTTATTTGTGTTTCCCATCCTCCCTGGGTCATATCAGCCGCTGTCATGACTGGCAATCACTCATTAGTTTTATGTGTAGCTTGAGTCCCTTTCCTGTGATTCTGACTCCAACATCAAGCTGCTGCTTGCCTTGTTCGCCAGGCACCTTCTCACCCAGCACAGTGAAATTAACCTGATCCTTGTTCTCCTGCTCTCTCATTCTGTGCTGTCATGTTTGTGCATCACTATCTACTTATCCATCAAAACCAAAAGCCCAAGAGTCATAAGCCCATTTTGGTTGTGTTCCACATCAAGCCCATTACCAGGACCCACTAATTTTCTGTCATGAATATTTCTTGAATTCATCTATAGTGATCTTTATCACTACTACTGTTGTAGTCCGGAACTATGGCCACCAGCAATGGTTCACATCCTGCTTGGACATTGACACAACCTGGACGGCCTTTCTTCTAACACCCCTGTAGCTTCAGATGAACCCACTGTGCACCCCTGCTTCTTGCAAGCTTAAGTTCCTCGTGTATTTCCTCATCATGTGAGATCAAGTAGAAGACAGACCTAACCTACATTCTACTGTAGACCTATGGCTTCCTTCCATACTCTAGCTTTTCCTCAAGTACTTCTGTCAGTGTTGCTCTCCCCTGACATGTAACACCTTAGGGTTCTACATATCCGGTATATCCTGCCTTTGTGTTCAGGGTCTCATTCTCTTCCAACTCACATCTCCCTCTTCCCTGAGTCACTGCTAGTTTTCCTTTAGTCAAAACAAGGATAGCACCTCCTCCAGGATCCCTTTTATTCGTTTTGTTCTCTCCTCATTCCAGGTATTCTTAGCCATAACTATACCTTGTGTATAATCAATCCAGTGGTAGCGTGAACTGTACAGTTTTCCAAATTTACATACATAAGAGCTATGCAGTCTGTTGGTAACTCTTAGTAATTTATTTTTTTCCACTATATTCAGGCATTTTCGAAAATTTATTTGCCACAGAACTGGAAAGATCTTTTGCTGTTCCAATGATGAAAATTGAGTTGTGTAGCTAGATAGATAGATATTTGATAATAGATAGATGATAAATAATAGATATATCCTTTAATTTTAGCTTTTATTCCTTCTGAGGAATAGTAACTGCACCACAGATTTCAAGTTATCTTTATTTTTGTCTTCTAACACTAACACCTTACCTATATTTTACCCCCAGAGAAATTAAAATTTAATGTTATTGGCTTGCAAAGAGCACATAGTGTAAAAGTTTCACAGATGTAAAGGTGTCTCAGGCATCTATTTTCTCCATTTCTGGATTGTTTCTTTTACTATTTTAGAATACTCCTTCTCTGTGATATTTGTTTTTGTTTGTTTGCTTTTGAGATAGGTTCTCACTATGTAGTTGAGCTTACTGCATAACCAAAAGTGACCTCAAACTCACCGTGATCTTCCTGCCTCAGCCTCCCAAGTGCTGGGATTACAAGTGTGCTCTCTGTGATTTTTAAACATATATTTTGTGCCACTTCTATTCAGTCACATCCCTAAGACACGAATTTTCCACAGTGACCAGTTACTATGCAGAGAAAGGCTTTTTACTTATCCACATTTCAGGAATATATATTTTTCAGATCAAGATGTAGCATGCTAAGCTTTGCTGTCCTAAAAATACTACACATGCTATTTTCTCAGGAAGAAAAGTGAGGTTTATTTTTTGTTAATGAAATGCCAAACAAGCCCAGCCAACTTGCCAGGCAGAATTAAAACAGAGTGTCTTTGGCAGTAGACTGCATTACTATATTCATGCAACTGTTTTGTGAAAATTTAGCTTAAGCAATTTTTAATTTTTTGGCCACTCTTTTTTCAGGGTAAAGTTGAGACATTCAGGAATTGGGGAAATGCTCACACTATTACCAACACTTATAAAGACTGTTTAAATAAGACCCATTATGCTCACATCAGTCAGCTCTGCATCCTGCTTTATTCACACCCGACAGAAGAGTTGAGCCTTTGCCAAACATGAATTCGAATGAATTGAGAGTTCAGATTTAAAAACATCGCTTGCAAAATCACTCTAACTTATATTGCCTCCACGTATGTTTTACAATACTATCTATTTGCTTTCTATTTTTGTTTCTTCTAGTATTAGAGAGGGAACAAAGCATACATGCCTTCATGAACCTTTCTTAGAATTGCTTCTTGAAGAAAGACGTCTCAAAAGAATACACCAAACTCGAAAATACACACACACACATATATCCCACTTTGCAACTATATGGTCCAATTTTTGTAAAGATATTGGAGATAAGCAAATATTTCCTGTATTGAATTGGTTTAGTGACTATTTTAACAATATTGTCTCTGATGTGAATATTCACCTCTTTGCTATAGCTGAAAAGTAACCAGAGACGACACACAAATGAGCAAATGTGATTCTGTTCCTGTAACACTTTACTCACACAGTCAGCCGGCACCTGAGTATGGTTCCCTTCTGACCCCCAGTCAGCTCTTTATTTCCACTGGTAATTCATTTGCTTTGGTTTTTCTCTCCATGAAAATAAAGAGGAACTCTTATTTCAGTCACAAATAAAATTTTGAGTTATATCAATACAAACTCTTGAATTACTTATGGATTACCAAAGAAAATTTTACTGTTTTTTTTTCTATATTTAGATTTTTGTAGGTAGATTTTTGATAAGGAGAGTGTGATTTTTACCTGCAGTATGCTCTTGTGTCCAGTTAGCAAGAAGGACAATCCTTTTTGCCATGGGTGTGAAGTGACAGTACAATGTGTTTACTAGAGTTTTCTGTTCCTTAGATGTGGCGTTTCCATGGGCATAGTGTCCTGGATGGAGCTTTGGAAGTACTTGTGAAAAGTAAGTGGCCATATGCCAGGAAAGGTGCTATTTCCATCATTAAAAAATATTAAGTTTACAGAACTCTGTGACCAACAGACAGATGGAGAACTTGATTAGAGAAGACTTTTATTATGCTCAGTGTTCCATGAGTACAGTGCTCTGGTTTGCAGCTCTTTCATTTAAAAAAAAATCATTATAAAATAACAGCAACCCCAATCAAATTTAATGATTAAAAAGAACCCCCCTCCAACCTCCCGCCTTTTTTGTCCCAATTTCACTTCCCTTCCAAGTTAGAACAATAATTAATGGATTGATTTTTTTGTTTGTTTTTCCCTTTTTGTCTGTGAATACACTTAAATCTGTATGTGTGCAAAACGTAAATGAGACCATATTATATTTAATGTTCTACGAGTTTCCCCATTACTGTATGGAATATAATTATTCCAGGCTAGCATATATAAACCTCCCTCGTTCACTTATCACTGTGCTGCTAAAATGTGACCATTTTAGACGTCTTTCCCTCCCTGCTCAGCTCTGGGGCCTCCACTGTCTTTATAGCAATATTTTAAAGACATCTGCATTTGTTTGTTAAAGAGCTAAAAATCAATCTTTCCCTACCATGGTGGAGAAATGAACATCTACTTTTCTAGTTTTATTTTTAAGTGGCTTACCTATGATTATGGATGACATTGCTGAGTTTTGCAGCATTCTGATAAACATGCCCTGACTCCTTACATGATGTATTTTTGTGTGTTTGTAATTATACAACCATAAGTGTCCATGCCCACACGCATATATATATACAATATATATAATTAACACACACATATATATATGTAAAATTTCAAGGAGACGATTCAAGTGGCTGAGCAGCACAGTGGAGATCCCCGTGACACATACCTGCCTTTTGTGGCAAAGGCATCTGCACAGAGGCAGTGCGCCAGTGTTGTGCTTTCAGCATTTTCTGCCATCCTACAATAATTGCTACATGTTTTTAGCCACGTTAACAAAGAACATCTTTACCTTCCTGTATGCAGACACCTTTCTACCTTGCTATGCAGAGACAGCTATTTTTAAAATTTCAGAATTTGCTCGCAGCCACCTTATCCTTCCCAAGATCTTCCCATCTATTTCAACTATGTCAAACTGACAAAAACAGATGAAAACAGGGGCAGACGCGACATGTCACTCATGCTGATTGGGAGATAAGCTGAGAGAGCAGGAACTGGGTGATGGAGGAGTCAAGGTAACATCGTTTGAAAAAGAATGCTTCTCTTTCCAGCTATATTTAATTCGTCCATTGTACGCTGAGTAAGACTATTAACAGTAATAATAATGATCACACCTTACACTTGTCTAGTGCCATAAAGCTTACGAAGTCCCACTCAGCTGTTAATCCACTTCATCGTTTTGACAGTTCCATCAATTAGTCAGCATAGAGCTTATTATTTCTTCTCTGTTTCCCATTCCTGCAGTTATTTCCTGCTCATCTTTCCAACCCTGTACCTCAGGCTAGAGATGTGGAAGAGCTCCAGCCTTGAATACCACCCAGAGCCACAGTGTTTGGGCCTTGTGCTTGATGACATGTTAGAAGTGGAAATGTGCACGGTGGTTAATACCCACTTATCAAGAAAACAAATTGCTAAAAGGCTCAGGTCATATACCTTAAAATCATTGAGGCCACGCTACTTTTTTTTGACTTAGGGACACATGACAGTATTAAAAATGGACAGCATGGATTAATGCCAAAAATTTATTCTTAGTTATGTCATAGAGTCATTTGGACTCCATCCATTCCTCTAGTAAATCAGCCCTTGATAGTCATAATTATGACCCTTAGGTGCCGTAAGACTATGAAATACACATTAAATATTAAGAGGTGGTAATTTATGTCTATTCAGCATGTAGCTTCAAGCATTTTTCTGCATAGCCATTTATTGAAAATCCATTACCTATAAATGTAATATATACCTAAGATTAAATTTTACTCATGGTGCTACTTCTTTTAGAAGAAAGTCTTAGCTTAATATTAAATTGCTATTTCTATGTTTTATATGGATTTTTGCCTGCATTTCTGTCTGTGGTCTTGACGACTTGCTTCTTAACCGTAGTTCTTCATTTAAGATTAAAAAATATTGCACATTCATGTGATGCTTTACTAGAAACCAGTGCTTTCAGTGTCATACATATTACCTGATTTATTAATAAGCCCCACAAGGAATCCGTGCCACCATTTCATAGAATAAGCTCAGGAAACAAAAGCAGTTTTAAGAAGTTACAAAAAGTGGCGGAGAAGAAACACACTTGCTTGACTCAAGAACTTTCTCCATCAAGCCACAACCATCCAGGACACTCATCTTTCAGAATTGGGTCAGAGGGGTTCCAGCCAGCCCAGGGCCTCTGGGCTGTGACTGTGGACTCATCTAGCACTCTTTTGGCCCCTGAGCTTGTCAGAGAAGGTAGCATCAGCTGACAAATCAGCGATCGGCAAACCTGTTGCGATGCTGATCGTCAGGAGGCTGGACAATGTCCCTGTGTATACCATCTGCTGGAGAGAGGCACACAGGACAGCTCTGCTTATCCCACAGTGCAACCCAGACATGATCCAATAGAGCCTTTGTAGTAGGTTTTAACTATATACGAGATCAGCAAATTTCGAAAGCAAATATCCATGTAGACCTTCTGCCTTTACCTCAGATGCAAAATAGATGTCCTACTTTTGTCTGATGAAAAGAATAGGCAGTGCCCATTCTTGAGATAGGGCGTGATCATACACCATGTCTTCTGTGGATCTGTGATCACCTCCTGCTTCCCCTGCCTTCCTTTTTAATGAGAACGCTGTTTTAAACAAACTGTCCTGATATCATTGAATGACATGGAAAAGTCACTGCCTTCATCATGCTCATATGAAAAGAGGCAACAGAAGGTGAGGGACAGCTGTGAGGAAGGCGAGCCTCTGCCATCAGCAGTTACCTGTGAGGGACAGGGCGTGCTGAGGCCGGAGAGACCCCGGGGATGTCTGAAGCATGGAGTTGAGGCCTGTGCTTTCTCATGACGTGTTGCTGAAGCTAAATGCAAATTCCAACCAGAATAAAGATGATAACAAAGCAGTCCTGTGCTTATCCATTCTAGGATATTAACGAGAAAGGTCTCCTGTATTTATTAAACTGCTTATAATTATTTCTGACACGTCGAGTATACTGGGGATAGAGTGAATAGGAGACGATTAGAAAAAATGAATATTTAGTGCAATGTCTGTCTCCAAGAATTAAATGAGTGGCCCCAGAAATAACTGTTCTTTAAGTAGGACACTACCACTTAATAACCAGGAGAGAAAACATTGAAAAGAATTCTGTCACCATTCTGGGATAAGCGTCCTTTGGAACAATCAAAGGTACTGGCAAGATCAGCCTTGATGTCGGGCTGTGGGACTTGGAATTCTACAAAATCATAAAACTTGCAAAGAAAAGGGAAATGAGGTGTGTGCGTGGCCCTGGCATTGGAGGTGGGGAGAGAGATGGCAAGCTCGAGACCCTAATTTTTCTCCTCTGACCTTGCAGATATGCAAATGGTCTCATTAAGTGAAAAATAACAGAGGTGAAACAATCAAAGTTTCCTAAGAAAGAGAATTTCCAGTTTTGCCACAGAAAAAGATAAGTTTTGCATTTGGAATGTCTGAGAGCCTCTGAAGTGCTGTCTCATTAAAATGTATGATCGGAATTAATTCGCATTCGTTTCGTTAAGAACCAAATCACCTGGTTGAATTTCTGTGTGGAATCATAAAGAACATGAGAAAGGACAGCAGGTCCGTGGAGTGGCCGGTTGAGGGCCCCTCTAGGCAGAGTGGCTCTTTCCCCTCTGACTTTCTGGTTTGTTTGTTTATTAACTTTCCATTTGGTGTTTGGAGCATATGTGTTAGAATCGGTATGTGACCTGAAATAAATAGAATCCTTTTAAAAAGAACACGGGCTAAATAATTTAGAGGGTCTTAAATGAAGCCCAAATGTGTGACAGTAAGAAAACAACAAAGGCAAAAACTAAAGTGCCAGAAGAAAGTAGCAAATATATATTTTGGTAAAAACCTCCAAAGAGCACATTAGATGGCCTGGGAAAGGTGGGCAGAGAGTAGAGAAAGCAGACCGGGACAGGGCAGTCCTGAAGTGACCACAGTATCAGCAGCAGCTTCTTACGTTTGTTAAAGATATTAATGAAGGTAATAGCCACGTTTTGTGGATCACAGATGTAATCCCAGCAGTCTGGGAGGCTGAGACAAGAGGATTGCTTGTTTGAACCCAGCCTGGACAACTTAGCACCTTAGCAAAACCCTGTCCCAAATTTAAAAAATAAAATAAAAAAGGCTGTGTATATTGCTTAGTCTGAAGAGCTTGGGTCCTTAGTAACTCCCCCCTGACCCCCCAAAAAGAAAAGAAAACAAAAAACAAGGTTCAAGAGTGGCACAGCTAAGAAACCAGCTGGCTTGTCCAGTTCCTCGCAATGCCTGTTCTCTGTGTCCTCCGGGTTGTCCAGGGTCCATTGCTGCCCCTCGGCCTCCTCCAGCCTCTCGGGCCATGTAGACAACTCACAGTTGAAAACTGGATGTCTCTGTGTCTTTCCTGATCTTTCCATTGGCCTTCTAATAACTGAACAGCTCTCAGGAAATCTAATTTTATTTCTCACACTTTAGCCATCTTCTGCCTTCCCCAGATCTAATCCTACACCTGTCCTTCCCTCAATGATGACACTGTTGGCAGGTGGCTAAGTTCTGCACACCTGGCCTTACCTAGAGAACTGGAGGCTGAGGTTTGCTAACATCTCATTTCAGAGTGAGATTGCAGGATTAAACTGCAACTCCATGAGGTCCGTCTACACCCTTTATCCCACCTGAGGCTGCACACTAACTTATTCCACACTTAAGTCCTTGACCAAGGTGCTCCTTGATAAAGACTTCACTTCCCTTCAGGTTGTCAGAGACGATCGGGTCCACAGGGTGCCAGGAAATGAAGCAGAGGGTCGTCTCAGTGACAGCCTCCTGTGGACCATCAAGTAGTTCACCAGTTCTGCGGCACCCATTCCGCACCCTCAGAGAGACCCAGAATAGCTTCTCAGTGCGTCTCCTGCTGAGCCCCTGAGCTTTTCACGCGCTCTGTGGTTGATGCCCATTTTAGAACTGAAGAGGAAAAAGTTTCAGCCCATTCCATTTTCTGTGTATAGCACTTACAGAGAGCGCCGTGCAAGCGGGCATCTCGCCAGTCATTTTCTCCTAGTACTTGTATTACTCTCCTTTGGGATGGAAATTTCTATTTTAGGTTCCTAAGCAGCCATTTCTAAGTTGCCGTGTAGCCTCAGAGAGCTGAGACATAAGCAAAAGCCCAAGCATTTAGAACACTGCATAAGGGACAGCACACTGAGACACATGTGGAACATTTGAATTATTCCCCTACCACTGAGGCACACAATAATTAACATAAAATCGAGCTATTGAGGTCAATTGAAATTGCAGAAATATGGATTATAATATAAAAAATTATTAAGCCGGCAGCCTTTTTCATTACTGAAAATCTCACCTTTTAGGAGAAGCTCGTTCTAGCTTGCTAGGTGAGTATTTGATAACATTGTAAGCTCTGATGACTTTTAGGGTGGTTCTCTCATAGTCTGTGATTCACCTGTGCTTTCAAAAACTGAAGTATGAAATTAATAGTGAAGGTATGAGACAGTAAATTTTTAAAGCCAACTTGTGTGTGTTGAAAAGATTTCCTGGAACCATGAGTAATCTTTCCAAAATCTCTGCTAAAGTCTCTCATACCTATTCTCATCATCAACGCTTAGCTATCATCTGGAATAGTAAGTGGAATATAACAGTAGTGTGTATTTTTCAAGGGCCCTCTCTGTGCCATGCACTGGTCTAAACATTTTGCATGAATTCATTTATTTAATCTTCACAATCCTAAACAGTAGGATTATTTTTATCCCCATTATATAGATGAGAAAACTAAGTCATACAGAGATTAAAATAACTTGCCCAGCTTGCGAAACGTAATATAAGGATTTGACCAGAGGAGATATGATTGCATAAGGTTCTATTTAAATACATGCTCTTTGCAGAGGTCCTATGTGATGATTTTTATTTTTTACCGTTCTCTTCTTACTTGAGGCTTCCCACATTCAGAAGCATCTTAAAATTTAAGTTTTCAAGGTGTAATTGGCATCCCTAACTGATGATGAAGGAAAATAAATTTTGCTTCCAAGTGAACCTATTTCCAAAAAAAGGAGGCCCTGGTTCAATATGGAAGAACATATCTCCAGATGACAAGTAAATAAATGAGCCTGGTGGCCACAATGGTTCATAAAGTTTCATTCCAGGCACGTTGATTTCACGTAGATTGGAAGAAGAGAAGCACTGTAAACCAGGTTTTCATTCAGATCTGCCTATACTTAAATCCCATCTCTCCTTGTTAGCTAAGTAGCCAAGGGAAAATTACTTGCTTTCTCTGTGATTCTGTTTCCTCGTCTGTAAAATGAGGTTAAGAGTACCTATCTTATAGGGTTGTTGAGGAATTAAATGAGTGAATTTATACAAAGATTTGGAACAGTGTCAGGCACATTTTTGGGTGTTCACTGTCTTATCATCCTCATCTTCATCCTCATGAAGTACATAAAGGGGAGGTGGCAAGGGGTTTTGTTTTTTTTTGTTTTTTTTTGTCTTTTTCATTTTTATCCGTACCGGGGATTGAACTCACGACCGCCTGCTTGCAAGGCAGGTGCTTATGCCGCTGAGCTAAATCCCCAGCCCCTGGCAAGGGGTTTTGACAGTGGTTTTATGAATGTAGAGCATCTCAGGGATTTCCTGTGGGAAAGGAAGCTGTGGTCCCACTCAGATGAACTTTGGTAAATAAGGTGTTTCTTAGACCACCTAGAATTCCTTTGTTTTCTAGTGTGAGTGGTCATTTAAAAATTAACCACTATTATGACAATCTTCAAAGTTGGAATTCTGCACCCTGCCAAAAGACAGTCTATATATAAATTGCATGATTCTCAAATGGAAACACTGAGACTAACAGCTCATCTTGACCATTGACAGCTAGAAATGTCAAGAAGCTTGAAATGCTCCTGGCTGCAAATTCTAGGGGATTAGGGTGTGGAGTTAGCCTCACTCACCTATCTTGGGATATTAGTAGAAGTAAATGTACCTCTCAGGTAACAATTCTGATTGATACCCACACATTTAAAGCTTCATTTCTGCTTTATTCTAAAAACGAGATTGGATTCTCTGGAAACCCTCGGAGAGCATTCACGGAGAGTTAGTTAGGCTTAATTCTTTCAAGGCAGTTTGGTCCAGCTCTGCCAAGTCGCCAATGGGGAAGGCTGGAAAACTTCCAAAGGTGATTAGTGTTGTATCTGTTATTTTACTGGGTAGAGTATGTTTGGGTGGATGGAAGGGAAAGCCTATAATTTCATAGCTATTAGTAGAACATTTCTGCTAAACCTCTTTTTATTCTAAAAATTGGTTGAAAGAATTTTAACATTCAGGACAATTGGAGGGCAATGTACTGTCACCAGAATAGAATCCACCCATATTTAGTACTTAGCAGTGTAAGTAGGAGGAGTATAAATACTTCCTCCACAATGTACATTATGTTTTGACCCTTTCTTTTTCTATGAAATAAAAATCATCTTTCCAATTATTTGAATTCTGAAAATGTTTCTGCATAAATATAAGATTAGAGTTATAAGCTAAATGTAGACCAGTTAGGGGGAAAAAAACCGATTGAATTTAAAAGTTGTGTAGTTTGGCCAAATGGCTCTGATTAAACCAAACATTGAATAATGATAACTCCTATCCATCGGGTCTGCCAAGGGTATGCATTCTTCCTATAGCTCCTTTGAATTGCTTTCTAAGTGACTATCATACAGATAAATTAGAACCATGGCATGGCATGCTTTCTTGTCATCATGGGTCATTGTCATCAAATGCTTTGTGATTTCATTGCTCTGGTGTAATTAGGTGAGGAAGCTCCACCCAAGCCTCCATGGGTCAGCTATGTGGACTCTAGCTGCCAAAGGCGCTTCTCCTTCTGAACAGAGCGCTTTGCTCAGCCAGTGTAGACATGGCCTGATAAATAATGGAACTTCTTCCTTGAGAACTGGACTCTGGATTGGTCTAATTCTTAATGCAAAAAATGTGCATGGGTTTGCTGAGTGGTTAAGTTCCCTGTACTCTTGTAAAGTGAAGCCTAAATTGACAGTAATGGAAAGAGCAACGTAATGTATAATGAACTCGAAAGGTGGTCACATGCACTGTGGCGAAAGCTAATCAAGGGACTATCAAATCGCAGTTTTAGTGTGAGCTTAACTATCTGTGGCAGGAAGATTGTTACTGTGGGTTTGTATCTGTCAGGTCCTAACACTAAATCTGTCAGGGTGCAACGTGGTCATGTCACTTTTAACCAAGATGTCACGTAGGTCGTGAGAAACAACCTGTTTTGTGTGTGCCTGTCTAAGATTCTTCCTGGGAAAAGAAGTCATAAAAGGGAAATTTTTTTTAACATTGAACTTTTATTTTGCAGATTCTCAGGCCGATGGAGCAAGTGATGAATCCCTACTGTAGTTACTCCACTCGGCGCGGAATGGCTGCAGGGGATGTATTCAGACATGCACAGAGAGGTCTGCCCACGGTGAAACAAGTGGGGGTTTAAATCAGGTGTGTGAAGAATGCTGGAAACATGGCTTTTTGCAAATATATGCATATATTTGCATCTGTGTTTGGCAAAGAAAGTTGGAACCCTGCTGGCTCATTTGTCCTTCTGGTGCTTGTAAAATGCTATAAAATCTAGACTCAACTCTAACCCACTCTTTTTTCTAGAACTTGGTACATTCTAATCCAGTCCATTCACCGTCATCTACCTTACCACACTTTAGGTGTTAAGAACATGACTGTGGTTTTTCATATTCAAGAAGAATTTCGATTTTGGAGATGTTTTAAAATTGAGACTTGAACTTTGATAGGTTTTAACATTTGTCTATTTCCTTTGGAAAGCAAATGCTATTTGTAATATATGAGTTAGCTGCAGGAAACCTAAAGAAATTACATTCAAATTACCTTCAAAAATAGACATGCACATTTTCTTTAAATAACTATTAAGTGGCTCAGAGCAAGCAAGCAATAGTAACATCCTCAGAAAATATAAACCACATTTCCTTACAGGATGAAGTTGTGCTTAATTACCTGTGTTTTAATTCATTCAGAAACTACATGATTTTTGTTGCTATATTTGTTAGAAAGGAAGGAGAGACTGTTTCTACAGGTGTCATAGAAAAATCAATACTGAGCCACGGATTATTGAATCCTATAGAACCATGGAGACATGGCAGTGAAATTCTTCCAAAGGTGAGTAGGGACATTGATTTTCCTTCTCATGCCTGAAGAAATATGACGAAGGGAACAGAGGCTAAATTTAGATTGGAAACAAGTGTGATTTGAAACTATATCTTCAAAAGATTAGTAATGATTTTTCCAACAAATAAATGTGGCTATTTAATTATAATTATAGCATATAAAATTATCTCATTTATGCTTCTTAGATTTGCTTTTAAAAATTTCTTCAATGCTTTTAAAAACATATAATTCCTTGGCTGACATTTTATTTGTAATTCAGTAATTTCCTGGTGGGATACCTGTGTTACACAATATAAGACAGTGCCTGTCTGGTCTTTTAACCAAAGATAAAATAATCTTTCTGTTTCTAAGCAGAAACATACCATTTACACAGTCTAACTTAAACATACAAGCCCATCACTAACCTCCCTTGTTTAAAACTGCATGTCTTCCCAACTAACTTGTGCTGGGAGTTTTAGATATATACTTGCTTGTTTGCTTATTTATTTTACAGGTTCTTCTAGATTTCTCAGAGCTGAAATTCTATACATAGTGTGTTGGTTGTTTTACTGTCTTGCTTAGCATTCCACCCAGGCAGGCAGACGGTGTTCCTAGCTGGGAAGCATAAATCCCACGGGAAGTCAGCTAAAGAACATTTATGCATCATTCATCCTATTATGAGCCCTGGGCTCTTCCATCTCTCTACAAGGTAAGAGATTTATTGTGAGTTGCTTTGCAGAAGCAGGAAATGTTGTATGCTAATAGGTCTTGTTTCAGTGTGTGTATTTTTACAAACTGAATGGAGGGTATAGAAATAGTTTTATAAGCAAAAGAGTAATTGGAACGATTTAAGTTTCTCGCACACTATAGTGTGCTCATCTGTCCCCAGGTAGCACTTGGTAGTTCTACTCTGGGACACACATTCGGTAGTATTGTCTACCTCGTGTGAAGTGAGGTAGTAAATTGGTCATTTTTGTAATGAATTTGAGCAGAGCAGATGATTAAAGGAAGATAATTCGGGCTTTAAAGTAGAAAATTTCCAGATAATCACCTTGCTTTACTAAGAGGTGGATATAATTTGAGCTATATATAGCTCAGTACCTTGTGGGATCAGACTGATTATAAGAAAGTTGAAATATAAAATTCTAGCAAGTGAATCATAACGTATCTTATGACTTTAGTATTTTTTTGTTATTGACTAGTAGAAAGTTCTTATCCAGCTTTCTTTCATCTGAACTTTCAGGTTGACTGAAACAGCCAAAGTTATCTGTTCCACTTGGACTCTGATTTTATCCAAAGACAATGTTCTATTAAGGAAACTATTGTAGAGATGATCCTTACTAATAAGATAACTGGAAAGTGCAGTATTTTGGGTTCCCCATGTGATGAGGTTAGGTTGCACCCTCTCACATCATCTTCCCATTCTCAAGCAAGTTTACATTTACTGCTGTGATACAGAAGCCTGCATTATAACTCTGATACACACTGTCTAGCCTGTGACCAATTTGAGATATTTAAAGTTGGACTATTTATTGATTTTATTTATGTTCAAGTCAAATTATTTGTACTCTTTCCCCATCCTTTACAGCTTAGAAAACTGTATTTAAATAAAATATAAATTATATCCATTTTATTTATATAAGGGAAAAAATACTGTTTCTAATTCTTGCTGAAGCTTGGCATTTAATTTGTGAATTCTACATGTGAACAAGCCAGAGATAATAGCTTATTTATGAGTGTTAAAAAGGGAAAGTTAAAGTGTTAAAAATGTAAAGTTAAAAAGGGAAATAAAGATTTTGTGGTAAGTGGTAGCCTTGTGCTTATTGTTATAAGAATATGCTTGATGAAAACAAAACAAAAGAGTACAGAAGCCAACAGCCGGATGTGGAAGGAACTGGTTGTAAGTAAATTCCAAGGGTTTGTGCATACAAGAGGATGCTCCAATATCTTGCTCCCTTTGTGCAGTACATATGCTATAATTGGTCCAAATGGAAATTTTTTTTGTAGTTCAAAAGTGTTAATGTTTGCAACATTGCGATCCTGTATGTTTAAACTAAAATCCCTAGATACACAGTCTGCATCTTTTTGATTAAGCCTTACTTGTGGCCCTTCCTAAAATGTTGCAAAGACAAGTGCTTACTACGTGATGTGTGACTTGTAAAATACCATACATGTTTGAGGGAAGAGGAGCCGATGAATTGAGGCATCATTACCTCCAATGAGAAAATGGCCTGGGATGCCTCGGCCGTGGAACCCAGTGTCTGACGCATGGGCATTTTCTTTGCTGCTTTGTCTCCTTCCGGCCCCCTGGCTCTTCCTCGCCACTGTTTCCCCTTGACTCCTCTATTGTATTCCAGTTGGCAGTTAAAGGACAGAAACAGCAATAAGACTGTCTGGCTCCATTTTCCCAGTGCCGCCAGCTGGGAGTTAAGCTGACTGACGTTGTGAAAGCCTGGCCCATTTCGTTCACAGCAGGAAGGTAGGTAAAAGCATTTCGGTATTAAAATACACACTTTGTTTCTTCAGCGTCTTGGTCTAATTTTTTTTTTCTTTGTCAGTTGGAGGGAGAAATGAAAGTAGGTTGGGGATCAAATACCTGGGGTATTTAATCAAATACCCAGGAACTCCTGATTATCTGATGCAGAAATTTCATTTTTGAGGATTACTGTGGTGGATTTTGTCAAGTTAAATGGGTGGCTCCTTCTACCCAGTATGTGGTTGGACTACTTCCTAGTATTGCCTAAATAAAACATTGTGGAAGAATCCCAAATTATTGTAATAACTCCTGGGTTGTTAGAGACTAAATAGACACGCTAAACATTCCCAGGAAATGTCCGCGTCTTCAGGTGGTACATTTTCTATGTCCTCATTTGCTTCTATTAGAACAAGAAACTGAGACTTACATTTCACCAGGTTCTGTTAATTAGATTCCTGGTTATTAAGTGGTGAGTATAAAGCTGTTGCATATGGGATGGAGCTCAATGATCGAGCAATGTCACACAGCACGGCACTGTGTGGGCCCTTGACCTTCGGGTCTTGCACTGTGCTGTGCTGGATTTCTTTTCCTCGAGTCTTTGCAGCTGAGCAGGCGACGGGTAAGGGAAGGTATTAGCTCCTTTGCTGAGCAGCCTCAGGCTGTAGAATGTCTCTTCAGAGGGAAATTTCCTTGCAAATGATGAAATTGGGATGAATAATACCAGTTTGCATTCATACGGAGCATATTTTTGAGGAAGTTTAGATCTCTCTACAGCAGTCATCTCAGATGAATGAATGTAATGTACATTTATGGTGGGAAAACCCAAGTTCTGAGATATGTCAGATACTGTGATAACGCCGTAACTCAGCTTATGAATGAATCAAAATGTTCCTCAGCTATTGTCCACATGCTTCTCTGCTGAAATAAATTTTACAAAGCTTGTTTTCCACTGGAGCTAGAGCCCCTGTATAGGTGCTTTCTTACCAGGAAGTGTATATCCAGTGTTTTTTGTTTAACATCTATGAGCATTCCTATAGCTGTTTCTTATCAGATGGGATCAAACATGTACAGGAGATGCACTGAGAAAATATAGGATTTTTTTTTAACTTCTAGCAAGGCAAATATGAACAATTAAAATCCAACATACACCTGTGCCACGGCTTTGCCAGAAATCAAGGGCAGGTGGTCTTTCTATATTAGTAGTTAGACAAATCTTTTAGCCAGTTTGTCCAGGTTGACAAATATTTTCTATTTGTAACTATTTTTGGGTTCACAGGGAATCTGGGGTACTCATTTATTTTCTAAGGAAACTTTCTAATGAGTCCAAAATATTTCAAAGTTATTTCTCTGCTTAACTATAATCATACTGTCATGGATATCACCTGTTTCATTCAGGACCGTTTCGTCACAATTTAGAGTTGCAAGTACTTTGCTGTTGAAGAGCGTGAGGCCTCACATTTGTCTAGTTGTTGGTTTGTTTTTTCTCTTCTTGCTTTTCAAAATGATAATGGATGAGAGAGCAAAGTTTAGAAAAATGCGCAAAAGGATTTTTTAAAAATGCTTTTTCTAGTATATTAAGATTCTGGAGAATAAAATATCTTTTGTTTGTTAGTGGATCGAATAGTTAAAGCGCAGTGCAATTGTCAAGATGAGGAGTAAGGGAAGGATGGCGTCATCCTCAGCTAGCATGGTTCTTAGGGACCCCTAGGCCAATAAGCTTCTAGTAAGCTTCTAGCTAAAAAGTTGCACAATTTCTCTCAAATGTGGCATGAAGACCACAAATATGAAGGTCAGCGGTCCATGATCCAGATCAGCATCTACACTTTCATTAATGCATCCTTGCTCAAATTCTTCAGCCCCAGACCTAAAAAGGTGGAGAACAGTGGAACAGGAGAAAGAGATGATGGTGGAAGATCATTTTTATTTTGAAGCTTAGAAGTTCATTCACATTTTGCATTCTTTTTCATTGTATATCATGATTAATTACTTTGTTACTTTTTTAAAGAAGCTTTAACTGCTTACAGCAGAGTGAAACTGGAATTTGCAATGGGTGTGCTGTTTGGCCCTTTGTGATTGAGAGAACTCGGGCATGAGGATGGGGGTTCCTTGTTTTCAAGTCTACAGTACCAGTGGGCATGGGCAAGGGTGTTTATGTGTGATATGAAGAAAATATTCCTGCTTAAGTGCATAAACGCACTGAGAGTTTGCATGACTGATTTGAATTCCTGCTCAAAGGTTACTAGCAATGCAAACAGTTTCTAAACTGGCTTCCTCATCTATACAATGCTGAAGGTAACCGTACCCACCCCTGTAGCGTGTCTGGAAGGATGCAATGGGACGGTGAACCCAAAGCACAGTGCTCTGCATATGGTAAAAGGCCAATAAATGATAGCTCTCGGTGATGCTTAGGGTTGCTACTATTTACTGTATGTCTGAATGTGCATACATATCACACATCCACATTTGTGATATAATGTATTTTTATTCAAAATCTGTTGGCTCACCTTAGGGAAGTCCTGAAAAGGCATTATCTGCCCTCAGCACTGGCAAGTGCTATTGAGCATGCGCACTCTCTTCGTACTCCTTTCCAATGCCCCACGCTCTGCTTCTCTGCCCCCCTTTGCCCGGGAAAACCTTTCAAGTCCAGAACTGCAATTCACGCACACAAAGGTCTAGGTGACTGCTCCCCTTTGGGGTGTTGCCCTGGGAAAGGGCACTGGCCTCTTACTAGGGATCAAATACAGATCTGATGAGCTACAGACTCTGGGGGCAGCTGGTGGGCTTGGGCTGATGGTGTGATCTCCCCCGTGCCCTCTGGACCTCTCCCCAGAGTGGTAACTGTGAACTGGGCTGAGGGGGAGCGTTAGTTCAGCCACCAAAGGTACCTGCGGGAGCTCTCTGTGGGGTTTGTCTGACATTCTCAAAGCTACCTCTCTTTAAGCCCTGGGCCAGTGTCTGTCAGCATTCCCATTTTTTTCTTCTTTTTTGTGTGTCTGTGGGTTTTGAATTTTGTTATGCCTTAGACACACACTTAAGTCCTTTGAACATTTCCCCCTAATATTCTTTATTTTTGGGTATGCGTCAGTTTTTTTCTACCCATATCTTGTCCGTGTATTCATCCTTAGTTGCCACTGTATTTCTTTCACAAAGGTTTATATTCATGATTTGAAGTTTTTCACACCTCTAACTATTTTTATGAGACATTATCCTGAAAAGACATTTCTCCTTTTTTATGTAAGTTGCTCCACCTCTATTGTCTGTGCATGAGTTTTAGGATTTAAATGACTGAGTTCAAGTTTTAGGTGCATCTTCCATAGTGATTTATACTTAGACAATCATTTCATATCTCAGCCTTATCGGTAATATCGGGAAAATGTTTTTCATTTGCAAAAATAAAATCAGATTATAGTAGTTTGTAAAATCAAAAGTGGTGTAGGAACTCTTTTTTAAGTGTATTCTACCTATATCCTTTCTGTAATTAATTTCCTTTTTTTTTTTTCAAAGAGAAATGAAGAGAGTTATTATGTGTGGTCAGTTGTGAATGAAGAGACAGGACTATTTGGCATTTTCCCCATTTCCAGAAATAGCTTGTCTATACATTCCTGCAATACATCTGTCAGGAACTCACCCCAGCCTTGTGTCATTTTTTGCAGAGACAGCTCAGAAGAGAATGTTTTCACATGTAAATATCACAGGAGAAGTGTCCACTCTTAACCAGAAAGGACCTTATTGATGGGCTCTGTCAGGATTCTGATCATTCTTTGAGCATCTGAGATACCCCCAAGTCACCCAGAAGGTTGGACTGAGGCCATGAAGCACAATACTTTTAGGCTACTCTACAAAAATGAGAAAAGCAGAAAGTTAATACTTATTAAGTACCTGTAAGTTAATTTTGGTACTCATAACTAGTAACTATGAGGTTTTGGCAGACGCTAAATAAGCACCAGCTCTAGACTTTACCAAGTTACCTCAGCCTTACACCATGCTGTGACACGTTATTATGCCTGTTGTTCAGCGGAGGGGTCTCTGATGCCAAAGCCAGTGCTTGCTGGGTTTTCCCCACCTATCTTGAGCCATAGATGTCATTCAGTGCATTTTGCAACTGAAGTCATTGGGATACAAAAGCTTTTACTAAAACTTGTCTACACAGCTCCTGATGGAAGAGCTGGGAGCTCACGATGTTGGCCTGTCCTTGCACAATGTACCGCACTATCTGTCCGAACATTTTTCTTTCTTTTTCTTTTTCTTTTCTCCCCTAGCGGTGCTGGGGATACTGTAGGCAGGGCCCTGTGATTGTAGAAAAGCAAGCGCTCTGCCACTGGGTTACATTCTAGTTCTTTTTTTTCTTTTTTCTTGTAACATTTCATCTGTGGTAGATACGTTCATAAAACAGAGTAAAGTAGAATTACTAGAATAATCAAAGTCATGCATGAAAAACACAAACTCCGCTTTTTCTTATCAGATTTAGGAGTCATAAAATGAATGTGTCCCAGGGCTGTAGCTGTTTCTAATGCTTGCCTGTGATTCCTGTGCTGATTTTGTGGCAATCTGGTTACACAACCCTTAAACACAGCACACGCTCGCGCGTGAAGTCTTGAGGAGTGTTGCTGCAGGCCTTTGAAAAATGACTTTGCTAATGATAAGGCTGTTTCCTCATTCATCAGCAGAAGTCTTGCAACATGGGTTTCCATTTCAATATTTACCAGCGAGGCTTTGGAAAACACCGAGGTAGGAAATACACTAAAATCCACTTAAAAGTCATTGTCTCTACTGTCTTGTTGTTTTTATCTAACCCAAATTAAATAGACTGTCTCAGCAACTTACCCACAAGAATTCAATTAATTTTGTGTGGTATGTGTCTATTACTTGAAGGCCTCCTGTCTCGTAACTTACACAACCAAGAAATGAAGACCACTGTAAATTACTTCACTGGATGCAATAGAAATATCACTATATTGCAAGTATATTGCTTTTCTCTCCAGAGGACAGGTTCATTGTTGTGTTGATTAATTAATATTCTTTTCTGCTGTATGCAAGCTGGTTCAAGAAATTTTTAAAAATCATGGTAGCACAGACTACAAAGCAAACATTGCCTGTTAGACTCATAGTGACTAGAGAAATGGTTTTTTGTTGTTGTTGTTGTTGTTGTTTTTTACTGGCAAAGCAAATTAGTTTAGTGTCATTCCTTATCTCAGCATTAAACAAACTGCACTTTGTTGTTCAGGGAAGTACAGGAACCATAGCAGGAACCAGTCTTTGCATCCACTGATAGAAATCTTAGTGGAAAATTGATAAGAGAATCAAGATTAATAAATAAAGGTAAGAATCATTCTTTTTTATGTTTACCAAGCAACTAGATTTCAAGACAAGACTTAGTTTGATTCCTGGCTCATCCTTCTACATGCAAAACTGGATTTTGGAGCTTTGTGTTAAGTTGATGCTTGCTCTGATTATGATAAATCTTAATTGAGCTTTAACTTGAAGAAAGAGAAGTGCTAGGTATGTGAATCTGTTTGGATCAGCCATTGTGTGATGTGTGTCATAGCCAGATCAATTGTAGAGCTTCTTTTGTGATCACTGGAGGCAAAAAATAATTGTAGAAGGTATAAAAGACCCTTGTTTGTCCTTATAATGGAGCCTTTGGTGATTATTACATTGCCTGCCATAGTATTCTCACATTCAAATAAACTTCCATTCTTATTCTTTATAAATGAAGAAGGGAGGATGGTCCTAGTCCTACAAGAAGACATGATTAGCTTGTTGTAGTAACTGTGGGCTAGAAGGAGCAGAAACCTAAACTTACTGTATTAGTCAGCTTTTCCAGAGCTGTGATCAAATACCCGAGAACAATAATTTAAAGGAAAATTTATTTTGGATCACAGTTTCAAAGGATTCATTCCATAGTTATTTGGCAAACTTGAGTGGCTAAAGTTAGGAAGTTTTTCATAAAATAATTGACACTTAGCCAAGACATGAACAAACACAAAATAAGGTGACTTTCCTTAGACTCTTATCATTCAGGCCCTGTTTTCCTGGGATTCTTCATCTCCTAGTGGAAGGACTGAGCTTTTTCATGGAATCTTTTGTATTCCTTTCCTTCTTCTCCACATCACAGTCTTTGCATCCATACAATAATAAGAGTTAATGTAGTTAAAAGCAAAATACTATTTATTATATCAAATCTCTCTCCTGCCATCTTACTTGCCAACAGCTTCTTTCCAGTTTCAAAAATTTAGCATCTATTGATTATTTTATTTTCTCCTTTCATCACCAATTAATATCTTGGGATCTGTAAGATATAAAACACATTAGCTAGCATTTAATTTTTTTAAAAAATCAACTTCTATGTATGCAATTTTATGTATAAAAACTCTGAGAAAATGAAAGATGTTTGGAAAAATTATTATTATTGTGTAAAGAACTTAAATGTATTTTTAAATTTTAAATCCTCCCTACCACCACTTTTAGAGAACCCCAGAGGGGTTCTTCTGTAAAATGGGAGTGATGTATTCTTTGCCTAATTCACACTGACAGCAGATGGTACTAATATAGGAAAGTATTTTGTAAATAATGCAATATATAGCCAAGATAGCTTTTTTTGATTGGTACTTGCAAAGAAAAAACATTTGCGGAAGATTATCTCCAACTAGGCATCATTCCTGGCAGGCCTAGGTGAGAGATGATGACCTCCAAGGAGCGGGGGGAGTGACCTTTTGAAGGCATCTCCGTCAGGGCAATGATTTGGAATACTTGGTTCTAGTAAACTGGAAAAGTCTGGCCTCGATTACAAATCAGCAGTGTGTTGTTGTGTGATGGTAAATACCTTAATGTTCCACCTAAGTTTGCCTCAGAAATTTCTAAAGAATCTCAGTTTAAAGCTAGAAATTCAGGTGGTCATGTGCACTTTGCTGGTGACTTACTCAAGTGACAGTAACATAGCGTTGGGTCAATGTGACCCCCTCCCCCACTCTTAAACATATGCTCACCCAGATCTGTGAATTCGAGTGGTGCACTGTGACCTCAGATTCAGACAAATAAAGAAGAATGAGCACATCCCTAGTCATCTGAAATTAACATCAATGTCATAGAAGTCAGCCACTCTTTGGTGAGCAGACAGAACACCAAGCTGAAATACTGAGTGTAGAGGGGACTCTTTCTGTTCCTCGTCACTAGACTGCTAAGACATTTTGCTTACTTACTCCTCCATCTTTTCCCTCTCCTGTAAACCCAGTGTAACCCTCAGAGCCAGATTTGCTGACTTCTATACCTGCTATGTCACTCTTCTGTTCAAACTCGTTTGTAACATTAGCTGGCATCCTTTTGCTCTGTCTTCCTGCCCGTTCATTTCCCCAGATCTGTTCTGCCTAGTCTCCCCTTTTTCCTCCAAGCTTATTAACATCCAGCTGTGTACCTTTTTTTTCCATGCAGATTAAATCTTCTGAAAGTCATTTTTCTTGGCTCTTTGCTCTGAGTTCTTTAAAACCACAAGTACGCAAATGCAGAGCCTGTGGTTGTTTCTAATGGACGCCCAGAAATTTTCTTAAGGAGCAAGCAATGTGAACCTTGTTAATTGTTTATGACTATGGCTCTGTCTTATTAAGCTGTATTAAGCATTGAGCCAGCTTCATGTAGATGTAAATATTTGACTACAAATGCATGACCACACATACCCTTTAATGCTGGGTTTAATCTAAACTTGAAAGACTAGGTTTCCTAAAATACTCTTCACAGTTTTCACCATAGAATTAAAATACTGCCCGAAACTCTTATTAGCACAATAATCTGCATTTAATGGGTCTAATATCATAAAATCTTATCTGTTATTTTTAGCTTTTATGTTACCAATAAAAAGATTCTGAGGATGGTATTTGTCTTTATGATTATAAAAAAAAAGATTCTTTGGGGAAAAATAACATTGGAGGACATATTTATTTTTATATTTATTTTTGCTATTTCCTGGATATCTTAATGCATACGGTTTCAGACTTCAATGTGATTTGTATCTAAGATATGAGTGTAGGAAAAATGAGTGATTTCCTTTCATTTATTTGTCTACTGAATTCTATCCTTTGGGTGCACGAGAAAAACCTTTAGGAATTACTATTGATGGTTAGGTAGGAAATGATAAAGGAAGTTACCTTCCTGGAGACGTTGGCCACCCCTGGTATGGAGACATGTTTTAATGTTGTGTTCACGGTTATTGACTGGACTAGCCATGGCTTATGAAAGCTTTTAATTGGAAAATATAGTATTTCTTCTATATTGGTAGGATCCAAGATGCCCTGCATTTTTTATTATAAGTTGCTCCTATGATAAAGCTCAAAGTAGGTATACTGAAGATCAACAACAATAACTAATAACAAAATATTACAATAACTAATAACAAAATCCAGAAATATGAATTATTTCTGGTTTTTCTATTTGGCATTTTTAGACTGATGTTAAATATGGATAAGTCAAACCACAGAAAGAGAGACTCTGGAATACGGGGTATTATGGTACTTGCTTCCTATCTTCCCTCTGGGATTTATGCTTCGAAATAGGTGGAAATTTAGCTGTCTGATGTATCCATAGGTATTGACATACCTAAGGCCAAATTAATGTAATGATTTCTCTTAAGGCACTCACAAATCAGGTACAAAAATATTAATACACACCTCATGTTAACAGAATCACAAGTGAACATAAAAATGGTCCTGATTAAAGATTCCCTAAATAGTCAGATGTGGTGGCACCTGCCCATAATCCTATCTTCTCAGAAGGCTGAGACAGGAGGATGATGAGTTCAAGGCCATTTTGGGAAGCTTAGGGAGTCTCTGTCTCAAAATTCAAAAAGCTGGAGTAGCTCAGGAGTAGAGTTCTTCTGAATTTAATTACCAGAACCGCATCCCCACCCCGATCCCTAGGTAATCGATGGAGACTGTACATCTTCTCAAATAAATGGATACTTGTTGGAATGAATTTGGGTTGTGACAAAAGTTTAAACAGAAATCAGTAGCTGTCGAGGCCTGTGGTTAGACCTCTTTTGTGGTGGTACAGTGGTAGGTGCTTGGTTCTGACCACAAAGGAAAGGTGAAAACCAACAGTTAACCCTTGGCTCCTATTGTAACAAATACTTCAAGCTGTTCACTGTGAAGTACAAATGGTTTCTCTTAAGCAAACCATAAATATCAATGGTGGCGATCCTATGTGTTACCAGCTTCTGACTTTTGTATCTACTAACAAAATGTACGAGCTGCTGTTGCTTATTGACAGTGGGGAATGACACAGATACTCCTATGTCCTCAAGATCATTTTAAGTTTTGGTTTTCTAGACTTTCCAGTATAATCCAAAGATAATTTTCAGACCTGGGTTTAAGTTTGATATCATTGCTATAAACAATTGTAAACAATGAATGTAAGATAATTGCTAACTTAGTATAAAAATTAAAAATAAATGATTTGTACATTTTTAAGTAGGACAGGAAAAAAAAAAAACTGATGGTCAGTTCTTGGTGCCTTAAAAGCACTTTGCATTGCTAAGAGCATAAATATCTAGTAAATTTAATACATGCAAAAATGAGACATTTTAAATGCTTATTAGCTTTAGTAAATTTGAAGTTATTTTAAAGTCAAGTATTATAGTGAAAGTGGCTATTATAATTATTGTTTGCTTATTTCTTGGTGGCTTTTCTTGAGATAGGGTCTTCTTTTATAGTGTAGGCTGTCCTCAGACTCACAGCAGTCTTCCTGTCTCAGCCTTCCAAGTTCTGGGATTACAAGTGTGGGCCATCATGCTCAACTTTAAAAATATCATTAAGTATATTTCATGATGTGTTATATTCTTAATAGATAAATAAAATGGGTTTAAAGTAGAAATGTGCCCACATTAGATGTCATATTATAATCAAAAGGCATTTATTAAGTTGAATAGGTGGTATTAAGGTGAATAGGTGGTAGAGTTCACCTGTAATCCCAGAATTTTGGAAGGCTGAAGTAAGAGGATCCCGAATTCAAGCCAGGTAGGTAACTCACTGAGACCCTGTCTCAAAATAAAAACTAAAGAAGCACTGAAGATTTAGCACAGTGTGGAACACCAGTTCAATCCCCAGTACCCTCTGAAAGACACTCGCTATCAAGCTACTTTATTAACTGTTCAGATTTATACTATACATGTAAATTTACCACATGAATTTAAGACTTATTTATCCAATCCTTGTAAATAGTCTGTATTTAACATGTTGGATATATCAGAATTTTAAAAATGGAGTTTCTTTCCTTGTCTGGAGTCTCATCACTGGTTTTCATTGATCAATGTAAAATACCTACTTATCAAAAATATTTATCCATGTGATGTTACTGACTACCTTCCATAGCGTAGGCACTATTCTGAGCTCTGAAGGTAGAAATGCATGTAAAACAAATTGTGATCTAGAGACTGTCAAATGGGGTGACAGAAAAATGGAAAAATTACCACACAAAGAACTAGAAAGAGTTGGTGTCAGTAAGCCTCTAAGGGATAATTGGGAAGGCTTCACCTAGAAAGGTGACATTTAAGTTGATTGTTAAAATGTGTAGAATGAAGATGTAGCAGAGAATCATTCCAGGCAGAAAAATAGCATCTACGCAGGCATCTCACAGTGACTTAGGAATTTCAGCATGGGGGAGCTCTGAGTGTGACTGCATGCAAAGGAAGAAGGAGAAACCCTGGGTTAAACGATCTGGCGAAGCCAGGTGACAGTGAGTTCCGAATACAAAGCAAAGGAGTCTAGATGGCCAGTCTTGTAGAAACAGCTCATCATGGAATATGGCTTTAAGAGCCCTGTGACTTGAATGCTGCTACTGTTTCTGTGAGATGGCTGATTCTACCAAACTTGGAAAAATAGATTGTGCTGGCAGGGGAAGAGAAAAGGGGGAAGCGATTGTGAAGATTTTGTAGTTTTCCAGCCTCCATGATAATGAACAGATTTGGTGACTCATAATGAGAATAAGGAAGAGAGGTTATATTCGTTAAACATTTCTGAATTAGTATCATAGATGTATCCATTGTATGTCGTGAGGCAGAGAAGGGAGAAACGAGCACAGCACTAATTATCCTGGTTGGGAAGGATGTGATCCATGTTAGTGCCTCTATCTTGAACACAGAGGGAGACCAATTTAAAAAAGTAGAGAGTGATAAAAACCAAGTTGGAAAAACCTATCTGATTTCTAGAGAAGAGTGCCCCAGGTTAGTGATGTGGGCACAGAACTTGACCACCACCACCGCTCCACTCTGATTTCCTGCCTCTTGGGCAGTGCACATTGCATACAGGAGGGTGTGCGTGGGGGCAGTGGCCACTTTCCGCTTCAGCCCACATTCAGGAAAATGAAGCAAAGGTCTGTGTGGCTGGGTATGGGGTAAAGAAAAGCTGCACACATTCCAAGGATCAGTAGAACGGAAGAGTCTGTCAAATAGAGTAAGCGAGGAGACTTAGCCATAGCGATGCCATGGAAACCAAGGCAAAAATGGATTTCAAACAGAGGAGTCATCTTGGTGTGAAATTTCTCTAATTGTGAGTGCATGCTGGGTAGCATCAGCCTCTGGTGGAAATGATGGTTATGGGAATCTCCAAAATGGCAAGCCCGTGGGATTCTAAGCCGCCTTGCAAGGGGTGGAATCCTGGGTAGGATTCTTGCAGAAGTTAGGAGTCAGCAGGGACAGGCAGCCTCAGTTTCCTACCAACTTAGTGTGACGGAAAGGCAGGCAGGCAGCACGGTGACTCAGGGGTGGTAAGAGGAAGAGGAAGACTCTTCAGGAAGTGAGACAGTTGAGCCCAGTTGTAAGGAAAGGTGTTTCTAAGAGAAAAGACAAACATGGCCTCCAGAGCAATGCAAGAAGCAGTGTGATGGGACTAAGTAGCCAGGACTCACACTGCTTTTCATTTTCAACAGTCTCCCGAGGTGTAGTCTTCGAGGTGTAGGCAGAGAGACTTAATTTATTCCACGGCAACTTTAAAAGAAGATAAATATTTAGACAGGAATCAGCTTCTTTCCTTTCCTAGATTCATCCTTGTGTAAGGTAGCACAAATGGAGCAAAGCTAGGCTCACTCCCTTAATTTTCTTGAGTTTTTGTAGTAAAACAAGTTCTTAGAAAGTTCATCCTTTAAAGAGGAGTTTAAGCAGGAGACCATCATGACTTTGCATCCACTGCTATCTTTGTAATTGCTTGAATTCTCCCTTGTGTTTTAGTCAGTGCAGGGCAGTAAAGACAGACTCTGGGAAGGGATCATTGCACGTTTATTTATAAAGATTTCACTGCAGGCGTACAGCTGATACGCAGGTTGGTCTGTTGGAGTCTGAAGTCAAACCCTTAATTTATTCCTGTTGAGATCTGTTGAAGTATAAAAAGCCTTTTCATTAATATGTCCTATGGGGTAACACAGTGGACCAGAGTGCTGAACTGCTGGCCTGGTGCCACCCTCTGCCCTCAACCACTTAAATGCACCTCTGCCATTTACATCTCAGAGCCTCCATAAAATCTGCATAAAAATACCTGTTTTCCTCCACTTCCCAGCTGACTGCTGTGCCTGGGAAATCAGAAATTGTCTTACAGAAAATTCCCTTAAGTGGACAGTTTGAGAGGGTGCCACCTCTTCTCTCCCTGCTTCCTTCTCTCTGTCATCCCCTTCTCATAGGAATGAGGCCAGGATACTATGAGGATGAATATAAATACAGTCAACAGTCACTTCCTCCCCCTCTAGCCTGACAAATGTCCCAGTGACAGGAAGGTGCCTTTCCTCTGAGTTCCCAGGACAGTGATGACTCCTTCACTTGTTCAGCCAGCCAATAAATGTGTATTGAGTGCCTACTGTGTTACAGACACCTTCCCAGGTGCTGGTGACATCTGTGACTGTAAATGATTCTCTAATGCTATTTGTACCCCATGGTTCTGAAATATTCCTGGCCATTTTTATGACTAGACTTTTGACCTGAAGAAGAGAGTTGTGTTTTGTTTCTTGAGATCTACACCATCCAGTGAACACAGTGGGTGATCAATAAAGATTTGGGGGAAAACACAATTTACTTACTTTGTCCTGTGACTTCAGAAGTAAAAACAACTCTGCGGTTTTGGTGGAAGTTGCAGATGAACTTCTCTGGGGAGCATTTCCTGAGAGTTTCAGCACCAGCCAAAGAGGGCTGGAGGTACAGCTCAGGGACAAAGTGGCTGCCAACAAAGCGCAAGGTCTTAAGTTCAATTCCTGGTACAAAAAACATGAGCAAGGGATTATATTCATCAAAAACATAAAAAAGAGGTAGATTAAGCCCATAGAGCAAATAAGAGCTTCAGATTTCTTTGTTGTCATCTAGTAAGTGACTTCGGTCACTTATTTATTTTGGAACGGAACGAGTCATAAAATGAATGAGCATGCACAGCTTTGTTGTAAAGACAGGCAGTCGAGTACCTTTTAAAAAAACAGAAAGTGAATTTTCAAGATTGTTCCAAAAGTTAGCACATCATGTGGTCCTACTGCTGTCATTCAAAGAAGCAACACCGGTTTCTCTCAGTGGATGGCGACTCTCTTTGAGACACACTCTAAGTTACTTCCTGGACACTTAACATGTATGCTCACTGCTGTGACACCCACCAAAGTGGTCAAACATTTTTAAAAATTTAGTCGGCCACTGATTTGTTTGGCTCATTTTTAGCAGTCAAACGAGGTGTTTTTTTGTTGTTGGTGGTGTTTTGTTTTTTTTTTTAGATGGAGTGTTTTTGTGTTTTTGTTTTATTTTGTTGTTTTCCCTAGTTGTGAGCAGAGAGCTCAGGGCCTTCACAATGACCCACATCCCAGCCCTCTTTGAATTTGAATTATGTGACAGTGTCTTAAGTCACTAAAGTTGGGTAGGCTGGGCTTGAGTTTGGGATTGTTCCGTCTCAGCCTCTCAGAGTGCTGGAATTATAGGCATGAACCACCATACCTGGTCTGATTTTTTAGAATGTCCCGTGTGTCTGTGTGTTGTCTGTCTGTCTTTTATTCTCCCTTCCTTCCTCCCTCTCTTTCCTGCATTTAACTTTTGCAAATTACCCTCCAGTCTTCAGGAGAGGGAATGCAAATTATTCCAGAGGGCCTCACTTCAGAAATTCCTTGTGCTTTTCACCTCTTTTTCACATCCATTCTCCTCAAGGAACCACTGCACAAAACAGCGAGGAGAGGGCTGTGACTTGGATGCTGAGCTCTCTACTCTGTGATCCTCACCCTGGAATTTACTGACAGCATACTCAGGGCAAGTTAGTAATCTGTGCCGAAGTTGTGCCATGTGGGAAGTGAGGAGTGTTTTGTTTTTTTTTTTTTAAATGGGTACCAGGGATCGAACTCAGGACCATGTGCTTGCAAGGCAGGCACTTATGCCGCTGAGCTAAATCCCCAGCCCCGAGGAGTATTGTTTTGAAGAGTAAAGGACGTGACTAATTAGAGCAGGGTAAAAGTGGGATGAATTCACCCATGGAGAGATGTTCACTTGGTAGTTGGAAATGGTGGAGTGTAACGGTGACAAAATAACTGAATCCTCTAAGTCTCATAGGCCATTTATATACAACCTGATGCATGGATTTGTTAATTACTGGAAACACATAAGCCAAACCCTAAGACGACCTCTGTAGATCTAAATCCTTGTGTTCTGAATCCATTCCCAGAACATTCATTGAGTATCAGCTGTGCACTTAATGCTAAAAACGGAGAATGAACAAAACAAGGAAGAATTTCTGCCTTCATAGAGTTTCTGTTCTAACTGATCATAAACCTGGCCCTAAACTAATCAGATAAAGTTGGTACAAGAAAGAAGGAAGTAACTTGTATACACTCACATAGATGGAGTTTCCAAAGATGGTAAATGGGGGCTCCAATGGTTGCTTGTCTTCTTAAGTTTGTTCTTGGTGATGCAAGTCCCAAAAGACACTGACAAGCTGAAGGTCTTGTGGAGATGGTATCAGGACTTTCCTGAAAACCACTTGCTGTAGTAGGTGCTGTGCCACGGGAAGTGGGTGGAAGAGCTACAAGTGTCCAGCCAGAAAGGGAGGTTTCAGGAGAAATAGGAGTTCACTGCTAGCATTTGAAAAGGCTCATTCAAAGACTGAGCTTACATTCCAGAGCAACACTAGATTAGGGCAGCGGTGTTTTGAATCTGAGACACTGTTTTCTAACTAGAGGAGTTATTCTGTATTAAAGGTGCTGTCCAGGGCCAAGAGATAACCATCCCCTTTGCTGGAGGTAACTGAGTAGAAGCTGAAAGGGTGGGTCAAAGGACAACCTGACAAGATGTTCCTTGGATCTACAGCTCGGTAACTGATTTTACTATACACTTGACCACAGCAATGATTTGTATTCAGTGCAAAAAACAGAACAACCCTCAGAGGCAAGTATTTCCATATGACAACATCCCTATAGGTTTTTGATCCTTAAGATTTCTTACAGTTTTGCAACTCTAAAATTATCTATCTATCCAGTAAATTTTATAGAAAAAGAAAATGAAGCCTTTCTTTTTAAAAATTGTAAACCAGTTTTAAGAAATATGTTCTTGATGCATGGATTTCATTTTGCTTTTTAAAATGGTGACATCCCCTGCCCCTGGAGATTTGGTTGTCTAAATCCATTTTCTTGTCAAGATTGGAAATGACAGGTTATTCCAGTGCCCAAAATATTAATTTCTATGGCTTATCTATATATTTCATCAGCCAATTGTTCTGTGAATTTTCTGGATCTCGATTAGTTTGTCCTAAACTCTTGGCAAGCTAAATTCCTCTCCATCTTCAATGCATGGCATTAAATGCCTGTTCAGCGTTGGAAGATATATTGATTTTTTGTTTCTCAGCAAAGTGACAAATATCGTTTTCATGACTATAATAGAGATTGATTATATTTTGTGGAGAAGAGAGGTACAGACAGAGACGGAGGCAGAGAGCTGATTTTAATGAGACAAACTGAGGGCTTACAAAAATGAAAGAAAAAGATTTGAATTAATAATGAGGTCAATGAGTTGTTGCTGCTAAATAGAAGTATTTCAAGAAAAAAGGGTCTACTGCTGCATGAACGCAGCGAAGAATTAAGACAAATTTCCGTAGTTTTCAAGGTGCTGGTTTTGCAAAACGTTTTTAAAAATTTCATAGTCTTTGGTTTTAAAACTGAACCTGTGACACTGTCCCTTACTACACTTGAGCATGCTGCGTGACAGCAATTATACTGAAAGAAATTTTAAATTAACTTTTAAATTAAGTTAGAATGAAAGTAAATTACAACTCATGAGGGCTAAATTTGAACTACTAAGAAGTATATGGAGAAGTCTGTATTTCTTATATGATTTATGAAATCTAAATTTAAAACTTACTGGTTTCCTTTTCCCTTTAATTTTTTTATAATTAGGCCTAAAAGAGACCAAGTATATTTGTGTTTTTTATTTTTCTGACTTATAAGATAAAAGATATAATATGTGCTTTTAAAAACGTAATTTTTTGTAGGCTTAATATATACGAATTGTTTTTAGAATATGAACAGGAATAAGAAAAATGTTTAAAATGTTGAAAGAATCTGTGGCTGACTTGAGAAACATTGCCAGGATTTCTTTTTTTGAAAAATCTTTAAAACAAGGGAGCCAGTTCATGTGTGCATACAGACTTTACCCATTTATTTATTTCTGACCACTTTGGACTTGACATGTTACCTGGCATCAAGTGGACACTCATTATTACTTGCTATATAAAGAAAGAAATTTACCTACCAAGGGAACTAATTAAAAATCACACCAATGTTTGTTGAGCTACTAGTAGGAACCACTGAACTCTATACATTTTACCTTTAATTTTTATAATTCTCACATGGTCACAGAGTAATGCTCTAAGGGTAAAGTGGGAGATAAATAAAAAGAGCATTCATAAAGTTGAACAATATTTAAGCATTCATAAAGTTCAGGGAAAAAACAATCAGAGTTTTTCTCTTTAAACTTAAAGAGTTTCTAGAAGTTTCCCACATAGGCGAAAAACAAGACTGTGATTTTCACGTATTTGTGATTAAATGAGGCAGAAACTATTCCAGCAAGAGTGGACAGTTTCCTTGCAGCATGTAGAGAAAACCTTTCATATTGTGCTTTCATTTGCTCGAAAGTTGTAATTTTATATTTGTGGGAAGAATATTGCCAAAAACTTTGTACAATTAGCCCGATAGTTAAAAGCATGATTTCAAAGATAACTTAAATAAAAGAACAAGAATGGGTGTTCCAATGGTTTCCACATTCAAGGGAGACCAGTAATAACAATTTTCTTGTCATTATTTTCTATTTGAGTCATTTTAACAAAATCCTTCCTTCTCCTGTGATATCTGGAACCCAGAATGGACGTGTGTGTATCTATTAAAAATGCTTACAAAATTAATTTAATTTATATCATAGCTATTTTATAGTTCACTTATGTCTTCATATTTCTTAAAATTGGAGGCAACCTAAACTTAAAATTTAATCAAAATTGAAAAAGCTACTTAACAACAGAGGATTTCATGATAATGTTATTTTGTGTGTGATTTAAAAGCTCAAGAAAGTTTCTGGCTTTGAAAAAAATGTCATCGATTTCTGTGAATTATTTTAGATTTCTGTGAATTATTTTAAAACTTGAAGTATCAAGGGTAGAAAGAAGGCCTACCTTTGCTTAGTATAAAGTTTGTGATTTAAATATCATCTACCAAGCATCATTTTAAAAATAAATTGATATTCAATTGGTTCCTGTTTGAGTTAAAATATTTCTGAGAACTAAGCACCTAATAGGATTGAATCAAAAAGTGAATAAGGTTGTTTGTCTAATAAAGTATTAAGTAGCATAATTATATAAGTTAGCCAAGGAATTCTAGTAGTTTTTGTATGTTTTTATGTCAGACTCTTCTCCTTAAAGATATAAAGATAAAATCCCCATCAGAGGGAAAGATTGATGGAAAGCTTTTTGTAATGCAGAAATCAATATCTATAGCATTAACTATTCTAAATAATTTTAAAGGCTGTGGTTGTGTAAATTTTGAGAATGAATTAAGCAAAGGAAAAGAAGCCAGCTTTTGCACCACATCATCTAACTCTATATTCTGAAGTTATTTAAAACCCTTGGCAAACATTTAATGATGTTTCCAAGTATTATATAAATCTTTTAGCTACTTCAAAGTTAAATTTTTTTATTGCTGAAATTTATTTTTACACAAATTTTTGCTGATCACCATATTGAAGTGATACAAATCTATGTAAATTAAAAAGTAAAAATCTTGCCTTCTTGTTCCGTTTTCTATATCTACTGTTAACTGAGATTTTTCTAAAAGCAAAGATATGTATACATAAATACACGTATGAATGCAATGCTTTTTTCCTTGAAAATTAGATTACTCTCTGCATAAATGATTCATCTTAAACATCATTTCATAATTTCAGAAATTTTTCACAATTATGTGCATTAAAACTTTGTGAAGACATAACAATTGAACCATTAAATGGTATATTAATTTAAACCCGTGCATATATATATATATATATATATATATAATTCTCTTTCAGAATTGCTCTTCCCAGAATCTTTACCAGTGTTGAATATTACTTACTATTAATATTTAACAAATGACAGTATTATGGATAATTTACTAGTGTCTCTAATGATTACTCCAACTAATTTTTAATTATATGAATGTTTAGAATTAAGATCTTTTGAAAATAAGAATTTGAGGTAAAATTAGAAGCAAAAAGGGATTCTTTTACAACATTTTTTGGAATAATCAAAATGTTTTTAGGCATCATTGAAAGAGTCATTTTTTAAAAATCAATTATGCCATAAATGTCAATGTTTATTTGGAGCAAAGAGACTTATTATTACCTCACACCTGAGTTAAAATAAGGCATTCTGATTTTTATTTCTTTTATTCCCATTCTCTCTCAACTTTCCCTTCCCCAAACCCTAATTTATCCTTCCGTTCGCTTCTCCCAAAACACATAAAGTTCCTGCTGTCTTATAAAAATCGAAAATAATGCCTACGCGGAATGTTTGTCCAAAATCCTGTTCTCAGGTCTCATCCTTGGCAGTTCTGATTCTTGGTATCTGGCGTGTGTCTTGTAACTTGAGCTGATTCTTGAGCCAGCAACTTGAGAAAGACCAGGAGAAAGAACTTAACATGTCTGGGAAATAGAAAAGACTTCATAATTACCTTTGTTACCTTTTACAACTCACACTTACCTTAACCCATCCTCTGCCCTGCAGAATCATGTGTGCTCTCAAACTAGATTTTCACCTATTCTAACTCTGTTCTTTCTCCTAGGATTGCCAATTCCTTTTGCTCTTATCTCTGTGTTCACTTTACCAAGTGCTAAGTCAAATCCTAGCTCTTGATGAAGACTTTCATTTGTTTATCCCATAATGTTCAACTTCTTCACCCTGTATGTGCTTCACAGGTTAGACTCTTAAGATTTAGTGTTGTTACCTGTGGTCCCTGTGGGGTTCTGCTCCTTGCCCCTCCCATCCTCATGCATAGTCAACTCTGTAAACATGGGTTGGTAGACAGGATGAGTGACAATGTCATTACACTATGGCAAGAGGAGCTCAGAGCCTGCTGCTTCAACCACATAAAGTCACTTGTTGACATGTTTGGCTTATTAGTCTCCATAGATGATTCATTGTTCTTACTTTCAGGGACATTTCTTATTTTGGTGAATAAAACAAAAGTTAATGCTATTTATTTGAGTCTATTAACTGTATATTTAAATCACCTGATAGTGGTGGAGAAAGTTAATTTATAGCAAAGTCAGAGTTTTTTTAGACTCTATTTGAAATGTAATGTTTTAACACCAGACAGTTTCTCCCCCAGGTAAATCTATTTTGCTAAAGGCCTTCTTGCTTAAGAAGTAATTCAGATTTCTGAAAAAAAAAAAAAAAAAAAAAGAATTTGATGCTTGAAATAACTACTTATCAGTAGCTAGAGTATAAGATTGCATTGAGGTCTTTAGAATAAATGTAACATTTGTCACAAGCACAGAATCTTCAGTGCATTTGATTCTTGTGCTATATTCTTATTATATGAAACTAAAGTATATAACTTGGTACAGTACTGATTATAACCTGGTAAGACACGCATACACATTGGGATACAACTCATGCTATTAAAAAGAATAATTTCCTAAGGCTGAAAATAGATCTATTTGTACCAGTGTTTTTCAAGATTGTCTCAAATCTACTGTCCATCTAGAGGTGAGGATAATGGCCTCTCAATACTGTTTCCTGCATAGGAAAAATTTTCACTATTTTTTTGTTTCTTATTTTGAAACTTAAGAACTTGTTAAGTCACCTTGGTGAAACAGAAATGATCTGTTAATTTGTCATTTGTCAGCACTAAAAACCTCTTGACATATAAAAAAAGATGTCCATTAGACATATATCCTTTTCTTTTACACTGGTGATTTTGTGCATTAGTGGATGTCTTTGGCCGTGATGGTCTCCCGTAGGTTTGGCTGTGCAGGAGCAGGTGTGAGCTCCAGAGCGTCCTTACAAGTGTCTCCATGGGGCTTCCCTCCCATGCCTCTGCAGGAGACAGCTCATCTGTTTAATCCTTATGTTTCAGTCAACCTTTCTTATTATGCAGACAGGGCTCTGAGGCTCAGCTGGATTTTGACTCTCCGAATGAATTGATGGGGCTCTTTGATCCTAACTATGTATTGCATCTGTTTCATCTTTCTTCTTAATGCAGTCTTCCAAACTCCAATTCTAGCTGGCACTCTTAAAATACATTAACTGCTATGCAAACAAATAAAAATTATCATTTAAAATTCAGGCATAAACACCACTTTTCATTTTGGAATATTTTCTTCATCTTTTTTTCTTTGTAGTGTTGTTTTTTCAAAATCTCCCCAAAGCAATTTAACTGCATTGCTCTCCAAGAGGCCACCAGACTTGAGAACATTTAACAATGTATCTGTGGCTATGTTTCACACAGCAGGGTCAGGTTTGCAAAGAAAATGATAACAATTGATATTTGCAATTTAGTAAAATATATAATAGCGTGGTATTTTATTAATAGACCATATTGCAACAAGAGAGCTTTTTAGAGAGAGAAAGTTTTTCAGAGAGAAAATCTACCAGAGAAATACAAAGATCATGTTGGTCAAAACTGCTCTTTTTCATAGGAGTAAAGAAGATACGTTGCCGAATTTGAATCTAAGAAAATTATATAGAGAAATCAGTCCAGGTCATAGGATATCAACATATCTTTTTTCATAAAAAACTTTAACATGAAATATATGTATATGTATATGTTCATATATGAAGTAGAAGTGGAAAAATTTCAATAGAAGACTATGGATTGTTTGCTTATCCATGTGAAAGCATAGAGTTACAATCAACCAAACCACAAAATACTGAGTTTTTATCTGAATAATCCTCATGTAGTATTTTGACACTAGTATTATTTTATTTGTCTTTTACTCCTCCACAAGCTATCGTTTCTTTTTCAGTATACCAAGATCTTGTAGTACCATATAATGTCAAGTTGTCCACATAATTTCTCTGAGCACAAAACTGGTATTTTCTAGCAGCCAGAGACCACTGAGTTATGCAAAAGTCTGTTCGAGAGGAGGAGCATAATACAACCATTTAGACCCTTTAACTTGTACTTTCCTCCACATAAGTGGACTAAATATACTAATAACTGCTGGTGAGTTGTCAGAATATCCATTTCCTCAGACACATTTAAAGATAAAACATACAAAGAACTTGACTGCTCACCCTCTCTCTCTAGTATTGCTGTTTTTAAAATGTTTGGTTAACTTTCTTCCACTCAAAAAGATCTCTGAAACCCCTGTGTGGTGCCCAACCCTAAATGAGGGAGATTTTTATCACCGATTTTATTCTTCTATTATAGAGTCTGAGGCTAAATCTGCATGAAGGAAATGTGAGGGGCTACCCCAGCCTTTGGGCATAGCTACTCGGACACTCACTGAAGATAACTTGTTTCTCTAGAGCCATTTTATCTATTTTGCTGCCCACTGGGATGGAGGCTGCACTGTTTACTTACTTTGCCAATTAATGCTTCAATTTGAATGGAAAAATCTAGTGCCATCCAAGCAAAGATAAGTGCTTTCAGTGTACTTCACTTGCTGACCTTAGTTGTTTTAGTGTCTTGTCTCACTAATTGCTGTGTTCCTTCTATAAAATGGAACAAAAATGCCCTCATAGTGCAGCCTATCATGATTCTGTGGGGCTTGAACTTCTGAAACATCCAATTTTCCCTTTCTCACATGAAATGAACCAAGAAAAAGTAAAGTCTCTGACTTCATTTTCATGTTTTCTTATAGCTTGCAAGTCTTTAACATTTCCACTGTTGTTAAAATAATGATCATTTGGGGGCTGGAGATTTAGCTCAGCGGCATAAGTGCCTGCCTTGCAAGCAGGCAGTCGTGAATTCGATCCCCGGTACCGATAAAAAGGAAAAAGTTAAAAAAAAAAAAAACATAATGATCATTTGGGCCATTGATGTAATTCTCAGGTAAACGTGGCTTATGACGTTGGAATTTATTTAAAAGAAGATGAATTGCTTCCTGCATATTTCCTTGTGTTTATCAATTCCAACCTATACTCATTTCTTAGCATGTTTTCTTGTTTTCTAACAGTAAATGAGTGATTGCATCCTCTTCTACTATTCTATCTAAATATGAAAAGTAATTATCTGACATTATCTTCAGAGAAGGTAGCAAGAGAAAACATTTACATTAGCTGGATTGGTGGAAACACAGTTTTTAACTATTAGCTGCCACTACAATGCTCGGACACTGGCTCTCTGACCCCACCTTTGGCCTTTGGCTGTATCACACTGTGGTCTCACTTACTGAACATCTTTGGCACCCATTATTTTTCAGAGAACCGGCATCAAATCCTAGAATTTGTAAAAAGATGTTTTATTTCCAAACCTGGAGGCACAAATGACCAATTACTAAATCACAAACTAACCTAGTAGTTCAAAATCAACATGTATAAAAAGGAAAAGATTAAAAGTCTTAAGAATTCATTGCATGTAGTAAGGCTAAGACTTGCTTCACAAATACTTTTTTTTTTTTCCAAACATCGTTTGAGTTTTGGGTGTTTGGCTGTAAATATTTTCTTACCACAGATTTCACTGCAAAAGGAAAGCCTGAAAAACAAAATAAAAACATAATACTCAGTTAAACCAGCTGTCCTGTGTAAGCTTTTGCCTAGATGCTGAAATTTGGAATTTAGAACATTAGGGTTTTTTTTTTCCTTTATTCAAATTCTATTATTTTTCAGTAAGTATCCTCAAGCAAATCAAGGGAATTAATTATTCCAGTGGAAAAAAACAATTACAGAAACTTAGCCAATGCTTGCAGAATTATCACATGCTAGGCTATATCTGCTTACTGAAGGTATAATGTTCTTATCGATTAAACCATTTAGCTTTAAGTTGATGTATAAGAAACACACATGCATATTTAGTTGCACAAGAGAAGCATACAGTCACATAAAAAGGATTTTTGTTAATACCTTATTTTGTTATTGAGACAAACAGAATGAATATAAACCATGGCTGTGCACTTGAGCTATGACAAGAAAGAAAATAACAAGTATAATTTAAAATTATCTCTGGCTTAAAATCATTTCATTTTCATTATTCAGAAGCTTTGTCTATATGACCTTCTTTTCCGTTGTCTTTTCTTTTCTTTGTACCCACCAAGAGTTAGCACAGGGAAGAAGCTCTAACTATTTTTATTACTCTCTTGCATTTTATTTCAGGACTGAAAGATGTCAAAAAAGGTAAGAAAGAGACAGGGAGAGGGACAAGGAGAGGAAGAGAGAAAATTATAATTTGGTCATGCATAAGTATCAGATTTGGCTTAATATTCATTGTGTTTATTCTTGATTTCTTACAATGTCCATGGTGGAATAGAACCTTGCTGCTCCAACAGCAGTGTCCCATGAGAGCTTGGCGACACATAGGATAGCAAGTTCCACCCCAGACTGACTGAACCAAAGTCTACACTTTAATAGGATCCTCTGGTATTTTCCATGATCGTTAAGATTTGAGAGATGCTGGTGTACAGGATCAGTATTGCCAAATGCTGTATGGATCTATGTGCATTTCATGGCTAGGATTTGCTCTAAGATGAAACATTAATAAGTTGAAAGAATCAGCAGTGCTTCATGGTCTACAGCTGTGACCCACCACCTCTAACACTGTCAAGAGTTACTAGTGACAGCAGTGATGTTTACTGATGAGGCTAGTTATCCAGGGCTTTGAGAGTTGACCATTTTGTCTAGTGCTGTAAGCAAGGCATTAACCAGCGTCTTTCCCCTTTGAGTTTTATAAGCGGTTTACCAAAGAGGCAGTTAAGGCACCAGGTTGCCTAAGGTCATCACTCCCTTGTAAAACCAGGCATTCTGATGACCAAATAGTCAGCGGTTGGTAGTTGCTCCTTTTAAAATTAAAAATGGCAATTCATTTCAAAAGAGAAGAAAATGCAACCCTTGAAAGATTCCTGTAAAGGTGTCAATTGACATTTGTTCAGATTATACTTGCAATGAGTGGTAATTGTCAAATCTGCATATTCAAAAAGCCGAGGAGTACCTTAATTTTGATCACACTTTAAAACTGCAGGTTATCACTTCATAATTTATTATGTACTAAGAGTAAGTGCCGTGAGGCATTGTTTGTGCCAGTAGAAGCCTTAGCTCTGGACATCTTACTGGCTTCTAGAGGACTGAACTGCCTCTCCAGGGACAGGCATTTACACATTTGTAGCATGAGGAAAGCACATCCTTGCTTGAAATGACTCTGGAATTGGACGGAACTTAGCAATGTGGTATGTTTCTCTGGTGCTGCATTAAATCCTTTTCATAAAAAAAAAAAAAAAAAAAAAAAAAAAAAAGATACTATGGGCATTTTGACATTTATTGGAAGAGGAAAATCAGCTCATGCAACTGAAGGTACTGAACACAGTTCTGAAGTGAAGATCAGAAGCCAAAGGTCCGGAGGTTGTGTGATGGTGCAGAGACACAATGCTGTGTGTGTTTCTGGCCACCCAGGCAGACAGAAGCACGGGTAAGGGAGGACTTCTAGGCTTCTGTAGAAAGAAACTAAATAGACTGCCCAGTCAAGTAAGGATAATGGTTCTTCGAAAAAGTTGTTAAATTTGGTAGTGTTTTAAAAGGAAAACTACATATATATGATGCCAATTTAGGCAGCTGTAAAGGATACAATGTGAAGAGGAATCTTCTCTCCTGTTCGGCTTACCAGGCTCAAGTCCCTTTACTGAAGTCCTCATGTGAGCAGTTCCTTACATATCTCTTAGAGACATCCTCAAAATGTGTAAGTGGTACATGCAAAATCTTGATTAAATAAGAGGATAGTGCATAATAAATACCCAGTTTTGTGCCATTCTTCTTTTGCTTAAAGTGTGTCATAGAAATAATTATTTGTATTCTGCTTCATTTATTTTAATGACTGTGCGGCATTCCATGCTAGGAATATAACATAGCATATTTAACTAGTTACCTTTAGGGGCTTGTTAAGATCACTGTCCATCTTGCACTTAGAAATCGCGCTGCAGCCAGGATCCTTATCAAGCCTATCTTCACCTACAAAAACCTGGTTTATTTTCCCTGAAAACTGTTAAACAATGGGTAGGAAGAGGCACAGAAATAACCAATTCGCATAGATGCCTAGGCAATAATAATTGAATAATTGGAAACATTATTCACAAAGTAGTAAGGACTTTATAAGTAGACGTTTAAATCTTATGCCTCTATGAGAAAGCTATTATTACTGGTTGCATTTATTCGAGCAGCTTGACTCTGGACCCTTTGCTCCTATTTGCTAAACTGTATTGCTTCTGAGTTCTTCTATTGCTACTTTGGTAGTGATAGGACGTTTATTGGATACCTACTATGCACTGAGTGGCTGATATGCATTAGTGGCAATTTTCATAACAGCATTACAGATGTTGCTTAGGAATTCTACTGGAGTTTAATAAATGGCCCGAAGTCTCAAAAGTAACAAGGCAAGTGCTATGAATGGAAGGGAAGCAGGATGTCCGACTCCTGAGGGTAAGGCACGACAAGGAAGAAAGTGTCAGCCATTCAAGAGAAATGAGATTATGATACAAATGGGATTTAACCCGTTTATGTCGAAGATTGTAACTTTAAAATTTTTTTGCATGAAATTCATGTATTTTACCTAGAAAAACCTAAGGAATAAGAATTTGAAAAGAAAAAGAAAATTATTCTGTTCTGTTGTTATAGTGTTCTGAAAATGAATTGCTGGGTGTTAGAGGGTTAATTTGACACATTCAAGCGATCAGCAGGTCACAGAGGTCTGTGGCAAGAGGCAGTGGCAGAGAGACCTTGGCACACGGAGAAACGATCCACGGCCCACAGTCAGGCTTGGTGTCCTGTGTGGATCCCACAGGGAGCGTTTTCCGGGGAGAACTGTTCCAAATCTGGACGCCTTCTCCTCTCCGTCTGTTTCAGCCTTCAAAAAATTCCACACCTATGCCTTGTATTTACGTAATCAATGACCCACTGTGATGCGTGGCGCTCGCCTGCCCTCGAGAACAGGTAGTGTGAGATGGCTCTGCCCTGAGTTAGGCTTCGTGACCACAGGGAGCAGAAATCACCCGAGTGTTCGCATTGGAAATTCAGAGGAAGAGCTAAAAGAAAGGAATAGCACTGAGGTGTCTCTCGGGGAGGTGCCAATTTCCAGAGGTCAGCGTGTACTATTTTAATCTCAGTGTTTCTGGCAGTGCAGTGCAGCATCTTTTCAGGTGTGTGAAGCAGTTACAGAGAAGCTAATAGTGGAACCCTCTAGAAGATCTGTTGGTTTTATAAAATTATAAAAATCTTGGAAGGCTGAGGGAGAAAGGCAGCAAACTCCAGTTTAGCCTGAGCAACTTAGCAACTTACCCAGACCGTGTCTCAAAATAAAAATTTTAAGAAAACAAAAAAGGCTGGAGATGTGGCTCACTGTCAAAGCCCTGGGTTCAATTTCTGGGTCCAAAACAAAAGTCTCATAGGTCTCATTTACACTGTAATTTGTAACTGAAGTCTAATGTTTTGTTTGGTTACTATTATGGCTGGCTGTATTCTATGAATCAGTTTTATAATCTAGACTCTTTGTGTGCCAGGTTTTTGGGTTTAAAACACCAATTTTTCCAGGTTTCAGAATATTTCTTTAACTCAGTGAATTTTGATAGAGTTTCACAGGAAAAATAAAGATGTCGAAAGTATATAGTGATTATAAAAATAGTATCTAAATGTATCACAGGTGTTTACTGCGGGTCAGATCTGTGCAATGGCTTTATACGCAGTGTCTGGTTTAATATCAAACTCCTACCAGGCAGCGTGATTATTTCCGGCTATTTGATGGATCTTTTATTCAACTGTTTAAGATTAATCACTATAATTATGCTAAAATTTTGAAATAGAAGGAAGTATTCTCTAATTCTATATAACCTAGCCAGCCCTTTATATTCTCTAGCTCTACATCCATGGATTCAAACAAGTATAGATTGAAAATATTCAGGAGGACTGGGGACGTAACTCAGTGGCTTAAGTGCCTGCCTGGCAAGTGCAAGGTCATAAATTCTATACCCATTACCAGTGTGTGTGGGGATAGAATTCATGACCTTGGTATATATACCAGTATATATATCCAAATATATATACCACTATATATATATATATTCAGGAAAAGAATATAATTGGAATGAACATGGACAGATGATTTTATTATTTCTTTGATAATAGAGTGTAACAACTGCTTACAGAGTGTTTACATTGGATTATCTACTGTAGGTATTCTACATATGATTTAAAGTATATTGGAGCATATACGCACCTCACATGTAAATACTATATCATTTTACACAGGGACTTAAAGATTCTTAGAATTTCGAACGCTTCCCCTTTTAAAAGGGGTCTTGGAACCCATCCTCATGAACACTGGGGATGACTGTGTTTCCAATTTTGGCATTTCTCCTCCCAGACTCTGTTCAAAAGTACTCAGTAATCAATATATGAGCAATTTCATATTCTACTGTTTAAAATTTCAAATAGCGAGATGAAGTCGGCTTTTCTCAGTCTTCTTCATTATCATATAATGGCTGCATATAAGTAGTCACCAGAATTTAAGCATTAATTTCTTTCTTTGGGGACATTATCTCTTTTTCTCCTATAGATTCTATGTAGCATATTTCATTCTCCTTGCATTTGGGGGAAGAAAATGCTTTTCTCGGTCAAGGGTGAAGATCTCTTTGAATCATTCTAACTATCTGAGTTAGGGTCATTGTGAGAGAGGAGCATTGTTGAAACACTTATTTGGGGTTCTTAAAAAATGTCTATTTTAACTCTTTTAAGAAATGATGTCCTTCTAAGTATTTGAAAGATACGATTTTGAGTGAATATATGAACAATCAATATGTGGTAGCCAATACAAGGCCAAGAGTGAATTTTTGCATTATTTAGCTTTAAAAGCAGGTAAATAGGGCCTCATAGAGGGCAGTGTATGCAATACATTTATCATCATGTATGGGCCAGGTGTGACTATGTTCTGGCATCCCTGGCAGTTATCACAGCATTTAGTAGTGAGTGAGATAGAAATAGCTCATTTCCAACCAGTGTGTTACCTAAATCATAATCAAAGATTTTTTTTTTAATCCTCAACATGGTCTCACAAAACACTCACAACCTTTGACAGTTCAACTTTTTTTTTGTTCTTTTGCTTTTATGGAACGTATTTTTAAAATCATAACAAGAGGTGATGGATAAAGAATATCTTACTTTCAGAAATATATTAGCTACATATTGATATAAATCTATTATTTCTATGAATTCCTGAAGCTATGTTTTTCTCTCCCACCCAATTCTGATGGAATTTTAGAAATCCATTTTCCTCCCCAGAATGGAAGAATCATCTTATTCTGATTGTATAAGCTTAGCTTATATCTAAAAATCTCACAAGCTTATCTTTTCACGTCTTTAGGCTAAATAACTTTAGGCTAAATAACCAAGCATGGGGACATCTTGCAGAAATGTCCTCATGTGGAAAAGGGTGGGCAGAGATAACTTTATATGGTCAGAATGCTGCTTGCGTGGGTTGACGTAAGACTGCCTGGTCACAAAGTCAGATTTGCAGGTAACGGTTTGCTAACAGACATTAAGATAGCACAGAGATGGGTAAGAGACACAAGGGCATTTGAAAAAGAAGCTCCCTTAGAATTTTTTGAGTGCCCCTTAAATTTGTAAGGTCTCATAGCCTTAACATTGGGGTTAGAGTCCTTCCTAATGCAAATTTTCCCATTCCCCTCCCCATCTAAAGAAAAACCCTTGAAACCGCATGCGTGAGATTTGTGTTCTTGGTCCCAAATCAATCTTGTCACTCCTCGGAAAGCAATGCAAGATAATAAGTAGTATTCACCTGATTGCTTTCCTGCTCTGAGACAGCTAGTGACGTGTGTCTTCCTGATAACCAGGACTTTCAGATCTGAGGCAGGGATAAAGGGAAGCCGGGAGCTCTCGGAATCTAAATTTGACAGTCGATGGCTGAGGAGAGGGTCAGAAGGGATAGAATCTGTGACACAAATGAGAAAGAAACCAAATTTATGTGCTGCGGTGGCAATGATTAGATGTCTCTTTGTCTGGCTTCCTTACAGTGGGTGACTGATCATACCCACCAGCCGGCTAATGTCAGAATTAACAAAGTTGCTACTACATCTGCAAAGTTTAATCGAAAAAATTTACCGATGATACGATGGCATCGTCACAGAGATCCCAAGGGACAGAGAGTCTACTTCTGCTCAAGGTGGAAAAAACCGTGCAGGCAAGATGAGAAATTCCGAACCAGCTCGACCAAAGGTAGGTTCTTTTATAGTTCTGTATGCTCGGTTTTCTAAGATTGTTTTGGCGATTGTTAGAGTCTATGTTACTTTTGTGGATGAAATGTTTCATAAAACGATCTATATGATATTTGAGCATTTATAAGATATTCTCTGAAAGTTCTGGGGTTTTTATTTCCAAAATCTGAAAATTCTAATATGTGATGAAGTAGTTTTGTGATGCTGAGAATGGAATATAAACATTATTTTGCCTGTCGTGATGGCCAGCTCACCTTTATCAGTGTTTGGGATAACTATTGGGTATCAAATGTCAATTGAACATTTATACTGTGTAGCAATGGATTTATTTTGCTCAATGATATAAAAACCTTTATTTTGTTTTACCCTGAGTCTCAAACCAGTTATAAGAGAAAGGAAAAAAAAAAAAGAAAAGCAAAGGCAGTTTTAGAATATGTAGAGGCTCTCTTTTGATTTTAAGAAGTGCTCGAAATAAGACACGGGGGTCTAAGGTCTTGATTTAAACCTCGCACAAATTAATTATAGCTTGTTAAAAACATTTTTAAAAACTATGTGCTATTCTCCAATGCTACTCTGCTTATGGAACGTTATAGCTATGTTTTCTGTTTACTGTGATCTGCTTTGCTTATTTATATAGTCAAGCTCTGGGGTGTTGCCCAAATTACAGTCTTCCCATATTGCTGATTAATGAGTGAATACTGATGAAGAGAGGCTGATATCTCTGTGTTTATGCCGGTGTATTTCCTCTGAGTACAGAAAAGGGGCAAAGAGGTCTCAAAAAAAGTGCAAAAGCCAAATTTGATCTATTTATGCTGTGTCACACCACAGCTACAATAGCACTGTGCTCGATTTTCAGTATAATCAGAGGCAGATATTAAGGTTCTCCTTTTTTTCTGTGGTCATCTAGGTCACTACATCACGGCAAAGAACTGCAATTCGTCTTTTGCTCATTACTGTGATGTTCTGTGTGAATAGCGATTTTTAAAACTTATAGAAAAGCAGTCCAAAACAATTAATACGTACCATGTATACTTTAAGTAACTCCATTTAAATTTTCTCAGAGTTTTATTTCTAACTCCAGGAAGCTTAACAGCTTCAGTATATTGATTTTTAAATTTTGGCATGAAAATTTTACATTTTCAAATAGAAGTAATGAATTATGTTATAGAATTATGAATTTAAAATGCTTCAGGTATCCAAATGACTTAAAACACTTTATCAGAATTTTAATTCAAATTTGACTTAACATTTTTATCACAACTAAAATATAATAAAGTTGATTAGCAAAGCTGAAAGTAGAGGTTTTGATCATTATTTTATTATATCCTGGACATCTTTCCACATAATGTTATTTGTAGAATAGAGACTTTTTTAATCCTTTCATTTTGATCCCCCCTCCCCCAGTATCTGGTACATAACAAACATTCAATATATAGTCGTCAAGTGAATAAATGCACGAATCTAAGTATTGCTACTGTTACTCAATTATGGTTAACATTTACTTCCTCAAAATCAATAACTTGCACAAAGCACACATGGTGAATAAAAACAAGTAGGTGAATGGTAGAATCACAGAAAATACAGAGGTTTAGATTCCTAAAATATGTACTGTTGTTTTAACCTCAACCTCCATCATACTTTGTGTAATTGAGACTTGATAGCATCAGAACTCTGCTGGGGTGTCAGAAGTCAGAAGGATTAGAAAGAGCCAGAAAGTTGTTCCCAGCTGATCCCCACCCCTTTAAAATGGGATTATCGCCTCAGAAGTGTAGAAATCAACTCTTGTCAGAATTTCAAGAGAATTAATATTTTGGAAAATGTGCTAAGGTAAAGAGTTAGAAGATTAGTGAAGCGCAATGAATGAAATGCATTCTTTTATGTGAAAATACAAAAAGAATAAATGTCCTGCAGGTGAATGGGGCTGTAGCAATCTTATTTAGGATGAAAGTCTGATTGGCCCTTATTAGGATGATTAACCTTTCTGAAATTAAGAGCCACCCCTGAATTAGTCTGTCCAATTTAAATGCAAACATCAAGTAGCTCCTATGTCATTCAAATAATACTTTTTAAAAACCCTCTTATTTTAGTTTTCTTTTTTGTGCTTCTGGATGAAAGACTATTTTGGAAGTACTGTACCTTTGGCAAGAGTTTCGTAGTGGCCAAGAATCAAGAGATGATGTATATATCATTGAGAACGTGTGGGGTAAATGTCCCAGATACCGCTTCCCCCAAAACATCAAAACCACTACCACAATGAAAGCAGGAAATATGCACCACACTGAAACTGCTTGTTTTCTATAGCAAATCAACCTAGGACAACAGTAAATAGCAGTGACATAGGATTCCATGTCCAGTCTACCCGGTGGCTCCTGAAAATGTATGCCTTTGGAGCCTGTTGCATACAAAGCACTCTTGAAAGTTAATCTTGCTATCTGGAATTTTGTTTTCTAGGTCTCTGTTAGAGTCAGGATGCAATCAGTGCTTTCATTAAGTTTTAAAACGTTATAAGAGAAGCAAAGCCTTATTGTTTGTGATGCTATTTAATGCTTTATCTTTGTTTTCATTTGTTAAACTTCCTTGAAGGCGTTGTGAAGCCTCCAACAACTGTTTCCATTTTTCATATTGCATTAATTTTTCTATTACCAAACCAGAGAATCTTTTTCAGTTTTAGGTCCCTCCACACAGTGAATACGTCTTTCTTTTATGTGTCTGTGAACTATTAAAATGGAAATAAAGGTTCTCTTCGTTCCATAGGTAATTTATTTCTCTCTCTTTCATCAAAGAATTCACTCTGAATATGTCAAGGTAGAAAAGTTCAAGGTATTATAGTGTAAAAATTAAGAAGCCTGAGGTGCTGTAGTTTATTTTTGCACAAGCTTTTCATGTATGCTTTCAACATCCTTATGAAAGATAGGATTCTCTACTCTAGGCATGTGAAAAAAAGTCTAAGATGAAATACTTGTGGGAGAGAAACAGATTATTCAGTTTGCAAAGTGACTCTGTAATCCTCCAGAGACTTGGATAATACCTTGAAGCTTAGATTAATAATAATATGTTTAAATAAGATCTGTTTGCTGGAAGGATCATTTCCTAATTCTTAATTGTGGGGCAAGTATATAAACAAATATGCTATTCTGTTCCTTGTCTGATAAAGAATAGACGATGAGCTTTAGCTTTGGTATAGTGAGTTGTCAAACTTTTAAAAACCTGATTATTCCATGCTAATACTTGTTTTCTTATTAAAGATAATTTTTGCTAAACAATAAACACGACTGCCATGTTAATTCCTAAAATACGCACTCTTAATTCTTCAGATATAATTCAAAAATCTTTAGTTTAGAATAATCTTATTTGACTTCTTACAAGAACTAATGAAAATGACTTTCAGAATTCACATTTGTTGCAAATACAGAAACATTCTTTAAGCATAAAAAGCTAATGTGCCAAAATACTGATATTGTCATCTATATTGCTATGAATTATCAGCTTTTTTCATAAAAGAGGATCATAGGTTGGGAAGCTGAAATCCATATTGTCTTAGAGATGAAAAAAAGAGTGAAAAAGCAAATAAAAACGGTATTTTGTTAAATCCCAAATCAAGTCTTTCATTTTGCGTCAGTCTGCTGTGAAGACATTTTTATTTCTTTATGTTGTCTCTGTTTTCTGGCATTTCATTCCCCTCTAATTCACCCCATCCTGGACCTGACATTTTCCCTTTTGGTTGTGAAATAATATTAATAAGCCAAGATTATTTCATTTGATATTTTCACAGACCAATATTCCAACTGGAGTCCTTCTGTCTAAAAAGCCAACTGTTTTTTTAAAAAATACCCAAAAATGTTGTTTTATTCATTGTTTTATCCACTGCGTATTGTGAATCAGCAATTTAATTTAATTTCACAGACAGTGAGAGCAAGCCCACCATAACAATTTTATTTTTCTGAACAAAAGAGAATAACAAGTGGCAGACATAAGTATTTTCATAGTGAAAAAAAGTAATCCCATATGAATTTTTCAAGATGTTATTTTATAATAGATCATTCTAGAATAAATTTATTTGGTTGACACTGGTCAAGTGAACTATTTCTTCAAGTTTACTTGGTAAAGTCTAGAAATAATAAATGCCCAATGCGAACATTCTAGCTTAAGTGAGACGATTTGTTTCCTAGCACTAGTTTGCAGGTGAATTGGAATGTAATGACCAAATGTAGTATAGAGGTGTGCATCCTATTCTGTGTGATTTATAATTAAACTTTTATGCCATCTGTACACATGATACTGGTCCCTTATTTCTGCTGAATTGGCTTCAGGACTGGTATGAATGCTAGAGTCCCTTCTATGAAATGACGTGGTATTTACACATAACCTAGGTACATCCACTAAGTACTTTACCCTCTAGACTACTTAGTACAACCTAAGTGTTGTGTAAATAGTTTTGTGCTATATCATTTAAGGAATAATGCCAGAAAAATGTCATTTATGATTAGTACGGACACACATTGTAAAAACTATTTTCCATCCCTGCTGCCCGAACCCACATATGAGAAACTGCAGATATAGAGGGCAAACTGTACTTTGCAATTTGGTGAACTTTTAAAAAATATTATCTTTATCTAAGATACATTCACTGAGCCATATTCAGTGCCGCTGTGTCTTTACTGAGTACTGCCCAGCTCCAAATATCCCCTTACACCCAGCAGGGTGGATCTCTGAGCCATGCTTCACGGAACAGAAACTCAAACTGAGTGGTCAGTGACTTCCCTGAAGGAGGGCAGGTCAGTGGACTGGCCTGGCTTGGAAATCGGTGCCATCTCAAGCCCTCCCTTCACCAAAGCTGTTCTTCCGATGTCTGTAGCATTTCCCCTTGCTAACACTTGGGAGAAGACTCTTATGTACTGAAGCTCAGGAGCACAGTGAAAGAGTCAGCATCTCTTCATTGCTCTGGGGAAAGGCAACGACTTTCTCCATGGAGCAATGGCTCAGGATGCCATGGACTATTCACTGAGGTGTCTAACGGGCGAACTCCACTGTGAACTTACTTTGCAGAGACCAGAAATTCTCTTCCCTCAAATTGCAATCATTAAGTTCATTGAAAACATGCTACGGATTTTGTTTAAAAACTCTTTTAAAATCCTTTTGCTGCCTTCTTTTCCATTTAAAATTCTTCCGTCTTTCTGTTTTGCAGAACCTTATTAAAGTCAGAAGTGTCTTGGTCCTACCCTACACAATCTCACCAGTGCAAATAGTTTGACAATCCACAAGCAGTCTCCGCATTTTGTAATTTTTGATCTTGCTTTTGGGTATAAAGGCAGCATCTATTTGGTTTCTATGTCACAGGGACATGTCATTTTTATGCCAAGTGCATTTAAAAGACATGTGGAAATAATCTTTTTGATAAATATTAAAAGAGAAACAAGTTGTGTGGCATCACTGCAATATGAGAAAAAGTGTGCGATTTGGCACCAACAGAAATCCTGTTTTAATTTCTTGACTTACGTGAACAAAAAAATGATGCTGAGGTTAGCAAACTGTAAATCTCAGCAACATGAGCCAAAAGAGTTCGAAGTTTGAAGTTGGCAGGTACATTTTCACCTAGTGACCCTAACTACCTTTTGAAACTGCAATTGGTTGGTTTGGAAACTCCCTGAAGTCCATTCAGAGAATTGTGATTGGCCTAAATCCTCCTTGGTGTCCACTCAGAGGACTGTTAGATGTTTTCTAATACCTGGTAGGAACTGAGAAAATATTTGTTAAGTTGTATTGAAAATGTCTCTTACCCTTAATATAAAGATAGAATCACTGAGCCCAATACTTACTTAATTTAAAGGAAGGCAGATGGTGACGTTAATAAGTCTGCCTTAGCTTCAAATCCTGGGGAGGAAAAGAAGTAGAGACAGATAGATAAATAGATAATAGATTCACCCTAACATATTCCCGCATCTATTTCAGAACACTTTTTGAAAATGATTTTCTCCTCTACTTTAGTCATTACATCCACGAATGTCCCTGCACCCAGAACCTTCCAGTCACTTATTATTTAACAACAGCACTAGTCACTTATTATTTTACAACAGATAAATTAGTTGTTTTATCCTGAGCTAATTAAATATTTAATCAAAATGATCAGTTTATGTTTCTAAAAAGACAGAAAAAATAATCTGAAATATTCTTTTTGAAACCAAATGAAAAAGCAACTCAAGGGCATTGTGTAGAACTTGGAAAGCTGAAGAATATTGGCAGGAAGACACCAAAATCTTATTATGATTCTAATTGCAAAAGAAAGTTCTCCGTAGCTGAATAAAATAAAGTATATATTAGAAGCAGACATGCCACAAACCTTCCCTTACAAGATGCCAGGCAAGAGAGAACAACAAGTTTGACCAACATCCTCTCTAATTATATAAATACTTGAGATTTCATTAACCGTTTGAGTCTTGCTTGATGATGATTAAACCCTTAGGCAGATGTGAATCAGCTTTACTATATGGAAACATTGAAGAAAACATTTATGAAAAATATGATCCAATTTCTGAAAATACAGGCCAATTAAAGATAGAGACTTAATTTAGGAATTTTACTGTGTCTGCATGATGTATATATTAATGATGATTTCTCTCCCCTTATTTTTCGTCTTCATAAGCAAAATGAGACTTTTTACTTATTGACATATTACTGAAGAATCTAGCGTTTTTTTCAAAAATTACACATTTTTTGCATAAATGTGCCTAATTACCTGAATTCAGTTTTGATTAGCAGTGTTAATTGATGCAGCTGTGGATGGTATCTGTTTACCTAAATTACCATGTGCAAACAGCAATATGTCTGGAAGTGAATATGCTCAACGGAAAATACTAATTAGCTAAGACAGATTGTTATTCAAGTCACATTGTGGAGCTTTCTAATGAAAGCCTGGATATGTCAAGGTTTTATGATATTCAGACAGAAATGTCTATATTACATATGATTTCTAAATTTAATTCATAAGAACAGATGGGATGTCAGCCAGTGTTCTTCTGTCTTATTCTGTTATTAATGTGAATATTTTGCTCAAATGGAGATATAGTCGTATGTTTTCATAAGAAACTCATTGTGTGCTTTGATAGTGTGCCAAACTTGTACCCATAGACTTATGTATTCCTTGACCCACACATTCAAAGATTATAGCCAGCTAGTGTTCCAAAGATGGAGATAAACTACCTTGCCATTTTAATCACATCAGCTGGTTAATTTAGCCTCACAGCAGAAAAGTTAGTTTGAAAGACAGCTTACACGTAGTAAAATTGTGACATTTTCTTTTTGCATCTCAAATAAATAACTGGAAGGAAGATTTGATCCCAGGATTCTAACAGTCATTGAGCAGGCTGTAGGACTGAAAGGTGGTACTCAATGCCTTTGGACTGTCTGGAATCTTTAATCACTTTTAAATGCATAACAAAGCAGTGATTTTCAAGTGCCTGGTTTGAAATGTTCTGGCCTGTTTTGTGTCCTTGTTTCCCATTACCTTTGCCCTAAAACATGACCTGCTTTGCTCACCATTTTTCTCCAAAGAAAGCATTAATCTGTTACCATCTGCTGTGTCATTCAGCACTCAGGATGGCACAGCAGCTTGGAAGTATCTGAAGATTATAGTACAAATCCTGAACATCATATAGTGAAGAAATAATGGAGCATTTTTCCTTTCCCAAGAGGCTAAATAACTGTGCTTAATGCATAATCAGTCTCTTCTTCCCAAAGGCTGTAAAGATAAGGCCTCTTGACTCAACCTGAAGAGCCTACAATCCCCTACTAGATATTTTAAGATGCCACGAGCAAAATGGGGATAATTTTCCCGATGCAAGTTTGAACATAATTATAGTTTGGCATATTTAATTTAGGTTTAAGTGAGAATTATAATTACACAAAATTGAATTATTTCAATTATGCTAATTTCTGTCCCCAAAGTTGGGTTCTCAGATAGGTTGCAATCTAGCAAAATTACAATTGTGTCTAATAGTAAAGATAAAGAATTTGAGCCAATGACTCTGTTGTAGTTAGATTTTTTTCTATGAAAATATTAAAGTGCTATTATCTGACCCAGAAAATGTAGAGTTTCTGAAAAAGATTCAGTCAAATGTAGGAACAAAGGAAGGACAGAAAGAAGAAAGGGGGAGACTTCAGCCACTTCCTTTCTGTAGCTATCAATAGCACTGCTTGCTATTCAATCAATGAAGCTGATTCAAAGTATTTTTAAAATGAAATTCATATGTGTCAATGCCATAGTTATGATTATTTAGCAGTATACATTCAGAGAAAAACACTGCACAGATCATCTTCAGAATTGTGTTGCCTTGTTTATCATCTTATTCCTTCCAAAAGGATTTAATATGAATGTCTACATTCTTTGAGGAGAAAACTTGGAAAGCTATATTTGTCAGTGGCTACAGGGAACTTCTGGAATGTTCTGGGGATAGTCCAACAAATTCAATACAGTAAAATTGAAGTGAACCTGGGTGTGTATATGTGTATACATTGAACAAGCAGAGTTTTGCCATTTAGACACAACATTCTACCATTTCTGCTGTCTAAAGTGTTTATTTTCTATACTGGTAAGTTTACCAAAGCAATTTCTCAAAAAGAAAAAAACAGAAACAAAAAACCCCACCTCGTCGGCTTTTGGGACATAGACAAAGAAAGAAAAGTCATCACTAAAAGCACAGCTACTCGTTTGTAGAACATAATGCTTGTGGTACTGTGTTAGTAAGCTTACCTGTTACTGGGCACAATACCCAAAACCCACAAAAGGCAGAGAAGTTTGATCTGGCTGACTGTGAGTCTAACACAGAACCGTCATTCCAGAGGGTGTGATGAGCAAAGCTGCCTGGTTCATAGTGGCAGGAAACTGAACAGGGCATCAATACAGAGCGGAAGGAGCTAAGGGACCAGACATATGACCAAGGTCATGCCCACACGCACCACTCAGACACACTAAGAGATGTGCTTTACACATTCTCTACACAGCTCCAAAGACCATCAAGTGACACAATTAAGCTTAGCCACCACAGAGTCTTGTTTTGTCATTTTGAGTTTCCCTAAATAAATTGGTGAAAGCTGTTCTGTCTCTATGTATAGATGTGAACTTATTTGTGCTGGGCTCTTCGGTGACACCTGTGAGCATTTCTGCAGGGTAACTTTAAAATGGGAAAGCAGGTCAGGGATGTCAAATCAGAAGTGGAACAGAAGAGCTTTATCTTACATTCCAATGAATTGTCTTGAGGCAAATCACTTAACCTCAGTGTGCAAATTAGTTAATTTTAAGAATAAATACAGCTATCTCTTTGACTTATTAAGGGTTTATCACTTGTGCCCAGGGTTCAACGGATCTGCAAATGAGGTGTATGAATCTTTTCTTTGAACTCTAATTGACATGTGGGGGGAGGCAGATCTGACTGAGCTAAAGGCTGAGGGAGTAAATCCTTTGAAGAAATTTTGATTTGGTTTATTCCTTCTAAGTATTGCTAATGTAGTCTAAGATTAATTTGACTCTCACTGCTTTGAGTATTCTGGTTTGCTTTTCAAAGGACAGACTGCAGGCTCCCTGAGGGAAATCTTCTGCTTCTCAGTGAGGCCCTTCCCGAACACAGCTTTCTTCCCAAGAATTCCAGTGCTCGGAATAGGGCTTCCAAAGTGCTCCTGGAGTGAACGGTGGTTACAAATGAATAAAATGCATGACCATTAATCCTGTTTGTACCTCTTGGTTACCTAAATTACAAGATGCAATAGTCACCTAACTCAGGGACAGGATGTCCTACATCACCTAAGCTTCTGAGGATATTTAAAAAGTTTTAAAGGGCCTCCTTGTTTTGAGAAAGCTGTGCGTTTTTGATTACTTCATGTTCTGGACAAAGGAACTCTCATATTTCCCAGGGGATGACACACATTTGAATTTCTTCCCTGGAAAGAATGGGTATGCTACACTAAGATTAATGCAAATTCTAGCTGAATGGGATTGAAATTGGTAAGGAAAGTTTTGTAGGCAAGTAGACCTAAATTCAGATTTTTGCCACTGTCATCTGCTAACAGAGTAAGTTTAGGGCATTGCTTAGGTCATTTAGATAGGTTCTCATCTACCTATCTACAAAAGAGGGATATCATGTCCACTTATGGTGTGGTGATATGAGAAGTAAATTATATAATATATGTAAGCATTTTAATCCAGTACCAAACATTGATAGGAAGTAGTGGCAATACTTACTCTGCTACATAAAATACAGATCAGTGTGACAAACCAATACAGGCTATTGAAGAAAAATGTAAAAGGTAGCACTCATGAACTTACTTAAGCTTTTATGCATTAAATCTTCCTGCCTGTACATATGTATGTGGGGGGTGCGTGTGTTGTGATATGATTGAAAAACATGGTATGTGCAATTAAAAAATGTATTTCCATAAAGGACACATTTCCATTGACCCTGGGTGTCTTTAGTTGCACTGACAGGGCTGCCTTGACATCTTGCATCAATTCACAATGTTTACTTTTCACAGTCATTTTGACATTGGGGAAGAGCCGGAAGTCACATAGTGTGAGATCTCATGAATAAGGTGGACGAAGGTGCATTATAATGTTTTCAGAGGCTGAATTTCATTGGATGGCAGTCAGAAGCAGTAGCCACCATATTTTTGGACACTCCCCTGAAGGACACTCATGAAACAGCTTCCAGAACTGCTTCAGAAAGTGGCCAGAACAATGTGCTAAGTGGGCTTGCAGCAAGGAGTAGTTTGAGGAAAATACTGGCAATGTGGCTTTTACTGTAAGAATATTGTAAAACTTAAGCTTTCCTTTTTATTTTTTTAACAGCCAGTGTACATGAATTGAAGGACAAAATGAAATCTGTGGCTTCCTGAAAGCACTTCTGGCTGCCTTCTTTCCTAGTAATTTCTAACAGCTGTCAAATATTTCATAGCTCAGAACTAATTCTGGGCACATTATCCTATGTGATTTCACAGTAACAAGACAGAATAAGTAGCCAACTTAAGGTCTCTACTGCAGGGAGGACCAGAGATGAAAGAAGGCAGGAGATTATAACTTGGATTCCATTTTTGGTAGAGAAGCTAGTGGTGTCTCTCCATGGGATACTGGCAGAGTAACGTCCTACACAAGGACAGCTGTATCTGAAGATGAGGTTCAGGATGAGTATCTTGGGAAATCCAGGGCATTATCCAGGGTGTCACAGGTGAATGAAGTTTTGCTTCAATACTCATTTGTTAGAATATTCTGATTCATTAATGTTGTTTATAATAGGTTAAACAATGTCAACTCTACTGTTATTGCTGTGACTTATGTAGAATTTAGAACTGAGGTTTCCCTTAGGCCTAGAAGAAGACCCAGAGATCTAAACATGGGAAAATATATAGAAGTTTCTGAAGAAACTAGCACACAGAGTCAGGTTCCAAAATAAAAAGCACATTTATTCTTCTTCTTTTTTAAGAGCTAGTCACAAGAGATGGGAAAGCCCCAAAAAGCCATCTTACCCATTTATAAATGTCTGTACTAGGTTAAAATAGTTCACTAATTAAACAAATATCTTACAAACATCTTCTATTCCTGGGGTAGCATTTGGAAAGGCACTGGGGGGATCCAGGAAGTACAAGAAACAGCATCTTCAAGGATTGTAAATTGCTATTCTGTGGTAAGACATCTCTTACTGTGACAGCAATATAGTAAATTCTTCTTCTTTTAATTCTAAATATTTTAAGAAATGTACCAATTCATTCTTATACTCATTCAATAAGTATGTATTTCTTCTTAAGCTGGTAGTGGAGGATAGATGGAGGTATGTAAGTTAGATGCCTGAATCTACAACCTTGGTTCTCCACTAATTAGAGGTTGGGTAAATTATGTGACATTTAACCTTCTGAAAATTCACATGATCTAGGGTGATTATAATATAACATATGTGAGGATTAATAGTTTTTGAAAGTACTTCCTACTGTGTGTCGCACACAGAATTGTTATCCTTATTATCTCTTAAAAGTGATTGTCTCTAGTCAAGGATGTACAAGAAGTCAAAGGTTTGAAATACACATTCAAAGAGAAATCAGAGCATTTGAATATGATGTATAAGTAATTGCCTTCTACCTTGATCCAATTTCTACATTGTCAGAATTTAGGGATAGAAAGCGACATCCACAGAACAGGTAAACAATGCAGAAATGTTCTACGTAGTGTGCCGTCCCAAACTAGCTACGCCTTTGTTCAGTATAGGTGGCCTAATGAACATTTCCTTGGATACCACCATTTCTTAGACACCAACAACATCTGTGCAATTTAAATAGGATGCATGTCCAAGCCCGAAAGCACATAGGACACAATTGTCTATTCAGTGTGGTTAAATAGGACAACATCTATCTCTGGCCTTTAATTGGTAAACTCCATGGCCCTAATTGACAATGGATTGTTGCCTTTTCTGATAGAATGCATGACAGAGTCTTGGTGTGTGTGTACTTGTTCAGGATTCTTATGTCCAGAAAGACTTTTCTCAAATTAGACATTTCTCACTAGTTTATCAAACTTGTCTTAAACCCACTTAGTGAGCTCTGCTGTGGAGGCCTTTTATGTTCTGTGGCCTCTTTGCTTAGTCTCAGCCACTCTCAGCTGTGGCTGGGAAGTTAATGAAGTCACCACAGTGCTAGCTTGAGGTCTGCTGCTTTGGAAAACACACCTCGTATGTGTTTGGGTATTTAAATTCTGTTTTCTAGCTTTTAGGGTTTATATCTTCATGGTGCATTCAAGTGCTATGGAAATAAGACCAGATGGATGTGACAACCAGCCATTCGGGAAATTGCGTACACATTACATTTTAGAAAACCAGTGTACATATGTCTATCTGGATGTGTTCATATGTTGGATTATTTTTTGTTACATCCAAATGGTTGGGATTTCAGTGAAGCAGTTACCTAGAATGTCAGCATGTGAATTCCTTTTGGGGGAAGAGCTGTGGCCTGCACTGAGCTATTTGGTCAATGAGGGTTAAGTGAGAGGGCAGAGGAACAACTTTTCTGGATTTTTCTACTTTCTTTTGGTTTTCTCCATAGTGCTCACTACTGCACAACATTCTATTTTTATTTGCTGTCTACCATCCCCCTACAATGTAAACGCTACCATGACAGGAGAGCTTTCTACTACGTAATACTGTAGTGTTTGGCACACAGTAAGCACTCTGTACGTACGGATGAATAAATTAGCTCTCCCTGAGATAATGAAATGGGAGGATTCTCCTTTGTGCTGAAGCTGGCATAACACAAAAATTTTGTTTCCTGAATGATGAATACGCGATTGTGTATGATGATGATGTCTAACATTTAAGTAATATTTATTATGTGCTGACCTCCCTTCCCACCACTTTACATCTAATTCTGACAATAATCCTTTGATTTGGGGCTTGCATTCTCTCTGTTTTACAAATGGGAAAACTAAAACACAAATACTATGTGACAGAGATGCAAACCCACTAGATCTACATTTCAAATGATCAAAATGTAGTCTCCAGGGTTTGAAAATAAGTCATCTCAGGCATTACTCTACCTTTTCAATTAGCAAAAAATTATCCTGTAACCATGATCTATTAGTTCTGTACTATTCTTAAATATGTTATTCAATCCAACCCAGTGGTGCAAAGAATTACTCTCATTCACTCTAAGATACAGAAACCTGTCCAGATGATCACTTTTCCTATTTTGTGTTGCATTCTCCATTGATTTTCCTACTTTCTCATCCTTAATGAAAAGGGAAGAAGAGAAAAGAAAACTAGAAGATTGCTGCTGTGAATAAACACTCGGGTTCCTGCACTAGTTAGGAGATTGTATTAACCTGCCCAAAGTATATTGAGTAGCTAAATGGAAAATTTGGTATTGGGGATTTCATCTTGGCTTGTTCCTAGTTACTTAAGTTCATGCTTACACAAATTACAATAGAGTAATGAAATTTAGGTCTGAAATTAAAATATAAAGCTTTTAAAAACAAAGCTATCTGCTGCTGGAATTTGGGTTAGCTGATAATAAAGTTAGCTGATATACCTGATGACGCAGGCTCTGTTCCATGTGAGTACTAATGAAAAATGGAGAAGCAAAAATGGAATTATAAGTGCCCTAAAAGCAGTCAAAATAATCCCCTGATATAGAGAATAAATACTATGTAGAATACAATTATTGATGTAACTTCAGAAGAATGGCACAATTTTCAGAATAGGGGAACAGGACTGCATCACCGGAGACACCCTATCCTTGTTAGAGTTATGATTTATGTTTCCTTGAAACATTTCCTTGAAACACTTCCTATTATACACCCATCCAGCAGCATTATTTCAAAAGTTAATTTCCCTGGTATCTTCTTCAATCAACCCAGATGCCCAAATCAATTTTCTAACATCATTTCCTTTCCTGAATTAATCAGTTCTATGAAATCTAGTTCAAAATTGAAATATTTTTTATTTGGGTTTATATACTCCTGTTCATTTCTTGTATATAATGTACATTTTTATGTTGTATGATCTCAGTATTATCTGATGTAGTAAATGAATGAGAAAGTGATTTTAAAACATTCAGCAATATTATAAACGTAGTAAAAAAATCTTACTAAATAACAATTTAAATTAAGATAATTAACTTACATGTTGTCCCACATTTCTTTTTTTTTTTTTTGTGATGAGAACATTAAATTCTATGATCCTAGTGATTTTCAAGAATACAGTACACTATTAACTATAAATTAATTATTTTTAGACTGATTCGTCCTAATCATAATTTTGTGTCCTTGGAGTAACAGTTTCCCATCCTCCACCCTCTGCTCCTTAGTAGTTATTCTACTCTGTGGGGTCAACATGTAATTGAGGTCTTTCTGAGCCTGGCTTATTTCATTTAACGTGTCTCTATCCACATTGTTGCAAATGATATGTTTTCTACTTCTTGCCAGGCATGGTGGCAAGTATCTGTAATCCCAGCGCTTGGGAAGCTAAGGCAGGAGGACCGCCATGAGTTTGAGGCCAACCTGGGCTACACAGCGAGACCCTGTCTCAAAAAGAAAAGTCTACTTCTTAAAGGCCAAAGAATATTTCATTGTAGGTGCATATCACATTTTCTTTATTCATACATCTATTGATATATGTAGACTGGTTAATTCCATATCTTGCCATTGTGAATAAGGCAACTGTAAGCATGAGAGTGGAACTCTCTTTTTGAATTGCTAATTTTATTTCCTTTGGATTTACACCAAATAGTGGGATTTCTAGATCATATGGTAGATTGCAAGATCATATGGTAGTTCTATTTTCAATTTTTTGAGGAATTTTCATACTACTTTGTATAATGGCTCTACTAATTTACATTCCTACGAAGAATACACAAGAGTTCTAATTTTTCTATATCTTTGCTAACACGTTATCTTTCATCTGTTTGATAATGACCATTCTGATTGGTATGAAGTGACATCTTATTGTCAGTTTAATTTGCATTTTGCTGGTAATTAAGGATGTTGAGCACGTTTTCATGCATCTGTTGGCCATTTGTATGTCTTCTGCTGATATTTCCATTCAAAGCTCCTTTGCCTTTGTTTTAATTTTTTCTTGCTCCTGAGTTGTTTGAGATCCTTGTATGTTTTGGATTTTAGCCACTTATGTACCTGTTTTGCAGTAATGATTTTCTACTCCATAGGTTGTCCCTTTTCTCTGCTGACTGGTTCCTTTGCAGTGGACATACTTTTTAATTTGATGTGATCTGCATTTGTCCATTTTCACTTTCATTGCCTGTATTTTTGGTGTCCTGCTCAAAAATTATTGCTCAGCCCAGTGTTAGAGAAGTTTTCCCCTCCTCCTCCTTCCAGTTCTTTGACAGTGTTAGTTACCACATTTACGTCTTACTCCATTTGAGCTGACTTTTCTAATGGTGCAGAATATGGTTTAGTTTCACTCTTTGGAATATGGCTGTCAAATTTCCCAGCACTATTTATTGAAAGAGACTATTTTTCCTCCGTTGTGTATTCATGGCATTTTTGTTGAAGGCCAACTGATTGTTAATGGGCTGGTTTACTTGGACTGTCTAACATGTTGCATTGGGCTATGTGTATGTTTTTGTGTAAGTACAGTGCCGTTCTCATGACTACATCCTTGCACTGTATCTTAAAGCTGTATATCGTGATGCCTCCAGCTTTGTTCTTTTTGTTCAAGATTATTTTATCTACTGAGGTCTTTTGTGGTCCTATATGAATCTTTAGATTTGTTTCCATTTCTATGAAAAATGTTATTGGAATTTTGTTAAAGATTTTGTACTGAATCTTTAAATCATCTTTAAAACATCTTCTTTAAATCATTAGTTTGGCATTTTAATATTAATTGTTCCAATCTAGGAACACAGGACATGCTTCCATTTTTGTGTACTTTCTTCAGTTTCTTTCATCAGTACTTTGTAGATTTCAGTGTACTGGTAATTTGTTTCATTGGTTAAATTTATTCACAAATGTTTCTTTAAAAATTTTTATACCTATTACAAATGAGATTTTCTTGATTTCTTTTTTAGATAGTATTTTGTTAGTGCATTGGTGTGCTACTGATTTTTGTATATTGATTTCATAGTCTGTTGCCTTACTAAATTTGTTTAATTCTTACCAGGTTTTTTCTTGCTGTTGTTGCTTTCAAATCTTTAGTGGTTTCTATAAACAAGATCATACTCTTGCAAACAGGGACATTTTAACTTCTTTTTTTCCAATCTGAGTGTTAAGGATTCCATATTTAACTAGTTTTTTTATGAAGAAAAAGCAACCAACTGAATTTTTAAAATCACAAAAGTAAATTGACTTGAAACAGTTTATTTTCATTTTATGCCTTTTGTGTGTGTTTTAAATTCTGAATCCAACTCTAGAACAAATGCATCTGTACATCGTTAATATTAAAACAAAGCCCTGTGAGAAGTTGAAATATTCTTAAGGGAACAAATTGTTAGAGCCTCAAATTCTTTTTGGATGCAGAGAAAAACAAACAAAAACATATTTTACCTTAACATACAACTGTTTTTATACATATGTATTTATTTGATTGAAGGAGCAGGCCCTCCATTATTAGCCATAAGAGCCATTCTCCGAAGCATACAGGCAATCAAAATATTTGGAAATCTTGAAAGCCAAAGAAATAGTAGCTTTTGGTTTATTTACTGGAATGTGTCTTTCTAAATATATCCTTTATAAAACCAGCCCCCGGAGGCAATAAATTGAACCTCTGTAATTCCCCCATGAATGAGGAAAATAAGAATTGAATGATATTCAGCAGGAATGCCCAGAACATGGTGTTTGTCTCAAGATATAGGCTCAAAAAGGTTAAGTGTAAACAGGAAAATATAAACATAGCACCAGTACTCAGTGTATATACAGAGAAGTAAAAATTTCTTTGCAATGCCCTTATCATGCACTCAACTAGGCAATGGATTAGTCCAGAAAGCATACCTATGAGTTTGTCTCTCTTAGTCTTCCCTCTATTTATTATTATGCATCAGTGGTGGGGCTAACATATTGATGAGGCATTCAAGAAATTGATGGGTAGATTGTCACAAAAATGGAGCTGTTAGCACGTGGGCAAGTGTCAAGCAAGGAAAGATAGGTTCAAGACCCATGCTGCACAGCAGAAAGCCAAGGGACACCAACCCAGATTGACTTTCAAACCTCTACAGAACTCACTATTTTGACAAAAGTGCTTCCTTTCCCAATTTTTATGCTGAGAGATCAAAAACACATTTTTGTTAAGTAATTAGTATCACTCAGAAGGTCAAAATGGGGAGAAATTTGAGAAAATCAAGTGCAGTTATTAGAAAAACTCTCTTTGCGTTTTAAATTCTGTATCAAGGGCCATTGAAACGTAACTAATTATTCAAAGGGCTAAAACAGTACACATCCTGTCTAGGTAGCGGTATACTCCGTGTCAATTATTCAGTATGGGGCTTGCTCCAGAAATTCACCCGTGTCAGGTCATTTAAGATGTGGTTAGCAAATCCTTGCTTCCTTTGAATTATATAAAATATTTATGGTTTCCTGTCAGTGTTTGCCAACTTAAATTTAAATTTAAAACCCTATTCTTATGGAAATGAGTTATCATTTTAGGATCTTAGCTTTCTTGACCTTATTGTTTCTAGAGCAATTTGTATCACTCTTTCATAATTCCCTGCCACCATGGAGATAGAACAAGCCATGGTGTTTTGTGACTTCTCTCCTCCAGATCCTCCTTGGGTCCATGCATTCATCCCAATCCACGTAAATGCGAAATGGAGATAGGATGGTAGTTAGCTTATCCAGTCCTAGAATGACAAAAGTATGGTGTCTCCATTAATGCCATTGGGAAGGCAACAGAGCCACCTCCGTAGATCATCTGCTGTGTGCTAGTCGGTTTCCATGTGTACCCTCAAATTCTCCCAGGAACCTCGACAAGTGGACTCTCTCATGACTGTTTTGTAGAAGAGAAAACGGGAAGCATTTGTGTTCTATCAACTTTTCTAAGCCTGTCCAGGCAAGCTTTGAAATGAGGACGGACTCTGAAGATGGTCTTCTTCCTCCCTCAGCACTGTACCCTGCCACCGCACCACCTTGAGAGGCGCTACCCAGTTAAGGCATAGAAGGAGATGATGAAGTTCATGGCCCATTGTCTGAAAACACCAGGTCCCATCCCATTTTTAAACTGAGTCGCCTCAGTCTTCTTGGTCATTGAATGACCAAACTCAGTATTTGGTGCACCATCTAAAAAACCATAGAAAGCTAGATTTAAAAAGCAGAGGAAGGGAGAAAAGGAAAAAGAGAAATATTGCATCCAAGTACATAGTGGAAGCTCTTAAAGGGAAAAAAAGGAAGATAAGTTGGTCTTCCTGCAATATTTCTTGTCTGTTTTAAAGAGAAAGGGGGCAGTGTGGGGTGAAGAATAAATAGAGAACAGCCTTGTGGTGATCATGCGCAAAACAAAGCCAGGCAGAGGGGGTTGGAGGCGATTTCTCTATCTCCCTAGACATTCTCTGAGTGAGACTGCTTTGTTTGGTTTTCAGGCTAAGGTTGTCAAGTGAGAAGTATACGCTAATTTCATATTTTCTCCTCACTTTCTTTTGGGGATAAGTATTTTGGTTTTCCGCTGTTTATTATTTCAAAGACATCTATATGCTAATACATTTTATGCTAATTATGTTCATGTTTGCCCCGCAGGTTATGCTTCGCATCACCCACCAGGGAGGATCGTCTCTCCTGAAAACTTTCAAATTCGATTTTGAGAATTATTCAGAAAAAAGTCAAGCCGTGCTCTTTCCAGCGTAGGAAATCATATGCTCTGGAGGATCCTGTAATTCACAGAAAATGGACTAGGATAACCTTTGGGTTCTCATACTTACCAAATCCTGACAGCCAGGTACCCAAAACATTTAACACTGCAATGTGGAAATGTTGGCTGAATGACTGTAATAAAATCTACTAAGAGTTTTAGGAATCACCAAACTACTATGCTTGATCCAGAGATTAGAGAGAAAAGCTGTTTTCATTCTTCACACAGCATCTGAAGTATGTTAATTGCTTTTCCTGCCATAAATGCCATGTTCCAATCGTACGTCATCCTTTCTTAGCATTATTTCTAGAAAGTTAATTATAATAATATTAAAGTCTGAAACTGAGATTACACTTACGGGAAGAATCAGGCAAAATAGAAATCTCGTATAATAATCTAGCATGATGGTTTCTTGTAGCCTGTTTCCTACAGAGTTTTGTTTTTAATGAAATTATAATTTGTTTTGAGAGCAGATTATCACTTTAAAAAATAGAAGTTAGCTAATTAACCTGTCTTAAAAATATTTTTAGGCATCTTTTTCTGAACATAAATGGAGCTTAAGATCAACTCTTTGACATAAAGCAGTAAAATTTAGATGACCGTGGAGGGTATGCCGCACCTTTCCTGTCTTTGTGAATTGGACTCCTTTTGTTTTATCTCATAGATGTTAAGGGTCCATATCACACCGCTGTGTGTATCTCTCTCCCCTGCTCGGTGCTTAAGAAAAGCAAGATGCCAGACACACCAGGAAATCCATAAATGCAGTCTTAAGCTCATTTTGCACCATGCTCCTCTGCCTGTTCTCTCCACCTTTCAGTTGCTGCACCTAATTTCCTTTCTATTTGTTAAGTGCGTTCCCTGTTAGACCTCAACAGTGACATCAGCAAGAAAGAAGCGCTAGTTTTGGTACTGCTCCTACTAACTCACTCAAATGCCACTTGAGAGCTAGAACAGCTTTGTCAGGAGGAGAGTTTGCTTTCTTGGTTGTACAAAAGAGCTCCCCATGCCAAGGGGGCCTGACACAAAACTAGGCTGTCCCCCAAAAGAAAGCCATCAGAGGCAGCCTGCTTAAGACCAGTGAAAACAGGGTACCTGACATGTTCTGGGACTGCCAACCAGCATTTATGCTTATGGTCATAATCTCTCTATAAATAGGAAGAACCATGGCTAGGGTAAATTGGTTAGAATAAACTTTTGCCAAATGATGATAAAACCTTTTGTTGAAACCTGGTAATGTTTGGGAAAGTCTGTTGCAGTCAATGACCTGCAGTGTTTTATGTGCTAAACCTGTGACCCACCATTATTTTCTTTCTGTTGTACTATTTGCCTGTGATCACAAAATAGCTCCATATTTCCCTTTTAAAGTTGTGTTTGAAGAATGATTCACTGAGCTAATACATTTAGCCTTAATGCAGCCCTGGCTAAGAAGAAATTTTCCTGCTCATCTCTGAGCATAATTCAAAGTTAATTCAAATAGAAAAGCAATTTGTGTGCCATTAGGCACCAGAATTTATTAGGTGCTGGTGAGCCACACGAAGTATTGTCACCTTTGCAAGTTACATTCCACAAGGACAGGAAGGAGGCTTAAAAGCAACCATTAGTTGAGCTCTCCAAGGTTCCTGCAGTGTGTGGATGTTAGCAAACATTTGGTGGACACGGCTCAGTCTACACGAGCAGTGAGATCTGGATTTAACATGGCTCCAGAAATGCTGTGTGCTCAGAGAAGATTGGCACTTTTGGTTCTGGAATGCCCGTGATGCTTTAAAACCTTTAAAATAGTAAGAGCTAGAACTAGATAAGCCTGGTTTGAGTCCCAGCATCAACATCTACTGAATTTCTACCTACATTAATTTTTTTCATTCCCTGAGACTCTTTCTTCATGGATATCACTAGGATAAGAAGAAAAACCCTCATATTTACTTTATTTCCACTGAGTAAGAAGATTACATGAGCGATGTATTTGTATAATGCTGACTCATAGTAAATGCTCAACTAATGGTCACCACTTTTTATTATCATTGTTATTTTTAATAGTAATAATACCTTAAACATTGTTTTGATTGTTGGCATTCTTATTGATATTAATGGTTAGGCAAAAGGTGCACAATATTTCTTCATGGAGAATTTAGGTAGTACAAATCAAGAGATAGCATGTATTAAATACATTTCTGTCAATAAAAGAGAAAACTTAAAAAAAAATAAAGATGTGGGAGCCAGGTATGCTGATTCATGCCTGTAATCCCAGCAATCTGAGAGGCTGAGTCAAGAGGATCACAAGTTCAAGCCAGTCTAAAGATTTAGCACGAACTTGTCTCATAAGAAGAATAAATGAAAGAGTTTGTGCAAAGGTGTTGGATTCAATATCAAGTTCTAGAAAAAGATGAAAGGAAGATAGGTGAGACAGAGACAGAGAGAAAAGAGGGAAATCTCAAATTTTAAATGTGACCCATTGGAAGCCTAGACATCATCACAAAGTTTTATTTACAAATGTTTTTAAAATGCCTAATATGTTGCATAAGTTGAAAAATTTTTAAACACACTAAATTTCACTACTTGTACTTAAATAATATCAGCTATTCACATGATAAAGAAGAAGCAGGGTACTTTAACCCTGCCGGCCGGAAATCCAGAGGTGAGCTAATGAACTTGCTTTTCTGCTTTTCTTTCTGGTACCTGATGTTATGAAGAGCCAGCCTCTGATGGCTTCTTGTAGTGCTGGTAGTGGTGGCCAGTGGATCACAGAACAGTATGAAATCCCAGAGCACAGCACAGTGTGGAGCTGAGCAGAATGAAAAGGCATCTATGCTGGTTGTAAAGCCCTAAGTGAGCAGCCAGGATGTCCTCGTGGTCTCAGACCATCACACCAAAGCATGAAGCAAGTCTCAAGGCTTTAACAAAGGTTTGGCTTTGTTACTGACACAGAGAAGAGTAATAGGTTTGTGTCTGCCACTGAAACACCTGCTCACACCAAGAAAAGTCAGATGTGCACTGAAACTTTGCAGATCTGGAATGCATCATGCCATTCTGTGTTGAGAAGTCAGTTTTGACTTCTAATTTTACACCAGCAAAGACAGAGATTTGCTACCAAGAATTGTGATTGTGTGCAAAGCTCATTTAAAGTGAAAGGAGAATCTTTGGTTCTGCATTTGGAAAGACTCTAGTGTCAATACAGCTTTTAAATATAATGATGTCTTGAGAGTATATTTACATTTCATTTCGTTTTAATCCTTCTTTTGGATTTCTCTTTTTCATGGATCCAGCCTTTAAAGGAAATGCTGACAATCAATGAACATCCATACTCTAGTACACTTTATAGTATTTCATTTTAAACATTCACACATGCCTTCAAATGCAACATCACCTTTCCCAGAGTTTAGCGCACACATAGAAGAGAAATAGCAATTAAAAAGAAATAACCACACTGGAATTGTAGTGATGCTTTCCTAGATTTCATTTCCATTTTGTCAATCTTCCATGGGAAGCTGGTGTAATTTCACTTAAAATGGGCAAGATTTGGCATGGTTCACAGTCACAAGTGAGAGAACAAAATACGGGAGATTTTCATTTATAAGATTGCCTTTCTCTTATCTATGGGTCTTGTCTCCTGAACTGTCTGTCTGTCTCTAGAAAGCAAAGTCAATAAAAATGATTAGAGTTGGCATCTCGCGAATGTACACCCTTAAACCATGAAGCAGTAATGCTGTGCAGGAAATATTTTTTCTGACCTTTTCAAATTGCATCCAACTGTCTTGGGAGTTTCTCAGGGACTGGAGGTAATAAGGTTCAATCCGTTTTACTGTCTGGCTTCAAATTTAGTTCCTCCACAGCTCTAACTTATCTATTCTTTGCATCTTGGCCCTGGCATCCTTTCAGCACAGAAATCCATGCATCTCATCTTTTCCCCTTCTTGGGTTTTTGCTAAAAGATCACACCGTGGAATCTACAACCATGACGACTTTTCACTTACTGCCCCTTTCAAACATAATATATTAGCACAAGAAGATTAGCGAGTGAGCTGTCCTTTGAGAAGCCCTCGTTGAATTTAATTAGCTTCTAGATTTCCTCATATCTTACATCTCAGTTTTTACCTATGTGATTTATGCCTCAGTGACCTTCATTATACAAAATTTTTCAACTTAACTATACTGTGGGTGCTCTAAAAACATGAGACAAAAATATGCAAATTTCTTTTGTTCTCTGGTTTTTCTTCTGTGGATCCAAACACCAGGGACATACTTGCCGGTGAGGAAGGGAGTCACCCGAGTGTGACATGCTAAAGGGATGCTGAGTGGCTTCATTTTTCACTGTGTTCCTTGAAGGAGAACAGAAAACAGAAGCTAGGGACACATTGCCTGACCCCATGAAAGCACTGCTTGTCAGGAAGCCTTGATAAGGAGGTAGAAAGCTTGTCTTACTTTTCATAGCCAGAGCATCTGTGTGCTGAATGTGACTCCTGGTGTTTCCTTATTTGTAGGACACACCACATTCAATGGCATCTTCTGTTTTGTTGCCCCTGTCCATCGCCTCTGTCCCGCCTTCTGCAGGGATTAGAATCTTGGCTGGAATTTTCTGTGGTCAGTGGAGCTTGGAGCCTCTTTCTGGCTTGGCAGGCATGTTCACCAGCAGGTGGCCATGAGTGGGAAAATGTCTTTTTAAAATTGCCCTTTTGAGAAACTGTATTTCTTTGTATACCAATTTCTTGAGTTTGATCATTTATACTTGGCTTGCTAAAAATGAAATCATTTTGAACAATCCAATTTAGGAAGTAGAATCGGAGGACAAGGGAGGATGAACCAACTATTTTTTTAAAAATCCGAAAGAGTGTGTTTTGTTCTTTTAAAGAACAGGGCACACTTAGGCTAAGGTTCCTCTTCATCATGTAGCTTCTGTTTTCTATTTAAAATAGTTTATAAGTACGGCATTACAGGGAAATCAGGAGAGTACATTTATAAGTGAGCAACTATATTTGTCCTTTGAAATATGATTTGTCTTAATAATCAGTCACAGTCCTGATGCCATCCTTTTAAGATTTGGGAATAGTGAGCTGGCATTTTCCTTAGCAAAGATGAAGTATTTTGGCAGTTTTGCAAATTCTAACTCATCCAATGTTTGTAAGGAGCTTAGTGTTTTTATCATCACCATCTGGGAAAGAGAGACTGGTAATTAAAGCAGGTTGGCTTCTTGGGTGGAGCACAGCACATCTGAGAGTGGCTAGTGGAGGTGTATGTGTCTGCACATGTGTGTGCAGGCAGGCGTGAGACTTGTGTGCCAACCTGCACTGCAGGTGAAGAAGCAGCAGCTCCCAAAGCAAATGGATCCCATTTTCTTCTGTGGATGTCATCTCTTAATACATCGGGAACTTGACTCTACCTTGTGACTCTTTCAGCACGTAATCATAACACACGTAGGGTCCCCTTTTATCATTTGTAAGATTAATCATATTTCTTACCCTTCAGGACCCAAAGGCAAAGCAAAGTCAACCTTTGGACTCTCCATGGAAAGCAAAAAGTGATTGGAAGCTGGCGGGAGCATGGAATGAGGCAGGGTTGGGATTGGTTTGGACTGCATGTTTTCCTTTGTGGCGTGTTCTCAGCATCGCCAGGGATTTTCAGGTAGAGAAAGAGAAAGGGAATAAGGTGCCTAAAGTTCTAGGGACAGCACCAGCTGCTTCTGCTTATATCCCAACCATTGGCAGAGTATCGCCTAGGTAACTCATGGAACCTCACTTAATCCTTACAGGAGACCAGGAAGACAGGGACAACTACCCTTGATCTAAAAGGGGCAAACATGAGGCTCAGAGACCTTAAAAACTGAATCTACTTTGAAGTGGCAGGAGGATTATGTGAAGAGAGTTATTTTTATTTGTGTGGAAAGGAGCAAAATCCTTTGTTCTCAGTAGCAATTTGGCTTTCTCTCCTGCTCTTTCTTCTCTTCCTTCATCACCTCCTGCTCCTTTTTCTTACTTTGTTTCTACTTCTTTTTTTCTTGTCCCAAAGAGAGAACAAGGTCAGCAACCTGAGAGAAAGACTGAGTCCTCTAAAGCAGCACAGCCATTTTTTTCTTCTTGGTTATACTTAATTGCATTGTTTCAAAAGTTTAACGAAGGCTGAAGGTTCTCATTGGTGACTTATATTATCAACATACATTTTACTGAAATAATAATACAGGTGGCAGATGATGGCATTATACTTTGTCCTCACAAGTTCACACTGAACCCTGTCTGTCTTTTGTCTGTGTTAATGAATACCCAAGGTCAAAAGGAGGAAACAACAGATTGAGGAAAGCAGCTATTCAAAGATATTTTTGTAGATAATCTTGTAAGAATCTATTTTAGCCAAGTATGGTGTCATGTGCCTCTAATTCCAGTAGTCTGGGAAGCTGAGACAGAAAGATCACAACTTGGTGCCCAGTCTGAGCAATTTAGTGACTTGGTGAGATTGTCTCAAAAATAAAATAATTATTAAAGAAAAAAAAAAGGCTGGGAATGTAGCTCAGTATAGAGGTCCTTGTGAATCCTCAGTGTCACCTAAAAATTTGTTTCTGTATCAGGACATCTATGAAATGAAATTCCTTCTAATATATGTGAGATTTTTTCCCCTTCTCTTTGCCTCAATATCTCTGTTACAAAAATACATTCTTGATTGCCCAAACAGGCTTGTTACTGTGATGTCAGCTCAATGGAGAGAACATGGGAAGGGATTCAGTTTCACTCTTCTGTTGATGCTTAACACACTGCATCTTGTGCTGAGGGAAGGGACTCAGTTATTTATTTGGGGTGAACCAGGCTTCTCAGGTTGCCACCACATCCCTGGTGCTCCTGATACCCCGCCTGATACCCCGCCTGGCAGTACATCATTTGTTCCCAGGCATATCAGAAAACAGGATATTGATTCAAATCTAAGCAGAGGGGTCCAATCTCAAAAGCTGTCACCACTATTCACTGCAACACACTCTTCCTAGAGTGTGTGCTCTGGAAATTCAGTCAACATCGCTCTGTGAAAAACATCCTCCCCGTCCTGGTAACAACTCCAGACAGAACTCCACAGAAAATGCAGCGAGGCTCAGAGCTCTGGAATATGCAGGCATTCTCACTCAGTTCAGGGTTCAGGAAAGACTGTGCTGTACAAGGGTCTCTGATTCTCACTATTGCCCTGATTGAAACCAAACTCAGAGTCATATAAACAGACAACCATAAATCATTCTGAAACTGCCCACCCCACACAGCTACTCTTTAGCAATTTGCTTTCTGTTGCTGCCAAAGGAAGGGAAACGACAGTGTAGATTTTCAATCGTGATTTCAGGAGCGAGCACCTGCCTGTGTGCCGCGAGGTACTGGCAGTCTCTGCTCCCTGTCAGGGCTGCAGAAGTATTTATTTTTCCTTAATTGGCACCCCACTGACACCCTGTGGGACTACACCCCTGGCAAAGGCAATACATCCATATAGGACTACAGCACAACCATCATGGTCGGTGGTTTGTAATATTATAGTCAGGAATACCAACACTGGGATGAAAATTAAACCAACACCCAGGATAACGGGGTGTTCAGATGCGCCTTCTGTGTTATTACCGCTCACCATCTTTCTCAGTGCTTACCTTCGGTATTAACGCAACATTCGCAGAAGCTTAACCCGAATACACTTGGTCAAAGTGTTGCCTTTTCTGTTTTGGTCCTTCATTTCTCTGCCTCAAGAAGTCTTAGAATGACTGATATAATTGCTAGTAAATCATAAACACAAGTTCTGGACACTATAGAAAATAACATGCAGTTTTTCTGGATCAGCCAATATAATAAAATCCCCCCAAAGCCTTAATTTTATTAAAATGAAATTACCCAAGTAGGTCCTGTGTGTTGTAACTTTGGGTGTCAAAGCAAGAACTTTGCTTCCTTGTGTGTCGGAGGGCCACTTCATTGTCCTCATGCGTGGCTTCAGCATTTGCATTCACTGTCCCCTCATTCTATTTTTGTTTTTGTCATTGAAGTTCATGAAGACTTAATCATTAGCCCTCTAATTTTCTAGGGGAAAAAATGTTGATTTATTGAACTGGCTGCAGAGAAAGAAGAAGATCAATCTGACATTGAAGGGTAATAGTAGGGAACAAAACACATTCATAATTAGAAGAGAAAAGGACTTTCCTTGTTCCTTCCAGTTTATAATAAAAAGCCCCTCGCCAAAGTGTCTTAGAAAATAATGCATTCAGACTGAGTTGAATTACCGCCTAGCAGATTCTATTTATCTGTAGCTTAAAAAGCAGCTGCGTTTTGTGAAAAGCAATGAATGTGGCAGTCCTACTTAAAGGTGGAAGAAAAAGAACACCCCTTGTTTTGTAATAAGGGGATTTTCAATTTAAAAGAGAGAGTGAGCCTGTTGTGTGAAGTAGGGTTATTACATTCACTGTATTCTATCTCACCCACCAGGAGGCTAATAATGAAGGGGCCGGGGAAGGAGGCCAATGGTACAGGGGTTATCTCCCAACCTCAGATGCCGGATAAGTCAGGGGGTGCAGAACCGCTTCTGGATGACATTCAGAAACGCTGGAGTGATTATTTGGAAGAGAAAAGCCTACCTATTCTTCCCAAGGTAAACAGTTCATTTCATCTGCCAACAGCCTGTTTCAGTATAATCATGCATTTGTCTAAAGATATCTATAAAGTTTGCCTTTTGAAAAAATCATTTTAGGTGCATGAATATTCCCCCCGACCTGCCTGTCTGTCCAATGGTCCAATGATGAATTATTAGGAAGCTGCCCTAGACAAAGGATGCACTTGGATCCCCACCACACCTATAACCACGCTTTGAAGGATCTGCCAAGCTCACTTTTAATCATGAGAAAGAAATTACCCACATGGAGACAGCAGAAAATGAGAAAGTAGAGCTCGTGCTGCGAATAATTCCAGTGAGTGCCAAGGGGCTAGTTGAGGAATGGCTTCATGAGGTGAATACCTTTAGTTTGTACTTAGGGTTTGCTTAGCCATATAATCATTTTCTCTTTTAGGAGCGATGACTATCCTGAGTGTATTTCCTAACCAAAGAGTACCAGGGCATTTGTCAGAATGTTAATAATTTTAATATCAGTTTTGCCCTTGTTATTGACAATGATTCATTTGCCGTTTGCAAATATGCACAAATCGGTTTGGGTGGAGAAGCAAAGTCTCTGAATCTGTGACAGTTGCTAAGCTGTCTGTGCTTGTGTGCTTTGCTGTGAGTGCTGTCTAGTAATTGATGTCTGTGTGTGTGCATGCGTGTGCATGTGTGTGTCCTTGTTCTTGTCTCCTCTCTGTTGTAAAGGTAGGTTGGGGAGTAGCCAACCCATGGATGCTCAGATGCAATCCAAAGCTTTCATTTGATTTTTGGAACAGAAGGGAAGGAAAAGAGAGAGAGAGAGAGACAGAGAGAGAACACATCACATCATGATTAATGGTTGATCTGAATTTTTAATTCATAGGAAAGGAGGAAGGGCAGGGTTTATGATTCAAGTGACAAGGCTAACCTTTTCCCTGTGGGACAAGCACGATTCAAATTAAACATCACTTTCAGTGTGAAATTAGTTTGAACCACCGCCCCCCACCCTTATTTGGTGACTGATTTAACTCCTTGATGGTTGCTCTTTCAAAAACAGTCCCTGCTGTCACAATTTCTGCTGGAGTTTATTCCCAGAAGTCCATAGTCCCTTTTCCTTTGTTTTTCTAAAGATCAGATCTAGGAAAATAATGTTCTTCTATTTTAAATGCTTCAGTACTCATTACTCACAGATAAGATTCTCCCTAAAACATGATCTCTTTGTGTCCCAAACAAATGTAAGTAAATAAATAATTTTCCTCTGTTTTCAAGGCTAGTTTTGCCAGGTGGGAAACGGCAAACAAGGGATGTGTCTGGAGTCTCTAGATTCCCACATAACTGAGTCACAGGATCACCATGCCAACCTTTAGCAATTTGGGCTACAAGCAAAGCATGTGCCTGGACTCTTTCAAAGTACCCTTCAGTTCTGGTCCAAAGGACTCAGGCCTAAGCTTGTCGAAAGAACACACTGTCCAGGAAAATGTGCCACTGCTTTGTACACATACTTGATGCCACAGTTCAGTACCGTCAGGGTCGAGAAGGGATTGATTCTTTCTGGAGTTTGTTGGCATGGGGGGGAAGGGCAAGTATGGAAATGGCTAAGAAACAGAGTTATTCTTCCCGTGTATTTGCAAAGGGACAATGCCAGGGCCCTTGAATACCTTCTCTAAGGACAGAAGAGGTGTGGTAGGGGAGGGGAGGCAGCTGGGGGAGGGTTGGGCTGGGAGAGGAGCCAGCTGGGGTGGAGCCAGGCAGGGAGGTAGCCAGCTGGGGGTAGAGGTTGAGGTGGAGTGGGACAGGAAAAGGTGGAGGCAGATGAGCAGCTGTGTTTATTTTAATACATATCATTTAACCCTCACCTAAAAACAAATTGGAGAGGTTTGGGAGTGCATTAATCTGGACCCAATTAGCATGCCTTGATCCTTCAAAAGTGCAACCTGAAATTAATGAATATAAACTAGAGTTTCAGATGCAGTGCTTAAATCATTTGCATGCTTCATGCATGATAATTGAATTCATGTATGCACTTCCTTCCATTTAACTATTTCCAGTCTCCTTGTGATTCACACAAACCAAGATTTCATTATAGTAATCTCTAGGTGGACTTAGCTTGCCCAGGGTTTACTCCTGTGGAGAAATTCACATCGGTGGGCCTTTTTTCAAATCTGAATTTTTATTTTTTGGAAGTAGGGGGCAGTAGTTCTTAGTCTGGAATGGTGTTTTAGGAGTTGGTAAATAAGCACTTCAACTTTATTTTTGAAAAGTCAGAAAACCCAGGAGAACTATGTCATTGAGTTTTTAGTGGTCCTAGAGAGCTGCTTCCCGTGTATCCACTTTTAAGTGTCTCGATAAAACCAAGAGCAAGGTCACTTGCGTGTAGCGCCTGGAATTTGGACCAGAGTTACCGAGATCACCGAGAGATTCCACTGCACATGTCTGTTTCCGGAAGTGGTAGATACTTGTTTCCATGGAGGGGGTGGGGGTGATGCCAGCTTCTATGAAAGGCACTAGATGAGCAGTTACGGGCCCTTGGGATGCTGTAGATTTTTATCTTCTTTTCTTTTTTGTCATTTATGTGTAAAAGGCTTTATACTTCCATAGTGCAAGCAGGTTCTAGGGTCACCTCTCTGCCCCTGCCCCAAGGTGAAAAGTCTAAAAGTGAACAGTGGGTATACAAGAAAGCTTCTTGGGAGAGACGTTGCAGCAAGATGCTTGAAATGATTTAGTTTGTACCAGTGATTTGTCTGTCTTCTGTCTTTCCTTGTGTGTTTCCAAGTTCAATGTCAAAGTGAAGAGCTTTTCTCCAGGAATTCTCCCGTGTCACTTGTTTTTGGTGAATTCAATGGTTGAATGTTGCTGAGTGTCTCCCGGTCTTGTTTCCTGGTCCTCGTAGCTGAGAATGTCACTGAAGGAAAAATCTTGTTAATTTGTGATGTCACAATTTAAGTGTGCTTCCTGTCACTTATGCGTAGTTTAAAACGTTCCTTAATGTAGCATGAAATGATTGGCTAGCTTTGAAATGGTTGTGAAGTCATGTGAAGAAAATAAGTTGCATCCGACCAAGATAAATTCACTCTAGTGCTTTATGGCTTTTTATTCCTATGTGATAGTAATAAAGTCTCATGTAGGGATGGAAGCCATGAAATACATTGTGAAAAATCATCAACTCAGAAGGGGCCATCAGTATAGAAAACATTAGCCTGTGGCGCTGTGCATGTGACTGAGAAATTACTTAGTGTGTAGCCCTACTGTGTGCTTGGTGTTCCTTGAGTTTCTTTATCCTTAGATTTGGACAGCTAAGGAATCTAGGTAACCAGAGCCGACTCATTTCCGTAATCATTGATTAACATGCACATTCTAGTTTGCACATTTCTGTTGATCATACATTTTTCCTGTTTTCTACTAACGACCATACTCTAGGGGGACTTTCATAGCCCAGGATTTGGGTAGGCAGCATTCAATCCTTCTCTGCCTTTTTCCGTCAACCGTTGAGGTCTTTCTTCTGAAACAGAGAAGAAATACACAAATCAGACTTGTCCTCTTGGAAATGTGGTCCAGATTTCTCTACTCCCAAGCTCCAAAAACAAGGTATCCATTGCATGGATTAGAACAACACCTTCTGAGGTTCATAAGCTCATCAAGAGTCCTTTTGCATCTAAAGATGTGGGAGAGTGGACAGACATCTGGTGTTAGAGGAAAGAAGGAGCTTGGATGGAGTTGGAGTCTAATGCCTCTGCCTCTTCAGCTATGGGCCTGGGGGCAAGTGATTGAAACTTTCTGGGCTTCTTCTTCTACCTCTGAAATGGGAGAAAGCAAGGGTACCCTGGGAGGTAGTTGTGAGGATTAAATGAAGTAATGAGTGTGTGCCTAACAAAGTATTTAATGTTATCTTTTAAAAACTCATGAAATATTAGTTTTTTTCCTTCCTTCCCTTCTCTCTCTCCCTCCTGTTTCCTCCCCATCCTTCAGATATTAGTCTAAAACAGCACCTTTGGATCAAAGCAACACCTTTGAGAAGGAAAAGCCTCCTTCAGGAATGTCTGGTTACACCTCCTTCAATATGGGGCTTAAATGCCTGGGTTGGACCAATAGTTTAACTTTGTTGAACTCAAACTACTTAATGTTGGCTTTTGGCATATTTTCATTTTTACTGTTTCTGTATATTTATTCTCCCTTGAGCTGTTTTAATATTGACTACTGACCTATACTCACTTTTACTGATTTTCTGTACTTGTTTGAAAGAGCGAATTTTAATAAAAATTATTTGTGTTATCTTTTGCCTCTCTATTTCCTCCACACCATGAGATTTTATCCTGGTCCTCCAAGCTATCTAGACCATCTGCCCTAAAAGGACAAATCTTTCTTTTTGCTTAGAAACTGCTCACTCATGGCACAAAGAGAACGGTATCAGCCCGCCTCCCTACATTTAATTTGCATATAAGTGTGTTCTGGGAAATTGTCAAGTTAGTTATAATTTTGCTATTCATTTGTATTTTAAATATGAAATTTGGCAGTGTCACTAAAGGTTTTGCACCAATTGTTGATAAGGCAGAGGACTTCTTAAGTATACAAATACTGAAAATTTTTAAAATTGCAGCATAATGTAAGTGCATATTAAAACAAAGACTGCTATGGACTTCAGTGACATCACATTTGCAGCCAAAGTTCTTTTATTATAATTGCATTTGTCTTTTAAATCTTTTATTTACTGCTAAGTCTCTAATTCCTAGCAGTGTCCCTGGTATTCAGGAGATATTCAAATATATGCAAAACATGAGTGAGAAAATAAGAGGAGGAAAATGGGGGAGGAGTGAAAGAAGGGAGAACAAAGGAATAAGACAGTAACTATGTCACCACAGGAAGTATATGTTATATTTAGGGAAGCAGGGCAAATGCAAACCCACTGTAAAAATATGCAGAGTTTAAATTGGCTGTAGACAGTACGAGGTCATTTAAGAGAAAATGTGCATGAATGACAGGCAAAATCTTTAGGGATCTACAGAAGAGAATGTTCCCTAGAATCAGGTAACTTTCCCTATCAGAATATAACACATCAGCCAAATGTCCACGGATAAGAGTTAAAGATTTGAAAATTAATTTGTCAAGAAATTCATGAAAAGCTTCAGTAAGTGGTACTTGGAAAATTTTCAGCCAAAGAGCTATTCTACTCTGGAGAATATATTTACTTACAAATATTTTTACAAGTACAAATAAAAACAGAGAGTAGGTTTTAATGGATACACTTTCTTGGATTAATTAATTACTGCTGAGTCTCGGCAAGCTGCAATTAGCTATTACTCATGTGACATAGGATGTGTCTAAATGCCCAGCCAGCTCATAATTTCAAAGATGGCCATAAATTTGCTCTGTTTTCTCTCCTTTTACTCTGCTGGGTTGCCCTTAACTTCCGAGAGTTGGTGTAACACTTGAGGTAATTTATGGGAAAGTGGTTATTTTCAAGAAGGGCTCAGCATGTCTCAATAGATATTAACCTTTATTAGGGTTATGGGCTAGCAATAACCCTCACAAAGTTCTCTTAGAAACTGGTGCAATGAACAGCCATCTCACTCAGCAAGGGAAGGAGTCAGTCTCTCCATCCTGCCAGTAGACTTTGGTAAGCAGGAAACATACACATTAAGAAAGAATGAAGTATTCCATACCATGCCCTTATCAGAAATCTCTCGAGTTCCACCAGCAACCTTGTATTAGTCAATGGGGGAATAGTAGCTATGGGATCTAACTTTGGGCTGCATAAGAAAAATCACACATTGTCTAATGTATTCATATTCCATAAAGGAGCTGTAATTGTGATGCCTCCCAAAGAAATGAAATAGAGATCAAAATTCTCTCATTCACTGAGTAACACTGTAAACTTTGAATCCATGATTCAATGAGCCAAACCTGTTCTTTTTAGTTACAATTGGCCTTCACCAAGTGGGTACCTACAGGTAGGCACCAGAGGGATCCACACAGGAGAGCAGAGCCAAGACATTCTTTGTATCAAGTGACGTGACCGCAGGTCTTATATTTCAGGTTTTCTATCCTGCTAGACCAATTATTAGAATCAGACCTTCCAAGGAGAGCCACTGGCAAGAAGGCTGCCACAGACTCTATTCTTATAGGTTAGATTATCCTGGGAATTTAAATACAAATAGCAAAAGGGTGGGGTGGGATGAGGTTCGAGACTATTTCTCACCATTCTACTGGATGGTGCTTCTCCTCACACCTTCCATAAAGGAGACGTCTAGACCTTGGACAGCCCGGAGATGGAGGCCAATCACAGAAGGCCCCTTCACTTTCTCTTTACCTTTCATCCTTGTCACAAAGAATGCAAAGTAAATTGGTTGAATTAAGGTAATAATATTATTCTCATGGTTCACTGTCTCATTCCAATAATGTCTTCCCTTCACATATTTAGGCACTGCTGATAAACACATATAATCTCCCACTTCTCTGTAAAGAAATACATTAATGAGCAACAACAAAAACAAAGAAACAAAAACCACTTTCTCCCAGGAAATTAAAAAAGTATCTCAGGAATAATTATTAGCAACTCATTGATAGTCCAAAATTAGGCTATACAATGAAGGCTCAATAAATATTGATGAAATAATTGCTTCCTTCATGCAAAGCCCTCATAGGACCTACAAGAGACTATCTACTCCAGCCTCACTGATTTTGGGTTATTCCAGGACTACACCAAATGGCTTTCTTATTCAAAGCTTTTAAAATTGCTCTTCCCTCTACCTAGAACATACTCTTCTTAGATGGCAACCTCTCTCATTCTCTCATTCATCATATCTCTGCTCAAATATCTTGTATCAGTAAGATCTGCCCTCATATCCTCTGTTTAATCGTGGCTCCTTCTCCGGACTCCCATCATCTTACCCTGATTGGTTTTTCTCCATGGATGCTTAGTGGTTTTCACCATCTGTTAAATGACACATTTACCTGCTTGTTTGTATTGCCTTGAAGAACTGTCCTACCTCACAAGCTCCAGGAAGTCAGGACGTCAATCTGCTTCTTTTGTTAATTTTGTCCCTGGTGGCTGGGATTGTGTGTGTACATAGTACACATTCAAATATTTGTTGAATGAAATTATTTCTTGTCTGACACTTTCTGGCGTTCATGTATCAAGATACTGATATTACATATCGTTATAACAAGGAATCCCTTATATTCCTCACTAGATGAATGAGCCATTACTTCACCCTTATTTCAGTGTTAGACATATAGCTTTGTTTTTTCTAGCTTCTCCTTTATATAAAAAATTGTTCAATACATCTTTTGACTATCAATTACCATCTCTATTCTTCAGACTAAATTCCTAGCAGTAGAGTAACTGAATCCAAAGTTATGGCTTCTCATACATATATAACCAAATTACTTCCCAGGCATGTTATACCAATCCATACTCCTAGCCAAAGATAAAGGCTAGAATATTCTTTGTGTGACTTTTTAAAAATTAGTGTTAATGCTGGTTTCTAAAAAATTAACCAGCTTTTCTTGCTGTCTTCATTCATTTGCTTTTTCTTTCTGGGAGAGTTGTCAGTTTGTGGTGTTTTCATTTGATTTTTTATTTTGAACCTAGATATCTAGGATAAAAGATTTCTTTTATTTAAGAAATGGAAGAAAGATTATGATTTGTTTTCTAATGTGTTTGGTCTACACATGAGGGAATATAGGATGAAACCATTCTACTGGTTGCTAATAGGAGCCCAAGTTTGGACTCCTTTAGGTCAGCACCACAAAATATGTGAAAACCACAAATCAGCAAGGAGAAATCTGAGTAAAACATGCTGCTCCTTAATCACCACTGTGTAGACAGATATTCATTATTAAAGTGTAAGTGAAAGTGTCCACGGAATAATCTCTTGATGTTGAGAGAATAGATATATTAATAACGTATAGGACATAACTTCCAAGTTGTAATACTGGTTCTTTTGACCACGTTAATTTATTCTACAATCTTTTGTTTGTCTCTTACACAATCAGGTCCTTCACATTTTTCTACTTTCTGAATTTCATAAAATTATAAGGCAACCAAAAAATTAGTAATGTTTGTTGCATTTTCAATACAAATAAAACTACTAGCTCATCTCCTCACTAAAGAAAGAGATTTTGTGCTTTTTAGAGCCAACATCAAATTATAATTTGAAGACTTTGTAGGAATGTTTTGGTTTGGTTTGGTTTGGCTTTATTTGGTTTTGGTCACACGAGTGATGGAACTCTAACCCTCATACCGTGCAGGGCAAGTGTTCTCGCATTGAGTTATATCCTCAGCCTGGGAATGACTGTTCAAATCAGAATGTATATTCACATACACCATTGAAGACATATCAACATTGATCTTAACTGATAAATACATATAATCTCCCACTTCTCTGTAAAGAAATACACTAATAAGAAATTCAAAAATAAATTTTGCTCTTCCTCTATTAGTTTGAAATATTTAAAACTGATACTATTTTTTCTCTTCATTTTCACATCTTAAGATTTCTTTTTACATAAGATATTCTTACCTTACTTATAAGTTGAGTTATTATAAGAACGTAGTAACTGAAGGTCAAATGGTGGTTAACAACCTTGGTAAACAAAAATAATTAACAGAGCTCTTTATTGTCAGACAGATTTTGAGGGCTGAATCATGTGATAGCTTAAATAGGGCACTGATTTCTGATTTAAATAAACATTAGTATGTGAATCTATGTCTTTACATTTACAGTAAGTAAATGTAGGTGGTCTGAAATTCCAAATTAAGAAGAATACAGTATGATTTTTTGATAGCATTTAAAGACAGAGTAAGAACCCAGGTAAAACAAATGAGTCAAACTGACAAGAGACCAAAGGAAACCACACCAAATGATTCAGTGGTTGCTCAGGGTGATCATATACACAGATGTGTATGTGCAGGCGAACCCATTTGTTTTGGGGCTTCACCATTACTTTAAATTTAAGGGCAGAAAGGCATGAGGCTTACCTGAAATAAATGAAGATTTATGCAAACACTGCATATGATTTGGAGAAATTTTTTCACTTTAAATACCTCTTTTGGATTTTATAGTCTATTTTTATGCACACATTTCTTTAGTTCTATCAAGTCCAAATGTTTAAAGCTACTTGGACTCCCAATATCTTTCAGCATTTAAGTTTAGAAAGTACACTTCTCTTAAGATATTGATGGCCTCACCACTACCCCCTACAGCTCCAGTGATTCCCTTCAAGGTGCAAAGAAACTAAAAAAACAGTAATCTCCCAACAGCCTCTTAGAAGCTGTATTAGTTGGCTTTTGCAATACTGGGACACAATATGCAATACCACTACTTAAATAAAAGATTTGATTTGGCTCACAGTTCAGGGGATTCAGTCCATAAATGGCTGGCTCCAAGACAGAAATATCATGGTGGAAGGGCATGATGGAAAAGAGTTACTCACCTCATTTTATCCAAGAAGCAGAGAGAAGGGAGAAATTGGGAAGAGAGATATACCCTCCACAGGCATGGACTCAGTGACACATCTCTTGCAACCAGGCTCTACCTCCTGATAACACACTGAGCTATGAACTCATCAATGGGCCAATCCACTGATGAAGGTAGTGCCCCCATGATCCAATCACCTTCCAGATGTCCAACCTCTGAATATATCTGAGAGATTTCCCATATCTAAACCATAACAAGAGCCGTGTCAGTAACATTGTCTCAATAACATCTCTGGAAGACTAATCTCCTTGTTTTTTTTACCTGTTTGTTTAAATATTTGGAAAGTGAGCCTCCAAGAGAGTATGTGTGATTTCCAGCTCCTTTTGCCAGTATTTTTGTCATATCTTCGATATTGGTCCTCAAACTGAAGCCATGATTCATTCTTTATGTCTGTTACCAAGGTATTATTTCTCAGTTGCAATTCTGCCATTTCGCTTCATGATAAGACACAAGGAACCTTTTGCCTTCTTCCCAGAGACTTGGACCAGAGACTCATGCCCCACCCTACCTGTCCATATGCATGAACCTTTCCTTGTGTCTTGTAGTAATTAAGGCAGCCCAGAAAGGGAAAGTCATGAAACCCCTTTTGATTGTACTGCTTCTTTCGGTCCCTTGTCTACTTTTTCCATAATTCTTGCTGAGCATCACAATGGTAATAGAAAAGACAGGGGAGCCCTGTTACGGCAAAGCATTCTCTAAGTACTGCTCAGTAGGTTTCTAGCCTCCCAAGAAGGCATCAAATTGTCCAGGGTCACTGACTCTACTGGGGAGGATTTTTACTTTTCTATCTCCTTCATAACCAATGCAGTTGAGGAGGGCCCCGTCCTAAAGCTATGAGGGCAAGCCTGCGGCTTCCCAAATACATATGAAAGAAGTAAGTGGAGCAAAGCAATTCACCCATCATTTTGCATCTCATGGAAACCTTTGCTGGAGGAGCAGAGAGCACAGTGCACAATGGCGACTGGTGCACGGGGATGGTAGAATTACAGCAAAAGGGCCCAACTCTACCCCTGATTATATGTGTGGCCACAAGAAGGTCACTTACTTCCAAAAAGCCCAAGTTACCCGTCTGTAATCCAGGAATGATTTCCATCCTTCCCATGTCCGGTTGATTGAGGCTCAGTTCAAGATATTCATGAGTAGGAATGCTTTGATGGATTACCGCACTATGGAGCAATAACCTGAACAGAGTTGTTGGATTGGAAATTGAAACCACAAGGGAAAAAATGCCATTTCAGTTGAAATGTAGTGTAAAAGTTCCCAGGGCAGGAATGGAGACAATGGCAGGAATGAGACAGGCCAAGTCCCCGAAGGATTAATGATGTGGGGACACAGCCTGAATGGGAAGTAGAGGTGAAATAAGCAATGTGAAAGCACAGCGGGCTTAGTGGGGAGATATAGAAGCTCACTCAGTACGTATGATAAGGGTTCCTGAAGAAGTGACATTTGACTCTGCTTGGACAGGCAGAAGGCCACAACGTCCTCCATGTCACACAGCTGATATTCATTCACTCCCTAATTTCCACACCTTAGAGCGGGATTCAGGGAGCTCCTTGTGTTGAAATACAGGTGCAAAGATAAAATTGACAGGCTTTCTAGTAAGGTGATAACTTTTCACAAAGCACTTGCCATTCTAGTCCTGGCTAGCTGAGCAGGACTCGTGGATCTTGGATCTTGTTGGATGTGTGTCTCCATTTCTCCTGATTGGCATAAACACAAAAGCCAGAGCTGCAAGTCCTTTAGGAGAGAAAAATGTATTTCCTACGATAATGTGCAAGCCAAGGGTCTCCCTTAAAGGTTAGGGACAAGTCAACCCCAAAGCAATTCAGCTACTGTCCTAAATCTCTAGCTACTTTCCTAAACAAGTCTCTCCCTTCCTCACAGACAAAGCTTCTTCAGATCCTTGTTTTTGTGTGTGACCTTAGACAGAGTTATTTAGCCTCTCTATTCAGGAAAGGGAAGCCACAGTTGTTTCTTTAAAAAATTGATGTAAAGATTAAATGAGGTCTCACTTAAAATAGTGCCTAGAACATGGTGCCTATTACCTAAGTGTAAGCTGATATTATTATGGTTATAATCATCATTCTAATTTTCTTACCTCCTGCTTGCTCTCAGTTCACTCCGGCTTGTCTTATAGCCCATGACTCATATCTGTAAATAGCTCTTGATAAGGTCACCAATAACCTTTAGCTAAATCTAATGAGCTTTTAAAATTTTCATCTCACTATCTTCTCCATAGCAATCTATCTTGTTGATCAGTGACATATATATTTTTTGCGCTCTCTCTCTCTGTTTCTCTGTGTCATTCTGACCTCTGTGACATAAATTTTTTTTCTTTATCTGCCTATCTACAGACCTATTTATATTACAGAATTTTCTGCCTTTGTCCAGATATTTAAACTGAAGTTACTCCAGCTTCTGAGTCTTATCCTGGGCCCACATTTTTTTCTTCTCTTCTCCCCTAAACTCTCCTCCAATCTCATGGTTTCCATGACTTCTTTTTTGGTCTCTCACCTGAATTTCCAATGCATGCATAGTTACTTTCTAGTCATTGCTACTTGAATGTTTAAAAAAACATATCATTTGCAACACATTCAAAACAAGTAAGTTATCTTCTGTCTAAACCTCCTCATTGTTCTTTAGCTCATCAAGTTATACTACTTGTGTAAATTAGAAGTCCAGGAATAATCTTTGATGTCCTTGATCCATTTCTAATCTAATGCCAAGGTATAGTGATTTTTATCTCTTATGTACCTATTAAATGCATCTACTTCCCTGTTTCCGCTGCCATAGTCAAGGCCAATGTGTCAGAACCATTTTAACAGCCTACAAATGCATCCTCTCTGAACCTTAACCTTGCAAAGCAGCCAGACACAGCCCTTTAAATTCAATGCCAATGTGTCAACATCCTCTTCTTCCTAAATCCTTTAATGATGTTTTAATACTGTTAAAGACCCTAGTTGTAGGATACTACAAGCCACTACATGACCCTGCAGTCCACTCCTGCAGTCTAAACCCATGGTTTCGGCTCATGGTGTTGGTGTCTCTCAGTTCCTAAAAGGTGTTCGTGCATTTCCACCTCTACATACACTGCTGCCTCCATCAGGAATTTTCACCAAGTCCAACCCTCTGCCACTCTGTCTTGTGTGGTCTTCTCCAACTTCAGACCCTCCCCCGAAGTGCCATCTCCCTAGCTTTCCAGTCCAGATACACATTTCATCTGCTACAATTCTATCAGGGCACTTGATTCAGTGTCTAATAATTACTCATTGGTGTGAGTAATTCATGATCTTTTTTCCAAGCTATGAATTATGCACCATGAAGGTGGCTGTTTCAAGATTTATCCCAAATTTCCCTCAGCATTTACCAGAAAGCCTGGTATATAAAGGGAATTCAACATTTGTTGAATGACTAAATGAATGATTCCTCTACTCCAGAGTAAGTTGTAAGAATGTTTTACATCTCTTTTAAAAAAAGGAAAAAAAAAAAAAAACTTAAATGAACTCCAAAGCTTAACTCAGTCCTAAAAACAGATTTGAGGATTATAATTGAATTTTGGGCCGAAACAGCAAGATTCCTTTAATAGATATAGCTCTCCTACAAAAGAGAGACTCATTAAAGTAGAAGTTGAAAAATGTGTGTAAACATTCCCAAATAAAGTATACAGTATTCAAATAAGAGCTCAGCTGCAATTAGCTTGAAGTCTAAATTGTATTCTTGCATCAAAAGTGGGAGAAAAATGAGCCATTAAGTCATTACTATTGTGACACAGCTCTGTACTACAGCTGAAGTGCGTGGCACAGCCATAGTCTCAAGCTACCTTGAGATCTGTCACATTCTTTCATTTTCAGATGGATTAAATGGATTATTTGACATTTTGGCAGATCACAGAAATCACTGCATAACAAAGACTTCTTTCATTCCTCATTAATTTCCTTCTTTGAGCTCAATGCAAATTCTTTTGGAACAAAGGTGTGTGATATTTCCTTTTCCATAATTTTATTTCAGTGTTTTATTTTTACTGATAAAAATAGCAGTTCCTACACAAAACATTCACATTTTATTAACTTCCATATCATTCTCTCTAATTAAAATGTAATGCATAATAAGACACAAACTTCATATCACATTTGTTGTCATTTGTATAGAGGGTTACGTACGTTTACAGTTTTGACATTGGAAGATTTTTTTTAAAAAGTCTCATTGATGGTGGATAATTTATTCAGTTTTGTCTGCCAAAGCATCCTTTGGGAAGCCAGGTATCTCCAGGCCACCAGTTAAATGATGATCTGGACAGTGCTTACACTGACTGAACTGGCCAGGGGAGAGTTTTTGGGTTCCAAGCTCATTTTCTCTATTCGGTTTGCACTGATTATATAAATTCTTCCTGATTGCCCTTTGCTTTACGGGGCAGATCTCCATTTACGACCTTCATCCAATCTCTAACATACATAACATTCCTCAAGATAATTCCTTTAATCAGATTCTCCTGCCTACCATTGGGGAGAGGGTATGTACTGTGGGACTGATTAGATACAAAGTCTATGCCAGCAAATACTCCTTGAGGTCCTACTATGTGGTCGGGGTTGTATTAGGCATTAGAAAAAAGATACAGACTTCCCTTCAACACAACATGCTCAGATTCAAGAAAGGGGATCATTGTAACGTAGTATGATAGCTACTGTATTAGCAGATCTGACTCAGACTTTGCAAGTAGAAGGCTTGTCAAAGAAATCACATCTCAGCTGAGATTTGGAGGGTGAGTAGGAGGAGACCCAGTGAGGGGGGTTGGAGGGGAATGCAGAACATTTAGTAAGAGGTAGCAGCCTACGTTCAGCTTGAAAACATCATGCACCATCACAAGATTACAAACAGGTGATCAACTCAGTGTGTAAGGAGCACAAGCTATGAAATAAGAGGTTCATGGCCTCTGACAGGTGTGTCAGAGAAGGAGTTTGAGTTTATCTTGTGTGCAGTAGAGAGCCACTCAAGATTAGGAGACTGCAAGGATTGCAATAAGTTTACACCTCAGGAAGTTCTCTCCAGCTGCAGGCTGGAAGGAACAGATAAGATGGGGGCTGGAGACCCATGAGGAAGTCGACAATGTAATCCAAGGAGAGAATTTATCAGAACCTGAACTACAGTGGGATAACAGAGATGGAGACAGTAGGGGACAGATTAGAAAGCTATTAAGGAGAAATATTAGGCGAGAGTTTGCAACTGATTGAACACAGGCAGGAGATGGCGTGAAGCCAGCACAGATACCTCCTTGGGCTTTTGTGTGGGTAGCATTACATTTCTTGAGACAATAACACATGCTTCCTATTAGCAGTGCTAATTACAAATAGCTGGGCACACTCCGGGATCCTGGATCCTCTAAGTACCAGGGTTCCATAGCATTTCTTAGCTGGAAACCTTCCTCTCTGCCAGCTAGGCAAGAGGTTAGACAGTGGCCTTTTTCCTCCATAAGAGGTTTTCAGTAGGTAGCCCTTTACCTTATGTCTACCCTCCCTTCTAGACGTAGCTGTTTTATAACAGATCAGACTGTGCTGTAGGTGTCTCATTAATCATTTCACTATCACACTGTGAATACTCTTAAAATAAGAACTATATATTATAAATCATAAATATATTATAAATCATACTCGGTCATTCACAAACTTAACCGTATACTCAACATTTTCAGTGTCTACACAGTGTCAGATACCAATTCACTGCATGCTCAGGACCTTGTGTGGTGCCTGGCCTAGAGGAGACCCTAAACATATGTTTGGTAAATCGAAAGCAGATGATTTAGTTGGCTACTTTTCAAAGATTTTTCTCTTTTTATGTGAGGAACTCTCAGAATAAAAACTTTCTGAAACATATTCAAGTATATTTTTAAATCCAATCCAGCTCAGTCTTTCTCCTTTACTCACGGCACCCACCGACTGACACTTATGAAGGAGCACTTTCTCTGTGTTTTGTTTTACAGATTGGCCTCTATTTTAGCAGTACCCAATATACAAAGTAATAATGTCTCCCATTTTCCTAGCAATAGGGATTAACCACTGATGCTTTGCAATGGATTTATTCTGTGTTCAAATCCTGACTTTGGCACTGATTAGTGGAATATTAGATGCGCTTTATTTCATTTATAAAAAACTCATGTTATCATTTTCATTGAAACAGGATCATAATAGAGCTCTATCATGGAATTGTGGTGTGAACAAATAAGCTAATCAGAACCTGACTCAGTGATTGATACACTTAACTCTAAATTCACTTACATTTATGGAAATGTTTTTCAACTTTTCACATGAATTTAATACTTGTAAGGAACTATGATGTATAAAACTTCATAGTAAGGAGGATAAAAAATATTTCTCAAATACAATAGAGGAGGTAAATTAAAAAATCGGCTAATTACCACACTGAAAGGGAGAGTCTGCTAAGTGGCACAAATACGACCCATTACTGTTTCTCAGTGGGGCTATTATAAAATATAGAAGCTGTACCCCACGCCCAGAAATCTTGATTCACTTAGCTTGGGCATCTGGGAACTCTTAAAGTACTTTATCATTGGTTCTATATGCAGGATATTTTAAAACCACAGACATAAAAAATCATTTGAGGGAAAAATTACTTCTGGCTGAGATGTCTGAGGTTCCTATGGAGAGACTTCTTTTGAGAGAGGGATATGTTGTTTTTTTAAACTTAATTAAGCACTGTGCTTTTGATTATGAATAATTAAAATGATAACGTTTTGGGAAAAAAAGCCAAAAAATCTGTCCCAAATTCCATCATTCAAGATACTCCCTTACTATCTCTATAGTTATCTGTACTTATGTAAGTCCTGTTTTAAAAATTATAATGAAGAAAAAAAGATGTAAAAATAATTTTAATTTTTTAACTTAAGCTAATATATCCAGATGTTATCACTGCACAATCAATATAAAATTAATGAGACATAATGAATTCTTTTTGCATACTAAGTCTTCCAGATTCAGTGGGTGCTTTGAATTTATGACACATTTTAATTCAGAGGAGCCTCATTTGAAATACTCAGCAGCCACGTGTGTTTGATGGTTCCATGCAGAACAACATAGTTCTAAAAGGTATGTCTCAGACAAAATAAGATTGAGAAATAGTCTGTGCCTTTTAACAATTCTTATTGTTGCTAGAAATATCAGTGCAAGACAACTCACATGGCTCACCCCAGAGTATGGATCACCTAGAATACTAGGTTAAGAAATACATATTTTATTTAATGGCCACATTAAGCATTGAGAATAAAAGCAGAATCAAAGGGTGAGAAAATCAATTAAAAACATGAAGCAGAGGTAATTATGTTATAATTTGAGTCCCAGGAAGAGGAGACAGAAAAGAAGAAACAAAAGGTAGCATTCGTAAAAACATGTCAGTTTATGTACTGTGTGATGGTGGTAGAGAAGCCACAGATGCTGGCTCGGCAGATGGGAAAGGCAGGGTAAGAGCTGGTCTAGGGAATCACTTTAATCTGAGAGCTAGTTGGGATCCAAATATCTAGCAACGGCTTGGAGTGTGGGTTGGAGATTAGCGAGTGAGAGTTGAAACCAGACAGTTAGAGGACAGAGGAAGTCTCTGGGAAAATATGAAACCTCTCCTTAGATACCTGAAGCACTGATATTTGGGGGAATAGATACAATTTACTGCTGCAGCTCTGCAAGAAAACTAGTGGTGCCATTTGAGAAAATTGCAGAGAGGCAGATGTTGGCTTCACATGTAAATAAATTATCTTATCAATAGACAACTTTCCGTACATAAACTATGTGTCCTCAGAAAATAAACCCCCAGCATGTCTCTTAGACCAAAACTTTAGAAATTAAGCCACATGGAACACTTGGGCCACACACTTTGCTCTCTAAATAGACTTTATATCACTTTTATATAATTATTTAAACTTTAGTATTAAAAATCCAGCCTGAGTGAGTCTGCTGGTCTCTATTATTAAATTCCTTTACTTATAAATCCCTGAGCATTACTCCCCTGCATAGTAGTTTAAAATCTGGCACACACATTCTGGGAGCGTCTCTGGATTGATCTTCATCTGTTTACTATCGGAGTTTTCTGGAAAAGACCTTCTTACCACCTGACTCCTTGGTTCTCTAATCAGGGCTCCAGCTTCCTTTGGCTGTCTTCTCTCTGTCCTACTAAATGGAACTACTAAGACAAGGTGTGTTTGTTGGCTTCCAAGGAGAGTTCCTGGCTCCTTTTACAGCCTCACCCTCTCCTTAGACTGAATCAGATCCAGTGTAAAGGATATTCACACACTTATGTTCTGGTAAACTTTTGCTATGATGTGAAAAAAAGTAAAATCTGAAGCTGCCTGAGGCTGAGTTTCTGACTCTTTATCCTTTCCAGCTTTAGCTTTCTCTTGCTCCTTCAATTTGTCCTTTCATTCCTCCTGCCTTATTCGATTTTCTCTTCCTTTTCTCTTATATATTATTTTCTTATTTTATCTTGAAATTAAAAGTACTAATGGTAACAAAAGGGTTTCAATCTTGCTGCAAGGAAGGAGGTTTTTTTGCATTGCAACTTGGTCTTTTTAGAAAACAAGAAGGACTTAAGGAGCATTTGGGGCATGCCAGATGATATGTCCCTCTTTTTTTATTTTTTGGACAAATTCCTGTAGGCAAAAGAGGTTTTGTGGATCCATATGTCCCAGGCTATTAATTAAGTCTTCCTCCACTAGAAGACCGTGCAATGAAGGACTAAGCATAGATTCTGGAGTCTGGCTACCAGATTCAGTTTAGTAACTGTGTGTTTGGCACTAAATCCTTAACCTCCTCTTTCTCCACTCTCAACCTGTTATATGAGGATGTCCTTCTATTTATGTATGCATGTGGCTGGCACTGAGAATAGAGTAGGAATGAAGTATAGTCAGGGTTTGCAGAGGAATAGATTTAATACACAATTTATAAATTATTTTATGATATTCACCCAATGTCATAGTTACTTTTTACTCGTCATTGAGACGAAATACCTGAAGCCCAAAGTTGGGAAAGGAAAAGTTTATTTCTTACAGGTTTTGGAGGTTTCAGTCCATACGCAGTTGGCTCCAAGGCAGGCAGGCATGGCTGGGCTGCAGGTCATGGCGGCTACAAAGAGCAGATACACCTTCTTCCTGCCATTACGTCACATCCTGGTTCCACCCCTATGTGGGTGGAGCACTGACACCATCAATCCAAGCACTAGACAATGAACCATCACAAATGCACAATGCAAACTCATGAGGCCTGGGAGCCACAGACATAAACCACGACACCCAAAGAGTGAAATGCAGAAGAGTACAAGAGATCTATCCACACACTAAAGACTTGAAGAATCCAGCTAAGGATCTGGATCGTGTGGCAGTGTCCTTCATGTGTCCAGCAATGTCCTCCATGAGTTCTACTGGGGGCCTAACCCACAAAAATGTCTCATGCAAGCCTGTTTCAAAGATCTGCACTGGGAAGGCCCAATGGTCAGCGATAGAAGTTAGAAAGCCTGTGCCAGTGGGGTGAAGGAGCTGTGCCAGCAGGCTGAGGGATCTGCACTAGAACCACAAAGGGACACTCAAGGTAAGGACCAGAGATTCCCCTAAAGAGAACCATCCTCAGCAACAGCAAGGACCTGGACTCCTCCAGGGACAAGAACACCTGAGTTCATTCCAGGAAGACTAGCTTGACAAGCTTCTCCTGGAGAATCAACAGCACATCATCTTCCCTCTAATTCTCCTTTTATGCTATTGACAATGATCCTGAGGTGGGCCTTCCACACCCAGAACCACACTGACTCAGTTTAGCTGGCTGTTACAAATTGACCATTAGTCAATACACCAAATCAGGCAATGAAACTCTTTTTTTTGATAGAGTTCACATTCTCCAAAGAACACAGAAAATAAATACATATATATATGCATGAACACATACACACACTATATATGTACACTCACGCACATGCACATTGATAAACACAAAGAAAACAAAACAAGATAAATGGATAAACAGTAATTGGGGCATGCTAAGGTTTATGGCATACTCACATGACGTTTCAGCGGAGTCATTTATAGCCACACAGAGCATATTCAAGCAAATAAAATAGAGTAAAATGCTGATGACAGAAGCTGCTTTTAATGTTTGAAAAACAGGAAGACCAGTATGACTGGAGGAGAGTGAAAAAGAAGAACTTCTTCTTCTTTGAGTGTCATGCAAAGATTGGGTGGTTTCCTGAATGAGACACAAAGCCACTGGGGAAGGGTTGGAGATGATTATAAAGTTCATTACCAATGTATTTGGAATTCAGTATGGTTGTCATTTATAGAAGTGAGAGAAGTTAAACAGACAAGCAGAATGGTGAAATGAAGAATTTATAACCAGATGCATTAAATTTTAGATGCTTGTTAGATTTTTAACTGGAAAAGTCTAATAGGAAGTGGAATATATACATTAGGATTTCACATACTACTCTAAGTCCCTGAGATGAGAACTGAGTATTGGCCACTGAATTTGATATCAGAGAAGTCATTACCTGACAAGAATATTTCAGTATTTCTACACTTCCACGGAAGGATACAAAGCTGATACGAAAGAATTACAGAGAGAATAGAAGAGTCTCGTGCATAAGAATAAAATTCTAGAACAGAAAGTTTAGAAACTCAGTAAGTAGATTTCACCATAGGTAAGCAGCAGCTAATGAAAGCATTAGTGAGCTAAAAGATAAATAATACAAAATGTCTAATTGAAGCCGGATAAAAATTTAAATATATAGGAAGACTTCTGTGAAGTATGTGAAACATGGTAAAAAGATCTGGAATACATGTAAGTGCCAGAAGAAGAAGGAACAGAGTAGAAATAATCATTTAAGAAATAGTTTTTAAGTTGATAAAAGTCTTCAAATCAGATTTTAAAACCCCAGACATTTTAGATAAGATAAACACACAAACACACACAAAACTACACCTAAGCATATTAGAGAATGACCACTGAACGTTAAAGTAAAGAGGGAAAGTCTTAAAGCAGCCAAAGAATGGAAAAATACACTAAATTCAAAGGAATAACTGTAAGAATTCAGCCAACTTCTCCATAAAAATGTTGGAAGCAGAGACAGTGGTGCATCATTACAGGGTTGAGCAAAATAACTTCCTACCTGGAATATCACACCTAAATAAAGATGCCAACTTTAAATAACATTTTTGCACAAGCTATGAAGAGAGCAGACTTACAAACATAAAATACTGTGGAAAATGTTTCACACAGCTAATTGTGGTCTCATATCAAAACAGAAAAGTGTTAGAAGAATGAAAATCACTAAAGAGAGTAAAATGGAGGCAATCATTGTAAACCAGTTAAATTTCCTCTTGAAAGCCAGACAGTTTAGCTATGGTGACACACATCTCAGAGTTCTGGATTCAAATAAGTTCTGTTAGCCCCTTTCATGTGTCTTATGTCAGTTCCTGCTTTAATTGATTATAGCACTGTATCTCTTTCCATGGTAGTGGAAGCTGGAACTATTGTACGCACAGTGCTGGATTGCTTATCAGATTACCCTATGAACCTCAACTACTGACCTAATTGCAACAGCTATAGTTGGAAAATGAAACTCAACAGAGCAATGAATTGAAGAGTTTGTCAATGAAAACAAATAATTATTTTGTGTTGAACACTTGACCCTGCTCTCTACTTAGCATACAGGCAACTGCATAAAATTATGCTAATTCTAAATACTTTATTCATGGCCACTTTGTTCTAAGACAAGAGAGTGTACCGTGTACTTAAAAGAAAATTGCACATGACTTTCCTTTCCTTATTGCTCAAAAGCACGTCACTGTCAACACTTCATGGTGGAGATACAGGGAATAAAAATACGATAGTGAACCAGTCACTTGGAATGGAAACTTTGCTTAGAAATAGAATAATGAAATTAGAAAGGTCTAAAGGTGATTTAGTCCAAAGACTTCTGCAAGTTTGGAGAGGGATAGGCAGAAATTTGGTAAGAGTCTTCTGTTTCTCCGTCAGCCAGAGCTGTCTTGAGTGTTCAGGTCTGATTTTATTTGAAGGAGAGATTCCACTGCTTACATGTGTGTTTGGGTTTGGAGGGGGGATTTGCAAGTTTAAAGGCAGCCAGTGGTCTAATTCAACTTCTTTAAAGAAGAAATCGGTTAAAAGTGAAGAAAAAGATCAGCAAAGCTTCAAATATAGTATTATGGAGCATCAAACCATTTTTTTTTCCATTCCTGCAAAGGAAACTCAAAGCTTTATGCAGTAAGAGTGCTTATGCATGAAATCTTAACATTAGTCAGATTGAGAAAATTACCTGGATAATTTCACCAGCAAATAAATCAGTTATCCAAAATGATTTAGTGCAAGACTAATGACATTTTATATCATTTTAAGTACAGTTAAACTTCTTAATTACAGACACTCTAGAGACTTAGAAAAATTGCTACAATAATGGTGTATCATTAATTCTGGGGAAGCGCAGCCTCTTGGGCAACACCTGCCAGGTACATACAGTTGCCAGGTCCATAGAAGGCTTAGAAATTAATGGTTTTCTTGCTCTTAGGCTGTAGCAAACTCCTGAAATTTCTACCTAGCAGATCTGTTATCTACAGTAGTCATTTCAGAGATTACAAAGTCAGTAAAGCTGTTATGTTGTGCATGGAATAGACAGAAGCAAACCAAGTGGACAGATCACAGCAAACAATCTGTAAGCTCACACAATAAAAGAATTAGGAAACTTGAAGACTTACTTGGGAAGGACCCAGAGGAAACAAAAGTAAAAATTTTGAAATAACTTTTCATATATGTGAAAAAACAGAATTAAAAATTTGACTAATACCTCTAATAGATTGAAAAGGACTGAGGGACGTGGCCAGGTAATTTGAAAGAAATGATCACTGGAAATTTTTCTTAATTAAAAGTCACTCAAACTTATAGATTGAGAAAACAGTATTCATTAAAAAACTACCTCAAAAAATAAAAATAAATCTAATACAGAGATCCTTATAAAATATAAACTATATGTGTAAAGAAAGAAATAGATTACCATGATAAGAATAGATTGGAATGACAGTAGATACATTCATAATAATAGATGCCATAATACAAAAAATTATATGTTCAGTTAACTTTAATTCCTATCTTATTAATTCTTCGACAAGAATAAAGTCAACTAAATTCTCTCACAAAATATTAAAAAATGTATAAAATCACTCTTGTTTCTAGAAAAATCAAGAATCTGTAAGTGTATTCTTAGCTGCAAAGAATTTATATACTGCTAGATGAGATGTGGGTTCATTTTCTCACTTATTTTCACTAATTTATGATCTTATATTAGGTCTATTAATACAGTTCTTCTTCTAATTTTTTCTTGATTGACATAAGCAAAAATCAGCCTTGGGCTAGGATGTACCTCAAGAGTAGAGTATTTGCCTAACATGACCACCTGGGTGCAATTCCCAACACCACCGATTTTTTTAAAAAATCAGCCTTGATTACACTACATTTCACTCAAACATTCCCAAAACTTGGCTGCTTAGTATCACCTCAATCAGGATCCAGCAAACTTTTCTAAATAGTTTAAATATTCTGTAAATATTTTAGGTTTTATTAGACACATATGGTTTCTGTTGTACATTCTTTTCAGTATTTTTGACTTCCTCTTAAAGAATGTCAAAACCATATGTACGGCTTATATGATCTACACAAACAGATGATAGGTAGCATTTGTTGGAGGAGGTTTTTGCTGACCCCAATCTAACCTGTCAATTTGACTGTCATTGTCCTCTGCTGTCTTACAGTGTTCTTCTACAGACTCTATTACACAAACACTATACTTTGATGCATTTAACATAATAAAATATGTTCATTACTGTTATGGTTTAGAAGCCCCAAAATCCTCATGTTTGGAAGGTTATTGGATCACTGGGGCACTGTATTCATTAGTGGGTTAGTCCACTGATAAACTCAAGTTGACTTGCTATTAGAATGTGAGTATGTTAAAAAGGTCAAACACTGGTTTATGTGCTGGATTATGTGCTAGACAGCTTTCTTTCACTGTGATAAAATACCTGAGATAAATAACATATAAGAAGAAAAGAGTTTTGTGTTTGTTTTAGCTTATAGTTTTGGAGGTTTCAGTCTATGGTTTTTTGACCTATTGTTTTGGGCTTGAATGAAACAGTGCATTCTGCAGGGTACATATCAGTGTAAGCTACCACTTCATGATAGCCAGGAGGCAAAGAGAGAACAAGAGTCCATGATTCTAATATCTCCATCAAGAGCCCACTCCACTGACCTAACTTCCTTCTGTTATCCCCATTTCCTAAAAGTCTCAATTGCTCTCAGCAACACTAAAACATAGCAACCAAGCCTGAAGCATGTGAGCCTTTAGGGACACTTATCCAAGTCATGGTGTTTCACTGCTAGCACCCAAAGGCTCATATAAAATGCATTTAGACTTTCTTCAAAATTCCCCAGAATCTAACCTGCTCTAGAATTGCTCAAAAGTTTAAGGCCAAAGTCACCTCTGAGACTCAAGGCAAATTCAGCTCTGAACACCTGTAAAAATCAGAAAGAACAAGTAATCGCAAGATACAATGGTGTAAGATAAACATTCCCATTCCAAAAGGAATAGGGACCCAGAAAGAAATAACTGGTCCAAAGAAAGACTGAAACTCAGTAGGGAAACATTAGATGGAGAGTTCTCCCTGCTCTGTGATCCAGGAACACTGTGGCAGAAGTGACCTACTAAGGGCTTGAGCAGCCCTGTCCTTGGTGGCCGCAGTTTACAGGACCATTCTCTTGGGCTGCTGAAGTATGTCTCTAGTAGACTCCAGTGGCTTCTGAGTGATTTGATGGCCAAATGTGAAGAAATTCCAGAAAAGCAATTTTACAGATGAGTCTATCAGAATAGAGTACCGCAGACTACGATTTTCAAATGAAAGTCTTTGAATTAACTTTATAGCTTCACATATTTGATAGGTAGGGTCTTATCAATTCCCAAGATGTCCTTGAGAGACCTTTTCTGTTTTCCTGGTGCAAAACTCTTGATTTCTTCTAAAAGGTTTCTAATCTCCACATTCTCTTTTGCCTTTACTCAGACTCTTCTTCTCACCAAGCTGTGAATTTTTCAAATATTTCCACTTTGCTTTTTGTTCCAAATTTACCCTGTAAATTTGTCTAAAACCATTTCTGTGACTGTTTTGCTGCCTTAGTATTTCCTCTGCCAGATAATCTAGTACATTGTGTTTAAGCTCAGCCTCTCACAAAGTCTCAGGGTATGGACAAATGGAAGCCAATTTTTTTTTGCCATAATGTTATGTAATGTCATATGGGTAGCCTATAGTCCAGTTCCCAACATAGTTCTTCTGTTCATCTGAAACCTTCTAAGCATATCTTATACTGTCCTCATTTCGTCTGAGTCCTCAAGAGAATCTCCTTTAAGCTCTTCCTGGAGCGTTCCAGGCTTTCTCTAAGCCATTTCTGCAACTTTTTAAAATTCCTCTCACAGTCAGATTCCAAAGGCTTATGAACCACATCTTCAGGTCTAGTCATAACAAAAGCTTCATTTTTGAATGCCAATTTTTTCTGTTAGCTTGCATCACCATGAAAAATACCTGAGGTAATCAACTTATGAAGAAAGATTTGTTTTATCTTATGGTTTCAGAGGGTTCAGTCCACGATTGTTTGGGATACTGTTTTGTCCCACTGTCTGGCATAGTACGTATGACATAGTGGAGGCACGGGGTAAAAGAACATTGTTCATTATTCTGTTTTCCAGGAAGCAAAGAGACAGAAAAAGTAATTAAGTGCTGGTATCTTAATAGCTCCTCAAGGGGATGCTCCAACTTCCGTTCACTGTCCCCCACTCCACAAAATTTCCACCACCTCTCAATAGCACCATAGGATAAATACCTAGCCTTTAACACATAGGCCTTTGGGAAACACTTAGCAGATTGCAAATGAATAAAACTGCCACTCCTTGCAGGACCTCAGAATTTTCAAAGAAAACCTAGATAAATCACTTAACAGGATATATTTTAAGTTCATGATAATTTCTTTCAAACCATTATCTATTATGAAAATTCACAGGTATAACCTAGAGATTCTTCCTAAACTGTTCTCATAAGCTTTTTTAAAATACAGCATTTCTACCATATAGAAAAATACCTGGTCATTTCATAGTTCTTTTTTCACTGATAATGTGTTAGTTACACCAAAAGTTATGCCTGTGCTTTCTCTCATTCCTATTTGTTTCTGTATATCCTTATGTATTCCTGTTAATTATTGTGGAGGGCTTCGACTTAGGGTGTTCAAAAAATCACACATGCCTTCTGCAGAGATGGTGGCTATCTGTGGTGTGTGTGTGTGTGTGTGTGTGTGTGTGTGTGTGTGTGAAAAAGGGGGTTAGGAAGAGGAGTAGCAGGATGAAAGTCCTCTCTTAATAAACAAGGGAACTGATTTGCTTCCTTGATCTTTTAAACAAACAAGAAATCCCTGCGACTTCTCTTCCCCTCTCAGTCATCAATTACATCACTCAATCAAAATCCTCTTGTAATCACCTTCTAGCTCCCCACATAGCCAGGGCTGTACAGCATAACTCCGGCCATATCCACACCGAAGCCCCAGCATTAGCAGGATGTATCAAGTTGCTTGTGATGCTTCATTCACCGTAATCAGAAAAAGAAGTCAAGCGTGCACATTCATCATAGTGACCGCGTAGTTTGTAGGTTAGGTGTTGTGAAGGGAGAAGATAACTTTGATTAAGTTAAGACAAACTATAATGGATGAGAGTTCTGCTCAGGCCCAATAAATCACCAGAGCCTTTCTATGCTAGCAGAAATACGCATCATTGGTAAATTAAAACTTGCTGGAGTGGCTATGCTGATGTCTTCAACATAGCTTCCACCCAGACACCTCGCCAGATGAAAGCTGGGAAAGGAAGTCTAGATAGCTGTGTGAGGGTATTTATGATGGGTGGAGAAAATGCATCACTCGTTTGACTTATTCAGGGCTATGCTTTCATAAACTCCAGTCTCTTTAACTGTGAGATGTGGTAGAAAGTCTCTGGTCTGAATGTCAGCCTCAGACTGCCAACTGAGATGGTGGTGTTGGGACCATAAATATGGATCAGCACTTTCTCAAAAAGCCTGGGAGTCAGAAGGCCGAAGGTGGCATTTGAAATAAGAAACTACAAGCCCTTTTGTTTTGAGTTCCCCTATGTCTATAAATTTTGGGACTTTTTTTCTGCAGGATTCTGAGTCTATGAATAAAATATGAGTGTGTTCTATTTCTTTTTTCCTTAATGAAAGATTGCTCTGGATAGCAGGACATTCCCTGCACAAAGAAAGCTACGCACTGGGTTTATTAACTCTTAGCAAATGTTCGCTCGATGCTGAGTAAGGAGGAGGTTTGGCGGTGCGGCAAGATAAAAGGCTTCCCCACTTTGTGTTTATCCTCTGGGTAATGAAAAAACAAATTGGCGATTTTGTATTTTTCCTGTTGGAAATTCATAAGGTCACCCAGGGAAAACAGAGAAGGTTAACTGGCATGAACACTTGCCTGTGAGCAGGGTGTCAGGAGGGAAAGGTCAGAAATGGATGAAATATTCCAAACCATAACCAAGGCTGCTACAAATGCAAGGCTTGAGGAAAAGAAATTGCATGCAATGAAAGTGACACCTTGGGAATTTCCTGGCTGCCACACAATGGATTGTGGGTTTTCAGCATGCATGTGTTGCAAACACCTTTCAGAAATCCAGAAATCCAGTCAAACAAAATCTCCCTTGTGGAAGCCCTTCATTTTTTGCCATTTTCTACTATCTCCCACTCCACTGGGTTTTTTTTGTTGTTGTTGTTGTTTCTTGCCTCTTTTCTCCCATTGCATTCAGTTCCTCCATTCTCTTTTCCTTTTTCATCTCTCTGCTACTGAGAAAAGCTACTTACTAAGGGTCAAAAGGTGACAGTGTGAGAGGCTTGGGGATCCTGAAGCTATAGCCTCTGCATGATTGATAACCTGCCCAGAGGTCAGAGTTCTGAAGTGCTGTAGGCCTCAGTTGCTAACTTTCCTTGACATAGAGTGAGCCTGGTCCTTTCTTTCCTTTGTTAGACACGACTCGTGAGGAACCAGTGACACAGGATTTCCTGCAAGATTGCCAAGTATTTTAGTAGAGTATTTGCTGCAGTTACCCTGGTCATTCCCCCGAATGAATAAAACGGTTTGGTTAAGGATTCTGTTAAGTTAGAGGGCAAAGGTCAGGGTTGTTTCCTGCAAGCAATCTTATTTCTCTGCTCTGGAGAAAATTGCCTTCTCTACCCTTTTAAGAATTCCTATTCTGTTCCACATCAGTCCAGAAGGATTTAGAGTTGGAAGGAAATTCTTATTCTGACTGAATGACGCTTTTCCAGAATGCAAAAGAATCCTTGTCTTTGATGGTGGCTACAGACAGGTGATGTTTGTCACTAGCATAAGAAAACAGAGAAGAATTGAAGAAACAGCATAAGAAGATGAGGGGACTCGGAAGAGAAATGGAAAGATGGTAGCAGTAAAGGATCAATCTGTGGAAGGAGGAGAATGCTGGAAAAGAGGAACAGCTGGGAGGGACTCCCTGCAAAGTGAAGACTGTTCAAGTGGAGGAATGTTGCACAAAATAAGTTCATTGAGTGGAGGATAATGTCGAATTTCAGTTATTCCTCTTTGGCTATCCTTCATTAGTGGAAAATTATAGAATTCAGACTGGAAAAGTACAACATTTTCATTTTATCTCTGAAAGAAAAGGAAAAGCCAGAAGATGCTCAGGAGGAAGCGACTGTGTATATTTTAAGTCTCGGCAGCAGATTTGAAGAAAGCCATGGTCCACAGATTCTTCAAGTTGGAAGATATCATTGACATCCATTAGATCTGACTTACTCATTTTGCCGATGAGAAAATCAAGGTCCAAGCTGTCAGAGGGACTTATTCAAAGTCAAGGTAGCCTGGGCTACTGAGCCAGTTGTGAACTGAACCCAAATGATCTATCTTGCTGTCATGTGACTTCTCCAGCTGCTGCTAGAGCTGACCATTTACTTCTCAGTGCAGGTGGTTGACCCCTGACAGAGCACTGAGTTTCTACCAGCTGCTCACCCCTCACAGCTCTGATAGGAGAAGCAATCAGGGCCACAAAAGCTTTCCAGGCAGGGGAGGCATGCAACAAAACTGGCTTGGCTGAGGCACTTACTAGCAGCTGAGCGCAGTGAGCAGGTGGTGTATAAAGAAGTCACAATGCCATAAGGTCCTGATAAATTACCTGTGTGACCTTCAACAAACCCTTGAATCCCTGAATCCAGACTTCTTACTCAGGAAATGATGGTGTTGGATGGTCCCACGCACTTCTACCATTTTATCATTCTGACCCTTTCCTTTCTGCACTTGGGGTAGTTAACAAGACTTAATTGCAACAGCTGACAACATGCCTGTCGTTTATTTCACTCAGTGTTAGCCATACTGGCCCTGAGATAAATTGGCTACTTTGCAGAAATATGCCCCAAAAATGCAAATTGAGCAACTTGCTAGCGCCTGGACTATGAGTTCTAAGTCAGGAAAAGACGCGAGCATATGAATTTCTGCTTAACTTCACTCTCTTTGATTAATGGACATTATTTCCGGTGATAGCCATAAAATACAAAGAATTTACACAGCAAGAAACTAGTTTCCTTAATCCCAACCAGATAATAGGAATAGAATCCCAGGTGTTCTGGCTGAAGTACTTCACTATCTAATTGAAGGCAAAGAAATAACAGTTAATTCTGTCATTGATGACATGGTCATTATGAAGAAAACCTAACTCCTTAATTGTTTTGAATTGGTTGCTCTCTTATTTTATGTTTTAAAAGGTGTCACTTCAAAGAAAAGGTTATCTCTTGGCAGAATTTACCCTTTAAAATCAGTCTGATAATAGCCCATTATGGACACGGAGGGATCAATAATGGGAATCTGAAAAATGGTTAGCTCTTGTCATATATGAAGAGAAGAAAGCCTCTAAAAGAGAATGTAGAGAGTATTGTTCTAACAGTCTTAGAAATGCTGTGAGGGCCTATTATGGTTGACACATTGTGTTAATTTGAGAAATTTGGAAATATAACTAAGATTCAGCAAGGAGCCAGGATCCTTACTGTCATGGTTTATGTCTGTGTCCCCCAGGCCTCATGAGTTTGCATTGTGTATTTGTGATTGGTTCATTGCCTAGTGCTTGGATTGATGGTGTCAGTGCTCCACCCACATAGGGGTGGAGCCAGGATGTGATGTTAATGGCAGGAAGAAGGTGTGTCTTGCTCTTTGCCAGTTTCTCTTTGCTGTTTGCAACCGCCAGGGCCAGCCATGCCTGCCTGCCTGAGAGCCAACTGAGTGTGTACTGAAACCTCCAAAAACTGTAAGAAATAAACCTTTCCTTTCCCAACTTGGGCATCAGGTATTTTGTCTCAGTGACGAGCATAAAGTAACTAAGACAGAATTTGGTACCGAGAGTGGGGTCGTTTGCTGTGACTATAGCTGGCCATGTTTTTCAAGAGGCTTTGGAAATGGCTTGTGGGCAGAGTTTGGAAAGGTTTGGACGTGTCGCCTGGATGCATCGAGCTGGAGAAGCTTAGGCTGTTCTGTAGAGGAGATACTGGTCAGAGCTCCAGAGATCAGAAGGCTGATAGAAAGCCTCATGGTAAAGACCAGGCTTGGGAGGTTTCTGCTAGGAAGAAGGACTGCATTGGTTGTTGGACTCCACATGATGTGTGTTATGGCTTGGCAGAAAGTTTGTCTGCATTTTGCTCCAGCCCAGAGACTTTGCCTGAGACTGAAACAAAGGGCAATGGATTGATTAATCTTGAAAAAGAAATTAAAAAGCAATCGAATATTAAGGCTGTGGCATGGCTAATGTTGGGGGCTTTCAGCAAGCTTTATGTTTCAAATCAGGAGCATAGAGCCCAGCAGGATAATGTACAATGCTGTGAGTTTGGCCCGAAGGAAAATTCCAGGAAGGCTGTGGATTGTAAAGACAGAGTTGAGATTTTGATTCCTGAGGAGAAACAGAGAAATAAGAAAGATGGCCCTGGGGCATCCCAGGAAGTGGGTCCCTACCCTGTGCAGCCTCACAGCAAAGATGAAAAAATTTGCTCAGAGGGAAAAGCTGCAGAGCGCTATGTTCCAGAATGGCGGCAGCAGCCATGTGAGGTTCCAGAATGGCGGCAACATAGAGAAGCTTTTTCTCACAATCAGGTAAACAGAGCCCTGAGATCCAGGCAACTGACCCCTACAGCCAAGAGAGAGAAAAGCCTGGCTACTGCTCCAGCTAGCAGCAAACCTTGGTGGCATCCACAAGGTGCTGATTTTAGGTGCAAGGAAAATGCACAAATTCTGAGGGTAAGAGGGCTTCCACCTCGATTGCAAAGGGCCTGGCTGGCCAAGCAGTGTGCCCCTGAGAGGGCAATTTGTGAAGATGTAAATATGAAGCCAAAGGTACAGTGGAGACCCCAGAAGTTTGGAAAAGCCAGGAATGTGGATGATCCAAGGGAAGCAGCAAAAAGCGAGCAGAGAAGATTTAAGAGAAAAGCTGTGGGTGTTGAAATCACTGGAAGTGCCCTGGGGGTGGAATCACCCAAGGCTTTTGGAGCTTATAACCAGATTGCTTCAGATGCTCAGCTTGGAACTCTAGGACTTAATGTTCGTCCTGCTGGATGTTTGACTTACTTTGTTTCCAATGCTTTATATTCCCCTTTTTGTAACTTTTGGAATGGTAATGTTTATCTTGTGCCTTTGCATTACAGTAATGTTTAACATTGTTTCATTTGTACAGGGGCTTACAGTTATGAGTTTACCATAGATCTTGGAGGAGACTTGTGACTTGGACTGTTCAACAACGCTGAAACTTAGGACTTTGGCAACTCTTGGAGGTGGACTAAATGTCTTTTGTGTAAAGGATGTATATGAGTCCTGGGGGCCAGGGGTGGAATGTCATGGTTTATGTCTGTGTCCCCCAGGCCTCATGAGTTTGCATTGTGTATTTGTGATTGGTTCATTGCCTAGTGCTTGGATTGATGGTGTCAGTGCTACATTCACATAGGGATGGAGCCAGGATGTGATGTAATGGCAGGAAGAAGGTGTGTCTTGCTCTTTGCCAGTTCCTCTTTGCTGTTTGCAACCACCAGGGCCAGCCATGCCCACCTGCCTGAGAGCCAACTGAGTGTGTACTGAAACCTCCAAAAACTGTAAGAAATAAACCTTTCCTTTCCCAACTTGGGCATCAGGTATTTTGTCTCAGCGACGAGCATAAAGTAATTAAGACACTTACTTTGTAAACATCCTCAGCATGTGTAAGAGGAGGCACATAGGTGATGAGAGCACTACATCCACCTTAGGGTGGGTAGGTAGCCTGCTTACAATATAAGGGAGGAGAAGTGGGTTTCTCTGCCCCACCTTTTGCTCTGGCCACTTTTGCTGGTTGCCACCTTGAAGTTGGTCTTGTGCCATGCCATCCTGCCTTGGTGCCAGCTGATTATGGACTGAAACTTCCACAAACAGTAGGCTAAACAAACCTTTCCTTCCTTTATCTTGTGTGTTTTGTCTCAGCTTTGAGAGAAAAGTGATCGGTGCAGTGCCCATGTTCACAAAGCATTCTTTGAGGTTTGAAAAAAGACTGGTTGAAAAAGCTGAATTATCAAATAGCTTTGGGATGTTGAACAAAGATGGGGAAGCTAAGCCAAACTTCATAGTAATCAAACTTTATATTCACAACTGACAGAAATAATGTCAAAGAAAAGAACTAGGTAATAGGGAATATTTATCCACTCATACAGACCATAATGTAGCTCTGACTAATTGATCAGATGGGAGGCAGATATAAGATTTGAAGGCACCATCTTATTCTTTACTATTCTTTTCTCTTAAGGAGAATCCAAAAGTTAAGTCAGGGAATTCCTCATTGTATATAACTGTGACTTTAATTTTCATGGTAACCGTTCATTACAGATTTCTATTTTTAATGACATGACATCTGTTTTCTTTCTTGATAAGAGCTTTACTGTTAAATGCTACACAGTGATGTAAAAAAAAAAAAAACCTGAAGGTGGAAAATGAAGACTAGAAAACAGGAAACATCAGTTCTCTTAATAAATATTCATTTTGTGGATGTTACATGCCAGGCACTGTGCTATTAACACATCGGTCTCTTTTTCAGTTTTCAGAAGTTTCCTTCAAATAGTGTGTGGAATGATATCACCTAACAAATGCCTTCATTCATAACTTCTTGGAAGTCACGTGTTAAATTAACAAGGACAAAGTAGCAGTGCACTTTTATTCTGTCTAATTTCTTACAGTCTTATCACCATAGAAAAATCTGTGGTCCATCTCCTAACACATTTAAAAAATGCGATTCAATTTTTAAATAAAATTATTAGTAACGCTATGTTTTGTCATTTTTTTCTTTCCAGTTTTTTTCAAATGTATAATATAAAAAGTATTTTTAGTTTTAATTTTATATTTATCATGGTTATACCCCTCACATTTTGTTATTTAGTGAATGTAAAATGTTATAATTTTTTTTAAATGTGGAAAGAATTTAAAAGCATTTACCTTATTATGACTATGTAAATCAGCTTTCATCTCTTTCTCTCTGTGTCATTCAAAAATAGAATATTTATAGAGCTCAGGTCCCAGGAGACTTACCTCATCAAATTCTAGTTTGTTTTATGTTTGAGATACAATATTATCATTTTCTTTTGGAAATTTTAATGACTTTTGACTGAGAGAAGAAAAACGAGATTGGTATTTACCAGCTTGTACTCATCCTAACTGGTGGTTGGGAAGCGCTCTCTTCCTGAGAACATTCTCATCCGAGAGTGACTCCTTCCTGCTCCATATGTAGTCAGTTATTTTTCAGTCAGTTATATTTTCTCTTCGGCACAGTGGTCATCCTGCTCCTTCTTTTTGTTAGAGTCTTGTTTCGCTCCTCTATTTCTTAGATTCATCTACATTTTCATTTTCCTAGGATTTGGCTTCTGTTTTGCTGCAGTGCATCCTCTAGGAACTTATTTGAGTTAAACAGATAAACATTTAGAATCCTCACACATTTGAAAAATGACGTAACTAGTCACATTTGCCTATTAGCTTCATTAGTTGTACAATTCGAGGATACAAGAAATTTTTAAAGAATCATCAGGATTACATTGTATTGCTTTCTAGCATTTACTCTTAGTTGTGAAATGTTTGATAATGTTCTATGTTTATTCTTCTTGTATTTTATGCTTTTTTCTCTCTCTTGGCAAGTTTTGAGTAATTGTTTCTTTTTAAGTTTTAGTAATTGTTTCTTTTTAAGTAATTAATATGCTCTTTTAAAATGAAAATTTATCTCTGATTCTAGAATTTTTGTTTATATTTCTTCATTTGGTGTATTTTAAAGTTTTTACTTACATATTATCTACTTAGAGAAAAACACCTGTTATAAGAATATATTTAAAATTTTTTACAGGCTGAAAATCATTGTAACTAACACTAAAAATAAGAAAAAAGAATAGTTCCAGCTTTTCAGATGCTTTCCTTTACCTTGCCCAAGAAACCACTATCCTAGTTTTAACAGGAAGATTTAATTCTTATACTTTTGTTTTGTCTGCAAATGAAATCAACACATTAACTCTTTATTAATGGCTTTTATTTATAGTTTCAACCTTTCCCTGAGAAGCCTCATAATCAGGACTGATACTTTATTATCTGCGTGTTTGCTTTTAAAGCTATATTTACTGAGCTATATCCTCAAGTGATCTTTTAAGGTCTCATTATTTTTTAGTTGCTGTGTTTTAATCTTTTTAATATCTCTGCACTTTCTCTGCCCTCTGTTACTTTTCTATACTACCTACATTATTGATGTAAATCTGGGTTGCTATCACCGTGGGTCTCTTGTATTATTTAGGGTTCTCTAGAAGAATAAAGTCCATAGAAAGTGCATGTACATTTTCACAGGGGAGTTATTAGGTAGACTGCCAGGACCAGAGGTGGGAGTGTCCACAGTAGCCATCTGCATACTGACAAGCCAGAGGATCCAGTAGCTGATTAGCCGAGAAGATGGGGCCTGCAGAATGAGAGGCATCGAGGGTCCAGCCCCGGTTGAAGACCTAGAAGGAGGTTACCAGTGTGTGTCTGTGTTGGAAGGCTGAAGAATCTGGAGACCTAGAACTGGGGTCCAAAAGTAACGGCAGCCAAGGACAGATCCCTTCTGGAAGGCAGAAACTCTTCAAGATGGACATACTTCCTCCTTCTCTTTATATTTCATCCAAGCTACAAGCCTCTTAGTTGGTGCTACTCCTCAGCTAGGTGACACTTGGCCCATCAGGTTGCTGGTCTCCTTGTCAGTCACCCACAGACACACCCAGAGCTGAGCCTCACTTATCTGCTAGGCATTTCTTAATCGATTCAAGTTGGCATATGATTAACCATCACATTCCCCTAATAAAGTGACTTTCAAGACGTGAAACTTTGCTTTACTCTTGTTCAACTGACAGATAATAGACAAAGTAACTGCACTTCCGGGAGGGCTGAGGAATCTAATTTTATTCCTTCTTGCCAGTGTGTCATTCCTTAGGCTGCTGTTCTCACCTACATGCTCAAAATGGGGTCACACCAATGCCAGGGGGAAGAAGAGTATATAGGATAGAGCTTCCATACATCGCTTCTCCTCACATTAAATCAAGTGCATTCAATCACATGCCACAGCTAGCCTAAAGGGGCATAGAAACTATGCTGTCTACCTGTTCCATCAAGAAGAAGGCTGGAATGGATTTAGGGAGGAAAACCAGAGACCTGATGCATCATTCATGTTCCTGTCATCGCTATGATACCTTCTCAGCTGTCTTGGAAAGTAAGTAGAATCTTCTTTGTTTTTTGTGTTTGTCCTTTTTCTCTTTGTTCTCTTTATCTTTCTCCCTGTTCTTTTCTGTTTTCCTATCTGCGTTGTATCTATTTTCTATATGATCTGTGTTTCCACTGGGATTGGGTTATTGTGGAGTATATCATTCCTTACTTTACTCTGGGGTTTTATTTAAATTAATAGATTTTGCTTTTCTATTCTTGGAAAGGTTAAACATAAAATTACTGTATATCTTACTTTTTTTCAAAAAGTGGGGAGGAAGAAAAGAGAGATGACACTAAGATAGCAATGCTAGAAATGAAGGAAATGGCTTGAATACTGACAGAAAGTCTTTTCCGCAGTGGGGAAGCTCAAGGAACCAATTATGATGTGGGCACCTCCCAAATTTAAAAATGATGAGAACGATGAAGAGCAACAGCAACACTCAGCTATTTTACTCCTTTTTTGTTTGTTCTTTTAAGTAAATGATTATGTGTGTTTGTGCATGTACATGTGTGTATGTGTGCATGTTGTGTTGTGGTTTATACATTGTGTCAACTTGAGAAGTCTAGTAGCTTAACTAAGTGATTTAGCAGCTCTACATCCTGAGGTAGAGGGAATCAGCAGTTACAGGTCTAGGCTATATCTCTAAAAAAGGGGGCTGGGGATTTAGCTCAGTGGCATAAGCACCTGCCTTGCAAGCAGGCGGTGGTGAGTTCGATCCCCGGTACAGATAAAAATGAAAAAGACCAAAAAAAAAAGGGGGGGGCTGGGGATTTAGCTCAGCAGTATAAGCGCCTGCCTTGCAAGTGTGTGGTCCTGAGTTGGATCCCTGGTACTGATAAAAATAAATAAATAATAATAAAAAAAAGAAAAGGTGGGAACTTTAAGTGACTCAGCAGGGGTCGGGGTCCCTTTTGTGTTAATCCTCATCCTGTGCAAGAGGAGGGCAGGCTGATGGTGTGAGCACTGCCCCACCCCCGGGGAGCAGCCTGCAAAAGCAGTTTGCCTTTTACAAGGCAAACAAGGAGGAGGACTGATTGCTGGTTCTTCTGAGGAGCCTGAGCTTCCTTCTCAGCGTGGACGGCATCTCTTGGCTTCTGGCACAGACTGTTTGGTTTTTGCCTGGGACTCTTCCACCTTTGTCATAGACTCTTCAGCCTTCCATTGTAGATTCTTCAGTGTTCCATTGTAGCTGCATTGGTCTCTTGATAGGAACTTGCACAGGACACTGCAGTAAGCTCCAGCCCTTGGGCTGGAACCTTCAAACTCCAGCGTGCAGAGTTCAACTTTGTGGATGGCCACTGTAAGCCAATCTTGTAATTTCTTATACAATTGTATATCTTATGCTGTATCTGTGTTTCTACTAACCCTAACTGATACATGTTGTTTCCTTGCTTTGTATGGAGTTTGTATTAAGTACTTTGGGTTAATTTATGCTATCATAACAAAAAATATGCCAAATTCCAGTGATTAACAGAAATAAACATTATCATGATCTACTGTGCATCAGCTTATGTTCAGTGTCATTTTATTACCCAACCTAGGAAAAAGCAATAGCCCTTTTTGGGAATATGGGCTGTGCTGTGTGATACAGGGAACAAAGACTCTGATTCTAAAAGCCCTTAATGTTTTAGTCTTTGAGATGTCTCTTGGAAATGAATCTCTTCCATTCTGCTAACATCCATTGGCAAAGACTTGACCCCAAGCAAGTGAGGGCAATAGAACAGGGCTATGTGGGTAGGCATAGGTACCAGGCAGAGGGACACCCCAAGAAGGCACAAAACATTTCAGTAATAACACAGTGTTCCAAAGACTTAAAACATTAGCCTTCTGTGTCTTTCTGTTGGAGTTGAGATGTAAGGAGACTGCTTCTCCTATACGTATAGCTTTAATCTTTTGCCTGTGTTCAATCCCACTTCTCACACCTGCTCTTCACTCTCTGTATAATTTCTAAGTCAGAAACTGCCCCAGAATTGGGCCCGAATTCTCCAGCACTCTCCACTGCAGCCTTTCTCCCCTGCCCAGAGTATAATTATGTTTAAACTCTAGCTTTTAATTTTTTCTTAGCCTGTCATCACCACTCCATCTGATTCTATTTTACAGAAACTGTTGAAACCTACCAGCTGCTTATGATTTCCTTCCTGTTTTCCTTGTAGTTGTGAGTTCATAATTTATTAAATTCTTTTGCTCTGATATTCATGGATTTTCACAGATGTAAGAAAACCATTTTTTGCTCATTCCCCTATACGGAATGGAGGAAAAAACAGAAACATACAAAATTGAATTTTCCCTAAGCATTCACATGCACACACTCACACATAGAAAATGTCTTATAAAAATTCAAAAATTAAGAAAGAATAAGGAATAATAGTAACATATTGGAATCTCTGTAGTGCTTTTTTTTCCAATGACATAGTCTCCTTTTAAACATCATTTATTGATTCTTTGCCACTATTAAAAAAGAAGATAAATCTGTCCTTCCTCACTTTGTCCTTGCACTGTGTTAGTTGTCCTGTCTCTGGGACACAATACCAATGTTTATAATATAAAAGAGAGAATGTTTAAGTTGGATTATGGTTTCATGAGATTCAGTCCATGGTAAGTTGACTACAAAGTAGAAACATATGATAAAAGGAGGAGTAAAAATGCTTAGTTCATGGTGGTTGGAAAGCAGAGTAGAGGAACAACATAAGAAATGAGGGGAAATCAGACATTGACCCAAGGCCACACCTCCAAGGCCCACCATACTCAGAATTGCCCTCTAGCAATCCCTCATTGAATCTTGAAAACAATCAGGAGTCTACTCTAACCCTACACAGGTACCAACTCCTAATTTTTACTTTATTTTTATTATGTCATGTTGCCAGTGTCAGTAGTATTTATACCTAAAGTATTTTGTTATAGCAACAAAATTTGGACTAAAATATAGTATAGAAAAGGTGCCCTTGCTTTTAAAGTTAATGAGGAGCCAAAGAAAGATTTAAGTGTAGAAGTTTCCTGAATAGAATAAAGTCATTCTCCTTTAAAAACTGACAAAGACAATACCTAGGTCAGTGCAACAAACAAACAAAAAAACACCCACACACAATGAACAAAGAAAAGAAGCCAATATTTAAAAACAAAGACTGGAGAGAAGTATTATCTTCCCCCATATGAAGGTATTGGGAAAGAAGATATAGCCTTTCTTTGTGACTTTCTGAGAGAAAATGAACTTAGTTTGTATTAGGAGAAAATTCAGCCATTCTTTCAAACTATAATGGAGAAGATATGAATGACTTCAGCCAATGTATTGCTGGTCTCTGTCTCTGGAAACCTGTCACCTCTACCTGTTCCAAAGGATCACTGCAGAATAGAGATCCTTAGGAGCTGGGGAGGGTCTTTCCAGTTTTGAGTGACAAAGACATATCTCTACTAGTTTAAGTCAGAAGGGACACATACTGTTTCACATAATTAAAAAGTCAAGGGATAGATATAGCTCTATGCAAAGCTGTATCCAGACTCAAAAATGTGTCTCTTGAAATTGGTTTATCATCATCCCCATTTACTTTCCTTTGTGCTGGTTAAATTGCTTCAAGAAGCAACTCCAAACTTGTATTCCACTGTGTTAGCAAACTCAGTAAAATGATAATGTCCTTGCACTAGTCAGCTCTCCTGTTGCGGAGACATAATACCCGATATCCACAGCTTAAAGGAGGAGATGTTTAATCTGGCTTATAGGTTCAGAGATACAGTCACGATTGTCTGGCTCTAAGGAAAGAACACCACTGGAGAAGGACTTTATGGAGGAAACCTGCTCACTTCCTGGTGTCTGAGAACCGGAGTAGGCAACAGTGCCAGAGAGGAAGGAGACGGGGACCAGATAAAGATCCAAGGTCATGCTTTTCTGACCCACCCAGAAACACCCAAAAGCATGCCTTATTAATACCATAGGTAAGTCCCCAACCCATCAAGTTAACAAGTGTAACCTCACAGTCCTCCTCCTAACAATACCAGAAAAATCTACAACTAACTGCAGGTATTGGTCCAAGTGAAGAGCTCATTCATGGAACAGTCACTGAGACTGGGTAGTTTGAAAAGTACTGGTCACTCCTGACTCACATATGCAACACAGATGCTGAGGATGTTGTGTCAACCTCACTTAAATTAAGAGTCTTGTCATGATGAAGTGAAGAGGATTTGAAGTTCCTTAAAGTGTCCTGGCATGTTTTCGGAAAATCAGGAGGATATGCTAGCCAGGCCAAACAAATAACAACACACACACACACATACCATGGTGCACAAATGTCCACTTTACATTTGAAGTTTCTGTTGTATCTGTATTTACAGATACTTACACCGCAGAATGAGGAACCCAGACAGAAGCATTTCTAGGTGCACTGAATTTTACTCTGAGATAATTTATGCTTTTGTTGTCATTCTCCAAAAACTGGTTTTAAGGTTTTATCTGGCATGTTTTACAGCACTATGGCACAAAGAAACTTCTTGGCTGTGGGTCATGGAATATTCCTGTAGAGGCCTTGGCCTGGAGTTACATCTCTTGGCAAAAAAGTACCTGAGTTAATTTCCTTCACTGTAAAGGAGAAGACCCACGTTGCAGTTTATATCTGAAATGAAAACTCAGTGTACAGCTTTCAAACAACAGACTGTCCCCAGCATTGCTAAGGCTTCATTGAGAATGAAGCCTATCCCCTGTACCATCACTGTGTTCTGTACCCATCAGAGCTGCTGCTGAGACTTATTGTGGCACTGTGCCCAGTTAATCCTTCGTACTGTGCCAGGACTGTCGACAAAGGGTCTCATTGTCATGGCACAGCAGGGTTATGGGTGCCAGTAGGCTGGAAACTGGATGGAGACCACCAACTCATTCATGGAAATGTTTTCTCCCACCCCCTCACCAAAACAGAAATCAGTGCCTGGCACTTAACATTCACGAGCCATCCAACAACGCCAATCCCAATGTGCTCACGCTTATGAGGGAGAAGAAATAGATAAGCTAAGCGGGCTTCACTTCCAAACCTCAGAGGAGTTGCAAATAACATTGAGAAAAAAATTGATTTAGTAAAATTATGGCTGGTCCTGACTGCCCTTTTAATTGCATGCTGAGTTTAGTGATGATGTGTTTGATTTTCCTCATGCATTAAAAGGAAGGAGTAGAAAAAAAAGGTTGGGAGTCAAGACTCCCTGAAATCTCTTTAGAAATTTTCAGTCTCAGCACTACTGTGCTGGCTCTTTCTTTTTATTTCTTGCTAAATGATCTCACTTTCAGAGTTGGAGGTTATTCTCTTGAACCGTTTCAGACAGTTTTCTGTTATTACTTTAATTCTCGGTAAGCTGTTGGCAATTGCTACCAAATTGCTTCATGGATCAATTCTTCTCTCATAGCCCATTAAATTTGCTTTTTTTGTCCTGAATAGGAAGTCACAAATACATTTGGCTACATTTGGTCAGTGGGCCATAAGCTCTTTACTCCTCTTTAGAACTTACTGCAATAGACGTGTACTTTAGGATTTCTGAGTACCTTGTGTTTATGGAGCTTTTCCATATTAAGTATATGGAGCTTTTCCATATTAAGTACTACATCTTTCTGTTAGGAAGGTGCTGTTAGAATTCATGATTGTTACTTGCTTGAATATGTAACCAGTAAGGGGTGTGAATATATACAACCCTCACCAGTAGTTGTTAATAACAAATAGTTGTCTTGAGGGTTAAGAAAAGGACCCCATATTCATACTCTTTACCAGAGACAGTAGTCATTTTTTTAACTCAATCTTCATTTCAATATAACACTAGAGTTCTCTGTACCAAGAAATTGGTCTCTAGCCCTACCCTTAAAATGTGATCTGACTTTCTAGTTTTCTTTTATCAATACATGCGATAGAAGTGATGAGGGTTAAGTAGGACGTTGACAGTGACATTCACTCTCTCCGCACACTGCCTTCCCCAGCTGAGCAAGCCCAGCCTGGCCTGATGGAAGATGGGCGTCCACCTAGCGGAGAGCCACGGTCCTACCCTACCCTAAACCCAGTTGTCCTGGCTGCTATCCTGGCAGATTCAGCCAACCTTACCCCAAGTTACAGATCCTAGATCTAAGTCAGTGGTTACTGTTTCAAGCTATTGAATTTTGTGGTAGTTATTTTACACCACAAATATTAATTAGTAGCTCTTCACTTTATTAGTTTTCATGGTCTTTGACATTCTAGTCTGTAAATGTCACTTTCTAATGTGTATTCTAAAATGAGAATTGTCACTGTATGCTTAGAAAATTAATGAAAATAAGTATCTATTGCCATAGCATTTCCGTCAGTGATGCTACAATTTCTGCTAAAAGAATATAAAGATCTTCCTATCACCTTCTGCATAATGCTCCAACTTACAGATGCCAATACGAAGCTTTACACAATATATCTTTTCACTGAAATATATTTTTCTGGACTACCTGGGCTACTTTATTCCCCCAAATTTGATGTTTCTCCACTTCCTTGCTTGGGCTCGTAATGGTTACACAGCTTGTAGCCCCACACGACAAAACCTACATGAACTGTCAACATCCTTTCAAACACTCCTGTTTGAGGCTTTTCTGAAGTATCTTAATCAGAAGGAACAATTTCTTCCTCCATTAGGATACTGGAAAACCTTGCCCTCTAACCCCAGTCACCACAGTCATACACCATGGGTTCTCACGGGTTTGTGTCCTGCAGTGCTCTGGTGGAGGACGTCACCTCTGCCATCTCAGCTCTAGACCCTCCTAGGACTCAGTGTGGGCTGTACTCTCTGCTTAGTACATAACACATGTCAGCTCAGTGAGTCTTCTTAGTCATCCTATCTGCAAAGTTTGGTGATTTTCAGTTTACAGGTGAGCAAAATGAATCTGAAAAACCTAAACCATTGGCCCACGGCACCATAAATAGGGAGATAATAATAAATGCGGTCCCTGCCTCAGCCTCTTGGATCTCTCTCACAGCCTCCTGTTAAGGACACACAGCGGTTGACACATCTGTGAGGCAGCACTGAAGTTCGTGAGCTTTGTCCTCACACTTTGGCTTGAGAAGGAGTCTTGGTGGAAAGATGCCAACTAAAGGAAAAACAGCTACTGAGAGCGGGGACAGCCTGCCTCCAGATGCCTGGTTGGTAACGTGGGAACCAGATCTGGACTTGTTTCTTCTTCAACTTTCTTTGTCTCATCAAGAATGTTTTGAAATATTTCACAAGTTATTGCCAGATAGTGGCTCACCACCATTAGCAGTTAATAAGCCTCCTGCTGGTTTCTGTTAATTGCCTGAGAACTAATAACTTTCTCTCTTCTAGTCATAATGAATTTCTCTTAGCTTAGTCTAGCTTGGCCCTAAGATTGACTATATGACATCCAAGGGCTTGGCACCAGTATGGCGACTGCTGCTGGGCACAAATTCTGCTGAGAGGTCATCAGTGGAGATTCTGAAGCGAGCAGGCAAGGCTGGCCACAAGCTGCCCAGGAGGTAAGGGTAAAGCTGGTCTCCTTGGTCAGCTCATTTGTTCTGAAAGCTGTGGATGACTCTCTCTCTCTCTCTCTCTCTCTCTCTCTCTCTCTCTCTCTCTGTCTCTGCCTCTCTGTCTCTCTCTCTCTGTGTCTCTGTCTGTGTGTGTGTGTGTGTGTCTCTCTGTCTGTTACACACCAGGAAAGTGGGGTGATTTACCTATATTTGTGATGCTATATTTGTGAGTAATTTCCTTCTTATCATAGTAAAAATAAATGATATAAAAATGTGTGTTTTGCTGTCATTGAAAGTTATAAACAAAGAAAAGGTGCATTCTTGTTTTGCATGGTGGGAGCAGGGGAGCCATCCTGAGTCTGCCTGCCGTTCATCATCTTTCTGTCCAGCCATGCAATCATGTGTGACAGAGCTCACTGGGAGTTTCATATTAAGAGAACAAGGTGGTTTGTCTCTGAGACCACGCTCTTATGTGTGTGCGTGCGTGCGTGCGTGCGTGCGTGTGTGTGTGTGTGTGTGTGTGTGTGTTAAAGGGGATTGAACCCAGGGTTTTCTCCCCAAACATACATACATACCCTGCCTTTGTTTCCCCTTTTTATGTCAAGACAGGATTTCACTAAGTTGTTAAGTTGCCCAGGTTGGGCTTGACCTTAGATCCTCCTGCTGTGGTCTCCCAGAGGGCTGAGGTTACTGACATACACCCCTATACTCAGCTTGAACCCAGGTTCTTTAGAAGGTGGAATTCCTGACTAAACCAGAATTTTCCGCTAAAGACTTTCCAGGATCTGTATTTCAGCAGAGATTCTGTCTTGTCAGAACCTGGGGTGTGGCAGAACACAACACATGCCTTTAGGGTTCCAGGTGGGATCCTTAAGAAATAGCTGTCCACTGAAGAGGGCTCTGGGTTGGACTGTTTGTTTTTTTATTAACCACCCAAGTCCATCACCTAATTTGAGAAACAGTCTATATACCACGTTCCTTTGCTGGTTTCTTGAAGTCATGTCCCTGGGGCAGTTGTAGCACGCGAATGGCAAACATGCTCATGGTTCAGTTTGATACAGCAAATACATGCAGGCTCTCTGAAGGCCTGCCAGCATCCTCAGCCCAGAGGAGAAATGCAGCTGATTTCGATTTTCTTCAATTGTTTCAAGGAAGTGATACAAATGTACGTCATCAAACAGTAAGCAATGGAGAGCTCAGGCTGGTAGTACATACTGCTTCTGGTGGTTTCCATGCTGTTCATCCATCAGGTTCTATTTGCTTCCTCTTTCTTGACTCCACATTCTAATTTCCATTCTGAAAATGGAGAGGAAGACGCTAACTCATGTTTCCTTAGCACTTGCTTGCTGAATGGCACGCTTCACACTGAACTGACAAATTGCCATTTGAAGAAGTTATTCCAAGAGATCCATTGTTGGACTTCCATGATGCCTTGCACACAATAGATGCCTGCTAAATACTCAAGGAGTGGAGGAACTAGTTAATAGTTTGAGAAAGAACTTGTAATAAAGTACAATAGGGCAGTTAAGTGTGTCAACTGAAATAACCACAGAGTGGCTCTCTAGAAGATTGTAACCTAGAATTGCATGCTTTGAAGATTCATAGGCACATTCAGTGAAACAAAGAAAGAGTTTTTAAAGGTAAAAGGAGGGAGGTTACATAAATTGTTTTGAAATGATCGGGCTTCACTCTAAGGAGGAATAAGAAGGGTGAACACAGACCTAGAAAGAATAAGCAGAGAATTGGATATTCTCTCCTAATTGGAACATCTACTGCAGTTGAAGACCCAAACTGGAACTGGCCCATCACAGCTGAGGATTTTCCAAAATGCTAACCTGGCTGCAGGTTCTTGTAATTGTGAGTGGCCTGAGAAAGGGAGAATTCTATTAGCAAATGAAATGAGAGTGCTTGTATTTCTTGGATGGAAAAATGACATTAGCATTGTACAAAGAGATCTCAGAGAGAAATTAGCTCTGGACTGAATTATTTTGCAGCTGGAGCAGCCAAACTTATTGACCAGTTGAGCTGTGTAGAATGATCTTCGCCAGTTCTAAAATACTAAGCCCCCAACACACTTTGCAAAGTGCTTAGTTTTTTAAGTTGGAAAAGAGACTTTCTCTCTTCACCGCTCCACCTTGGTGTGGTTTGAGGCAGATTTAAAAACCTTTGTCTTTAAACTCAAGCTGGAATTTGTGAAGTCATAGCCTTTTATACATTGATTTACATTAAAAAATTAAAAATCCAGACAGTGGAGAGTGCACCAAACCTGCATCCTGCTGAGCTGGTCCATGTCTGAGTTCTTGGACAGGCACCCCTACTTCCCAAACGTATCTGTCAGGACACTGGCAAGAGCTTCGGTTTTGTGTCACGTCTCTATGCCCTTCTCTGCTGCACACTCCTTGATACCTCTAAACCCTGGAAACATCAATTTTCCCTAAGACATATAAACCGAACTCTCAATTCTGGCTGACCTAAATTCCCTGGAAACTGATGGTGATGAATATGCCTTCCACTAAATAAACTAATTTGTGGGTTTCTCTGAATGCCACCTGAAGTCAAATCTAATAACCAGCATAAAATTCCAACACTGATTATGCATGAGTGAAGTACTCATGGCAAATGCTTAATCCCACATGAGGTAACATATGCAAAGGGGCTTTGAAACATATATAACATTCTGTAATGCCAAATGTGATTATTCTCGTCAATGCCACACTCACTTTCCCTGCGTGCTTAGGGAATCCAAATGACCTGAGGACTAGTGTAAATGGGAATATGAACTGTGTGATGGCAAGGCATGCAGATGTCAGGGTGGGAGAGCTCATCTAACAGCCAGAAATCTGACACAGAACCCTGACCCTGCAGTTAATGAGCTGGAGAACTTGGACAAGTCACTGGTTTCTATGATCTTCAACGCACCAGTAATTCAATCATAATCATAAGAATGGTAGCACATATAAATACAGTTGTAACTACTGTACTGCTGATTGCTGTGCACTTGCCTCAAGCCATGAACTTTTCTAAGAGTTTTACACACTCACTATCTCATTTAATTCTCCTAATAGTTCTTTTTGGCATCATATTTCCATTTTACAGATACATAAACAAGAGTCGTAAAGATGTTAAGTGACATATCCTCTGCTTTACAGCAAGTAATAGGTCAGATTCTGCTTTGGTTTTTATGTTATAATTAAGTTAGAATGATTAGGAGACAATTCGTGTCTTGTTCCTACTTCACTTTCCAAAGAGTCAGCTCCAGTTAGATTCAGAATTCCTAAAAAAGGAGGAAGAGGTTAGAATCCCAGAGAGGACAAACAGATTCTTAATGAGTGATGCAGGCACATGACTGATTATGACATTCTCCTAATAGATGAGCTTGACTACTCCTTAGAAAATGTTTTTGAGACTGAGGGCACTGCTACCAGAAATACCTTGGGAGAAAATGGAGTATTACACCTACCCCTTTGTGCTGTAGCTATCGATTGAAACTTAGCTCCTTTTCCTCCTAGACTGTAAATTCTTTAAGGGAAGTACTGAGTCTCATCTTCATCCCCAACACTTATCACAGTGCTTGGCAAGTAGTAGATCAATGGCCAGTAGCAGAATTAATGGACATGTGTTCGTACAATGAATGAATTCTTGGCTCCTTGCCTTTACAACTTTCTTTTCCTTTCTTATAAAGCTAAATAAATCCCTGGTGAAACTAAATGACTAATCTCATCCTTCGTCACTTAGAGTTTAAGAACGCTAGTTCACCATGCACCTATTAAGTCAGCCTTCATACTCAGGTTTAGCATGCGTCATGGGTCTCTCTCTTGCCACTAATAAAAGAATAGTGGACACTGCTATCCATAGATAACTAGAATCCAGTTCTTTTTCTTTCAGAAACACCTACTGTCTTTTCTCAGACTCTGTGCTTCAGATGGGGCTGACACTGCTCTCTTACACACAAGAGTAAATGCGAGGATCAGGTATAAACAGTTTATTTCCTCCATGACCAGAGTAATTAGTAATTAGTTCAGGTAGTAACTCATCACCCATACTTTTCTACTCAATGGTAGGACTTGTGTCCATCTCATGAGCAGAAAAAAAGCTCTTCTTCCACCAGAAATATTAAGCAAGTTCAATTTAAACATATAGATACAAGTAGCTGTCTTGCTATGGCAAGAGATCAGCCTACCAGCGCATGAAGCCATTCCAAGAGATGTAGAGAGAGTTGTTCTTGACAAAACAGTTGACATACTACTATGGAAGCATTCATCCATGCTTGGCGTCAAGTTTGCTACTGGACTTTAAGTGATCCACTCCATTAATCCAGCCTCCTCCTATTTGAAGGATATGTGTGTATGTATTATCTGCCCATCAGTTTGAACATTCAGACCCATCCCTGTGTTTCCCCTTTCACTGGACATAGACAGTTCTTCTGTCAATGTCTGACCCTTGATGCTGACTATAACACTTTTTAAGTCTTGTTCTGCAAGTGTGGGACTATGCCGGCAGAAAGAGGGTCCTAGATTTTTCTGATTGAATATCATAGTGGCAAAAGCCAATAGCTTTCAGGCAAAGACATAGAGGAACTGTCTAGAAATTAAGAGCCTTTTGAATGAGATAAACTGCATTCAATCCCACTTTGACTACTCAGGAATTACATAATCATAGGAAGATTACCTCCAGGAAACTCAGCTTTTTTGATTGTAAAATGGGAATTACAATGTTTATTCTACAAGTAATACAGAAATTATGTGAGATAAATATGTAAAACAGATCTTGATCAAACATAATAAATGCTACATAATAGTAGCTATTACATTATTTTCTCTTTGTAGGACTTAAAAGCTTGTACTAAAATTCAGAGAGATACTCTTCAACATGTGCAGGGTCACTTATGATGGTGAATTCATAATAAATTGGAAAACAATGTAAGTCTGGCATTTAATATACTTCTTCTCTCAAACGTCATACATCATCACAGTACACTGTGATGTCCAGTGCTTCTCATCATGATTTCATGGGTAACTGAGACCAGCATCTTAGCATCACAAAGGAATATCAGACAGAGATCACTAGCTTGGGAAAACACCCAAATGCAAAATTCAAGATATAGTTTCTATTGAAAGCATATTGCTTGCACATCATTATAAAGTCAAAAAATTATATACCATTGTAGATCAGGAGTCCTTGGTATCAACCGTTGAATCGAAAGCAACACCAAACACTTCCAGAGTGGGGGAAAAAAGCACTATGGTAAAAAGTGATCTATATAACCATTATTAGGAACTTCAGGAACTAGAGATCAACCAGATAATGTTATAGCATGTTCATTCTAAAGAGACAAGAAAAAGCCTTGTGCTTTTTGTTTTTGTTTTTTGAGAGTGCTCAGACAGAAAACTAAAGATCTTACAACTTATAATGCACCAAACAATTTACAAGAATACAAAGAAATACAGAAAAATCATTTTAGACTTCATTAGAAAGGATTAGAGAAATATGTGTAAAACTTCTTGATATGAAACTGACTAAAATACCACAAACAAACAAAAATATGAATGACTTTATTGAAATAGTTTATTTACACATTCATAATACTGTACTGTGGATTTTTTAAAAAGCAAACTATCAGTTGGAAGTAGATAAAAATTGTCTCTTGTGTAATATTTTGGAGAGAAAAACTAAGCAAATAAGATGAAAAAGCAACAAAAATGTGGTAGAAAAGAAAAAAATACAATAATATACTGAGGAGAAAATATTTGTAAAAAGATGAAGATCCTTAAAGAAAGTATAAAGAATGATTGGCAGAAACTTGATAACTATAAATTAAGGGATTAAAAGCCAAGTTGGTTTATTGAGATCCTTAAACTCACCTGGAAGTGAACTCCTTGACCTGTAAAAGAAGCCACATGGTGTATTAGCAGCTTTACCACTGCTGAAATGTAAGACCAGATGCCCACAACTTGAAGCAGTTTAATTTGGCTCATGTTTTAAGGGGATTTAGTTCACGGTTAACTGGTCGCATGGCAGAAACATCATGGTTAAAGGGAGCTGTGGGCAAAGCTGCTTAGTTCATGGCAATTGAGAAGCAGAGCAGAGAAACAGTGCCAGAGAGTAAGGGGTGAGGGATTCGATATTGTACCCAAGGTCATGCTTCCTTATCTACCCAGACACATCCAGAAATGTACCCCATCAGTCCCTGGGGACTGAGGGGAGAAAGGGGGCAAAGAGAATACGATGGGAGAAAAGCAGAGAACAATACACAGCGTAACAAACAGACAGTGTATAAGCATAGGAGGAAAGATCTTTGAGTTATTCTAACATTTCCCAAAGATTTAGTTCAGCAGGAAATAAAATCAAAAGGATGGCCATAGGTCTTCTGTAGTAGAAAGAGGTCTGTGGTTAGATAAGTCTATGTAGGTTGTATAACTTTTGTTGTATGGTACTTTTTGGAATGTTTTTATGTATTATTGAATGAATATCAAAAAGAGGGGCCAAAGAGTAAGGAATTTAACCTTTCATTGAAGCGAGCATTTTGTGAGTTTATGACAGCGTGTGTATGAGGGAGGAACTCTTAATTCGTTTTAAAGGTTCTTCTAACTGCTCATTTTAAGAGGACTTGGGAGTCAAACATACCACTGAGATAAAATCTGATCCTGCTACATTTTAGCCCCTGGGAAAAAGTTTCATAGCTTGGTTATGGAATTGCAAATTGATCCTTCATTTCCCTGACACCTTAGGACCCAGGTCTTGGCAATATCAGTCCTCAACTATGCTGCCAGGGCCAGTTTTGAAGTTGGTCCTTGATGTCCAACGTAACTGCCGTGCTCTCCACTTTAGGATGCGTAGCTCTGCCTTTGTCCTGTGTCACCCATGCTGAGTTCTGTCCTCATCCATATATTAGTATTTATACTCCTTTGCATTTTCTAAGCTATTAATACATTTTGACTAATAGTTCTACATAAAGATCTCGTGGTGGTCCAACACCAAGAGCCGACATCTTTTTTCTCATTAAGAGCTGGATTTCTGCCAAGCAACTGGCTGCCCGGGTTAAAAAGGAAGTGAAAAGTCAGCCCCTTTGTAGACGCCCCCGCCCTCCCTACTAAGAGATGAAGTCTTTGTGCTTGAAGCTGGTTTCCTCTGGCAAATGAGTGAGGTTCTGTCTGCCTTGCCTTGGGCCCTCTCCACCGTCCCTTTAAATGTCATATCTGCCTGCATCACTCCGTGTATCCTGCATAGTCCAGGGCCCTAAGGGTTCATCATCTGTATTGAAGCTGAATGTGCTCGATATTGAAAAGTCACACAGAAATACCTTTAGAGAAGGGCAAGCAGAATCCTTTAATCCCAGGAATTTAGTCCCAAGAAATATTTGAATGTTATTCAGGGCTACTACGTGGTTTGTAAAAATTGCCTGTTAATGGTGATATGTGACTATGACTAGTACTTTTTTGTCTTGAGCTAAACGTCCATCTGGTATGCACACTTTGCACTGTAGGCACTGACTGGGGATTAAGGTAGATTACAGGATGGATTAGAAGAAGCGCTGCTCCTTACCATCAGGTGTGCACTGATAAATTCCCACAGTGCTTCGTGTCTGGGGCACATTTCAGTGGGAAACTCACCCTTGAATTCTTGCCTACTCCCCCTTAAAACTTGTAATTGGTGTGTTATGTTTAAATCATAGTCTAAGTTTTGTTTGCTTAGTGAATTCTCCCAGGATATCTATTTTGAACAAAAATAGCAAGAATGTTTTGCCTAGAGAATTAATCTAAGAACCCAAACAGAATCCTTTCCAGAGGCAAGAAATTTGACAGAAACTGATGGGCGAGACAGGGCTTGCTGTCAGAGGAATCATCCTTAGTTGTGGGAAGGGGGTGGTGGAGGATGAGAATGAGCGCTTAAATGAAACAGGTATCATGAAGAACGCATTTCTGGGAGCACATTTTGATGGAGATGCCTCATCGACCGCCAAATCTCTGAACAGCTTTGCAAAGATCCTTCTGAAAATGGCCATTGCGGTCTGGGCTTCATCGTTTCACATTCGCACTTGCAGTTTTAAGGGCCATTAGAACCTAAATACTGCCCCATCAAAATTCAACCTAGAGAGGTTATTACTGGCAGCCAGAGAGCTTGTGGAACCTCAGCCTTTGACAGTTCCTAATAGGTAAATACCTTCGCTTACAGCAGAAAATGATGATCTGGAAATGTTGATTATCTAAACCTCCATGTCCCTGAGCAGTTGGAAATTTGACATTGACTCCTGTAACAGTCTTAGGACAGCATCATTGTCCTGAGGGGCAGGCTTGAATATCAGAGCTCCTGTCTTTTGAAAATTTTGGGTAATGTGAGACATTAAAATTAGGACTGGTGTTTACTGTTCAGTTCCTACATAGATATTCCCAGGTTCACAGAGAGATATTATTTCCCTTGGAAATGCTTTCTGTCCCTGCCAGTTACTGAATGCAATCAGATAGCTTTGCGTGGGCCAGCATACCAATTAGAGGGTTTGTCTGGATTACGTGTGATGTATTCCCTTCTAAATTCAGTGATTTGTCTGCAGATAAACACATATGGAGAGGAGGAAGCCCGATTCCCATAAACACCATGAAACTATTTCTGTCTTAAAATTACATGTATACACATACTTAAGGTGGGAAGCAAAATAGCCATAAAGCATGGTAAAATAAGATTAATGAGGGAGAGAATCTGATGAAAATATTTAATTAGAATGCTATGGCCTTGCTCCATTATCTTGTATTATTTTACATCTTGTCATTAACCAAATCTGTAGCTAAACTGTGAGCATTTGTCTTCATTATGTAGTAAAACAGTATAATGAGCAGGTTCCAAACAACGAATGAATGCCCTGCAAGGAACACAAGTCTGGAATGAGAAATATTTCTTTTAAATGCAATGTGGTCTGGTAACTAGAGCTCAGTTTTGCTTCCAAAGATAAAGCAAGGGGGATGCTTTCATGTTTAAAAATATGGATAGATACATACAATCAGAATCTCAGCCCCACAAATTTACTATCCCTAAGCTCATTTTCTACTAAAAACTCACCATAACACCTTTCTAGACTATTTCCTTTTCTGACAGACATGATCAATCTCTATCATGCCAAAGGTCCTTTCTGGTGTTAGTATTTTGTGTTCAAGAAAATGGTAGGAATTGTAAATTTCTGTTTGGGGTCTACTTTAATTAAGTCGTAGGAAATCATTTTTCATTCATTCATTTGTTCATTAACTGAGAATTTATTGGTAGTCCATAGAATGCCAGATAGAAATGTTTGTGATCCCGAGATAAAATTTCTGCCCTTAAACTAGTTCTGTAGCTCCTCATTTTAGCTGTACCTTAAATTCGCTGAGGAAACATTTTTAAATTCTAATACTAGCCCCAGAGATTGTAATTATACTGGCTCACACTAGAACCCTGCGTTCATTTATTTTCTGTTGCTATACTAAAATGCCTCAAGCCAGGTACTTTGGATAAGAAGTGTGTTGGGTTTAGAGTTTTGGAGATTCAAGGACTTAGTGTCAACATCATTTGGTACTACTGAAGCACGCTCATGGCAAATGGTCTCATAATAAGTCACGTGTAACAGGGAGAAATCATATAATATGGGAAACCAAAGAGGCCAAGAATGGCGAGGTATGCTCTTTTTAACAAGTTTCTCAAGAAATAAGCAGGGTTTTATGTGAACTACTTTAGTTCCTTCAAGGAGGACAGCACTCGAAAGATACCCATGAGGCCTTTTCAAGGTCCCATGAGCTCTTTTTTACATATATATTCTAGGCATTGAGCACAGGACCTTCACACTGAGCTACATTCCCAGTCCCTTTTTTGCTAAGTTGCCCAGACTTAAATTTTTGATCCTCCTGCCTCGAGCTCTCATAGTGCTGGGATTATAGGAGCTTGCCACCACACCTAGCCCTGCCATTGCTTCTTGTCATCACATTGAGCAGGGGGAAAGCTTCCAATATAGGAACTCTTGGAAAACAGACCACACAAAAACCCTAAAAGCTTCTACACTAAAGTACTCTCTGCATCAAGAAAGAGAAACCTCCAGTCTAACAAAAACATAGACCTAAAATTTATTAAATCATGAATTCCCTCAAGCTAGGTATGGTGACACATGCCAGTGATCTTAGCTGCTCGGGAGGCTGAGGCAGCATATCCACAAATTCAAGGCCAGCCTGATCAACTATCAACTTGATGAGGCTCTGTCTTAAATTTTAAAAAAAGGGTGGAGATGTAATTTCATGAGCCCTGGGTTCAATCCCCAGTACCACTAAACAAAACAAACTTATTTCTTTGAGAGAATCACAGTCCATTGGATGAGAAAAATAATGTTGTGCATAAAGACCTCTTCTGCAAAAGTAGCACTTTAGACCAATTCTAGAAGATGAGCAAGAGTCCAGCTGACTGACAGAACAGTGATATCTCAGGGAAGGACAGGGGGATACGCAGAGACAGAGCCCTGAAACAGCCCAGAAAACCCAGAACATAAGGAAGCTCACTATGCTTGGAGAAAGCAGAAAAAAGCTCTCAAGGATAGTATGTAACAAAAAAAGCACTTTGGAAGAGGCAGCAAATCATTCTTCAGTATCCCTGGCTGTCACATTACCCAGTTCCACATAACTAAGCTCTGGCCAATAATGATATGGATAGAAAAATGTGAATGACTCTTAGGTGTCATCCTCAGGAGGACACTTTTGCCTTCTACTCTGCTTTCTCCCTACCATAGAGCTGCAACATAAAAATTAGTGCTGATGCAATGGAGTATTACTCAGTCATAAAGAAGTAAGTCATGGCTTTTGCAGGAATATAGACAGAATTAGACACCATAATGCGAAGTAAAATAAATCAGTCTCAGAAACTTAAATATGTTGAATTTATTAATTAAGGGGAGATGACAGGAGACTAGAAAGCAGTCCTTCAGAGATGAGGAAAGGAGCCAGGAAGAGGGAGTAATGGGAAAGAAAATAATCAAAATGTAGTATATGCCCAGATCAGTATACCCCATCAAAGCTCATTGCTCTATATTACTAATATGCACTGATGAATGCTGGAAGCTATACAATCCCAACCATGCTGAGCAGGATCAGAGAAGAAATATTCTCTTGGAAGTGTAGCTAGACCACCAATCAGCTTGGACTAGACCACCAATCAGCTTGGACTAGAGCACCAGTCAGCTTGGATTAGACCACCAGTCAGCTTGGACTAGACCACCAATCAGCTTGGACTTGCACCCAAGGAAGAAGGAAGCTTTCCATTTGCTCCCATTAATATATCACCAGAGTGTACCTTTCTGAGGAAGAGAAAAAGCAGTACCTTTGGAGGGTAGGCTTTCGTGAGCATCTGCCTTTGTGAAGTTTTGTTACAGAAAATGTATGAGGATTTTTTTATGAAATCTTCATAGAAGAAGGAATTCTCTAAATGATAATTTTTTACGAAGTATCCTGGCTCTCAATATAGGTTTTGTGTGTCTGCTGTGTGCTAGTATCCTTAAATGTCTAAAGATGATCGATTAATATTCATAATGTGACAACAAAGGCAGATGTGGGATGATTAAGATCCAGCTGTAATTCCCCAAGTCTGTACTGCTGAAAAGAACTGGAGCTGGCGCTTTGTTTAATATGCTGGGCTATGATTTCAGTGTGCAATTCCCAGCCTCCGGGGGAGTACAAGCTTTCAGACATTTTATTGGGTTTTGATTGAGAATATTTGCAGGAGCAATTTCCATGGGAAATATTTAGGTGATATGTCTCAGGAGACTACAGAGCTGGCTGCAATCTCAGGTCCCCCGGGGGAGGAAATCACTGGTGGAAACATGACTATTACCAGGGAAATAGATCTTTCTGACAGGGTATAAATCAGAAGCTCTGACCAGACGTGGCAGTAAAAATGCCCTTCGTTGTCCTGTGAGATCAGAGGTGCTGCCCTGACCATCATCAGGACAGGATGGCAAGGAAAATTGGTTTGGGTGCTGGAAATGTCATTTCTCCTCCCCTCTTCACTGTTTAGAGACCTCTCTGCCAAAACCTGGAATCTGGAAAAATTAGCCAAGTCTGTCACCAAGAGTCTTCTTTCCACTGGTGGCTCCTACTTATATATATCTCCTGGTCTTCGCTCCCTCTTCCATTCTGGAGACTGTATCTCAGTGGGGGACTCTCTCCCATCTCTCTGCCTCTCTTCCCCCAGGCTTCCTTGCTGTGGCCTGGCCTTCTCTCCTCAGCACCTTTGGTCTCCTCACTCTCTCCAGAGTCCCTTGGCTCTGACTTCCTGTCTGAGTCTGTATCTCCCCAGCCCCAGTTCCACAATGTCTTCCCTTTTTATCCGATTACATCTGCCAGCTTCTCCATAGCTTCTCTGATCTCATGTCTTATTCTTCTCCTGGCTGGGCGGATGCGTTCTTTCCATTATCTTTGGCCTGGGCACTCCAGCCACCCAGTGCATCTCTCTAAGTTTAGATTTACTGCTTTTCCTCAATTTCTCCAGCTTTTGGAAGCAGCAGTTCCTATGGTATATGTTGTCAAGGAATCTGATTGGGTACTTGTAACTCTGTTCTCACCAATCAGGTTCATCTGCTCCAAGAGTGAGAGACCAGATTGACCCACTTGGTCTTAGCATACAATTAGCAAGTAGTGGTGAATGCTGCCACGTGGTGTAAGATTCTAACAGGCATTATTAATAAGTCTCCTTTCAATACACACATATTCATATACCCTCAGACACACTCCTTCCTTCCTAACATCCAAACCATTATTTTGGTTTCCAGAGCACAATAGATAGTAAGATAATATTAAATGGGGTGAAGCAGTGCCCCCAAAAAAGGGAAGAGGACGAGGAAAAGGAGGAAGAGAGGAAAAGGAAGACCCTGGTCCCAAATGTAACAGAAGAGATCAAAATAAACTTTGACTATTTCACAGATTTTTTTCAAGAGCCAGCCCCAGATCCAGGAACCTGTATTCTATATCAAACAATACAAGAATTATTGGCTTTTTCTTTACCATAGAGTTGTTAGGATCTATCACTAAAGAATGTCCACCAAAAGCCCATTGCATATTATGAAGTGCTGTATAATATAAGTCAGACATTTTTGTGGTTTCTATTGCATTGTTAATCACTGTTCTGATTCTTTTAATGATTATTGATGGGGACCTGAAACTTTACCCTTTGCTCTTAAACCATCAGTGCTTGTTAGCTTAAGAAATTCAAGTATCAGGCTCATGGGCAAATGTGTCACTCCTGGGGGCTGGTCCACTTATATTGGAGAGAAAACCAGTGTGAGAGAAAGGCTGGGCAGTGCCCTAGGGAAGAGAATGAATGGACAGTGAGCAGGTTGCAACCTGGCCTTTGCTCTCCAGTCCAACTCTGGAAGATAAAAGAGAGCTCGGAGCTGCTTTGTTAAGGCAGAATGATGCTGAAATTATGATAGAAATCAACCTTGTATGATGATAATAACTGGCTGGAAAACTTCTATTCTTACCTCAAGACTCAGCTCAAGCATTAGTTTGACTCCTCTAAACCTGACAGTATCAGCATACTCACCTCTATCAGTGCAGCTATAGTGCTGTGTGGTTTATTGTCCACCCACCGTTTCGTAAATATGTATGTATGTCGCCCATGGACAAGACACTGTAGTGGGTGCTAATGGTGTAGTGGCTGACTACTCACCAATTTCCTCTACAAGATCGATAGCTCTCTGACTGTATTTTACTTATGTCTATATCCTTGGGGCTTAGCCCAGGGCCTGATATATAATAGACACTCAAGAGACAATACACTGAGATGATTAGGAACAGGACAAGGACTGCACACGTTGCTTAAGCCTTAACCTTCACTTTCTGCCTCTGTTCTAATAGTATCTACTTCTAATGACTACTCTAAGGATAAAAAATGAGATACTCACAGAAAGCACTTGGCAAAGTATCCAGGATCTAGTCAGCACTATATAAACAATAGCTGTAATTACAATGAAGAAATTTCTTAGGCTTGCATGACCAGACACGAGATCCTCGCTGTCACAGTGGATGGGAGCAGTGGATCCTTCTGTTCCCTCTTTCCTGTCACCCTTCCCCACCTGCCCTCCACTACCACCAATGCTTCTAAGACCAGCAAGAGCATCTTCTGGGAGCCTCTTGTCCGGGAGCTGAGCTGAGGTGTAGAGTTTGCTGTGCTGTCTGACAGGACTTCTCAACACCAGGTGTCATTTGTCCAATTTTAAGCATCTGTGTTCCCTTTCTGTTCTCCGACCTAGGAGCTGCAGCGTCCCAGGGGGCAAAACTCATCAGAGCACAGAGCACTTCACTTGAGAAGCAATACCGAAACTGGCTGGCTGGGAACAATGTCCCTTTCTCCAGGATTAATGCTGCCTTTTCATAACTGCTGATCAAATTAAGACTCAATGTGAGAAAGAGCAGAATGGCACAAAGGAGTCTGCAGAGTACAGAGAAATCCCTTTTCCCACCCTACATAGCCAAACACATAAGGCTGGAAGCTAAAATAAAATTAAAGGAAAAGATTAGGTGCTGGTATGCAGTTTAGAAAATCAGTTTAACTCAAGTCTTTTTTTTTTTTTAACATGTTGGGGCGGTTCCTGTTATTGAATTTAAAAATTCATCTTCTCAGATAAAATCCACTTTGTCAGTCAGGTGCCCTCCTGCTTCCAAGGCATTGTGATGCCGGGTCAGTGGTCTCCAAATTGTGTCCCGAGCTCCATAGCCAGCTCACCTAGTGACAGTCATAGTTTCAGGGTTATCAGGAAGAAGCTTAACCAAAAAGGTAGATGTTGGATCCACTAAATCAGGATTACAGCCCCTTTGAGATATATTGCTATGGACATCATTTTGAACTTCTCTGCATTTGTTTCTCCATCTGTCAAATGGGTGCGATGATATCCAACACACACTGACATGATGAGGATGTGTTGTAAGAGATGTGTTTTTATGCATTATGTGTCATGTAATAAAAAAGACTTGAACTGGGTAATTTATAAAGAAAATAAGTATATCTTGGCTCATAACTCAGAGGTCAAGAAGTCCATAAGGTGCTTCATTAGTTGGGTGTCTGATAAGAGCCTTTTGCTGTATTATAACATGGCAGAGGGGTGGCAAATGAAGCAAGTGTGTGTGAAAAGGAGGAGCATGTGTGTGCAGTGCCCGCTTTGTAACCGCCCACTCATGCGGTGACTAAACTGTTCCTGCATGTGCTATTCCAGCCTCAAGAGAAATAACTCAGTGTCCTGAGAAAGACATTACTTCATTCACAAAAGCAAAGACCCCATGATGTATTTATAGCTTAAAGGTCCCTCATCCAGTGTATTTACAATGGTAATCAAATTCAAACATGAGGTTTTGGCAGGACAGACCAGATTCAAACCACAACAGTATGTAAATTATCCAGTACATAGTAGGTACTTTACAATTGTTAGCTCCTGTTATGGCTTGTGTCTAGATATCCCCCCAAAGCCTCAGGCAGTCAGAGGTGGTGGTTTTCAGAGGTGCATCTCAAGTGTGTGATGCTGGAATCAAGGATACTGTGCTAGGATAGGTATGAGTGCTACCTGACTTAAGAGTGGTTAGCCTGGATAAAATATAAGGGATAGAAAGAGTCGTTGCTTGTCACTTGTCACTTATGGCCTTGCTGGTTGGATGATTTTGCTGTCTTCTACCTTCCATGAATTCTTTCTGTTCTGTGATGCCCTTCTGCCATGTATCACCCTGTCGTGAAGCCAGAAGGTTATGGACTGATTATGGAATCAGCCTCTGCAGACTCTGAGCTGAATAAACCTTTCCCTCCTTCAACTTTGAGTGTTGAGTATTTTGTCTCAGCAATGAGAAAAAACTACATAGATAATTCCCTTATCCTGGACACCTGAACTACTTGTTTTCTACTTGTTTTGATTCTTTCCAAAATGCTCATAAAATGGATAACTCTTTAAGCTATGATCAGTTAATTTGTCTCTGAATGTATTTCAGGTTTTTTGTTGTTTTTTCTGATTCAATATCAGTTTTTATGAAGAAAAAAAAAAGATAGAGAGGCAAATGAAATAGCTTGTTAAGAGGTAGCTTAGGATCCTTAGGAGACAGTATCTCCAGAGTGTAGAATTTTAAAACTAAAGAAGAATTACAAAATTCAAATCAGGAGAGGAGATGTCCTGTGACCTCCTACTTTCTTTAAAACCTTTTCAAAAACTGGTATTCCCCCTCTTTCTACTTGCTTTCTTCTCTGGAAAAGTTCTTTCTTTCTTTCTCTCCTTTCTTTTCTTTCCTTTTTTATATTTTGATATGATGATGTTGGTCCCATTGTATAAATATGTAAATGAACGAGAAGCCCAATAAAATGTTTCTTTAGGATTAAATTTGCCCTGTAGTTACTGGACACAGTAGTAGCTCTGGAAAGACCCATAGCTATGCTTTTCCTTCTTAACTCTTTGAGCTGCTTGCAAGTTCTACAGGGAGAAACACACACACTCACGTGTGCACATGCACAAGCATGCACGCAAGCACCAATGTACGATTCCAGTTATAGATGGCCTCCGATGGCTCAGTTTACAAGTTTTCAGATTTACTACAGTGCAGAAACAATACATATTCAACAGAAACCATACGTCAGTGTTTGAATCTAGATCTTCTGCTGGCCTAGCGATATGCTGTTTCATGTTCTCCTAAGATGCTGGGCAGTGGCAAGCAGCCACAGCTCCCTGCACTGGGCAATTGCAAAAGCAAACAACCAGTACTCTGCAGGCAACTGGGTTGCTAAGCTGTGCTATTCAGTAGGTTGGTTATGTTAAATGTTAGATTTGGACTTACAGTGTCTTCACTATACAATGAGTTTATTGGGATGTAGCCCATAATAAATCGAGGAGCATCTACCTGAGTTCTTATTGTATACCAGGAACAAAGTACCTTTCATACATTGCACTGAATTCTCTAAACTCATTCAATTAAAATTATTTCAATTAAAACTTCCTGAAATTTAACTTGAACATCATAATACAAAAAGGAGAATTCACTGACTTCTGGCACCAAAGAGTCCAGAGCTGAAGCAAATCCAAGGTCTTAAAGTCATCTTTCTCCACCTTCTTTTACTGTTTTTCTCTGCGTGGCTCCCACATGGATGGGCTTCTGACAAGGTTTTCTAATTCCTAGCAGCCCTGTGGCTCCAGCACCAAGATACCCCCTACCCCAAATTCCCCAAAATATCTTGTATAGGAGTCTTATTGTCCCAGCCTATTTCACATGTGTGGTCTTTAAGAAGTTCTTGCATTTAGAGATTGTGACCTTCTGATGGTGCGGGTGTACCCCACATGTTCTCTCCCAGGAGCCAATAGTGGGGCTCAAACTTCATATCTTGAGCTTGTTGCTCCAAAGGCTATTACAGTTCTGGAATCTGGGCTACTTAGTGAGATGCTGTCTCCAACACAACACAAAACAGTAACAGCAGTGAAGTTTGGCAACCGAGTCAAATGGCTGCCCAGATGTGTGAAAGCAAGACATTGCACGACAGTATCCCAGGAGGTAGAGAGAGCACTGCCCTTTCTCACAGATGAGCAAACAGAGGGTTAAAGACCGTCACAGACCTGGCAAATGACAGAGCTAGGGCTTGAGCTGACACCTGCCAGTTTCCAACCACCCTTTTTCCTTTGCCGTGTGAACTAGAACTTGACACTAACCGATTTAAACACACTGGTTCACTAGGAGACAGTGTCTAAATTAAGAAAATTCATTTTTCTTAGTTTTAAAAGACAGTATACTAACAAAGGAATGTTCCTCCTCCTCTAGCAAATTAATCCTTCTCCCCCTCTCAATTCTTGATCTGAACAGATATTGGCTCTCCTTTTCTGCACTTTCTGAAAGGCAGAGCCTGTATATAAATAAAATTTTAACAGTAAATTTTAAGGAATAATGTTTATCTGCTCCCAGGCTCCCCCATCCACATTTTTCTAAGTAAATAAAAAAGAATTCCTTGGCAATGTCAGTTTTGTCAAACTAAGAAGGGTGGAAATGTGGCGTGACAATGAGGGGTCCATGGTTGGAGATAGATTTCTTTTTATTTATTTCTACATTTGTGTTAAGGTCAGTGTATTCATTGCACAGTAGGGAAGGATGAATTTTGACATTTTTATAAGGGTGATTGATTGGTTTGTGTCCATTTGTGAGGCTACATAGCAAGAGGCCATGGCTAATGGAAGAGAGGAAGAAAAAATGGCTATTTTTGTTGGAAGCCTGCCTATCACCATTTTGGAAGATGCCTGGAAATATTGAATATGTGCACAGATCTGAGGAGAAGATAGAAAAGCATTTGACACACATTAATTAAAGTACAAAGAGGGAGGTGATTGATGGGAATTTTATTTGAATTATGCATCCTCGTCGCCTCTTGGGTTACCCATCTCCCCCAAGTTTGCTTCCCCTTGCTGACATCTCCATGTTCCTGACAGGAAGCATTACCACAAACCAAAATCTTCACAAAAGGGTGGCACGCGGGACCCTCTGACTGGGACGCTCTGTCCCAACACGGCACAGTCTTCACTTAAAGCTGAGTTTAAACAGCCCTTCTTTGGAGGAGGGGGAGCTTTGTGAGCCCCCCAGAATAACTGCACATCCCTTGATGTTTTTGCCTCTGGATAGTGACAATCAGAGTGTTTGTAACTGCATATTTTACAACCACCTAAATAGAACCAGGTTTCATGAGGCTAAAGGCCAAACACACAGGCTCATCACTGTATTTCATTTGCTGAGCGCAAGGCATAATATTTATGATAGGCACCTCTGAGTAACTGTTGGATGAGTAAATGAATGAGGAGTGAATGAATGAATGAATGAATGGCTTCTCAGTCGTTGCCTCGTCTGCCTCTTGAGTTGTGGCACGGACACTGATTCCTCTAAGAATGAGAACAAGTTTCATTTAGATTGCTGTGCTTATGGATTATTGATAGGGAATGATAAGCATTTAACTGGGAAGCAATTTCCCATCAAAACAGAATATTGTTCTCTGCTAATTCCCCACAATTTCCTATGATAATAGCACTCTTTAACCACAGAGAAGTTCCCTTGTGGACTCCAGCTCCGCGAATTCCTATGAGTCCTTGTATAATCAGCATTTGAGCAGAAGATATCTGAGTGGACACCAGCAATGGTCACTCCCAAAGGCAAAGCTGACCCATCTAGTGATGGTAAAACTACCCAAACTGCACTGAAATATCCACCACACTGTCCATTGATTCCACAGACTGCTTCTCACAGAATTAGTAAGTTGCAGGAGTTCACTGGGGTTAAGCCCTAAAGGGGCAGCCTCAAATGATGCTTATCCTGTTGCAGGCTATTTATTTATTTTTATGCTGTTACAAAAGAACAAAGTTAGCCAGGCGTAGTATAACATACCTATAATCTCAGCATACTGGAGACTGAAGCAGCAAGTTTGCAAATTTGAGCCCAGCTTGGGTAACTGGCCGGTGAATTAGTAAGGCCTTGCCTCAAAATAAAATTGGGTAACTTAGTGAATTAGTAAGGCCTTGCCTTAAAATAAAAGGACCAGGATATAGCTCAGTGTGATGGTTCAATCTCCAAAACAGCAAAAAAAGAATGGAGTTACTATTTTTTGTATGGGCCCAACCTGGTCCCTCACTATTCTCTTCCCCAGTGGTAGATCTGACAGATGGATTGGCTTTTTCAGCCACTCTGTTTTAGTGATTCCCTAAGTGGTTTTTTGGATGTCCCAGCTATGGAAACTGAAGAGTACAATGGAATGCAAAACTTCCAATCTGTAAATGGTTTATGGAAGCAAGATGAGCCCAAATCAAAGTGTGCTGCTCAGAGGCGATAAACTGGGTGGAGAGAAGTGGAGTACAGTCTTGCTTCCTCGTATGACTTACAATATAGGACTGTCTTAGTCACTTTCTTCAGTGCTGGAACACAGTGTGCAGCACACAGTTTGAAGGAGGGCAGGATAACTTTGACTCACACTTCAGAGAGGTTCAGGCCACAGTCAACTTATTCCAAGGGAGGGAAGCATGGCAGAGGTGCCTGGCAGAGGAAAACTCATGTGTGACAACAGGGAAGTAGAAAATGAAGGGAGGACCCAGGGAAGGGATAAACTTTTCTAGGCCACCCCACACTGACTTCTTCCAACAAGACACCATGTCCTCATGCCAATTCAGTTGTAAGCCCCCACAATGCAATAACCTTACAAAAAGCCCGACTTGAGAACTCCTGGGGTTTTCAAGGTCATGTAGATATAAACTATAACATTCTGTTCTGATTTCCAAACAACGCATGCGTATCTTTTTGTGCATTTAGTTCTATAAGACTTACAAAAATTCTAACAGTTTCATCACTGTTGAAAAGTCCAGGCCCAAAATTTGCTCTAAACTGCAAAGCAGACTCTTAGCTATGATCGCCTGTAATGCACCATAAAGGATGTTAAAAATCTGTTGGCCTATAGTGGCATGGGTGAAGCATCTCCGCTGCAAAAGGAGAAATAGGAGGCTAGAAAAGAATGGAACCAAAATCCAGGAGGGCAAGCATTAAATCTTTTGGCTCCATGTCCAGCACCCCGGGTAAGGTTAATGAGATGTGACCTCCAAAAGGCTTGGGTGGCCAAACTCCTACAGCACTGCTAGTGGTTGCAATTGTATGGCTTCTTTCTCAGGCTGTTTTGTCTCAGTCCTTTTTGCTGTTCTCAGATGTTCCACATTTCTGACTTCTCCAACTCCCTGGGGTCTTCTCTGGATTTTCAGCTTCAATTTCCCATCTTCATATACTATCGTCTCAGGGATACATCGCTTGGCCTTTCCAGCCTTTTTCTGAATTCTGTATGCATGTGAAACCAGAACAACATGGATGATGCCACAGTCTATTACCAGCCTGCTCCATAGTCAGGCCCCTTTGCATCTTGACAGTGTTGCAGAGGCCACAGAGTTGCCTGGATACTTAGGCTCAGTGAATTGAATCCAAGGAATCAGTTCACTTGGAAGCCCCTCTCCAATAGAACACCCTGGGGTCCTCTTCTCACAGGAAAACCAACCACTTTTTCAAGATAAAGAAAGAGGTATTGCTCTTTCTTGACATTTTCTCAAACTTTTTTCCTGATCCAAAGTACTAGGCTTCTTTCTAATATTTTCAGCAACTAAATTTTCTTCTGCTCCAACTTTCTGATCCCAACTTGATAAGCATTTTTTTTCTAGCCAAACTCAAAACTTTTAAAATCACTTACCTGTTCCATTTGCTCTTGATTCTCAATGTAGAACTGGCTAAAAGTCCCCAGTAACACCCACGCCACAGCTTGAATATTGGGCTGCCTTGAAACTTCAGTCACCAGGTTAGTCTCCTGCCTTTACTATCAGTCTCCTGCAAAGTCTCATAACATGAGCCAAATGTAGACAAAACTTTCACCAGAGCAAAACACATGGCCAGAAGTCCAACTGCCAATGGTATCCTTCTTCCCAGATGAAAGATCTTGAGCTTGGTCTTACTGGTTGCACTACCCTTAGCATTCCAGCCTTCTGAGCTCTGACCGGAATCTTCCATCAATCTCAGCCCTATTCTAGGGCTTCTTCCCTAGCCATCATCAAGCTACTCCCTTAAATCAGTTCCAAAATCTTCTGAATCATATGGCCAGGTAACAGGCCAGCAATGACCCTGCTTCTGGTACTACAGTCTGTCACAGACTCTTTCCCCATCACTGAAACACAATATCCAGTACCCACAACTTAAATGAGGAGAGACTTATTTTGGCTCACTGTTTGTAGAGGTTTCAGTCCATAATCAGCAGGTAACACCGCAGAGGAAAATCTACTCATGGCATGGCAGTAGGAAAGTAGAGAGTAAAAGAGAGCCCAGAAAGGAATTAAACCCTTCTAGATCACAGCCCTATTGACATGTCTCTTTTGATTAGAACCTATTTTCTAACAGCAAGTCAATATAAGCTCCATAATCCAATTACCTTCCAGAAAGCTCTACCCAACAGCTCGTGACACACTTGGAGGACATCTGGAAATAAAACATAACAAGGATGAAATGAAACAGTGTGATGAGAAACAAGTGAGAGATTCATGGAAATTTCAATATACTGGAAAAGTAGATTATGACTGAGTTTGCTAATAACAATTCCAGTGAATAATATACAACATTATACATTACAGATTTCAAGAACTAAGAAAATGTTTGTAAATTCTTTTGGACTCTTGGAATTGTACAAGGAGGTCAGGACCTTAAACAAATTGACCAGGCCCCAAAGTATTTCTTCAGCTTTCCACATGGCTCATCAAAAAAGTGAGTTTCCTGCACAGCTTGTTTTGGATCCTTTCTTAAGGATCCTTCCCTGTATCTTGTCATCTCTCTATCTCTGTTCCACCTTCCAGCTTTTCACATTTCAACCTACCTTAGGATCATCTGTAGTCTGAGATGACTACAGAACCTACACTGATGTTATTTTGACTGTGTACCTTCTTGTCCTTTAGAATGTAGTTAAAACCCTGCAAACTAGGTCTTACCTTCTGAAGCAGAGTGCTGTTGACTAGCCAGTTCCGCATCTGAATGGGGGTCCTAGTGAAGACCCTAAAAGGCTGTGGTTTTCAGTCTTAATTATTGTGTGATAGAAAATTGGCTTTTCCCAATAGTTCTCTATAGGGCTCTTTGTCCTAAAATGATCTAAACCTCTGGGACTGTAATGTCTTTATCCTATACCATCATTCAAACCATTCCCAGTCCACTGCACAGCATGTCTTATGCCCCTTCCTAAATTTACCCTTTCCAAATTTCAAATGATGGTTGACTGCACACATATTTCTCAAAGTTCTAACCCTGCTCTTTTGTTTTTATTAAATGATTTAATTGTCTATTTATTCCTTTACATTGACAAATAAAAGTTTATGCATTTATGGCATGTAAGATGATGTCTTGGTAGATATATACTTCACGCAATGGTTAATTTAAGCTGACAAATACATACATTATCTTGTTTTATGGGGAGAATGTTAAAAATATAAGCCATCTTAGCAGTTTTCAGAAATTAAGATTAGCGCCACCATGACTACAGTTACCATGATATATATTAGATCTCGCAAAATTACTCCTTATATATTAACTACAATTTTGTGTATCAGTGAATTTGTTGTTTTCACAGGTATAATAGAGAGAGGCCTCTGGTTACAGCTCAGGTATTTTGATCAACATTTCCCCAAGCCTTTCTTTGTTTGATAACCATTACTGTACTCTCTGCCTCTGGAAGTTCAGTATTTTAAGCTTCCTAACAAGTGAGATCACTTGGTATTTGTCTTTCTGTGCTTGGTTTGTTTCACTTAATATAATGGCCTCTAGATCCGTCTATTTTGCTGCAAACGAGATTTCATTTTTTTTAAGGCTGAATTGCATTTCATCATATGTACTACATTTTCTTTATCCATTAATCTATTAATGGACACATGGGTGTTCCACATAGATATTCCACATAGATATTTTAGATGCATATGGAATCATAGATATGGAATCACATAGATATTATGTGTCCATTAATGATTCCATATGCACCTAAAATGACCACGAAACCCCACTTCTCTCTTCAAAGTCACGTCTCTTCCTCTTTCCCAAGTTCTGTTTGTTTCTTTTTTCCTTTTTACCTATAAACATGGACTTTGCCATTCTACCTTCTGCCAAGAAGCCATGCCTGGGGCAAACAGAAAAAGCAACCCTGCAGAGAAGCGTCCCTTTCCAAAGCTTAGGAGCTAGCATAGTATTTGACACATGGCAGGTGCCTAATAAATATTTATTGAATAAATGGCCCTGCTTCAAAGATTTCTGCAACTGCGTTCTCAGAGTATTAGGTAGAATGGAGAATAAGTTATCAAACTGACCCATTTATAAAGTGCTGGATGTTACTCAATAGAGCTTATTCATTCCATCAATAAGAATTCCACCCAGGATCCAGGACAGGTCTAGGGCTCTGATGTTATCTTCATGCCTCTTTGAGATGGATAAAGAATTTTGAATTGGATGATCAAAGCCCTTAGTTTAAATTCTGGCTCTATCACATTTTACCTTCATGGCTGTAGGGAACCGATTCAGCCTCACTGGTCCTGATCTTCCCCATCTGGAAAATAAGGTTAGCAATGCACTCTTCACAGAGTTATGAGAATGAAAGGCTCCAGAAGGCACAGGACGTGGTAGCAAACAGGCGAATAGTCCATGTGTGTACACTGCCGGAAGTGGTTGACTCATTAACAATTCCACCTTAGAAAATTAGAAGTTTTAAGTAAAGGTACATGGGTTTATTTTAAGAAGAAACAAATTAACTTCTTTTAAAAAAGTTATCACAAAAATATTGCTGCTACCTCCCTCTGTAAAGTTTATGTTTGTAACACTCTCACTGTTGGGAAACTCAGCTCACCTCACCTTATCTAGCAGGGACTCATTTTCTCTGTAGAAAACAACTTCTCATAATCTTCGATTTAATAACTTCCTATGCAAGCCATTAGTTGACATAAAAGTCCAGAAAGCAGAATTTTCATTTTGCTTAGTGCATTTGTCGCTTTGCTAGGCATAATGGAAATAGGTCTGTGGTCACAGCTCTTCACATCCTGAGCCATTGCCCACAGAAAAAAAAACTGTCACTAATTAACACCTTTGTGTCAGCCTGGGGAATGGCTGCTGTGGCTTTTGGTTTTGTTTTGCTTTGTTTTGTTTCTGCTTTCATCCCTTTGGCAAACATCGCTGGAAAGCTAGTCATAAATGTTAATGAAATTGCAATTTCTTTTGGAAGACCAAGTCCCAGAATATTTGAAAGCTCAAAAGCTCTCTTTGCTGTGTGGTGCATTGTCCTGTATATCAAAACTATTTTGACACCTACTTTCCCTATAAGTCAATATCAACTTAAAGAGCATTCAACAAAAACTGAGCATAATTTCTGACTTCTCTCCATCAGCTGGGACACCTCAGTGACCCACCTACTGAGGGAATAAAGGCCATCGCCTTTATCCTTTGCATTTCCAGGTATCTTGTTGATAAGAACTACATAAATTAAATGCATAGCTGGATAGATGTCAACTGTCACTCTCTCAAGGGGGATTAAATAGGGATACCAAAAAACTTTGGTACAGTGATTTGACATTCTCTTAGCTTTTTTATTTTGATAGAGGACAGAGTTTGCCAGAAACAGAAAAACGAACACCAAGAACAAAGAAAATAAGAATGATGATATTTAACATTCATCTTCCAAATGAACTAGCCAAGCCACTTTTTTGTCTCCTAGCACAAATATCTAGGGTCCCAGTGGACACATCCTCATCCTAAAACCCAATTCTAGGAAATGTGAAGAGGAAGAAATATATACCCGAGTTAACAAATAACAACCACAATGAAACCTGACTGTACTCTCTAAAGAACAAACTGGTCTTCTTTGTTTCTTAACTATTGCAATCCCAGCTTAGCTCTCCAGTCTAATTCTCATGTTGGTGTTGCTCCCACACAGCCCAATCCCCTCACCACATCTGTGACCGTACACTGGTATCTGATGCTTCACTATAGTCTCACTTCTTGACAGTGTTTCCCATCACAGTGCGAAAATTTTCTATTTTCCCAGACCCTTGAGAACAGCTCTGTCTTTTGTGAGAAGGAGGCTTTTCAAAGACAGCTGAAGTGGATAAGAGCCTCGGCTGGGATCACCAAGGAGGAGGCTTCGCATCAGCTGCCAACCATGGCATTAGCCCTACCCCAGCTCAGCTCCGGAAGAGCTGGTTTGGAGGAGTTTGGCTTAAGCCTATGGAAATAAAAAGGCTTTTCAATTCTACCTGTCCGTGGGATGGGCCAGAGTTATCACTCCAGGAGAGAGCAGGGGGCCCCAGTCAAGAGGAAAACCAGTGAAACTCATTTTAATGGCAGAAGCACGATCCGGCAGCACAATGCTTTCAACAAGGTCAGACAAAGGCAGCCCTTCCTTTCTGAGAGCTTTTCTATTTTCTTGGTTTATTTATACATTCAATAACACCAGCAGCAGCAATTTGAACTCTTCCCTCCTTGGGACACAGATGGATGCCAGGGTAACCATTGGAGCAAGAGATTCTGCACATCAGTCACCTGGACCATTGTCTGGGTGACGTAAGGAGAGTGTTGTCATATGTGTAATACGACAGGAAAGCATTACACAAAGTCAACACCTCCTTAGACAAAAATTACTCTAATTAGGTTGGGTGTGTGGAGGGAGTGATCTGTGAAGAAGAGCATTTGCTCACTGCAGTATTTATGTGTTCATTTTTTAGAAAGAATCATTCCATAGGTTGGTCACGACATTTGGGGAGCTCTTTCTTATACCCCCAAGTTGACTTCCTGTTACTCCTTTGTTTTGGGGGTGACAATAAGAGGACTAATGCATCATAAGGGGGCAGTAGCAGTTGGCTTAGGAACTGAAGGCTGGCATCAATATGACATCAGCCTGGCCCTTCAAGTCAGTTACGAGACGGCGCAGAGCATGTATGGTCTGAGGGTGTTTATTGTGCGGTTCTGTGAGAAGTGATGCATGGATCAGGAACGTTCATAATATTTTTGGCTTAGGCTTCAGAAAAATTAATCTTCATTTTGCCATGCTGGAGACAGCAAACGCACACAAATGCCTCTATCTGAGGTGTTGCTTTCTACACAGTATTATTTTCAAGTAAAAACTTAGTTTTAGTAAAGACATATTCCCACACAGAGATTTTTGAGTTTTACCAAGGAAAAGAAACAATTCAGTACATGCAACCAAAAAAAAATGCAAAAAGAAACACACAACAGAAGACTAATTCTTGCTCAGAAAGTAAAAAATAATGAAAATGATACTAACATTAAAGCCCGTATTAAATCAGTATTTGTAACACTGTTCTCCAATGGGAACAATGAATGTGTTCTTAGATGGAGCCATCACTTACTGAAACATCAAACATCTTCAAAAGCAAAGGAAAATAATGTGCAACAACTCCAGATATAGTGGTTTTGCTGATGGAATGAAATATTACCTGGCTGTAGCTCCTGGAGGCAGAAAGTCTCCAGCAAGATGCTAAGAGTGCCAGGCATTTGATCTTGGCCCTGGGTGACATGAGAAAAACAAGAAAGGGATCAGGGGCTGGAGGAAGGCTAAAGGCTGTGGGTACATATTATACTGAAAGGTGCCTATGGTAGGCAGTTTCTGAAACATCCCCTTAATTATCCCCGCTTCCTGACTTCGCACCTCTGTGTAATCTTCTCCCCTGGATACAGTGACTCAATTCTGATGAAAAGAAGATGGTAGAAAGGACAGGATGTTACTTCTGAGATCAGTTCACAGGGAAGCGGTGACTTCTGTCCTGGTGGCACTCTTTCTGATATTTCCTGCCTGCTTACTTGGATGAAGCTAGATGTCACAGTGAGAGATGCTGATGGAGAGGCTCCAGTGCCAAGAAGCTGAGGGTGGCCTCCAGCCAACAACCATGGAGGAACTGAATCCTGCCTGCAGCCAGATGAGTGAGCTTGGAAGCAGACCTTTCCCATGCAGAGAGCTATGAGATGACTACAACTCAGACCGTCACTTTGATGGCTGCCTGTGAGTGATCCCGAGCCAGCTGACCCAGCTAAACTGCACTGAGACTCCTGACTCACAGACACTGTGACATAATACATGTTGTTCAAAGCCATGGCATTTGGGGGACAATTTTTCACACAGCTATAAATACTCAGTACAGTGGAGAGCAAAAACTTTTAACAAATCAAGCATGACTACTGAAACGGCTCTGGTCTCAATATCACTTTCTCATTTTTAAAAGAAAACAACACTTGTCTAGGCTGGGCACGCAGACAGGAACAAGCAAGCCATGGTGTGCATTGGTCAATCAAGTAAGCAGAATGTTGTCATACATGTAACGCGGAAGAAAGCCATCACACACACACAACATTTCTTAGTTACAAATCAATAGGAAGTGGTTGACCAGAAAGCTAAAGAAAATTGGACTTGGAGGGAAACCAAAGTTTGCAGAAAAATCTACATTGGTGGAACCGGGGCAAGAATGTCAAGATACCTGTCTTCTTAGAATGATAGTCCTAAAAGTAAAAATAATGTCAACATGGATATTGCTAATTGGCCTTGGGTACCTATTACCAGTGACAGCCAACAGAGGGGTTACCATCTCAGGAAAGGGCAGGTCAGGAGACGAATGAATGGCGCTGGGCCTGGCTGGAAGTCAGGACAGAGAGAGCTGCAACAGAAACAAATTGCTACATCTGATTCTTGTATTAGTATAGTGCTAAGACATTTTTGTCTTTCAAGGCCAGATGTTAATATTTTTGATTTATGACACATATGATCTCTGCTGTCATCAAAAAGCAACCATTAATATTGCAAAAATGAGCGAGTGTGCCTGTGGTCCATCTGGTAAGATTTCATTTGTAGAAACAAGCTCTAGGCTATATTTGACCTACAAGTCATATCTTCCTAACTCTTTGGTGTAGAATAAGGTATCCTACTGTATAATAAAGAAAAATAGCAATAAATAAAAACCAAAACCAAACAGAACCAAAGCCAGAATCAGTAAGTCCAACCTAACTAGAAGGTTTGGGTAAAGGGGAGGGTTCAGAATCGATAGGCAAGATGGCCTGTGTGATTCTCCAACTGATGTGGGGTAGAATCCTTGGTCACGGGAGACCAGCAAGGAAAGGAGGATTGAGACCAGGGAAGATCTCAAGGTGAATACATAAAGAAGCAAAAGGACTAAAAAAACAAGCTGCATCGATTTAATGTGAAATACACTTCTTAAAGGACAGCTAGGGAGGGATTCTGCCTAGAAACAAAATGGTACCTGAACAAGACTGTGCCTCCAGCCCATTCTACAGCAGACAGTAATTTCCCATTTTTCTCCCCTCCCACCATCCTGGAGCTCAACCCCCCCACACACACATATACAAGAAATGCATTTATTGACATTCTACATGGTTAATTTGTTTCTAAATTTCTTCTTAGAATTCAAAAGAGCAGTTTGATGTGAGAGATTCCATTTATACTCAGAGAATAAGACTGTAATTCATCTTTTATGCCTTTCTGCCTGGCATAACAAATGAAACTCAAATTGTCATCCTTTGTTCAGAGCCAAATACCATCTTGAAATTGTTTATTTTCATTGTTTAAAATAATTCTGATTCTAGATGGCTCTTCTATCTTGGGAAAACAATACACATTTAAGAAATTAAGTTACATTATTTTTCCCATTGAAATAATTTTATTTTAGTCAGAATGTTGTCTGTCAAAAATTGGGATATTTCAATATTTTCTTTCATTTTTTCCAATGTCAGATGGGATATTAAGTAATTGAACAAAATCACCATAGATTCAAATCTGTTACTTGTTAGTCCATATAATCTTGGAAACAGTATCTAATTTCATTTCATTGTATTTTTGTTTTATTTTCTCTCTCATCTTCAGGGAGAAAAAAAGGTTATTAATTTCAGTTATGACTCTCTAGTAAGATTTTGAAAGAATTCAATGAGTTAACATATATGAATACAGGTTATAAATTTTTAAATTCTGTAAGTAACAGGTATTGTTACTTCTCAAACTTGTATTTTGCTCTTACTTTATTGACAGAGGTACCATGTAAAGAATGAGGGGACAAAAACCAGTAAAACTGGTACTATCTCAAGAATTAGTACACTTTCATTTGTTGTGACAAAATACCTGAGAATGGCACTTTGTGAAGAAAAGAGGTTTATTTCGCTCACATTTCTGGAGCTTCATGAGCATGGTACCAACTGCCTGGCACAAGTGAGGGCCTCATGGCAGATGGCACCTCAGCATTGGTAGTGTCAGCCAGAGTGACTGATGGTCATGCAGAAGAGAAGCTCAGGTCAAGTACCAGGTCACCTGACAGCAACCTTTTCTTGAGGAAACCAGTCCACTCTGTCTGAGTCCAGCATTAATATCCCCTGAGGATGGAGCTTCTGTGAGATATTGACATATTTATCTCCACTTACATTCCACCTCTTAAAATTCTACCACTTTGACACAAGTACACCCACTGAGGACCAAGCTAGAGACACGTTCAAGTCATACCCCAATTGTAGCATCTCCAAAAGTCAACCATATCATATAATTCATGACGTAATAGCAAACACTTCCATAGTACTCACTATGTTCTAAGAAATACATACATACATACATATGTATACTTAGTCTTTCTAGTATAAAGGAGTACAATTGTTATTCTTATTTTCAAATGAAAATATTTAAGAGGCAAAGTCCCTAATCCACACATCTGGTAAGTGACCGAGTCAAGATTCCAACCTATGATGTTTTATTTCATATTCTACATGCTATAATGTTATGTTGATTATTAAGACAACAAATACTTAAATGGAAGTGAAAAGGTGAACATTATGGATTCTAGAAGGCTAATAATCAGGACAAAATAAAAGAAATGACCAGAAGAAATAAATGCATCCTAAACAGTATTTTCCTATTTAATTTATTGAAAAACTTAAGTAATAAGTCCATTGCTTTATTAACACAAACAACACATTTTGTGAAAATTGTCTCTTTTTTTCCAGTACCAGGAATTGAACTCAAGATTTTACACTTGCCAGGCAGTTGCTGTGTCACTGAGCTATATCTCTGACCCAAAATGTATATCTTCTAAAGTAAGGTAGAAGTGAGAAACTATCATTTTTAAATTCAGTGAAAAGACTATTATTTTTGCTTTTTGACATTTCTGTGTTTCATCTTTGGCTTGGTGAGAGACAATTGGATTCTTACAGCTTTCTCTGTTCTTGTTTTGTCATTTGTTATTTTGTTTGGAGATAATTCTGCCTCACACAGATACAGTATTGGAAAAGGGATGAACATTTAATGACTTTCAGATAATTGTGGATATTCTTCTATTATAATATATCAAAATTCAAAAAAACATAGTTTCTTAATAGTTATGTGCACTGTAAAACTAAACCACGTCAGTCATGCTTCATACTCTGTTATATTAAAATTCATAGGTCCATCTTGTATTTGCAATTAGTCTTTTATCCATACAAGACGTCAGAATATCATGCATTAGCCACTTGCAAAATATTGGTTCACTGAGATATGCAAACCTTCCAAATGTTGGCATATTTCATTATGCCATATAAAATAACACATTCATGAATATCTCCTGCTTGTCAGAAAAGTCTTTAGATTTCGGAAGCTGTCAGTCTCATGATGACCAATGCAAATTCACCAAAATTCTAATTTTTGCTTGAAAGCTCGTATGTCATACCTGGCAACAAATGCTACCACAATTTTCCTTAAAATGACAGGCTCGCTTAGGATGACTGACCTTTTCTGTTTGCCCAGGATTGAGGGGCTCTTGGGAAGCTCCTAGTGTTTCAGTGATAAGACCAGGGATATCCTTAGAGGCATTTAATTTTGAAACTATAACCACTAAGTACTCAAGTCTAAGTGACTATAGCTTCTCTGTCATTCATTCTTTCCAGTAAAAGTATAATTCTATAAGAAAAGTTACAAGTGCAGCGAACAATTCACATGTCAAGAAGGCTCTCTCCCCAGACACCTTCCTTCATTGGCATGCAGTCATTATGCTTTGTGGGTTATTTATCACTTAGCCACACAGAATATTAAAACGACTGGTACTCACAGGTGGCTGTTAATATTAACTTTTAGTGCTTCATCAAAGGCATTATTAAATAATTTTTTAAATGAAAGTGTACTGCTCTGAAGAACAGAGTGACTACCAGTAGGCTGGTGCCAATGCTTTGATTCATGCGACGTTTGACCCACCCTTGGGTCAAATGTCACTATCAGAGCAAATGTGTGCACAGTTTAAAAAAAAGAAAGAAAGGCCAGCAATGCTTAGTGAATAATGAACATGATTTTGACCTCATGTACCCACTATCCCCAAGGGCTATTTCTCATACATGGAGAAACCCTGTCCTAGGGCTTAAGTCTTCCCAGATGTCTCTGTACCACAATTGATTCCAATATTTAATCACTCTGTGAATCTGCAATTTCCATACTCTTTCACTCGTCTCTAAGTATCTTCCAAGAGTTTGAGGGAATTTTCCCCTTTAAATTCATAAAGTTCATAAACTCTGAATGCACCTTCTTTTGGCACTGCGGTGGCTTGCACATAGAAATAAATTTACTTTTCAGTGATTTGACACTCCGTTGTTTCCCATTTTCTAACAGAATCCACATCTGCGATTTCAACACAATGTTCTGCGTCCCTTTTTCCATAGAGTGAACAGAGCACAAAACACAATTTGATCTGCATGGGGTCATCACTCTGCTACAAATCTCAATACATTTTAATTGTTCAATGGTTGTAATCAAAACAGAACACTACTGTTATGGTTTGGGTCTAACTGGCCCCACAAAGCTCCATGCAGTCATAAGTGGGGCTTTTTCAGCAGTGACTGGATCTAGAGCATGTGATTGATTCATGATGCAATGCTAGGATTCAGGGGTCTAGGATTAAGGATGGGTGATCACTAAGTAAGTCCACTGATTGTTTTGGCACCAAACTTTATTTTGTATCCTGAATACAATATAAGGGACAGTAAAAGGTTTGTCTTGTCTCTTACTTGCTTTGCTACCTTCCGCCTGCCATGAACTGTTTCTCTTCTGCAGAACCTGTTGTTTGTCACACCACCCTGCCTTGGAGCCACCAAATTATGGACTGAAACCTCTACAAACTGTGAGCTAAATAAAGCTTTCCTCCTTTAACTCTGGATGTTGGGTATTTTGTCTATGTAATGAGAAAAGTAACTAAAACAACAAGCATTCAATAGAAGGGGAATGGAACCATTTTCACATGAGGGAAAATATTTTTACTTTTGTACTGTAGATATCAACAAATTTGATTTTGGACTGTAAAATATGCTTAATACATAAAATGTATATTTTTAGTAAGAAATCTCAGAGGTAATCACAAAAACAAGAATGATATCATGTAACCTTGAGGCCCTATGTGAAAACAAGGCTATGTAACAGAAAGTAGACTTTCTATTCTATTATAAAGCACTTTTTCTCAGTCTTAGAGGGGTGCAGGGTTCCCTTTCTCTTTGGATCATCTGCCAGAGGCTGATGAAGACTGAAATAAATGAAGTTCAATGATGACATTTTGCTGCACTTACGGTTTGAAATAACTTTTGTTTTTCTATATATATATAAAAGAAGAGACGAGGAGAAGTCCCAGATGAGACTGACCAGTTGCTGGGTTCCCTGGAGACATATACTGTTATTCTTTGGAATCAGAAACATAGACCAGAATTAATCTGTCTACACAGTAGTACTTTTTATTGATGGCCTTCTCAAACTTCATTAAGCATTTGAAACACACTCTTATTCCCTTCATAGCACCCATAAAGCAAGTTTCTGGTTTTCTGTGCTTACTTTTGTCTTCATTTGACCCAGGGTCATCATGTTCTTACCACTGCGACATCATACCTGACACACACCTTGAAGGACATTTTTATTCTGTCTCAGGGTTACTGCCCATGGTTGGCTGGAGCCAGGGCAGAAAAGCATTGCAAAGGGGCACAGTGGAGGAAACTCTGATCACTTCGTGGTGTCCAGGAAGAGGGACAAGGGAAGAGGCTGGGCGGGAGATAAACCCTTCCAGGCCACTCCCCAAGCAACTTCCCTCTTCCTTCCTAAGAGCAGGCTAGCTATGAACCTCAAAGCCAAATCACCTTCCAAAGGTTCCTTATATGACTTTACAAGGCTCTTGGAGACCATCTAGCCCTACACCAAAACACCCAGGAAAATTAAAGCCTCATGATTGGCCCTAGGTCACACTATAGTGAGTGTCTAACCCATTTCTGAGCAGGGTTCCATTCAATAGGCAACAGTCGTTTTACCTTTATGGTATGAAGGAGAAAAATGGCATTTGAAGAGTTACACAGAATAAAGTTCCTCCCCAGACACAGTGCCTGTGTGCCACATTCCCCCTCCCACTCCGTGTTCCCGAGGAGGGGCCAGGAGCGCTTTTCCCAGCATCCCTTGCCCATGTTTCCCTGTTCACGAGTGTTTCTGTGTGCAAGATAAAACAGAGACTGGTGAGATTTCATTTTTGCTTGGTAAGAAAATGCAGAGGTGTAGCTTAAGTGACTCTGTGGTTTGCAGTAGCCTCTAGTTGCTTCGTGCTTTTAGTTTGCAGTTTGTGACCGTTCTAGAGGTTTCTGGGGGTTCCTGCAGCTTTCTGATTCTATGAAAACCAGTGATGGACCAAGAGTGAGTAGAAATTTTACTCAACTTTGAAACTTCAGCTTTTCTCACTGCATTCTCAGCCTCTGCAGGCCCTAAATTAAATTCTCACCTCTTCAAAATACCTAGAGCGGCTTACCATTTTCTGAAAAGCACTGGTTGGTAAGTTCCCCATCACCACTAAAATGAAACAAAGATCAAAAAAGATGCATGTATCTTCAGGGACAATAATGTAAGTAAAAGCAAAAGAAGTCAACATATTTTTGTTCTTATAATTCAGATAAATAAATGGAAATTGATATATCAGGAAGCGGAAAGCGGCAAGGCAGTTCCTGTAGGGGAAAATTGCTGACAAGTAACCGGATTCATTTGTGCTGCAGATTCTGAGAAGACTTGAGGACTAGAACAGATCGGGTGATCTTGAAGTTGATGCAATAGGATGGTTAGAAATAGGTGAATTTATTGAAAGTGTAGTTTAGGGAGTGACAAAATTTTCTGTAAATGCCTATATCTTTATAAACACAAAATGTCATAAACTGGGTGGTTTGTAAGTGTCAGAAATCTATTTCTCACAGGCTGCAGAGAACAGAAATTCCAAGATCAATTCTCCGGCAGATTCACTTTCTGATAAGTGGTCATCATCTCCATGTAAACTCATGCTGGAAAAGAGGAAATGGAACCTCTCTGGGTCTCCTGTAAAAGTCACAATCTTGGTTACTTTTCTTTCATTGCTGAAACAAAATACCCAACACCAAAAATTAAGGGAAGAAAGGTTTATTTAGATCACAGTTTGTGGAGGTTTCAGTCCATAATCAGTTGACTCTAAGGCAGCGTGACATGGCACAGGGGCAACATTTTAAAGTGGCAGAAGACAACAAAGCAACAAAAGCAAAAAGGAGAGAGAACAAGCCTCTTCTCCTCCCTTATATTATAAGCAGTCTAACACCCCATCAGTGTAGGTGGAGCAATTACAAAATCTCTGTGCACTCCTCTGACACAGACTGAGGATACCTAGCTGCCTGCTGAATGGCTTAAACCTCTAAACTTCTCAAGTTTACACAGTGTATCAACCATAAGAGGCATCAATCCCATTCACAAGGGCTCCGTTCTCTTGATATAACCACCACCCTACAGGCCTTGTCTCCTAATAGCATAACATTGGTGCTTCAGTTTTTAACATGAAATTTGGGAGGACACAAACATTTATTCTATAAGAGTCCAGATGGTTAATATTTTAAGTATTAGCATCTCACTATCTCTGTAAAAATTCTTTAAATCTGTTTTTGCAGTATGAAAGCAGCATAAATAACTTAAAATAATGAAATCTAGTAAAGATTCAGTAAAACTTTGTTTATAAAACAAAGGCAAATGGCATGTATGCATATAAGATAGATAACTATACTACTAATCTCTGTTTAATTCATCAAAAAGAACAGTTTTTGTTTTCATTATTTTCTTGTTTGATCATTTTTTCATGACTAAATCATGTAATCTAGACAACTATTTCTAAGATAAAAATATGCAATATATTAACTAGTGTTAATTTCCTGCTATTTTTTAAAAATTCTGTTCACTTTTATTCTTTTTTCTGTTTTGTTTAAAAAACAAAACAGAAAAAAAAGAAAAAGAAGTAAAGGCACATCGTATCAAGTTTCCTGACTTCTGTTTAGATCATGAGTCTCTTCCACTAAAGTGTACGAATATCACTGTCCAGTGTAACACAAGAACTTTACAGACTGAAAGGTTAGATAAAGAGATCCTACAGTCTCAGGCATCAGACAGAGGTAGGAAATTGTTATGGTTCACGTCTGGATGTCCCCCCAAAGCCTCATGTAGTCATGGAGGCAGGCTTCTAGAGTTTAGATCTAATGCTGGGGTTATTGGTGTGAGTGCCACACACGTACCAGGATGGGTGACCTACATCCATTATAAGGAACAGAAAGAATCTTCATGTGCTCCTCCTTTTTTGGCCTTTTTGCTTTTACTGTCTTCCCTGGCTACCCTGCCTTTAACCTAGCTGATTATGGACTGAAACCTCACAAACTGTGAACTAAATAAACTTTTCTTTCTTCATTTTGAGTGTTGGGTATTTTGTCCCAGCAACAAAAGAAAAGTCACCAATACCAGAATGATTATAGGGTGAAAAATCCTATTTAAAATGGAGGAAATACAAGAAAATTCTACAAACTGAGCTACAATCTCCATAGAGATCTTACACAGACTGTTTTTAAAAGGGTGATTTTGGAAATATGGAGATAAATAACAAAAAACTAAAGAAAAATTAACAGTTATTTACCAAGAGAAATGAAGATATTAAGTATGATGTCCTGTCCTTTTATGGATATTGCAGCACTATAATACCTCAGCTTTAAAAATGCATTATTTGGAAAAAATTACAATTAAATTAAGAAAAAGAGCAGAAGAGAAATTTAAGATGTTACCTGTGTGTTTAGCAAACCTGTATAATCAGCAATGCAGGTACAACTATTTTTATTTTCCAGATGAAGAGGCTGAAAAGTAAAACTCTGAAGTTGAATAACACAGGAAATGCCATTACCTTGGAGAACACAAATGTACTGAGCTGAGTTGGTAAAAGCAAAAGGAATTGTCAGTAAATTAGTAGGAGGTACTGGTACAAATCCACAAATACAGAGAACACTGTGGCGTGATTAAATGTCCATGACCATAACTATGAGCCAAGTTCACTGTTGGACACCAAGGACTCCAACTGGGTTGAAGATCTTGGCTAAAATGGAGCAGTGCTGGCCTCGTGCTTAGTCACCCTAGCTATGAGTATATTCCTCGTGCTAATAATATAATGAGAAATGCAAATTAAATAAAAATTAATTAGATGCAGAGAAACTCATGCTTTAGTCAACTCTACCTTGGGGGGTATTGCAAGAGAACTTACAGGGTTGAGGCAAATGTGCAGTAGACAAAAGATAAGATCATGAGGCCACAGGTTTGGGTTATAATTAAACATGAGCTGGCTCACACTGATCAGCTCCATCTCTTTCTGATATCATTGAAGTAGGTGTATATTGGTGTGTCTTTAGTGCTTCTCCCGTTTTACCAGGAGACATCCCTTCAAAGTAGAGAATTGGAAGATAGAGCTCTAAACTAGCGGTCACTGGCTTTGAAAACTTACTTGGATTACTAGAAATTATCAAACTGCCTTTTTTGTATGGACTCTATTCATTGATACAACCAAGAAGGATACGCTCGGTGCAAGTCTACATACACAAGAGAAAGGGAACACTCACAAAAGACTGGGCCTTTGCAACAAAAGATAAATTCTTGGATATCACACTTGTCTCTCATCTGCTAATGACATTATATAACTTCCTTAAATCCTCACTTCCCCTTCTGTCAAAAAGAGTATTTGGGGATTGCGATTGTTAGTTTTACGTGTTAACTTGGGCCATGGGCACCTATTCATTTAGTTAAACATAATCTTGGACATTTCTGAATGAGTTTTTCAGTTGAGATTAACATTTGGCTTGACAGACTGAGTCCTTTTCCTCTGCAGTGTGGATGGGCTTCATTCCTCATCCAGTTTGTTGAAGGCCTCAATAAAGGCCTTCAAAGGCCTTCAAAGGCGAATTTGTATTCCTCCATTTATGGTTGATAAACTTGAGAAGTTTAGAAGTTTAGCTGAGAGACTCAGCAGAGAGCCAGGATACTTACTTTGTAAATATCCTCATCCTATACAAGAGGCGGGCACAGAGATTTTGTGAGTACTATACCCATCCTGGGGGGCGGGGGACAGTGAGGTGAGAGGTGGGAGTGCGTCCACAATAAGGGAGGAAAAGAGCTTGTTCTTCCATCCTTTTAGCTCCGGCTGCTTTTGCCAGCTGCTGCCTTGAAGTGTTGCCCCAGTGCCATGCTACCCTGCCTTGGAGCCAGCTGACTATGGACTGAAACCTCCAGAAACCGTGTGCTAAATAAACCTTTCCTTCTTTCATTTTGGGTGTTGGGTGTTTTGTCCCAATGAGAGAAAAGTATCCAAGACATCCCCTTGCTCATTTTTCTTCCAACTGGAACACAGATCCTCTACTGATTTTGGACTTTACCTTCAACTACAATTTATGCCCTCATCTCTTCTGGGTCTTCAGCTGCTGTCTACAGAGTTTAGACCTTAACATACAAAAGCCTGTGTGCCAATTTCTCATACAATAATCTATAGCTTTGAATTTTTCCATTATATTTGGTGAATAGTGACTTATATAGGATAATATTTTCCTCCTTTCATCTTCTTAGCAAAGGTTTTATTTAGTACAGTACACCAATAGTAAACAGAGAGACAGAGAGACAGAGACAGAGACAGAGAGAGAGACAGAGAGACAGAGAGAGAGACAGAGACAGACAGAGAAACAGAGAGACAGAGAGAGAGACATAGAGACAGAGAGACAGAGACAGAGACAGAGAGAGAGGCAGAGAGACAGAGAGAGAGACAGAGACAGACAGACAGAGAAACAGAGAGACAGAGAGAGAGACATAGAGACAGAGAGACAGAGACAGAGACAGATAGAGAGACAGAGACAGACAGAGACAGAGACAGAGAGACAGAGAGAGAGACATAGAGAGACACAGAGAGAGACTTGATGCATATTCTTAGGGAAAAGCACACAAGCACACACATTAAAAAAAAAACAGAGTAAACATTGTTAATTACCCTTTAAGGACAAAAAGTAGAAGATCATGGATTACAATAAGAACTTTGCAGTTAGACAGAAACCACTCCTTAGCTCATTGGATTTTGGACTACTTATCTGGCCTTGAGTCTTCTCAGTTTCTTCTTCCATTGAATGGAATCAGTACATATTTGTCAAAATTTTTTGACCATAGAATGCCACAGCGTGAATAATCTCTCATCCAGGAGGATCACAGTTAGAGGTGAAATGATTTCCCAAGACAACTTAATTGCTTAGTGGGAGTGGGATCGTGATCCAGACCCCCGAGCATTCAGCCAGATACCACACTTTAAAACACTCTGTGGTTAGAGTCATCTGGTGGAATCACTGAGAAAAGTACTGGTACTGCTTTAAAATAAATACATACTTTCCTAAGTGACCTTCTTTAACTCTACTATTTTAATAAGCAAAAGGAACCTTCCTTGGGATGAACAGGTCCTACCCTTGATTTCCTAGCCAATGAAATAACGTTATCTCCTAAAGAGAGTCAACTCTCATACATCTTGTGCTCCTCTGAGTGATTTAATTAAAACACTGAGTGACTAGTGCCCGCGCTCCTGGGGATGAGGGTGAGCAGGTGGCAGTCTCTATGGAATAAGATGCCTGTGGCCATGTGAACAACTGAGTACCAGATATCCAAGGCCATTATTCATAATTGCTCAAAATGATTTCTCCAAAAGGCTGTGACATAAAAGTGGAATGACATTATGGAATAAAAGATAAATATTTTTTATAAAATAAGTATAAAAACATGAGGAAAAAAAACCATTTAACATGCTTACAGCCTTCAAAACACTCACTTACTGATAAGGAGAGGTGCTAAAGGGATTTGAACAGTCGACACAGGAATAATACCCAACTAAACTTCAAGGCTTTCAGGATAGAGTGCATGATACATATTATTAATTTGTGAATAATATAAATCCATCCTGTACACTAAGATGTACAGTGGGCACACGTCTACTCAATGTCATTATTTGTCTGAGGCAAACATGGCTACTTATTTTCAAGTAGGAATTACCTTTCAAGGCTGCATAAGCCAAGAAACCTGAATTTCCACAAGACAGTGACAAAAGGAGATAATTTCTGGATGAAACCCCAAATCTGTCATCTTGTTCAGAACACTGCACATTTCCTGGAATGTAGGACACAGCTTATCACAGCTCTGTGCCGTCAGCTTGAATGTGCACTTGATATTCTGGTCCAATTTAGGGTAGGTGAAGCTACAGTGTAGTACTGCTGATTACAAGAATCCGTCCCCCTGTTCCTCACCTAAGAGTGCTTCAAAGACTAAGGGAGCTTGTCAAATGGATTTTTACCTTTTCTCATGTCTTTGTATTTATTTTGCAAATTATAAATTCACCTTATTTGTTAAAATAAAACATCTAAATGTGGGCCTAAGTTCTTTGAGGGAATAGAGAAAGCAGTGCTCGGGGTCCTGAGAAACCTCTTCCTACACTGTGGTCACATTCACTCTTACATGTATTCACCTTTGCATACACACGTTCACACTCGCACACACACGTTCACACACAATTTTGTATTGGATTTGAAGAAACCTATGCCCCTTGGTACTTTAGATAAGCTAAAGAATGATTAACTTTGATAAAGAAGTAAAAATAGTGTCAATGCCATGCTGGGGGTGCACATTAATCTGTTTTTCATTGTTAAAACAAAATGCCCAACACTGAGTAACATAGAAGAAAAATTTAGCTCACAGTTTTGGAGGCCCAGTGGTGAAAATCATGCAGCTAGAAGCCAAATGTTGAAAATCATGGGGCTGGGGATTTAGGAGTTCGATCCCCGTACTGATAAAAAAGAAAAAGACAAAAAAAAGAAAGGAAGGAAGGAAGGAAGGAAGGAAGGAAGGAAGGAAGGAAGGAAGGAAGGAAGAAAGAAAGAAAGAAAGAAAGAAAGAAAGAAAGAAAGAAAGAAAATCATGCAGCCCACATGTTCAGCCACTGAAGAGGCTTGCACCAGGTGCATCACAGTGTGACAGCATCATGCGAGGAAGATCAATCACATGGAGAGGAAGGAAGGTGGAGAGTGGCTCAGGGACTAGGCTCACTCTTTCCCAACAGTTCTCTTGCAAGAACTAACCAGAGCCCCACAAGAGCGGCATCAGCTGCTTTCCGGGACAGCACTCTCAGTACCCCGGTTACCTTGCTTTTGGTAAGCCTCTTCGAGGTTCCGCCATTTCCTATCACATCACCACACTGAGGGCCAAGCTTCCAGCAAGCAAATGATAAAAGGAAAACTCAAACATATCCAACAGGCGTGAAGAGGAGGGGGAAGCCAGCAGGAAATGAAGGTTTTTCAACTCAAAGACCAATCAATTCATAAGTATCTCCTCTGCCTTGTATTGGCTGATGACACAGAAAAAATTTTTTAGAGTATCAATTTCCTTTTCTCTTCAAACATTCTCCTGAAGGAGAGGTGGGGATGTCGCTCAGTGGCAGAGCACTTCTCTACCATGCGTGAGGCTGCAGGGTGGACTGGGCCCTGGGAGGCTGCATCAGTTTGACTGGGCGGTGGGATGTCCAAGTATTTGGCTAAACACTCGCCTTAGAGTACAAAAGGAAGTTTCCTGGGAATGTAAGTGAATGCCAGTGTGCATTTCCATGGCTGGCTTCTGAAGAGTCTATTAAGAATCTTAGATAAGAGGAAGGAAGGGAGGGAGAGAAAAAGGATAAGAAAGAAAAAGTAATGGAAGGAGAGAGGGAGGGAAATTGAATAGAAAAATGAAAGAGGGAGGAAGGAAACAGAGAAGTGAGTAAGGCCAGCAGAGAGAATTAGAGATATACAACAAATTCTTGAGTATTATCTCCTCCGCCCTCAGAAAGGAAGCTAGGATCAAGATACACTGACACATCTAAGCCCTGTTTCCACCCTCAAAGATTCAGAGAATAGAAAAAGGACCTTACCTCTGAGGGGCACACACTGTTTGGGAAGGACACGGGGGCCACTCAGGAAAGGCTTCAAAGCAGGAGAGAAACCTATGACAGCAGTGACGTCAGCAGGCTAGATGTACTGCATCTTTAGGCCTCTTGAGGTCTATAAATTGGCACTGACAGCCTCTCTAATTCATCATTTGAAACTCGTTTTGCAACTGTAATTGTTGAACACGTACAGATGATCATCTGCTTGAGGGAGCACTGGGGGACTGAAAAGAAGGAACATCGCACAGGGCCTGCCGTCTGCAAGGACTCAGAGGAAAGGGCAAGACAAAGCAAAGAGAGGCCAGGAGAAAGCAAGCGGGTGCCTGGGCCAAGCACAAAACAGCCCGAGCCACTAGAAACATTTTGAGGGGGTTCAAATGGCATCAAGAACAGGAAGTGGCCACTGAACCCAGTGAGGGGAGTCAGAATCTGGCTTGCTGTTCACACACAGAGGCTTTCCCAACCCTGGGAACCACTACACACTTACATAGGGAGGGTTCCTTCTTGACCTTTCTGTTTTCTAAGCATTACCATTTTGTGAGTAGAAACTGATCTTTTCATCTGCTTGATTTTGTTTTTGCTTAGTCCTTGGCAAAACACATATGCATGCTCCAAGAAAATCCTTGGAACTAACCATTTTCTGGTTAATATAGCAAAGAGAATTGTGTATGTGGTAAAATGCATTTCTCATTGTTTATATTTACTATTCGAGGAGCTTTTATATTTTTAAGATCTATTTCAGCAGCTATTCTTACCTGCTAACGCATTTTATCATAGTGTGTCATCACCTCATGTGGCTCTCTCTTCCCTGGCCCGTGGGTTGGCTTCCTTCCATGACAAGGTATTGAATCTTTGCGTCCTAAGAAGGATGCCTAAGAAAGAAGGAAAGGAAAGGAGCCTTTTAAGGAACTACTCCAGTTCCTTCTAGGTCTGTGTTCATGATCTGTCATTCCACAAATATTTATTGAAGCTCTACAGTGTCACCGATAGTCAAAAGCACTGGGGATACAGCACAAAGAGAAAAGACCCAAGTACAAATTCCTGCCTCTATAGAGTATACGTTCTTGTTAGGAGAGATGCATTAAGATCAGAGAGTGAATTAAGTACAGTTATGCACTTCCCAATGAACAGAGTGTAAATACAATGAGAACCCATATCACCCAGTGACATTTAGTAACTTAATGAGACCGTGTCTCAAAACAAAGCAAAAAAACTTTTAAAAGGGGATGATATAGCTCAGTAAGAAGATTCTAGGTTTAACCCCTAATATCAGAAAAGTAGCAGTTGTATATCTTCTTTAGAGAAATATGCACTCGAATTTATATTCTACATTTATTGCCAATAACAGTTTGAATAAATTAAAGTATTAATCTCATCCCCATTGCCAGTTTTCTCTGTTAGTCCATTTTTAGTTCCTATGATGAAATACTTGAGACAAGCTTCTTTAGAAAGTAAAAGCTGTTTACTTTGGCTGTGAGGCTGGAGTGTAAGGTGGAGGGGCTGTGCCTAGTGACAGTCTTCTTGTTGACAGAGTACCGAGGTGGCAGAAGGCATCACAACACAAGAGGCAGAGAAGGTGTGTGTCCATCTCTCCCAGCGTTACCCCTCTTCATAGAGGGACAGTCCATCCCGATGACCTTATGGAATCCTAACTGCCCCTGAGGGCTACACTTCTTAACACCATGGTGGAATTGTATCCTCTCTTGGAAAACCTCACAGTGAAAACTGAATTTCAACACATAAACCCTCAGGAACACAGTCAAACCACATCTGAACTCCAGCAAAGTCTTTTGCCCATATGTAAACTGATTTTCTTCTGAATATTGACTTAAAGGAGTTCTTTCCATTTTCCAGATACTCAACTCCTTCCAGATTGGTGATTTGCAGAAGTTTTCTCTTTGGGGAGGTCCTTCTGACAAAAAACAGATTATAACAGGTCGAGCAAAGCAAAATGGAAAAGTAAAGGTTAGAAGCAGCAAGCTGTTCCTTGAGAGATTAGTTAGCAAATAGGAGGTAAAGAATCAAGGTGTGCTTCATGATGCGACAGAATATGTAAGCAATAGAAGGTAAAGACAAAGGAAAATGCGGCATAGTTCAGAAAGTGTGAGAGTCTAGAGAAGGAAAGGGCTCAAGGACGTAACAGGAACTCTGAGACATGAAAATGCATGATTGCAAGGAGCGACCTTGTTTTCCTGATTTCAAAAGGAAACCGATGAAGCAAGGCTCCTTGTCGCCGCAGCCATCTCACAAGTGGAGAAAGATAATTTACAATAGATGGAGTCAGTATGTTGAATTTATAATTTCTCCTGCATAAATTCAATGCCTTATTAAACAGTCATTTATCTTCAAAACAGGCTCAAGATAACGCATAATGCCTATGCTGTTCATTGCAAACATGAAATCCAAAGCTTTCTGAAAGCTCCTAGATTTTCTGCATCTCCTAATTTCCAGACCAAAACGTGTCACAAAGAATGGCTTCCTATTGCTCACACTGAGGGTGGCATGCTGGAAATTCCATTGTGATAAACCTATCTCTAGAACTCTGTGAACTGTATGTGTTTATTTAAGTCATATGTGTATTCGTAGTTTACCCTATGAATATCCATGTTTCAAGATCGAGAAGAAAGTTGTTCCTGGGCCAGTTGTTCCTGCAAAACTAGCCTTGTTTTGCTTCTAAAATGCAACAACATCCTACAAACAAGAAAAATCAAGAAATACCCATCACTTTTTCCACTCTTGGAATCTGAGTACTTATTATTACACTGAGAGACCTGAAAAGTTCTGCAAAAAAGAGCCAACACTTGACAAAACCTGGATTTTCAAAATATCCTTTGAGTATGGATTCTGTGTTTGTGCCTCTCATCCTGCCAAGGACTAGAATTCCAGCAAATGCATTGTGAGAAATGCTGGGATGCACAATTTCTTCTCTTGTGTATTCTTCTCATTAGTTTCATCTCACAAACCTCAGAAGAAAAGCTGATTGCTCTTGGCCACTGATTATCTTGCCCCCTTACAGTACCTTTGCTCTTTGCTTCTCTGTAGGAAGCACTCCAATAAATGGCAGAATCGGAACCTAATAAAATCTGATATATACACATATATGTTCATATATAAATATGTATAGATTTATGTTCACATATGTATATATATATATGTATATTTATACAACCACATGTAGTTACATATTCATGTAGATTACTGTAATTATTATTGTTATGATTATTGCCTCGATTTCCTTCTACCATTTCTCTGGCACCCCTATGGTATTTTTATGGGCATTTTTGTGTTACATGGAGTTTTCCAGCGGAGATATCTCACAGGGTGTAGAAATGTGCCCCAGGGGTGTGAAGAAGGCTACAAATTAGGCCCCATATGAACACCCAGCCTAGCAGCAAGGTCAGTGAAGCAGCTGGCTTCCAGCCTGCCTGCATAGACGTCAAGAGAGATGAGCAGTTGGTTGGTAATGAGCTGGTTTGTGGAACCTATAACATCTTACCTGCTGCTGTGATCCTGAGCGCCTTCTGTAATTATTATGAAGTGATTCCATAAACATTAATACCATGTATTAAACATGTGTGAGAGCGTCAGATAGCAGACACTGAAATCACAACAGAATGTTAACAAGCACAAATGTTTTTGTGTTTGACAGAGCATAGCGCCAAACTTCCTTAAGTAGTGCCTTTCTTTTTGAAATATGTCAGTGAGTCTGGAACATAATGATTCACATCAGATAAACACCAAAACAAAAAACAATACACCAGGAAGGCAGAACTCGACAAAATATGAATCTGAATTTCAATTTTAAAGGAGCAGTTGGAGCTCCTCTTCCTCCATCTAGAATCTATAAATTAATATAAGAGGAAGACACTTAATAAGAAAAGACATCCTAGTCTGGAAATGTTTAGGGAACAGAAAGAGACTGGACCAAGAGCCAGGTCAATATGAAGCAGCAGACAACTAATTACAGGACAAGCATCACCACAACAGCAGAGTCCCTGGTGGATCAGATAGAGAAAAATGGAGGAAGAACATAACTTCATTAAGGCAGAAAAATAAAAAAAAAACAGAGGCAAGTACATGTTTCACATGCAAAATATAGAAATGGTGGAAAAATCAAATGAGTAAACATTGAGAACATTTCTCTTCAGGAAAGAAGGGGTTTCCATGATAGGCAGAGATTCTCCCCTCCCCTAAGAATGGCAGCCACCACTAATTAACAGTAACATTTTTCCCCTGTAGCTTAACATATCAACTTTGTACTTCTGGAAGCCATGTGGAGCAAATTAAAGTGTTATGCAGGAGGCAACCCATGTACCACCTCGAATTTAGTTGTTACCATAATAAAGACTGAGATCAAAGGCTCTGAGATTAGTTGTATCACAGACAGACAAAAGATTTGGATGCAAGAGAAGTCCTGATTAAAAGACTCAAGAATCAGGTCGCAGAGTTTCAAACTAAATTTAGCACGAGGCAGAGGAACAGAATATGAAGTAATGCCACTTGTACAACACCCAGCCACGGACGCAATAATTCATAAAAGAAAAAGAAACAACGATAGGTAACGGGCTTTAATGACCAGTCACATCTTCTAATCAAAAGCTAAATTAAATAAAAGCAGAGCTGATGAAAAGCCATTTGGTTTAAGTTCTAAAAGGTTTTCAAGTAGATCTGACAATGCTGTTTGTGTGCTCTGATGAGCTCTGGAGTCCTGGTAGGAGAAGCACTGTGATTGTATGTTTCTACTGCAAAGGCAGATGGAATTCTGTTCCCAGAGAACACAGGCCAAAATACAAGTGAGGAAATTGGCTCATGCCTATCCAGAGGTTGATGATCGACGATGGATTTTTTAATAATAGGAATTATATAACTTTGCTTAAAACTCTATGGAAAAAAACCCCAGAGACCAAAGATCTATTTCATAATAGTAACAGAAAGAGATGGAAAAATCCCTAAAAGAAAACCTGCAGGGGCCTCGCTGAGTGACAAGAAGTCAAGGGAAATTAATAAGGGCCCAGACGCACAGCCCTTGCAAACCAAAGCGCTCTAGTGGCAGGAGAAAAATCGCAAATTTTCAGCAAGTCAGAAATGTTGCAGAGAACTACTGAGAATTAGAGTAAGTGAATTTAAGCTGAGCTTTTCAAAATGAAGGACAGATGGACCATGTTAGACTATGACAGGGCTATAACTGTGGAGTCTCACGTAGAGTGGCTTTGGCGGGTCAAGCTTTTAACCACAGATCCTGTTTTAACCTTAAAGTCTGCTTTCCAATCTGCTAATCCTGCTAGCGCCATCACCCACTCTACACCTCTTCCATGTGACATATGTGATGGGGAAGAGTGCAGTAGCCTGGACAGGGTCAGCCGTCACACGGCTCAAGCTCGAATCTCAACTCCAGGGCTTAATAAATACTTACAGCCACTATTTTTCACTTGTTAAGTGAGAATAAGAATCCATTTCTTTAAATGCCATTCTGAGAATAAAGTATGAAAACATTACTTAAGCCAGCAACCACCCCCATACCTCAAAATGATAGTTTCTCATTCAATAAGAGCTTGCTGTTATTCAAATGCAACCAAATTCTACTCGGTAATTCTACAGATGATGATCTTAAGCATTTTAGCTGGTTTCTTGGCCCATGTTGGAATTCTAAGTTGACCAAGCCAGGAAGATGGCAAACCCCTCCCCTTTTTTTTTCTTTTTTGGGTACTAGGAATCGAACTCACAATCTCATGCTTACCTGAAGGTGCTGGGCTATATCCTGAGTAAGGATGACAATTGTGAGCCCAGCCTGGGAAAAATTAGTGACTTAGTAATATCTTGTCACAACATAAAAGTTTTTTTTTTTTTTTTAAATAGCTATGGGCCCATTTATCTATAAAAGTCTCCAGTCTATAGTCCTTTACAGTTGAGTAGTACTCCTTTGTATAAAAAGACCAAAACATTTTATCCATTCCAATGTAGATGGGCATTTGGGTTGTTTCTGAGATTTAGCTATTACAAACTGTGCTCTATACACATGGGTGCACATATATTACAAACATATATATGATGTTTTTAATTCTGGGAAAATTTCAGAATTAAAATTATCCCATAAGGAGCCTAGCTATGATGAATAGGACCTCTAATCCTAGTTTTTCGAGGAATCTCTACACTGACTTCACAGTGGTAGTACCAGTCTGCATTCCCACCAACAGTGGAGACAGCACCCTTTTCCCTGTAACCCATCCAGCATCTGTTATTGGTTGATTTCTTGATGATAGCCATTCTTTCTGGGGTGAGATGGAATCTCAGTGTTGTTTTAATTTGCATTTCTTAAATGACCAGTGACCATCCACATAAGTAAAATAAACCACCCTTGTAAATGTTATATTGTCTCCCTCGTGTGAGACGCTAAAAGAGTAAATAAGATGCAAGATGTACAATAGATACTGTAAAATGGGAGGAAACATCAAAAAGAAACAGAAACTAGGGTGGAGAAAAGAAGAAAGGGAAAAACAAAACAAAATAACAACAACTATATATATTTACATATGATAGTTAAAATAGTTATACTACTAGTTTTTCTTAGTTCATTGAAAAGAAAGGTTTGTGCTAATACTATCTATACAATTAAGTGCGTATATATTGTACTCTAACTAATACAAGGTATTAACCATTGTTTCCCTCTAATTATCTTGTTTTGAAATTTTGGGTTTTTTTTCTCCTTAAAATAGAATTTTTAAAAATACATAGTTAAATAAAAAAGATCTATGGATATAGTTCAGTGTGAAGTCCCTCAATACCCAGTACTACCAAGAAAAAAGACAAGAAAGGAAGGAAAAAAGAAGGAAGGAGGAAAGGAAGGAAAGAAATATAAATTGAACAATTTTTGCTTCTAGCCATGAGAAAAAAACAAACTTCACTCATCCTCCCACCATAGAAATCAGAAGTCAAGCTGAGTGGAATAGTGTACATCAGTAATCCAGCACTTGGGAGGCTGAAGCAGGAGGATTGCCATGAGTTCAAGGTCAGTCTGCACTACATAGGGAGACCCTAACTCAAAAAACAAACAAAAAATATTAGAAATGGATGAAATTGATAAACCACTGCTCCCAGAAACTGAGCCACAGGCAGCAAATGACTGTGTTCTCAATAAATAAGAACAATAGAGGTGAGCCCGCAGCTTGCACTGGCTTTTTCTCTAAAGGAAATTTCTGGTTTCATTTGCAGTGAAGAAGAACAGGGTCTCAGAGTGGGAGCAGCAGAGATGAATATTTGGAGGAGCTAAAGCAGCTCAGCTTTTTGTAGTGGAATGTTGTGGGAAAAAATGGAGTTGTGAATGTAAAGATCCTACAACCAGGAAGTCAGGTTGGTATATGGGAAACTGTTGATCTGTACACATGAAACGTCTCAGAACTGGACAATGCAAACCTGTCAGAGTTAGGTAATTCCAGTTTCTCTATAAACTGAGATTTATAGAACTGACATGAGGCTAGTAACACACTGGAGCACATGAGCATCAGTACCAACCTCAAAATAGGCACAGCTACCATCAGGAATAAAGTAATCCTGCACTCACCTTTAAAATCAAGGATCAAAATGATTCACAAGTAACTTAACTGTCATACTACCTACCAACATTCATTACAGGAATAGGAAACAAGCACAGAGCCTAACCGTCAAAATATATTAAATGATGTAAACTTTTAATGTCCATCATCTAATAAAAAATGCTGGTTGTGTGAAGAAGCAGCTCCATCAAAACAAAAAACAATCATGGAACGGAAATGAACCCCGCTGTGTTGGAGGTGGTAGATAAAGACACTAAAATGCCCAGTGTATTCAGAAACTTGAAGGAAGCATAAACATAGAGAGAGAAATAGAAGTTATAAAAGGACCAAATGAAATTTGCAGAAATGAAAAATACCACACATGAAATTACAATTTTACTGGATTGCATTAACAGCAATTAGATGCTAAGAAAAAAACAATAATGTTGACAACATAATAACAGAAACTACATAGAAGTTCAACAGGCAGAGTAAAACAGATGAGAAAAACAGAACTTCAAAGACATAATAACAGAAATTATGTAAAAGTTAATCAGGCAGAGTAAAATAGAATAGAAAAATGGAACTTCAAAGATGTCAAGGAGTATAACACACATAGAATTGGAGTCCAAGTGAAAGATTCCCTGACATGGGAAATATTCTTAAAGAAATATAATGACCGTTGCTAAATCCCTACCATCTTGTTGTGAAAATTTATACAGCTATTGTTGCTTTGTTATTGTTATTGCCAGTTTGCTTTTGTTGTTGTTTTTAGGTTTATTTGCTTCTTGATTTTTCTGTTTTTTCTCTTTAAAATACAATATGATAAAATAAAATGGTGATCAGAAAATTTCTAACTTTAATAAAAATTACACACTTTAACAGCTTCAAGAAATGAAAGAAACTATCATCAATAGAAAAAGGCAGGCGGGAAGAAAGAATGAACTAGAGGAAGGAAAGGAGGAAGGCCCACCATGACCCGTTCTAAGTGAACTGCTGGAAAACAGATCACACCGTTTAACTCTCCCATCATGGAGGCAAAGCACCTGAAACCCACAGCTTGGAGGAGGAAAAACTGATTTTGAGCTTCAAGGCAGAAACAGTATGGCAAAGAGACAAGGCAAAGGAAAACCACTTACATGGTGCTGACCAGAGAAGGGTGAGATTGGGAGAGACCGGAAGTCAGAGCCAGAGCCAGAGAGGAGAAGCAGAGGAAGAGCTACACCCACCAAATTCATGCCCCAGTCACCCTTCTCCTCCACCCCTCCCTCCCTCTCAGGGCACATTCAGCTACGAGCATCAAATGTCAGTGGAACGACCCACTCATGTCAGTACAGCACCCATGACCCAGCGGTCTCTCTACAGGCTCTTAATTCAGTCAAGTTAACAGTCTGGCACAGAGATAAAGAGGAAAATTTGGAAGTACTAGTAATAACCAGTGAGAACTGTAGATGTTTAAATATGATATCATTTAGAATATTATCATGACAATTCACTGCAGTTTTGCTCACAGTAGTATAAAGTGAAAAGCAACCCTTTTTGTCCATGACTAAGTAAAATACACCACATCAATAGAAAGGGAGATTGTTCAACAGAAAATATCATTTGCAATACATGGATGTACCTCAACTACATTTATGCTGAAACAAAGCTAAATACATGAGAGCCTACGCTATTTGATTCAATTTTTATGAAATGCCAAAGGAGTGAACTTAATATGTGGTAAGAATATGGTTCTAAACTTTGGGCACAGATATTGAAGAGGAAAGGAAACAACTAAATTTGGGAGAGTGTTAAAGATATCCTTTGTCTTAACATTGTTTGAGATTACAGTAAAAATATTCATCAAACCTTATGGAGCTACATCATTAAAACAAATATTTTGTCTTCCGTGAGTGATACCACAATAAAGTAGATTAGAATTTAAGATGAGAGGCGTCATTCTTTACTCACTTAGCTGTAGCCCACGTGAGTCATTCCCACAGGGCCGAGCCCACTGGGTTCAAACACAAGGTCAGGATTAAGGTAAGCAAACCAAGTCGAGATAAAGATCTAGAGGAACTCCTGTGGATCCCCTCAACCCTGAACTGCTCATCACCTGCTTGAACTGCTCATCACCTGCTTGACAGCCTCTCTGTGACACTCAGATCACTTCATTGTGGGCTGGCTTCTGCTCCCACCAGTTTCCCTGAGGCTCATCAGAAAGAATCTCAAATGTATGTGTCCTCTTTTCCACTGTCCCTCAGCCTTGCATCTCAGCTCCTTTTACAAGTGTTACCTGAGAAGCTTCCCCGCTACTCCATCCTTCTCAATTCATCCTGTTCTAGTGCCCTCCCCCTGGGATAATAATGCCCCTTCCAGATTCTCAAATCACCATCTTTCACTGACTGAATAAAATCCAGATTCCTAGCTTGGTTTCAGAAAAGGCTCTGCTTCCTTTTGCATAAATGTCCCATTTTTGCTGTAATCTCCAAGTACTCCTCATCCAGCCGCCTAAGGAAATTAGTACTGTCCCGGAATATACTTTCCACTGTATACTGCATGTTTAACCTCTTTGTGTGTGACTGTATTAGTCTGCTCAGGCTCCATAGTACCACAAAGTGAGTGGCTTAAACAACAGAAAGTGCGTGTGTGTGTGTGTGTGTGTGTGTGTGTGTGTGTGGTTCTAGATGAGTGAGTTCAAAGTGTCAAGAGCATTTGTGTCTGCTGAGGTCTTCTCCTTAGGTTGTAGATGGTGGATTTTTCCCTGTGGCTTCACGTGATTTTTTTGTGTGTCCCTGTGTCCTAATTACTCTATTTTATAAGAATACCAGTCATGTTGGATTATGGCCCACTCCAGTGACCTCATTTTATTTAATCATCTCTTTAAAGACTTTATTTCTGAATACAGTCATACTTTGAGATACTGAAGGAAAAGACACCTGCGTGTAAAATTTGAAGGAGACATAATTCAGTTCATAACAATGACCATTGTCTTAATAAGCCTTTGATCCATATTACAACCAGTCCAACTCTACCCAGCCTCAAAGACCAAATTAACTGTTATCTCCATCTCAAAGTTTTCCATATTGGCAAAGTAGGTAGGCTCACTCATTACTCTGAGCCCCTGAAATATTTCATTTGAATAATTGTCAGTCGGTGAATCAGATTTTACTTTTTATTAAAATCGCTAGTAAGATTTTCTTCTCTCCTTTCCTACATTAACAGTTCTCTGCAGCCAGAGAATGTGTTGTTTTTACTACAGGAACTCCTCCGACCACTAGTATACTGCTGCTACAAATTCTGGCCTTAGTATTTTTGGAGCTCAGAACATCTTTCTCTCATTCCAACCTTTACTTTCTGATCAATCTTATTATTTCACATACAACATTGACTTCAGATTAAGTACAACATCTTGCTAAGTGAAACAATATTTTATATTTTCAAAGTAGATTTTAGTTGTGAGAAAACAAAGAATATTGAGAGTTTGGATGAGAAAGGTATAAAAGGAATATAAATATTTATTGAAGATTTATATTATAGGGTGAGACTTTTAAAAACTTTTGTTCATTTAATCCTCCAGACAATGCTATGAAGTAAACTCTACCTTCCACATTTTACCAAAAAGGAAGAAGAAAAATCTAAGTCCTGGCCTGCTAAGTGATGTGTGGTAAGCAGGAATTGGTTAATAGCACAACTCAAATTTTGATGCAGGTCCCTCACTTCCTGAACCCTTGACCGGTGCCCTCTTGCCAATCTGTCCCATTCATTTGTAGTTTTGATAGAACTTCTCCTTATAGTAGTATATGATGTTAATTAGGTAAAAGCATTGTGTTAAGTGACTCATAGTGAAATTCACTTAATTTGCCGAAGGGTCTACATTAGTATCAGTGTTGTAACTATCAGGAACTGAAGTGTGGAGATGTTAAGTAATTGGACTAAGGGCTGAGTGCTAAGAAGTGACTATCCTTGTTATAGAGCTGCTGCCTACACCTCTTCCTTCACTCCTCTTCTCCCAAGATGCTAATCTCATGGGTATGGCAGGTTTTCCTAGATGAGCTCCGCCCTTGGAATTGTCACACATTGGTGTCTTACTAGGAGTGACTCCAGAGAGAAGCCAAGCACCAAGTGGATGCATGAATCCACTTCAGCTTACCCAGTTTCTTTCCTGGGGCTTTGCTTGGTTTGGGTAGCTGCTGAAGTAACAGGCCTGAGACTTGCACTTTTCACCTCCGGAAAATGCATTTCTCAGTCCACATGCCAGCACACATCCCATCTCAGCCCAAGCTGGGATGGCAATTGGGTTTTATTTTTCTTAACAAAGGTGAGTTTCACGTGTCTGTTGAGCTCCACGGGTTGCCTTTTGGCTTTGCTTTTATGTTTAGCTTTTTTTATAAAGAACAAAATATAAATTGGGAAGTTGTCTGAAATGCATTATCAATTATTTACGCTGTTTCTGTGCAAACATTTTTCTCAGTTTCTACTAAAAGACTAGAAGGCATTTTACCAAATGTTTTACCTGTAGTAACTTCCTTCTGTTTGTTACTTCTGAAAAAGCAAATTAAACTTTGCCAAGAAACAATAAGAACCACATTCAGAGAAGCACATCTCTCCTGGTTTTCATGGATAGGTGGGAGTACTTGTTTTTCAGTGACTCCCTTTATTCTCTTTGATTTGTGGAGATACAATAATTTCTCTAATAGGTCAATTTGAGAAGAATTCTGGGTCACATTCTGTTCTTCTTTTATATTGATTTGAACTGCCTTCAGGGGTAAGAAAGGGAACTAACCTCAAATTTGTGTGAGTGCTTCATAACTCAAAAGACAGGGTGCCCACGAAATTTCACACTGACATTAGATTTTTAAAAATCACATAAGCCAGAGAAACTTTCTTTGGTGGACGTTCTCTTAGCTCTATACAATTTCTTGACTGGACTCAGTGATAAGGGGCTCAGTAAGATAAAACCCAAATGTCTACTCACAAGATTGTGGAGTATCTTGGAGTATTGTAATCCCAAATATTGAATGCGATAATCCAAGTAGTATAATTCCTTTTTTAGTCTTTCTCGCAACCCAAAAAGTTATGTTCATAATCCCATTGAGATGTTATTGGGATCCCAGCAAGTTAATTCCAACCCACCACCTGCAGTGCAACTCATGGTGAGAGTAAAGACACCAAGACATACTCAAAGTGAAGGGCAGCCAAGGGGTTCTAATCCTGCTCCAAGTAAGGACATTCAGACAAAGGCCCTCATCCGAGGCCTCTCCTAGAATTTATTATCTTGTGAAGAAGAGGGTGGCTTGAGGATGAGTGACAGTGAGGATGGCGGGAGCTACGTGAGTAACTTGAACTGGCTGGTCTAGTAAAGCACCTTTGCAAAATGCAGGGAAAATGACCTGCAGAAGAATCAGTCTGTATAATTTAGTTAAGGTAGCATTTGAATAACTTTTGGAGGCTATGGCTTCGGTTTCTGGTGTATAAACTTTTGTGGGGAGTCATAGCCTCTTTACCTTGAGGCTCATACCCGGCTGACTGGCTCTGCCATTTTGCTGTGCTCATGTCTTTTATAGAGAGCACTATTCGAGGACACAGGAGACTATCTAGTGGCTTTAGAGATTAGATACAAGTACCTCAGTTAGCCTTATTTGCAACACTTAGAGTCAATTGAGAAGAGAAGGAAATACTATAGTCCACTCTGTACATATCAGTGCATGGAAATACACCTCGATAAAATCAGTGTTGCAGCAATTGTTCTGCATTCAAGGGGAGTCACTCAATTATCTCTTACAATGGGGTAGGTGAAGGTCAACAATCTGTACAGAGTTCACCCACATTCCAGTAACACAAAACCCATATGAAAAATGGAAACTGAGAGGTTCTAAATGCACTTAGAGAAGGCAAAGCACTGAAATCGGACCAGTGACTACAGCAGCCATCATCAGTTTCTAAACATTGATGAAAGGAAGAAGAGCTCAAGAAGATATCTGTAAGAAAAGAAGCTCATGTGGAGACAAAAACTGTTTCTTAAATATGCAGTATGACTGAAAAATAAGATGTTTAAATGCTTAAATGTTAAAGAATTGACTGTAGTAAAAACACATTGTCATTAATTCCCCTCAAAATACTCCCCTCGCTTCCAACACTCTTATTTATCATTCTTAACACTTTCTGCAGCAGGTCTGAAAGTCTTTCTTGAGCGTCTTCAATTGCACCGTTGTGGCTACCTCAGTGTCCCAAATTGATTTGAAACATTTCCTTTTTCATAGTCATTTTGACTTTGGGCAAAAGCCAGCAGTCACACGGTGCCTGGTCTGATGAATAAGGTCCAGGAGGGCACGCTGAGACTGCCCTTCTGCTGGCTGGCACTCAGCACAGCCTTCACCATGCTTTTAATCGCATTTCATAAGGACACTCGCAAAAGAGAACTTCCAGAGCTGCTTAAGAAGTTACTAAGAATGACGGTATGAGGCTGTTTGAAGAAGGAGTAATTTGAAGGTACAACTAGTAATATGTCTTTTACAGGGATAAATTTCTCAAAATTTAAACATTCACTATGTATTTTGATCATACCTTATACATGGCCAATGCAGAGTGTCAGTATTAGGTCTTGTGAAAGAACATATCTGCTACCTGTGCTTAAATTCATACACTGTGACTTCAAGACAAGTGGCATTTCCTCTATGAGAAGCTAAAAGTCCTCTCAAAGATCACTAAGTTTCTGGTGACATCTTAGCAGCACTAATTCAGATAACGGACAAAGCCTGCTAAGTGTTGCGGGTTCTCTTCTGCTCAAGATCTAAAAATTATGGACAAATATACCACTTAGGGAACATAAGTACTGGGAATGACTAACACAGAGTGACTAGTCACGTCTGAAAGCCAAGCAGACTTGGAACTATTGAATTTCAGAGGGAGGTAAACATGCCTGTTGCCCCACTCCACTGTCGGGGCTGGTATGCCTCCTCTAGTGCATGCCTATAAGAACAACGAGGAAACCAGCGGAAGCTTGTACCCTGCAAGCAGCGCTTCATAACAGGAAGAAAGAAACCAGGTTGAACATGCCCAGTTATTCACCAGGGTAAAGGCAGAAAGCCAAGGAAAAGTTCCCATCTTCAAGGTAAACAAGAGTTGAGAAAATGATGTTTCTGTCTAGCACAGCATGAGGTAAATGTTCCCTTTGTTTTCCTATTTCCCACTTCTGATCAGTCATAAGACTATTTTACTGTATTGTAATTTATGCCAAGGAACTCACTTCGTATACTTTAGATTTTTGCATTTTTGTAATCCTGCAGTCTCATAGTGCAGTAACTTGGAACAGTGCTAGCTCCTCAGTGACAAAAAGACCATAGGAAGCGGTGGTCTTGCTTTTCCAGTTCGTGGTTGATCTTAAACAATGCATGCACCATTTTTCTGTTGACATATCAGCATACTCCATCACAGCTTTTCACATCATCAAAGATAACACACACTCTCTATTATTAGTGTGATGAGCAATAAAACATTTTTTGTGCCTTTCAACTTCAGGAATTTGAGCAAGGAAGCAAGCACATCACGTATGCCCTTTGCTACCCCAGGAGGTACATTTCCAAATCCCCTTGTTCTCTCTGTATCTGTCTGTATCTCCCCATGTATTTCCATATATGTGGGTCCCTCCATCAATAATCATACATTATTAAGCTTCACAAACTCACAAAATCCCTCCTATAGTAGTAGACTTGTCCTATTTTTAGAACTTTACTGTGCTTATTGCTGAGCTAATTATATAAAACTAAGCTATAAGTAAAAATGCAGTCAACACAGCAAATTTCAGTGCAGTGGACTTTGATATAGTGGACTTAATCCCAGTGGACAGTGTCTGTAGAACTGCAAGAAAAATGGCCTTGTTCCGCTACTCTGGATGGTGCACCAGGGATACAGATAATCACTAATGAAGTCCCACCTGGAGCTCATGCATTACCTATGATACCTGCCACAGCATTTGCTAATCTGACCTGCCGATGTTAATCGTCACATCAGTAGAGCTTCAGAAGCATTAATGCCTACAATTTTGAATTTTAGAAAACGTGATTTTTTCAAATTTTGGAATTCTTTTAAAGGAATTTTCTTTAAAACATTCCTAGCCATCAACTTTCAAAAATTTTTTTATCTTTTTGAGTTCCTATGGATTTTTTTCATAAAACTTATCAAAAAGCCTTACAGAAGACAGCCTCTGATCAAACATGATGACAATGAAATTGCTACTTCAATGCCAAGAAAGTCTGAAATGCATTTATTATGACCCCATTTACTGACAAATCTAAAGTTGGTTAAAATGTAATTTAAATACCTACGGAAATGTGTACACTTTTCAAATGAGCAAGACAAAAGAAGGAAGGAAGTAATATGCACACAGTTGTGAGCAGGCCTCATACATCTATTACCAGCCTCGGGCAGGAATGTGTTCCTGTTGGTGTGGCTGTTTGCTTTTATGATAGTGGAAATTACTACCACAGATCTGTAGAAAAAAGACTGAATTAAAAGTAAGAGGAAAAAAAGAAAGAACACAATTCTGACAAAGTCAAGCCAGTCTCCTGAAACAGCAAAAGCAATAAGGAAGGACTCCAGTATGAGTAGCTGAAGAGAGAACACTGTGATACAGAGGTTCAAGGTGACCCAGCCACAAAAGCAGGCGGCCAGCACTTAAGGACCAGCTCAGGTGGACCAGAGTCCACTTGATCAGTATCTTAGTCCCGATTTCCTTGCTCAGGTCAAATTCTCATGACTCACAGGTCAATTTTGTTCCCATGGGAGGAATTCTCAGGATTTGAAGGGCACACTTTGAGACTCTGCTAGAATCCGAGGTGACCATATGTTTGGAGCAATGGAGACTTCTGCTCATAGGTATTCTCGGTCTTGAAGAGATAGAGTGATTAAATTTATGCTAATGGCCTTGTTTGGCCAACTTTTAGATAATCATACCCTAAATGAATTACATGTCTATATGCAGAACTGAGAAGCATTTAATCCAGAATTTCACAAAATAAATATTAAGGTACTTGTAAGGTCATGAGAAGAATCATGGTTTTCAGTAAGAATCATTTTTAAACCCTTGTCTATCTTAGAAGAAAGCACAAATTATGCTTTCAATAACAGGTTAAGGGTCCAAGAGTTTTTTCTCTGTCCTTGTGGTGGTCTCTGATTATGTCATGTCTGTGTGAAATTAAACACTTCTTTATCAAGATGATAAAATTTTGGAACATTCCTTGCCCTACTAAAGAAGGAACAAAGAAGCATGCAAAGATGATGACGAAATAAATACCAGGAAAGGAAGATAAAAGCATAGAATTAATAACAAATATCCTTTGTGATCTTATTATTCTCCATATAGGGAAATATTTAATATCCTTTTTTCCTATCCTTTTTTGGTTCAAGTGTTGTATCTTAGACTAAGTAGCTACAGATAACTGTTCTTCACTTGGGTAAGACTTAGACAAAACTATGGGAAGGTTTTGGATATGTTTCTTTAGGTGTTTGAGAGATTCATAATTATGATCCAATTAAGTTTGCTTTTTTCAGTCTCCTTTGGAATAAAAAGCAGGCTCTTGCACCCCTTCTCTTTGCTCTTGTTGTTTTTGCTATCTTTTGCTGCCATGAACTGTTCTTCCTCTGTCACACCCTACTGTCTTGGAGCCAATTGATTATGGACTGAACCTCCATAGACTGCGAGCTAAATAAACCTTTCCTTCTTTCATTCTGAGTGTCAGATATTTTGTCCCAGCAATGAGAGAAAAATAACCTATACAGAATTTGATACCAAGAGTGGGGTCATTGCAGTGACTATACCTGGCAATTTGGTTCAAGAACTTTTGGGAATGGTTTGTGGAAAGAGTTTGGAAAGGTTTGGAGAAGTTGTCTGAAAAAGTAGTGCTGGAATACCTTAGGCTGTTCCATAAGGGAGATTCTGGTCAGACCCCAGAAGACCACAAAGCTGATAGAAAGCCTGCAGGTAGAGACCAAGCTTGAGAGGTTTCTGCTGGGAAGAAGGACAGCACTGGATGTTGGACTCCTGATGATATGTGCTATGGTTTGGCAGAAATTTTGTCTGCATTTTGCTCATGTTCAGAGATTTTGTCCAAGACTAAGATTAAGGGCAACAGATTAATTAATCTAGCAAAAGAAATTTCAAGGCAATTGAATGTTGAGGCAGTGGCACAATTATTGTTGGGGGCCTTTAGCCGGATTTATGTAGAGAATCAGAGGAAAGAGGCCAGAAGAATGATTTAAAATGTGACTCTGACCAGAAAGGAATATCCACTAAAGTGGAAGACTACAAAGATAGAACTGAGATCTTGATTGCTAAGAAGGAACAAGAGAATATAAAAGATAGTGTGAGGGTATCACAAGAAATGGCAAATCTCTACCCTTTACAGCCTCAAAAGTGCGAAAGTGAAAAGATTTGCTTTGAGGAGAAATCTGCAGAGCACCATGTTCCAGAATTGTGGCAGCCACACCATTTTCCAGAATGTAAATGGGACCCACACCAGGATCCAGAATGGTGCTGGTCTAGAGAATTTGTTTCTTGAAATTGGATTTAGAGTGCCCAGTTATTCAGGCACTCAGCCCTTGCAACCAAGAGAGAAAAAAGCCTGGCTACTGCTCCAGCTGGAAGTAGACCTTGGCATCATTCATATGGCATTGGTTTTAGAAGCATGCAGAATGCAAGATTTCTGAGGTTAAAAAGAATTCCACTCACATTTCAGAGGAAGACTTGGGAGCGCACGTAGTATGCCCCTGAAAAGGTCATGTATGAAGCTGTGAGAGTGAAACCAAAGGTTCAATGGACACTCCAGAAGTTCGAAAAAGTTGGGAACATGGATCATCTAAGAAAAGCTACAAGGATTGAGCAGGGTAGGCCTAAGAAAGAAGCCATGGAGCTATAACTACTGGAAGTGTCATAGGGATGGAGCCACACAAGCCTTTTGGAGCTCACAATTTGCCACAGATTGCTTTGGATGTTCCATCTAGAACTACAGGACTTAATGTTTTCCCTGTTGGATGTTGGACTTTCTTTGGTCCCAATCCTATGTGTCCTCCTGTTTATACCTTTTGGAATGGTAGTGTTTGCCTTGAGCCATTGAATGTTCAAAGTATTTAACTTTCCTTTCGTTTGTACAGGGGTTCATAGCTGAGAGTTTGTCTTACATCTCAGAGAAGACTTGAAACTTGTACTTTGCAATGCTAAAACTGTTAGAATTTTGGTAACTCTTACAGATAAACAAAATGTCTTTTGCATAAATATATGCATGAGCCTTTGAGTGGCTAAGGGAAGAATATTATGCTTTGTGTCTGAACGTTCTTCCAAAGTTTCATGCAGTCATGGGGTCAGGCTTCTAGAATTCATGATTGATTCATGATCCAATGCTGGGATTATGGGTATAAGTGTTACACCTGCAGAGGGTAAATTACATATGATAAAAGAGAAAGAAAGAGGCATGCTCTCATGCTCCTCCCTCTTGCTCTTGTTGCTTTTGCTTGCTTCGGCCACCATGAACTGTCATTCCTCTGCCACACCACCCTGCCTTGGAACCAGCTAATCATGGACTGAAACATCCACAAACTGTGAGCTAAATAAACCTTTTGTTTCTTAATTTGAGGCATCAAGTATTTTGTTCCAACAAGGAGAAAAAGTAACCAACATGAAAGAGAAAAGCACACAGTATGTAATGCTCATGAAATAAAGGCCTCTTCATGCCTTTCTGTTTGCTGCTTAATTTGTAAAGCTCATTTTACATTAGCTCTTCATGGAGGGAGATTTGAACATCTGCCAGCAATAATAGTGTTCTGTATGGAGGTCATAAGGTGGGGAGAGAATGCTTTGATACACTTTGATTTTTCCTCTCTGCCACCTTTTGAGAACCAAACATCATTAGAAGTTCCAATAATTGCAGTACAAGCAGTACTTTCATAGCAGCCCTTCAGCAGCCTCCTTGAAGGGAAATGTCTAGTTCTTATTTATAATAACATAATAATGTGACTTTGAAAGAAGCAGTGTGACTGTACACTTTGTTTTGGTTGTTTTTTTTTTTTTAATAGACCCTGCTTTTTATATTTTGAACGTAGAGAGTAGAAAGCTGTTGAATGCTGTTTAGGTAAGAAGTAAGGAGAGCAAGCTCATTAATGCATCCTGCCTTCTGGGATATGAGCTAATACCCCTGCCTGCTGGCACTAACTCTCTTCTGCTGTTTTCCTAGGAGAGAAAAGAAAAGAAAAAAAGAAAACACCAGTTCTGCTCTTTTTAACCTTATTGTCTCCTTCTTATTTCATTCTTCAAATGAAAAAGGACAAGGTCCTTTCTGCTGAGTCAAGACGTTTAACAGTTTGGAGAAAAATCCCTGTTTATTCCCTTTCCATTTGGACGAGACGCTGAGCAATTCTGATAGACTAATTTAGGTAACTTTTCAGGTGTTCTCACTGGAATGAGAATTGCTGGAGAAATTCAGGAAATGTGAGCACTTATCAGAAATGCAAATGTGGCATTTGTTCAGCCTAACGTGAATACATGAATAGCCCTGCCCAGGCAACAGCAGAAGTGACAATTAGAATGCAGTCAGAGTCCCCAAAATTTATTCTTTCATCCAATTAATGTAATATTCTACGAAAAAAAGAAAGAAAGAAAAACAGAAAAGAAAGAAGAAAAACATTAAAGAAAGAGGACAATATATGTGGTTTTGCTTCAGTTACCAATGCAAAATTACCAGTTTATTATGGGTTTTATTTTAACTAAAAAAAAATCTGTTATTGTGCAAGTATTGTCAGAACAAAGTCGCAATAATGGAATTTTATGCCTGCACTTTCTGCTTTATGGCTGGGTTTTAACAGCAATGAACACAGGTCAACCAATGTTAAAAGTGACAGTGGGTGTTACTCTCTTCAGAGGACTGTCACAGAATAGTCATATTTATTGCTCATCATTTTTCAATGATTTTATGCCATAACTTGGTAGATAAACAAAATAACTCTGAGCAGGCATGTATGCAAATAAATTAACCATTAAGAACCCCAGCAAGTTGTAATTATCTTTCCTTGTGAATGTAATCATGAAATGGATGAGAAATTGCATCAAATTGTAGCTCCAGTGTGAAGAGCAGACCAGCTAAAGCCAGACTCGAGTGTGAGGGGAAGAGGAGGGGAGAGTACAATGCAGTCGACTTCCTGGCACGTTTTAGACCTAAAAGTCACACTAGGAAAGCAACATATGGGTCACTTTTCCTTCCCAAGGGAAAGTGCCTGTTATGATGGAGGAACAATAAACGGACCCCGTGTATGTTACCATTCCCTTCATTAGTGCCTCCGGTCTACGGGCTTGAAAACTATTGCAAATATGAAAGCTTTGTACCACAACGCTTCTGGACACAATGACCACTTTCATTATTGAGAAGATCATTTCAGGTATTAAGATTAATTGAGAATAAAGGGAGCTTAAAAAGGATGTGAGTTTTTTTCTCTCTCTCTCTCTCTTAGACAGAAAACAGAAATTCTACTTAGGAAAACATTTACTTCACTTTTACTGACTTAATGGTCAGATTTCAGTGGTTTAGATTTTCCAGCCCCTTATTCAATGTAAGAGGAAAAAAATACCCTCACTGTATTTCCTGATTTTCAGTCGAGTAGGGGTAATTTTGACTTTTCTGCGTATGTCACTTTAACTGGGACACAATGCCACCCTATCATCTTTATTTCTGGTACCTGTGGGCATCTTATTTCTGCAGAAACCTCAATGCAGAGGAGATAATGTGAGCGTTAGTTGTCAACAAGCCCTGATCAAATGTGGATTCTGTCACTTATAAACTGGTTGCTTGTAAATTAAACTTCTTTGACTTTTAGAGCTTCTTTCCCCACAAAGATAATGTATCTATGAAATCTATGTATTTACCTATCTGAGTACCTATCATCTATCTATCTATTTATTCACATAGTACTTGCATAATGCATGGCTGCTGATGCTGTTGGTCTCATAATGCAGAAAACTGTTCAGTTAATTTGCCATTCTCAACACAGTGCAGGCTGATGCAGAACTGAGGTGTACTGACTGCCTGTTTTACGTCAGGTACTCTGACAAATGCCTTCATGTGTGTTATGTCATTTATTCCTTGCAGTTCTCCATTTCACATAATTGCCACTTCGCAGAGAGACAAAGTGAAGTTCAGGGGGTAGATGATCTGCTCAGAGACCGTGTTGTTACTCCCACCTATGGCTGGACTTCGAGCCCACACCTTCTAAAACCAGATGAGAGCTCTTCTTCTGATGTGTCTTCAACTGCAGGTACCAGCCAACGTTAGTCCTCTTGGATGAAGATATAAAATACCAAGCCTTATGTAGGATTGTTGCTATGATTTTCTTAGTAATTTATTATATCAGCCAGCATTCTTTAAACACAAGTAAGAGAAACCCAAATTGCACTGGATTATGCACAAAGAAGAATTTACTGCCTTACACACAAAGAATAATTTATTTATTGACTAAGAAAAATTCAAGAGAAGCTGGTTTGAGGCAGCAATGGAATCTTGGACCCAAACAAGTTCCCAAGCTCTTGGCTGTACTGTTAAGTCTATGGGGTTTTCTTCTCCTCTAACTCCTTTAATTGGAGATAGTGTGACAGCCAGAATTTCCCCCACAAATCTCTTAAGAGTGGAAATAAAGATTCTCTTTCCCCACAGAAATTCCAAAATTAAATCTCACTCAGTAATTTGAATCCCTGAAACCATTACTACCAGATTAGCTGAACAGAACTAGGTCATACTCACTCTTGGAGTTAAGGCTTTTGATGCCAGGAAGAATGGATGAATTTTTGCTCTTGCATGTGTTCAGCTTTCTGACTTTGAGTAAGATGCATTATCTCTGTATACCTCAGTCTCTCCATCTATGAAATGGTACAAACCATAAAGTCTAGAGAAAGACTTTATGGTTTAATGGCTTAAGTGATAGTGTGTCGATGTCCGCTCCCGGCCGGCAGGAAGGACACACGACAAAGTCTGGCAGTGGACAACCTTTTCTTTTATTTTCCTTCTCCGTACAGCCTGCCCTGGGATCGCTCCCAGCCGAAGCCTCCTCTGGTCCGCTCCCCGCGGCTCCTTCTGGGCTTCTACTTCCGGGCTTCTTCTTCCCCCCCAGGGGTGGCACCAGTATATATACAGATACAGTGTCCAATCATGTTAAAGTAAGCAAGGCAAGCTGATTGGCTAACATCATCAGTTGCCAGGCAGACTATATTGTTGAGCGGGTTGCTTACGCGGTAAGCAGGAAACTAACGTGCTCGATGGGAGGGGTAATCTACCTCAGGCTTTACTCTTTACTACAGGCCTCACGTCCGCCAAGTGAGGCGACCGGGCTCGGGGCTGCGGCTCCCAACATCTCCCCCTTTTTTATTTTTTTTTTATAAATGTGCGCATCGTAGCCCTTTCTGGACTGGGTGCAGAGGCTTATGCCCTATGCGTAGGCCCACCGTAGGTCCTTGGCTCAGACCCTGGTCGGCCGTCCCATGGTCTGCCAAGGCCCTGAGGCCCTCGTCCTTTTTCTAGGGCCAGGCACAAACTGGACGGAACCTGGATGCACACAAGCTTGCACTCATTTCCTCTCCGTAAAGAAATCCCCTCGGAGAGAAATTTAGACCTGGGCAGCATCTAACAGTCCAGCGGCTTACGTGCAGGATGGGGTAGGGCCTGGCTTAGGTTGAGTCGCACCGGGGGAGTACGCTCTTACCCGTCATTGACTCTCCTACCCTGCTATATCATAATTTTTTAGAGGAGGAGTGTGGGAAGCTCACCACCCCTAGACTCGGTCGTAGGCTAGGCGAGCGAGCCATGCATATGCCTGAGGATCTTCTTGTCCATTTCGGGCTACCGCTATTTCTATTCATCTTGTTGGTTGGTCTGTGATGGATCTCCGGTAGGGCAGGTCTGATCTTCAGTCGAGGGCTTTGTCGCCCGTGTCAGTCTCTCCGGTACCCACAGTGGTTCTCGTCCCAATTCCTGTGGGAAAACACAAACCGCGCCTCGGTTCCAGCTGACCACTGGATCCGGGCCCATCCATTGTCCTGTCAGGACATCTTTCCACTTCACCCACCCTTTATGGTTGGGGGAAGGGTTGCAGTGCTCCACGGCTGGGGAGCAATTATCATTATTTAAATTTAAAAAATTGTGTGTGAATAGTGCCATGGATAATCGCGCCTTTGGGGCCAGGCCTTGGCCTACTCTCCCTTTTTGTTTTTGTAAAATTTCTTTGAGGCTTCTATGAGCCCTCTCAATGATTCCTTGACCTTGGGGATTGTATGGGATACCATGTTTTAATTGAACCTCCATCATTTTGCAGAACTCATTGAAGGCTTTGCCTATATAGGCTGGTCCATTATCAGTTTTTAATATTTTTGGTTTGCCCCATGCGGCCCAAGCCGCCAGGCAATGATTGATCACATTAGACACTTTTTCACCTGTTTCTGCTGTTGCGAATATGACGTGAGAACAGGTGTCTGTGGAAACATGAACATATTTAAGAGTCCCAAACTCCTGTATATGTGTGATGTCCATCTGCCAAACATCACCAGGGATCAAACCTCGAGGGTTTACTCCCATCGGTATGGCAGGTTTGTATGTGGCACAGGAGTCACATAGTCGCACGATATCTCGTGCATCTGCTCTGGAAACATGGAAATGGTTTGCTAGTGTCCTGGCATTGACATGAAACTTATCATGGAAGGCATGGGCTCGCTCGATTGGTGTTAGTAAGGTAAAAATCCATAACGGGCGAGTGGCAGTATCAGCAGCCGCATTCCCCTGTGCCATGGGCCCCGGCAGGGATGTATGTGCTCTTATGTGGGTGGTGAAGACCTTATGGTGTCTGTTCTGAAGCAATGTCTGGATAGACAGGAACAGCCCAGCCACTGTGGAAGTGGATCTAATTAAACCGGCAGTCTCAAGCACTTGCATAGCATTGACCACATACCTAGAATCGGAGACAATATTAATGGCTTCTGAGAACCGTTCAAGAATCATTTTAACGATCTGCAGTTCCACCACCTGAGGCTGATCAGGTTCAAATTGTATGGTAACCGGGGGCTTGCCTAGGATCACATAGGCGCCTATCCCCGTCTTGGAGCCATCTGTGTATATTGTAGTTGCTGGGACTAATGGCTCAGAGGCAGTAACCTTTGGAAAAATTATAGGGTGCTGAGTGACAAATGACAAGATAGGGTCTTTAGGGTATTGATTGTTTATATCCCCATGGAAAACACATCTCAGAATGGCCCATGTATCTATGCAGGCAGCCAGGGTCTTGATCTGGCTGGCGGTATAGGGTACTCGGATGGCTTGTGGTCCTGAGCCAAAATGTTGGACAGCTCTATCATGCGCTTCAAGGGCCAATGAAGCGACTGCCTCCGGGTAATGCTCTATGACTTTTGCAGGTGAGACCTTAGGGTGTATCCACAGTAATGGTCCTTTCTGCCAAATCACCGCTGTGGGCTGTAGACTAGTCTGTAGCAAACAGACATCAAAGGGTCGCCCTGGTTCAATTCTGTGTAAGGTAGCCCCACCTAAGGCTTTTTCCACTCTCTGTAAGGCAGCTCTTGCCTCAGGAGTGAGCCTCCTGTGGGAGGCTATATCTGGGTCTCCCTTTAGAAGGTCGAACAGGGGTTTGAGATCTGAATTTGGTATATGTAAATATGGCCTAATCCAATTAATGTCTCCCAATAGCTTTTGCATGTCATTTAGGGTCCTAACGCCATCCGTCCTAATGGTGACCTTCTGTGGAGAGACTAGCATAGGGGAGATTTTTCGCGCCTAAGTAGGTCACCATTTCTCCTCCCTGAATCTTGTCGGGGGCAACATGCAGATTAGCTTGTCTCAGGGCCTCGACCAACTGGCCGAGCATATTATTTAGCATGTCTGGGTCCCTGCCGCTAAGTAAAAGGTCGTCCATGTAATGCACACATCTTATCTTGGGAAAGGATTTCCGTAGGGGGGCCAGTAGGGAATCAAGGTAAATCTGACACATAGTGGGACTGTTGGCCATACCTTGGGGCAGCGTTATCCACTCGTATCTGAGATCAGGGCTTTCTTGGTTAATGGTGGGTAAAGTAAAGGCGAACCTATGAGTGTCCTCTGGATGCAGGGGGATTGAGAAGAAACAGTCTCTAAGATCTATAACATAAACTGGCCAGGACTGAGGGATGGCTGAGAGAGCTGGCAGCCCCCTCTGGACCGCCCCCAGGGACTGCATCTGCGCGTTGACCGCCCTTAGATCATGGAGCAGCCTCCATTTGCCAGACTTTTTCTTAATTATAAAAATGGGGGTGTTCCATGGGGAGGTTGACGGCTTAATGTGTCCTAATCTAAGTTGTGTACTGACTATTTCTGACAAGGCTAATAGCTTCTCCTTAGGCAGGGGCCACTGAGGTACCCAAACCGGATCATTTGACCTCCAGGTGATTTTGATCGAAGTGGGTAGGAGAGCTTCTTCAGCGGCCCCTAAGAAAAACCCAGCCCTTGCCTACCTTTTTTGTTCTCTACTGGTATTGGGGATGTCCGACCCTGTAGGGCATTGCCCAAGCCTTTGCCGGGGGTATATCCCTGGTTCCTGAGTATATCCTTAGCCTGGGGGGAGCAGTTTGACGTAAGCGTGACATCCATCTGAGTGAGGATGTCCCTTCCCCATAGAGACACTGGCAACTGCAACACAAATGGTTGGAAATGGCCCTGATGACCCTCCTCATCGCACCAGAGCAGGGTTGAAGCACTAACCTGAGGAGCTGACACCATCCCCAGGCCCTGCAGCGTGTTATCTGCAGTGTTGGTGGGCCAGTTGGAGGGCCAATCCTTTCTAGAGATAATGGAACGGTCAGCTCCTGTGTCTAGGAGCCCTGTTATATTTTTGCCATTGACCTTAAGTGAGAGCATGGGCCTTTTATCAAGTATTATATGGAGTCCCTCGAAGACTTCCCCTGAGGAACCGAAACCTTGACTTTCTCTAATTTTCTGCTTTGAGGGGAATCTCTTGTGGAGACTGGGGAGCAGCAAGAGCTGCGCTATCTTGTCTCCTTTATTGATTACCATAGTACCCACAAGAGATTGAACCATAATTTTAATGTGTCCTGTGTAGTCTGAGTCTATGACCCCCGGGACTACTATGAGACCCCGAAGGGCCGTGGAGGATCTCCCGATCACCAGACCCACGGAATTTTCGGGTAACGGTCCCTTAAAGGTGGTTTCAACCACTTGAACACCCATATCAGGCACTAATATAAGTCTGGAGGCGACACTGAGGTCCACACCTGCTGACCCAGGGGTGGCCCTTGTTGAAGGCTGCCATCCTGAGCTGTCCTGTCTCTGGGGCGGGGGCCCGCCTGTGAAGGGGGCCCCCTCTGGCCGTTTTTTGGCCCTCTAGCATCTCGTCCACAAATACGGTTGCCCTGAGCATCAAAGACCGACCTACACTCCTCAGCTTTGTGTGATCCCCTCTTGCATCGCCCACAAACATATGGTTCTTCATTCCTAGGGCGAGGCCTAGCATCTGTATTGTTTGGGCAATGACGTTTAATGTGTCCTGGCTCCCCGCAGGCAAAACACCCTTTAGCCTTACATTCCCCTTCTAACCCGCGAGGTCCCCTCTGCTGTACAGCCGCGGCCAGGAGAGCAGCCACTCCCGAGTTGGAGAGCGGCCCCCCTATCTCTCTACATATCCTAATCCAGGCGTTGAGGTCCTTGTTCTTATGAGGAGCTATCGCTGCCTTGCACTCCTTTGTACATTGCTCAAAAATCAGCTGCCTTACCAGCGGTCGAGCCACTCCCGGATCAGAAAATATCTTATCGGCAGCATCTTGCATTCGGGCCACAAAGTCAACAAATGGCTCTGTGGTACCCTGAATTATTTTTGAAAGACACAAGGAGGCTGTTCCGGCACCACTTACCTGCTTCCAGGCGCGGAGCCCTATGGCATTGATTTGTTCATAGACAGCGCCGGGGAACTGAGTCTGATCATCAGCGTGCCAACCTTCTCCCATAAGCATTTCCTTGTTCCACCCCCGGTTTCCCCGATTGGCGTTTCTCTCAGCCTGCTCTGCAGAGAACTCTGCGTACCAGGCTCGCCAATCCAGGTAACTGCCCGAGGGCAGACACGCCTTTGCCAGCTGAATCCAGTCCGCGGGGGTGAGGGGCCCAGAAGACAGGTTCTCCAGCATGGCAATGGTGTAAGGCGCAGTCGGCCCAAAGGTTGTAACTGCATTTTTAAGTTCTCTAATCTGCTTTATCTCAAAAGGCTCCCATGCATTGCGTCCCTGGCCCATAGCTACTTGTACAGGAAATATCCCGTAGGGGCCACTATCTATCCCAGGTGGTGGATGTACCTCATGAGACAAATGTCCCCCCTGCCAAAGCCGCCTGTAAAAATACCGACCCGCCGGCGGCGGAGCATAAGACGGCGGCCATGATTGGGCGGAAAATGGGGGCCCGTGCATCACTTCCTGTTCTGGCGAAGAGGAAGGGAGCTCCCGGGCGGCCGCCTCGCAGCGAGGGATCGCCTCCGGGAACACCCCCCAAGGTGGGGCGGAAGGCTTCGCCTCCCTCTCGCGCCGGGGAGCGCTCAGGAGCTCCCTACTCCTCCGCAGACCAAGTTGAGCGGAGCGCAATTCACGGCGCAACGCTGGGAAGGAACCCTGCGACTCCTTATCGAGCGACTTAGGCTCCTGACAGCTGGTCTCTTTGGCCTCCTTGCCATTCAACTTTCCCTCGTCCTCGGAGTCAGACGACTCCGAGGCTAGAGCCCCGTCCTTCTCCTTAGCATCTTTGTTCCCCTTGACGGGCCCCTCTCGGGAGCTCCCCGACTGGGCCTGCTCAAATACCCTGCGTACTTTTGTAAGCTCTTGAGAGCTTTCTCCACAACCACCCTCGCTCTTAGAGTTGCTACCTAGCATGTTTCCCATCTTTTAATATGTTACTCACCGCGTGAGGCCCAAGGAATCCGCCACTTACGCGTGAGCCTGAGGGGAGTCTAAAAGCCCTGTAGGTGCGCGCCACCCAGAGCCCAGGCTTATCCCCAACTCACCTGTCTCGCAGCTCTGTACTGGAGCGTTGTCCGCTGTCACGTCTCGGGGGTGATCAGTCCCCGTGCGGGCCACCAAATGTCGATGTCCGCTCCCGGCCGGCAGGAAGGACACACGACAAAGTCTGGCAGTGGACAACCTTTTCTTTTATTTTCCTTCTCCGTACAGCCTGCCCTGGGATCGCTCCCAGCCGAAGCCTCCTCTGGTCCGCTCCCCGCGGCTCCTTCTGGGCTTCTACTTCCGGGCTTCTTCTTCCCCCCCAGGGGTGGCACCAGTATATATACGGATACAGTGTCCAATCATGTTAAAGTAAGCAAGGCAAGCTGATTGGCTAACATCATCAGTTGCCAGGCAGACTATATTGTTGAGCGGGTTGCTTACGCGGTAAGCAGGAAACTAACGTGCTCGATGGGAGGGATAATCTACCTCAGGCTTTACTCTTTACTACAGGCCTCACGTCCGCCAAGTGAGGCGACCGGGCTCGGGGCTGCGGCTCCCAACAATAGTGCTAAAAATGCTTGGCACATAGTAATTTCATAGTTCATTAAATTTTGCCACTGAGCAGCCTTTTACAATTACTATGCCTTAGTTTTCTTAAATTCAGCACAGTACTTTCTCCACCATGACTAACGTACGAAATGAAATAGGACATACATGTGACATTTTGAAAAACTGCCGGACATTCATTCTGCGTTTTCTTGTGCTGGTGGTGTTCATGCAGTTACACAAATCACATGCCCTTTACTCAAATTGCTTCTATCAAGTAAAATTTGTTCAACGAGGCCTTTAGAATGCCGTCACTGGAATCATACCATCATTGCCTTTTCCCAGCAAACTGGTCTAGCACAAATTCATATTAGTCTGGGCACCAAAAGGGGACAATGGAGGTTTTAGGTAGATCGTCTCTCCCTTTCACTCAAAACATCTAGTGGTTTCCTGTTTTACTCACAATACACACAAGATTCTCACAGTAGCCTAGAAGCCGACAACACTTGCCCTCCTAACTTCTTCCTTAGCTCATTGTATCACACATGCTTCCCTTTGTCATGGGCTTTATTCATAATGACCTCCTTAATCTTTCTGGATAGGAACATGCCATGCTCATCACTGCCTCAGGGCCTTTGCATATACTGTCAAGTGTCCCTGTCCCGCCTCCTCACAACCATGAAGTGGCATCTGGACAAACATCACATTCCCTACAAGGTCTTTCTAATACACCTGACATAGCATTCACCCCTTTCAATGCTCTTGATCCAACTTACCATATCATAGATTTTTATAAACACTCATCTTCACTTGATACTTTCACTTATTCTTTTATCTGTACTCTCTTTCCCCTAAGTAGAATAAAAAACCCTTAAAAGAAGGAATTTTTTACTTTGTTCATTATGACTGTTCCTAGAAGAGTTAGCCATAACATTAGAAATGCCAATAAATATTTTCAGAATAAGTTAAATAATAAATAAAGGATGTAAAAGTGTCTAATGTAAAACTTTGGATATACTCAGTGTTCAATAGGATTACAAGTGTTAACAGCTAAATCCTTAGTGAGATGTTGTTGATAGTTACTAAACGTTATGGCAACAATATCCAGCAGTTGCCTTTTTGGATATTTAGCTATCTGATTTGAAAATTTCTGTCCATATGAAAATCTACACAGGAATGTTTATGCCAACTTTTCTCATAATTGCAAAAAAGTGTAAAGAATCACTATACTCCTCAATAAACAGGTGAATAAACAAACTGTGGTACGTCGATACAGTGGAACACTATCCTGTGATGAAGTGAGCTAGCAATCCAAGAAAACACACAGACAAAACTTAGATACATATGGCTAAGTGAAAGAAGTCACCTAAGAAGACTTCATGTTCTGTGATTTTCTATAAAACTCAGAAGTCTGACAGTTACTTTTTCTATTTAATTTCTGTGGCAGGGAATTGTGGAAAAGGCTAAAGACTGGCTAGAGGAAGCACAAGCTTCCTTGGAATTTGTGGAGCAGTGTAACTATTCTCTCTGCCACCATAACTGTAGATGCACGACACCATGCAGCCATCAAAACCCACTGAAGTTTACAGTACAGGATGAACTCCAACGGGTGTGAATTAGAAGAGAATCATTTAGATCTGAGAATCCTAGGACAAAATGCAGAATAAGCCACAAAAATTTCACTATATTCTATTTTTCATAATTGTATTTAAAGAAAGACTAAACAAGACAGAAAATGGGTAGAAATAATACGCACTTTCAAAGAAAAAATAAACAGATATCACTAGTTGATGATTATATATTGTCCTCTTACAAATAGTTATTCAAGATACAACAATGAAGCATACAAAGTGTATACATGAAAGCAGAACAGGAACTTACAATGATCAATGTGGTCATAGATTAGAATTAGAGATGCCTGTATGAACTCACATTTTGCTTTCTCTATACACAAATATTTGTTTTCAGATATACCTATAGTACATGTATATATGTGAATTTGTACAGGCATCTAGTTCCTTGCTCTTTGCTAATAGAATTTAAGGGAAATAGTACTCCAGTACCATGAGCATGCGTGCGTGTGTGTGTGTGTGTGTGTGTGCACATGATGTGTGTGTGTGTGTGTGTGTGTGTAGCACTAGGGACTAATGCAAGGCCTTCTCACTCCCAGCCATTTCTATTTTCCGTGTTTAATTTTAAGATGGTATCTTGCTAATTTGCCCAGGAATTCCTAATTTATCCTGGAATTGCAGTCCTTCTCCATCAGTCTACCAAGCAGCTGAGTTTACAGGCAGATCCGGGTTTTTAATATCATTCTCCAACAAAATGAACTAAGACACTGCATTAGCTCATGTGTGCTAGAGTAAAAAAATACACTGAGTAATTTATAACCAGCAGAAGTATTTTCCTTATGGTTCTTGAGGCCAGGTGGTCCCAGATCTCCCTGCCAGCACTGGTATCTGATGAGGGCTGCATACTGCTTCTAAGATATGCCTTGTCATTGCTTTCTCACGTGGCAAGAAGAAGGGGCAAGCAGTTCTTCCGTCTCTCTGGACCCTTCTCAAGGGTGAGGATCCCATTCCCAGAACTGGAGCCTTCAGGATGTAACCACCTGCTGCTATACAGGTGAAGAAACCTAGCAAACACTCCCTGAGCCAAGCGATCTGTATAAACAGCAGTGATGTCATAGCAGTACACACCCATCATGCCATGGAATAAAAAGAGCTTATCCCATGTGGCTTTCCTCTCCCAAGTTCATAGCATCATCCTGGTCAGGAGACACTTTGGAAAATCAAATAGAGGGTTGTTCTATGAAAAACATGATCAGTCCCAAGACTTTAAATGAAATTGCTTAATAGTTTTATCTACCTTCATTAATTCATTTATCCAACACATATGATTGCATATCTGTCAGGACCTTTGACAGAAGAAAGCAAGCCAAGAAGTGATACTCGCCCCATTCTCAGGAAATCGAGTGAGTGGAGGAGACAGACATTCCTAGAACAATCACATGGATGAACGTAGGTTCCCAGTGGCAGTGAGGGCTTCAAGGAAAAAGTACTCGCCACTGGAGGACACAGAAGGACATCTGAGTCTATCAGGAAAGCCAGGGACGTGTTCCTGAGCCAATATTAAAACCACGGTGGTAATAGTCACACCACTGTGAGAGGGCAGAGAAGCTCCTGCACTGTTCACCTCACCCCACATAGCCACGGGAGACAACCTGGCTTCATTCGCTCTGTTTTAGGAAGCCTGCACAAGTGGGCTGTTGTGCAAACAACTTCTGTTTTGCTGAGCTTCTGATAACTGTCATTTTGTTATAGGCAATTGCTTCTTATTTGAAGTGAGAGACTACCTAAGGAAGAATTCAAAAGATTGGAAGACCGCCTGGCAGGATTGCTTCCCAGTAACAAACAGACTCCTTCTCCATGTCTGAAGTGGAAGCCGTGGCTTCCTCAGGGTCGGGGAGGAAGGCAGTGAGTGAGCTTTATTTATTTATTTTTCACTGTGTGTCTCTCCCCTGGCCTCCCACACCTCTCATGATTTCTCCCACAGATAAGAAATAATTGCTTGTTTCTGGAGAAATAAAAACGGAAGACTGTCCTCGGGCTGCTTCCCTCATATATGGTCTGAGCATGACTAACGTCTATTCTAATCCCTGCGGCATTCTTAAGAAGAGCCGGCTTATGAATAAAAGGCTTTAACCTTTTTCTTTTGCTCATTATGCAAATTCTGTTTTCAGCTTTTTTTGTCCCCTTCCAGCCTCAAGCTTCCTCCTCTTTCCTTTATTTTTCTGAATGAGTTTTCTTGCCTTTTGTCTTTTTCCAGGGTAGATGTTATTATGCACATTCATTTGGCAGTGGAGGGGAATATATTAAGCCTATTAATATATTTACCTTTTTTACTATTTAGAATATGGTGAAGGATGCAGGAAATGGAACGAGTGAGCGGGGCCTTGCGAACAATGCCCCAGCCTCCAGCAGCCACGCTGAGCACTAAGTGGTGATTGGCTGAGTATTCATCTTTCTGATCTTTGATATGTAACAACAGCCCACGTCTATTAATTATAACTTAAGAAATCAACAAGTTCTTCCAACACACAGGCACATCTTCCTGCAGACGGGAGGAAGCCGTGTTAGCACAGACATGAAACAACCCTGCCGGTCACCGGCCACCTCTGCCTTGGTTTCTGTCCCTGTTGTTATGCAGGAGGAACTAGGCAATTTAATGCCGCAGAACTGACTGTGATTATTTTATGTTTAAACCACAGTGTCTGCCCAAGATAAACGCATGGGCGAGAGAAACCCCCCCAGCCCCGCGCTAGAAGAGTTTATCTCTCCTCCGGTGTGCATTTTCCTTGTCCTGTCCCGTGAATGGGTCTGAGTGTGTAGATTACATTATCCCGGGCGAGGAGGATGAGTTTGCTTCAAAGCACTCCTGGTTAGCACGCACCTGAACTCCCCGATTTGGACTTGAAAGCCAGCTCACATTAAGTGATCCGTGAAGCTGTGATGAAGACACCTAATGTCATTGTCAAATTCCTCTGCGTGATTTTTAAAGGAGGAAAACTGGATACAAGACTTCAGGGCTTTTACGTTTACCCCTTTCCACTGCTGCTGCAAAAGAAAAGAAAGCTTTCATATTTCATCGAAATTGAACATTATGAAAATATACCTGTACTGATATTCACAGGCGCCTAGCTGTGTCCTTTAGTCATCGAAAAGGAAAAGTGTTTGTAAATAACAGGTTTGGAAATGTAGAGACAACGTCATGTGTAAATTTTTATTTATTGGATTAGTCTTTCACCTATTCACTCAACAAACATGTATTGGGCTTCCACACAAGTATGGCCTTCACTCACCCACGGTGAGCATGAAAGACAGGTGAAAGACACATCTTTAGGTCGTGGCTAAAGGTTGAAGGATTAATTTGCTACTGCATCATCACCGTCTATCTTGCCTAGTGAAGTAGTGAGCTACTTAACTAACAACTAGAGTGATGAGTTGCTCTTTATTAAATTTGTAATAAAAACCTAATGAGAAGCCGTTCTCATCTGCATGTGAGAGGTCAGGAGGCTGACATTCCCGATGTGAAGTCAACTGCTCACATGGAGTTTAGAAGTAGGAGAGTGCATTGTGCCAAAGCCCCATGTCCACGAGTGCTTCTTCTGTCCTCTATCTGCATCTAGGAACAAACAAGACCTGGTAGTGGTGTCCTCCCACTGTAATTCCAGCACTCTGGGAGGCTGAGGCAGGAGGATCACAAGCTCAAACCCAGCCTGGATAGCTTAGTGACTTAGTGAGACCCTATCTCAAAATTTTAAAAAACGGGCTGGGGATGTAGCTCAGTGTGAAGGCCCTAGGATCAGTCCCCACTACCACAAAGAAAGCTCTTCAACGGTATTAGGAGGATGTTTACTAATTCTTCTATGCTGTTTAACTGGGTCAGTACTTATAAAACGGAGATACGCTCACAAATGTACATCCAAAAATGTGTTTTGTGAGGTTCTGGATCTTCAAGGTGTTAATTAATTTTGTGAAAACACTATACTGTTTGTCCAAGACCAGTTTATGTGTCCATTCGGATGTCTATGCTTGGCCACCGCTGCCTGCCACCCTGCCTGGCCACCTGTGTTACCTGCTGTCTTGAAGTGTGAGGCTCCAACAAAGGCCCTGTCACCCTGCTGCTGTGGGGTAAGGCACAATTCATAGATGCGCCATGAGCACACATCAGCACACACTAGCAACAGATGACTACTGCTTGCCACAACCACAGGGGCTTTCACTTTACTCCTGGGGCCCTCTCACCTGGCTGAGCCACTTGCATACACCACCGTGGCCACATGCCTCACAATCGATACTAAGGAGAAGTGCCCAGCATATGAGAATATACTGACTTTTGGGCAGTAGTACTGGCCTTCATTGATGATTAATAAACAAGAAGAAACAAGATGGGAGGATGGATGACAAGAGTGTGTATGATAAACTCTGCAAAGTAATCACACAAACAGGACACATTTGATAACTTTGGAGATCCAAAAAGAATACTGTATCTATAAAAAAATCCTATGTGAGGGGCTGTAGCAAGACTTGCCTTGATACCCTGTGGGTGCCCAGTGCCACAGCTTTTACAGTCATCCATTCCTTCCTGACCGCAAAATGCAACCAATAAGACTACTAAAAATGGAAACTCGGTTCACGATGTTTAATGAAGCCAGTGCATCACTCTGCCAAACTAATATTTCTATTTTAAGCCTTCATAAGTTCAGTGTAAATGAATATGTGGGAGAAGATGCGACAGTTCCACTACAGCAGCAAAATGGGAGAGGAACAATTCTGAGGAAAGAGCTCTTCATGTGTCTTGTATAGTCACCAGCTGTGCCGCAGGGACATCAACTCAACAGAGCAGCAGAGGCTGTGAGGAATGCACCCCACAGGCTACGACTCAGGGACTGAACCAAGGAAGAGTGTAACTGGACTACAATACCTGGTGAGAAAGGAAGGACAGGAGAGCCGGGCTGGTGCCCCGAGTGACTATGCTCCACGGGTATCATTTTGGAAAACAAGGTCCCAGAAAATCAGAGTCATTCTACAAAGCCATGACCTGAACTTGAAACCTGACAGTGCTACCTACACTATGGGAACTGGAGGAATCTTTAAATCTAAGTCTCAGTTCTCTAATCTGCAAGCTGGATGTTATGTACAAATATCTATCCGGCATGCAGAATTAAGTTATCACAAGGTTTAATAAAAACGTGTTCTTTCCATGATTTGTGTAATCTCAAGAAAGTCATGTGGACTTTTCTGGGTCCTCTTTTCTTCATTCAATATTATATTAAAAGCTTAACTGTAGCAATCATCAACATCCTTCCACTTAGATATTATAGATCTATGCATATAGAGGTGTTGTTAATTGGGAAATGTTGGATAAATGTAAATCTGATCATGCTTATGATCTATAGCATCTTTATTCATATAATAGTTCTCCCTTTATCCACAAGAGTACATCATCTATAACCCCAATGCATATCTGAAACCTCCTATGATACTAAACCCTATAAACAAGTACTATGAAACCTCAACAATCTGGTAACTATTGACTGAGACAGCTATTAAATGACAATGGGCAGGTAGCATACACTAGGTGGATACACTGAACAAAGAGATGATTCACATGGCAGGCATAACAGCAGAATCACGTGAGATTTCATTACATTACACAGAACAGTGTATAATTTAAAACAATTGTTTTTGAAATTTTCCATTCAACATTTTTGGACTAAGATTAACTGTAGCTAACTGAAGCAACAAAAGCCCAAATTGTTTTGAGTTTGGTAGAAGAGATAGCAGCATTACTATTATGAATGCAATAGTCCTTGAGAATCAACTTGAGGATCATGTGGAAGCCAGGGTGGTGTCTTAATAAAGGCTATCACTAAGAAGCATAGAGCCTCTTCCTCTCACTGCTTGAGATTAATGACCTTTTCAGTTCTCACCACTGCTGGAAGAGAGACATTAGCTGTTTTAAATTCTGCTCTACACGCAGGATCTATACGCCACAGGTTTGAAATTAATGAACTCATGCCCCCTGAAGTCAAAAGCAGCAGAATCAATTCCTCCTTGGTCTGAGGGAAGAAGAAGGAAGGCTCTGTTCTTGCCTCATCTTACCTCTACTTTCTTTAGAGAATGCATAGCGTACTCTCAAGGGAACTGTTTCCCAAAAGATCACAAAAACCCTCTTGAAGTCATCACCATGCGGCATCCATCCCTTGTGAAGATGGCAAACGACCCATTCAGATCTGACTCTGCATTTGCATTAATTGTTCTTTGTTCATGTTTCCTCATTTAATCTTCCCAACAACTTCAGGAAGTAAGTATCACTCTGATGCCCAGGACATAGAGGATTAAAAAAATAAGTAACTAAGAAGTCAGTAAAAGGAAAATTTTAGTTTTTGTTTGACTCCACAATGTGAATAGTTCTCAATTTCTTTCCTTCTTTTTGTTTTTAGTCTCAAGAAGGCTTTACACTCTTAAAAATTAGTAAGGATCCCAAAAACATTTGTTTATGTGTGTCATCAGTGTGGATATTTACTGTGTTATAAATTCAAACTACAAAAGATTTAAAACACAAGAACATGTGAGCAAACATTCCAGGCAGAGGTTTCTGGATTGTACCCTGAGAACAACCATGAACTTTCACATCTTTTTCACATACTATTATTTCATATGCTATACTGATACTCTTTCCATGTTTAATGCTCAAAATAAATGTCTTCTATAGATCAGAGGTAACGTTTATAATTCTGAAGTGCTTTATCTTATAGTAAGGAATCTATCCTCTTTGTCCTTTTTCATGTGACTTACTCATGTTTTTCTCTTCAAACAATAACTCAAAAATATGTAAAAATAAAAATTAGTGTTGTGATTATTAGCTGCATTGGTCAATATTCCATCACTATGGCAAAATAACTGTGATAATTAATTTATGAGAAGCAATGCTTTATTTGGATCATGACAAAGATTCTAGTCCATGACAAACTGGTCCTTGTTTTTGGCTCTGTATCGAGGCAGTACATGGTGACAGGAGCATGTGCTGAGCAAAACCACCCTTTCTCAGGACAGAGAAATGAAACAAGAAGCTGCAAGTCCCACAGTCTTCTCAAAGTGCACGGCCTACCCTCATGACCTAAAGCCTCCCATTTGACCACACCTCTCAAATGTATTGCTACCCCACAATAGAACCATCCTATCGACAACTCTTTGGGACAGATTCCAGATCCAAACCATAGTTTTAATTTCTCTGTAACACTCTCTCTCTTCTTCTACACTTTCAGATTCTTGAAATCAGTGCTACCTGATAATTTTTCAAAATTACATCACATATGAAGAAGCACTGTGCTAAGCACTTACTTCTGAACCTTTCAAATACATTTATCCTGTGCCTACCTTGTGTCCACCACAGAGCCAGATCCACTGCAGACAGAAATGGATGTAACCCAGCCCCTGCTCCCCAGAAGTATGATGCGGAAGGATAGAAAAATCAAATGACAATTTGTAAAAAACAATGTGATAGGTTAAAGATAAGGAAGCACATAGGAAGGGCATCTAATTCAGTTTCCAGAGAATAGCAAAAATTAAGATATGTGTTAGTAAATTCACTGCTGTATTTCAAAGAGCCTATTTTTAAATCTAACTCCATTATCCAACTCGATGTCACTTTCAACGCTGACTTCTAGCCTTCTGCCTTCTATTTAAATGTTCGAGATTTCAATTTTTTATCCTCAGACACATTGCTCTGCATTTTCAAAGTCAGGTCTCATTGTTATTCCTTCCCTAGGTCCTTTTGTATCGTTTCCCTGATATCCCCGGTATTCATAATATCTCCCAAATGAGTACCATCTGTGAATTTCATCAGTGTGCTGTCTGTTCCCTACTCGGGCTTATGAATGAAGATGTTAAATAAGAACAGACATTGTAGGGCAGCTGCTTCCTGCAGCACCCACCAGGAGTCCTCTCGGGGCTTATGACACGTCCTCACTGACATTCATTACACAATATTTATAGTCCTTCAGGTAGCTTGGAATCTCCAGTGATAATGATGCTGTTCAAGTGAATTTCAAGTTTTGTGACTGAAAATTGAATTAAGGGATGGTATACTTCCTGTTAAATTCTGAGAGCTGGACAGTAGTTGCCTAACTTCCTGTCCTGTTTGTCTTCTTACCTGCAACCCAAAGGCACTTCAGCACTTACCAGGAAACATAAATCTGCATGTGGGAACTTCTATCTCTGTCCAGGATGATAAAACGAAATGTCATATTCCCATGTGAAGTAAGAATTACGATGTATAATAAAAGATCGGTTACATGTTGTAACCCAGTGCCTCAGGAGGATTCCAAGCGCTGGGTCACTGGCGGCTGTAGAGGGACTCCCGGAGGCAGCTGGTGTGCGAAGTTCTTCCCACTCACCAAGGTGCAGGAGAGATGCTTCTCCTTTCACAGCAAAGCATCACATAGAGGGCTTATGATTCCCCAGTGAGCTGCACAGACTCTGAGGCTTCTGGGTACTGGGATCGTCACCCACAGCAGCATCTAATGGCAAGCAAGGACGACTGTGTTGAATGGGCTGCTCTCCCAGGACTGATCTGAGCAGAACATGCGGGGCCATGTGTGAGCTACACACATGGGCTCGTGTCGTCTCACCCAAAACTGCAGTGAGGTTTTGAGTAGAAAGACATTAAGGACACTACTTCATTTCTATTGGTGCAGAAGAAGGTATATTCACCAAGTAAGCTTTAGAGGGAGTTGATGAGAAGTGTAGAACCCTGAAGAACTCATGTTCATTAACAGTCCACTGGTGCACAAAATGCATCTCAAGAGTCAGTGGCTAATGATGTAGCTCATGATTCTTTCAGTCACTGGGTGAGGTGCAGGTAGCGGGTGACTCCTTGCAGCCTTGGCCGACTCACACTTAAGTCTGCGGTTAGATCTGGCTCAGCTGAGGCTCATTCATGGAGTGGAACCTCAGCTAGGGTGTCCAGTGTCTGCTCCACCTGGCCTCTCATCCTCCAGCAGGCTGTTTTGCTGGTATCAGAGCAAGTTTCCAAAGCACAAAGGGCATTGTCGGGAGGGGCTACCTTTAATTCCTTCACATTTCATCGATTGTGGCTACTCACAAGGCCAATACAGATTCAGTGGGTAGGGAAACAGATTCTATTGCTCACTGAGATGATTTTAGTCCTTTTCTGCATCTTTCTGTAGGGAATGTCTTGTGACATTGGAGGTGACCATGAAGGAAGATGGGGTTGAGGGTAGAGACTTAGTAACAGCATTGAGCCATCACCTTGTCCTTTAATGCCCACCATTACACTTTTTTTAATGAGAGGAATATTTTTCCTATTTAAAATATTGTTTGTTAAGGTTTCTGAAGTTTTATTATGTATAGTCAAATTCCTTGACTGATGCAACAATACATTTTTATACATAGATGAGCTAAACTGAGCTGCAAAACTAAAGAGGGATTTAAAGAGAAGAAAAGTCATAAAAAATGGATTAAAAGTTATGTGAGAAAGCATTAAAACAAATAGAATTCTTTTGGTCAGAAAAGAAAGTGCAGGACTTGAAGAGAGTTTAGCAAAATTTTGTAAATGGTTGGTGTAGAGAGGCTTATGAACAAAAGAATCTTTATTTTTTATAGAAAGAACAAAAGAAGATCCAGGATTACTCTCTAATATAGTTGGATGTATGAATTTATCTTTATGAAAAAAATTACACAGTGGCATTCTCTCTCAGTCTAGCTCTGAATACACTTTTCCAGACATCTTAAGAAATAGAAAGTATCTTTATTTTTTAAAAATCTAGAATATGTTTTCTCTTATACAAAAATGAATTAAGTAATCTCATCTTTGTATTTTCCAGCCCTATATTTCTTCAACAAATTCTTAATTATACACAAAGAGGTGGATACATATAAAAACCAAAACTGAGTCTTTAGATAACCTCGAGTAGGCATTTGAAGCAAGGGAATGTTCCCTAATGACATGTGCTTCTAATTTCCTAAATTCTGAGTCCACTTTATGATCTCCATATACCTTACTTTTAGTTTTCTTAGTCTAGGAATCTCCTTTTCCTACAATGATTTATGATGTTTGCATATATTACCTTCATAATAGAAAAATAATTTATTTTATAACTTATAATTACGGGTCATAAAATTAACATTTTAAATCCTGGTGAAATTTAATCAGAAAGCATCCCTATTGGTTTCTGGGATCTATTGCCATCATTTGCTTCACTTAATCAAATTTCTGTGGGCCAATTGCTGCATTAAGCATCGGCTTAGGATGCTCATTTTTATTTATTTCAAACAATGTATTCATATTATAAGTGATGGTTTCAGTCCTCAAAATATTTTCTTCTTCTGATAACTGTGAAATTCTCAGTAAATAAATTTTACTAAGATATACTTCTATGTGGGAGCTAATTATTCTGGTTTAGCCCAATTTAGACACCCAGATCAGACCTATAAGAGTCAGATGATGTCCATAAACTCAACTATCTCAGTGGAGGACTCAGGGATCATAGCAGTTGTTGAGATATTATAGTGCATATATGTGTCAGGTTCTACATACATACATATATTCTTATTTTTGAAAGAAAACTGTTTCTCTTCTTAATACGAAATTTAAGGGGATATTTTTCCCCTTATACTAGACCTATCCTCTTTGGAGACACCAACTGGGAATGCTACAATTTAACCTAATTCTGACACCCACTAGTATAATGTCATAGTTGAGGAACTCAGTCCCACAAGACTGCCGTACGACAGAAGCCAGTCACAAGCATCAGGGTCCCAGAATCTTCACTCCAGTCTCCAATTAAGCAACAAATCAGGAACCCCCATAACCCTCGCTTCAAGTTCAATAATGTACAACAGCTCTCCAGACTTGGTAAAACCTTGATGCTAATCAATGCTATGAATATTGTAAAAGTTACAAACAAACAGCCAGAAGAAGGGAAACCTGGATCAGGCTTATAAGCATCCTAAACATGAGGTGTCCAGGGCCAGGATCGTCTGTCTCTGTGGATTTGGGGAGCACCAGTCTTCCAGCATTTGGATATATTCACACCCTAGAAGGTCTCCAAACCTTGAAGTTTGGGCTTTTTTTCCAGAAGCTTCATTAAGATTAATCTTTTTCCCGATTTTTTGATTGACTCACAATAAGTATACATATCAATGGAGTACAATATGTTTCCACACGTGTATATATTGTGTTTTAATTAAATTGAGTAAGTAACATATCTATATCTCTAGCAACATTTTTTTGTGATGATCACGTTCAAAATTTTTCCCACCATCTATTTTTGAATGTACTGTAAACATTTGTAAACTGTAACCACTCTACTATAAAATAGAACATCAGATTACATGTCTCCTGTTTAAGCATAATATTGTACCTCTTCACCTGTCTGTCCATCCTCTACTTCCCTACTTTCAATACCGTACTGAAAGAGGAAAAGCTGAAGCGTTCACACTGACAGCAGGAATGAGATTAAGGACATCCATTCTTATGCATACTGTTCAGTATAGCTCTCAAAATTTAAGCCATTGCAATCAGCCAAGAGAAAGAAATAAAAGGAAAAGAAATAAAATAGGACAGCAAGAGACCAAATTATCTGTATTTATAGGTAATATGATTCTTTAACGTGAAGACTCAAAATACTCCACCAGAAAATTTTTAGTGTTCTTAAGTAAATTTAGGAGTTGAAAAAGTGAAAAGAAAAATTATCCCATGCACAGTATCTAACCAAAGTGCATTGAAGTTGGAGATTAATGGCAAAAGAAACTATAAAATTTACATAAACACATTGAAGTTAAAGAACACCCTCCTGAACAACCAATGGGTTTTATGTGAAATTAGAGAAGAAATTAAGCAATCTCTCCAATTCAATGAAAATGCAGAAACAACGTACCAGAACCTGTGGGACACAATGAAAGCAGTCCCAGGAGGGAAACACACAGCAGTGAATGCTCACATCAGCACAAACAAATAGCCTAATGCAGCACCTCAAGTTTGTAGAAAAAGAACAAGATCAAAGCTCATAGAAGGAGGAAATTATAAAGATCAGAACAGAAATCATTTCTTTTTTCTGTTTTTAAATTTTTTATTTTAAAGAGATTAAGACAAAAGAGGACGTAACAAAGCAGATCAGATCAGAACAATGAAAGTAACAGCATTTTACCACAAGACAACCCATATAACAGTAACTACCATAGTGTCTCTTTCTTTGAAATAGTTGAGCATAGCTTCATATACGATAATATCAAGCATAAAAAAACAGTATAAAACCATTCAAGAGAATGAAAGCATTACACGGCCTTTAGAACCAAATAGCAAAGAACGAACAATGGCTACTATATTATCTCATTTTCCATAGAAAACTTGTTTATACTATCACACATAATAATATCCAGTAAGATATAACAGGATAGAACCAAAGGCAACAGAAAAACAAAAGTGTAGTAGGACTACAGAGTAAGATGATACTAAATCAGTTCTGGTTATTCTAATGTCTTCTTTTCTTTAAAATAGCTGTTTATACTATCATAGATAATAAAATCAAACAAACTAGAATAAAACCATTCCAGGTAATGAATGCAGATATTATAAGGCTTCAGAACAATGTAATGGGCAATCATGATTACTATAAACTCTTTTGTACTCTTACCATTTCTTACATTAGGGAGACTCAACACAGTCAAGACTAAGAAAACAATACAAAGAATTAATGAATAGAAGGGTTTATTCTTTGATAGAATAACCAAACTTGATAAACCACTAGTCAAGCTAATCAAAAAAAGGAAAGAAAAATGCAAAATCATGCAATGAGGCACGAAAAGGGTGAGATTACTACAGAAACTATGAAAATTCAGATCACCAACACTTACTTTGAAAATTCTTATTAGATTTTAGGGAAAGTTTATATTTATATTGTTTAAATTTAAATTGCTATTCATTACTATGGTTATTGCTATGGTTATTATTTCCTACTTTCTTATTTTGTGAAAATTAATGGGATTTTTGTGCAACTGTAAATCATTAAATTTGTGGTTTTATATTTCAATTCATTTAAGGCTTTCATTTACTCTGAAGTACAGACATTTCATGAGCTTGATGTATGCTTTTAATCTTAAGATAAATTTGATCATTTTGTTAAAAAAAAAGAATAGCAGGAAGATACAAATGGGGAAGGTATAAAAAATTATCAAGATATGATAAAAATATGTACCAAGTGCCAAAAATTAATTCAAAAGTATTCAACAAGTTACAAGCATATGATTTATGTCATAGTAAAATACAACTTCTTCCCAATAAAAGCTATGGAGAATACATCCATATGTTTGGTTTTTCTTTGGTCTGTTTGCTGCCATCCCCATAATTTGACATCTTCAGAGAAATGTCTCTACATTACATTAGAATAAAAATTATTGAGTCCATTCATTGATAATGCCCTTTTTCAAAGGATAGACTCCAAACGCTAAGTTATCACCCAAGAATTTTAATGGAGAGCTAAGTTTCCCATCTCTTACGCAAAATGCTGACTGAGATAAAAGTTGGATTACCCTGAAGCTGAGGAAGGAAAGCTTTGCAAAGCAATTAATTGCACAGACTCTTTTCAAGTTCTATATAGGTGAAAAATTTGCCAAAAATAAAATAGTTGAAGAATAATTAAAATCACTGCTTCTTTCCTTCTCAAACTCCACTCTGTAATATTTCCCCTTATGCTAAATCATGTGGATACGACTGCAGGTACTTGGAGGATGTGAGAGAGGAGAAGCCAGTTAGTGAGACATTAATTTGTGGTTAGTGGGATGCAATTTTTCCTCACATTCCATTCTGTGTATAGTTAAGAGATCGCTGGACTTCCTGGTGATAAAATAATTTCCAGGCATTGTCCTGCCATTAATTCCATCAATTCATTTGCCTTCATGACACCAAGGTGCAGAACAGAGGTTGTGTCAACATGACAGGGGCATGTCAGAGGTCACAGTGAGTGTGTGTGTGTGTGTGTGTGTGTGTGTGTGTGTGTGTGTGTCCGTCCGTCCATCTGTCTGTCTGTCTGTGTGTGTTTCCTGGTGGAGAAACGTGAGTAGAATGTGGTAAATTGGAAGCTGGTGTTGGAAATTTTCTCAGTCAGTAGATATTTCAAACTACAAATGGAAGATTTGCTTCTCACCGATGGTGAGTCTGAGCAGAATCTCTCTCCTCTTAAGGATTGTCTCAGTGTGGTACAGCACTTACAAATGAAAATGTTTAAGAACTCTACTTTTTGATGGTGATATTAAGAAATTGAGTTTAATATATTTCCTCAGCTTGTAGGACACAAAACTATGTCAGTATTATTAGTGGAGAGTACATATGAAGTTATCTGTAATAGCTCATATGTAAAAGAAGCTTGGTAATGATTTTCTCAGATTCGTGAGATATTAACAATAATTAGTGATAAAAATTAAGACATTCAAAATTATTGATAATAAAAATAAGTATCTATAATGCTAGAAGACTGATTTTGTTCTAATGTTTCCAGACCTGGTTATATTTTAAAATTACTGTTATATGAAGAAACAATCCAAGAATGTACAGCCAAAAGTATAGTAGAGATATATTAAGGATTCAATTTATATACGCATTGTTATGTTAGTGCTATTTGTTGTAATTTGTATTCTCATTCTAAATAAATATTCATAATCATGATTAAGTTGCCCTTTATAATTTTGTGTTCTTTTTTCAAAGAGGACTTCCTAAATTGTGATCAAGGTACCCAGAAATCAAAAAATCAAAATCTACCCTGATAGGATTCTCTCTCATACATATATCACACACAGAGAGATTAACACATTTGATCTCAGGATGTGTTCTTTTATTTTTACAAGGATCATGTGTGCATAATATATATGTATGTGTACATATATATATATATATATATATTCAGCCTTATTGATAGTATAGTTTAAAGACAGACATTTTCAGACATTGCCTGCTGAAATAACCACTTAGGCAGAGCAAATACCCTAAGGTAACAAGAGGCACTGGACTCCTGTATGAGCTTTCTTCTTACCAAGAGGTTAGTGTAATTAACCACTTCACTTATATGACTGTGTTAGTTACATTCAAAGGAGTCTTCTCAATGCTACCTTTACTCCTCCTTCTCCCCTCCTCCTCTGCCTGCATTTTCATTGATTATGCATTTGGTTTTCATTTTTCTTGTACAGAAGGCAAAAACGAACAGAAATGCACCAGAAACCAGAGTCCCAGCCCTCAACAGGCCAATCTGTGTTTCCAGAGGGGCTGCTCTATCTGTGACACCGGGCTATCATATAGGACAAACAACAGCTGTAGAACATCTGATATTGAGAAAATGTTAAAAACCAAATCGTAAATGATTGGTTAGAAGTGAGAGGATTGGAAGATTCTAGATAAAGATAAAGTTCCAATAACCCTAAGGACAGAAATCCGGTACCTCAGAAACACATGTAGGGTCAAATTTAAAAATTGCAAGGGGAAGCAGAACAAGTCCACTAATAATATTCAGAGTTGAGGACTCACTGAGTCCTGCATTGAAACAGAAATGGATGCAGGATCCTCAGTGTCAAACAAAAGTCGGGAGCTGGGCCCGACAAGACTTTCACAGGGAGGCTGCTGGTCAGAGCCCTGGAAAGGTAGACCAGCTGCTCCAAACACATTGCTTCCTATTTTGAAGGATCAGATTTGGTTTTTGTTGGACGTAACGGGTGATTTTCCCCCTAAGTAGTAGAAAGCATGAACTCCACTACTTCCCATAAGTAGAAGAAAGCATGAACTTTAATGGTTCCAAGATTAGGTCTGGATGACATCCTCGCCAATTACCCCAATTTCAAATGGCTATAACCACAGCTCTATTTTGTGCATTTTAATGAGGCAGGTAGCATGTTAGGATGATGAAAGATTAAAGGCTTCCACCTCCAGCTCTTCCCATCATTATGTCTTTCAATCCAGTGCCTCAATCCATTAGCAAACAGCAGCATCTTCTCTTTATCTTGCAAGTAGTTGTTCAAAGCATTCATTGATATCAGTGAGGTGAATTTTTTTCAAAAAACCATTCATTGTATTAATAGTGTTGGCCTGCTTTAGAGATTTTTTACATTTTTTCTTTTTCATTAAAAGAACATAGCATGCATCCTAAATATTAAGTTGCTATTATTAGAATAATAATAGCACTCTCATTTAATTTTACTTACACATGTTATTGTATTTGTCCAACTGAATGCTATTATGTCCCAGAATAATGGGAGATATTCATAACCTTCTGTGATCTCAAAATAAATCAAAGACTTAAGATTTCCTCCAGATACCTCTAGTTTTGAATTCAAGTATTATTCCTCCTTGCACGTTCCTCCATTGTTCTATTAGACCTTCCAACTTTAAATATTGCTTCAAATTCCTGAAGGTTTCATAAGCTTACCACAGCTGTATTTAAACAGGCTTCACTCATGATTAATGAGTTAAGTATGTTTAACTGTTATTTATTGTCCAAACAAATGTAAAATAAAATACCTTTATGTAATGCACAAAATAGCCATCTAGAAAGTCATAAGCAATAAAGTTATGAGTTTGGATTTGTTCCATTTTTCTCTGGCTAAGATAAAAATAGGATCCTATTTGATAACATTTTCTTATACTAAAGGAAGATATAGCACTTCAGATTGCCTATCAACTTTAATATTTGCTGATATGGAAAAGCGCTAGTCTCTGCTAAATACAGAGAGGCCTTGACCTACTTTACTTGATTTTTCACATCTTGTGTTTTAAAATGCAGGAACAAGGATTGTAGATTTTTATCATTTCTCTTTAGACTTCACTACAGGAAAGGGAACCCACGGAAATTTTGGAAGTAAAAATGATGCAGGACTCTTGAGGTCAATTTGGTAGGAAGCATTATTTTAAATAACTTCTTAAGTGAGATATATTGAAACCCATGAGAGAGGCATGGAATTTCCTTCAGATGGTACAAAATAGTCAGGCATATCCACAGTGAATGCCCTGCTTGGAAAAAATTTTTAAACCAGTTTCTCTCATTTGCCTGTATCACAAATGGTCAGATATGGAGTGAGATGAGATATTGGGAATAGTCCTGTGGAGTTAATTTTAGAGAGAGCTGTGTTTTTCTGGAGGGAAAAATCTATTGTGTTGTGTCAGATTTGGGAACTATTGATAGAGTCCGCAACAGGCACAGTTACCTGAGCAGAACAACCAGATCTATAAAACAGAAGAGAAATACCAAGCATAGCCTTGAGCAGACACAGTGATAACACATCGAAGGAAACAGTTTTGCAGCTATGTGCATGCTAACCAAGCGGGTACAGGCGAACACTTAAGCAGACACTGTTGTCACAGGAAGCCAGAGCAAAAGACAGGCAGAGCCAGTAGAAGGAAGGAGGTGACCAGAGCAAGTACCGAGCATATGTGATTGATCCCCACTGTACTTACGGGTATGAGTAGAAACCTAAAAAGAAAGATCTGATGAAGGGAATTGGAGTTCCTGAAATCACAAGTGATTGAAAGTCAAAGAAATATGGTCTAATAGGTGACATTATCTATTTCTAGATAACACATCATAGCATGAACAGGTAAAACATGGCCTAGATAGAATTTTGGAAGAAACAGTAGAATTCTAAGCTCTATTTCTCTGTAGCATGGAAGATACTGGGCACTAATCTGAATTCCATTATTAAGCAGTCTCTGAAAGTTTTGATTTGGGTCTGAAAAACAACGACATTCAAATAAAAATATTGTTTGCCCATTTGCTAAGTTTGATTTTCCCTTGAATTAGATCCTGATTTTTTTCTAAGCATGTAGTTAATTTAATCCTCCACTCATGATAAATATTGTAAATGGATTGTTCGAGAAGCATTATAGTGTAATAGTTATTGGCAAACCCTCAAGCCAAACTACTGGGTTTGTGGTCTGACATCGCCATTTATTAGACACATGGCCTTTAAGTAGTTACTTGTCTTTTTTCATGTTCTTTAAAAAATGTTGATGTTAATTCAACTCCTACAATCGGTGCAAGTACAAAGTGAATCAATACAAATGTTGTGTTTAGAATAGGACCTAGTGCATGACAAGTGTCCAATAAGTATCAGCTCTTTCCATGATTTATTTTTTCCCTATAGCTTCAAAAAGCTTTCTCAAAATATAGTTCCAGGCAGCCACTTCCAATTAATCAGAGTTGACACAGGAGATGAAACAAATTTGTCCAGTCTTCATCCTTAATAAAGTGAGAGATAAGGATAGCAATCAAGGGAGCACTGTTTCTGCATATTTTTGATTTTAAAGACTCATGAAATTGTGGAATCTTAGAGGAAAAATAGGTCATGAAATTTAGCCACTCCAACTTCCCACCTGCTCTGCAAAGGTCTTCTGTGGTGTGCTCTAACACACGTGTGTCTGGGTCTCTGCTTAATGTCCTTTAAATTATTTGATATGTCTTACACATGCATTAGATAGCTTAGTCTGCTGTAACATAACCCTATAGATCTAGTGGCTTTAGCTTAAGAATTTATTTTTTCATGGTTCTAGAATGTAGGAAGTCGAAGATCAAGGTGCCAGCAGCTTTGGTTCCTAGTAACAAGCTGGTTCTCAGCTTGAAGATGACCATATTTTTGCTATATCCTGAGCGTGGCCTTTGCATTGGTAGAATGTGAGAGGGAGATAGGAGATAAGATAAGAAAGAAAGAGAAATTTCTTCCTTTCCCCAAACAGTTAGTGTTCCAGACAAACCTTGCCCCAGTGGATGAGAACTGGCCACATGGCCCCTAGAGACTGAAGGAAGACAGAGGGAAAAAAGTCCAGGATCACAGAGTGCCATTTACTGAGCACACACTGATGCGAGCAACATCAAAGACAACAACAGGATAAGTAAATCCCTGTAATCTGGGTCAGAGATGGAAGAGGCTTCTAGTGTTCAAGACAAAAGTGACTTACCCAAGCCAGAACTAATGTACCTGTTTATCCAAGAATAGCATCAAAGATATTAGACACAGTCTAGCACTGAAGGTGCCAGGGCCCAACTGTGCACCTCCACATCCCACTCTAAGGATGTTGTCTGTGTATAGTATTCTGGGAAATTATGCTGGGCAAAGAGACCAGAGTTACTCAAGGGAAGTCTCGTCAATTAGGGTTCAACATGGTTGCAGTCAGGTCAAGGTGGCTCTCCTTAGCAGCCGTTGTGTCAAGTTGCATTCCCCAGCTCACAGCCTCAACTGTAAGTAGCTCTTAAAAACCCTATCCGCCAACACCCCACACTGAGCATTACAGCTTCAGCATATGAACTCTTTTTAGGGGAGACACAATTCAATCAACCAGAAATGTTTAGTTTTGTTGAGCTGAATTGTGCTTCAGTGTGAGCTGCAGTTTTGTCATTAGGAGGAAGCGAAATGAGATCTGCCTCCACAAGTTTAAAAGGATGTCTACAACCACATGCTCCAAAAGTGATTGATGAATCCAAAGACATTCCTATGGCCCCTGACCTTCTGACTGTCCTACCTTTGATGAAGACTGAGATCACATCCATTATACGAGTCATTTGAAGACAGATGATTGGCAATAGTTTACTGTCGGGTAGCTCAGGAAGTCAGCAAACACTGAAGGCATAGTCTGTGACAGTGAATCCTCAATTTTTTTCATCCAATCCAGTCTAAAGGATTCATGGAAGATTGCAAGGTAAATCATTTTGGAGTTCTCTTGAGATTTTTGAGTTTACATGAAAACATAGGAAGGTGAGCCAACTTTGAGAAAGACTGCACTGAAGAAAACCTGAAAATACTTTTTCATTTCTTTCCAGGACTACAAGGATAGAGAGAGTGCACAAGGCACCATGATTTGTTCTGCATCTTCAGTTATTGTCTTAATGTGTACCTTACTGTTTAAGTCATAAATAACATATACTAACATCTGAATACATGTCAGGTGCTGGGCTAGACACTTTTACCTTTTCTCATTAATCTCCTCAGTACCCTGTGAGTATGTGTGTTATTAACCTACCTTTATAGGGAAGTTATGAGACTTGCCTAATTTTACAAGCTAAAGATGAGTCTCCCTTTGGCTGCCAAACCCCAAGTGCTTTCTGCAATACCTGAGCTAGTAAAACTAGCCCGTGCCAAGGGATACGAGAAACCACAGCTGAAATACTGCTCACTTTCCTGGAATATTAATATTTCTTATGGCAGATGCACTAGTTTGCAAGGTGGCCATAATACACACCATAGTCTGTGTGGTTTAAATAGCAGAAATTTATTTTCTCATAACTCTTGAGGCCAGCAGTCCAAGATCAAGGTATTGGAGAACTGGCTTGCTCTGAGATCCTCTGTTCTTGGCTTATAAATGATTGTTCTCTTCCATTGCCTTCATGTGATCTTTCTTCTGTTTTTCTAACAAGGACAGCAGTAGAATTGTATTGGGGCCTACTTTAATAAACTTATTCAACATTAATTATCTCTTTAAAGATCTTTCTTCAAATATAGTCATATTCCAAGGTACTGGGCATAGGGCTCCTTCATATGAATCTCAGTGGGGACACAATTCAAGCCATAAAAGCAGGTAATTTGAAACACCAAAGAAAGGAAGTGAAATATAGTACATAATATCCTGGACTCTGGACTTTGATTGCCTTGGTGAAATCTTGATTCTTTCATTAACTAGCTGACTTTACTTGGGCTTGTTATTTAATGTGTCTGTACCTCAGAATCCTAATCTTTAAAAATAGTCTTTTGTAAGGTTTTTCTTGATGGGTACATGAAGATTAAATGACTTAATACAAATCAAGCACATTTAACAGTATCCAGAGTGTAATAATAATCTATGCATTAACGCTTATTATATTATGGACAAGATCAAGTAAAACACAAAATTTCTTTAACTTTTATTGTATATATTTAAGATATACAACAAGGTATAGTAAAATGCTTGCTATGGTAAAGCTAGTCAACACATCTATCTCACATAGTTACAGTTTTATGATCAGTACACCTGAAATCTATTCTTTTAGCAGTTTTCCAGTACACAGCACAATATTATTAACTGTGGAACCATGCTGCATATTGCCAATAAACTTATTCACCTCACATAACTGCAACTTTATATCTTTTGATCTACACCTCTCCATTCCACTCCCCAGCCACCACCATCACTGGAAACCGCTGTTGTATTCTTTGTTTCTATGTATTCTACTCATATATATATATATATATATATATATATATATATATATGAGACCATACAGTCTTTTTCTTTTTGTCTGTTTTTCTTCTCACTCATGTTCATTCATCTGTCAAGAGACATTTTGATTTTTTCCATAGCTCGCCTATTATGTATAACGTGACAATTAACATGGGAGGACAGATATTTCTGTAACACCTTGATTTTATTTCCTTTCAGTGTATACCCATAAGAAGGAGTCCTAAGAATAGAATAGAAGCATAGAAATCAACCTAAACATGAGCAAACAACTCAATTCATAACAAGAGTGCCAAGAAAGCACATGGGAAAAAGGATAATCTCATTAGTAAATGCTTTCAGGAAAATTGGTTGTCCACAAGCAAAAGAATAAGCTTGGTCTCTTATAACATATACAATGACCAAATCAAAATGAATTACATTTTACACCATACAATTCCTTGAAAAACATACATAGACAAATCTACTTAATACTGGTGTTGGCCATGATTTTGGGATTTCATACCAATACCAGGGGCAGCAAAAGCAAAATAAATCAGTAGTATAAATAAATTTAAATCAAATTTAAAAGATTGCACACGGTAAAAGAAACAATAAATAAAAAGAAAATGTAGCCTACAGTTTGGTAGAAAAATATTTGCAAACCATACATCTGATAAGGAATTGATACACAAAATACGTATTAGGAGCTCAGACAACTCAGTAGCAGAAAAACAAATAGCTTGATTTAAAGATGGGCAGATTTAAATGAGCTTTGGTCTAAAAATATAAAAATGGCCAACAGTGTAGCACAAGGTGCTCCCATCACTAATCATCAAGGAAATGCAGATCAAGCCCTCAAGGAAGTGTCGCCTTCACCAGTTAAAATGGCCACTATGAAAATCACAGAAGTGTTTGTAAAACACAGAATGTGCAGTAAAATGGGAACTCTGCACACTTTGGGTGGAAATACAAGCTAATGCAGTCATTATGGAAATCACTATGGAGTATTCTCAAATGCTTTAAAGTAGATTGCCATATGATTCAGAAACCTATGTACAAAATTCCTTCAATTTCTAAGTTAAAGCATAATGTACTAGTGTGTTTTGGGTTATTACAATGACTGAAGTCAGCATAGTGTTGTAAAGAGAAGGTGTATGTTGAGCTTCCAGTTCCAGAGATTCAAGGATATGGCACTTGCACTGGCTCAGCTTCTGGCTGTGTCACGTCGTGGCAGATGACAATGGCAATAGTGCATATACGAGCAAGGGATCACGTGGCTAACCAAGAAGTTTAGAATCCCTGGGTGAAGTCAGATTTAGGCTTTTATACCAACCCTCTCTCCAGAACTAGTGAAGGACTCAAGAGAAATACCTCTACTTTTTCTGAGGGTTCACCTCCAACCAGTCCAAGGACTTCCTAAAAGGCCTCTCTCTTAAAGGTCTATGCAGTCTCCAAACACCACCTCCGTGGGCACTAAGACTTAGAGGTAAAACAAACAACTTCTAAACCATTGTCCATATACTTTTCTTATATACAGAGAACTGCCTTGACCACAGGTACCCATTTATTCACGTCTTCATCAGTGCAGACTGAAAAACAAATCTGAGATGCATCTGCTAAAATTAAGTTCAAAAATTCTGTGGTTTCCATCTTTCTGGTCTTCTTGTTTTTGCTTCCACTTTCTCGCTTTAGTTCTTTTTGGCTGCTTTTTTCAGTGATGTAAGTCATTATGTGCTGAGCTTCTCTATGAAAAGGTCTATGGTACAAAGCCCTTAGGACAGCTTCAAAGAACTGAAGTTCCCCAGCCTGCACAAAGCCCAGTCCTGCCAGAAATGATATGATTTGTCTTGGAAGCAGATCCTTCATTCCCTTCAAGACTGCAAAACACTGCAGCTCCAGCTGGCACCTTATTAGCAGGTAAGGAAAGACCTTACAACAGAATACCCAGCTAAACTGTGCCCAGATACCTGCCCTGCAGAAAATGGGAAACTAAGTATTGTTTCAAGCCATCATGTTTTGGGCTAGTTTGTTATGCAGCAATAGATAACCAATACACTTTTTTGAAAGAGGAGGATGTTGTGGAAGAAGATTGAACCTTTGTTCAAGTAGAAAAATTAGATTCACGACAGCAAAGCTGAGTAGTCCTCAAAATATAGACGAGAGGATGGAGTTGCCATTAGAAAATCCCCACTGTTCTCCAAGAATCATCTGCTCAAGCAGTTTTCCCGCATCAGCCTGTCTGGAAGCAAACTTTAATTAGCAAGCTTGTAATACTCTTATTTTGCACTAGTTGTGTTTCAAAGCATTTAAGTTGCTCAACCTGCTTCAAAACATTTACTCCTACTGTTTTCATCATTAATGAGGCATTCAGGTTTTATAATCTGGGAGATGACCTGGAGATCAAAGTTAATTTAATTTAAAATCAATGTACTAGAGAAAAAAGCCCTGCCTTCAGTATTGACGTCATGATGGCTCCTGCAGACTCAGGGGCGAAGGCTATGTAATGGCTTAGGCTGTGCTTTTATTTCCAACCAGGTGGCTACTATCACACAGTCACAGAGTTGGACCCAAAGAGATTCTGAGAATTGGTCTCCGCCTCATTTAACACTACTTATTGGAGGCTTCTGCAGGATTAAGTGAATTGCAAGCCATTTCCTGGGTTCATTATTGAATTTTAAATTCCACTGAGCACCTAAGACCAATATCAGTGCATCCTATATTTCTAGTATTTTGAGGAAAGTCACTCATGACCGAAACAATCAAAGCACTTAGGTTTATAGAAATGGTTCTTATAAGAGACTGCATTTTTAACCGGATTATATTGGTGAAATTATTCATACTGCAGGAAGCATCAAGGCTCTATAACACAATGCCCGGAGACAACTATTACATCTGGTTTTCTTTGTCCTCAAAGATCATGTTCTGATTTGCAGTGGTCTCCCATGCAAATGGTTCCACTGTTGTTTTCCACACATTCCTCATTTATTTATTAACTCAACAAACACTGACTGTATATCTCCACTAAGTCAGTCTTGGACAATGAAAGAAAACAATACTTAGGTAGACAAAATATAATGTTTTGCTATTGTAGCAAGCAAGATCAAAGTCATCCCAGTGGCTAATCCCTTATGGAGAGACTGCTTTTCTTCCACTCTATGAGGTCCACACAACACCTCTCCAGTGGCTCGGGTGTCTATCTAGGAAGCGTAATACAAGCAGTTAAAACCCTGCATCAGAAAGACACACAGGCTCTTCTGTCTCCATGCTCATACCTGACCTCATAGAGGACACGCAAACCCCCAACTGTTGCATTAAGCAAGAAGCAGAGAGCGGACAGTCTCTTGTTTACCATTCAAAGATATTGCCTTCTGCTTCTGGTCTCCTTTCATTTTATTAGCCTACACAGTCTTGTCATGGGATATGATTTCTACAAGACTTTTTAAAACAGTAAACATATCGTGGTGATCCCCATTACTGTTTTTATGGACAGTTAATAAGAACAAGGATTCTGTGTCAGAAATGATCATCCCCACACTTTAAAATACTTTAGCTCTTACTTTGCTCCTCTCTTTTCTTCCTCAGGTAGGAAGCTTAGTCATGGCTTGAGGGTGAGGAAATAAACAAAAAGAGATAGGGTTAAGACCAAGACCCACTACAGGAGTGAGAGATCATTAGATACACACATTTACACATCCCTTCCGTATGGTGTATGGTAGAAAGGAAATGTTGACCTAAATAGACACAGTTTGAATAGTATGAGAAAGATTGCCATGTAAATGAGCAATTATGATGCAATGTGATCAAAGCTATGCTAGAGGGGTGCAGAGATCTCTGGGAGCCCCTCATTAAGAGCCCCTGTGGGGGCTGGCAAGTATGGGTTAATACATGCACGAGAGAGAGAGAGAGAGAGAGAGAGAGAGAGAGAGAGAGAGAGAGAGAGAGAGTTGGCTATTCAGCAAGCTACAGCAAGCCAGAGCATAGATGCAAGGTGGGGAGCTTTGAGAGAGGAGCTTTAGAGAGGTGAGGAGAAGGAAAAGCCAGGTCCCAAAGGACCTTGTAAGCCATGAACCTGAATTTGGGCCTTTTCCTGTGCGCAGTAGGAAGCCATTGAAAGGTTTCAAACAGGAAAGAGTGACATGATAGACTCGTCAGCTATGAAGCAGCAACTGCCCTTTGGAACAGCCTAGCAGTTACTACGCTGGCATCAGAACCAAACCAACGCCTGTTCACAGCAGTACTGGTCCTTGGCTGGCTTCCCCAGCCGGACAATGCATGAGCAAGTGGATTGAGGATGTGTGTGTTTGTATGATTATGAACATGTGGAAAGCATCTAACACAAAACTGTATCTTATTCTCTGTCATAGATCCCGAAACCTCGCTCTTACCCCTTCAACATTTCATGTATCCATTCATCAAATAGGCCCCGAGCACCTGCTGTGTAAATAGAAAAGAGCTTGTGCGCCAAAGAAAAGGAGATAAGGACAAGACTCTCTCTTTCGAAAGGCAAAAAGTCTCACAGGGAAGATAAGATGCGTTTAATGGCGCCGTGTGTGGGAGAAGTGCTGAGCTATAGAAATCAGAGGAAGAAGCAAGCCTTTCAGGCTGGGGAGTTCAGCGAGGACTTAGAAAATGCCACCACGGAAGCCCGTGAAAGACGAGTAACACTTTCTCAGCACTGAGAGAGAGGTTTCTACCTGAAGACTTTCTGCTATCCATGATAGAAACTGAACCTGGATGATCTCAAACAAAAAGAGGGCATTTATTTATGTATACACTGGGAAGTCCAGAGGTACAGCTGACTTCAAGCCTAGCTGGGTCCAGGAAAGACTTTTCTTGGGAGAATTTGGCTTTCAGCAAACCCAGTGCACAAATTTCCTAGGGCGGCTTGAAGTAACTGAGATTTATTCTCTCACATTTGAAGGGTCCAAGGGTCTGAAATCAAGGAGTTATCACCTTGTTCATTCTGGGGGATCTAAGAGAGAATCTATTGTATGAATTTCTCCTGGTTGTTAGTGTTTGCTAAAGGTCTGGCATCCTTGGCATTTTAACACAACCCAACATCTGCCTCCATAGCCATTTGCTTTCTCTTCTGTTCTCTACAGTTAAAATCCTCCTCTTTTTATAAAAGGATACCAGCCACAGGATATAGAGCTCCTCTTAAATCTATATACTTTTGAGACCCTTAACTTAATTATATGTACTGAGATTTTATTCCACACACGGTCACATTTTGAGGTTCCAGATGGAAATGACCATAAGAGATACATCCTTCCCCCAAAGCACTCAACAAAGCCCTCTTCCCCATTGTGTTTATGGTACACATATTTGCTGTGATCAGCCCAGCATTGGTCATGTACTAACTAGATGCTTAAGTGCTGGGTTCTATCCCAACAGAACCACATGGGTCGATTTTCAAGAGAAAAAATAAATCCTTCTGTAAGAACAGAGAAGGTCTTCTGTAGAAATACTAAGAGGATTCTGCAACAAAATGGAAGAGGCATCTGGGGACTATGTAGCAAGATCTTCAGAATTCTGATGATTTTAAACCAAGTGGATTCTACAGGTGAGTTAGTCTCTTAGCCTCTATTGCTTTCTACATATAAGAAACCAGAAGCACAGGAAAAAGACCTAGAGTTCCTGGCAGTGAGGGAAGGGAATTTTGCCAGAGGACAGGTGCCACCTGGTCTGCATATGGAAGCAAGAGGAAGTTGGGTAGATGTAGAAGAAACCAGGCAGAGAGGGCCTTAGTGCCGGGAACGTGGACGGAGCTATGGAACACATTTCAGTTTCATTCCTACAGCTATCTATGCCTTAGATGACTTAAGCATTTTACCTACAAAGCTGAAAGTCGTATCACTGATTTCTAGAGACCTCTCAAAGACTTAAGTGGAATCATACTTGTATGCATTTACTATGAAATTAGAAAAATGAAAATAACACCATAACTTTTATGCTGGCTATCCTTTTATTAAATCATAGCGATAATCACAAGAACTTCTATTTCATGGCATTATTTGGGAACAGTATATTTGAAAGCTGTAATTGTTAGTATCTTCATGTGCTCTTCCATATTTTGGGGTAGAGAAGGGATTTCACTGACTTGTGACGTCAGAGGTCTGGAATCCCTAATGTTGACCAACTGCTACATGTCATTAGGAAGTCACAGAGCTGAACAACTCAGAAAGAAATCATAAGGCACTGCCACACATGTTCATTTTCTTAAGGAGAGGATGGCCTTGATTTTGAAAGGGCTATTACTTTGCTTAGCACACTAAGAAAGCTCTGTGTTGCTGAGGATGAGACGGAGATTTTTAGTTGCATTATCGGTTGCTGAGGGACACGTCACTCTGAAGGGGAGCTTGCATGTGGTACCTCCTTGACACCTGTGCTCAAGGACCTTATCACAATTAATCCAAGTGTTCAGAAACACAAGACCTACTTGATAGTCAAAGTAGTTGATCTAGTTGAAAGTCTGTGATTCATTTGAAAAGCTTTATAGTGTTTTTATTTTCAAACAAGAAAATTTGCTGGGCATTCTTCAGAGCAATTGACCTCTGGATTTGGGCTTGATTTGTTTATCCACAACAGCCAACACACCAAGTTAGCAGTAAGCATGCTTCAGGCAAACCTCACAGTTAGTGACATCTGAGGTACATATCCTGCATCACACTCCAAACACTTGTGACCCCCTCCATACAAACCACTCCTGTTAGAACAACAGTTCCAAGGTAGGAGTACCATGCTAAAGGGTTGCTTAAGGAGAAATAAGACAAGAAAACTTTCCTGGAACTTGAAGATATTATATTTGTGTCATCAGGAAACAAAAAGATATACAGAAGTATATTGGCTACCCACTGATGTCTCTAGGGAGACCTGAGTTTATGTTTAGTTCAGATACTGAATCTATTCTTTACATCCCCCAGCTTCATCAGACTTTGATCAGCTGCTGAAGAATGAAAAAGGATTGAAGACACTGAAAATCCAGGAAAGAAAATAGAAGAGGGCAAGCTAGTAAACAATATTTTCACCCACAGGCCTTAGAACTGGTAAGTTAGTAAACATCTACTCATTTTTCATCCATTCCTTTGTTCATTCTTTGGGTCAACCATTCATTCACTGAAACACTAAAACTCAGAATTTTAGTAGTGATTATTCTGTGCTAGCTATTCTTGTCTTAGGACAGAGAAGTAATCAAAGTGGACTCAGAAGAAAAACACTTCTAGGAAATTCATTTTGGCCTAGTGGGAAAGACATTCTTGATGTCCCGAGGGCCCTCAGAAGTCCTGTTGGTTTCAGGGTTCTGCTTCAAGAGTGAATCATCCATCCGGCTGAGGAGGGCTTGCTCCAGGCTTCATTTTCTGAGGAGAGAAATAAATACAATGTGGCTGCTTCTTCTCCGATTATCTTTTCTTTGCTGAATATAACCTTCTACCCTTCTCAGTGGCCCCAAAACCAGCTGGTTCCCCAGGAAAAGAAGAAACAAGGATTTGGGGACTTGTCTCCAGGATCTGGGACTCCCCCAGGGAAAGGGAATGTGCTCCTTTGGGACCTGAAGTCAGTTCAGTGGGAGGACAGGAGAAAAGGCCTGCCACTGAATACCCTGCTTCCACCATTAGCAAAGTTGGTATTAACAGATATTAATAATAATCATTGATTATTGGATATTAGTAACCAATTTAAGCACAGATCTGTTACCTACTCTAATGACCATCTCTGGGCTAAAGCTATAGAAAGTAAAGGGTATTTGTTACATAGTCAGAGAGGAAGAGTAGAAAAGGAAAAGAAGGCAGAGTCTTGTTTTCAGTGAACCTTTGTGAAACCCACCAGAAGGCATGAAATACTTTCATTCTTTTGGCATCTTATGGGACGGTTTGAGCTATCACTTCCAAAACAATGGCAGCCACAAATATTTGTATGCTTACTAAGAACCACATAGTACACTAAGTGGTCTAATACGCTGTCTCCTTTACAACTCTGTGACAGAGGCAATGTTATTCTAGATTTCCAAATGAAGAAGCTACAAGCAATGGTTAACTTGCTTGCATGAGGTTGTATGGACAGCAAGCAGAAGAGCTAATATTCCCAGTCAGGTACCTGACATTAGACCCTTTGTAAATTATCGATGAACTACCCTGTGCTGTGTCTGAGAGGTTTCTGTGCCAAAACATTTCTCAGCAGGCACCAGGGTGGCCGGGAAACTGTGGCTGGTTTTAAGAGACCAAACTGGGTAGATTAGTCATTTCAGGTGAGGTTCCATCAGCAGGAAATGTCGTAGACAAAGTGAGTATCAGATAATCTGTGACATGAGCCAGGCTGGGAAATGTGACCCTCAGAAATCAAATATATCTTTGGAAGGGTAAACAGTGGCCCCGAAGAGATGTTGATGTACTTTGGAGTGAGCAAATGTAGTCACACTGACAGATGACAGAAGACAGAAAACTAAGTGACACTCTGAGCAGGGAGAAGGTAACACGATTGACATATGAATAGCCTACAAATGTACATGTATGTGTTTATAAGGTTTTATTTGGTTGAAAATGGAAGAAATAAAGTAGAAACCATCTAAGAAAACAGAGAGTGTATTGCCTTATGAAACTGAATGGCCACCTATAGGATAACTTCCAGCATCTCTGGGTATGGCTTCTGAAGTCAAGAATCCAGTGCTCTCTCCAAGATGTGCTTTCCTGTTGACTTAATTCTCAAACAATCTTTCTTCATGTAGTAGCCTCGGACAGCTTAGAAACAGACTGGGGAGAAAAAAAGGCTTCTTTTTCTCAATAGTTGACTGAAGACTCAATATGTAGCAGCATAGGAGATCAGCACTGAAAAGAATAGGTAAGTTTCTTTCCTCCTGGAGGTTATGCTCAGCAGGAAAAAGACAGTCAGAGCATAAACAGCTGATACATATAATACTAAATGGTGATAAGTGCTCATAAGAAAGAATAAGTCAGAGTAAGAGAGATGAAGTTGTAATGTGAGTAAGGTGACTGCAAACCTCTGAGTAGGTGTCTGAGTGAAGTGACAGCAATGTCAACAGGCAGGAAGAATGCTCATGAAATACAAAAGCAGAATATTTCCTTAGAGACACAAGCGTTGGATTCCATGGTGCTTTAACAAAAAGGGGTAGTACTTGATTCTTGTACTCAGGGGATACTGGTCAACCTGGGGGAATGGGACCATTTAAAAATGTAAAGAATCTAGGTTGACTGACATCGTGGCTCCCTAGACAATGATCTTTGAAGGGTACAACAGCAGCCAAAAGACAGGAATGGTCAAGGAAGCCATTTGTCAGAAATCAAACCTTTCCTCCCTAACGGTTAACACCACAGCACTGTGATAATCACACACAGTAAACAAAATTATGACTGATTTCTATCCCTGAATATTCCCTGATTATATTTGTGCACTTTTCACAGTAAAATTTGTGAAGGACGATAGACTACACTTTGATCTGTGTATTTATTCAGGAGCCAGCAGCATCTTCTCATAGCTATGATGATGAATCTGAAATCCACAGAAAGAAGAGACAAATCAACTATGTTTCACAAAGGTCAACCTTAAAATCTAGGGCTGTCCTGTTGCTGTGAATAAAGAGCCATTTGCTGTGAATCCTCAACTAAACCACCAATCAAGCTCACATGCTCTTTCTGCTTTCTCTGGCTTTCTCTCTCATGCACTAAAAAATGATTTATCTTTTAACTTAGACTTAATTCACAATTTCACAATTAATTAAACATCAGCCTAATCATTATACCCACAAAGCATTTAAACTGGTGTTGGGCGAATGACGGGAAAATGAATAATGCTTTGAAGGTCCATTTCAAATTAGTTATTTGATTAATGAATATTCCACAAGGGCACTGGGGAGATGACCTCTGTTGATGACTTAAAAAAAGACATGTCTGTTTAGATAATGAGAAGACAAAGCAAGTTTGAGCTATCTCTGGGTGTACGCTGTGTAGAATTACAAGGATTAATCCATACAAAATGTATTACTTTTCTCGTGGCTTGTTGCAGATAACATAGAATTGTAAGATCAATAAATAAAGTTTGGCATTTCAAAGATGCTGCTCGGTGATAAACTGGTTGATGTCCCCCCACCGCGACCGCCAGCCATGAGCAAGAGCCGCCCACCAGAGGCTTAGGAAGCAAAGCTGGTCTTGTTCCTGATAAGACTTCAGCAGGGAGGCATTTGCCTCATAAACTCTCCATAATCCCTCCTAACACCTGACCTTTTGATTTCTTAGATGTAGAAGAAGAAAATTGGGTTGTCATCAGCTTCCTGTATATTCAAACAAATAAGAAACAGCATACCTTGTTTTGTGGGTGAAAGGGAGCCTTTCCCCAGCAGATTCATGATCAAAAGCACAAACTGCAAAAGGAAATCAAATATAGGTCAAAGACACAGACTGCAGAGCACGATAAGAATAGGATGGGGAGGGGCAGTAATCACAACCAGCCTGCTTCTTCAGCGAGAAGCACTTATGGCAAGCTCACTATTGGAATCGCAGGCGGCTGAGTTACTTACCATTCTTACTTATGTTAAATCTTAGCAAAGTCAACACTAAATCAAATATGGGGGCCATTGGGTCCCCAGAAGGGTTGCAGTTGTTAGAACATGATGCCAATGGTTTGAATGGGAAGAAAAGGCTTAATTTTAACGGTGAACAGCATCTATTTTCCTTTGTGTGGTTGTTGCTATTGTTTTTAATCTATGGAAGTAACCCTCTAAAAAGCAAGTACTATGTTAGTTTTGCAGATGATAATCCAGAGTCTCTGGGGGCTGAGTTACTTTCTGCTGGCAAGTTGAGAACACAAATTCTGATGGGGTCCAGGGATCCCAGCAGAGGAGAGGGTAGAGCCCCCTATTTGCTTTATCCAGAGAAAGGCTGGGAGGGTCCAGCTTTTGGTGACCCCGTCCTTCGCAGTGTGTAGAAGGTAAATTATCATTTCTAAACCTATCTCTATAAAGCTCTAATGGTCTAACTCCAAGGGAAGATGAACCAAGCGTTTCCTTAAAAATAGGAGACTTTACAATGTGTGTTGGACTTTAAGGTGTTAGTTCAGAACAATAGATATTTCAGAAATTACAAGATTCTGGATCTAGTGGTAGCATTGAAACTGACTCTTCATTTTGGGGTAAACTACTAATTTCTCTTAGAAAATGAAGGAGCATTTTCAACTCAAAATTCCGTCAGCTTAAAACTTTTCTTCTAATGGCAATCCCATTGTGGAAAAATCAGGGATTATGGCCTTGAAATTGTTCATAGTCATTGTTATATGACTATTAGGAAAATAGCTTTTACCCTATGAGTCTTTATATCTTAGAACATAAGTTCTCAGTGTTTTCAGGTGTAGCATAGCATAAATCAAACAATAGGAAGTTACTACACCATGCATTTTATCTGCATCCAATCCTCAAAATTACTTGAGACCCAAGTTTCTTTTTTTTTATTTAAAGAAAGACAAGAAAAAGGAAAATGGGTAGAAATAGCACATACTTTCAAAGAAAAAATAAACAGTAATAAATCACTTGTTGATATTTACATATTGTCCTCTTACAAATAATTGTTCAAGATATAAAAATGGAACATATAAATGGGAATTCAAACAGGGAGACTGCAGATAGTTCTGTTAAAGTAATAAAAACTTAGTAATATGGTTATCAATCCTATACACTTAAACATGTATGCATTTATCCATATCTTCATTCATGTTAAGATTAAAAAACTAAAGCAGACTAAAATCGCTCTGAACAAAGATTAATAATATTGCTGGATTTCACATCATCACGCTCCAGAATCAGCACTGGGTACTATAGTGCCTTTTTTTCCTTCAAAGCATTTGTTCATTTCATCATGTGTCATAAGATCAGTACTTGTAAACTGTTTACAGGTTTTATGCAAGCATGAGTCTTAACATGTATTTCTATCCTTTCTATATTAGAGGGAGAAACAGAACAAAGCAGGACAGAACAAAACATATTCCTATAAAACACCTAAAACTAAAAAGACATATAAAACTGCTGTACAAGGAGTTCTACCATGGTTACTGTGTTGTCTCTTGTTATCATCAATAGAATTTGCTATATCCTCAGATAAAGTATAATTGAATATATCAGTACATAACAATATTAATAGAAATACAACTTTGTAGATAGTGTAGAACTACAAAAATAGGTAGTTATCAAATCAGAATGGGTATCATAGTGAATCATTGTCATTTTCAGTATAGTTGTCTGTACTCTCTGACTTGATAGTATCAACCTAACAGTTTTGATTAAAATCTGTCATTAACAAGCAGCAGTCAAACAAATCAGATTTAACTAAGATCAGTCATGATATTTCAGTGTAAGTTATACAAGGATCCAGATTAAGTTAATAGGAAATTAAAGATGATTACTGTGCTATGCCTTGATAATTTTGGGATAGTTGTCTGTGCCCTCAGATCTAGTGTTTGTATACAATCTGAGATGGAATAAGTTCTATCTAAGCAGAGTGGTGCGAGTAATATGGGTTTTAATTCCTGATACACTATTAGCAATATCTTCTGCTGTCTTTTATAAGACTATTCCTCCCTTTCGCTGCCCCAGGGTATATTTTTGGGTCTCCCCAACACCCTTGGTTTTAAATCGGGGGTGGGGCAACCTGCTGTTTACTTAAGTGTTTCCAAACTTTCTTTCTTCTGGACTTGATCTCTAGTTGTATTTATTTACTTATTAAAGCCTTTCTTTCCAACCTATCCATAAATACTGATCCCTAAGTATTCAGTTGCCCCTCTTACTCTCTGGTTCCCTATCACATCAAGTTCTATTTTCTCATATTTGATTTTGGTCTATATACCCTTCTTCAGGTTAATTATATTTTCTATAAAGAGCATCTCAGTGAATCCTACCTCCTGATCCACTCTTCTGATATTCTTTCTTTTATTCCTTAATTTAGTGTATCTAGGTCATCTATATTAGAAATTATATCCAACCTTCTCTGCCTCGTTTCTGTTGTGCTCTTTTTCCATCATCAGTTGTTTGTTTGTCTTCTTCATTTCACTTTTTGCTCCATTCATTGGAGCCTCTCTGCCTATTCCTGAAATCTTGGTGCTTTTCTCTCTCTTTAGAATGTCCTGTAGTATTCTCTGTAAGGTTGGATTGGTGGCTGTGAATTCCCCCAGTTCCTCTTTATCTTGGAAGCATCTTGTTTCTCCATTAATTTTTAGGAACAATCTTTCAGGGTACATCAGTCTGGGCTGGAGGTTATTTTCTTTCAGGGCTTGGAATACTTTGCTCCATGCTCTTCTCAATTTGATGATTTGTGCCAAGAAGTCTGCCGTAATTCTGATGGGCTTTCCCTTATAGGTAATCTGTTTCTTGTCTCTGGCAGCTTTCAATATTCTGTTCTTTTATTGGATTTCTGGGATCTTGATTATTATATGATTGGTTGTAGTTCTGTTTTGGTTGTAGGTGGCTGGAGTTCTGTATGTCTCTAAAATCTGAATATCATTTCGTTTTCCTTAATTATTTCTATGAATATCCTTTGTAGTTCCTTTGTTTGTACCCCTGGTTCTTCATTCACATTCTTTATTCTTAAGTTATAGATCCTCTTGTCATCTTCTAGCCTTTGTATTGTTACTGCTTGTTTCCTTGTTATTTTTAAGAAATTTTTTCTTTCATGATCCCACTTTGCAAACCTGTCCATTAGTTCAGATAATCTATCCTTAGTTACTTTCAAGCAGTTTTACCAGCTTTCAATGGAGTTTTTAATTTCCTGGTAATCTCTTTGAACCTGCTTCATGTATTCTATGTTTCCTCCATTCTTTGATCAAATAATTCTCCCCTTTTATTGTTTTTTCCCTCTTCTGTTTTTTTTTTCCTTGAGATGTGCTTAGCATTTCTTTAATTAATCTATTTATATCTTGCTTTACTTGGTTAAATACTTCACTTTTGAATTCGTCTATGAGGTCCTAAAGATATTACTTTATGTCTACTGGTGCCGCGTCTGATATCGTATGTTTGCTGCCCTCATTATCCTTTGCATTTGCCTTTCCTGGATCAATGTTCTCAGGATTACGGACTGAGGACCCTTTTTCACTGCTTCCTCTTCTCATATTTTTCGTTCCTTCCATACAGGTGCATATAGGAGGCCCAGTTTCTTTCTTTGTTGGTTACAGTTTGTTTGAATTGCGCTGGCTAGGTCTTCCCGCCCACTCAGCTCTTAGTTCAGTTTGCCAATTCAATTCCCATCGTTAGTGAAAATGCATCTCCAGGGGGTTGAATCTGGCAGGCTTTTGGGTAGCTCAATAAGTTTCCGCTGTGCGGTTTCAAGCGCAGCAGTGGCAGGATGCTTAAGCAGTGAGTTCAAGCAGCAGTACCGAGACCATAGCTGTTTCAATAGTGGCACCAGGACTGTATTTTTAATTGGTTTCTCTCAGCTTAGTTTGTTCCTGTGTCAGGAGGGTCTATTTCCCTCTGTTCAGGACTCCCCATGCTGTATTATTTTTGTAATCTAAGTTCCAAAAATAATAAAAAACCTCAGGGAGCCAAAATTCCAAAAATCTCAGGGAGCCTCTGTAGCTTGCTGTTATCTATCCACCATCTTTTTCAAGTCAAGACCTAAGTTTCTTATAGTATTTGTTGTACTGATGATAACTTTATGAATCATTGGTGTATAATCCTTTTCAGTCTTATAATAATCCAGCTCATGTATTTCTGAGGTTATTGGCCAGGGAAATTGCTTGCTTTAATTTGGCCTTAAAAAGAATCAAGCTGAATATCTCACAGATAAGCATCCTTCAGCAGATCATTTAAAGCCAAGAGATAAGTCTCTATCTCATTCTCCCTTCCCAATCACAAAAAACATTCTGTGACTCTTTTACATGCTATTCTTTGACAAAGCAGCATCTGAGGAAAGCTCAAGATGTCAAGCCCTTTTTTTAGTTGTCTCTTCTCATAAATAGAGAGCAGCATTCTTTTCCTTGGATTCAGTTCAAACTGAAAACAGGGGATTTGAAATGTAGCACCCCTCTTTGGACCTATTGTTTTCCTCAGAACATCTTTAACTTAGACTTAGAGCTTCTATCCAAAGACTGATTGTATACCTTTGCTCTTTCATGTTTCGGTCTTAAGTGTCTTCTCAAAGTGTCACATGTTAAAGGCTTGATCACCAGCCTAGGTTACTTCTAGGAAGTGATACAACCTTTCAGAAGTGGGGCGTAGTGGGAGGAACTTAGTTAACTGTGTGGGATGGATGCCTTGGACAAAATACTGGGATCTCAGCTCCTTCTCCTTTGCTTCTCTGTCACCACAAGGCCATCATTTTCCACAGCCATGTGCCTCCTTCCTCCCACAATGCACCACCTAACCACAAAGCTGAGTTATCATAATCGAAACCTCTACAATTGTAAGTTAGAAAAAATCTTCCCTCCTTTATAAGTTGATCAGCTCAGGTATTTTTGTCACAGCACCAAAAAGCTGACTAACACACTCCATCTTCTTTCGTTCTCTGGAGCCCCTGCTCTTGAAAGCAATGCCATTCTTCTCCTTGTACTGGCACCCAATGACTGGCATTGGATATTACCTAAAACTTTTCTCTAATGCCAGCAACTTGTGTGACTTCATCAACAAATATTAGATCTTGCTTTGAGTCAGAATAAGGTTGCATATCTTTAGGGATGTTCTTAGGGCTGACTGGTCACTGGACACCAGAGATCCGACTACTACCTTAAATGTAGCCAGATCTATACTCCTGACTTTGGCTGCTCTGTGAATTCATTTCTTGACTTTAGTCCAAATCACAACTGATGCCTGGTTTTAAATACTAGTGATTCTATCTTTAACTTTATCTTTATCAGCATCCATCACAGTTTAGATCAAGTATAACACTATCTTAAGTCAGCTATGGCAAGCAGATTTTTAATTAGAAATTGATCAACATGCAGTCTTATAGTTACTATTTGTTGATGACCAGCACCATCATCCAGGGTCTACAGGAGGACTTACATTTAGCATCAGATATATTTGGACTGCAACAATTCTAGTTTGGATTCTTACACATTCTTATTCATAAAACATCATATTCTGGTGTTTCCATTTTTTGCCTAAGGAACTTCTCTCCCTATCTATATCTCACTGTTAGGAATATCTGGTTTCTTTCTTTTCAGACCTGCTCCTTCTAGCTGCAGTAAAGCTGACTATAATCTGCTTATTTACATGCAAACAACGCCAAGGTAACTAATGGAATAACAGATCAACACTGGGCAGTTTTGCTATCAGAAAATGCCCTATGGCTCAGAAATTTTAATGCTACAGGTATCTTTTCCTTTTTCCACTTATCCCTATTCTTTCTCATCATTTTCTTCTTGTGACTGGAGTTACCTTCTCATTAGTATCCCAGTAGGAGACAGCCTTCACAGAGAAAGGATGCTGAAGCTGTCCTTATGGAAACCTGCTCCCTGCTTGCATTTTCATGGCTGAAACCTGTGGTTATATTTGGTAACCTTTATCATCCGGGCTTTCAGAAAAGAAAAGGCATTTGAGAAGCAAATGCAATACGAATCTAAAAAGACCAGAAAGTGTACTTGAGGGCTGAATCTCCAGCAGAGTGGATGTGTTTGGGAAAGTAGTTGCAATCTTTATTCAGAAATGGACCCAATTCAGCAGGCTTTTAGTGCAGTGAAATCACACACTTGATAATCATCAGATGTGATTTTTACAGTGAACTACTAGTGTGCAATTCCATTTTAAGTCTCTAAATTTGTTTTCCCCTCTCTGTAAAAGTTCAAAATCAAGGCTATTGTGTGTACATACCTTTAATATCACAGCCCCCTCCCATCCCCTAAAGCAGAAGATGCTTTCATGAGTACATATAGAATACCCATCGAGAATACTTAGGATTTTGGCAGGTGGCAAATGTTAAATTTGGTCTTTAGAGTAACACATCCCAAGGACAGCGAAGTGTCTGGTATCTTCAGTGCAAACTTGCATGTCAAATGTGGGACTATGGGTGACTGTGAGCTAGAAATCTGAGCTTATCACATTTCAGATAAACTTTTTTGGACTGCCAAAAGTCTGGTCTTCCTTGAGGTTTAGATGTAAGAGAGATGAGAGAGCCTCTGAGATACCTATGACCTTTGGCTGTGAGTACTGTGATTTTGAACAGTATTACTGATCTGTGCCTAACAATTCTGATTTCTGTCTGGATAGGTTCTTTGGATTTGTGGGTATCAATGAAAGTGAAAAGGGAGGGTACACAAATGCTGTGATGTACAGCTCATCTTCAAGGGTTGTTACCAAGCCTTTGTTAATGTTCATTTTTAAGCACCTGTGATGCTTTCAGGACAGAATGAATATAGATGACCTATTACTTTGTAGTACCATAGGACTGCTTTGGGTACACATCACTGCAAAAAACAAAAGCCTTCCTGATTATCTAAAAGTACAGAGTGCTCACAGGACCTGTTTGCAGCAGGTTCAGTGCTTTATGCCAAGTAGTACCAGAACATAAAAAGCCAAGGCTGAAAGATGTTCTCTGAAAATAGTCCACCTCTTTCTTATCCCAACATAACCTTATTTGGTCCATGTTCCCACTGAGTTAGACCAGTGCTCAGCTTTGAGAGGTTGCAGTACCATCACCTGATCCACCCAGCTCTGGCCTTGCCCACTACCATAATGAACAAGCAATTGGCAATCGAAATTTTGTTGAATGAATGAATCAAATAACCTATAAATAAATTAGAAAAATAGAAATGCAAAATCTCTTTAATTGAAGGAAATACTAGTCTCAAGGGAAGCAAAAATTTATTTAAATGAGCAGCAGGTACCAAAGTTCCTGAATGTACAGTCCTCTGATATTGTGGCTGATGTTTCAAGAAGAGGTAGAGCAGAGAAATAACTGTAGGTGCCCAAGAATGTTTGCTATAAGATTTTTCTCAAAGAGAGAAACATAAGATGCAAGACACCCTAAAGCCTGCCTAGTAAACTGGTCCTATGTTTTATCCTCCTTAAAACATCATGTCTGAAAGGAAGAAACCCAAGAGATGATCGTGATGATGCAGAAAATATTTTTGCAAAATTAGACTCCCAAACACCCTTCATAGAGATGCTCCATGGAAAAGATTCCTTTGGGGTCACATTTGGCCAATTTCTTGTGAAACCTCTTCCCTGTCGGGCTAAACCTGGGCCTCGCTTTCATAAACACCTGCTAAGACATTGTGACTAGAATCCCCGACCTGATCAAGTTCCTCACTCCTTACCTGTGAAGTATGACCCTTCTGCAGGAATCCTGTTAGGCCAATTCAGCAGCAGTTATCCTGCCCTGGGTATCACTTCTCAGTAATTTTCCACTTCCTAACCCCATCACTCTGGATATAAATTCCTAGAGGTGTTTGAGATGTTTAGAGTTAGCTTTAATTTATATCCTTTGTTTCAATAGCCCTGATTCCATTGCAATAGTCTTAAATGGAACCTACCTTACCATTTTTAAAAGGTATTGTGGTGGTAATTTCTCCTTAATGCCCCACTGTACTCCCTAGCTATTCTGCCCCCTTTATTTCTGGGGCCTGGTCTTCTTTTTCTGATCTCTCTGAACAAAAGAGAGGGACAGAACCACCCAGAACATAAAGCAGATGCTCCTACTTTAGCAAATCCTGTACCTATACCTCTTTCAAGTTCACATTTGTTTTCTTTGAGAGTGCTCCTGGCTTGATATTATGGGTAATAAAAGTTTGTAACGGTGTTCTTCTCCTTGAAATGTAACATATTCACTCATTCAATAAGAATGCTTTGAATGTCCACCATTTGCTCATCACTGTGCTACTGACTATGAACACAAGAACCCTTCAAATGCATAGTCATGCCTTTAGTTTGATTTTAATTAATTTTAATTATTTTAAATAATTAAAACAATAGATCAGTAAAAGTGGAAAGCCCTCAGGCACATTCCTCTCCCTACTTACCTCTAATCTCCTTCCCAAAGGAGATTCTTACAACTTTGTCTCCAAACCCAAACACATGAGAACAAATTCAGAGCAAGTGATAGGTTTTCTCTCCTGCAGTTTGCAATTGCAATATTGAGGTTAGTTTCTATCTTCCCCATTGAAATTCTGATGTCAAAGAAGTCATTTTCGGAGTGCAAAGTCTGGGATGTTGTAGGGTCCTGTTAGCGTTTGTTACGTGAACCATCTTCCTGTTGGACACTGGCTCACTGAAGAGTACTTGCTGCATAGAATCTTGTAAATTACTTCACCATTAAGGGCAGTCCCCTCGTCTGACCGTCTCTTATCACAAAGACACTGTTGTATGCATATGTTTTGTACTGTATGGTTACTCTTGTCTTATATGTCTTCTATATCTCCCTTCCAGAACAATGTGCTAGAATTTGGACCAGGTCCTGAGGATGTAATGACAACTACTGGTGTTTATGAGCTCTTACTATAAGCCATGTACTTCACCAAGCACATACAACAAATTACTTCTTTTACTTCTTATTCTAACCCTATGACACAGGTACTATTGTTACCAATAGTTTACTAATGAGAAACTGAGGCACAGGAGGTTAAATAATTCTTAAGCTTTCCTAGCCAGTCATTGGCAGGAAAACCAATAAATTCAATAAATCCAATCCCAGATGGTACGTGCCTGGTGATGTCTGTTTTATAACCTGACTCACAGTAGGTACTAAATGCTTCCTGATTAATTAAATATATGGAAGGATAACATTTTCCAACCATTGACTGAGTCTTAAAAGGGCTAGGTTGGAGAAGACAGGTTGGCAAGTTTGACATCCTTTGAGCTGGTTTGCTTGAAGAGACGCCTGCTGTTCTGGAAATAACTCCAGCATGACACTGTGCTTTGCCAGCCTCCCGGCTAACTTTAAATCGTGTGGGTCACAACTATAAATGCTCTGTGCTTTTTCTTGTTGGGGACTCTGCTTTTGCAGAGCTTACATAAGTAGATGTTGTTAAGACAAGGATGAGAGGTGATTGGATTCTGGCACATTTGCTCAGGAAGGGAGTGCAACTGAGAATTAGCCCGGAGGGGAAGGACTTCTGATATTGGTTTTTCATTTTCCAAAGAATGCAAGTCATTTTACATCTATCTGCCTCTTCACCCTTCTCTAAAATGTGTGAGATAATTCTTATGCCTTCCAGGGAAGCAGATAAAGAAGTTAGATTATTTAAATACTAGGAGAAAATAAGATGAAAAATTCCATGATTATGTGCTCTTGATACTCCAAACATCAGATTCACAGAGAGTTTAAACCACTCAGTGCTTTGAGGCAGCAGGTGGCAGGACTGCTCACCTGTGTACCTGCACCCACCGGAGCCCTGCATTTTAACCATAGCTCTATTCTGAAGGTATCAATATTAAGCACCATCAGTGGGGTTTTAAACCAGGGACTTCGTGAGTACAAGAGAAACTGTTCAGAATGACATATCTTCATACTGTAAGCAGACGAAAACATTACTAGATGTATAAAAATGATAATTCTGTACACATAAGGTTCCAAGATAAACTACCAACTTGTTCTCACTGAGAAACTGATGAGAACTTTTAACTAAGGGGGTCAAAAGAAGAAGCTGCATTGTTATCCATCCTCTATATTCTCCTGGTTTCATATGTGTTTTTTTTTTTCCACAATCTGTGCTGATATTGGTAGCATCTTTGCACTAGTCTTTATTTCCCTTTGTAGATGGTCCTGAGTCTCTGCAGATACGTTGGTATAAAGTTTGCTCTAAGTAGCCTTTATCAACTGATAGAGACTTCCATGCCCTTAGTAGGCTCCTGAAGATTTCTGTAGCTGTGATTTGCTATTTTCAGACTGGTGGGTTTAAGCCCCTCCGTTTTTTTGTGCTCTCTATGGTGCTGTGTGCTAAGGAGATGTAACTTCTCCTCTAGCTGGGGTTCAGAATGAAGACAGAGCCCCATTACTGAACATCAGGACAATTCCATTACTCAACATAGCCCCAAACTTGCAGACAAGACCAAGTATAAACATTGCTATAATTAATATCATTTTTCCTGTACCACTAGGTCTCTAATGCCTTAATATATGCCTTGGTGATCTCCTTTCTGTTGAATGAAGAAGTACAGAATCTGTTACATGTGAGAAAAAGTGACAAAGTAGAGAAGGGGTTGGGGAGGTGATTATAGAATGTAACAAAGGAAAAATGTCCACTGTCATATCTGGTTTTGCATTTAAAATGTGGCCAGGTGGCTTTTTTCTTTCCTGCTAGGAAAATACACTTTACAGTGTGCATTTGATGCAGGGAATTATTTCTGTTTGCTTCTATATTTAGTGATTTCTAGCTATCAGTTGTTTTTGGTATAAGAACTACACATTAGAAATTCCGTGGAGTAAGAAGGGTGGATTGGACATGAAAGAGGCTCAGGTTCATTCACAGTGTAGCTTTCAGACTGGATGATGCCGTGTCTTGCAGTACACCAATTATGCAACCCCTGCTTTGTAGCTGATGAAGAACCACCTAAATGCAATGCTTTGATGGAAGAGGAAGTTGGGTTTTTGCACATCCCTTAGCATTTAGATGGATTAACAGTGGCCAATTAAGCTTTGAAGCCTAGTCATAAAGCAAAAGAGGTCTTCTTCCAGTCAGTGTGCAAATAAAAGCTCATTTTCCATTTGACTTGGACCAGCCTTTCTAATTTACATGTCAGTAGTTTTCAGGTTTGTTTTCCAGCAACACTTCTATGATGTCACATCAAAGACAGTACTCTGAACGTAATGTTTCCTGTGTACCTGATGACAATGCTTATATGCAACTGTCTGGAGAATTAGTTTCATGTTGTTTATAATGTGGTGAGCACAGGACATTTCTGGGTCCCAGGGGCTATTCAACAGTGGTCCTCACCTGCTCTTCCCACAGGTGAGAGGCTAAACTGTCTTGAAAATGTGTGGGTTCTTCATCACATCCTCTTTCTGAGTTATGCACAGAGCAATAGTGAGTTCTTTAAAAGTGCTGGAGTAGGAATGAAACAAGATTTTTTGATTCATTTTACTTCAGTCCATCATTGGCATTAGCTGCAACAGGAATCCTCTTTCTTTTCATGCTATGATTGTGTCACAAATGGAGCTAGGACCCTCACCAATGGGTGGTACCATGGGCACGATTTTGGAGTAGAGAAACAGAGTTGTCTTCGGGGTTAAATTTAGCTCTTTTGCTTCCAACTGAGTGAACATGGACAGTTCACAAGAAATCTCTTAACTTTAGTGTCTGTATGTACCAAAATTCACACACCCACTTCATATAAATCTTGTGAAGATGTTTTATGAAATAAAATAAGTACATTGTAGTTGTCAAAACTTCAAATTTTCTGTTCTTTTTCCTCCTGTTTTGGCAATCCGCTTGGATCTTACTATGAAATATATATCAGATGTGATCACAAAAATAGGGTGAACATTTAAATCATTAGGAATTTAGTATAGTGAAATACACTTTGCCATTAATTCCCCTCAAAATATTGCTCCATGCTTCAAACCCATTTATCTCGTTGTTCTTGCTACGTTCTGAAGAAGTTCCAGGAGTCTCCTGTTAGTGTTTATTATATCTAGATGCCTCCCCAGAGTCTTGTAAACTCATAGGTGGGCTTTTGGGAGTGACTGGGTCCTGGGTGTGTGATACTGGATACTTGATTACTCCACTGATTAGTCTGCTGTAGTTTGGGGTACGGATAACAGATTCATTAAAAAGAGAAGATCTATCTTGAGTCTGAGTGACACTAGCCAATAGGTTTGAAACCTTAGTAGGATAAAAAAGGAAAAAAGGAAGAAATTTTGCTTCTTTCTTCTGCCATTTAATAACTGCTTCACCTCTGCCATGCCACTCTGCCACAAAGCCAGACAACTGTGAACTGAAACCTCTACAAACTGTGAGCAAAAACAAACCTTTTCTCCTATAACTTGTGGGTGTCAGGTATTTTGGCATAGCAAAGACAAAGTAACATCCTCATTCACGAGTGTATTTAGTTCTACTGCCATTGCTACTTCCTGGCCTAAACAGACTCCAAATATTTACCTTTCATTGCCCTTTGTACTTTTAAGGAAGAGATGGAAATCACACAGTATCAGATCCTGTGATGGATGAGGACACATCATAATGTTTTTACTCAAAAGAAATTGCCTTAAACAGTTTGAAGTGGTTTAGGACATCAAGTCAATCACAAAAGACTCATAGAAGAGGACTTCCACAATTCTTCAGAAAGTACAAAAGTGATGGGGAAAGTAGCTTGAAATGAGGTAAAGAGTACATTTTGAGTAGAATTAATAGCAATATGTCTCTTGCTGTACTAAAATTTTAAAAAAATTATTTAAATATTAACCCTATTGTTTGATAACACATATACATGGACACATATATACACGTATACTGTTATGTTTGGCTGTCAACTGGAGGAGTCTAAAAGTTTAATGAAGTAACTCAGCAGCTATACATCTTAGGGCATAGACGAAATGCCCTGGGTGACTGTTCATGCCCTAGAACGATGTGATGGTTGATTTATTATGTGATTTGAGAAGTTTAACTAAGTGATTCCACAGGAGGCCAGGATCCTCACTTTGTAAACATCTTTATTCCGTGCAAGAAGAAAGCAAAGAGATGGTGTGAGCGCTACAACCATCCAAGAGTGGTCTGCATAAAATATGAGGGGGGAAAGGGCTTGTTCATCTCCTCTTTCTCTTGTTGCTTTTGTTGTCTTCTGCTAACTCCAACTGTTGTCCCTCACCATGCCACTCTAACTTGGAGCCAGCTGATTGTGGACTGAAACCTCCACAAACTGTGAGCTAAATAAACCTTTCTTTCCTTAATTTTGGGCATCAGGTATTTTGTTTCAGCAATGAGAGAACAGTAACTAAGACAAGTACACAGACACACATAACTTGTATACCAATAGAGTAAATAAACACTATTTAAGTATAATAATACTTGACATTTTCCCTTAGATCCTTTTTTGTTCACTTACCAAAAGTAGAAATATCTTAACACTTCTGGCTCCAAAATTAAATATCATAGGTTTTTAAATGAGAAAACAAATAAAGAACAGCTATTTATTGTACCTATTTTGCCTTATTCTAATAAAGCACTTGTTTTAAATCAAGAGTAAAATTATAGGTATATAGATGCTTTACATACAATAAAAGTAGGCTAGAGTTGCTACAGATAATTTCAACCTGAAAGCTAAACATTTCGCTTAGTCTTCATTGCACAGCTTGTTCATTTAGTGAAGCTGCTTGGAAGTTATTTTTAAACTCAGCCACTTAAATCATCACATCTGGCATACTGTCTAGAAGATGAAATATTTCATTATCAAACAGAAACATTATGCACTGTGACATATGAGTCATTAAAAAGACACCAGATATGTTGTCACTCCCAAATAATAAGGCCTGTTACCAATACTGATTATACATCTTCATAGAATCTCTTATCTGAGAATCTCCAATCACATTCTAATGAACTATGTAAAACTCCAATAATGCAGATATCCTAAAGGATTTTTGTACCCCAAGTTTGTGTCTTTTTAATTTAGCAAACATTTATTGAACAGCTACTAGATTCTAGAGACAGTGCTTAGCATTGGGAACTCAAAACTGAGTCAAACCACGATGAGGCCTTAAGAAAATCAACTAGTATTTAGACAAATTTAATTAGAACTATTTTAAAGTCTGGTTTTTATTTGACCCCACAGAGTTGTCTTGAATACTGTATTAAGAGCTTCCCTGTCTTGTGGGATTATAAATAGAAGTTGTTAGGATGTAGATTCCAAAATGAAACAGTAAAGGCAATTTCTGAGAATGGTGCCATTTGAAAGAAACCAAGCAGCGTTCTCTAGCTTACTATATTCTGCTGAAGAGTATTTTGGGTTTAAGGTTAAAATGGAGGAAAGTTGGAGGACATCTCAGATTGGACTTTTTTAAAGCTGTCAAGAAAACTGCTTAAAAAGACAATGACCATCCTGAGATTTATATTTGGAGCAGTGATTCATACCGTGCAAGTTGTCATGTTCTCTAGTTCAGCAAAAAGCTAAGGGAACACAGTCAAATAGACAAAAAAATGATCACTAAGACACATAATCAATTTTTTTCTGGAAAACGGATAAGTAGGTTCTACTGGTAAAGAGAATTTCTTTGCAAGTTTTTGATTGTATGAAGCTCCAAAACCAGAAACTACTAGAAATATACATACTTGGGGGGCGCACTTCTCAAGGCCATTGTAGCAGCAATCCATGGATTGCTTTGTATGATCTTTAGGCAGAAATTGAATTAATTCAACGTAAAGACAATTATCAATAAAACCAGTGCTTCATTTTAAATAGATTTTGATTCATTTATATTTTAATATTTTAATTTTTCTGAGAAATGGGCAATATTTCAAATGTTAATTAATTTAAATTAATATATTTTATTCATGCATACCATATCAGAGGTCTAATTTGTAATGCAAAGATACAAAAATGAATAGAAAATTATACTACCTAATGTGTCTTCATCGTTTATCACTCCTTTGGGATGCCCAGCAATGTGAGTCATAAGAACAGAGCTGAGGCACTGTTGGCCTCTCCTAGAGTTAACGAAAATTTAGACCTCATACAAGGGAGACGGTGAACATTCTCATACACATCTCATGGATCAGAAACATGTTATGTATTCACTCAACAAACCTATCTTGAAGACCTGTTGTGTGTAAGCACAGCACTAGCTGATAGAGGAACCAGAATGACTAAGATGCACCACCTTCTCTGCGACCCCTGCTTGTCAGTGAAGACACACCAAAGTTCAGTGTGACAGAACTGGTGACAGCTCTGCAAGACTTTGCACCAGTTCTTACACACCCATCCAGAGGGTACTGGAACATTCTTCCTGGAACATCCACTCCCTCCCTTTCCAGGTTAGCCGGTGCCTAACAATGCTCTGAATCACCCTGAAGCCACGCATGGGTCCACCTGCATTATGTCTCCATAGCACTCTGTAGGGTTTTCTGTTTTTAACTTGGAGGACCTTAGAATCATGTGTTTGATTCCTGTCTTTCCTTCTACTGCACATGAGCCACTAAAGCAGAGTCCATGAGTCTCCTGCTGACCTCTTTGGTTTAACCCTCATCTAGAGCAGAGATTCCCAACTGAAGGCAGCTTTAGAGAAGATCTGAGCAATTGCAGACTTGGGGAGTCACTTGAACTCACTCATTTCCAGGGGATGTGAACAGCACCCTCCACTGGATCTCTGCGTCTAGCTCCCGTCTTCACGTTACTTAGATATTCATGATTGTGGACAGCTTGCCTATGGGGGCCATCCCCATGCATCCTCTTCACTTAGCGACATGGAAGCTGTCTTCGTTCATACAAGTACACTCTGAGATGCTCCTACAACAGCAAAAAATTACCTAATGACACATTTCTCAAAATATGTCTGATACATGCCTGTGTTTCCCACAACTTGCCCCCAAACTACTGACACATCTGTCCATCGAATGACTGGTCTCCTCATTGTGAATCTAGGTTTGTGCCACACAGTTCCCTGGTTGATTTTCAACTGGAGATTTCTGGGCAGGATTGATGGTTTTGTCACATAGCAGTGCTGGTAAAGAGCTGGCAAGCACAGATCTACAAAGAGACAACCCGTATCCAAGCCTTTGTATTTGAAACTTGCTTTCGTTGAATATTTATCTTTAAATATTAATGAAATTTGTTTCTGTACAAATTAGATGAGAAAACAAGGGAAGCAAAGTGCTTCCTAGATCCCAGGAGGAAAATCAAGCTAGAGAGAGCACTTCCTTCCGCAACAGGACACGGTTTGAATTTCCACCCTTATAAATATTTAAATTTGAAGTCTAGCAGCGGTTATTTCTGAACAAGAATGACCAGATTCTTAGAATGGGGTGGGAGAAGCAGGTAGATAATGCAATACAATTTCTGTATTGCAGAAATTGTAATTGAGTCTACTAGAAAATACTAAACTACAATGATTTCACCATGCTAGCAGCACCAAGATAACACTTCATAAAGTACAGACATAAGCTCTACAATACTGTATTTAAACATATCATATAGGTGGATGACTTACAATACAAATTTCATTTATTTGTATTATTTTTGGAACTATCTAGAAGGCAAACATTTTAAGGTATATATTATAATCCCTGGCCTCAAACAGTTAATTGGAATCTTCCTAAGGAAAAGATGTGTCTGCATAGACCTCACAGCTAGGGCAATATTGCTCTGAAAGAAAACTTAATTAATGGGAAAAATTAGACTGCTGCTTAAGGTGCTTTCTATTCTAGTCCATACTTGAGAATAAAGAGACAATTTAATATCTAAAATAAGTTAATTAACTGAATCTCGCAATTATTTCAAATAAGGTATCTTGCCACTTTTCTTGGAATTCATGAAATACTAAATATTCAAAAGGAGAGGTTAAAGGAGTTGTGATGGGAATGTCTTCACATGTCTAACAAGGACAAAACCAAGTGTTCTCACCTCAGCTCCCCAGGAAACAAATAACACTGTGTGCACGTATCCTCAGCTAAGACTGCAAGAGAAAGGATTCCTTGCCAGAGTGACTGAGATGCTGGGAATTATAATGAAAAACCTAGATCTCTTTTTTGTTAAGTTTGACATCGTAATGTACCTTTCTCCAAACTGAAACACTGTGTCATAAAAAAGCGAACATTGCTGTCAGAGATAACTACTCTCAAAACCTGAATGCATATTGCTTTAGTGTTTTTTCCTGCATAATTTAATTTATGATTTTAAAATTAAATTTGGTTAATCATTCTGCAGCTTAGTTTTGTCTTCTTTTTGTTTTTGAAGGAGGAAAGGTTGATTTTTGGCTCAAGGCAGACTTGTCTGCAGCTCACTTTCAAGATAACATGTCAATTATCTTCAATACTTTTCCAGGTCAGCAATATTTCTTTTGTCCTTTTTTTTCTCTTCCTTTCCGTTTGTTTTTATTGTTTCTTCTTACTTGTCCAACCTGAGAACGTTTTCTATTTCTTAACCATTTCCCTGATAAGCTTTACTATTGATAGTATTTTGGGGTGAGCACATATATTACAATAATAAATACTTTGGCATATGTAAAAAGTAGGAAAAATTACTAAAACAAATGATTTTTAAAAATTAACTAATACTCTTTTATATGCTTTCTGAGTTCATGTACTGACCTCAATATATCCTGTAAGTGCTAATGTCAATTACTACATATTCTAATTGGTTAAGAATGTCTGATTTTTCAGCTTCGTTTGTATTGCCCATTACAAATGCTTAGTAACTTCCAGATGCTTGTTCCTATTCTGTTTTCTTTCCTTTGTTCTCTTTTCTTTGGTTGTCATTGTCTTGTCAGCTTACAGGAGAGACAGACAGAAACAGAGAGAGAGAGAGAGAGAGAGAGAGAGAGAGAGACAGAGACAGAGACAGAGACAGAGAGATAGAGAGACAGAGACAGAAAGACAGAGAGACAACAGAGAATCCAGTGATATCCTTTTACAATGCAAAGCCAATATGCTGAGACTGAACAAGAAGGAAGAACCAAAATATCTGCAAAATAAAACACTGAAAAGGGGAGAAATGTTAGCAGATCAGAGAGGAAAAGTCTGTGCTATGGAATGGAAAGATAAAAAAGATATCACCTTTTGGTGAACTATTCATCATATGGAAATGATAGAATTTGAAAGAAGAAACAAAACCTAAAAATTCCCATAGTAGTCAGTGATTATAACGATTCCATGGGTGGTGTTAGCAGAGCTGACCAACATCTAACAAGTTATCCTATAATCAAAAAGCGAGGGGAAAATATAAAATGTTTATAAGCCTTCTGGACCAAACCCTATAGATCTAACTAACTATTTCTCCAAAACAGGGAATTCAAAAGGTCATTTACAATTTAGATTTGACGAACAGACCAAATAAGTTGATAGCAAAACATCAACCAGGACGTCCAGGATCGCCGCCTTCACCTGTACGTGTAGTGGGCAGGCGCTCGGGTGAAATCCCACCACCACAGACACACAGGACAGGCAGCACCACTGTGTACAGTGCGGTGTTCAAAGAAAGACGATAGTGCAAAAAAATTCAGGAAGAGACCACTGCTGTTCCGATTGTAACACTGCGTTGGGTGCTGAATGTTTTAAAATATATCATTCATGGAATAACTTGAATAATTTTGAGAGAATTGTCATTTTATATTTCACATTTTATTATCTTACAAAAATTATGCACTTCATGGTCATCTCATAGTTAAATAACTGGACTGGCAAGAGGTTAAATGAGACATTTCATGGAATGGTAATCTCATTTCTTAGAAAGTAGTAAGTTTCAATTTTTTTTGCTATTTTATTTTTCTTATTAGAGATCATAGGTAAGATATGAGTACTTATAGAACTGCTGATATTTTCATAAAATCTAAGAGTTGTTGATTTAGATATGTAAATTCTTATAAATTAAGAATAGAAAGAAATGTAATGAGGCAATCTAATACACAGCAATGAAATATTAGCAGGTTTATCACTAATCTCACAGCTTAGAATACTTGTTTCCATATCTATAATTTAGCATTATTTAGGAACTGTTGCTAATTCAATGTCAAGAAAAGCATGTAGGGTAAAATAATTGGGATGAGTAAAGTAATTAATTTATTATTATTAATTTTTGCTTATTACATATTTTCTACCTATAAAATCCAAGAACATAAACTAGTAAGCAAGTACATAGCTGCTGATAAAATAAAGCAATCAATAGCTTTTTCTCTGTATTAGCAATAACCAGTTAGCAATTAGGAAAAAACATGAGTTCTTCTCTATAAACCATGAAAAACTCTAGTAACAAACAGAACAAGCAACGTCCCCGCAACTATGAGACACAAAGAACAGGATGTTGAAAGTGAAAAAGGTTTAAATAGAAAAAAGGCTTAAAAAGAAAAATGTTGTTGGCCTGGATAAGAATAATGTACTTTACAAAAATCTTAATTTACATAAATAAATCAATACATGCAATGAAATTCAAACAGAACTTATGAAATAAAAGTATAATTAAAATAATATGACATTACGTGGAAATTTTTCTCAATACAATGTGAAATGAGAGAAGTAGAATAGAAAATTAAATATTCTATCTCATTTCATTTCCTAAGATTAAAAATATACAGGCAACTCATGTAACACTTCTGAAAAAATACTCTAAAATTTTAACACTAATGAGATAGTAAAAATAGAGATCCCTGGTAATAGTTTCATGTAGTTTTTCAATTTTATACAATGAGAAACATATGAATTTTCATGTTTTTATAAAAGTTATGTCACAGAAGTAAATCTAATAAGTTGACATTATCAGTGTGAAATAGACTGATGATGACGCTTGTTTCCTGTCATTCACACTTGGGCCCTATAAGGCATCATTATTCACATTGTTTATTTGTGTGATGCATGATGTTTAATAATTAACTCTCTACAGTCCATGGGAATTACACTTCAATATTAAGTTTTATTTCACAGCATATAGTTCAGTAATGTGTTTCAGCACACAGCATAATTAATTAGTGGGGTTATATTTGTAAATATTGGGTCCCACACAGAATTATATTCCCTTTAAGGCCTCTTTTGTTTGAAATCATCTGTTGTCCCAGATCAGTCACACTCACACACACACACACACACACACACACACACACACACACACTCACATACATACACAAACCCTTCCATTCAGATGATCAAAATTTGTGGATTTCAGAGAATATTTTCCATTTCAAATGTTTTACTTTTGTAGTAGAAAAATGTCAAAAGGTTGGAAGTCAAGTGAGGTTTAGAAATTTATAAATAAAGTGAAAATAAACACATCTTCAAGTAGGCTAATGGAACATTTTATTCGTATAAATATGTTATATATTATGATATTCTTATAAAGGGCACAGTAATATATTTTTGTCAAACCAAAAATGCTAATTACTATCATTTTGGTTTCAATGAATGCTTTATTTCATAATGCAAGGCCTTAAGAGACTATCTCCTTGTGGAGAAAGTTAAGAAAATGTTTCTGGATTACTGATACAAAAACTTCCTTTATATGTTGACATGATACGATGCTCATATTTAAAGTATATTGGAAATACAATGTCCATATTTGAAACATTTTAATAAAGTTTATTTTTCTCTTAGTAGTCCATTTTACATTTTCCTACTATTATAAGAATTTCATATTAGGTGTTACTACCATAATGATGCAGAAAAAGAAATTTCATTGCAAAGATATTAAGTAATTTAACCAAATAACAAAGAAATTAAGGGAACGAGGCGTTGGGACCTAATGCCTGCTAATGCTATGCACAGTCCTTTTCCTCCCCATAATGTAACACATCAGTACGATATTTCTTGTGAGGGTGTCATTATTTCTTTCCAGTTAACAATTGTTAGTTATCTCTCTGTTACCACTCATCAGTACTAACCTATAAGTGCGTAACCCTGGGAAGAGAAAAACCTTTTCCTTTGCCTGTGGAAATGATACCCACCGAGATCTGGGGTTACCACGGCCCCTTCTGCACCCTCAGGGTCCAGACTCCCGGTGTTGGTAAGCAGGTCCACTTCTCCCCCTCTGCACCGCCACCGGGGTCTAACCAAGGTGCCCCCCTTGGATCACTGCAGCATCTCCTCCTGAGCGCTCCTCTGCTGCTGACCCTCCGCTCACTCCCTGCCAAGTAGCCAGAGGAATGATGCCACGTTCTCACAGTCCATGTCACTGTCATGTTCCCAGAAGGATCTCCATGGCTTTCCAGGGCTCTTAACCATTGCAACCAAAATTTTCACACTGTTTGCAGATCCCTACAGGACTAAACCCTGAGCCAGCTTTAAACTTCTGCTGGTCCCATTCACCCCCACCCTCCCACTTGGCACCACTTCCTGATGGTGCCTGGGACACCACAAGCTCTCCATTGCCTCTGGACCATTTTACCCTGCATTTCCTCTGTCTGGGTCATTCTTCACCGTTCCAGCTTCTCATCCATCAGCTCTCATCTTAACTGCCTTAATTTAAAAACATCTGCTTTTAGCACCCAGTCAAAGTAGTACCGAGTATCCTTTCCCAAGTACCTTATTATTTCTTTTTTCAAATATGGAAAAATAAGCAAAACTTCTATGCATTTGTTTGCTCACTGGATGTCTTAGCAAGACAAAATTTAAGCTCAGGAAGAGTAAAGCCACTTGCTGACATCAACATCATGACAAACCTTGCTCCTGGCATACTATTTGGGGCATAGTGTCAAAACCTAAGTGAATGAATTTATGTTCTTATACAACAAATACATGCTCTAGAATGTAAAGAAAACTTTGCATACCTACTCTTTTAAATATTTGTGATTTCTTTTGTGCATTTCAGTAATATAGAATTTAAATTACAAACTTTGAAAAAGAATAATATTCATTTCTCTTACATGCTTACAGATATTCAAAGAAAAACAAAGTTTTGGCTAATCTAATTCAGAAGACTGTCTGACTTCAAATTACTTGGTATAATCATAGTAGATGTCATTTTAAAAATACCATATTTAAATAGATATTGTTAATGTTCATATTATCTTTTTACTTTCTTTTGATAATTAGTTTTTTGAAGCCTGTGGTTAGGAAATCTTGCTTTCTAATTAGTTTTGTTTTTTGTTTGTTATTACTGGGTTTTTTTTTTTTCCTGAAGAGAAAAGTTAATTACATTTCACAGTACTTAGGCTAGACAACACCTAATCTCATGTATTCAACTATAGATTTAACTGCATTTAGATCTTTATGAGACCGTGCAATTACTTTTGTTGTAGGTGGTTTTAAACCACAATTTAAAAATAAAAATTTAGTTATCAGGCTTCATAAAACTTTAATTGAGGAAATCTAAAGTATTAGAAATGTAATAGTTTGTTCTTAGCAGCACACTTTTATCTTATTTCTACCATAAACACAATGCTGGCATAAACGTGGTGCAAAAGACTGTAGGAAGAGAGGGCCTGTGAAATCCTGCTATTTTGTAATAGACAAGACCACAGACTTAACCCACCCAAAGGTTTACCTAATATGAATTGACAACAGAAAGAATTTTTATAAATAAACTGACATGACTTGAAGTTAGTAATTTGGTATTAATTTTTTAATTTTAAAGAGAATAAAACAATGAAAACAGTGATACAAGATTTCAAAATAAGATAGCAGGAGAGTATGGTTGATACTTTGCATATTGTTATCTTTAATTATTAAAATGACCTTTCACTTATGGAATTGTTTAAGTTAAATTACTTCAAAATAAATAGAAAGAAGAAATAAAACCAACCAGATAGCTCACCACAACTGAAAAACAAAATTTAAAAAAAAATGATATAAGCAAAGAATCCACCAAACTGCACACAGTATATTTCTGCTTTTTTTTTTTTTTTTTTTGGTACCAGGTATCGAATCCATGACCTTGCACTTGCCGGGCAGGTGTTTGTGCCACTGAACTAAACCTCCAGCCCCTCTGCTGCATCTTTTACATCTTTATTCAAAAACCTCTGTTCATAGGCCAGCAGTAAATACATTGGCTATCATGTCAAGTTCACCAAAATGAAACCCATTATTTCTTGAGGCACAGCATCATTGGCTTATGGTACATTCATCCCATGACTTTTCATTTTGTGAGTGACTTATATTTGCCAAAATAATTCTTTTTAAAAAATGTCTAAATAGGCACGCATTTTTATTTACTGTAGGTCTGCAATGCCTTGTGTGAAGTGGCACATCTTTAAGTAAATATAAATTTTGTCTTCAGTGACAAGCTAATAAATGTCACACCAGGGAATGTGGTATAGATTGATCTCTGTTTGTGGTAAGAATAATAGTGGCATGTTTATTCTTCTATAAAGTTCATGGGGGAAGGAGGTGAAGAAAAGATGGATTTTTGGAATGGTCCTAATTACAAACAGATTACAACATTGACATTCTCTGCCGGTAATGGAGAAGAATATGCTTCGATTACTCAGTGACAAAGAATGGTGGATTAGGGAGCAGTGAGCAGGAGAATAAGTCAGAGGCAAGAAAGATTTTGAGGGAGGTAGCCTCGAGTTGCATATGGCTAGGTTAAAAACAGTCTGAAATCAGGGCAATCATCTGAGTAATTCTCTGCCAGGCCCCGGACTTGGAGTTGATCAGAATCAGCGAATCATCTCAATGGGAACAGAATGGAAGCATATTTGCTCTGTAGGGAATATGTATTTCTGCGAGTCAGTAACAGCTGGAAAATCACATTTTTGGTCATAGAAAATACATAAAATATAGAAATACCATTTTTCTTTCTCATCTTGGAATCAGGTCATCAACAGACATATGGTCTAGTCTGGGTTTTTTTTTTTTTTCATTTTATATACAGTTCTATAAAGAGGCAAAATGAACATAATCAAAGATCATCCAGCATAAAAGTAAAGGCATCCAAAGAAGGCAAAGAAAGTTACACAAACAAATGCACCATGGCTATAGTTAGTTTCAGATATTTAGACATTGTGCATTACTTTCCTGTAGATATATTAAGCTGCCAAAAGAGAAGGTAGGGGATGACAACATACAGCATACCTCGCCTTTTATGACATCTTTAAAAGCCTGTCTCACTTTTCTCTTTTGAAATTACCTATTCCAGATATTCCATTGCCCCCTCAAATGATCCAAAAGCAATCCCACAGAATATACGGAAACACAAGTAAATGCCCCAAATTTCTAATTTGATTGATTTTAAAATTACTAATGTCTTTAAGATCCCTCGAGGCCCATGACTACCCAGGGGAATACTTTCCATCAGAATTGGGCTGCCACTGCTGACTCACCTTTTGCTAATTCCTGTGTTGTTTTTGTTTGCTTGTTTGTGTTGCAGCTAAACCTAATTTAGCAAAACAAGAGAAGAAATTTGAGGGGAAACTTCAGCCTTAACTTCACAAGCAGCCCTTTGTCTCTCTGCTTGTTAAGACATGAATTCATTTAAGAATAAAATCAGCAGGCAATTTATACAGAGTGACTAGTGTTTCCACATCTCCCTTCTGGGGGGAGATTTATGACTTCTGAGGGTTGTTCTGAATTAAGCAAATTGTGTGAACTACAAATATTAGAAACTTTAATAGCCACAATCTTTCATGGACCATAAATTTGATAAAATTAATTCTCCTAAATTCAATTGATTACATTTTAATAGATCTATATGTGTGGAAATTCCTCTAATAGCACTGCATAGAAAATAATGAAAAATTTTGTATTTCCACCCTATAATAAGGTAGAGATGACTATTTGAGGTAATATTTATTTTACTTACCACGCAATGGGCTGTTTTACATCCATCATCCCATTTGGTTTTCCTAACCAGTTATGAAGAAAGTCAAAAGAGCAGAATTTGTGGTTTATGATCATAGCATCTTTCTTTGTCTCCCAGCGCTCCTTTATAATCTGTTAAGTGTCTCAGTTTGTTTGTGCTGCTGTAACAAAATACTTGAATCTCAGTAACTTATAAACCACAGAAATTTATTTTTCGTAGTTCTGGGGCTGAGCAATTTAAGATCAAGGTGCAGAAAAAAAAAAGAAATTAATTATGCTCAGTAGCATAAGCACCTTTCTTGCAAGCAGGCAGTCATGAGTTCATTCCTTGGTACCTATTAAAAATAATAACAATAATAAGATCAAGGTGCAGGCACGCACAGTGCCTGACGAGGGCTGTGTTTTCCCTCCAAATTTGGATCGTGATGCTGCTTCCTGCGGTAGGAATAAGCAGGATCCTCACAGAGGAAAGAGCAAAGAGCCTCATGGTTCCCTCCAGCCCTTTTTTCAAGGGTTAATATCATCCAATCCACCTTCAGGGCTAATCATCTCTTAAGAGACTTCCCTACTTCGTATTGTTACACTAGGGGTTAAATTTCAACATGAATTTGAGCGCAAACATCAAACTATAGCATGCAGTAAGCGAGCTCTTTCCTCCCTTCAGGGAGACATAATTGAGTCCCATGATTTCCCTGACTTTTTTAAAGAAAGCAGAACTCCTATGGCCAGTTGAAGCCATCTGTATATGTATATATGTATTCATTTGTGTATTTATTTAGTATCCATAAGGGCTACCCAAGGCAAAGGCTTCTTTCTCCTGAGTTCAAGGAAACCCAGAATTCAAAATCCCCTACACATGCCTCTTGGCTCATCTGCCCAGTCCTTCACAACAAGATATGAAAAAAATTTCCATGTTTAAAAATATTGTTAACTTCTTTTCACATATGTATAAAGTCTAAACAATATAACACTCTTATGCACATAATAAAAAATTTAAGAAATACAACATTCTGTGTGCCTTCCCTAATTCCATTGTGCCCATGTGTTTTTGTGTGGGGTACCTATAGTTCATTCATTATCATTCTAATATTTTATTGTGTGAGCTAGCTTCTGTTCACATATCCATTCTACTCTTCATGGAAATTATATCTTTAAATGGCATGTCCACAATTATTAATAAAGTTATGGATCTTTTTACATATTTACTATTCATTACTATTAATGCTTTCTATTTTTGTAATTTTTAATCAGAATTTTATTTTTAGATAGCTATGTAGATGACAGATGACAGATTGATAGACACACCAATGGACAGACATCCTGGTACCTAATCTATTGGCAGTAATGGTTTTTGATACAATCTGCCAATGCATAACTTTTCATTTGTTTTATGATTATTGTTGATGAAGAAAGTCCTTAAACCCAATGTAATCAAATGTATTCATTTCTTTATACTTTGTTTTCTAGTCTCATTTGAGGATCTTCATCATCTCAAGGGTGCACACATATTTTCTTACATTGTCTACTGCAAGTTTTATAGTTTTGCCTTGCACAATTAAGTCTATAATCCAGCGGAATTGATTTTTGTGCATGATATGATATTAAAACTCGATGTCATTTTTATCCATATGAATGACTCTCTAGCATTATTTACTGCGAGATCCATCTTTTCTTCCCTATTCTTCAATGTCAGCTCAGTCATTAATTTTCCTCATATCTGTGAGTCAGCTAAGAGAGTTTTAGATTCAGCTCGTCACCAGTTTCTCTATCCTTCTAATAATGACACACTATTTTTTTTTTCTTTTTCTCTTTTTATCGGTACCAAGGATCAAACTCACGACTGCCTGCTTGCAAGGTTATGCCGCTGAGCTAAATCCCCAGCCCCATGACACACTATTTTAATTACAGTAGCTTTACAACAGTATGATGCTTTTGTATGCTACATTTCCACATTATTTTTCTCCTCAAAGAACATTTTGACTATTTCTGATTCTTTGCCTTCCTCTCTAGATTTTAGAACCAACTTTCTTGGTTGATATTTACACAAAACAAAGCAAAACAAAATGCTTTGTCAGGGTTGTGACTGCAATGACCTGAAGCCCAGAAATTAAATAAAAAATGAGATGACATTCCACCAGAGTTTTATAATATGGTTGAAACTAAGTTCTTCTTTCTTAAGTATCTTTTTAAATGTTGTCTTGATTAATTGGGCACATGTATTTTTCCATAAAAATTTTACATTACGTAATGAGTTTCTAAAAAAAAATTAAACAAAACTTTTTGAGATTGCATACTTGTGTGAGTAAATTGAGAGGACAATTTATATCTTTATCCATAAGCACAAAATGTGTCTTCACTTATTCACAAGAAATGACAGGTTGACATTAAAAAAACAGGGAAGAAAGGATAGATTTCATTAGAACTTTAAATATATAACTTTTATTCAGATTCCAGGATTTTCTCTATCTAAGCCTTTTGTACTGCTATTTCAGATTCTTTGTGTTTGTTTGTTTGTTTGTTTTGAGATAGAATCTCACTGTATAGCTCAGGCTGGCCTTGCAAAGTTGCATCAATCTTCTTGCCACAGTCACTGGAGTCTGGAATTACAGGTTTGCTCCATCACACCTATATCTGTATTATCTACTGATGATACTTGAATTTTTGTTAAACTTTCTGGATGCTTGTTGCTTTTGTATAAACTGCTATTAATTATTGTATTTCAATCCTGCATCTAGCTATTTGGCTAAACTATTTTTTTCTCTTTTTTTTAGGGTTTTTTTTTTTTTTTTTGTCTTTTCTTCCTATTTTCATTTCTCTCATTTATGTTTCTTTTATCACAACACTAGCCAGGCCCCAGTAGTACAGTAAGTAATATCAGCATTCTTTGTTTTGTGAAAATCCTCTGCCTAAGCTTAATGTGCTGGCGAAAAGTTGGGGTTGAGATCATCAGCAGTTTCTTTAAGATTACACAGCTTGAAGTATTTGAAGTTGTGACACAAACCTGCATCATTTGATTCCAAAGCCCTTCCTTGATCATTAAGCAGATACATTGTACTTATAAGAAACCCCAGATTTAATTATCTTCAATAATTACTTATTGATAATTTAGTGGGAAAAAAATTACACTAAGCCATGTGATTCCTGTCTAAAATTTGTGTCATAATTTTAGGAGAAGCACAGTTACACAAACAGAAACAAAACCTGGGCTTGGTGTCACTTACCTATGATTTCAAGACTCAGAAAGCCTGAGGGAGAGAAATTCAAGATCAAGCCCAGCCTGAGCAACATAGTGACTTAGGGAGACTTTCTCTCTCAAAAAAAAAAAAAAAAAAAAAAAGCAAAAGCAAACCAAGAGGATGTAACACAGTGGAAAGGCACTGGGTTCAATCCACGGTGCCAGAAATAAACACACCAACAACACCAGACCAAAAAAAAAAAAAAAAAAAAAAAAAAAGGAAAAAGTACTTGATCTCAGCAACTAAAAAAAAATTTTTTTAGAAATAACCACTGGAATGTTCTCCACAAAGCAGTTCCTCAAATAGATTAGTTAACCAGAAGTTGGAGCAAGAACATTGCCACTTTTCAAAGTATTAAATTATCCAAGAAAAAGCATCACATCAGTTTTATAAAAGGAATATTTTACTTTTCACTTGACTAGTAGGCCTTAAAAGCTAATGTCTGTCCTTCTTCTGAGTGGTGTTTGATTATTCATAATGAGAGGCTGTGCTTTTGAAAGTAGACCATAAGAGGAAATAGATCTTTTTAAAAATTTCCCCAGTGACTGCACAAATGAAGGACCTCATTAATCAGGAAGATTCCACTGAAAAGTTGACTTTAAATGCACATCATCACACAGTTGTCACTGTTAACCCCCTGTGATCTATTTCAGTCTTAGACACTTGCAAAACAAGTTTTACCCTCTTGTACCCAATCAAAAAATCTCATCAACTTGGCATTAATTATTTGAAAAGTTGTGGAGGGGAAACTGTAGTCTGTGAACATATATTAAACATGACCCTGGATGTTGTTCAAGGTTCTGAGGAGAAAGATGCAGTCATTACTCATTTCTGTCTCCAACATCAGAGGAGGAACACAAAATAGACTTCCACCATTGAGGGCTAATATTGTGACCACAGCTTGTTGGAGTATCAGATAGTACCAACAGGTAAAATTGCTTGCATCTTTCACTGCATAACGCTGTTACTAAAAGTTTAGCAACTTAAAAGCAAGACATATTTATTCTTTCAGTTCCTATGGGTCAGGCTTCAAGCATATCTTAGTTACCTCTTCTCCAGAGCCTTCAAGTTGCACCCAAGATGTTGATTGGGGCTGTGGTCTCATCTGAGACTTTAAAACAGAAGGATGCTCTTTCAAGCTTACATAATTATTAGTAGTACTCAGCTTTTATAGATTGTTGTCATGCTGGCCTCAGTTCCTTGCCAGAGGACAACAAGAGAATGTCCTTGATTTCTTACGAGGAGCATTCTTCAACATTGGAGCTTACTTCATCTAAGCCAGTAAGGGGTAAAAAGAATCCAGCAAGACAGGAAACTAAAGTCTTGGCTAACATAACTAAGTTCTTCATAGAGCACTTTGAAGTGATAATGTATTTTTGTTACTGTGGCAATGTAGGTCATAGCCACAAAGATCCATATAACAGAAAAGTACTATATCCAGAGAGAACACAAGACTTCCATCACCCCTCCACCATTGGGGGAACTCAGGTATAGGTGACAGAGCCAGGTAGTCACTTCCCTTGTGATTGCCAGGAGTGAGGTGAGCCACTTGGAAAGGACCAGATACCAGAGGAATGCCAGGTATGCAATAGTCAACATAGTCCCAACAAAGGCACACGGGATACCAGTGTGAAAACTCAGAAGTAGCAGTAACAGTATAAACCAACAAGTGACTGAGGCTTTTGCAGGACCAGCAACCAGCTCATCAAGAATCTAGAACTCCACAGCACACATCCCTGAAGAACAGACTTTTTCTAGAGAGCCTTCATATTAGGACATATCTGCCTACTACAATCACACACAAGGATCATCAAAGAAAACAAAATAAAAATTTTTTGAAATAGAAAATGACAGGACAAAGACACAACATGTAATCTCAGACCTCCAACCCACTGAGAACAAGTCCAAGAGACAACAAGATAGAGGTAACTGGGGGAGCCTCAGCTGAAATTTCTGAAATGATAGCAATTGAAGTAAAGAAACAAATCCATGAGACTATAGAGGAAATCAAATGAGAAATAATCTCTCAGGTTAAAAAAATGTCAAAAAATCATGAGTGATCAATACAGAAAAAACCAGAATGCATTAAATGGATCCAAACAGATATCCAAGAAATCAAAAGTTTCATTGAAAGCTGGCAAAATCACTTGAATGATATGGAAGACTCACTTTCAGACCTTGAAGACAGGATCTCAGCTAGCAATCATAAAAGAAAAGAACTCTTGAAAATAAAAAAAGGTCAAGAAACAATAATTTAATGGGTATAAGACAGTATAAAGAAAAATTATATAAAAATAATTGGTGCCATTGAAAAAGCAAGAGCCAACACAAATAACATTAAAAAAAAAATAAAAAACTATGAACACAAGTAATAGTTGAAAATTTCTCAAGCATGGGAAAAGAACCTTACATACAGAAAAGTGAGGCCTATAGAATTCCAACTAACTATAAACAAACCAAATTACACCCAGATGTATAATAATCAAGATTGCAGAAACTCAGCACAAGAACAGAATATTAAAAACTGTTAGAGAAAAGAAACAGATCACTTGTAAAGGAAAGAAAGCCAGAATCATGACAATTTTCTCAACACAAACCCTCAAGGCAAGAAGAGCCTGGGGTGAAGTATTTCAAGTTCTGAAAGAAAACAACTTCCAAACCAAACTCAGCAAAATATCTTTCAAGATTAAAGGAGAAACAAGATACTTTCATGACAAAGAACTGAAGAAATTCATGACCACCAAACCAACAATACAAAGGGTATTGAAAGATATTCAAGACAGAGACAAAAATGACCACAGTGACAAGAACCACAGAAAGAAATCACCATGCAGGGCAAGCAGTTACACAGAGTGGAAAACTGGGAACCAACTGCAGGAAAATAATGTGACAAAGGCAGGCCAATATAGATCAGTTATTACCATCAGTGTAAAGGGCCTCAATTCACCAATCAAAAGAAACAGACTGGCAGAATGGATGAAGAAACACGTTCCAACAATATATACAAGATGCACATTTAACTCAAAGAGACATTTATAGATTAAAAGTCAAAGGATGGAAAACAATACTCCATGCAATAGGAACTGAGATTAAAAAAAAAAAAAAAAAAAAAACAGGGATAGGTATTCTGTTTGCATACAATGTGAACTTCAGACTAAGAATGATCAAAAGAGATATGAAGGTCACTACATATTTGTTAGCGAAAAAATTCACGAGGAAGAAATAACAATCATAAATATGTATGCACCAAATACTAGAGCACCCAACTATGTAAGACAAATATTAAGTCATGAAAAAACATATAAACAGTAGCACAATTATAATAGGAGAACTTAATACTAGAATGTTACAGACAGATCAACAAAATATAAAATCAGCAAACAAAAAACAGAACTGAACCAAACCTGTGAACAAATAGTCTTAGTAGATATTTTCACAGTATTCCACCCAAAAACATCAGGATATACATTCTTCTCAGTTGCATATGGGATGTTCTCTGAAATAAACCATATACTATTAAGTAAATACAAAGGAATTGAAATTATCCCATGCATATTATCTGACCATAGTGCAATAAAATTGGAAATTAATGGTAAAAGAAACCTCAAAAAAATCCATAAATACATGGAAATTAAGTAACACCCTTGTGAACAACCAACGGATCACAGACAAAATTAAAGAATAAATTAAACAGTATCAAGCAAAAATACAGATACAACTTACAGAAATTTGTGGGACACAATGAAAGTGGTCCGAAGAGGGAAATTTATAGGGAAGTATTTCCACATGAGGAAAATCAAACAAGCACAAATAAATAACTTAATGCTGCACTTGAATCCTCTAGAAAAAAAGCAAGTCAAGGCCAAAGCACAGAAAAAGGAAGAAATTATAAAGAGCAGAGCAGAAATTAACACAACTGAAACTAAGAAAACAATACCAAGAATTAATGAATTGAAGACTTGGTTCTTTGAAACAATAAACAAAACTAATAAACTCCTAGTCAATTTTATCAAGGAAAGGAAAGAAAAATCTCAAATTCATGTGATAAGGAATGAAAAGTTTAAAATTACTACAGATCCTGTGGCAATTCAGGAGATCATCAATACCTACTATGAAAATCATTACTCATATAAGATAAAAACAAAAGAAATAGATGGATTCCTAGAAACACACAAAATACCAAAACTGAGTCAAGAAGATATAAAACTATTGTATAACCCAGTATTAGTTAATGAAATTGAAAATGTAATTTAAAACTTACCAAAGAAAAGTTCAGGTCCTGATGGATTGATTCATGGATGAATTCTTTAAGAAATTTAGAGAAGATTTAATGTGAATACGCCTCAAACTCTTTAATGAAACTGAAAGGGAAGCAATTTCCCCAAACTCATTCCTAGAGGCAAGAATTAATCTGATACCAAACCCAGAGAAAGACCTACCAAAAAAAGAACTATAGGCCAATCTCCTTAATGAACATACCTGCAAAAGTCCTCAAAAAAATTTCTAGCAAACAGAACACACAAAATCATCAAGATTGTACACATGACCACGTAGGATTCATCCCAGAAATGCAGGCATAGTTCAACATACCTAAATCAACAAATGTAATTCACCATATTAGCAAAGCCAATGACAAAAAAAAATCTTAATAGATGCAAAAAGGGTTTTGATAAAATCCAATTCCTGGTAAAAATCCTACAGAAAATCAGAATAGATGGTTTTTACCTCAACCTGACAAAAGCCATTTAAGATCAGCTATCAACCAGCATCATACAAAATGGACAAAAACAGTAAGATTTCAGTCTAAAATCAGGAACAAGACCAAGAGGCCCATTATCACCAATTCCATTCCATACAGTTCTGGAGACATTAGCCAGAGCAATTAGACAAGAGAGAGAAATAAAAGATAGGAAAGAAAAAAGTTAAATTATTATTATTCACAGATGACATGATACTCTATGTAGAAGATCCAAAAAGCTCCACCAAAAGATTTCTAGAATTAATAAACAAATTTAATAGTGTAACTATACAAAGTCAACACTCAAAAATCAATAACTTTCCTGTACACAAACAAACTCACTGAGAGAGAAACTAGGGAAATCATACCCTTCACAAAAAAGAAACAGAATCAATCTAAGAAGGGAAATAAAAGACCTATGCATTGAAAATTACAGCACTCTAAAAAAAGGCATCCAAGAGGATATCAGCAAATGGAAGATACTCCTCTCTCAGGGTTAAGAAGAACCAACACTGTGAAAATGGCCATACTCCCAAAATGTTTGTACAGATTTAATACAAGCCCAATCAAAATACCGTTAGCATATCTCACAGAGCTAGAGAACGCATTTCTACAATTCATTTGGGAACAGAAAAGACCTAGAATAGCAAAGGTAATCCTGGACAACAAAGGCAAGGCAAGGCAGGAGACATCACAATCCCTGACTTGAAATACTGCTATAATGCCACTGTGATAAAATCAGCATGGTACTGGAAAACAAAAAGCCCAGATCTTAGGACCAGTGAAACAGATTAGAAGAAGTAGACACAACTGCAAACACACTCAGTCACCTTATCTTTGACTAAGGGGCAAAACATTTTCACTGGAAGAAAGCCACTGTATTAAATGATGCTACAAAAAGTGGCTTTCCACATTCCAGTGAGTAAAATTAGACCTGTGTCTATCACTATGCACTAAATGAAGTTAAAATGGATCAAAGATCTAAATGTTAAAACAAAAACACCAAATCAGCTGGAAGAGAAAGTAGAATTCTTGAAGTCAGAGGGGTAGACAGAGAGTTCATGAACAAAAATGAAACTATATGGGAAGTACTTCACAAAATCAACAACTGGGATCTCATCTTATTAAAAAGTTTTTGCACTTCAAAGAAATCACCAACAGAGTGAAAAGAAAACCCACAGAGTGGGAAAAAAATTTAGCCAATTGTCCCTCAGATAAAGAACTTTTATTTAGAACCTATGAAGAATTGAAAAAACTCAGACCCCTGCAAATTCAAAGACCCAATCCAAAAACAGACATCAGAGATGAATACACACTTCTCAGATGAAGAAACACAAATGGCAAATAAAAAAGTGAAAAAAACATGTTCAACATCATTGATCGCCCAAAAAATGGAATTAAAACAACACTGAGATTCCATCTCACCCCAAAAGAATGGCTGTCATCAAGAAATCAACCAATAACAAGTGCTGGCGGGGCTCACTCTGGGGGAAAAGGAACCTCTCTCCACTGTTGGTAGGCATGTAGACTGGTATAACCATTGTAGAAATCAGTGTGGGGATTTCTAAAAAATTAAGGGTCAAAAGGTTGTTTCCCTTGTATTTCCCAGATGAATTAAAAGCATTATAGCATAGTGACATATGTGCACCAACGTTTTTAGCAGCATTATTTGTAATAGCTAAAACTTGGAAACAACCCAAATGCCCATCAACAGCGGAATGGATAAAAAAGAAGTGATATTTCATATAAAGGAGCACTACTCAGCTATAAAGAAGGATAAACTCAAGGTTTTCATAGATAAATGGACTCAATGAGAATCTGTACTCATAAGTGAAATAGACCAAATTCACTTGTATAAACATCATATTGTCTTCCTAGTGTAAGTAACTGAAAAAGTGAGTAGGACCCAAAATAGATATTGTGAAAGGGAAAGAAACAGCCCAAAAGTAAAGAACAACTGGGATGGATGAAAGCATAAAAGAAGGAAAAGAAAAGGCCATATATATATATATTATATATATATATATATATATATATATAATATATATATATTATATATTATATATATTATATATATAATATATATATATTATATATTATATATATAATATATATATATAGTATATATGTGTACTGTATATATGATATATTGTACATATGTGCATTGTATATATATGATGTATGTATATCATGTATATGATATTTAATTATACTACCAATTTCTTTTAGTTTATCAAAGAGAGCAGTTTGTGCTCATATTGTTTGATCAATTAATCAGGTGTGTATCTTGTAATCTGAGCAACTACTTTGAAGGTAACAATATGCAGCATATTAACCATTGCTGATTTCCTATTATCTTGTTTCTGAAATTCTATACCTTTGTTTTTATTGGGGTTTTTTCCCTCTCTTTAAAATAAAAATTTTAAAAAGAGGACACAAAATAAAGCATGACCCTACGGGCTGTTGTTACAGAATGTACATCTGGGAGGCTGCTAACAGATGCAAGTTTAAAATGTGGCTATAATCAGGCATCCCACAGACCTCCTCCGAGACGGTCCCCTGGGCTCCCAGGAGGTCTTGGTCCAGCACTCACCACACTCAGCTTCTCACTCTCCTGTTAGTCTTCATGCTGTCTCTTACACAGTTACCTTGGTTAATCTCGGTAGACATCTGACCTTGGGTCCCCTCCTCCACCTGTGTCTGCTGTTTATCCTTGCTCAGATTCTCTGCTCTCTACATGTCCCGTTTAGATTTGGGATTCTGGGACATGGCCCCTCCCTGTCACTGGGGCTTGTCCCCTTGTTCTTTTTCCTTGTCCTTTCTTTAGGCTATTGGATATAAAGACTAAATTTTTTCTTATTTTCTCTGCTCCTGTTCTTCAGCAGCAAAATGGCATCAATTGTAATTATCAAAGGCATGTCCTAGAAAATTCCTTTCTCTCTGAAATCTAGACAGCTGTCATAGAAAATGACTTCTTAAACTCAGACAGCTCTGTAACAACTTTGGGGATGACAATCATTAAAAGGAAAGTGTATCCTTCAAGTCTTTGTGGAGCAACTTATCTGTTTTTGTACCTTGTTTTGTAGTGTCATTGTGTTGTTCACTAGATATTGCTTTGGTTCGCACTTTAGATTATGAAAAATGACCCTATTACAGCAAATTCAATTGAACTAGTAAGAATTTATTGAGCACCTAGTAATGTTTCTAGCACTGTGCTAGAAGTTGCGAGGAAAACAGATGAAATATATATTATATCCTTGCCCTGGAGGAGTGTAGAATTTTAGCAAGAAACACTCTGTATGCAAATAATCCAATTAGCCTGGAAACCCACGGAGTGCCAATATGGAAAGTAGAGAATAAAATAAGTCAACTGGATGTAACTATGCTACAGACACACCGGAGCATTTATCCAAACTGGACGAGACAGACTCATCCCTTCTTAAGGACAATGGCCTAGAAAGCACTACCTCTACAGCCCCGGGTGCCTGGGTTCTCTTTTTGACCACCTGAGACTCCTTAACGGCTTTCATGTTGACCAGTCTGAGCTTAGAAGACCTCACTGCCCCACTGCACCATTTCAGGCTCTGAAACAACGGGGTTCATTGATTTGCTTCCTTACTCATTGTCTGTTTTCTCTCACCAAATGGAAGCTCCCTGTAGGCAGCTGCTGAGTTCTGGTCCTTGCTATCTCCTCAAAATTGTTGTAGTACCTGGCGCAGGGCAGGGACTCTATGATTCCTGAATGAATAAAAACAAATGAGCACCATGGATTGAACTAGGTCTCAACAAGAGAGAGAAAATGCTGCTGTGTGGTGGGCATAGCTTCGTGGATGTCATTGGAAGATCAGGTGACATTTCACTTGAGAAAACAAAAGATGCTGACTGATGATCCAGTTAGCTGGTAGGCATCTTGCTGGAGAGAAGATTTAGGAAGCTTTTAGGTTTCTTTCTTCTCTCCCTAGAGACGTGTCAAATCCAACACAGTCTTCTCCCAAGGGACAGCTAGACTTGAAGAAATTTCAGTATTGGGAGAGCGAAAGGGCTCCTGTGGTCACTGATAAGCCATGAATCCCTCTTACAATGCTTGATTTTTGTCAGTGACTCAAACTCATTCAGGGATAAAGGGTTGACTTTATTATTAGAGGTCATTACTCCAAACATTAGAGGTCATTACTTCAAGACTTCAATACAAGGAATTCAAGAGAAATTAAATTGGGAGATCACTGTGGTAACGTGATCACATGTGTTTTATGGAACTAATTTTCAAAGAGAGGGTCAAGTTGTACTGTACATGTTTTTCTCTCTAATTCTGTCAGTCATGAGCGCCACCTTCACATGAACCCCTCAAATCTGCTCACTTGCCACTCTCTCCACTGTAACTGCTTTTGTGGGATTCTCTATAGCTCTTGCCCAACTGGCTGGAATACGGGGCTCCTACAGGGTCCTATGGGGTTCTGTGTGACTGCTTTAACTGTTCCAACCAACCAAATCTCCACATGGCAGCAGCAAAGCTTCTAAGGAGCAAATCTGACATATTATACTTCTCCTTAAAACTGCTAAGGACATTTACTCTCAGGTAGATAACTCCCAACTCTAAATCATCATATTCAAGCTTATTAATGACTTTTCCCTTTTCTCCTCTCCAGCATCTTCTCTCAATATTTCCCCAACCTTTCCCCATCCTTTCCACATGCATCATACGTTATAGGTATAAGGGAATCTTTATTGATCCACAACTAGCAGCACTATCACCTGACTCCAAACATAAATTCTCTTATTGTATTGACTTTGTCAAAATCTCACTTATAATTTTACCTGGAACACCTTTTCTTTGTCATTGAGGACCATCCTGCATGCTGTGGAGCTCTAGAAAACTTGTCTTGGCAATGCCCAAGCAAGGGAGGATATTCCCAATCCCTTCCTTTTTTCTCCCTCTTATACTCTGTGCTCTCCTCTGTCCCGCTCTGTGTATTATTCTGCTTCATAGATATTCTTTCCAGCCGCCCAAGAATTTCTTAAAATCAACAAGCCCCTTGTTCATCTCTATACACTCAGTATCTCGCATAAGCCTGGCACAGTTCAAGTGGCCACCCAGTAAATATTTGTTAGTTTCCAAATAAGGCAGCCATTGTAAAAGCCAAGAAGAATGTCTCTAGGAAAGTTCACTTGCCAGTGCTAATATGAGTTGCAGTGTTTAGTATCAATCAAGAAAGTGCAGGTGGGGTGGGTAGGGTGGAGTTGGGAATCAGAATCTATGACTTCAATGCTGCCAAGGAGCTGAATACTCAGCCAAGAACAGTTTTAAGTTCCTATTTTCCCAGCGAGGGAGCAGCTGGTGCCTGGCAGAAGGGGAATGGTGTTGCCATGTCACCGCGCAGCACTTGTGAAGTGGCCACTGAGCCAGCAGCTGAAACCCTCTTCCCTGCGCCAGAACAGGGCTTCAGGGAAAAGGTGGCAGCCCGGCAAGCATCAGCTGGAGGCAGCAGGAGAAGCCTTAGTGGTTCCTGGCAGGGGATCAGCTTCCCCTGGAGAACCCTGTTAATTAAGACTAATAGGGCTCAGGGCCAGAGTGCGAGGCTAACTACTCAAATTTCCAAATGTAGCTAACCTAATGCCCTGCCCAGAGAGTCCCCCATGCAAAGGGCCTTTAGACCATCTTTCCTATGCTTCCTGTCATCTACATCCAGTCACCAAGTCTTGATGCCATGTGCCTTATATATGGCTAAAGACATTCTCTCCTCTCACTGTTTTGTGCCTCACCTTTACTCAGGCTTTGGTCATTTAAATCTACACAGTCCACTGACAGATTTCCAGTTCTTCAATAATCCTTTCAGTCTATCTTTCATAGTCCTAGAACTTATATTTCTATGATAATTGAGTAGGATCCTATCACTTATCTTTTTTAAGACTATTTTTGGACATCTAAAATTGCCAACAGAATAAATCCCAATAGCTTGACATTTTTAAGAAATTGAAGCCTGTTTACCTCATTTGTAAATAAAGTAACAGAGCCTACTTCACACTTACCTTCTTAAAGATTAGAGTTTAATTTATGTGAAGCTTGAGAACTGTGTTTTAGCACAGTATCAAGATTACATGGTCTTTAGTTATCTTAAAAATATTATTTTTATGGTCAGTTCTGGTAAAGATGGCAGATAGATAACAGATCCAAAGATAGTCAATTTAGATTCCAAAATAACACAGCGTGGGGAGTCCCAAACAGGGAGATGAATATTCTTGATCCAGAAAGAAACTAAGATGAGAAGAACCAATTAAACATACAGTCCTGGTGCTACTATTGGGAACAGCTAAAGGCTCAGTGCCCCACTACAGTGCCAATACTCACTCAGCCCAGCAGCAACTTACAGAGCCACCCAAACTCACACCACTTGGAACCACCGAAAACACAATCACACTGAGGTTGGGGGTCGGCGAGCCAAACAGAGAGCTGAGCCAGCAGGGAACCTGCATCAACCTGCGGTGAGTGACAGGAATAAAACCATTCCACAAAAAAAGGGGGCTCCAACAGACAACACTCTGGTATGGGGCAGATTGGAGAAAACAAGGAGCAGCAGTGACTTCAGTCAGTTGTTCCCTCTCAAACAAGATTGGTGGGGAGCACTTGGCCTGGGTCATGGCCCAAGCTGAGATCCAATAGGTTAGCCCAAACCCATTCCCTACACCCAGCAGCATACACTAAGCAGTAAAAAGGCCTCGGCAGGTTGACTGACACAGAGGGGAGGGCCCAGCATACGCAGCCCCTGTTTGTACCTGAATAGCACCCTGTAGTGGGCAGGACCATCTATCCAGTGCACTTCAGAAGAATCATAACCAACAAAGAAAGAAATTGTGGCCTTCTATATACACCTGTATGGGAGAAACAAAACATATGAGAAGAGGAAACAACAAGAAAAGTCCCCAGGCCCCAACCCTGAGAACATTGATCTAGGAAAGGTAAATACAAAGGAGACTGAGGACAGCAAACATACAATATCAAGAACAGCACCAGTGGACGTAAGAAAATATATTTGGGGCCTCATAGATGAGTTCAAAGTAAAATATTTAACCAAGTAAAGCAAGATATAAATAGATTAATAAAAGAAATGCTAAGAACCTCTCAAGAAGACACAGATGGAAGAATGGAAGAACACAACAAAAGGGAAGAATTGTTTGATGAAGAATATAAAGAAAACATAGAGTACATGAAGCGGGTTCAAAGAGATTATCAGGAAATTAAAAACTCCATTGAAAGCTGACAAAACTTCTTGAAAGAAACTAAGGATAGATAATCCAAACTGGAAAACAGCTTTGCAATGTGGGATCATGAAAGGAAAAATTTCTTAAAAATAACAAGAAAACAAGCAGTAACAATACAAAGGCTAGAAGACAACAAGAGGATCTACAATTTAAGAATAAAGAATGTGAATGAAGAAGCAGGGGTACAAACAAAGGAACTACAAAGGCTATTCACAGAAATAATTAAGGAAAACTTCCCAAATATAGGAAAAGGAAATGATATGCAGATGTATGAGGCATACAGAACTCCAGCCACCTACAACCAAAATAGATCTACACCCAGGTATATAATAATTAAGATCCCAGAAATCCAATATAAAAACATATATTAAAAGCTGCCAGAGACAAGAAACAGATTGCTTACAAGGGAAAGCCCATTAGAATTATGGCAGACTTCACGACACAAACCATCAACTCAAGACGAGCCTAGAGTGAAGTATTCCAAGCCCTGAAAGAAAATAACTTCCAGCCCAGATGGATGTACCCTGCAAAACTATCTCTAGAAATTAATGGAGAAACAAGATGCTTCCAAGATAAAGAGGAACTGGCAGAATTTGTGACCACAATCCAACTCTACAGAGAATAATACAGGACATTCTAAAGAGAGAGAAAAGCACCAAGATTCCAGGAATACTAGCAGAGAGGCCTCAATGAATGGAGCAGAAGGTGAAATGAAGAAAACAAACAGAAAACTAATGACGGAAAAAGAGTGCAAGAGAAATGAGGCAGAGAAGATTGGCTATAATCTGTAATATAGATGGCCTTTATACACTAAATGTAAAAAAGAGAGAGAGAGAGAATCACAGGCAGAGTAGATCAGGAGGTAGGGTCCACTGAGATGCTCTTTATAAGAAATACAATTAACCTGAAAAAGAGTTTATGGATAGAAAATTAAATATGAGAAAACAATGCTCTATGTGACAGGGAACCAGAGAGTAATAAGGCCAACTAGACTAGTAATTGAGGATAGATGGGAAAGACAGGCTTTAATAGTTAAGGGAATACAACTTAGAAATCAAGTCCAGGAGGGACAAGGTTCGGAACCACTTAGGTAAATAGCAGGTTGCCCCTCAATTTAAAACCAAGGGTGTTGGTGAGACCCAAAAATACACAGTATTCCCTGGGGGAGTGAAAGGCGAGGAAGAGTCTTTAAAAAGACAGCAGAAGATATTATTAATAGCGTATCAGGAATCAAAATCCAAATTACTCGCACCGCTCTGTTTAGATACAACTTATTATATCCCAGTTTGTCTACAAGCACTAGATCTGAGGGTACAGACAGCCATTCCCAAAATGTCAGGATATAGCACAGTAATCATCTTTAATTTCCTGTTAACTTAATCTGGAGCCCTGTATAACTTTTACAGTTATATCATGACTGATCTTAGTTAAATCTGGTTTGTTTGATTGCTGTTTGTTATTGACAGATTTTACTCAAAAGTGTTATAACTGATAGTATCAAGTCTGAGAGTATAGACAACTATACTGAAAATGACAAGATTCACTATGGATACCCATTCTGGCCTGATTACTACCTGTTTTTGCAGTTTAACAGTATCTAAAAAGTTGCGTTTCTATCAATGCTGTTATATAGTGATATATTCAATTATACTATATCTGATGATATAGCTATTGAAGATAACAAGAGATAACACAGTAACCTTGGTGGAACTCCTTGTACAGTGGTTTTACATGTATTTTTCATTTTATGTATCTATAGGAATATGTTCTGGTCTGTCCTACGTGGTTTTATTTCCCACTCTAATATAGAAAGGATAGAAATACATAGAACCTATGAACAGTTTATGAGAACTGATCTTACAACACATGATGAAATAAACAAACACTTTGAAGACAGAAAGACACTACAGTACCCAGTGCTGATCCTGGAGTATCATGATGTGAAATCCAGCAATACTATTATTCTTTGTCCAGAGTGATTTTAGTCTGCTTTGGTATGTTTAATCTCAATATAAATGAAGATATGAATAACTGCATATATGTTTAAGTGTATAGGATAGATAACCATACTACTAAATTTTTGTTGGATAGTTGAACTATTTGCAATTTCGCTGTTTGAATTCCCATTTATATGTTCCCCTTTTCATCTTGAACAACTATTTGTAAGAGGACAATATATAAATATCAACTAGTGATCTATTATTGTTTATTTCCTTTTCTTTGAAAGTATGTATTATATCTACCCATTTACTGTTTTGTTAGTCTTTCTTTAAATGAAGTTTAAAAAATATTATTTTTATTAGAATGAACTCTTTATTTCTTTGATCTCATGCAACCTCACTGGGAAAGCAGTAGAGTGTATATCAGGATTCAGACTGCTCAGGGTTCAAATATAAGATTTAGCTGTGTGATGTTAGGCAAGATATCACTTAAGCATCAATTTTTTCAGGTGAAAATTAGAATACTAGTAGTTTCCACTTTAATGGGCTATTTTGATAAGCACAATGCAGAGGCAAAGATGATCAAGAACAGCCGAGAAGGAATACTCTCCCAAATGCCACAGAAAAAGAACTTGAAGGAGAATACAGGTGAAATTTTTAAGTATTTCAGGAGAGTCAAATTGGATAAGTTTGAAAAACAGTCTTACATTTGGCAGATAGGAATACCTCAGTAAGCAGCAAGCCTCCAATATTGATAGAAGGAAAGGAATTTCAGTGGCTTGGAGAAATGAAGAGTATCAGGAAGTATATTTGAAAAAGTAGTCCAGAATCCAAGGTTTCCTGAGATTCTTTTGAGCCTTTACATCTTCTGAAAATATATTACCTTAAATGCTGCCTCTCTGAGTCCCAGGCTGAAGACTTAGCACACCCAAGAGACACTGACAATATTAATAATTACAAATACATGCAAGATAAAGCCCTTGTTTTGTTGGTTTCACTGTATCACGACCGTGTCATCTTTGTAACCCTAGTGTTCACACTCAGTTTGTCTAGTTCCCCACACAGTGAATCTGGTCGTATGTGACAGTGCTAACTTGAGTCAATTCAGCAAATACTATTTGAGCATCTGCATGGTGCTAGGTCCTGCTCAGGGCTCTTGAAGATAAATTAGAGAACAAAAATGAAAGGTCTTGAAAATATAAAATATTTAAAATTATACTTGGTGTAAATCCACTATGAGGTATGTTCTCATGTCACGGAGTGTGGGCAACATGCCATCCACGAGCCATTATGAACGTGGGTGGCTCACCTTCTACTTAAGGCAGGGCTGGTAAGGTCTCTCACCAATCAAAACCACGTTGAGTGGTGGACTCCTTAAAATCTCTCCTGGAGTGACAGAGGATCTGTTATTAGAATTGTCCCTAGACGTCAAAGCCCATCAGTAATTCTGTGGAACTATTTATTACCTAACGTAAGTGTATGTACTACCAATGGTTCCCCAGTGCATGGGGGTGGTCACAGGCAGTGACTCTCCTACTGCTTGCATTCAGTTCCCAGAAAAGCTGTTTTTTAAGTACACCTGGGGCTGGATTTTACCTCTCCATCCCACCTCCTTCTCTACCTTTTATCTGGCTCCATGTTTGCTCCAGCTCCAGCTTTCTGCTGGAAGGGTTGCTTATTGCTATGGGACCTTGTGTTGCTCCCGTGCTAAAGTCAGAAATTTTCTTAGCTATCAGAAGAGAAATCCACATGTCACCCTTTCTAGCCTCTCTTATGCCTCACAAAATGTGCTCGGGTAGTTTTTCACACCCTGGGGTTACCGTGTACTTCTACACGTACGTCTCTCTATATCCTTTATTCAACTTATTTATAATTTATCCTCATCCTATGACCTTACACAGAGCGGGCTTTTGATTCCTTCAGTCTAGAATGGCAACTGACACATAGTAGTTTCTTAATTTTTAATAAATTAGGAAGGAACCGATACACTGTCTCACATCATAGTTCCCCATTAATGGTTCTCTCAGTTGAATGAATGAACAAATAAATGAGTAAACAAGATGCTAGATGTGTTCATCAGAGGCTAAACCACAGGAGCCGCTGGAATCTAAGGAAGATCTGATGGGTGGTATATTTTAAAGTCAGTAGAAGGAACTACTTCCTTTTGATGTTTAAGAAAAAGAATTATCAATTGACTCCAAAAGCAACTCCTCTGCATAATTTTATTAATGCTAGGAGAGATGCTGAGCCCATTTGTTGCAAAATGACTACAATTTCACAGAAATTGCTCGGGGCCAGCCTGGGTATGAAAAGTGCTTCCTCTCCCGGTGTGCTTTCACGTGCCATCTGCAGGGATAAGGAAGACACAACAGCTAATGTCAATCCCATCAGGGAGAATCAATCCATTGTTAGATGATCCTGCTACCTTCGCTGAACGCTTCGAAGCCTGGGGACTAGGTTCATACTGCATCACCTGCAACCTGTCACGAGTTAAAATGTTTCTGAAGGCTCAATCCCTGGAAGCTGCAGGGAGGCAAAAGGGAGAAATCAGTCAGAGAGGATAAAGCACAGCAGTATGATGTCACCAGCTTCCCAGGGAGCCCCAGGAAATAAAGTAACTTCTGTGGCAAAGGAAAATTTTAAGCCAAACAGAGTTGCAGCCATCTGAACACCAGAAGATCATACTTTTGGATTTCTAGAACCTTCTCTTGGACTCTCAGATATTGCCCTTGGGATTCCCTTTCTTTTTGTTCTTTGTCTTTTCTCTGATTTGGCTACCTGACTCTCGGCTTTGCAATGGTTTTCTTGACCCATGACTTTTGCCCCTAGTCGGTTTCTGGATAATTAGTCCTTCCTCTCAGGACGCAGAGGCTGGGTTGCCCTCTCTGGAAATTGCTGTCTCTGCCCTTGGCACTCCAGCACTTAGACTTCCCCTACTTAGACTTCAACTGGAATTTGACACCAAAGACCAGCACTGTGGGCATTTTCTTCTCTGCAACTCCTAATTGTTTGCTTTCTGTCAAAAGAAATAATCTTCAACCTGAGAAAGTATGACTTATGCTGAGAATCAGAAAACACTGAAGCTCTGGATGAGTCAAAGAGTATAAGAGAGGAAGGCAAGAGATGGAAATATTTTAATTAATTTATTTATGCCTTGCTATTCTTTAAAATAGATTTAAGGTAATTTTTAGAAATGCACACATACACATGTTAGAAAAATAGACAATGAAAAGATGGGTTATCAATCAAACTTGGGTTGATTTACCAATCAGAATGATGTATAAAAGGCACACCTTGAAATATGACATACTTATCAGGCTTACACAGAATTTTGGCTTTGAGCTTATTCTGTCATACAAAAACAATTTTATTCTGCTATTTCCCTTTCATATGCCATAAAAATCTAGCCCTTTGCTACATCGCCTGCATAATACAATTACGTTAAAGATCCACAAAGTTCTAGTTTACGGTGTTACTGGCGAAATAAAAAATGACATGGTTCTCATTTTTTGTCTTTATTTTTCCTCTTCCTTTGTTATCTATGGAATCACACACAGAGATCACTTGGAATAATCTTAAGCCACTGGTAGTAAGGTGATGCCCAGATCAAATCTGATCCAAAGAACCTCACCAAGATTCTTCAAGCCCCCGTGAGACTGTTCTCTCGTCTCTCCCCGGCCCCCCACTTTCAGTTAACATGGAAACCCTGTCATTAAATGCAGGAAAGAAATTACTCTATTCTGGCACCTGAGCTCACTCTTTGTGATTCTAAACTTTACAATATGCCTAGCTTTATGTTTTGAACCTCTCAAATTATGTGCAGTTTATATGGCAGTGAGAATGTTTAGTGAAGAGAAAAAAATAAGAATGGAAAAATGTTGATATTACAGCAGTGCAAAAGTAGGAGCCAAAAGATACAGTAAAGAGCAGGCCAGCCTGTGCTGCTCTGCCTGAAGGAGACAGGCAGGTACCTGCAGGGCCAGCACAGCGGAAAGGGGGGCTCGCTGAGGACCGGGTGCCCATTGAGATTCTCGGGATTTTAATGCATTCTAGGGCACTTAACATTCTCCTTTGGTGAGACGTAGTGGAGATTTCCAACTTCCTGTTCCCATAAATATATCTTCAGAAGTTATCTACACTCACAAAAGGTTTTGCTCATTAACATTTTCTTTGAGAGAGACTTCTGGGTGGAACAAAAGCTTTCACTGGATCCTTTTCTTGTTTTCACATCTCAGCTGCACCACTGGTGAGCATTCGCGGCAGACAGGTTACTTTATTCTCTTGTGGGTTCCTTTCTTATGGAAACCGCCATAATGAAGGAGAATTTTAGTTAATGTCTATAAAGGGCTCAGGATAGTGTCTGATTCATTGTAAGTGTTCAGTTAACTACTATGAATGTTCCTTACTTGCTGACTTTAACTTTGCATTCCCAGTAGTGTGCAAAACCCAGAGTAGCTTGGTCATTCCGGTACCTTCAGATCCAAAGTCAGTGCTAGGGGCATGACAGGTACCTAGGGGTGTTTCATAAGGTCAAGGACTGACACTTTCACTGACTGCTGAATATTCAGAGCCCATAACAATATCTGGATCCCAATTAGTACTCATGGCATGCTGAATTATTCATAGTATCAAATGAAATCAACCACTGAGCTATAACCCCAGAACCACACTAAGTCTTTTGAAACATGTTAGCAGGAACTGTTTCATCGTATTTGCTGCTGTCATGTAAAATGTTTAGAGTATAAGACTAAATTTAAGTGTGTGCTTCAGTGTGATTGTGTATGTGTTTGTGTTTGTGTGTGTGTGTGTGTGTATGTGTGTGTGTGCAGCAGAGAAAGGACTCACGTAAGTATGGAATGATGCAGGAGACCTGAGGAGGAAGCCAGCGGTACTCACAGCACTTGGGGGTGCGCTGGAAATTGCAGTGGGGAACCAAGACACAACATACTCCTGGGACATGGGAGTATGTGGACCCAGAAAAGGGGTGCGGAGAAAGGAAGTGGAGATAGCAGCAGAATGGACTTTGCATCTTTCCTCTAGGCCACTGGTAAAAACGAAAGTGTTCTTTTCCACAGGAACAGAGAAGTCAAACTATGAAATGGATTAAATTGGCAGTTAGAGTTAAAATAAGGTACTACTAGGCATGGGAAAGATGGGCAGCTGGTTTAAAGCAAACAGATCTCATTTGCAATTTGGCCTCCACCACTCAGCAGCATAGGACTCGAAGCTGAGTGGCTGCCTCCTGATATGCAAAACAGGGCCAAGGCTGCCTCAGTTACACCACTGTGGTGAGTGACAAAACTTCAGCCAGAGACAGGGAGCCTGAAGCTCCACAGTACCGATGCCTGGCACCTCGTGGGCCCTTAATAAATGGTAACTAGTGGTATTAAAATTAATCACAGTAATCAGGCCTCACAATAAACACTGACACAGGGCTTATCAAACGAATTCCCTCCATCGCATGAAAGAAACATGAGAACAAACCCAAATTAGCTTCCTATTTTCCACCAGCCAGTGGAGGAGATTGTGGAAGGTCACTGCAGCCATCTCCTAGGGAAAGAAAATGACAGGGAATGCTGGGTCCCTGCTCATCATCGACAGTGAATGCCTACCCAATTAAGCAGATTAAACATTCTCTCCTTGTGATGAAAAAGCCCGTGCAGCTGAGCTAGGCTGCCTTCTCTGCTTCCTCATCCAGAGCCTCTATCTGTTAAATCGCCCTTCCCTTCCCTTCCACATTCAGGAAATAATTGGCACTTGTTTAATGCCAAATTTACATTTGTTTTGCATGGGAACAAAATTTGCTTGCAAACAGCTATGTCTGTGAGCAAATGGGCATTTGTGCCGGTAAATAAAATAGACACGCAGTTTTCTAGTTTGCAGATGTATTATTCAACAAAACAAGCAGCAATGGCCTTTAATTTTCAGTTATTCCTAAGTACTTAGGCACAGGTCATCACCAGGAAAGCACTTTCATTTGTCATTTATACCCAGTTCTGGGGTTTCATTCACATTTGTCACAGATGCATATGCTATTAGAATTAACTAGATTTTTAGAACTTTCGGATTAAATCTCCTCAAGGAAGTAATTTTCAGATTTAACAAATTTCTGCTCAGTATCTACTGTGAGCTTGTTTGCAGGGACTCACCGAGGGATTCCTGGTACCTGCTTTTGAGGGATCTTACAAGTCACAGAGATTCTTCTGCAAGTGGAGAAAGACCTTGGTAGTGGCCATGGTTTGAATGTGTCTCCCGAAATCTGTGTGTTGGAAACTTAATTCCCGACACAACCAAGTGGGGATGTAGGGCCTAGTCATCTCCATCTTTGTGATGGATCAATAGTGTTATTAGAAGAGTGGGTAGGTTATCTGGAGTGGTTTCTCACAAAAGGCCTCTGGTGCTTGTGCTCTGGCTCTTGTGCTCTCTTACAATTTCCTCTTCTGCTTTGAGTTGATGAACCGCAAAGGCTCCCACTTTAATCCAGCACGATGCTCTTGGGCCCTCTCTTGGGCTCCAGAACCATGAGCCAAATTACTACCATCTTCAGAAATTTCCCTCTCTGGCATTCTGGTACAGCAGCACAAGATGGGTGGACCCTGAGATGAAATAATTAAATGATAAAAGAAATACTCTGAGAAAACTCTACATGATAATAAGTTCAGGAGCAAAATAGTAGAATAACTATTTCTCCCTGCAATGTGGAAGAGATGATATTTGATTTTAGCAGTAAAAAAAGAAGAAAATAGACTTTCTAAAGAGGTGCTGGGTCTCAGGATTCCTTGAGGACGTTTAGGGAGGGACATTAAGAGAGGAGTCCTCCCTTATACGCTATTGTGCTTACCACAGTTTCAGTTACCTGAAGGTGACTGTGGTCTAATGACACTAAACGGAAAATTCCAGAAATAAAAGTTTTACAAAAAAATTTTCTGTTGCATATTCATGATACAAACTAATGGGTTTTATTGTGGGGATTCATGAATATAAATATAAGACTTTTATATTGCCTATTTCCCCCATAATTCCCCAGGTCTTTCCCCAACCCCCTTTCACCTTCGCATCTTCTCTAGTAGTCTCTCTTCTATTTCCATATTCTTTGTTTTGTTTTCTAGACTCCACATTTATAACAGAAAACGTGAACTACTTGTCTTTGTGAGTCTGGTTTATTTCACTGAACATGGTGATCTCCAGTTCCATCCATTTACAACAGATAAGTTTTAAACTGTGCACCATTCTGCATAGTCCAGGGCCTGAACAATCCTTAGTCCAGTGTATCCACTCTATATATACTGCTTCCCAGTTAGTCACTTATACTGTTGTGGATATTATATGAATCATCCTGATATTTCAACATATGTTCCAGTAATACTTATTTTGTGGCACCACAGTGCAAGAGTAATGATGCTAGCTACTTATGAATGTCAAAGAGAAGCCATAATTGTAAAGGTGAAGATCATAATGTAAGAAAAAAACAACTACATGCTAAGGTTAATAAGATCCTGTCAAAAACGCATCTACTTTTTATGAAATTGTGAAGAAGGAAACTGAAAGTTGTTTTACTGTCATATTTCAAACTACAAAAGCTATGATCACAGTGTAAGATAGCTGCTTAGTTAAGATAGGAAAAAGCATTAAATTCATGTATGTGTGTATGTAGAAAAAGCCACAGTACATATAATATTTAGCACTGTACACAGTTTTAGGCCTCCCTTGGGAGTCTTGGAATATATCCCTCATTATACTACCAATATATTAAATTCTCTCTCTCTCCCTCTCCTCTCTCCTTGTCTTTGTCTCTCTACCTGTCTCTTTCTGGATCTCTCTCTCTCTCTCTCTCTCTCTCTCTCTCTCTCTCTTTCCTTCCTATCCCCCCCCTTTCCTTTCAGTATTGGAGATTAAACCAGGACCATGTGCATAGTACGCAAGGTTTTTACTTCTGAGCTATATGCCTGGCCTGAAGTTGCATTTTAATGCATCTTGAATACAGTCAAACTTTGGATGTTATCAATGCCTGTCTAACTTCAGTATGCAAACAGATCACCTGGGAGCCTCATAAAAATGTTGGAATTGAAGCAGATTTGGTGGAGCCTAAGGTGCTGCATTTCTAAAAGCCCCTAATTAGTGGTGTGCTGGTAAGTATTTAACAGCTGCTTCTAGGACCACCGACCAGAGTCATACAAAAACAGATCTTTCCAGCCAGTATGAGCTGGCTCCAGGACACCCTATCTTCTCAGAGGTGATCTAGCTGTTAGAACTTACTAGGGAAACAGATGTAAGATACGACACAGTACAATACAGTTGTATATATAAGATTTACAAGGTAGGCTTATGATGGCCACCCATAGGTATGGAAGAATTCAAAAGTCCTATGTGCACACTGGAGATCTGAAGGATCCAGTCACAAGTCAAAGGCCTGGAGCCCACTGCAGACCCTGGGAGTCCCTATCAGGAAACCAAATTATTTACACTGGAAGACTGAAGAGTCTGTATTAAGAGGCTGCAGACAGATGTCCAAAGGCAATGATCAAGGCTGAATCAAGACCTCTTCTTTCTCTCCCTTTTTATACTGTCCAGGATACCAGCCTATTGGTTGGTGCCAGCCACATCTGGAGTTGATCTTGCACCTTTAGTAAACCCAACTAATTTTGCTAACAAATCATAGCCTTTCTTCTTCCAACTGACTATAAATTCTATTTTCTTTAAACCTATTGTTAGTCCTGAAAAAAAAAAAAAAAGGAAAAACTTCATTTTTTTCTCCATTTTAGGCTTTACCTAGGCATTGGCTAAATAACATAGCAGTTCGCTATGTTTTAAACATTTTTATTATCATGGAGATTTTGTAAGGCCTACAGCTCAGATGAAGACTGCCATTGGAGTGACAGTGACAAGCCAATGTACTCACTGTTCCCCCAAGAGGGAGTGCACAGCATGGGCAGGGGTTGGGACACTCAGGCAGCATCAGGATCTAGGTTGGTCACCATGGTTATAGTTTTGTAACTATCATAGTTTTGTCATCAACATGGCAAATGTAACTTTAAAAGTTAGATGATGATGATGATGATTTCAGAACAAGTGACTTCAAATTTCTTCAGACCTAGGGCATAAACCACCAGATGATCTTTCTCTAGCCCACATAAATGAATGAAATGTACAAATGCTGACCATAGGACATCAAAGCCCCATTTCATTTCCACAGGGAAAGGAGTAACAGTCAAGAAGGTATGAAACATTCTTGAACCTGTCTATTGTCTCACTATATTCCCTTCCCCATTGTTCCTTGCTACAAAAGACCCTAACATACTTGTACACTGTGAGACAGTGATGTGGGTGATGAAGTCTCTCTGTCTACTACAAGCTCACTTTAAATAAATCTTTCTTCCTTTTTACCAAAATAAATAGTCCCCTTTGATTTATCAGCAATGAGCAAATAAACCCGAGCAAATGAACCTGAGCCTGTAGACCTAAATGGGTTGTGACAGTTTTTGTGGGAAGACATGTCAAGGCAGAAAGATAAGAAAGATGTGTAGGCTTGCGGTCAGATGGTGCAGATAATTTCAGTGGGCTCTGGGCCTTGGTGCTGCATTCAGACATATTACTGCACTTTCTGGGACAAGGTATGTCGGGCATGTGTCACCAGGGCATACATTACAGCATCAAGGAGCAAAAAACACAGTTAATACAGTCATAGGGAGGCATAAATTACTCAGAGCTCTTTACTCTTCCTTGGGATACCTGAATTTTAAGAACAGATGTTTGCTAAAGGAAGTGACTCTCAAATTGGTGATGACAATGACCTGTACCTAAATCCTTTGAAGCCATGAACCAAATCAAACCTCTCCTCCTTTAGGTTGTATTGTGTACGAGTGGTAGGAGATCTCATGAACACAAGTACCTGCCACACTCAGGCAGGGTGGTAAGTGATGGCAAGGAGGAAGGGGATCCAGCCACAGGGGCAGAATGAAAACTCCCCGGTTGGGTTGGGTCACTCTGAGTCTTGCTGCCTCCTGGGGGAGACCCGAGTACAGACAGATGTTTGCAAAGCAAGGAAGAATACACTGAGGCTTAGTGGGTCAGCAGGAAGGAGATCTAACAGGTAACCCCTGCGGGATGGCAAATTGTCTCATCTCTTTGACACAGGCTATGTGACAATTAAAAACAGGAAACTTTCTCGGACTTTAGAATACAGACTTTCTGTGGTGATGATTGAAAGAAGAACAATTTTCTCAGCACACCAGCACTCCTATAGTACACAGAGTGTTTTTGTTCTGAAAATTAAAGAGTTTAACTTACAAGTTTTTCTAGCGCAAAGGCTCCTTCCTCAGCTGGAAGGCCAGAGCCTGGAAAGCTAGAGGGAAGATGGATCCTCTGGTAACAGATAACAGAAAAGTGCTTCACGGTGTTTTAAACCAGAAACACATTTATTGGTCATGTTGCAGAAAGTCCAAAGATAGGTGGTCTCAGAGTATTTGGGTATTGGTGGCATACGGAAAATATGCTGATGTTTCTTTGTAACACCTCCCATCTGTTGCTAAGTCTATTTTTTACCCCTTGTATCAGCTTTGTATCTTGCTTGAGCTAATGAAATGCATCAGAAGCAGCATACTACACATTTAGAGCCTGAGCTTCAAAGAGGTCTTGAATATTTACACTTTCATGCTTACTCCCAGATGGCCTATCAGCTGACCACAGATTCATGAATAAGATAAACTGAATATAGAAGACCCTAGTACCCAAGCAGAGCCCAAACTGCCAGCAATAAAATCATCTGCTAAATAAATGGTTGTTGTTTTAAGTAACCAAGTTGTGGGATTGTTTCTCACTGAGCAGAAGATACCAGATGCAGCATCTTGTTAATACTGTCAGGAAACAGGATCTTCCTGATTCCTCCCCGCCATCAGCAGAGAGTTAGCAATGGCTTGTGCCGTGCTTGAGAAGTGGCTGCTGTGGCTTGCAGCTCCATGTCTTACACTAGAGCACCGTAAGTAGAAAAGACAGGGAAGGGTTTGAGGAGGCTGCACAATGGCTCCAGCCTTTCCAGAAGCATAAGCTTTCTCAGATAACTCCTGAAAGGTTTCTCTCTGAGATTTATTGCCTGTGACTGATTCACATGGCATCTGTAAACAACCCTGGTGAAGAGAAATGATAGAGTGTACCACAGTGTCATGGCATAGTTACAAGGTGTTTGGATTAATATTTTTCCATTATTTTCTCTGTTTTTGCCTCTGGCAGCAGCCCTCAACTCACCTATTTCTGGATTGGGTCAAATTCAGTAGAGAAGATAGAGGATAAAGTAAGTTTTGAAGATGAGAAGAGATGATAGCAAATTGGCTGCCAATGGAAAGAAAGTTTTCTGAAGGCAGAGGGAGAGAAAAAGGGGCTGAGAGAACGTATGCAACCTAAGCAAATGAATCACAAATTTAAGAACAGTCATGTGTAATGCAAGTCATCAGCTGACCACAGAGAAGACCAGTATGCAAGGAGCTGGGAGGTTTGGAACTTCATTTTATATATTTTGGGCATTTAATTTCAGCATCAAAATGTACTTTTTGGTAATAGAATTTCATTATACTAGATCAAGCTGACCCAGCTTTCCTGGTCAAGAATTTGACACTGTAAAAGGCACTGCCAGGAATTTAGTTTGAGCAGACATTTAGAGAGAAATATTGATTACATGTGCACTCCTGGGGCAGAACATTTGGGAAGAGGGTTGTGCACGTGGTAATCATCACAGCATGTAGCATTCTGCTCATAAGGCTATTAATTTCATCAGTGTTTTTATGGTTACCATTCTGATAGTAAAAAAAAATCCATACAGTATCAACACTGCTACTTGTTTTATTATAGTAATATTCCTGAGTAATAGATAAAAATATTCCAACAGAAGGGTAGTGTTATTAAAAGAAAAATTTATAATTGCAATTCTAAGCACTGGCAACTGATATGTAGTCATTTTCTGGAAGAAGCTGTCCAAACAAGGAGTTTCACATCACCTGTGGAGCAGTCAAATAGTCAGAGTCAGAAAAACTCACAGGATCTATACCACATCTTGTTTGCTTTGAAATGATAGTTCCCTCACCAGGTACTTACAGGCTCTGTCACCCCTGATTCAAAATGTGATCACAGCAAATATATTGCATTTATATTATGAAATAAGAAAGGAATTTGATGTTGATTGAAAATTTTACAAAGCAAACCAAATAAAACAAACAGAGATATTAACTCTTAAGAAGATTTGGAAGGGTCATGGGGCCAGGCCTCCAAAATTTGAATTGCACATAAAGAAAGCTTAGACTCATTTGCTTGATGCTTGGTCCTTGTGTAAAGGAAAGATGGAGAGAATGAAGGATGCAGGCAGGAAGGAAGCAAATGCAAAATTGAGTCAGTAAGCAAAGTGCAGGTCTTGAGGGACACAGAGCTGGACTCTGTACAAGGAAAATGTTAATAAAAATTCAATCTTGTCCTCAATGAGAATAGGGTGTCTTCAAAATCAAGTGCAAATATTCAAGGTAAATGCACAAGGCCATTATCAAGAATGTTACAAGGAATACTCATATCACAGAGAGGATCTTGACAACCTATTTAATGTCTTATTAAAATCTAAGATAATCTTAGCATTACTATACACAATACTAATTTACTTAATTACCTGCACCAGCTCCAGTCAAAACAGTACATAAACTGTACAGGAGTTTTTAACAAACTTCTGACCTCTTCCTTATTCCGTATCAGTTATTTTATTTTACTCTCTTCTTTATAGCCTACAAATTCTTTCTTCTACCTCATGCCAATAGGACTGTAACAATCATTCTTTCTAATGCAACAAAGAAAGCAGTCTTATTAACTCACTGACTTTAGGTGCTTGGGATTCAAAGCAGTGCCCTCTCCCATTGGATTCACTCCTTTTGTGAGAGGGTCACAGAGGAAAGACTAGGGTGATAGCTGAGGAATAAAGGATCTTCTAAGCACAAGCTCTTCTTGCAAAAGATACCTCTCTTCCATCACTCAAAACTTTCAACTGACCATCTACGTTTGAAGTCTACCTTGTCAATGCCTGAAGAAAATTTCCAGGCATTGGGAAACTATTGCTAATAAGAACTTTGAATTTAGCTTTATAGAGGGTTTAACAGTATAATTATTTCTCAAGTTATTTCAGGTAAAAAAATTATAATGTGTACCAGTATCCATAGTTATATGTGATTTGTGCTTTATTTATATTTGCTGATGCAAGTAACAAACAAAAATGACCAGCAAGAGTGATCCAGATGCCAGCCAGTAAAAGATCATTTATTTAGATTATTTGCAGAGCAAAGGCCTTACCTTACAGAATGGAACACTTCCCCAGATATGCATGAACACGTAAGAGCAGAAGACACATTATCCCATGAACATCAATGAAAATCTTCTCAGTGTCTTGATTCAGACTTCATCATCTTTTGACTGGACATCACCAAAACCTCCCAAACACAGGCACAGTCCTTTGCTGTCCAGTGTACTCAAGGCCCTGAAGCCCCTTGCTAGAGCACATCAGATCATGGCACTGTGCCTCCAGTGCCAGCAGAATAATGCTCAGCCCCTCTGCTGTACATCAAAGCCATTGTGGACATCATATTTCTTTGAAAATCACAATTTAAATACATATTTCCCATTGTCTATCTTATATCCTATGACCCATTTCCAGAAATGTCAATATCTGTCAAGTGGATTCTTATTTCTTGCAGGGCAAGGGTGGAGGGATCCTTTCCTAAACCACAAGACAGTGATATTTTTAGAAAACATGGTCAGAGCTCCCTGTCATTGGTTCCTTTCGCATTTCTAGCCACATGCCTCTCCTTGTCCCATACGTGTACCCAGTGGGAACGCTACAGCAAGTCCCTCTGCCCACATCATGAGTGCGTCTATTACTACGCACATTATGTTCTTTCTCTGTGGACTGATTCTTATTCTTATCCCACTGGACACATTTCCATTCATCTTTAAGAGCTCAGTTCAATTATTACCTTCTATGACCTCAGAAAAAGAAGTACTTCCTCCTACCTCCATGCTTCCAAGGCATTTTGCTGCTATCTCCTTCATAACATTTATCACATAATCTGCTATTTTAAAACCAGTTTTCTGTTCTGATTTCTGAGCTTTCTAAGAATTTCATCACAGAAAAATCAATGGTTGTGCGATAGTGGGAAAGCTGAATTTGTGGACTTTTGTTCAACTGATTATAAATATTATGACTGACATATCGAACATATGTAGAATGCTTGTATGTTTTAACATATATTAAAGTGGCACATACTTTACTGTGCAACTGTTTAAGTAATTGAAGGCAAAGAAAAAAATTGAACCATAGAATTAAGAAACATTTGATGTACTTTATACTTAGCACAATACGTAAGTAAGCACTCAATAAGCTTTTGTTGGATTAACATTAAATGATAAAAATTAAAAAGAATATAAAGAGATTATAAGAATTAAATGTTTATTTATCAATAGTATAGGTAATTTAATTTGATAATTAATTTCACAAATGGGTTCTGGATGGTTATAAGCAGCATTGGTAAACATTCTCTAAAAATTCAAATAATAAATAATTTTGAATTTATGGGCTATGGGATCTCTCTCATAGTCATTAAAATTTTCTGCTTTCATGCAAATGCACCTCAGAATGTCTGTGTTTCGAAAATACTTTAAGAAAAACTGATTCTGCTAATGGGTTTTGGCTTGCTCACCTCCTGTAACATACATTGCAAATTTTCTACCTAGGTCGGTCTGCTAGGTTGTCTACCAGAATCATTTGCAGATCTGCCATTGCATGAAAGATTATTTCCCTTTGATGTCATATTTATTAAGACATTTTAGTGATTTGTTAATTTTAAATACACATCATTTTGCTCTCCATGTCACTTATTGATTTTCTTCCTTTTTAAAAAAAATGTTAGTTTGTCTTTCATCCTTGAATTGGTTTGTGTCTGGATACCCCCCTAATGCCTCATACTGTCATGAGGGGGCTTTCAAAGGTGACTGAATCTAGTGTTTATGATTGGTTCATTGTCTAGTGCTGGGATTGGTACTGTGAGTCCTACACCTGCCTGCATATAATACAAGGGAGGGTATGAGCCCTGCTTTTCCCCTTTATCTTTTGCTCTTATCACTTTTGGAATCTGCCAGTGCCACCATGAACAACTGCCCCTCCGCCACAGCACCCTGCCTTGGAGCAGGCTAAGTATGGACTGAAACCTCCACAAACTGTATGCTAAATTAACCTTTCCTTCCTTCATTTTGGGTATAAAGTATTTTGTCTCAACAACAAGAGAAAAATAACCAGGAAAATCCTCTTGGAAACAATTGCTGTGCCTGTGAAGTAGAGATACAATTTAATTTTTCCATTGAAAACCAGTTGCTCCAATGCTTTTACTGACTAGTTCATTCTTTCCATTTGATTTTCAGTATCACCACCCTTCTGCATCATGAATACACTGATTCCTGGGCTTTGTATTTATGTCTATGTGTGTATATGTCTACCACCGCACAAATAACATATTATCTAGTAATGCCTGTCTACCTTCATGATTTATCGATCTATTATTTTTCACATGCATTTTAAACGAGTATATTTGTGTAGTGGGAGGGCTCTAGTAGAATCTTCACAAACATTGCTCTGAGTGTGTATACTACTGAAAAGAATAAACATAAAGTTAGGAAAAGCCCTTCTATAATAGAGACATATATCTTAATTTACTCAGTTTTTGAGACCTTCGTTAATTTTCTAACTTTCTCCAGTGTAGCCTTGGATACTTTTGTTATATTAACCTTCAAATACCTAATTAGCCTATTATAGATGATCTCTTTTGTTAATACTTACTGCTGAGATACTCATTGACTTAGTTCTTATTTCCTTTCCTCTTTCTGAATGCGGTCATTATCTTGAAGAGTTTTTAGATTTTTCTCTTTCAATTATTTTATATGCAAATAACAACAATTTGATTTTCCCTTTCTAATATTCCAGTATAGTGCTTGTTAAGTTAATTCATGACCTCGTGCTTGCCAGCAAGTGCTTATGCCACTAAACTAAATCCCCAGCCCCTGTACTTAAATGTTTAAATTTTATTATTATATCATAACAATTGTGTATATTTATGGAGTACAATATAATGTTTTGTGTGTACATTTGATAATGTTCAAATAAGGATAATTAGTATATTCATTGTCTTACACTTTTATCATTTATTTGAGTGAGTGTACTCAAAACCCATTCTTCTGATTATCTTGAAATACACAGTGCAGCATTGTTAACTGTATTCACCGTATTGTGCTGAAGAACACTGGAAATTATTCCTCCTTAATAGTGACACTGAACCCACTGACCAATTTCCCCTCACTCCCCTTTTGTCCTGCTTTTCTCAGTCCTGATAACCACTAGTGTACTTTTATTCTCTATGAAATTTGTTTTTGAAAGTGAGTACTGAGGATTGAACCCTGGATCTTCACACTGAGCTACATCCACAGCCATTTAAAATACTTTCTTTAATTTGTACTCTTTATGATTGGCTGTGCAGGTTATTGGGTTTCATTTTGGCATGTTCATATATACTCATAAATACACGGATCATTTTCACCATTCCATTACCCCCCTGCTCCAGCCTCTCCCACAGTTTTTATCTTTTAAGACACACTGTTACTCACTTGTTGGGAGCCGCAGCCCCGAGCCCGGTCGCCTCACTTGGCGGACGTGAGGCCTGTAGTAAAGAGTAAAGCCTGAGGTAGATTACCCCTCCCATCGAGCACGTTAGTTTCCTGCTTACCGCGTAAGCAACCCGCTCAACAATATAGTCTGCCTGGCAACTGATGATGTTAGCCAATCAGCTTGCCTTGCTTACTTTAACATGATTGGACACTGTATCCGTATATATACTGGTGCCACCCCTGGGGGGGAAGAAGAAGCCCGGAAGTAGAAGCCCAAAAGGAGCCGCGGGGAGCGGACCAAAGGAGGCTTCGGCTGGGAGCGATCCCAGGGCAGGCTGTACGGAGAAGGAAAATAAAAGAAAAGGTTGTCCACTGCCAGACTTTGTCGTGTGTCCTTCCTGCCGGCCGGGAGCGACATCGACACTCACTAAAGTTGCTGAGGCTAAGTTAAAACTTGTGATCCCTCTGCTCAGCCTCTGAGAGTGCTAAGATCACAGACCTCAGCCACCAGGCTCAACTAAGATTGGCTTTTATTATATTCAGTGTACGAGTGAGATTATGCTGTTTGTGTTTCTGTACGTGACTTTTCCCATCTAACTTAATGTTCTCTATGTTCATCTATGGTATTGAAAATGACAAAAACTATTTATAGCTACATGACATTCCACATTTCTTTATTCATCTATTGATGGACTTTACGGTTGATCCCATATCCTGTTTATGGGAATAGTGCAGAAATAAACCTAAGAGCGCAGATATCTCTCTGACATTTTGATTTTATTTCTTCTAAGTATGTTCTATTATATTGGTCTCTGAATCTGTCTTATTTCAGTATCATGCTGTTTTAGTTTCTATAGCTTTGCAGCATATTTTGACATCAAGTAGTGTGATATCTCTAGCATTATTCTTTTTGCTTGTTCTGGATTTTACAGAAAGAGCTTTTAATTTTTCTTCATTCAATGTAATGCTAGCCGTATGCTTGTCGTATATGGCCTTTAGTGTCCTGAGGTATATTCCTTTTTTCACTGAACTTGCTGAAAGATTTTATCATAGAGGGATATTAAATTTTATCAAATGTTTTCTGCATTTATTGAAATAATAATTTATTTTTTTCTTTTATTCTGTTAACATGTTGCATGCTATTTATTGATTTGCATTTGTTGAACTAGAATCCCTGAGATGAATCCCACTTGATCATTGAGAATGACCATCTTAATGTATTATTGAGTACTGTTTGCTAGTGTTCTGTTGAGGTTTTGGTATCTGTGTTCACCAGTAGTGTTGGCTGTACTAGCTGACAGTGTGTTTCCCATGTTTTGTTTTCTTTTTGTTTTGGTACCCTAATCTGACTTTAGATTTGAGATAGAACAGACTTTATAAAAAGAGTTTGGAAGAATTCCCTTCCCTTCAATTATTTTAAATAGTAGAGCAAAATGATATTAGTTCTTCTGTAAATGTCTGGCAGTGAAACCACCAGGTCCTAAGATTTTCTTTGATGGGACAGCTTTTATTCCTGGGTCAGTTTCATTCATCGTTAATTATTGATATGTTCAGGTTTTTCATTTCTTTATGACTTAGTTATGGTAGTTTATAAGTGCCCAGGAATTTATTCATGTCTTCTAGGCTGTCTAATTTGTTGGCAACCAACTATTCTCTTATGACCTTTTATATTTCTGCAGTATCAGTTATAATATCTGCAGATTTACCTCTTATTTACTTGAATCTTCTTTTTTTCTCTTTTATTTTTGCCTAGTCTAAGAAAGTATGGTTGATTTTGTTTGTCTTTCAAAAAAACTATTTCATTGATTATTTTCAAGTTTTAGAATTTATTTTTATTTATTTCTTCTGTGATCTTTATCAGAGTTAGTTCCTTCCTATTTTTTGCTTGTTGTTTTTTATCATGAATAAATTCTGATACAAATGCATGCCTCCTACTGTATTTTGGCCAAAGTATAAGAAATCACTGTAGCATACTAAATTAGTTCTTTACCTCCTAACTGACCTCTTGCCATTTTCTTTTTCTCCAACTGATCTTTCTCCTTGCTGTAGCCAAATAAAGCTTTTTAAGTGTAAATAAGATTATGTCACTCCTCTTAAAAAAAGAAATGAAGAAATTGTGAATTTCTCAGTGCACATGAGATAAAATAAAAGAACTTTAACATCCTACCAGGCTTTAGAGTCTCTTATTTCCTTTCTATCTCTCCATTTTATTTGCAACCAATCCTGGATTCCAACCTCAATGAACTGTTTTGCTCCTCAGAGACCCCACGTTCTCTCCTGCTACAGGGCATTGCCTCTGAATCACCTTACCCTACAAGAGTCCATGTTGTTTCTAACCTGTCTGCCAAATCTCAGGCTAATCATCACTTAACAAGAACAGCATTTTCTAATGCTGATTTAGGTCTCCCCATAGCTTGTGTGTGTGTGTGTGTGTGTGTGTGTGTGTGTGTGTGTAAGCACCTACTGCGATTTAAAAATGGAAAGAAATTTTACTTATTATTATTTCTTATTTATTTATATATACTGTTTATTTCATCCCTTGTAAAAACAAGCTTCAAGCATGAACCTAAATTGTAACTCATAAGAAGGAGATATATATATATATATATGAATGAAAAACTGATTAGATGCTGAACAGTGATCCACAATTCAAAACACAGTGTTGTATATCCATTTTTGTCAGTTTTTTGGCTTTCTTGATTTAAATATTTTTCCATTTTTCTTAAACATACAATGTTTCATAAAATATGTCTTGCTACCCAGAAAAACAAATTCTTAGGGAAAATCACAGAAGCTTCCCTCACCTACACAGCCTAATTATCTAATGATGTTACTAAGGAAGAATTCCCAAAGAGATCATCCATTAAAACATCTAATCTTATGAAATAAATTCCATAATAGCAATAATGTTTTAAGTTAATTAGTACAGTTAAGTATAAGCAGAATACAAATTGTTTGGATTTTAGATACATTGGGGTCGATCATTTAAATAAATCAAATGGCAAATCCCAGGTGTGGCCTTATAGTTGTCAGCAAATCTTATTACAGGTCAGTGATGCTTTTTGTATTCATTGTCTAGTGAATAGAAATAGGCAGAAGGAAGGATGAGTAATTGACATCTTAAACTTCGAGCTACAGTACAGAAATGATAATACTTGCCTTCCAGTGTTGTGAAATTAATTAAAATAATGCTGGGAATGCCTGGATAACATTGGTACATAAAACGTGTTCACTAAGTAATAGCTGTTATTAGTTTTTGATCACTTTATTACTGCTATTTCATCCTCTTGAAACTATATGTAAAAACTATTATTATGGAGATAATCACAGGGAAATGGATGACTTATTAAGGTGGTCATTCTGAGACAACTAGAAAAATTTTGAAAGTTTCGCTGATTCTTCTCATTGCCAACTGGATAAAGTCCCAGTTCCTTAGCAGGGCTTTCAGCACTCTTTACTAGCACTGGTTGAAGAATAGACATAGAAGAAGAAATACAAAAAGTCAGTAAGTACTACATTAAAACTTGTCATCACTTAAACTGAAAGAAATATAACTTAAAACAATGACATGCTATGTTTCATTATCAAGTTAGCAAAGTTGTTTTGTGATAGTATTTATTGTAGGTGACGGTAAAATGAAACAGGGGCTCTAATGTTATCACTTCAAAGTACATACTTTGAAAATATTAATAATACGTCTCAGTAATTTTAAGTCCTCCATTTTGCCCAGCGTTTCCACATCTAAATGGCTTGTAGTGCTTGAGCCAAGGAATGACATAAGCATCTCATGTACATTATCTCAGAAAAATATTTATGGAGAACCTGATCATCACACTATAGTTTATAACTCGAAAAACTTAAAAACAGTATAAAATCCATCAACTGAGGAATGATTGCATTCATTTTAATGAGACTTGAGGCAGCCACTGAAATGATGATTATGAAGAAGGATAACATATAATCACTATCATCATATATTAATTACATTATTTTAAAATAACAATACAAAGAATTATGTCTACAGTTTGATTTGAACTGTAGTTAAAACATGGAAGTAATATTGAAAAGAAATATTAAAATATTAGCAGTAATTTCTTCTAAATGCTTGGATTATGGATGGTTTTTAAATGTTTTCAATGATGATTTCCTAAATTTTTAATGTTTGCAGCATTAATTTTACAATCAGGAAAATGTTTTAAATTATCTAACCCCTCTAGCATGCCCCTATGAGCAGGCCCGTGCTCATCACAGACTCCATTTCCAAATCTATCTCATGCCCTGCTTCCGCTGCAGAACATTGGCGTGTATCAAATTTCTTTGTTACACTTCCTTTGTCCCCTTTCCTTTTTTGACTCCTTCTTTTAAACCTAGCTCAAATAATTTCCTTCTCAAAGAAAATTCTGTATCAGGCACAGAGTTTGATTCTTATTCTAAAAGTTCTTTGCTTTGGGACACAGTTCCAGAGTAGCACTTTGCACTACGTCGTCTTATGCTACAGTGTGTTAAACAGTCTGTTTTGCATCCGTCTGCAATCTTCTCCTGGCTCGTTAGCTCATAGCATGGTACTAGGCATGTCTGACCAAAGACAGATAGAATGACTTATAGAGAGCTAGATAAGAATGAATGAATAACAGATTATATTGAACGGCCAAAAGTTGTTCCACAGCGCAAGACTGGCTGAAGAAAAAGTCCAGAGAATGTGAAATAAGAGCGATGAATATGCAAAGTATTTAAAATATTTAAATATATTGGTTAGATAATATCAACACCACATTTGACAAGATAAAAAGAAATTAAGACACAAGTCCCTTCTTTTAAATAAAATTTAAAACAAACATGCAATCAGAATATAATGACTGAGGTTTTTGTATTAGCGAAGGACCCATTTGGAACATTGGCTTTCTGGGAAACATTTGCATCTTTTGCCCTAAGATTTTGTTTTGAATTTTTAAATATTTTGCAATGCTTTCAGCAGAGGTTAATCTTTAAATAAAGTCAGACCAGAGAGCTGAGCGCGCTAAGCCATAAAGCATTGTTTAATCTTAGCAACCCTTTGCATAGGGTCCGAATACTATTTATCATCCAACTTGTAGAAAAGTTTGTAACCTGCTCTAATTTTTACCAATGAATCTAATTGACTTGGATTAAACTGCAGGGAAGATGAGAACATAAATTTCATTCCTTTCATTCCTTGTAATATTAGGGTTTGTATTCTTTCCTGCTGTAATAACCTCTAGACTTCAACAAAATTGAAAGCCTTTAAATAGCCTTTCACAACCTTTCAGTGGAGTAATGAAGTTTTAAGTGTTCACTGGGGATTTTTCAGTTCAGAAAAATCTAAGCAGCAGTAGATATTAAAATCTAATGTTTACTTCAACTCCTTTACAGCCTAATGGGTTTTTCTGACAGTGTAATTTTTAAAAGGTTGGGTTTCATTTATTAATATAGTGTACTCATGCTGGAAACCTTTCTTCTTTAAGGACTCTGATGGGAGTCTTATGGTTAAACTTTGGTTGAAAGCCAGAGGGATCAGCAGGAAGAGGGAAAACAGAAACCTGTAAAAGGACTCGGGGAAAGCTGGAGCCAAGCAGATTGTTTTGGGTTTAGAAAATGGAGAAAAGTCCTCGCTTTATGACTTAAACACTACAGGAGGTGCAAAAACAAACGCAGGATGTGGAGCTCTGATGTGCTCATAATTCTGAGCATGTGAGCCACTGGAGCCCACACAGCTGCTCACCAACCAAAAGGTCTGCCCAGGTATCCAGCTGTTTGTTAAGCTGGTGAGAGCAATCCTCTCCTTCTGGAGCTGCTCTACGAGGGGCCAGTGGGTGGGTATTCAGAAACCAAGGAGAAATTGCAGGGTGAGCCACAGGCAAACCTACATTTAAGCAGAGAGAGGAAATGATTTGGAACAGCTCCATTTTAAATACCATGCACTGAAACCACTATGCAGGAAAGAATGAGTGAGCTCTAATCAAGTGGTTAAAAAAAATGCCCCTTCTCATATGCATAATGTCTCAATGTATTCAACATAGATTTGCAAGACAGAGAGGAAAGAGGCAAAATTTATTTCCATCGACTATGATGTAGCAAAGCTACTCTCAGGTATATATATTATCCAGCATGCTATTTTAAAATGATAAACTAAAAGTGCCACTTGAGGATGTAATTGAAAATAATAGTGTGATGTGAAGGAGCTTGATGGTCGTAAAGGATGGATCGTTCGACATGTTTTTCATCTTCACATTTCACAAATAAATGGTATTGTTCTCATGTGTATATATGTAGCTCCAAAATTGGAATCGTGCCCTAATAGACAAGGCAATTTCAAAAAACGCGGAACAGGTACGAAACTATTCTTTAACAAATTTATACTAGATTCAGGGCTCATTATTACTATTTGAGACATGTTTATGGTTTTTGAGAGCTCTTTTAAAAAATAAGATAAACAAAGTCAAAGATAAAATCCCCTTTGATCCTAAACATGAGGGAAAAAACAGTATTTGGGATCTGACATTACAGTGAATTTTATTCAGCATCTCATCATGAGGACTTTTAACTATGTTCTCTCCATAACATAATGATTGCATAATGTTGCCTTGGGTTGTTTCACAGTAAAATTTTGGTAACCTTCCAAATAAGAATTATTGTGAATTACTTTTATTCTGCCCAAAAAGCTCTTGTTTGCATCATTAACCCTGAGGCTTTCTCCAGCAATCTTGGTAACTCCAAGATTGAAGTTAACTTGGGGTTAACATGTCTCAAAGAAAGCTCACCATCTTCCTTCCAATTTGTCATTTCCACCTCCAGCAGGTTCTCATCAATTTGCATCTGTTTCTTGCTTTCCCACCTTATCTAGCCTCTGTAGTCTGTTACTAAGCAAGGTGCATGCAGCACTTGCAAACATTTCTATACTTCCAAACATTTCCAAGCGTTCACTTTGCCATGCTAGTCTATTGTCATTGATTATCTGACCTCTAGTTTCTCTCCGTTAGTAATCATATAACTTCCTGATTAATCAATCTAGTGATGGATTGATTGTTCAATTGATTCAAAAGTCAGTCATTCAACAAATATATATTACATGTTCATTGTGTGCTAGGGACTGGAGATGTGAAAGAAATTACATCTTTCTTTAGGCAATGAAGTAAGAATACAAATGCAGCATTTTGTGTCTTCCAAAGGTCCATGTGGTAAACACTCATCCCCAGTTTGTTGCTATTGAGAGATGGTAGACATTTAGGAGTTAGAGCCTGGTGGGAGGTCTTAGGTCATCAGGGATGTGCCCTGAAAACACATGTGACACCAGCCCTTTACTCTTTTCTTTTGCTTCATACACATGAGCAGTTTTGTTCCACCACAGACCTTCTCTATGAAGTGCGACCATATGCCCAGAGCAATGTCTCAGCCGATCATGGCCTAAACTTGTAAACCAAATATATTTGCTCTCTTACTAAGTTGATTACTTCAAGCATTTTATTTCAGTAATAGAAATCTGACTACCACCTGACAATTGCAAAGTCATTGTGATTTGCAGTATTACAGGTGTAGCAAATCACATTAGGAACACACAGCAAGGAACACTTAGGCGTTTCTGAAAGACTCAACAAAGTTTCCAAGTTTCCATCCTTTTAAATAAAAATATTTTCAGTCGCCTTCACACACACATACACACACTCCTAATTTTCTTCTGATGCATAAAAGGGCGACATTCTGGTTGCATCTGAGTCAATACAATCAAAATCCCTTCAACCTGCCCAATTCTGCCTCCACTTTCTGTACACAAACCCTTCAGTCCAGGGCCCTTCCTTCCCACCTTGACTCTGTTATTGATCATTGCTTCCTTCTACCCAGGATAACTTTCCATGCCCTTCTGATTCCCCAGTACTCACTATCTGTCAGAACTCTCACGCAGACCTCTTCAACATGCCAGGCAACATTAACCTTCTCCTGCTCTGAGCTTCTCAGGCAATTACTTTAGAGCTTCTCATTTTGCTTAACTATGTTTTTTTTTATTTTTGTCTGATATTTCTAGGTAGATTGTTGAATCTTAGAGAAATGATTTTTTTGTATCCCCAGTATATAGCAAAACATTACATATGTCATGAACCAGGATGAATATTCCTCCTGGGAGAATAAATAAGCAATTGTATGAACTATTTAATTTATATATAGCTTTCTATTATTAATTTAGTATTTCATGACTGAATCACAGTGCCTCCTATTTGACAATGCAATTTTTGCGTAATTATTCTCTAGAGCATGTATACTTTTTAATTTACACAGACAGACACTCAAGGACATTCCTGGGCAAACAGGAATAGGTAAATTGCATTGGGAACACACAGCAAGAAACACTTACAGTATGACAAGTATTCTGCTCTGAGAGAGAAATAATGCTGGAAAATACAGTAGTCTTAGTGAAATCTAAGCCTACGAGATCAGGAAGGGCTTCTCAGAGGCAGTAACATTTGCAATGTACGCTACAGGGAAATAGGCGTTACCAAAGTAAAGACAAAATGCCAAGTGAGAGAAGAAACAAGCGTAAAGACTGATGAGCACAGCAATAATGTCACAATTGAGGACCTTGTTAAAATTCCTTGTGGCTGGAATATAAAATGAGTGGAATGAAAGATCACACTGAAGAGGTAAATGAAATAGAGGAGAGTAAGGTCCTGTGAAAGCCACTGGACCAGACCAGACTGGATGCTTTTTAAGGGCTCCAAAATAGTGGGTGATGGGAACACCTTTGCACTTAGAATGTTCACTTGGGTAAAGTGGGGAATAAGATAGGCAAGAGTAAGACGGGAATTAATCAGATGAGTTAGGAGTTTTCTGCTGTGATCTCAGAGGAAGAGGATGAGGGCCTACACTTAACTACTGTGAATCAGATTGAACTGGAAAGTAAAGAACCATTTCAGAGAAAGAATGGAAAAAGCCATGATGTCAAAGTACAAAAACAATATACTTAGTAGCTGGCTTCAGATAACAGAGACTCTGGAATTGGGCACATTGGTTCAAGTTTTGGGTCTTGATCGCTAGCTGACTTGGGTGAGTTGCTCAACCCTTTCCAGTTCAGTTTGCACATCAGTAAAGTGGTGGTTACAGGTGTCTCACAGAATCTGGTGCTATGGTCTGAAATCTGTGTCTCCCCAAGTGGTTACGTTGAAACACTAGCCCCTAATGCGATAATATGACACATTGAAGCATTAGAGAGATACTTAGGTTAAGAAGTAGATTAGTGCCACAAGCAAAAAAAAAAAAAAAAAAAAAAAAGGCGGCAGAGAGATCTCTTCTCCTCTATTCTAGGTGAAGTTAGAGAAGAAAAAAACCACCATCTAGCTTTTCATTGTTGGTAGGTTTTAAATTACATCTTCAATTTCATTGACTAATATTGGTTTATTCAGAATTTTTGTAATTTCTGGATTCAGCTTTGGAAATTCTTATGTATCTAGGAATCTGTTTCTTCTGTGTTTTCTATCTTATTTGGACACAGGTTCTCAGCATAAGAATTGATGATCTTCTGGATTCTTGCAGAATCTGTTGTGATTTCAGCCTTTTCATTCTTAATTGCATGGATTTGGTTTTTTTCTCCCCTTTTCGGATAAAGTTGGCTAATGGTTTGTCAATTTTATTTAATCTTTCAAAGAACCAACTCTTTGATTCACCTATTCTGAGTATTGATTATATTAACTTCTGCTCTGATTTTTATAATTTCCTCCCTCATATGAAATCTAGGCTTGACTTGTTCTTTCTATAGAAACTTGAGATGTAACATTAGGCTGCTTATTTGAGCTCACTCTCTTTTCTTACTGTGGGAATTCACTGCTATAAATTACCTTTGTAGGACTGATTGATTTCATTGTATCCCAAAAGTTCTAGCATATTTTATCGACATTATAATGATATAGTAAAAATTATAGAGGTTAGTAGAATGGTAGTAGGAGGTATAGGAAGAGATAAGGGAGAATAAAGTTCTATGAACATCAACAGAAAGAATCCACCAGGTAAGGTGAGCAATTAGTGGAAAGAAAAGGAATCAAAACAGAAAAATAATATAATAAGGATAAATCAATCCATCAGTTATAACCATAAATATAAATGGTTTCAATTTGCCAGAAACAGACTGGGAGAATGGATCAAGAAACAAGATCCAACACAAGAAATGCAGATGATAATGGAATTACATAGTAGAAACTATACAATTTTTCTTTAAGTTCGTGTGTGACCTATTGGTTGTTCAGAATGGTGTTATTTAATTGCCATTTATAAAGTTTGTATGGTTTCCTTCACCATTGATTTCCAGTTTCATTGTAAGAATATTTAATAATATGCATAGGCTAATTTCAATTCCTTTGCATTGACTTAAGCGTGTTCTATGAGCTAGCATGTGGTCTATTTTGGAGAATACTCCAAGTGCAACTAAAAAATGAGTATTCTGATGTTGTGGGATAGCAACTCTATAGACATCTAGTAAGTCCATTTGTTCACAGGTTTGATTCAGTTCTGGTGTGTGTGTGTGTGTGTGTGTGTGTGTGTGTGTGTGTGTGTGTGTACTTTCTATCTAGGTGATCTATCTGTATGTGACAGTATGATATTGAGATACCCCATTACAATTGTGTTAATGCTCATTTGATTTTTCATGTTCATTAATATTTGTTTTACATAGTAGGGTGTGCTAGCATTTGGTGCATATATATTTATGATTGCTATCTCTTCATTTTGGAGTGCTCCCTTAACAAGTATGCAATGACCTTCTTTGTTTCTCTTAATCAGTCTTGGTTTGAAATCCACTTTGTCTACAAGTAGAATAGCTACACCAGCATTTTTCCAGGTCTCTGTCACATTGACTATTGTTTTCCATCTTTTGACTTTGAGTCTACAAATTTACCTCTGAGTTAAACATATTTCTTGCATGCAGCATATTGTTAGATCTTGTTTCTTGATCCATTCTCCCAGTCGGTTTCTGGTGAATTGAAACCATTTATATTGATGGTGATAACTGATATGAATTAATTTATCATATTATTTTCCTGTTTTTAATTCCTTTTCTTTCCACTAACTACACCCTTTACTTGGTGGATTCTTTCTATTGGTGTTCATAGAATTTTAGTTTTCCTTATCTCTTTCTAGAATACTCTCAGAACATTTTGGAATGGTGGTTTTGTGGTCAAAAATTTCTTCAGGTGTTCTTTGTCATGCAAGTATCTTATTTCTCCCTGGAATTTGAAAGTTTTGCTGGCTTCATAAGTCTGGGTTGGAGTTTGTTTTCTTTTTACTTGAAATATTTCACTCCAAGTCCTCCTTGTCTTAGCGTTTGTGTGGAGAAGTCTGCTGCAATTCTGATGGCTTTCCTTTATAGCTGATTCATTTTTTTTCTCTTTTCTTTTATAGGTGGTTCATTTCTTTTAATATTCTGTTCTTGTGATGACTTTCTGGAATCTTAACTTCTACATGCCTTGATGTAGTTTTTTTTGGTTATGGCTATTGAAGTTCTGTATACCTTATTTATCTGTATGTCAAATTCTTTTTTCATGCTTGGGAAGTTTTTTCCACTGCTTCTGTGAACAAGTTTTTTTTTTTTTAATGTTGTTTTCAGTGTCTCCAGCTTTTTTGTTGACTCTGATAAGTCTTATGTTGTTCTTTGCATCATCTTGCACATTTTGAATTGAGTTTCCATGGTCTTTTATTGTTTTTAAGAAATGTTCCTTTCTGTGCTCACTAGCTACAACTCTGACTTCTAGATCTGATAATGTGTCCTCACTTTGGTTCATTTAGCTGCATGTACTTTCTGTAGAATTTTTAATCTCCTAGATATCTGTTTAATATGTTTTATGGATTCTATTTCTTCTCTATGTGGGGCATTCATGATTTCCATCATTTTCATAAACTTCTCTATTTTTTATCTGTATCCACTCTTAATTCCCTAATAAAGTCCTTCATTGTGATCACAATATCTTTTTGTTGCCTGAGAAATTATTTCTAATGTGATTTAATCTTTAACTTCATTCATCTGTTTTGTTACTTCTGCTGCTATTCTTTCAGAAAAGTCAGGTGGGTTATTTCTGATATTCTCCACCTCATTGTCCTCTGTATTCTCCCTGGGAAGGCTGGTGGTGCATCTTGCTTCTGCATCTTGTCATTTTCTATTCTTAACATTTATTTTCTGTGTTGATACTTATAAGTTGCTTACATTAGACACTTTATCACTAGCAGCAATGCCTCCCTAGGCAATGACTATTTTTCACAGATGTCTTCTAGGTACAGCTGGTGCTTGGCCTTTGAGTCTGTCCCAAGATCCTACCTTCCCCCTTTGCTAGGATAACAAATTGCTGTCTGTTTGGGACAGTACCCAGTCCATTGGTACTGGTGTTGTGGTAATGATTATGACACTAGACAGTCACCTTGTTTTCATAAAAGGCAACACAACTAATCACAAAAGGTATGATACCCTGGCTAAAGTAGTTAAAAAGTATCAAGCATAGCTTAGAAACTGAAAAACTGTGTCGATTATTAAACTGGTACCATTAACCATAGGAACAAGATCTATAGCTAAATAACAAAATCCAGCACAAAGATTTTGAATTTCACAAGAATTTGAATTTCATTTAGTAGAGTGATTTCATGATAGAGGTGGAGGCAGAGGAGGGATTAAAGAGTATAAAAAGAAAATAGATAAATAATGAGAAAGATATTAGAAACAAGACTGTAGGGCAAAAAGTCACCCAAGTTTTTGGACACTAGAGAAGAAGACATGAGAGCAAGAATGAAGATGAAAGTTAAATATCAAAGTAGAGAACCAACAGCAAGAAAATAACATCACAATGATAAGCCAAACATATCAGTTATAACCATCATTATCAATGACCTCAATTTGCCAAAAAAAAAAACAGAAACAGACTGGCAAATGGGTCAAGAAAAAAGACTCAGCAATATACTGTAGACAAGAAGCACATTTAACTCAAAAAGAAATTCATACAACAAAAGTCAAAGGATTAGAAAGAATATTCCATGCAACAGGAACCAAGAAAAAAGCAGGAGTAACTATTCTGTTTACAGATAATGTGAACTTCAAAGCAACATTATTATGCAAAAACTTGCAGAGCAAAAAATAACAATTGTAAATATATATGCACCAAATATGGGAACACCCAACTACGTAAGATAAATATTAATAGGCAAGAAAACTCAAATGAACAATAATACAATTATAATGGAGGTCCTTAATACCCCACTGTCACAGATAGATAGATCAACCAGGCAAAAATCAGCAAAGAAATAACACAACTGAACCAAACCTGTGAACAAATAGACTTAGTAGATGTTTCCATGATGTTCCACTCGACAATACAGAATACACATTCTCCCTAGTTGTACATTCCTATAGAACATGCTTAAATAACATAAGCAGTCTCCTTCAATAGTCATTTGAGAGATGTAAAGTAAGAGACCTTGAGACCTTTGTAGGTAAACGAATTCAATTTGAGACTGTACTCATAAGTGAAATTAATCAGACTGATGTGTAAATATCATATTGTCTCCCTTGTGTGAGAAACTGAAAGAGTAAAATGTACAATAGATATTGTGAAATTGGAAGAAATTGTTCAAATGGAAAAAGGAACTAGGATAGGCGAAAGGGGACAGGACAGCAGGGGAAAGACGAAAACGCAAGGTGGTTATAAAAAGGAAAGTTTGTGCTAATATCAGTTAGAGAAATTTTTATGCCCGTGTCTTGTACTTGACCAACTACTTCAAAGATAACAACATGTAATATACTAACTATGATTTTCCTATTACTTTGTTATAAAATTTTGTTTTACCTTTTTTCATAAAATAAATAAATAAATAAAAAGAGGATCTCATGCCCATAAAAGAAATAAGACAACCACAAATAAGAGTTTCCCACCTGCAGTTGAAGGCAATGGAGAGGAGCAGCAGAGAAACAGATGGTATGACTGCGCCCTGCTGCTGTTCGTTCAGCTCCAGGGGCCAGGCGCAGGGCAGTCCCTCACTCCTTCCTTTGGTTAAAATGTGTGAACCAATCTGAGTCCTTTTCGTTTAAGCTTCTTTTCACTGCTTTCAGTCATAATTCAAAATACCTCATCATCATTTTTGCATTGAATAATATCTAAATACTTGTATAGTTATAAAAATAGTTCCCAAAATATTTAGAAATTTTTTAAATTGGGATTCTATCCAGGTCAGCCTTTTAGTCTACTTTCATATCATCTTTCTCATAAATGGTAGTTTTGTAGAACATCAAATAATAACGAATTTACTCAGCATAAACTATAGGCATTCATAAAAGACTTGTTACTTTAGAGATTCAATATTTTGAAGCAACAGTGTAGAAAGAATGCAATCTTAGTAGTGTTGCAGTAAGATGTCTCATCAATCAGCTAATAGTTACATGATTTTCCATAAATTAAGTTAAACTGTAATTCAGACTTCTCAAGAGTAAACCATGATTGATTATGTTTCCTCAGTTTTGTAAAGATTAAAGAAATTATGCTTAGAATTAAAGAAACCACAGACATACAGGTTGAGTACATCCCTAATAAAAAAATCTAAATCTAAAGTGATCCAGAATGTGAAACTTTTTGAGTGTTGAAATAATTCCACAGGAAGGAAATTCATCACTTGACCTTATATGGCAAGTCACTGTGAAAATGCAAGCATTCTAAAGATATTGTCTAATATTACTTTCAGACTATATATATAAGGAATATATAAAATATAAATGCATCCCATGTTTACATTAGATCCTTTCCCCAAAATACTTCAGTAAGTATGTGCAAATACTAGTCTAAAATCTAAAAATTTCAAAATTCAGTATTCAAAACCATTCCAGTCTGAATCATTTCAGATAAAGCCCTGTATTTCTTTGAGGTTAAGGAATCTCTTTAATACACTGTGATATTCTAGGCCTTAAAACAGTGTCTGGCACACATTAGGTACTTATTAATTATCTAGGTCAAAAGGCAATATCTATACATTGTATGTGAAATATATGATAACAAGTATGATGATGATAAGGAAATAGTACTTATTAGTACATTCTGTCACTGATGGCACAAAATGACCTTGTAATCTGTTAGGAAAATTGTTGAATCTATTCTCCTACATAAAATGGTCTTCTGATAATGGGATAGTGAAATATATGACAGAAGGAAAGCAACAATCAACCGAGTGAAAAAGACAATATAAGGAATTTGAAATGTACTTTTGCCAGTTATTCCTTGGACAAAAGACTAATATCCAGAACATAAAACTATATACCCCATTAAAAAACAAACAATGGACAACTGAAATGAATAGATATTTCACAGATGTACAAGTGAGCAATACATACATGGAGAAATGTTCAACATCAGTAGCCATTAGAGAAACGCAAACTCAAACAACACTGAGATCCCATCTGATCCCAGAAAGAATGGTCATCATCAAGAAATCAAATAATAACAAATGCTGATGACGCCATAGGGGGAACAGAACACGACTGGCAGGAATGTAAACTAGTGCAACCACTATGGAAATCAGTGCGGAGATTCCTCAAAAAACTAATTAAAAAATTCCATTTGACTCAACTATTCCCCTCCTAGGTGTCTTCCTGAAAGAGTTTAAAACAGCATATTACAGTGATATTACAGTGATACATCATACTCATGTTTATAGTGGCACAATTCATAATAGCTGAATCTTGGAAGCAGCCTATGCTTCCATGAACAGGATGTATAAAGGGCATTTGCTGTAGCCCCGTCAAGATTCTCAACCCTGGAAACATAACATTTATCGAAAGGGAAAAAGCACCTACTCCCTGGTGCGTTCTCTAATGAGGTAAAACAGTAGGTAAGTAAACAAAGACGCACATTTCAGAGAGTGGTAAATGCTGTGAAGACATAAATCAGGGTAATGCAGTAGGAAGCTGGAAAGGATGTCATTTCATTGAGTATTCAGGGAAGGTATTTCTGTGTGGATAATGTTTGATCTCAAACTAAAAATCAAGAAGTACCCAACCATGTGAAGATCAGAGCATTCCAGCCAGAGAAAGCTCAGCAAGTACCCCAATATTCAAATACTATTTGTTCTTGAAAGTCTGGTTCAGACGCCATCTCAGCTTCAAACCTCCTCTCATCTTTCCACCTGAATCCCAGCCCATGATCTCTCTCACAGTCCTTACCCACTTTATACTTTGGCTGTTATTTATGCACATCTTTCTAGCTTGTTAGAACTGTCTATCTTGGGGATCCATTCCTTTATTTTTACCACCCATCACACTTAATCCAATGTTAAATACACAAATGCTTATTGAATAAGAGAATAAAACAATGAATGGAAGACAAAGGGTAAATGGTGGGCTCTTATTTCACTTGTGATTAACATAAGGAAGACAGTTATTGGTGACAGGAGTCCTGGGATGCCTTGTAAATGCCACCAGTCCTACGAATGGCACAGAGTCTCCTCAAGAAGAGCAGAATTTCTACAATTTCCATTTGGCCTACTTTGGAGGGGAAGATCCTAAATTTATAAATTTCCAGTGATCGTTTGGAGTTTCTGTTCTTTTACCAGTCGTGTTGAGTTGTTCTAATAGGGCTAACTCCAAAGCCAAGAGGACATTCTTCAAAGATCCAGCACTGTCTGAAGTCGGGCCATGCTTTGATGAATTTAATTGTATAGACCTGGGGGTAATTGTTGTATCAGTTTCTTAGTACAGTCGCTATTCACCAAAAGTGACAAGCCAGACAACTTCATTAACAGCCCTGACACTAAGCAACATTGACTGTCTTACAGTTAAATACAGAAGAAAAAAATTACAATTTTAGTACATTTTAATCAAACTCTGCTGGTAGTCTGTGCCCGATCTGCCCTTGTTATTTTGTCTGCTGGTCTTTCAGTGTGCTCCTCCTGAAAGTGTTGCTGGGGAAATATTCCTCCTGCCCCCTCTCTTCATAGTACAGGCGGGAGCTTCAGGAGGAGTGGAGCCGTAGTGTTCGGGGTAGATTAGCTGTGAGCTCTCTCTCTCTAGCGTGCAACCTGCCATTCACAGCATCCAGCGGACAGTTGCTAACTTTCATCTGTGGAATACTCACAGCCAGGGAAAGATGCCCTATCGCAGTGCTTATTACCTTTCTAGAACTGCATCCACCTTCCAATATTCTCCTGCAGATGCGATGCCTTTGTTTGTGACTGAGAAGAAATACTGAATAAAATTAATCTCACTTTCCCAATTAACCCCAAAAGAAATGCAGCACAAAGTATTCTGTAAAATAGAGAGATGACAATCTTTTAGTATTACAGCAATAAATGCAGTTCAAGGTTAAAAAAATACAGTTGAATTTGGATTCAAATAAGTTATTGAAATCAGACCTTTTGAAGTGGTATTATTTTAAGTTGTCTAAGGGATTTTTAGTATTATAAGGTACTTTTAATTTTCTTAATTCCCATATTTATGTCATGTGTAAGATAATAATTCATTTATTAAGAGACCTCCATTTGACAAATCCACTCAAAATGTCTTTATTTCATATATTTTCTTTCACTATCAATGCTACATTCTTTTTTGGATGTATTCTCCGAGCAAAAAAAAAAAAAAACATGTGATATTTCACAAACAGATCTTAAAGGAGGCCCTGGAAAATAATTGGAAATGCAGAGTTAATTTATAAAGTTTTCCAATAAAATTTTTCTAGACAGTTTCAGGTTCTATTTCTCTTTTGTTATGCTTTTGCAGCCCAACATTTTTTTCCAACACAGAAGTAACCTTTGACACTGAGTTCTGTCTGGGCTGGATCACATACTCAAGATTGGTAATAATGAATCCATTGTCAGGTAGAGATGGGCTGTCACTTCGTTTCCCAGGGACATGGTGTCAGAGGAATAATGCCAACATGTCTACAGTGACACCATTAGGTCTGCTCTATGGGGATATGGTATATTTTTAAGAATGTCCATGTCAGAATGATAATGATTGGCTTCCATCAAGAAAAGGCGTACTCTCAAATAAAATATAAATTTCATGTTCAAATGAAACACGAGAGAAGAAAATCTCTATATGAAATTTCTCTTAGCCTTTGTGCATTTTTCCTCTTACCTCTGAAGAGTTCCCACAGGACTAGCAGTAAGCTTCTCTTCATTAGAACCCAGATTTCAATTTAAATTTTAATTAGAATAGATGACTAGAATACTTACCATTCTCTGTAGTTTCTGCATAAAGCTAATCAGCAACTAGAAGCATGCCCCATGTTTTCATAAAAAGATTAAGATCTTATTCCACAAAGATTTACTGCTACCCATAAAATTATTTTATATTCTGCCATACTACTTTTCTTTGCAGATGAGTTATTTTTGGAAGGAAAGATGTTTTCAACATTCACAGAGTAACAAAATCAGGAAAAAAACTTGATTTTAAATTTTTGCAAGATCATAGCTTTAGTAATAAATATTCCATAGCACCCTGGACTTTCCCTTAGCATTTCAAGTGTAATCCCGAACACTGTAATAATGTATGCAAACCAAAATAAATGTCTGTGATAATATGCTGCATTATATTCTGTAAGTGAAATTGGATCTGTGATACCTGAGTGATCATTTTGTGACAACATAATCAACACTTAAATTATGGCTATATAATCAACACCTGAACTTTTGGCCCTTTCAAGTTTACAAAGCAATTGAATTTGATCAGCCATTCATTCAATCAACAAATATCTATGGAGCGTGGACCCTGTGTAAGGAACTATTCTAGATAGAGAGGGTGAGGAGGCGGATTCTGCAGTAAATGAGGCTGAAAAGTCCTGATTGCACACAGCTTACATTTTCTCAACTGCTTAGGAACAGAAGTAGGAAGAGAACTCTTATCCACATTTTTAGATTGAAAGAACTTAGGCTCAGAGACTGGTTAGCCTGACATCACCACGCAGCTGACGAGTGGCCAAGTTATGATTCATATAAGGCCAACCCACTGGATGGCAGTAAAAGTAGCCAAAAAATAAAAGATTTTCCTTAAGATAGTCATTTTTTTCCTGTCTGATTACTATAGTGCATGTCTACATTAAGGTCACCTTAACAAACACTGACAGGGAATGAAATAGAAAAGGAAATTTTTTTTAAAAAATGTCCTTTCTCTGGCACCCAGGCTCCACAGCCTCTTCACTAGTTCTGTTTCCACAAAATGAAAATACCTTTCTCATTGTTTTCATGATTAAAAATATGCCTGTTGTTACAAGACAAACATCAAACATACCAAAAAGAACAGATAAAAACTCAGCACAGAGGGAGAAGCAAAGATGGTGGACAGATCACAACTGGCTACAGAAGCTCCCTGAGATAGTCAACTTAGAATTCAACATTAGACAGAGTGGGGAGCCCCAAACAAAGGGAGAAAAATTCTCTCATCCCAAGAAGAAATTAAGGTGACTTGCTAACCATCCAAAGTCCAGCCATGACTGGCCGATGCTGTGACTTGCCGAGGTCCCATGGTGACTTGCCAAGGTCCCATCACGACTTGCCGGGATCCTGCCATGACAGGGCAGGGTCCCACCGTGAGTTGCTGGGGTCCTGCCACAACTTGCCAGGGTCCCACCATGACTTGCTGAGCCGTGCAGGGTCTGGCCACTTCAACTCACTGGAGGCACAGTTACACTGAGTTCGAGGATCAGCCAGCCGAACAGAGAGCTGAGTTGGCAGGGAGCCTACATCGACCTGTGTTGAGTGACAGGAGCGGAGCCATTCCATAAATAGGGGGGGCTCCAGAAGACAACATTCTGGGAACAGGCAGGACTAGCAAGTACAAGGTGCAGCAGTGACTTCAGTCAGTTGTTCCCTTCTCTAATGTGATTGATGGAGTGAGCGAGGCCTGGGTTATGTGACCTGGCTGAGATCCAATAGGTTATCTGAGGTCAAGTTCCTGCAGCAGTGGTGTACACTAATCACACTGGCCCAGAGGGGCCTCAGAGGTTTGGCTGGTCCGGAGGGGAGGTGGCGCAAAGTAATACACTAGTGCAAGCCACAACAGTTTGACTGATCTGGAGGGGAGGGGCCGACATATGCTGTCCCTGTCTGCAACTCACTAGCACACTGCAGTGTGAAGGGTCATCTAGCCAGCACACTTCAGAAGAATTGTAACCAACAAAGAAAGAAACTGGGGCCTTCTAAAAGAAGCAAAAAAGATGGGAAGAGGAAGCAACAACAAAAAGTCCCCAGACCCCAACCCTGAGAACATTGACCCAGCATAAGTAAATACAAAGGAGAATGAGAACAACAAACGTGCAATATCAGACACAGTGCCGGTGGACATAAAGAGATATATTCGGGACTCCATAGACAAGTTCAAAAGCGAAATATTTAGCCAAATAAAGCAAGATATAAGATTAATAAAAGAGATACTAAGCACCCCTCAAGCAGACACAGATGGAAAAGGGGAGGAACTCAAACACAGAAGAGAACCATTTGGTGAAGAATATTTTAAAAAATATAGAATACATGAAGCAGATTCAAAGAGATAACCAGGAAATTAAAAACTCTATGGAAAGATGGCAAATCAGCTTGAAAGAAACTAAGGATAGATTATCCAAACTGGAGGACAGTTTTGCAATGTGGGATTATGAAAGGAAAACCTTTTTAAAAATAACAAGGAAACAAGCAGTAACAATACAAAGGCTAGAAGATGACAAAAGGATCTATAACTTGAGAATAAAGAATATAAATGAAGAAGCTGGGATACAAACAAGGGAACTACAAAGGTTATTCACAGAAATAATTAAGGAAAACTTCCCAAACATAGGAAAAGGAAATGATACTCTGATGTATGAGGCATACAGAACTCCAGCCACCTACAACCAAAACAGAGCTACACCCAGCCATGTAACAATCAAGATCCCAGAAATTCAATATAAGAACAGAATATTAAAGGCTGCTAGAGACAAGAAACAGATAACCTACAGAGGAAGGCCCATCAGAATAACGGCAGACTTCTCGACACAAACCATCAAGTCAAGAAGAGACTGGAGCGAAATAGTCCAACCCCTGAAAGAAAATAACCTCCAGCCCAGATTGATAAACCCTGCTAAACTGTCTCTAGAAATTAATGGAGAAACAAGATGCTTCCAAGACAAAGAGAAACTTGGGAAATTTGCAACCACCAATCCAACTCTACAGAGAATACTGCAGGGCATTCTAGAGAGAGAGAAAAGTACTAGGATTCCAGGAACAGTGGCAGAGAGGCCTCAATGAATGAAGCAGAAAACAGAATGAAGAAGATAAGCAGACAACTAATGGCAAAAAAGAGAGCATAACAGAAATGAGGCAGAGAAGATTTTATTCAAAACTGATATGATTGATAATATCAAGTCTGAGAGTATAGGCAACTACTCTGAAGATGACAAGACTCAACGATACATATTCTGGTTTGATAACTGCCAGTTTTTGAAGTTTTATACTGTATACAAAGTTGTGTTTTTATTAATACTGTTATGTACTTACGTATTTGATTATACTATGTCTGGTGATATAGCCAGTTCTATTGGAGATAACAAGAGACAACACAGGAACTATGGTAGAACAATTTGTACAACAGTCTTATATGTTTATTTCATTTCACGTGTTTATAGGAATATGTTTTGTTTTGCCTTGCTTTGTTTTGTTTCTCCTAATATAGAAAGGATAGAAATACACGTTAAAACTCATGCATGTGTAGAATCTATAAACAGTTTATGAGAGCTGATCATATGACACATGATGAAATAAACAGATACTTTGAAGAAAAAGAGACACTAAAATACCCAGTGCTGATCCTGGAGTGTCATAATGTGAGACCCAGCAATAGTTTTATTCTTTGTTCAGAGTGATATTAGCCTGCTTGGGTTTATTCAATCTCAATATAATTGAAGAGATGCATGTATGTTTAAGTGTGTAGGATTGATAACCAAATTTTAAGTTTTTGTTGGATAGTTGAACAGAACTGCTTGCAGTCTCACTGTTTGAATCCCCACTTTATAAGCTCCACTTTAGTATCTTGAATAACTATTTGTAAGAAGACCATCTGTAATCATCAACTAGTGACTTCTTACTGTTCATTTTTTTCTCTGAAATTATGTATTATTTCTACCCATTTTCTGTTTTGTTTAGTCTTTCTTTAAATAAATTTTTTTAAAGGTAGCACATTTTCACCACCAAGAGATAAATTTTATTGCTGTATCTCAGCTTTACAAATTATTATACTCTCCATGTTCTAAATGAGAGTGCAACCCATGTTGATAAACATAGTGCTGAGTGATCATTTTAACGACTGTGTGACATTCCATTCCTCGGCATGCATCATAATGTACTGAGAAAATTTCCTTTTAGTAGACACTTCAGTGGTTTCCATTTTGAAGATGTAATGCAAAACTCAATATCCTCGCACAAAGACCTTTATATGCTCACCTATTTGCTGCCTCGGGATTAATCCATAGCTTGGGTAGATACATTGCAGTAATTATATACTATTCAATTTACAAAGTCTACTAACAGAAGGATACTCAGCCCTCATGTTCTTGTCTTGTAATCTTGACAATACAATAAGCAAGGGGAAAACCTATGACAGTGTTGTCATTTTTAAGTTTTCATGACAAAAATTAACATATATTGCAAAGAATTAAGAAACTAAGCAAATTCACTGTTTTTAGCTCTTTGACACTTTTGTTTTGTCAACATCACTGAGACCTGTTTGTATATGACTGTGCTACGGACATCTCCAGAGCAACAGAGCAACAGAACCAACTGGTTACCTAGAGATATATAAGAGGTTTATTACAGAAAGTGACTCCTATCCTCTCAAAAACCAACAAATCCTGTAATATCCAGATGCTTCCTGGAGATCCAGGAAAGATGGTGGTATAGTTCAGTCTGAATTTATAGACTGGAAATCAGGGGAAGTGATGGTGTAATTCCCAGTCCTAGCTGAAGACCTGATGCCTTTAGAGCAGATGGGAAGGGTTAAGTACTAATGAAACTTCCAGAGCCCAAAGGCCCAAGAACCAAAAAGAGGCCCAATGGAGACAGAGGCCCCAGCTCAAGAAAACATTGACCTCTATTCTGCATCATTGGTCTGTCTGGACCCTCAATTAAATAATGCCCACTCTTGTTGATGAGAACAGATTTTCAGTTCAGTTCAGTGATTACCAAAAAGTCAGTCTTCTTAGAAACATCTTTTTGGACACAGTCAGAGATATTTTACAGCTATCGGGTATCCCTTTCCCCAGTTGAGTTGAGACAAAAAATTAACCATAGCACTAGTCAAGTGTCTGCCAGTTGATTAGAAAAGGAGTTGTCATCTGGCTGGCTGAAGTAACAGAATGAATCTGAGAGACTTAAGCAATCCTCTTGCAGCCACTTCCAGTGTTGCTCAGTTCCATCTTTAATTCACAATTTGAGGTGCCAGATAGCTCCAGATTCTAGGACTGTCAGAAGGCTAGAGGTACGAATGGTCTCTTCTTTCCCTGAGTATTTCTGCTGTTTCATGCTATTAATGACCTGTCCATTTATTTTTGCTTTTGTTTCATTTCTGTTTTTGTTTTGTCTTACAGAATTGTTTACATTCTCAAGTAGTGTTATACTGACTGTTCTCTCTGTCTTAGGGATTTAAGATTTTTTTTCCTGTTCCTTTACACATTGGAAAAATCAGACTTAGTTACTCAAAAAGACACAGTCATGGTGGTTCTGAACGATTCACTTGAGTACTGCATCCTTATGTGCTTCAGAAATGACAATGACACACAGTGTTTCTGGACTCACAGGAACTACATCAGTTCAGCCTCTTCCCCTGCCTACGTCATCCTGGGAGAGTCCTTTTTCTCTCTGAGTTTCAGTTTTCCTAGCAAAGTAATACTATGAGAATATGTACCACGAATAGTGTTGTGAGCATTAAGTCAGATAATGCTCATAAAATATTTAGCACATGAACTGTATGTAATGGTATCACAGTGAGTGTTCAAGGAGTTTTAATTGTAATTATTATTATTATATCATTATCATGAACTGCAAAAATATCAGGAAACTTCTTAGGATCAGTCTTACATCTCTTTGCAAAAATTACTTACTCTGGCTGTAAAAATGAGAAAAGAATCAAAAACATACTGTCCAAGATATATATCATTGTTTATTTTTAAAACTCTCATTCAAGTCTCCATGGGGCCATTTGATGACAGTTAATATAAACTCTTCTTTTTTCATGCAAATGATAGCAAAGTTTGAATTTTAGTACACAAAGAGGGTCAGATAGCAAATAATTATGAGACGTACATTAGTCATTTGTAATGCTGGCGAGTGAGAGGAGCCATTCATACATGCATATAACTATTTTCCAAATAAAATTTTATTTCTAAGACCCTATATGCATCAAATTTGACTAAGGAAAATCATGTGAGACTTCTCAGTCACAGTCCGCACTCTAGTGAACCTACATTTAATTGGCCAGATATATTACAAGGGAGACTGAGAAACACAATAACTTCCTGTGAAGTTTCCTGGTAAAGAAATGAGAACCATGGACACATAGCCAATTTCTATCAATACATGGATGAACTCTTTAAAAAGAGAGAGAGAGATTCACCAAAATTTTCCAGTTATATTTTTCCTATAAAATATCTGAATTGTCTTTATGGAGAAATCTACATAATTCCTTGGGCACATTACAAATTGAAAAGCTGAGTTCCTTTGAAAAAAAATTCTGAAAAAAATCTCACATTCTCATTTGAAAAAAATCTCACATTCTCTTCGTCATGGGGGTGCTCACAAGGAAAATACATGAAGCGTACCCTGGACATGACTCTTTCTATGTCTACACTAGAGCTGCCCCAGGCTCTAGTGTAGTCCCAGGATAGGGGTGGATGTGGCCAAGACCTTCTCTGAGGTAATCAAACCTGTTTGCAAACCAGGGTTCCAAATTCCTATTGTGTTCTTCCATCAAACTTCACACATAAAGCTGAAATTCAATGATTTGATCATTAGGAAGTTCAAGATGATGTTGACCATGCAACATGAAATATTCCTGTGTAAGTATGGGGTCCTAGGCCAATGTCCTGGTTACACATCCTTGAAGCTGCCTCTCCCTGCTTCTCAGTTTGACCACCTGCTTGATGGGAAAGATATCCCCTCTTTCAGATGAATAGTAAAGGCTCAAATGCTTAGTGGCAAACTGAACCCTTTGTGCATGGTTTTCTCCACCTCTTCTTAGTGCTCTTCTATAAAACCTAACCTAAACTAACCTAACCTAAACTAAACTGGACTCCCATAAAATTAAGCGACAATTCAGTTGGTCTTCAACAAGACAACTTTTGTTAGCTTTGAGTTTTCTAAATTTTTGCAAACGTAGGAAGCAAAGTATTTCAATATTGAACCATTTTTTCTGTTTTTATATGCAACACTACCATTTTAAAGGTTGTATGGGTGAATTTTTAAAAATTAACCATCCATTTATTATTTAATCTCTACTATTAATATTAGGAAAGGCAATGTAGAGCAGGAGAAGGAGTTTTGATTGATTTCCTATTGTGCTTCCTGAATTTTTTAGCCGTGTGACCTTCAAGATGCCAAACTTCATGAATCTCCATTTCCTCAGCTATCAAAGGAGTTTGAAAGTATGTACTTCATGTTATTGTGGATGGCAAAGAGATATCTTGTGTACAGATCTTGGCACACATCAAGCTTTAAAAACTTGGAAAACTTCACAAGTATGCCTTGGTGATAATGCCAATCAGCACTCTTGGGACATGCTTGGATCAGGGGAGAACTTCCAACCCTGAAACTGTGTTCTGTAACATTATGAGTTTAGAGGAAGAATAAACTCTAAACAAAAATTGCAAAACCATAGAGTAATCACACAGGGACCCTGGAGCAAAATGGATCCTGTGGATCATTGAAGCAATAATGGTGCCATTGTAGCAGCATCTCACTTGGATCGGAGATGCTCAGAGAGTATTGTATTTGCAGGCTTTTCTTGAGTCTGTTGGCTGTAAAGGTGGACTCTTTTTCTTTGGTGGGAGAAGGGCGTAATTTACATGTATGGCCCTTTGGCACCTGAGGAATTTACAACTGTGCAATTATCTATGAAATGTGGATGTAAGTAAATAATTTGATGCACGCACCCTTAGTAAATACGATCAGGAAATGCAAATTGTTTCTGCATATTGCCCTTAGTGTTGCAATTCAGCTAACATTAGTTATATGCTATAAGCTCAGTGAGGAAGACAAAGCATCCTCATAAAATAAACATTTGTCGGCAAATTTTCCAGTTGAAGAAAAGGCTGGCTCTTAGCACCATTTTCTCCACTGCATATGATGATTGGATATTAGTGAATCACATCGCCTGGGTCAGACTGAAATTGTCCTATAATAAAATTGAGATATAACAGGAAGTTGTGTTATTTTTGTATTTCCAAAGGAGTGCTCTCATACAGCTATGCTCCTGTTGAAAAGTGACCCTCAAAATAAGAAAATGACACAGGACAATCTAAGCTGCGAGATTAAAATAACCAACAAAACAATCTTGTATGTGTCTCATAAAAGGATATTCTTACCACAGAAATACCTCTATGGTTACCAGTAATAAGAAAAGATTAAATCAATTTGTTTTTCCTGAACTTTGGTGATCTTATACATTTTAAATATAGGAGCACTGCTTACATCATCAGACTGATTTTTTTTTTTGACTTCAGAAATATCTAACTATTCATACAGGACCCATGTGCAAAAATACAGAAGTCTGTTCAGTTCTGTAGTGTTCTAGGAGTACTGGAATTTTGTTTCATTTTAGAAGATTGGAAAGAATAAGCAAATCTCTTAGTGACTCACAAGGCCTGCTATATATTTGAGCATACTCTTACATAATATATTTATATTTGACTATGAAGCATACATGTTTGCCTTACATTATCTCTGAGAACATGTCTAAACTCTGGTTGCACAGAAAGAGAAGAGACAATTATATTTTAAATGGATTTGTTAAAGATATATTTTTAAAATTTTAGGAATTCATTCTTATACTTGTACTGTTTTCTTATCCCTGCTATAACAAATTATCACAACTTTAGTATTTAAAACAAAACACACTTATTGTCTTCCAGTTCTAGAGGTCAGAGATCGACAAGAGGGTTCACTTGAAACCCTTCTGACAACCTCAAGAGAATCTCTTCTCTCACTAACTTCCCCAAGATGGCTCTTGTCTGTATAAGACAGAAAGAAAAAAAAGATACAGAGAGGAGACAACCATGTGAAGACCATAAGTACAGTGGAAAAGCACCATGTAACAATGGGTATCCAGGTGCAAGCCAAAAAATGCCAAGGACCAGCAGTTGAAATGAGAAACTAGGTTAAAAAACAAAGAAGAGTCATCTCAGTAAGTTTTAGAGAGATCGTGCCCCTCCAGACACCTTAACTATAGATATCTAGCCTTCAGAAATGTGAGAAAATAATTTTCATTGTTTTAGGCAATACAGTATGGCACTTTTTAGGCCAACCCCACCTAAAAACAAAAGAAAAGAAGAAACACCACCCAGATGCCCCAATCAATAAACCTGAAAAAGGGTCACACTATCTATCCCTGCCCTTTGCTTTCCAGGTGATAATCAATCACTAATTCTTTTTAAAATTTTGTTTCCTGAATATCACCTATAATTATTTATTTATTTTTATTTATTTCAGGCCCACATGGGCAATTTCCTTATTTTCCAGTCTTCTAACCTCATTGACATAGCCCAGTTCAACTTTTCATCCTTGGCAGAGTAATCTTTTCAAAACACAAAAAATACCTGATCTCTGCTAAGCATCTGGTATCTTGGGGGTGCTATACTGTACCTGTCAGTGGGATAATCCACTGATGAGTATATAGATAATGTGGATCCTGGTCAGAAGAGGCAGCTCACTGGTGACATCCCTTAGGAAGATACATCTCCCTCCTGGGCTCTCCTTTCTCTCTCTGCTTCTTTGCTGCCATGGCAGCTGCCACGCCAGCTTCCTCCACCATGCCATCCTGCTATGTATGAAGTTTCTATCTTGGATCCAGCTGACCATGGACTGACAGCTTTGAAAGTATGATCCAAAATAAATTCCTTCCTCCTTAAGTTAGTGATGTCAGTATTTTGTTTGAGCAAGAATAAAGTGAAGGGTCTGGGGATTTAGCTCAGTGGCATAAGCACCTGCCTTGCAAGCAGGCAGTCGTGAGTTCGATCCCTGGTACCAATAAAAATGAAAAAGACAAAAAAAAAGAGAATAAAGTGAAGAACACAGCATCCTACAATGCTTTCATATTGCCTTCAGGATAAGATATAAACTTTTCAGTATATGTGCAAAGCATCTTATGAGCTCACCTCTATTAGTCCAGTCTTATTTCAAAGTTTCCACTTTGAGCTTCACAACACCAAGACACTTCCTTTTGCATTTCAAATATGCTTTATGATCACAAAAGCCCTCTCCTGCATGTATGTCAAACTCTTGTACCACCTTCAGTGCTCGATTTAGACTGTGTCATAGAGATACTGCCCTTGATTCCTCCAGGGGATTCAAGTTTTCTTTCTGCACTGTCCCTACCAGTGCTGCATCCTCCATTATAGTAAACAACCCTAGTGCTACCTGGAAATGTTGTTGGGCAGATCTGAGTTCTTTCAGCATTTTCTGAGCTTTTTGGGAGGAAGCATTTCCATTTCCAACTTTGTACTCTTTACGTCTTTCATAAAGATAAGGAAAAGTGCTAGTTTAAGTAGATACTGCTTGAAGGTATGCATCAGTTCTTTAAGTTAAGTGAACTAGTAAGAAACTGTTGAAAATAATTCAATACATTATGATTTGGCTTTAATTGGATAAAGAAGAAAATGCTCATTTTTGACACTAGTATTTGTCATTCTCATTCATTTATTTATTGACTAATTCATTTACTAGACGTGCATTGTGTGTGTAAGGTGAATCAGACCCTATGACTGGCACTGCAAACATAATCGCAAAGAGAGACCACTGCCCACATCCAGCTTGCAATCACCATTGCAAAAAAGTACTTATTATACACACATGACCAATAACCAGTTGAGAATCCTTTTCAGCAATTATGGGAAGAGTCTTGGTGACTAAATGCTGAGAAAAGGGTAGGGAAGAATAACCAAATCTTTATACCGCCTTCTTGTAAATATTATCAGTTTGCAAATAGAAAACTCCACCAAAGTAATTCAGAGAATTCACAGTCTTACTGTTAGCAAACAAAAATTACATTTTTGAATGTGTAACTCAAAATATCTCCTTTACATGTCTCCCCTACCACACTTGCTTGGAATCCTTCTATGTTTCCTTTCTGTTCCTGTGACAAAATAGCTGAATAATCAACTTGAAGAAAGGTTTGTTTTAGCTTCAGTTTCAGGGTGTCAGTCCGTGGTTGCTGGACCCTAACGGGGCCTGTGGTGGGACAGTGCATCATGGCAGGTACACGGGGAAAAATAACCCTGTTGACCTGACAGTGGCCAGTAAGAAAAGGTCGGAGCCAGGCAGAGGTAGGTTTCCCATAACCCCTTCAAGGTCACATCCTAACAATTAAATTAGATTTCCCTCCACTAAGCTTCGCCTTCTCAAATTTCCATTGCCTCTCAGTAGTGCCACAGCTGGCAACCAAGCACTTTACTTGGGGGCCTCTGGAGAGCACTTGCACCATGGCGCGCTCTCGCACTCTCTCTCTGTCTCTCTCTCTCTCTCTGTCTCTGTCTCTCTCTCTCTCCTCTCTCTCTCTGTCTCTGTCTCTCTCTCTGTCTCTGTCTCTGTCTCTCTCTGTCTCTCTCCTCTCTGTCTCTCTCTCTCTGTCTCTGTCTCTCTCTCTCTCTCTCCTCTCTGTCTCTCTCTGTCTCTGTCTCTCTCTCTGTCTGTCTCTGTCCCTCTCTGTCTCTCTCCTCTCTGTCTCTGTGTCTGTCTCTGTCTCTGTCTCTCTCTCTCTGTCTCCTCCCTGCTCCCACACTCTCTCTCTTCCAACTGCTTCTTGTTCCCTGACCCAACACTCTCATGATGACTTCTCCCCTACATCTGCTTCAGCCACATCACCTTCCTGGCCAGTGAGGATCGTTGCTCCTCTTCTATCCTGCAAAGTACTCAGGGATTTCCTAGGATAGGATGACAAAGGAGACTGTATACACCCATTTCATCCACTTCCCCATTCTTTCACCACAGCGCCAGGGAACTCTAGAAATTTGTTTTTCCCCACACCAACTATTTTCCTAAAAGGACAACTCATTCTCTCATTAAATTGGACAAATATTTTTGGAACAATTTGTGCACATGAATCTGCTTTTTCCATTGTTAATTTTATGAAATCTGAGCACGAATCAGCTGTTTCACATGAGCAATGCTTAGTCTGGATTCTCAGAAAATAGCTGTTCATATATTTTAAATCTTAGTCAAGAGAGACAGATAATAAATACAACAAAAAATAAAAAAAATAAACACAATAAATAAGAAAACTATAGATTGTAATAAAAAGGGATAAGTACTAAGTATTAAAAACGAAAAGGGTATTTTGGAACAATAAATGCAAAATGCAGGGAAAGCGTTCAGAGATTGCCCAATTAGTAACCGGTAGAACACAGGCTTTTTTTACTACACCAATGCTGCCCTAATTAATACAGATTACAAAGTCATTACGTATTAATGGTAATGTATGATGGTTTTTAAATTACAATCATGTTTCTGGAATACAGAATAATTCAGAATAATTTCAGAGTATATACTCATAGGTAATTTTCTGTAAACACTAGACAAATTTGAAACCTGCCCTGGCAGTAATTTTGGATTTTGACCCGGCTTTAAATGTGCATGTGACTAATTGTAGAAAGCACAAACATTCTGTACTAGAAAAACAAAAGCATGCGATGAGTGAGAGACTCTTAAAGTTGAATTGTTGTCTCAGGGTTGCCAGTAAGTTACACAAATCACTGGGTCTTGCTTGCATTCCAGCCAGGCTCTGAGCCAAGGATGATGTTGGCATTTAGTAAAAGGCCTAAAATGATAACAGTAAGTGAAATGTCATAAAAAAGTATAGTCAGTGCAGAAACAAATTACACACAGGGGAACTACCTGCTTTCGAAAGTTGTCATAAACACACTTAAGAGAAAAAGTCTGATTTGATCTCCATATGGCCGCATACACAGTGGAATATATTCCGTATCTTGCCACATCTAAAAATGATATCTGTGTTTCTTTTGTAATTTTAAAAGGATCAAAAGGTGACAACCATTGTTTCCCTTTGTCCACTAAAATGCATTATTAACTGTAAAGATTTATAGCATTATGTATTTTGGGGTTCAAATGAAAGCAAATTTTACTGTAAGTCCTAGTCCCTCTTTCTTGACAAATATATACATTTTACCCACTATGTACTTGACCAGGATTCTTATGACTTCTTTAGGCTTCTTTCTTCAAGTTCCCAGTCTCTTCATTTCTTTATCCCAGCTAGAAGCTCTTTCTCTTAACTAGCTTCCTCTTTGAATTTCACTCACCAGTTAGGGCAACGAAGGGGAAAGCCAGCTTAGTATTTCAAGAAAAGTCTCCCCACCATGCCAGAGATCACTTTTGCTGTCTACCCTGAATCATCAGCTTCCCTGTAGGTATCTCAAGCTTTGTAGGTTTCATTTTTCTGAAACTAAGATTTAAGAAACAAAAAGCCTCACAATCTATTGCCTGTTTCAGGCCCATATCCATTCCCTTATTTATTACCCGCAGTCTAGAAGCAGATTTCTTCACTCAAGATAGCAGTTCAGTTGGCTGAATAAGTAAATAAATAAATCTATTTGTTCCCAAACAAATCTTTTGAATATTGGTCAGGTTTCCTGCAGCCTGGAGCTTTCTTCTTACTGGCATTGACCAAGTCAAGAAAATTTTTCAGCATCAGCTCTAGTCTCAAGAACCCCACAAAAATGGGCATGATTTTTGTGTTCTGTCGTAAACTCTTGATCCAAACTCAGAGGACTGCTCCCGAGACTGACTGATTGATGGTCAGATAGCAAAAAGCAAGTTCCTCCCACAGATCTCCACTCCATTATGACATCTCTCCCTTAACAAAAACAAGTTACTGTGAACTCTCATGCTTTGTTTCTGAGATTTTTGTTGTTTGTTTGATCTGGTTTTGTTATGTGTTATATCCACCACTGGGTTTTTTCTTGACCTTTCTACTTATTTCATATGCATAACCAGTGTTTCCCCAAATACCAACCCCCACATCAATCTTTAGCCTAAAGCATTTCCCTCTAATGTTGAAGATGGGAAAATTTTACTTATTTTTTTGATTCTCATTTTCTTATTAACAATAAAGAAATAGCTCCAGAAATTTCCCTGTGAAGTTTCAGCTAAGTTTACCACAAGTAGGTAGTACAAAAAAAAAAAAAAAGAATACCTGACCTCTCAATGACTCCTATAATCCTATCTCTCAAATTGTGTCATATTCTAACGAAGGTGATCAGGCATGAAACAGGCGTCAATGACAAAGGCCCTTTGACAAAATTTCAACAATGAAAGCTGCAGGTGCCAACCATAACCTGCTATGAAAAGCAACATGCCGAGATAGCCCAAGAACATTGCTAAGGAGGAAAACCCGATGTTTGGTTTGGACTTCTCTCCTTCTGTTCTTTACAGCCCTGTGGAAATCACTGATGAATTCATTTCATTAAAAACAACAAAGAAGCCTTAGTGAGCTATGCATACCTGAATGGAGCATAGAAAAATAGTCACCAATTTAATTATGTTTTTAAAAATGTCTTGATAATTTATGAAGTGCATTTCCATAATCTGACAGTTGAGCCTCAGAGGTGCTGGGAGGATGGATATCAAGCCTTCTCCTGTCCACCATGGTCCTTGTTGCATCCGTTGCCACGTTCACTTACTTGAAGCAAACGTCATAAGAGCAGAAGTGTTTCTGTTTTTCCTCCCGATGTAATCTCAGCACTGGTTAGTGCCTGATCACCAAATCAGTATTTGACCATGTGAGTATCATTGATGATCTACAAGGCCCAGATGCAGTCTAAGTACAGTCCTTGGTGACTTAGCATTCTGTAGACAGTGCTGGCTTCCCTCACCTGTCTCTGCTTGTAGGTGCCACAGCTTATGATGAACGAGGAACCCCTTTGTTCCTCTATCTTTATGTATGGCCATTCAAATGGATGAAAATGAGGTTTCAGAGAATATCAAACCTAAGCAAATACCAGAGTCGGTGAGTTGGTCTGAGCCAGGTAGAGTTGGCAGGTGAGAAACCTCATTACCAGTCCTCCTCACTGGACTCTCAGGGTATATAAGTTCAAGGTCCCTTTCTTCATGCGGTGAAACTGTCACACAACTGGGAAAACACATCAGAGTGATTATACATCCATCTCCACACTGAGTTAGTGCCAGAGCTGAACATTTGCATTCAATTTTTAAAAGGAAAAAATAAAGCAAAGAATGAAGTGAAAGCCGGGAAGGTTCAGAATAGCTGTGCAGACTTCAGTCTCCCACGGTGTTGAACACAACAATTTTAGGGTGCACGCAGGCACTGTCTTGCTGTGAGAGCCAGGAAAGACTTATGCAAAAGGAAGGATAAACCCCAGGAAGCAAGGAAAAGCATGAACATCTAATTTCCTTTGATTTGGTATGATGCTAAATAAAGCCCAGCAAGAGCTGGAGCTCTCAGGACAACATTGACAGTGAGGGATGCGTACGCAAAGCTGCATTCAGAAATCTGGCTTTAACACTTTGCAGTCAGAACCTGGAACTGTTTAGACTTTTTTCATCCATTCTCTCACTTATTTTAACAAACACAAACCACATTCTGTGTGCTGTGCTGGGTTCAGAATATAAAAGAGAACTAGAAACATATCTCTTCAAGGATCCTTGGCCTGTCATATATGATAGTGCCACGGGCTACGTGTTTGTATCTCCCCGAAATGCTACCTGTTTCTCAAGGTAATGGCTTTAGGAGCTGGAGACTTTTGAGAGATCATGAGGGTGGAGCCCTCATGCATGGGATTAGTGCCCTTGAGAGCTGCTCTGCACCTTCCACCATGTAAAAACAGTGAGAAACCACCTATGTATGAGTTAAGAAGCTCTTACCACACTTTCAATCTACCAGCACACTTATCTTGGACTTCCTAGTTTCTAGCATTATGAGAAATAAATTTCTGTTGTTATAAACCACTCAATGAGTTTATGGTATTTTGTTATAGCAGCCTGAATGGATCAAAACAGCTATAAACGTAATAGTTATAAACATAATTGAGATGTAAAGCAGTCCTAAAAGCCTAGTTCCTTATGATTCCTTTATCAAATTAAATTTTCTTAGAACAACATAGATTTATTTTTTCACAGTTTTTCAGGTTTGAATCCTAAATCAAAATGAATTACAAGGCTCTAAAATAGAACCTTTACTTGCTTCTTCCTGTCTCCAGTAACTCCGGGTGTTTCTCTGTTTGTGGCAGCATCAATCCAGTTTCTGCCACCATCCCCTTAAGGTTTTTTCTCTCATCTGTCCCTGCTCTGCGTGCCTCTCATCTCTTGTCATTGGATTTAGTGCACACCCAGACAATTCAGAACGATCTCCCTTCTAGATCCATAAACATATTGCATCTTCAAAGACTTTTTCCTAATAGCATTACAAGTTCTAAATGTGGCCATTTATTTTAAGGGACAACATTCAACCCATTATAGGTGTAGGAAGAAATAATAATAAAGGTATGACCAGGAACACCTGCCTGGAAGAGGCCACATTGGAGTTGCATTTGAAATATGCAGGAGTTGTACAGCAAAGAGGGAGCTGAGGTCTGTCACTCTAGGCAGAAGGGTAGCAAGAGCTGACATATAAAGGTGCAATAGTAACATTGAACCACAAGAAAAATCTGTGGTATTTTTGTAGCTACTGTGACATATTGTTTAGTTGGGTAGCGATTATCTTGTCACTGTTTAATCAGGTTTTGAGTTACCAGATCCTGTCAAGCATGCTACCCAAATGTCTAGTATTTGAAGTTACATCATCTTTAGAAAAAGATTGAGAATCGTTGTTGAAGGGGTTGAGAAACGTTGTGGTATTTTAAGCAACAGAACCAAATTTGCTTTCTTCATTTCTTTTATTAATGTTCCTCCAATTATTTTTATGTTTGTGGATCGTGTGAGGAGAGGTATCTTGAAGCAGAAGTAGAGGCAGGAAGTTACGAGCACGGTGCATGACACAGCAAGTGACGTCTACTCAGTTAGGGTAGTAGTAGCCGGGCTGCAGAAACAGGGCAAATGTGAAAAAAAATGTGAAGAAGTAAAATCAGTAGGATGTAATAACTGATGTAATTTGGGTGACAGTGACAAAGACAAAGGAAGTCTAATTTATGCAGAACTCAGTAGGTGACTGTCTCCCAAAGCACATGAAAACTTTCTTTCCTTTTTGAAGTATACCCCAGACATGCTGATCTACTTCCAACTCCTCAACTGGCCATGTTCACATCTGGGTCTTGTTACTTATTCTGTTAGAAATGTTGAACAATACTAAATAGAAAAATGGGGATGCGATAACCCCAGATGCTTTGCTTCCAATATCATTTATCTGTTCAATATACTACATTGTCAACCTAAAACAAAACACTCCTGAGATAAATGATAGGTCTTCCAGCTGCATTTTTTGCAGTGTTTGGTAAGATTAAGTTTGCTTGAAGCATCCAAAACTTTAAATAATAGTGACTTAAACAAGAAAAACTTGATTTTGACTCTCAAGTAGAAGAGGTACTCATCTCGTGGTTAAGGCTAGCATGCATTCTCTGTTGTCTGAAGTCCCCAGGAGCAGAGCTCCTCCTCTCTGGAGTATCGTTCCCTCCTGTATCAGTAATGAGCAGGAAGCTTTGTGTGCTCAGGAATCTTCTCCTGCCAACGTCCACATCAGCAGGAATAAAGAGGGAGAGTCCCACAACTCTGCACTCCGGTTAAACCTCACCCTGTCCTTTCCTCAGTGCCCATGACCTCAGCACCTCTGTTATCCCACCTGCTGTCCTGGTGAGTCTATCCATTGCCTTTGGTTCCTTCAGGAATTTACAGTAATTCCTGAACCGAGGACAGTTTTCATCTCCTGGACTCGAACTCCCGGATAATCATATAGGCAATGAGGCCACCTCCACCTTCTTGGTCACTTTTTATCTTACTTTTTTCCTTCATTTTGCTCCTCAACAGTTACCATCATCAGAAATAACATATTTTCAGCTTGTCTATTTCCTTCCAGTAGGTTGTAAATTTTATGGGGAACAATGATTATTAAACTTTTCTTAATTTTATTCAGTGCTATATCTGTAGATCCTGGAGCACAGAGGAGTCTCAATTACTAATTTTGAATGAGTGAATCTCACTGGCCAGGACCTAAAGACATGGTAAAATCTATCAGGGAGCCCAGAGAATATTGTCTTTATGCCAGGTTTTCCCATGCTTGGCTACAACTTGGGAGGAAGGAGGTATAGATGTTGTGGGATAATTGGCAGCCTCCATTGCTAAGTGACCCTATGTCTCCCTTATACAATGTTTGCCTCAACTAAGAAAAAGTCTTAAGACACAAAAACATGTGCTTGGAATTTGAATGATAAAAGCCCTTCTAAGAAAAAACATATAATGATATTTTACTGTGTGCATATGATAAAGTGGTGCCCAGGAAGGATACTTATACTAATATAAAATCCAGTAAATCAAAATGAAGGCCAAGTCTTTTGGTTTTGTATTCTTCTAGGTAACCCATGACACTTTGCTATGCTGTGCAGTTCTTCTTATTATTGACTTTCCACAGAGATATGCAGGGAGGGAAAAGTAAAAATCTATGTAAGTGGTCAGAAAACCCCACATAATTTAGACAGGGATAAAGAATACAAAGTAAAGTAAGAATGAAGATAGCTCCTGAGAAATGAGAGGTCAGGAAATTCTGAGTTTGCAAAAATCATTAATTTGGTCAAAGGATATTTAAGATACTCCATTATTGATTCTTGGAGTCTGATTCATTCCAGAAATATCTCTGCTAATCAACAGCTTCTTTTTTCCCAAGGCTGTCTTGAATTTTATTAATCCCAACTCATTCTGTTACCAACAAAATTCAGCATTTAAAATAGCTCATATTATTTTCTTGAATCAGATTCATTTTCAGAGCATTTTTTAAATTAGCAATGTTTGCAATACATAATGTTTACATTCCTCCTGTGGAAAGTTCCATCTCCCCCGACTCTGTCTCTTGACCCCCTTCCCATTTGAGAAAGGCTCATTTGTCTACTTCTTATTACCTATCTTCACTTTGTTCTTTATTTATAGTTTATATTTCTCACATAAGTGAGATCATGTGTTCTTGAAGCATGTGTGTCTGATTTTTTCACTTAGCCTTATGTTCTCACGGTGCATCTGCTTTCCTATTAAATGTCAAAACAGAAACATTTAACTTGCTAGAAGGTACGTAAAGTTCCTGAAATCTTAGACATAGTCAAGAACTTTCTGAAGAGCACCCCAGTGGATAGAGTCAAGATTGAATCAACATTAAAGATGGAAGGAATTAGTACAAAGAAAACTGGTCAAGTGAAGCCAAATAAAATTTGAATATATGTCCTATGAAACTTTGATCTTCAAAATCAGGTGACCTCAGTTTATATTTTTAAAATTCTTAAGTTAGGTTAACACTCATAGTACATATGAGAGTCTGAATAGTTTGAATGATTGTAAAAGATGGCATTGATTTGGGCCAGTGTCATTTCAAACTTCACAGGAAACAGAAAGAAACTTAAATTGGTTGTCATAGAAATTAGAAAATGATTCATATTTGCTAAGAATCTTGGTTGAAATTTGGACTTTACTTGCAACTCAATATATTTTTAGTTGATATTGAAACCAGACTCAAAATGAAATCCTCTATCACTTAATTAACTGTGTAGAACAGTTTTTAATTAGATTTCAACAAAAGAATTGCTCTGATGAAATAATGGTAACCTACTTAGCACATTTGTTCCAAATTTGCCTCTCCATGCACAAATTCTGTTCCACATTTACATAAGCACACACACACACTCACACACACACACACACACACACACACACACACACACACACACACATAGAAACAGCCAGACACAAACACTCATTTTTATGAGCAGATCAGAAACTGTCATGCCTTTCTCTCCTTCTCCTAGGGTACTAGAGGTTCTTTTAGAATAGTCATTTGAAATAGAATGCATTAAGTGAAATGTGTGATTCTCACACAAGCTATCAGGCTTAGAACCTTGAATTTCTAAGTAATCAGCGACACGATAGCTGAAAGACTATGTGCTTACATTTCTGTACCTATATAAATTGCAATGGCGTATGTTTTACAAATATACTAAAGGAGAAATGTCTGCACTGATTTTACACAAACTTACCTCACAAAACATAAATATTTGCCTTGTGAATATTTTACCCTAACTAAAATGAAACTATAAAACCCACACCCTTATAAAGAGTATCCTAATATTGTCTCCCTATCAAATGAATCATTACCAACACTCCGTTTTATATCTGCAATTGCTTTTTCATTGACTACATTTCAATATAAAAGTGGCTCTTCCGTGCTCCTGGTGCCATACTACATGCTTCTTTATGGAATTTAATCTCCCCACTGATTCTCTGGGCATACAGTATTTTATTATTACTTTCATTCTCTCCATAAATAAATTAAGCATAGAAAAATAAACATCTCTCTGTCTCTCTCACTACTGTTGGTGTCTTCCACAGCCATCAACGGTTGCCTGTCTGCAATGTACTAGCCTACTTTGGAACCAGCCAATTATGCAGCCTCTACAAACTGTGAGCTAAATAAAACTTCCCTAAAAAAGAAAAAAGAAACCTCAAATAACATCCTAAGTAAATGATAAATTGCTATTTCAAACTCCTAAGCCTTTATTCTCTCTTGAGGTATACTTGTAAGTCGATTTGGTCTGTCTGCAAAAAATATGCATCATAAAAAGTTTTCAGTCTTTCTTCAAGTACCACACAATTTGTAATGCTATGAAGTTCAGGATATTTCTCACTAGACCGTAAGTCCAATGCTTGTCACTTTTCCCGTTGTCCTAGATGATAATTCTAAAGGTTTATTTTGCTAACACGTAACTGTCTGGTGAAAAAAATTACTCTTCTTTATTATTCATTTTCCTGCTTTCTCAGTTTCATCTGAAAATATAGCCCTAAAGGAAAGATTGGTAATATCTTTATCAAAGGGCAATTGTCCAAAAGCATAGGGACTCACCCTGAGACGAGCAGGACCAGATAACACAGAAGTTGAGGATCTAAGATGGATATTGAGTGACTTTATTGTCCTTGGACATATATTAGAACTTATACTTGTTTCCAGTTTGAATTAATCAGTATCTTGAAAAATTATATAAAATGTTTTATATTGGTAGCTGTCACGGCTTATGTCTTAATGTCCCCCCAAGCCTCATGCAGTCAAGGATGGAGTTTTCAGTGGTGTTTGGATCTAGAATGTGTGACATGGAGACCCATTCATGGCGCAATGCTAGGATCTGAGGCACTAGGATGAAGGGTACGGGTGCTGCCCACCCTAAGTAACCTGGATAAAATCCACGGGATGGCAGCAGCTGCGGTGCTGTCTTGTTGCTTTGCTGCCTTCTGCCTGCCATGAACTATTTCTCCCCTGCAGTGCCTGTCGCCTGGCCATCCTGCCTCAGAGCCAGCCAAGTATGGATTGAAAGCTCTGCAAACTATGAGGTAAATTAACCTTTCCTCTCTTACCTTGTGGATATGAAGCATCTTGTCTCAGCAATGAGAAAAGTAACTAAGAAAGTAGCCGAAAGAAAGAATGATGTACAGTGCAGTCACTGGATCTGGGGCACCATGTCACTCCGTTTCTGTAACATTCCTAGAAGCTGGCTGATGATTTTACACCTTGGTTTGCCTGTATAGTGGGAGAAAACATGAAAGCTATGAACAATATGAGACTGTTATTATGATACGCATCTCAAAAACATGTACAATCAGAAATATCATGAAAAAGCAACCACTTCCCAGTATGTCTCCTGATTGTGAGAGATCTCAATGCAATTTGAAAGATGTTTGTGTGTCAGTAAACTTCTTCTGATCACAGTAGACACAAAAATTAGGAAAGAGTACCCCCTAATCCTCCCTTAAGTACATAATTGAAACTTATTTTTGAAGAGATTTAAACACCTTGCCAAACTATAAATTGAGCTAGAAGAGTTTGAAGAGGATAAGAACAGATTTGGAGACAGCACAGCTGAGCAAGTCAAGCCAACCTGAAAAGAAAAAGTTTCTCATATTTTAAGTAGTCTCACAAAAGGATCTCAACTGTCTGCAGGTGCTAATATGTTACACATTTTCACCAGTAGTAAAATGGTGGCTTTCCTCCAACAGAGATCACTATATGGTAATTTCATCAACCCTATGTTCTTAAAATTCTAAAGTATAATTGAAGTAAGTGAACAAACAACGTTTCTCTATTCTCTCAGCCAAAACTCCTTCTAAAATTGAAGATTTTCTTCATGAAAAAAATTTTTCATAGCTTTCTTCCCTTCCATTTCCATCAGTTTTCTGCTCTTAAATCTTTTCTTTCTGTACTAGAACAAGTAGATTTGGAAGCAAATTTAGATTTATAATTTAGGAAATTAACTATGGTTAATATATTACATATTGTTATCTTCAAAGTAGTTGTTCAAATTACAAGATACAGGCATGTACAATTGATCAAACAATATAGGCACAAACTGTTTTCTTCAATGAACTAAAAGAAACCAGCAGCATAACTACCTGAGCTATCTTCTGTATATATATATATATATATATATATATATATATATATATATTTGCCCTTCCTTCTTTTCTCCTTTCATCCATCCCAGTTATTATTTCCTTTTGAGCAGTTTTTTTCCTGCTCAAAATATCTTTTACAGATTTTGGATCTTATTTACTTCTTCATTTTCTTACACAAAGGAGACAATGTTTATACATGCAAGTTTGGTTTACTTCACTTGTGAGTATGGTCTCTAGTCACATCCATTTACCTTTAAAAAGCCTCAAGCTTTTCCTTCTTTATAGCAGAGCAGTACTCCATTATACAAAAATATCACCTTTTTTATCCATTCCTTGGTTGCTGGGCATTTGTATTATTTTTTCAAGATTTAGCTATTACAGATTGTTCTGCTATAAACATGGCTGCACATATATCATGATGAAATGATGTTTTCAATTGTTCTGGGAAAAAATCCAGAAGGAGAATAGTTGGGTCAAATGGAACCTCTAATCCTAATATTTTTTTTTCCTTTTTCTTTTTTTTTTTTTTTTTTTTTTTTTTTTTTTTTGTCTTTTTCCTTTTTATCAGTACCGGGGATCGAACTCATCCATAGACTGCCTGCTTTCAAGGCAGGCGCTTATGCCGCTGAGCTAAACCTCCAGCCCCTAATCCTAATATTTTGAGGAATCTCCACATTGATTTCAATAGTGGTTCCACCAGTCTACACTCTCACCAACAGTAGAGAAGGATTCCTTTTTCCTCACAGCCCTGCTAACATTTGTTATTGGTTGATTTTGTAATGACAGCTATTCTTTTTGGGTTAAGATGGAAATCTCAGTATTGTTTTAATTCACATTTCCCGAATGACCTATGATATTGAACATTTTTTCATACATTTATTCTCCACTCATATTTCCTCATCTGAGAAGTGTGCATTCATCTCAGATGCGTATTTTTGGATATGGGTCTTTAAATTTGGAAGGCTGCAAATTTAGATTTAAATACCTTAGGTAGAACATTTCACTAAAATGTTCTGCAGTTCAGAAAATACTTTTTTGGGTATTTTACTTATATTTGAACACTCTTGTAAATTTAGTATTTTTTCTAAAATGGTTTAAAAGTTTTACATCATAAAATGTAGATCACTTGATCAGATGATAGTCCAATATACTTAAAAATAGTTTCCGATGAAAGCAACTTCAAAGAAGCTTTCCTAGACTATAACTATAAAAAAGTCCATTTGCCTATTCAGTCTGCTATTGCTGAAAGAGAAAAAGATATAAATGTCATTGAAAGCCAGATTATTTATTGTATTTTCCCATCTGCTTACTGAGTTGGTTATTTGAATCTTTCCTAGGTGTAAAATGCTTTATATTAATAAATTCAAATGATGTCTGTTGTCTTGTACAAACACAGATGTCATTTTTGCAGCTTGAACTTGTTTAAGTACACAGATTTTAAAAAATAAAAAAATATAAATATGAATTATGAATTCACAGACAGAAAAATTATAGTAAGAACAAAGAGCCATGTTCAATTTCACACATTCATCTTTAACTCTGCGATACAATATTTCAACTTACTACTAACTTTCACTACATAAAGCATTTTAATTTTTTGTGTTAGTATCAAATGTAAGACCATTTACATTTCTTCTAGACATTTATACTTACAAGAACTTTTTCCCTCAGAGAACTGGATTGCTTTTGTTTCTTCATTGGTGTTTATAAAAATAAAAATAAGTTATAGCATCGGTGAAGAAACCACTTGATCACTTATCTATTATCAGCCTTTTGCCTCACAATGATCAAAACGATTCCATCCAAAAATGAAAAAAAACGGTTTGGGCCACAACATAGCCTGAAGGTATTTGGAAGATACTAGATTCAGCTTTTGATTTCAAAGCAATATATTGTAATAACATTTCCATATGACTGCAGAGAAAACTTACCATCAGACCCTGGCCTGGCTTGGGCGTCTCACTACCAGCACTTCACTGTCTACTTCCAAGATCCACATTTGCCACCCTCCCTCTCACCTTCAAAAGTCACGCGCAGCATCTAGAGGTGGGGAGCATTTGTAGGACTGCAACTCCTTTCTCAGAAGCATTTTTGGTGTAAGCTGTAAGATCATCGTCATATTTATTTGCCAATTACCATAGGCCACAAATTAGACTGAGAACACTTATTACTTAATCTCTATAAAATTTGGTAAAATATATTTTATTATTATCTCCATGAGACCGATGTGGAGATAGAAACTACACAGTCTCATCCTTTCTTGAGATCACACCCATATTATATGTAGAGCCAGGACTCCAACAAACAGATTTATTTCAGTCCAGAATGTATACTTTTAATGGTATATAATAATTTTAATTATTAAAGAAATAAATATAAACTCATTTTTATTAGGATTCAGAAGCATTTTTGTTTACTTTGTTTCTGACTCCTCTGTCACATCTTGATACCACTGACTAAAGTATGAAAGTCAAAAGCTCAATAGTTGCTAAAGTCTTTGGAGTTAGGTGTTCCGAAATTAAAGGGAAGATAAATCTTGGATGTCTCTTGGGCTTACTACAGAACTTGATAGAGAGTCATCAACACTTCTGCCAAGATATTTATCATCTTGGCACCTCTACAGGAGGAGATGATTTTGCCTGCGACAAATAAGATTGTCCTCAAAGGTATATATTAGGTAAACACTAAATGTCCCCAGTATCATTGAGATCTATTTCAGCACAGCTGGGCTTATATAAGAAAGCTCAGAACAACTCAGACATTATCTCTGATGATGGCTGATGCCCTGTACACAATGAGAACTCACCCCACCGACACACATGCACATCCCTGATTTTCATTCTATACCCTGATAGCCACTGTACCCCCGACTAAACACACAAACCCTAGTTGTTATGTTAGCCAATGGTTTTACCTTAGGAGTATAATTTGTATTATGTCCTTTTAGATGTTTGCCTTCTGCTATTAGTCATGAAAGTGTACATTTCAAAGCTGAGCTGAGGAGGAATGTAAACATCTCATCTCCAGTATCCTCTTGATGAAGTCTAAGAGACCCAGACTTAACCACACGCCTTAGACCTCCCTGTTGGTGCATAGCGAGGGTGAGACATTTCACCTCCTTCCTGCTGACACACTGCCATGCTCTTGCTGTCTCCTCCTACATCACACTCTCAGCAGTTAGTGCAGAAAGTTAATCTACAGCATGGAGCTCATTAAGAGCTCTATCTCCTCCCCTCAAGGAAGGCATTTCAGCAGGAGATGCTTTTAGAGATGGGAGTCATGAGTAACTTTAATGACTTCTGGACCTCCAGGCCTAAACCATACAGTCTTCTGGACAAGTAATATTTATATTTATGGAGGAGACACATTCATCACAGTTGTCATTGAGAAGACCCAACCAAAACTGTGGGAAAATCTGGGAAGCCACAACTAATCAAAGTGAAAATATGAAATATAGAGCGAGGCCTAAAAGAAGAAAAACTACAAAATTCAAGACTCCACAGCCTGCTGAAGAACAGGCAATGAGACCAGTTTTAGAAGGGATTTGCAATGAAGAAAAGGTTGTTTTCCACACTAAGGCATAAAAGGACATTGGGCTTAAATTCTGCCATAAAATGTGTGGCCCACCGAGAGTCGATGTGGTCAAGCAGGCAGGCTTTGGAGGCTTTGGAGGCTTGCTAGAAAGGAGGGGCTTGGCCTGTACAATATGGGGTGCAAACTTTATTACAGCCACACTGGAGCAGAGGTGGGTGTCCTGTGGTCAAGTGAGGCTCTTTGAAGACATAGATGTTCGCTGCACGTGGTCTTGAGTTCCCGCACAATCACATCACCCTAAGGTTGATTTTATTTGTGTTATGGCTGTTATCAATTTTGAGGAATCACCTACCACATACAAGCTTCTATTGTGCAGGCAATGAACCTTCTATTGGCAGTGACAAAGGGATCAAATTTCACCCTGTTTCAAAAAAAGCATCCAATTGGAGACTATAATACGGTTAAAGCGGCTCTCTGCAAACAGGTTTCTAAAGCAGTTTCCTTCCTCGCACAATGGTGTAAAATCTGTAATTCTCCTCTTTGAATGACTCTCCCTGCACTACGAGAGGCACAAAGTCAATCTTCATTGCTACCAACATCTGAAGGTTAAATTTCCAGCAAGAAGGAAGTGGCTCTAAAGTCGTGATGAATCAGGGATGTCAACGTGCCAGAAGTAACTCATCACAGCAGAAGTGCGGAGTGTTTCAGTTCAAGCTTATTTCCCCACTCCTGAGACTCTGACATCCAGTCACTTTATTTTTTTTTAAATCCTTTGGAAGAAAGACATAGTAGAAGCAAATTTATGATCTCTCAACCTTGAAATACCTTTTTTATCACATTCATTGTTGATTTCTTATATATCAGTTTTACTAGCATTTTCCCATGTGCTTTTGAAAACGTAATTGTTTGGAGGCTAATAGTGAAGGTCACTGAAATACTGAGAGTCACAAATCATGGTTTTTTATTGAGAAGTAAACTCTGCTTTCAAGATCAGAAAAGATTTTTCTCATTATTAATTCCAAAGGTGAAATGGCCATTGGTTAATTCTATTCTTATCATCATTTTTATTTTAAAAGGAAAGTCATCTTTTCAACATCTAATCCCTTGTAGGTAGTCAGCAAAGCCTCTTGCTTATGGGGTTGCAATGGGATTAGGTATTCAGACTTGTCAGGATTATGTCCCAAAATAATCTTTCTCGCTAAAAGCCAACATTCACAAATCTGAACAATATGGAGTGAATTATATTTGCAGTGGAAAAGAGAATAGAGAAGTGAATTGGACAGTGGGAGATATTTCATTTAGGAGATGATCCGAAGAACAAAAAATAAAGTCATATTTGTTGAGTTTTTATATAAGTAGCTGCCTTCTACTGAGTGTCTGCTGTATTTGAAAACAAATACTGTGTTCTAGTTGACTGCTTTATTCAATATTTACCTGAATTTTTGCCAGCATGTTAGTCTTCGTGGGCTGCATAACAAAATATAGTACAATGGTGGCTTAAGTGATAAAAGTTTGGGCTGGGGATTTGGCTCAGCGGCATAAGCGCCTGCCTTGCAAGCAAGCAGTCGTGAGTTCGATCTCCAGTACTGATAAAAAGGAAAAAAACAAACAAACAAAAAAAAAAAGAGTGATAAAAGTTTATTTCCTTATAGTTCTAGAAGTCAGAAGTTCTAAATCAGGCTATGACATCATTAGCTTCTAGTGAATCTGACTCTTCATGGCTTGTAGGTCACTGTCTTTTTTCTGAGTCCTCACAAGGCCAAGAAAGAGAACAAGCTGTCTGCTGTCTCTTCTTGTAAATCCCATCATGAGGGCACCATCCTCATGTTACCCTAGTAACATTCCCAAAGCCCTGTCTACAAATAGCGCCCCATTAAGAGTTAGGATGTCAAAACATGAATTTTGAAGGACATAGCATTCAGTTCATAACAAAGAGTAAAGTTAGCATTGAACTATGCTGTGTACCATACTCAAGAAAAGCTATGGACAGGCACATCTTCCTGTTATACTTTCAGCCTTTCAGGAATCCTTCAGAAATCCACCTCCTGGTTCCCTCAGGAACCAAATTCCCTCAAATTCACATGTGCATCACTCTGGGAGGCCACGTGCTTCAGCCCCTGTGTTTCCCCATCAGGCTGCCCTGCTCACTGTGCCAGATGGGGGCGTACACAAGGTCAGAGAGTGGCTGCGCTGCATTTCATCATTTCTGGGAACTCCACTTCCTTCTCACCCTTCTTGTATATCAATCTTGAGTGACTCTCATCTACCCTCCATGGTTCACCATAGACACAATTCCACACTGTTCCCAGGGCCTTAGGAACCGAGGAGGAAAGGATTCTTATTGGGGCTTACATGCCATAAAATGCCTTATGCCTTAGAATGCTTTCATGTACGCTGACTGACGAGATCCTCACTTCTAAGTTAGTATGACCTTCATTCCACAAATGGGAAAAGAAGATCAAAGTGATTGAGTCCCTTGCCTGAGGGCCTTGAGCAAAAGCTACCGACTGAAGATCAACCCATTATGCGACAGTAAACTGTCTGCTGCCCCATTGTTTGAAATCCTTTTCAATGTAAAATCTAACAAATGATAATCAAAATGATATAAAGAAATATATATATATATATATATATACATCTTCCCTATAAAAAGAGAGGGTATAGAGCACAAACTACCCTACTGATCTTCCATCAGATGGTTCTTTCAATTGTACGCTTTCTGTATCTAGCTGCCTCCAAGGAAGGAGCATTTTCATCTCACTGCCAGCGGCCAAGAGATTCCCAGCACACACCTCCTCTCCTGTGAGAATCAAAGCACTGGTGAGTGCAGGACGTGCACCTTGAAACTGGCCAAATCTTAGTTCCAAAGCTGACTGCAGCGCTCAGCAAGACTTGACCTTCAAACTGCTTAGCTTCTTTTTAAGCCTCAGCTTCCCCATCCGTTAAACTGTAACAACGTTAGTGACAGCTAATGTTGCAGTCACTATTAAGTAAGGCAACATGCATAAAGGCCTCAGCAACAGTATCTGGCTTCCAGTAAACATTACCCCATTGTTGTTATTGTGGTTATCATTTATTTCTGAAAAATAAACAAGACACAGTTCTCACCTCAGAAGATTCATAGCCTAACAGAAAACAGGCTTGAATTATGCCACCATAGGCAGATTCTGGAAGGGACAGAGTGGAGAGAGACATACTTTTCCCCTTGGGGCTCTCTCTCTACTAATTCTCAAATGTCATAAGTCTCCTGCCTTAAGACAGCATCGTCTTAACTGACTTAAACCCCAGTAATTTTTTTCCCTTGGAAATAGAAATCTCAACGCTTGAAAGTACGTCTGGAGAAACGCTAACCATATGGGGCAAAAACCCAAAGCAATAAAAAAGTATAACAGCTTAGGCCTCCAGCTTGATTTAGTGTTGCAATTCACAGCCTTGTCAGTCTGTTTTATAACACCATTGCTCAAATTTGTGACAAAGTCCCAGCCCCAGAATCCTCGAATGAAGAAATCTGGCGTGGGGGAGTCACATTTACATTTTCTTCTGCTGAGCATTTCCATTTAGAAGTTTCTCTAGTCTGCGCTTCTGGTACAGGCATCCCTGATCACAAGTGAAGAGGTAAAAATATCAAGGCTAGGTGGAGCAGAAGTCCCCTTGGCTTCAAGCCACGTACAGCCTTCCTAAGATACTCACTAGCAAGACAGAAGTTGTGCGGTGCTGGCTTTCCAGGCATGGGAGTGATTTTTTCTTTGTCTAATACTTCTCATGGCCAATGGCGATTTAAGGAAGTTCATACCTGTATATTAAACCCCATGAGGACCGGGGATATAGCTCAGCAGCACAGTGCCTGCCCAGCAAACGTGAGGTCATGAGTTCAATCCCTGGTACCAAAAGAAATCTATGACATAGACGCTTATTATTCACAATTGATAGATGCAGAAACTGAGAAACAAAGAGATTAATTTACCCAAGTGCACAGACTTCGATTATGAAATCACAAAGGCTCTGGAACCCATACTTTAACTACCGTGCCAGATTTACAGGGGGAGATGGTACTGTTTTTAAGTTTGCGACCATGTGTTACTGGGGAAGCTGAGGTTGCAGATACAGATCTTGACCGTGGGTAGGGTTTGGGCCTCTTTAGAACTGCTTGGTCTGTGAAATTTGAAAGTGTTAATGTACCATTTAAGGATTCAACTTAATAATTATGCACTGATTTATAAGGAGTAGACCTCTCCTACCTTGAAAATAATAGGTTTATACATTTACATTTGCCAAGATGTAAATTCTGAAAGTAGGTAGCTCTAATTTTTACTGGGTTTCTGATATATCATCTTAAAGTATGGTCTTAGGGATGTGGGAGGGAGGGAACAGTGAACATCAGATAGAGACCATATGGCTTCTTTTCAAACAATTTAAATTAAATTTTTATGTAATTTTTCATTTCTCAAATTTCTTTTTCACACTCAGTTTGCAGAGCCAAATCCCACTTTAAACTGGATTATGAGTGGACATATATTATAGTTTTTCAACATTTGTTGGAGGGGAAAGTGATAAATGCATTCCATGTCTCCCTTCTTTGCACCCATGAAATCATGCATCTGAATTCAGCCAGCAATTGAGAAGCACGGAGGACCTATTGGAAAACATGTCCACACAGTGACAAGTGACAAGCATTTGGTAGATACTTGGTACAGTGTTGATAAATGAATGGTCCCAGCGTGTTATTTTGCCTCTCCTTTGGTCCCGTGATGGTGAACCTATGGCACACGGCCAACAAGTTACTTGCATCACTGAAAGCTCTTCAAGGTTCCCCATCACTGGTTTATACTACATAGTAAAAGTCACTCACACAGACCAACAACTGAAATAAAATGTGATAGAATTGGGTAACAACTTAGACCTACAATGTGATGGTTAAGCTTAATTGTCACGGTGATTGGCTTGGGCGCCCCCTAGGGATTAGTAAAGCACACATCTGGGTGTGTCTGGCTGGGTCATGGAGGACAGAGATTCCTTGAGGAAGGACCTCTGGTCCCTCATCCTTCTCCCTCTGGCAATGTTCCCCTGCCCTGCTTTCCCTGACCACACCTTGTCCTTCCACCGTGATGTTCCTGCCTCAGAGGCAGAAGACCTGGGATTGAATCTCGAGAACAGTGAGCTAAAATAAACCGTTTCCCTCTTTTAATTCTAGGTTCAGATGGCTGGTACTAGCAATGGGAAAGCTGAGTGATATAGATAAACACTACGAATTATTATTTTTAATAGTAGTATTAAAAAGAGAAGTCCTTCAGAACGAAGTAGCATCAACTGTTATTTTTCTTCCTTAAATTTTGTTAGTTTTTTTGGCTGAAAAACTAATACATGATTTTGTAAAAAGATGACTCACGTATCAAAAAAAGAAATACAGTGACATACTCTCCTTTCCTTTAATTCCAGCACCCTAAAGTGACAAAAAATTAAGTATGCTTCCACATACACAATTTATTTTTTGTTAATAATAAAAGAGAAATCTATTTAAAATGTCATTTTGAAACTCCACAAAATGTTATAAATGTATCTTCAAAAGAATAATATAGATATGGCCCTTAAAAAAACTATACAATAATTTACTTGTTGAATATACCACCCTGTGTTCAAGATCTGTGATAGTCAACCAGGCAGTAGCATGATATTATCTTTGTTCTCAGTTTTGCTTTTGTCTTATGACATCTCAACACAATTATGCTTAGTTAAGAGTGCTTTTTTTCTGTTTTAACCAATTTGGCTGAAGCTTGGTTTATACCCAATAAAAATCAGTTATTTTAATGCACAGTTTAATATGTTTTTAAAATAATGTTTATAAAATATAATTGTGTAAGTATCATAACAACTATAATATGGATCATCTGTCATATTCAAATAGGTAGTTTCCTTCTATCTCTTTTGTATGAGTTGACTTTGTACCCTATAATCACGATAAACTTGGCTAGAGGATTTTGTTTGTTTGAGGTTTTGTTGGTAGATTATTTAAGGTCTTCTGTGCAAAACACATGAATTTAAGTACAATATCCTGCTGGCTTTTTCTTTCCAAACTATATGACTTTTTATTGAATCCGTGTGTTAAAACTTCTGGTATAGGTTTACTAGAACTATTGAGTATAGATATCTTGTTTTTTAAAACCTGGCCATGGAAGGAAAGCATTCACTTTCACCAGTAAGCACAATACTGATTGTGTTTTTTCATGTGTATCTTTTATTAAATTGAAAAAATTTGTTATAGTTTCTAGTTCATTGCAACTGTTTAAAAATTATTGAATTTCATCATGTACATTTGCTTATCTGTTGAAATTAATATTTTTTAAATTATTTTTAATATGGTAGCCTGGTGAATTTTACAAGTTGGTTTCAAAATGGCACATCAATGTAGAATTTTTAGAGCCAACTTCAGCTAAGCATGCTGCATCACATTACACACTATATCTGTCATCTGAAGCAACTGGATTGGTCTGCAAGAGTCTCTTATAATGGCATTGGTCTAATTTTGTATACAATTTATACTACAGCCTCATAAACTAAACTTGGAAGTTTTCCCAACTCTTCTGTTTCCTGGAAGAGTATGCAAAATTAGAATTATTTCTCCCCTCGTTGCTTGATAGGATTCACTGGGGAAGCCGTCTGGGCCTGGAGTTTTCTATGTGGAACATTTTTAGGTCTAAATCTAAATCCTTTACTAAGTATAAGGATATGCACGTTATCTATTTTTTACCTTAGGAAGTTTGCAGGTTTTCTTTAAGCAATTTGTTTAGGTAAGTTATCAGATTTATTTATAATTTTCCTTTATTATTCTTGAATATTTGTAGACTCTGTAGTGACAGCCCTTTCTCTTGCTTTAGCTCTCAATATGAGTAATTCACACATGTTTTTCTTTGTTTCATCTTGTTTTCTGTAATCTAAAGTTTTATACATTGTATTTATTTTTTTAAGGAACCAGCTTTTAGTTTTACTTACTTTCTGTATTGTTGATCTACTTTCAATTTCATTATTCCCACCACTACTTCCTTTATTCTGCTTGGTTTGGAATTTATTCATTTTATCTTTCTAGCTTTTTATTGATGGAGTTTAGATGGTTTTGAAGACCTTTTCAATATTTTCTAATGTAAAGTTTTCCATGTTATGACACATAATTTTACTAAAATTTTAATTTTACAAATGAACTTTTATTCCACAGAAAATGTTTTCTAATCTCCTTTGAGATTTTTAATGAACCAGGTATTCAGATGTTTCTCTTTAATTTTTAAATATTTATGTATAGTCCTGATGAACTTATTTTGCTGCTTTTTAATTTAGTTTAATTTTGTTACAGAATATATTCTATGATTTCAATCATTTTAAATTTATTAAAGAATTGTTTTATGGTCTCTTCATGGTGTTTTTTATTATATAAAATTGATCCCCAAAGTGCAATTGCTGTGTCAAAAATTATATCTCTTTTTATTGTTAATAGATACTGCCTAATTACATTCCATGAAACATGCAATTTATTCTGTTATACTCCCACATTGCCCTAAAATGTTATCAAATTATTCTATTTCCTCATGTTTTGTGAAAATTTGTATTTTATCTTTTAATTTTGCATCTCCCTGAAAACAAGTGAAGCCAAGGGATTTTTCATAAGTATATTGTCTGTTTACATTTTCCCATGTCTTGCTTGATAATAATCTTTGCCCAATGCTGAATTTTAAACACATAAATTTTAAAGAATTTTTTGAGTCTTGAATTTGGTACCGTTTTTGATGCAGAAGATACATTTTTGCCTTTAATGTTTCCTATATATAATTGTTTTTAAAAATCTATACTTTATAAGGTGATTATAGTGGGTTAGATACTCCACATATATTTTTCCCTAATCCTTAACCCCAAAAGTACATAATTCTTTATTCAAATGCCATCAGGATGTTTCTGGTAATAGATTCAGAGCTTTCATATGATGGTCTAGGACCTGAACTAGTTGAAATTACTTGCTGAAGTTGACGCAGAAAATGAAATAAGGAATTAGAAATGAATCGAGGTCTCTAAAATCTGTGTCCTTATCATTCTTCCCTTGAGGAAAGAAAAATGTCAAAGTTTAAATGCCTGTTTTTATTGCTAATTTTCTGCCAAAATAAAATTATGATTCATTATTATGTTCAGGGGTTTCCAGGTGGTCCTGGTCACTTACCACCTTCAGTTCAGTTAGTTCAAAGGTGAATTGCAGAGGACTCTGGACACTCAGTTTACTCTGATAGTAATCTTCTAAGAAGGGGCTGGGGATTTAGCTCAGCGGCATAAGCGCCTACCTCGCAAGCAGGCAGTCATGAGTTCGATCCCCGGTACTGATAAAAAGGAAAAAGACAAAAAAAAAAAAAAAAAAAAGTAATCTCCCAAGAATAGGAGCAGAGTTGCTCCAGGGACCAGATGTTGTTAAGGGGTCAAATGATAAACTGACCAGGAGGTTCTATAGAGATACCACCCTCAGAGTTTGTGGGGGTATTCCCCCTTTCTTATACCTACATTCAGACTACGTGAGTTGCCAGAGTTTTTTTTTTTTAAAGCTTTGTTCTAAGATTTATAAGAGTTGTGTCAGCTGAGGTGGTCCTGTCTCCCAGAAGTCCCTCGGCCAGGTTGCATCATACTGCTTAGTAGCACGAGATGTTGAGACCCTTGAAGACACTTGAGAAGCTCTTCTGGCTGTCAACCGTATGGCTATTATATGTCTCTTATAGTATAATACATCAGCCAAATATAAGATGATGGAATCTCAAACTTTCAGAATCAAATTCCCTCCTCCCACCACTGGCCAATGACCAGGCCTTCGTCTAAACCATCCATAGTGAACACGTTTTGTCTTACAGACTCAAGCTCTAACTACTGTGCCAACACCTTCCTCTCTTGACAGCTTTAATAGAAAAAGACCAGGGCACTAACTACAGAAGTTTAAGGTCCAGAGGCACACGCTGATTCATGAAAGATTCAATCACAGTTTCCACCAGAGGTCACGATCTGTAGCCATTTAGATGAGCCACAGAAGTCAGAGAGTTGAGGAATCCCATTTGGCAGGATGGAAATAACTAGCTCTCCAGAATATTTTGCATGCAATTACTACTATCATAAATCCTGGGAACATACCATTATCCTTGTTACCTCCACAGAGCAATTTGGGAAGATTGTCATTTCACAGGACCACGCTCTGCAAATGCATCCAGCTATTGCCGCCGCTCGTCTATTACGTGACAGTGGCTGACCTCTGCCCGTTCTGCCACCACCCGTCCACAGCACTAACACGAGCTGCAGAAGCCAGACTCTAAGGCTCTCTGCATGTTTGGATCCGTCTGAATAACTCAGCCTACTTAAGAATTTTATCTCTTCCTCCAAGTTTTTGCTACTATTGAGAGTCACGGATAGTTTTGATTTTTTAAAAAATAACATGATTTGGCCCAATTAGGTGTATTGAGTGACAGATACTAAACTCTGACAATTTCTTAATTATAAGTTCATGCTGCCCACGGTTACAGGAAGTAGCAATAAACAAAACACTGAAAAAGTCATGACCCTCTATAATCTAGAAGAAATTACACACATCCATTTTTTAAAATTCCCCCAGCTCTATTACACAGAAGCATGTCTATAAATTACTTAAAATGTATTACTTTTAAATTACTTGTAAATCGCATAAATTCATCTTTCTTATCTGAGCTATGAAAAAGCTAAAAAAAGAGATACCATAGACTATTTAGTATAGGGTTGACATAGCTCATGATAAATACTCAAAATAAATGAGATTTTATTATCATCAGTGTTGCCATTACATCTGTGTTCACGCCCATTTTTCAATGACCACATACACATTATTTTAAAATTGCATTTTCTCTTCTTTCAACCTTAGCAGTTAGATGTGACAGAATTCTGTATTATACCAACACAATTCTACCCATCTGCCCCCATAGTATGTGTGCTGAAGCTCATGGCATTTATTTATTTATTTTGTTTAAATCTCCACTATCAAAATGGGTTAGGGATGTCTTCTCGAATCTAATTTGTTCAGTTCAAAGTTAACTCCCTTCTACCTATTAAACTGAGTCCTCTCTGAGAAACGTGTTGATGTCTTGAGTGATTCATGAACACGGAAGAAGTCCTGAGGTTCCACCAGGGTATGAAATCTCCTGCAGACAACAGACAGCTTATGCACTGTAAGGCAGGATGCTGAAGAGCAAATCATCTCAGAGACATTGACTCTGTTACTTCTACTACTGGGTAGGGAGGGGAATGAGACCAATAAGAGTGCTTATGTCTGTCTGTCTGTCTGTATGTATGTATGTATGTATTGGTACTGGGAGTTGAACTCAGGGCCTTGCACTTGCCAGGTAGATGCTTGCTGCTGAGCTACATCCCTGGCTAGAGTGCTAATTTAACAACTATTTAAGTGTGTAGAGGGTCGGAAGAGTGAGAGGTGGAGTAACCTTAGGAGTGCTGGGCTAGAGTTAGGAAGGGTGCGGGTCTCATTCATTCTCTGTCCCTAACCTGAGGGGGACGTGGCACTGAAAAACCCAGCTGCAACTCTCTCTGCTCTTCTCATCTTTAAAAGCCGCCTACTCCAGCCCCTGAAGCTTCCTTGCTTCTAAATTGCAAGATTACTAAAATGTGGCATTCTCGTGCTCTCCCTGCCTTGAAATAGTAGTGCAGTGATCCTCAAGATGTAAATAATAAGAAAAATAGAGCATTTGTAAAATAACATTGGAGAGGAAACAGAGAAACCAAGCTGAGCTCTGGGCAGTGGGGTGGGGTGTGTGCTGCTTCCTCCTAGCTCAGCATCACCGTGAGCCAGCGGCTCTCACAGCTTCTCTTGACCTTAAATCCTGAGTCCGATTCCAGCTGTGGCTCTCGACCATGTTATGACCCCTCTGTGAGGATGCTAATAATGCTTACCTCCTCTTTCAGAAATTAGTTTATTTTTACTAAGTACACATGTACTGTGTATTGTTAAAATACTTTCTGAGTCTGTAACCATGGACAGTGGATATGAGGGGACCTTTCTTGATCGTGGATTTTCAGACCTGATGGGGTAAGGTCTTGCCATGCCAGACCAGGCTCTAAGCACTTTATATGGGGTGACTAACCCTCCTGACAGTCCTGTGGGGTGGGTACTTCTGTCAGGTAAAAAACACTTTGAGGGAGCCATTTATGGGGTCTCTGCAGCCTCATCAATGCCCAGGGGCAGAAATCTGAGTCTGAGCTAGGAAAGAATGAACTCATTTGACTTTCTGGTCCCTTTCCTTGCCAGCACCTGTAAAGAAGCATGTAGCATCCTCTTTTGGTGTGTCATGGTCTCAGGGCTAACTCGCATTCCAAGTAGGGAAGGCAGTGGGGTTCGAATCCTATTCTATCTTCAATGCCGTCTAATTTTGGGTACATTACTGTATTAAGATTCAAAATCATAAGGAAATTTTTATGCATTTTTGCCAGAGTTTCTAACAGTTTTTGCCAGAAAGGAGAGACACAAAAGGAAAAGACCAAGAGATTGCTTTCCATTATGGTTCTGAATATGTGCTGCTTGTAAATAAATAATAAAATACACTTAGAGATAATGCTTTAAATACCAATATTCACTCTAGACTGTTGTGCCAGACCCTCAAAATGGCAAAGTCTGTCTGAGTCCCCCTCCTCTCTTGCCTCTTGTCTTGTGTTGTGAGAGAATAATATGAGAAAACACACTTGTATGAGTGTCACAAGAGGTCCTCTATTAAGGTCAGAGTTTCTGACCTTTTTGATTTCCTGTAGATGGGAGGTGTCATGATTTTCTTAGACACATTCTGTAGTGACCCATGCCTTCATAAAAGTACACAGCTCAAATTTACCAGTATCTTCTGCATATTTGCTGCTCAGCACAGAGAAGAAGAAAAACTATCTACAAGGTGATGTTTGTTTACTTACATTTATTCTTGTTATCCAGCATAATTTCAACTTGAGAGTCTGCAGCTAGAGGACTAGCAAGTGCTGTAATAAAATGCTCACCACATATCTCTTCTGCTTTTTTCAGAAACTGCCCATTTTGACACTATTTAGAGTAATATTAGTGTTTTCTGAAAAATGCTACCAGGTGGCATGCATATAATTTGGTCCACCACTTTAAAAATTACTCTAATTTATAGTTTAGGACCTGTTAAATTTATGACATGACTTTTTTTTAAAAAAGAGAGAATGAATAAAAAGGCTCGGTGAAAACTTCAAATTTATTTTCACCCTAAGCATTTTTAGCCTAACCATTTTAAGCTTGAGAAAGAAATGGAGTACATTTGTTATTCCAACCTTTTACAGACCTATTTGCCTTGCAGGTTGCATTAATAATTCTTCAACATCCACTAAAAATTGCTAGGAGTTATGTTGTGTGAAGAGACCATTTCTCATCCCTTTCTTTTCCCCAGTCCCTTGTGAAGGAGACATTCTAATTTTCTGGTTTGAAACATTAACATCAAAGGGAGCAACTGTTTCAAATGTTTTAAAGGTAAATAGCCACTCAATATGGCAAGAACGACTGCCTTTTGTTGATCAACTCACCACTTTTCTGAATTATTTCCACTGTTTAATAAGCTTACAACAAACTTGCAATGTGAATTTTATCTCCATTTTGCAGATAAGAAAATGAGGCCTGACGAATCAAGGATGCTTGACTGAGTTCATAAAGGTTTTATTCATCCTCTTTTTTTTAAAAAAAAAAAAAGTCATGTCATAAATTTAACAGGTCCTAAACCACAGATGATTGAGCATGCTGCAGAGACTCAGTCTAAATATCAGATGAACGTTTTTTCTAATTCCCCATAAATTATCAGTCATCTTATAATCAAAGAATTTAGAAATCCATGCAGAAAAGGGTGATCAATGTAGAAATTTCTGATGCAAAACTAATTCTGTTTACACATATCTGTAATTACAAAGAGTTGGAACAGTAGAGTAAAACTAATTGGGGCTTTGGAATCTTTTTGACTAAGATTCAAAACTAGCTCTACCATTTGGCAATTCCATGGCTTTGGAGGAGTGATTTCATATCTGTAATACCTTATAAAACTGGACAGAGTAAATCCAATAATCTCTAAGCACTGAGTATAATACCTGTGCTTGATCAGAACTTAATAAATGCACATTTCTTTATTACTTTTCTAAAGCAAGCATGCATACATTTTAACTGCCTACAACTAAATATTCAAAATAGCTGTCCTATAACTTCCTAATGCCACAGCTAGGGTATCTCTTTTGTTTTCTCACTTAGCAGCAGGGATGCAAACCACATTCTTACTGCGGATTTATAGGACTGGTAAAGAGGAGCTGCTTCCCCTGATACATGTGGAAGAGTGAACAATTCTGTTTTTCATCACGAGAAAACCAAAGGCCACTTTCCTTCCTCAGGTGCACAAGGTTTCTATTATGTGAAAGCAGATTGAATACAAGTCCAACACGATTTGGCACGGGGTCTGACAGGAAGTGAAATGGAACTGAGCCTCAATGTGATTTATCACAGTAATTTTTATAAATACCAAAATGGAAAAATTTTTAGGTGTTAGAATGAAAAGGTGAATTGACTATCCCATTAAAGATGGGTCAGTAAATTTCATAGGTCATTTGAATTGAACCAAAAAGATGTTAAAAGGATTTGAAATACGGATGTCTAGAGCTACTGAAAGTCTCACCAACAGCCATAAATGTAATGGGATTAAATAGCAGTTACTTTGAATGGTACATAGAGTAGTTTTCCTAAAAGATCATGAAGCATTATATTTACTGGTTCCAGAAAGAAATGCCAGTTGATTTAAACAAAACAAAAAAAAATCCTGACCAAAGAATTCAAGAGGAAGAAAAGCTGGTAGGGTTGATCGGTTACCCAGCCTGAAATCAAAAGGCTGTCTGCAAGAAGAAATTTCCAGGGGAAAGTCTTTAGTCTCCCCTAAATGGAAAAAAAAAAGAAGCCCATGACAATCCTGTCTTAGGCGTAAGTTTCTTTTTTATTTTTTCCCCCTACTATACTTTCTGGTTGAGTTGTAATGTTCTGCTGCATGGAGTTTTTAGTTCCATACCTTTTGTCATAATTAAATTTTGTAATGACATCGTTCTCGCGTGGTCCCCCTGGAGTCATTCTTTGCTCATGGTTGACTTTAAGAAACTCAATACCATTAGGAAATAAAGTCTACCTGTGTACTACCTCAGCATTTATGAGCTGATGTAGCATCTTTGAAGCTGCAGAAACGCAGTGATCCTTGGGCCAGCTGCTCTACTGGAATGATGAAGGTGTATCACTCTTCTGAATGCCCAAGAGTTTAGCCAGGACTTTTCAGACAAGCAAGGACAAGGGAGAAGAATTCCCTGTGTGATGAGTGAGGTTCGATGCTGAGTGTTTCGCTGAGCCTTCACCATCCTCTGCAAAGCAATCACCACCTACATTTTTCGGTTAAGAAAACCGAGGCTCAGAAAGGTTCAACAGCCTGTTCACACCACACAGCTAACAGACGAGAAATTTTGTACTAGAACCTGGTTATTTTACTTCTAAGCACAGGCTGTGAAAGAAGATGGAGCTGAAAAGTAACTGGAGGGTTAATGCATAGGACATGGAAATCCAGCTAATGAATTTAAATTCTGGATTTTATTTTGTCGATGATGAAAACTATTGAAGATTATAGTGAGCAAGTGTGCAGAGTCTTCCTTCTTGATTCTCTCAACCCACCTCTGGGTATCTTCCCACTTCCTGGTTCTCTCATTCCTGCCTACATCCTTTCCACCGACCTGCCTTGTGAGTCATTTATACTCTTTCATGTTATGAGGAGGATTCTATTATTAACTTCATTTTATAGATCTGGAAACAAAAGTTCAGAAACACACAGCTCAGGGCAGAATTAGGCCTCAGATCTCTCTGGTCTCTCTCTTAACAACAGTACCGAGCTCCATCTACACAAATATGGATAATATTTCTTTGACTATTTAAGGGCTCAAATTTCAGCTTAATGTGAATCCCACCATTAAAAAACAAAGGTGTCAAATGTTGTACATTTCAGAGAGTAGAATATCAAAAAAGTAATCATAACCTGTAACACAAGGCAAGCAACAAAAACAAAAGATTATAAATAATTGCTGCAATAACAAGTTAAAGTCATGGAATGCTAAAGGTTATTAAACTACTTCACAAATATTTCACAAGTCATTCTGCACTGATGCTGACTGATCATCATTGTTCTCAGCTAGCATCATTGTTCCACATAATGTCATAAAGTTTAGCAACCAAGAAAACAATTCTAGAATCCTCTACAGAAAAATAAAGGGTACATTTCAAGGAGAAGTCAATTTTTTTCACGCTTGTATTTGCTTTATCATACACATTAACTTAATGAAAGTTTCCCTTGTGGATATGGGGAGTGCATTTGACCCTCTGTACTTGTATGTTTATTTTGATGGTTCTAAATTTAGCAAAACATTATTGTCATCATTGATCCCGGAGAATTATTCACCTGCTAGTGAGTCAATAATTTCATGGGTTTATGGTATCATAAGGGATATTGACTGTCAAGTTTATTTACAGTAATTGATGGTTTTTTAATTGTTCTCTGTCCATGCTCCTGAAATAACTAAACCATGTGAATTGCTTTGGAGAGGGGAGGCGGATAAAAGATTCAGATCAAAGGAGAAAGGATTTCCATGTGTATGTACAGGAGGAGAAATAGGGCATGCCTGAAGAGCCCTTGGAATTATTCTAATGCTGGCAAAAGCCTTTACACCCCTTGGTAGCTACAGACTGTTCTCTCAAAGGAAGTATCCCCACATCCTCATGGAAAGGCTTTCTCCCCCTTCTCTGTCTCCCTTTACTATCTTTCACAATGGATAACTTTCATCGCTCGCAAGGGTCTGGCACATAGTATACACTTAAGCATATGAAATCACTGAAGTCATCCATAAGGCCGTCTCCATTGTTGAACCATGAACTTAAGAATTAAGAACTGTGTGTGTGTGGATGGACCATGCACCCTTCAAGTCTGGCTTTGTCTGGAAACTTGGTGAGACACAGCATAGACAGTGGGAAAACTCTGGAGCCAGTCAGCTTGTGCTCCAATCCTGGCTTTGCCACTGAGTAGACTTGCAGCCTGGACAGGTTATTAACTTTCCTCAGTTTTCTCATTTGTAAAGTGGGATCACAGAGAATTTATACAGTGACTATGAGGATCAAGTGAGTTTCTGTATGAAAAGTGCTTAAACAGAGAAATATCGAGAACACTAGCCCTGACAGTTGCCATTCATGGCCAGTATCGGTTGTGTACCCAGGGATTTAGTTTCACTTGCTTAAGAATTACTGTTTTACTCTTAAATTTAACCATTCTTTATATATTCCGTTATTCCTGGCTGTAAGTGGTGCCACCTGATTCCTGGGACATTTAAATGAGGGGACTCAAAGACTTGCAGGGACAGGTGACACACATGAACAATGCAGTGTCAGTGGGTGTGATCTAGGGGGCCCTGGGGACAACTCATTGGGCTACCCCAATAGTAGTGACTAGAGACATTATGCCAAATTTACTCAGGTCCTCAAATTTCTCAAGAAAAAAAGAAATCAGGACTCAAATGTGAAATCTCCCCAAGTTTAAAATACTGAGAACACTATCCAATATTTTTAAAATATTCGATGAATAACATATGCATTTGCCAAAGAAAACAATCTTCTCAAAGATCTGTTAAGGTAAGGTATTGGACATATTACCTTAAAGTAACCTGTGAAGGTAACAAGTCAAGACACTCAGGAAGATGCCTGAGGGAAACAAGTGACACAAAACCAGGAGATTCAGAAGCAGGTACAGTATCAAAGGTGCCCATTCCATGAGTGGGCTACAGAGTCTGGGTTCACTGTGCTATACTACAATACCACTATACCAAGTGGTTCTGTTAGGATATAGCCCCTGCTCCACAATGGTGGTGATATGCATTAACTCTAAAGTTACTCAGAGTTTGATATCTATTATTACAAATTAACCAGCAATTGTCTGGTTTTCCATCTCTAAATAGAAGATATCAATAATATCCCTCTCAAAAAACTGCCAAGTGGTTTCAATGACTTAATATACATAAAATATTTAGAATATGCCTCATATGTAGAAAGCGTTCAATAAAAATTAATTATTATTATTATTACCTCTGTCTAATAGTTTGAATTTGACCTGTGCACCTCCTGTTTGCAATTTCTGCTTTAACCATAGCAACTGAGACTCAATTCAGAAAGCACTGACATCCTGTGAGTCCAAGCACTGGGTACCACACACGAGAGCGGAGCACCTGGCACTGCTTACACTGCATACCCCCCCCCATTGGCTCCTCCTCCACTCTGGGGCTACTGGCTCTTGAGCTAGGTGGCAGTGCACTAATTTTTAATGCCCTTTCTTGCTTTTTGCATCAATAGTGTGATTCCTCTAGGTTAGAGCTCAGTCTTTCTTAGAAAAAGCTTACTGCTCATGCTACCCCTCATCACAAATCGTTGCCCTTTTGCCAAGCTGAAACTTCCAGAAGGAACAGAGCTTGTAGAGGTCAAACCACTCATCCAAGGTCACACAGTCCTTAAGGCAAAGGGCTAGGATCTGGAGCAGGTTCTGTGACCACAGCCAGGAGCCCCAAACTTTGCAAATGCATCACACCTTTCTCTTACTGAAGTCTCTATTCACTGGGACCTAACTTCTGAAAGCAAACCACTCAGGGAGGAGTCGTATTTCAGTGAGCATTTGCTGCTCTTGGCCCCTTGCCAAAGCATACAGAATTTCCATGAGATTAAAAATCAATAAATAAAAAATTTAAAAGCCTTGTTTCTTTACAACATGTAGCCTCACAAAAGAAAGATCAAATTTTAGTGAAAGTTAAGGGTACTGTTAGCTATCAGCAACAGAACTGCTGAGAAAGTTGATGAATCTCAACACAATTGAGAAGATATTTATAGGCTTCAGGGAAGATGGCGGAACAGAAAGCAGCAGAGTAAACAGCCTCTCTGAGGGAAACAGTCCAGACGCTGGCATACAGCATCATGGGGAAGACAAGAAGGAAGGAAGTGGGTCGCCTGGACCCAGGAAGAGTCTAAGGTGAGAACTGAAGCCCACAGAGAGAATAAAATAGAAAAACTCAAACGAAGAAGGCAGTCAGTAGCTGATGGCACCTTTGCTTGGAGCCGGACCCACTGTGCGAGAGGAGCTGTCAGAACCTGGGGACACACGGTCATGCTGATGGGTGATGGTGGTGGCTTGCAAGGCCTCTGCAAAGAGACTGGTGGTGGAGGGGGGCAGTGGACATGGAGGACTGCAGTGGCTGGCAGTGAGTGCAGAGGCCTTGGTCCTGCTGAAGGAGAGAGCAATTGGCTGGGAGCCATTTTGGAGTCAGGCGGGATAATCCTGGAACCAGAACTGCTGCTGGCTCCCTCCAGCAGCTCCCAGCTGGGAGAAAACTGGTGGAAATTGCTCTGAGGTTCCCCACTGGTAACCAGATTGGCCTGGAGGCAGCAACCAGCCCCACCCACCGTGTGCACTCCAGCAGCCATCATCCAAGATCCCTGTGATAACCACCTATGAGGCAGTAGCCAGCCCTGCCCCTGCATGCACCCCACCAGCCATGAGTGAGCTGGAGCAGGCTGGAAAAAGCAGAAGACAGCCCTGCACCAGCGTACTCAGCGGTCATCATCAGATGCCCATAGCCAGCACTGGCTAGAAAAACCAAATAGTCTTGCTTCAGAGAAATAATAGCCAATGTGGGAAGTGCTTGGGACCCTAGTTCCCACATGTGAACCCAGGAATATGGCCTCCACCTCAAGCAGAGCTGGTCCAGGAAACGTAAACACCAAAGAGATCAGGAGTTGCACACCTGAAGTTTCTAAAGTGATGGCAACTGAAGTAAAGAAACAACTTTATGAAGCTATAAAAGAAATTAAACCAGAAATACTATCTCAGGTAAAAGAAGAAATGAAAAACATAATAAAAGAATTACTAAGCACCTTTAAAGAAGACACAGATGGAAGAGCATAGGAAAATGAGGGAAACCTTGAATGAATAATGTAGAAAAGATTTAGAATACATGAAACAGAGTCAAAGAGAGCTCCAGGAAATTAAAAACTCCATTGAAAGCTGGCAAAAGCGCTTGAAAGAAACTGAAGATAGACTTTCAAACCTTGAAGACAGGTTTGCAGCTTGTGATCATTAAAAGAAAGCTCTTTAAATGACAAGGAACCAGGAAGTAACAATTCAACAGCTGTAAGACAACCCAAAGAAACATAACTTAAGAATAATAGGTGTGAGTGAAAAAACAGGAGTCAGCACAAATGACAATACAAGTCTGTTTACAATAAATAATATTAGAAAACTTCCCAAGCTTAGGAAAAGGAAGTGACATTCAGATAAGTAAGAACTCCAACTAGCCATAACCAAAATATACCTCCACCCAGGCATATAATAATCAAGATCTCAGAAATTCAACACAAGAACAGAATATTAAAAGCTGTTAGAGAAAAGAATCAGATCACCTATAAAAGAAAACCCATCATAATCATGACAGACATTTGAACACAAACCATCAAATCAAGAAGAATTTGGGTTGAAGTATTTCAAGTCCTGAAAGAAAACAACTTCCAACCCTGACTGGCATACCCTGCAAAACTATCTCTCACAATTAATGGAGAAACAAGATACTTTCATGACAAAGAACAACTGAAGGAATTCATGATCATCAAGGACATTCTAGAGAGAAAGAAAGATGACCACAGTTCCAGGAACAGCAGCAGAGGGGGATCACCAAGCAGGGCAGACAATGGAATGGAGGGGAGAAGTAGACAACCAAGAGCAGGAAAATAGCATGGCAGAGAAGAGGTAGAGCGTATTGTCCATAAGCACTAACGTAGATTGCCTCAATTCACCAATAAAAGGAAACACAGGCAGAGTGGGTCAGGAGACAGAATCCATCAACATGCTTTATACAAGAAGCACATTTAACCCAAAAGAGAGTTCATACACTGAAAGTCAAAGGAGACAGAACAATGATCTATGTGACAGGGAACCAGAAAGGGGGTAGCTTGTTCATAAGCTGTAGACTGGATAAGAAAGTCATTAATATTAATCTACTATCAAGATTTGAAACCCATATTGTTTTCATTGTTCAGTTTAGTTTGGTTTGATTCTGTATTGGCTTATCTGATTTTGTTATATTTGATGGCATGGACAACTATTTCAAAGATAACAAATTATATTATGGTAGCCATTATTGATTCCTATTAGCTTGTTTTGAAGCCCTGTATTGCTTTGTTTTGTTTTGACCAATTTAATTCTATTTTGTTTGGTTGTTTCATGTCTGATGGTATAGGCAATGACTTTGAAAATAACAAGATGCACTGTGATACCCAGTGCAGTTTTGCTATTATCTTATTCTGTCCTGTACTGCTTCCATTGTTTTGTTTTTATTGGTTTTATTCTGTACTATTTTGTTTGATTTTATTATGCCTGATGGTATGGAAAGTTCTTTTGAAGATAACAAGAGACATTACGGTAGCCATTACTGATTTCCTTGTATTTATTTTTAAAGTCATGTACCATAAAAAAGAAAAGAAGATATTTATAAAGATCTAGGTGCTTCGTTCAACAAAATCAAGGTTCCACAAAGAGTCACAAAAACAATAGACCATGAATTCAAGCTGGCAATTTGAAGGAAAAGAGAGGATATTGTCAAACAGCATTCTGAATGCTGTTAAATGGAACACGGAATCTCTACTATGTACCAGTTACTGGTGCTCAGTATTAGAATATCAGCTCATGGACCTTTTATAAACAGTAAATGAAGCTGGAATAGTGGTGCAACATTTCTGATCCCAGCCCTCTGGGAGACTGAGGCAGGAGAATCATAAGTTCAAATCCAGTCTGGGCCACTTAGTGACCTAGAAAGATCTTGTCTCAGAAGATGAAAAGGGCTGGGGATGTTGCTTAGTGCAAAAGCCCTGGGTACAATCTCCAGTACCACAAAAAAAATTTTCAAAACAATTCAGTTTTTATGTATAACATTATGAACTCTTCCTACAGTAGCCAATTAGTTTTGAAACCTTTTATTAAACAATACATGATAATGATTAGAAACCGCTTAACAAACTCCTCCTTCTTCCTGAAGCTATCAATGAAATAAAAAATGCTCAGCCCTGAAGGGATGTAGTCTGAGGATTGAGGCAGAATCTGAGTTGAGGTGGACGCTTCTATCTGCAGTGTTAAACAGCGTATGACGGATGTGGTATGGAGAACATCCACACACGTGCCCTAACCCTTCACAATTACCCAAAGCACTTTAGTAATATTATCCCCATTTTACCATTTGTGAAGCTGCTTCTAAAGGCAAATAACTTACTTTGTAGAAAAATGAGAGTTTGGGGATTCTGATTGAAATTTAATGCTTTTTACTATTTCTTGCTGCCTTCACTATTTTGATTCAGCCGTTAGAGATTATTTTTAAAAATAAGTAGTTTAGAAAAATATGTATCCATTAAAAATTGTTCCATTGTCCTCTCTTGTTCCTTGACATGACTATGATGGAGGTGAACATCGCTTGTTTGAAACATTCAATAACAATTCCTTGGACAGTAGTTCTAATTTTAGCTTTCTGGGGACCCAGTTTCTTCAGGCAGTGAATAATTTGCATGGAAAGTTTACTTCTAAGAAAGACATTAGAGTTGAAACCAAGGACACTTAGAATAGTTTCACTGGAAAATTTGGTCTCAGAACTGCATTAAAACTTGCTAAAAATTCAACATTGATGGTGCACTATTGATTATGTACTTAATCTTTTTATAGTTTTCAAGCGTCTATTAAATTCTACTTCAACACAGTAACCATTTATATCTCCATAATGACAATGGTGAGACCATAACTTTTAAAAGCTCATCTGAAACCATATTTTTATGTCTGGCAATAACCTTTGCCACTTCTCAGTCATTCTCACTCCAAAATTTCTAAAAATATTAAAAATCATGCTGGGAGAACCCAGAATCTGATTTTAATTTCATGTCATCAGACTACTGGAGCCGCTGCTCTTTACTGCAGTTAATGACTCACCCTCCTCCACTTTCACCCTTTAGTGAAGATTTTCCTCTCTCGTCACCGCTATTCACTGCCACACTATTTTATCACAGTTCTTGGTAAATCAAGGTTTTGTCAAGTGGTAAGTGTTTAAGACTTTGGAAGCCAAGAGACAAAAATAAGAATGCAGTCTAATACACCACAAAGCCGAAAATTCTCCTTCCCCATTTTATCCCATTCCCGAGTGCCATCATGGTCAGGGCTTCTGCCCAGGGACTCAGACCCTAGAATGCCATTTCCTACGGGGATCCCAGTCATGGAAGCCTCTGCAGGTGGTCACAGAAGTGAGGTGGCTCATACATTCACAAACTCCAGGTTGAGAGTACACAGGTTAAGGTCCAGCAGGTATCGACAGTGGTGTCCTCAGTTGTCAGGGATGGGACAGTGTGAGCCTTGGAACTATGATGCATATTTATGCAGAACCTGTCTCTCTAAAGCAAATCTTCTAATCCTCTAAATGCTCCCTTTGATCTGTTTCCCTGTTAACATTCGGAACTCAGACTCCACTGCTGCAGTGGCCACTTTATCACTGTTTAACATGTCCCCTTGGAAGTCTTCCAGAGTGACCTGCTTCAGACCTCCTTCCTTCATATCCGTTTGACCTACTCTCTTACCCCTTGAGTAGCAGGCCATTGCTCAGATACTGTCATCTCACTGGAGACTTCTCTAACCATTCTATTTAGAATTGTCTACCCTGCTCCTAGAATGCCCTCATATTGGTCAGCTTTCCTGATGGCTGGGAAAATTGCTACTTAAAGAGGCTTAAGAGGTTCACAGCTGGGACTCCAAGGCAGGAATATCATTGCAAATGGTACAGCAGGAGAAAGCTGCTTACCTCATGGCAGCTGGCAGCTGATTATACTTAGAAGTTCTGAAGGACCAGGGGCCAGACGTAGTCCCTAAGACCATGCCCCACTGACCTACCCATACACACCCAGAACTATACTTTACTATTCCCTTGGTTTTTCTGAAGCCAATAGAGTCAGCAGTACACTTTAAGTTTCACAGCCCCCAGTCCCTTTACATCATTATTTTGCAAATAGAAAAATTATCACTTATTTTAAAAAAACAAACTTTTGTCCCACCATCACTACCCTTTAAAAGTATAAACATAGACAAAAAGATGAAACATTAGGGAGAAAACATGAGCAATAGATTTCTGTCTTTTATTCACTTATGTGCAATCAATTCTTACAAAAGTAATAGCATCTAACAGTAAGTGCTCAGTGAATATTTTTATTTCTCTATTTCATGGTGTCTTCTTTTCACTTACTCTTGTGTATGGAATGTTGCATACAAATCTCAAGTGTACAGTTCAGTGAAGTTTTAGACACATATACGACCGTGAAACCTCTAGTCAGGTAGTGATCTAGAGCAGTGGTGGTGAACCTAGGGCACATGTGCTGCAGCATGCTGCGTGCATCACAGAAAGTTCCAAAAGGTTTGCCCTCACTAATCAGAGCATCCTCATTTCCACGGGAAGTCCCACCGTGCTGTTTCGTAGTTCGTACCCACTCTACGAGGCATTCCAATTTTCACCACCAGAGATTGATTTTGCCCGTTCTTGACTTGCATCATTCTTTTTTCTCTTATTTAGTTGGCAGATAATTCACATAATATAAAATTTGCTGTGTAAAACTATATAGTTCCAAGACTGGTGTGTTCACAGTCGGACAGCCTCTCCAGAACATTGTCAGTACTAAAAAAACCGACCACTTACCCATTTGCACTATCATCAGTTTGATCCTCCTGTCAGTTCCTTTTCTTTTTCATCTTTATAGATAATTTATGAAATGCAATTATATAATATTAGATTTTTTGTGCCATGCTTCTTTTATTTAACATAATACTCAATATGTTGGCACATGTTTGTGCTCTTTTCCTTTTAGTAGAAAAGTAGTTGCGTTGTATGGCTCTATCACGTTGTTTATGCATTCATTGGTTGATAGATATTTAGATTTTTCCCTGGTTGGCTATTTTGAATAATGCTGCCATGAATATTTGTGTCCAAGTTTTTGTGTAATTCCATATTTTCATTTCTTTAAAAGGAGAATTACTGAGCTTCATAGTACTTCTATGTTCAACATTTTGAGGCTCTATCACACTAAAATGAGTGCACTATTTTTTCAAGCCATTAACAATTTATGGTAGATTCAATTCCTTCATATCTTTGTCAACATTTATGTTTGCCTTTTGTTTATTGTGTTGCTAGTGGTGTGATGTCAACGTCATTCTATTATTGTTTTGATTTGCATTTCTCTAATGATCTATTGTTACCTAGTTTCACATGTATATTAATTATTTTATATATTTTTAGAGAAACATCTATTTAAATTACTTGCCTGTTTCAAACAAGTATTTGGCTTTTTACTGCTGACCTAAGAATTTTTAATATTCTATGGCTACTAGGCCCTTATTGGATATATAACTTGTTAATATTTTATCCCATTCTGTAGCTTGTCCTCATTGTCCTGATAACATTCTTTGAACCACAAAAGGTTTTAGTTTTCATTAAGTTACATTTATTTTTCCTTTGTTGACTATACTTTTGATGTGATATCTAGGCATGTAATGCCTGGTTCATGGTCAGGAAGATTGACGTATGTTTATTTCTGAGTCTTAGAGTTTTACTGCAATAATTAGGTATTTGATATATTTTGAGTTAATTTTTGTATGCATTGTAAGATAGGATTCTAGCTTTACTATTTTTAAGAAATACTGCAATGAATGTGCTTAGGTCTTTTGTAGACATTACACTAATTTTTCTCACTGTATCTGGAGTGAAATTGCAAGGTCATGAGTAGGTGTATGTGTAACATTAGTGGAAACCGCCAAACAATTTGCCAAAGTGGCTGGCCACCTTTCCCAGCAATTTGCAGAGTTTCAGTTGTCCCGTACTCCCACTGACATTTGTTATTTTCAATTTTGTTTCATTTCAGCTGTTTTGGATCACAGTTTCTGTCAGTGATTCCAGTTGGCATTTGTTTAATGGTTAATGACGCCTAGCACCTTTTCATCTGCTAAAAATGGAATTTTAGCAATTTATCTTATCAAATGATAAAAATAATTGCCAATTTCAAAATATCTTTTGACTTTTATAGAAATTCCTTATTTGGGATGTAAGTTGTTCATCAGTTAAATGTATTGTGAACATTTTATTCTAGTCTTGCAGGCTTTTTGTATTTGAAAATATATGTGGGTTGAGCTGAAGTTTTTTAACTTTGATACAATCTAATTTTCCTTTTTCGTTAATGCTTTTTGTGCCCTACTTACTAAATATATTCCTATTTTAAGGACATGAAAACATTCTCATATGTGTTCTAATAAATATTATATTCACTTTTCACTTTTAGGTTTATCATCAGCCCTTAATAAATATCTGTAGGTGGTACCTCATATATTCTTCCCACAGAACTATGTACTTATTCCAAAGCCACTTAATGAAAAATACCTCTTCCTATGGAATTGCACTGGAGATTGTCAAAAATTAGTTGATTGTATAAGGGTGACTCTTTCTAGACTCCCTTCAAGGCTACTAATCTTTCTATCCAGATACATGCTAATATGCCAACAATACACTCTTAATCACTATCATTTTATGGTAAGTATTGCTTTGGGTTCTATAAAACTCAGTTTATTCTAGACTGTCTTGGGCTTTCTGCATTTGAGATAAATTTGACGACTAGCTTGTTAATTTATACAAAAATACAGCTGGAATTTAATTAGAAGTCCTTTGACTATGTAGGACAATTGACATGTTAACAATATTGTAATTCATAAAGCCCTCTAATATGTTCAGGTAATTTTAATTTCTATCAGCTATGTGGTGAGTTTTTCAGTTTTCATCATAGAAGTACTGCACTTCTTTAGATAAGAAAATTCCTATGGATTTGATTACTTAAAAGCTAATTAACATCTTAATTTTAGACTTATTTTTAATGTGTTTGTTGCCCTAAAATTAAAACATTAAGTTGCTTTGTATGTTGACATTATATCCAGTAACTTTGGAAAATTCAGTGGCTCTAGTAATTTGTCTGAACATGCCTTTAAGCTTTCTGGTCACATTTGCTTTTACTTTTAGTAGCAGTAGCTTAACCAACTTAAAATTACTTCTGTGAGGTGATCTCTGCCTCATTTCTTAATTTTGATTTGCTAAGGAAGACGTTGAAGAAATATGAGAAAATAAACAATATGAGATGAAGAGACACAAAGAACCCAGGAATATAAACTTCGTGAAAGATGATTCTGACTGAGAATCCTTTGTCTAATCTTATTATCCTCATTTTTTTCATGTGAACCACATGATGTCTCGAAAATTTCTGGCATTTTCCAGAAGAAAAGTCAAAATTTCTCATGTGGAAATTATTCTAAAATTCTCTTTTATTTTTCCTTCTTCTCAATTGTGTCTTTTACCTAAATTCTCTGAACTAGCTGATTAAACCATATTTTCAAACTTTTTTTTAATCTTTACAAAGGTCAAAGTTCTCCTGGATAGAAATACAGATAGAAAAGCTCAAACTACAAAATAATGTTCAGGTCTTATTGTAAGATAATATTAAGAAGTGAAAAAGAGTCTAAGCTTTGGCAGGAACTTCGCGGCAGATCTCCTCTCTTCCACTTGATAAAGGAGTGACCTTGAATAAATTACTTTTGTAAATCCTACTTTCCGCAGTTTTATAATGGAGGTAGTGATTGCATCTCCCCCGGGATTTTGTGGAAGTTGAGTAAGCTGACACACAGCACGCGGCAAGCATCAGGTGTTCAATAGTCACTTAATTATGATTTGTTCCTTCAGCTGAGCTCTTCTGAAAAAACATCACACTTAAGCTTTTTTTAAGAAAACGTCGAAGATGAGTCACTGGAAATTAGCTTGGGATCATAGTAATGTTCCTTTTCCGTTTCTATTTTAAACTACAGCCAAATTGCAAAACATTATTTCAGAACAGTGTAGAAGTTTGAGTAGTTTGCTAAGATCTCACATGACAGTGCTGATAGTGACCAATGCTACTGACAACATTTCTCCTCTTTTAGAACCTGGTGCTTTCTTTACTCCATCCCTAAATGTCATCTTCTGCTGCGCGAACCGGCACTTTAAAACCTTTTCTATTCTTTTCAATTTCTCAAATGTACCTCGTGCTCATAACTATCAGAAGGTCTAACAAAAATTGAAAACTGTTAGCCGTGGAACTCTCTAGAACCCTGTCTGCCAGCATCAGCATCAGCATCCCTCTGTCTCATCATTTCTTGTTTGGTTACCTCTTTTTTTTTTTTTTTTATCAGTACCAGGGACCGAACTCATGACCACACACTTGCAAACAGGCACATACGCCACTGAGCTAAATCCCCAGCCCCTTTTTGTTTACCTCTTTTAAAGGATATATTCCCTTAAACCCTTCAGTTACCCTTTTACCTCCACTCCTCTAATTACATAGTTATTTAATTTCACACCTTTGATTTCTTCTTCTGCACAGGCTTAGCTCCATCCTTTACAAACAGGCTGAGAGTCAGGTTCTCGCCTCTCTTCTCACTCTGCCTGAGTTCTTAGGAATCCTCTTGCACCCTACCTACTTCACTTTGATAGATTTCTAATTCTGGCTATGACTTCAACACCCGTGTCCCCTCAGGCTGACTGCTTGGCATTTTACTAGGACATTCCACTCACAGCTTAAATTCAGTGTGGTCAAAATGAAGCCTAATACTCCTTCATGCACTTAACCTCACTCAAACTTGAAGTATGCGCAACCCTGCTTGCTAGACTGATAGGAAAAAGGAGGAATTAGAATCAGCAGACCCAGCAGGGCAGGAACAAACTCATCTGTCAAGCCCACTCCAATGTATAAGGCAGATCAGCACTGAGATGACTTACACAAAAGACACTAACACAGTGGGGCCAGGGGCTCAGAGACAGAGCAATGGGAAAGTCAGGAGGAGTACACCACTCCTTCCTGAGCCTTCCCCCTGGTTCCATTCCATGGTTGGTCATGCAACTTCGGGGCGTCCAGGAACAAGCATTCCAGAAATGTTTATCCATGTTCTGAGGCCCACATGAAACCTTCAAGTTTGGCCCGTGCCCTGATAATACAATTTAGTGAGAGTTGATAGAATTTTATACAAGGCTAGAACTGAGTCATAATAAAGACCACTGCAGAAGACATGAGATAAAGATTCCTTGGATGTTAGCCTTGTGAAGTCTGTATTAATTGAACCAAATTTATTCTTGCTATATATCTTTATTGAGTAACTTTCTGTGTGCAGAGCAGTATTAAGCTGGGACGAGGAATATAATTGTAAATAATAAAAAGTTATGCCTGAAGTTCCTTTAATCTCAAGGATAATCTGAAGAAAACTAAATCTGTAAAGAGCTAATTATAATATGGAAGTGGAATAATATGTCATGATGAAAGAAGGGACACCTAACTCAGAGTTATAAAAACAAGAAGTGGCTAATGAATCTATGTCATGTTGTATTATGATAGCCCAGAATTATTTCACGACCTTGCACTAGCCACACAGGCACTTACACCACTAAATCTCCAACTGAGCTCTTTTTTTTTGAGTCAACAGAAAATTCCCAGGCTTGTACATCCTGCATTTCCAATGGAGAATCCAGAAAATTTGTCACCTTTGTTACTGGGGCATAGATAGGTCCAGTCAACAACATTAATCAGACTCACTGGTGAGAGAATGTCGTATATAATAATGTGATAATATCTAACAATATAACATTAAGACAGTGAAATCTAAAGGCCTCACATGGATCATCTGGCCTCCAAGAGATCCACACCTTCTGACGCTGTACTGCCTGGAAATCCAGGTTCTGGGTTCAGGCTTCATATTTGTGCTGGTGGCAACCACAGTCAGTCTCCTGTGACTCCTATCTCGCTCCAAGGTTAGTGACATCAGTGGTGGCAGTTCCATGGTTGGATAAGGCCTGAAGTATGGTGCGGGACACTGTACCTGGAAGTGAGCCTTGAGCTCCATTAGCCAACTTGTTCCAGACTTTGTGAGCCGTGTAATATGCTTCTCTGCCTAATGAATTGGATTTGGTTTGTACCACTTAAAAAAATAAAGGAAGAAAGGAAAAACATCAGCAAATACAAAAGGCTTTTCAGAGAAAGAAAAATATAAACTGAATTTTTTAGAGGAGTAGAGTTTAGTTTTAATAGAAAAGTATAGAAAAGGGGAAAATCCAGTGGAAAGAGAAGAGGATCTGTATTTAAGGAACTATAAATAGTACATGGCATGGGAAAGGGGGAGAAATGAGAGTGAACAGGGAGGGAAGGATCTGGTCCTATAGGATCTCACCAATGGATTAAGAAATTCTTTAGCAAGACTGATTCAGCAAAGGCTCAAGCTTGAGGCTCTGGTTGAAGATCTCAGAGCCAAGAACTAAAAGGCTGGAACAGGCTTTAACCAAGTTTATTATTTTCCTAGTCTTATTGGCTGCCAAAGTACTGATATTTCCATAAAACTTTTCAGCCAAGGTGAGCCTCATTATCTGCATCTCTAAATCAGGCATAATTTCAATTGCCACAAAATATCCATCATGAAACACTCATGCAAGCTGTTACCAATGATAGATAATACATGGCTTTCAACTCTACAGCAATGCTGGTGTCGATGATTACAGTGATTATCTTAGTGAAGTTTGAAGAATTTTGCTTAGTGTTGAAATCTCTGTGCACTATAAGAACTTAGTCCAGTGAATCTGTTTCTTATGGAAAAAATCATGAAATATTTTCTGGCATAGAGTAGAAAAATATCTATGAGAGGCTCATCCAAAAGAAGCATCCATTTCAACCCAGCACAACAGTGTAAGAAAAGCTTTTAATCATTCATTTATTTCAATTTCTCTGTCTCAGTGAACCTGTTCAAATTCCCTACATTACACCTATAAATTCCAGACAGTAGAATTGTAGGGCACCCACCATCAAGCCTCAGTTTATGAGGTGCATGTGAACCCCTGTTACCAGTTTGACAGTCCAGGTCTCAATGTATCATTTCACGTTCAGCACCAAAGATCCTTGGGCAGCATGTTCCCAGGATAGTAAGAGATATTTTATAAAATGGTTCTAAAATCAAGTGAAAACTTATTGAAACAGAGCTTCTATGTTGAAAAACTTCTGAATATTTAACACACACTGAAACCTCTAAGATGCAGGCAGAATATGCAGCACACTCTGAATTCGTCTGATTATTACCTGGCAGAATTTGCATCAGCCTACCAGACCCACAAATCCCTGCTGAAGTAATTCTTTCTACTTGATATGACCCACGAGTGCTTTAAAACTGAATCTCAGCATCAATGTTTACCTGAAAGAGGAAGAGAGTAAACAATATAAACATAACTCAGGACAGGTCACTTGTCTGGTGCCTCCCCCTCTCACCAAGATGTGGTTTTTTCTTTTTTACAAGAACCACCTATTTTCATAAATATAAAATTATTTATATTTTATAAAGGGAGCATTTTACTTTCTTTATTATTATGATTCACTTCTTCCCTGCTATGTTGGTCTCCTCCTGTTTTGTGAAGAAAATGTTTTCATTTCGTTGACCTTGAAAGTCTACACTCCCCAAGATCTTATCAGATCATTCGAATGGTGGGTTGGAAACATTTTCCATTAAGATACACACATGCTTGAATATAAACAAAATCAAGAGATTAAGAGAGGTAGAGGAAATGTCTTAATGATGCAATGTGTTGGAAACAGCCAGACGATATGAATCAAAAATTTTAAAATTTCAGTTACCAAAGATTAGTGATAAGTCCATGTAGGGTAGGTGATACAGAGGGGAATTGTAGACCCTCAACATTCCAGGAATCTACAGCTTGAAAAATCTATTTCCTGATTTTGGTTGGCCTACCATAAGGAAATGAATCAGCAGCTTGCTTTCTGAGACAGGCAGATGCCCATCAAAGAGAGGGCATTGCTGGCATAGAACAGCAGACTTCAGTGTCCAGCTGGCATTAGAATCGCCCAAGGGCGTGTTAAAACCCAGAGTATTGGGTCCCTTCCCAAGAGCTTCAAATTCAATTCATCAGGTCACACACTCCTGTCAAAACCTTGGGTGATGTTCACAGTGAAGTTGTGGGGGACCTTCTTTGAGAATCAGACCTAGAAAGTAGCAAACTAGACCTTTTGTCAAGAGACATTTTTTATTTCACTTTCCTGCTTTTGTATTTTTTATTGATATAGGAAAGTCTTTACAGCAAAAATCTAGAGAACTGTCATTTACTTGATCAGAAAGACACCGCATTCAGTAACATATTTCACTCCCTGAAGTCCTGAAACAATTTGCTAATACTCTCTAAACTTCCATGGTCACGTTTGCAAGAGAGACTAAGGACACAGACCATGGCGAGGATTGAAGCGGACAACAGCAGCAAAGCCCCCAACAGAGACCTTGGCACACGGCAGAGCACTCAGGAACCGGAAGATAGTTTTGTAGATCTTCCAAAAAACCCAGTGACGCCCTGCCACTAAACTTTCTGAACAAAGAAGGGCTGAAAGTTTTGAACAACATTTATCGAAACCCCAGTGCGCAAACCGTGTTAAAGTTCCAGCCCTCCAGGATACAAACCCAGAATATTTGTAGAATTTGTTCCAGAATCACTAATGTTTCTCTTTACTTATTAGTTGCAGTACGAGAGCCTGAACCCAGAACATTGGCACTGAGTTATATCCTCAGCCACCTCCACCCTATTTTGAATCAAGGTCTCCTTACATCACTATGTCACCCAGGCTGGACTTAAGCTTGTGGTCTTCTTGCCTTCCTTTCTCAGCCTCCCAAGTTGGTAAGCTTATACGCATGGGTCACCTTAGCTTTTCTTTTCTTTTTTTGTTAATTTATTTTTATAGGACAATATTTTATTCAACTGCCTTTGCCTTTAGATGACTGTCATTATCACCTGCAGTTAGAATTTGGAATTTCTAGGTGAAACTCATAAAGATTCTTCACTCATCGTTGTTTGAAAAATGTTTAGTCAAATAATAGGTTTCTAACCAAGATGAGTCCTGTGCTTCTTGGGTTTATAATTCTCAGTGTAAATCTGCTCCTTCGGGTGTGTCTCCCTGACCCGCCCCATCTCTCCCCGCAGGCATGTGCACACATGTGCCCTGCATCTGACCTCCAGGTATTTTGCACAGACACACCCTTTTATGGATTATTTGTAATAACCTGCCTGATGTCTGTTTTCAGTTGTTCAACATGCTTTCCTCCAGAGGACCATATCTACCAGGTCTCTCACTATATCTGCAAGACCCTGGAATCTAGGACTGAGATAGCTCATAGTAAATATTTGGTGAGGACCAGAAAAACATGACTAGATTCCTAGGAATTTGCAAAAATAGGGTCAGAAAGCGAATTTGCTTTTGTATGGCAACTGGCACATTTGAGGAATCTATATACTCAGCAAGAAAAAATTATTTGACCTTTCATATGATCTTTTAGTAATTAAATATTAGAATCCTCCACCAAATTAAGAAATTTATTAAGCCAAAATCAAGAACCATAATTTGAGAATTTTTACTCAAAAGAAAGAATGTGGCTTTAGAGCATGGGTGTCCAGTCTTTGGGCTTGTCTGGGACCTAGTCTGGGATCAAATATAAATTAATTAAGAAAACATAAAATGCTCAAAACACAACTACAACACTTAGCCAACCTATATTTGACAAAGGTGCAACACATGTTCATTAGAAGAAGGATAGCCTTTTAATAAATGGTGGTGGAAAAATTGGCTCTCCACATGCTGAAGACTGAAACTAGATCCATGCCTATCACTATGCACTAAACTGAAGTCAAAATGGATCAAAGATCTAAATATTAAAACAGAAACACTAAATCTATTGGAAGACAAGGTAGGTGGAAATCTTGGAGACATAGGGGTAGGCAGGGAATTCATGAACAAAACACAAACTGCCTGGGAAATTACTTCAAAGAATCAGCAACTGGGATCTCATATTACTAAAAACGTTTTGCACTTGAGAAGAAATCACCAACAAAATGAAAAGAAAACCCACAGAATGGGAAATAATTTTAGCCAGTAATCCCTCAGACAAAGAATTTATATCTAGAATACATAAAGGACTGAAAAACATCAGGCCCCCCCAAATTCAAAGACCCTCTCCAAAAATGGGCATCTGAGATGAACACACAGTTCTCAGATGAAGATATATGAATGGCAAATAAATACATTAAGAAATGTTCACCATCACTGGTCATTCAAGAAATGCAAATTAAAACAGCATTGAGAATTTATCTCACTCCAGAAAGAATGGCTGCCATCAAGAAATCAACTTATAACAAATGTTGGCGAAGCTGCAGGGGGAAAAAGGAACACAGCTCCCCTGTTGGTGGGAGTGTAGACTGGTGCAGGCATTATAGAAATCAGTATAGAGATTTCTCAGAAGACTAGGATTGGAAGTTCCATTCAATCCAGCTATTTCCCTCCTGGATATTTTCCCAGAAAAATTGAAAAGTTCATGTCATAGTGATATATGTGCACTCATGTTTATAGTAACACAATTTGTAATAAATAAATCTTGGAAACAACCAAAATGCCCATCAACCACAGAGTGGATGAAAAAGATGTGGTTATTTTTATACAGTGGAATATTACTCAGCTATAAAAAGGATGATCTTAAGACTTTTATAGGTAAATGGAGGCAACTTGAGACTATCTTCACAAGTGAAATAAATAAGACTCATATTTGTAAATATCACATTGTCTCTCTAGTGTAAAATATAATAAAAACTGAAGGAGTAATAAGATCCAAAATATATATAAAAATGAAAAGGAAGGAAAGTGCTCTAAAGAATACAACTGCCCGTATGTTTAAGTGTGTAAGATACATAACCATACTACTGAATTTCTGTTGGATCATTGAACAGAATGGTTTGCACTGTCATTGTTTGATTGTCTCTCCACTTTTTATGCTTTGATTTTGTAACTTGAACAACTATTTCTAAGAGGACAATATGTAATTTATCAACTAGTGATTTCTTAGTATTATTATTTTTTGAAATTCTGTATTATTTCCACCCTTTTTTCTGTTTCGTTTTTTTCTTCTAAACAAACAAACAAACAAAAAAAGCCTGCTCAATAAAAATGAGCACCTGTTTCACGTGTGTGCACACCGCTGGGTGGGCTGAAAGGCTAGTATTACCACCGCTGAATTCTATTCACCTGGTCTCCCAAGTCACGCCATGTTTGGTGTGGCATGTTTGGTATCCACCGGACCGACTACGCGTGATGGGCGTGGGTTGTGCCATTAGCACTGCATAGCACCCTCCCCTACACGCCTTCCCCTGTCTCTTACACCATCCCTGATAAAGCATCCTGCATATAATAGTGTTAAATGCATGATACTGTGGGACTGCATTACTAGCTGCCAGGACCACATGTGGCCACAAATGATGTCAGACACATCTGCTTTAAGGTCTAATACAAGTTAGAAAGTCAAATATTGGTTAAGTCTCTGCAAAAATATTTGCCAAAAGTCATTCAGTGTATTTTTTTTCTCTCAAAAGTACTGAACTTCTTCTTTTTCACTTTGCTTATGCCCTCCGATATGGACATAAATGTAAATGGACATAAAAGCAAAGCATCTTTGCTTTGCTTTCCTCATTTTTAACTACCTCTCCACTTCACCATAAATTGTGTGTGTCGAGTTTTATTGGTGGCCAAAATGCAATTGTTTAATTGTGTAATATGCAATTTGCACTGTGATTATGCTGGTCAAATTATTTTCCAGGCTGCTCAATTACTGTGATTCCATTTGTTAAGTTTACAAATCACATGCTGTTGCTCTTCTTTTCCTCCGGCTGGTAAATGGTTTTATGTTGCTCTTAGGTTTGGGGTTTAGAGCTGTGAGTGGGTGTCAGTGCGGATGGGGCAGGGTGTGGAATTTGATATCTGGCTCCTGCCAGTACACTTGTGTTAATAGCAGAAGATGGAAACAGGAGCTAAAAGTCTCCTGTGACTTTTACTGTTCTTCATCCACTCCATGCTTGGCAAGAGAGATTGATGACAGCACATTTCAAATTTGTCCTCCAGAATGTTCCATCTCAGACAGAGCAAACAGCTAACATTTACTGGGTACTTTCTATGTGCTGGACATAAACTAAGCACTTCACAAGCATTTTAATGTTTATCTTCAGAACAGGCCTTTGATTGGCACTGAATTACAGCTGGAGAAGCTTGTGACTGGAGGTCGTGTGCAGACAGTTTATTCTGGGCAGTGATCCCAAGGAAAGGAAGGGAAGATGGGGAGGAATCCACCCCACTGGCACGCTGACTGGTTACTCCGTAGCAGTAGTGTGGTAAAGGTCAGGGCAGCTCTACAGAGCTGTGCAGGAAATGCCCCAGAATTATGTCTGAGACACAGGAAGGGTTATCTTCTCCTTGGATCTTTTCCCTGTTGGTCAAGAGTTGTCCGATAAAATGCTGAACTATGACACTTACAGAACTGCAGTGCTTGAAAGCCCTGAGTTCTATAGTGCTCCATGTGCCTGAGGTGAGTGTGAATGTAAGTGTGTGCATGTGTGTGTGTGTCAGGAACACTTCATATGAGATTGATGATTTTCTGCTTTTCAGCATTTTGCAGCATCTTGTTAACTACAGACATTACACAGTAGATTTCCAGAACTTATTCATCTTGTGTAATCAACTTATTTATAGCAAATATCCATTCCCCCGACTCACATCCTCTGGCACCCACCATGCCATTCTCTTTTTCTGTACATTTGACCCGCTTAAATGTTACATGTAATTGGAATCATGGTTACTTGCCTTTCTGAAACTATCAACTCATTTAGTATAATTCTCCTGTTCCTGTTGTCACGAACAGTAGAGTTTCCTTGATTTTTAAGGCTGGGTAGTGCCCCTTTGTATGTGTGGGTCCCATTTCTTTATCCAGTTCAGCGATTGATGGATGGAGTTCCTGTCCTCACTGCTAAGACAAATATCCATCTCCTGCAACCGAAAGCAGCTGAGGTTTACTTTGATTCGTGGTTATAGTCCTTTGTTGGCCAGCTCCAGCGCAGAAGTGTCACGGTCGAAGGGTCCAGGAGGAGGAAAGCCATCATACCATGGTAGCCAGCAGTAGAGGGCGGAAGGAAGGAGGAGCTGGGGAGGGCGGTATAACCCCTCTTCCAAGGTAAGACCTCCTCCCTTTCCCAAGCAGGCCCCACCTTCTAACAGCAACTCAGCTAAAAGCCCCCTTAATTCAGTGACCTTCCAAAAGTCCTGTCCAGGAGTGCCTGAGGCCTTTAGGGGGTTTTCTTGATCCAAATCTCAAGGACCATTTAGAACCAAATCACAACAATGAACATTTGGATTGTTTCAGCATCAAGACGATGGTAACTCTGCAGTGAACAGCAGGCTGAATAGGTTTCTCCAGTAGCTCTATCTCAGTTCTTTTGTACGTATAACCAGGAATGGAATCCCTAAAGCATGCCTATTCTGTGTCTAATTTTTGAGGACTCTCCATATGGTTTTGCTGGTGGCCACATGATTTCCCATTCTGACCAAGCGTGTACGAGAATTACAATTTCTCCGCTCTTGCCAAGGCCTTCGCCTCTTTTTATAATTGCTATTCTCGCAGGTATGAGATGATTGATTAGATCACTGAGGTTTTGATTTCCAATTCCCTTTTTAGATCCTTGCTGAGCACTTTTCCACATGTGTATTTGCCGTTTACCTTCTCTTTTGAGGAAATGACTATTCGGGTCCTTTGTCCTTTTATTTAATTGGGCTACTTGCTTCCTTGTTGAATTCCTCCTATATTGAAATAGTAACCTCTTATTAGCCTTATGTTTTACAAATATTTGCCGCATTCTGTGGGTGTCTGTTCATTCTACTGGCTGGTTTGTTTCTTACCAGGAGGACTTTTGGGTTGAAATAGTCCCACTTCTCCACTTTTTGCTTTTGTCATTAGTGCTTTTGGTGTCACCTCCATGAAAACATTGCACAGGACTGATGACATGGAGTTTTCCCATAATCTTTCCTCTAGAAGTTTTACAGTGTCGTGGTGTATGTATTAACTCTTCAGTCCATTTGAGTTGACTTTTGTGCTGTTTTGTGAGACAGAAGTCCAGCTTCATGCTGCTACACAGAACCCAGTTTTCCCAACACCATTTATTAAAGAGACGACCCTTTCCCACACTGTATTCTTGGCAGCAGTATACAGGCCAGCTGGCCAACAATGCACTTTTTTTACTTATTAGCTCTATTCTTTCCCACTGGTCTATCTCCTTCTTATGTCTGTGCCAAACTTGTTGTAGCTTTGCAAGAGGAAGAGGAGAGTTGAGGTTCTCAATACTGAACCCAGGGTCTTTGCATTGAACTAGATTCCCCATTCTTTTTATTTTTTATTCTGAGACAGGGCCTTGCTAGGGTGGGCTCATTCTTGGAGTCTCTTGCCTCAGCTTCCCCAAGCGCTGGAATTATAGGTGCATACCACTGTGCCTGGCTTTTGGGGCATAATTTGAAAGCAGGAGGTATGATAGCTCCAACTTTGTTTTTCTGTCACAAAATTGTTTTGACTAGTCTGAATTTTTGTAGTTTCATATAATTTTCATTATTGGTTTCTAATTCTTTAACCAATGTCTTTGGGATTTTGGTGAATGCTCTGTATTTAATCTACAGACCATTTCAAAGGGTATGGAAATTTTAAATCTTTTAGCCAGTGAACTTGGGATGTATTTCCATTTATTAGTTTCATTTTAAATTTCTCTTATCAACTATCTCTCACTTCCTTAGTAAAAGTCCTAAGCATTTTATTCTTCTTAATGCTACTGTAAGTAGGATTATTTTCTGAATTTCTTTTTCAGATAGTTTATTTCTAGTCTGTTAAAAACTCATAAATATATTGATGTCTATGAGATCATATCATTTGCAAATAGAGATCATCTTATTTCTTACTTTCCAATTTGGGCATCTCAGGGAAAAAGCTTTCAGTTTTTTATTAAGCCTGGTGATTGGCCTGACATATGAACAACTTGGATCATGACCTGAATTTTAGTTCTAACTTACAACCAGTTTTGAGTGATGACCCAAATGCCAGCTTCTTATACTTCCAGATGGCCTCAGATACAGATTTAACCCTTAAAGAGTTCTGGAAGGAACATTACCGATGTCCTTTGGGGTTAATCGGAAATCCAGAGTTGATTCCTCTCCCAGGACACTGAGATTTGCCCATATGCAGGAGAGAGACTTTGAGTTTGTCAGTCAAGGATCCATTTGTATAGATACTGTAGATTTGTTAAATATATCCTTTGTCATGCTGATGTACACTCTTCCTATACCTTGTCAAGTTTTTTATTGCAAAGAGGTGTTGCTGAGATTTATTAAATGCTCTTTTTATCTATTGAAATAATCTCATATGATTGGGGAGAGGTACTGGAGTTTGGATCCAGGTCTTTTCACACTGAGCTATATCTCCAGCTCTTTTTTGATTAATTTACTTTTTTTAAAATTTTGAGACAACTTCTCACTAATTCTGTAATTTCTTTGTACTCAAGCTCAAGAGTCTTGGGATCACAAGTGTGCCTCACCATCCTGGTTTGTGTGACTTTTCTAACTCTTTATTTTGTTAATGGGGTTCACCACACTCATGATTTGCATATGCTGAACTGCAATGCAATCTCTGTAATGAACTCATCTGATCATGGTACACAGCCCTTTGAGTGTGCCCTGAATTTAGGTTGAGGTTGTTTTATCAATGTTTTTTGCATTTGTGTTCATGAGGAAAACTAGCATGTAATTTTTTATTATTCTCTCTCAATCTGACTTTGGAATCACATTTTTCAAATAAAAAGCTGAATCTTGAGGAGGTTGACAAAAACTAGAACTAGCTAGTAGTGTGACAGCGATCATGGATTTACATTTAGATTCCCACCTGAAACCATTTCCTCCCTAGAGGAAATTAACAAATCACCCCAACTTGGATGTCTTAAATCAATAAAAAATGTATTCTCTCTCAGTTCTGGAGGGTAGAAGTCTAAAATCAAAGAGCCAGCAAGGTCATACTTCCTCTCAAGACTCTAAGGAAGAACCCTCTCCTAGTTTCTGAGGACTTTTCCCTAGAGTATTGATATGCCCCTGCTTGAGGCCACATCACTCCAGTCTCTGTTCCATCATCACAGGATTGTCATTTTGAGGACTGCTCACGTGCCTGCCCTCAAATGTCTCTTTTCTATGAAGACACATCAGTCATGTTAGACTTAAGACCCACCCTAATTCACTATCGCCAGATCTTAACTTGACAACATCTTTAAAGTCTCTATTTCCAAATAAGATTGTTCTTACAAGTTCCAAGCAGATATGACTCATAAAGCTTCACCATCTAAACTAGTAGATGGTCTCAGTTCCTCTCCTTTACAAATGTGATAAAAATCTGTTCTGATATTTTCCTGCACTTATCTTTCATGAATTGAACATCAAGAATGTTTTAACATTCATTTCATAGAATTGTCAATTATTGATTAATCGCTTCCAAAGAAGTCTTATATCTCCAGATTCAGACATCTCTCCAAGATGATGAGTCTACCAGTTGACTGAGAACCACTGTAGTCCACCATGTTTTACAGATAATCTGATTCACCCTGAGTTCTCTTTGAATCTACAGCTATCACAAGAGTGATAGAAGGTACTACCTAAAACAGATAGGCAGGCCTTGGGGAAAAATCTATACACTTACACTGGCATCATCAACCTGAGAAAATCCTCTTTTTTTGTCAGACTTTGGTAAGTTTGGCTGCATTAAGAAATTGACAGGAGTTCTACTAGCATCATTAGGCATGTCAGATTTGATCATGTTGATTTTGACTGAGTTTCTATCCTGGTTGAGTGAAATAGACCCAGTAGTAAGACATTTTATATAGGTATGATTGAATTTTACTCAATGGTTCCATGTTATATTTATATGTTATCTTTAATCTTCATAGTATTTTTGTTTTTGTTAGTATCATTCCTATTATATTAGAATACAATACTTCAAAAGGGTAAGAAATTTATAAAGAGGCAATTAGTGATAAAGTTGGAGATTAAAACCAGGATTTTTATGATTCAAAAATCTGGAATGTTTTTCAATATTGGGCTGCTTCTGACCTTATTTATAAACATCAAATACTTAGGGCTTGCTTTTCTTAATTGCAAATCATTTATGTAAAGCTACATTGAAAATTTTGAACCAATGTAATAGTGGTTATCAGTCTTCAATAAGTCTCTTATGTACCAAGCATGACACACAAATGAAGCAGAAAGCATTTTTTGCTGTTGTAATATAATCAAAAGTCAGAGAGTTTATTTGCCCAAGTAGATCACAAAGATGACAAATGCTAAATAAAGGCTGAACTCAAGTCTGGCTTAATCTTACCTATTCTCCTAACTATGGCATATATTGCTTCTCAACATCAAAGCTTTAAACAAAACAGAATAGTGTATCAAAGTAATGGTTATTTCAGATATAGATCTAGAGAAGACATTGCATTGAGCTGACATTGGGCCAAGACTCAAAGCACAAGCAAGATTATGATAGTGGTTGGAAGAGGATTCCAAATATCCAGTCATTTATCCATGTATTTACTACGCATTTCATAGAGCATGTAAGTCGCCCGAAGCTTCATGTTAGCAACTGAATAAAGCCATGATCTCTGCCCTTGTGGAGGTTAAGATCCACCAGAAAAGAGTCAATATTCAAACAAGCACACCAATCCCTGAACTCATGACAAATACGAGCTCTGTGGAAGACACAAAATAAGTCCTGGAAAAAGAACCTTACTTAGTCAAGTCATGCAAAGCCTTACTGAGTGGGTCACATTAGAAAAGGAGCCCTACATCCAAGAAAGAACAAACCTCTTAGAGCAGAGGGGACATTATTCAAATCGGATCCATCTATGCAAAGCAGTGCGGTGAAGAATGAAGCTCCTCGTGAGGCAGCCCGAGACTGAGTGGGGGACAGGAACCGTAGCAGAGGGGAGGCAGAGACATCAGAGGGATCCCAAGCCACGTTGAGGAATTTTAGTTTCATTTCAAGGGCAGTAAGAAGCCACCAGAGGAATGAAATTTACCAACTTATTCTTCTGAACTGTCAGTCTGGCCTCTCTATGGAGAGCAGAGTGGGGAAGACCAAGTCAGAGGCTATAGCTGTAAAGCAAGCAAGAGATACTAGAGGGTAGGCGAGGGTGATGGGGTTGAGAGAAGGTGAGGTCAAGAGAGAGGTCATTTAGGGAGACAGCTGACACTTTATACTAATGAATTGGATGAGAGGATGAACTGTAAGAAGAGCCAGATGAAAGATGAAGGCCAGACTTCTGACTCAAACAATTAAGGAGAAGAAGGTGCCATTGACCACGATGAGAGGCAACAGGAACAGCTGGGATTAGTGTTGAAGGGTGAGGAGAAGAAAGTGGTCGGTAAGACATGATGATTAATGTATTTGGATGGAACATGACAAACCGCTCCAAGGAACGGACCAATGAAATTTGCTGAGTGAAAACCAGTCCTAGCAAAATGTGTCAAATAATGAACAATATGGCTGAGAGATTTCCTCTCAAGCCCCAATTTCATGTGTGTCCCACCCAGCCCCACCCACCTCAGGCCCCCATTCAGCTGGCTTTCCCTGAGTGTCCACTAGGGACAAACTGGGCTCGATTCTGCTGATAAAGAGGAAAATAATAACAATGAGACTAACTTGGATTCTGGGTGGTGAGTGAACAACCTGAGAAGAATGAGAGCAACCCAACAGAGGCAACCGCACCTTCAGGAGGGGAGGAGGACGATGGGAAAAGCGTGCCATAGAAAGTGACATCTGTGCTGGCCTTGGACGTGGGCGGGACTTTATCATAGGGAGGATGTTGCGTTCAAGATAGAGACTAGTTACTAAAACTGGCAGCACAATGATATGTGACATCCTCAGGGGCAGCTAGTGGCTCAAAGACTGAGGGATTTCAGGTGTGAAGGGTGATGTGTTTGCGGGCAGATTGCAAGTTTGAAAGTCATTCTGTTTATACTATTTGTAGACCAAAAATGCAGCACCACACTTAAATCTTAGCATTCTCTGCCTCTCTGGCTCTGCTAGGCTCTGTCTCTCTTACACACACACACACACACACACACACACACACACACACACAGGCACAACTCTATAATGCTGTTTCTCATATTCAGGCTGCAAATTCCTCCTCTTCTATACCTGGAGAGAGGGGGGGGGGGAGAAAGGTTATGCAGGAAAATTGTTCCCAAACGCAACTAAAGATAGCGCTGAACAGGTGGGCCTCGGTGACGGCAGCTTTCGCAATGGAGAATATAATTTCTTTCCCATTTTCATTAAGCCTACCCTACCGCCCATCTTTATCCTTTCAAATCATTGTCACATCATTGCCAGGCTCATCTTCTGGGGACTATCAACTGTATGTCTCATCAATCCCCTCTTTAAATGCTTTCTTTAGTTTTCCCAGCCATCAAAGAGCTCCTGTTGTTCTCAATAACTATAGAGCCCACCAGGGGTTAAATCCCTACAAAGGGGAAACATCCCTCTTAAAATTCTAAGATGACCAGGCAGGAGAACTGAGTCAATATGTTCACCTGGGGATGACTCACTTAGTATTTATAGACAAGAGCAACACGATGGATAGTTTCTATCCTAGAGATTCGGGATGTTGGCTTGAGAGATAATTGCCTATCAATGCTATCATCTGATATATTTGTTGTTTTGGAAGATGGAATTGGGAGGAAAGCTGGGACAGGTGGTTGCAATGTATTTACACCTCGCTGTTTCTGTTCCTTCATAATCAAAAGTGACACTACCAGGGATAGCTGTTATCTTCTGGTGCAGGTGTGAGCAAAAAGACAGGTTTGAAGCCAACGGTCCCCACGCATGCTGCTCACCCATAAAGATGGAGCCTTGATTTGTAGCTCTTACAGCAATTATCATCCAGCGCAGCCCAACCTGGGAGGACTTCTGCAGTGATTTAAATGTTCTCCATCGGAGCTGTTCCATTTGGTGACTGTGTGCCTACAGGTGGCCACTGAGCACTTAAACTGTGGCTAGTGCAACTGAGGAGCTGAATTTTTATTTTATATCGTGCTGATGAGTTTACTGAGTAGCCATGTGTGGGTGATGGTTCCACCCTCCAGGCCTGAGGTCTCTGCTCTTAGCATTGTATCTCCACTCTCTCTCTCTCTCTCTCTCTCTGTCTCTCTCTCTCTCTCTCTGTCTCTCTCTCTCTCTCTCTCTCTCTCTCTCTCTCTTTCTCTCTCTCTCTGTCTATTAATTTTCTGAAGCTGTCATAACATATTAGCACAAATGAGGAGGTATATAACAACTGAAATGTAACCCCCCATAGTTGGAAAGGCCAGAAAATCAAAATCACGTTGTCAAGGTGGGTTTCTCAGGAGACTCTGAGGGAAACCCATTTCCTGCCTGTCTCCCAGCTTCTAGTGGTTACCAGTAATTCCTGACATTCTTCAGCTTGTAAATGCATCCTTTCAGACTCTGTTTCTGTCTTCCCATTGTTTATTTCTGTGTTTCAGTGTCTCAAATTTCCCTTTCTTTTCTCTTATAATGACACTAATTGTAGATAAAGGATCTATCCTACAATCACAATAATGGCATCTTGAGATCCTTAACTTTACATCTGCAAAGGATGTAATTCCAAGCAGGATCACATTCAAAGGCACCAGAGTTGGAAGCTGGACATGTCTTTTGAAGGAACACAATTGAACCCAGCATAACTGGTTTCCCACCATCTTCTCCCACAAGCATGCCCTCTCTCACATTCAGTGCAGTGTATAGGCGTGGACTTGCCTGGGACACAGCTCTCATTCCCAAGCATCGATGTGAATGTCTGGCTCCATGATATCCAAAACACGTTACATTTCACCAGCCCAATCATCTGTTCCCATCATAGTTGTTATACTTCAAGACAGTGAGACTTCCTTGTGGTCAATCAATTACTAAAAATTTTAGGTGCCTTCTTATATTAGAAGTGTCTGCATCCTTTGAACCAGACTTAATATTTGTTCTTGAAAAATAAGCAATGTAACAGAAGTCTTGGAACACTATGAAAAGCAGTCGAAGAGTAGTTCAATTGCCACTCTAATTCTCTAATCCAAAAATGGTTAAGCAACTTAGATAGAACCAGCCTTCTTCCAGCCATCTGGAAGAATGGTTGAAACTTCTTTCCTCACACGTGGAAGGCCGTCTGAACACCACCCTGAGCCTTTTACATGGAGGGGTGACTACAGACCACGGGAGACCACGGCTTCAGGGAAGCAAGGAACCCTAATCCCACTCCTAAATCCCTTGGGATAGAAGCTGTTGGTGGCATCAGCCCAGTGTAATCCCATTATCTCATGTGAGGTAGGTTTAACAGGTGGGCTAGTTCTGTTCTTCACAGCAACTTATATTTAGCAAACTGGCACAATTTTTAGAAGAAGATTTTTCACAAGAACTTGGCAAACATTCCATGTTTCCTTTTCTGCAATATGTAGAATTTGTACTTCTGGCAAAATTGCTCACACATCCTAGTGTAACTTGCTTAGTAGTCACACTTTGTTAATTTTATTTTTAGCTCAAGCAAAAGGAGAAATGCTTAATGGCAGAATGAAGGGGGCTGGAGAGAGGAACTGGGCCACAAGTTTCCCATCAGCCCTTGGGTCAAGAGTGGCCCTCACAGCCACCCAGCCAGGCTCCAGTCTACCCTCAAATGACAGCCTTGATGCCTCCCAGGAATGCCAGAGGGTAAATACCTGAACGGCCTCCTTTTCAGTAGCTGTGCCACTTAATTCACGCTTTGCCACCTCACCAGTGTCATTTACTAAACAAAAAGGAGGATCAATATTACCATCTGGGAGGAGAAGAGCAATTCTCAGTGATCAATATATTATTTTTCTTCTACTTTATACTTAAATATTTCTTAGCTATACATTTTAAGTTAAACTATTTTATATCATCATGACTCAGTATAATTTTATAGACTAACAACACTGTCTCCCATATAACTAAGATTATATTATAACCAAAAAATCTGTTTATTTAAATTTTTTTAATTTCTTCAAAATTCCAAATTTCTTTGTGCAACTTTTAAGATTCCGTAGCCTCACTTTCCTCTTCCATTATGACTTGATCCCTCCCTTTTATGGATTAGCAATGTGAACAGGATTTTTTTTTTTTTTTTTTTTTTTTTTGCCCAAAATCACATCTCAAAAGCAGTGGGGCAGGAATTTGAATGCATATTTATATGATGTCAAAGTCCAGATTCTTAACCTAAGCATGGTGCCTGGCACAAGGGTAGCGTTCAAAAACTGACAGTTACTGGGTATAATCAGGTATAACAGAATCTGTTCTGTTCTGTTCTGTTCTGTTCTGTTCTGTTCCCTATTTTGAACAGTCCTCTCTTTAACTTTAATGATCATTGAGTGAATTGCACCCTCTACAAATCAATGCCAAGAGTTCTGGTTGCTACTGCTGCATAACAAATTACCCCCCACAAGTAGTAAAGAAAACAATCATCTTATGATGTTCACAGATTCTATGGGAGAAATTTAGACAGAGCACAGCAGGCGTGGTTTATCTTGGTTCCATTATACTCAAGAAGACTCCAGACCTGTGGTGTTCAGTGGCTGGGGGATAACAACATCTCAGAGTGTACCTGGTCACCCAAGATGGCTCACTCATAAAGGTATCGTTACTGGGATTAGTTCAGTGACAGGATGAACTCAAATATTAACAGGATCATACACATGGATGCTAGTCATTATGGTAATGGCAGTGGTCAGAGGCAAAGGTGGCATGGGGACCAGTTACCAAAGATTTAGAAAAGGGATATGAAGGAGTTACCAGGAGGGTGAAAGACTTGGGAACAACACATCGGGGAGAGGATGTCTTGGCCACATGGCACTTATCATTAGGCATAATCAAGTATCATCACAATACGTTTCCCTTTGTCTTCTCAAAAGAGAAGGCAGGATTTTTTTCCTCTCAAGGTAGCACAGAATCCGTGAGTCACCCAGACAACAGGTAGCCAGGATAATATCATTCTTACCTCCCCAATCCTTGTGACATCTGGGGAATGGAGAATGATATGGTTCTCCCCAAAGGGTTGCCACAGAATCAGTACATTCGGAAGAGAGCTAGGGGTTAGGTGAGGCAAAGAGAGGCAGGTATTTGTGATAGCGTTAGAATTATTTATTGTAAAGCCCAGGTTCCCAAAGTTCCTGTACAGTGAGTGAGAAGAGAAGGCAGCAAATAGGATGAAGACATACAGAAGACAAGTTAGCCATGGTTGCAAGGAAGAAAGGGAAATATAACATTAAACCAAAGCAATATTATTGTTAAATAAGAAGTACACACGGAAGTTCCTTTGATTCTACCAACCTGCCCTTCACCCCATTTCAGCAATGTTTCCCTTCCTGGGGCCAGTGTGTGCCCCAGCTTCAAACATCAGTGTCTACCTTTGAAATAAAGTGGAATGAAATAGAACTTTCTGCTCACTTGTCTATGTTTTTTTTTAATCAAGGAGGAAAATTTCCTACAAGACTTCCACTGACTGCTCTTAAAGCTCATTGTCACAGTCTCATCTGTATAACAATGATTCACAGAAAAGACTCAGATCATCATGCTTAACCTGATCAGGATTCATCCCCCGGGCTGGGCATATTATTAAACAAACAACAAACTCTTGACAGCGAAGAGAAAGCAGTAGCTTCGGGGAAGGCAAGTCACAGAGCGAGTCATGCTGAGAGATGGAGTTTCAAGTGATGCTAAGAGATGGAAGAACCCAAGAGAGCAGGAAAGTTGGAAAGGCCTCAGTTTAGCCATCTGTAAAAGCAAACGTAACAGTTCATGATCCTTGAGGGTCCCTCCCAACGCAGGGACCTGAATCTCCTGCTCACACTGTTTATCACACATATTTTCTTTTATTATGACCCTTTTCCTGTACTTAGCACCCCACCTAAACTACCGGCTTCCTGAGCAGGAATCCACGCAAGGGTGAAAGCAATGGCCAGCACGCTTAAAAGCTGTCTGGTTTCCTCTGTAAACCCGATTTGGTTTTCTCTCGGTAACTCCCCAAAGTAGGAGATGAATAGAGGAGACCATCATTGTTTCTCTATTGAACACCCACCATGTGCTCCCTGCCATTGTGGAATCTGAGAAAAATGTAAGAGCTTTTGGCATAAACAATGCTCTAAAAGGCATGCATGTGGAGCCCCACTCCGCATCTTTAGCCAGGAGCAGCTGCGCGTCCTCTGCTGCATTCCAGAAAGAACTGTCTGGACAATGGCTTGAGCACACTGGAAAAAGACTTGCCTTTCTCTCTGGGGACTGAGTTGTAAACGGTTAGTCACTACCAAAAGGGAGCGATTGAAAGACAACACAGCCATGGAGAAGGAGGGAATGATGGGGAGCTGCGTAGTTCCTTTCTATGATACAAAACAAACCGTAAATGTGATCATTATGTAAACACGTCTGAATGGTTGTTATTTAAAGGATTTTGAAAGTTATAGGTTACATGTTTTTAAAAACTTACTGGAGTTTCTTTCCAATTTGCCGGTTTCCTGTCAAATTCAAATAGAAGTGATCCGGCTAGATTGAGTGTTTGTTACATAAGAGAGCTTGTGTGCTTTTAAATTTAACTCCAAATGCTTGAAATGTAATGTATCAGGCCCTAAATTGTGTAAGCACAGTTGGACACAGCCCGAAAATCTTAATAACCTTCAAGGTGGAAAGGACTCAAAGTTCATCTCCAACCACCCTTCCAGTGTTCAGATCCCACATACAAACAACCTTACCACATCCTTTAGTGATGCTTAAGTCTCTCCAGTGACCCAAGTTCAGAACCTCCCAAGGCACCACATGTGGAAGGGGGGTGATTCTAAAGGGGTCTTCTTCATATAAATTTATGATGTGATGCTGTGAAGTAACCACCTACTCGCTCTGAGAGACAATTGTGCCAGTTGAAACTTTCTTCTTTGTGACATTATTCAGCTCAGAGAATAGTAACACGATCTTTCTGACCCCTTTATATAAAGGAGTCCTTTATTTTTAATGTGTGGTGCTCACAAATGACCGAAATTTTAATTGGAGCAAATAAAAGCAAATTTTCTTCTTTTTTCTCTGAAATACTAACAATTGTTATACGGATGAAATATGACCCGGAGCATATATGAAATGCAATGCTCTTTTTCTCTTATCTTTCCTTTAAAATGTGGTCAAAGCAAGTAAACATCTTCTCTCTACAACAGAAACCGTATTTCTCTTACTCAGACTGCAGAGATTCCCAAAGTCACGTTCAGCCACAAAAATAGACTCTATTCAGTAATTAAAATGCCCAGTCCAAAAGCCTAGTCAGAACTGCCAATTTTTTCTAACATTATAAATAACGTTTCTTCCCCAGCTTGGGTCCAGTTCCAGTCAGAAGCCAGCCACAGGAGGGGGAGGCTGATGGCCTCTGTGTGGGGAAGGTGGGAAGGTGGTGGACTGGCTTCTCATCTGTGTCCCCACTTAATAACTGGCCTTTCCAGGGTTGGAAACAGTCTTGTGTCATCACCTGGCTTTGCTCCCTCTGGATTTAATGTTTTTTATTTCTTTGTGGGCTCATTTCTGTGCTTGTGTGGAGTATTCTATCCCTGGAGATTTCATTTCTGAACAAAAACCTTCTCAATCCTATCGTGTACTTCAGCTTGCTATCCAGGAGTTCTTGTTTAAGACCCTTCTAAGCCCTTAGAATTCAGTATTTTTCCCATGATCTTGCATAGGAGGTCATTCCTCTCTTTGGGTAGAGAGAATACTCTACCATCTGTCTGTCTCTCTAGTCTACATGGCCCACCATTATTTCAGTGATTTGGGGTGTAGCTGGTTCTTACGCAGCCATCTCCAGCTTCAGGTATATAAGGGTGCAGCTCCCAGACTCTCTGCTGTAATGATCATACTCTGAAGCCTTCATAGAAATTCCCTCAGTAGGATAGAAGAGAAGGTTACAGCTTTTTCCAAGAAACTTCCCTGCCCAAATTTTCTCCCTCTCTGCATTCCATTTAAGCTTATAGCTATCTGCTTTGCAGGTCTTCACACAGTGATTCTTCTAAATCCTCACTTTGCCTTCTCATATCCATTATGCTGAAGTCCAAAATGAAGCTGAGGCAGGAAGCATCTTATTTTAACCTGCTATTTCAGGCTCAGAAACTCCTTAGCCATCTCATTCTTTCAAACCAAACTGAATTTATTCTTCACTCACACTTCTGTAGCAGAACTCCAGAGTTCTCAAAAAATCTGTCCCTCTTTTTTAATAGTTTTAGCTTGCTCCACAATTGTCAGCTGGAGGATATGTTTGTCAACCTCCCTTGTTGCAGTGTGACCTTGTTTTTAAGTTCTCACCAACAGAAGTGAGCAAAGTTAGAGTGTTACTGCATGCATTGGAGAAGAGACCACGAAGTTCAACTCTGGCGAAGGGGGAGTAAGCACACTCTGTCCTGTCTCTCCAGCTGTTACAGCTTAGAACCCGAGCAGTGAAACAAAGCAGCTATCAGGGGACCGAAAACAGTACAGACAGGAGGAGTATGTAAGGAATTCAGACTTGTGAGCAAACCAGGAGCACTGTTACTGTTCACAGTTGGTTGGCTGGTGTCTGTAATATATGTCAAGTTGGACTCTAGAGCAGGTCAAAAATGGAAGCCTCCAAAGGAAGCTCTCAAGATTAACTCGTGTTTCCTGGCCAAACAACCAAGTATGATGGTTCCAAAATCAGATGCATTTGTTATGGGACCACGTATTCCAAAAAAATAAAACTGAGTTTTACATATGCAAATTAAAATGAAGTATATAAAGGAAAAAAGGAAATTGCTCTCTCTTGATGTTCTTCTTCCTGCATTCTAAAATAGTAACATAAAACTGGGTCATTTTAACAATTCGGACAAGGATAGTACCCCAGCAGGTGGCCACACAGTGGCACGCGGAATGCAATTGAAGAAACAGTCTTGACCATCATCATCTATGAGTCTGCATTTTTGCAGTAGTTCGTTTTCACCTCCCCTTATCAAACTTTCAGCCCTTTGCACATGGCCTCCAACTGAGCCACGTCTGCCTCATCTAAGATGGGTGCATGATAAATGCATTAATCAGGAGCATGGAGAGAGCCACAGGTGCTATTGATCACTACTGAGAAGAGACAAGGAAAGAATGGACAGCGCTTGCCAATCATGGAGAAGCAATTAAGACTTTGTGAGTGAATTTCTATCTAGGCTGATAGCAATCATTTTAATTGCTAAACAAACCATTAATCCATCTAATTATGTGAGATCTAGCTTATTTTTCTTCATTTTATCCATAAGAAAATAATGGGATTTTTTTCATCAGTGACTTGCTAAAATGTAAATATACTCTGTCTCTCACATTTCTCTGCCATTCTGGTTTTCAACAAGGCAAATAAGAAACTAATTTAGTCCGGCACAACTTGTTCTTAGTATAAGGATAGTCCCCAGCTTACAACAGTTCAACTTACTGAATTTTCTACTTTATGGTGGTACAAAAGCATCACCATACAGTCATTCTGTTCTTCATTTTCAGCACAGTGTTCAATAAACTATATGAGACATTGAACACTATAACATAAAATAGGCTTTGTTTTGGATGACCTTTCCCAACAATAAATGAAACCTACAAGCATGAAGATAGTCTAAACTAAGCTATGACTTCCGTAAACTGTGTTAAATGTATTTGCTATATACATAAGTACATAAATGGATTTACAAAAGTTTCGATTTACAATGAACTTATGGTGATGAAATCCCTTCATAAATTGAGGAGCATCTGTACCTATCATAGGTCCTTGAGGCAACTTCGCTTAGCAGACAGACACAGATTATAATGATCAACTCTAAAACCTTGTGTAGAATCACATGTACCAGTTAGAGGTACTCTGAATCTGTGCCTTATCTCGTTCTGAAAATCTTAATGGCATTTTTAAAATCTATAATGCTCCAGCTCTTATTTTGCTCTCCTTGATTCCCCAGCAATAATCAATAACAGTTCAGTGACCTGGCTTACCAAGTCTCATGAACCATGAAAAATACCACACATGCTTTATCCAAGGTAAGTGGAATAAATCAGAAACCCAAATACAAAGACTGAGCAAAATAGAGATAATAGGAAACAAACAGATAGATCTTTTATAAAAGAGAACAGACCAAGACAGGGATGGAGGGGAAAAGGGAGGAGACTGGAAGAGGATGAAAAAAGATGTGTTTTGTGCTCTACATACACCAACTCTCCATGAGGTATGTGACCATGTATGCAATCATACAGTAATTAAAAATAAAATTTGGAAAAAAAAAGAACATTGAAAACAACCTACATCCATGGACCAAAAAATAAAAGTCATTTCCAATGGCTGAAATGTCTCTCTTTCACACTCTTGTCCGACTGAAGTTTGATTTCCTTCATATTAGAGCTCATGCATTGTCTCATTCACGTGCCCAGTACATATGCACTGAGAGCCTCGCACACACCAGCCAGACGGAAATGTAGCTGGGACTGCTGAAAACCAAAAAGACAAAGGTCCCCAAGGAGTTTCCGCTTAATCAAATAAAAATGCAGTGTGATGGAGTGTCAGATAGTGATCGGTTTACAGAGCTCAATACTTTAGGGAAGGAGAAAAAGGAGGCTGATATGACTGTACTTTAAAAAATGGTTACAGGGTGGACCATGAAGGAACTCGTAGAAGAAAAAGGTTTGCATAAGAAAAAGATTGAAGGGGGATGAAGGAGCAAATCATGCAGAGATAAAAGCGTTTCTCGCAAAGGAAAGAACAAATGCGGAACCCCCAAGATAGGAACGTGCCTGGCTTGACTGACAAATAGTAAAAATCATGGTGTTGCTGGAGTAGAAAGAGAATTGGGAGGTGGGAACAAAGGGAAGTGAGGGAAAGACTACAAAGGAGAAGCTGAGTCACCAAGAAATCCTGCCTCTATTTGAGGTCACTAGGGGTTTCTGGGTGGATATAAAATGTTATTGACATATAGCACTTCTCTGTCGCCCTTTTCAAGGAGTCTGTTTTTTCATTTATGGATTTACCAAATATTTATTGAGTATTTACAAGGTGCCCAGTGTCATCGAGGCACTGAATAAACTTCTTAGAAACCTTTCCATCTGTTGAGAGGTAAAGCTTTTAGAACTCATTATGAGGACTCAACTTTCATTCTCAGGCAGGAAGGTAAGCACTGGCTTGAGCAGAGTGGTGGCTTTGGCTGACTTAGGCTTTATAAATATCACTCTGGCTCCGGGGAAAAAATAGACCACTAGACAGGAAGGAAGCAGTGAGACATATTAGAAGGATATTGAAACAACCAGGACGAAAGACAATGCTTCAGCCAAGATAGTAAAAAATCATTGTTACTGTATATTAAAGGTGGAGTCCACAGGTTGGATGTGGGTGTTGTAAGACAGACAGAAAAGGGGTCCGTGATGGATCCAGGATTCCAAGTTTCCCCTATTTCCCATCAGAAAAATTATAAATACAGAGTCACCATTTTCTGAACCGAAGACAACAGTGGAGAAGATCTGCGAGGGAATCTAGAGTTTTGTTTGGACATGTTGAGAGATCCTTATAGACCCAAGTGGAGATGTGAATAGGCAAGACTTGGGGAATGTCCAGCTGGAGATGGAAGTCTGGGAATCACAATGTACAGACGGAAGTTAAAACTATGAAATTCTATGAAGTCACGAAGGCAGTGAGTGAAGATAGAAAAGAGATCCAGGACCTGATTCCCAAGGCACTTGATACTTATAGCTGAAAAACACTGATGATGAACAGACCCAGCAAAGAAAACTAAGAAGCAGTCGGGAAAGGAAAGAAGGAGGGAGGGAAACAGAGAGGGGAGAGGCAGAGAGAGAATGAATATGGAGGTCAAAGGAAAAACTTTATTAAAAAGAGTAGTGATAAGAACCATGGCTAACAAAGGTCAGACTGAGGATTCACCAGCAAGAAGCCATGATGACCCTGTCAGAGCAGTTTTGGTGGTACAGGAGTTGTTAAATTGTAACCAGAGAAAATTCCAACAAAAATAAGGAAAGAGAGGTAGACACAGCAAGAAGAGACAGCTCTTTCTGTAAATTATTTTCTAAAAAAAAAAAAAAAAATAGAACAGAAATAGAAGGGAAAATGGGATCAAAATTATCTTTTGTTTCCTTGTTTATGACTTTTTAAAAAGGAGGAAAAAATCACAATATCATTTCTTACTGTTCAGAAGGATACAGAAGAATTATGAAACATAAATGATTTTAGCGAAAAATTTGTGTAATGTTGTTCTGAGTAGCAGTGAGATCTCATGGACAGCTAAGTGGGTTGACTTTCCCTGTCAGCACAAAAACCATAACCCTAACCTGAATCCAAATGCTACCCTAACCAGAATCCTAACCCAACCATATCCTCTAAATAAATCACCAGGTAAATCCTAACCCTAACCATACCCTCTAAGTAAATCCCCAGGCCCCACCTGTTGTGTTCTCATTATGCTTTCATGTCATATATGCTGTTACTACCTATAAATGATATTCAGAATTCACCCACTACTCCCTTACCTCTGCTCCTGTCCGTGTCATCAGGCCAACTAGGTTTTTTCACTAAGTCTGTATACGAAATCCCCTGTGCTCTGTCAGTCTAAAGAGCAGAGTGAGATTCTCCAAAGATTGATTGTCAATTATATTTTGGGGGAGAATAGCAGAGTGCTGAAATGTGCCATAGTCAACCATGGGCGTATTCAAGGAAACTAAGGAAAGGGAAATGTTTTATTAGCAAGAAAAAGGGGAAATTTTTATGCAAGATGACTGAACACCAAGTCATTAGCTTTGGAACTCTAGACAGGAGTTGATGTTGGCTTATCAATGCAGACACTGTTGTTGGACAAGCGATTATTCTGGCCACTGTGTGGAGAATGGAGCTTATTAAAGACTGGTTGCAAAAAAACGCAGGTCAAAGACTACTGTAGTCTTTGAGGCAAAAGGGGGAGGGGCTTGTTCAAGAACAGAGGCAGGAAGAGTGGAAAGAATGGGTGAATTTTTTTCTAGTTAAAAGTTAGACCAGAATGACTTGTTGATGAAGGACTGTGAAGAGTAATGGAGAAGTCATCAGTGATCCCTGAGCTTTTAGCTTGAGTCACTAGTCAAATTGCCACTACAAAGACTGGAAAACCACACAGGAGCTGTTGGCTTGGGGGAACAGTAAATTTGCAACTCCATTTTGTACTTAATTTAGAAATAACTACCAAACACTCAAGGTTCTAAATGATTAACTATGATACATAAATAGCTGACATTTCTAAGGTTCTAAGGACATTATAAACAGCTGTAATCATTGCTTGTGATGTTTCAATTTGACTAGAGTAAGAACCGCCTAAAAGGTGAACGTGTCTATGAATGATTGACGTATCGGCTGGGAAACTGAGGGGCAAGACCCACACTGAGCGTGGATGGGTTCGACCAATAGAATTGTAGTTGGGGCAGAAGGGAAAAGAAGGATGTATTTCCCATTCTTTGGGAGAGCTCGACTTTGCTATAGCCTTTAGACTTTGTTCTTTTGCTTCTTCTGCCTCCTAATGCAGACTCACGCTGGTGGCTCTAAGGTGGGCCTCTAAACCTGTGTCCTCTGGCTTCATTAACCACTCCAGCGGCCACACCAGATGGCCAGTGTGGATTCTTCCGTCTCTGATTCTGCCAACAGCTGTTGCAAATCTTGTGTCTCTGGTCATGTAAACCTACCTAATACATTATTCTATATAATTCTACATACATGTTATAATGATTCTGTTCCTCTAGAGAATCCTAACATCCTGTCAGCACAGGTTACATTTAAACAGTCATGTGGGTGGGTTCATGGATAGATGAGACAGATGATAAAGGCGCCTTGAACACACTAGTATTTTGAGGTCAGGTAGATGCTCTTCTTCTCCAGATACTCAAGTAAAATTTGCTGCTTCTATAAAATAGATCAGAATTTCAAATCCTATTTGTTGACAACATCTGCTTATCTCTTAAATTGTGGTCTGTCTTCCAAATTCCCAGGCAACGGTGGGAAGAATTCATGTAAATACCAAGTATGCAAGTGTGCCTTTCTATTTTCTATCTGCAAAAAAAAAAAAAAAAAAAAATCCCAAATGATTGTCTCTAAGGATGCTTTCCCTGACTTAGGTTGCTGTTTAGCTCTGTTTGAACCTTTATCTAAACTCTGCTGTCTAGAAAGTAACCTGCTTCCATTGAATACTCTCACTGATACATAAATAATGTATGATTCCTCCACTTGGGAAGTAAAGAAAGGAAGTCAAAAGTTTCCCTGAGAGGAAACAGTAACAAACACCATCAATCCCCAGGGAAGAACGGGCTTGGAAGGGCTAGTGGTGAGCTCAGGGCACACTGAGCCATCACTCCTCTTGGGAAACCAACCACAAAGAGTTCCCTATTTAGCTAAAGGATCAGCAGTTGCATCTTTATAGGAAAAAAGAAAAAGCACTCCCTGCTTCACAAACTGATGCACTGCATCCTTAGGAGTAACACAATAGCATTTTCTTGAACTATTCTGAATGATGTGGTCCAAGTGTTTAAGTGATAGGATGCGTTATCTCTTTTTGCCACTATTTTATTATTTGGAAAGATCAGACTTGGGGTTCTATTTATGATCAGCTCCAAGAGACTTAAAAGGAGCTTTGATTCCAAAGAATACATATAAATCATGTTCCTTTTTTCCTCTTGGAGATGATGAAAGGCTAATATTTTTCTTTTATGTTTCAACACTTAACAGAAGTCCTTCTGAAATGTTTTAAATAGCAGTTCTTATTAATTACAAGTGAAGGCTTAAAGAGAGTTTAAATAAGAGGAACCAAAATGAACCTGTTGGTGACGATGCTCCCTGCATTATTTCTCACACTGTATTCTGGTCCTCTGACTTGCATGTGAAAACTCTCTGCTGCCCTCCAGCCCAGCCTTCGCCCTTTCCTTGACTTCCTCCCTCGCCCTCCCTTTCTCTCTCTCATTGTTTCCAATTTTCAGTCCTTGTCCCCTGACATTTCTCTCTCTGATAGCATCATTTCTGACCTCTTCCCTGGGGTTTCCTGCTGGCTTCTCACCATGGCGTCCCGAACGTATCCAATGGGGAAATCACACTGAAAATGAATCTGCAAGCAACCCTTTCGTTCATCAAGGAGATAATGTGAGTCAGAAAATGTCTCATCTAATTCTTTGGATTCTGCCTTATAATCTGCCATAAAATATTGAATCTCTGATTTTAAATCAGAGCCTGAAATGAGTCCAAGATGTAGATATTTAAATGGAACTCTCCAGAGGCTTTCCCTCGCATATAAAATTAATATCTTGATTTTCTGCCAGTTTGGTATATGGATTTCAGATATGTTGATGAACTGACTTTCTAAGAAAAAAAGAGCTTACAGAAATAAACTTCTGTGGTATGCCTTTATTTTGGGAAACAGCATCTAATTCAAAAACTACTTCATTAAGATTTATAATATGTTATAAATTTGGTTTGTTCAACAGACTTTTAGTCTAAATATTTTAAAAACTCTTTTCTATATTTTTAGGTGAGAAGATAATATTCAGAACCTTTTTCATGAAAAAGTAACTGATTCCTCCTAGATTAGGTATTTTTAAGCAGATGTAAATTTTTAAAAACAGATTTAGGAGGACGTGTTGGCATAATATGTTGGTAGAAAGTGCTCCAAGGGTATAAAACTTCTCTTTTGAAGAAGCAATCTAGCATTTGGAAAAAGCCAGAAGTGAAAGGCCTTGTAAGAGAACATGAAGTGTGTTTTTAACCAATCCTAAAGGCTGCTAGGATGGGATAGCCAGAGGGCAGACTGGATGCGATTTTACGTAAATGGAGGAGGGTGGGTGTCTCTGATAAAGGAAACTCTGGTAGAGAGAATCAAGAGGCAGCGTCTTACTTTCATATTTAACGTATTTCATCAGTTCCATTTTCCTAATGGTCTGCCATAGGCCTTCAAATCTCGAGTCGTTTTATTATTTTTGTTTTAAATAAGAAATTTAACATCAAAAGTACTTATGGTCACCTGTTTTGAATCACTAAGAAAAACACTAAGACCCTTCTCTGCTGTAGGCCCCCAGGGAAAGGGAAGAGGATGACTTCAACCTACAAGACCTTGCGCGATTTGAACTCCTTTTGATCGGATTTCCTAGAGCTCATTTCCCTTGGTCCTAGTCCCAGCTGATTCAACACTTCAGGCCCTTCTTGTTCAGTGGATGCCTCTACTCAGCTGCTCCAGGAATTCAGGAGCTGGGTAAGCTTTTCAATTTTATTGTATGAGGATTCTGTTTAGAAGTTTTCCAGAAATATTTGTTGTATTAATCAGTTTACCAGTTACTAGGAAGTAATACTCAATTTTAACAATTTAAAGGAGAAAAAATTTAATCTGACTCCCATTTTAGGGGAATCAGTTCGTGGTCAAATAGCTGCAAGACAAAGCATCATAGCAAAAGGGAGTGATGAGCAAAGTACCAAAGAAGAAGGGGTGAGTGACCAGGAACAGGACCCAAGGCCATGCCTCCATGACCCACCCAGACACACCCAGAAAGAAGTACACTCCACCAGTCAATCAAATTGAGAACCCGCCCAAGCACTACACTTGTGGAATGAGGCAAAACAAACACTGTTGTGTAGCTACATGACCCCCAAAACACTGATCAGGTGAGAGGGGAGCTCCGTGAGAGTGGCTGCACAATGTATCATCCTCAGTAACATCCACCGACTTCTGTTAAGTGCATCCTCTGAGCATTATTGCCTAACAAGGAAACGTGCGGGTTCTGAAGTTCATCCATCCAAACTTGAAACCAAATGTCATCAAAGTGTCATCATCTGCCAACTGTGCACCTGGCACATAGCATTTAAGCTATGTGTGTGTGTGTGTGTGTGTGTGTGTGTGAGAGAGAGAGAGAGAGAGAGAGAGAGAAAGAGAGAGAGAGAGAGAGAGAGAGAGAGAGAGAGAGAGAGAGATTCCCTGTCTATAAAAATGAGTATTCTAATACTATTGTATCCCTTAAGGCCACTGAGCGAGAGGGAAGAGTTCAGGTCCACATCAGGCCTTCAGTGGTGTCAAGTATAACACACTGGGTAGAGCTCAGAGCTGCCCACAGGATAGCTGCAAAACAAGTGTTTCTGTCCCCATTTTGCAAAACTCAGCCTTTTGAAATCAGCAGGCTGTCTCCTGTCCCAGGTCACCTAGATATAAGTCACGTGCTATGTTTTGGATATGGTTTGAGTGTGTCCCCCAAGGCTTCATATATTGGGAGGCTGGTCTCCAGCATGCTGGTACAGAAATGGTGTACAGCCTTTGAAAGATGAGGCCTAGTGGGAGATCGTTAGGTTATTTAGGATAAGTCCTCAGAGGGGACTCAAGTGGTCCTCATGGGACCCCTGCTGGCCCTCATGAGAAGGCTATGAAAAAGTCAAACCTGGAAACTCGAAACCTCTTTGGATTCCTGTCTAGCAATCAAGCCACTCCCTCTCGCATGTGTCCCGCCACCCTAGTATCACCTGACACAAGGTGATGTAATCAACATGGTCTTCTCCAGAGCTGCACTATACTGTTTGGACTACCCATCCCCGAAACTGTAGCTACATAAATGTCTTTTCTACACAATTACCTGGCCTCAAGGATCTCCTTGCAGAAATGAAAAACAAACAAATGCCTTGTGGATGTAAGACCATATTAGGACATATTTGTCTCTCAAAATATAGTCTTTGGACTATGCTTCAAAGGCTCGGAGACGAGGGTCTCACCAACTGCTAACTACTGCAGTAGTTCAGACTACTGAGGAATCAGTGCAGATGTTCCAGCTAGTGAGAGCTGCATGGCCGCATGGTAAGAACTGAATCCAATGCTGAAGGCTGTCACCTGGCAGGGGACTCCAGCTTGCTGGCATGCAGGGGAAATGATACTAGAGGCCCTTGTTTGCTGCTGACGCGGCCAGTATCCCACTCAGTCAGGGAACACTCTTCCAAAAGACTTCACACACCTCTCCCTAGCCTCTAGAATTGGCTAGGGACCAATTAATTGCACTACCAACAAGATACCAATTAACTAATAAACCAATAAGTGATTTAAGGAATGAACAGGCTTTGGGTGGATTAATTAAAATAAGAACAGAAAAATCTGAAAGCCAGTTATCTCTCATTCAATTAGGGAAAATATGGGAAATAGTGAAGTTATAGAAATATAGAATACACATTTACACACAGTTGAGTCATTACTTAAGATGTCTCATAGTTCAGAACAAGCTAGAATGTGGTTGGTTTTTCTCCTATGGTCAGTGTGACATTTTTCGTCCGCTTGAGTCACTTAATCTTCAGCTGCTATTATGCTGCATTGAAAGTACCAATGCTGGGTGGCTCTCAGGGACTTCTAATGTTCAGACTCACTTCTGTGTCTGGAGAGAAAGTTGATGTTTCTTATGAAAAATGCAAGAGTTGTAAAGTCTCCAGTCAGGAGTGGATTTATGTTCTATCTCTGCCTTGCCCAGCTTGGAAACAGTCCCCAACCTCTCTGAATCTCAGTTTCCAAAATAATGAAGATATGACTTAAAGTGACATGATAGAGATTAAATTAGATGATGCATGCAAAACTTAATACAAAGAAACAAGCATTCTCTGAGAGTGTACAATGCTAGCGTTTTCAGGCACTTGATCTACCAGTAATTGTTACCACAATTCTATATGGCACAGATTAACAATTTCATTTATAAACATTGAATATTAATTTCAGGCAGTTTTGCAAATTGCCAAAGTTCATCCCACTCCATAAGTGAAGGAGAGAGCAGGGCTTTCAAATTCCTTCATAGGTCTCAGCTCAAGGGAGGCAAGGTTCTCTCAGAACTACCTGAATAATGATTATACCAAGGTTGCAAAAATGTCCACAAATTCTTGTCATCTTCTCCCATTAATGCACAGACTAAACTGAGCTCAACTTCTACTTACTCTGACCAATCAAATGCAATAGAATGCAATGGAAATTTCAGACAAGTCCCAAGCTCAAGCCTCAAAAGCTCTACTCGAGCTGGGAATTTTTGTAGCATCCTGTGAACAGGCTTAGGAGAACCGGCTGGGGAATGCGAAATCAGGTGGAAAGGATCCCAGCCATGCAACATCCTGCCTGGGGCTTAAGACGTGTGAGTAAGCCCAGCTGAGAACTGAATGTGGACAAGCCACAAGGACACCGACTGACCAGCTGAGTCCAGACCAAATGGCAGCTCACAGAAGCATGATCCAAAGAACAATACAGTTATCTTAAACCACCAAACACGGGACTGGTTTTTTATCAAGTGTCTCAATCAGTTTTTATTGCTGAAACAAAATACTCAACAGCAACAGCTTAAAGAAAAATAGGTTCATTTTGGCGCATTTTGGCTGGTGAGCTGGCTCCAAGGCAGGAAGTGCACAGGAAAAGGACTAGAGCAGGAGAGCAGCTCAGCTCATGGCAGCCAGGAAGGAGAGACAGGGAAGAGTCAGGGAGGGAGAGAAACCTGGGAGATAAACCCTTCCAAGTCACACTCCCAGTGACCCACCTTTGTGACCAGACCCACCTCCTAACAGCAGGTCAGCATCCCTGCACAAATCACCCTGAATGTATGCGGCTTTGGGAGACAGCCTGCATCTAAACCACAACACTGGCCATACAGAACATAATATACGACTTTAAAGACTACAGTTGAATGAAATACATGAGATAAGTAGTTCCCCATCTTGGGTGCTACACTACTTTGTTGCTGTTGTTGTATAACAAATTTAGTGGCTTAAAATAGCATAAACTCATTATATCAGTTTGTTTGAGTCAGACATTTCAGCCATGGCTTATCTTCACTCTCTGTTCAGAGTCTCACAAAGGCTACAATCAAAGTTATCACCTGGGCTGTGTTCCCATCTGGAGGCTCAACTGGGAGAGAATCCAATTTTGAGCTCATTTGGCTATTAGCAGAATTCATTTCCCTGCAGCTGTATGAGTGCAGGCCTTGAGGTTTTGAAGTCTGGCAGGTGGAAGACAGTTTCTAGGAATCCTTTATAGTTCCCAGAGCCTACCTGGGTTAGCCAGCTTTCTGTACTTGTGACGAATGCCTGAGATAAACCTCTAAGGAAGAGATTTATTTTGGCTCATGTTTGCAGAAGTTTCAGTCCATGGTCAGAAGTCAGTTGGCTTCCTTGTTTGGGAGACTGCACTGAGACAGGACCCTGGGATGGGAAGCATGTGGTAGAGAGCAAAACTGTTCACCTCCAGGCAACTGAAAAGGAGAAAGCAGACAAGGTTGAGGTCCCAAAATCCTCCGCAAGTGCAGCACACCGCAGTGTCCTAACACCTTTCCCATCGGCCCTGCCTCCTAAAGGTTCCACCAATTCCAGGAGACATTTGAGATGCAAGTCACAGCGCTCCCTCTGAGCTCACTGAGCCCCTCAACAGGGCCCTACTTCATCAAGCCAACAAGGAAAACTAATAGGCTAAGAAAGGGTCACATATAAGATAAGATAATCACAGGAAGGACGTCCTGACACCTTTACCATACAGTGTAACCTCACCATGGGAAACCTTTGTCAATACTCCATGTACTAGAAGTAACTTCAGGTGCCTTCCCTACTTAATGACAGGGTGAAATATAAAGTACGTGCAGATGCCAGCACAGCATCATGATCACGAGGGGATCACGAGGACAACTGCAGAGGCTGTCACTGTTTCATCTTGGAATCATCTGGAGAGTTTTAAACAACCTAAAACCTGTTTTCTACTGCCTGGGGATTCTTATGTAATTGACTTTAGATGGTGCCTAGAAAGCATGTGTTTTGAAAGCTCTGCACGTGATTCTGATATGCAGCTAGGGTTAGGAATTAATAGGCCAGGCCAGTTATGTGCACATGAGTTGCTTAGAGGAGGCAGGGATTGGTCAAAGTTCAGACTCTGATTCATATTTTTGGGGTGGGGTCCTGTGTTTGCAATAGCTTCCCAGCTGATGCTGGTACTGCTGGTTCCATAGACTGCAAGAATCAACACCCAAGGGCTGAGATGAAGGACACTCAAGGGTCAAGAGGCTGCTGAAACCAGGGAGGCAGAAAAGGAGTAGAGAGACGGTCAGTGAGATGGTAGAAGAAGCAAGAGACTGAGGTGCTGAAACACAAGTAAAGAAAAAGTTTCTTGGCGTTTGTCAGTGATGTTCATGATCCAAGTAACGTGAGGGCAGAGAAACAACCACTGCCCTTACAGCAGTAGTGGTCAGTGCTCATTCAGAAAAGAAAGCAGTTACAGTGAAGTAGGGAAAGAAAAGCTCATAGGATTAGGATGACAAGAGAATAGAAAGACAAAATTTGGAGAAACAAATAATTAACTTTTTCTAGGTAGTGTGGTTTAAAAAGGCAAAGAGAAACACTGGTAGCTGGAAGGCACACAGGCTGAAGGGAGTTGTATTTTGTTTTGCTTTGTTGGGCTTTTTTCTTACAAGTAAGATATATCAGATAGTTTGTATGCTGCTGGAAATTACCTAGCAGCAATGAGGAAATAGTGATGCTAAGAGGAAGAAAGTTATGTCCGGAGCAGTGACCTTTAGTGAGCACAAGATGTGATTTTTGAGCATGGAAGGAGGGGTTACACTTAGATGAGAGTGCGGATCATGCTACCATGACATCCCAAGAGCAGGCAGGGAGTCTGGATACAGATGTAATGGGACAGGAAGCTGGATGATGCGGTCATCTGTAAGGTGTCTCCTGAATGCTTCTGCTGTTCAGTGCAGTAGCAAGCAAGATTCAGCAGAGCGTGAAGGAAGGGTGGTGTGATAAGTGTAAGGAAGTAAAAAAAGGTGTGGAAGGGGTTTCAAATATTTTTATGTGCTTGCATATCACCTAAGCATCTTGTTCAAGTGCAGAATCCACTTCAACAAGTCTGGCATGTGGAGTGAAATTCAAGATTTCAAGATCGAATATAATGCAGATACAGTAGGCCTGCAGATATGGTGTGAATGCCAAGGCTTTAGAACAGGGTTTCTCAACCCCAGTGGCTTCATACCATGCATTTTGGGCCACATAATTACTGGGGAGCATCCTGAATATTGTAGGATATTTAGCAGCATTCCTGGCCTTTTCTACCAGAAATCAGCAGCATCCCTTTTCAATTATTGACAGCCTCATGTGCCTAAAATATTGTATATCTCCCACAGGTGCAAAATCAGCCTTGGGAGTAACATTGCTTTGGGAAGAGAAGAAAATAAATGGACTATGGAAATCCATTTAGGGAAACAGCATTAAAAGCCTACACATGCTTATAGATTTGTGTCTGCATGGTGTGTTTTCCCAGTCATGCTGTGACACATGCAGTCAGGGAGTAGGCTGAGAGTAAGATTTGAGCAGAATTGGGTATTTTCCATTGAGTATGGCAGAGGAATGGGTCAGGTAGGAAACGGAGAATTTTAGAAAAGATTGTAATGATCATTATGGAATGGTGGAAACTTAGAACTTGAGGGGGTGAAGACATATGAAAATGATGAGACTGAATATGGACTTCAATGGCTCAAAGCATGGTTAGAGCTAAGATTTGCAAAAGGGAGAGAGCTGCAGCCATAGTAGACTGCAAAGATAAATACAGAAATAAAGGTTCAGAGGAGATGTAATTATTGATAAGGAAAAAGTCTGTAGTAGACAATGATGACCTAGGTTTCTTGAAAGAAACGGTTGCTAGAGAGGAACAGGTTAAAGAGCTAAGAGGTTAAAATTTGGGTGCTATCATCTCTATCAGTATTAATGTTCCCAAGAACTTTGTCAAGGGAATGATAAAGACAATGAAAAGGAATGGTGAGTCCAAATCTTCAGGAACAAAAATCTGAGTGTTGTGGGAGTCTGCTGAAATCCACAATAAGAAGGGGGGACAATCACATGATGATGTGAGTTGGGTCAGTGTTAGATGTTTTCAGGGAGTAGGAAAGTTAGGAATCTAAAGGCAACGATTTAGAGAAGAGAGGACACCATTCCACCAGGTTCAAGCCCAAATAAGAAGCAGTTTTCCCAAGGAGACTCATGTGTCACTTAGAACAAAGGTTCTGAAGGGATATTCAAGAGAGAGAGACAGCAAGTTGCAGGTCATGGAGAATACAGTAGATTTGGGGTTCTGAGGAAGAATGAGGATGGGCTCAGATACAGAGACAGGTAAGTGTGAGAATCCAGGGATAAGGGGCAGCAGCCTAGAAGTCTCGAGTTTCCTCTAATGCCTGATAAACTGTACAGATGATTCTCCAAACCAGGACATTTTAAAGGGTGATAATAAGTCAGGATCTGTAATTCCCTTTAGAAAAATAAGGTTAATTCTGGTAATTTCTTTGGCTGATGATGATGACGAGGATGTGTACTGGGGATTGAGATGGAAATGTTTCAGGAAAACAGCTGCTCATGACCCTTTCTTTACTCTGCTAAATGCCAAAGGAAGCCCTGACAGGACATGTATTGCTGAGGACAACAGAGCTCCTGGCTGCCCGGTTCATCTATAAATTAGGACTGCCACTGCCGGTAGAAGAGGATGACATTTATTGTTCAAAACATGATAAAAAAATGTTCTTAACACATTTTAAGCAAAATAATCTAAGGATTCTCACAGGTCATACAACCCAGAGGCAGTGTGACTCCATGAGGCTGTCTGCTTCCCGTCTGCTATTTGAGTCTTTCATGGAGGGGCAGGGGCAGGGATGGACTTAAGGTCCTCTAGTGATGTCAATGTTTCTAGGAAGTCAGTTACAACATCACAGAATAACTGAACTGGAAAGAAATGTGAGCCATCATCTGATCAGACTCCTGCCTCCAGTAAAACATGCATACAAGTCAGGACTGTACACCTCACAGCACCCCATAAAAGCTGTAATTGATTCTGCTATGGTTTGCCTGTGTCTTCCCAAAAGTTCTCGTGTTGAAAACTAATCTCCAGATTTGTACATTAGTGGTATTTGAAGATGGGGTATTTGAGAAGTAATTAAGATTAGATGCGATCCTGGGCATGAGACCCCGTGGTATTGCGAATGGCTTTGTAGAAGAGAGAGATCTGAGCTAGTGTACTCTCCTTTCTCACCATGTGTTGCCCTCCACGGTGTTATCCATTTACTCAATGGTAGCGCCATTCTCTTGGACTTTCAGTCTCCAGAATCGTGAGCTAAGCAAACCGCTATTCTTTATAAATGACTCAGTCTCATGAATCTTGTAGCAACAGAAAACAGATTAGACAAACTTCAAGCCTACAAATGGAATCTTACACGAAAGTATTCTTCCTGCCACCAGAGACTACCACACCCATCTTTGTATTACCAACCCACGATCTTTGTGCAACCCTAAGTACAAAGTTTGTAGAGAACTATCTGGGGGCCAGGTGATTTAAAATCTTGTAGCTTAATTTGAAGATCTTGCTCTTTATCTAAAAGCAATGAAAAGCCATCGATAAATTTCAAGCTGAGAGATGGAGGAGAGAGCATTTAATGTCTTGCTCAAATTTGCATTTCAGAAAGACTCTGTCTGCTGAGTGGAGAATCATTAGTACAGGAGCCCGCATAGATGCTGAGATATTGATTATGAGGTTATTACAGTAGTAAAGGTGAAAGACAGGATTGGTATGGAGTAGGGCAGTGGAGGTGATAGGAAGTCAAGAAACAAACAAATTCAAGAGAAGTTAAGAAGTGAACTCAGGAGAACACTGTAGTGTGAAAACGGTGACAGAGGTGCCCAGGGTAACAGTGGACTCAGAACATCTGATGTTCACAGTAATGGGCAGCTCTAGACGAAAGACACAGGATGAGAAAGCAGGGAGGGTGTAGAGCTTGAGTTAGATTTTGGACTTATTTTGTTGGCACTGCTTTGATACAACCCATTAGAGATACTGAGTAGAGAACTGCCTGGACTTGTCAGAAGCTGGAAAGAGACCCTGAAGAAGGAGGACACAGAATCATCTACAAGTGATTTTATTCTTTTGGGTCCTCCTTGGAGAACATTTATTTGTTGGCTTGTTTAGTGCTGGCTGTTCAGGATAGATGTCCCTTCCCATCTGCACAGTGATCTGTTTTCATGAAATGTATTTTTCACTACAGGGACCAAAAGTCTTGGTCAAGCTTTCCATCGGGTCAGCACTGTGGTGGGACCCCAAGGCACCAGCTAGGACTTACGCTCAGTCAGAGAGATGCTTTATAGCAGAGCTCGCCTATGGACAAAGGTGAGCCACGGAGAGGTCACTCACCAGCCCTGCAGCAGCCCGGTGGCCCTTGAGTCCAGCCTTTCTACCTACCGCCCTGCCTGTGGCCCTCGATGCCCAGCTGTTAGTTGTTGCCCATTATCCAGATCTCAAGCTGAGTCTGTGAGCCATCCATGCCACCCAGCATTGCTCTTCTTTTCCTTTAATAAGAACCCAGGTTCCTTGAAATAAGAACTCTGATAGATACCTGCACTCTCTACTTCCGATATTTGTTTCTTCCTTTACTTTTTCTAATTTCTCTAACATTTCCTGTTTGCTGTCCCTAATGCCCTTCCCTACTGGCTGTCTCCCTACTCCAGCATCCTTTCGATTCTGTACACGCCTTGATCTTTTTATTTCTCCTCATGTATTTCTGCTCTCCTACCCTGTCCGCCCATAATATGGAAGTATGGATGCAAGGTTGAGGAATAGAGAAAATACATCAACTTCGTAAAATCAAGAGTTTAAGACACCTGACAAGTTAGAAGCAGCTGAACCCAAGAAGATTAAATTTAACTTAGAAAAGTGGCAAGCCCTAGCTTTTTAGCATTTAGAAGAAAGTATAAAAAGTGAAAACAATGGTTTAATGGAAATTTTTATTAAAATAAAAAACAAAAACCTTAAGTAGAGTCGCCAGATAAAGTACGTGGAACATACATACTTATATTAAATATTCATGGCTTTATCTGAAACTTAAATCTAGCTTGGTGTCTTATACTTGATTAATAAATCTGCCCACTCTGCCTTTGAGATTCTAGTTGGCTGAAGGCCTTAAGACATTAGTGCTTGCAAGCAGATTAAGTGTACAGTAGATGAATGCAAGGATGGAAATAAAGAGGAAGAAAGTGATTTTGCTGAATTCCATAGATGATGTCTTAATTGCTTTGTGCTTTGTCAGGCCACATTCTTGGAGAGATACTGACACGTACAATACTCCCCACAGTGGACAGTGATGACGGAAGAAGATTCAAGAAAATTCTAGAAAGGAAGACCTCACTGGATTATAATGTCAAGAACCAAGAACAACACTGATTCCTGTTTTTTCTTCTGAGTCTACTGTCTAGACCTCTTTTCAATTCTGTGAACAGCTTAATATCTCATCAAGGAATTTCTTTTCTTCTTAGGTTGCCGAGAGCCAATTTCTGTTGCTTGCATCTAAATATCTCAAGTGATATGATAGCCCTTTGCCAGTATCTGAAGGAATCTTTTGCTAGAGAGAATTTGGTCTTATTTAGAGAGCAAAGATAAGACAGGAGGATAAAAATCAGATTTTTAGTTGACATGAAAAAGAATTTTCTATTACTCTGAATAAGCCTGAATTGTAAAGGCCTGGATGAATAAAAGCCCAGTACTAAAAATGTTCAAGAAGGGGCAGAATGACCAACAGTCAGAGAAAGGTTCCCCTGTGTTATGGCTTGTATCTGGATGTCCCCCTAAACCTCACCTGGTCATGGGTGGGGCTGGAGCTAGAGTGTGTGATGCTGGGATCAAGGGTCCACTGAAAATTAGTCCGCTGACTGGTTTGGCAGAGTTCTGAGTGTGGATAATGAGAGGGTCCACTCTGGGTGTCAGTGCTACCTCCCCTAATGGTGTGTCGCCCGGATGTAATGTAAAGGACAGAAGGAGGGCTGCTGTGGCTGCTTGCTGCTAGTTTCCTCACTACTTTGCTGCTTTGTTGCCTTCCTGCTTACTGCCCACCATGAACCATTTCTCCCCTGTGACGCACCTGTGCTAGGGCTAAAACCTCTACAAAATATGAGCTATGGTAAGCCTTTCCTCCTTTAACTTTAAGTGTTGGGTATTTTGTTTCCACAATGATAAAAGCAACTAAGACACCATGCTAGCTGGAAAAACATAGTAGATCAGATACTTTTAATACATTTTTTAAACCTGGAAGACTTACATACAATTTTAAATAGAAATAACAAAATATCTGAATGCTGAGTAGTTTTTATGGCTTGGATCTAAAAATGCTTGCAAAAAGCTATAGATTGGAGGCTTGAATCCAATGCAACAGAGTTAGAGGTAGAACTGTTGGAAGGTGGCTGTTTCACGAGGCCCTGACTTCATCACTGGATTAATTCCATTAATGGATTTTCATGGATGAATGAGCTGAATGAAGAGATGGGGCCTAGGTGAAGGCAGCATATCATGGGAAGATGACACTGGGGACTGTGCCTCGTCCCTAGCTGCTCTTTTTCCCTCTGTCTTTCCGGCTGCTGTAAGGTAAGTAGCTTTTCTCCTCCATGGTTTTCTGCTATGATGTTTCTCTCTCACCACAGACCCCAAAACAACAGAGCCAAGTCAGCCTGGACTGAAACCTCTAAAACCGTGAGCCAAACAAACCTTTCCTGGGCTGGGGATATGCTTGGTGGCATGGTACCCACCTTGCAGGCACAAGGTCCTGAGTTTGCTTTCTTTTACCAAAAAAAAAAAATCCTTTAAATTACGTTTCTCATTTATTTTTTCATAACAACAAAAGTTGATTAATACACCAACTATAATGATTGCAGACAGAGACCAAGGGGTCCATGATTCTCCTAAATTTATGAGTATTCTCAGGTGAAATCTAGGAGTTACTTATAGAAGCATAGTTTTACAAATCACTGGACTAAAAATAGCTAATATTGCTTGAACACTTCAAATTTTCAGACACTGGCGAGCAGGCCTCTGCATTTGTCTTATCCAGTCATCCCTCAAATTATAAGGAGCGCTACTGTTTGCTCCATTTTACAGAGGACAGATGGAAGCACTGAGAATGGAATTAACTCACCCAAGTCCACACAGCCAGAGCATGAAAGAGCCGAGATGCAAATGTAGGGGGTCTGACTGCTGCACCTGAATCAGTACCCCAATTTCCTTTTAAGATCTTATGGTTACAGGTTCAGCATTTACCATTGCTGTGGATCCCTGTGGTCCCTTTCATTATTTATCATTGGGTTAATTCAGCTTGTCTAGGTTTTTTCTACCATAGTAGCAAATCAAATTTAATTTGTTTCTTATGACCTGCAGTTCACAGTTTCCCTTTTAACTGGCTATCTCAATCAAGATCTTTACAATATGTCCATGTTCCTCTCTAAGCGAACTTTAAGGGTGTGCTGTACCTGTATGGGACTGTATTTGCTGGCGTCCACATTCCTCCCTCCAGCCTGGGTCCTCCGTGTATTTTCTTTGTTTTTTCACAGGGAAACAAAGGTGAGCAAGAGCTCAGTTTGTTTGCTGGTTTTTTGTGGTCAAATGATAATGGAGGTTTTTCTGGTGGCATTCTGCAGAAGGGGGCTGGCGGTGGAGGAAAGCCAGGACATCATACATTAATTGTCTTGGTGTTCACTGTGACCTTTCCTGCCTCCTGCCAGGCAGCGTCAAGCAGGTAGGTGCCAGCCAGCAGGAGCAGCCTGACCCAATCAAGTGCTGTCCGAAACATTCCAAGGAAAGTCACCAGCTGTGCACCACGGCTGCAGGGTTCAGTGGCCAGCATGAGCAGCCTGACTGTCACCCATTCTCCTGGGCACAGTGTGACCCCTCACTCTCTGTGCTGTCAGCCCCATCCCTTTATTTCCCATCTAACAAAGCAGATTCCTACACACACAGGCACTGGGGACCAGCTCAGAGTGGGGGTGCTAGGTTAATGCATTTGCAGCTCCCCTTCCCAGGATGTCTTCTGTCTCCCCGGGGATTTGCCCCTGTTACTCAAGGCCACCAGGAGACAGTCACTGTCTCAGTTTCTCTTTGTGAGCCGCCCCAGAACACTGTTTGTCTAAGGTCCCCTGTGCACACCCAAGGCGGGAGCTTTCATATTCTATAAAAGGCTGTGTAAGTTCAGCGCTCCATAAATATAAGGTGGTGAATAGTAAATTCCCCCACATTGAAGCCATTTCATTTTCTTTAGCAAAACAGCTCCTCTTACTTCCATGCAGAAAACCCAAAGAGGAAATTTCTTTAACGCTCAGACAGTTACAAAATGTGATCACATTTTTTTCCTCCATAGCCAATGTGCTCTTATGTATAAAATTTAAATTTGAAAGTCTGAGCAGATGGACTATAAAGCTCTTGTTTTCCCTCTGAATTTAATTTCTTCCTGCTTATAGTGGGGTTTTTCTTCTTTAAAAAATATCATTTGAAAAGGAGCAATAAAATGTTTCCATAAATTGTAATAATCATTATCTTGATGATTGTTCTCTCCTAAAGGTATCCCGGAGGAAACAGTGGACCCTTTGACATTGAGTCTCAAATCTTACCTGCCCTGTCATTCTCACAAAGGACACTCAGTGCCACTAAGCCTTGCCAAAAATGACCTGCTTATTTTGGAACTGGTGATCATTCCTACCTGCACTAGGGCAAAGCTCATCTTCAAAAGGTCAAAGGATGAAATGACCTTCATGTATAAGCCAAATACCAGAATACAGATGAAATGTTAGGCTCTTTTTAAAAAAATATTAGTTCGCAGTGCTTTTAAGAGCTTTTCGTTTCATTTCATTCAGAGCCATTAAGGAGCTAATTATCTTTTTACTAAAGGAGGCCCACAGGACTTTAACTTAGCAATACTTAGTTGATCATCAGTTTGGGTGATTACGTGTAATGAAATCATGTTGTTTTTCAAACTACTTTGTAATTCAAATTTGTCCCTAACTTAGCCAACACTTCTTAACACTAAAAGAATAAGAAGTGACTCGATATAATTTCTGGTTTATGTAAGGAAAAGTACCTTGGGAAAACTGATCGGCTTCCCAACTTTCTTTGCTATCATTCACTACATTTAAATGTCTCTCTTTGGGAAGTTTAAATAAATTGATAAAATACAGGCATTGATATCACTTTTTTTCAGTACTGGGGATTGATCTCAGGATCCTTGTACTGAGCCTATTCTCAGCCCCAGTTCTTTGTATCTTTGTTTTGAGACAAATTCTCACTAAGTTGTTAAATCGCTCAAGTTGGGCTTGAATTTATGGTCCTCCTGCCTCAGCCTCCCAGAATCTGGGATTATAGACGTGCGCTACCACATCCAGCTTGGTATCATCTTTTACAACACTGCTTTGCAAGTTGAATGTATTGATATGAGCCTGCCCTTAAAATATGCAGGGCAGGGGCTAGGAATTTAGCTCAATGGCATAAGCGCCTTCCCTGCAAGCGTGCGGTCGTGAGTTCGATCCCTGGCACTGATAAAAATGAAAAAGACAAAAAAAAAAAAAATATGCAGGGCATGAAACTGAGAAAAAGAGGAACCACACATTGTAGGTCCACATTTTTTTAAAATGTAGTCTACTTTGACATTGTGTTGTCTCCCTAGTGTGAAAAGCTGAAAGAGCAAATAAGATCTAAAATGTACAGTAGATATTGTGAAATAGGATGAAGCTGTTCAAAAGGAAAGAGAACTGGAATGGGGGAAAGGAGAAAAGAAGGAAGGGAAAGGATATATATATATATATATATATATATATATATAGAGAGAGAGAGAGAGAGAGAGAGTAGTTATGATAGCTACACTACTAATTTCTCTTAGTTCATTGAAGACAAAGGTTTGTGCTAATATTACTTGGACAATTAAATGCCTGTATCTTATACTCTTGAGGAACTAATTTAAAAATAATAATATGCAAAATATTAACTATTTTTTATGGTTACTACATTCTGTCAACTTGAAGAGTTTAGAAGTTTAACAAAGGAACTCAGCAGGGAGCCAGGATCCTTAGTTTGTAAATATCCTCAGCCTGTGCAAAAGGAGGGCACAGAAATTTTACAGTGCTACACCTGCCCTGAGGCTGCGGGGTGGGTGGCCTGCATACAGTACACAAGAGGAAAAGAGGCTTGCTCTTCCCCCTTTTGCTCTGGCTGCTGTCTTGAAGTGTTACCCCAGTTCCACTCCACCCTGATTGGAGCCAGTTGATTATGGACTGAAACCTCCACAAACAGTGAGCGTAATAAACATTTTCTTCCTTAATTTTGGGTGTCAGGTGTTTTTTCCCAAGAACAAGAAAAAAGTAACCCAGATACCATTGCAACTCTCCTGTTACCTTGTTTTGAAATTTTGTTTAATTTTTTCTTTAAAATAAAATGTATAAAAACTGAAAATTTTTTAAAAATTTAAAAATAAAATATACCTGCCTTCAGTGGAAGACAACAGGGATCAAGAAGCATCATTGCACTAGGATCTTAATCAGATGATTCATCCCCCCATTCAGTAAATAGTTTCAAAGCATGAAGAAAAGAAAGTTAAATCGCTTTGAAAACTATTGTATACTGCTGTGTTCTAGAAAATTAAAGTCCAGGTTTATATCTAGAACCCTTGGCCCTTGAAATCCGTTTCTCCACGTGGCTGCCCAGAGTGCCCAGCTCCAGCAGCTACACACCCTCCTTCTCTCCCAGCACCCGCTCCGTCCTGCCCAGTGAAGAGTGGCTGGCCAGCATGGTCCGCACATCTCCAGGCTCACGTTTCTGAGCCCAGCTCTCCTGTTCCCTCCCTTCCCAGAAAACAGCTGCCACCTTCTAGGTCTACAGAAGCAAACACCAGCAGCCAGTTTTCCCTAAAACACCAGGGAAGAGGGCCTTCCCTTGGGAGAGGCTCCCTGAGGATCTAGCAGTGGACTCAAGATCATAGATATGAGGAAATGATCCAGAAAGAAAGAACAAGAAGAGGGCCAGGTAGAATCTCACCTGTGCTTCACGTCATAACCAGAATCATCCATGGAGTCAGTGAATCTTGGGACTCTTCACCCCAACAGTAAGCTATAGCTACATGTGGACCAGAGTGGGGTGTCTTTTAAGGGCAGACAGGCTGATAAGCAGCACAGGAAAAGATCTTACTAAATGTAAGGAAGACAAACGCCTAAATACATGTCCAAAGAGTTTGCAGTCTAGCTGGGAAAGCCAGAAACAGAAAAATTGTTGTGCTACCGAAATGAATGTTCTACAGGACAAAGAAGAGCTAAAAGTCATATTAGTGGTTAGTTCTTCCCCAGAAAGAATTATTAGGCACTAAGATGTACTAAGTAAACAAGTCTTCAATCACCTAGGCAAAATGTCCTGCTGCCTTTCTGGATCAGCCTTCACGACACTACTTAAGATAAAGTTAGTTTCGTCCTATAGACCACTCTGGAGATGAACAGGTTAAGATTTTGGCTTCCATCCTCGAGCAAATCTGATGCAGGCTGGATTGGGAGTAGAAAGGTTTAGTTCCCAGTTCAGCACATTGTGTGCCAACCCATCTGCCCACATCAATGTCTATTTAAAAGTGAAGCCAATCACACTAGCCCATCTTCACCTGTCCTGCTGATCACCCAGAGCCAGGCAGGGGTAGAAAACCCACAAGTTGGTCTGGAAAATTGAGCCTTTCTGCAATTTCTAGTCGTGTGTCTGCTTGAAGGCACGCAGCCAACAAAGCCATCAATCTGGCAGTTTTTTAACATTGACCCAGGATATATTTGCTAGGCCATTTGCGCCATCTGCCATGCAAATGTCTGTTAAGGAAATAGCATAAAGTCGTAGGAATACCGGGGTTAAAATGCCATTCATCTGGATGCAGCAGGTCCAGCAGCAATTGTCCACAGCAGAACAAAGGGCTGGGAGAGCCGGGAGCAATGAAAAGGGGACAGAACTGTGACAGAGCAGGGCTCGAAACCATGCTTCTTTCACTCCAGGCTTTCTGTATGGCACCTGCAGACACATGGGCCAAAGACATTCTGGATGATTCCACTGGATTAAAATGCTTACTGCATACGTAGGTAAACATATAATAAAAACAGATGGGTAACTGGGAGATCCAGTTTGAATGGGTGGGATTGTGGGTACTGCATCTCTCTTTAAAATATGTATCTATATAAAAATGAAAATGCTATATAAAATTATGACATATAGAAATATAAAATATTTCCAAAGAGAAACTCAGTACCTATAATCCCATCCCCATCTGTCAACATAGCTCCCCCTCATCATGAGCTTTGCCTTCTGCCTTGTGTCCGCCTGTAACATAACTGAGCTCTTGCTGTATGTTAAATACTAGATTTGCTCCTGATTATATATTTCTATTATGCTTACAACCACACTAAAAGATCCAGTGTTGCAGATGTAACAAATAAGGCTCAGAGAAGCATTATTTTGATAGCCCAATGACACAGCTTATAAATGAGAGACCCAAACTCAGTTCACCCTAGTTTAATACCCATGCTCTGACATAGAATAGCCAGCTCTCCTGTGTACGGTCACTGACATTTGTTATAATATGCATCCATAAATGTAAGTTATTTTGGGTTTAGTTTTCTTCAGTTAACAGAAAATTGTGCATATTATTTGTATTTTATATAGGATTCATGCTTCTCAGTTTTCAGAGCAGAATAAATTAGTGTGTAATAATTCATATTAATGTATTAAATGCTACTTTTAAACAATCTCTGTTACAGTCTTATCTTCATTTTTCCTCCCCCTCTAGAAAATTAACACCAGAATGAATATCTTGGCACTACTATGCTTAGCTTCTGCCACACTGTTTCTTTCGAAGTACACAACTGGGTCAAAGACTGTCTATTTTTATGTCACTTGCTACACAGTCATATTAATTTTTTAAAGTATTCAATTAGAAGAATACAGATGCTACAACTTACAATAACCACACCAGCACCATATGTTTCATTAAAAAGTTTTGGCTAATTTATTAAATGTTAAATGGCACCGCAAGTTGGCTTTGGTTGGCATTTTTTTTACTCCGAAGTAGCAATGCCCCCACATCTGCTTAGTTACCGCCCTTACATGGTTACACACATTTGTTCCCTCTCTCTAGCCCAACTCTCTCAATAAAAGTGCACTTTTTGTGTGGATTAACACTTTTTCCTGTTTTATTTCTGAAGAAATGCCAAAAAAGGAAATATTAACTCGACACATAAAATATTAGTGAAAAAATCCTCCAGAATGATGCCTAACACTGAAATTATCAGGAGATGGACATCAGGGGAATCAGCTGGAAAAGCTTGAAGGTGGTACTTTCTGAGGGCAATAACCTGCTGGAGGATCAGGGTAGGACATTTCTCTTTTTATCAGTCTTATAGAACTATTGGACTTTTTATGTGCCAATTGCAATGGATGAAAAAGACAAAATCAGATTTCTAAATTCTCCTCCACAAATGAATGGAAGGCTAATGTAATGCTCTGTGCCCCTGCTTAAGAAAGTCTTCCAATTAAGCTTTCTTCTCTCAATAATTAATCTAAACTTTGCATCCCTTTCCCGTTGCTCACAGCCGTAGGATGCTCCAAGGAAGGGACAGAATCTGGCCAAACTCTGTTCAAGGCTGCCATCGGAGTCACATCTTTCTAATTCCAGATTCTCATTATTTCCCTTTTTCTAAAGTATTTTGCATATATTTAATTAGAGCTCCTACATCGCAGTGAGGATCCCTAACAGGAGGGGGTCTCTCTCTAGAGAAAAAATTGATGCTCATTAACAAAGGAAAAATGGATTCACTTTATGTTAGAAACCCAAGATTCAAATGCAATGAGCAGTGAGTTGTCATCTGGCTCTCTGAGTGCAACGGAAAAATGACCCGAGATGAATCATTGCTCTAAAGCCCGGATGATGTTCAATCTGAATCCACATGAGTGGAATTTTCTGTTCTGCCACTTTTCAGGTATGTGACCTTGAGCTATTTCAACTTTTTTTGTCTCTGTTTCTTTATCCATGAAATGGAGATAATAATGATATTATGATAATATAGTACGTAAACATGCATAATAGCATCTGCTCTTTACCGTTTTTGTGAAAATTTCATGAGTAAATGCATTTAAGGGTTTAGAACAATCCCAGTCACACAATGAAACTTGGTAAATGTTTCCATGAGCGCTGTATTAATTCTCCCCATCCCTGTAATGTATCTATCGTGGCATTGTTCAAGATCACACCACAAAACATAACTATGAGTAGATACGCTGGGCTTAAGAATCAGACCTTTCTAGATGCTACCTTTGTGCTATTAGCTATGGAATTCTGCCCGACACATGAATTTCCTCATTTATAAGTTGACTCCTTGTGTCTCGTTTGTAAGGAGAATTGGGCGGATCAAAGAAGACAGTGTGTCTCCATCTTGCCATGGAGATGTTGTTCAAAAGGGACAAAGAAAGCAGAGACAAGAGAAGAATTAGACCACTTACCTGAGACGATCTTCTCCTTCTTGATAGTTCCAGTGATAGGTGATGAGTGTGGCTGGGCAGCGGCCAAAGAGAGACTTGTTGAATCAGTGTCCACTGATGAATGCACGATCATTGTTGAGCCAGGAGGGGTGCTAGGAGGTAAATCAGGAGCCTCATGAGCAGCAGTAAATGGATTTAGAGTACTGTGTTCTTAGTACAAAGTTGAGCTTAAAGGCTCCATAAAAATGAGGTGCCTACAATGGGGGTGGGGGGGACTTCCTGAAGGAAAATGTATTAGTAACCCATTGCTGCATAACAAATCACTCCAAAACAGTGACTAAAAAAGCACACATTGTTCCTGTGGGCAAAATCTGGACATAGCTTAGCTGAGTCCTTTGCACCATGGTTTCTTCCAAAGCTGCAAGCCAGGTGTCAGCCCATGCATGTAATCTCAAGTGAAACTTCTGCTGGGCACATGGTGATTCTCAAGCACTCCTGGTTGTTGGCAGAATTCACTCCTTGGTGCACTAGGGGACCAAAATCTCTTTTCCTCACTGTTGGCTCATCCTTGCTTTGTGAAATTCTTCAACACAGTAGCTACTTCACTATTGCACACAAGCTGAGCAGGCAAAAGAGAGAGCCATTTATTGGTTATACCATTTATTGGTTTGTGATCTTACCACAGAAGTGGTGTGCCATCACCTCTGCCAACGGGAGGCAAATACATAGGGTTAGCCCACTGCTGTGCTGATTCTTAAAGCCAGAAAAGGAAATATCCACATACTCAGATGGAAAGTAAAGAATCATAGGGAACACAGGTCAATACAATAGGAATCAAGGAAAAGACAAGTAAGTTACATTAGATCTTAGGGTGTATTGTTATCTCTTAAAGAAAGAATGGGAGGGAAAATTGACCTTTCAATAATTGGAGAAAATGAGGCAATTGATATAAATAAGGGAAGAACACAGGTGACTTTGGAAAGGGGAAACAGATCTGGTTGGCGTGGCCTGCAGAGTGGCTTGGGAGCCAGGCTGCTGATAAACGTAATTGTCTTCCATTTGTTGGGAACTCATGAATAGATGAGAGGTCAGAGTGACAGAGGTAACCGCACTGCAGAGGCCAGGACTGAAGCTCTCATGGCAAACGCAGTCTGTTCCCCTGACTTCTTACATTTAACTGATTTATTCAATAGATGGACCTCGCCTTTAGACCACATTGATGTCCACTTAATTAATTAATTAACTGAGCAGTCACTTAGCGTCAGCCTTTTCTGGCCTTTTCAGTTTTTTTTGTCTCCTCTGCTCTCGTGTCCTTGGTGATTCTAAATGTGTTAACCTCGATGTGATTCTTAAAAAAAAACTTAAAAGTATTTTACATTGACTATTCCACACCGCAATCTATTTTTCTCTCATCTCCTGGCCCCCTTACTCCAGAGTAAGCAGTAAATAGCCTAACTGGGCTGTGGTCATTGTAATGAGGACAGATGACTTTTAACCTTTCAGCTGAACCTTTGGTCTGACTTGGTCACTCTCCTCTGCCTCTACTTTCTTACTTATAAAGGGGAAAGAAAAAGACCCACGGCCCCTATCTTTTCAACTTGACATCATTATCAAGGGGGTCGTGTAGTAAAGGCTGCTTGAAAAAAATAAATTACACATATAATTCATTGCAAACATAGTCACTGAGTGCCCTGCACAAAACAAGGTGGAGATGTCTGGATTGGAAACCTTTTCTTGTGCCTGTGTGGCTCAAGTGGACTCGGAAAGAAGGATGCATTCTTAAAACAATTTCCTCATGTGACAATGAAGTGTGTGTGTGTGTGTGTTGTACTAAGGATTGAATCCAGGGCCTTCAACTGAGCTATGTATGTAACTGAGTGCTTTGGTTTTTTTATTATTATTATTTTGAGAAAAAGTCTTTCTAAGCACTAAGTTGTCTAAGCTGGGCTCAAACTTGGAATCTTTCTGCCTCAGTCTCCCAAAGTGCTACAATTACACATGTGTGCCACAATACCCAGCTGACAATGGAGAGCTACACAAAGCTAGGAATAAATTTTTCACATTATATCATAGAGTTATCCTATTTTAGTCAGATCATACAGTAGCATTTAAAAATATTACTGAGTAGAGCCAGGCATGGTGGTGTACTCCTGTAATCCCAGCATTCAGGAGGCTGAAGCAGGAGGACTGTTGCAAGTTCAAGACCAACCTGAGCTACACAGTGAACCAAAGGCCAGCTTGAATGGCATACCAGCTTGAACCCTGTCTCAGAAAGCCACAAAAAGCATTATTGAGTAATTTTTGTTTCTAATGTGATGTAAGTAAGATGGCTAAGCACATAAGCTTTGGACAAAGCCCAGCTGAATTCAAATCCTGACTCTGACACTGTGTGCATGCGGGTGGGTTCTGAATCATGCTGTGTCTCCTTTTAAAATACAGACAGTAACAGTAAGAATAAGCAAATTAATACAAGTGAAGTTCTTTCAATAGAACTTGGCATGTAGTAAGCAAAACTGTGTTTGCTTTCTTTTCTAACTGACAGGCAATAATCACATGCATTTATGGAGTATGGTGTGAGGTTTCAATGCATGTACACATTTTGCAATGATCAAATCAGGTAATTAGCATATCAAACATCTATCAATAATCCATTTATTATGTCTTTCTGAAACCTCTTCTAATATCGAATGATCCAATACATCATTGTTAACTGTAGGCATCTTCTGGGCAATAGAATGAACCAAACACCGGAAGACAGACACCATATGACGTCATTCATATGTACCAGCCTCCTGGAAAAGGACAGAAGATAGGGGCTCCTGGGGAAGGGAGGGTAGACACAAGTTGGTCAACAGGTACAAAGCGACAAGCGGACAGGTAGAAATATTCTAGTGTTTGTTTTTGTAACTCTGAGAAAAATCAACCACCAGGCATAAAAGAACAAGGAGAACACAATTCTTGCCCTCCAGGAACTTGGAGCTTGGAGGACAAGACTCCTGTTTCATTATGCGCAAAATCGTCTAGACCAGGAACCGGAAGTCACCCTAGATACATTCTTTTTCAGTTCCACTCAGGTACTTTCAGCCCTCACAATCTGTTGCTGGGTCCCACTGTAGATGTTTTTACAATGTCTCATCGCTCTTCCTTTCTTCCTGCCCCACGGCCCCAATACTTGCCCAGTAACTCCCCCATCTACACCAGTGTTCTTGGATCCACTGAATCCTCCACATGGACACTCATACATCAGTCTGAGCATCCACACCCCTGATTCACCCTCCTGCTGTGTTTTCACACTGCCTCTAGACTCAGACCCCTCAGCAAGACCCTGCTGTGTGGAGACTCAATATTTGGCCAGGGACAATGGACATAATAATTGGGATAGACTCAGAAGGCAGATAATTTGAATCCAAATGCGCCATGGACAAGCTCTAACTTTGTTGGCCTACTCCCCTCCTCTGTTCTTGAGGAAATAATAATGTCCACCCCTTGGGGGTTCACATGGATTAAACAATTAACACAGGTAGAGTAGTCTAGCATGAACTAAGCATTATATAAATGTTAGCAATGAATTATGACCGGCCCAACCTGTCTTGAGTCCTTCTTTATCTACTGATTTTCATACTAGTTACACAGAACTTCTGTTTATTTCCTGTGTGCTCTCCATCTGTCTGAATCTCTTATTCATCCTAAGTGATGGACTGACCTTAGGGTAAACCTCAGTAGGTCCTTCATCCCTGTGCTCATTCTTTGTGCCGTCCTCTTCCATGATTTACTTCTAACCAATAGAACATATCAACTCTGAGGGGATGTCACTTGCACAATTGTGCTCCATTGTTTGAGACTCAGCCTTGGTGAACTGGGGACTCGATTGGGTTCATAAAGTCAGAGGCTGTGTTAGAGAAAAGCACATAACAAGGAATTGTAGGCAGCCCCTAGGATCTGAGAATGGCTTCCATTTAATAGCTGCCAAGAGTCTGAGGCCTCAGTCATATAACCAAATGGAAACAAAAGCAATCAACAACAGAAACGACCTTGGAAGTAGATTTGCCCTTATTCAAACATCCCAATAAGATTGCAGCCCACTTGATATGTTGAGTTTATACTTGTGTGATCTGGAACAGAGTGAACCCAAACTACCCATGCCTGGACTCCTGACCTATAGAAACAGTGAGATAATAAATTTCTCTACGTTAAGCCACTGTGTTTGTGGCCACTTTTTTAATCGAGATTAAGAAAATGAATTTACCACCGACCCTATGCACATGGCATCCTTGTCCACTTCCTGTTACTATCACAGAATTCCTGGGACTGGATAATTGTGAAGAACTTTATTTGGTGCATGTTTCAAGATTGGGCAGGGGCATCTGATGAGGACTTCACACAGCATCACAACCACATGGAAAACAGGACATTCAGGCCCACATGGAAGAGGAAACTTTTGCTACAACCTAGTTCTTCCATAACTAATTGTGTCCCAAGAAAATGTGTTATTATTTCTCTTAATGATCTCTCACTCATTAAAGGCTCCATCTCCCAACACCATCACAAAAGCCAATTGAATTTGAACATGCACTCTTGGGGGCTACATTCACACCACAGTACTTAACGAACTCCTACTGAACCTTAAATGCTACCTCCTCTGTGGCGCCCACCCTGATGCCTCCTCACAAAGATGAGCTCTCCCTCCTGAAGCCCACTCACACCTCCTCCCCAATCCACAACAAAACCAGCTGCACCCCACTACTGCATATTCCACTCTCAATCTTTAACAATGGGGCGATATTTGACTCATCCTTGAATTCTCAATGCTGAAATATGGTGGCAATTTTGAAAGAGAGACAAAAGGAGACAATTAAAAAGAAAAAAAGCATGGCAGAGTAACTAGATGCTCAATAAATATTTGTTGATAAGTGAATGAATGAATAGTATTTTGATTATTTTCTTCCCCGGTCTATTGAATTCTACAGAAATGCTTTCATTACACTCTGACAGGCATCTCAGATATTGAGGCTATCCTCATAATAGAAGATTGAATTATCACTAACTCAGATTGCAAGCAAAAAAATAAATGAAAATAGCTTTGGGAAAAGAACTCACCAATAAAAATATTTTTATTTACTTCTGTTGTTAAAAGAGCTTTGGCAGAATAACATTCAACCTCTAGATAATCAAATGGAGGGATGATTTTTTTTTCCAGTATGCCAAGTACTTGAAATGCATGTTGAAGCACACTGATCGATAGCAAACATGGATAAAACTCAACCAATTTGGGGGAAAAAAATGTCATTCAACTGCATTCTACAGAAATAAATACTAGAACTGACACATACTCTATTTCTCAAATTTCAATAACTTTTTAGCCATTTAATTTCTCTGACAGAAAAGTAAAATAGTTTATTTGCCTGGTCTGCATCACTTACCACTTTGGAGCCCGTAGGATGCTAGCCATGGGAGAGCCTAGGCTGATGATGTGAATTCATTGTGCAGACTTTATCAACTGGGTATGTTACACTGAAGAAAAACAAATGCAGTGGACACATGAGGTATACTATAGGCAAAAACACTGGTAAACCTGGCCCAAGTATAATTTAACCAAAAGTAAGGTCTGAATTCTTCCTAGTGTCTGCTCTCTGCAGCTCAGGGCTGCTGCGAGCAGGAGCATAATGAACAGTCCAGCTGCCGAGATGGAGTGATGGATGGCTTATATGGACAGGCACATGCTGATAACATTCAGGGACAGCGGCTGCCCCACAGAGTAAGATTAGTTGCTGAGAGGAACAAGGAAAGCATTCACTTCTAACAATAACAACTATTGCACATTGCACTGTGTCTCCCGCAACTTCTCAGTTAATCCACCGGGCTCCTTGAGACTTTTCCAATGTCAAATGTTTTACAACCAGTGGCTGGCACATAGTAGGGATACATTCATAATTAAACAGAAATCTGAATGTCTGCTCCAAAACTAGACATTGTCCTTGAGAAAGAAATGCACACCGTTAGAAATGGCATTGTCTATGTTTACAACAATACTGAGTGTGTTTGGGTTTAACAAACTAAACATTGCAACTTTAATGATGAGACCTGGCAGAAAATGTTTTTCTAAAACTTTATACTGGCATAATGCTAATAAGGAAAAACAGAAGCAAAAGTATTGGGTTTTGTTATGGTCTTTTGGACTCAAACAAAAAATACATGGGTCAGGACATTGGCAAGAAAAAGCAATTACCTCAATAATAGTTGACCCTTGATAACATGAATTTGACCTTTCCCAGTCTACTTATATGTAGCTTTATTTTGTTGAGACCTGAGAGAATTTGAAAAATACTTGCAGATAAACTAAGTACCCTTAAAAAAAACTGGGAAAAAAACTCCTCGGTTATTCCATTAATATAAAAAACATATAGATAATAGCCTACTGCATCATTTGCCAAAGATACACATAAATCTCTATAAGAGTTAAACTTTATCAATGCTTAGACACATAAACACAGACCTAGACCACACATAGTGCCATTTTGCAATTGAGAGAAACAGAAACACAGGTAAATATGCAGTACTGAATGATAATTGTGGAGAACTAACTGTGGTACCTACTGTATTGCTGTAATAATTGTGCAGCCACCTCCCGTTGCTATTGCTGTGAGCACCAGTGTGGCGAGCACCTGCTCACCATGTGACACTGATCATCTACACACGAGCAGCTTGTCTCTCCACTGTATTGCAGGTGGCTGTGAAACGTGATCCGCTGAGGTTCTCCAATATTTTTCAGTCTATATGATCCACAGAACGTGTGTTACTGGGAAGGCCCCCAGGCAACTGCAACCTGTAAGTGGTTAATAAGTAGAGTTTTGGGGGAGTCAGAAATTATATTCGGATTTTCAGCTGAAAATCAGGGAAAATCAGTGGGTACCCCTCAGTGCCCTCTTGTCAAAGGGGCGACTGCGGTTGGTTGGATCAGAGCAGCCAAGGCCCCACATCGATCCAATCTTCGTGCACCTCAGGGCTCTTTCCTCTTGAGCGGCTCACAATCTACAACATAATAAGGATTTTATAACTTTCGATTGCTGCTCTAACAGTTAACACAAACTCTGAGGCTTAAAACAAAACACATACATCCTATCAAATTCTGGAGGAGCTACAAGAACTCCAAAACCAGTTTCTGTTGGTAAAAGTCAAGGTAGGGGTCAGCAGGGTTTGCTCATTCCATAAGCCCGAAGTGAGAACTCATTTCTTTTCCTGTTCAATTTCTAGTGTCCCCTTGCATTTCTTGGCCTTTGGTTCCCTCTTCCTCAGAACGTATCACCCACTCTTGGTTTCTCTTCTTTGAGTTGTCTTCCGCTCTGGCAAGGTCCCTAATGATTGCATCAGGACCATTTTGAGGCTCCAGGACCCTCTAACTTCAGAAACCTTAACTCTATCCCAGAGACAGAGTCTCTCAGCATGTAAGAGACCTACACGCTCCCAGGTACTGGGGACTGAATAGCTCTCAGACATCGCAGGAAACCACTGCCCAGTCTTCCACAAGAATTTAGCCATAAGTCTAGCTGATAGAATATTCAGAGCTAAATAAAACAATGCAACTATAGAATCAAAACCAAATGTAGGACTAACAAAATATCCTTTTAGGTACAAATAGGCAAGTTGCTTTGATACTTTCAAGCCAGCAGTTTCTCAACCTGTTTTCCCTCCATGAGACAAGGTAGCACTTCTGAATTTCTCATTGATAAATTGAGCGCGTCCTGTCTCTCTGGTGTTCCATTGCTGAGATCACTGCTGTTAGCCCTCTAGGGGTCTGCAAAGTATCCAGGGATTAGTAATTTATTATTCTCTGCTGTGAGGGATGCTCTTCTTGTCCCCTAGTGATCTTAGTATATGAATTTATTTCTGATTGAGCTTAAAAAACCAAGAGGGAACTTACTCACCTTTATCAGCATAAAAAAGTCTCCACATAATGCTTCCTCCTGACTGGTTTCATTTCCTTTCTTAAGCGCAGCCAACGCAAAATGCAATCCGCGCCTGGATTTTATAACCTGTGCCTGGTGCACATCGGGCCTTACTGTTGCCAGTAGGTGGGTGAGAATTGAAAGCCTGGGGATACTGCATTGGACTGTGCATGATTCATTCTCCTTGGCTTATTCAGCTCCTGATGTCATCAAAGATCAAGGTTCTATTATATTTCCTATATTAGGGACAAAGCTCCAGCTGGGAGCAACTTGCCCTCCACCTCTGCGATAAAGCTGAGTACAGCTGGCCCACCAATTTTGTGCCCCATCAGAACCTTCACAGGTAGGAAATTTTCCTACTTAATTAGAATCTGCTGCAATGAGCTCATTCAGCCCTGGGAGCCCAAAGACGGACGCTTCTACATAGCAGTTTTCTTTCTTTCCGTCTTCTTCTGGCTTGGCACAGGCTTGTCAACAGGTGTGATCAACAGTAAGGAAGTGTGTCATGCCAGGGCTCCCAGTCTGGTCCAGGATGAGAACCCACGGCTGAAAAGATGGCACTCCCAGCCTTAGGCAGGCTGCCATGAGATCTTCGTTCCTTGGCACTGGTGCCCATGGTGAGCATCTAGGCAACTTTTGATTGGGCACCATGCCCTCCAAACAGATGGGCATGAATGTAGGCAGGCAAGAGACCATTTATTTATATCAACTGTATTTGCTGAGGGCAGGGATCCCAGCTGGGAACATCAAAGCAGCTCTTTGTCCTGGCTGTCTGCATCTCTGATGGAGGTGATGTAGCCTTGCAGATTCAGCTGGTTTAATTTTGAAAAATAAGAACAATGTTTCTATGGACACCAGGGGACATTTTTGGCTTCCATCAATGGTTCAGAACACAGAGCAGGCTGGGCCCAAGTCATTTTAATAAAATCACCCATCCCTATTTGGATTCGGTGGGAGTCAGCCAAGAAAGCTTTCCAAACCAGGCCAAATGTAGGTGAACAGAGTTAGCCCCACATGGAAGCCAGCTTTCAGAGTCCTTGGACACACAATGACAAGTGGCTTTCAAAGAAAATTGAGCTGAAGTCACCCAGACTGGTAGCTGGGAAAACATTGTGATTGAGCTCCCCACTGCGCTGCTTTCCTAGACACCCATTAACCTTCACTTTGTCCCTCCTGTAAGTGATGAATGGAACCAAGTGTGAGCTGAACGTGCAAACCAGACATTAGGGTTGGCTTCACTGGAAACTTCATTCGGCTTTAAGGACAAAAAGATAAATTAATAAAAAAAATTTATTACACTTACACTTAAACATCTGAGCAATCACAAAGCTCTCCTCAGAATACAACTTTAGCATTAATATTAGTGTTAAGTACAAAAAGACATGTTTTGCTTCCATGCAGGAGCATTTGTCTTATACACTTTCCATGCAATATTTCAATGAATTTTCACAACAGTGCAAAGGAGGTACATGATATTAATGTCATCGTGCAGGTAAGTGATCTGAAGCTTAGAGAGATGCACTCATCCATTTTGTTTTTTTGCTTTAACAAAATAACAGTGGCAACCTAACTTTCTAAAGAAAACAGGGTTAATTAGATCACAGTTTCAGAGATACAAGGAATGCTGGTGGCATCGACTCAATACTGCATCTCATCATGGTGGAAGTTGTCCATAAACAAGAGATCACTGGTGAAGCTGAGGTCCTGCAGTGCCCCCTCCTAAGCACACTTGCCCAATGTGAGCCAAGGACCTTCCATCAGGGTCTTCCTTTCCTGAAGCTACCTCTCACTGCCACTCAGGACCAAGCCTCCAACACATGACCCTTTGGACGACAAACAATGTCTAAAGCATAACAATACAGTTGCCCAAAATCCCACAGCTGCTCCCAGGGATAACCAGTTAGAAACCCAGTACTGCTCGGTTGAAAAGCTTGCTGCAACATCCCACTTCCTCTGGAAACACTGCATTCTGTCATTGTCTTCATGATTGGCTTGCCTAGCTTGAAGGTTTCCAGTAATGGCAGTTTAGATTGGTGCTTCTCAAATTTTAACATGCCTGCAAACTGTCCAGTAAGAGAACTGCTAAATGCAGATTCTGACTAAAATAAACCGGGGAGGGATCCTGGAGTCTGCACTTTTCTAATAGACTGAGAATGCTGGCACCCAGCTACACTGTGGGCACCAAGGTTTCAGTTTATAGCACCAAATCTCACCCTGCACTTCACACTGGCTTTAAGGTCTGGGGCCTTAAAAAAATAATCACTGTCTGCGTCATTTCACCAGGGATTCTGCTTTAATTGTTTCTCAGCCACTGGTTAGCAATTCTCTTCCCAATCAGCATTTTGTCATTTATTTCAGATGGGAATGTTGAACTGTAAAAGACGTCTTTGGTTATATTCCACACAGATGGAAAATAACACGATGTATGAAGATGTGCTGTCGGAGGGCCCTCCCAGGTCCGAGTCAGTTCATTTTCCTGCTGCTGGTTATTGTAACAATGCTGGAGGCAGGTGATAGGATGGGTCTGTTACTCACACAGTCATCTTTAACAGGAACAGCTGGGACAAGAACAGACAGATCAGCAGCACTGGTATAATCGTGTGAGAGCAGAATGTTGACAAATTGTATGTTGATGGAGGTGACAAGCAATGACACTCAGAAACATCCTCTTTCTATGGCATAGATTCTTCAGATTAACATTTTTTTGGTTGAGAAGATCTGAATAGGGAAACATGGGGCCATTCAAATCTCTACTGTGTCAGCCCCTTAATCAATTGCATGTAACAAGCAATAGTATGGATCAGGTGTTCGATGATTGCATTTATTAGAGAAACGCAATTGATTTCATGTTGGCAGCTATGTGCCCATGGATCTCTTTAGAGTTTCCTGCTAAGTGTGATCAAACCAAACGGACTACAGATTATTAAATCCAAATCAATATTTTTGCTGGCAAAAGCAAAGCATTCAGTGAGGGGGAAAAAAGAATCTGCTTTTCAGAAGATCTCGGCCTCATGTATTATTAATGCAAAGATGATCAGATAAAAACTGGAACTTGGCAAGCTGTCAAATAAAAAATGCAGAGTGAATAAAAAATTTATAAAACAATATTGAGTTATTACAATTCTATTATAGATACCAGTAATCATTTTTAGTGAAACAAACCTCTTCTGTGACGACAGCTGGGACGTTAGGGTACAAGGATTTAGGACTCAACCTCATTTTGAAGGAAAGATACGGCAAAATTAAAAATTAAATGTACAAAGTAAGTGATTTAGTCACAGTCCAGTAGCAGATTGAATAAAATAATAGAGCTTTTTTTTTTTAAAATAATGGCAGTATTTTCCTTCTTGGGCCACAATTTGCTGACTTCCTTGAAAAATCACTGGCATTAGATTCAGAGAAGGATGAATTGCTTTACAGAATCTGTAAACCTAATTTGTGCCAAGTGCATGCACCACGCAAGACACTGGAGAGGAAAAATGACTTGGTGAGATATTTTGTCACTTATGGATTTTCTCTTAGAGAAAAAAGTTCCAACTCCATAGTTTTATTAGTCGTCTCATCAGGTATAGGATCATCCTCCCTCCCTTGCTGGTGCTGAAGTTCTGATAGTGCCTGAAGTACATGCAAGATTGGAAAGATGGCTGTCAGCATTTCCAAATATTCAGAAAATAATTGCCACCATTCCTTTAGCTCCTGAGTCAATTTGCTCATCCAAGATCAAATAAATAGCTATACTTATAAGAGCAGACAAGTCCTAAGACATAGCCAGCAGCAGGAAATTGACACCAATAAAGTTTAACAGTGAGCCCCCTTTTTTACATCCCTGGTTTTCCTCAGTGCCTAGGTGTAGAGCAAAGAGGATCTCTTGGAGCTGGAAACAAGTCTTAAGTAATGGAATTGGAGAGCACACTTTGAAACATCAGGCCAGGTCACTGGTCTGTTAGAAACAGAACTGATTCCACTTAGGTGGACTTAAGCAAACGCTGTGAGAGGGAGAGGTTTGCTTAATCAGACCCTGAGCCAAACTACCAGTTCTGTGATGAGTTTTGGTTATACTGGGAGCAGGAAAATACTGTAAACTATAATCAGACTTTGATAGGCAAAACCTTCGTGTGAATTCCATGGTCACAACTTTGCCTTAATATTGCATTCTAAATGTATTTCCTAAAGTGCCAAAGCCAAGAAAATCTGAGAGATTCATCAATTCTGCTACACAGTTGAAACACACACACACACACACACACACACCTTCAGATTCTCTGCCATGACGCTATAAATTATGTTGAGTCATTTCTTTTACTTGGTATTTCACTGGTGTTACTGTGGCTTGTTTACAGAAATGTAGGGAAAATGGAAAGGCAGGAAGAATTTTAATTTCCCACCTAGACCCAGGTTTAAAAAGTTCCCATGACATTTGCTATGGATGAGTCTTGGGTAACCAGTCGGCAGCTCTGCTGTTGTGCTCATCTTCCCAAGAGGAGGGGTTACTCAGGGGTTACTCCCCCACACCCCCATCACCAGGCAAGGAGCTCAGCACAGCCAGATCAAGGCTGAAGGCACGTAGGCTATGATGTGTCAAACAAGAACAAACACAGTTTGGAATTCACCTACTGCTGTATGCCCTCCATTGTTGTCAAGTTAAAAACATAAAACCACACTGTTTTTCACACGGAAGGGATTTATTAGAAGGACTTGGTTATATGCTTGCAAACAGGGGCATAGGGCCTTCTGGAGATAGTAGTCACGCGCTTGTAACACCAGGACATAGTCTGGAAGACGTATCATTAGGTGATTTTTGTCGCATGAACATCATAGCATGTGCCTGCAAAAACTCAGGTTTGTAGGTCAGTCACTCAGCCCAGATCTCAATCAATCAAGAGACACAGTAAACGTGAGGTGCATGAGGCTGTTGCTTGTGTAATGAGGCTGTTTTACAGTAAACTGCTTTCTGATAGGTAAAAGGAGAATACTCTAAAATAACAATAAAACATAACATAGTGAGTACTCAAATCAGTGGATTACCATCATTATCAAGCCTACTCTACTGGACACACATGTATTTAACATGCTTTTCCACGATGGCAGCAGGTAGCCTTGTTTAGTCCGCATCAACACAAACTCATAGTAATGTGTTGTGCTATCACATTCCATCAATGACAGCATCACTAAATGACAGGAACTGTTTGTCTGCAATGCAGTCTTACAAGATCACCACTATATATTGTGGTCCATGGTCCATCGCCGACTGCTGAGCAGTATGCCGTGCCTGCCGTATAAGTAAAGCTCTCCAGGGAGAGAAGCACTGCAAGTGTTCACAGGAGTCTAGGAGGCTTAGCCAAACACCCTGGTTCAAACTTCATTGCAGCTATTTGGATCTCATAACTTCTATTAGGAAGTATAAAATCTCTCTTCATTTCCTGTTGTCATTTGCAGCATGGAGGGTTGAAAGTCGTTCAAGTAATTACTGTGTTTCACCACCTGGGTGCCTTTGGCCATATGAAGCCTTTTGAGTTTGCAGTAGCTCTGCTGTCATTTCCCTCCTTTGGATGATGATGGTACAAAAGCTCATGGCTCTGGGAGTGTGATGCTCCTGCCCACTGCGGGGGAAGCCAAGTTCCTGCAAGAATGCTATATGCTCTTAGATGTTTGTGGAGATGATGGAGGTGGCAGGGTGGTGGCAGCAAGGGAGGACAGGGACAGAGTTTACTCACGGCCAACCCTAATCAGCATGACTTTTGAGACCTGTTGATTCCAACTCCTAATCAGCACTCAAATTTGTCCCTTTCTCTATGCCCATGGCCACTACGTTCCTCTAGGCCATTTTATCTCTCAAATAATTTCCTAACTGATTTCCAACCCACCCATAGTTCTCCACCACAATGGTTCTCACCCAAAGACACATTGCTTCTACTGCTCTGTCTGTCCCCATCCTTACCAGAAGACATCTGAGAGCGTATGGTGTTCAAGTTTGTTGTCATGGTAACTGGGATGGGATGTTGGTATTGAGGGCCATTAGACAGGGATAGTGAAGTGTCTAATGTAGCCATTTCCTATTGCCATGCTAACAAAGTACTGGACCATGAATGTAGTAGTTTAAAATGTCATTCATTCAGGATCTCAGTTCTATAGGTCAGAAGTCTAATGATGATTTCACGGGGCTAAGATCAAGGCTCCTTAGCTGGACATCAACAGAGAATCTTCTTCTATCTCAGTCAGGTCACTGGAAGAGTTCAGTCCCACACAGGTGTAGAGCTGAAGTTTAGGTTCCCTTGCTGGCTTTCATCAGGAATGTCTCAGCCTCTGGGAACCACCTACCTTCTTAGCTCATGGGGCCCTTCATCTCCAGAGGCAGTAACGATGGACTGAATCCTTCTCAGACCTTTGTCTCCTGCCTTTTATTCATCTATATCTCCTGCCTTCCTCCTCCACTTTTAAAGTCTGATGTGATTAGAATGGTCTCATCCAAACTAAATAATCCAGGGCAATATTCTTAACTTAAAGTTCATAACTTTAATTTGGTCTGAAATGTCCCTTTTGCTACATAATACCCTATGTTATATGAATTTAAATTCCAAAAAGGTAACTTATGAAAAGTAGCAGTTATATCAACAACAATATTGATTGTCACAGAAATCAGAATACCTACTGGGATACAAAGCCCAGCACCGAGGGGGAGAAGTCTGTCACCAACTCTGTTGGCTCCACTGAAGTCAACACACAAAACAGCTACCAATAAGAATCATCAGTTGATCTTCTAATCTTGTATTCTTCTTCCACACTGAGTCAAGGCTAATCTGTGTAAGTCATACAATGTTGAAGATGTAGTTGTGTGTCACTTTCAAAGCTAGACCATAAGATACATTTCGTCTTCCACCATGGCCTCTTGGATCACATAATCTAGAGAGCCATCTGGCTCGTCATAAGAGCACAAACAGGTCTGTGCAGGTGGGGAGGATCTGAAGCCTGTCACCTACAGCCAGTCCCAATTTACCACCCAGTGACTAAGCCTCCTTGGAATCAGACCTTCCAAGTTCAGTCAAGTCTTCAGGTGGCTGCAGCTCCAGCCAGTGTCTGAATGAAGATCATGAGAAGTCTTTGGTCAGGTCATTCATCAAGCTGCTCCCAGATTTCTAACCCCCTCAACTAAGAGATAAGAAATGGGCATTGTGTTCTTAAACCACTACATTTTGTGGCAGTTTATTATACAGTGATGGGTACACTACCAGCTGCTAGTGACATAGCTCTGCTTTGAATTAGATCTAAACACAGTGTATTATTATTTAACTACAGAAAGGTTTAGGGTGCAGGGCTTTAGAGAGGAAAAGTTGCTTAACTCAACAGCGCTAGGCCCTTTGCTCATTATCTTTCATCTCTGCACAAGTTGAATTTTTTTAATCTTCCTCCAGCTCTCAGAAAGTATAGCCAATGAGACCGGGAAAACTCTCATTTTGTACCATCCCAGTTTCTAAGAGACTGGAAAGTATTAGAGTTGACCTAACATGGACTGCCTATCCTAGACCAATCAACGGAGGAGGCCAAATTGATGGTATTGATATGCTTGTTTCTATCCAAGTCACATGCTTAGGGTGAGGAAAAGAACGTTTCTTTGGAATGGAATGGGCAAGGTTTCACTGGAGGAAAACAAGGGATCCACTCTCCACTGTATGTTTGCACAGGAGCATGAGTGTACATACATATGCATGTCTGAAGAGTTGTTCTGTGCTAATCCCATGGTGACACCTGCAATTTTTTCCACTGGTCACTTCATCATCTGGAGCTGAAGCTCTCTCCAGCTAGAAGACCACAGAATTCCAGTGAGAAGTACATCGTATCTTTAGGGATGGAGACACTAGAAAATATTCTTAAAATTTCTTTTCCTAGAACCTAAGTTATGAGAGAGAGGATCCACAATAACAATTCAGGATAACCTCATGTTTCACGCACAAGTCGAACACCTGAGACTCCTTTCACATGGCCTCAAGGCTCTGGGATCCAGGCAAGCCGAAGCCATGACAGGTCACCGTGAGACAGAAGACACTGTGAGAGAGGCTAGGAAGCTCTGAGGAAGAAGCCTTGAATGACACAGAACCCCCAAGGCGTGAGGAAGGCACAAAGAGTCCATTACGTCCTCAAGCTGACCCTGCACCAAACTCCTTTAAAAGCTCCCTGTAGCACAGCTCAACCAGCCTATTCCAGGAGCCACACATCAGAAAGACTCCAAAACCTAGTACCAGAAGGACCCAGAACAGATGAAAGAATTGCGTTTTCACTGCCAGTCCATCCCCAAAGGCCTTCATGGGGACTATAATCCATACTTTCTCAATAAAGAGAAAAAAATGAAACTTTAATTTAAGAAAAAACCCTTAACCATGCCCCTTCTTCATGATAGATTTCTGGGGAAAGTCCTAGGTTGGCACATCTGAGTTTTCTACATCTAGCAAAATGATAACCCTTATCAAAGAAGCAGAGTCCGAAGCAAAGAATGTCTTGCAGTCCTGATAAGCTCCAAGGCACTGGGCCAGGGTAATGGACCATAGGAGATGGAGCGAGGGTCTGCCAAGCTCAATAATATGCCATTGTGGCCGCATTGGAAAATGTTTTAATTTACATTTTCAAGCACAAAATATTTTCCCCTCATGCTTTGGCTAAATTAGGTAGTTAAAGTCTGTGAAGTGGCAGTAATTGGAAACAATGGATTTTATATTTGACATTTATTATTTTAGTGGAATCTGTTTTACATTTACATCAAACATCCTAGAACCCCTGCAGAAGTTTCTTTTGCAATAGCATTACCATTTAGCTCTAATAATGCACTTCAAATCCCCAATTCTCAATTATAATTATATCATTTCAGATGGAGTAAGAGATGGGGTAGAAATAAACCTTCACTGGAAATTGTACCCTGGCGCTTCCCTCTCCTTGTATTGAACTTTCATAAGTTAATAATTTGCTCAATATATTTTCATCCTAATTCTTTGCAGTTTCATATTGTCCTCTAATTACTTTATATATTTTCATATTGCTTCACCAAAAGCCTACATAAGGGCAAAGATCCTGCTTTAAAGTCCCCTGGCACTCGCTTTGAATCCAAGCACATAATGAGAACCAGGAAATCCTTGGTTGACTTTTAAAAACTGACTCATGTTGGGGGATGAGGAATGGAACTCAGAGCAGTGAGTCGCAGGACAGAATTCCTATTAGATGCAAGGAAAGGCTTTCTCACAGAGCTGCCCAAGATGGGTCAGGGTAATGCAAACACTAATGAGTCCTTTGTCCCTAGAAGTGTTCATAAAGAAATTCAGGGACCACTCAGTAATGAGGAGATGTGCCAGGGTTAACAGGGTCAGAGCCAGAATTGGATTTGACTATAGCTCCATACTTAAAAATGATGTGACCCGAGCAAGTTTCCTCACCTTAAAATGCATAAATGGTTTATCTACTCTGAGAACTCAGAAAATGTATCCCTGCAATGAACCAGTTATCCTGAGCAGTCCCAATATTCAGATAATTCTTTCTTCCTTAACACAACCCATGTTTGTCATGCTGGGAAAAAGATACAAAATACCATTCTTGACTTTGATGATTAGAGAAATGTAGACTAAGCAACGTTTAAAAATAAAACTCAAATACAGTCAGTAGAAATAGAAATGGAATGTGTGCTTTCTAAATCACAGGAGAAACCAAAAGGGAAAAGATCACAGAAATTATAAACCAAAATAATCTAAGAAAAATAACCTGTATTTGTTAATGCAAATTAAGGTTTTGAGGCCAGGACCTATTTGCATACTTATCACATCTAGTTAGTGTCCTGGAGATTAGCAATTGCATAATATTTTATAGTTACAGGAAAAACAATAAAACTTAGAATAAGTTGGACTTCTTGTTACGTGAGGAAGCCTAATTCCTGGTGTAAAATTCTTGATATTTTCGGGGAATTTATGTTTCCAGAGGAAACACGTTTTCAGAATGTTCTCACTGTGTCTTCCAATGGAGCCGGCATTGAAACTCATAGATGAAGCTGTTTTGTTGTGTCTTCTGCTTCCTGTGCTGGTTAAAAACACTCACAGAGAGACAAACACAAGTGCGCGCACACACACATTTAAAAAAAAAAAAAGAATTTTCAGCCAGAGGGAAATTTAAATAAGTCTTCACCTTTTGTTCTAATTTGGCAGAAAATGAAAACTTCAAACTCAGTTGTTAGACGGTCTACTATAAGTTTGAGTTGTGCCCCAAGCTGTGTAATGGATGTCCCATGTCTGAATTCTGAGACAACTCAGAATCCACCGAAAGGCCAGATGCTAAAGGCACCAGCGACAGTCTAGCCTGCGCGCGGTAACACACTCCCATTGCAGCTCAGTGTCCCAAAAAATCCCCATTGTGTCGAACCACAGAGATTTCCAGAAAGGCTCCTAGTGTTTAGGCCAGTGCACTCCTTTGCAGAGAAGCAAACCCCAGGTCCTGAAAGGCTGCAGCACGCCGTTTGCCCCACTGCCTTTCCAGAGCTCCTCAGTGCCCTGGACTCCGGCAGGGGCCTCCCACTCCAGCCCCCTCGAGTCCACTCACTCCAAGCTGATCCTCCCACACGGCCACTCGAAGCTTCTTACTGTTCTTAAGATAAAAGGCACCGTTCTGCCGCGTCTCCCAAGGCCCCTCATAATCCAGCCCTGTTCTTCTCACAATACCTAAATCGCCTCTTCTCTCATGCTCTGAACTCCGGCTGCACTGTCTTACTTTCCCAACGTGCCATCCCCCCTCCCAGCAAAGGATCACTGCCATTTCCTGTGTGCGCCACTCAGCCGGAAAACTTCCATTCAGACTGCACCCCCGGCCAGACCCCTCTGCCCATCACACCCGCGCCTTGCCCAGCACTCAGCACAGTGTCAGTTTCTGTGCTTTTCCATCTCTCCCACCAGAATGCAAATGCCAAGAGGCAGGGACGTGCCCATCTCATGGAGCACTGTCCTGCCAGCATGAGCCCATTTCCTGGCCACTAACAAGGCTCCATCAAAATGTGCTGGAGCCACAAAGGAGGAGACACAGTGAGACAATGACAAAGCAGGATCAGTACTTCATCCCACACTGGTATTTTACATTTTCAGGGAAAAGAAAGGAGCACCTGGCCTCCCACATAGCAGTGACTAAGTTGGTTTGTTTGGTTGGTTTTTTCCCCTGTCCCCTCCACCTCCAACATGCAGCTTTAGAAGTGACTGGGGCAGCATGTCCCAAATCCAATCTTCTTGCTTCATAATTAAAGAAACGTGGTCCCAGACAGATCTCTTGGCTCTTGTAGAGCAAAAGACTGGTGGGTGATGGAGCGCAGACCCCAGGCCAGCCTCCAGCACTGTCCCCGGCGGACCCATTACGTCTTCTACTAGAAGATGCCTTTTTCCATGGGTTGTAACTCCAGCCAAGCATTTGCTTTACCCCAAGTTTTAAACTGCCAGGCTCAGTCCCTCCGACTTCTCTCAAAGTTTTCCTTCTCTGTCTTCATCCTTGAGTCCCCACCGAATTCCTTCATCTTACTTAGTTTCAAAACCACCTGCCTCAATGCATTCCCCTGGCCTTCTGAACTCTCCATAAATCAACCCGTGACAAAAATGCATTCAATCCCTGTCGCACTCTCAGAACCATGCTGCCTACCACGGGGAATGAAAAGAAGACACACATGTCCTGCACTTACACAACAAACAGGCAGAAAATCTATCCGCAAAAGTAGAGTTTACATACCCAACGCTATAACGGGGTAGCAAGGTTGCAGAATACGGTCTGCGAGTGCTACAGAAATTCAGCCAAAGGAAGATGAAGAAGGCCACACAGGTAGTGTGGACGCTGCTCTGGGGTATGAAAGAAATGAAGAACATGAGTCTGTAGAAAGAAGAGTGCAAAGACAACAAAAACCCCATCTTCTGACAAGGGGAGTCCCTCGGGAAGCACCATCAATATATTTTATAAAGTTCCATCTCAAGTGGGGAACAGGCCAGATATGAGAACAAAGAGAAAAACAAGAGAATAAGGCCTCACCCCAAACCCCAGTGGACTGCGACAGCCAAGCTGGGGACGTATCAAGGGCAGTTGGGCTCTCAAAGGCCACCAGGGTCCCTCTGGTGTCCGGATGTGGGTATCAGCAGTCACCAGTGGAGTCAACCCTCGCCTGCTCTGACTGTGATAGGCCTGTGCTAAGCGCTGGGTGTGCGCTATCTCAGGCATTGCTCCTGCGCCCTCCGTGCTCCTGGAAGGTTGGGTGGTGTCACTGTCTGCATCTTACGGATGAGAACACCAAGGCTTTGGCAGAGTACATCAGCTCCTAAAGATCACCATGGATGACATGGGAGCAGCCTCAGCTCACACTCTCAGACTTCCAGGGCTATTCTGAAAAATAAAACTTAAAAAACATCTAAATAATAGCACAGAGTATGGATCCAAAAGTCCACCCACTCTGCCTGTTAAGTATAGTCTTCAGGAATTTCCTGAATTATGCAAGAATAGAGACAAGCAAAGCAGTCGGTCTTCACAACTCTATCACATTAATATTTCTTTAATTTAGAATCAAAAGGGGATAAAAACTCAGTATCTGAGTTAGTAACATAAACACCATATGAATTTCTCTCCATTCTTCTCCCACCATTAAATTTTTCTTCCATATGCCAATACTCGTGTATTAACACAGCCACCCACTACACGGAAGGGAAACAGCCGGCGTGAACTGCAGAAAGGAAGGCCAGGAGAGGCTGCCAGCCCAGGGGGCCACCTCGGCCTCTGGGTAATGTGTGTTGACAACAGCGACACCTCCTGGTGAAAGGAAACTCGACCTGCTGCAGGATCTCATTTTGCTGGCTCTGAAAGCACTCAAGTCTTCGTGGCCTCCAGGTGCAGTTTTCTCGTTCTTCCCTGGAAGACATTGCACTAACCGGGCTCACCCTAAACCTTAGAAGCTCAGTGATTTGGCGCTCACCTGAGCACAGATCTTGGCTTCGCAGAGTGCCAGTTTCATCGTAAAGACGTCAGCATGATTAACCCAGAGACCAATTCACAGCCTTCCTACTTACAGCTACATTAAATATAAATAAAGCAAACTAAATACCAGCGACTGAAAAATAGTTCAATTACATCCTACAAAGGAAGGACCTCTTGCTTCTAATGTGTTTAATCCTTAGGGAGGCTGAGTTGGTATGTGCCCTTCTTTTTGTAGCTGTTTTTTTTTTTTTTTTTGTCTCCAATTTGTTTAAATGATACAGCCTCCCAAAATGGCTAAAAGTTGTTACTATTATTGTTAACCTCATAACAGTGTAAAAAAAAAACCACACATACAAAATGGGAACAATTTTGTTTCATTTTGTTTGCCAAACATTCTGGGTCACAATCCCCACAATGACTTGCTTTGAGAATAATATATCGAAAAACCTCGTAAGGTATTTTGTCCCAATTTTAAAAGCAAGGCAGCGTTTTGCTTGTTAAACTACATCCCAGAGCGAGCACAACTGAAGGAGAAAGTTGCTGACCAGCCGCCACACAGAGAAGGGAGCTCAGTCTCCTTTTGTGGATTTTTCTTAAAGGGCTGAGGGCTCTGTTTTCCTCTCTGGACGGAGGGTATTCAGTGATGGAAAGCATGAAGAATGTACCTGGAAATTGCTTCTATTCCACTCACAGTCTGCACAAAGAAACACCTTCATATGGCCAACTGAACTTTCTAGGTTTTCTGATTGAAAAAAATCTGCATGAACTTTCCCTTAGTTGTGCTTTTATTTTGAAAATGTTCCTGTGGATGATACATACACGTTAATTCTCAGGTGAATCTGCATCCTGAACTAATAAAAAATTCTAAACCTTGTTCTTTCCACGTCTAGTGATTCTTTTGGCAAATAAACCTAGGAGATTAGCTTATGTCTTTGCTAAGCAACAACAAAAAACAGCTGCATTAGAGAGAACAAAAGCTCCTCAGTCTTATCAAAAGGAAAAAAAGCAGTTAAGTTGTCAAAGTTATATATGCATATCTGTTTGGTTTTACAGTGAAATTTGTGGTTGAAATTGACACTGTCCTGAAACAGTGAAGATTCCAAATATGGTCGTTCAAGAAAAAATTATGTGAAGGCTAATGGCGGAGGAAATGGTCAATTTCTAGCATTGGTCTTTGCCTTAAAACACACATGAGAGGTAGAGGATGAAGCTATCACAACATGTTTCATAGTTAGAATATTATCACAGGGGTAGGGACTTAGCTCAATGGCATAAGTGCCTGCCTGCCAAGTACAAGGTCATGAGTTCAATCCCCGGCACCAAAAAAAAAAAAAAGAATATTATCACAGTGATAGATCAGGAACATGCCAGCGTATGATGCACAAATAATAATGTATATTCAATGGGTTAGGCAAAATGTTAAGTGTTAGATAACCCTGGTAATCTCTGGCCATACATGAAAATAATCTAAATGAAAAGATAAGGTTGTACAGGACACATTTTTCATGGAAATTGTTCATTTTTTAACTGGGTGTCCTGCATTTATTAAATTTGGTAACCCTAGGAAAAGTAAATGGACAATTTCAATATAGTGTGAAGTGGTAAGTGTGAGTTGGAATGTTCAAGTTGTGCAAGGGATATAGTTTGTGAGATACTGATTTCATTTCCTTTGAATGCATGCCTAGAAGTAGAGTTGGCAGAATCATACAGTAGTTCCAAGTTCAGCATTTTGAGTAATCTCTGTAATATTTCTATAATGACTCTGCCACTTTTCCTCCTCCCAACAGTGTACCACGATTGCCTTTTGGTCACACTCTCAACAACTCTTGTGAACAGTCACCTTAAGTGATATGGAGTGATCGCTCATTGCAATTTTGATTTACATTTCCCTGGTGAATCACATTGTTGAGCACTTTTCTATATAGCTGTTGGTCACTTGCATTTCTTCTACGAAAAAAATCCATTCAAATTATTTTCCCTTTTTAATAGGGATATTTGGGTGTTTTGCTTTGGTTTGGTTTTTCTGTTCAGGTATGTGAATTTCTTACATATTTATAAGGTTAACTTCTTTTCAGCTAGGTAGTTTGCGAACATTGTCTATCATTCTGTAAGCTGCCTTTTCATTTTGTATATTGCTTCCATTGTTATGCATAAGATTTTTCTTTCCTATCATTCCACTTCTGTTTTTGCTGTTTGTGCTTTTGGTGTCATATCCAAAACATGATTGCCATGTCCACTGCAATACTATTCACAGTAGCCAATACATGTGCACAACTTGTGTCCATCAGCAGTAATAGATTAAGCAATTCATGTGATACATGCAATCAAATATCGTACTACCATAACAGGAAAATTATACTGCCATATGCAATGTGGATAGAACTGAAGGACTATATACTGAGTGATATAAGCTAGTCAGAAGAAGAAACATATTACATGATATTGCTTATTTGTGGAATCTCAAATTCATGGAAAATAAAACGGTAGTTGTCAGTGCCTGGGAGGTGAAAGAAATGAGGGGATATTGGTTTAAGGGTATCCTAGGATTTGCTCTTTCCAAAACTCAGGAGGCATCTTAATTCTTCAGTGTGGCAGTTTTAGGAAGTAAAACCCACTGAGTGCTATTTGGGTCATGAAGGCGGGCTGTTCATGAATGGATAAAGGCTTCCACAGTGAGCCTCATGGGATTGGATTGGTGGCCTCAGGAGCAATCATCAGTTCAGCCACTTTGGATTTTTTCTTGCTTCTCTTCCAAATGCATATTTGCCTTTCTACTTTCTACCATTAGTTGAAGCAGCAAGTGGCCTTCATAAAATGTGGCCACATAACCTTGAACTTAAAATTTACCATGAGCCTTCATTATTTCTCTCTCTCTCTCCCCCGCCATTCTCATAAAGAGTATGTTGATAAAGTACTTTGTAATAATCATTACATAGTGTATTTCAAGTCATCATGCTGTATAATTTAAATTTTACCTTCTGCATTTGTCAATTATAGCTTTTTAAAAGAAAATTTGGAAGGAAAAGGTAGCTTATAAGGAGACATAGGTAACTCAGACCTGAGAACCAGAATTAAGAAGGTGAATTGAAATTAAGAGGAAAAGAGGAAGAGGGCGAGGATTGCCAAGTAAACACCAGTGCTAAGTCCGTGGGGAAAGAAAGGGACTGGACAGGCTTATCGCTGGTGCTCAGAGTTAAATGCATGGGGGAGAGATCAGCAGATACGCCAGATTATGAACCCTCAAAAGACACTGAGATGTCATATTGAGGACAACAGAAACTTCTAAAAGTTTCTAGGAGAGATATTACATAATCAGATGTATCATTTAGGAAGATTATTCTGAGTAAATGACAAGAGATAGATTGCCAGATGACAAGGCAAGAGACAAGAATTGCTGAAATAATTTGCTTAAGGGGACACTAAAGAAAGTAAAATAACAGAATTGGGAGTAGAAGAAGTGAGTACATTAGAAATCAATTTGAAGTCGACAGGGATTAAGAAATAGACACATGACCGAGTGATCAACTGGATATGGAGTACAAAGTTACGAGAAAGGAAGAAATTGAATCTAACACAAATTTCCATTTAATGTTTGTTATTTGTCACTTATGCTAGCTACCACATGTAAACTTTTCATACGTCTATGAAATAGACATTCTTCTCCCTATTTTGTAAATGAGAAAAACTAGATTTAGAGACAAAAATAGTGAGTAAAACTCTAAATTGATACATTAAGGGTGATGTCCACACCGGCAGTGACTGAACCATGATTCTGGATATAGACTAGGGAGAGAGGAGGGGTGCACGTTGGTAAAAAAAGGTTCTGAGTTTCTTCTTGAGACTCACTGACGAAGCCTCAACAAGGATGAAGTCTGAGGTCAAGCGAGTTGATAAGGATATTGCTCAGGGGAGGATTTGACTGAAGACAATGATAGGGAGCCATCCCTGATAATTATCACTGAACCCCTGAAAATATAGGTAAGATGGCAGAGAGGAGGTGCAGAGTGAGACGAGAAAGGGGCCCAGGGAAGGATTCTGAGAGACCAACACTTGAGGAACAGATGTGTAGTCAATGAAAAAAAAGACCAGCAAAGCACCGTGTCAAAGGAGACGAGTATTATAGCGCCGTGAGCCACCACCCCCAACTTGTGCAGTGTGCAGCTCACCCTGTGCTACACAGTGTTCCGATTTATGAACGTTCTCCTGGAATGGAACTCGTTCATAAGCCAGGAACTTACTGCATGTTGAAATTTTAATGCCAAAGGCCAAGGTAGTAAGACTTTAAAGCCTTTAAGAAGTGACTCGGTCAGGAAGGTGAAGCCCTCATAAATGTGATTAGTGTCCTAATAAAAGAAGTCCTGAAGAGCTACCTTGCCCTTTTAACACATAAGAACACAATGACAAGTCACCATCTATGAGAAAGAGGACCCTCGACAAATAATATGCTGCTGCCTTAATCGTGAACGTCACATCCTTAAGAACTGTGAGAAATGAATTTCTACTGTTTATAATCTACTCAGTTTGTGGGACCGTGTTACAATAGTCCAAATGGAGAAAGACAAAATTGGTATTAAGAAGCGGAGGTTCCCTTACACAGATACCTAAAAATGTGGGGCTGGATTTGGAACTCGGTAATAGGTAGAGGATGAAGTGTTTTGAACTTCGTGCTAGAAAAAGTTTGTACTACCATAAGCTGACAGCAAAGATAATTCTAAGGAGGAATCAGATGAAAAGAGCTGGAGAGAGCTTCTATCTTCTCAGGAAACACATAAGTGCTTATAAGCAGAAAGGACATAGAAATATGGGCCATTTGATGAGAACTCAGACAGAAGTAAGGAATACATTACTGGAAATTGGAGGAAAGGTAATCCTTGCTACAACACTGCAAAGAACTTGGCTGAATTAGGTTCATATCCTAGTGTTTTGTGGAAGATAGAACTCGTGAGTGATGAAATTAGAAATTGGACTGAGAAAATATCTAAGCAAAGCACTGAACAAGCAGATTGGCTTTTCGTGGATGCTTATAGTAATATGAGAAAGAGAAAAATGTTTTAAAGATGGAATTTTCAATTAAAATGAAGCAAAATGGTAGATTAAGAAAATTCTCAGGCTGGCCATATTGTACGGACTGTGTTGGGTGAAAAAAACGTGTCTGTAGCCAAGAGGCATTTTGATAGGAAGATTATTAAGAATAGGTGGAAGCCAGGTGTTATAACCAGTGGCCTCACTGAGCTCCTAAGGCCCATTTTGAAGATCTTAGGAGCTGTACCTCTCACCTACACTTCAGGGCCTTGGAAGTAAATAGTGTCAAGGTCCCACTTGCCCCTTTTAGCACATGTCAAGGTGACAACATGGACCAAAGTGACTGACCCCCATAAAGAATAAGTGATAAACTTGGTGGCAACTCCACAGGCCCACAGAGTACAAAAATTATGAAGCATGCTACTGCTCCCTACACTATGAAGGATGGAGCCCCCCAGAACCTTGAGAAAAAGTCCGGGAGGAGACCTACCTCCATGCTAGGTCTAGCAGTGACCCATCCGTAGGGCAATACCCAGTGGAGCCATAGGTGATGAGGGGGGCAGGCATGCAACCCCAACCTGTGAGAGCTACAGCAGGAGATGTACCCAGCAACCTCCACCTCAGTGTGTTCAGTGGGTGAGATATCAAGCAAAAAATTCTAGAGACTTAAGATTTTATGTTGTTTGTCCTGTTGTGTTTTGGACTTACGGTTTGCCACTACTTTCTTTCCCATTTTTTTCCTTTTAAAACAGAAATATCTCCCTCTGTCTGCCTTATTATTGTATTTTGGAAGCACACAATCTGTTTGAGCTCACAGGTTTACAGCTGGAAAACAATCTTCCTGAAGATGAATCACATCTTGAGACTCTATCTTACCTCATTTAGGTTCTGGACTCAATTTTTGAATTAATGCCGAAAAAATTTAAGATTTTGGGAAGGTTATTTGAACAGAATGAACACAATTTGGATGTAAAAAGGATACAAATTTTAGAGGGGCCAGAAACAAAATGCTATGTTCTGAATGTTCTATGTCCTCCTAAAATTCATATGTTGAAATCCTAAACCCCAGGATGGTGGTATCAGGAGATAAAGCCTGTGAAAGTGATTAGGTCATGGGGTGGAACTCTCATGCATAAGATTAGTGCCCTTCATTACAGAGGTTCAAAGAGTTATCTTGCCTCTTTTACCATATGAGACCACAGTGACTTCATCGATAAGAAAGCAGTTTCTCACCTGACACTGAAGTTGCAAATGTCTTGATCTTGGACTTTATATCCTCCAGAACTGTGGGAAGTAAATTTCTGTTTTCATAAACTACTCAATTTATGGTATTTTCTATAGCAGCCTGGATGGCCTAAGCAAGAAAAGAGAACAGTCTAAGACGTAGGAAGTGTTGTGGTTGTGACATGAGTTATGTGAGATATGCTAATGGATGAGGAAATTCAAAAAGTCAGTCTGTTGTAGGTGGCAGATGAGAAAAGTTTTCAAATAATGTTAAGTGAAATAAATCAGACACATGAGCTTAAATATCACGGGGTTTCTCTTATAAGAGAAACTCAAAGTATAAATAATTTAAAGAACAAAATAAAAGATAGATAATAGGAAACAGAGAGATAGATCTTTTTCAAAGGGGAAAGGGACCAAGATATGGAGAGGGCACGGGAGAACAGAGAAAGGGGACATAAAAAGAATTAAGTTGTTTTGCACAGGTACCACTCCCCATGATGAATACAAAAATTATGTACTGCAAACATCGGCTCATTCAAAAATTTTTAATAAAAAATTTAAGACTCACAAAGCTGAAATAAAAGAAAGTAAAATTGGGGTGAAGAATACTGCACAAGGAGGGACAGGTGGAGCAAGAGGGAGGCATGGTGGGGTGTAAGCTGCTCTGTGAACACAGCAGCCCAGCAAACCACAGGCAAGTCAAAAATACATGTGCAGTTTGACCAGGTAGATTCACGGTTCACTTCCATAAGCCACATACTTAAATAAAGTTAGATAAAGACCAAACTCACCCCCAGTTAATTGGCTCTAGTTGATTATGGGGTGGGGGGCCCACTGCATGCTGATGGCATTTGGAAAACAACCCATGAATACACGGAGCCACTTTCAGCCAAGCCCATTCATGCTACCTTAAGAAAAAGTCTCTGGAGATGCTGGGGTACAGAGAAGAGGGTTTTAGGTGACTGACAAAAGATGCCATTTTCTTTTTTTTTTTTTTTTTTTTTTTTTTTTGTCTTTTTCCTTTTTATCGGTACCAGGGATCGAACTCACGACTGCCTGCTTCCAAGGCAGGTGCTTATGCCGCTGAGCTAAATCCCCAGCCCCAAAGATGCCATTTTCTGCAGGGAGCTTAAGCTCTCTCTCTGAAGGACTTAATTACACTACCTGCTGGAGAACTTTCCTATGCAGCTCTGACCTGTTGATCTATTGTCTTTAAGAAAACCATAAGCCACTTTTCGTTGTCCAATTAAAAGAAGACAAGCACTTTTGCTCAAAGCTGGGAGGTAGAAGGCCACAGCATGCAACACTGAAAGAGACAATGAAGAATAGATACTTCAACCTTTAGCCCCAGCTGAGAAGGGAACTAACATTTTCTCTGAAGTTGACCCAATGGCACCCGCCTATAATTCCAGTGTTCTAGAAGACCAAGGCAAGAGGATCTCAAGGTCAAACCCATCCTGTGCAAACTAATTATTTCCTTAGCTCTGGTCTCAAAATAAAAAATATAAAAAAGCTGGGGATGTAGCTCAGTGGGAAGGTCCTGGATTCGATCTCCAGTTTAACAAAAAAAGTTGTTTTGTTTTGTTTTTCTTCTGAGCAGAAGTCACATCATAGGTTATGGTCTAAGTGTACATCATCACTGTGCCCATAGAAAAACCTCAGGTAGAGAATTTATCTTAAAGTGGTCTCAGGTTAGTGGGCTTAAGCGATTGGCAAAAAGAAAGAAATTCAAGCCTTTCTGGAAAGAAGTTGTGGTCAGTCTAACCTAATGGTGATCTGAGATCCCATGAATTGTAAAAATTGCCGAAACATGAGAAAAGCGTGCTCTGCAATCGATGAACTGATGTTGTTACTCCATCCTTCAGCCAGTGGACCTTGAACGGAACTCTGGTGCCCTGAGAAGCTGGCTGAGCGGGGTTTCCCTGGGATCGGAGCCTAGGCTGTTCCTATTATTTTAGCCTCACACAGGAGCTTTGAGCCTGTCCAAGGCAGGTACTAAGAAGAAAACAGAACCCTTGGCAGCCTGCCTCAGTGCTCAGGGTGATGGCAACCTTGGGGCCATAGTTGTTCTGGTCCAGTAGAAGCCTTCTCGGGGAAGATGGCAAGATGTGCCCCTGGGCTCAGATAACACTTCTTCCAAGAAGTTATTTGAAAGAACCCAAGAATCCAATGAGTTTAACAACTTCAGCACTGCTTCTCTTTCCAAGAATGAGTTTGATAGAATTGGAAAAAGAAAATTGCATTGAAGTTAGAAAAGAGAGGAATACCGGCAGCCTGTAGAAAGCTAATAATAATCTCAGCTCTAAATAAGAGGCAGAGATTTTAATTCCCAAACATGGAGTCTATTTTCCTATGATTGAAGGTCAAGATAATACATTCATATAAAACCAATTTAGGATTTCACTGCAAAAGGAAACCAGTGTAAAATCAGTACTCACATTGAACCAGGCTATAAATGAAAGCATTCTTCATGAATATGACCGTGAGTATTTTTTTCCTTAGACTATTGAAGAGGCATAATAAATTTTTGCATTTTAAATAGTAAGTTTATCTTTTAAGTCCAGTATGCAAGAATGCTAGAATTTGTCCAACTTGCCTTGGTCCACTAATCAGCCTTCACTGACAGCTAACTGTCCGGTTTGTATTCTAGCTGACATCAAAGTGATCTTCAAAATTTTCCACAATACTTTTACTGTCCTTATTTTTCACTACTCTCATATAGTTTTTTTGTGTATGCAATAATTGTGTTTTCTTAAAATTTTGTTTGTGATTTCTAAATTTGAAAAAGAATGTGTAAAATAGGTGTTATTCCTGCTACAAGGCTGTATAGCAAATGATCCTATTTTCCTGGCTAGAAGAATTAGACAAGGAAAAGAACTGAAAGTCTTCCAAATGAAAACAGCAAAATTATCTTATTTTCAGATAACGTAATATTATCCATAACAAAACCTAAAGACTTAATCAAAAAACATTAAAACTTATAAACAATTCAATGAAGTTGGAGAATTCAAAAGTCCCTATAACAAATCGGTTGTCTCTAACAACAAACCATCTGAAATAGAAATCAAGAAGATAATCCCATTTATAGTAGATACCCAATAGAGTCAAGAATTTAGGAAACAAATTTAGCAAAATTAAATGTAACTATATGATGAAATATCTGTACAGTGAAAACTATAAAACTTTGGTGAGAGAAAATGAAAACACAAATAGAAAGAACTCTCTTGATCATGGATTAGAAGGACTGATATTGTTAAAATGGCCATACTACCCAAAACAATCTATAGATTCAGTGGAATCTCTATCAAAATTCCAATGGTATTTTTCATAAAAGTGAGAAAAAATAATTTAAAATGTCATAGACCTACAAAAGTCTCAGGATAGCCAAAGAAATTTTGAGAGAAAAGTATAAAGGTAGAGACATTATGCTACCTAAATTCAAAATATACTGCAAAGCTATATAGTAATCTAGCAGCATGCTACTAGCAGAAACACAAATACACAGATCGATAGAACAAACTAGAGTCCAGGACGAAGTTCTCGTTTTTGGCCAACTGACTGCTAACAACAATGCCAGGAACACAGCATGGGACAAGAACAGCCTGTCAGTAAGTGACATTGGCACAACTGGATAACCATAAGGAATTTGCCTTTTATCACAAAACCGACATAAAAATCTACCTAGAAGTAACTAATATATGAAGATTAAACCTCAAAGTATAAAACTGTGAAAGAAAACACAGAGAATAAGCTTCTTGACATTGGCCTGAGCAATGATTGTTTTTGGACATGACCCAAGAATCATGAGTACCAAAAATAAACATAGGCAGATGGGATTGCATCAAACTAAATTTTTCTACACAGGAAACGATCAACGATCAGAGAAAAGAGGCCGTCTATGAAATAGGAAAAATATTTTCAAATCATTCATCTGATAAAGGGTTGATATTAAAAAGTAAGAAACTGACACAATCAAGCTTGAAAGTCACAATATCCATGGAAGGATCCTTGGAGACCATCAGAATAACCTGAAGTACTCTTCCTAGGAGTCTTAATCACATCTATGATTTTTGTATGTGGATGGCATCCATTTTTTCCATACAGAGAAATAATTGTAGATTCTAGGGATTCAAATGTGAAGATCTTTTTGAGGGCCCATTTTTTCACCCTGCTATATTCAAGTGTTACTTGTCACCACAGCATACAAACTCATAGATAAAGGTCAAGATTCAATCCGAAACTAAGCAACAAACTACTGGTCTAGTCTTCAAACTCTGTCATGCAAGAGGTAATATTTGGTTCTGAAAACGTCTCCTGAAGTGAGATCATTTATACAATGCTAGATGTATAAAATGCTTTTAAAATAAATTTTAAAATTCTTCAGCAGTTTATTTCAAAGTTTTTACTTCCGGATCAAGCTTTAATATGCACATGTGGATGACAATAGAGAACCAGAACCCCACTAAAGCCTCTAACTGTGATACACCCACCTTCACTCCCTGTCGGTTTCCACAGTGTGAGAAAAGAAGAGAACAGAGCTGTCCAATCTTATACCTCAGCGTATCCTTAAAATGCCCCATAGAAATAAAGTGGCTGTGACAAAGTGAATGTCATTTCCTTCTGTTTTTTAAGAGGACACAAGTTCTGGAATAATAAACTCAGCTCAATTCAATCCATAGCCCCAAAAATGATATAGACTTGAACTCAGACTTAAACCTTTCAGAATTTAAATATATTTTAATATCTTAAATGTCATGACGGTGAGTCATCCATGCAAGACGGTGTGGTGGGCAGGGGGTACTAAGAGATCAGAAGCAAAACTCGACCTTAGTTAGCATCTGCAGCTCCAGAGGAATGAGAGTGACTGTGACCCTCGAAAACAGAAGAGAAGAAAACAGAAAAAAAGAAAAATGCTTTCCGTGAGAGCTGCAAAAGGAAACTTCTGCTTTGGGGCTTCTTCTTCTTGCTGTTGTTTTCGCCTTTTATTTCTGCTGTTGTCTCTCTCATTAAATATTTTCGAATCTTGTATTAAATCTGTTGATGGGTAAGAGGTCTTCTGGGATTTTCATCAGAAGGCACCCAACAGAGTGTGCACACATGCATGCACACACGCACGCACACACGCATGCACGCACAGCTCTAGGGACAGTTAGAGGACATCCACCCTGCACCTGCAGAGGAGAGACTCAGGAAGCTAAATTGCACCAATGGCGTCTAATCCCCGCTCACCAGGGATTTAAATTGTACAATGAGGAAATGACTTGCTGGATAACTTCCAGAGTTTTTCTTAAAATTTAATTGTAGCGTACCTAACACTTTCATAAAATGTATACATTTTACTTACGCTTCTTAGTCAAAACATTTCTCTAACCTCTTTTTAAAAAATTTTTGGTGACAAAAGTATACTTGTTGTAATTAATGAAGTACAAAAATATTGGGGAAACATGCCTACAGGCTTAAGCTCTAATTCTATTACTAATATATTCCCTTGGCTTGCCGTTTGAACTCCGCTGCCTCTTGCCTTGCAGCTGTGTTTAATGAGTGGAGAGATTATTCAAATGAGTCTGCAGCAGAGCCTTCTTTCTGAGACTCTGGCCATCCAAGCAGACACCTCCTCTTACAATCAAGCAGTAAGAGAGATCGCCACTCCCTAGTTCCCGGCCATGTATGCAAAGGCAACTCTGTAATTACTGGATCATATCCCTAAGAGGAGAGAAGCTGTGAGTGATCTTGTGACCAAAACAGAGTATCAGAAATGAGCTTCAGGTGAAAAATGAGAAGGCACCTGTGCCAGTCTCTGCTGTGTCAGATTTCAATTTGTTGCTGCCTATCAGTGATAAAAGACTCTTAATGTCTCAAAATAAAAACATGCAACCTTATAAAATAGTCTTTCCAAGAGTACTCTTTGAGCTGGAGATGGTGGCCCACACCAGTAAGCCCAGGGCTGGGGGCTGAGGTAGAAAGATTGCTGTAAATTTGAGGCCAGTCTGGACTAGGTAGTGAGTTCAAGGCCAGCCTGAACTACACAGCAAAACCCTGTCTCAAACACAAACAAACAAATAAAGACCACTTTGTGGGGGATGTGGTCTTGGCCCCTAAGAACATTAAAATGAGATCTGTCACAAATGGGCAGGGCTATGTTTAATGGTTTACTTTAGTCTGTTAAAATGAGTTTCTACTCATGTTAAGATTTAAAAGTAAAAATAACTCTCTAGGGGAGAAACCCCAGAGACAGTTACAAACTTGCCAAGAAAATTTAGTAAGAACTAATTTTGAACTGATAAGCATCCTATCCAATATGGTGGGATTAAGCAATAAGAATTCTTCCTGGGAATTTACAGAGAGATAAGCATCTCATGAATAAGTAAACTCTGAAATAGAAGGCTACGGGGTGTTTATTGATTTTGAAATCATGTGTTTGAGAAACTGCCCTTGAGGAAAAAACTATTATGGCTGAAAATGTAGTAGATATATTCAGAGACAACCCACTTCTTTGGCTCATGGCAGAATAGAAAGATTACCCATGCAATACAAAATTTATAAGCATAAGTTTGATTTGCAAAATTCATTTATTATTATAAACTTCCACAACCTAATTCTTAGAAGTTAATTCCCAATATAATACAAAAGTCAAAAGTGAATAAAAACTAAATCAGGGTCCTCAACTCACTAGATACTTTTGTGTTACTGGATTTGAGGAAGTTTTTTTGAAAATCAGACATATCTCTGGATATGTCTGAAGGTTCACACCCCTTCGTACAAATTCTTTATAACATCTGCATCTATCTTTGCAATCTGTGGTAATTAGAATTAAAATTTGTGGAAAACTTCTGAGTCATTTCAACAGTTTCAAAACAATTTCCTTTTAGTTTATCATTCTAATTAAAGTAAAAAATCAAGAAAAATGCAGTTACTTTTAACAATGATGGAAACAGAAATTCTGAGTTAGCCAGAAAATTCCATTATACTCTGTGTTTTGTAACAATAGGGTGGGGTTTTCTTTACCCAAACATTCATCTTAAAGAACATCTGCCACTTGCTACCTTTCTTAACAGCTATGCAAGAAAAAGTGCGGTAACAGGGTTCAATCTAGCTGCCAGTGAAGACCCAGATTCTGTGACAATGCTGTCTTCTGTAACCGCACTCAGTGAGCCAGTGTTGATTGCCACCTAAGTGATGAGAAGCTCAGTGACTCCTGCTACATCTAATCTCGAGGAAGAGTGAGCTTTCCCCTCTCCACTCTTCCGTTTCCATCCCTTCCTGTCTCTTCTATGACCACGTTGTATCAACAGTGCTCTCTTCTGGGTTTATCTTATCCTCTTCTGTTGGCTTTTTCCCCTTAGAATTTCAAGTGATTTGATTTCATCAAAATTTAAGACCATCCTCTCTTAAACTGGCAACTCATCTCTCCCTATCGCTTACATGCCAGATTCTTAAATAACTACTCACTGGTCTCCAGACTGCCCTGTCACACACTTCTTCATCCTGTGATCTATTTTCCACCAGCTCCAACACGCAGAAATAATTCTCAAATCTTAATCTCAATCTGCTAAAGATCTCATCAACTTCGGGCTCTGTTGGTCACCTGCTCAATACCTCTCTCCACCTTCCATGACCTTGCTTCCTCCTCCTCCTGCTTCTGCCCTGCCCTCTTGCTGGACTCTGAAATACCTTCCATCTTCTCTTCCTGAAGAAAGAGAACAGATAGGTTGATATATAGACAGGTAGATAGCTAGATGGGTAGATATCCTTCAAAGTCAACCTAACATGTCATATTTTCTAGAAACTTCTTTGACTGCATCCTAGAAAGGAGTCATCCACACTTCACACAAACCTGTCTAATATTAGCACCTTGATTATAATTTCCAGTTATTAATTCTCCAAACATTTTGAGCATCTTCCTGAACCTGGGATGTTTTTGCAGCAAATGATCCCGGTACTACTTAAAATGTGCTTTGTCTTGGGTATATTTCTCCAAGATACAATTCAAAGCCCCCTTCACCATGAAAATCAAATGCCTTACTCAGACACTTAATGTCTTCAAGTATTCAGGATCATTACTCTAGATCTCCAGCCCTGGCTCGTTTCTTCTGTGATGATTACTCCTCTCCAGACTTTTTCCCTAAATGTCCATGATGTACAGCAGGGCTTAATAAATATGTGTGGGATGGATGAAAATCTCAGAGTGAAATTACAGGTAAACAGTCCTTCTGCTAACTCGCTAGCTGCTTTGAGACTATAGAAATATCCACATGCATCTTTAAATTCCCTGCGGTGTGTAGTCCATAGCCTTGATAGCTAGTAGTCACTCAAGCCTTTATTGAATAAATAAATGAATAGAGAATTATTTGGGTATATTCTGATGATAAAAACCTGTAAACTATTGGCTTTCAATCCTTGCTGGCTATTAGAGTCATCTGGAGAGTTTTTAAAAGTGTCAATGCCCTGGTCCCATCCCTAGAGATTCTGATTTAATTAGTCTGGGAAAGGAATTGGACATCAATAACTTTTAAAGGTCTCCAGATGATTCTAATGGGGAGCCACTTTTGAGAGCCACTGCTGTAACCCAACAGAAGAATGTCAAGTCCAAATAAAATGCTGAATTCTGAACAAGCTTTAGGACGTTGCCATTGATTTCATTCTTGAATTGCTCTTCATGAGGAATTGTGAGTAAGTGCCCTCTTTTGCAAAGCCTTGCTGAAAGAAAACACTTTGAACCAAAAGAAAAGAAGCTACTTTGGTGTCATACACTGAAAGAGGTGGCCTTTCAATGTAAACACTACTTGGGCCAAAAATCGTACATGGTTTCTTTGGGGAAATGTGTGACTATAGCACATGCATGTCTCTACCTGTCAGAGCAGTAACACAATATCTGCTTCATAAAGGCAGTCCTGGAGACTTGGAATTTATGTACTAGGGGTGTATTGTACCCCCTCTCTCATGCCATTAACGTATATTACTATGAATGTTTTATTCCCCATTCAGTAGACCTGCAATGATTTAGGCAGAAACAATTTTTGGCAAATAGAAAAACATTCTACCTAATTAGAAAACAAGGAATGAGAAAATAAATAAAGGGGGTGAACCAAGTAAACTCCAGCTCTAACTTGCCTGGAGACATCCTAACCATTGCTGCAAAATAAATCAAAAGTCTGCTCTAAACATTTAATATTTGTTAATAAGTAGCAATTTTCCCTACTTCCTACACAGGCAGGTAGTGGTCTAAGTGCTGCCAGGCAAGGACATAAAAAGGGTCACTTGGAGGCCACTCTGTGGGTGCAAAGACGGAGCCTGGTCTAGGAGAAAACTACCCCAACTCACAGGCTAGGGAAGAAGGACAGCACAGGTGAGATCTACAGGCTTCACGTACTGTCTCCAGGAAGAAAATAATGATTTTCAGAAGCAATTTGACAAGGAATTTCTACCCTGCTAGTCTGGGTTAGCATTTCTGAATGTGATAAATAACAGGGCTCTTGGACAGCCCATTTTTTTCTTTATTTTGATACCCTTACAGCAGTAATCATGCCTCTGTCGGGTGTTATAAAGATCAAGACAAATGTTCCCTATTGCTATTCTGTCAATGCAGCTCAACCCAAGCCAAAGAAAGACGCCCCTGCCGGATGTGGGGAATGCACCATTTGTCTTGTCTCCATCACAGATGGACAAGCATCCCGTGCTATCAGGATCCTCAGGTCAGAAAAACAGAAATCAGCTGCTGACAGCATTGAGGCTTGTTTCTCTCATCCCGAAACTAGAGCCTCTTGTTCCCTCCATGCCAACACTGGGATTTATTTTCTGCTTCTGGGATTATCGATCAGAACTGTGCAACATATCTGTGAGGTCAAACAGCACAACTATCCCTTTATCAAACAAGATGAGCATCAGACTCACTGAGTGATTTTTTTTTCTATTTTCTTAAAGCAGGACACCTCACAGTCATTTATTGACAGTAACAATATTTGAAAAAAAAATAAGACGATTTCCAAAGATGTGGTTCAGGAACCCATCTGAATATTGTTGATGCCAAAGCAGATGGAGTTGGGCTTAATTGTTGAAATAAATTGCCATATGGGACAAAACACAGCTGATTATTGCATTAACACTAATGTTAATATGCTTCATCATTCTGTTGTCATTGTAGCTACAGTTGTCACCAAACTTTGATCAATATGTTTGCAAAGGAATGCAAGTCACTGAAGCTGAAACCAACAGACAATTTCAGAGAGATCACCTACTCATTTTACAGATGAGGAAACTGAGATGAGACCTACAGAGCATGAGTGGCTTATAACAAAGGTAGACACCCTCTAACCCAAAAATAAGAGGAATTCTGAAAATGTAGGGCAAAGGAGTCACAAAAAGCAAAGCCATGTAATTCAGGTGAAAGGACCTCAGTCAAAGAAGCATGACAGATTCGGGACAGTCAGAGAAAATAGGCACTGGACAAATTGCCTTTTCATGCTTAGCATCCCTTAGTTAACACCCAGAATAGTTATTTACTATCATTTAAAACTTTTTCAATGATGTCTCCCTTATAGCTTCTGAGGATATTCTTCATCTAAAATAAGAGCCATTGTGGATGACAGGAAGAAAACACAAACATGCCAGAGTACATAGTGGGAAAGAAAAATGGGACAAGAACGAAGAGATACCTCACATTTCCTGGTCTGGTGAGTGGAGATTTTCTCCTTGTAGTTTTGCTCATAACTGTCGATTCTTCCCTGGTCCTCTCCTTTCTGTAAAGTGGGAAATGAATGGGAATTGATCTGAAAAGCTATTTCAAAAGTTATTACAGGATTGTCAGTAATCCTTCTAAACCTAACCTCCGTCCCCCCCAGCCCTACACCCAATACACAGAACTCTTTAAAAAGCTAGTGTTGGAAGTCTAAAGTGAGAAAACAGAGGCCCCTGACCACCCCCTGCATCCACCCCAGCTCAAGGCTGCTGACCCAGCAACAAGGGAAAGGAGGCCTCCAAATTCTGTGAAAGTAATAATTGTACAGGTGCACCGAATAGATGCTTCATTTCATCCAAGGCAGCAAACTTTTTGGAATCTAAATCCTCTCATTTTCTTTGGCCACCGCCCCAGATGAAGTCTGTGGAAGGACTGTTTACCTGTAATTTCACTTCTATGTTTGCATACACATCTGAGTATGAGTACATATGAATATATATGTCTACACATTCATATGGACTAGTAAGAAAAGGTAGGATATAAAACTAGCAGGAAATGATAGGGTATATACTGTATAATTCCTGGGAAAAACAGGAAAAGGCAGTGTCATCATATATGTAACTTTATGCCTAACACACAGATGCTCAGTAAGTACCCAGTACCTGTTAGGAAATCACAGCATGAACCTAAACTGTTTTGGGCTCCTGAGTTCTGAGTGCTACATTAGAATCTGTTTACATGCTTTATGTCATCTGTAGATTTGTTGAATGTGAGTTAGCATAAAAGGCAAGCTAGCTGGGGATATAGCTCAGGGGCAAAGCACTGGCCTGGCAAGCATGAGGTCATGAGTTCAATTCCTGGTTAAAAAAAGACAAGCTGCTAGAACAAAGGAAGCTGAAGATATAGTGGCATATGTAAGATATGTAAGAGAGAAGTCTATTTTCCTTTCACCTCATAGTTCATGGTATGAGAAAGTGGGTCTGGTCTGTAAAGTCATTCCAGGACCAAAAATGGCAAGTTATCTCTGCCATCTCATCTCTGGGTTTAAGGTGACTCCATTTGTTAGCCAGAGAAAACAAGAATGGAAAAAAGGGAGCAGAAAGCAAGTACCTTTCTTAATACACATTTTTTTGCCCATAACTTATTGGTCAAAGTGTGTCACATCACATGACCACACTTTAGCTGCAACAGAAGCTGAGAAATTTAATCTTGAAATGATTAGCCATATGCCTAGAGAAAACTAAAATGTAATTTAAGAGGCATTCTTCTAATAAAACCAAAGAAAAGAAAAAAGATATTCAAGGACTAGTTGTCTACTCTACAATGTATATTCTAGAGGAAGAAAAAAGAAAAAGAAAATATAGTTTAGGCTTCACAAAATATAAACAATTAATAGGAATATGTCTGCATAGTTATGTTTCACTGTCACAAGGTTAACGCTTAAAACAACCTGAGGATTAACAATTTAGGATGATCGATGTTAGTTAGCTTTGACATTGCAATCTGTAGTCAGCTCCCTGATGGTTGCTGCATTCACATGTCTTGTACTTCACTGTTACTAGCAGAGGTAAAACTATGTGGCCATGTGTTAGCAGGTAAGCCTGAACTTGTTAAATGGTAATGGTCACAGGGTTACCAACAGCTGTAAAAGATGGCAAGATACTGAACATGACATTTCAAGACTATTTGCATCACGTGTAATTGGTCAAACCTAGTCACGGGGTCAAGTTAAATTCAAGGGATAGAGAAACAGAAAACATTTCTTAATAGCAGAGGCTATGAAGACACATCACAAAGGGGCATGCGTATAGGAAGCAGAATTTCTCACCATTTTTGTAGTCTACCATGAATGTTAGACTTATAATAATGCAAAAAGTATCAACACATTCTGCAAAGCTTTATAAGAAAAGGCATATTCCACAATGGTTTGAAAATTTTTGTGAACAGAATAATTAAATATATACTTTCTATGGCAGCAGAAAAGGTATAAATCTAAGTAGAAAAATTCATTTCATTCTCTCATTTAAGAAGTAAACCCTTTTTTGAAAGTATCAAAAGCACACTCTAAAGATAGAAATAACTCACTTTCTGGGTAAAAAGGTGATATTCAATGGAAAGAAGATTTGTTGAGCTGAGTGAATAAAAATACATTATCTCTAAAAGAACGAGGAGAACGTTTTCTATATTGCCACCATTTTATTTTCCAATTCAATTCCACGGGTCTTTTTTGAGTAGATACCACATGCGAGGTCCTGAGGCAATTCCTAAAAATAAGGGATATTATAATATCCCTTGGAAAGTTAGGGTGGAGGTAAATTCTCTTCTTAATTCTAAGTCATGTATAAAGTTAACAAGAGAAACCTCACTTTTCTGTAAAGGAACTAAGGGACCAGTGCCTTCTCCTGGCTGAGAGACCCTTCCTAAACATACTACTGATTTCATATAGTAAGACAGACACAACTTGCCCACCCTCTCATCTTCTGCCTCTGAATTCATTGTGACCCCTTATCATCATGACAGGATTTGAGACACATTTTTCTGTCTATTTATTTTAGTAGACTATAAGATCTGGAGGAATTGGTCTGTTTTTTGTTGTTTTTGTTTCTATTTTGTTTTGTTTTTCCATTTTTTATCCTCGGCCTCTAGGTTAGTATCTGGAACATAATTGGAATTCAGTAAATCCTTGTTGAATGATATGCATGCACGCACCATATATTACATAATCCACATAAGTGTAAATGTATTTATACATGTACACTCATCTGCATCGATGAAGAATAGTTGTTACAGTGTAGTCCTGGCCCTCACAATATCTGTTCATCAGGACATCACCGTCCTTCTAAAGTTGTCAACTTAATGCTTCTTCCTGGTTCTGATTTTCTCCATATATCACTCTGTTGCATACATTACTCTGAGTTTACAGATTGGTTTCCAATTTGTATTCCACATGGGTTCATGAACTTCGCCTGCAGTTTTCAGACCAGCTATGATTAACAACAAAGAATCTTCATGACCCACAGTACTTAAAATATACCCTTTCAAATAAAGACAATTCCATCTGGCAATACATAGACATTGTCTATAATCATTGTTTCTGCTGACCTAACTGCCCCTTTCCAACTTGCTGTTGCAAAGCCCAGGCAGTGATGAAAGACAGTGCTTTCTGTACCACAGATGGTGGGTCACAAAATGCCCTGCACAAAATTCCTGCTACACAATACCTCGTGTAGCTACAGAGTGAAGAATTTGCAGGTACCTGCCAATCTGTTTGTTTCCTGTAAGAAACAGAGGTCTTTCAGATTAATTATAGCTTGGAAGCATTTTCCTCATTAAACAAAAACTATTTGTTGTGTGGTTGTTTCTGCCTCACCTTAAACAAATGGAGACACATGCTGTTGGCACTGTGGCCCACGGTGGCTTGCCTCTTAACTCTTCCTTGCTTAGATGCATGTAGGATGCAGACCACAAGAGGATTCCCACAGAGGGAACTCTGTGCAACACAGCAAGGTCCAAAGAAGGGGCCATAGATGGGGCTGCTGCTGCAATGGATAGAGAAATAGAATTAATGACAGCGTTTGTTTTCCCAGTCACCAATGCAGAGCCCTTCCATCCACCTAGACAATTACTTCTCCAGTATAAAGTCATCTAATTGCTCGCTTGCCTAATTCTGAAGCCTTCTAACTATGCACACCAAATTACTTCTCCGCTGATCTCTCCCCTTGACAGAGTCGCCTGCACCTTCTTCCTTTACAAATAGATCATTTTACTTTAACACCCTTCAGTGTTTCTTATTGCTGGTCAAGACCACTCCATGCCTCTTAGCAGAAGAGCAAACCTCCTCCTGATTGAATCCCAGGCCACTGTCCCAACTTTGACTTCTACACAGCCTTGCATTTCAGCTAAGGACAGTGACCACCTCCAACCATGTTTTCCAACCATGGCTCCTTTTGTGTCTTCTGTCAGACTCTTTTCCTTTGATGCGAATATATTTTTCAATCCGGACCACAGTTGACCTCATTCATGGGACCTTCTATGGTCCTTTTCAATTGAAATTAATTGTTCCTTCTTCTGTGTCTTACCTTGCTTTATAACTTCTCTTTTATTGAGCATGTGTCATATTATGCTTTGTTATGGATATGAATTTTTTAATCCACCACACTAGATCTCTAGTCCTATATATTAATCTCTGTATTCCTTTTGATACGTTGTTTCAAATGCTGCAGATGTTTTAGTAACTTTTTTTAATCTTCACAGCAGCTCTAGGGAGTAGAAATTTTTATTCTTCATTTTACAGATAAGTAGACCAAGTGTAGTTAAGTTAGGTAATTTGTATACCTTCACACAGCTGGTGTTAGAGCGAGTCAATCTGACTACAGAGTACATATACTTAAATACCACACTAAGTGTACATTTAGAGCTACTCAAACAAAAATATTTGGATAGTTCTAAAGATAATTTTATGTATCTAAAGATACAGAAAAATGTTATAAAAGCAAGCGATAGAAATATTAAGAAGGAACACAAACTAAAGCCCAGGGAAGTTAAACTGCTGGATAAGTTCATTCTGCAGACGAACGTGGTGCCTGGAATCTCCAAGCCTGCTCTTGTGTTCTTGAATCTTCGCGGGTCATAGAGCGCTGCTATGTGATTCCTGTGAGTAACTGGGTGAGAAAAAGAAATGAAAAAATGTAGTTGAGACTCAGGGAACTGTCAGAAGTGTTGGGGAACTCGGGCAAGGATGGTTCTCAAGACACTTCAAGCTCACTCCTTAACAAATACACCTCTGCAGATGAATTTTCTTAAAACACAAAATGCAAAAAGTGCAATACACAAATCCAAGTATGAACAAGCATCGGCAGAATGTGAATAGGTAGAACATGGAAATCAATAACAAACTTTTTTTTCAGTACTTACAATGGGCCGCAAGCTGTGTTACTACTTAATCTAATTTAACCTTCACAGTCAACTCTTCTTTACGTAACATTAGCTTCATTCTATAGAGAATAGAACATTCTCAGAGGTTAATTAGCAGGTAAGAAGGAACACAGAGATGCATATGCCAAGGGAGTGGATTTTTTGGATAGCATGAGTTCATTCGCTGAAACTCTAAAACTATTTTGTACATCAGCACTGTCCTATGTAACACACAATCCTTGCCTTCTAAAAGAGAAGACTGGAAATATATTTCAGTCTTTTACCTTGTCCCCGAAGTCATCATTATGTTTGGCCTTGTGCACCACCTCTTTTCCAAATTGTTCTAAAGAGGCAATTATCACACACCAGCGTCTCACTGAGGCAGGTATGTCTAGTGTCTGGCATAAATGATTCTCTAAATACAGTTTTCTTAGTGCCTGCACTGGTTTTATAGTTTTTTCATGCTCTTCTGCATCAAAACACAGCAGCTCTCCTTTCTTGCAGTTACATATCTTCATCTTGCTCACCTCTGTTTCTGACATGGCTGGGAAACCACACAACAGCTATTGTTAGAATTTGGTCAGAATTGCAAGTTACTAACACAGGATTGAGGGGCTGAGATGCTATGCCCTGAGTGCAGGACCTGAGCAAACAGGAAGCTATGTCTTTGCTTGTGGGTGACCCAAATCCCTTTACCTGTGTTTCTGTTTGCTTAAATGTTAAGCAAGTGTATGGATGATGCTAGAGGGATGTGTTGGTTGGATATTGACTCTACATTACCTTCTACTGATAAAATTTTTAGAACAAGTTTTTTAAAGCAACCAAATAAAATAATAATAGAATATTTTAACATGATCAGATTATAAAAATTCATATGTTGTTTTTAACCTCTATTAAATATTTATACATGTGCTATGGTGAGATTTAAGAACCCAGATTTTGGACCTAAAAATATCTAGGCCATTGTCTAGCTCCACTGCATCCTGACAATTAACTTTGGACATGTTACTTAATTTCCCTGACCTTCAGTATTTTTAAACTTTCATATCCTAAATTGTAGCTAATGATCAAATATAGCTTATAAAGTATGTAAAGTGCCTAACACATAGCAGTTAGCTTTAAAATTCCAGATAATACAGTTGAGATTATATTTTTATTACTTGAATTTAAAATATGCTTAACCTTAAAGTTATAATCTACAATTTATAACTCAATTTTATAGCAAAAAAAGAACAAGAATTCATGTTATCTTGCTAAAAACTCTGAAGCTAGCAGCATTTTATCTTCAGAGCATTTGTAAGGCTTAAATTTGATCACTGTTTAATCCTGAATTTTAGGATTTAAATTTAGAATTGTCTACTATATACCTATGGATGGATGGATGGATGGATGGATGGATGGATGGATGGATGAAGTAGGGATACAGGGATTCAGGGCTGGATAGAAAAATGCTTATTCTTGGGCACAAAGATAGACTTTTGCTGCAAATGCACACATGTACAAACAAATTATTTTAACTTGATTTGAAATTTTATTTAGTACATGAACATCAATTTGGCAATGCTTACATAGACTTGGATTTAAAATGTACAGGACTTTAGTGACAGGGAGCTAGAAGAAAGAAGAGAAAAGCCAGGTAGGTAGGGAAGGGTGTGGAATTGGCTCAGAATCTGGCCTGGGGTGGGGCTGGGGATTTAGCTCAGCGGCATAAGCACCTGCCTTGCAAGCAGGCAGTCGTGAGTTCGATCCCCAGTACCAATTAAAAAAAAAAAAAACAAGAATCTGGCCACGGTACACAGGAAAGACAGTTTAGATAATCTAAGTCTTAACACCCCCCCCCCCAGCGAACCTTTTACCACTTAAGGAAACTATTGCTTCTGGGTAAATTGTTTTGGCAGAGAGAGCACACGAGAATGGAAACTTTTAAAAGGAGAAGGCAAGAAATCTCAAGAGATAGAAGAACTGTAGTAGTGTTCTTGGGACACCTACCGAGGCCCTACAGAGCCAAGCCCTCCAGCTGATATCCCAATGTCACGCCCCTCAAGATATGGAATTTAAAAGGTCCAAACAGGCTGATACTTGGAGTCAGTGAGCCATAGGCTATGATTATGGTCAACAGAAGGGGAACACAGCAGAAGTCCAAAGAAGAAAGATGCCAGGCCAGATAAAAGAGGAACAGTGGCAGATACCAAGACTCCAGCCATGTATCAGAATAATGCCCATGAGCTTTAATTGTTACGGAGAAACGTCAAGAAAGAAACGTGTTTCAGAAGCAGTGGCTGGGCGAAATCCAAGGCCTAAGAGGGGCAGTCATTTCACTTCCTTCTGAATAGTAAAGCAAGTCCTCCGTAACTCTTCACTCAAGGGTAGCTTCAGAAACGGGGCCCATCTCATACTGCTTAAGGAGAATCAACAGTCCTAGTAAGGAGAAATTAGAAAGGCAGATGCAGAGAAGAAATGTTGATTTTTTGTGCACATATTTTGAAAAGTTTCATAAAGGCAGAAACCAAGCCTTCGTTATGCTTTTGTACCTTGTAGCACAGCCTTGTGTGCATGAGCACTGTACTTCACCGTTAGCAATGGTTAGAAGGAAACTATTCTCATGAGAACAAATTAATTATTCCAGACACTGCTTAATTGCAGAATTCTGTGTGTGTGTGTGTGTGTGTGTGTGTGTGTGTGTGTGTGTGTGTCTTGGTTACTTTTTGTTGCTGGGACAAAACACCCTACACCTAAAATGAAGGAAGGAAAGATATATTTAGCTTACAGTTTGTGGAAGTTTCAGTCCATAATCAGCTGGCTCCCGGCCAGGGTGCCATGGCACTGAGCCAACACTTCAAGGCTGCAGCCAGAGAAAAACAGTAGGGAAGAGCAAGCCTGCTCTCCTCCCTTGTATTGCATGCAGGCCACCACCACCACCACCACCCCACTCCAGGGAAGATGTAGCACTCACGCAATCTCCTTGCCTTCCTCTTGTACAGGATGAGGATATTTACAAGTAAGGGCTCTGGCTCCCTGCTGAGTCTCTCAGTTGAACTTTTAAACTTCTCAAGTTGGCACAATGTATCAGTCATAATAGTGTGTGTATGTGTATATATATAGGTATAGGTATATGTGCATTGTATGTATATATATATACTTCCATATTGCCATAGATCCCTTGGTATTAAAAAAATGTTTTCACAAACCAGACACAAGCACAGAAAGACAAATAAAATACTATACTATTTCACTTACATGTGAAATGTAAAAACATTGAACTCAGAAGTAGAGAGTTGAAAAGCAGTCACCAGGATTTGAAGGGGTGGAAGGACAGTGATCACAGGATACAAATTTTTAGTTAAAAAATTTAGAAGTTCTGGGTATCTAACGTACACCATGACTGGTGATGGGTATATTAATTAATTTGTTGGTAGTGAACATTATATAAAGTATGTATATCAAATCACACTGTAAACTTCAAATATGTTCAGTCTTTATTTGTCAGATTTAAAAAGTCTTTTTTCTCTTAGAGGGAAAATTTTTCTCATAACTTCTGATCTTATCTCCATTTGTGATCTCACTTCTTTTCAGGGAAAAATGTGATTTCTGTACCATTTATCTCTTAGACTTGCATCTACTCATCAAAGATATTTTGACCTCTATAGATTAGATCTCTGAGCTTCTGCATAATTTTCTTTCTTAATTATGCTGAATTTAATCAAGCATTTTTTTAACAACTACTCTGAGTATTAACAACAAAGGACAGAAAAAAATCAGAGGTCTATGCAGCAAGCATGATTATGACAAGGTCCCTGTCCTCAAAAAGCTTTAAAACTAATCAGATAAGCAAATAAAGCCATGAAGTATGCTAAGGTCGGACATAACAAACACTATAATGAAGGTGCAAAGAACTCGGAAACAGAAACAATTAACTTTACTCAAAGAATATATGTTATTAATCTCAGCACATTGCCTCCTTTGTGCATTTCCTGGACCGTCAAACAAATTTCACTCACTTTCAACTCTGGTGTTTCCTGAAGGGTCTCTGGAGGTAGTTTCTCATACTTCGTCACCCACCCTTGCAATAGTTTGAGTGATGGTGAAGGACTTTTGTGTTCTTGGCATAAATTCTTAGACATCGGGGACATTTAACCTCCATTTCTTGAGTTAAACAGAAACATTCAGACATGTGAAAAAAAGAAATATGTATCATTTAAGATAATTATTTTTCTTAATGCTTTCATTATGAAATATTCCCCCAAGCATTAATGACTAACGTGGTGAATTAGAAATGGTTCATCTCCCACTATTTTCAAAACATCTTAAAGTATTTTTAATAAAGAAAATTACAGAGTTCCTATTCAGTTTCCTGATATAGTAATACAAATAATTTGGAAGAAAATGTGAATAAATTACAACTTTAAAATATGCAGTGTGTAATACCTATAAAATGAAATTTTACTAACCCACTCTTTGCAAAAGACAATAATGGCGGTCACTTGGTTACTGTTAGACCAATATGCAAATTCATTAAAATAAAAGGCAATAGTGTACTTCACGTTTATTAATTTAAAATACTTATAGCCTTAAAATTTGGGCCAAATCCAGAATGTGGAGTAGTGAAGCCAATAAATGCAAATTTTCGACTAAGGTATACTCCTTTAAGGCACAGGATAGAAAATATTTTGTACTTAAATATCCCATTAAAAAAAGATCTTTTCTGTTTCTTCCAGCATAAACTTCTTTCCAGGCCACACTTCACATTAGCTATCCAAGGGCTGACATCCAGTGTTCACATTTAAAGTTCATGGTTCTCTAAATTTCTCAACTTATTTCCCCAAAAGTTTTGAGGAGCAATGCCTGCTGGGTAAATCAGTTTCCTCTTAATGTGATTTTCGTGGCTCTCAAGACCTTTAGCAACATGTGTTGGAAGGAAGAAAAGAAAGGAGGGAGGGAAAAAGAGACAGAGGAGGAAGAGAGGGAGAGATGAGGAAGGGAAGGACTAAAGATGGGGACATGGATTCCACGTTACCCAATGAACATGAGATTCTTAAGTTCTTAAGTTCTCCTAAAAATGAAACACAGCAAAAAAGAAACATTTATTCAAGAAAATCTAATCAGTCTTAGTAAGAACAGTGAAAATCTGCTACACCGGGGTCGTGACCTTCTCTCTCACTCCACACCCCGACTCCAAGGTTGGGGTGGAGGAAGATCTCATCTGAGCAGGTCACAAAGATGGACAGGAAGGGAGGAGAGCAGGTGAGGGAAGGGGGTATGGGTCCCACCTCACCCAACGGAAATGCTCTTAAAAACTCTAGTTCCAGTTCATGCCAGCTATCGTAACGAAATACTGTAGGTTAGGTGGCTGTAAGCAACATGGATTTATTTTTTCACAGTCTTGGAGACTAGAAGTATGAGACCAAGGTTGTAGCCACCTCTGTTTCCTCTGAGCTCTCTCTTGCTAGTTTTCAGAACACTGCCTTTTCTCTGTCTTCACATGGTCTTTCCTCTCTGTCTCTCCTTCACTGATCACATTGGATGAAGGTCCCCTTACTAACCTCATTTAACCTTTCCTCTGTTTGAGGTGCTGGGTTCCAGGGCTTCAACTCCTCCTACAGGAAAGGACCCAATGCAGCATGTATGTGGTCTCAGAGTCGTTAAATATATAAGAGAGTGGAATTTGCCTTGCAGTGATATTTTGCAGTAAAGTAATAGGTAAATGGAATAAAGATTCACTTAGCTTTTAGGATAATTTAGAATTTATATTGTATAGCAAATTTGAGAATTATACCTCAATGGTTAAATAATATTATAATATGTAGAAGTTTCCATGTTTGTTGAATTTGATCCAAAAAGTATAATTCATTTTATGATAATGTATCCATCATGTCTATGTCATATATTTTGAGAATTAGGTTGATTTAATGTTATATTATTAATATCTTATATACTCTGGTATTAAACTAAAGCTCAGTTCTTTTAAGAACCGCCGAAAGCCCTATTAAACAATCTAACACTGGGGCCCCACCAAAGTGAAGAATTCAGATAAATTAAATCTTTGGGGCAATTGCAATTTAAAACTCACTAAAGAAGTTAAAATAATATTCTCCAAAAGCTCTTTTTAATGCAAATGAAGACAATAAAAGACATAGTTTATAGAAATAAAAAAATGGAAGAAAAATCCAAACAAATTGATAGTATCAACCTGTGTGAACAAACAATACAATTATACAGATCACCAGATTTATAAGGTGTTGCTCAGTGGTAGAGTGCTTGCCTCATATGCATGAGGTCCTGAGTTAATTCCTAGCATACCTAAAAAAAAAAAAAAAAGAAAGAAAAATCTGATTTCATGATGTCTATATAAGGTATACTTTACATATAAAAAAGGGATTTAATATTAAAATGCAAAAGAAAAGATATAATGTAAACAGCATCAATTGCGGGCTGGAATAGCTATACTAATTTCAGATAGACTAAAACAAAAATATGTTACTAAAGAGAGTTATTTTAGAATGACTAATGAGCCTGTCCACCAGGAAGATATAATGTATACATCCAGACAGACGCCACAAGAAACAAAACTATAGCCAAATACCCCTTACAATATAGATGCAAAATCCAAAATAACATGCTGCCAAATATATAAAAGGGATTATTCACCCTGATCAGGTGAGATTTATCCTGGGAAAACAAGATGGAAAATCAATTAAAATAATGCACTTTACTAATAAAATGAAGGGAAGAAAGTCACACAGTCATCTCGACAAATACAGCTGAAAGTGACAAAATCCAACGCCTTTAAATGATTTTAAAATGTATAAGAAACTAGGAATAAGAACCTTCTCAACCTGATAAAGAGCATCTGAAAGAATACTCATAGTTAAGGTCATACTTAATGTAAAAACCTGGAAGTCTTCCTCATAAAATCAGCATCAAAACGTGGATGCCTGTTCATACCACTTCTAATCAAGATTCACTAGACATTAGCCAGAGCAGTTAGGCACAAAAAGGAAACAAAATTGCATAAAATTAGAAAGAAAGGAGATAGTATGGTCTTTTATGTAAAAAGTCCAAATAAAACCACTGAAAATTATTAGAACTAATCAACAAAGCCACTAGGCTCTTGGATACAAGGTCGACATACAAAGACAAGCAATAAATAACCTGAAAATGAGTTTGAGCAAACAATTTCATTTGAAATAATAAAAATATTTATGAATGAATTTCACAAAGAAGTATAAAATATGTACCCTGAAAACTGTAACGCACTGTTAAAAGTGATTAAAACAAAGAATACCAAAACGAATAGCAATGTATCCCGTGTTCGTGAGCAGGAAGACAATATTATTAAGATAGTCACATTTTGCAAAGCACACATTCATCATAATCCTATAAAACTCTGACCTTTTTTTGTAGAAATTGACAAGTTTATTCTAAAACTTATATTAAGTTACAAGGGAACTGGAAGATCCAGAGTAACCTTGAAAAAGAAAATGAAGTTAGCAGCCTCAAACTTTCAGATTTTAAAACCTACTTCAAAGCTTCAAGACAATGGGGTACTGATATAAGCATAGATAGACACACAGGTCAATACATTAGAAAGTACAAAAATAAGCTTCATTTGCTGTCAACTGATTTCTGGCAGGAAAGCCAGGCCAACTCAATGAGAATGGAAGTCTTCCAAACACGAAATGCTGGAACAGCTGGGTATCCACTTGCAAAAGAATGAAGCTGCATCATTTCCTTATGCATGAATGTGGACTAAAAATGGATGAAATCCTTAACTGTAAGAGCTGAAACTACAGAATTCAGGAAAGGTTTTAGGATTAAATCTTCACAACTTTGAGTTAGGCAAAATCTCCTTTTTTGATAAGGTACCAAAAGCATAAATAAGGTTAGGCTGTAGTTCAGTGGTAAAGTGTGTGCTTAGCACCATCAAGGTCATGGGTTCAAACCCTAGCACCCCTTTAAAATACCATGAGTAATAAAATAAAAATTAAATTAGATTTACCAAAACTGAAAAGTTTTGTGCTTCAAATAATTCCACCAAAAAAGTGAAAAGATAGGGGCTGGGGATTTAGCTCAGCAGCATAAGCACCTGCCTTGCAAGCAGTCGGTCGTGAGTTCGATCCCCGGTACCGATAAAAAAATAAAAAATTTTTTAAAAAGTGAAAAGATAGCCTGGAGTATGGGAGACAGGATTTGCAAATCATATACCTGATAAAGGATTTATATTCAAAATACATTTTAAAAAGCACTTGTGACTCAATAATGAAAACTTTAAAAAAGAGGTAATGATTCAAAGGGCATTTTTCCTGTGGAGATATACAAATGTTAATAAGAATATGTAAAATGTTTGACATCATTAGTCATTAGAGAAATGTGAATGGCTATAAATGAATCATATCGTTTTATGCCCACTAGAATGACACAATCATCAAGTATGATACTGCAACCTGCCCTGAGTAAGAAGCGCCTAGAAGATGAGTAAAGGCCCAGGTGTGTCTGTGGGTGATTGACATGCAGGCTGAAGACTAGGAGGCAAGACATACCTTGGCCGTGGGTCATGCCAACCAATAGGCTTGTAGCCTGGATGGAATAAAAAGGGAAAGGAAAAGCAAGTCTGCTCTTTTCTTCTTTGGAGAAGCTCCCATCTCTGCATTGCCTTTGGATGTTAGTCTCGAGTTCCTTTAGCTTCCAGCACAGACTGTTCAGCCTTCCAACACAGACTCTTTGGCTTTCAGACACAAACTCGCACTGGATTCTACGGGACCTCCAAGCCTTCAGCCTTCTACTGGATCCTTTTACTCTCCAGCGGAGAGATGACCATTTTGCATTCTTCCACCCCAATTCCACAGGTGGCCATTGTAAACCTTCCTTGTAAATCCTTTATATAATTCCTTTATATAAATATATCTCATATATATTTTATAATAACCTGTTCTTCTAATGAATCATGACTTATAAAGATGGCTATAAACAAGACAGATAGCTACAAGTGTTGCCCAGGATGTAGAGAAATTAATACACTGCTGGTGGAAATTTAAAATGCTGTGCACTCTGGAATACAGTCTGGCAGTTTATCAGTGCTTGACTTATCAGAGCCACTGTTAAGCATGTAACCAAGAAAAACGAAAGCACACATCCACACTAAAACTTGTTCATGGAAGCATTATCCAAAACAGGCAGTAAAAACCCAGATGTCCATCAACTAAAGGACCTAAAGATATGATGTACTGTAGATGTATAGCAGATTTTATTTGGTCATGAGAAGGAAGTACTTACACATGGATAAACCTTAAAAATATTATTTCTAGAGGAAAAAAGAACCATAAGAAATACATACATTATGATTCTACTGATGTACAATATCCAGAATAATGCAATGTATACAGACAGAAAGTTGATGAATAGTTCATTTGGGGTTTGAAGAGAATAAGGAGTGGTTGTTTATGGGTCCAGGGCATCTTTCTAGGATGATGAAGTATTTTTAAACTAGGTCATAATGGTGTCAACAAAACTCTATGACTATAAAACAAACCATGGACGTATATACTTTGAATGGGTGAAATGTATAGCATGTAAATTATGTCTCAATAAATCTGTTAAAAATATTAAGTCATTTTTAAGACTAGAGTTTAAAGCAAACTATGCTTCTAACAACTAAAAACATCCTGAAGGTGTTTACAGACATCACTGCAGCTGTGAAAGGAATTGTACAGTGCTGTAGTGTTAATTTGCTATTTTTTTTTAAATTCTGTATTGTTCCTATCCTTTTTTTGTTTTGCTTTTTAAAATAAAAAATAAATTAATTCATTTAACATTGATACTTTCTTTATTCTCTCATCTTTCTAGGAAGAATTTAGAATTGTTTGTAAAATTACATGAATAATCACAATAAAATGAAATGCAGGTAGGGAAAAAAGAGATGAAATTCAACCATAAAGACACGCTTCAAATTTTCAAAGCATGACACTATATGTAGTTGACAGAAGTAGAGAGAAATCCGATTCCAATCTAAGGCTCTCATAGCTGCTGGCAAAGCAGAAACCTGATTTTTCACACATGTCCAGTTCCCCCCCCCCCCGTCCACATCATCACTTAGACCAGACTTTTCTGTAAGCTGGAGTCTAGTGGCAAGATCACGGTCCCTGCAGACATACACTCAGCACTGCCACTCCTTCCTGATGTACCAGCTGTATGACCTTGGGCAGGTGATTCAATCTCTCTGAAGCCATCTCCCCACTGTAAGACGTGAATGATGTACCTCTCACAGTGTCTTTCAGTCTGAAATGATGGACGCTGTAGCTCCCACATTTTTCTAGTCCACAACAGCTCCTCAACACTTAATTTATCCTGTCTTCAATTCCTTCCTCCCTCTCCTGATTCAATTTGGATAAGATGAAAATATAGATAGATTCACAAATACTTTTATGTTTTGGTAGTTACTGATTTTGTTGTCTAAGCCCAGACTAAAGGTAATTTTTAACATTTGTTTTAATCACCAAATTTAAAGAACAGCAAGGAAGCAGGCATGACCAGTGGGCCTCTAGTTTTTAATACCAATTCTGAGCTATTAGTTTTGTCTTCCCAGAGTACCAAGAAGCCACATCTAAACCCATAAAGAATAAATGCTTTATGCCTTGAATTTCACATCTGTAAAATGGGAATAATTATAATTAACCCATCTGCTGCATAATATTTGATAAGAATCAGACAAATTAGATGAATGTGATCACAATCGGGTTGCTCCAATAAAATCAATTTAAAAAAGAAAAACTGAAACACTTAGAAAAAAAGCATAAAGGTATGCTAAAGCTCATTTTTCATACACTCATATGCTTCACTCAGAAATTAAATTTAAAACAATCCAATATCCTCACATCTCCCCTTCATAGCTCCCCTAACAGAAGCCAAAAAAGTTCTCATCTGCTATGAACTGAATGAAGATTTTGTTTACTCTTCTGGGATCGTCGCCGTGCTACAGCAGGAGCAATAATTCATCAGCCCTCCCCCCGCAGTATTAGCATTTCTGAAATCTTCAGAGTTAAAACTGGGGATTTATGGCAGCTGTAGGCAATGCTGAAGGTGCCCCCTGAAACACACATGGAAAAAATCATCTGAATTCTTTCAAGCTCCTGCTCTTCCAATTTGCGAAATATCGATAGAAAAATATAAATAGGTATTAATGCTATTTTAGTAAAGCCTCAATCTGGAAGAGACAACAACATATGTCTGCATCCTGCAGGACGAACATTAGAATTGCCTCTGATTCTGCATCACTGGCCAAAGAGATGTTTCATAGGCTTTGAGCTCAGGCTCTAAGCTTGTAAGGCTTGCACATAGGTGTACTAACTATGCGACATCACACACAGAATAAGGTCCTCAGATTCTCAGCTCTCATGGATGCTCTGCCAGCAGCACCACGGCCAGAGGTCCACCCAGTCTTGTTATTTCCATTTTCCCACTGCATCTAAACTTTTTAGCCTTATTGGTGGCCATGGAATTGGCCGCCAAAGCTCCAGACATAATATCTTCCCTGGAAAAACAAAGAAAGAACAGGAAAGGAATGAAAGAACACATCGTTGTTCATTATATCAAGAAATCAAAAGCTTCCTTGGCAATCTCAAGAATGACTTCCTACTTATACATCCTTGGGCAGAACAGCACTACAAGGGCACCCACAGATCCTAAGCAACCAAAATTGTGAGCTTTGACATTTCAGTGAAAGAAAGGAAAGGAAATAAAAGCTGGGATGACACTGAGTTTAAAAATTTCTGCTCCATAAATCCTAAATCCACAATTCACAGATGAATGAGGTCACCAGAACTGGTTCTTGCCCCACTGAAAACTAGGAAAGAGTCAAATTTTTATGATTTCTTTACTTTATCAGGTTCATACTGGGGTTCCTCAAATGAACTACAATGGTCAGACACTTCCTAAATGGAAAACTTAGATGGGAAGGCAGATGGCACCTAGATAGACAGACAGACAGACAGATAGACAAAGAATGTGAATTTTCTTCATGAAGTGAACTTTTCTGGTTTCAGCTTTCCCAAATCATCTCTCCTCTTCTCCTTACCTCACCTTGCCAACCACATCCTAGTATACACACCAAATATAATATTCATCACAGTAAGAACATAAAGAAAATGAAAGCAGGTAAATGGTAATGAAAGCAGGCATGTATACCCAAAACCCTACGCATGAGTGTGCATTTGGAGAAGAGGTACAAAATAGATAACGAGGAAAACGGTCATGAATGGTAAATCTCTGCTCTAAGATGTGGAAGATCCTTTGCATCCACAGAGAGAGAAGAAAGTGCCTTCTGTCCCCTGCTTCGTCCCCTGTGCCTTCTCCTACCTCCCCGTCTCCCTTGTTTCCCTGTTCTAATCACCCCTCCACCTGCTGAACACAAGAAAGGTCTGCCAGGGGAGGGAGGGACCCCTGCAGGCCATCTTTCTAGTCACAAGGTCAGAGGTGACTGCTCACTGGTCTCCCTTCTCCAGTGCTGAGTCAGCCAGTTCCAAGAATCACTTTTGCTTTATTCTGAAGATGGTGCATGTGTGTGCTGATATATGTGCACACATTCATATACACACATGCACACACATTTATATCCATATATATGCCTGTACACATCATATTACACTTCACATACACACCTCTGCTTTTTAAAAGTCAAATAGGAACCAAAGGCTTAAAACGATCAGCAAGCATGAGCCCTCCTCTCTCTGTGGGCTTCCCAATGCCAGTGCCTCTCCATGGGAGCAACCTCTCAACCTCTTTTGTCTACGCCTATCAGCAGTTGCCTCCGCTGTATGAATAACATATTCCCATTTGTTCCCAGATGTGTCAGTTCAGCATGTTCGGTTTCTGTTGTGATCTCCTAAGGCTCAGCTCCAAACTCAGCTGTCACTGCATATGCTGGGCCAGTGGAGCATGGCCAGTCACTAGAAGGTGCCATTTATATTGGCCTTTCTTGGAGGTGTGCACCGAGTTATCCTTCTCTCCCTCTTAGATGGCAGCAGCTCTGACAGCTGCCATACTCTGGATGACACCTGCCACATTCAGTCTCTGAGGTCACAGTGGTAGGCATGCAGTTTCAGAGGGACTGTTCACAATAGTTAATATTCTGTTTAAGCTGGCTAGGCCATTGGATGCCCAAGGGGGTGCTAGACATGATTTCTGGGTGTGTCCCTGAGTGTGTTTTCAGAAGAAATTCACACTGAATTCATGGACTGAGTAAAGCAGATGGTCTTTCCCAGTGTGGGTAGGCATCCAGTCTTTGAGAACCTGGGTAGAACACAAAAGTGAGAGGAGACTGAACCCCCCAGCCCAGCTCCTTTTTTTCTTTTCTGACTGCTAGAGTTGGGCCATTGCCCATCTCCTATCCTCAGTACTTCTGATTATCAGATCTTTGTGCTTCAACCAGTATCTACACCACCATCTCTCCAGAACTCAGACCTTCAGACCACACTGAGGCCTCCCGGGATCTCCACTTACAGAGAGCAGGTGTTGGCACTTCTCAGCGTTCCTAACTGCATGAGTCAAGCCTAACAATAAACATAAGGGCAATCAGTACAGGGCTGCAGCTCAATGGTAGAGCTCTTACATAGCATTCATGAGGTACTGAGTTCAACCCCCAGCTCCATCTCCCAGAGCTATGCATTAAATATATTCTTAGCTCTGGTTCATTTCTCTGGAGAACTCTGTTGAGATGTTTGATCTGCCCAATGCTTGAAATAAATAGCAAATATGTTCCTGGTACAGTAGTAAGAAACAGCCCCAAACTCGAGTACTAGGTTTAGGGAACAGGCAAGTAATGTGAAAGGCTTGAGAAGTCCCCTTCCTGGACTTTCAATACCCCGATGGCCTGCACTCACAATAGGCCAATATCACCATCACGCCATCCAATTTCTCACAAGCATGTTGGAGAGAGGGGGGAACTGTACAAACTCTGCTCACCTAGCAGTCCTCCATCGGGAAACCATCTCACGTATTCTGTTCCCAAACCCTCAGGAAGTGAAGCTTGGATAAAGGAAGGACCAGATGCAGGACAGCTTCAAGGGCAGGAGCCACTCTCCACTACCAGACAGAAGATGACCTAGCTCTGAGCCAAGCTCCGGTGGACAGGAAAAGAGATTTCTGCAAACAAGTCATCAAAGTTTCTTTCTTGCCTTTGTCTCTTTGGCAGGGACCGTGTCCCTTCTCCAGACGTTCTGTCCGCTCTGCAAGGCCAGGCAGGAATCCAGAGGACACAGATCTGCTATGTTTCTGCCTTTCCCTTCATGTCTTCCTACCTGCCTTTTCCCTTCTTTCCTTTTCTTTTTTTCTTTCTTTCCCTTTCTTTCTTTCTTTCTTTTTTCCTTCTTTCTTTCTTTCAAATTTATGTTTAAGTACCCGTAAAAATATCTGTGAACTGGGCCTAATGTAACACCTAAAATATGGGAAACTCTCATCAGAGCAAATAAGAAAAGCTCTTAACAGCCAAAATACACAGAACAGTATCTCGTCTACACAAAACAATTAAATCTCTGCACTTTTCCAGGGTTAGAAAACTTGCGGTGTCTATTTTCAGTGTCCTCCGTGAGTCAGTCTCTTCCTCACAGTGCATAGCTCATTGCTGCAAGAGCTCTGAGCCGAAACATGAGGTCAGCAGGGGCTCTGGACAGGAGGATGCCAGGTGCGTCATAGAGGCAGCTGTGACAGGGATGTGATGGGCGTCTACCAGATCAAAGCAGGGGTGTCCACAAGGCCGGCCTGGAAGGAGCATGCTTGTGATCTACCTAGATTCACCTTTCCTTTTGTTCTCTGACATTTCATCACAACCATCCCTTCCTTTAATGTACATATTGCCCCCCTCCTGTAATTAAAATGTTAGCTATTTCTGGAATAAGTAACATATTAAAAATCTAAGAAAGCGTGAGATCCAAACAGAAGGTGAAATGCAAGGAAGACCCATCCTCATGGGATTACTCTAAGGTGTTTTTTAATTAAGTTTCAGTTTTTGCCAATGGAAAGTAATTAAAATAGAAATCTAGTAAGGGCTCCCATCAAGAATTCTTAAAAATGAAAAAAAATGAGCATCTGCGATGATATTTAATTAGCATTTTCATTACCAATGTTTCTTATCCTTGTCCACAAATGTCAGCATATAAACTGAGCCTCTCTGGTTTTGCTTTCTTTCACAGCCTCATGTTTTAAGCCCAGAAAATCTGGCCATTAGAAATTTATTTTTAAATGGATTAAGTGCTCTCCCAGGAGCAATCTTTAAACTTTTCCATCTATATTTTGATAAAACTTCAAATGAAGTCAATAACAAATTAGAATATAAATATTTAAGCAGCTCAAAGATAAAATGAGAGCTTCTCTTTTTCTCTGTGTTTTATGTTTCTGGGAATGTGCCGGATAGAGAGGAATTAAGCGTCTTGGGGAATATGTCAAAGCTTCTGCTTGTGCAAACAAGAAAAACCAGCAAAAGGTCACTAATCCAGGAGAGGTGAGTGTCACCTTGTGGTTGATTTCACCCACTTCAAGAATTCCTAATACTCTCAAATCGCTTCTTTCACTGTTCTTCCCAGACAGTTTTAGTGGAGGAGGGAAAGAGCCCTAACTAACAATTTCCCAAGGGATTCTGTCCCTTAATGAAGGTCTGCTATCAAAGTCCTCTGGTCTTTTTTAATGTACAGAAATTTTTATTTGTTTTCAAAGGAAGAAAAGGGTTCATCACTTCAAAAGCAAATCAGATAAAATGAAGAGCACGCGGAGTATCCCCAACCCAAAGAAACAAAGACTCGGTGGAACGAAAATAAACCCAGAATATGCTAATATATGCAAAGGCGACTTCAAAAAAATGATGAATTTAAACACTAAACCACAGAATAAGCCACTCATTTGCTAAAAGTCACTCTGAAAGGACTATTTACTGAGATCACCTGTGCATGGAGATTGCCTATCAAGGAATGAATCTTATTTGTCCTGTGTGCTCAGATAAAATCTCATGCAAGGGAGGATTTTTCTTGGGTTTGCATAGTAATTCTAGATATTTGATTGTAAATCAGAATGTTTGCTCTGCTTAATGAGCAAATGCACTGGATTAGTCATAACTGGTATTAAAAGTTGTTTTTGTTTACAGCATGATTTAGACTTTAATGTTATCTGAGTACTCAAAGAACAGTCACAAATGTCACTATTTGTGTGACACACAAAGAGTCCCTGCTTTGAGGGAGCTGGAAACGAACAAATTAAGTTTCTGCCAGTCTTTGAGTAACAGGAACATCAGTCTCCATACTGTGCTCTGCCTAATGGGCAAGCGTGCTGGAGGCAGCGGTGTGTCCTGATTCTCTTCCACTTCATTAAGGATGGGAGAAGGCGCTAAGGGCCATGTCATTAAAGGATCCTTTCAGAGGTCGTTTAATGATGTTTTCTTCTAGCCTAAAGATAACATAGCGGATAACAGAGAGCTCAGCCATTCCAGTCTGTCTCCAAGTAAAAAGCAAAATGGCTAGATTCATCCCCTCATCTATGCACTCACTCAGTCAATGAATATTATTTAAGCACATGCCAGGCTCCAGGATCGATGCTGCAGGAAGGATGAATAAAGGAAGCCCATTCCCTGACCACTTCATCCCACGCATCTGGACTCATGTCGTCCACCCCTAGGAAACTCCCGCAAAAACGAATTAACACAGCAGTCATTAGCAAGGTAAGAAGTTCAAATCTGCTTCACAGAAATCAGCTCTGCTCCAGCCAGTGGCACAGGATCAGAAAGGTTAAAGATCTCACATGGCTGCCTCGATGGTAAGATCAAGATTAGAACTCAGACTTCTGACCCTTCCTCTGGTTTCTATACCATCCCTCGGGGCGTCCCACTTCCCACCACCATCTGCATTTGTTTCAGAGAAAGAGAAAGTCTGATTTTTTCATGATGCATATGCAGATTACATCAGGATGCAGTTAATGGTAAAAGCAAGACTTCAATACACGCACACTTCAAATAACGCATTAGGCTTATCATTGATGATATCTTTAATTATGCCAAGGCAAAACGAGAGACAGTCTAATGGGAAATACAGATTACTTGTTAAAATTATTAACAGAGTTAATGTGCTTACATTTGTTTATGTGTACTGGAATCAGCTCAAATATTTGGCTGCAATGACAATATGTGTAAAGATCAATTAAAAGTCATAGAGATGAGATATTGGATTTCCAGACCTTAATAGGATTTCATCAGCACTTGCTATATTATGTTATACAATTATAATTGAGCTTCCATCAAATCACAGAATCTGTCACCTCAACAATTTATTTTCTAAGCACTAATGAAATGTATTTCCTGTTGAGAATGCTTTTAAAAGCCTAACCCTGAGGAAGAGAGGGAGTATATGGGACAGTGGGCTTCATCCTTAACAAACCTCAGGAAAACCTGGACAGAAGTAAAATGAATTTGACAGGCTTGGGAGGGTCCTTAGTAGCCATTTGTTCTTATTACAAAGAGCACATAAGAGACTGGATCCTGCACACATAATTCACGTGCATTTTGAGTCCCATCTTTAGATTGACTCTCTGCCTTCTTATTGTTGGGTAGTCAAACTGGGGACAGAGCTGATACAATACCACCAACTGGATCTTTATTATTTTTCCCCAGATTGAAATCATGCTCTGAATTATAAAGCAAAATTTTCTGAAAAGGATGCTAGTGAGGTACCTTTTGTTTGATAAAATGGGAATTCTTGTTCCAATTTTGTAAGCAAAGATCCTGTTTAGACACAAGTGTAAGATGACTAGAAGATGGCAAATTTTGCAACACTACTCTTTGGAAAGATTGGAAGATCCTGTGATGATAATCACATGCTCCTCGTACTGTCTCCATTCTTACCTTGGCTATATGAGCCCCAGCCACAGAAAACATTTGCCAATCTCTGCAGCATGCCGTCATCCACCTCCTCTCCAGGATTTTGCCCAAGCTGTTCTGTGCCCGAAACACTGTCTCCTAAGTCTTCACCCTCAAGCTAGCCTGGGGAATGTGTGTGCTTCACTGTTGGCTTAAAGAACATTTCTTCAAGAAGTTCTGCTCTGGGCTTGCATCACCAACCTCACTATCTCTTCTTGCATTTCTGGGCAACAGTCTTGCAATGGTGCAGCCAGGAGTGAGACATGGGCACTTCTGGGGAGAAGAAACCATTAACATTTTGGGCTTACTGACAGTCCTAAAGGAGCCTAGAGATCACAAGGTTCAATGAGAAATCCTGCCTGGCCACAGTAGGGCCAGAATGGCTTGAGCACATTCAGGAACGGGAGCTTACATGGAATACTCATCTTTCCACACTCATAGTGCAGAGAAAGAAAGGTTTCATTTGCCTCTTGGTTTCAGGAAATTCAGCTCCAGAGAGGAAGAGACCAGGGACCCAAGGCTGTGTCTTCATGACCACCCCGACACACCCAGGGATGTGTTTTATTAATCTGCTATGGTTTCCTAATCCAGTGAAGTTGGAATCAGGATTAATGGGCACATCACTGCACTGAAACCACTGTCAGGAGAGTTCTCCTTGTGCGTTACTGACACCGGCCTCCTCATAACTTCATCCTGCCTGTTCAGTTCACCTCAAGAAGCGCATACTCTGCACCCATCCATGCCTCGCAATGGAGCTTGGCTACCATTTTCTTCAGTAATATCCGTCCCTCTCCTCACTCTGGGTTTGTGGTACAGAATAATTGCTCTAGGAAACAACCTTAGACCCCTCCCAACTCTACAACACAATGCATGTATTTATAGAATAATTTTACTTGCTTATTTTGTTGAATCAATTTGATATTATAATAGCCATATTATTTGCTGGTCACTCTTTTAGAGAATGGCAATAAAATTCATCAAAACACTTTGAAAGCTATGCTATAGCCAATATTTTAGACCTCCATGCCTTCTCCACATGTTACTGCCCCTGTGTAAATATGCTTAATTCACTGGCTATTTTCTTATAAGACAGAGTTTCCAGCCATCACCCCTGTCCAGGCAGTCTGAGTCCTGCTCTCACACCTACTGACTTTCTTCTCATCCAAGAACCCAGCCCACTGTAGCAGGCTACTGTCAGCCAGCACCCGGCCAGCATGGCAGCCTCTCCATGCATCGCTCGGTCTCCCTCCCTGCTCCTTCCTAGACCCTCACCAGAGTGAAGTCTCCCAAATAGCAACATCCCCACGTCACAGCTCCGGTGGAGCTCCCTGTGCTTCACACTGCTCTGAGCATGATGTTCAAATCCTTCATCAAATCCACCATCAACTCTTTATAATCAGGTCTCTTTTGCATGTCTCCCTTCTCAACAGTCTCCATTCTTACCTTGGCTATATGAGCCCCAGCCACAGAAAACTTTGCCAATCTCTGCAGCAAGCCGTCATCCGCCTCCTCTCCAGGATTTTGCCCAAGCTGTTCTGTGCCCGAAACACTGTCTCCTAAGTCTTCACCCTCAAGCTAGCCTAGGGAATGTGTGTGCTTCACTGTTGGCTTAAAGAACACTTCTTCAAGAAGTTCTGCTCTGGGCTTGCAGTCACCAACCACACCATCTCCTCTTGCATTTTTTGAGGCCCAGGGCTTATCACATATTTATGTATCCATGGGTTCCATAGCCACAGATCCAATCGTCTGTGGATCAAAGTACTTTAAAAAGATCAATCATTATACGCTGCACATGTGCAGACATTTTTCTTGTTACTCTCCCCTAAACAACATGAGACAGCAGTGATTTCCATGGCATCTACACAGTGTTAGGTGTTGTACGTAGTCCAGACATGAGGTAAGGAATGCAGGAGGGTGTACATAAATTTTATGTGAATGCTATGACACCATTCTATGAAGATACTTGAACATCTGAGAATTTTAGAACCCGGAGCCAATACCCTGCCACACCAAGGAACCACTGTCTGTATTATACCATTTTTCTTTCTCGCTGGAACATTAATTCTCTGAAGGCAACAGTCTTGGTCTGGTTTACTGTCGAACTCTTAGAACTTGGCATGACGCCTGGCACCTAGCACATACTTAATGAATACTTGTGAAGAAAGAAAAAAGGGACAGAAGAAGAGATAGGAAAATGTCATATACTATTTGAAATGCCACCCTGAGCTAAGCAAGCCTCTAGCTCTGACGGTGGTGTCTCTGGAAGACACAAAATTCAAAGGAATTATTATTCATTGGACAAATATTCTAGGTCTTATATTATAAAAATATTTCATATTTTAAATTCAGTTCAGCATTGTGTTTTGGAGCTGATGCCAGATGGACATCTAGGTTCAAGTTTTAGTTCTAACTGAAAACTTAACCTCGTAGCCCTCACTTTTCTCATCTGTAAAATGGCAATCATAACAAAGGTTTTCTACTAGTGGTGATGATGAAAGCAATTCAGAAATGGAAGCACCCAGAACTGTCTGCCTCTTCATGAGTGCTTCATGAGTGCTTATTCTAGGGCTAAAGAGCTTCTCACTCAAGGGGAAGCCAGTAGAAACCTTCAATGAATAACAAATATTTCTCTTTTTTTTTTTTTTTTTTGAGAAGCAGTATCAAAACCTGAAATACCAAATCTCTGTCATATAAAATGTATCAGTTTTTTTTTTCAGTACTGGGGTTGACCCAGGATCTTCACCCTGAGCTACATCTCAAGCCTTTGTTATTTTTTATTTCGAAGCATCATCTTTTGCCAAGTCTCCAGGGTCAAGCTAGAACTTGTTATCCTCCTGCCTCAGCTTCCCATAGTGCTGAGATTACAGGATGTGCTCCCTCATATCTGGCTATTATTTTATTTATGTTTTATACTTATTATTTCCCTATGTATAGGATAACTATAATTTATATTAAATTTCCATGTTAATATTTGTATTAGTCTTCCATTGCTATCACAAAATACCTGAGAAAAGCAGCTTGAAATAGGAAGGATTTACCTTGGCTCACAGATTCAAAGGTTTCCACCCACAGTAAGATGGCTCCACTGCTATGGCTGGAGCGAGGCAGAACATCACCATGGCTGAGCATGTGGTGGGGGAGGTTGCTCACCTTGAAAAAGAACCAGATCCAGAGAGGGAGAGATTGAGGACAAGACACAGTTCTTGAGATCATGCCCCTATGCTCAGTCCCTTCACCAGGCTCCACCTCCTTCTCAATTGTGCAATCCAATTATGATTAGTCCATTGATGGAGTTAGATTTCTCATGATCCAATCACGTTGCAAATCCTGAGATCTCACAATCAAGTCATTAGAATATGATTTTGGGGGCATATTTTAGAAGAAAACAGTCATAGTGTCATGTTAAAATATTGTTACATTTTACACATTTATTTAATATATCAAAAGTCAAATCAGACAAAGTTAAATTTTTCTCAGATGTGTCGTGCATACAAAATCAAATCTCTGGGAGACTCTGAATCACAGTATCAAAGAGCCTGGCTTATAACAGTTACAGAACAGTTTCTACAGCATCAAGAAGGAAGTCTTTTGGCCTTTATCTTGATTAGTTGTTATACATTAATGTTCTTGCAAAGGCAAGCAAAGCTCTTTAAGCTAATTTGTCAATAGTCAATTGGTTTAATTTCACTGGTTCTTACTGACAAGATGAAAAGCTTGGTTTCATGTTTTGCTTTTGACCAAGCATATGTTTATGGGAAACTGAGGTTGACTGAGGTTTTGGCTACATGGTTATGAGCAGTTGGCCCTTCAGTGTCAAAATTGTAGCCTCTGATTTTATTTATTGCTTTTTAGCAAATATATGATGTAACTTGAACTATTTTCACTGTCTCATTTAATTCTCAGACAATGTGTTATGCCTTTATTTTACACATCTTTATCTCATACATGGACAACCCTAGACTCAAACCTGAGTGGTCTAAGACTCCAGCCCCAATAAATTCAGATTCCATCCCCATCTTTCCTCTCCATATAAGCTGAGACACTGGGCTCAGCTCATTGCATAGATCCCTCATCAAACTCTCAGCCACCTGAGTGGTGGGCACTGTTGTCACCATCTCATATATACAGAAACTGAGGCAGAGCAGTTAAAGACTGTCTCAGTTCAGGTAGCCATAACAAAATATCATAGCCTGGATCCCTTGAGCAGCAGGGGCAGAAAAGTCCAAGATCAATATGACAAAAGGCTCAGTGTCTGGGAGAAGCCTCCTTCCTGGCTCATACGCAGTCACTTTCTCACTGTGCACACACATGGCCTTTCTGTGTGCCTGTGCTTGAAGAGAAAGGACTTGTGTCCCTTCATCTTCTTAGATAGGCATGAATCTCATCATGAAGACCTCACCCTCAAAACCCAATCTAACCCTAATACCTCCTAATCCAGCCACACTAGGGTTTCAGGCATTTGCACATGAATTTGGAGACAGAGGGACACAAGAATTCAGCTTGTAACAATATCCTTGCCCAAGGTTGCCTTGAAGGAGGAGCTGGACTCTAAAGCCCCTCACTTCATGATGGTGCCCAGGACCAGATCAGGAAACTCCCAGAAATCCCAATTGAGATCTGGACTATAATCCAGAAATCCAATTTCACAAAGTCCCTTAGTGACCTTGAGTCAGTGATTAGGACTCCCCAAACACTTCAAGGTGATAGATCCGTCCTGGTAGGACCCCACATGCCCACAGCCCAGAGGACAAGGACAAGGGCAATACTGAATCCAAACTCTGCCTCCTTCACCATTTTCCCAGGGCTGATTCAGCTGTTTCTTACACCTTTATTGAACTACAATTCTTTAAAGTTGAATTGTCAGCAAGAATTCAAGTGTTATCTATTGAATTTCAGCAGAACTCAATTCCCTTGACACATACTTTTTATTTGGGTTTCATTTACCCTTCTTTTTCTTGTAATCTACTAAGTGAAGTGTTGTTACACACACACACACACACACACACACACACACACATGCACACACCACTAATAAATAAGGATGCCATTTGCCTTGCAATTTTCCCTCCATTAGCATGAATATGGGTAGCTGCAGTGGTTGCTGAAAATATCATACTATATACAATCTTCAGGTGTGGGAAGAATCTCCATTAGTATACTTCTATGGTAAACTTAATGGAAGTGATATTGGATACAATGTCATGGAAAATGTTCTCTGGCCTCCAATGACTTAGATGGAATCAGGATGAAGACTGTGAGATTCAATAACACCATGGTTACAACTGTAGTTTAAAGTCATAAACCGCAAATGCATGTCTGGCCAGAAATAAAAATGATCTGAGCTTTCCATCCTCCTAAGCAGATTCTTCTGTGGAGTAATGTTGGAGGAGAGTCTGGCCCCAAGTGCTTAACTTTGCAATTCAAAAGAGTTGCGACTTAGGTTCCCTTATATAACATGGGCAGCTTTTCATTATGTTTATTTGATGCAGTGTTATTGAGGCAATATTTTATATGAATAATTCATTTCTACTCCAACTTTATCTAGCAAAGTCAAAAGCAGAATCCTAAATTTCAAAACAGATCAAAGGGTTTCTTAAATAAAATGGAAATGCCTTAGTTGCCCACTCTCTGAATCTCCGTCTTGTCTATGCATTAAGCAAGCACTTACTATGGGCAGTTGGACACTGACGTTATTAAATGTTCACAGCACTGCGTTTTCTTCAGTAAAGATGAATTTTAGTGCCCCAGTTTTGCACTGTTTCCTCTTGTTCTTATCCAGAAATTGAATTCTAGGAGAGCAAATCACATCCGAGCCATTTTTACATATTTTTAACTTGGGCTGTACGTGCCCGACTTTCTGAGACCGTCTCGGTCCTGATGGCCTTCTGTTCTACTGGGCAGTCTGATGAACACAGCGGGCAGGCTGCGGGGGATAAAACAGAGCAATTACAGCTGGATGCTCAGCTGCCTGGGGACGCCTCAGCCCAGCCTCTGCACTGTGGCTGTCCTCCTCTCACATCTTACCAAGGCATGCAAGAAAGTCGCCCTTCAAAGTGATTGACACTCTGAAAATTGGCCTGGCTCTCTCCAGCCACGGGAGCTGCAAACAAGAGTGTATCAGTCAGCGAGAAAACTTAAGCATGGGAGGGGAAAACTGTATTCAGAATCACTGGATCGTACCAAAGCACACCTTCTTATGAAAAGTTTTAAGTCAATGGGAGAGAAACAAAAATAACAAAAAGATCCCTAAACCCATCAATGACTATACATGACTATATTGGGAAGGATCTGAGAGGCAGCAGTTTGGCCTTTTCACTGCCTCTGGAGAGACCATTTTTCCCCTGGTTGGCACAAGTGAGCATTTGAGGAAGAGTACAAGAACGGGAGACAGAAAAACCTAACTTCAGCGCCTTTCTGGGCCATTTGTTAGCTAAGGCGTGTAGGGAAAATTCCTATGCATCTCCTGGTCTCTGTAACAAGAGAAGAATACTATTTGGTTTATGAGCTGTTGGGAAAATGCAAATAAGTTTATATTTGTAACCTTTTTGGTACACAGTAGGAAACGATAGTTTACTTGGTAGCCTGGATTGAAGATGCTCTTTTAGCATTGTCTGTGATGGCCTGGTCATATTTACATATTACATCCAGCTGTAATACTCCCTCCAACAAGTAATCCTGTAGTCTCTTGACCTCCAGGATTAGGTGTTAGTTGTCTCTCCACTAGCCAGTTCTCCTCCCTGCTTCCTAGAGGCAGAAGTTGCTTCCAGGATGGGAGCTCTGCACTCATTTCCCATCATTCCTGTGGCTAAGCATCAATGGAAGTTGCTGGAGACTTCTAGAAAGCAGTTCGTTCCCTGATAAAAGAAATAATGTAAGGGAAAGATCCTTTCCCACACTCCACATTTTCTGTCACTGAAGTTATCCTTTAAGGTGCTACAGGCATCTTAAATCTTGAGGTAAAAAAAACCAAACCAGACTTTAACCTTACTCACTAACATGTTGAACTACTCAAATAACCCTGAAATGTCCTAGGGCAGATCTTTAGTCATATGAAACAATAAAATATTGTTTTCAAAGCACTTATTAATTGTAACTGAATAAATGCAATACTTGTTTCCTTGTCTTCTCTAGCACATCAAGACACTTGCCTTCTCTCTGCTCAAGCAGTTAATCAGGAATATACAGATGATAATCAAGATGACTTTTCGGTTATGAATAACACCAATTTTCAGAGAGGCTGAATAAATGTATCCAATGCCATGGAACCAAAAAGTGTCAGCAAAAGATTAGAACACAGATCTTTCTGTCTCAAGGCCAATATCTTCAACACACTGGAGCTACACACAGTTGTTAGACTGACTGAAATAGTTTAGGTAGTGATGCTGTTTTCCTGTCTTTTCTTTCTTTTTCTTTTACTTTTGTTTTTTTCTCTTCCAGTTTATATTCTGAGCTGCATCAGCACACATGTCTCAAATATTTTCGTCCCTCAGCAACCTTATATTCCAAACCTTTCTCTTCCTTTTCCTGTTCTCATGAAATTTCCCTGTCGTGCATTCCATTGCCATAGTAATCTAAGGTGCTTTATAAGACTAACCTAGGGCAGATTCTGAAAATGGCGGCGGGCTAGGGGATCGAGCGAAGAGTCTCTCCAGAGAATTCAAACTCGAAGCTAAAAAAAGAGAGCATGGAGAGGGCCAGACAAATCGATAGCGATTCTTATTAACCAAGACAGTACAGCTGGAGGATTTAAAGTCGTGCTGAGACCTTCAACGCCGACAACGGGAGGCTGCAAATCTCGCGCCCTTAAATCAACAAACAGACTCGTGGACCCAGCACAAAAAGCTGAGTTGCTTTTGGGGACTGCAGGAAACGGAGACCCGGACCGAGACTCCAAGTAGCAGCCAAGTCTGCACCGCTGCACCAGAGCGGACGTACAAAGCTCAGGCGTTTCAAATTTAAACGGTGCACAGATATCTGACCGGTCAGCGCTGTGCTGGGAGCGCACGCTGTGCACCACCCCGCGCTGTCCTGGGAGTGCGGGAAAAGTGGGCAGCTTGGTGTGCGGCGGTCCCGGAACGAGGACTTGCACCAGACTCTGGTGAGTACAGAGAACCCCGCGGCTGCTGGGTTTGGCCAGAGAACAGCTGGCCCGCCACCACGGGGAAATCAATAACACAGAGTCTGGTGCAGACATATTAGCCTGGCGGCAGAAACCGCAGCTTGGTGACATCACCAGGTCCCCTTGTAGGGAGGGCTGGTGGAAGACATCTTGAGTCCTGGCAGAGCCTGATTACTTGCTGGCTTCAGCTCCACACAGAGAACTTAGTGGAAGCCATCTTAGTTTTGGGCAGATCTGCTTTTCTGGTGCTCCTGTCACAGAGAGGTTTGGAAGAGAACGGCTGGGACTTGGGCAGAATCCTGTGCCATTACTCAGCTGCTTCTGATTCAAAGAGAACTGGCAGGAGCTACTGGGGCTAAACCAAGCCTCTGCTTGGGGCCCAATAAGCGGATACAAAATAGTCACAACTCAGTGACAACCAGAAAGTACAGCCTAATTTATGAACTAACTGACACAGAGGCTAGAGACTAGACTGTACCGCCCCTGCATCCCAGCCTACCCCAGATAACAGCAAATTGGGGAGGACAGCAAAAACTCAAGCCAGCACGCTTCTGTGAGGCCCTAAGCAATTCGGAGAGGGCCAGAGAACTCCAGGACAGTCTGAAAGAAACCAGAAACATGACAAGAGATAAAAATAAAAAAAAATCTCCAGCTGTTCAACAGGAGAAAATAAACCCAAGAGAACTAAACACTGAAGAGAACAAACACAGTAACCATCCTCTACTCGACACAGCATCAGCCGAAATTAAAAAGTACTTACATGATCTCATAGAGGAATTTAAAGATGTACTCCTGATCCAAGTGAGGCAAGATATAAAGAGATTAATTAAAGAAATGACAAGCCCCGCCCAAGAGAACACAGATGGAAGAACTGAGGAATTCAGAAAAGAAAGAGAAGCATCTGAAGAAGAATTTAAGCATAACTTAGAATACATGAAAATGATCCAAAGAGAATATCAGGAAACTAAAAACTCCATTGAATATTGGCAAAATGCCTTGACAGAAACTAAAGACAACCTTCTGAAACTTGAAGAGAGATTTAGGGCTTATGAACGTGAAAGAAAAAGCCTCTTAAAAATAACAAGGAACCAGAAAGAAGCAATTCTAAAACTGGAAGATGATAAAAAGATACATAACCTAAGAATAAAGAATGTGAGTGAGGAAGCAGGAACATCCAAAAATGAAATACAAAAAATATTCACAGATATATTAAAGCAAAATTTCCCACGTATAGTAAAAAGAAATGATATCCAGATAAAAGAAGCATACAGAATGCCAGCTACCTACAACCAAAACAGATCTACGCCTAGGCATATAATAATCGAGATCTCAGAAATCCACCAAAAAAACAGAATATTAAAAGCAGCCAGAGAAAAGATGCAGGTTACCTATAACGGGAAATCTATCAAAATAACAGCAGACTTATCAACACAAACTCTTAAGTCAAGAAGGGAGTGGGGAGAAATATTCCAAGTCCTGAAGGAAAAAAATATGCAACCGAAGTTCATATATCCGTCAAAACTCTCTCTAAAAATTAATGAAGAAATAAGATACTTTCAAGACAATGAGGAACTGTGGGAGTTCGTGGCCACCAAACCAACCCTACAGAGAGCGCTGAAGGACATTACAGAGAAAGAGAGGAAGAGAAATCAGGATTACAGCTACAGTGGCAGAGAGGCCTCAGTGAACGGGGCAGACAATGGAATGAGGGAATAAGGTGGACAAAATATAGCAGAAAAGTGGAGTAGCAGACATGAGGCAGAGACGGTAAGCTAGTCTTTGGTAGAGACAGCTCTGAAACTATATTTAAAAAAATAAAAAAGCAGAGGTCATTGCTAATGGTGTATAACGATTTAAAAGACACAGTAGTCCTAGTGCCATATTTAGATTGAATTAAATTTGTTCTGGTCTGTCCACTCATGTCAGATTTGAGGACACAGACCTCTAGAACCAAAAATAGCAGGTTATACCATGGTAACTATCCTTACTTTCCTATTGACTTAGGCTGAAATCCTGTATTACTTACATTGTCTTACTATGACTGATCTTAATTGTATCTGAATCATAAGACTATTGGTTGGCCTTGACTGATCCTATTTGAAATCGGTATGCGTGTTAGAATCAACCCTAAAAGTAGAGGAAACTACTCTGAGCATGACAAGATGTAAAGGATATCCATACTGGTATGAATCAGTAACAGCTCTCAAATACTACAATGCAGTCAAAGATAAGTTTTTATAAAAATAGGTGTTAGTATGTTTAACTATAATAAGCCAGTGTTGTGGACAAATCTATTGAAAATAACAAGAGAAAACATAGTAGCTACGGAAGATCATTTATATTATAGTTTTATAAGTCTTATCCATTGCATGTTTTTCTAGGAAATTGTTTCGCTGTCTTGTTATGACTTGGTTTTCCCTATAATACAGAGAGGATAGGAACAAATACTCTGAGGAAGAGACCTGAAAAACCCGAGGCTTATTTTGTAGCATTATAATATAAATTCTAGCAATCTATTGCTTGCTGATTAGAATGACATTGGACTGGTTTCTTCAGCTCAACTTCAGCATATGCAGAGATGGGGACGGCTATCACAAAGAGAATGAGAGATGCGATGGTAGTTGCTATTGTCTTCCCTAATTTGGAACTTGAGGACCTAAAAAGACTCCATCATCCTGTAATGATTTGATTAGTTCTATAATATGCAATAAGTATATAAAGTGGGTGAAGTTAGGGACAACTATTTGTAAGAAGCTAGAGACAGTTAGATAAGGTAGATCTCCAGTGGACTTGCTTTGAAATCTGTATTTCTTTAAATTGTTTTTTATTTTTTATTTTTTTTTTAAATGTTCTGTTCTGTTTTGATATGGTTAACCTTACCCTCTTAGAGATGTAAAACAAATAGGTGGGACTGATAATCATATTACGGAGCTTTTGTTCGACCATAGAGCAGAATGGTTTGTAGGGTCACTTTTTTGAATGTCATTCTAAATACTTTAATTCTATAACCTGAACAGCCATTTCGAAGATGACAACTTGTAACATATCAACCGGCAATTTCTTACCTTTTGTTTGTCTGTAATTTAGTATTATTTCTACCCTTTTTTTTATCTCCATGTATTTTTTTTTCTTTTTTCGTTTCCTTTTCTTTAAATTAAAAAAAAAAAAAAGACTAACCTAGGTAATCAGTTAAGCAAATTCTGCTTAATGGGATCCTGGTTTGGAAAATGCCTTCCACGGAATTTCTTGATATTCTGGTAGATCAGAAGATGACACAATCCTTTCAAACCGCAGTGTCAGACATTTCCTTGTGCACAAAGGGTTGGTTCTGCCAGTGCAAGTTAGTGGGAAGCTAGTGGTGATACATGCCTGTAATCTCCACACTCTGAGAAGCAAGACAGTAATAGTTCCAAGCCTAGTCTGAGCAACAAAGTGACCTAGCAAAACCCTGTCTCAAAGTAAAAATAGATCTAAAAAAAGACGGGGATGTAGCTTAATGCAAAGGTCGTAGGTTCAATCCTCAGAAATAGATATGTAGATAGATGATAGATAAATAGACAGACAGACAGACAGATAGACAGCAGACAAGAAGAAAGAATCTGGAGCATAACTACAATTCACTTATTACTGAAATAGATTAAGTACCTCACATCCTGTGACAGTAGGACTTTAGGTGTTAGAACTAAACAAAGCACACAAATTTCCTCCATTTGTGAAATTCAAACTCCATTTTAGGAGAGATGATGAATAAATATGTAGTATTTCAAGTGATAAAAATGCTATCAAGGACAATACAACAAGGTAAAGAAGCTTGATTGGCAGGGATGCCCTGTCGATGATGAGCTGTCACCCCTCTCGAGTGACCAGGAGACACGACATAGAGCAAAGGATGCCAATGTTAACAACACAGCAACATGAAAATGGTGGGATCGGGGCTGGGGATTTAGCTCAGGGGCATAAGCGCCTGCCTTGCAAGTGAGCCGCTGTGAGTTCAATCTATGGTACTGATAGAAAGAAAGTAAGAAAGAAAGAAAGAAAGAAAGAAAGAAAGAAAGAAAGAAAGAGAAAGAAAGAAGGAGGGAGGGAGAAGGCAAGTGAAACAGGAGAGGAGAGATGAAGGACACTGTAAAAACCTAACATGTTCCTTACAGAGTGGAAAAATCAAGAAATACTTTCAAAGCTTACTGGAACAAAAATATAAGCTTAGCTGTATTGCTTAAAGTTCCAAAGATGATCAATAGAAAAACAGAAAGTCTTGAAGAAGAAAGGAGAGAGGGAAATAATATAAAGGAGCTAATTCATTGTTTTTCTTTTTATTTGTGGTAGTACATGTCTAAAATACATGGTAATTACATTCATCTTGGGGAAGTGGTACATATATGTGAAGCATGTTGATCATTTTTAGTCCCTGCCTTTGTTTTTCCATTTCTAGACATCAATAAAAATTGCTACATTCGTAAATTAGGGTTTATCTCTTGCACTGACTTTCACTGTTGGTAGCTGCCTGGACCTCTCCTGAAGAAACTCCACATTCAAGATCCAGCGCATTGAGAAAATGTGCTGGCATCAATTAGTGATGTCTGCCAGGGGTGCATAAAGGACCAATGACAACATATGCCTCACAAAACTGGACCATGTGAATTTGGGATGCTGAGCCACAGTAAGAATGAGTTATATCAGGAAATAGACAGGAAACCCAGTGGTGAAGGGCTTAGTAATGTGATAATACAAAACAGATAAGCTAATGAGAAGACAGACAAAAAAGAGTTTGGTTTTGTTATCTAAAATAAGAGTTGAGTGTCTTGACTTTCCAATTCTGTCTTTCCCCAGTCTTATAGAACTTAAGCAAGAGAGTTTCCAAGATATACATTCCTTGACTGGATTGAATCCAGTGACTCATTTAAAGTAAGTGAAATGTATTTTGGGTATTGGAAACAAAGCTTCAGTGGAGAACTTACCATTGGTCCAATAATTCCCTCCCTGCTGTACCAATTACCTAAACAGAGGAAGCCGAGAAAACACAGTCCCAACTGCACCATCATGCCAAATCCTGGGAACACAAACAAAGCTTGAAATCTTGTCTCTAATTAAATCATGTGGAGCCTAGTGGCTTGCTGGCCTCCTGCTCAGCAGCAAACCATGTGAAGCCCTAAGCAGCCCCCTTGGTGGCTAATGCCTCTAACAAAGACCCAACACCTAAGCTGTGTCTGTGCTCCCCAGGACTGGCTCCAAGAGGCCAGAAACACCTGTGATTATCAGAGGGCACAGTTCTAACTCTCTAGAGCTGCCTGCTGCCTGAACAACCAAGAGTGAAGATTCAGGGCCTGGCACCAAGGCCCTGTCCACCTTTTCACAGAGAAGCACTCAGAGAGGCAATCACTGCCAAGAGCCTTACACTACAGCTTACCGTGACCCCTCAACTCTAAGACCTTTGTTTATTCACTCGACCAATATTCTCTCCAACTCTGTGCTGAGTGGTTGGCCCAGCCACCTACACTCCAGAACCTGAGGTGTCACCAGCGTCTATGGCACCTCACACTGCAGTGTTCATTCCAACAGGCACAGACTGCTGCTGGAGTGGCCAGAGAGTTCACGCTGTGCTCAGGATCTCAGTGCCAGAGGATCAGAGAACAATGACACCAAACACCGCTCCCACTTACCTGGGAAACTTACCATTCCAACAGTAGGGACTCACTCCTTTGGGATCCTTATTAAACACCACTTTGAAAATGGTTAAGTAGTTATCAGCCATTAACACCCCAGTATAACACATTTCCAGATGAGACCCTACTACCACGTGCACTAAGAGGTACAGACGGTGTTAGGTTCCTTATTGAGACTCTGTAATCCTCCAAACATTCTAGCAGGGTTTAACCTTTCAGCACACACACACACACACACACACACAGTTTTGTTTTCAGGGCCAACTCTCTGAACTTCATCTTTATGCATCAGATATAGTCTTGCTGAGTTGCCCAAACAGCTTGAGCAGGCAAAGCTCAAACTTGTGGTCCTCTGGCCTCAGCTTCCTAGAGTGCTGGAATTATAGGCATGCAACACTGTACCCAGCCCCCACACACACATTTCTGTTCTGTACACAGAGCACTGTGCTCAGCTGCAAAGCAGGAGAAGATTGTTTGGTGTGCAGCAGGCAGGTAAGTCAGTCCTTCGCACCATCTAATAGACACTAAAATCCATACAGTAAATAAATATGGTGTACACTAAATTTATTGTCATGGCAAAGGTTAAAAGTTATTTGGGATTTAGATGTACTAAAGAGCAAAAAAGGGTGTTCCAGGTCGGGACCTAGCCATTCATTTTCCATATGCTTTTGAAGTACAAGTGAACTCACTCATACTAGAACATATTCTATACCAAAAAGTTTAAGGTAATAGAGAACTACATATGCATGTGACACCTGTACAGAAGAGTGCTAAATAAGGAGACGTGCAGAGACTCATAAACAATTCAGTTGAGTAAAAAACATGAAAGTGAGAAATAGAATCTAAAAGTGGAAAGATCAAGGGAGGGCAGATCATGGAAAGTTTTGTACATTATACTGCAGAGTTTGGACTTCACTCTGTATTCAATAGGGAGCCATAGAGGTTTAAAGCTGTAAATTGGGACTCTGCTTAACAAAGACTTGCTTGGCAGCGATGTATGGGAAAGATTCCACTCATGGTAAATACAGTAGGAGATTGTTGAGAAAATCGCTGAGCACTCTAAGAGGAATAGGTTATGAACTGGAACACTTACCAGTGGAAACAAAAGAAGATAAAGCTGGTGCTTTTGCTCCTAAAATTGGCAATGTGAATAACTTCCAGTTGGAGTTTGGAGACATCTTCCAGGAAGCAGATTGTACATAGTGTAGCATAAATATGCACAGGACCCATGTCAGACTGTGCATAAATGAACAGAGAAGAGTTAAAGTTGCCTGACATTTGGGGCTAGACATCTCTGAACATCTTTGGAAGGGGTTGAGATTGCAGACCAGCCTGAATCCATGCTGCTGACTGAAGTAGATGAGATACTAAGAAGATATTTGGATTTCAGAGTTGGAGTAAGCACAAGTTGCCTGAGAGTTTGACAAGAGTAGGGCAGAAGGCTGGAAAGCAGAGCAATAAGAAGCCACCCCTGGGTTGTTTCGAAGAGTAGAGCGGGCCGATATGAAGCCCTGTGGTTTTGGGTGGATGACTGAGGACAGTCAGGTGAAAAGAAAGTTGATAAGCTCGGCTTCAGGAAAGGTGTTGATTATGCCACATACTCATCAGATCATATTATTAGAATATTAGGGGTCTTGATTCATGCATCAATCAATAGTTGATAATCCCACCAAATACAGTTTTCCAGAGAATGAACAAGATGGCCGCTGTTGACCAAAGCAAAGACTTATAGTTCCCCGAAAACTGCACAGTGTGAACTGTTACAATCAGGAGGGAGCCCAGTCAGGTACTGCATTCTCCCTAGTGACCAGATATGGCCACGTTTTGAACAACAAAAGAAGATCAGCAAAGACACACACTTCTTCTGTGTTGGATTTTTAAGGAACAAGTGAACCCTTCCTGTTTACTTCTTCCCAATGAGCTGGCTGAGGAGTCTGGGGTCTTCTGGACCTCGGGGGGGGGGGGATGGGGCAGCACCATGGGCAGGGCCTGGGCAGTGACGCTCTTGAGGAAAGCTGCCTTAGATCTGAGACCCAGGATTACAAGGTCATGTGCACAAGAAATAAATAAGCCCCTCTGCAGCCAAAACACTGAAATTTTGTGATTTATTTGTCAAGGCAGGAGGCCTCATACTCACAAATGCAGCAAAGATCACAAGATAAATAACCAATAAAGCAAGGAAGCACTGCGTCTCCTCATGGTAACTATTCAATAAATGTTAGCCAGGAGAGAATGGGAGGGGCAGGAGCATAGAATTTGTGATGATGAGCAAAGTCGGTATCTAGGTGCTTTGAAAAGACACAGCACTCACCTGCTTTTTCTGCTCTTCCAGGCCTGAAGCTCAGGCCATAACCCAGTAGGAGCAGAAATGCCTGCTGAGGAAGGGAACAATTTCATAGGAGTGAATGAATGAATGAATGAATATGAGAGACCTGGAGGATCTCATGAACCCCATCTTTGTGCAACCCACCCAGACACATCAATGCACAGGACTGTTTGCCTTTTCTTGAAATCCTACTTCCTGACCAGATCTGTCCCCGCTAAAAAAAAAAAAGTGTGATGTTATGATGCTGCATTTGAAGAGAGCAAAGATAATACTGGCTTTGAAGATGGCATAGACAAAGAATGCAAGAGGTCTAGATGAGCTGGAAAAGGTAACATTGTCCCCCAGAGCCTCCAAAAGGTACCAAGACTGCTGACAGGTTGAGTTGAGCCCTATGAGCCAGACTTGTCTCTTCTGACCTCTAGAAATCTAAGTTAGTACATTTGTGTTGTTTTAAGCAATGGTATTAAGTGTATGGTACTTCATCACAGAAGCAATCAGAAACTAATATTCCTCTCCAGACCTAGTCCCCATGTCTTAGCTGACAGGCTCCCCATGCCTTGGTTTGCTACACTAGCTACACAGATAGTAGAAGCCCTCGGGGCTCTCAAGACGGAGTCCCTGGAGCTAAGAAGCAAGACCTTACACTGATGTGCAAAGACTCTTCAGAGCACAGCTGTCCTACTCTGTGATCAGCCATTATCCATCACGGGCCAAACCAACCATGACAGTGCCTAGATAACTACCAGGTCTATTAAGCTGGGAAATGACTTTCGGCAACCTAAAGGATTTCACAGTCGTCAGATTACTAATCCATTCCCGGGCAGGCTCGACATTTTTTCCTAAATTCTTCACCGAGTAGCCAATTAGGCAGAGAACATCACCAGATAATAATATTTTTACTGCAATTTCTGTGTCTGCTGGAATCATTTTATGTGTTAAACAATACAATGAGTGAGTTTCCAAATTCATTTCATATTTTAAAAAGATAGCAATAAGCACATGATGGTTCCTCAGGTGGAATCATGTCCTTCCACACTCTATTGCTAAAAAGAAGTGGCAGGGGAGGGGGCCATTGTGTCTGAATTATGTAACCCCCCAATTAATTTTTTAAACAAGAATTATGGTACTTAACCCAATACCTTAGTAACTATATTTGGAGATGGTGCTTTTAAGCGCTAATTCAGTTGAAATTCAGTCATTGAGTTGTGTCCTAATCTAACAGAACTGGTGTTACAGGAAGATGTGTTAGTCAACTCTCCACTGCTGTAACGAATGCCAGAGACAACTGGCTTGTAATGAGAAAACATTTATTTAAGTTCAGAGGTCAGGATGTCCTTTTGGGCCTGTGGCAAGGTTGCATGCTATGAGGAGGAGTGTGCAGGGTAGCAAAGTCACTCACCTTACGTGGCTGAGAGATGAACAAGGAAGAGGAAGGTGCCCAACTCCACCCTCATTACTTGAGGGCACAGCCCCAGTTGGCCTGATACCTCCCATGAGATCCCCACCTCCTAACATTTCCATAGCCTTCCATCAGTGCCAAGCTGAGAACCAAACCTTTAACACTCAGGCCTGTAGGGAAGCTCCCCTAACCAGAGTAAGAGAGGACATAATGGCATTGACACAGACCTGGAGAAGTCACAACAGAAAAAATGGTCTTCAGAGAGCTAACGGTAAAAGTCTCAGAGGGGAAAAGCAAAAGCCACCCTGGCAACATCTTGACCTAGGACTCGTGGCTTCCAGAATCGTGAGAAAATAAACCTCTATTGCATAAGCCCCCATGCATAGTACTTTGTTATGGTGGTCCTAGATAACTAGAAAGGAGGTAATCTTTTCCAGCATCTTAGAAATTGCATTAAAACTCTCTAGTAGGCGAATGGCTGGAATTAACATGCTAAGATTTTATTTCCAATATAGTTAGCACTTTCATAAAAGCACCAAAGCAATATCTCATATTGTGTTCATTACATCGGCTAATTAGGTGAAAGGAACTAACACTTTTTTAGTCCCTGCTCTACATCAGACACTGTAATAAGCTTTGTACATCTGTTATCTCATTTAAGCCTCACAAGCGACATTGTTGTTCCTTAAAAATCAAACTAAAATACAGTTAAGGAGACTAAGGCTCAAAGCGGTTACAAGGTCCACCAAAGGCCACACAGTCAGTCTGCAGAATTTATCTCTAGATCTAGGTGGCTCTCAAAGTCCTACTGTTCCCCTAAATTTTGCAGTCTTTTCCTGAAGCTGCATATCAGCCTTTCACCAAGAGGAGTAAGAGGGAGATGTGAAGATCAACAGAAGCCCTCTGCAGCATCCTTTGAGCTAGTGAGATAGATGGAGACAGAAATTGCAGAGGAGACTGAGGACCGAGAAGCGAAAAGCAAGCTCTGTATGTATCCAGAGGAAACAGCAATCTGGCTGCCTATTGAGAGAGTCTACGCATCATTTCTCCTCCCGTGGTAACGCAGTTGCTGCTTCTGGACTGTGATAAACAAGTTGTAATATATTAGTGTGAGCAGTGTGCTTCTATAGCTGACAGAATTCCTGAGAAATGGTTTTTATGGCACCAATCTCCTTGGAGACCTTAAATAACAGCCTAAAATGTATGGTACAGAGATCACGGGGTTTATTACATTAGTTGCAGCCTGGTATTCTGCAGTTTATAGTTTTCCTGATAAATTGGGATGCATTCAGCTGGTACATATTATGTAGGATGGTGGAATTGTCTCTTTTGCATTGAAGGATTAGAAATGGGCAGGTCGTTGATGGGTAATAACAGTGCCAGCCCAAGCAGTGCATGTGACACAGAGCTGCGAGTGTGTGCTTGGGCTCATTTTGAAGAGGACTGGGGAGGACCCACAGGAGGACCATGCACCCCCACCTCACAGTGATTTCCTGTCTTGCAAGAGCCAGGCAGTGAAATTTCTTCTGTTTCATCAAAACCTGGCTAAGGACAAACACTGCAGCATGTCATCAGGCATTTTTTTTCAGGGGATGATTAGAAGTTTTATTAAAAGATGCAAAATAAAATTAGAATTTAACTCAGAATCCAGCAATAAAGGGGTGACTTTATACAGAACCTCAGAGGCATTGTTCTCTATTTCCATGATTCAGCTAAATAAAATCTGCTTTCAGTGGCTATGAGTACAGTTGCTCTACATACACTGATTCAGTCTGATGTTGTTAGAACTCAGATTTTACGGGCCATGAATAGAGAACATTTGAGAAAAAACAGTGAGTTTATGTCCTTGATTTTTGGCCAGTTGGTCAGAGCTTGCTAGTTTAAAAACAAAAACAAAAACTTTCTTTTTAAGAAAGAAAGGGTCAGCAATTTAATTTTTGTTATTGTCATTGCAATTGTTGTTCTAGCTCTCTTAAAAGATGAAACAAAAAAAACTGGAATGCAGGAACTGTAACTTTCTTTCCACTGAAAATCTGGTGTAGATTTTAGCATTTGGACATTGGAGCCCTCCCAGGTCCCAGTCAGCTGTTAATCTGCAAAAAGTGAAGGATTTACACAAAGAACCTCAACTCTGAAGTACCGTTAAGTTCCACTGGGTCAAGAATTCCTGAAAATGAATTAAAACAACAAATGCCCAGTAATTTTATAGTCATTATATGTCTGTTTCTTTGGAGTTCAAAAAGAAGGAAAAAGAATGGGCTTGGGGATGAGAAACTTGAAAAATGCTAAGGAAAAACACTTGGAAAGGAACCTCAAAATCTGGATATTCTTTTTTATCTTGGTGGTGACCTAGGTTTCTGCAGTGAGAAGTGTTTTTGCACATGCCAAAGTACATCATGGTTTACTCCTAATTGGGCTTTTTTCTTCTTCATGGTCTTCCTAAGATAAGCAAACAACCCTCAACTCCCCTGCCCCATTTTGTCGCTGGGCTCCCAGGGAAGGAGACAGGACAGATGATTACATGAACATGCAGCGTTATGAGACAGACTTAGTGACCCATGCCTCAACGACACCCACTGCTGCTGCCGAAGTGTTCCGAGCTGGTTCTGTTGAAGGCCCATGCTTCGACAAGTACAGGGCCATGAGCATCCTCATGAGGATTGTTATCAAGGATCCATCTAATGTCTGGATGAATGGAGAAACAACCCAGGTTTCTTATCATCCTATCATCTGCAGCAAGATTCTCAGTGGGCTTTTCTCCCAGGAAAGATGTATTCTGGAAATAACTCTTCAGAATGCATATAGGAGCCGTTCAAAGGAAAAGAGAGAGGTTGATATGATGCAGATAGGATGCAGGGACTGACTCAAAGTGGCTGTCATAAGTGCCAGACAGGAAGTGTTTCTCACACATACCTTTACTCCAGTGATCTACAAGATAAGAATTATTATCATAATCATTATTACTCCCATTTTACAAGATTTGAAATCCAAAAATCCTTCTCTACTGTGCACCTCTTCAGCATAAGGCACAGTGTTTGGTAAAAAAGCTTGGATGCAAAGCACCTAAGGTCCAGCTTGGGAGCCCAGTATTTTCATTATTAGGGACTGCATAGATTCCCTGTAACTGAAGACAAAAATAAAACATCAAGACCCAATGACATAGCTACACAAGGAAAGGCTAGGTAATTTACAATGACCATTTAAACTTGGTTGTGGACATCAAAACTCAAAAAGCACTCTCTGCTGTGATACTTTTAAAGACCTTCTCACCCCTCCCTTTCTCCAAATCCCAGTTATTTCTCAATGGCTCATTTATTCCACTGGTCATTGGTTCTTTTCACTCTGAACACTTAAAATTATTGTGTTAACTGCACTGAAATCAACTACTTTCACTGTTTAACATATTCACTTAATATCACTTTTTTACTGCATTGTTCTTCATATCTGTCCCCACTGATGTTTAAGGTGGTAAATTTATAATACTACGAGTTTAGACAGGTCCACACAGATCTGGCATGTCAGAGATCCTGGGGTCTGCACTAAACCCCCAATTATCTCTGTCATGATTCAAGTCACTGGTTGTGGTGCTTGAGGACAGAAATCCAGGTACATATTTTCAGCACAAGAAAAAAATTAGATGAGCTCCCCAGACCTTGGATATCTGCAGTGAAGGAATTCCCCAGGCCACCAGGTTTGAACTGATGGAAATATTTATGGTAGGTGGTTCGCTCCAGAGAGAGGAGATGGTTACATGAATAGGGAATCTATTTTTAAAGCTGTGACCACCATCAAACCCATGTTGGCTCAGAACAGATTTCAGAATCCTGGCAATTTGTGGCAGGAAGAACAGAAATGTCCCTTGGATACCATACCTAGTCTTTCTGGGATGTCTTCCTGTGTACTCTCCAGAGTCTAGAAGAGGTCCTTCCTCAGGCTTTTTCTCAAGGGAACGAGACATGTAGATGAGGTGGTGTCTCAGACTGTTGCAGTTGGTAACTGTTCATCATTCAATAAGCATTGGAGAAGCTGAAGTAATACACGTGTTGTGATAATAATGAGTTTCAGAGATTTAACTCACTCTGTACATTTCACCCACCTTAGTGTGTAGATTGGCATTTTATAAAATTAGATTTACTTTAAATCATAGCATGATGCCACAATTCACAACTAAGGGGCGTAAAATCTGTAAAATTTAGATAGCAACCGTGTGCAAAAGTAAGAGCTCTTGTACACAAAGCTTCCTGTTGAAAGTGCTAGAAACTTGGAGCACACTTGGTTCAGCAGCTCCACTCTTAGCATCCACCATAGACAGACGCAGATGTGCCCCGCCTCTCACAGCAGTGCTATTGGTCATAGTGAAACACTGGAAATAACCTAAGTGTCCATCAGTGTCAGAGTGGCCAAATAAATTCCACCATACCCGTACTCTGACATACGACATGATCATTGACAAGCAAAAGAAATATCTATTTGTATCACAGGAATAGATTATCCTTGTAAACGCCATAAATTTGGACACTTTTTCTTTATTTTGTTTTTGTTGTTGCTTTTGCTGTTGGCTTTCCAGTGTATTTGCAATAGTTTTGAACAGTGCCTGGTCCATAGCAGCACCTGATAAGTATTCGTTGAATAAAGGGAAGGTAAGTTTTAGGAGCATGTTACAGACAGTATATACTATGATACTTCTGTTTGTGATATTTTTATTATTAAGATGAAAACAAGTAAACATGCATTTTTGATGAATGTATGGTTATGTTAATCTTTAGGAAAATGTTTGGAAGAATACAAAGTAAGAACTCACTGATAGCAGGCAGAGATAGTCAACACAGACTTTAGTTTAACAGTAATGTGTTAATTCTTACAAGGAGAATATCACATATTAGCTAATAAAAAATTAATTTAAAATTTTTTAAATGCATGATTAAAACTATAGTGCTTGTTCCTGAGGGAGAGGAAAACAATTAGGCCAGCGTTCTTTAATTTTCCTTTGTCTAAAAATAGGATGGATCCCAGAACTTGGAAACAGAGCTTCATCTTCAGGTATGGGGGAAGGTCCTGAGGCCAAGCAAGCTATTCCAAGAAAATCAGGATAAGGGTTCTAGGAAATTTCTCTTAGGAAAAAATCATGAGGAAAGATACAGCACAAAGGGCCCCAAAACAGGATGCCTGACACTACTGAGCAACCAGCAGATAGATGTTTTAGGAATCAGAGCTTGCTTTGAAGTTAGCTTTTGAAAATTGTAGGAAGTTATATTCAAATATTTCAAGGAAAAAGACACTATGGTAACTACTATTAAGTCGGGTTATTTGGTGGTGAAGCACTAGGTTGCTGACACTGTCATGCTTTGACCTGTATTATTATGTTGTTATGTCCTCTTTTATCTAAATCTCTCCCTTATTCATTAAAAAAATTATTTAGTCATTTTTTATGATTTTTTAATTAAGGGGAAAAATAAAAAAAATAGCAGGAAAATTGTGGGCTTGAAATGATTGTGAAATGTCCATTTGGGAGTATCCTGTAGACAAGGGTGTGATAAACAATTTGTATTGTCAACTTGATTAAAATGCCTAGGAAATTAGTAAAACGTGTGGCCATGTCTGTGAGGCTGTTTCTAGAGATGGTTGGCATCTGGAACAGCGAACTGAGGAGCAAAGACCTGCTCTGATTGTGGGCAGCACCATCCAATAAGCTGGAGGCCAGGATGAAAGAAAGGCAAAAGGAGGAAACCCGCTACCACCAACTCTCTGTCTTTATGTCTTTCTCTCCATCTCTGTCTCTCTGTCTCTGTCTCTCTCTGTCTCTCTCTCTCCCCTCTTCTTGACTGCCATGAGGTGAGTAAATTTTCTCCATCACACCTTCCCACTATGACGTTTCTACCTTACCAAGAGTCTAGAGCAATGAAGTCAGCTAACCATGGACTGAAACTGTGAGCCAAAATAATGCTTTTCTTATTTAAATTGTTATTCTAAGCTGTCCTCTCACTGCAATGCAAAGCTCACTAACACACACAGGCTACTTGTAGAAACAACACTAGTGATGCCAATTTGGAAATTATTTGTGTAGCGTGGGTAATGGGACAGTGACACTCCAACGAGTTCTCCATTGGAGAGAATATGAGAACAGAAGGGGGTCAGGGATCCATGAAGCCTACAGCCACCAACAGTCAGGGAAATGCTCCAGTATGTTGGTGCTTGCCTGCCAAAATCACTGTTGTGTCACTCAAAAGGTTACACACTCGGAGAATGGTGTCAACATCTGAACTTGGACAAATGTGAGTCAACAGGAAGCATTAACAAATTCATTAACAAGAACCCTGTTTATGTATTTGTTGTCAATTGTAATCAAGTGCCTGAATGAAGATGTCCTTAATTAGAAGGTTATCTCTGCATGCAAGAGCTGTAGCTTGTGCGCCTGGGCAGGACCTCTTTCCTCTTCCTATACAAGACTAATTATTGTATAGTATCACCAGGGTAGATTATTCACAGGGGAAGATGGTTGATCAAATCATTACTTGTAGGCCATAATTTTAGAATGACAATTTCTCAAAATTACCATTAGGTCAATGCCCAGATCTCTCCTGAAATGTTAAATCCTTCTGTTAAAAACCTTGAATTCGGTTAAAATGCACACATTCCCCCAAGGGAATGGCATCAGAGAGAGGACACTAACTTTGGGGTCTTCCCAAATGGGAGTCAAACCTCAGCTTTATCACTTCGGTTCTTTGAACATGTCTCTCTAGCCTTTAGCTTCACATCTGTTATATGGGGTGAGAATGTCTCTGTTGCAAAATTGTTGCAAAAAATAATAAATAAAATAAATGCAGCCTGAGCAACTTAGTAACTTAGCAAGACACTATCCCAAAATCCAAAGTAAGAAGGAGGTGGAGGTGTAGCTCAGTGTGTAGACCCTATGTCCAATTCCCATTACCACAGAGAAGAAAGGAAAGAAGGACAGGAAGGGGAAGGGAAGGGAAAGAAAGGGAAGGGAAGGGAGGGGAGGGAAAGGAAAGGAAATAGGTCGGGTTGTAGCTTGGCATACACCATCTTGAGCACTGCATTTAACTAATGCTCTGTATTCAAACCCAGGAAAATGGTAAGTTACTCAGGGTATAGGTCCCATGAGAAAAGCAGAATGAGCTGCACCCACAGAAGAAAAATTAACCTGCTCAACGAAAGAAGCAGGATACAGGAGTCAGCCAAAAATTAATGTAAGATTCTAGCTAAATTGTTTCCAACAGGATGTCTTTTGTGATTCTCTGTTTAAAAGCTTTGGAATTTTCCAGTTCATGGACCCTTAGTGAGACTCTGAAATGGGTCCACGCAAATGATCGTTGAGCTCAGCTAATTAAATTCCAAATTTATCAATTTGACTGCTTGGATTTCTATATTGTTTACAAACTCACTTCAGGAAGGAGAGGGGGGAAAGGATGGAAGGAAGGAAAACCCAAAGAAGGAAATAGAGGAAATGGTGCATGTAGACCACGTGACATATGGCACATGACAACACAGAAAAATATCAGTTCTCTTTTCTCCTGTCCATTCTCTGAAGGGACAAAAGAAAACAATTCCTGAAGGACAGGAATCACAGAGACATACCTCACCTCACACACGGATTTGCTTCACCATACAAACGCACAACTTCTAAATGATGACTCTGTCAATAACTAAAGCTTGATGATTTAGTTCTCAAGACCTGGACCTCATACATAACCAAAGATTATCCAAGCTAGGAAACAGATACATAAACTGGACAATATCACAGTCTTCTTCGCAAACCCCTAGCCAGGCAGAGCTGAGCTAGAAGGGGGAAGACATCTTCCTGGAAGCAGAGAGTCCCAAAGCACCTACCTTTCACGCTGGTACAATAACACACCGAGCTTCTCCTGTGTTCCTGCTCCGAGACTGTGCTGAGAGGGGCATGTGTGGAAGCAGACAGATTTAGGGAGATGAGAGAAGCAACAGGACAGCAGTGAGAGAGGGCAGAGAAGCCAGGCCCTGCTGGCGGTCAGAGGAGAGTGCCTGGCTGCACAGTAGAGCATTCAGCCATTGATGTGTTCGATCCTTGGGGTGTTGGAGGCTCAAATAGCTGTCTGGACTTTTCCTGCTGTTTGTACACTTCATTGTCAGTGGACTCAGTCACTGCAGAGACTTGGAAATAAATGGAAGATGGAAAGAACACGCATTTCCTCATCATGTGCCTTCTCCAGCAAATCCTAGCCAAACGTGAAACACACCTAGTCACCCACACACACTATTTCAGAGCTATTTTAGCCAGTCCCCAAAACCTTCATTAAATGTCACTAGATTATACTTAGCAAAATATACAGTGCTATATCAATTAGATTTGATGACACAAATGTTACAAGAAAGGCTTCAAAAGCAGCCTAAATGCCATGGTCCAATCCTCCCTCTGCCTCTTAGGCATATTACTTAATTTTTCTGGGTCTTAGTTTCCTCATCTGTTAAGTGGAAAATTAGAAGAATACTAATACCTATTTTATTATTATTTCCTGTGTCATAGGTTTATTTTAAGGATTAAAGAAGTGAATAGAAATAAAGCTCTTTGAAGAGTATGTTCTACTGATATAACAGCATAGACGAGGCATGTACTGAGCTCAGTATTACATTTTTATTATCATTATTATTAGCAACAATTTAATAACATGATATTGTGAGAGAATCTGAAACTGCCTAGTCTTTGCATTATATTCAATATTTCTCATCAATTATTCCATGATCTGACTTAATTCTCAGTTAAGTCTCATTTCAGAATTTTATTGAACATGGGTAAATTATTTACACATGACTTTTAATAATGCTGATAAAGCATACTGTAGTAACCACATGTCCTTGATTTTCTTGAATAACCCAAATCTTTTCTCTTTTTTCCTGAAAGGCCTTGATTTGTTAAATGCATAGCTAAATTGGATTTAATTTTGTATCACTGTAAGATTTCCAAATATGTAATTTTACAAATCAAGCACAAATCTTTTGGTCCTGACTTTTCATTCTGAAAATGATTATAATGAGTATGTGTAATTTTAAAAGAATAGGTTCTAATGATTCCCTTGTTGGTAACAACACATCTAAGAATTACAAAAAAAAATGCAGTGAGGGCTTTTGACCTACAGATTCACTTTGTCGCTAAGGAAAATGGTTTGTACCTTGGTCAACAGAGTGCTTCACGCAGGGTATAAGCAATTAGAGTCCAACCTTTCTGAGCCACACTAATGACCACAGGACACAATGAACACATGATCTACTGACTTGTGCCTATTAGGGAGAATGTGAGAGGATAATCTGAAAAACAAACAGGCTACTTTATGTATTAAAATATGAGAAATTCATCTCAGTGTTATTTGCACTTGTTTATTTTCCAATTTATGCTATTCATGCCAGAGGCATGCAGAAACCCAAAACCTCTTGAAAGCAAAGTAAATGTTGTCACCCTCACGATTAATTAGAGTGTGGAAGGATTCGCAGAAGGACAACAAATTGGCTATCTCTCAATGTAAAAATACTGGAAGCTACTTTTTAGGCTTTGAATGAGGAGATGTGGACTCTCCATTCCTGGCTGTGCCACAGAACAGCTGTATGGCTTGAGGCGAATCCCACATTCATCCTGACGACTGGACAAGAAGACTACTGAGCTCCAATGCCCAGCAACCTCTGAACTATATAAGAATGCTCAGTTTTGTTTTAACAAAAACACACAAACAAACAAACAAAGGACCCGTCGTGGGAACAGGTATGTCAAAAGCATTCTTCTGCTAATATCTTGCCTTTGGCTTCAAAATTTAATGGGGAATGTTTAACTGCTTTACCTTGTTTAAATTCCACTTCTTTCCCCAAATATCCCATCTGGATAGGTTAAAAGAGATGACTGCACCTGCAGGCTGTAGAGATCCCTGTGCACCCCTGCAATGAACTCCTTCAGACAGAGCTTTGCCTTTAGGGTCCATTTGAGTCAAAAGCACATGCATACCGCCAATTTGGGAGTTTCTGTTAGAGCTACAAAGGTAGTTGTGTTCACATAAACTCAAAGTCTGATGGAGAAAAAAATAGGTTCATAAATACTTCTGCCTCATGACTTTTTTTGTTTACTTTAAAGAGAATAAAAACAAAACAGAACAAAGCAAATCAGAACAGAGCAATGCAAGCAACACAGGACTTCAAAAAAGACAACAGAAAATCAACAGTAGCTACCATAATGTCTCTTGTTTTCTTTGAAATACCTGTCCATACCATCATACACAGTACAATTTAAAAAATAGCATAAAACCAATCAAAACAAAAGAATGAAAGCATTATGGGACTTCAAAACAAGACAATAGGAAATCAACAATGGCTACCATAATGTCTCTTGTTTTCTTCAAAATAGCTGTCCATACCTTCATATATAATGAAATCAAATAATAGGAAACACACTAAAACCATTCAAAACAAAAGAATAAAGTGTTACAGGGCTTCTAAACCAGATAAAAGGACATCAACAATGCTTACCATAATGTTGAGCTTTTTTCAAAACCATCATCCATACTATCACACATAATAAAATCAAATAAAGCACAACAGAATAAAACCAATCAAAACAAAAGAACAAAAGCACCATAGGACTTCAAAACAAGATGATAGGAAATCAACAGTGGCTACCATAATGTCTCATTTTCTTCAAAATACCTGTTCATACTATCATACTATCATACATAATAAAATCAAACAAAACAGAATAAAATCAATTAAACAAAAGAATGAAAGCGTTATAGGACTTCAAAACAGTACAATACAAAACCAATGTTGATTACCATAAAACATCCCATTATGCTCAAAATAGCTTCCCATAACATCAGACACAGTAAAAATCTAACAAAACAAGACAGAACAAAACCAAATATAACAAAATTATGAAAACAGTACAAGAGTTCAAGACAAGACAAGAAATTGACAGTAGTTATCACCTTCTCTTCCTCAGTTCCTCCTTCCCTATCACTTTTATAATAACTATTGTGCTTTTCGGGTCCCACTAACTCCTTCTGTTTTTTATGCGAGGGTTCACCCATGAACATGACCTTCAGTTGCATCCATTTACCTACAAGAGCCTCAAGATTCTTTTACTTTATAGCTGTGCAGCTTTCCATTGTATGAAAATATCCTATCTTTCTTATCCTTTCTATGGTTGATGGATAAGTTATGCTTGCTTTTTGCTGGTCTCCTGTTGCATGGAACAATTGTTTGCTCTCCTTTGATTTTCAGTCTCTGAATTTCCTTTCAAGTTAAATGTGTTTCTTGTATACAGTGTATTGATGGACCTTGTTTCCTCTCTCCCTGTATTTCTTTGTATTGCTGAACTGAGGCCATCTACATTAATGGTTACAACCAGCACACACTGGTTTGTCTCTGCCCTGCTCTCCTCCTGCCTTTGGCTCTCCACTTTTCCCCTTCATTCACTTGCCTGTCCTTCTTGGCAGTCCTCCTCTGCTGCTGTCCCTGGAACCATGGGCACCTCTATCCCTCTCTTGATTATCTTTTAGCACACTCTATACGGTTGGTCTGATGGTCATGAATTCCTTCAGCTGTTCTTTATCTTAGTTTTCCATCAATTTTGAAGGGTAAGTATGCAGGGTACATCAATGTAGATTGGAAGCTGTTTTCTTGCAGGGTTTGAAACACTTCAAAACTTGACTTCATGGTTTGTGTTGACAAGTCTGCCATGATTCTGATTGGTTTTCCTTTATAGGTGATCTATTTCTTTTCTCACACAGCTTTTAATATTCTGTTCTTGTGCTGAATTTCTGGGATCTTGTTTATTGTATGTCTGGGTGTAGATTTACTTTGGTTATGGCTAGTTGAAGTTCTATATGCCTCACTTATCTGCATGCCAGATCCATTTCCCATGTTTGGGAAGTTTTCTTCTATGACTTCTGTAAATAGCCTTTTAATTCCATTTGTGTTGACTGCTGCTTCTTCACTGATACCTATCACTCTTAAATTCTTTTTCTTCATGTCGTGTTGCAGCCATTGAATTGTTATTTCCTGGTTTCTTTTTATTTTTAGGAGATCTTTCCTCTCATAATCACTAGCTGTAATCCTGTCTTTAAGGTCTGAAAGTCTATTTTCAGTTTCTTTCAAACGGTTTTGTCACCTTTTGATAAACTTTCTGATTGATGGATATCTCTTTGAATCTGTTTCATGCATTATAATCTCTTTCTACATTCATTCAAGGTTTTCATCATTTTCCTATGCTTCTCTTTATTGTCTCTGTCTTCTTTAGACATGCTGAACAATTCTTTCAGTATGCTTGTGATTTCTTCTTTTACCTGAGACATTACTTCTGATTTGGTGCTTTTACAATCTCACGAAGTTGTTTCCTTACTTCAGTTGCTATCCTCTCAGAGATTTCAGGTGTGTGACTTCTGTTTTCTTCCATGACTGTATTTCCCAGACTTTTTGTGTGGACTAGAGGTCTGAGTTTGCCTTTTGCTCCTTCATCTTGACATTCTCTTAGACTCCTCCCAACAAGCTGGTTGTGGGGTCCCAGACACTTCCCATGTTGGCTGCCCTACATAGTATAGGGGATGGGATAGGCACCTGGGTTCTTCTGGCCCCAAGTTTACAGGGAGATAGCTGGGCGCAAGGTGGGCTTTTCTAGACCTGAGAAACTACAGTAGGGCTTCTTCCATGTCTAGAGTTGTGCGGTGGTTCGCTCAGCCTGTGTGTTTACACTGGAACTCCCACAACGTTGGTAAGCATACATGGGTGTGTTTGTCTGATGCTTCTGGTAGGCAATGGCTGCCCAAAGGAACCAAGGGCCTTCAATGGTGGCCTGCAGGTGCCCAGGGCTTACCTGGTTGCATGTCCCTGCCCCTGTTGGTTGCCCACAGAAAGCAAGTCTTCTGATGGCAGCGGCAGGCAACCAGAGGTGGATCTGGCTGGTTCTGGCTGCCTGTAGGAAGCCAGCCTTCCAATGGTGGGGGCCGACAGGTAGAGGCAGATCTCTGTCTTTTGTCATATTAAGGCAAATGTTCCTTTAGCACTAAAAGTACCCTTGAGAGTTTGAAAAAAAGAGTAACTCTGTACTCTTGAAAAGCCCTAAGAAGTAGTTTGGAATCAAGCTAGTTTCAAAACTGGATTGAATTTAGAGAAGTTAAAATTGCAGGGAAGCCATTGACAGAGTAAGTTTTGCTATGGTAAAGAAACAGATACAGATTAAAGAGGTATAGTGGGTTGAACAGTGCCCACACCCACAGAGATATCCAAGTCTTAAACTCTTGCCATTCTAAAAAAATAACCTTAGGAAATAAGACCTTTACAGATATATTTAAGTCAAGGACCTCAAGAAGAAGTCACCTTGGGTTCATGGTGGGTTTCCATCCAGTGGCAGAAAGAAAAACATTGTTGTTAGACAGAAAAGAAGACAGTCTTGAAGCAATGGAGGCAAAGACTAGAATGATGCTATCTTAAGCCAATGAGCATGAGGAACGACCAAAAACTAAAGGGGGCAAGGAAGCCTCTGGAAACTTCTGGAAGAGTACAGTTATGCCAACTGCTTGATTTTGGATTTACAGCTTCTATGACTGTGACAGTATCAATTTCTGACATGTTATGAAACTCAGTCTGTGGTAATTTTTTGCAGCAGTCCAGGGGAAGTAATAGAAGAGAGATATCTCTCTCTCTCTCTCTCTCTCTCTCTCTCTCTCTCTTTCTCTCTCTCTCTCGCTCTCTCCCTCTCTCTCTCTCTCTCTCTCTCTCTATATATATATATATATATATATATATATATGGATGAAGGACAGGAGAAGGGGAAGAAATAGAGGCATAATAAGGTACCTATGACTAGGAATGGAGAAACAAAAGCATTTGAGGCATTGTAAGAATATTAAGACTGGATAACGCCAATTGTGTGTAAGATAGATTTTTTCAGGGGAAAAACCTGGAGATAGAAACTCCTGAAAAAGTTCAAGAAAAGTTCAAGAAAAAGTGACAAGGAACTAAATCAAAGCAATGACAACAGGAATAAGACTTGTTAGATGTTGAGCTGAGGATTTTGTGGGTTAGAGAGCAGAGGATAGAAGTCCAAGTGATTCTCGTGAAGGCTCCAGTCTGAGGCTTTTAAACAAAATAAAAGAAGCCAGTTAATGAGACCATTAATTCAGAAGACAGGGAAAGAGAGAGAACCAGCAGTATATCAAAGGAGGCTGGACATGAGAATAGGAGGTAATATCTAACGATGTGGACAGGTCAAATGGGCTTAAACAGAAGTTGGTGATTATGTGGTTGCTGCTGATAGTTGAAATCCCACTACCCATCAAATAGCAGAATGGAAATATAAATTATAAGGGAGTGAGGAAAGGAAAAGGATCTAAGAAGCAGAGCATACTCTTTCACAATCATCTTTAGTAAAGGAGAAAGATGTGTAAGGCTTAACTTGAAGTAAAGCGTTGTAAAGAAAATGTCCTTCAGACTTGATCAGGCTTCAGTGTGCTAACATACTATCTTGCAAGAGCCCCTGCTAACCTGCAAATGACATGGGAAATACTAATTCAGCAGTACATATAACATTTGCTAGATGAGTTAACTGTCACTCAAAAAAGAGCTATCACTCCAGAGGATGCACAGGGAATTAGAATATTGCACTAGTCTGCATTTACTAGGCAGGAGATCAGGGTAAAACCAGCTCGAGCTTTAGTGAGGTGTACAGCTGGAGGCCCCAGAGAGCCAGGCAAGGGGAGAGGTGACATGAAAAACATGGGAACACTAGAAGCATGAGGTGGAGGTGGAGGGCAAAAGGAAAAATCACCAACGACAACTTTGCCTACTTGGCTGTTCTGCCCAGAGACAGCCTTGGCCTCCGGGTCCTGCAGTAACTCACTGATTTGTTCCGGTAATTATCTAGCAAGTATCCTCTAAAGAGAATTCAAGGAATGGGTAATAATCTAAAAGTATACAGTGCCACTGATTTCTAGGCCTTTTCATATGCTCAAGAGTATTTTTGAAGAGTTTTTGAAAAAGTGCAAGACAATTGCTGCCAGTTCAAGATTTTATGTAAAGATCCTGGCAGAGCATGAGAAATAAGAAAATTTCTAAGTGGAGAGACCAAAGGTCATTCAGCCCTGCTCGCTCACAGTGCAGGTCATTAACAGAGATACCACAGAACGAGTCCTCAGCTCCTCATTTTATCCTGGTTATTTGCCATCTTAAATATCAGAGCCCCCATTGCACAATTTAACAAAGGATATTTGTTTCAGAAATATCAATGCACTTACAGAGAAACATAAATAAGGATAGAAAATCAGGATGTCTAGATGTCTGATTTGCTCCTCTTTCTATCACAGGGACTTTACCCCCAAAGACTGGTAAGAACTTTAAAATATGTTGGAGTTTAAGCTTAATTGTGGCAGAATATTTGGCTTGGAAACCACCTAAAGATTAAAGCACACTTCTGGATATGTGTGGGTGGGTGGGCCGGTGGGTGGGCCCTGGAGAAACGACCCTGGAATTTGTAACTGGACTTCTCCCCCTTCACCTTCACCTTCACTTCTGCTCTGGAACTGTCCTGCTCTGCTTCCAATCCACCTTGAACTCAGCATCGGTGTTCTGCTCTGCCCTTATGCCATGATAGTCCTGCCGTGGGACTGCTTGACCATGGACTGACCCCCTGAAGTCATAACTAACACTAAATCTCTCTTCTTTTAAATTGTGGGTATTGAGTATTGTGTTCCAGTGACAAGAAAGTTAATTAACTCAAAACATTTTCTTCAGAATTCTACTTCTATATTTAGTAGCTAAAGATTACATAGAGGAGGTGTGGAAAAATAGATCTCCATTTTGTGGAAAATTAGACAATGCATAATAATGATGCCCTGAGTTGATGGAAATTGTGAGTAGAGAGCACAATAGGAATGGCCATGTCTGAAATTTGGAGCTTCATGGAAGAAGGACGGTTCTCAGTTTTCTGAGTGTTCAGTGAAAGAGACACTGGGATCAAAAATAAAGATCCTGTGATGTTAAGATCTGAGCAAAGAAAGGAGACAAATGTTTAGCTTAATTCCGGAAGTCAGAAATCTCCATTTACTCAAAAAGTTTTACTTCCTTCCATGAGTCAGACACCAGGCTAGAAAGACAAAGAACTCATCATGGGATAGGAAGCAGCCAAAAAAAGTGGGGGGGGGGGGGCTTATTGCAATTGTGAATTGTTCTTAATGTGACACTTGATGTTCCCCAAATAAGGAAAGAATTTTCCCCAAGGGTCTGAAGTGAAGAAGTACAAAGGCTGTGACACAGGGTATGGGACAGAGACGATGACCAAATAGTGTCTGGAAATGCAGAGTCTGGAGGAGAAGAGTCTGGAATTTATAGGCTTTGACTTCCTGCCAGTGAGGAGTCTGGTCATCTAGTTATCCCCATTCTGAGTCCTGCACGTATCTTCCGATAGGCTGCATGTGATTTTTCTGTTGCACTCTCTCTTCTCTACTTTTCTATTAGAACCTAAATTTCTTCTAGAAAAATCTATTCCTCTAACTCCAAATAGATTTACCTTGCCATAGGTATAATCCTCCAGAACACGCATCTCCCTGACCCCATGACTGGAATAGCCAGAGTCCTCAATGGACTTTCCTATTAAAGCTTTATTTCCCCGCAGCTAGAAGAAGAGTTTTTCCTTGTGGTAGAGGGAAATATGGCACCCATAAAGGCATTATTGGAGCACTTGGGCCCAGTCGTAGCTGTATCTAAAATCTACCCAGGGACTTTACATTACTTGAGGCTTGGCTGCTTTGAATCAAATTTCTGTTATTTACAACCCCACAAATCCTATCTAATACAAATGAAAGCATGCACTTATGAAAAATAATTAAGAAGTCAGAGCAAATTTAAGTCATAGAGTCCTGTTTCTAAGCCAGCCACATGGTAAGACTTTCAAAAGCAGTTTTCTTTGATGCATGGTTTCAAACATCTCCATTCCCAGCCATCCTGTTCAATATCAAGCTCCTCTGTTTAATTTTTTAATGGTACTGACATTTGTTAGGATTTTTCCAATTATAAAAGTAACTTATTTTCATCATACAAAATTTTGAAAAATTGTAATATATTCCTGTAACCCGGAGAGAAACACTATCCATCCCTGTCACATGCTTTCAGGGTTTTGACTGCTAGAAATACATTTTTCAATCACTCTCCCCCAACCTTCTATTGTCCATAACATGATCACTTCCCAGGTTAGCCAGTATATTTATGCAGCATAGTTCTAACGAAGGATAATATTTTATTAGATATTCCATCATGTGTTCATTGTTGGCAGTATATGTAATATTATAAACATTATTAAATTTTATGTAAAATTTCAGCATTAAAAATATCCATAGAAACATAATTACATGTAAAAAGGTTTTCGACAAATGACAAGGAACTGTAAAAGATAACTAAAGAAGTTCTTTTGTTCCCCATCTTACACCAACAGAACAGAAAATTCACTAATAAGCTAAATTTCTTCTATAATAAAGTTAGAGTATGTATCAGTTTCCTGTTGTACTAATAAATTGCCGCAAACCTAACGATTTTCACCCATTCACTGTCTCTCTGTGTTCTAGATCAGAAGTCCCACAAGCTTGGGAGAGAACTCTGCCTGGGATCCAACTAGGCCTAGACTTTAAAGTCTAGGCTCATCTGTGTTATAGGAACAATTTAATTCCTTCCCAGAGTCCACACGGCCACTTCTCCATTTTCAACACAATAAACATGTATCAAGTCCTTGTCACACTTAGAATGACTCTGACATCTCCCGCCACCACATCTCTTGGACTAGAATTAATAAAATTCTTTGTTTTCAAGGAATTGTGTAATTAAATTGGACCCATGAAGATAATCTTGAATAATCTATTTGAAGACACATAACCTTGGCCTTGTCTACGAAGTTTCTTTAGCCTTATACAGTAAGGCACGGTATTCACAAGTCCCAGGGATTGTGAGTCCTTTTAGGATGTCTAACTCGCCAAATCAAAGGCTAATCCAACCATACTTTATTAAATAACTACCAGGCAGCCTCCTGCCTAATACCCCTCATCCTGAGGCCATGTTCAGAGGAACCACTTCAATCGGATCAAGTGTGGTGAAGGAATTTGTTCTCTTCATATCTACTGCTCACGCCCAGCAAGTTCCTCACTGGGCTGAAGCACCGTGCAGTGAAACTTTCCAACATATCCTGTTACCAGGAAACAGTGTCTCCCAGTCCCTCAGGGACAGGCTTCCCTTCAAATTTATATGCAGCGCTGTACCGTTATAATAAACTACACTGTGTCATGTGTTCAGATTGTTGCCAGTAAAAAAGAAAGTAAAAAATTCAAATGACTTCACATACAAATATAGGTTGGTGAATGATGCTCCGCCCCAAACACATGTTTGCAGGTGTTCACATGCAAATAGATATCTTTATGACTTACTAAATTGTCGGGGTTTTCCCCTTGTCTCTAACTCATTTGTTCTGCACTAGTTTTCTACAAAGCTTTTCTTCTCTACGGCTAATTTTGAAGGAAATAGTATGAGAGTTTTCAGCAAAAGCAGTTTCCATGGTTACACTGAAGTCTTACTAAAAATAGTACATGATGTAATCAGCAAAACTTTAGCTACTGAAGTAACTAGACAAAATAGATCTGCGTTACTGTATGAAGTTTGCTCTGCCATTCAAGCTGGGTCTATGACACAAGAAGAGACTGTGAATTATTTTTATTGCCCCAAGATTCCAGCTCCTCAAAGCCGTTCACAAGCCTTATAGGCTCAAAAATTATTTCCAACACTTGAAGGAGAGGGAGAGAGAAAGAAGAGGTGGGAAGGGAAGGGAAGGGAAAGAGGTAACTGCTGAGCTCATCCTGAGGTAAACACTGTGTTTTCTTTCTGTTTCACTTTCCCCATGAGGAATCATCCCCTTTTAAATCACTATCATGCTATCATGTACAAAAAAAGATCTCACTCTAAATCACTTCGCCTACACCCTCCAAATTCCACCGCTAGCTACCTACTCCATCTCCCTCACTTTGTCTTATAGGCTTTCTTTTCTTGACTGATTAATTCAAGGTTTGGTACCAGAAGAAACTACAAGAGGGAAAACCATTCATTTTATTATTTCTCTTCCATTATTGCTGCTGGCTTTTTCATCTAATGAAAGAAAAGTGCAGACACCTGAGATTAAAACAGCTTCCCTTTTGCGTCTGGAGTTCTTTGTCCTCATTGTGTTTGAACTGTCACTGGGCACAGCTGGGTCTCTATTTCCAATATCCTCTCTCCACACTTCATATAATTAGAAAAGAAAATCAAGAATGGCAGTCCCACCTGCTTCCAAAGCCATGCTCCCCCTAAATGGCAAACAGAAGTCAAAGAGGTGGCCCCGTGGATCGTCCAGCCCCTCTCCAGCGCCATGCTCACAGACATCTTCTGTCTGACCACAGTCCAACTCCAGCCCCTGAGACTACTTATTTGTTATTTCTGCCACTTTGTGATCCTCCAAGTCCTTCCCTCTCACCACTATGTACAGCTGTTCAGGGCAGTGCTCTCAAAACAAAATTTAATCTCAGAGACATGTTCTTTGTATTTGTTCTCCATTTAGAAAATGCCAGAAATATTCCTAGTTAGTTTCTTTTTGAAGCCAAAATAACAGCGCCTGTTTCTTGTCAGCTTGGGGAGTCATGGGGTCCCTCTCAGGAGAGAATAATCATTTTATTTAGAGTTCATCGTACTAGGGAAAGAAAACTAGAGATGTTTCAGAATACAATAGTTATTGCATATGTGAGCAATTTCTTAAGTGTGTTCTCTGTCAGAGACATAGTTAACAGTCAGAGGACCACAGCAAATTCAAAATCTTATAAACAAATGCTAGCTTGCACTAACTTATCTGAAGTCCCCAAAGTTTCACACATTTGTAGAGTAGTTGAATCATAGGGGCACCGTGCTCATCAGTGGATTTGCTCATTGATAAGTTCAGTAGTTTTTAGGAAGCAGAGCTTGATTGGAGCAGTGGGTTACCGGGTGTGTGACCTGCAAGGATATATTCTTGTCCCTAGCTCCTCCCTCCTCCCCTGGGATTATTCCTGGCCACCAATGGGTGAGCAGCTTTCCTCCACCATGATCTCCCATTGTGCTATTTCTACCTTGGACCCAGCCAACCCACTGGAAACCATGAGCCAAACAAACCTCTCCTCTAAGTGGTGTGTGTCGTGTATTATGTCCTAGCAGTGGGGCCATGACTAACAGGGATTCAGAGGGTGTCCCTCAAAAGAAAACAGTCATTTTATTAGAGTCCACAGTATTGGACAGAGAAGACTGGAAATGGTTTTAGAATGCCATGGCTGTTTTGCATGTTGGAAATTTCTTAAATGTGTTCCTCTGCCAGAGTCATTGTTAACAACCAAAGCACCAGAGTTACTTAAAAACCTACAGTGTTGCTAGCCTGCACTAGCTTACCCTGTTCCTTTTAAAACGTGTCTCCTTAAGTAGCTTTAGAAGGATGCCTGAAGTGAACGTGTTTAAATAGGTTTTTGTGACATACTTTCAGATTAATTTGTTTCTCATTACCTTCTATGGAACACTAACTTGTGAATATAGTCTAAGAGACGGTAACACACCTGACCCAGGAACTCTCAAAGTAGTGTGCATAAGCGGTATTATTCCAACAGAAGGCGTATGGGTGAGCGGGAGAGGCAGTGAGTCAAATGTGCTAATTTCCTACCATTTATTTATTTATGTACTTAGCTATTTGAATGGCAGCCTTCAGTAAAGGGCTCTCATCTTACATCTAATTAAAGAAATCTATTTCAAAGGGAGATGGACAGAACCAGAGGAAACAGAAAGGAAAGGAGGGCTGATGACCAACATTACCCAGGGAGAGCAGTCCAGATAGGTGGACAGGAAGATGAAATTTTTTTCTTGGGGATATATTGGTACTGAGAGCAGGTGTTCAGCAGAGAATCCCCCAAACAGGCATTGTACCAGATATCTTTACTGAGCTACTGAAATCCCTGCAACCGTGCCCTGCATTCCCCTACCCCCAGCCCACCCCATTCTTTTCCTGGGAGGGTTTCAGCCCTGGATGGACTGGTATGGACCACATGAGGAGTCTCAGATACTCTCCTCTTCCAGCTGATCCAGGCAGTGAAGCACCCCAAAAGGAACTGAGCCCATGCAGTGGGAGGAGAGTGAGCATTATTTCCCTGGGTCTTTGAGTACAGGACTTTCTTGGACTGAAACATTATTTGTCATGGCCTTGGTTTCTTTGAACCTGGATGTCTTACCAGACTTATAGCTGTAACCCTGATTCCTGCACTCTCTGTGGTTCCCACACCTTTCCCACTCCCTTGTCAAAAAAGAAATGATCTTCATCTTCAAGTTACTTTAACTGAACTACGAGATCTGTTTCTTTTTGTTACTCTAATACCAAAGTCCTAGCACATGGACCCTCGATCATCTTGCCTCTACAATGTGCCTTCTGTGAGAGGTGGGAATTCAACAATAAAACTGCTTCAGAGCAAGGAGTCGTATGTGGCGATCTACAAACAATCATGAAGGGGAGACTCTGATATAACAGCACCAGGAATAAGCAGAAAGGGAGAAGGGAGGGGGAAATCCATAAAATGGGAGCTGGATATGAAATACATACAAGTGGTTAACGGCCATGGTAAAGTGAGTTAGGTCATCTGGATAAAGCAGTATAAACATACGATTTCATGAATGCTTTGTTATCAGTATTAAGCCCAGCTACTCATCTTCCATTATTGTTTGTGTTTTTTGTTTTTTGTTTTTTGTTTTTTGTTTTTGTTTTTTTTTTGTTTTGTTTTAGGTGGGAGACAGATATGTCCAACATGTTCTTCCTTAAAAATAAGCCCAACACTTTGGAACACTGTGATGCAGGGATGCTGCTCCTGACAATGGTGGTGGTGATGATGGTGATGATGATACTATGACTGACCCCAGCTGTCGACTGTTATTCAAGATGCCAAGCTAACTCCTTTGCCTTCCTTTGTCCTCCCAAAAGTCTCTAGAGTCAGGCATTGCTATTGTTCCCATTGTCAGAAGAGCAGAGCTGGGAAAGGTTACAGGTTAGAGCACAGAAGTGAAGAACCAAAATTCCAATCCTGGACCCAGTTACTCAAGCTGATGACAACCTTAAACATATTCTTGATACCTCTCTTTCCTCTGTATTTCCCACTACCCTTCAAGGCAGCTTGTGTCTTTCACCTGAAACCTCACCCCCTCCATGACTCAGCCCTGTTGGCCAAGGCTTCGTTCATAACTGGGCTTCTCGCTTCCATCCTTAATGCTCTCAGAGGTATTTAACTATAGTCAAGGCAGAGCAATCTCTTCAAAAATGCAAATTAGACTGAGAGTTCCTTTGACTAAAATTTCTCTGTCTCACAGCATCCGTTCCATGGCCTACAGACCCTTGTGGACCTGGTACTGCTGCCTGGCTCTCCTCTCTCACAAATTCTTGCCTCATTCATTTTAATTTATTCCAGACACACTGATATTATCACTGTCCCCAAAATTGCAGCCTGTCTCTCGCACCCCTTGCACTTGCCTTCCCTTCTGCTTGCTGTGCTCATGTCTGAGTGCTTTCATTTAGTGGAGGTTTCAGCTGAACAGTCACCTTCCTAGAGCAGCCTCCCTAACCGCTGACAAGCCTCGCTGCACAACCCCCAGAATCCAGCACCCTCTCTCCTCTCCCTGCACCTTCCTTGTCTTCGGGGTATTTTCCACAACCTGATACTAGGTCACAGATGCATTTTTTTGGTTGCTGGCACATCACTCCCACTGAGATGGAGCTCCATGGGGCAGAGTTTTGGTTGTTAGCTTTTCCACTGTCTCTGCTGAATCCAGAACCATTCTACAGATGCTTCCAAAGAAGGAAAGGAGAGAAGGGGAGAAAGGGAGGGAGAGAAAGGACAGCGAAAGAGATAATGGAGCCTATTACAGTGAGCAGAACTATATCCCTACAAAGATATCTACATTTTGTTTCATGCATCTGGTTACTATGTTACAAATGAAATTGAGATTGTGAATAAAATTACTTTAAAATTAGTAGCTCATCCTAGAGTACCCAGAGGAGCCCAATATAATCACAAACGCACCTAAAAGTAGAGAAGAGAAGAAAAGGAAGTCAGCATGACGTGCAATGTGGGAAAAGGATTTGAGCTATCATTGGCTTGGAAGATGGAGGGATGGCCAGGCCCTCCTGAAGCTGAAAACTCGGAGGAAATCATTTCTCCCTACTCTCCGGAAGGAGCAGAGTTCTGTCCACAGCTTGATGCTCACCGTGACCCAAGCTGAACTTAACCTCCAAAGAACTGTAAGAATAAAAGCCAACGATTTTGTATAATGCACACGCATTCGTGTGTGTGTGTGTGTGTGTGTGTGTGTGTGTGTGTGTGTGTGCACGCGCGTGTGCGCAATGGGGATAGGATTCGGGGTTACTCTACCAGTGAACTGTATCCCCAGCCCTTTTTACTTCTCACTTTGTACTGACACAGGTCTCTTTCATTGCCTCAGGTGACCTCAGATTTGCCATCCTTTGCTTCTGCCTGGTTCATGGCAAGTTGTTATAGCAGGAACAGAAAACTAAGGAACACTGAACTCTCACGTTCTAGACTGGATCACCTCTCCCCACTTCCCCAGTACTCGCTTAATGATTTGAGATGGCCCCTTTTTCAATGTATTTCACTCTTTCATAACACATAAGGGCCACTCTCTGTCTCCTACATATTATTTTTAAATATTATGATCATATTTTAATGCACCACAGGGCAGTGAAATGAAAACTATATGGGTCATTTCCCAGATATGTGACTTTGGGCACATTAACCTTTGTACATTTTGATTTTACTAGCTGTAAAATTTTATAATAATACTAGTTAACTGTTTCCCAGACACTTTTAAGTAGTTAATGTTCAATAAACATTAGCTATTTCTATTTTTAATGCATCCAATACAGAGAACACCGAATTCTAGCTTGATCCTCAAAACTCAAGTATAGATTCTACACCAATTTAAATGGTTTCAGAGATGGCCTTATATTTTCTGCAGGTGATCACTTTCTTGTGCTTTCAAGAATAATTTACTCTATGACGAAAGATTTAAGCTTAACGCTACACTGCCGTTCATGGACAAAAGTACACAAAGAAGTAGATAACCTCACAATCTATTGACTGCTGTTTTATATGTAAGCTTTCTATCATTTGCTCTTCTATAGTGCTCAAATTGTTTGTAAAATAATTTGTGTTTGACATTTTAACTATAATGATCACATTTATCATAAGGAATTTGTACCAGCACATATATATTTTGATTCTTCTTTTCTTTTCCTATTCCCCTCTTACAAAAGCTTTATTCATACGGTTTTCTTTTCTCTTCCTCTCCTTCATTGCCCCCTTCCCTGTCCCTAGTTCCCCTTCCTATTTGAACATTCATTTTCTTGCTATTTCACAATATCTGTTCTACATTTTGATCTTTATTTACACTTTCCACTTCTCACACCAGAGAACCAATACAATATTTGCATGCGTGTGTCCAATTTATTTCACTTGAGTGTGGTCTCAAAGTACCAATCAAATAAAACTAACATTAAAATTTTATTTTGAACAAAACAAGTTTAGCTTCACTGATAAAATGTAGGAATGGTGTCTTAGTCTTCTTTAGAGTATATTTGTTGCAAAGATACAACCAAGGCATGGTCCATGTGCTTGACCTTAACAGAAGAACTACTACTTAGAATTTCCAACGAACACATGATAGGTTTTTCCTCAGCACAGTAGAAATATAAGAGTAAAGAAAGAAAAAAGAAAAAGGACTTTATTCCAGGCACTGGAGGGCTAGCGTGCAAGACCCACCTCAGGACAGACAACAAAGCCAGGAGCTTTTATTCAGTCTGATAGGGAGTGGAGTTTGAAGGGGCGGGCAGAGTGACGTTTGGCTGCTGATTGGGGGAATGTTGGAAAGCGTGCACAGGCCAGGCACAAGTTCAGTTTTCGGATTGGAAGAAGAATGCGGAAGTTAGTGTTGAAGGGAGGCGCTGTTCAGAGCCATGTTGGGCAGGTGCCATGCTGAGCCTGGCAGTGCTCCACATGGGGGGAACGCATCAACCAGCACACACACAGTCACACACACAGTTAAACACACACACGCACATACACACAAGCACACACAACCTGACAGCTCCAGGGTGTGACAGGGTATTGAAAACTTTTAACATGTCTTGAATTTTTCCCCCACAGAATAAGGGTATTATAAAACTTAATATGTGGTTCTTCCTTGGGGGGTACAAAGACCCCATGAGTTATACTGCCACAATAAAAAAAGTCAATAAGAAGCTAGACATTTGGTTCAACTATGTGAATGAACTTGCATCTTCTAAGGAAGTAAAATTTATTAGCATGTATTAGCATATTTCAGTTCTGCAGCTGCTTCCCCAATTTCAAATGTGGCACAGGATAGTACCCTGTGCCACAGGGTACTATTACAGGTTTCTGATAAGTTCTTCCAAATTCTGGAAATTAAACAAAAATCACTATCCAAGGCTATTCTAACTTCACCAGGGAGAACAGAACCAAGGGTGTTGGATTTTGTCAACAGGAAGACTTGGTAAGTGCTTCTTTTCTGTTGGTTAATTTATTATTTCATTTACTCATTGGCTCTTTTACTCATTCAGTCCAGTTACCTGTGGGCCAAACTCTGTGCAAGATGCAATGACACAGCATTTGGCAAGACCAACGTGATGGCTTCCTGACCCTATCTACAAAGATGGAAAGGAAGAAACACAACTGAAATTTCCCTGGAAACCAGTTGATGAAGAGCAGTAAAAATTCACCTCCTTATTCTGTGATTCTTCATATTCTGTCATCTTCATTAAGGAAACCCATGAGTGTCCTCCAAAAAGGACATCGTGGATAAGGCAGCTAGTTTGTCTACTTCTCAATTCTTTCTTTCTTTCAGCAACACACTTTCTATGCCTGTAACCCCAGTATTTGGGAGGCTGAGGCAGGAGGATCACTGCAAATTTGAGGCCAGCCTGGGCTTCCGAGTGAGTTGCAACTTTGAACTGCATAGTCTCAAAAACAAAACAAAACACTACCAAGTACAAAATTTCTTTGATGTACTCCGAGTTAGGCATTTTCTACGTGGTAGGGGTACAGTACTGAGCAAAACAGATAACATGCCCATCCTACCAGAGCTAAACGTGCTCAGGAATAGTGAGTGATAACTACTTACCTTTAGGAAGATTAAATAATACCCCAAGTGCCCCTCCTGCCCTCTATTTACCCATAGAAATACTGCCCTTTTATCATTATGAAATTTGAAGTCCAGCCTGGCCATTTTCTCTCCCTCACATCCTCTTTGTGTCTCACTGATTCTGAGCTCTTGATTCCCTGTGTTGTTTTCATGTTTTAAGCTCATCATAAATTACAAGCCCGCATCCCGTTTATCTCCTGACACAGCCCCCAGTACATAACACAGCTCGGTAAATTCCCCGTCTATCAAACAGATGTAAATGAGAGGAGGGGAATAATTTTGATAGATGTTTTTGCAAAGGGGAAGGTGACCAGGAGATGAAGGGATGAGAGCGAAGGGAGGGAAAGGGGATGTAGAGAGAATTAAGATGTGTTATGCCCATGTGCCAACTCCCCACGATGTGTGTAATCATTGTGTACTGCAAACACAGGTGAATAAACATTTTTTTAAAAATTTTTAAAGACAGAAACAATAAAAAGAATAAATACAAAATGGCTACCTATATTTCTTCCCTAATCCTTAAATAAATTTTATGCTACAAGTTTCAGCCTACTTTCTCTATAATAGTATCAGTATCAACTCTATTGACTACTTTACCCAAATTCAACAGAGTGAGAGCTAAACTTTTTCTTTTGATTCCAAAACTGGTTTCTCCCATTAACTTTCTTCTATCATTTCAAGGTACTGACATCATTCATGTAGCACAAGTTACAACATTACGCTTTCTTGGTTCGGTGAACTCTTTGGGGGAATTTTACACACTAGGACCCACCAATCCCTTTTTCTTCTCCCTCATGAATATTCATTGATCACACTGCCACTTCCTCTCAGTCTGGATTGCCTCTGCCTTACCAAGTCTTATTGGACTACTGAGAAAGCATCCAGTGTTCTCCCTTTGCTATCTTTAATTTCTCTTGGTACTGTCTTTCAGCCATAATGCCCCAGGCTGCTATCTTAGGAACGGCCAACCATTTCCAAGTTACATTTCTAAGAGTTGTTTTATGGAGAAAGTTTTCCATGTTAAGTAATTCAGTATAACATTGGCTTAAACATATTTAAACAGGTTTTTCTGCTGCATGATTTTTTGGAGACTCAGACACCCAACTCTGCATGAGGAGTCTCTAAGAGGAAACAAGAATTTCCTAAAATATTTGATCTGATACTATTTTGTCACGGAGAATTGAATCCAATATTGTAAGTTGGCTCACTCATCTGTATCAATCCCCTTACTATTTTTTTTTCAAGTATAGCATGTGAAAAACTTAAAATATTCACTTCTTAGCCTTCCTGGCTGTTGGTGGTATCCCAGGGACAGTTTTAGTCAATAAGATGTAGACAGAAGACCTTGAAAATCCCTCCCTGTTACCGTTCACTTCTTCCTCTTCTGTTGGAATAGCAACACACTCCTAGAGGTGTTAACAGCCACCAGACACCCCTACTAAGCCAGGATGGAAGACAAGAAGAAGGGTGAGCTTGTTTCCCTAAATATGGTGTTTGCAAATGCCTCAATCTGACCAAAGTTGAATTCCTTCTGTTTCCAGTGGTTAGTCACCAAGAAAACCAATGAAAGGACAGAACCAAACTCTAAACTGACCACATAAGTCATAGCTTAATCAGTACATATTAGGCCACACATACTATTATGAAACACCTAAAATTTGTCTGAATGGCAGTGTAATTTTTATAAAGACATAAAAAGCCTTTTACCTAGCCAGGCATGGTGGCACATCCTGTGATTTCAGCACTCAAGAGGCTGAGAAGGAGGATCACTGTGAGTTCAAGGGCACCAATGCTACATAGTGAGTTCAGGGCCAGCCTAGACTACATAGTGAGATCCTGTCTTAAAAAAAAAATGGATAAAAAAATAAAATCTTTCCACTTGCCTGAAAGTGTAAGTTACAAGTTGAGATAAAACTTTCAAATATTGAATGTCACTGGAAAAGAAAGACTCCATACATAACAACACAAATAAAACCTCATTTCTTTCATTGTTGGAAATCATCATTTGTGTTACCTCCTGCCATAGGACAGAACAGTAAGTACTTTCCAATCAAGTACCTACTATCAATTGCCCAGGAACTCCCCAAAATTTCCAAAAGCAAATGACTTCTCCTTTTCCAGGTGCACAGAAAGCCCTGCAGGTCACCACTGCCCAGTGCCACTGCCTGTCCCCACCACATGCTATGGATGTTAATGCTCACCTTTCATAGTCCCACAATCTGTGGACAGAGATCCATTCTACTTGAAGCCATGCCCAGCTGCTGTGGTTCTATTCCCTGAGGGTCCCATGGTAATTACTCTCGTAGACAGTGTTTGCTGTTTACACAAACCCCGCTTTCATGGTACTAGGTCAGACAAGAGCACCTAAAGCCAACCCTTCTCCCCCCAAGAGAAGCAGCTTAAACCATCCCTGCACCTAAAAACCACCCCTCTATACATCCCAAAGGATGAGGCTGCTACCCTGCCACTCAGGATACAAAAAGGCTCTTGACACTTGTTTCGTGATCTTTCAGGTAAAATTTCCCATACAAGGCTAGCAAGAGAAGCTGTCAGTGTCTCAAGATACCCAGCACTGACCTTTCTGAGAAAAGCTAAAATTAGTCATTATAGTTTGACGCTCAGCCCCTGCACAGTCAGACCCCTAGCAGGCAACTTCAGAGAGTCAAAGCCGGTGGTCACATATTAAATGTCAGGCCTGACATTGGCCAAGTAAAGCAACCAACTACGTAAGAAAGAACATCAGGCCTCTGAAGCAACTATGTTTTATTTCCATGGAAGTCAAAAGGGAAAGAAGCACAGCATGGGATGATACCTGGACCACGGAGAAGAGTCTTCCAGCCACAGTCTGCACACACGAAACAGCACCTGAACTCAGGACAGTCTCCCAGCTAATTGCACTATTGAACTGTGCTTCTTTGGAGCGATGAAGTCAAGTTCATTGTTTAAAAACACTGACCAATATTCTCATCAGCATCTAGTTTTCCCTGCACAATTCTGATTGAAATGGTCTAGAAACAGAGATTGTGCGATGAGATGCTGATATGTGTCATTATTTGTGGTTTACTTGTCAGGCTTTTTTTGCCGGAAAAATAGCATACTTTTCAGATAATAAGATACAGAATGGACTTGCCAATATTTCACCCCCTGATAAACATTGATAATTTTACTGTCTGCTGATAGAGTCATCAAGACAGATGCCCTTGGGCAATTGAAATCCCTCAGAATGAAATGTTATTCACCAGCCGAAAAGTCTTAAAAATGATTGTGTTTTTAAGTCTCTCACAGGTGAGCCGTCACCCAGGAGCTACAGGCCGCACAGGGGGGATCTTGCTTATTCTTCTGATAAAGCTCTTTGCAGTCGGCAGGGTGCATTATGCCATAGGGGGTCTTTTTCCTACAAATCATCACATAATAGTTCCAGAGCCAAAAAACAAAAATTAAGACACCAGTTCATTCTATCTTTCAACATCTTTTTCTCCTTCTCATTTTTTCTTTTATTTTCTCAGATTCCTGTTAAGATCCTTCTCCCTGCAAGCCCAATGACCCCTGAAATTCAATGGAATTAAGAAAACCATAAGTAGAAGTTTAATCCTGGGATGGGCAGAGCTAAACCTGCAAAGCTCTCAGCACACACTAGGACGCCTCTAGACGAGTGGACCTTCTTGAGGGGTATGACTGTTCTTAGAACACTGTAGACCTCTCTGATTGGAATCTTGCTTGCCTCCTGCCATTTTGGTTTTCCATGGTCAACTATGGTCAGAAAATATGGAATTAAAAATTCCAGAAATAAACTGTTGGTGGGTTAATTGGACATGCTCAAATAGCATGATGAAGTCTCACACTTTCCCTTTCTGTTCAGCCCAGGATGTGATCCATCCATGCAGCCTCTCTTTCCTATCCCTTTAGACTGTCACAGTATTGTGGTGTTCGCACATGGAGCCCGATGCTGTCCATGGTTTCAGAAATCCACTGAAGGTCTCAGGATGTCTGCTTAAGCTTAAAGGGAGGACTATTACACACTTTTTGTTGCTACCATCAAACCATTTCTCTACTTCTGGTACTAATTTCCTTATTTTACAAGGTTCTTTGGTTCCAATAAACAGAAAGTAATCCTGCCACCTACAGCAAAAAGGCTTTCACTTAAAAGACATACAGGAACTCCCAGACAAAGGACTTGGCTTCAAAAAGCCAGAAAGCAGCAAATTTCTGGGAGTTCAGTTCCATCAGTTGAGAACTTACTCTTTAGGCTGCATCCTAGAAATGATTCAGCATTTGGGATTTTCTACTATTTGACTCAAGATCCAAATCCCAAAGATGGACCATTCCATTAACTGTGCCTTAGCCGGTGCCCAGGAGAATCAGGGAGCCTTCATCAACTATATTGTAAACAACTGAGTAAAAAATAGTTACTCAAAATAAAAAGAGAAAGAGAAGGAGAGTGGGGCTAAGTGACACAAGTTCCAAGGGATCTGAGTACTTCTTAGGATAAGTTATTGTCATCCTTCTGGCATTCTGCAGGACACAACACATAAAGTAAAGGCTGAACAAATACATACCTTATAGTCCACATGAACTTCATTTATTATATGCTATTTATTTAGGGGGTGGAGCCTATCACTACTCACCAGACTATTATTTCCATGAATATGAGAGCCATATTTCCTGTGTATTGTATTTTTCTCAGACAAAGCAGAGTACTGTAACAGTAGATTCTTACTAAATGTTGTTTAAACGAGTTTGGGATGGTGTTATACGCCTGTAATCCCAGCACTTTGGGAGGCTGAGGCACGAGGATTGTATGTTCAAGCCCACTCTGAGCAACTTAGCATTTGGCAACTGCTTGTCTCAAAAAAAAAAAAAGTAACATTTTAATGGGGGGACAGTATTGTGTCCAGTCCCAGGTACTGTAAAATATACAGGTAGGTAGGTAAATTTTAAAAGCCATCTCAAATGTTTAGTCTCTTTTATCTGTTCCTATTCTTCCTCCTCCTTCTTCTGCTCCTCCTCTCCCTCCTCTTCCTCCTCCTCTTCCTCCTTCCCTTCTTCCTCCTCTTCCTCCTCCTCCTCTTCCTCCTCCTTCTTGTTCTTCCTCTCTCCCTCTCTTTCTCTCTCTCTGTCTCTCTGTCTTTCTTCTCTTAGCTTTATCCTGGAGCCAGGTTTTACAGCACACATATAAACATTATTCAGTGCTGAAATTTTGGAGACAAGAAAACTCACAAGGCCAAAGAGATTTACTTGATCAGGTTGTATATCATCTGAGGGCAAGAATCTGGATTAATAAATTTTTTCCAAAAATAAAAATAGCAAGCAAATCGGTGGCCCCTAAAATTTTGCTGTTGGTTGTTCACCACAGGCAGAACATATTCTCTGCATGTTTATAGAAATTTCAAGATTCAAAACAATGCTTCATGTAGGAGACAGAAACTTGGGGAAGCCCTTTAATGGAACAAGCCCTAAGCCAGAAATATCATATAGATCTAGAATTCAAACTTGTCCTTGAATATAACCCGACTTGCTACATTAAAAAGAGGGAATGAGTGGAATAATTATATTCTTGACAGTTCATTTAATAGTTCAAGTTTTAATTATATTTTGTCATTTGGAAAGATACACATTCCCAAGGCACATTCTCTCCGCATAGCTATTAGCCAGCCTCCCGGCGACAATGAGCCTAATGGTCTCTTCACAATTAACGGATTCAGTAGATGCCATCACTGCCACTTGGCATGGCCTTTGTGTTTTGACAATGCAACTTATATTTATGTCAAACCTTGCTAACACACAGCATAGCATCCTATGGGAGAAGGTCAAGGGAAGCTTCATTAGATAAACTAAGCCTTTATTTTCTCCTCTTAAGGAGAAATATGTGTCAGATAATATGGGCCTTAGTTCTCTTTGTAATTTTATTATGTGCTACTTTCAGTGAATAAGCAGTGGGAGGAAATGGTGAAAATTTTATTAACTCTGAAAGTCAAAGCAGTCAGCTGTATCAGTGTTTTCCAAACTTCACAGCACATACAGCCACTCGGAGATTGCAAGAACGCAGATTCTGATTTTGCACAGCAGGGATGAGAGTTTGATGTTTAAGAGACTTTCATGCGGAGGTCACAGCTACAGGTCCAAAGACCTCATTTTGAGTCACAAAAATCTAAATAATGAGTTCTAATCTACCCAGAGCACTACAAATCAGTCTGCTGAGAATCTTCCCCTCTTTGCTAAAACTTTTGACAGACACTCCTCACACACCTCAACTTTTCTTCAGACTTCAGACTGTGAAAATTAGCAGATACAAAGAGTTCCCTCTTTGATCCATCCTGCCCATGTTTTTCATCTGCGTTTCACAGCCCTCGTGTTGTGTGAGCTATGAATCTACTGTTACATAAGTCACATTTGCCTCATACCTCAAATTTAACACAAACTTGAAATTCTTCGTGAAAGAATAGCAATACTTTATTCTCTTCAAAGCTTCTTTTCTAGTAAAGTTCTCTCTGCTTCTCATACTAAGAAGCACCTTCATATATACCTAACGTGTTATTGCCTGTATTTAACAAAAATAAATGAATAAAATGCAGCAGCAGGCAACGTGCCCCACAACAAAAGTCATGATGGTTAGTGGGGTTATTTTTAAAGTTCAGCCCATACCGAGAGCAGCAGAACCCCTGCTTAACCTTCACTTCTTCCTCTTTTGCAATGCACTGTTGTGCAACGGTGCTTTTTCACGTCCATTCAGAAATGGAGATGGTATTCCCTACAGTGAATTTCTTCCCACAATGCAAAGAAGTTATCTTCAGAAGCTCATTAACTACTGCTAACCTTTGTGCTAATGCTGGGCTGAAGCAAAAAGAAAAAACAGGGAATTCTCCTGGAGCTGCTGATCCTGCAGCTCACAGCATGGCCTTGGGAGATTTCCCAGAGTCCTCCCAGGCCTGGACTGGTTAAGTTCATGACTCTTCCTGCCCTCTTGACCAGAATGGATTGATAGCATGCAGCCTTTTTTCCCTTCCAAAGATGATGTTTATCACCAGACAGGGGGATCAGAATTGTAATCCTTTTTAGATTCTGTTGAATTGGAGTTTACTGCCTTGACCTTTGCAGCGATATGTATTTTTTTGAATGACTGCATTTTCCATTTTTCAGGGGATTTGAAGTAACAAGGAGCCAGTGGAAAGAGGGAGGGTTGCTGGAGGAGGAATTTACAGTGATGGGAATGTGATGTTTGACCTTCTAGACCAGAGATTTGTACTCTTGTGACTGAAGATATCCCATGGCTATACAGATTAACATTGCAGAGGTGAAATGGCAGACCTGAATTGCATGTAGCAAGAAACTAGGGAATTTTTCAAGTCCAACCAAGTAGTGTACTGAGCACACCAATGTCATCCATCATAGCATGTGGCACACCGCGTCTGCCCAGAATATTTTTCTCTATTTTACACTCCCTGCCCTAGTAGCCACACTGGGCTTCTCCATGTGCCAGGATGGGACACTCATTTATCAGCTAAGAGCCATCCAATCCCAGCAGAGGTTCAGCAGGGAGGAGACATGCTTTCTGTAGACTTATTCATTGCTATCACTGGGTAACTTAAGCCAAAATGGAGAGCACAAAGCTGTACACAGTATTTCTAATTGCATGCTCTTTGTGTACTTCTTGATGTTTAGGTTTAGCCTTGTAAAGGAAAGCATCCGAATTCAGAGTCCAGACATGTTCGTCTGGCTCCTCACTGTCCTGAACCAGAAAGACCTTCTCGGCTCTTAAGCCTGATGGCCTGGGGACTCACGAGTCTTAACACCCTGTCTTGGACAATTTCTGAAGTAGGTTTAGTAATTTTGTTAATTCTCCAGTTAAAAGGAAAAAATATTTCTATCTCACAGAGGATGTGAAGATTACACAGAGAGATAATAGATAGATGATGGATGATAGATAGGTTGATTGACTGATAGACACTGTAAAATTTAGAATAACGAAGTGAGCTATTCTGATTAAGAATGCTGCACTTAATTCCTACAGCATGGAAGATAAACTTTGTTGTACCCATTTACAAGTGAGGAAACTAAGCCTCCAAGAAAGGGTAAAGGGAATCACATTAAACATGCTGGAGTTAGTAAATCCAGAGAAAAACAGGAAGTGGGTGCTCGAAAGGAACAAAGGACTTTGCAGCAATGCTGGCAGTTGCAAAATATTCAGAACCCCAGTTCAGAGGATGTCCTATGAAGCCATCCTGACATTGGCCACGCAGTGTCTGCTGCTCACTTACAGCTGGTTTAATCTCAAGAATATAGCAAGTTAAAGACAATTATTTAACGTTAATACCTCAGGTGTCATCTACCTGTCTTAAGACCTGGTCCTGTATTCTCTGATGGTGAAAATCACCCAGCGAGAAATAACTCAGAAAAACACTTAAATTGTGATAAATGATTGTTGTCCATGACTTGAGTATGACCTTGCCTCACCAAATTTTGTTTTGGGTGTACGTATGTATGTATATGTATGCGTGTGTGTGTGTGTGTTTCCAACTAGGAGAGTGAGTACCAGCTTTACTGGGGATTTTCATACTTGCAAAACAAGTCCAAAATTGCAAAATAAATCTTAGAAAGGTAACAATAAAATTAACCTGAAGAAATTTGAAAAAGTTAAGAAGGAAAGGTATATATTTGCGGGTTTAAAAGTACTCAGTAGACCATACTGTTAAGTGAAATAATTGGATATACATATGCATGAATCTATAGCACTGTTTCTCTGGCATGAGAAACTGAAAGTGTAAATAAAGACAAACGGTATATTAGGTCTAAGAAATAGGATGAAAAGGTTCAGATGAAGAGGAAGGAGGAAGAAAGGGGAAAGTTTGTGAAAGTGACAAAAGGAGGAAAAACTGGAAACAAAGCTTTTGTAAATGGGAAAAGGAGGAGGGATTGAAGGGAGGGCAGACTAACGGGGAAAAGAATCAAGTTATGTCACGTACAGCACAGGACATGATGAATGTGATCACTATGCATACCTAAAATGTACCAATAAAACCTGATTAAAGAAAGGAAGGAAAGAAGAAAAGAAAGAAAGAGAGAGAGAAAAGGAAGGAAGGAAGGAAGGAGGGAGGGAAGGAAGGAAGGAAAAACACTCAGTGGAATACAGCCAACAAAGTAAGGCATAAGGCAGGAACCAGGGACCGCCCACGGCTTTGGGTAATGGAATTTTTCCTGGACTCGAAGTCTTCTCAACAGACAGATGATCATTTTGTTTCTGGTCTCTGGACTCTTGCTCTAGGAGAGCACTGGCAATAGAGTCACGAATAACTCACTGTCCTATTTTTGCAGGCCCGTGTCTGAGCCCCAGTGTTTCTCAGTTCTTCCCTAAGGTTTAGCCATGCAACGCGAGGCATTTGTGCTGCTCAGTGATACACTTCAGGGCATGGCATTGGCTTTGACACGGCCTGTGCGGCAGTGCAGGGTCTGTAGTTATATAACTTTAAACCGCTACTCAAACTCACTGGATTTCAATTTCCTCATCTGAATGGGGTTTGTAACACTCACATCTTCATAAGACGTGATGAATCTTAGAGGTGGTTTACTTCAAGACTTCAAGACAACAAGGACATATATTAAAATACTCAGTAATACAGTCACTGTAGTCAGGTTTGTGGGTGCTTAACAACACCAAATCACTAATGTGTTTTGCAAGAACCACTCAGTCCACCTTAACAAAACGGGGGTTTCTGAAAGATGTAGGTTGCATCCAGCTCTGTGCTCCTGCCAACCCCAAGCTCAGTGCTTCATGCAAGGAGCATTTTATACAAACGTCAGCATGCAGATGGTTGCAAGGTCAAGGCTCAGGGCCCAGGGCCAGGCTGCTTGGCTTTCTGTCCCTGCCACTCCACTCACACACAAGCTGAGGGACCCGGAACGCATGGCAGAATGTCTCTCTGCCTCAGTTTCCTCAAATTTTAGATAAGCCTATTAGCAGATCTTGTCCACTATGAGTGCCATGATGATAAATTGACTTTATACAAGTAGTTTATCACCTGTCACCCGTCGAAGCAGATGCCCTATCTATGTTACCCTTTTCAAATTTTACCAAGTTCCATTGCACAGAGTAGTATTAGGTTAGAAGTGAACAGTTCCGAGGTGGAAATATAAAGCAAGCTGCCTTCGCTGTCAGGGTGGACAGTGGTGTGGTGGACTAGGGAGATTTAGGAAGCTTCAGTCTTTCCCTTTTCTTGCTGTGGCCCTATCACCTGTGAATTAACTGCAGAAAAAGGAGATGCTCCCCAAAGGCCACCATCAGCCCAGATTGCCTATGATTCCATGACATGCCATGGAGAAGCATCTACTTTTCAGGCTCAACTGTGGGGAAATCCTGGAGACGACAGTTGTAGGAGGGGGGATCAGAAAGATGATCACGTGTGTGACCACTGTCTCTGACAGCCCAACACACTCCCCCGGCCACCACGGCTCACACCACCAGCATCCTCCTTACGGTTCTGCTCATTACTCTGCAGAAATAAGTTGAAGCACTCTGCAACCAGCACACAGGGTCGTAAGACATTATAGCCACTCAAGACAGTATGTCACCTGTAAATGGGATAATGTGACAGAGTCCCGACCTGATTTTAGATAAGAGCAGGAAAAAAGTCATCAAGCAGATGACTAGCCAGCTCTTGGTCAACAACAGTTTTTGAAAGGGCTAAGAGTGGAGAATGGAGACTGCAGGCTCCTGTTACAGAGCAAGGGCCTCGTGGACAGGCAGGGACACAGGCCCTCACCTGGGTCACAGCCCTGGTACCCAGCCCCAGCCTCTGCTTCCATCACCTTTCTGATTTTTGAGTGTGGCTTGCTTTTATTGTGATGTGAAATGATTCCGTGGCTGAATTCTATTGTTGTTCTGCGCGTGGTGAGTAATGAAACATTCTTAACGGCATCTTTTGGGCGCCTTTTCCTTTGATTTTTCCAGCTTAATGACATTATTGGGAGGGCTTTGGGGACCGTTATGCAGATGTACTTCCTGGCAAAGTTGCTGCTTCAGGAGAAGTCATTACTTTTTGTGGGCCCCACAGGCCCTGGAGAGGCTGCTCCTACAAACGGCTTCCTGCGACAGTTACCTCATGAAAAATATGTTATGTGTCAAATTAACTTCACAGCGCAGACCTCAGCTAAGCAGACTCAGGACATCTCCCTAACGGAACTTGAAAGGTGCCCAGAGTTTTAATTAAAATCAAGAATGTAATTGTGCTTAGTTTACTCCTCAGAGATTATCCACAAAATAATATGAAGCTCTCGCCTTCGGTTTCTGACAGAATAAATGAAACTTGATTTGTTCCTCCCTGTAATGTTTATTACCGGGGAAACTACATTTTAATTGTTGTTGACAAATATTCTGATTTATGGGGTACGTAAAGTGGAAGGCAGTCTCCGTAGCATGTGTCTACTTAACTTTTTCTTTGCAAAATTTTGCTTCGGGAGGCCGTGCGAGCTGTCTGTCATGGGTATTCTTTAGGCCAAAGCATATTAAAGTAAATCACCAGATTGGATCTTGACTAGCAGAAAGAACCATCTGTCAGGAAAAGATGTGAGCCGTGGGTGAGAGAGCCAGCACTTGCCAACACAGAGAGGGCAGAGAGATCAATAGGAAGAATGGCCATATCCAGGGGACTCTGTCCAGAACCTGGTTAGCTTTCCAGCATCCCAATCATGCATTTTTAATTCACTGCATGGCAAAAAGACAAGTCCCACACTAATTGGCACCACAAAAGAAAATCTGCAGCATCCCTGGAATTGTTCAGTCAAGGAAGCTCTGCATCCCTTTCCACACAGACCATTTTGTATTCTGTTTAAAGTTCGTGATTGAAATCTGACAGCAGAGAGTCCAGTGAGGAATCCACCTAAACCAGAAGCCGTTCATGATCCTCATTTAACTAGAAACACATTTGGAAGTAAAGAAGCTCATGATCTTTCTCCAAACAAAGTCACAATGCACTAAGTAGCTGCTTCCCTCCGGGGGAGCCTCACTTCCCGTACATACCGTATACACACGATTTCTACATACAGAGCACCCTCCCCATCCACAGAGTCTGTATCCAGATTCACCGCGTAAGGACAGAAAATGTTAGAAAAAGACTTGCACCTGGACTAAATATGTGTTTCCTTCTTTTTCTTATCATTATTCCAGGCACAATTCAGTGTAACAATTATTTAGGTAGCATTTACTTTGAATTAGGGATGATGAGTGACCTAGAGATAATTTACAGTGTATGGGAAGACTTGTAGTTTATATGTAAGTACTACATCATTTTGTATAAAGGAGGTGAGCACCCACAGGTTTTGGTATGCATGGGGCTACTGGGGATCGCTGCCGACAGGTACAGAGGGATGGGTGCCCATGTCTTCTCTTTCAGGCAAGTATCTGTCACCATATCCATCGTGCATTGGTTCTCACGCTTATTTGTGTGGCTTCAATAACACTAGAATAACTATTGATTAATTTTAACAGTCTATGTTAAAGTACACATCTGTGTATTTGAGATTTATTAAGCAGAACAATCGTAGACCCAAAAGGTACCTTTTCCCACTGGGAGTTGATGGCTCTTCAATAATGCACAAAATTACTCTCCCATTCTTCAGCTCCATATCCTGAAAAAGGCAAGATAGGTATCAATGGAGGTTTCCTCAGTGTCATCAGTGTGCCTATGGGTGACGACAGACTTTGCAAACATAGTTTCAAGTTTTTTCTTGTGGCTGCTTCCTCAAATTTATTACCTGACAACACTTTGTTTTCACAGCATTTTTAGCTTAAAAAGCTCTTTCAAGCATAATTAAATCATTCTGTGTTCCTGTTTTTCTCCCTGCTCAAGAAATGCAGTTTTATGCCATTTCTTTCATTGAACTCTTATTAGTGTCTCTACCTTAGCGTACACCTGTCCTTAGGAAGCTCCTGCTGATAGATGTCCAGTGCTTGGGCTTCTAAGAACTCTGCTGCTGCAGTGCAGGGTGGACAGGGATAGGCCACCAGATCACACTGGAGGCCTTTGTTCAGTGCACTCTGAGACTTGAATCTTACTCTAAGGACCCAGGGTTGCATCTCAGCCACGTTCGCCATCTCTGGACAATCAAGCCTTTTCTCACAGCTGCCATTTGCAAGATCTAAATAGAGAAAAAAATGGATCCTCTTTTCTTCTTTGGCCTGGAAATTTTTCAAATCTTAACACTAAAAATGTGATCACAGGGATTTGACAGAAGAGTCAGCAGTGCAAGAGACACCACGGGCAGAATCAGGAGGAGAACTGGGAGATGACAGCTTGATTCAGCAACTGTCCCCAGAACAGCAGTGTCACCAACAGCTGCAGCGTGGCCATATGATTCTTCTCAAGCTGCTGAAACAAAAACACCACAGGCTGGATGGCTTAAACAGCAGGAACTTATTTTCTAACATTTGTAGAGGCTGGAAGTTCAAGATCAAGTTGTGGAAGATTTTCTGCCTCCAGAGGCCTGTCTGTCTTTTTTAAATTGATATTGGTGAATGCTTGCAGCACATGATTCCATTCCCTGGAGCGACTTGGCACATGTATACAGCACCTCGTCATTTTCTTTGAGGTTCCCTTTCCTTTCCCACCCTCTCCCTTCCCTCCATCTCACAGTATCCTTCCCATTTACAAAAGATCTGTCTCCCTGTTTCCTGTTGTCTATCTTTTATTTTGCTCTTTAATTTACTTACACTTTGAGCTTCTCATATAAAAAGGAACCCTGTGCTACTTAAACTCCTGGGTCTGCTTCATTTCACTTCCTATGATGGCCTCAAGGTACACACATTTCCCTGCAAATAAGTCAAGTTTATCATTCTTTATGGCAGAGTAGTACTCCATCATGTATACATGCCAGGTTTTATTTACCCATTCATCTATCAATGGACATGTAGGCCACTTCGGGGATTTAGCTATTGTGAGTTTCACTGATACAACAACGGGGATTTTTTTCTCTCTGATTGTCAGGTGACCATCTTTTCACTGCATCCTTCTCTCTCCTGGTTTTCCTACTGCTCTCCTTCCTCTAATAAGGATACCAGTGACCAAACCATATGTCTTCCTTTAACCCTAATCACCTCTTTAAACACTCAACTTCTAAGGCATAGAGGTCAGCATTTCAACAAATGAATTTTGTAAGAAACACAATTCAGTTTGTGTCAGCTAAAAGGGTTAAGTGTGGAGGAAGCAGCCAGTGAGAGGGGAAATTAATGTGCCCAGAATACAGGACATTTCCCTGAGCAACATGAATAAAAAAGGTCCATCATTTGGAGTTGAGGAGTGTGTGTGTGTGTGTGTGTGTGTGTGTGTGTGTGTGTGTACACGCGCGTGCGCGTGCACGCATGTGTGTGTGTGTGTGTGTGTGTGTGCGTGTGTGTGTGTGTGTGTGTGCGCGTGTGTCCCTGAATGGACTACATGAAAATCTATGGAATTCACAGCCAAAGACAATTATCCTGAAGAAAGAAAAAAGGTTCCAGAAATGTGTAATCAAAAGTAAGTAACTGTCCACAGGATGTTCCTGGTTAATCTAGCCTCAAATTCACTGTAAGCCCAGAATTAGGGCATCAGATAAACTTCCCAGCAGCTGTAGCTGATGGGCTCATCTGAGGCAGGGACTCTGTATCATCCAAACCTTTGTGTCCCTCACGCCCGGCAAAAGGACTTGACACATTCTGAGGACCGCAAGTGTTTCCAGAGCGGAAGCAAAGCCTTTGTTAGCAGAGCAAATGAGGAGACTGTGGAGAGCCTCGAGCCCTGCTGATTACATTATATTAGGTGGAACTATCTGGTGTTTCTCTCAAATTAGAGCTTTTTCTGCCAGAGTGGTATTTGAAATAGAATGCGTGACAACTGTGAATAAAATGAAGAATTCACTTTAAAATTCAATTTATTCATTCTTAGTGTTTACTCAGAAAGTATTTGCAGAACATATTAAGGCATTAAAAGTTTCAGAGGGATTAATGGCCCTTTGGAATGTCAGGGGCTTCATGGAAATGATGTAAATATTTCCCCCAAATTTTCATCAACTTTCTTTTAAATGTACATCCTTTCTTAAAGAAACATATGCCGTGCTTATTATTCCCCCCATTTCTATATCCCTGGCACAACTGCATCAGATGGAAATTTCCAACAAGATCTCAATTTTGGTCTTCCCTGGTTTTATTAACTACCAGCCACTTGACCAACTTAGCCTCACACAAATGATTGGTTTTAAGTAATGATCTCTAATTTGCACATATTAGCATAGTACTACAGAGAATCATGGGTGTTTTAGGTCTAGTACATTAATGTTTCAGTTGACTTACCGATGACTCTGATGCAAAGTCCATGAAAAAGTATAGTCCACCCTTCCAACTGACTCCAAGTGTTTTCTAAAAAAAACAAAAAAATCACGGGGATAATCTCTGACTCTAATGTCTGAGGTTCCTTCCATTTTTTCTAAAACCTCGAAGCAATTTCACAAGTACTCTTTCAGCTTTACATCATCTTTGTGATAGAGTTCATTGCTACAAAAAATACTCAAGAAAATCAAGCTATCAGGAGCAAGGATTTATTTTGGCTCACAGTTTTGGTGATTTTCCGTCCATGGACAGTTGGCTCCATTGCTGTGGCTGCAGGCAGACAGGGCATCATGGCAGGAACACTCGGCAGCGGAAACTGCTCACCTATGTGATTTTCCGTCCATGGACAGTTGGCTCCATTGCTGTGGCTGCAGGCAGACAGGGCATCATGGCAGGAACACTCGGCAGCGGAAACTGCTCACCTCCTTATAGGTGGGAAGCAAGACAAAGGAAGAGGAGGTTCCAGGGTTCCAATATCCCCTCCAAGCCCCCTTCTGCCCCATCTCCAAATAAGCCCTGCCTCTTAAAGATCCCACCATCACCCACTAGCACCCTGCTGGGACCAAGTCTCTGATACAATACTTACTTAAACACAGCAATCTCTGCTGGGGAAACCATTTGTGGCGCCTCCATTTGACAAATGGAAACACAGAAGGAGATGATAAGTTATCCTAGGCGCTGCTCTGTACACAGCCAGGTTGACACTCTGGGTCTTCATCGGCTTCAGCAACAGAACTGACTTTAACAAGCTGGACTGGAACTTCCTTAAAAGCCTCTGTGATCTGCAGAGACCCTGGCACTATGTGGATATTGACTGCAGCACAACATGATGTGGGGATAGATCTTAAATAAACTGATCTTCAATTAAAAATGCTCTAGTGGTTGACAATGACTTGCAAAACAAAGCCCTCCACCCTCCTGTAAATATAGTTTCATGATGTAAAACTCTCAGCTAATCCCATTTAGTAAACTTAAGATGTTATTAGGGAAGTGTTAATAATCCCAGTTTTATAAGGAGCTGAATAATGACTACTGTTTGGAAGATGGATGTCACTCTTTTTCTCGCTATAGACAAGTTACATGTGGGCTAACACAAATTGTGTTCAGTTCTCACAGTCTCTATCTTGATGAGCTTTAAAATATATCCATGCAATCAACCTAACTATCCATCAACAGATGAATGGAAAAATAAAATGTGTTGCACACACACGTAGTGGAATATTATTCAGCCATTAAAAGAATGACATCCTACCATTTGTAGCAAAGAGGAGAGGAATGGAGGCTATTGTGTTGTGAAATAAGGCAGACACAGAATAAAAAATACTGCGTATTCTCATATGTGAATTAAAAAAATCACCCCAAATATATAAATAGTGATTGCTAGCAGATGAAAAGATTGAGGGGGATACAGGGAGGTGGATAAACTATATCAAAATATAGTAAGATAGGGGCTAGGGATTTAGCTCAGCAGCATAAGCGCCTGCCTTGCAAGTGTGTGGTCATGAGTTCGATCCCCGGTACCGATAAAAAAGAAAAAGACGAAAAAAAAAAAAGTAAAAATGTAGTAAGAGTAATAACCTGTCAAGTATTTTATGAAAAACTAGAAGAAAGAAACCCAAATGCTCCAAAATAATGATAAGGAAATGGAAATTACCCCCCCAATGTGATCAGTATATTTCATATACATTTTGAAATATCGCACTGGATTCCACAAATATGTACAATTATTTCATGTTGAAAAAAAGTTTAAATGCTTTTAAAAAATATTAAGTACCCTTGATTGGATCATTACTCACCATACATAATTATCAAATTATTACACTGTACCATGTAATTTTATACAATTAAAATAATAGGTAATAAAAAAGAACCATGTAAGCATAGGGTCTTAAAGGCATGAGTGTTTTAAGGGAAATCTTAGGCTGTACCACTCAATACTTGCATCTTCTCCATAATATACCCAAAAGATGATCACTAATTATTTTGTTAAACATTGACAATGCTAATTAAAGGGTGCTTCTCCTCTGAACATCTCTGATGTGAGAGACTTCTGTACATTCCAATATCAATGATTTCTAAGGATGCCACTGCTGGCCCTGGAAGACAGATTCTAACCAGAGTGAATGGAAGGATAGTGATATGCAACTAGGTGGTTCTCCAGCGACACATTTCACATTGTTCCTTATTTCCCAAAAGTTTAATGTCAAATAAACTGAAGCGTGGATTGCTTCGGATCCAGTAGACTCGCTGGCCTTCCCCCCGCACATTGGACACTGGTGGGTCTCGTGCTTTCTTTCCTTGGCTTCTGTGATCTCCCTCCTGCCCCCGTGTTTCCTCTTTTCTTTCTGGCAATTCCTTTGCGGGTTTCTCCGCTGCCTACACATGACATGTTGTTCCTTAAAGATGGATTCTAGGTCCCCATCTTCCCGTCTATCTCTGGCTACCCCACCACACACATTCAGAGAAGTCTCCAGTGTCCCTGAAGCCTGTCACACGTTCCTCTGAGCGCTAGGCTCAAATACTCAGCTATGTCCTTGGCTTATCACACTCAACCATCTGAAACAAACAGGAGATTCCCTGGGAAACCTGGTTCTCTGCAAGGGATCCCTCAGCCCAGTGAGCCCTTCTGTACAACAGAATCTGAGGACAGTTTGCTCCGTGACTGTCACTACCCTGTCATTATTATGGCATAACTATCCTTCCATTCACTCTCCCCATCTCTGTAACTTCCCCTCAGCCCAGCTCCTCTATACTATCTCTTCTGAAACAATCCTCTGGGAGGTGTGGTGGCACACATGTATAATCTCGGCCATCTGGGAGGCTGAGACAGGAGGATCAAAAGTTCAAACCCGGTCTGGTTAATTTAGCAATGTAGTGAGACTGTCTCAAAATAAAAAGTAAAAGAGGCTAGAGATGTAGCGTGGTGTGAAGGCCCGGGGTTCAAACTCCAGTGCCACAAGAAAAATAATGGCTGGGTTATCTGCCCACATTCATTCTGTCTCCTTAATATCTGCATCCTTTACAACAACCAAGATGGTCTGGCTGGAACTTAAACTTATTCATATTCTCCCCCTGCTTAAGAGCTCCAGTGGCTCTCATTGTTATCTGATCTCCTGCCACAGGGTATTTGCATATGTCATTCCTTTTGCCTGAAACACATTTTCCCATCCATCCTAATCCTGCCTTACCTCAGGGCAAACATCACTTCCCAAGGAAGACTAGGTTTGTTCTCTTGATATATGTGCTCAGACTTACATATCTGTCTCCTTTCTTGGATAACAACTATCACAAGTGTCAATTTTGTCATCTGACTTTGCACCTGCATGCATATGTATGAGTGTGTGTGAGTGTGTGTGTGTGTGTGTGTGTGTGTGTGTGTTACTGAGGAGTAAATTTAGAGCCTTCATGCTGAGCTACATATCCAGCCCATTATACTTTGGAGACAGTACCTGGCTAAACCACTAAGTTGCCCAGGCTGGGCTTGAACTTGCAATCCTCCCATCTCAGCCCCCAGAGTACTACATGCACGTGCCACCATGCCCAGCTATCACTTGACATTTATCCCATTGATCTTTAATTAATTAATGCTTGTTGTCCTCCCCCGGCTGTAAACCCAATCACCAAGCCTGTGTTTCTTTTCACAACCTTGTCAAATTTCTAAGCCTAAGAGATTCCCCAACTGCCTTCCTTTGAGTAAGAAGTTGAGAATTCCTTCCATAGAGTAAATGAAGGACCCTGCCACATGCTGCAACTCTAAGTATTTGATTTCCAGGCAGCTACCCTGACTGCATTAAAAGTATAATATGGAAACCATCATGAAATTTGTTGGTCTTCAGAAGACACTGTGGGTAGGCGGGAGGCTAGGTTTCACCCGAGCAGTAGGAGCTGATTCATTCGCCTGCGTGAAACCTGCCACATTTCTGCACAGCACGTGATGAAACATAGACTCCACGACTGGAATGGTTTCCAATCATGTGCTATGAATAATTTGGCAAAATTAATTTAAAATCCTTCACTCAATGGTGAAGCAGAGGTGAGGAGGGAGCTCCTCCAGGTTGAATTAAATTTGGCAACAAATAAAAGGAAATGCCACCAATTCTTGTTTAGAGCTCAAGTTCATGTTTAGGATTTAATACTAATTTTATGTCTTTCTAAATATACTGAGGAAGAAACATCACAGACATGAATAAAATCTTTGCCTTGCACGGGTGAATGATTTAACACGGTGATAGTTGTTTGTCCAGTCTTAGACAAGGAAAGAAAGTTTGAAGAGATGTCTTTTTTCCTCACCACGTAAAACTTTCAGTAATTTTTATTTTTAGGAATAAAATGCAAGGCAGAAAATCCACAAGGCATAGAATTGGCCCCTGCCCAGCAGATCTTACAAATTTCCACTAGAGCCACACAAGGAAACAGGAGACAGTGGGAAAACCAGGGAGCCAGTCATGGAGCTGCGTGTCCCAGGAGAGATCTCGCTTCAGAGAGGAAAACTACCCCACGCCCTAGACCTGGAGGGTGCAGGAGACTGAGGACAAGGCGCCATCCATGCTCATCATCTATATGGAAAATGGACTTGCAGCACTCAGCAAGAAACTCTCCTGAACAGGGGACATCAAAGTAGGGGGAGTAGCGGACCCCAGATGTCCGGCACTGAGGGTTTGTTAGTATGCAGATGACCAGAATTTGTGATCCAGAAAGTAAGGTGAGTCTGAGAATTTGCTTTTCTACTACTGTCCCAGGAGGACTACACTTTAGAAAACAACAGTCACAGCTTCTTGTTTGATCTTTACAACACCACTGTGAAGGTGAGGAGTCCAAGGCTGGGGTGTTAGGTGGCTGGCCAGCCCAATAATAAAGAGTTCTCTCTAATTCTGAATCTCAGTGGCCTCAAGGACAATGCGATGCTTCTCTCTGTACCGGGCCCATTTTTAAGAACTTTCCTTTAATGAAGGCACTATCAACTCAAAACAGCCACAATTAATTCATACCCCAACAGGATACTGCTGAGCTGACTCCCTGTGACAGTGGTACCTGCCCAAACACACCATCTGACCTTTGAACATACTGCAGTAATGCACTGAAAGATGGTGAATGAAACATGGCACAGAACTCACCTAGATGGGTGAACCAAGCTCATCAATAAGGGAGAAAGAAATGGGGAAAATGGAAGTCTTATTTTCCATATATCTATTTGCCAGTTGTACATCTTAATATCTTTAGCCATCAGGGAAATGTAAATCAAAGCTACACTGAGATTTCATCCTGGCCCAGTTAGAATGGCTGTCATCAAGGGAGTACATAACACAATAAATGCTGGTGAGAATGTGAGGGAGGGGTAAAGGGGATTTCTACACTGTTCATGGGACTATAAATTAGTACAATGCTATGGAAATCAAAACAGAGGTTCCCCCAAAAAACTAAATGTACGGCTACCACTTGGAATATTTTGGGGTATTCCCAAAAGAATTAAAGACAGCATAGTATAGAAATATCTAAATATTGCAGCACAATTAACAATAGCCAAGGTATGAAACCAGACTAGATGCTCATCAACAGAGGAAAGGATTTAAAACAAAAAATGGTACACATGCACAGCAGAGCATTTTTTGGTTATAAGAATTTAATTTTGTGATTTGCAAAAAAAAAAAAAAGATGGATTGGAGACCATCACATTGGTGAAATAAGCCAGACTCAGACAGACAAATATCAAATGTTCTCCCTAACAGGTGAAATCCAAAAAATATGATATAAAACAGAAGAGAGACTGTTACTAAACACAAGAAGGGGAATGGGGGGAAGTTGTAGGGGTACATAATAGAGGGAACAAAAATGATCAGCATATATTACACACTGGACCCCCCAAAAATGGAAGGTGTGGATTGGGAGGATAATTAAAGTATGCAGTGTGCGTGTGTCTGCCAAAAACAAAATCCATTAGTTTTTATGTTTAATATGCACTAATAGAATAAAAGTGTGGAAAAATACATTCAAAGGAAAGGAAAGAAAAGGGAAGGGCAGAATCCAGCGGTCTCTCGGTCTCACCAAGGGACAAGGGCTGACCGTGAATGAGTGTCACAGCAGCAGCCATCAAGGGCCTGAAGGGACAGTTGGGACAATCACAATCACAAGAAGGTAGAATTGGTTCTATGAGTTTAGGACACTGTCAAGATGAAGCAGTGACCCAAACAGGAGCCCGGGGACAAGCAATAGGGAGACTGTCGAGATGCTGATCACTCACAGGACAGCTGCTTCTCTCAGCACCCTGCATTGTCTCCAAAGAAGCCCATGTCCTAGAGAAAAGGGGATAAAGGATGGCTCTGGAGTTTAACAGACTGCCTGGCTGACCCTGGTAATGAAGCTCTATCCATACTCAATTCTTCATCTGTTTAATGGAACTCACAGTTCCTGCCTACAATTGTAAGAATTAAATGAGATAATATTTGCAAAGCACTCAGCACCTGGGGCTTCATATGTGCTTAGAATATGCCGGATCTTTTATCATTGTTGTTATTTTGCTTTGTTATTATCACGGCAGTAATATCATCCTCAAGGGAGGAGCAGTTACTTCAAAGGACAAACACAGCGGCCTAGATCACTTTCATTGGAAAGTTCGAGGCTTTTCCTCCTGTTAATCAAAAGCGTGGCTGCTTGGGTTTATGCAGTTTCTAATGACACAGGTGCTCCTGATAGAATTAGCAAACAAACAAATAGGAAAAAAAGTAAAATAAAATAAATAAAGCAGCATTTGGTGCCCTACTTTTCGCCGGTACAGTTTACATGTTCGTCTAATTAAATTTTTTAGTAAACCCAGTTCCACAGCCGTGCTGGGCTCACTCAGATGCACTATAGAATGATTCACGCCATCAGCAGAAACTTCTCCGCTCCCTGTGCCAAATTTCTGGTTGTAGGTGCAATATCCGAATTCATCTGCTATTTCACTCTCGCTTAATGAATTCCACTGCCAGCTACCTGTTGGTGATGGAGCTCTGTTGACGGTGCTGCACAAAGTTGGAAGCCAAACAGCTTTAATAAGGTGCTTTCTCTTAGCTGGTCTGCCACTTTTGATTAAACTTCATGAGGATTTATAGCCGCCTTTCCCCCCACATGTCTGTAACCTTTAAGAGGCAGCTGATAAAGAAGGGCCGTGGGCTCAAAAGTCCCCGTTCTAATAAATACGTTAGACAGTTGACCCTGTATCTGTTGCTGTTCTCAGGCTTTATCCAATTTCCCTACCCGTTGCTTATCTTTTGCAGCGGTTATTCCCAGCAAGGATAAAAATTAACGCCGATAGAATTAATGGTTTAACTTCACAAGAGAAAGGAGAGAGTTTACGATGCCTCACTGGGGACAGGGGCTCCTGTCTTTGCTGATGACCCAAACATGTCTGCCAAGGAGAAATATGGTGTCCAGTCCCCCATTGAAGTGCCACAGGAATGGATTGGCCGTGGCTACCGGCTTGACAGGTGCAATAAATATTAATTAGTGCGCTTGGCTACAGAGGGAGTAATGATATACGCTGTTCCTCTGAAGCGTTAAATTGTAGTGTTAGTCTTGACAACGCCTCATCTTCTCCATCACGGCAGGAAAACATTCTGAGTTACACGCATCCCTGTATAGGCAAAGGAATAAAGGTTTGTCTCTTGTCAGGAATTACAGGTGCAAAACGTGAGGGCCCAGACTGATGGTGAGCAGGCACTAGGCATTCTCTGTGTTGTTGTTGTTGTTGTTGTTGTTGTTGTTGTTGTTGTTGTTGTTTTGTTGTTTTAATCAGCATTTCAGATGGCACAAACCAATTTCTAAAGTGCTCGCTGTTGTTAAGGGATAGAGCTGAAACATTTTCCTATTGTCAAGACATCTGATTACACTGGAAACAGATTTGAAAACGCCTTGTCGACAACCACCCCCGGGAAAATGCATTAATATTAGAGGAGCTGTGCTTATTAGATCACGGGTGAGTTAGTAGGTTTATGGAGGTGCACTGAATTATTGGGACGGTCCCTGTGTTGGAGGATAAGTACTTATCACAGCCTGGGAACAGGAGACAGTTGTATTGGGGAACTAAAGATAAATTGCCCTTAAAATTTAGCTCTGATGAGAAACAAACAAAATATGCAAGGAAGCCACAATAAGCGAATTAACATTAGCGCTGATTCTAGGTTTACGACCAGACACATTTTTGAAATGGGTATGTTTAGTTGTTTACACCTGAAGTTACAGCAAAACAACAGCATTTCACCAAGAAAAGAGGCTCTAATTAAATACTGATATTTTCCAAATCCTTAATTATAATGGCTTACAGTTCTGCCTAAGGGCTTCTCTAGGAGCTAATTTGCTGGAATATTACCATTTACACTTTTTCATTTGTTGAAGATCTTTCTCCCTCGCGAATTGCCTTTTTTTAGTTTGCTGTAACTTCATTTGGCATTCTCTTTCTGGGAATGCTTCCTACCCCCTGTCTAGGAAAGACTAGCAAGAAACTTGGCAAACAAAGTTTCATTCTGAGTGGAATTCTTTCCCCTCCTGCATGGCTTAAATGTGTTGATATCTGTTTCATACTGCAGCTGCAAAGAAATGGGTTTTGGCAATGCAAATACAGTCTTGTTTCTTATTTTCTCCTGGAGTCCTGGGTTCTAGCAGCAAATCCCCAAGCAAGTGTTTCTGGCTACGGAGAGCAGAGGGAGACAGCACTAACAGGCACTGAAATGCACAGTGATGATGGGCTAACCTGAATCATTAGGTGCCTGGGGTTGCGGGCTTGACCATTTCTACAGTGTACTCTACAGCTCTAGTCAATCAGGTGTGGGTTTTCCCTTCCCTCCTCCCCTGCAATATTTCCACCTGCTCGCCTAGAGAAAAGCAGAGTCCATCTTCCCCCAGGCCCTTGGAAAAGGTTTGTCTCCTGTCTGGAATTGGGCTCTCCAATTGTAAGCCTCTGCCTCTTCTGTGCTGGAACAGCTATATGCATGCAGCTGGTGGGGAGTAGAGATTAACAGAAGCCAGGTCTCTGGAACTTTGTCCTCGGCAGTGTGGACCAAGGGGTGAACAAGTTGGACAATGAGATAAGAACAATTGGTATTTCTTCTCTAGCCTCAAGCAAAAATGTGCTCCTCTGCAATCATCTGGACTAGAAGATTGTGTCTAGCGGTTATGAAACAATTCATAACATAAAAGTGGCGACGTTTCTGACATCCCAATGCAGATAACAAAATCCTTAAAGAAGGTCAGAGTGTGGACACCATGACCGCATTATTGAACACTCGTGCACTGTTCCTGCCCACTTAGAAAACACTTCAGTGTTCAGTGCCCTCAGCAAAAATCAAGGATATCCAAAGGTGAGCCAGGAGATAGTGTCCAGAAATACATCAGTCTTGGGAAAGTTAGAAATTCACTAAATATAGAGAAAAGAGTATCAAAAGCTGGCAAAGCTTTGATTCTTTCCTTTGAGTGGCAGTGTCTATTTTATATACTAGGTACTCCTTTAGTGTACCTATCACCTAATAATTCTAATAATTGGAATTATTAAACTTCCCATAGACATGGGAAAATTCAAACAAAAACTATTCATGCAGTTATGCCTTTGCTGTAAAAAAAAAAAAAGTACCTACTAAGACTGCTATAGAAATAGGCAGAAATCTGCGTTTACAAATAGGCAGATTTAAAATAAAAATGCTCCTGAATTGGAGTCAAACAGATTGGGGTTTTAGATATGAACTTGCTAGGAGGTCTGTGGTCTTAAGTCATTTGAACTCTCTAGCCTCAAATTCTTCACTCACAAATGAAGCCTAGTGGTATTTTCCTAAAAGGGTTACAAGGATGATCAAATTAGATTATGTTTATAATGTCAGCAGGGTGCTTAGTGCTAATAAATAGATGTTATACATAGCAGTCACAGGGATACAGTAATTACTATAATCATTGTCATTAAATTAAATTCCAAAATCTTTACTATGACCTACAAGGCCTTGCCCCATCAGATGCACCATGATAGCATCTGCTGACCAGGGTTATTGCCTTCAAGCAAATGCCACACCTCAGTCCCACGTCTGTGAATCTGATGAGACTTTGCACCCATGTGCATGTTGCAGGGAGTATGATGAAGGAGCTAATTAGCTGACCTTAAAATAAAGAGATGATCCTGGATTATCCATGTGGAGCCAATATAATGTGGACCCACATGAGCCCTTAACGGTAGAGGCAGATAAGGTAATCAAGAGACACAGAACTTGACAGGGATTTAACCTGCCACTGCTGGCTTAATGATGGAGTGACTCATATGAACAGTGTAAAAAAAACAAGGACATCCAGCCTGGATGTCCAGATGCGAGCAGTAGCTTAATGACATCTTGGCTTTGGTCCTCAGAGATTCCCCAAACAAAGAATTTACCTGAGCCTAGACCTCCAATCCCCAGACACTGTCAAATAATAGTTGGTAGTTTTTTAAATAAGTAAATGTGTGGTAATTTATGATAGGAACAATAGAAAACTACCATAGCCATCTACCACTTACCAAAACACATTTTTGAGCACACCATGCTCCTCCTGGGCCTTTGCACACACTGCTTGCTGTGACATCTCATTCCAACTCTCTTTTTTTAGAAAGGGTCTCACTATGTAAGTCAGGCTGACCTCAAACTCTCAGTCCTCCTGCATCAGCCTCTGGAGTACACCGGCATGAGCCACCACTCCCCAGCTCTTTGTCCAACTCTTCACGCTGGTAACTCTTCATCTTTTTGGTGGCAGTTGATTTCAGCTCTTGATAGAAGTTGTCCTTAAATTTCTTATGCCCTCCTCAGCTATTTTAACCCAAAACCCTGTTGGTCTCTTTATGAGTTTCTGCCAGCGTTTATAATTATATTATCTCTTTTCCTGTTTCATTTTTCCATACTTGGTAATGGATTCAGCATATACCACGTCTCTGTAAATAGTTTGTGAATGGTCATGAATAATGCTTTACCTCACTCAACCCTCATAACCGCTCTGAGAGGAACCGACTATTATTATTCCCACTTTATAGAACAAGAACATGAACAGCAAAAGGATTGAGTAACATTCCAATTCACACATTCTACCTTACGATAACCCCAAAATTCACCTTCTTAAGCTCTGTGCTTTTACCAGTGTGAAAACACTGATATTTGAGCAAGCTGCAAGATTTTCTTCTCCAAATTCAGATACTTGGAGCACTCTAAGCTGGCATAGATCCTTAAATTCAAAACCATGACTTACACCCATAAATCAAAACAGAGTCTATACACTAGAGCCCTAGAGCTGCCCTGGAAAAGTACTATAAACTAGATGGCTTAAACAACAGTAATTGTCTAGTGGCTTGCACACGTGTACAAGCAGGGTGTCGCAGAACCACCTTCCTTCTGAAACCAACCCGGGTGAAATTTTTTGGCTCCTTACTTCTGGTGGCTGGCCAGTTCTTGGCTCTCTTTGGACCACACCAGTGGATGCAACATTCCCACCTGTCAGCATCAGCACACAGCTTCTTCTTGTGTGTCTGTGTCCTTCTTACAAAGACTCAGCCACATTGGAACAAGAACCTGTTCTGCTCCAGGGTGAGCTCACTAATCCCATGTGTGTGAACAAGATTTCATTTTCAGGTTCTGGGGGTTAGAACTTCACCAAATACTTCAAAGAATACAGCTCAGCCTCCAACAGTCTCCACCCTGCATTGTGTGGTTTGGATGTTTATCAGTATAAGGTGTTCTGTGTTCACATCCATCCCATCCCTTTCTCTGCTGATGTGTGGCTTCGTGTTACCAGGATAGACCGCGGTGGCCAAGGTCAGAGGCTGCCCCTGCTGCTGCAGAGACTGCGACAGGAGGGAGCAATTAGAGAGAAGGCTTGTTTGTGAGATCCAAGCTCTGTGTCCTCATTACTTTCTCCTCCACTTCCTGCTCCATCCTTGCTCTCTGCCCAGACTCTCGGGTGGTCACTACAGGGGAGGCACAGGACAGTGTGTAACTGTGCAAGTGTGAGCACTTTCTTGAAGATTTGATTTTGCAAATGACATTTTTAAAAAAGCATCTGCACGAATCTGGTTTCTTGGTGGTTCTAACTAGATACAAAAATAGAAACATGTACAGCAACCACCAAAATTAATGGAGCCAGATTATTAAAACACTAAAATACCTACTCCTTCCTCTCCAGCCAGTCACGACTCATATATGTTTTATTGTACTAGCAAGAGACCATTGCACAGCTTGAAGTGTGACTTTGAGGTCACTCAACACGAATTCTCCAACTGTTTCACAGCTACCACAGGGTAATTTGTGTGGAGCCTGCATATCTGCAAGGAAAAAAATATCTGTGCTTCAAAATTAGCCGGTCGAAATTTTCCAATAATAGAAACTGTAAGATGAAACCCATGAAATATGCTTTAGGGTATCAGCTATAGATTGGGACTAGAACAAAGGATCCTAGGCTAGTTAATAACGTGTGCTCTATTCTTTGAGCTGATTGTTCCCACTCCTGCCAGCCTTTTCCCCAGCCACTCACCACCAAAAGGAAAGAAGTGAGATGAAAACATCCTAATATCTGAACCATATTGCTTGTCATGGAGCCCTGGCATTCTGGTCCATTCTGATAAAATAATATCTAGACCATGAAATATTTAAATTTAGTATAGATTGGGCACTGGCAAACGACGAGAGACTCTGCTCTTAACAATGCAGAGAGAAGCTTTCAACCTTTGGAGCCTGGAGTAGGGAAAGATTGAGAGGGAGGGAATGAGATGACCAGCCTAATGAGAAGAGACTAGAGGGACGCAGCCATCATTACACACCACACGCTGGTTCCATCAGTGTGAACCAAGATGACAGCACCGTACCGAGTCTTCCACAACACCTACCTTTGCCCCAACGATCTGTAGACATCGTTTACCAGGAAGGACGCAGGTAGGTGTTCTCTTTGGGATAAGATGTGAGCTCTCTTGGCTGTCTCATCCTTCACTCTCGTCAAGGTCCTTTAAGCACCTGAGTTGTGGCATTGTTCTCGCTGGACCTTAACTGTCCTTGCAAGAAGAGTCTCTCTGAGTTAGATTTCCGATGTTACAGATACTTCCTCCCTCCCAAAAGTTAGTGTTTTCCCAACCATTTGCAATACAAATTGCAGAGTTTTTTACAGCAAGCACTGTTTTTACAGGAAACAAATATATTCAAAGACATTCATGTGACCCGATCTTCTGTTCAATGGCTGATGCCTGCTTGGAACTTAGCTTCAGGTGTCCCCTAGTTAGTTTCTCATTCCTCCTTGTGGTGTTGCTGTCATGAGTCAAAACAAAATAATGGTTCATTCCTATGGTGAGGAAAAGACAATTGGAAAATCCATAAACCGTTTCTGTTTAACTTAGAGGAAGCAAACTGATAGCCATGAGAATAATCTATATTCTTGAGTTAGTTGTTGGTAATTAGATTCAAAATTTGCATTTTTTTTAAAAAATGTCAATGTCCAGTTTTTCTTGTGAAAATTCAATGAAATGATGAAGAAAGGGCTGTCCCAGTGGCCAAACTACAGTTCACTCCAATTCTTCATAATTCCCATTAATTTAACGCATTTTTTATTACCTTGCTGGCTTCTGTGGGCATCTGAGTTTCTGACCCTTGATTTTGTGTCTTTTGCTAAGGCCAATTTCCTTCTCTAAGGAGAGGCTTCTCTATTGATTAAAAGTTTTCAGAACATTAACCTGAATTTCCTTTGGTCACTGCATGTGAAATTCAATACTTAAACTATCCCAAAACATCTTCAATTGCTATTCAAGTCAAATTCATTAACTTAAACAAGCAATGAACCTTGGAAATAGGGACCTGTGAGGAAGTGAAGCTCACGAGCACACTTGCTTGTCTCTGGATGACACCATCAGTCAGCGTCCGAGTGCCAGCATGCGGCAAATACTGTGCCAGCTCCAGTTCCAAAGAGATTGGGTAGGAATATCGAAAGTTTCAGGAATCTCAAAGGAAAAGAAGGTAGAGCTGGCTGAGGAAGGGTAAGCAAATTTACTAAATGTCTACTTGGCATGCAATGTTCTGCCAGGCAAGCCAGGAATCAGTGAGGGATATGGGTGATAGGTAAATGATACTTAAAGGTGATACCTAAATGTTTCATTTTTAAAAATCACTGTTTTCTATGGTTTGAACACCACCCCCCTAAATTCTTGCATTGAAAACTTAATGCCCAAATTCATATGTTGGTGGTATTTGTGGATGGGGCCTTTAGGGGATAGTGAGGGTTGCATAAGCCATGAGAGTGCAGCCCCTGTGGTGGGATGAATGATTTTCTGCAAGGAGGAAGAGAAATCAGAGCTGACACACTTCCTTTTTCATGTGTGATGCCCTCCTCCGTGCTGTGACACAGCAGGAAGGCCCTCACAGATGTGGCTCCTGACCCATGGATTTCCAGCCTCTAGAACTGCAAGAAGCCGCATTATCTTCTCTATAAATTATACAGCCTGTGACTGCAACACAAAGCAGACTAAGATTCTGTGTTACTTAAAGAGTTTCTTTAAAGATCTGTAGAAGCCTAATGCATGCACACACATCCTGGCTGAGGCTGGGGCAGGGGCAGATACTCAGAGACAGTTCGTCATTTTCACTTCTCTGCATGAAAACAACAGCCAGTGTCGCCTGTAGAGTTTGCTCTGTGAAACTTGATTTGAGTTTTCCAAGAGGAAAAAGATGCTTAAATTAGAGGATGACAGATTTTGCCATTGGGATGGCGTAGGGGAAATGAAGGGTTTACAGTAACCACACCACTTGCTCTCATTTCTAAGTCCCTCTCCCCTAACCTGGAAGCAAGATCCTCCATCACATACCGCAAATTTCACCTGAAAAACTGCTGCTTCTCCCCAACAAAGGTACTTCATCTCTAAATATTAGATTTGAAAGAAGCAAACATCTCAGAATAAACATTAATTTTTAAAACATCTATAGAAGCCTTTCTTACACAATCTTCACTGAGACAGATGGTCTTGCTAAGCCCCAAAGAACTGCAAAATTGCCAGGTGTGTTGGCACAAGCCTGTAATCCCAGGACTTGGGAGGCTGAGGCAGGAGGATCACTACAAGTTTGAGGCCAGCCTAAACTACATTGTGAAACCCTATCTCAGAAATATATACTGAACTACATTGTAAAACCCTATCTCAGATATATATATATATATATATATATATATATATATAAAACTACATTGTGAAACCCTATCTCAGAAATATATATATGTATGTATGTGTATATATATATATATACATATATATATATATATATATGTATTTGTGCATTTGTATGTAATTGCAAGATTGTATTGAGTATCTACTGTGGGTCAGGTTATAAACTAGACCCTAGGCATATAAAAATGAAGTCATTGTCTTGGGATTCAGTCTGGCAAGAGAATCTGATATAATAAATGCTTACAATAACTACATGTACAAAGTCCTGTGGGCATATTTTAGAAAATAGTATAGTGTATGTAAAACCTAGCTACCGTTGCAAAGTGTCCCCAAACTGAAACTCAAAGCTTCACTAATTTATGATATTTTACAAGTTCAAGGGTCAGTCTAATGGTTCTGATCCAGCTTGGTTTACTTATGGATCTGTAGTTGTATGTTAGATGGTCAATTGGGAAAATTTTGGCCTAATCTCCTAGGCCAACTTGGCTCACTTTTCCATGTGTCTCATTTTCCAGCAGTATCTTCTGGACATGTCCTAAAAAAAAAAATCCAGGGGATCAGGAGGATTTTAAAAATTAATAATAGGACTGAGGATTTAGCTCAGCAGCATAAGTGCCTACCCGGCAAGCATGAGGTCATGAGTTCAATCCCTGGTACCACAAAAAAAAATAATAAGAAGAATAATAATATTGTCACATGCTTTCTTTTAGGCCTCTTCATGTGCCAATCACTGTCTCATTGGCAAGCCAAAGACTAAGTCCAGTGACAATTTTGGAAGGGGTCATCAGGTGACAGGACATGAGACATAGATACAGGAAGACACATTTATTAGGGGCTTTAATCCAATCAATCTATGCAGTAGAGAAGAAGTGATAACTGGGCTGTCTTCATAGGATATATAAATATTTACAAAGTACAAGCAAGTATAAGAGCAACAGAGGGTTGGCTCACAGTTAGACCATGCGCCTGGCGGGTGCACAGCTCTGCCCTCAACCCCATCACTGCAAATAAATAAATGAGACAGAAACCCCCATGCTAAAAAAATATAAGTGGAAGAAAGAGGAAAGGGAAGTATTTGCACAAGGAAGAAAAGTGGAGACTTGAGCCGCGTTAGGAGAAAGCAGTAAAAGCAAGAAGGGAAAAGCTAAGAGGCATCTGGATGGCAGAATCTACAGAAATGAACAGATGACAGAGGGGAAGAGAAAACCTGAAGTGGGAACACTGAGCACCCGAGCGTCAGGAACCAGGCCATGAGGCAAGTTTGGGAGCAAAGAGAAAGACTGAGGGCTGGTTTGGACGTGTCGGTTTAGAGATACCCATCACAGTCACAACGCTGAAGAGTCTGCCGTACAGAAATGTCTTGAAGACTAAGAACATGTTGAGAGCAGCTGTGGTAAACTGGACAGAACCATGAAATGCAGGCAGAACTGCTGGAATCTCTGTTATTCCTCTTATCAAATCATGTGAAAATAAGAGGTAAAGCAGAGAACAAAATATGGCAATGCAGAGCGATCAATTGTTCATTTCCTGGACCCAAATTCTTGTCTTTGCTCTTACTTGATGGCCACCCATCCCCTCAACCAATATCACCTCGTTCATTGTTTTAAACCAGCTGCACCTACAAAGTCTCAGAGACAGAATCAGATCTGGGTATGCAATGGGATGTGCATTTCATCTGCAGGTTTCATAAACCACATGAGATCATTTTTGTATTAAGTACTGTTCAGATAAGCTACTGCTGTCCTTTCTTCTCTTTAAACCTTTAAGTTTCTGTATTTCTACAAACAACTTTTACAAATAACTATTTTGCATTTATATTAAGACCCATTTCTACACTAGTATTTCATCAGGAAAAAACTTGATTCAAATAACTTTTAGATGTGATTTCCAAAAAGTTATTGAGTACACACAATCTGACTGGATTTGAATGTTAAAAAGTTTTCAAAGAAATACATGTACAACTTACATGAACAGCATATGGAAAATCAGAAGTCAGTATATCCATCACTGGCCCCAAGAAATACCTGTGGGAATACAAATACTTCAAGAATTTAGGTAAATTTGGAGACAAGAGCATGTAGAATTAATAAATCATCTTTGGAGGAGCCAAGTCTGGCAGACCAGTCCAGCTGAATGGGACTGAAACTGATTTGGCTTTGAGGGAACAAAAAGATGTAAACTGAGGGAGAGAAAGAAAACAGTGCAGGACTGGCAAGGTAGATGGTCTATTTGGTGCTATACAAACACCGGATGTTTACAACTAGAAGAACAGCTGATCTAAGGTAGAATTCTGAGACCACAGACAGGTCCCTGACTACACAGGAAGACTGTATTCATCAGCATGGCCTTTAAAGCTTTTCTCAACCTGTTCCTTGCCTCTCCCACACTCTGTCCTTACTCTGGGCAGACAGGCCAACTTCATTATCCTGCCAGCCCACCGGACCTCAGAACTAAGGCAGGTGTCAGCTGAACTGTGGGAAGCCGATGACAATGAATTTGGTTCCCAACGCTGGCTGTACATTAGTATCACCTGGGAACGCTTGTCAGCTTGGTGTTTGTTTTTAATATATCTGTCCTCCTCCTCCAAAAGACAGAGGACAGATATAGTAAATTCTTTGGCATCAGAGTCTAAGTCTAATGCAAGTCCATGGAGACTGCAGGAGGAAAATCGACATTTGTTTTGTGATTTTAATGAGTCCGATAATGATTGACACCTCTCTACAGAAACATGATACACAGGTCACAGAAAGAGTCACGCATTTCTCCTCCAGGTGGCAGATTAATGACTTTTTGAAAGCTGCCACCTTCAAGAGGCTGCAAGTATCATAGCAAGACACCACACAAGAATAAATTTAATGATTCTCTCCCAAGTTTTCAGAAACTTGTAGGGAGATATGCCTGGACTGTGACTCGGCTGTATAGAAATTCTATGCAGTAATATTTCAGAAGAGGGAGGTAAGATCCTTGCTCTCCCTTTTAAAGGCTTTCACATTGGGATAGATTTGTAAGCAGGACAAAATGGTCAAAAAGTCTGCAGGCAAGTAATAGCCAGTTGCTCATAGGAATCTCTGGGGATCCAGGTCACAAACATGAGTGCAAGGACAGCCTCTCCCACCAGAAGAAGGGTGTCACAGAGTAACCTCAAGACCATTCTGAGGCCTGAAGTTTTGCTAGAAGCACTCACAGAACTCAGAAATGATACCATGCTCACCACTGTGACTGTACGCAGCCAAAGGCCACCGATAACCAGTGAGGGCAGAAGGCGCCCAGCAGAGTCTGGCAGAGGTCACGGGCTCCCAGTCATCTTCTCCCCAAGGAAGCCATTTGCACAGCACGCAGTCCTCCCAGAAACAAGGAGTCAGAGCACACTTCGAGTACCGCCAGCCAGAGAAGCTTTCCAAGCCTTCCCATCCCAGCTCTCGAGAGTCAGTTGTGTAGGCATGAGTGACTGACCTCAGTGACTCAGCCCCAGAACCTTCCAGGGACAAAAGATCCCCCATCCCACAAATCACATTAGTACTGCAAACCTGGAGTGGTTCAGGGCCAGAGGTAAACAAAGACTGTTGTTGAGCCAGGTGCCCACAGCCTTGCAGGTTATCACCCAAGAACAAGGTTTGCCGAACTTAATTTTTCACTGCACAGAAGGGGCCAGCCTGGGTGTCCTCGCAGTCTGCTTGCTGGCCAAGTGCGCTTGTCTTTCCACACATGGAAGGAACCCCACTCTGGGACTCCCATACCCTTGCTGTCACAGCAAAGGCCTAAAACCGAAGCCTAAGCATACCTGACTTTGAGCTCTGCATTTAACATCTGATAAAGTGCAATGTTTTGCAGCCCTCCATTCACAGCAGAGTACAAGGTATACACAGAAAAACAGGAATGAAACATTCGTGTCATTCAATATTTTATAGACCAGTTAACTTTCTAATCAACATCTGGAGAAGTCAAGAAACAATCGTTAGCCTTGAAATAGTCTCTATCCTTCACTGTTTTGTTTTCTTCTTTTGTATACAAAGTATTCCAATACAGTTCTCCTTAAAAAGAGACTAATTCTCCTTAAAAAGAGGCTAATACAATATCTACACAGGATCTAATTCCTCAGATTATACCTGGTGGATAAAACCTCTCTTTTTTTTTTTTTAGCACTAAACTCCAAAAATCTTTAGCTGTCTTTTGGCTGCCTAAATATTTGCAAATCAGATCTGCGTTCTCCGATCCCAGTTGATTTCTTGGTGTCTGTATTTAATACTTCACCAACAAGCAATGGCAACTTTTCAGTATGTTCAGGATGTTTTAATCCTTTCTTTTTATAGGTGAAGGGAGGAATCAAGCTCTCCACTCAGAGACCTGAACAAAAACCAGAAGTTTGCTATAAACCTGGACCCTTTCACACTGCACCTGAGCCCAGACCAGAACTATACAGGCATCTACAACATGAATGGATGAACAAGAGGGATTGGAAGAGCTCTCAAGAACTTCCTGAGCCTGTCATACGTTTCTCCTAGAGTGGTCTCATGCATCTCTTACATGCTTGAAGTGTTTACTTACTTGCTAGCAAAAAAACTACTTAAGGGCTGGGAATATAGCCCAGTGGTGTAGTGCTAAGGTCCTGAGTTCGATTCCCAGTACCCAAAAAAGGGCCACTTAAATTCTAAGTTTATATCCTTATTGAGCTCACACAGGTTTTTTTTTTTTAAAAGTAAGAAAGAAAGAAAAAGGACAAAATGAGTTTACAGAGCTCTGTGGGAGAAGCACAAGATTGGAAGGGTCCTGAATATTTTTGTAACCAAATTGCTGTCACTTTGTGCTGGGAATGCCTTACTACTTGTGAGGAATATTCAACTATAAAGGCTATTTAAAGTGGACTTGGTAATAAGGTTTATTGAGAGCATAGTAATAATAATAATAATGTGTTTATTTGAAAAGCAATTATGAGAAAAATGTTCCCTGCTATAGACCTTGAATACTCTTAAAAATGATCTCTTCCTGCTGTCCCTTCTCTCCTCTCAGTGACATCCAGGCTTTCAATTCTTGTTCTGCTCCTTACTTTTCAGGCTTCTAATCCTGTCTCTTTTCTTCCCCTTCCAATTTCTCATTCATTCAGTATCCACTGATGCAATTCCTGCCCCCATGGAGCTTAAATTCAAAACAGATCGTTAACAAAATAGAAATGCAAATTAAGTATATTAGAGAAAAATAAACCAAAGTGAAGGGGACAAGAAAGTGCCAGAGGGTCAGACAAAGCCTTTCTTTTCTTCCTTCTTTTTATTCTCCTCTGTACTCCCCAGCTGTTCCAATGTGCTGATTCATCCTGACCTGCTACTGGGAGAAGGCAAATTCTATTCCTTTCTCCTGCCTTCCTGCTAATACGTACAATGTCCCTGTGATAATTAACATTTAAGTGGACCCTTCATATTATTTCTTTTATCCTCCAAACAATGTATTTAAAGAAAAGCCTCAGAAAAATAAATGATTTCGTTGTGATCAAATAGTTGCTAAATAAGACAACAAGAATCTTGAGCCCAGATTCTCTGAGGCCAGCTCACATGGATGTCTATAGACACGGTCACGTCCATTGTTTGACACTCAACAGGAAAACTAACAGTAGGAATGCTAGATCCAGTGGTAGAGAGAAGTGACTCAGGAAAATGGTCAAAAGAAACATCCATGAAGGCAAATAAGTAAATCGTTTTAAATTGAGAATGACTCATATTAATAACTGCATGAGGGGTCTATTAGCTTTAATAGGGGTTTAGAAAAAATTACTGAGATAGAGCGAGGAAGAAGAACTAAATGGCATAGTGTCAATAAGCCAAATTCAGATCCAAAGGCAGGGAAAAGGTTACAGAAGGTGCTTGTCATTGCCTTCATGGTAAACTCCGTAGGGTGAGGCATGGCAGCGGGGCTAGCTGCGAGCACACTTCCTGAAACCCTGAGCAAGGTGTGTCACAGAAAGAAACTATAGGGTGCAGTGGATCAAGAACCAGACAATAGTTTCTGGTCCTGATTCTCTCGCTTAGCGGTTTTGTGACCTTTATCTATAAAATGAAGTTACTAATACTCACCCAGCGGGGTTGGAATTGCATAAGATCATATATGTGAATGGGGCAGCAGGTGGGTGATTTTTTTTTTCTTTTGGTTACGACACTTCCAACTATAGGGAGCAGAAATAACACAAAAGGTTATTTACTACATGAGTAAAAGTACAGGGCCAGAGCCTCAGATCTTTCTAGAAGCAAGGATTCAACTGATGTCCCCAGGATCCTCACTGTCTCCGTCACTGGAGATGCTGTCATGATCCTCAGGTTAAAGATGCTTCCTTGGAAGGACTCAGTGGTACCCACTGGCACCAGACACATCAATGCCATTTGGCAGGGCTCTTTCACCACCATTTTCCCAAAGTCCTAATAGGGTCTTCCTAGACCCTAAACAGGTACCGAGCACAGATGAACCAGCTATTGCAAAAAGGAATTCAGTGTTCTGATTTTCTTAACTTGGGTCCTCAGCCCTGATGGATCTACACACCCTGCAGGGGAGAAGGAGAAGGATGTCCTGAGGGAAACCCAGAACACAACTGCGACAAAGGAATGTAGAAATGACAAAACCCCACAAAATCCACCAGCGTATGTTTCAATTAGTAGTTGTTACATTCAAATTTGCTGGATTTGGAAAATAGATCCAAATAGATCAAAAATAGAATATAGAACATAGTTCCTGTGCTACCACATTAACCATGTTTTCTAAATAATGTTTTTTCCTGCACAAAAATGTAATAATATCCATACTGTTTTCTCTGAACAGAGAAATCCCACTCAGCCTTGTACTTCCGCAAAAAATTCATTGCTATGAAAAATGCATTTTTGCTTGGTACATGAGCTAGGAAGAGGATATTGGAACATTAATATTTAGTGCATGCACCTAGTGATGACCCTGTATGCATAAATATGCCTTAGCATCTCCATTTATATCTACATCAAGGAAAAAATTAAATTATGATATACTGCTGTGAAGAGATGAAATGAAACACCAGACACATATTAAACTTAAAGAATAGAAATGAACCCACAACACAAGAAAATTTGGAGTCTTACATACTCTGCTTTGCTGAATATGAACCTCTGTGTTTTCCTGTCTGTTTCTATTGGCTAGTTGCAAACTTAGTAATATATAAAATTAATAGTGTTTTACCTTTTGCTTTGCCTCAAGTACTTGACACAGCAAGTTTCTCTAAGCTCCACATCCGCCTTTCCCGAGCACCCCAACCCTCTTTTTCTTTATACTGTGAAAGGGGGATGTGCTGTCCACATTCACTGTTCCTACTTTCTCACCCCGCTCCATGCCATTCATTTTCATCCCATGAAAACACAGCTTCTGTCTCTACACACGGACACTGGCCTCTAATAAGCTTTCTGCGTCTCACCCTGTCCAGTCCTTGTATTATTCCATTTGCCTGAGGAGGACTTTGCTTCTGAACCTCCCCTGTCTTGAATTCCATCTTACGGTGCCTTTTAATCTGCTCTGACGTCTGTGGATGTGTGGTCTCCTTCACAGCCAGCTCTGCTTCCACCTACCTTTAAACATAATTTTCCTGGATTGGTTCTTAGTTTCCACATTCTCCCTGTACCCTATGCCTTCATTTACTCCTGATATAATGAGGACTCCAAAATCTTTAAATCCACCCCACTAACCCCCCTGGATGGTCCCAGATTTGCATGGACCATAAAGAAAAGAGAAAGAATCTTGAAAAGAGCCCTAGGAAATGGCGATATCTAGAAGATGGGCAGAAGAACAAAGCCACTAAGGAAAGTCAGAGATATCTAATAAAAACCAGGAGTGAGTGGCATCCTGGCAGCCAAAGCAAGAGAAACCTTTTAGGAAGAAGAAAAAAGCACAATGAGGTTACATGCTTCAGCAAGATCGAGTGAAACAAGGACTGAATACTTTCTCTTTAAATTAACAGCTAGAAGTTCTTTAGCGATCTTGACAAGAGACATCACAGTGGTTAGAACAGAAGCAAGGCTGACGGATTAAGGGGTAAATAAGAAGTAGGAAGATGAGTACAGAGAACATGAATCATTCCTCTGAGAACTCGATGAGATGGAAAACGGGCTAGGCAGAGGTGAGGGCTGTGGGAGCACTGGTTGATTTGGCTGGTTCAGCAGTGGGTGGTAGTTTTCAAACCGGAAGACAGCTGAAGCCATTTGTTCAAGGAGAAAACACAGCACTGTATCAAAGCTTTTTTAAATCTGGGAATTGGAGAGGGCAGAGAGGACATTAATGATGGATGAACTTCCCACCACTGCCCACGGTGCCTCATCAACAAACATCTTTGCATTAACTTCACTGGTTCACCACTCCTGCCTTCAATAATCCCTCACTGGGATGAGTTAGAGTTTCATCCTCTGGTTGGGCACAGTGGTGGTACATACCTGTAGACCCAGGTCCTGGAAGGTTAAGGGAAGAAGACCCCAAGTTTGAGGTTAACCTGCACTGTACATTGAGTTCAAGGCCAATCTGAAGCAAGACCCCATCTCAAACAAACCAACAATTTATCTTCAGCCTTATACTCAAATGCCTTCAAAATCTGATTTCATTTCTCCCTTTTACATCCTGCCAGCTCTACTCAAAATGATGCTATGGGCCGCTCCTTAGCTTTTTAATCCTCTCTCTGTTTATTTAAACACTGGCCATTTCTTAAGACCTAGCTCAAGTTCTATGTCTTCTTGGCCTTCCCTAACTACTTTGGTTCTCAGCAATTGCTTCCTTTGTAGGATTTCCATATCATTTATATAGCTCTTAATTTTACTGATTTGTCTGATCATACACAGATTCTTGGCCTCTCTATCTAGTAGAATCCCCAACTGAGGTTGGGGTGAGGAGGCTGATATTAACACCAACAACCATAGAGGGGTCCTGAGTGTCTTAGAGTCCAGTGGTCTTGAGAGCCTTGTCCCGTGAGGAAAGACCACATCGTGTATATCCCTGTAACCTGAGTGCTTTGGGACAAAGGAGGCAAAGAGGAAAGGAAGGAGGAAGGACGAGAACACAGGAAGGAAGGAAAGGGAAAGAGAAAAGACAAGGGACAAGATGATGGGTCTGAATGCTTAATATACATACTCTGATCGTGAGAATCTTTCACTTCTTAACAAATACCTCATATGTCACTGATGACATGTATAAAAAGTGTGATGTTAGGAAAATGTTCAGTTCATTCAATCATGAAACAGATCATTAGTATGTATCTGTAACGTATAGATAGATGTGGGTCTGTAAGATGTAAGACAGACATGGGTCCTGCCCCAAGGAGACAATAGTCTACAGAAGGATGTGTTTTCTACTTATTGTAGGGGACAAATAACAGAGTAAGCTTTTAGGCCATGATGAAAACAAAAGGAGGTCTCTTAACTAAATGGCTCTGCTTGGACCTAAGGCATCAACGCCATGTAAGCAGAACACACACACTGTGGAGCTGAACTATTTTCTTTTAGTGAAGTCACAAAGGATGGCAACCTTTCATTCACTTCAAGTGTTCCATTTGTGAAGCAAAGGAGTTCATTTCTCTCTGGGTTCTACAAGAGACCTCATTATTACTTACTGATACCCACGTACTGAGAAAAAGAGGGATAGTGAGCCAGAGGTACCTCCCTCCGCATGAGCAGCTGTTGGTAAACAGTCAGCTTCCACATCAACGCTGGAAACTGCATCAAGTGTCACGCCATTTGTCATTTTAATGCAGTAATATAACCACAAGATTACAAAGTTAAATTTATGTAAATCATGTTTGGGAAATTACTGGAGCAGACTGTGGGGGCTGTTTGTACTCAATCTGCTAATGAAAGGACCCATCTCACCAACAGAAAATCAAATGAAGGAAATATTTTTGCTATGTTTCCTTTGGTCTATTTTGAAGATGTAAAGAATTCCATTAAGAATTTTCTCCCCAAAGGCTTTAATTTGAAAGAAATGGGGAGGAGGAGAGATGCCTCTGTTCATCCACTGTTAAAAATGCCACCGTGGGAGTTGGGCGATATTCTCTTTAGTTTATTGCCTATTTGGCAAGGCTGGGGGTATTTTTGTTCCCAACTGATTGATCTTTCGAGCCCCCAATGTTTTCCAGGAACCGTAGATTACAGGCAATCCTTATGAGAACCATCTTCCTGCTTTACGACTCTAACATTCATTTTCATAGATGGCAACATGACTAATGACGAGGCCTCGCATGGCTGTAACAATTGACAGTTTCCAGACCCTTTCCACATTCATCATCTCATTTGATTTTCATGACACCTCTGTCAGGTCGTGAGGGCAGGAACTGTAACTCTTATATTACACAAAAAGAAAAGTAGCCCAAGGCTCAGAGGAGTGCCCCTCCCCAACCTGGTAAATGGTGAACTTGTGACCGTTTCTGATATTGATTTCGGTGTTCTTCCCATAGACAGTTTCCCAAAGTTTGTTCCAAAGAACCATAATCATGAGTGTTACGCTATGAAAACAAAACCATTTCCTATTAAATGTCCCTTGTGTCAGATGAGTTTCAGTGTAGGAGGCAGAAACCATTCAAAGCAGAAAAGGAATTTAATATGGGGAATTCGATGATCACAAAGTTTTGGCTGGAGAAGCAGAAGTCAGAGGCTACCCCAGGCTACTTAGCTCAAAGTTCCCTCACCATAGATGTCTAGAGAAGTCTGAAAGTTTCCATCATCACAGGTTAAGGTCAACTTTCCTATAAATACTAGCTTTGTTTACCAGGATCAGCCAGAGCAGGAAAATTGTCTGCATTTGACTCCCTTTTTCCAAAATTCATGTGAATACACAAAACTGGCAGAAAAGAATTCTTATCCAGAACCTTAGTTGTAAGGGAATCTGTGAAATGTCGTTTTTAGGTACAACAGAGTTCGTAGTGCCAATCCTAATCTCGATCACATCCCTTTTAAAAATGCATAGAGCTCATTAACATTTTCAGGCTATTAAAAAATTCTACAATAAAGGGAACTATTAAACTTTAACCTTGCTAAACTCAGCTTTTCCCAGAATTACTTGACCATGAAGCTTCATCCAGCAGCTGCTCGTTATGCAGAGCACACTGAGGGAGAAGTTGCACCACAGCAGGCTGGAGGGGCTGTAACGCAGCGTTCACACATGTGCACCAATGTGTCAATCAGGCAGCCAAGAAACATAAAATCAGTGAGCATCTGCTGCAGCGTTTGGTAGTTCTGGGGCAGCTACGATGCTGCAAACATGTGAGGCAAAGTCCTTGTCCTTGGGGTCATTTCAGCATAGCTGAGAAAAGTATCCATAGATCTCAGAAATATAAGACCCCAGAAAGAATACATTTTAAATGTTCAGCACATTAGGTCTAGTTATTGCTGCAGAATGGAAATTATAACCTGTCATTGGAGGTCAACTCCTGTCACTGGAGATTTTTAAACAATTGAGTAGTGGGTAAGTCAAGGTGTTGCTATAGACAGGCCTCACCATTCTCTCTCATATCGTGCACAAGCTACAAAATGGTTCCCTGCTGAGTCCTGTGAGCCCTTGAGTCTGACACACACTGGTAGGCATGTTCAGGCAGAAGAATGTGCAAAGGTGGTTTTGGGCTGAGCTTCAGAGTGTGAATGGGAACAGCCGTATCAGTAGTATTTCTCCTGGATTTGGGAGAAAGCATTCATTTTACCTGTGTCGGTAGGCATGATGTAGCTAGAGTGCATCTGGCTTTGTCCAGGGCTTGGGAAATGTGCCTCTTTTTCAGTAGAAAATATTCTAATGAGATAAGAATGCTAGCATAATTAGAAGGACAGAGAAGGCAGTTTCAACTGTGAAGTAGGGAAGAGCGTATCTCTCTATGAAGTAAAGATAAGGAAGGAGAATCCAGTGGTTTTCCTCGTATTGATCAGATATAAGGTTATCGTATCGCATCATTACAGTGTGGCTTCCACCATAAATAAACAGATCTTTTGTGCATTCAAACTCAGCTCTAAGCAGTGTAAGTGTAATATAATCTCCCATGCAGCCACATTTGTAAATCTTATCCTGTAATAATTTTGTCTATTTTCCCCCCTGTGTATTCATGTTGAGGAACCCCTACATTTGCAGTCTGTCTTTAAAAATTAAAAAAATGCATTCAAAGAGAAACCCATCTTCAGAAAGACTTTTAAAAGCCCTAAAGAACATTAATTTGGGAATATGAAAATGAATATTTTTAAACCAGTGATATGGTTACACAGAGCCATAAGAACTCGGTTTGAGATGGTAAATATAAGTTGAGTGAAAAACTCAGTACAAACTCCATGTACAGTGTTGTCGGGATTATTCTCAGAGCTCACCCTGGAATAAGGAACTCCTCACTGTCACTGTTGTCCAGCTGCTTTTGCAGCCTAAGCAGCACTGAAATATTTGAAAACCAACCTTCCCACTCACTGTCTTCAGAATGAGTAGTAGTTAGCATGTGTTTTGGAAACACACATACACAAATGCACATAATTCTTTGCCAGCTTCCTTAAAGTTGGAATCCTCATTAATGACAGAGGTGATCCCCAAGGTGCTCACCCCAAGTGAAGGGAAAAAAATGGGTGTGAAGTGTGGAGCTACAGCTTCCTGCACCTCAGGTGTCAGCAGTTTGCTCACCTCACAAATATTTGTGGGGCACCTGCGAAATGCCAGGCAGGGAGCCCAAGCAACAGGGGCCCAGTGTTAGGTAAATGGACATGTTCTGGACAGGAAGGAAACGAGAAAATGGATACATCATTTTAAGTGATGGAGAATAACAGGAAGCAGAATTCTACTAAGGAAGGGCTTCAGAGTTGGTCTCTCTGAGGGCTGATAAGAAGAGGCCATGGTTGAAAGTCAAAGCTGTAGAGGGAAAGAATTCAGCAGTGTTTGAAAACCTAAGACGCAGCCACAGTGGGTGAAGCAGATAGGAGCCGATGATGGAGTCTCCACGTCATTCTGGGAGTGACAGAAAGTCACCGGGAGGCTCTGAATTAGTCATCTCAGAATAACCACAGCCTGGGTGGCCTAAACAACACACAGTTTGGGAGACTGGGAAGCCTAAGATTAAAGCTCCCTCCTATTGCATGCCGGTGAGGCCCCTTCCTGGCCTGAGAAACTGTGTTTCATCGTGTATCCTCTCGGATTCTCTGGGCACCAGGATCTCTTCTTGTAAGGACATTAATATCATCAGACAAGGTACCACACTTAAGATTTCATTTAACCTTAATTACTTCCATAAAGACCCTACTTCCAAACAGTCACACTAGGGATGACTCATAAAAAGAAGGAGGAGGAAGAGGAGAAGGAGAACAAGAATGAGAAGAAGAAAAAGGAAGAGTTTTGAGTGGAGAACACTGACCTAGGCGAGGGGGAGTGATGCATAGAGAAGAGATGTGGGAAGGAACGAAGGAGCCAGGTCTCAAATACGCAGTTTAATATTTGAATAAAGAGAATTAATAATATGTTGATTATTAAGAAGTGGAGCCATGGCTCCTTTAAGTGACTTTTTAAAACATCATCCAGCTCTTTCCTGCCTCCCAGTCTCTAGAAGAGCAATCTTCAAAGTTGGGGCTGGGGGTACTGACGGGTCTTCCTTCTTCAACTGTATAACAAAGCAAGGCAGATTTTCTCCATATACTTTAACCAAAGCAGCATATCACAGGCAGTAAATCTGACATAAAGATTTTTTTAAAGTAAAAGAAGGCCACTTTTCTTGTTTAGTTTTTTGTTTTGTTTTGAAAGTGCCAAATAAAAACAAAATTGACTGAGTTTGTAAAATCTATTGCAGTAAAGAAAATGATTTCACCTGAGCATCTACAAGTGTCCCAAAATCAAACAATAAATACCTTCTCTTATATAGTCATCACCTTATCCATGGGATACATTCCAATGCTCCCAGTAGATGTATGAAACCACAGACAGTACAGAACATTATAAATATAGAAACAGAGGAACATCCCTATACACACATAACTATCATAAAATTTGACCTATAAATTAAGCATTCCAAGCGATTAATAATAACGAACAATAAAATAGAACAATTACAGTGCTATGCTATAATAAAATTGCCTTGAGGGCATTGTTCAATAAGATAAGGGTTATTTGAACAGCAGCATCACAATGATGCAAGAGTCTGTCTGATTACCAAGCTGACTACAGCTGGGCAATGTGTTTCAGATATACAGAGCAAAGAGGTGGCATCCACAGTACAGACAAAGCAGGATGGCTATTTCACCACACTCTTCACAATTACAATTTAAAATTTCTAAGTCGGTTATTTCTGGAATTTTCCACTTAATATGTTCAGACCATGGTTGACCCTAGATAGCTGAAACTGCAGAACACAAAACCTAGGATAAGAGGTACTGCCCTGTGGGAAGGAGGGAAGCAAGACGCACAGAAACTGCATAGGAGAGAGGACAAGCAAGGAAGGAGAGCGACGACAAAGCAGGGAACTTCAGGAAAAGAAGTTCCCATCTGTGCTTACAGTTCTCAGAAGAAGACACTTCATGAGGATGTTCCCTGCCGCAGTTCTTCAGTGCTTGTGTAACCCTGGGAGCAAGCTGAAATTTAGGGATGAGGAGGAGAAGAGAAGCCTGACTGCAATTTGATCAAGCCCAATAGATAGACTAGAGAGAATTCTTGACTGAAGGGCCAAGAGTATACACTGGAGGAAAAAACATGCTGTTTCATCACGTGGTGCTGGGAAAGCTGGTTATCCATATGCAGATTTAAATTACATTCTTATCACTTATCATGTACAAAATTCACTTCAAAATGGATCAAAGACCTAAGTTTGAGAGCTGAAACTTTGAAACTACTAGGGGAAAACAGGGGAAACATTTAAAGTTGTAGACATGGGCAATGATTTCTTGAATAAGAACCCCATAACACTTCAGTGGAAAATAATAGCAAGAACCTAGAAATGGGACCGCATCGTATTTTAAAGCTTCTGGAGAGCAAAGGAGATAGTCAACAGAGTGAAGGACAGAAAGGAAGGGCACACCCATCAGTTACTCTTTTGACAGAGGATTAATATCTAGCATATTTAAGTAACTCAAAACATTTAACACCAAAAAATCAAAAAGTCCAATCAATAAACTGACCAATAAATTGAGTGCTTCTCGAAAGAAAACATAGAAATGACCACTACATAAAAAAAAATTCAATGTTTTTATTCATCAGGGAAATGCAGATCAAAACTACCCTGATATTTCATTTCATCCCAGGTAGAATAACTTCCATAAAGGATAAAGGCAGACTAATATAATATTGTTAAAATATCTCAAGTTTAAGTCTTATTGGTGAATGTCAAGAGATGTAACACACATAAATAAAATCTCTTTGGGATTCTAGATAATATGGAAGAACATAAAGGGCTCCTGAGACCAAAGTGTTCAAAACACAGCGCCCTAGGTCACTCACAAGTGTGTCCACTAATTATACAGTGATGACGGAATAAGGAGGATTTTAGTTCAGTTCTCTCCCATCACAGATGCAGCTGGATTTAGGGTGGCTATGTGACTCCCTCTAGATTAACTAATGAAAACATCATTGAGAATAAGACACTGAATCCCTTACTGCGGAGCCCATGCTTTCTCTACATGACTACTCCATTTCCACAGGCGGTGGTCTGTGGGGTTCTGAACGTGTGAGACTAAATCTCTGTTGTGTACTTCTTTGAGGAGTCTCAGAGCACTTGACATCATTTATTCCTAATAACCACATAATAAGTGCTTAAAATTACTGGGAGATAAATAGATCAGGAAGAAAAGATGGAAGGAAGGAAGGAAGGAAAGAAAGAAGGAAGGAAGGAAGGAAGGAAGGAAGGAAGGAAGGAAGGAAGGAAGGAAGGAAGGAAGGAAGGGAGAGAAGGGAACGATGGAGGGAAGGAAGACTTCCTAGACCGGTATCTCTCAAAGCCATTGCAGTAGTCATGTAACACCCACCCATACTGATCTCTTGGTAGTTATTTCCAAGAGTTATCTCTTGATAGTCTGGAAAATGTATTTATTTACACCCTGCATAAACAAAGTATAAAAGAAACATCCAAAATCTTTCTGAAAAGTTTGCTCCGCACCCTGAGAGACCACAGATGCAGTGAGACTTGGCACCACCCTGGGGTGCACAGCCTCCTGTGGGCCATGGCAGGAAGTCCCCCGTGCCTTGTTCCATCTCACTCTGTTCCCCACACACGCTGCGGCTTCATAGGTTCGAGAGTCCTGGGGTGGCTCAGCTACACAAGAGGGAAAAAGAGGACAGCATTGTGCATCAATGCAATTAAGAAGTACACTCGGGGGTGATGAAGCAGAGATTCACTGAGGAGCCACGGCCAGGAAACCAGATGGTAACGCTTAGTCTGCTCTTAAAAAGCAAAAAGAACAACAACAACAAAAAAAAAAAACTATTGATCTTTTGAGAAAAAGGAAGAAAGAGCTAGGAAATATTAAGGGGAAGCATCATTTCTTAACAAAAGAAAAGCAACTTTTTCTTATGTTAAAGACATCCTCTTGCAAAAGGCTATCCGGATTTAGTTCTGTCATCGAGAAAAATTACCCAAACCTCAGTGGTAGAAATTAGGATGTAAAAGTGGGAGTCTGTGGGTGGAGTGATATTAGCTTAACCGTGATTGCTGGCCACTTCATGGCCACTAATGAGGGCTTCGGGGCACATCCACAGTGTGTGGGAGGTGATCCAATGGTCATTTGCTTTCCTCAGTCAATTCTACACCAACTGAATTTGGCCAAAATTAAAGCTGCCCAGGTCTCTAGGAAACTACACAGTTTGCACACTACCCCATTCCTCCACGGTCTTCACTGGGGCACGTGGAATTCCAAAGCTTGTCTCAAATCCATACCTCTGCTGTCCAGTGCTGCCTTCAGACACTGTTACTCTTTGTATCTGATCGGATCCAGTCAGGGAAATAAAATTCCAGACTCTGAATAGAGCAGAGTTAATAAGGAGAATTAGTTATAAAGGTTTTGGAAGAGCTGAGAAAGCTAATTAAGGAATAATACTGCAACCGGCAGATGAAAATTAAAGGGAAAACACTGTCACCTCCAGGAGGAGGAGGCATTGCTAACGTCCAGCAAGGCCAAGGAGAAATAGGAACCGTAAAGAGTGTCCTGCGGGACCTGGGACCTAGACCACTGGACTCCTGATGGGTCTGTCCAGGAGTAGCTGACACCTACGAGGACAAGCATTACTAATCACGTCCCAAACAAGCAGGGAAAGATGGGGGGAATACCCCAGCTTCTCTTTCTTCTACTTCTCCATCTCCCTCCACACTGAACACTGGTCCAATCCACACGAAAGACATTTGGGAAAGTGCACATATTTTAATGGAAAGGCTGAGGATTGGATTTGGGAAGAGACAGGTAAATGTGAAGAACGTTCATTCACCTACACCAGGCAGTTTCCGCCCTGCTGTTCCCTGGGTTCTATTCTTACCACACTTTCTCTGAAAAGAGGTCTCTTTAATTGATTCTTGTCACTGTCTTCTTTGTGCCCTCCAACAGCTGTCTATTATACTTTGAGGAGACAAATCTAAAGTTCCTGCCAGTCCTCCTGGCTCTGCTGATCTTCTCAGCTCTTATCAAATCACTATCAGCTTATACTAACGTACATAACAGAAAATGATATCACAGAGTTCTAATGGATCATTGAACAGAACTGTTTGCAGTATCATTGCTGGAATGTCCACTCTACAAACTTTAATTCTGTGACTTGAACAATTATTTCTAAGATGGCAATATGTAATCTATTAACTAATGATTTCCTACTGCGCATTTTTTTCTTCTGTAAATCTGTATAACTTGTACCCTTCACTGTTTTTTTTTTCTTTTCTTTTCTCCTTAAATAAAAATTTAAAAAAAAAAAAAAAAAAAAAAAAAACAAATCACTATCAGCTTCCAACCCCAGCTCCAACCCCAAGAGCCCTCTTCACTCCCTCCGATGTGTTAATGTGTGGACTGCGGGGCTTCACACCTGGCCTTCCATCTGTCTGGGAAGATCTAGTCCTCCTGCTTTGGCTAAATACTAGGCATCCTACAGGTTTTGCTGAAATGTCACTTCTTGAGAGAGGCTCTCCTAAGCCTCTCCCGTTTCAATCAGATGCGGCCTCTGTGGTCTCAGTGGCTCCCTGTGCTTTTCTCTCTCAGTAGTTAACACAATTGATGGGTACATATTTATTTGTGCTTTTATTTTTTTAACATCTGCTCTCCACCTGTGTGGAACCTCAATCGTGGTGGGAAATTTTACTGTGCAGCATTACTGGGGAAGCGGGTCCAGGGGCGCAGCTCTGAGTGGCAGAGGGTGACTTGGGAGGGAGATGTGGTGGGAACGCATTATTAATTCATATTCTTTCCCAAAGCGTGGCCAGCCTCCCCCTGCTTCTTCACATAGTAACCCAAAATGAGCCGTCTGTGACTAAATTCTTCCCCATGCTAAATAGATTTGTAAACCTGTAGTTGCTAAATTGAGCTTCAAGAATACATTCTTTTCTTTTCTTTTTCTTTTTTCTATTTCTGTGTTTACGAGGACAAAAAGTTCATTGTGTCCTTTGCAGACTAACTCTTGCTGAGAAAACAGGAAAATTCTGAAGCTGCCAGTTACCTCTGTGTGACAACATGTGAAAAAGCTTTTCCTGTTTCATTTCTGGTCAACACTGCAGCTTGTCTTTATTTTGTCTGTGCGACTGTGATTCTGTTATGCTTTGTAATGTACATTTAATAACATAAGGATATCACAGTATGTTTATATTACTTACAAAAGACCATACCATTCTCTCTGGATATAAGGCAACATTTTTTTAAAAGGCTTTTTAAGTTAGTTTTGTTTTTCATATAGGAAAAGGTGCTGGTGTAATATGAGCCAAGGACACATCCATGGTTGTAACCATGGCCCCTCCTTGTGGCAGAACACGAGCGATGACTCCAAACACCATCTATTATTTTCTCTCTAACCTTCACCGCCAAACCCTCTAGGAACACAACACCCAGGCAATCTTGCTCTGGAATTTTAACTGAGGCCTTGACACATTCCCCACCAGTTTCTTACCCTGTTACCCCAAAGCGTCTCCTTAGTGGGATGGCCATCAAGTCTTTAATTCCAGCTCATTATTTCTCTTCTTACTGAGCTAAGTGTGTTTGTTACTAATAACAACGAAAAAATAAGTCTGGTGTGCACACTAACCTGAAATTTTGAGTTGGCAATTAGTTGGAGGGAAATGCAATTAGATGTTTTCCTTCAAGCCCTAATTTACATGCTGGAAAGCATGGGCAGCCTTCGCAAGTAATTGCAAAAATAAGCCCTGTTTTCTGTGTTTGTATACAAATACAAAGCTCCCCAGCACACCTGCCTTTGCCTAAATAGAAGAGAATCCCAGGGGTCTTCTTGCTTTAGGATCACTGAGATATACAGCAGAAAAGCAACTGATCAGCCTGTAGGTGAAATGTGTTTTCTCTCTGCCACAGAGACTCAGCATTAATTGGCATTGACTGTACCCATGGAGAGTCAGGGTGTATAAACTAGGTCTGACAGCCTCTCCGTGTAACCCCATGAGGTGAATTAAGGCTCTTCAGAGTTCCAGCACCCCTTTTTGTGACTCAGAGTAATAGCTAATGCAATCCAATCCATTAAGCACTTCATGAGCATCTACCCTATGCAAGATGCTAGGAGCCCTAGGGGGAACAAATTGAATGAGATACTGTTGACATCTTTGAGAGGTTATGGTCGAGCAGAAGAGACACAAATGTCACCATGAGCTGGGCCCCACTGGAGACTGTAACAATGGTCCTTGGAGACAGTAATAACCTCCCCTAGAGACAGTAACAAGACCCTCTGGTAGTTGTAGCTAAGTATTAAGAAGTGGGGTGTCTGGGGTACTGTATCACTGCCCCAAGGAAGAATCAAGTTCCAGCTCAGAGTCCAATCAAGAACCTGCTTTCATAATATAAGGACACAGAGAAAGGACTTCCTACCTCTGCAGAACAGCAAAGTGCATATGGGGAGAAATTAAGCGAAAAAATCAAGTATGAGAGTTTTCTGTAAATAGCACTCAAGACTCCAGGAGACGAATCCAACATCGTGGTGCAAATACAAGGCATATGCAGAAAGAATCCAAAAATCCAGCAGAACTTGCATGACACAATGGAGGGGCGATGTTTTTTTAAACACCCAGCACAGAACAGAAACCTTCTGTTGGCCACACTACAAAGCACTTCATCAATCCCTTAGTGAGGACAAAATTGGCCAGCATCTGAATGCTCCATATATAATGCATAGTTCTTTATTTATAAATAAATTTGCCTGCCACCTCCACTCCATGTTCATTGCACAGCATGGGTTCAGTTATTATTTACTTATTTATACTCCATATTGCTTCAAGCATAAGTGAAAGTAGCTAACATGTTTATTAGCTTCATAAAGTCCCAAAGTAGAAAGCCCCTTTAGGTAGCATCATCTACACCAAAATTTAAATTGGGGGACCCTGCCTGTAACCCCATGAGGTGAAGTAAGGCTCTTCAGAGTTCCAGCACCCCTTTTTGTGAATACAATCCAGTCCATTAAGCACTTCATGAGCATCTACCCTAAGCAAGACTGCCAGGAGCCCTAGAGGGAACAAATTGAATAAGATACTGTTGACGTCTTCGACAGGATCAAGGGACCCATAATAAGACTTCAAGCCTCAAACAGGGACAACACTCAAGTCTAGCCTGGGAAGCCTAGGAAGCAAGGAGAGAGAGAAAGTCTGAAGAAAGTCAGTGATGAGGAATATAGGCTAGGCATGGCAGCACACACCTGTAATCCCATGTACTTGGGACGGGGAGAGAGGAGGGTCTCTTTGAGTTCAAGGCCAGCCTGGGCTACATAGTGAGTTCAAGACCAATTTGAACTGCAAAACAAAACCCTATCTCAAAAAGACAAAAAAATAAAAGTAATATGACCAGCTCCATTCACATATGGGAAGAGTTCTAGAGATACACTGTCCCCAAGTGCCTGAGTGAGCAGCATTAGGCAAATTCAGTCACTGGATTTGGGTTTGGCTAATAACCACAAGCTTTCCTCTGAAACTCATCACAGGCACATCCAAAGGTCTTGAATTGTTCTGTGTTCCTGACTGTCACTCTAGGTTTCAAGAGCACCATTGTAGCCTTCAAGAAGAAGCAAAGCTATGAGATACTGAGGAAATTTTGGTTGTTGTTGTTTTTGTACCAGGGATCAAACTCACAACCTTACACTTGCCAGGTTGGCGCGTATGCCGCTGATCTAAATCCCCAGCCCCCACTGAGGAAATATTAAAAAAAAAAAAAAAACTCATGCCTAAAAAGTGGGCTTGTATTCATTTCTTTGTAATATTCAAAGTGCGAAAATTGGTAGAACCAAAACTCTATCCTTATCAGGCTCTATCCGTAAACATAAACAAAGCCAGAGGTTCTGAAGGGAAGACTCACAGGCAGGTATGTCCGACAACAAGAAATACCACAAAGCCTCTGCCAGGACCACAGCCTGCACAAAAGCCTACACAACTCTACACACACACACACACACACACACACACACACACACACAACTCCCTCTGCAAGCACATCTGCCCAGAAACTTGCAGATTCACTGCTGGATGGGCAACACTCTTGGTATCAACCCTACAGCCAAGAATTACAGTTTCAAGAGACCTTATACAATCCTCCTCATTTTGCCTTTAAAAGCTTCCCCTCGCCCCAACCTCTGCAAGTCCACTGTCATTCTGGCACGTGTGTTCCCCTTCGATCACTCTTCGGCTTCAAGAAAGGTACTGGACGCTGAGATAAGTCAGGATGGCAGCGGAGATCTGGGAGGACCCCCGCTTGGCTGAAGCCAAGCCAGGCAGGGCTTCTGAACAGGGCAGAGGGGCTCGCTTTTCCTGTGAGAGGAAATATAGGTTGGTAAAACCGAGAGCTGCTTCTCTAAAGGGAGCATCGCTAAATGGAAAGGGGAGGGTGGGAGCTGTCAACTACAATCCCACACTCTGCAGGAGACGGAGGGAAGGATCACAGGTGATTAGAGATGTTTTGAGCTAACTGACTCTCCCAAGTAAGGTTAAGCTTAGCAAGAAGACCCCTGCCAGACTATCCCTCCAGCTTTGATCTGCGCTCAGTAAGCAGCTGGCCTTCTGACCCTTTATCAAACGCATGTGAGAGTGGATGAAAAGCTAAAGTGGAAGAAGGTAGTTAAGAAGTATCCAGGTGTCCATGGTTAATTGCATTAAACCTCGCCAGTCCATCCCTGCATTGTGTGGGGTCCTTTTTCCTTTGTATATGAGCCTCCCAGGCATAAAGCATAGCCAGGGAGTCTCCACATCCTTCATCAGTGAGCTGGAGATTTACTTCCAGATACCAACTGGATTGCTAGCCTGTGACCATATTCTCTTCTGTTCCCTGCAGGGAGTGATTTTTAATAATGACCAACTATCCTAATAGAATGGTTTCCTGGTTCATTTTAAATTAAGTCAAATCAACAAACAACTTCAGAAATAGCAGGGGTCTTGATCAGGGTAATGGTTTTAAAAAATAATAATAATTCCAAGAAAAAAATTATGGAAGTAAAAATCCATAGGGCATGGTGATTCACTGGATTTGGTTGAACATCAGCGATTGTAAATCCAGGCAATGAGTATGGGATGTTACCGCCAACCAAGTGAAAAGGAGACAGATAAGCAGAGCTCGAGGTGCCCTAGGGATGCTGAATTGGTGAAGAATGGCCATGCTCTGCTATGGCAATAAATTGTCCCCAAATCTCAGTGACTTACACGCTTATCCCTTAGTCCTGTTGCAGCCTTGTGCAGTTCAGATATCTCCCCTAGGATTCTCTTTTTCAAGGAGAAACTTGGAAATCCAGGATCCTCCCATTTCATGACTCTGCCACCTTAGAGAACTTTGTGTCCATGGGAGAACAGGATAGGATCAGTGCATCGTCCAAGTAAGGACCAGTGCCCATGCCCTTATTCCTAAACTGAATTCAGGAGAGCCTAGAAAATAGACTCCTGTGTTCCCAGAACAGGAGCAGGGTTACAATAGCATCTGGCTTGTCTTTGCCACAGACTCAAGGTATTCAAGGGAAAACAGTAGCTATATATACCAGGCGGGTTCAGAATGAAAAAGAATGAGTCAAGCTGCAGACGTCAGATCAGTCAATGATTTACACCTTGAAAAATGCATGCTACCAGCCAACGAGAATAGACACACTTTAAGAAGATGGGAAAATCGAGGAACATCAACTTTTATAGATTCGGAGAAGGAAAAACATTGAAAGATGACCAATGTGAAATTATCTGGGAGAAAGGCAGGACACAGGAGGCGGAATAAAGGTATGTTCTTGTGGAAACTAAGAGATACCTTCAGCATTCATAGCAGTGAACTTCAGCATTGATAGCAGTGAACTACCATATTTACAGAGCCAGAAATGTCAGTTCATCCTGGCAAAGAATTTTTACTCTTCTGGCTAATAGAGGAGTCTTGGGATTTGTGGTTTAATGGCAAAACAATAGAATTTCTAGGGCTTCTGAGTGGATCAATGGAAGCATTATTAGGATTTGGAAGAACACACTTGCAGAACTATTAGCATCTGTATCAAAGAAGGTGATGTGGTCAAGGAGCCTTAAGAATGAAGTTCTAGATCTGGTGGCCATGTGAAGTCACTCAGTCTCTCTGAATGTGAGTTTCTGACTCTCTCAGTGTGGGGACTATACCTCCAGCCATATTAATCATGGAGGGGAGAGATTAAGTTTCCACTGTGTATGAGCCCCTATGCTGAATTCTTTGCACAGATTGTTTCATTTGTTCAATCCTATTCATTTCAATTCTATGGAGGATACAAGACTCTCCATTTCACAAATGCAGAAACTGAGGCTGAGATAACTTATTTACGTTGCCTACAGTCATATATCTAAGTCACTCGTGAAATTCAAGCACACGTAGGTGCTTGAACCTAGACTAAGAAACATCCAGATGCCCAGCATTCCCAGCTTTTATTCACTGATTCAATAAACATATATGTAATGTGTTTTTCAGAGACACAGTCCTTTCATGAAGCATTTTCCCAAGAAAGGAGATGTCCAGGACAGAAGAGGCCTTTGCCCAACTTGGGCCCTAATCAAGAGCCCTTCACCCCAAAACTCACACCACTTCATTTCTCCCATCTAACCGAGAGAAATTTCAAGACTGGAAATTGATGGTCCCTTGATACACTTGAAAAGGTGCTTTTCCATTTTTGAGAAAGTGATTCCCCCATCTTGGTTAGATGAGCAGTTTAGTAATTAGGTTCTCTATCACTTTGTCAAGATGGAGCAAGAAGAGCTAAACAAAGCTGGACTCCAATGACCTGCATTCCATCAGTATGAAGCAAGTGAATAAGGTGACCCGATTTTTAAATCCCTCTGAAGGGAAAGAGCTCAATCTTGTCACACACAAAGAAAAAGTGTTTTTCTTTTAAATCTATTTATCAGTTTGCATCATACTCTATTCTTGTTATAGTGAACTATAGGACGCAATGGAGTCTACAAGATTACCAAAAGACCATGTGATACAGAGAAATAACAGAGAAAAGTTACAGGATCACAATAAATTAAACAGTTTGGTATTATACTTTTTAATTTCAATTTAAGTGCATTCTTTGTTTCTTTATAATTGCTGGTAAAATTAAATTCTCTTTTCCAATTAAAATAAAACCAAACTGCTTAGCTGTTGAGACCCTCTGAGCTCTCTGTAAATCTCCTTTAACAGGTGAAATAAAAGCTATGTATGGCACTCTATCAGCCTCCAACAGTGTTATTACACATTGCGCACCATAAAAAGATGGGGAACTTTTTTTTATTTTCAGAGTCCACCACCATAAAAAAAATCTCTTGTTAATGCTGATTTTTTTTTGCATATGTTACAACCAATGAATTTAGGAAGCCTGATGTTTTCCCCAGAATATCTCCCAAGACCTAGCTCCATGCTGAGTCACAATATTTACTGACAGTTTTGTAGTCAAGTTATTTGAGTAGATAATATTAATTAATATATATTATTTATTAAAGGCACAGCGATAAACAAAACGTCTAAGATCCCAGTATTAAGAAGTTTATATTTGTATAGTCAGAGATAAAAAATGTAAAAAAATAAATAATTTACTCTAGCAAGAGATCACAGTTATGAATATATACTTGATACAAAACAAAAGTTATCATTTGTGCCACTGGAAATCGTCACCTTTAACGAAAAGGATAAATTTTGGATCAATAAATGGAATACGATAAGAACAGACATCTCACCAAACAATTCTGTCTACTCAAGCCTGGAAATCCACCTTGCCACCCCTGCATTGTTATTTTATTAAATCGATATCCATCCCACCCCAGCTCCAATTAGGAACTACAAAAGCAACCTGCACATGTCCACATGTTGCTAGTTTCTCATTTAGGGCTAAAGAATCCTCCAAGATGAAACGTAATTTTAATTATCCTGCAGAGCAAGAACTCAGTGCTGATGTTAGCTGGGTGTGTGGATGTAAAATTGCTGCAGTACAAGTAAAATGTGTTCTGGGTTCTCTGTATGCAAGTTTAACTTGTCCTTGTGCAGTTGAAAGTAAACACCATGGGCCTCAGCAAAATTAAAAATCAAGACAAATCTGTTTTAGATGTCCAGGCTTTTTTCTCTCTAGCCTGCTGTGTTGTGTTAAGAGGGTTGTTACAGGAAAATGCAAACTACCCCAGGTATTGTGGCCAGATCATGTTTTAATTCAAGGAATTAGGTGTTTCCAAAAGTGTCTGAAAAACTTGGGAATGCCAAGCTATGAGCTCAACTAAAAACCAAAGAAACTATTGGGCAGAGGCTGGCTTGGGTTTTGAAATTTAATTTTCTGATATAGACTAAAAAGTGTAGCTCTTAAGCCTCTGAAAGTACAAAAATTGCCTGTGTATCGCAAAACCTGTTCAAAAGCTCTTCACCTTCCTAGAAAATTCTAACTGCAAAAACAAATTTCCCATATTTAAGCTTTACTTGGTACAAAAGCAAAGTCTTTGTATGTCTATGGAAAATATTTACTATGAAAATATCATCTGGACTTTAAAAATAGGGGAAGAAAAGTTAATAACCAGCATTGAGAAGAAATCATTCCAAGGTCAAAGATAACACAGTTATTAATCTCATTCTTTGTCTTCTGTCATTATTTTGTGTGGGTTAAGGAACTCTGGGACATTCTCCCATTCCGTGTACCCCTCTGCCCCCATTTCTATGCCCCAGGAATCTGTCACCTATTTAAGGACCACAAGTCCTCCTTATGATAACAGTAGAACCATGGTATCTCACATTCAAAAAAAAAAAACTGAAAAAAAATCATTCCTTTAAAGAGCTTGTGCAGAATTGCTCTATTTAAAAATAAACTTAAGATTTGAAAGGAAAAATTTTAACTGTAATAAAGTACAGTTTAGAAAGTCTTTTCATGTAATAAACAAAATACAGTTTAGGGTCCACATGCGTCTAGTATCAAAACCGGCCCAATGTTCTTTATTTTTCTTTTGTTAAAAAGTACCAGTGGTTTCCAATTCTCTTTGAAGCTCTGCCCACACTGGTGTTCCCTGCCACTACAAACACCCATGTGAGTCCTCTGCTTCCAGAAAGCTCAAAAACCTGCTCCCTCTTCAGACAGTACTTGGCCCGGACCAGCGAAGGCAGTAGCCTTTGCCTCAGCTGGAGAAATAAAGTCTCCGCGGGGGATTTTATAGTCCCCCCCCCCCTCCGCTTTTCCTAAGTCCAAATAAAGAAGAGGACATCTGCCTGCTCCCTCTTCTCAGCACCTTGACTATTTATTGGCCCCAGGAGGATTCATTACTCATTAAGCAGAAGATTGGCTCTACACCTGTCACTGGGTTTATGCTGTTTTCCTTGCTTTCTAATTGTGTATAAAAGAAAGCACTCTTGCATTGTCCAAATAGATTCAGGATCAATTTCTGAAGGACAAGAACGTAACAGACCAGCTCTCTAAGCCAGGGGTACTGAGACTTCCTGACCCAGGTTCTACTTTGACAAAGGAAAAGACTCCATGACTTTTTATTTATATCCTGTTCACAAAAGAAAACAATGAAAATTAAGAATAAAGTGGAAGTAAATGCCTTAAAAAAAAGTGGTAGAATTTCCAGAATGATCAAAGTAATGCCTAAAAACAGCCTGCTTATTTTTTCATTTATGTAACCACAGCAACTGAACCAAGGCTGGATTTGTGGGGCACAGACCAAAAGCATATTGTTTATAAATTCCGTTCCATTGCTTTTATCATGGAAGAGTCTTGTAATAATGACAAACCTCATGTAACTTATTATTATTTCAAGCAACAAGAACAAATTCTGGACAACGTCAACCATAGTTATCCCCAGGGAAGTATGGACAGGAGAATGGATGAGAGGAATTATTGACAGGAGAATGGAAGAGAAGTCATTGTGTTTTGGAAAGGACGGGAGCCAGGCACCACCAGAGGAAGAAATGGGAGAACCGGATGGGCCATTTAATGCCTGCCACCATTCAGCAGGATAATATGTGGCCATGTCATTTGGGCTCCACGTTACCAGAGTGAAATTCCACAAAGACATTGTCTAAGTAGTTTGAACACCACTTCCAGCAACCAACATGTGAGTTATTTCCTGACACCAACCAACTGTCCACTTTCCAAGTGGGCATCCCACAATTCACTTCAGCTCTGACACCAACCACTCAGTGTTAGCAAAGACCCCAAAAAGTAGGGGCTCAGCCCCACAGAACTGCCTCCACTTCAGGTGACAGTCACAAACTGGCTCTTGAGCTCTTCACTGACCAATGTAGAATCAGACTCCCTCCTCAGGTTTGGTAATTTGCTATAATGGCCCATGGAATTCAGTAAACATTACCAGTTTATTATACAGGATAAAACTCAAAAACAGTTTAACAGAAAAGGTATATACAGCAAGACTCGAGAGGTGCAGAGGGAACAGAGCTTTCATGCCTTCTCTGGACACACTGCCTTTCCAGAACATTGGCACATCCAGATGATCCCAAAACACTATCATTGGGGTGGGAGATATGGAGGCTGTATTATGTATACATGAGTGACTAAATCATAGCCATTGGTGATTAATTTTTTTTTTTTTTTTTTTTTTTTTTTGTGGTACCAGAGATCCAACTTGCAACAGGCAGGCACTTACCAGCCCCCACTGGTGATTAATTCGATCTCTACTCCTTCCCTACCACTGACTTCAAGGGGAGGGGCTTAAAGGTTTGCATGGAACCACATGGTTGGTTGCTCTGGCAACCAACCCACATGCTGAAGTTATCTAGGGACCCACCAACAGTCCCCTCATTAGCAGAAACTCAGATATGATTGCAAGAGGTTTACAAATCCAAAAGATACATTTATCTCCTTCATCACTCGGGATATCTGAGGAGTTTCAGAGGCTTCTTCAGAGAGAAGACAAGGCTCCTTTGTTATGTCATGCCCCCCCCTAAAATATCAAGTCTTGCAGAACTGCTCCAAGATAGTACGTTCAATCAAGCTAACTTCAACAGGCAACTCCTTTAGTCCTGCTTCCATTTACTACTCAGCCCATTTTAAAAACTAAATAAGATAAAGTGTTGAACATTGAAGACATTGTATTAGTCAGCTTCCCATTGCTGCAACAGAATGTCCAAGATAATCAACTCACAAAAAGGAAAGGTTTCTTTTGGTCATGGTGTTATAGGCTCCAGTCATCATCAACTCATCCATTAATTTTGGCCTGTGGTGAGGCAGAACATCATAGCTGAGCATGTGATACAGCAAAACCACTTACCTGATGACCAAGAAGGTTCTGACTCACAATAAAAAATAAAAAAGGGCTGGGACATAACTCAGTACAAAGACCTTTGGTTTGATTCCCAGTACTGCAAAAAAGAAGGCAAACCAGATTCAAACTATAGCAGTCACTTTCCTCAAAGCATTCTCAGCTTGACTAGAACTTTCGCTGTTGAAGAATAAGTCATTCAATGATTTAATTCCATTTAACAACTAATCACCAGATGCTATTGCTTGCTAAGTCCTCAACTAGCCTCTATGAATGCAGAGAAAAATAAGATCCAGTACCTGACCTCAAGGTACTCAGTGTGTGATAGAGGAGATAATCTGAAAGCAGACTATTAAATTCCCTGTGATAATATTTATATGAGGTGATATGGTGTGATTTTTTCAAACTAGAGTATCAATGTATAAAGGTATGAGGAATGATGCAGGAAAATAACCAAATTCAGAGGGTAAATATGGTTCGTTACTCTCACTGGAAATTATACTAGAAAACTTGGGGACCAGTTAGTTGTCTAACTAACAAAGAATATTAACTTGTGTAAGTTAGTCTAAAACACAAAATTCAACTTAAGCTATAAGCTGTCTAGGAGTTACCATTGTTCGCTATCTCTTAATTAGGGTTGCGGTTTTTAAAAACTATCAAGAGGGAACCAAAGCTTCCTCCCATGTTCTCCTTCTCTCCTCTCTCTTTGCTGAAAATGTAAAATGAATGTTTTTATTCTTGTACTTATTAATAGTTTCATGTTTCCTGGTCTTTGTGGAGTTAATGAGTCCAGTATTGAGCTGGCCTTTAATATTATCCTCAATAGATTTTTTCCTATGATTCAAAGTCCCTTAAGGGAACAAAATCTCCCTACCTTACAGCATTAAAGACCCCCAAAAATATTAAAGATATATATGTAGATGAACATTCAAATCCCATTGAAAATATTCAAAAAATTCTTTGCAGAATTCACATTGAAGTAGAGAAAAAAATCCTCACAGTACAAGAAATGCCTGTCTTATTTATAAAGATACATATCTAAGAAATATCTCACTCATCAAGAGAAAATGAATGTGACTAACATCTAAATCAATTCAAGTGTCTGCACAGGCCAAGGACAAGTGGAAAATTATTTAAAAGAAAAAGACTAACGGAATTTACTGTCTGAAGTTCTAACTTTTATCAGACTTATAAAATATCTCTTCAAAGTACATATTAAACTAGATAAAAATTAAAATAGTTTCCTCTGAAAGAAAAAACTTAGTAAAAAAACAAAAAAGATACTAAGTTGAAGAAGAGAAAACTGTTTTTTAAACGTTTCCTGAGTCTGGACCAGTGCCATTCATGGGCTGCCCTGGACTGCAATAGCCAGACCCAGCCTCTCTCCATGAGTCAAAAAGTACCAATCCTCCCAAACCCCAGTAACCGCCTGGCTTATTCAGAGAAACACAGGCTGTGATGGTAGCTATGGAGGTGAAGTGCAATTGGATGCCTGCGGTGTTTGGGGTTTCACTGCCACTGCTGGTCTGGGCCAGTGGTCTGATCACAGATTCAAGGATAGTGATAGGCAGTGTGGTATCTAGGGGGATCTCCTTCTGAGGGCTGCAACCATTGCTGATTCCTTAGGATCTTGTTTGGGAAGTGCTATACTGTTTGCACTGTTTTGTTGGGTTGGGTTTTATTTTCTTTTGTTTCCTTTGATTATGCCAAATCCAATGGCAGGAGCAACTATTTCAAAGATAGCAAGATACATTACAGTAGCAATTTTGGATTTACTATTGGCTTGTTTTGAAGTCCTTTACTGCATCCATTGTTTTGTTTCTATTGTTTCATTTCTATTCTGTTCTGTTTGGTTTTTACTAGTCTAAAACTATCTGCCATTATTTTGAAGACATCAAAAGGCAATATGGTAACTATTACTGATTTTGTAATGTTTTGAAGTCCTGTATCTCTTATACTGGTTTTTAATTGATTTTATTGTTTTATCATCTTTAAAATAAATAAATAAACGTTTCTCCCATTGTCCATGATCCCTCACTGATCTCATGATATTCAATAGTGTTAAGTCTGAAAATCTGTCAATAGACATTTTTTCATTGTGAATCAATTGGACACAGAAGCTGATTCTGACAAAACTACCAAGAAATAAGACAAACAATAGTAGACAGTACCAGCCCTATTGGGGAGTATAAATCCTACACCCTGTTTCTAAGAGTCTCTGAGAGCAAAATTCTTTTCAAATTACCTCAGTGTCAAATTATATCATTGACTTTCAGGGGAAAGTGGGTTAAATGAGTTGTCAGAGAGCCAATCCTGGCAAGCATAAGGAAACCAACAGGACCGCGATTGGTAAGATTTCAACTCCCAACTTCCCACCAAACATAGTTCCATTAACTAACGTAAGGAAAAACCTCAGTAGGCCTTGTTTCCTTTTGCATTGCTATAGCAAAATACCTGATGTGAAGTCAGATACAGCAAAACCAGGTCTCTTTGGCCCACAGTTTCAGTGGTTAGCGTGTCCGAAGAGCATGGTGCTGGTGTCTTGACACAACATTGAAGCAAGCAGAAAGAAAAACAGTGTTTGTGTTTGTGCAGGAGAGTAAGACAGAGGCCAAGCTCGACCTTTTAATAACAGCCCTCTCTCCTTCCATTCCCACCAGACTGGTCCCATTCCTGGGAGACGGTATCAACCCATCCATGAGGACGGAGCCCCATGACCTAATCACCTTGCACTCGGCACTGGCTCTTATAGATTCTGCCACCTGAGCACAGCATGGCACCAAGCATCACAGCAATCATATACTTCATATCTTTACAAACATCACATACTTTCTAAATTATCCGTCAACTCATTCCAAGAACTCTCCTTTGTTCATGAATGTGAAACTGCCATGAGAATGACTTCTAAATTTTTATTATTCTTATCTTTTATTCTTGTTCCCATTTTTTATTTCCTTAGCTTGCTTATTGGATGTAACTGAACATTGTTTTCTTTCTGCAGTTGAGTTTTAGAAATACCAAAGAATATGAACAGTCTCAAAACCATAAAGGAAAAACAGAAGAACAGAAGCTGAAAATATGAAAGACACCTTAAAAATGCACCCAGTGCACTTAGGTACCGTATGACATAGACAATGGGGATTTTTTTTCTTGCTCTGATACACACCAGTAACCATGAATTGTACCTCTTTTCAGAAAAATACTAGCAAAAATCTTCCTAAATAAATTAATGCTCCAATCATTTCTTACTCATTTGATAGGAAAAAGGTAAGTTATTTTACAATGGCTTTTGTTTATGCTGTATATGTTTATGTTGTGTTGTATTCTTTGTTCATCTGTTTTGTATGGAAGTGATATTATACTAGATCATGAGGTTGCACAATCATATGTAACTATGAGGATTAGAGATGACAAAGAAACATGAGAAAAAGAAATAAGAAAAGTACCATGATTTTTAAGTCAGATGATTATATTTGCGCTAGTGTGTTCTTACAATGTATCACTTCACAAAAGATTCTCAAGGATGGTAAGAAGTATCTGTAAAGGAGAGATTGTTAAGCAAATAAAAAACTTTGATGTGGCAGGTTTCCTTTCTTGTGGTTCTTTCCACATTTACATATAATATCAAGTCATTTTGTTTATATGAGGATAAATTTAGTAGATTCCATGGAGGCATCTTTATTAACAGACCCACAAATAACAGTGAGTCACAGAAGTAGAGAGAGCAGTAAGAATCTAATATACAAAATTGCAACAATATCAGAAAGCTTGACTGTCAGTATCTGATCACTGGCTTAGCTACTGCTCAGTAATGTTGGGCAGGTAACTTAAACTTCTTAGGTTTTTTGTGAAGATTAAATATAATATATTATGCAAAGTACTAACATATAGTAATGGCTCAATAAATGTTACAGAAAGAGACAAGGAGAGAAAAATAGGTGGCAGGTAGTTGCGGAAAGAAAGAACAAGAATGAAGTTTTCTTCTCTTTTACTATTCAACATTTATTTTTATAATAAAATATTAAATTATGTATAATCACATAGATGTTCACACTATGAAGTTATTCTTTAAAGTTTAGGAGTTTAAAACTTTAGCAGTGATGGGTTTTTTATTTATTATCTCTGAAAATCCTGTGTGAAGTACAAATACTATCCAATGTCTTCTTTTGTTCTTAGCCTCATTTTAGTAGTCAACCCTGTAATCTGAAAAAAGCAATATATCTCATTGTAATAAGCTCTTATTTTTCCAGTAACATTCAGTGTTTGGTCAGGTAGGTCCCTAGCAACAATATAGATGAAGTTTAAATATGAAAACTGTCGGGAACACACAATTTGTAAACAATTTAGAGTCAAAGAATCTAGATAGATAGACTTCTGCTTCCAGCCATTACAGAATAATTGGTAGCAGATTTGCTTTCTGTTAAAGACAACTATAAAACTGGCCAAATATATACAGCAACTATTTAATGTGTTGAACAGCAGGCAGCACAAGTATATTTTCTTGGACAAGAAGCCCAAAAGGGAAGCACTTGGACACTGCGGGGTCTTGCTGAGCTAAGGAAGCAATGGCTAGAGTTCCAGGCAGTTCAGAGGATTGCAGCAGAGCCCTGGAAAGAAGGGGTTGCATAAATAAATTGAGACTGATTTTTATTAAAGACTTTTGAGAAGACTTCTGAATATACATAACAGTTCATGCAGAGCTGATACAGCCAGAATTAGTTTCCTTGGTACCTGGGGCACTCAGTTTAAACTCTAGAAAGCTCACATATAGCAAGCCTCAGAACATGGAATAGAAACCACACCCTAGGACTAATTCAAAACTTAAATAGATTTTTTTTAATTTTATTTAAAAGGAAAAAGAGAAAAAACAAAACAAAACAAAGCGGTGTAAGGGTACAAGTAATACAGAACTACAAAAAAAAAAGTAAGAAATCACCAGTTAATAGATTACACATTATCATCTTAGAGATAGTTGCTCAAATCACAGTATCAAAGCATGCAAAGTGGACACTCAAACAGTGAGACTGCAAACAGTTGTGTTCAATGATCCAACCAAAAACATTAATATGGTCAGCTATTTAACATCCCTAAACACACTTGCTGTTGTATCCTTTAGAGCTCTTTTTTCCCTCTCTTTTTTACAATGAAATTTACACATTTTGGGTTTTATTACTCTTTAGTTCTTATTACTTTTTTGGGGGGGGGAGAGAATAAAGTCAAATATGGCAAAACAAAGCTGTCAGTCAAAACCAAGGATAGACATAGCACATGATGTAAAACAGAGTACAAGGTTATCAACAATGGTTATCAACAATGTCTCTTGTTTCCTTAAAAAGAATTGTCTATCTCATTAGATATTATAAAGTTGAACAAAACAGTAGAGAACAAGACCAATAAAACTTAAGCATTGTAAACATTAGACTTCCAAAGGAGACAATAGTCAAACCAGAATGGGCATCTTAGTGAATCTTATTGCCTTCAAAGTAGTTGCCTATACCCTCAAACTTGATACTATCATACAGAATGGAAGAGAGTCTAATCAGTCAAAACAAGATAGTGGGAGTATTACAGGACTTCAAAACAAGTTAATAGGAAATCAAAAAAAGTTGCTATTATATATCCTGCTAATTTTTTAAATTTTTCCCCTTAATTAAAAAAAATAAGAAATAACTAAATAATTTTTTAATGAATAAGGGAGAGATTGAGATAAAACAGGACATAACAATATAACAATACAGGTCAAAGCATGACTGTTTCAGCAATCTAGTGCTTCACCACCAAATAACCCGACTTAATAGTAGTTACCATAGTGTCTGTCTTTTTCCTTGAAATATTTGAATAAAACTTCATATACTATAGCTTCAAATATTTCCATATCAAGAAGCCCAGAATAAAGCCTTTCCAATTAATAAGTGAAAACTTTATAAGGCTTCAAGGCCACATAATGGGGAATCATGATTACCACATATTTTTATATATTTGAATCATTACTTACATTAGGGAAACTATTCGGTATTCACACATGCGAGATTGATTTATTTCACTTATGAGTATGGTCTCAAGCTGCGCCCATTTATTGATAAATATCTCAATGTGATCCTTCTTTATAGCTGAATAATACTGCATTGTATAGAAATACCACAACTTTTTTATCCATTCCTCAGTTGATGGACACTTGGGTTGTTTCCAAATCTGGCGATTACAAATTGCGCTGCTATAAACATAGGTGCACATATATCCCTGTGGTATGATGCTTTCAGTTCTTCTGGGAATATGCCTAGAAGTGGAATAGCTGGAATAAAGGGACTTCCAGTCCCAGCTTTTTGAGAAATCTCCAGAGTGACCTCCACAAAGGCTGCACCAGTCTACACTCCCACCAACAGTGTAGGAGAGTTCCTTTTTCCCCACAGCCTCTCCAGCATTTGTTGTTGTTGGTTTTCTTGATCCTGGCCATTCTTTCAGTAGTGAGATGGTATCTTAGTGTGGTTTTAATTTGCATTTCTCTAATGACCAATGATGATGAACATTTTTTCATGTATTTATTTGCCATTTGCATTTCTTTATCTGAGAAGTGCGTATTCATCTCAGATGCCCATTTTGGGATTGGATCTTTGAATTTTGGGGGTCTGAGTTTTTTTAATTCTTTATATGTTTTAGACAAGAGTCCCTTGTCTGAGAGAGTTCACTAAAATCATTTCCCAGTTTGTGGGTTTTCTTTTCACTGTGCTGGAGATTTCTTTTGACATGCAGAAACTTTTTAATAAGAAGTGGTCCCAGTTATTGATTCTGGGAAGTATTTCCCGTGTGGTTTGAGTCCTGTTCATGAATTCTCTACCTACTCCTATGTCTTCAAGGTTTCTACCCAATTTGTCTTCCAATAGATTTAGTGTTTCTGTTTTAATATTCAGATCTTTGACCCATTTAGATTTTAATTTAGTACATGGTGATAAACATGGGTCTAGCTTTAGTTTTCGGCAAATGGAGAGCCCGTTTTTCCAGCACCATTTATTAAAGAGACTGTCATTCTTCCAGTGAACCTGCTTGGCTCCTTTATCAAAGATAAGGTGGTTGAGTGTGTTTGTAGTTGTGGTTGTATCTTCTAATCTATTCCATTGATCTTTGGCTCTGTTTTGATTCCAATACCATGTTGATTTTACTACTGTTGCTTTGTAGTATAACTTCAAGTCAGGGATTGTGATGCCTCCTGCTTTGTCTTTGCTGCTTAGAATTGCCTTTGCTATTCTAGGTCTCTTCTGGTTCCAGATGAAATTTAGGAGTGATTTCTCTAGATCTATAAGGTATGTTGATGGTATTTTTATTGGGATTGCATTGAATCTGTATAACAGTTTTGGGAGAATGGCCATTTTCACAATGTTTGTTCTTCCTACCCATGAGCAAGGGATGTCTTTCCATTTTCTGAGATCATCTTCAATTTCTTTTTTCAGTGTATTATAATTTTCACTGTATAAGTCTTTCACTTCTTTAGTAAGAGTAATTCCTAAATATTTCATTTTTTTGCTTGCTAATCTGAAGAGTATAGTTTCTCTTATTTCCCTCTCTGTGATTTTGTTGTTTGTGTATAGGAATGCTATTGATTTCTGAGTATTGATTTTGTATCCAGCCACATTACTGAATTTATTTATTGTATCTAAGAGTCTTTCAATGGAGTTTAGGAGGTCTTCTATGTAGAGTATCATGTCATCTGCAAACAATGATAATTTAACTTCTTCTTTTCCTATCTTTACCCCTTTTATTTCTCTCTCTTGCCTAATTGCTCCAGCTAGTACTTCCAGTACTATATTAAATAGGAGTGGTGATAAAGGACATCCTTGTCTTGTGCCTGATTTTAAAGTAAAGGCTTTCAATTTTGGGCCATTTAGTATGATGCTGGCTGTTGGTTTGTCATAAATGGCCTTTATTATATTGAGGTAAAGACCATCTATTCCAATTTTCTGTAAAGTTCTTATCATGAATAAATGTTGGACCTTATCAAAGTCTTTTTCTGCATCTATAGAAATGATCGTGTGATTCTTACTTTTGGCTTTATTGATATGGTGGATTACATTTATTGATTTATATATGTTGAACCATCCCTGCATTCCTGGGATGAATCCCACTTGGTCATGGTGTATAATCTTCTTGATGATTTGCTGCATCCTATTTGCCAATATTTTATTGAGGATTTTTGCATCTGTGTTCATTAGGGAGATCGGTCTATAATTCTCTTTTTTAGTTGGGTCTTTCTCAGGTTTTGGTACTAGAGTAATATTTGCTTCCAGGAATGACTTAGGAAGGATTGCTTCCCTTTCAATTTCATTGAATAGTTTGAGGAGTGTCGGCATTAGGTCTTCTTTGTATTTCTTGTAGAATTCTGCAGTGAATCCATCTGGGCCTGGGCTCTTCTTTGTAGGTAAGGACTCAATTACATTTTCAATTTCATTAACAGAGATTGGGTTATTCAACAGTTACATCCTCTTGATCTAGCTTTGGTACTTCATATGTTTCTAAGAATCTGTCTATTTCTTCTGTGTTATCAAACTTTTGAGAGTAGAGGTTTTCGAAATAGGTGTTGATGATCTTCTGTATTTCTGTTGGGTCTGTAGTGATTTCACCTTTTTCATTTCTTATTGCATGAATTTGAGCTTTTTCTTTCCTTTTTTTAATAAGGTTGGCTAGGGGCTGATCGATTTTATTTATTCTTTCAAAGAACCAACTCTTTGATTCGTTGATTCTTTGGATTGTTTTCTTGGTCTCTATTGCATTGATTTCTGCTCTGATTTTTATAATTTCCTCTCTTCTTTTGGCTTTGGGATTGACTTGCTCTTCTTTTTCTAGCTGTTTGAGGTGTAGCATCAAGTTATTTATTTGTATTCGTTCTGTTTTCCTGATGTGGGAACTCAGTGCAATAAATTTTCCTCTGAGGATGGCTTTCATTGCATCCCACAAATTCTGGTAAGTTGTATCTGCATTTTCATTTTCCTTTTTCTAGCTGTTTGAGGTGTAGCATCAAGTTATTTATTTGTATTCGTTCTGTTTTCCTGATGTGGGAACTCAGTGCAATAAATTTTCCTCTGAGGACGGCTTTCATTGCATCCCACAAATTCCGGTAAGTTGTATCTGCATTTTCATTTTCTTTTAGGTATTATTTAATTTCTTCTTTAATTTCTTCTGTGACCCACTGATTACTCAAGAGTGTGTTATTCAGTTTCCATGTGTTTGCGGGATTTTTGCAGTATCTTTTATCATTAATTTCTAATTTCAGAGCGCTATGATCCTATAACATACAAGGGATGATTTCAACTCTTTTGCATTTGTTTAAATATGTTCTGTGAGCTAATATATGGTCTATTTTAGAGAATGATCCATGTACTGCTGAGAAGAATGTGTATTCTGATGTTGTTGGGTGGAACATTCTGTATATGTCTATCAAATCCATTTGTTCGCAGGTGTGACTCAGTTCTGTTATTTCTTTGCTCATTTTCTGTCTGGTTGATCTGTCCCTTGGTGTCAATGGCGTATTAAGGTCTCCTGTTACAACTGTGTTACTGATAATTTGAGTTTTCATTTCTGTTAATAGTTGTTTTATATAACTGGGTGCTCTGGAGTTTGGTGCATATATATTTAAGATAGTTATCTCTTCCTCTTGGAGTTTTCCCCTTACGAGTATGTAGTGACCTTCTTTATCCTTTATGGTCATTGTTGGTTTAAAGTTCACGTTGTCTGCAAACAGAATGGCTACTCCTGCCTTTTTTTGGATTCCTGCTGCATGAAGTATTGTTTTCCATCCTTTGACTTTCAGTCTGTGAGTATCCTTCTGGGTTAGATGGGTTTCCTGAACTTAAATAGATTTAACTTAACAAACAATGTGGGCTTCAGTTATAGCTCAGTGACGTAGAACCTGCCTGGCAGGTGTGAAATCCTGAATTTGATTCCTAGTCCCCACCAAAAAAAAAGGAATGAAGGAAGGAAGGAAGGAAGGAAGGAAGGAAGGAAGGAAGGAATAAATCAAATGCAATAGAACAAAAGATTAAACAGTAATTTAACTGCATTCCCAAACAAAACGTCACATCTACTAAACAACATTATAGCCAAGATTCTCAAAATGTGTCATCTTCAACACACAGAATAAAATCAAACCAAATTTAAGCATTTGATTAAGCAATAATATGTTGCCCATAGTCAAGACAAAAGAAACACAAGACATCCTGATGTTAGCACCCAAAAACTTTAAAGTATTATTGTAAGTATGTTCAAGGACTTAAAGGAAAACATGGTTACAATGACTGAGGTGAAGAATCTTGAGGGAGAAACATAAACTATAAGCAAGGCACAAATAAAAAATATAGTATCAAAATTAAAATTTCATTAGATTGACTTTAGAAGAATTTGGAGATGACAGAAGAAAAGGTTAGCAAACATGATTAATGGAATTTTTTTTTGATCTGAGGAACACAGAATTGGGACAGAGAGCCTAAAAGAGAATCAGTTAGTTATGGAGAAATACCAAGCATCTTTCATATGAGTAATTCAAAGCTCCAGAGAAAAGATGGCAAATGGTTCAGGAAAAAATTTTCTTTTAAATAGTGATTCAGAATCAACTAAAAGGATTAAAAACATCTGTTTACAGATACAAGACACTCAAGTTTAATAGTTGACTAGACTTTGAACCTCTTTCTATTTCTAGGCCCACTAAGTTTCAGTTTGCTTTATTTAAACTTTTCTTTATTATCCTAGTACCTGATGTTACCTTTTCAAACTACAGATGGTACCAATACAACAACTTCAGGATATTTTAAAACTCGCCTTTTATGCCATATCTCAATACTTTAACATCAAGAACAAAACTTGTTGGGGTCTCTGGGACACCCATCTCAGTATCAGTACGCAGACACTATGCTACTGTAACTATGAAATATGAAGGGATTGGAAAGCTGAAGTGTCACCTGCTTTCAGGTATGAGAAATATGACCACCCTTACACCACACATTTTCAGCAAGGTGAAGAGAAACAAGTTCCCTCTAGTCTTCCAACTATAAATTTACTGCAAGACAGCTCCTTTCCTAAAAATAAAAGCTATCAACAAAATTTCTCTTGCTTCCTCTAAAATAAAACATTTACAAGGGGCTTTCAATTTCATGTATAATTGGGGGTATGTGGAATCTAGAGCACATAAAATTATGAAAATTTGACTTCAACCTTGCAAAAACCCTGAGGCAAACGTCTAGCTCATTTATTAGTCAGTGACAAAGGAGAATTCATCTCGCCTGGTTCTGACCACCATAGATACTGCCTGCCTTCATGAAAGGCACTAACAGAGCACATTTCTTCACCACAATTATAAAATTTACTTTACCATTAAATTTTTATGTGTTCAGCTAAGTTTTTATGACTTCTTTTTTTCTGACTCATCCCACTTGAGTATCATTGTGCCATCAAACCTAAAAGAATATTCTGAAGCTCTTTAGGCAAAATAAAAGTTCACAAGACCAGTGAGATCTGAGATAATTATTCTGGACAGAATACATTAAACAGTCAAATTTGTGTTATCTTCTCACAAATTAAAAGACAAGAAAGGACTTAGGAATCCTCAGGAGCCTACGGTCCTACCCCACTGAGCACGTGGACAGTGAAGGTATTTATCTTTTAAAATTACCCCTGCACCCTCTTGGCACCATATTCCTCCCCTTCGCTGTATTTATCAAAGTTTCAACTTTATGTCTGGTTACGTGATAAATCCTCACTTACTGGATTATAAACTCAGCACTTGATATTTCTCACCATTATACTCCAACATGGAGCATAATGTCTGGAACATGGTACATTCTCTGGAAATACTCAGCATCATCTCCTGAGTTCTTTTTTTCCCTTAGCACATCCATCAAATCCCTGGGTCTCTGCTAGGATTCCTCTGCTCAGAGGAAAAGCTACTCCAGGTCAGTACACTATGCAGGAAATACAGAAGGTAAAAATTTAGAAAGCCCTTTCACTTCACCTTGTACATTCAACATTATTGCATTGCCATGTTAAGCTTTAAATAATGGTGTCCTCTCCAAAATTCATGTTGAAACTTAGCTGTCCTCACTGTAGGTATTGAAAAGTAGAATCATTAGGGGAAGTGATTAAGTAACCAGCACTGTTCGTTCCTGGATCCATTAGTGCCTTCTAAAAGAGCCAGAGGAAACCACCTGATGCCATTTTTACCCTTTCATCCCTTTACCATGTGAGGACACAACTTTCAAGCTGCCATGTTGGAAGCCAACACCAAAGCCCTTGACAGATACAAAACCTGTCACCACCTTCAACTTGGATTTCTCAGCCTCTAAAACAATGAGAAATGATTTTTGACTGTTCACAAATTACCCAGCCTTGAGTATTTTGCAGTGGCAGCACAAATGAACAAAGATACCATTTTAGAAAGGAGCACTGAGGCTCTGATTCGAAAGTCTTGTTAGCATATAACTAGAATACCAATTACATAGTATTCTTGAGTTTCCAGTGTTTTCATGATGCCACAATCTTAGACTGAAGAAAAATAGTAATAGTGGCCAGGGATGACAGAAGGAGAGGGGGTCTTTCTTGTGGCAGATCACTAAAAGAAAGCCAGGACCAGTTGCTGGATTTGCCACTGTAGTCTGCATTGGGGCAGAGAGCACATTTCAGAAACAGACAGAACCTGCATCTAAGACCAAATGATCTCTATTCTTTCAAAATCCCTTTAAATGTTTATAGTCACTAACAACCTGGGTTTTAAAGAAGTTGTGCATGTTCCCTTTTTTAACATTGATAAATCAGTGGAAAACCTTCTGCCATCTTTGAACTCCAGGATTATCCTAAACCAAGGCCAAGTGCAACATTTCAGGGTCTGTTCCTGGGATTTGCTTAACTAAGCACCACCATGTTTGCCTAATATGTCTGTGTAATTATTGCACAAATTATTGATCTTGAAAGATTCATAGTCTTTGCAGTTTCTCACTGATTAGTCCAGAGTTGATTTCATTGGAGGCTAAACAAAGACCTTTAGGAATTGAAGAAGCACAAAAAGAGAATGCATTACAGAATTTCCCCATCTCTACTGACCTTGTGTGGTAACTTTTCAGGCATTCAGGAATGAAACATCCTAAATACTAACACAAAGATGGGAAGCTCCCGGCAATTTTTTTTAAAAAGGCTTTTAAGTTCAATAATAAAAGTTTATTGAAAGCACCTCAGATTTTCTTTTCCTGCCCTTTGTTATGGGTTTGGCTGTTTTGCTAAATTAGGTTTCAGGTTCCCTCGCTTTGTTATAGCATCACATTAATGAGGCCAAAATGTCAGACTCCATCTCTGTAGTGACAAATGGCACCCTTAACCTCAGGAAGCATCCCTGATTGATGAAAGGAGGGAGAATATTTGAATTCACACAACTCCATCCCATGATACAACATAAACAATCTCAAGGCTTAAGCAACTGTGATTGCTATCATCTTTGTTTGATTTTTTAAAAAAGCAAAATTTCCCCTTTTATTAAAAAGAAAATTGATGTCATTGATGAAATCAGGTTGCCAAAAGAAAAAGAAAAAATTAGAAGTTCCATAAATGATGAACAGAGAACCATATGACAATTTAAAAAATGAATATTTTCAGCTCTTTGGATTGAAATGCCCCAGTGATTACTGGCATAGATGTGCTAAAAGTCGAAGCTGCACACTGAGTAATTGAAATCTGATTAATTTTATCAGGTTAGTAGGGTGCTACTTCTCACCCCCCAAACAAATTGACAATGCACCTGACATTACATTTAATTTGTCATTTTGCACATTTCACTGGCTCTATTGTAATATACTTAGAAGCCCATTTGCTATCCTGTTCTCTGTGATAGCAGCCCTCCCTGGGCCATGTGCAATAGGTAAATACCAAAACGTAGACAGAACAAAGTACTTTTAAAGTTCTTGCACTTAAGAACATCACAATGAAATAACTGTGATTCGGGATATCAACACTGATGCACGGCAGTTGCTACCAGCTGAAAATAATAACATGTAAATGAAAAAATCACTTTTTAAACAGAAATACTTTGGATAATTAGCAGATATACTGGGGGCAACAGGGAGGGGGGAGTATCTGAAAAGGATTTAAATTTAAATAGAATTTCATTCCACATTTCCCCCATTGTACAAAAGTCTATCTTTAATTCATATTACAGTGAGTAATTTGTAGTGCTGTGTCAAAATAGATATGCAAAAATGATATGCATTTGAATTTTAAATCTGATCCCTAAGTTTGAATTTAATATAGTGCCCTAACTGAGGCTCGTATATGAAATAAGAATTCTGAATCTGTTTTGAATGTCACAAGGATCAGCAATCATGCATAGTGTTATCATTGTTCATTATCTATCATGACTTGTGAAAAGAACATGAAATGACATTAATCATTATTTCCTACCACTAATAATATACTTTCAATGCAAATTTTACCATTTTCTAAATATCTAGCAGAAGGAAATTCTTTTCCTTCACCACCCCCACTCACCACCCCTTTTATTCTTGATTTGCAGTTGGGAGCCTTGATGACATGAGATGTTAGTGATAGAAGGAATTGCTCCAAAGGGAAGAAAAAGACCTGGAAGCATTTTTTTTTAAATTGAACTAGCCTAGCATGGTAACACATGCCTGCAATCCCAGGACACTGATAGACAGAAGCAGAGTTCACAAGTTTGAGCCCAGTATGGGCAACTTAGTGAGGCCCTACCTTAAAAAAATGTAAGCGCTGGTAATATAACTTAGCTCATTACTGTATTCAATCCTCACTATTGAAAAAGAAGACTAAGAAAAGGAAAGGAAGAAAGGGAAAAGGGAGGTAGGAAATTCCCAACTCCACACCCCAATACCTAGAATCAAAAAATCATTTGGCCCCCCAAAATCTCCATGTAATCTAATCTCTCACTTTCTCATTTGTCAAGTAAGTAACTAAGGACCCTTAAGGTCAGCTAGGGAAATGGAAACCAGGGCTTTTGCCTTAAGATGAAGGATTCTTCCCACACACAGTGAACAGAGAAATATTGCCCTGAGAGGTGGAGGCTCTGAGATCAAACAGACCTGAGTTTAACTCCTGACTCTGCCAAGCATTTGCTTTAATTTCTTCATCTGAAAAATGTTTAAGCTAATAGGACATACTTCAGCATGTCACTATGAGGATTATATGATAAAACACACATAATACATTTAGCCCTAGGCTTGGCAAAAATATATATTCAATAAATACTAACTATGGCTATTGTTACTAAACCATGTTGCCTACACAACAGTATCTGTCCTCTAAGTAACTTAGATCTCCTCCTCCACTTGAGGGAGAGAGAGCAAGAGATAGATAGATAGATAGATAGATAGATAGATAGATAGATAGATCGATCTTCAGAAGTCAGAGCAAAATAATATCTTCCTATTTATAAAGCTAAAAATTCAGAAAAGAGACAGAGGCAGACATTGGAGAGCTAGCTATTTACTGGAGAAGTCCTGCTTTTCCTCACCAGGACAAGAAAGGGTCATAAGTACTATTATAGTCTTGTCAAAGCTGGAATAAACGGAACATGGCGGGTGCCAATCTATAAAGTGCCCTAAGGCATCACTTAACAATGAAAAGAGGAAAAGACAAGGATATTTACCAACAGTCTGTCCAGGATAGCCTGGTACAAGTTGTGCTAAATGGTTTGAGAAGTTACAAGGAAGTGGGATTGTACAGGGCATTGTACAAGGCAGTGGGATTGTACTTCTTAGTTTTAAATAAAGTGTCCATAGAATCTATCCTCTAATCAGACACTTCTGAGAGTGAAATCTACTATTAATAATTAAGTTGGTCTACCAAATGTAAGCCAGGACAGTAGGAAACCAACCAGGACGTGGGCTCACCCTAGACCCGAGTTAGAAGTCAAATCAAACTAGCTCAAGCAAATGGACATTTATTTGTAACATGCTGGAAACATGTACTGGCAAGTCTGGCTTCAAGGACACCAAGACCCTGTACTGCCTCTGCCTGTCCTGGATTCTCTCTCAGGCAGCACCCATCTACGTATCAGGCCCTGGCACCTGCAGTCTGGCTTTTACCTCCTACAGACTTCAGCTTCTCTTTCCCCAGCACTCTGCCAAAGTCCCAGGACAGAGTTTCATTGGTCCAGCTTGAGCCACAATCCTATTTTTGACCTAACAGGTAGCTATGGTTTGTGTCTAGATGTCCCCCCAAAGCCTCATGCAGTCATAGGTCTTTTTCAGAGGGGTTGACTTGAGTGTGTGATTAGTAAGTCAGTTCACTGATTGGTTTGGTATAGTCCTGGCTGGGATTAAGGATGTGAGTGACACACGCACCTATTGTGAGTACCTTCCATACACCTTAAGGGACAGAAAAAGTCTCGTCCCCATTCTCATTGCTTTTGTTGTCTTCAATGGCCATGAACTGTTGCCCCTCTGCTATGTGCTGTCCTGCCTTGGAGCCAGCTGATTATGGACTAAGATCTCTACAGACTGAGAGCTAAATAACCCTTCCTCCCTTAACTTTGAGTTTTAGGTACTTTGTCTCAGCAGTGAGCAAAGCAACTAAGACAGGTAGTAACTGAGGAAAGGAAATTGATTGCTCAAACTCATTTCTCAAGGTCACTTCCGCAGCTGAGGGCAGGAGAGAGGAGAGTCATCCATCCACCCCACATGGCCTGAGCCTGGACAGGGGGTGTTTCCCCAGGAGAAAAGCAAACTGCAAATCTGTAAGAAGGAGATTTATAGTAGGCAGGTAAAACCAATAGATGCTCACTAATTCACTAATTCTTGTTCAGCTCATAGTAATATTTTATTATATTTTTGTAGGATCTTTTTGTACCAGGAACTATCTCCATAAATTATCTACATGAATTACCTCACTTAAATGACATCCATTTCAATTAGACACTATTATTTATGTATATTCAGAATAAGGTGACTGATATATATAGCAAATGATTGCATCCCAAATAGTATATGACATATTTTACACCAGAAGGATATTTTTTTAAATAAGCAATTGAAAAGTAAAGGTCTCACCAGGCCTGGTGGCTCATACCTATAATTCTAGCTCTCTTAGAAGCTGAGGGAGAGGATCACAAGCTCAAGCCCAGTCTGGGCAAATTAGTGACTTAGCAAACATGTGTCTCAAAATAAAAGACAAAAATGACTGGGATTTGGCTCAGTGTGAAGGTTTTGGATTTAATCTCCAGTACTGAAAAATACATGTCCCCCTACCCATGTAGCAGGAGAAAAGGAATATTCCTGAGCAGAAGCTGAGACGAATCTATGCAAAAATAACTTTTTAAAATAACACTCATCTTCCGTTAGCCTCCAAACATATTTTAGTCTTTTTTTCACAACCGCTTCTCTTTTTTCAAAATACAAATATAAACAACCAGGTTTTGCTGCTTCTTTGGATCTTCCTTTCCCTGAGCAGAGATCCATCTACATAAAAATTCGAGAGTTTTGTTTTTTTCCTCCTGTCAAGCTTTCCTTTGTCAAATTAACACTCAGGCCCAACAAACAACTCTAAGAGGGGAAAGGTAAAGCTTTGTCTCCTTTTCAGTAGAAATTAAGTAATTTACTGAAGGGCACAAGTCATTCTGGAAAAAGCTGAGATTTGAAACAGGTAGTTGAAATCCAGAGGCATGTTCTTAGATCCAGCCTACATAGCCATCCCATAGAGTACGGCAAACACTGAGACCAGGATTGGTTCTGAAACAGCAGCGGAGAGGCTCAGAACAACCACCGATTGTCCTCCACTTCCAACACTCCCATGGCTCTGCATGAATGTTAAATAAATATTCTACCAGCGTGAAGTGATTCCCCAAATTCTCTTGTTTCTTAGGAGCCTTTCCAAGACACTTGTGTTTCCTGGTTCAAATCTGAGATGGTTAGAAGAACCTAAAGCCAGTCAAGGAAAGCAGCCCCTTTATTGATTTTTGGTCCCTATTTCCTGATACAAATTACCTACACAGTCCCCACGTGCAGCAGTCAGCATCAGCTTCTTGAGACATGGAAGCCGGAAGTCACATTGTTGCTGTTTTCGCCAGTAGCTCTAAAATCCAAGCAGAGCAATCGCTCAACACCATCACTCCAACAGCAGAACCCATGAAGTCGGAGCTCTGCCATTAACAGACAGCCAAATTTTAACTCAGAGAGTGCAGGGAGAGGGGGAAATGGTGAGAAGAGCTCTTGCAGACTATGTTTTTACAGCAAAGAATTTCTAATTACAGTAATGCAAAAAGCACTTTAAAGGTTCCAAGAATAATCCGGCTGTGGTGATGCAGAGCAGTGCTTGGCAACTTTTAATGCTTGTGTATTTAAATATATTTGGCCATGTTTACTTGCACATTCTTAAATTAAACCTGAATAACTGGCTGATAGATACACAGTACAAAACAGCTTGTTTGTAACAGGAAAATTGTTCCATCTATCTTCCTTTATAACTGAGCTTCAAAAGCCTTGATTTATTGGTATGGTTCAGGAAATTTGTCCCACACAGAGTTATAGGGAATCGCTTTCATTTGTATGCTAACTGCTTTTGATTTTTTTTTTTTTCTTTTTAGCATCGTCAGTGGCCTCGGTGATTGATTTTCAGTCTAGCTAAACTAGTTCGTGTTATACATATTCCCCAGTAGGAAAGAGATCAGTTTGACAGACAATACACTTTGTGCCACAAAGAAAGTTCTGGTTATTTCACTGACATCTGAAAGTGTGCAAGAATATGCCACATACGAGGACTTTTGGATTTTGAAAGGACAGGTCACAACAATGACAAAGAAAGATGAAAACTCTTTAATGACACAACATACACATTATTAAGGTACAAAAGACAAATATCTAGTCAAGAATTTAGTCCTGGGGTCAGGTCTCGAATTCAGATCCAGAACCTGCACCTGCCAGTTCTATGATCCTACACAAGTTAGTTTACCTGTCTGAACCTCTATATCTGCAACCCCAAACTCGGAGCTGCCAACAATATCAATAGTCGTTTGAAAAATAAAAAGGACAAGGTATACAGAATATATTTAGTATAGTTATCAGCTCATGTATCTCCAATAAACGTTAATTATTTTTATTGTTAGAGTTGCAATGGAAATAAACACAAAGGATCTCCCTGGCTACCAAGTATATAATAACTTAAGTGGAATGAAATACAGAATCACCCAAATGAGGGCAATGATTTCTATCCTGCCCGTCATGATTCCTCTGCATGAGAGCTAGAACTTGTTCTTTTGATTATCCTCAACCTACATTTTTCACAATGTCCCTGTCAAGTGTGAGTTTGAGATCATTATTCTAAGCTGCTTTCAATTAGTACAACAGCAAATTTTCATTCATTTCAGACCCTTCCTTCCTGACCCATGTGTTTGTGTCAAACACTGCCTTTGTGTGGCTTGCATTGCCTCTGTTATTCCATTTCCTACCCGCACCTCTCCTACTTCTCCCCAAAACTTGGAAAACCCGCAGATGGTCTTCAGATTCCACTTGAGGCAAGTACAAAATATAGCGTTTGTCCCACCCCTGTCTCTCCAGAGCCCCAGTGAAGATATCAAAGCCACAGAAGCTCTTTTGTGATTTGTAATGTGTCCTGATATTCCTGCCTATCAGCCTGGTGCTTTTATTGGCTGACAACCACTGTATTTTCTTTTGGGGAAGTCCCTGTATGCCATAGCATCCATTAAAATTAAGCTGTCTATTAAAGTGCCCTGCTTCTCCCAGAAAAAGAATAGACATATGAGCTGTATTCATTCCCTGTGGGCACTGAAACAAATATCCACAAATGCAGTGACTTAAAGTAACAAAAACTTATTTGCTCACAGTTTAGGAAGAGGTAAATCTAAAGTCAAGCCTTCATGCAGATTTTTTATTTCTGGGCACTCAGGAGAGGAACCATGCCACACTTAGACTCCGGTTTACGGTGACTGTTTAAGATCTGTAGTGTTCCTTGGTCCCTTGACATAGAACTCCAGTTTCTGCTCCCAGCTCACATCATCTTTCCTCCATCTCAGTCACTCCTCCTTTGCTGTCTCTAGTAAGAATATTTTCACTGGACATGGAGCCAATTAATCCACTATGCTTGCATCTTAATTCTTAATTTAATTGTATCTCCAATGATACTTATTCCAAATCAGATCACAAGATGAGGTTCCGGGGCTGGGGATTTAGCTCAGCGGCATAAGCACCTGCCTTGCAAGCAGGCAGTCATGAGTTCGATCCCTGGTACCAATAAAAAAGGAAAAAGACAAAAAAAAAAAAATTCCCTACAAGGTGAGGTTCCAAGTGGACATGAATTGGATGAAGGACACATGTCAATACATTTAATGACACAAGGTAAGCCAACCCAATTCCCTGCTTGGTAAACCAAAAGAGCTGAAACTATTTGCAACACAGTCCTCCCCCCAGCAAAATCCTAGAGTCTGTCTACTAGTTGTTGGAACTTCTCTAATCGGCTACTTCAATGACTGAGCCACTAAGAGTCTTCAATTCTGTGCCGTACCCAGTATCTTCTCAATGAATCATGACGTAATTTAACTTGCTAGAAATCAGGTGCTGATACTGAAAAGCAAAGAGGTCTAAACCAGAAACCACATTGTCCGAGCCACTTAAATCCTGAAAGTAGAAATAAGAACAACAGAACAGCAAGTCTAGATTTTTTTCTGCTTCCCACTAATCCTGTATTTCTTTGGTCACAACTCCACTGCCCACCTAACTCAGGAGTTTCTATTCTAAACTTTACTTGCTCTGCATAGTAATCCTTCTAGAATTGCTTAAAAGTTTATCCAAGTATACAGGTGATAGTTCCTGGCATCTTTTCAAATCCTGAAAATGCTGACAGACTGACTAAACTAAGAAGTTATCTTGTAATCCTGGGGCAGACTAATTAAATCCTACATACTGACATTTTTGGCTAAAAAATGATAACTACACTAATTAGCCCGTTAGAAAATGTTCATATCTCATGGTGCCAAATGAGAGAGGATTCCTTCTAATTGTTCCTGCAGGATTGCAAGCGACTGCCGTGGACACAATTTAATTGCCGGAAACGTCATTACCTTCTAAGTTCCATCATTCACTTAAGTACCACAGAGCTTCCTCCCGGACACTGAGAAGGAGTCGGAGCTGGATGGGCTTCCTACAGCACGGCTCATTACCACTGCACTCCAAAGCTCAGGAACATAATGAGTTTTCGAAAGTAAAGATGGATGTGGCCTTTGACTTCCTACAGGATCCCACATTGTTTGGGGACACAAGGAAGCCAAAACGCTAACAAACTGTGCAGGGAGAACAACTGTAGCCCCGCAGGCTTCGCAGGACCCTGCAGAAGCTACACCGTGTACGAAGATTTGGCGCATTGTGAAATGTGTTCATTCAGACAAAACCTCCAGGGATTTACAAAATGTCAGACAGTGAGATTAAAATGTCAACAGATAGCAAAGAAGCCAAAATAGAACTAACAACATGGAGGCAAACGGTTTGACTGGGTACAGTTTAACAAGTTTTTGTGGACCTACAGTGTGCAGGAAAGTATGGTAGTCCCTGCAGGGGACACAAAGATGAGGAACAAGAGACTGTGTCTCACAAAGAGTTCACAGTCCAGACAGGAAGTTAAGAAAAGGCAAATTCTATGAAAACAAGTAAGGAATAAAGTAATGATTTTAAGAATGCAAAAATGAAACACTAGAAGGAAAGAGGTTACAGTAGCTACAGAGATTCCCTGGGGACGCTAGTACAGTACACAGTAAAAGCAGAAATGGCCCTTGAGGGACAGGGATCTGTGTATAGAAAAGATCAACCAGTTCTAGATGAATCCAAGCCAAAGGAACAGAGAGGAGGTTAGAAATTATCAAGAGCTGAAGGGAAAGAGGTCTGGGCAGATGGCGGAACACTAAGCAGCAGAGTAAAAAGCTCTGAGAGAAACAGCCCGGATGGGGGAATACGGCATTCTGGAGAAGGAAAGCAGGGAAGACGTAGGTGCCCTTGACCCAGGAAGAAACTAAAGTGAGAACTGAAGCCCACAGAAAGAATTTTAAAAAGAAAAACCTGAACAGAGGAAGGTGGCAGCTGCGCTCTCACCAGAGCCGGTCCCACTGTGCCAGAAGCACTGTTGGACCCCGGAGATGCACAGGCTCAGGGAAGCTGGTGGCGGGCAGCCTGAAGGCCTTGGTGGGCAGCTGTGAGGGCAGAAGGGAGCAGCGCACCAGAGAAGCGCCCTAGCTGGCGTGTCTGGACTCGCGCGGCTGCAATTCAGCAAACTGCCTGGATTCCTGCTGCTTCAACTCACTGGAGCTAGGGTCACACTGGGGTGCGGCGCACTGAGGTTGGGGATCGGGAGACCAACAGAGAGCGGAGCTGGTAGGGGACCTGCATGGACCTGCGTGAGTGTCGGGAATAAAACCTTTCCATAGGAAAGGGGACGACATCTTGGAACCGGGCAGGAAGGGCAGAAACAAGGTACTGCAGAGACTTCAGTCAGCTGTTCCCTTCCCAGACCAGATTGGTCAGATGTGCTTGGCCTGGGTCACGCTCCTGGCTGGGAACCAGTAGGGTGTCCAGACCAATTCCCTACGGGCTGTGCACACTAAGGTGCGGTGAGGGCCTGGGCCGGCTGGCTGACCTGGACGGGAGGAGCCAACATACGCCATCCCTACTTGCACCTCAATAGAACACTGGAGTAGGCAGGGTCACCTAGCCAGTGTGCTTCAGAAGAACCAGAATCAACAGAAAAAAAAAGGGACTGCAGCCTTCTTTATACGCCTGTATGGAAGAAACAAAAACATGAGGAAACAATAAGAAAAAGCCCCAGCCCCCAACCCTGAGAACAGTGATCCAAGAAAGGTAAATACAAAAGAGATTAAGGACAGCAAACATGCAACATCAGACATGGCATTAGTAGACATAAAGAAATATATTCGGGACCTCATAGGCGAGTTCAAAAGTCAAATATTTAACGAAGTAAAACAAGATATAAATAGATTAACAAAAGAAATGCTAAACACCTCTCAACACACAAATGGAAGAATGGAGGAACACAAACAAAGGAGAGAACCATTTGATGAAGAATATAAAGAAAATATAGACTACATGAAGCTGATTCAAAGAGATTACCAGGAAATTAAAACTCCATTGAAAGCTGGCAAAACTTCTTGAAAGAAACTAACGATAGATTATCCAAACTGGAGGACAGGTTTGCAATGTAGAATTATGAAAGGAAAAACTTTTTAAAAATAACAAGGAAGCAAGAAGTAACAATACAAAGGCTAGAAGCTGACAAGAGGATCAATAACTTGAGAATAAAGAATGTGAATGGAGAATCAGGGGTACAAACAAAGGAACTACAAAGAATATTCACAGAAATAATTAAGGAAAACTTCCCAAACATAGGAAAAGGAAATAATATGCAGATATATGAGGCATAAAGAACTCTAGCCACCTACAACCAAAACAGAGCCACACCCGGGCATATAATAATCAAGATCCCAGAAATTCAATGTAATAACAGAATATTAAAAGCTGTTAGAGACAAGAAACAGATTACCTATAAAAGGAGGCCCATCCGAATATGGCAGACTTCTTGATACAAACCATCAAGTCAAAAAGAGCTTGGAGTGAAATATTCCAAGCCCTGAAAGAAAATAACCTCCAGCCCAGATTGATATACCCTGAAAAACTATCTCTAGAAATTAATGGAGTAACAAGATCCTTCCAAGACAAAGAGGAACTGAGGAAATTCGCAACCACCAATCCAGCTCTACAGAGAATACTGCAGGGCATTCGAGAGAGAGAGAAAAGTACCAGGATTCCAGGAATAGTGGGAGAGAGGCCTCAATGAATGGAGCAGAAAACAGAATGAAGAAGATAAGCAGACAACTGATGGCAAAAAAAAGAGCATAACAGAAATGAGGCAGAGAAGATTGGTTATAAACTCTAATATAGATGGCCTTGATACACTAAATTTTAAAAAAAGAGAATCACAGGTAGAGTAGATCAGCAGGTAGGGGCCACTGAGATGCTCTTTATAGGAAATATAATTAACCTGAAAAAGATATATGGACTGAAAATCAAATGTGGGAAAACAATGCTCTATGGCACAGGGAGCTAGAGAGTAATCAGGGCAACTAGACCAGTATTTGTGGATAGGTTGGAAAGATAGGCTTTAATAGGTAAAGAAATATAATTAGAGATCAAGTCCAGGAGGGAGAAGGTTTGATACCACTTAGATAAATAGCAGGTTGTCCCCCCAATTTAAAATCGAGGGTCTAGGTGAGACCGAACAACACACAGTGCACCCTGGGGAAGTGAAAGGGAAGAAATGGTCTTTAAAAAGATGGCAGAAGATGTTAATAGTGTATCAAGAATTAAAATCCATATTACTCGCACCACTCTGCTTAAATAGATTTTATTCTGTCTCAGTTTGTCTACTTGCATTAGATTTAAGAGCACAGACAGCTATCCCCAAAACACCAGGATATAGCACAGTAATCATCTTTAATTTCCTATTAACTTAATTTGGAGCCTTGTATGACTTATACTGGTTTATCATGACTGATCTTAGTTATATCTGGTTTGTTTGATTGCTGTTGGGTATTGACAGATTTTATTCAAATTTATATGATTGATAGTATCAAGTCTGAGAGTTTAGGCAACTACACTGAAGATGACAAACTCACTACGATACCCATTCTGGCTTGATTACTACTTGTTTTTGAAGTTTTATGCTACATACAAAATGGTGTTTTTATTAAAACTATTATGTACTGATATATACTATATATACAATTATACTATGTCTGTCTGATATAGCCAGTTCTATTGAAGATAACAAGAGACAACACACTAACCATGGTAGAACCCCTTGTATAGTGCTCTTTCTTATATGTCTTTTTCATCTCATGTGCTTATAGGAATATGTTTTGTTTTGTCTTGCTTTGTTTTGTTCCTCCTTTAATATAGAAAGGATTGGAATACACGTTAAGACTCAAGCATGTGTAGAACCAATAAACAGTTTATGGGAACTGATCTTATGACACATGATGAAATGAACAAATACTCTGAAGAAAAAGAGACACTAATGTTGATCCAGGAGTATCATAATGTGAAACCCAGCAATTCTATTATTCTTTACTCACAGTGATTTTTTGTTGAACAGAACTGGTTGCAGTCTTGCTGTTTGAAACCCAACTTTATACGCTCCACTTTTGTTTCTTGAATAACTATTTGTAAGAGGACAATATGTAAATATCAATTATTGAATTCTTAGTGTTTATTCTTTCTTTGCAAGTATGTATTATTTCTACCCATTTTCTGTTTTGTTTAGTCTTTCTTTAAATAAAATTTTTAAAAAAGAAGAACTGAAGGGAAAAGATAAATAATGAGTATTTATCAGCGCTTAATTGTCACAGAGTTTCTGTTTGGAGTGATGAAATAGTTTTGGAAATAGGTAATGGTTACAGTTACACAATTTTGTCAATGAAATTAATGCCACTGGATACTTAAACTTGTTAAAATGATAAATTCTGTTGTATGTTTTTTCTGCAATTAAAAAAACTCCCCATCTCTATCATTTAGCTGAGGATTCTGAGATTCTTGCTCTTGGATTCTGGCTCCACACTTTACTTACAGATATTCCTCCCACCACATCTATGGTCTACCTTGGGCTCCTACCTAAATTCATACTGACACCAAGGAAACCAGAATCTTCACTGTACACACATACCTCAAATCAGAACATGGGCCTTTGACTCCAACCCTCAAGAATCCTTAAGTTTTCACATTACCTTCTCCTCCTTGTTGGATCACAGTCTATCTGCCAGGAATGCTACATCATTCATTCCATGCCAAGCAATCAGACTGGTTCAAACTCTTCACCTTCACCTTTCCAGAGAGCAAACACAACACTCAGAATCCTAACTCTGTGATATTTTCAAAAAGGACAGTGTATGAGTCACCTTCCCATCACTGGAACAAAATACCAATACTTGCAACTTAGAGATGTTTATGTGGCTCATGGTTTCAGGGTATTCAGTCCATAATTAGTTAATTCCAAGGCAGAAATGCTTCGAGAAAAGGCATGGCAAAAGAAGGGTTGTATGGCAGCCAGGAAGCAAAAAGAGAAAGGAGGAGCCAGAGACAAGTATACAACCTTCCAGGTCATACCCTCACTGATTCGCCTCTCCCAAAGTTTCCACCTCCTACCCACACATTCAGCTATGTACTCATCGATGGATTGACCTACTAATGAATGTAGAGTTTGCATGATCTAGTCACCTTCCAAAATCTTTACCTCTAACCACATGAAACTATTGGGGGACATTCTAGATTTAAACTGTAACACCCATATTCAATAAGCAAACACTTTCAAGGGCAAGAGCATAATGTCAACTTGAAAAAGCATCTTAATGCTGGCCTTAATGCCCAAAACACATGAGACCCAGACTAACCGATAAAATGAATGGAGTGAAAACATAACTCCTGTGTTTCACACTCTGTCCCTGCAACCAAGAGGATCCAACCTAATGTTTGGTACAGTGGCAAAATATTTCAGGTATATTTTCCAGAATAACCCAAGATCCCTGAGTCCCTCTACATGAATTGTCGACTGTGGTGACTTAATTTCATGTTTTCAGTTTCAAGGAGAAGGAATTTAGATAAATGTTCTAATGCAGTAATTAGAAGTTACATTAACAGCATTGATTTCCCATTATGTCGTCCCTTTATTGTAATTATATCTCTCTTTAAACAATTTTCCAGACTGTAATCTTCTACTAAGATGAACCTGACACCTGAATAACCTCCCCTCTCCACTGTGTGCCCTAAATTGGTGATATGAGTCATGTGCTGTTTCACCTTACACCATTCAATTTTTTAAATCACTTCTAAGAGCTGTGATAAAAGTTCTGTCTTGGGCAGTTACCTCCAAGACCCAGAACCAACACTGAAGTCATCAAAGTAGTGGTGATTTGCTAGGACTTCCTACACAAACAGCTCCTTGACATCACATCAAAATGCTTGAAATGTCATCTTTGAGGAGCCCTTGGTGCATCTGTGCATGTTTTTATTTATGAGAGTTTCTAGGAAGAATAAACCACAGCAAGCAGCAACTTGTAATGGACACCACTTACCAAGAATCTAGAACATGCACCAGTCACCCTGAGATTAAGGATAGCGCGTATGTACCTCTTACTCTGTTTCGGACCCTACTGTAAACTCAGAGGTAGACTCATTTTAGTCCCCTACAAACTTCTGTGAGGTAGACAATATTCTAATTCCCATTTTCACAGATGAAAAAAACTGAAGCATACCCAAGATTATCTAGCAAATAAGTAACATGGCAAGGATCCAAATGCAAGCAGTCTGGCTCCAAGCTCTGTGCTATTAACATCTACCATTCTGTTCTCTGATACATTATTAAATCATCTCCTAAGGCAGGTCTTCTCTACCTGTTTTGACAGTTGAAGACGCTGACAGTAGGAGAGATTAAATTACTTAAAGGCATACAACTAGTAAATGCCCCAGTTATGCAAACCAGGTTTGTCTAGCTCCTAGAGATTTAATCCATCCTTCCATCTGAAAAGAACATAACACAACACCCAGCCCTGGCTACGTAGAAGCATAAGGAAATCAGAGATAATGTAATAACCCACGTGGTCCAATAACTAAAGGAAAGAATTGTAGAGACTATAGTTGATCAATGAACCTATTTTTTTCTTTCTCCAAGGACCAAGTGATTGTCAACCAGCAGAAAATTTTGTAACACAATCTTCCATTTAGCTTTTCTTTTTTAATTTTTTATTTTAAACAGATTAAGACAAAAGAGGACAGAACAAAGCAGATCAGAACAGAACAATGTAAGCAACACAATACTTAGCCGCAAGACAACCCCATAAAAACACTAGCTGCCATAATGTCTCTTTCTTTGAAATAGTTGAGCATGCCTTCACATACAATAGTATCAAACATAACAAAATAGTATAAAAACATTTAAGGGAATGAAAGTATTACAGGGCATTCAGAACCAAATAACAGAAAACAAACAATGGCTACTATATATTATCTCATTTTCCATAAAAATTTGTTTATACTATGATACATATTAAAATCCAGTAAGAAACAACATGATAGAACCAATGGAAACAGTTGAACAAAAGTATGGTAGGACTTCAAAGCAAGAAGATAGCAAATCAGCACTGGCTATCATAATGCCTTGTTTTCTTCAAAATAGCTATTCATATAATCACAGATAATAAAATCAAAAGAATGAAACCATTCCAACTAATGAATGAAAACACTATAAGGCTTCAAAGCAATGTAATGGGGAATCATGATTACCATAAAATCTTATGTACTCTTACCATTTCTTACACTAGGGGAACTATACAGTATTTATACATGTGAGTTTGATTTATTTTGCTTATGAGTATGATCCCAAGTTGCATTCATTTATTTATAAATATCTCAATGTGGTCATTCTTTATAGCTGAGTAGTACTCCATTGAATAAAAATACCACATCTTTTTTATCCATTCCTCAGTTGATGGACACTTAGGTTGTTTTCAAGATCTGGCTATTACAAATTGTGCTGCTATAAACATGGATACACATTTATCACTGTGGTATGATGTTTTTAGTTCTTCTGGGAATATGCTAGAAGGGGAATAACTGGGTCAAATGGGACTTGCAATCCCAGATTTTTGAGGAATCTCCAGACTGACTTTCACAGTGGTTGCACAGTCTATACACCCACCAACAGTGCAGGAGAGTTCCCTTTTCCCCACAGCCTCTCCAGCATTTGTTGTTGTTGGTTTTCTTGATCCTGGCCATTCTTTCAGGAGTAAGATGGTATCTCAGTGTTGTTTTAATTTGCATTTCTCTAATGACTAATGATAGTGAACATTTTTTCATGTATTTATTTGCAATTTGTATTTCTTCATTTGAGAACTGTGTATTCATCTCAGATGCCCATTTTTGGATTGGGTCTTTGAATTTTAGGGATCTGAGTTTTTTTTAATTCTTTATATGTTTTAGACAGAAGTCCTTTGTCTGAGGGACAGTTCATTAAGATTTTTTTCCCAGTTTGTGGGTTTTCTTTTCACTATGCTGGAGATTTCTTTTGACATGCAGGAACTTTTTAATAAGACATGATCCAAGTTATTGATTCTGGAAAGTATTTCCCATGTGGTTTGATTCCTGTTCATGAATTCTCTAACTACCCCTATGTCTTCAAGATTTTTACCTAATCAACAGATTTAGTGTTTCTGTTTTAATGTTCAGATCTTTGATCCATTTAGATTTGAGTTTAGTACATGGTGATAGGCATGGGTCTAGTTTTAGTTTTCAGCATATGGAGAGCCAGTTTTTCCAGCACTGTTTATTAAAGAGACTGTCGTTCTTCCAGTGAACATGTTTGACCCCTTTATCAAAGATAAGGTGGTTGAGTGTATTTGTAGTTGTGGTTGTATCTTCTAATCTTTTCCACTGATCTTCAGATATGTGTTTATTCCAGTACTATGTTGATTTTATTACAGTTGCTTTGTAGTATAACTTCAAGTCAGGGATTGTGATGCTTCCTGCCTTGCCTTTGCTGTTTAGAATTGCCTTTGCCATTCTAGGTCTCTTCTGGTTCCCGATGAATTTTAGGAGTGATTTCTCTAGATCTATGAGGTATGTTGATGGTATTTTCATTGCGATTGCATTGAATCTGTATAACAGTTTTGGGAGAATGGCCACTTTCACAATATTTGTTCTTCCGAACCATGAACAAGGGATGTCTTTCCATTTTCTGAGATCCTTTTTAATTTCTTTCTTCAGGGTATTATAATTTTCCATGTATAGATCTTTTACTTCTTTCATGAGATTAATTCCTAAGTATTTCATTTTTTTGGATGCTAGTGTGAAGGGTGTGGCTTTTCTTATTTCTCTCTCAGTGATTTTGTTGATATTGTATAAGAATGCTATTGATTTTTGAGTATTGACTTTGTATTCAGCTATATTGCTGAATTTATTTATTATATCTAGGAATCTTCAATGGAGTTTTGGGAGTCTGCTATGTAGAGTATCATGTCATCTGCAAATAATGATAATTTAACTTCCTCTTTTCCTATCTTTACTCCTTTTATTTCTCTCTTGTCTAATTGCTCTGGCTGGTATTTCCAGTAATATGTCAAATAGGAGTTGTGATAAGAGACATCCTTGTCTTATGCCTGATTTTAAGGTAAAGGCCTTCAGTTTTTGGCCATTTAGTATGATACTGGCTGTTGGTTTGTCATAGATGGCCTTTATCATATTGAAGTGAAACCATCTCTTCCAACTTTCTGTAAGGTTCTTATCATGAATGAGTGTTAGACCTTATATAAAGCTTTTTCTGCATCCATAGAAATGCTCATGTGATTCTTACTTTGACTCTATTGATATGGTACATTATTGATTTACACATGTTGAACCATCCCTGCATGCCTGGGATGAATCCCACTTAGTAACGGTGTATAATCTTGATGATTTGCTGCATCCTGTTTGCCAATATTTTATTGAGAATTTTTGCATCTATGTTCATTAGGAAAATTGGCCTGTAGTACTGTTTTGTTGGTTTTTGTTTTTTTGGTTTTTTTTTTTTTTTTTTTTTTTTTTTGTCTTTTTCGTTTTTATCGGTTCCAGGGATCGAACTCATGACTGCCTGCTTGCAAGGCAGGCGCTTATGCCACTGAGCTAAATCTCCAGCCCCTGTAGTACTGATTTTAGTTGGATCTTTCTCAGGTTTTTGTACTAGAGTAATATTTGCTTCCAGAAATGACGTAGGAAGAATTGCTTCCCTTTTGATTTCATTGAAGAGTTTGAGGAGTGTCAGTATTAAGTCTTCTTTGTATTTCTTGTAGAATTCTGCAATGAATCTGTCTGAGCCTGGGTTCCTCTTTGTAAGTAAGGACTTACTTACATTTTCAATTTCATTAATATAAATTGGGTTATTCAGCAGTTTTATCTCTTCTTGACCCAGCTTTGGTACTTCATAAGTTTCTAGGAATCTGTCCATTTCTTCTGTGTTATCAAACCTATGAGAGTAGAGGTTTTTGAAATAGATGTTGATGACCTTCTGTATTTCCACAGAGTCTGTAGTGATTTTGCCTTTTTCATTCCTTATTACATGAATTTGAGCTTTTTACTTCCCTTTTTAAATAAAGTTGGCTAGGGGCTTATCAATTTTATTTATTCTTTCAAAGAACCAACTCTTTGATTCATTGATTCTTTGGATTGTTTTCTTAGTCTCTACTGCATTAATTTCTGCTCTGATTTTTATAATTTCCTCTCTTCTTTTGGGTTTGGGCTTGACTTGCTCTTCTTTTTCTAGATGTTTGAGGTGTAGCATCAAGGTGTTCATTTATGTTTGTTCTGTTTTCCTGATGTGGGAACTCAGTGCAATAAATTTCCCTCTGTGGACTGCTTTCATTGCATCCCACATATTCTGTAAGTTGTGTCTGTATTTTTGTTTGCTTGTAGGTATTGTTTAATTTCTTCTTTAATTTCCCCTGTGACCCACTGATTGCTCAAGAGTGTACTATTCTGTTTCCATGTGTTTGTGGGTTTTTGCAGTTTCTTTTATCATTAATTTCTAGTTTCATGGCATTATGATCTGATAACATGCATGGGATAATTTCAACTCTTGCATTTACTTAAATATGTTCTGTGGGCTAGTATATGGTCTATTTTAGAGAATGTCCCATGTACTGCTGAGAAGAATATATATTCTGATGTTGTTGGATGGAACACTCTGTATACCTCTATCAAGTCCATTTGTTCACAGGTGTGATTCAGTTCTGTTATTTCTTTGCTGATTTTCTGTCTGCTTGATCTGTCCCTGGTGTCAATGGTGTGTTAAGGTCTCCTGTTATAATTGTGTTATTGCTTATTTGATTTTTCATTTCTGTTATATTCCTTTATATAGCTGGGTGCTCTGGAATTTGGTGCATATATAATTAAGATTGTTATCTCTTCCTCTTGAAGTTTTCCCCTAACTAGTATGTAGTGACCTTCTTTATCCCTTCAGATCATCTTTGGTTTGAAGTTCATATTGTCTGCAAACAGAATAGCTACCCCCATTTTTTTTTTCAGTTCCTATAGCATGAAGTATTGTTTTCCATCCTTTGACTTTTAGTTTGTGAGTTTCCTTTTGGGTTAGATGGGTTTCTTGTAGACATCATATGGTTGGATGTTGTTTCTTGATCCATTCTGCCAGTCTGTTTCTTTTAACTGGTGAATTGAGACCATTTACACTAATGGTTCTAAACTGTTATATACTGGTTTATTGTTGACATGTTATCTTTCTGCTGTTGCATCTTTATCTTTCCATTCTGTTTGTCTGCCTTGCTTAGTGGTTTTTTCCCTATTTGTGTTGAGAATGTCTTTCAGTATTCTTTGCAGGGTTGGCTTGGTGATCATGAAGTTCTTCAGCTGTTCTTTGTCATGGAAGTATCTTGTTTCTCCATCCATTTTGAAGGATAGTTTTGCAGGGTACATCAGTCAAGGTTGGAAGTCATTTTCCTTTAGGATCTGAAATACTTTGCTCCATGCTCTTCTTGATTTTATTGTTTGTGCTGAGAAGTCTGCAGTAATTCTGATAGGTTTTCCTTTGTAGGTGATCTGTCTTTTCTCTCTGACAGCTTTTAATATTCTATTCTTATGTTGGATATCTGAGATGGTGATTATTATATGTCTGGGTATAGTTTTATTTTGGTTAAGGCTATTTGGAGTTCTATATGTTTCAATAATCCAAATGTCAGTTTCCATTCTCATGTTTGGGAAATTTTCAGCTATTACTTCTATAAATAGCCTCTTGATATCATTTGTGTTGTCTCCTTCTTTTCCATCTATCCCTATGAAATCTTATATTGTTTTTCTTTGAATCATCTAATAGCTGTTGAATTGTTATTTCCTGATTCCTTGTTATTTTTAAAAGATCTTTCCTTTCTTGTTCACTAGCTGCAATCTTGTCTTCAAGGTCTGAAATTCTATCTTCACTTTTGTTGAGGCAATTTTGACAACTTTCAGTGGTATTTTTGATTTCCTGTATAGCTCTTTGAATCTGTTTCATGTATTCTGTTTGTTTCTTATATTGTTCATCCGGGGATTCTATCTTTTTGTTTTGTTCCTCTGATTTTTTTAACTGTATCATCTTTAGATGTGTTCAGCATTTCTTTCATTACTTTTATCATTTCTTTTTTTTACCTGGGAGATTATTTCTTTTTTTTTTTTTAATTTAAGAGGAAAAAGAGAAAAACACAAAACAAACCAAAGCGGCGTAAGGGTACACGCAATACAGAACTACAAAACAAAACAAAACAAAAAACCATAACAGTAAGAAATTACCTGCTAGTAGATTACACACTATTTTCTTGAAAATAGTTCCTCAAATCACAGTATCAAAGAACACAAGGTGGACATTCAAACAGGGAGACTGCAAACAGCTGTGTTCAATGTTCCAAAAACATTGATAAAGTCAGCTATTTAACACCCCCAAACACACTTGCTGTTATATCCGTTAGAGCTCTTTTTTTTTTTTTTTTTTTTTTTTCTGGGAGATTATTTCTAATTTGAATTCCTTTAAAGCGTCCCAGAGTTGCTTCTTTATTTCAGTTGCTATTACTTCAGGTATTTCAAGTGTATGGCATATTTTCTTCTATGTACATGGCTCCTAGGCTTTCTTGGGATGGGCTGGAGGTTTGAGACTGCATTTTGGTCTTTTGTTTTGTCATTTTCCTATATTTCTGTATTTCGAGTAATGTTCCAAAGCTTCCCCTGGGCATGTTGGAAATTTCCTATTAACTTGTTTTGAAGTCCTGTAATACTCCCCCGATCTTGTTTTGACTGATTAGACTCTGTTCCATTCTATATGATAGTATCAAGTTTGAGGGTATAGGCAACTACTTTGAAGGCAATAAGATTCACTAAGATGCCCATTCTGGTTTGACTGTTGTCTCCTTTGGAAGTCCTGTAATGTTTACAATGCCTAAGTTTTATTGGTCTTGTTCTCTACTGTTTTGTCCAACTTTATAATATCTAATGAGATAGACTATTCTTTTTAAGGAAACAAGAGACAACTTTGATAACCACTGTTGATAACCTTGTACTCTGTTCTACATCATGTGCTATGTCTATCCTTGGTTTTGACTGACAGCTTTGTTTTCCATATTTGACTTTATTCTCTCCCCCCCAAAAAAGTAATAAGAACTAAGGAATAATAAAATCCAAAATGTGTAAATTTTGTTGTAAAAAAGAGAGGGAAAAAAAAAAAAGAGCTCTAACGGATATAACAGCAAGTGTGTTTAGGGGTGCTAAATAGCTGACTATATTAATGTTTTTGGATCATTGAACACAGCTGTTTGCAGTCTCTCTGTTTGAATGTCCACTTTGTATTCTTTGATACTGTGATTTGAGCAACTATTTCCAAGATGATAATATGTAATCTATTAGCAGATGATTTCTTACTATTATGTTTTTTTTTTTTTTTGTAGTTCTGTATTACGTGTACCCTTACACCGCTTTGTTTTATTTTGTGTTTTTCTCTTTTTCCTCTTAAATAAAATTTAAAAAAAAATCTCCTCCTATGCCCTCGGCTCCTGGGACTGAATGGAGGTTGCTGAGCATGGTCTAGTCAGGCCCACAGGACCTCCCGTGCCACCTCTGGTGTTCCAGAAAGCTGGGCAGGCTCCTATCCACTGTGAGTGATGGTCCAAAGCTCTCCCTGGGCTAGCACCAAGGTGCTGGAACTCACTTCATGTTCCCGCAGCTCCCTTGACTGAAGAAGGTCGCTGGGCATTGTCTAGTCGGGCCTGCAAAACCTCCCAAGCCTAGTCTAGTGTGACTGAAAGCTGGGTGGGCACTTAACTGCTGGGAGAGATGATCTTAAACTCTCCCCAGGAAGGCTTTGGTGTGCTGGAACCCACCTCCAGCAGCCCCAGTTCCCCGGATTGAAAGAAGGCCCCGCCAGGCCTGAAAACTGCAGAGCCCAATCTAGTGTGGCTGGAAGCAGGGCGGGTCCTTAACCAATGGGAATGGATAATCTTAAACTCTCCCTGGGCCGGTGCTGGTGTCCCATTTAGCTTTTCTCCATTTCTTGGATAAAAGAGGAGACTCCAAGAACCATTTACTCTAAAGAGTAAATGAGACCAGGTTCTTGGTTGACCACAAGATAGGCTGTCCATCTAGGAACAGATTCAAGGGACAACAGCAGCAAAAATGTAAACTCTGTTTTAAGCCAGAGAGATGTTATGCCATTCTCTTAGAACAGCAAATGCTATATTAACTAATATAAGCACTAAATGCTATCATATAAAAACATGAAATATGTATCATTAGTGTACAGATAAATTGTAGGTAGAAGAGAAATAGATGACTCAGCCTGGAAAAGTGGAAATCATGTGATCCGTAACCAAGAAACATTTGATAAAACTGCCTTTGATAATGGGGTAGAAACTCACCGGTCTACTAGATTTTACCCCAAATGAAATAAGATACTACTGGGGGTTTTGAGGACCAGGGTGACCTCATTAGAAGGGTCACTCTGGCCAGTATGTTGAGAATAAAACAGAAGTCAATTGTAGAAGGAAGACAAACAGCAAGCTACTACTACTGATTTCAAAGAGCAAATTGTTGGGGTGAAGGCTTTCCTATAACCCAGTAACACTCGGTTTCCCTAAAGAATGTTTCTGAGCTACCAGTTCAAGCAAAGTTCTTACCACTTGTTCTGTGAACATTATTGCTTCTGATCAAAGACTGATTTCAAAATAAAACAAACTAAATATAGAGAAATGATATATATCACAATATTTAACATTTTTGTCCTTCTAAAAATGGCCCTACTCATTATCATAACATATTTGCAACAAATAGGTAATTCCAAAGTTATCCAACTTATTGAGAGGATCCTTAAAAACTTAATTTTATTGGCCAGGGAATTGTGATTTCTCAAAATGTTGGATGCATGAAAGTATAAATGGCCCTTAGGAGATGCAGCTGCCTCCCTGAAGTAGCCATACACAGCTTCCTTCTGCTGTCCAAAGTTCCCAGGGAATCAGTATGAGAAGCTAGATAGTAGGGAAAAAAATCATCTTTCATGCTTCTTTAGGAACACGTTTAACATCTGTTTGTCACAGCCTGCAAGATAGTCCCAGAGAAGATGGTCCTGTTAAATGCTATAGTTATCCAACTGCCACAAACAATCCATTCAAGTTTATTGTATCTCTGCCCACCATTGTTATTACATATCAGTAAAATTCTAAGCAGTTCACAAAAGGAAACAGTAGGATATCTGGGAATCTGTGAAGAAATAAGAATACTCACCCTTACTTTATACCCAAATTCCAGTTTACCCAGTGGTTAAAAACCTCAATATTTTCAGTTCTTGTCTGAGTAGGCATTGGATCCCAACTTGTTCTAATTCTATGTTGCTGCTGCCAGTGACACCTTAGAAGTTCAAGCTTTTGTGGTAAGGGGATGGCCAGGGCACGCTGCTTTTCTCAGAGAGAGGGGAAAGCTTTCATGTGAGTCAGTAGTCAGACACTGCACGCACCTGTCACTGATGAAACGATCCCTTGAAGGAGCTGAGAAGGAAAAGGTAAAATGGGCCCCCCACTGTTTTCCTGTTTACTGAGCATCATTCAAAGGTAGAGTTAGCTGTTATTGAAATAACTTAAACTGTGGAGAAAATATCAAAATAAGCCTATTACACTAGAACCCAACCATTACAGCCAAGGAAATAATACAATAAATCCTTTGAAATGAAGAAATATATAGCAAAAGGCACTTGAAAACTGAGCAGTGTTTTGTCACCAAATTGCAGCATTAATAGCTCTTTGATGTTCCTAGCTAAATTCTATATTTCTGACACTCAAAATGAATATTAGGAAAATCACACTTATTTTATACAACTCATTAGCAGAAAGGAAGAAAACAAGATATTTCGGAACCATAAATCTCCTTTATAACTAACTGTGAATCTGATAATATTGGAAGAGAGAAGCAAATTGAATGGGAAAGAATGAGTCGGAACTGTATTTATAACCTTGGGTATAGATGAACTATTATCTCATCAGTACAGGATAAGTCCTATTTGCAAGACTAAATGGAATGCAAAATGCTGGCCATAGTCCTCTGGTAATGACAGGAAACTAGGAATCACAGAAGAGGTTATTTCCTTTTTCATTATCAGTGGGACCCTAGCATCATTTCTACATATCTATATTCATTATTTTTCTTTCAACAAATTTTTCTTCCCTGCAGACATACCCATTTATCCTAGCTAATGGAATACCACTTGCATTTACTATTTCATAATAACAACAAATTCAAAGGATCAGAAGGAAATTAGAAGGAAATGAGATACCCAGCTCCATAGGCGAGGCCGAGCTGATGACTTGCTGTTTGCAGATTCTCCTTAATGCTCAGCTGGTACTCTAGCTGTGTGTTTACTCAATTGCATTTTAATTTGTTAAGGGAAGTTGAAGTCATGACTCAGCTATAATGTGGCAGCATGTGAGTATTAAACCAAAATGCCAATCTTGTAGGACATCCCTAATGAGATGGAGCAGGCTCATTTTTCTTCATATCATTTCTTATGCAGTTTGGTTGGTTTGGGGCAGCACTTAGGTGGCACATGGTTAGGTTTGAACTTTATTTTACTATTCCTAAGCTATCCCCACATTGCTAGTCAACTTGAAGTTCCAGTCCTGAAATTGGCTGTGTTAGAGACATGTAAACCCTTGGAAAAATTTGTTTTCCCATGCAGTTACTATGTTGTGGAAGTGGAGATGTTTGTGCTGAAGGGGGAAAACGTTTGTAGTGCTTTTGGACATATGTAATGAGCCTTTCTCATCTGTCTTAAGTTTCCATTCTAATTACCTCATAATTCTGTCATCAACCAACTGATAAAAGGCCTTCCAAGGTCAGGAAGTTATCTTAGCCTGGATTCTCCAAAAAGCAGAGCCCAAACAAGGTCATATTTAAAAGGCAACTTTGGGAAACACCAAGAGCAAATGAGGAGACCAAGAAAGGGGAAAAAGCTTTGATCAGGTGTACTGGTCAGCTTTCCCATTGCTGGACCATACCAGACCCATTATCTAAAAGAAAAAAACTTCTTCACATTTATTTAGCTCACATTTTTTGGTTGTTTGTTTTTATTTGTGTTTTTGTTTTTGAGACAAGGTCCCACTATGTAGTATAGGTTGGCTTTGAAGTCACTTATGTAGCCCAGGCAGGCCCCAAACTTTCAGTTATCCTCCTGTCTCAGACTCCCAAGTGCTGGGATTACAGGTCTGCAGCATCGTGCCTGGATTTACCTGGTTCACAGTTATAGGGGATTCAGTCCATGGTCATTTGGCTCTAAGGCAGACACATCATGGAGGAAGGGCAGGGTACAGCAAAATTGCTTAGTTCATGGCAGCAGGAAACAGAGCAGAGGGACGGTGTCAGAGAGGAAAGAGCAAGGGACCAAACACAGTCCCCAAAGTCGCACCCGCATTACCCACCCAGACACATCAGAAATATGTTCCACTAATCTCTTTGAGAGCTCCTAGGCCAATGAAGTTGACACAATCAAGCTACCATCCCACCACATAAGAGTACATTCGTGGAGGATTCTGCTCTAGAGCTGTGTTTCCCTGGGACCCTCTGAGACACTCTCAGTGATACCTCGGAATTATGAATGGGCGGGAAATGAAGTATTCGTCTTGCAGTTTCTAAACCTCAGTGGTGGAGACTTGCTCCTGGGGACACCAACCCCTCTGACACCCTACATTCTAACCCAGCCCGTTTCAGTAGCCACCCAGGTCAGACACAGAGCAACCCAAAGAGTTGTCAGTAGGTAAAGAACATTCTAGATACTAAGCCCTCTTAGAGTTTCACAGTAATACCACTGGAGACTGTGCTGTGAGATAGGGTGACCCCAGAATTGGGTGTCAATTCAGGCTTCTTATAATGCTGATCTCTTAAAATGAACATAAGGACTCTGTAATGATGAGCTATTGTGTATAAACTCTGAACTCTTAGCATATGACTCATCACACAGTAGGTGCTCAATAAATGCTGGTTGTTTCTATCCTGAAAAATTATGATCTTCATTAACGTATTGCACAATACATATGCTCCACACCACAGCACCTCCTCACATCACAGGACAGGACTCCCTGTGCAGTGGCAGGGCAGGAAGCAATAGGACTCACATTCACCTCCCTGCAACAATTCCTAGCCCATTTCTCAGGCTGTTCTGAGTTCATATACTAAATCCAGGGAGGCAATTCTCCAGGAAACCTCAGCTACAGAGAGAGATGTGCAACATAGAAAATCCTCTCTGTCTCTCTCTCCGTCTCTGTCTCTGTCTGTCTCTTCTCTCTTCTTCTCCTCTCTTCTCTCTTCTCCTCTGTCTCTCTCCCTGTCTCTCTCTCCCTCTCTTCCTCCCTCCTTGTCTCTGTCCCCAAAACCCTTTGATGAATTCAAAGAAAAAAATCATATGATGAACCCACGGGTCACAGATATTGGTCCTTTATCTGAGGGATGTGCTGGTTTCTATAACCTAAGACCCTCTCGTGCTCCAGTCCTCATGGGCAAGGGTGCCACCAGCACTAATCCCACTTGGTCCAGCTTAGTCCCAAACCCCAGACCCTCAGTGGTGAATCTATGGCACTCACACTACAGCAGGCTGTTTGTTATCACTGAAAGCCCTAGAAGGCTCCCATCAGTCTTCTCTGTACAGTGAAAAAAACCATCAGTCAGTCTTCACAAATAGTTTACCAAATAAAAGGAATTCTGCTTCTAAGTTCTAGTAAATATCTGTTGGGTTTTTTAAAATAATGAATGCTTAGCTTTTCACATTTTTCCTTCTCTGTTTAAAAAAGTTTTGTGGTTTGGTTTGGTTTGACTCGGTTTTGTTTCATTTTGTTTGCTTTCATTTTGCTTTGTTGGCTTGTGTTTTGTCTTGTCTTGTTTTATTTTATTCTGTTTTGCTGTTTTGTTTTGTATTGTTTTGTTCTGTTTTGTTTGAGACAGGTTCTCACTATGTAGCCCAGGTTAGCCTCAAACTCAGGGTGATCCTCCTGCCTCAGTGCTGAGATTACAGGCATGCAGCACCACTTCTGGCCTTAAAAGAAGATTTTTAAAAAGAGCAAATAAACTCATATCCTCAGAGTTATTCTTCAACCAAATAATGTTTCCTTGTATCTGGATTCAGTTGCCACCTGCAGAGTGTCAAGAAAGCCCTTGTCTCTGTAGAACATGGGGAAATATGACCCTCATGTCTACTTGCATAGATGGCTAAATAGGTCTGCACTATTCCTCCCAGTTCTGTGCTGACAAAGAAATGTTTCAAAGAAGAATCAGAAAGGGGAGCCCCATGCTGTGTGAACCAAATTGTGTACATTTCAGAGGACGCTTGATTGGAGAAGGAAGTCAACCAAAGACAACGGAAAATGAAGAACCTTATTATCCGTGAATTTAGCTTAAGGTTCACGTGGTGCAGTTGGAGTCCATCACTTCCAGCTGACGCTGGATACCTGAATAGTTTACTTACATATACTTACTCTCTGACTGAGGAAGACGGAGGTGATCCTGTCCCTTGTATGGCCCTCAGCTTCACAAGAGGAAACCAGCAGTTAACAAGAAAATCCACATGAATTTCCCCTCCCCTCCTGATGCGGTTGCAAGTCTGAATGGCAGGCAGAGTTATAAATAGTTGATGCCCTGCTCTGATGCTGTAGCGCCTAATGAATTGTTGCCTCCATAAACTTTTTATGTGTTGCACTGTAGAAGGGAACCAATTAAAAAGTTTTGCCAATTTGAATCCCCTGCATAAAGTATCCTCGACAAGCAAATAAATGTCTCTGATGCCTCTGGATGCTTGGTGAGCTAAAACTACACTCAAATTGGCTCAATCATATCTCCATATATTCCTGCGATGTTTTGCTTTCATGTCTATACTAAGTATTTGTATGTCATTAAATAAAAACAATTTTCTGAGCTTTCTTTCACCCCTCACCGAACATCTACTTTGTGAAATAAAATTCTAGCACAGACTTTTAGTTTGTTTTAGGTCTTTTCTTTATTATTATTAAATCTGTCCGTATCTCTGATCTATTCTGACCTCCCCAGAATCGTGAAGAAATGCTCTGAGAAAGAAGAAAAAAAGTAAAAGCTGATAGTTGTGTTTCATGGAAGCCAAAGTTCTTCTTGCAAATTAAAATTACATTCCACTTTGCTGAACACCAAGAAAATCGGCTTTGGAAAATTACCTCGGCCCTAAAGATGGGGCTGCCACCTACCAGTCTAGCCGGGTTCCTCTAATGCGCATCTGTGAGCAAACACGCTTGGCTCCCACTCACATCGGACTAAACAAAATCTCATTAATAGACTTGGCCTAGAGAAGCACTTGAAAAGACAACTAATCATGTTCCGCATGATGGGAAATGTCACACGAAATCAGAACCGAGGTGGATTTTTAGACAAGCACTTTCATCGCAGGACGCATTGTCTTCTAAAAATGAGTTTGGATTGTGTCGAGGCTGGTGTCCAACTCTTTCCGACACTTGACTCAGATTATTGACAAGCCATTTTCACGATGGGGCCAAGGAAGAAAAAGAAAGCAGAGAAGGTGGCAGCGTGTGCTCCACAAGGAAGTGGGGACCAGAGAGGGCTGCGGCACCACAGCGGGCAGCGGCCTCCAGGATGGGAACGGGAAGCTGCCCTCCTTTGGGGACCTCAGCTTGGAGAGGAGACAAATTGAAAGTCACGAGCCAAAACTTAAAAAGCCGTTATAAAATAGTACAAGTGTCGAGTTGGAACTTAAGCAACAAAGCTCGAGCCAGCTTTCGAGAACTTTTGAAAGCCTTACACAGTTAGAGGAGGCCTCAAAATGAGTGATTCCAGAAGACAAATGTGGCCAGAGGCCGCAGGCTGAGGCCACAGTGTGTGTGCATTTAGCATCGCAGGAGCAGAAGTCCAGGAGGCAAAAAGGGAGACAGGAGGTCAGGCAAGCAGCATGAGGCTGTTTAGGAAAGACCTGGAGGGTACTGAAGAGAAGCTCTCTCGTTAATCCCCAGCCAGTTAAGATTATTGTGGAGGGAGCAGAATGATTAGCCTAATTACAGTCAGGTACACCTAAGGGCGTTTTGACCTACAGCAGGTGGCACAGATGATGGTCGTCTCATAAGATTATAACAAAATTCAGAAACTCCGTCATCTAGTGATGTCACACCCTGTGATAGGACAGCACAACCCACCACTCCCACATTTCTGCTGATGCTGATGTAGACAAGCCTACGCTTCCATTTTTATACACAGTCAAGTGCTACTGTGCCATCAAGAAGGATAAATTTGAGTCATTTTTAAGAAAATTGATGTACTTTGAAACCATAATGTTAAGTGAAATCAATCAGACACATGAACTTAAATATTGCATGAATTTTTTCATACGGGAAACACAAGTTATAAATAAAGCAAAACGAAACATAAAAATAATAAGAAATAGGAAGATAGATCTTTTACAAATGGGAAAGGGAAAAAAGGGATGTAAAAAACTGAACTATGTTTTGTACCAACTCCACACAATGAAGGTAATATGTTCCACAAACATGTACTAATAATGATTTTAAAATAAAATGAAAAACTAAGAAAGGGTCAGAGATGTAGCTCAAGGCAAAAAACCTGGATTCAAGCTCCAGTACAACAAAAGGAAAGGAAATAACACCTACTATGCTGCTAGTCATACAAAAGTTTATCTCATACAATCCTGTATAAGCACATAATCATAACTTTCTAACATAATCTCCTTGTATTTATTTTAAAATTTACTATAAAATGGTCTTCCGTGACACAGTGGCAATTGCTTTATACATCTCCATGTCTATTGTGTCTCTTGAACACTTACTTTAATCTAGTGTTTCCCTTCACTAGGAAAATGAGAGCAGTAGGCTGTATGAGTATACAGCATGTAGCTCAGGTATACATTAGATTACACCATCTAGGTGGACGTGCGTGTACTCTACGATGTCCACACAGTGGTCAAACGGCATAACAATGTGCGTCTCAATATTATGCAACACTAGAGTGCGTTAGAAAAATCTCTCGCAAGGTAGTCTGGAGGAAAGAATTGAGAATTTGAGAGCTGGAGAATGCAGTCAGACAGTATTCAGGGATCACCACGCACTTCACAAGATGGTGTCTTTGGCATTCTTCGAAAGAGGTTGACGGCAAGACACTTTAACACAGATCACCAAAAACGAACATGATGAGGCCAACTGGCTAAATTAAGGTTCGCTGATGGTGCAGCTTAAATCTAAAAATAAATCACAGAATTTGGACTACTGGTGTAAAGAACATTTTATTTCTTAAGTCAAATTCTTTTGGAAAGCTCTGGACAGCTGTGAATCCAAGGTTATGCTCCCTGACACACTCCCCAGCACACAGACTTCCTGTAGCTAATTAGGACACACAAGTTTTAGCCTCAGTGCCATGCAGTTTCCAACAGATCTAATCTTCGCAGCCACTGTTGGCCGTAACTCAGCCCTCCCCAACATGCTTAAAATGTGAACTCTGAATTTCTTCCTTTCCGAAATCTAACGTCCAGGTGTTGTCATGCCATTCTCTGACCTGGGCTCTTCAAAACCCAACTGGTTAAACTTGCTCTTCTGAATCGTGTTTGGTAAGAAAAAGCAAAAAAAAAAAATTACGTAAGGAAAATTTCAGAACTTCCATGGCGTTGGATGTACATATTACATTGTTGGCCTTTATTGCTGAGGTTACAGTACTGGTCTGTCCAGAAATAAATACACAGGGTTTGGGTGGTGTGCATATAGTGGCTATGTAGAAACAAAAGCACTTCATAAGCAATAGAATAGGAACTCGATCCAGGTTGTCCTAAAGCTAAACGCCTGAGATACTCCACCAGACCATTCTGCCATTTTGGAAATGACTCTTTCTTAACTCAGTTTTGGCTTCTATTCCGGCATATAAACGAATTTCATCAGCACTATAATGTCAGCAAAGAATGGGTTCAAATTGCCAGCTGCATTCCCATACCCAAATTCCTCCATTTGGGAACATAAACAAGATTCTTGGTGTTCGCATTTCTTCAGGGTTTTTCCCCAGAGGTCTTTCTGTATTGCTAGGTAATAAGTCAATTTCTATCCCACTTTCTTATTTAAAGAGTTGGGCTTTGTGTGTGTTATGCCAGTTAAATATTCCATCTCCTTATAACTAAATATAAAAACCAATAAATGGAGGTATGAATTTTCACAATTTCACATGAGAATGCATCTGCCTTTGGTTTCATCAATTTATATGTGGTTATAGCTTATCATAAATAGCTTTTGAGCTGTCAGAATGATACTTTCCTTCACACACTTCCCAGACAAAAAATTCACACAGAGCTACCTATACCACCAAGAAGCATGAAAAATATAGGTTTCCTGACAAGGAAGAAAACATGATAATTGATGACTGAGATAGGCTGCCCTTCTCTGGAGGTTTTTAATTACCACCTTTCATTTACATAACACTTGAAGCTTTTCCAAAAGCTTTCAGGTACATTATCGCATTTGTTCTTCAACACAACCCTGCAAGAAGAGAAAGCAAGTATTACAATCATCACTTTCGGAAATAAGCCACTAAGACTTGGGGGGGGGGGTGTCTAGCGAGCTGACAAGGTCACACAGCTGGTCAGGGCTGGAGCTGGGGCTCCAATCAGGATGCCTGACTCTTAACCAGATATCGATTCTCCTACACCTCCCATAGAGGCAGCTAGAAAGGCCCAAGTCTGGCTCCTCTGAGAGGCCAGATTAGTGTTTTAATTCATTCTGTGAGCATTTGTCATCTTTCCATTGGACACATCAAAAAACTATTTGTTTTGCTGGGAAAAGGTAGGGTTTGGGGGCCTCCCTTCAAGAAAAGTCTGTTGGCTTTGGAGTCAAACAGTCTTGACGTCAACTCAATTACTTGCTGTTTAGGAGAGCTGGGACTTCATTTGCCTTAGCTATAAAGAAAAAGAAAGAAATAGATGATAATAGTATCTATCTCATAGAGATGCGGGGAGCACTGGAAAGAATGATGCATGTGAAACACTTTAGCAGCACGCCTGGCCCATAGTAAGTACTCAGTTAATGATTGCTGCTATGTGTGGGGTTTTTCTCTCATTGTCATCACCATCACCATCATCATCAGCCACATCATCATCATTACTGATCGTGATGAGGGTAATTCTACACTCAGCGGGTGACAAGCACCGCGTCCTGCCAACCTGTCATCTGGGGCTTCTGTTGGCCAATGCTTCTCTGGCCCCGACTCAAATAATGAGATTTGCAATTCCATTGACTGGGTGTGCTAATTAGAAGCTTTTTAAAGATTTCTCCAGTCCACCGAGGCCACTAAATAATCTCCACTTGGGTCAAGCTCTCTAATCGCCCTGTTGCCTCATTGATTGTGTAAGTCAGCAGTTGGAGCCACGGTGGAAGGTTTATGGGGAACAGGACAAAGAGCTGAAACCAAGCTTGTCTACGAGCTCAGTGCTTTCCTCATACGCTAAACCCTACTTTATCTCCATCATAATTAAATAATGGGCCATTTTCTTAACTAGCATTCCGCTCATTTTTAAATACGTCTTTTATTAGATGGGAGAGCTTATAAAATATTCATCAACCCAAGTTACTGTAGTTTCTTTATTTTTCTTCTTTTCTTTTTATTTATTTTTTTCTGCTGACCTAACCTCAGAGCTGCTCCAGTGGGAATTAGATTTTTTTTTTTTTTTTTTTTGTAAATTGGTGAAACTGTCTGCATTCGCTAGATTTCTTAAGGACTAGGAAAAAGGTAATTCTGTAGGGTTAATAAGGCCAGTGGCATTCTTATTCCAAAAAGGATGCACAAAACTGGGCCAGAGATGCTATTCAGTGAGGAAAATTGACACCGTAGCACCATGTTCTGCCTAAGCTCACTGCATACTGAAGGACTGCACACATTCTTTGAATCCCTATCAAGAATGCCTTGTGTGTCTCTCCTGTCTTACTCTGAATTAAGGAAGACTTTCAGGGGCTCTGTGAACTATACGCTGCTTGCGATGTTAATGAGTGAAAACAGACATCTGATTGCACTTTCAAAAAGAATAAGAAAGAACATGTGGTTTCCCAGATTTTGCTTTTAAAAGCAGGAAAACTTAGAAACTGTTCTTATCTTTCCTGTGCTCAACTTTTGCATATTTTCTGTCTTCTTTCCTGTGTATCTTTTTTCTTTATTTTCTTTCTCTTAATTAAAACAGGTCAAGTTTCCAGGTTATTGATCTATGACTGAAAATGTCAGTGTTCTTTTGTGATCATTAGGAAGCAAAAGCACCCAGTACCCCTCCCTATAATGCTGCCTTACCTCAGAACCCCGGTTTTGAGGTAAACCTTGCTTTAGACATTCAGAGGTACTTTTGATAAGAATGTTCCCATAAAGCACAAAATATACTGAAACACTCAGCTTCATCAAGGAAGCTCCTGGCTCCATGGTAAAATGACAGCCAAGCGCCCCCTCCGGTGTCTGTTACTCAACCATCATGTGAGCCCGAGTATAGTGTCCTTATTTTAATAAGCTTTTGAAAAGCAGCTCAGCTTTTACATCACAGAGAGAAAGGCACTTTGAAGAACTCAGAGGAGCTTGAAACTCCCCTTTATGTTAACAAAGTTTGCATCAACATTTCTCACAAAGAAATGTGTTTCCTGCCCACTCCAATCCTAATTTCGTGATAATTGAAATTTATGCTATTGATTATTAAGAAAATTGAACCGTGTGAAATGAAAATATAGTACGGTATTATCCTAATGGTTAAGTTGTCTATTTCTAGTTAATAATCTTCAGAGGGACAACCCTATGAAGTGCTTGAAATTTTTCTATCTCTGAAGTTACCTTAGCAACAAGACAGGGTCATCACATGGTATTTCCACTCACAAACTTCCCATCTGACTAGAATGTTTATCTTAAATTCTAGAGAAAATAAACACAGTGCCTTCTGGGGAAACCTTGGCTTTCTCTTTCCAGCCTTCTGTTCTAATCTTCTTTTCTCTCCTCCTTCTGAAATGGAGAATCCATCTCACTGGTTTCCACTTGGCAAGCTACCCCTCTAGGAGAAACTTGGACTTATTACAAGAGACTGCCATAGTCTTTCCAAGAATTAGCAAAATTTTGTCACCATAGGCAAACTAAAGTGACTGAGACTATAATAATTAGGCCCTCCAGTTCCCTGGGTGAGCCAAAGGAGATAACTCCACTTCTAAATAAATCCCAGAATTGAGGGTTCCTCATTCTCCAGAAGACCTCTGATCTTGAAGCAATCATCAGGTTTGTGATGCCTTAAGACCCAAAACTGTTAGTCTTGATGTGGAAGAGGAAATTCTACCACCCAGTATGTGAGCTGCCCAAGAAGAGAGACCTGACTGGAAACAGAAGGGGGACAGTGACATGGGTGATGACATGACAGTGGCTTCTTTTGGCAGTGTACTCAATACAGATGCTTCTCCTCACCCCTCTTTAAGTTTGGGCCTTAACCATTCACATGTGTCTGAGTTTGGCCCAACAGGACCCACAGCACAGGGACAAGAGCATTTACTGCACATTTTTTTCATGTGTTAACATTTCTGAATTACTGATGTGCCCATACAGCAACACCTACATGGACTGTAGCATTCCTTTCTTTTATAAAGTGCTGCTCTTAAATCAAGGAGTACCTCATAATCTATGTTGTCTTAAAAGTCACTAAAATCAGACCTTCCTCTGGCTAACTTCAGCACCCTCTGGATCAACCCTAAAACATTTGTTTGCCTGTAGGAATTTTATGCCCTCCACAGTTCTGTGGGGAAGCTGCTCCAGCTGTCTGTAAAGTCAACCTCACTTTTGGACTCTGTGGCCAACCAGGTCCCTCAGCCTCCCACATGGCACCCAATACAGGGCATCTGTACACCAGCTCCAGTAACTAAGCTCTGGCCTTGTGCCCCTTAGCAATGTCCTCCCATCACCACCTGTCTGTGGCTCCTGTAAGTCAGTAAATTCACCTCACCTGTGCTTAATATCTAACAGGTCTCATGAGTTCTACTGGGTGCTCTAGGCAAGAAAGCAGGGGAACTTGTTGAGCTTCTTTCCACTTCATTTTTAATATTTTCTCTTGATTTTAAGTGATACCAGGGATGTATTAAAATTTAGTCAGCACTTATGACTTCTTAAAAGTGCAAGTCTCACTCCTGTCTTTTGCCTACTGCCAGAGCTTCATGACATCGGCGCTGCCTACATCCTGACCATGCTGCCCTGGCTGACCTCCTGCTCGGCTTATCCTGCTTGCCTGTGATGAGCACCGCACCACCATTCACTTTGTCTTATTGAACTATGGGATCCACACCTCATCCAACCTTATACAGCCTTGTCTGTGTGTTTGCTGTTTTACAAGTATGCTGAGAGGGATAGTTTTGGTAAGACCAAGAGCACAGGTATAATGTCACACGGATGGGATCACCCTTGGGAGCTACTTCATTCCTCTGTACTTTAGCTTCCGATGTGTAACGAAGATAATGGTAACATCTGCCACTAGCGTTAGAGAGCTAGCATTAGGGGAAAATATGTGTAAGTCTGAGCACAGTATAATACCAAATAGTCTATTGTTGATAGGAATTACTAACTATGAATGTTAGGTGATTACTCCAAACACAGAGAAAGCGGGTGACAAACTCTGAGTCACTAATTGCTCTTTTTCATTTTCAGAGCTGACCCAATTGTGTTTCTCTGTTACCCAAAGTAGGAAGCTCTCAAAACCCTACAGCTCTCTGATCACTATCAAAACAACACAGATTTTGGAGGGCTGAGCTCCAGGTCTTGCTTCTATTTTTCAGGAGAAATATTATCATCTGAGATAGCAATTAAACTTACTTCATAGTGGCCATACAGAGGGAGAAGTCAGATGGACAGGAGAAAAAGAAACTGGCTGTGTTGATCAGCTTTTTGACCACTGTAACAATACATGTGAGATACCTCAAAAAGAGAAAAGTTTCATTTTGGCTCCCAGTTTTGAAAATCTGGTCCATTACCAGTTGGCCTTGTTGCTTCAGGTCTTCAGAGACAGCACATTTCTGGGAGGAACTTTATGGCTAGAAAGCAAAAAAAGAAGAGAGCAGAGTCCCACTGTTCCCTTTGGGGCACGCTCCCGAAGTGACCTAAGGACCTCCTGCTAGCCCCACTTTGCAACCGAGCCACTAGGGCTTACAAGGGATGTTCAAGATCCAAACTATGGCATGGATCAAGAAAACTGAAAAAGTCTAATCATCTACACTCCAGGGAGCTCATCCCGTGGTGTAGTAATAAGAAGGTAGAAATTCAACTATGGTATTTAGACACTGGCCTTTGGGAGGTATTATGAACAGATAAAGTTATTAATGGGCCCCATATTCAAATATCAGTAGCTTTATCAGAAGAAAAAGCCCATACACACACGTGTTTCCTGTCTCACCACCTCATACCCTTCCCCTCCTTGGGACTTTGCCAGCAAGCAGGCTACTACCAGATACAGCCCACTGCCACGAGCCCAAATGAACCTCTTTCTTTATAACTTACCTAGCTTGTGGTATCGTGTCTTAGCAATGGAAAAAGGACTAATGCAGTCTCCCATCTTTCAAAGTATTCAAGCTAGGCCAGATGCTATTGAAGAATTAAAAGTGACTGCCTTACCATCAAGCTTCTTTCCAACACTGAGATTTTAACACTCAGGAGGCAGGCAGCCTCTCAGAGGTCATGCGTTCATTTAGCATTAGCTATCAAAGAACTCATGACTCCAAGCGGTGTTTTGATCTGGAGAAATCCAAAGCACTTTTCTTTAATCCACTGTAAATGGTTTCTGTCTCAAATGCCAGAAATTAAACTGATTTGTACAACATTACCAAGCAACAGTGCCTTCCTCTAGATGGCCAAAGAATTAAAAACCAAGTAAGTCCATTGTTCATTCATTCATTTCTGCAGTGTTTAACAAAAAGTTCAATTTATCAACTGCAACTCTTTTCGGTGCTGACGTTATTTTAAGACTTTGCATCATTTTCTCAGTCAGATATGCTGCACAAAACTTGATTCTTTGGGTGAATAAAGACAGACTCTATAGTAAACAGCTTAACAAGGGGACTGTGTATTTTTACATTGCATAGCAGAAAATACAAAAGAAATTGGTAGTTAGGAGAGAGGAGAGCAATAGTTAAACTTAATCCTACCTGAGTCTTTCTTCTTTGCAAATGAGCTGACAAGGTTTTTCGTTTAGTTCATTATGTCATAAACAGAGCTTCCACAAGAGAACAAGAAAGAGTTTTCAACACATTTGCCAAAAATAAAGCATTTTATGACTAAAGGATTTACACTGCAGCTCCTTTTCACTGCAAAATGGTGGAAATATTAACTTACAATATTGTCCAATCTCTAATTTCATGGTTTTCTTTTTGAAAGAATGCATTTGTGGCAGAAGCTGTTCCTGTCCCCTAACATGCCTCCCCATTCATTCAAAAGCACTGGAATTTCTGAGCTTTGTCTCCATCCTCAGCCACCGAGAACAAACTTCAAGGGCCGGCTTTCCTTGAAGCCAGACGTGAGCATGAGGCTAGGTCTGTCTGAGGGAATGTGGGAGGAAATATGTTCAATTTCCGCTTGTGTGGTGAGGGAAAAGTCCATGCCCGTCCCTTTCCTGTCTCTTTTGCCACAGGCTAGGCAGCTCAGGCAGCCACCGTGGGCTACAGGACGCAAGTCAGGAATGAGGGGAACGAGCGAACGTGAAACCAAAGTCCCTCGTGACCTGTGAGCCTCTCCCTGATCTATTTGCACAGCTCTCTCTCACCTCAGACCCTCTCCTTCTCACCCCTCTCTGCTTCATCTGTGCTGGCCTCTTTGCTGTTCAACAAGAGCTTTTGCACCTGCTGGATACTCTTTCCCCACATAGTCTCTTGTACTCTCCCCACATCTTTATTCAAAAACATTCACGCATTACACAGTGACATTATGGTGGACAATAGACCACATATAAAACAGTGGCCTCATAAGTTTGTAATAGAAGCAGAAAACTCCTAGGGACATCATAGCTCCGCTCCTAGGGGCTCATGTGTTTGTAGTGATGCTGGCATAAACAAATCTGTACCACTGGCTGTATCAAAGAATAGCACATAGGATCACATATAGTACATAACAGTTGAAATTGATAAATAATGGCTATGCTACTAGCTCTTGTGTTTTCTATACTATCGCTTTTATCATTGCTTTGGAGTGTCTTTCTTATATAAAAAAGATTAACTAAAAGGGTACACTGTGTGACACTTGCAGCACTTCTATTTCTCGCTGCCTACCTTATCCCTTATCTGAGTCAAGAGACGCCAAGCAATTGCACTATGCTGGCTAAGACTGGAAGTAGACTCTGTGATGTCCAGGTTACAGCTAAGTCATCTAACAAAACACTGCAGGAGCACATCCCCAGGACTAGTCAATGCACACACATGTGTCCCGCCACCCCGGGAAGTGCTCCCTTGGGCACCTATCTAAGCCTCCCACAGCATCCCCCCAATGCCTCCTACCCCCATCTTCCTCTATTTTCCCTGCAGCATGTAATCACTGTATGACACATTAGAAACGTACTTTCATCACGTTCCATTACCTGGCTCCCACTAGAAGATTCTCGTCCATAGGGCAGGGATATATTCATTCACTACTATGATTGTAAGGCCTGGAATACAGTCAGTGCTCAATAAAGGTGTAATGAAAGAAGAGGAGAGAAAGAACCCAGATGCCTGGTGCACTGAAACAGCTTTAGCTCAAAAAGAAACAAGCTACTGTTTTGAGTTTGTCATTGCATTCTCCTTTATTACAGCAGTCAACTCTGTATTTCACTAATAAAAAACCTGTGCTTTTTCTCTTTCACCAGGAGTGACACATTTCCTGCTATGGCATTGTACTCAACTTGCAGGTCCTCCTGTATGGAAGGAAGTGAACTGGTGAGCTCAGACAAGGCCCCTGCCTCCATGCCCCTGTTCCCACCTTAGCAAAGAAGAAGATAGTCATCACCTACTACACCTGCAAACAGAAGGAGCAAGTGAGATGCTGGCAAGGGGGCAATGGGAGCTGACAATGAGATTTGACCCACAGCAGTATCCTGAGCAAAAGACCTTTGAAGGATAAGGAGGCTTGACCAGGGAGAGAAGAGAGGAAAGAATCTTCCAGGCATGGGAGCTTGGTGCTGTCTGGAGGGGCCAGGAGCTGAGGAGACTGACTTTCTCTGACAAACAGCATGAGCCCCAGAAGTGTCTGAAGCAGGAGGGTAAGATGAGGGCCATCTACCTCCTGGCTTCCGGAAACCTCCCTGGAACCCAGGCAGCTCCTGTCAACAGCATTGCATCCCCCATGAGCCGAGACTCCCAAACAGGAGCCTTGTTCCATTAAAACTCTTGTATTCATTGCCTCACAAATGAGTTGCAAGAACTTGCCCTGGAGACAGCAGAATGCAAATGCAAACGGCATGGAATTGTAATAACATAAACATTATGAAACAATGCAAACCAGTTGGGCCTCCCGTGGAGAAATGCTCCCCAAACTCCTTTCCGAATTATCTTTATGGAAATTTCATAAAAATTTGCCATTAGTAAAACTGAGTAGCAATTATTTCTTCTTTGGTTCATCAGTTGTGGGAGAAAAGTTAATTGTGTTCTCCTTCTCTTTCTGGAGTTCATCAGATGGCGATGAGGAGACAGGAATTGACAGGTCGGGGGCTCTGCGGAAGAAAAGGAGGCAGGAGAACTCTGGACACCTGTCACAGATGGGGCTGCGGAGGCGGAGCTGTGGAGAGTGGTCTCGGCAGGTGTGGCCAAGCCTAACAAGTGTGTTCAGGAAGCCTAAGTCATTACGGTCTGTTGACATAACATTTGCCAGCTTTGCGGGGGCCATCATTGTAAATTAGATTTAATATTGATCAGGCTACTCAGAGGCAGGACCAGGAGAAAATTGGACGCTGAGTTCTTAGTCAAAACTAGCTCTTAAGATTCTACTTTCTAATTAACATAGAAGAACAGACATCCAGGGCCTGTCTGGCTGAACCAGCAGGGCATAACCACTTCCCTGGTCCCTGAGGGTGACAGGGAGGTGACAGCAATCCCACTGGCTTTCTGTTTTCTCCCCCAGGTTGCTGTGTTGTGCAGCAGCAAAAGAGACAGGGAAGGTGAGAGGTGAGCGCCGGAGAAGGGGAGGGAGGGATTCACAGTGCAGTGCCGAGGCTGTTTCTCTCCCAGTTCTTGCCTTCGAAAGCTCTTTTTAAAAGAAATTTGGTTTGCTTTGCTTTCAGGTTGGCTTTTTTAAAATTAGGCCTTTGGAGACGTTACCAGTGAACTTCCACTCCTGCTGAACTAGACCGACCTCTGGGCAGCACGGTGGACAGGCACAGAGTCCTAGCCTGCTAGGTGTCAGGCAACACCGAGGCTGTGGGCAAGATCAAATTTTATTCACCTACACGTAGGCAGGCTGACACTGGAGTGGTATCAGCAGCTATCTGGAGAGAAGACTAAGTATGTAATAGAGTTTAGAGTTAGGGTCGCAGCCTCCACGGATCCCAATGAAATGTCTGAAATCAGAATTACACAGACAGTCAGCAAAGATGTATAGGCAGAACTGGCGCCGGATGCCGTAGGTCCCACCCTAAAATCTTTACAGCCTGACTTCTTGTCTGTGGAGGACAGACCATGGTCAGTAGTGGGGAGTCTACTGTCTGTAGCGGCAGCCCAGGTCTCTCTCAGGTCACTCGCAAGTCAAGCCTGTTGTTTTCCCGGCTTTGACCATCGGTGCTCACAGACTTTGGGCAAAGAACTTGGTGGCTGTGAACTTGAGTCTCCTCTTCTACAGATTGGAAAGCATAATACCACCCACTTCCCAGCACTGCTCTTAAGACTAAATAGAATGATGCACTCACTATACACTCAGCAAATATCAGATAAAGTCATCAGCATCGTATGTTTATTATTCCTATTGTATGATACTCTTCATCCTATTATACCACTAATAATAATGATAAAAGTGTAGCATCTAAAGTTGTACCACATTTTTTTTCTGGAGTTTGGGGTTGAACCCAGGGCCTTGTGCATGCTGAGTACATGCTCTGTCACTGAGCTACAGCCCCAGCCTTAATTTCTTACTTTAAAAACATTAACTGCCCAGGAGAATTCCAGTGCAAATATCAGACAGAGGCTCCCAGGCCATTTTTAAACATCTGCACCTCTCAAGTACAGTCCACCTTAATTTGAATGTTTTAAGCATCAGGTTTCCTCTTTGCATCCCCTCCCTGTGAGTTTTACATAGACATAGTTTCTCAAGACTTCCCCTGTCCTTTCCTGGACTTGTCAGGCAGAAAATGTGCTAGAATCGGGGACCATGTCTTTTAGATCTCTAATGCCCATGAAAGCAGGCCCAAAACTAGTCTGAGACACATGAGGTGCCCTGGCAGTAGAATCCAGGAAGGCAATCATCCTTGAGAACGCCATCTCTGCATTTTGATGACCCCAAGATGAGCAGCTCCTCAAACTGTGTGTCCTGTGAGCTCCACTGCCTTCACCTGGCCTGGCCATGCTTAGAATGGATGCTTCACTAAGGAATAAATGAACGAAGAAGAAAAGAACCCCAAAACTGTTCTCTTAGTCTAGCCCTCAACACTTCTGCTACCTTTGCTGACCTGGGCATATGTGGGAGGGGGATATTTTTGAAACCAGTAAGATTTTAAGAATCTCCTTTCCCAGTGATCAATGTCAAAAAATAGCTATTTTAAAAAATGTAAACAGTGGCCCAGATTTATCCACCTGCAAGGAATTCTTCCTCTAAGCTTCATGGTGTTATTGGTCTTCAGAATTAATTGCAAAACTCAAATTCAACCAGAAACATCTGTTGTCCTTAAATAAAAGACTTAACCAGGGAACTGGAAGAAACAGGTTCCAGCATTCAACTTCCTTTATTAATTTACTTCCTCTTGCTCCCTGTAATGAATTCCAGGAAGCATCAATCAGGCCTACGTTCCTGTGAGAGTTGACTCTTGTCTCACTGGAATATATATGTTTTTTCTCCCCTTACTGTAACCTTTCATTTAATCTCAGCCTCTTCCTTCAACCCCAGAATCTTCCAATAACTTCCTTCCCTTGGACTCTAAAGGCCTCCTGGTTCCCATTTCAGTGGACTAACCACAGTGGGACACCAAAGCTCAACTATGAAATCACTTATGGACTAAGGCCATTCATTAAAATGGTTTAATATTTTATCATAAGTACAGTGTCTGTTGAAAAATATACAAAAAAGCATCTAGACAATGTGATATAGTTCAGATCTAAAGTGTCTCACAGAGGCTGCCTATGTTGCATGGAGGGCTGTTGGAAGATGGTTGGCTCATGAGGAACAGTGAAGAGTGCAATTTGGTGACATTATGAGGAGGTGATGCAAACAGAACAGGGCCAATTGAAAGGAGTGGGTCATTGACAGTGTGACCTTAGGGACTGTATCTGGTCTCTGGCCCCTTCCTCCCTGCCTCTTTCCCTGTCTCTCTCTGCTTCCTCTTTCCCTGTCTCTCTCTGCCATGAGGTGAGCAGATTTGCTCTGCCATACCCTTCCACCATGACTTTTTGCTTTACTTCAGGCCCATAGCTATGGACCAGCCAATCTTGCACACAAATCCCTAAATCTCTGAACCAAAATAAACCTTTCCTTTTTAAATTGTTTATGTCACAGGAATGAAAGACTAATACATTAATAAACTACAAGAATCTCAACCATTTTTTGTGCATCTATTGTGTGCCAAACTTTGTTTCAGTTTATCCATTAACAAAAATTTCCCTCCTACAATATCTGCTATATGAACTGAGTTCATTTTTACATTACCTTGTTTACATTTGAAGGCATACAAAGCAATATTACTCTGGTTATTGATGCACTGAGGAGCCCTAGACCCAGCTTAATTAAGCACTGCAGTGAATATCTGTTGTTTTTAACTATTCACCATCTAGTCCCTCAATTCTAGAAGCACCATACTAGTTTTTCTTCCCAAACCACCTCTCTGAGTTCACCCGCATGTGATAGAGCTGGCTTTGCTGTGGTTTCTGAGGTGGCTATGGCTCCTGTGTCTGGCCAATGGGAATGGCACGTCTTCTTGGTCCCTGCAGTTGCTCAAGGGTGGACACATAGCTGTGAGCTGGGAGTTGCTGGGTAGCCTCTTTGCGTTCAGGCAGAAAAGTGCTGCCTGCCATAAGCAAGCCTGGAGCTGGAAGAGAAGATTCCACAACACTTGTGTCCACTTTTGGAGCCACAATTCGGGCTTTTATAAAGCAAGTTATTTTTTACATATGCTAATATATGAAGACAGTGGCCCACAACAGCCACTGACACTGTGACTTAAGTCAAGTGGAGAGAAATGACTCCCACACTAATCCAACACCTCCACTCAAACCAGTTCTGCCACTATCTCACAGTGGGATCACCCAGGCATGCACTCACTGAGTCAGCCCTTATGGAACCTCAGATGGGCTGCTGCCATGATCCCTCCTGATGGGCCTGACTTTCACCTAGAAACTAAGTTTTGCAGCCTCCTGTTAAACACCAGAGAGGCAAGGGCAAAACCCAAGGGCAGGGGCAGTGTTACATTAAATGTCAGAAGATCTCCCCAGACTCATAAACCGCTTCCTCACCAATCAGGATTTTAATTTGGGATGGAGAAATAATAAATACAATAATTATTGAACACTGTGACATTAACTGATAAAGAAACCTGCTTCTCTTGAATTATCAATTTCACATTGGCATAAAAAATAGATTAGTGACAATATAACCCCACATCTGGTGACCTTTAAATAAAGCTGTTAACACTCTTCAGTTTTGTAGCTAGAATGTCATCAGCCTTCTCTCTAAGAGGAATGGTATCACAATACTTCATTTTAAAATGATCCCTAAAGTTTGCTAATGTTTAATGGCTGGTTAACAAATGTACAGGGGTATAAAAGACCCAGATGCACCAGCCATAATTTTTCAAATAATCCTATCATAATTTAGCATGTGAGAGAGAAAGTTACAACCATAATATACTTCATGTCCATGAGAACATCTGTTCACTGCTATTCCTTCTTGGTGCCCAGCACTGAGGAGCCAACTGGTCAACTCATCAAAATTTTAAGCATATATATCCCTTTCTACTGAGCTATTCTACATGTAGAATCCCGTCCCATAGAAATGTTTCTACATGAGCACAAAACACTGCTCATGGCAGCACTGTTTGTACTATGAAACATGTCAAAAAACTGTGAACAACCTTAATTTCCATTCAAAAAAGTGTGATTTAGTAAATTGATACATCTGTATGTGGTATGTCACACTGCCACTAAGAATGAGCTGCCAGATACATGCAGACGTGGTAATTCCTTTATATTACCCTATAAACTGACAAAGGCAGCCTGCAGAACCTCACTTAGATTTTACTGTGTGAAATGTTCATGGTTGCAATGCCACCAGCCTCATAGAAGGGTTGAAAGGATGAAAGGAGTTCATGATGCCCCCAAAATTCTCTTGGATCATCAAAGTTTCTGACTACTGAATTATTCTCATTACAGACATTCCTAGTTTAACGACTGAGTTTCATTTCTGCAACTAGGTCATTAAACGAATTGGCTACTAAGTGAGGGATTATACAGCACGTACATACAGTATGCAGAACAAGAAGTGGTTAGAGGAAACTCTAACTTGATGACTTCGCTTTTATCTGTGTAATTCTTACATAAGGTACTGTAATGTACAATAGAACATAAAACTATAGCTCTGTATGGTACAGTACAATCAGTAAAATTTTTAGTGCTGCATATAAACAAGGTACATGGTACAAAACGATATTGAGGCCTATAAACAAGATATACAGAACTGTATAAAGAAAGAAAGAGAAAGAAAGTCACTGATCCATAAAAAAAAAATGCTTGTTTGCTATGTGTCTCACTTCCCCATTTGTCCCTGATTTGGTCAATTTTACTTGAACAATTAATCTCATTGGTTGACCACAGCTCTGTCCCACCTCATATCCATCTGCCTTGCGAGTTCCCAGTTTTCCCCAACTTTAGACCCGCCTCACCTCATGGCTTTACTATATAAAAATCCCTAGGAAAGACAGAATCTTTGGCAACCATTCAGAACTCCTTCTGTCTCTCTCAAACAGAAGCTTTCTTTATCTCAATAAATATTTCTGCTCTAAAAAAAAAAAGGAAGGAAGGAAAAGAAAGAAAGACAGATGGGTTGGAAGTTCACATGACAATGCTGGTCTTTCTGGAGAGAGAGAGAGAGAGAGAGAGAGAGAGAGAGAGAGAGAGAGAGAGAGAGAGATTAGCCTCTCTCCCATCTTTCACTTCCTTTCTTTCTAGAAACAAACTCTGAACACTTTGTCTTACACCCATTGATTTCTCTCCAAAGCCCATTCCCTCCCAGATTTTAGCTCAGAGTCTCTGATCTCTGCCCTTCTCAATTCCTCCACTGAGCTGGGGGTGAGATCTCCACCTTCCTCCCCCTGGAGTTGTGGAAGCCTGAATCCAACATCATTTCTTTCTCTTATGCACACCTTCTGCACTTGGCTGCCAGAATCCCCACCTTCCTAAGTCTTCTCTTTCTTAGTGGCGGTGTGACATCCATTTACTAAATCACTCTTCTTTGAATGGAAATTGAAGTTGCTCACAGTTTTTGATATGTTTGTTAGCATAAACAATGCTGCCATGAGCAGTCTGATGTGCCCATGTATAAATATTTCTGTGGGAGAGAATTTTGGGTGTTGAATAGCTAAGTAGAAGGGGGTGCATACTTAAAATCTTGATGAGTTGGCCAGTTGGCTCCTCAGAGCGGTGCACCAAAGTACAGCAGTGAGCGGATCAGTGTTCCCATGGACAAAAACTACATTGTGGTTATAATCACTCGTCCTGTGTACTCTGTGCATCTCTTCTTCCTCCCTGACCACTCATGTCAGGCTCCCCTAGGGCTCCATTCCCAGGTGAGTCTATCCAGTCTCAAGGTCTCGAAATATCAGGTCCCAAATATATACCTCCATCCCAGGTCTCTTTCCTGAACACCTGATTCCAATCCTCAACTTTCCTTAGGCATCTAATAGACAGCTCAATCCCAACACATCCAGAAAATGTGTCCAGAGAGACCCCAAATATTGCTTTACCCCAGTTTATGCTTTCTTGATTGATGGCAACTCCATTCTTCCATTTCCTCAGTTCAAAGGTTGGCTTATAGTTGTCTGTGTTACCCGCACCCTTAACAAGCCACAGCTGCTCTATCAGGAAACCTTCCAGGACTCTTTTAGACTATGACCACACCCTAAATCCTCAGGCCCTCCCATGTGACCACAGACAGTCAAACCACCACCGTCTCTCTTTTCCAGCACTACAATGTCTTACTAGTATGTCCCGGCCCGTGGGCAAGTCAACATAGACACTAGAGGGGAAGTGGGGATGAGAAGAGACAAGAGACGCAAAGAATGGAGACAAGACAGGATTCTGATCAAGTCTCGTTTATTCAAAGAAAGAGTAACGAATATATGGTGTATTGGGGGAGGAGGGAGTTGGGTTCTGAGACGTCAGCAGGTAATTTAGCAACAGTGGCAGGACTGAGGGTTACAGGGTAATTCAAATCTCCCGCGCAGGCTCATAAAGCGGGCTGATTAGCATAATCCCTGAATGGGCCAAACAGGCTAGGCAAGGACAGAAGCTTAACTACCAAATGGAGACTTAATTCCTAGCAGAGGTTAAGGTGGCTGCTGCTGCAGATACAAGGTGGCAGCCAATCACAGGGCTTCCCACACTAATAGACACCTCCTGCCTCTACTTTCTTCTCCAAAAAATGTCTTTTGTCGAGGCGGCACTCTGCATTAGCCTCACTTTCTTGCCATTCCTCATCTTGCAGAGCCCTCAGGACCTTTACTATATTCCTTTTGCCCGGGAAACTTTTCGCCAAATTACTTCAGTCTGTTGCTTTACTAACTTCAATTCTTTACTAAAAATCCCCTTCTCAATAAAGCCCACCTCAACAGCCACATGTAAGAATCACAGAGTTGCCTCCCAACACACCTCAGCCTATTTTCCTTGCTCCATGGCACTATCTTTATCAACTGAATAATTTACTTCTCCCTTGCGTTATAGGTATTATCTATATCACTCCTCCCCACCAAAATGTAAACACCCCAAAGGCAGTAATCTCTGGCTGGCTTGCTGACTGTTGTATACTAAGAACATTAACTAGTACCTGGCACATGGTAGATGCTCAAATGTCTGCTGAACAAATGGATAGAGGTTAAAAAACAAAAGTCATGATTTATTAAACATTGAATTAAGCTCTTTGCATACTATCTTGTCTAATTCTTATATCAGCAATAGCAAGGGCAGGAAGGGAAGATGCCGAGGTGAATGGGGAGTGAAATATTATAATTCCCATTCCCTAAAGGAAGAAATTTGAAAGTCAGTACATTTAATAACTCACCAAGGTCACATCCTAGTATGCAGCAAAATGCTGAGAGGAAGAAACAAAGGGCAAGCTTTGCTAAAGGCGAGATAGCGGCCACTTCGCCCTGCTGCTGCCCTTCCTGCAACCCAGCCAGTTACAACTCACGCATCTACTCGACTGCTGGCTCCATCTTTTTCCAGGTTTCCACAACACCAACTGTTTAGATAAAGGTCACTAAATTGAGTAGTGCTTTAATTTTATACACATAAAAACTAAGTGTGATGCTGGGTAAAATGATGGAGGAGGCCATAAGTCTTTTAAGTTTCCTTCAAGCTTTGTGACTTTGTTATTAAGTTCCAATAACCTTTTGCTTCTAGGAGGGGTGTTTGGGCTTGTTTATTTCTGCTATGAGGCATCGTATCTCTCCCTTTGGCCCAACTTATTAGCTTTAGCTATAAACAGCAATCAGTGAAACATGAGGGTTTTTATGAGATGGTTAATTCTAATTTGGAACTCTTCGATATTCTGGAAAATTTTTAATGTCAGCACATTTACTTCTGGCTCTATGAATCCTGTTTTGTTCTGGAGGCTCCTATTTTATGTGTGAGGTTAATATTAGTTAGGGAATTGCTAAAAAAAGAATAGACTTTTAAATTTAGTGGAATAAGTAAAAAAATAAATAAAAGAATAATTTTTCCTTCTTAATCTAAACAAGCTCTGATTTTGTTGTTTACCTAGTGAAATATCTAGGATCAAGGTGATAAAATTAAATTTGAATGTTTTAAAGAGGAAATGTTCTCAGATGTTTTTTAAGCTTCTCTAGAATCAGTGAAGTTAATGTTAAACCCACAACTAGCAATAGCATTTGGGTAGCACTGTGGTGTCTGTGTTCTCTACCCAGACCTTTCTGGCCACAACACTTTCTTAAGCACCATCTTAATTTTTAATGGCCAGCATCCGCTTCCCTTTTCTAACAATTTTCCTTGGCCTTCTGAGCCTCTTTTGCCCAAGAACACAAGCCAGCAGTATCAGCAAATCCATTCCTTTGGAAGCAGTCCTCCAGGAAGGACTGAGTAGCACTGGTATTCACACATACCTCCACAGGATGGCTCCACCAGTGAAGCCCCAGCCTCTCAGTGCTGGGTGACATGTGCTTCTTAGCTGTCTTCCTTTCCTATTCGATTCTCCACTCCCATTCCAGAATTTCATGGGATCACCTGAACTAAAGGCAGTTAAGAAATAGCAAACGCAGCGAATCTCCCCGCCCATGTCTATGAAGATAACCCTATACCTTCATCAGCATAGAGAAGCTACTAAAGAATCTACAGGAACAAACATTACTAATTATTAGCCTTTATCCGACAGCTGCTTTCCTCCTGCTAAACTGCACTTTTTCAAGACTAAAAACCTTCTTCTATGTCTTGTCTTTCTCTACGGATTTACTGTTCTTTGTCAAAGATGCTGCATACACTAGAATTCAAAGCCCCCTCTTTGAGAGTTATTCCATGGGCATCTTGATGAAAATATGAAAATATTGCATGTTGCTACACTTCTATTTATTTTTCTCTTGCTAATCAGTCTTTTGTTTCACAAGTCTGTTCTGACTAAGAAACTATGAGAAGTGAAAAAAAATTATTTTTCTTCCCCTACATATTCAATACCCCTGTATCAGGGTTTGCTTCTGGGAAAACCCAGACTAAGTCCTTCATTTGGGCCTAGCACATGTGAGACAAGATTGCTGTTACTTTTTCATTCCTTCTCCAGCTGGTATTTATTGGGCACCTTCTATGTTCCAGACACTGTTTTGATTGGGAAACCAGTGATGAACAAATAAAACTCTCTACCCGCAACGATTTTACATTCTCGTAGGCAGGAGATGATAAATGGTGTATAAGACCGGTAAGGCAAACTTTGCAAAAAGAAGCAAGACAGTGTGGAGGAATATCAGGATGGTCCTCCTTAAAAAGATACCATTGTCTCCATTTTGGTTAAACCTGGCCCTAATTCCTTGTTATGAATGTGTGCAGAGCTGGCTAGGTTAATACTTCACCTCCGCAGTTGGCCGTTAGCAGTACAAATGAGTCTAGCTGGGCACTGATGTGTGGTGTTGGAAGCAATGGAAGCAATGGGAGAATGGCGCCCGCCTGTGGCTCCCAAGGACTAGTAGGTGAGAACTAGGCCAAGCTGTGCTGTCAGCTCAGACTGCGGCTCCAAAAGACTATGACATCTCAGGGCATAGAGGCTAGAATCAGCGCTGAAGCACCGGCCCCCAAACACAAGGTACCTCTTCAAACTGTGCTATGCAGATCACTCTTTCTGCTCTCCTCCCTCTGCACAGCGCAGACGTGCCACGGTGCTTCCTACCTAGCCCAGCTCACATGCTTCCTGTCATCCTCCCAGTCACGCATCCTCGAGCCACTGCCTGCTTCATGAATGAATAAAACCTGGGTTCGGCCCTGGGTCCAGGCCTTTGTTCTGGTTAGTCACTGTTCCCAGGCTGGACTTGAACCCCCTCTTCGTCCCCCCCCCAGCTACAGAAATGTGTTCATCTGCTTATTCACACCATGGGTTGCACTGGAAGTGGAAGACCAGAATTACCTATTGGAATCACAATAACTTTCCCCTGTGATCACAAATGGACTCCTCCGGACTGTCACAGGGCCAGCAGACCAGGACATCTACAGATAGGACACGGCACTGACTGAGGTGTGCAATTGTAAATAGGGGGTCGGTGAGGCCTGAATGTTAACAGAAACTCAAAGGGAGTAAGGAGGAAGCTGGGCAGTAGGGTTAATCTAGAAAGGAGGAAACAAGCGCATTAGGTGCCAGACTGGAATATTCCAGAACCCACAAGACCAAAGGAATTGCACTAGCATAAAGGAGGGGCGACGTGGTAGGACGTGAGCCATTTCTGTTACTGTTACTACTTTTACTGTCTTTGTCAGTGCTCGTACTTAACAGGTTTCCCATTTTCCAATATTTTGTTATGAAAATTATAGAAAGATTGAAAAATTCTACAGTAAGCATACATGTACTCTCCTCCTGGATTCAGTGATCTCGCTTTACACACATTTTCACACATCTACCATCCACCCATCCCACTCTCCCTTGGTCAAGGTACTCTCTCTTGTGCATTTCAAAGTAAATTGCAGAGAGACATTTGGAAAAATATATCATTATAGAGATACTGGTTCTAACTCTGATGGTAACATTGCATGATAGATGCTTCATCCCATTGTACAGATGAGGAAACTGAGACTCCGAGTGAATGAACACCTCTGCTAAATCAGTAACAAGCATGTGACTGAATGGCTTGCTTACTGGCAGTCCTTGGAGTCTTAGCCCCTCTCCTTTTTTTAGTACTGGCTGTGGAGCCCAAGACCTACAGACTGAGCTACATACCCACCCTTTTGTTTTCACTTTTTATGTTGAGAAAAGTCTTGCTAACTTGCTCAGGCTGAACCCAAACTTGTAATTCTCCTGCTTCAGCCTCCCTTGCCATTCTTTCTGCTATTAACAAAACTGCCACTCTTGGGAAACAGATTAAAGGGAAAGAACAGACAAGGAGTTGGCAAACAGCGATGCTCTTCTCCCAAGGGAGCTAATCCACTTTATTATCTTCTCTGTACCTAAAAGGCAGAGGTCTGGTGATGAGCTGGTAGATGATTACCGATCAGTTCTTTGAGATGGTGACACAGGAGGAGGAAGCCCTGCCCTGGTCTGCACCACTTGCCAACGTCTGTGGTGTAATATTTCTGCTGTGTCTACGTCTGGGCCTTCCACATGACATGTGACTGTCAGCTCCTATGAGCTGTGGAAACTGTGTCCAGCATAGCACTGCAGATTTGTTAGCACCATGCTGTCAATGACAAACATCACTGGATCATCCCAGCAGGGGTCAGGTCAAGGCCCTGGGCCTGCACTCAGTGAGCACTAAGCAAATACAGCTGACAGTGGGAGCAAAGATAGAGATCTACTCCCACTCACCCACAGCAGCATGAAAGGTGTATGCACACACACACACACACACACACTTCCTTCCTTGGGTGAATCATAGCACATCTGAATGAACGTAAGACACTATCTGTAACACAATATATAACAAAGGATAAATGAACCTTTCTCAGCGTAAATTTCTAGCTCTTGGTTCACTGTTATTGCTTATCTTTTTTCCCTCACTACCCTTGCATCTCCCTGCACAGGCATCTGTGATCTTTTTTTTTTTTTTTTTTTTTTTTTTTTTTTGCAAAACCACCTCCTGTGCCTTGGTACCAGAGGGCACCATGTTTTGCGTGGGTGGAGGCTATCAGTCACATAAAAAACAGACACTATCTGAGAAGTGTGCCTTTGCTCCTCCTCCCCAAGCTCCCTTTAGACTAAATGTTCTCTTGCCTTCAGGGCATTTCCTTCCATGCTGCCCTGGTGAGGGGCTGCCTGTCTCCATGGGGCCATCCGAGGACTGCCTGGAGGTATCCCACCCCTGACTGCCTGTTCTCTGCTTCTTCCCCAAATTCCCTTTGCATCCTCTCCTCAGGATCCTCAGGCACCTAAAATAACACCCCTGATCCCATCCCCTAAGAGCCCCTTGTCTTTCCAAATTACTGAAGCCTTTGCATTGACTTTGGAAGGTCGTTTTAGGTTTGGCTTTGCAAAGACAAGCTTTTCTGAGTTGAATCTTTTGGTAATTTTCTCCTTCTCTACACATCCCCACCTCCCATAGTCTTGCTCAATGCCAAGCACATCCCAGGAGTCTGCAGAGCAAATAACAATCATCTCTAACAGAATCAGCACGAACAAAGTCTGACACTTACGACTTTAAAGCATTTTTTATAGTATGGCAAATCCCATTACCATGCAACAAAGAACAGCTAATTGTTAAGAATTAATAATGAGAAATAAGTACAGATAATGGTTTAGCTGACACTGTCATATTTTAGTACAATATGTTCTGAAATATTTGCTCCTTTGGGTTGTGAATGTGCTATTTTTGTCACTAATAGGCCTATAGAAGCCTGGTGGAAATGAGAAGTTTTCTCAGGAAAGTTATGCATTCTGAGATTTCTCTGATAAGGGGAAGGGGTCAATGTGCCGGTAGTTTCTGTGCTTCATTAAAATTCTGCTTCCGTGCTGTATAATGTGAGTAATATTAATTTTCTAAACATTCGTGTACAGCAGCTGCTAACTAATTTCCATAACACTATTCCTATTCTGCAAGCATTTTAAAAAGGCAAAAGGAGACAACTCTTGACTGTCTGCCAGAAAAGAATGGCTCATCCTCACCCATTTCTCATGTATCCCAAAGGAAAGAAAGCATTAGGAGTGCCAGGCCCCTAGGCAGGGGGTGTCTGGGGTTCAGTGAGTTGCCTTACCCCCAGGGCTGCCATACCTGGAATGAACTATGAGTTCCTCCACTGGGTAACATCCTTTCCCTACATGCCTTCATGATGACCTAGTTGATGGGCTGACTCCCAGACTAGCTAATGACAGGGGTGGTTTCACAGCCCCAGTCACACTGGGTACACAGCTGTCTCCCTTCCCCTCCTACCCCATGCGGCTGAGGTCTGACCAGTGCAAGCACCACTAAATCTCCCCGGAGCATTTCAGGGAGAGCAATGTACTGGGAAACTGCACTCCTTGTGCCTTACAGGAGTGTTCTCAGGGTGCCCTCTATTCAACTTCCCCCAGAGGTCATTGAGATGCCCAAGGTCACAGTCAGGCTGTAATTCCTAAGATGGCACTTTCTCAGACTGAGCTTCTCTTTTCCTTTTGTCCTCTGACAAAATGAAGAGCAATGGCTTCATGATCTCAGCCACTGGTAAACCTCCCTTTCTGCTCTCTCCAGCAATCCCGTCACTGGAGTATTTTTCCACCTTCACTGGCTTCTGCAAGCCATCACCGTTCCCTTCCTACCCTGCCCCAACTTGTCTCTGGAATGTCACTGTGCACTCCTCCTTCCCAAGAGCCCAGCAGTCCCATCACACTAATCTACTGGCCACTTCTCTAAACAAACCTAACTCACTCGAGTCAGTACTGACACTGCCATCTCTAGCTAGATAGCCAGCCTCTTCCAGCTCAATAAAATTTTACTTTTATTCCTCTCTACCTCCACGCACAAAGTTAATCAGCTTGATTTTCACTCTCCTGGTCTTTTGTCTACAACCACTATCTTGCTTTGTGGTTGGTTGGTTGGTCAATTGGCTTTATGCAGATCCATTGCCATTACCTTTTTGTGCATTTTTATTTGGGTTACACCTGTGACACTATGAGCACTCAATATGCCCTTGTTGAATAGGATTTACCTTCAGCATGTCCTTCTACAAGAATAAGTCAAACTTGGTGATTGTATATTTTTCAGTCCATGTACACCTATAATTACAGTCAGATCCAATAAAACCAAATAATCTCTGCTTCTATTCTGTGGGTTTCCCATTCAAGTAATAATAATGCTTACTGATCATTTGTGTACATTAGCAAATATATTCTATTTCTCTAGGTAAACAGAACCAACTAGACAGAGGTAGCTATCCTCAAAAAGAGAGTTATTATAGAGATCTGACTGGCACCAACGTGAGACAGAATTCCCATAATCTGACCTCTGCAAACTGAATGCCCAGGAAAGCCAGTGACACAATGCCAATCTGAAAGTAAAGGCTTCAGAACCAGGAGAACCAATGACATAAACTCCAATTTAAGTTCAAAATTTGAAAACCAGGAGCACCAATGGTGAAAGACTCATATCGAGGGCAGAGAAGACTTACATCCCAGTACTATCAATCAGGCAAAAAAAGAGATTCCTGTCTTCTTCCACTTTTTTGCACTATGAGTTCCACAACGTAGTGTGTAATTCTCACGTACACTGGAGAAAACAAAGTACTTACCTCATCTGGAAGCCCTCTCACACATCACATGTGCCCAAATAATGTATAACCAATGCCCGTGAGCGCCCCATGAGCCAATGGAGTTGATCCATAAAATGCATCATTACAAGTATTTCAGATAGTTTGATGATAACCCTCACCCACAATCCTATAAGATGTGTAGCACCGTCTCCATTTTACAGATTATAAGCTGAAGAATCAAAGAGGTGAGGCTTCATAGCCAGAGAGTGGCAGATCTGGGCCAGGATATCTCCAAAGCCCGTGAATCTCCCATCCTCCTCCTGATTCCTGGCACAGAGAATCCCTCTATTTAGAGAACCTAACCCTGCTCCCCTTCTTAACAAAGTGGCCTAGAGAAAGAAAGAGTCAAGACAGCAGCCAAGCAAAAGGCCTGCTCGTTGGTGCAGTCAACACCTTCCCAGGTCTTCTGCTTGTCTGGAGAGTGTGGGCAGAGCTATGCAAATCCAACCAGCAAAAACAAATGCTGGCTGAGCTTTGGCGCAGTGAAAAGGCCATAACAGAGTTTCCTGCGAGGTCCAGAAAGACCCCAGAATTAGTGACATCTACTTTCACACTCGGCCTCTTTCTCGTGCTCTCCTCTCTCTCTTTTGGACTTCTCCACATTCCCACTTTGGCCCCACTGCTCTTGTTCTACTCTCTGGCACTGTGAAATTACCCTTCCCCTTTGCATATTTTAAAGCCTCACATAGTCCATCCCTAGAGTCGCTGCCTTCTCAATGTCAAAATTGTCCAAGATGTAAAATTAAAACAATAAAGAAAAATGAATGCCACCCAAACCTGAGAGCTCCACAAGTGAAGTCAGAAACACAAAATTACTGATCTCTTATCTTCTCTCTCTGAAGATTCTATGGCTGACATTTTTGCCTTTGCTTTAAATGTGGTGCCAACCTCAACAGATACTAATGCCAATGACAGAGATAGTCTGCACACATGTACCCTCAGAAGCCAATGAAATAACTGAGAACAGAGCAATACTAGGCTCAAGTTCATCAAGAGTCACAAAACTAAGTCTTGAGTCACAGGATTATGTCTAAGTAATAAAAACAAGAGATGTACTTCATAATCCATTTGATGAACTCTCCACTGTAACAGACTGTTAACAGGGAAAGTGGATTATCTTATTTTTAATTGACCATTATTATATATATTTTTGTGTACACTCACCCATCTGAGGTACATTTAGCAAGTAAATTAGAAGGAGTTAGAACTGAAGACTAGGGGTTCCTAAGCAGATAAGTCCAAAGGATTACCCATTCTCTTGACCATGTTGGTGCCAAACAGTGAAATGGATCAATTTCAAGTAGACTGTGAAGGAAGTCATCCTAGGGATTCTGGAAACAGTGTCCTCAACCCAAAACACTCATGCCAGCAGCTGGCACATAGTAGACATTCAAAATACATTTGGTAAGTAATAAGTGAATTTTGAAAGTTAAAAAATGAAATTATTCAGGGTATAAAGCATGTTGTTAATTTAATAATATTTTCACTTTTCAAAGTCATGCATTAAAATTATTAAGCAGTCATAAATGCATAGGCAGAAGCAACAGGAAGTTGACAATATATTCTTAAATTACATCCAAAGAAAGCTTGTGAGAATTTACTATGTGGCCTGTGGCCGAGCACACAACTTCAGCTGACACTAAGGCAAACTGGAGGTGGTCCTTGCCATCCAGAAGACCGTCTGATGACAGTCCCTCGAGCAGCCAAGGCGGCAATCTGTCTTGGGTGACCAAAAGAACACCCCGCCAACATTATATCCCTATTACCCCTCACAGGGCCTTAAATTACACCATGACAGATTAATTCCTTCAGGTCCTGAAGGTTAATTGAATCTCTTAGAAAAGGTCAAATACTCCCGTGATGAGTACCTTCTTAAGCCATTATCACCTGAGATTGGACACGAGCATTAGATCACAACTGGCAGAGAGCACACCAGACACAAAGAATTGAGAAGCCATGGTGGGCAAGATTTCAAGCAAAAGAAGTAGAGAAAGAAGGCGCCTAAGAGTATCACTGATTCTTTATTTTCTATTTCCTTGGTTTGCCCATGTTGTAACCTGTTGATACAAAGCATAGAAAGTCCAAACAAGACCTCCCCACGTGTGCTTGGCAATGTCCTTCCCAGGCCCTCATCACTCAGGTTCCTGGTCTGACACCTGAATTTTCTATAGTGCTTCTGGTTCCTGAACCAGTTCTGAAAATAACAGAAAACACCTTTCAGCACCTGGTTTGGATCATCTAGCACCCTAAGAACTGTACAAGAATTATTTCAGTCAAGCCTCACAATTATTCTGCTCCCCTCGTACAAGGAGAAAACCTGAGAGTCAGAGAAAATAAGCAACTGTTCCGATTGCCTGGATCTACACTGCAGAGCCAAGGTTTGAATTTATTTAAATCTGAGACCACAGCCCAAATTCTTAAACTCAGTACTGAAACGTCCCATAACTCAGGTTGAAAACATTACAGTACCACTGTTTGGCTGATCCAGGAAAGAACGGCCCCATCTTCATCTGAGTTCAAGGACCAGTTCAACTGAGGGACCTTGGTCTTCAAAGTTGTCATCTCTGGAACAGAGTTAATAAAATATAGGGTTTGTGTGAGGATCAGATGAGTTAGTGAAGAAGGTGTTTGGCACAGAGTTATTCATAAATAGTAGGTGCGAGCTACAAATTTGCCTGCTTTTATTCCGAATGTTTCTGTTGGTCTCTAGGAGTCGATCAACACTTTACCTCCTGCCTATCATGATACCTGGTTGACAGTGGTTCTCAATCTGACTTTACATTCAAACCTCCTAAAAATAAATACCTATCTGCTTTCTAAAACTTCCCAAGTGATTCTAACACACATCAGGGTTGAGCGCCATTGCAAAGGAAGATCTAGGAGAAAAGATAGAGGCCAAAGATGTGTCAGAGGTGATGCAGGCACCACCTGCATAGGTGTTTAAATAGAGAAATTAAAGGTTACGGTCCCCAAATGACATAACCAGTGGGTATGGATTCTATTGGAGTCTGTTCTCTGGGATCCTTTACTCTAGATTCTTCCTCTTCTTGGGAACCTTCTTTTGGATTATTACTAAAAATCCATCCATACATTGGCCTCTATCTCTGAGCTTAACTCTGCCCACAGTGGCCAAAGTCTGGATTCCCTGATGTGAGGCCTCGGTTACCTGTAGGAACTCATCCCCATCAACGGTGGTGACTTCGGCTCTGAGGCCCAGTCTTTGTCCCCATAACTGGCCCTCCAGTCTCAACCTTGGCCTGCAGAACGAATATCCCACTTCTGCCTTCCCCCAAAACATGCCAAGGACCAGTCTGATCTTGCTTTAAAGTTCCCTAAGTCCTGGGCAAGGTCTCTTTTCAAAAAAAAAAAAAAAAAACAGTTGTTAAGACTGTGTAAGGATTACTGCATGCTGATCTCACACTCAACTATGAATCTTGCCCTTGCCCACCCGGAGTTCAGCTGATGAAGCCATCAGCCCGAACAAGAAGGACCTGCGGCCCTAGGACCAGCAGGATTCAGATATTCCCTCCCCTGCTACCTTTCTTTGGAATTCCCACTCATTGTTTTCCCAAACTATGGAAGAGCCATAGATTAAAAAAAATCATGCTCACTATCCACCTCTACCCTGAGTCGGAATCTCAAGCACTTAATAAATTATTTGGATGCAGAGAAGAGCCTCACATCCTTTTCTCATAAGAGGTGAAATTTCTCCCATTTTACTCACACACTTGTCACTCAAGGAGACAATGAGCTCACAGTCACCAAACTTGGCAGCACTTCACTCTGAGACAGAAAACAAACATGATAAATTTCTCCTCCACAGATAATTTTGGTGATGCGTATAGGCCATTGAAAATGAGGATGTTATGACTTTAGTGCCATGATAATATAAGGCAGTAATTATATTAACAAGGGAAATTACATCCCTTTTTAGCAATTGCAGTTCATACCACCCACACAAATAGTGGGCAGAAGCAAAAACGCTGAAATAGTGCTAGTAAAATAGGAAGAACAGTATTTGCTGAATTTAGAACCTACTTTAATCACTTTTTCAAAACATTCTGAGCTCCTACTATGTGCCGGTCACCATGCAAGCCTAGCAGAGGGTAGCAGGATGGATCAGGCAAAACCCCCAACCTCGTGATGCTTACTAAACATCGTGGATATAAGACATGTGCATAAAGCACTGATATCAAGTAGGCCACAGGAGGACAGGGAGAGGGACAGACAGAGTTCTATGAGCATTAAGGAAAAGAAGCCATCACTTCTAGATGAGAACTATGATGAATCTCTGTCTTTCTCAGAAAGCAATCAGGCTCCCAGGAGGTGACGAATAAGCCGCACTCCACAGTCTTCCACCTTCCAGACAAGCAGCAAGCAATTAACACTGGAAACTCTGCCCACTGACCTGGCCCACGACACTGTCCCCCAGACACTTCAGAGCCGCATGGCCATGAAAGCAAATTTCATATTCCACAGCCTCAGAAATCCTTCTGGAAAGCCTTTTATCAAGAATTTGTAATAGTGTGGATTAATGAACTATAAATAGGGATTCAATGCATGACTAAAATCCATAATTCATTTTAAAGTTTTGTTGGAGCCAAATCTGAGATATTCGTTGAGTTCCCTTTATCAACTTTATCACTTTGTTTTGCTCCTCTTGGTCAAGGAAGATATAAGAAATTTCATGAAGAATAAGACAAGGTCAGATCCTAACAAGGCTTGAAATTATAATGATGATCTTCTATTTTATCAGTTTGGCCTGGTGAAAAGACCGTTAGGTTTAAAATCAGATGACAATGGGCTACTTTCCTACTTTGCAGCCTACCAGTTCTGTTTATAATTTTTTTTTTTAATTCTTGACTCTTTCTTTTTAATCTGTGTGATGTTCAAATTATAGGGCTACAGTACAGGTTAAGTGATATAATAACAGAGAAACATTTTGCTAAATATCTAAAAATGTCTAATGAATCTGTTGAATAAACCACAAAATGAGATTACCATAGAACATTATTAAAAATAGTTAAAGTCAAAGAAAGAGATCACCTTGGGTTTGGAGGGACTGGGAATGCTGCCTGAGGAAGGTGTCGTTTGTAAGCAGTTTCAGAGGATAGCTAAGAATTTGTCTGTGTATTGTCTACGTGGGCTGGGGGAGAACACACACAGGCTGTGCTGAGATACAACACTGGATATTTAGAACACTAAACTTTTGAATGTCAAAATATTTGACTGGCTGATTCATTTCAATAGATCAGTCATTTGCCACATGTGAACCTCAGTACACCAAACCTATAATCAAAAAATCCTTTATGTCCAGAGCAAAGAATACAGACTAGTCAAAGAAGGACAACTGCCCCAGAATGCTGAAAAAAAGAGAGATTCCAAAAGACAGTGTTGCATTTATATGATAATATTTTTTAAAATTCAAACAAAAAAGTCAACCCTTCCTATAAATATTGATATAAAATTTCTACAACACAATAAGAAATAGCATTCTGGAAGTATCATAAAGGAATAAAACATCATAACTAAATGGAGTTTACTCTGGAATTTAAAGGAATGCTAGAATCAAATATGATGAAACCAATTTTAAAAATTCACTTTTATTAAACCACTAAAAAGAGAACACATGACTGATAGAACTGTGGAGGGAAGGAAGAGGAGGAGGACTGGCGGTGGCTGAAAAGATAAGAAGTATAAAATATAAGTAATCTTTATTTTGGGAATGCAGGGAGAGACACCCCCGACCCTCTGTGGGGTGGCATCTCCACCCCGGGCCGGCGATCTCTCCGTGGAACACGTGGAGTGAGGCATGTAAGTAGGCTCGGCCTGGGGTGGAACCCAAGGGGCATTAGGGATGCACAGGTAGCCCATTGGTCTTAGTTTGGCGCCAGAGGTAATTCCTAAGTGTGGGGGGAGATAGGAGCTCCTTGGCTTTACCGGCTACAGTATCCGGCCTGGGCCAGCAACCCTTTCAATGACCATCTCCACCGGTGCTAAAAAGTTGTTTAATAAAATTTAGTCGCTACTTCTAACTTTAAAAAAATGATGAAACATTAATAAATGCCTCATTAAAGTGATAAGTACATAAACATGTATATCAATCCGAAAGTTAACACTACAAATAAAGAAGAAATATCAGAAGATTTCTAAGTTTACTTATGCCATATTTCATATTACCCTAGACTAATTCACTAACCAATGCAATTAGGCTACTGAAATAAATGAGATTAAAACTTACAAAGTTATGATGATTTTTAATAAGACTTTTGTCTAGAGACCCAAGAAAATAAACTGAGAAATTATTATAAATACTAAGAAAATTCAATAACAGTGCTAAAAACTTAATATATGAAATCAGTGGCCTTTATGCATACACATAACAATTAGAAGAAATTATAGAAAAAAAAATCTTCATTTAGAAAAGCAAAATATATATATAATGCTTATGCATAATCTTTATAAAATTATAGGAATTATACAAAATAGTATTATAATTTTTTTTCTAAAGTCCCTCAAGAAGTTAAAGTCATAGAAAGGCACACCACATTCTTACCATCACATAGTTATTAATTCTTATTCAAATTAGTTTAAAAAGTTTATGACACAAGCCAAAAATCTACTTTTGCAATTCAAAGTTCACAAAAGAAAAAAAAGGAATACTAGAAAATTCAGGAAAAAAAGAAAACTATGATGTAAGATTAGTCCTACCGAATATTCAAATACAAAGTACAGCTGTAAGAATTAAATAAAAGCACATTATATGAATATGCAGATAAGTAAAACAAACAAACTTAGAAAGTCCTAAAAAGATCCAAATGCATATTGAAATTTAGAAACACTGAAGATATTTCACATCAGTGGGAAAAGAGAAAATATATAATAATACTTTTAGGACAATAAACTACCCATCAAAGAAAAAGACTACCTTGGATATTAATCTCACAATTTCCACAATGCAACTCAAAATAGATCAAATATTTATAAGTGAAAAACAGAACTTCAAAAATACTATAAGAAATTCTAGAGAGATATTTTAATTTTGTTATTATTTTAAATAGAGAAATCCTTTCCAAGTATTATTTCTTTAATCTCAGAAGCCACAAATAAATAAACAAGTTTATCTATGTAAGAATATTTATACCTATGTAAGAACAAAGTAAAAAAAAATCTGAAAAATCTTTGACAACTCACAATAAAAGAATAATTCTCTAAATACATGAAAAGAATCTGTAAATAAACAAGCAAAATGTTAACAATCCAATAGAAAAATGGGCAAAAGATATGAACAATTTACTGGGCAGAAAACAAAAAAACAATGTAAATACATTGTCTTTACCTTACTAACAGTAAGACAAAAATCCAACTAAACTAGGTATCGTTTTTTCAACTAACAGACTGACAACAATCTCAAATATTTGAAAAAAACAGCAATGATACAGTAACTGCTTGTCTCTAATGTGATGTGTGATGGTTTGTGTTTCACTGTCCCCCCAGAGCCTCATGCAGGCGTAGAGCTTTTTCAGAGGTGACCAAATCTAGAGTGAGTGATTGATTAGTAGTGCGATACTGGGATGAACAGTGCTGGGATTAAGGGTAGGTGACTGCTGGGTCAGTCCACGGTTGGACTGGTACTGCCGTAACTGCAGTAGTCTCCATACACTGTAAGAGACAAAAAGAGACTTCTCCTCTCTCCTCTCTTCTGCCGCCCTCTCTTGGAGCCAGCCAACTATGCACTGAAATCTCCACAAACTGTGAGCTAAATAAACCTTCCTATTGTTCAACTTTGGGTGTCAAGTATTTTGCCTCAGCAATGAGAAAAATAACTAAAACAGATTATAAATTGTCATAATTACTAAAGAGAGCAGTTCAGGAATATGTATAAAATGTATACCTATTGATAGTCAGCTTTTTAAGATGCTGGACCTGCAAACATTATAAGTAAAATGCATATATTTAATTCAGTCCACTACAGCATGATACCTGTGACATGAGCAAAAGAGATCTTTTTTGACGGAGGACCCTATTTATCACACACAAAATAGAAGAAGAGAATGAGGGCATTTTTGTCATATAGGATCTGACACTCAGCATGATACAGTGCAAATTATGACCCTAAATATCTACTCACAAGCCTAATTGCTCAGGTCCCAGGGCAAGATTTCTCCATATTTGTTGTTCTATGTCTTCAAAGTGAAGGCAATTGCTCAAATACTGTGGATATACATAGATTGCACCACTGCAGGTCAGAAACGACCACTACTTCAAAGAACGAAAAAGCTATAAAAGTTTTTTCTAAGAGGAAAGACAAAGGAATGAACTTGTCAAATTTTATTCTTGGAGAAACAGATACACTAGATTCTTGCACTCTTTCTTTACACTTTACGATAAAGTTGATCATATTTTTTTTCTCACTTCTTGTTTTTGCAGTTTTTTAACTTTAATGTTCAGATTATGATGGCATCCCCAGCAGTTTCAGTTTCACAGTTGAGAAACTTTGCCTGACATAAACAATTAATAATTACTCCTCTGTTACTTCTAATTGCAGCATGTATCAGTCAGCTTTCCCATCACTGAGACACAATACCAACACCCACAATTTAAAGAAGGAGATGTTTATTTGGTTCATGATTTTAGGGAATTCAGTCCACAGTTGGCTGACTCTCAGGCAGAAACATCATGGAGGAAGAGTATGGCAAAGGAAAGATGCTTAGTTATGGCCCCCAAGAAGCAGAGCAGGGAACAGTACCAGAGGAGTAGGGGTGAGAGACAAGATGTGGACCCCAAAGACAGGTTTCTGTGATCCACCCAGACATGCTTTAACTTAACCCCCTGGGGTCTCCCCAAGGAATCGACTTGGTTAATCAAAGTTATGAACTTTGGGAAAGTGCCTGGATGTTGAGTTGGAGGTAGGGACTGGTTGGAAGACATGGGCCACTGAGAGTGTGACCTGGAAAGGTACATCTCCTGAGCCTGCTCCTCGTATGCGACCATTCAGTTCATAACACTTTAAAAGGCTAGATATGCATTTGTGTGCAGTTGGGAGTACACAATCTTAGAATGATACACGTGAAACTGGTAGCTACAGTTGCTTCCGTGAAATGAGCTCCAAGACTCAGTGCTCCGGTATCAGTACGTAAGCACAGTTGATGCTATAAATACATGTTCAAATGACTCAGTCAGTGAATCCAAATGACAAATGAACAGCTGAACATTTCACTAATTATCCTTCTGCTGTATGTTGAATGGGGCATGGAAGACCCAATGCTTGATACATTTTAACCTTCCAAATAGTTCTGAGAGTACCATCTTAGAACCAAATTCCATCCGATTTTGCCATTCAATGTACTAAAATTGGAATTATCAGTAGGTTTATATACATTTTAATGTAGTACTACTTTGTATATACCTGGTTCTTTATTCTTAATCTATTCTAACGTTCACAACGCAGTAAGCAGAGAAAATGTCATTTTCTCTAGTTTATGGATTTAAAACCTGCTGAAATTTATATAACTGGTGTTAAGTTTGGTTCACATTCCATGACCCAGACAGCTGTTCTAAAAACATGTTCATGGTCGAATGTTTACATTGCTGCTGGAAAACGGCTTTGTGCTGTGGGAAAAACAGCAAATTCATTTCTTCACTGAATGGCCACCATCCATTAATGTCACAGCATCCATGAAAGTTAAGTTTGGAGCCTGCTCCAAATTCACACTTTATGGAAAGGAAGAAGAAGTATAGAGTTGTTTATTTTACAGTCTCCTGTGCTTAGTAATAACTGTGCTACATAATTGCAGTAAAATCCAGTCGGTTTGGCTGAAAATTTGGCTCTCAGATAATGACATCTTCCTCCAAAACAACCTTCCTTTCTTTGTTTCTGTTTTGTTCCTGATTAATCCACTTGCTTATACTTTCTTTAAAACAGTGCTTTTTAAAGATTACATTATCACATGTCTCTTCATTCTATAATCTTTTCAACTCTCATTCTCCATGCATGGAGATTTTGTATTCTTTTATTTTCAAATCCATTTCATGTCTTCTTCCTTTTGTTTTATTTTCATGAGAGCTTTTGTTGTCATCTTAGACTTTCTGCGGAGGCCTGACCTCCCAGGAAGAAGATGAAAAAGGACAGTGCCACTGCCACGCTGCAGCAGACAGGTGCAAAAGAGGGAGACATCTGAAAAGAAAAGGACTGGTCTAAGGCTGAATATTTTCTGTTTGTTTCGAAGGTATAATACCCTGGAAGATGAAAAATAATGACATTTACACAGGCATCTATCTAAAAAATGTGACTTTGCCAAACATAGAAATTCCAAGAAGGGAAGTGCCTTCATTTACATCTCAGTTGAGTGTCTCATACACTGACAAATTTACTTTAAAGCATGAGAGAGAGCATGACCCTGTAGGAGGCCAAACTCGAGCAATTAACTATCTCTAGCTTGAAACCAACTTCCTTGTAAGTGAAATTCAGAATTCTGCTTGAAGTCTGTTAATGTGGATTTACACGAAGCAAACCCAATTCCTTAAAGATATCTGTTCAGTAAATTAGAAAGAATATCCACAGTATGATTCTCAGCAGAAAGATCAACAAGAAACACTAAAAATTTTGGCAAATGGTTGTTCCCCTCTCTATTTAGCAGGACTTCTGTGCGTGTGTGTATTTCAGATTTAGCTGTTTACTTACCCTCTTTGCTGGTTTATCTTGCACCTATCTGTCTTCCCACAAAACTTGCATAACTCTGTATTCCATGATACTACCCTAATTACTCTATAACCCTGAGAGCAGCCACTGTTCAAAAATGAACAGTTGAAATAATGTTGGCCGGGTGAGGTGGTGCACACTTTAACCTCAGCACTTGGGAGGCTGGGGCAATAGGAACACTGTGAGACCAAGGTCAGCACTGGCCACACAGTGAGCTCAAGGACAGTCAAACTGCACAGGGAGACCCTCCTCAAAAAGACAAAAAATATGTATGTTTTATAAAGTTTGTGCTGCCTTCACAGTAAGCAAACTGAACCTGAAAATTCATGTCACAAAAACATGAAGAGAAGTGAGGCAACGTGTGTGTGTGTGTGTGTGTGTGTGTGTGTGTGTATTTGTTCAAGTGTGAGTGTCTGTGCAAGAATGTGTCTGTATTTGTATACGTGTAATGAGACTAAAAAGGTGAGAAAAAATCAATAAATCAGTTTTCATCTACCTGACATCAAATATCTAGTAATCTGCAAGTATGTATGATTACATGCCTCATTTTAAAAAATGAAAATCTGGACATTAAGTATACATAGTCGATATAAATGAGTCTGTCTTTGCCTTGAACATTTTGCACCATCCCCTCCTTTAGTTCCCAAATCTGACAACCTCCACCCTTACTTTCCTTCGTCTATCTGGTATTTTCTGGATATTCTATTCTATTCAGTTGAAATTATCCAAACAGTAAGTTATTATTCATCAATAATCTCCACTCCATTCCGATGAGTTATTGCACTATTTTTAACTAACTTGTATCTATTTTTAATTCTTCCACCCATCTGCTTCCCTTCCTCTGACTTTCTCATCATGATGCTCGGTTCTAGGTTAGGCCCAGTGGCCAAGTCCAACCTCAAGCAGTCACTTCATATGCTGGACTTCACTAATTTCCTATTTTTGAGCCACTGGCACCAACTTAGTCATCTTTTCTGAATCTCTCTGAAAAAGCTGGCTGCAGGCAAATTTGTAAAGTAGGTCAGATGTATGAGGCTGCCACACACCCTCTAGGGCTTTCTCAGTCCCTTTGTCACCCTCCCTGGACTTCCCTTTTCTTTTTTCCTATAACACTATCCTGCAAAAATGTATGCCAGTGGCCCTTTCCTGGGCATCATTTCTAGTAGAAATCTAGTGCAAAATTCTAACAAAGTGTTACTCATACACAACAAAAATTTAATACTTCGTCCTCTATGGAATGAGCCCCAAGATTTATGTGTCTGTGGTCTATTGTTAATACAGGCATGTGGGGCAGCACAAGAAAAAGAATGACCATAACTGACTTGAGCCACTTGTGAGCAGAGGTAGCACTTCAAGACAGCACAGCAGCAGGAGCAAAAAGGGGAAGGGGCAGAACAAGCCTCTTTTCCTCCTTATATTGTACACAGGCCACCACCCCCATCCCTCCACAGGGTGGGTGTAGCCCTTGCAAAATCTCCCTGCCCTCCTCTTGCACAAGATGAAGATGTTTACAAAGCAAGCACCCAGCTCTCTGCTGAGTGTCTTAGTTAAACCTCTAAACATCTCAGATTGACACAATGTATCAATCATAACAACTTTGTAGTTCATTTTATGGATCTCAGGCCTGATGTCAAAGATATTACAGGATCCATGGTTCTACAACAAGGACACAAGCTATGCGAGGGGTGAATCTGAAGGAAATGACAAGCTGTGTGTTGAAAGCGGGCTTGAGGGAAGCAAGGCACAGTGTGGAAAGCTGTATTCACAAGGTAATGTTGGCAGGTCTAGTGATCATTTGCAAATGAAGACTAGAGCAGAGAAAGTAATCAAAGACATATTTTTTCTTTCTGTTGTTCCCAAGTTCCACATTCTTTTTTTAATTCAAAGGAAATAATTGAATTAAAGAGGGGTACCTTAAAGTAAATTTCCAAGCTGATTTTACAAATGTTTGACTCAGGCAAAATCAGGCCTAACTTGAAAGCTGTTGTTTTGGCAAAGATAACTTCGGGCAAAAAAAAAAAAAAAAAAATACACACACACACACACACACACACACACACACACATATATATATATATATATATATATATATATATATATATATATATATATTGCATCCTATACACGATAAAATATAGCCCTAAGAATGGACTAGGATTTTAACTCTTCTTTGGAAAACTGTCTCAAGAAGTATTCCTAACAAAGACAGTCTTTGTGATTCTTGGTTATGTTTACTGCAATTCAATTTAAGAAACCATTGGAAAGACAGATATTTCCACTGTAAATATTCCCCACTGCCATCTTTGGAAGGAATAATTTGATCAGTAGTACTGAGTTGAATTGCATTATAATTGGTTTCTTCAAATCATGTCTATTACCCACATTAAAAAATGGAAAAAGAAAAAATCAACTAATGTCTAGGTAATCTGCTTTGCTAAACAATCTTGACAGTAGGATGGGGATAACCAAGTGTTTATGAAGCAAGAACAGGGAGTGATGAGCTCTCAAGTTTTGATCTTTATTAAAGAGTTTATTGGAATCTCATAGAGCAGAAACAAATGATCTAATAAAACAAATAAGATTAAGAAGTTCCAGTAAACAAAATTATAATAAAACTCCAGAAGAGTAGAAGCAAACCACTTTTATTTCCTTAATTCCCACAAAAGTCATATTAATATTTCCAAATCTTATAAGGAATTTGGAATTGGGAACCTGTTTAAGTATGAGCATCGTTGTTTGAGTCATGATTCATATTATCCATCAATTCATTTACCAGACTGTTAGCCCATGGTATAGAACTTCTTAAAGGAAAATAACTTTCCCTGGCATAAAATAAGAGGAAAAATAACGAAAATTGATCAGCAAAAAATGGTGTATGTTGGCACTGTTTTGTTGGAAAATAAATACAAAGTAAACAAATCTCAGTTGAAGAGAAGTGGGGTTAGAATTGAAAATCAAATCAACTTTCTAAAAGGAATAAATAATTACTGAAGGAAGTAAGCAACCTTAGCAGGTACTAGCATCAGCCTCCTTCTTCACAGATCTTTCTAGAAATGTAGAAGGATGCAGAGCCAAGATAGGTAGAGTTATGAAGCGCCTGTGGGATTTCCATCTCTGACATGGCCCAGGAGCAGCAAAATGATGACTGTGTACAATACAGCAGTCTGGGTCATGACAGCCAGCCTGCAAGGGCCAGCTGGGTAGGAGCAAGAGACATCTCAGCAGCAAAGGAGTGTGGTTCATGTCCTCATATAACAGACACGTCAGTTGCTCATCTGTGCACAGATAAAATGAAAACCAAATACTTCACAAATAATTTGACACAGTGAGAAGCTCCCCAGGACCTAAGAGATGGTGAGATGGTGACTGGTATTGAGCTTCTATCTCCCTAATACAATAGAAACCAGGCACTAAAATTCATTTGCGATACATAAAAAATAAAGACTGTTGTATTTCTTGCCCATAAATAGTGGACTGGGACCTACCTGCTACCTGTGAGAATTTTTGTGTAAATATATCTAATACCATGGATGTAGGGCCAGAATATTTTGAGATACAGAAAATGAGGTAGACTCCCAGAAGTCACTGTTTTCAAACAATTGAGACATACAGGTGAGACAGAGTTCAGAAGAATGAAACAGAATGCTTCTAATCTCCTGAGCAGATCCAGGCAGGGTGACAGGAAGAAAGTAGGGAAGGGGACTACAGTCTAGCAAGGGATCAAAGAAGCCTCTCGAGACCCAAGAATGTATCCAGAAAGGCAGTGACACTGACAATAACTTTTAAAATTCTCACTTGTAACCCTGGATTTCTGAACTTCTTTCTGGTGGGAAAAAGTTTCTAAGGATGCTCAGATTCTCCAAAACTTACATGAGTCTTAACCCCAACAGGACAGTGCTACAATGTGGGGTCTTGGGGAGGTCATTTGTTTTGTAAGAGACCATGAGGATGCGGCACCATAATGGGATTTGGGTCCTCTACCCATAAAGACTCAGGAAGCACCCATCTATAAGAAGTGATCAAAATGTGCGGTCCATGCTTAGATTTTTAAACCTTTTATTACAGTAACCCACACTTTCATTATCTCCTTCAAAATATTACCCCTCGGTTTTAACACACTTAGCCCATCATGCTGGCCACATCCTGAAGCATCTCTGGAAGTCTCCTTTCCTGCGTGTCTTTACAAAGTGCAGTCAAAAATACAGTGGCTGCTGCTGCCAGGTGCCGCCTCGCAGACACACAGATTCATAAAAACATTACCGTGTGTCCTCATCCACTTTATTCACCAGATCTGGCACCAGTGGACTCCTGGCTCATCCCCAAGGTCAAAATGCTCATGTAAAATTGATGTTTTTAATCAATTCAAGACATTGGAACAGCCACAACAATGTAACTAAAGACACTCATGAGAGAAGATACCAGAACTGCTTCAGAAAGTGGCAAGAATGAGGGGATATGCACTTCTGAAGTGAAAGGCAGTATTTTGAGCATGATTAACAACGATGTATCTTCTACTGCAATAAATCTTTTTATTTTAACATTCACCATATATTTCAATCAAACCTCCCTCACAACCAACAAAGAGAGAGCTCTCACCCATAACCTAACCAAGCTAGCATCCTAATCTTAGTCTTCAGCCTCCAGAACAGTAAGAAATAAATGCTTGCTTTTTAAGCCAGTCTGTGGCATTCTGTTGTAGACTTGAGTTTACAAGAGGAAGTGGGTTTGGTTGGGTGGTCCCTGATGTTTTTGGCACCTAGGGCCAATTCATGGAAGACAATTTTTCCATGAATGGGAAGTGGAGGAGGAGAGTTCAGGATGATTCAAGGCTATTACATTTTTGTTCACTTTATTTCCATTATTATTACATTATAATATATAATGCGATACTTATATAACTCACCCAGCACTCACATCACAGTCTCAGCTCGACCTCAGATCATTAGGCATTAGATTCTCATAAAAAGCACACAGCCTAGAACTGACTCACAGCACAGTTCACACTGTGCTTCTCACCTCCAAGGGAAGCTAATCCTCTGCTGATCTGATAGGAGGCAGAACTCAGGAGGAAATGTGAGTGGGAGGAAGGGCTGTGAACAGAGGAAGTTCTCCTTGCCTCCTGCTGTGCAACCTGGTTCTTAACCTGTAATGAAAAGGAGGAAGGTTGAGGACCTCTGAACTAAAGCAAACAGCAATTCCAGGGGCAGCACAGTGGGCTTGCCTTTGCAGCAAATAAATTCATAGGTTCCGGACAACTCTCCAGAGATTAAGCCTGGAAATTTATCTCCAATCCTCTTGGAGTGCGAAAGAAATGAGGAATGTATGTAAGTTATGTGATTCACACCTAAAAAAAAAATAAAGTAATATATACTAGCTCTTCCAGACACCAATAACAAAATTCAAGAAATCTACTATTTTTTTTTTCTTCCATGGATACTCCTCAAAAGACACAAGGCTTCCTATGACAGAAATATTTCCATTTTTTGACAGAAAAGAAAAGTAAGTTTTCCATGACTGTTTCTTCTTTTAACCTCAATTTTTAAAAAAACCTAAATCTTAATATTATCATCCATCTTTGCTAAGTTTATGAACTCATCTTTTCTGCTTGGCTGTTTTCTGCTAGAATACTGCCTGCAGCTTACCATAGAAATGAAGTTTGTAGCACTGTGGCACAGACACAGGCTTCACAATGAGTGATGAAGTGGAATTTCTTGTGATGAACAGGAGTTCCTGATCTAAACTAATAACTATATCAGTATATATGGATGTACATGATTGCCATCTTGATGTATGCTCACATCATGAAGAGAGGGCTCTGGTGTACTTCCTGTTCTTATGAGGGCACTAATGCATTGTAGGAGCTCCACCCCTATGACCTCACGTATACCTAATCATGTCCCAAAAGCCTCACTTCCTAAAAGTACTTTGGAAGACAGGGTCTTGACATATGGCTTTGAAAGAGTCATAAGCATGCAGTTCACAGTAAAATCTAATTTGAACAACAATAAAATCTAAAATATGGAATCTTCCAAGTAGATAGCTTCCTTACACACTAAAGAGTTATTTTATACAATTATTTTCCCACAATTTCTTCTTTATCTATGCAAGAATTTGTGTTTTGCACTAAGACTATAAAAAGCTCCTGGGCTGAGCATATAGTTCAATAGCAAAGCACCTGCCTGGCAAGCACAAGTCCTGAGTTTGATTCCCTACACCAAATAAATAAATAAATAGCTCCAAATAAATAAATAAATAAATAAATAAATAAATAAATAAATAAAAGGCTCCTTGTATTCCTCTTAATGATGAATTTTTGGTTCATTTACAAAATACAGTAAGATTTGTTGAAAGCATCTAAGTGTGTTAGAAATAATATATAATCATTAATCTAATGATTCAATGTATGAAAGATCTGTTTTCAAACTCTATAATGACACAGCATGGAGGCCAACTAATTAGAATAGACACCAGTTATAAACAGGTTTTGTGGTCATTTGGATGTGTGCCAAGATGTCTGTGGGGTACCAAAGGATTTAAAACCCCGAATGCTCAAGACCTGTTTGTTTGATGACATTTAAAGGCTACATGTTTCCTGCAATACCACAATATGTGTGATATGCAGGAACTGGGTTTTATTTATGGGCTGTCACTCCCGCACCCCACTAGAGCACCTACTACACGGCAGGTAGTGAATAAATAAATTAATAATTAATTAATTGTGATTTTATTCAGACGGCTTTCTACTAATGGCTTCTGTGAGAATATTCCTATGATAAAGCATTTTCTCAGCTATAAACTGATTTTTTTAACCATTGAAACCACTTAGACTATATACATTTTATATATATTATAATATATATATGTAATTTTGAACCTCAAAAGGGCATTCAGATTTTTCTAAGATGATTAAATGTTGGGATTAATGAGGCAGTGACAATATTTCCTTTATACAAACAATTTTTCAATTATATAGGATAGTGGCGTCTAGTGACTGCTACCAACACAAAACCACTGGGTGGCCGGATTCTATTTTATGCAGCGAGGTTAGCAATTACTCTGTAACACTTAATTTCCTGTTACTAATGCTTTCCCAGAAGCACTTAAGCATGATGGCCTTATGAATACAGTTATTAGTGGAACTGCATTCAATATTTGGATTCTTCTGGAAATCTGATACAGATAATATCCCTCCAAAGGTTATTGTCCGGAAAAGAAGTCATTGTATCAGCAGGCCTGAGTCTCAGCCAGCTGTCATGAAGAGCATCTCGTTAGCCAGAGGAGGACTTTGTAGCTGGGTCAGGGCCATGGAAGTCTGGGGCAAGGTTGCTAAGGTAACAAAATCTTTCCAAAGACTTCGCTCAGCATCAATCTTTCATCTTGTTAAATTTATATAAGCAAAACACTGTGAGGAGAATGCTAATATACCAAATGACAGGAACAATTGCACGGATATTTCTAAACTTGATAGGTGTGGGTTTAAGGTACTTTCTAAAGATACAACGATACATGTGGGATTATGGATGGTAATGCAAATGAGTTCAACTATCCCAGGTCCACCTGCTGTTTACATTAGCAGGTAGAGTACCTGGTGCTACAAAGCAGAATTTAATTGAACAATGCACAGTGATAGTGCCTACCTGGTACCTGAGTCCATTTTTCAGCAATGTCTGAGTCTGAAAAGAATTAAATTCTAAAGAAAGTGAAGCTTAACATGTCTTACAAAGAGTCCAGATTCAATAAGGTAGAATAACTCCAATTTTTGCATTAAGCACTGACGGCAAGATGGGTTATATCTTAAAATATACAGGACATCAAAGGCTTGCAGGATCATGTCAAAAAGATACAAGAACCAACAGAAATGGTTCCCTCTGGCCAAAAATGGAACAATTTTAACATCAAAAAGCATAATGACAGCAATGGATTGAAACATATTACATATATTTTAAAAATCTAAGAGTTAGTAATGATACTAAAAAAGAAATAAAATAAGCACTCACCCCTACTAGAGGGTTTTAAAACCCTCAACTCATTACTGAAAATTAAAAAACAATGAGAAAGAATGAAGAATGTATCTTTCTTTTCTGAATGAATTATATAACCAAATAGATGAGAATAATAAATTCTTGAAAATTTTTTCAAGACAGGTCTGGTGGCACACACCTCTAATCCCAGCACTCAGGGAGGTTAAGGTAAGGGATCACAGATTCAAGCCCAGCCTGGGAAATTTAACAATTTAATGAGATCTTGTCAAAAAGAAAAAAAGTTAAAAGCCTGGGGATAAAGAGAAGTTGAAAGATTCTGAGTTCAATCCTCAAAATAAGGAAAGGGGAAAAAAAGTCTTTTTTTCCCAGCTAATCACTGCAGAAGAGCTAACAGGATTGCGGATCACCATTCTGCAACTCATAACACAATGACAGATCCAGACAACGACCTCAATGAATGCCAAAACTACTAGGCGAAATCCACTGGGGAACTTAGTGTCAGGTAGACTGTGGACAGCTCCCTAATCACAAATGGCTCCCAGCTCCCTTAAAGGTGGGATTGCGGGCAGGAAGCACACCACGGTGAAATGTAGGAAGGGCACGTGACACCAGCATTCTGTCTATTGAATCGGCAAATACTTTCAATTTTGCTTAAAATTATTGAACTGGAATCTAATTAGCTTTCAGTTCTGATTACAAAGGAAAGAAGAAATTAAACAACACCACAACCTAGAAACGGACATTTTCAAGGCAAATGATCGAGTTTACCCAATAAATCAATGACATGGAAAGAAACCAGGAGAGACAATGCTTTAATCAAAGAGCCTTGAGAGATATCACAGACAGATACGGAGGGTGGACCTTTCCTGGATTGTGAGTTAGACAAATCAGACCCAGAGAATATGCAATATAACAAGGGTTTACATAATAGAAAATTATTATTTGTGTTACTAATTATGTTAATAAGGTGTTTCCTTTTTTTTTTTTTTAACTGTACTAGGGATTGAACGCAGGGCCTTCACACTGAGCTAGATCTCCAGCTCTTTTCATGTTTTTATTTTGCAATGGGGTCTTGCTAAATTCTTTATGTGTGACTCAAAATTGCAATCATGCCTCAGTCTGTTAGAGGGCTGGAATTACAGGTGTGCAGTAACATGCCCAGCATAGAAAGGTTTTTTTTAAATCAGTTAGTGATGTATACTAACATATTTACAAAGAAATAAATAGTTGCAGCGATACACTTTAAAATATCAAGGGAATGGCACATTCTTGTAATTCCAGCACTCGGGAGGTTTAGGAGGAGGATCATTGCAAGTTCAAGACCAGCTACAAAGTGAGCTCAAGGCCAGCCTGAACTGCATAGAAAGACTATATCTCAAAAAGATAAAAAATACATAAATAAATTAAAATTTAAAAATATCATCAGAAGCCAGGCATGGTGCGCATGGCTGTAATCCCAGTACTCAAGAGGCTGAGGCAAGAAGATCTCCATGAGTTTGAAGACAGGCTGGGATACATAAGCAAGGTGAAAGCCACCCTGCACTACATAGCAAGATCTTGCCCAAAAAAATTAATTAAAATAAAATAGTGAGGAAAAGAAGTTGAATCACCAAGGTTAGCAAAAGATTGATAATGGTGGAAATTTTGAAAACAAAACACCTCGGGAAATTGCTTAAATTACAGCACTGGAACTGCCGCTTGAGTGTTTTTTAAGCCTTCTCCACTGAGAGAAGCAGCAGGACCTGTCTACTGCTCATGCAAAACACTGTCACTTCTAACAAGCCTGTCCATGTCAAATGGAGCCACCCAAACTACCTAATTTGAAAGTTTATATTTATCCAGGCGTGTGTCCTGGAAGAAGACAGTCTGAACATCTAAGGAGAGTCTGAACACTAGAACTGGTCCCTATCTGAAAATAGGAACAAAGGAAAAGCTCCTAGGTTGAAAGTCACCATCCTCAGATGACATTTCTGTGGTTCAGCAGCTCAGAGGGGTGTCACCGAACTCATGACACTTTGCACCCAGGAGCCTAAATTTCCAGTTCCTACCAGACCACCAAGACTGCTTCCTGGCAGCCAGAAGTCCAGGGCTCACAGCACAGGGCACGGAAGGGAGGGAGAGAGCCACACAGCCACTCCTAGCCAAGGAGTCCTGAGCCCCTGTCTAAGAACCAGAGAGCTTTTAAAGAAGTAGGGTTTTTAGTTGTTGCTTTAGTTTTGGTTTGGATCATTATTTTGATTTTTTTGTGGGGTTTTTCTGAGTTTTTGTTTCTGTTTTTCGTTTTGTTTTTGTAATGCTGGAGACTGAACCCAGGGCCTTTACACTGGGCTATAGCTCCAGTTGTTTTCAATTTTTTATTCCAATAAAGGATATCTCTAAAATAATAAATTAGCCATCCTGGGCTCACACAGGCAATCCTCCTGCCTCTGCTTCCCACAGTGCTGGGATTACATGTGTGAGCCATCAAGCCTAAGATTTAAATGATTTATAATGCGACAGTGATCACCTATCAAGAGATGTAACAAATCACTGAAAAGAAAATACTATATAAAAATTGGGCAAAGGTGACAAAATCAATTGAGAAAAACATAAATGCCTAACAAGAAACTATTTTTATGATGCAAGGACTAAACCCAGGGTCCCACAAATGTAGGGCAAGGACCCCATCACTGAGCTACCTCCCAACCCCACCAAATTATCTTTAAATACTTAAAAAATCAACCTCCATAATCATCATGAATACCAATTAAAACAAACAAATAGCATTTTGTCTATCAAATTGGCAAGTTTTTCAATGGTAAACAGTATTGACTTTTTTCTAGGGAGCAGTTATAAAAATTGATACAACCTTTCCAAAGGTCAACTTGACAATATGTATCAAAATCATTATCTTTGAACTAATAATTCTATTTCCAGGAATTGATCCAAAGAAATAATTACAGACATGAACAAGATTTAGGTAAAAGAAAGCCCATTCCAGTGTTATATATAATCATAAAAACTGAAAATAACCTAGATATCCAATTACTGAAATTGCTTAAAGAATACAAACATGAAACAGAATACCATATTGCCAGTAAAGCTATTCAGCCAAATAGGCAATGTATCAGAAATATGCTTATGTTATATGATTAATTCTAAAATAAGGTTATTATAATAACATGTGTTATCTGTGCTTTTGTAAATGTATGACATGCTTACCAAAAAAGACATTTAATGCAAAAATAAAAGCCTACATTCTCTTTAAATTCACTTGATTTTAATTATGATTTTTCCTCTTTATCAATTTTCTTTTAAAGTTTAATGTAGAAAAATAAGAACTGTTTTTAAGATTGAAAGAAGAAACTTTTCCCAGCACTAAGTTCACCTCTCCAACTGTGCTCACTTGTTCTTTTACCCAGTCTCGATTTATTGTACCCTCTTTCTCCCTGATAGAACTGCCAGGGAAGCCTGAGCCCCACCGTTGCTACCTGCCGATTCCTCCACCAGCAGCCCTGGGGAGGAGGTTGTACAGTGGCAGCCGCAACGTGTGAAAGCCTTTATCGTGCCAGTTACTGTACTCAGCATTTCCTCCCTCTGGGCAGTCCAGCAGCACCGACTCCTCTCTCTCTGCTCCCTGGCTAAAGCTAAAACTCAGCAGCACGGAGGCCCCGTACCCTCTTCTTCCTCCCTTGTTCCCCTGTCAGAAATATCCTGCACAGAAAGACTCATCCATCTCTCCAGACTTCCACTCCAATAAATGTTTAATCTACTGGTTACAATTTTTCCATAACCTTAGGCTCCTGTTTCCAGAGCAAATCTATATTACTTCTTAGCTGAATCCATTTGAGGCTCTTAGAAGCATAATATCTTTTTTCCCCCTTTGGTAAATGTGTTCAAAATATTGGGGCTTAATAAACAGCTTTTAAAACATAGAGAATAATTATTTTCTCATTGAAAATTACCCTATTTCCAAATTGAGAAATAGTTTTTAAGCTTCTCTCCTTATAATAAAAATTTGATTAAGGTTATAAAAATGAGTTAAATTAGATGTTGTATAAAGCAGATTAAGAAATTTTAATCACTGTCATCTGGAACCTTAGACTGTCAGGCAATCACTCACATTTACATAATATGAATGCACAATTTCATACATTCATTCAGCGTTTGTTAAATGTCTACTAAAAGCCAGGAGCATCCCTCCCACCAAGTCCTGGGGGTACAAATATAAAAGCTGGGATGCTATTGGAGAGGCTCACAAACTACTAAAGGACATTAAATATATGAGTACGCACCATAACCCAGTGGATGAGAGCAATTATTCACATGTGCACAGGGCCATATGCAGACAACAAATATTCTTTTAATATTCACAAAAGGAAAGTTTCTCAAATGAGGTATTTCTCCCGGTGTTAGCAGGTGATGGGTACTTTTTAATGTTTCCTGTAACTCTGGAACAGACCAGAACACAGTGAGTCCACTATGTTCCTATACTGCTTGGCTTTGCCGTACCTCATGCCGTATCTAATGTCCATAGTGAAAATCCACGGGTGTGTGTCTTGATTTCTCTTGCTTCTGAGACAAAATACTCAATATCTGAAGTTAAGGAAGGAAAGGTATATGCAGCTCACAGTTTGTAGAGGTTTTCAGTTCATTATCGGCTGGCTCCCTGGCAGGGTGACTTGGCAGCGGGACATCACAAAAGAAAAACAATTCATGGCACGCAGAAGACAGCAAAAGCAAGCAAGCAAGAGAACAGACAAGCCTCTTTCGGTTCCTTGCCAAACCCATCAGCGGACGATTTAGTGATCACCACCCTTATTCCTAGCACCCTTACCAACATTACCAAAATTACACCATCAATCAGTCACATACTCTAGATACAACCATGTCTGAAAAAGCTCCATGTATGACTGCTTCAGGCTTTAGGGGGACATCTAGACACAAGTAGTGACAGTAGGTTTGCAAAGATGGTGCATATGGCTTTTTTAAACCACAGAACACTTTCTTCACAGATCATCAGCATTTGTTTAAGAAGTATTTCTCTATAATATGCCAATATTACAAGAAGGAACCAGAGGCATCTGCGAAATCAGGGAATGGGAACATATCATACCCATTTTTCTATCTCTAGAATCCAGCCTGGTGTTCAACATATAAAAGATGCTCAGTAAATTGTTGGCAAAGCCATACCTGAATGCATAATCTCACTTGCATCATCAGAACCTAGAGTAGTAATTAAAGTATATATTATCCTTTTTTTTGCAGGATAGAAAATGCATTAAGGACATTAAGTGACTCAGCTGAGATCACAGAGTGAGCTAGCAAATCACTTGGTTTTAGAACCAGACCTACTCCCAAGTCCAGTGCCCCCCTTTTTTTTCTAGGACTACAAGGCCCTAATTTCTTGGCCAGTCTTAATTTCACATATTCTGCACCATTTTTAACCCAAGCCACATTGCACCTCGGTTTTTCTGTTTGGGAAATACTCTTGATAGTTGCAATTTTTTGTGGTTTGCAGACAAAAAGAAAACGAGCACACAACTAGTAAATAGATGGAATCATGGAACAAAATCATAAATGAAAGTCATATGATACTGAGTAGGAGTTTGGTTATTTTGATGGAAAAGGGTGTTTGTAACACTGGGAAGGTGTGTTGTCAGAGAAAGAGACAGAGAGAGAAACAGAGAGACAGACAGAAAATGCTCATAAGAGCTGAATGCAGATCCCTCAGAGATAACACCAGTTCTGTCTACCAGTTCCTCACCTAACAGCAAGCCTGGGACATTCCAAGATTACGTGTTGGGAAGGCACCTAAACAAAGATGAGATGAGGTGAGGTGGAAAAATGAATGCTGTGAAACATGAGATCCACAAGAAGCACAGGCTTCATGGGCCTGACACATAAGCTTTCTACGGGTCAAACATAGACCAGCACTGATGTGCTACCTTGGTCAACTGAATTTAGAAGCATCATCCACAAAATGAGAGTAATGATTTTAGCATCTCCCACAGGATTACTGACGGAGTTAAAAGAATCAAGCACTTACTAGAAAATTTAGAATACAGTGAACATGCAATACATTATTACAACACAGGATTGTTTTAACTACTTAATAATTCTGGTATTATAATATGCATTAGGCTAAGCAATCATTCTTATTGCTGAATGTAGCATGGTCATCCTCAGCAAGTCCTTTTGTCTTCTCCACAAAATCCCCAGGTACAGAAACTTCCAGTCATTAACAGAGAAACTGAAGTCACCAGGCCCTGTCTAAACAGTACGGTTGTTATTTCTGAAACCCAGTGGGTAAAAACCAAGGAAGGAACTCCTCCCGGAACACCATCTTAACAAGGCTTAGTTCCAAGTGGTAATTTCAAATGATAAACAAAAGCTGGTCCAAATGACTGAGCCTGCAAATAGATCAGAGATGACATAGCTGGAATAAAGCAATTGGCTTCTTTTGGTAATTACCCTCAGCAAAGATCAGCTTTCCTTCAAACACGATTACCATAAAGGAATTGGGCCTTTCCTAGAGCTAGGATCGCTACTTAGCATTCCTGAACTACAGGCTATTTCTTACCTCAGCGTACGTACACTATATCTTTATTTTAGTCTCCTTATTTGAATAGAAATCCCTGCAAAATTATTTTTAAAAAATAACTGTAACAGGTTGATGAGCACAGCCTTGATCAATGAGCATATAATTCCAGCTGGGTCTTTTAAATCTAAGTCGTGTATTGACTAATAAGCACCCTCTCCTGTCACATGCAGTGGCTCGTGTGCATCGCAGAGTTATTTGCAAGTTAATATATATTAAAATCACATATGCCCACACACATTACTTCTGTGCGTCAAGGGACCTCAAGAGACAATACATCCATCTTCATTTGTGACAGTGTATGCATCCATAGTTCATAAATGGTGATAAATGAATTGTCATACCGTCCCAATGGTATAATACACTTACCCCTTATTCTTGCCATATTAATACAAGTTCATTTCAGCACCCGTCAAATCTTTAAAATGAGTGAGCCAATATTTGCCTCCTATGGGTAACCACAGAAGAATGCTAATATCACCTCTCAACATTCACTATAATTTGTTTGGTATGTAAATCCGCAGCAGAATCGAAAAATGAAAAAAAGTAATAATAATAATTTCCACTCGTTATGCTTCTCTGATATGCTAAGACAAATTGAGATGGAAAATGCTTACTTGGTTTAGACTTCAGTAAATTCAGAAAGAACTAGCTCTGGGCATCTGATCCACCCTAATACACAGGCCAACATGATGGGGAGGGAGGGCAGATTGAGGAGAACAGTTCAGACCAATGAATGTGCCTGTGAGCTGTTTCTAAAGCAGTCTAATTGGTGTGTTTATCACTTTAGCATCTACCTTGTATTAGGTGATTATTCATTAATAAGTGTCATCCTTGCCTTGCTTTGTACAGCCAACTGTGTTTTTTAGGGACACATGGTAGTTTGGTGACTTAAAATTGCCCAGAACATATTCGAGAGCATGTAATACCTTTCGGTCACTCATATCTCTTCAGCACCTGTGACCAGTGAGGGCTAGTGAAAGGAGAAAAAATGTGGGACCACTAAATCCCAAGGCAGAAAGGGGGTGAATATGTCACATGCCCAGGTTCCCATGCTGTCACCCACCACTTATCTCTCGCACTGTTCTCTACCTCCCTCCCTTACTCCCCAGCCTCATCCAGCCCTCAAAGCTTTTCAGTCTATTTAGCTGGCAAAATACTACACAGAACTTTTTAAATGACTAAAATGAGGGATTATATTAAGAGTAAATCTTGTTAACTAGTTCTCAGTGCAAAGGCAACTCAGTGCTAGTATTTGTTTGCAGATTTTTCTGATCATATACTTTGTGGGAAAAATAATCTAAAATACATACCAAATGTATCAATAAATTCTATGCATACAGCACTGTCCTAGTATATTATGCACAACTAAGCAAAACAGTCCAGAAAAGGATCGAAGAATATAACTTCAATTTTTTTTCACACTTGGAGACCACAAGCTCTCTAAGTCCTTTCATGGGCATTTTCCAGAACCAAAAGAGCTTGGCACTTCCAATGTCAAGCTTTGAGGCTGTGTCTGGAGAAGGAGACTGTTAGACACAATCCTCCGTGGACAGAGTTCTGCGAGCTCTACTGTAGACCGTGTTCAATCCCTTGTTGAGTTAGGGTTTGCATGCCAAGGTTTGGGCTAATAGAGAAGTAAAACTTACTTGGAAAACAGGAATCGACCTGTCTGAAAGTGGATACACACTAAAAATGAATGCTTTCTCAGTCACCTGGCTGTGTGGGACTAACAGGTGGCCCTGGGAAGCAGCCAGGCCCGACTTCAAGCTTCTGTCAAAACCGAACAAAGAACAGGTGACGCTTCTCAAAGCAGTGGCCTCCAGGGTCGATGTCTGCCCAACTCTGAGAAAGGAGAGCGCTAGAGGAAAACACTGAGCTGACAGAGGCGGTGATTTATAATCTCTCATTCCCATAAAATGACTCTCGTTATTCTTGGGAGCTTAGATCTGAAGCGAGCTGTAATGGGCCACTGGGCTAAAAATGAAGTGCAGATTTATTTCTATAATCACCACCAGCCAAACCCTTCCCTGGGAAATAACTATCTTGGCTTTTAAAGTGCTGGGATACCTTTAGAATGCTTGAGATTTATCTGTGGGTTTGAGTGTATGTGTTGCTCTGGGAAATTGTAACTATTTGAGTTGTAGATGCCCCGATCAGCATACTGGGGAGAGTTGCAAAGACAACAGATAAATAGATTTGTTCTTCTGTTTCACACTCAATTCTGAGAAAATTCTTATGTTTAAAAGATTACAGACACATCTAATACTGGCTTAAGAGACTCCTCCCTCTAACTACTGTCCTAGAGACTAACTTCAGCCTTAGTGTAGATTCAAATTTTGAAATTGAGTTTGACTCGTAATTACCAAGGAGCCCAGCTCTCCAGCTCCAGGGTACCCTCAGGCTGGAATGGGGTAACTTTCCTCACTGTTTGAAGAATCGTTGGACACAAATAGCATTTTCATATAATTATATTGCCATGAATCGCAACAGTTACGGTGAAAGATGCATATCAAAAAGTAAAACAACTAAATAAATAAGAACCACGGGATCTTTGGTGTGATTTCAGAGCACGGCACATTACACAATACTGCTCTGGCTCGCAGGTGGTCAAGTAGCTACTGCTGTTCTCACTAACACCTCTTGGCAGATGTCTTAACTCATAAGAAGCTCATTTATTACCTGCATATGCTCAAATGTCCTTTCCTGACTTCCTTCCTTCTAGACTGTATGCAGCAGCAGCGGCAGGTGCTTGAGCAGTCTGGAGCCGGACTCCACACATCTCTGTTTAGGAAATTGCCATTGCACTCAGAGCAGAATCCAAGAGTCAGCTAGGAAGTTCTGGGGCTACATTTACACCACCATTTTTGGCAAAACCATTGAAGTCCACTAAGAAAAAGTGAATTGTCCAAGGCCAGCCAGGAAGTCCGTGGTAGAGTTACCAGTGAAATCTGGTTCTTTCATTTCTCCATGACATCTCCTTAGGATTCTGTAAAGCGTTAAAGGCCCTGCAGAATGAGAGCCAAGAAAGACAGTTCTTTGCTTTGAATGGGTCAAAGGTCTGAGCAGGTCGGAAACTGTTCCCAACTTCGAGCGTAGTCATCTGTCATGAGACAGAACGTCAGTATTTGCTGAAAACTCAGCTCTTCTCTCACTGGTCAGTTAATATTTTTTTAATGATTTATGAAAAGTCTCAAACAAAATGCTCTTCCTGCAAGAGGAATTAATATGCTGAGCTTAAAATATTTGCACTAATTACTAAAGGTCAAAATAAGATTATGCAGAGATATTAATCAGAGGGCCCAAGGAAATAGGCATACATTGGACATAGTGTGAGGTGCTAAGCAAAATGTTGAGGACAGTATACTTTGCTGCTGATGAAACTGTAAACTGTGGCAAAGACATTCCCCTTAAAATCCAGACTGCGGCACCAGCAGTAACCAGCAAACAGGAACTGCAACCTCAAAACCCTTCCGTCATGGAGAAGACCCTTTAAGAGAAATTCCAAGCACAATTATCCACATAGTGGTAACCAAGCCTCTTTCATATGTCACTCTTCCTTCCCCATCCCTTTCCACCACTGTTTTTCTTCCTGTCCATCCACATGGGCCATCTTTCAGACCCTCATATCCGTCTTCCCACTAAAACTGCTATTTATCCTTCCCAGAACACTTCTTTCCCAACTAACTTAACCAGCCAGAATAAATCCTACTCAGCCTCCAGGTCCCATGAAGCCCACATGCTCTCTGGAGGGACGTGGCATCACTCACTCCAGTTCCTCACCGTCACTAGCCCCACACTTTGTCCTGTAGCTTGGTAGTTTCTCTCACTAATGGTTTACAACGTGGTTCCCCATCCTTTCAATTTGAGTTTGACCATGTGACTCACATTGGCCAAGAGGACTCTTTCTCTTTTCTCAGAGAACATGGATAACCTTGACCTTCTGTGACTGAGAAAATAATCCTAGTGTTAGTCTGTTGGACTATTTTCTAAGAAGTTTGTGGTGCTATTTTCTGAAGCCTGTGCTCCTTAGAGGACTTCCTTGTTTCAGATATTTGTAGTGCCATGTCAGACTCATTTTTGCTGACATGCTTTCCTGGAATGCGTCTTGAGACATAAGTTAAATACCAGTATTGAGCATAGCCATTCAAAGGTTTTCAGAGCTCACTTGCCTTCTTTGTTTCTGTCATAGTCATAAGGACAAATGTGGGCTAGCCTGATAATCCCAGGAAGATGATAGGGACATTCAACACATTTCAGCAGCCAAGACCAAACTACATTAGCTGTTCTCCAGGTAACCCTGAGGGAATTCAGAGTCTTCAGAACAGCTCAGTCCAGCCAGCCTACTCCCGGACACCTGAGAAGTTACAAATGACTGCCATTCCAAGCCTCCGGATTTGCCATCACAGAAGTTACTAAACCTTATTAAAATCCTTGGCTTAATTTCCTCTTTCTTGAGGCTTATAGATTCCAACACAATTGAAATGATATGTATCTTAGCACATTATTTCAAGTTTTAGCACAGTCTTAAGGTACACGGTAGATAACCATTAAATAAGTGGTTGTTCAGTGATTACCTTATCACTGTAACACATTTTTTACATCATCTGACAGCAAACGGCCCACCTACACTTCTCAAAACCTCCCACAGTAGGCACAGCCTTTAACCTGACAACAATCAGGCAGGGTAGATTATGCTTGTTTGATCACAAGCTACACAGAGTGATTGTGAGCACAAGGTCCTATCTCACTCATCCATTTTTGTTTATTTCATTGGGGTTTCATTGTCAGTACTAAATAGATGGATGAGCATTTACAAAAAAAGCTTAGTCTTACACTTGGCATCATATTCTCTGTTGCTACAAATCCATCCAACCTATGTAAATTAAATACAAAGTTAGTCTTTGAATACATGCAAACCTGCTAGAATTAAGACCCTGTTCTGCTGTAAACAGTTACTGGAAACCTGACTATAGCAGTGAAAACTGCACTCACAGTATTATCATAGAACCCGTCTGATGCACCTGTTTCTGCATGGTGCTTTGGGAGAAAAAAGATGCAGAGAATTTAACAACCCTTGCACTTTGTGCTTTATATCTCATCCCCCATAAGGAGTCATAATTACAAAAGTTTGGCATTGTCAAGGGCTCAGCCTCTACAGACTAAGAGAAAAATGGAGATTTGGTGCAGTTACCCCCTCTCTTTTAAACTCTGTGATGATGCTCATGATGATTGTGGTAACACTGTGAATAAACATAATGTCACTAAATGTACACTCTGCCTACCTTTGCCGCCGTATGATCCCTTAATCTCTATGCCATTTAAGGAAACACTGAGATTCTGTTCAGAGGACTCTCCTTGTCTCTACCAGTAGAGAGCCAAATTGCCTTCTCTTCCAAAGTCTCCCGCAGGACAGAAATATTCCACCAACCCATGAGGGTAAAACCCTCTGAATAGAAACACTAGCACCAAGGGAAGGCTGAAGAGGACAATTATACACACCCCATTCTACAAGCCAACTCCCTCATAAAAGACCAACACACCTTCTCATTGAAAAGGGAGTTTTCGTTTCTAGGAATCATTGCCTAGAATCTTACAAAAAGTTGCCAAAAAAACAACAGTAACATATACTAGGATAGAAAGCTAAAGACAAGAGAAAAGTTCTGCATCTTGGAGATGTACCCGGCCTCTTGAATTCTCTGGTGGGTTCCATTCTGCAAATGCCCAATGAGATCACAAAGAAGCTCATGAATTGAGAACAAACTTGTTCCACTGGCTTGGTGCCCTCCAGCTGGGAGTGACCCAGTGATCAGAATGTTGCAGAATCAGCTTGAGAGCATGTAGATGCAATTCTGGTTCTTTTGTTCTAAGTCTGGTGACTATATTTTAAACAAGTCCCTTAGCATCCAGATGGAAGTGGTCTATGTATAAATGTACATGGATGAATACCATCTCCCCATAAAGAATGTATTCATTACGTATCATAATCATGTACTAATGCAAATTTCTAAAATGTCTCCACCCCTGTCTTGGGAGGAAAATAAACAATATGTAAAAGGAAATTTCTCCTTCTCTTAGGGTTCCTGTAAGTCTGATATGGTACCCAGAAATAATAGTGACCACAGTGTGAGTTTGAGGATTAAGCCAGATAATGCTTGCAAGCACTCAGAAATGTGGCTAACCTAGGTTCTTAGTAAATGTTAACTAGATTATAATGTAGCCTTTTATGCATGGCTGATTCCTGAGACAAACAAATCGCCAACTTCTTCAACCATACGTGAGAAATAGAGGAAAAGAACAAGACTTAAATAAAGATCTGTTTTACCCTCTACGTGAAGTATCCTTCCCCCTCGTTTGCCTTAGGAACTCTGGTTTATTTTTTCCAGATTCTTTTCAAATGATGCCTCTTCTAAGCAGTGTCCTCAGAACCGCCTCCTCCCTCCCCTGCCATCACGCCTCCCTACATGGTGGTGTGTGTTTCATGGATGGAGGACACTTTGTCAGTTAGGCCATCTCCCACCTGATTGTGACTGTCTCAGACCAGGGCTCATTATTTCTCCAAATAAATACCTCTGATCATTGACCTGCCCATCCCAGGTGTTCTGTACCCCACATGGCACCCTTTATGGGTACTTAATAAATATTTGGGAAATAGCAAAAATACAGAAAGGCACATTTAGACTAGAAAGACCAGGCATGATCATGGGTTTAGCATGCAGAAAAGAAATAAGGAACTTGAAAATTCCAAGCAAAGAATATACAATCTGTGTCTAGGACCTACAGAACAGCATAGACACCTGTGAGGTCTCAACACACAGATGACAAATCACAGTGTTTAAAGCTGGGGACTCTGGAACCAGACTACCTGAGCTTGGATTGAGGCTCCACCTCAATCCAGCTTTACTGGCTGCATAACCTTGGACAACACAATCATTTCTCCAAGCCTCAATTTCCTCATCTGTGAAATGGGAATAACAGCACTGAGACCCTCACAGGACTCATACAAGGGTTGAGCAAACTAAATAATAAAAAGAATATGTTCATGACATACAGTTACATAATGAATGTTATTTTTACTGATAGCATAAATTACAGGCTTTGGAATCAGGCAGATGTGAGTTTAAATCTGTGTTCTAGTGTGGTGATAAATGCCTGTATGTGAAAAATAATTCATCAAAAGATGCTTGGCACCAGGATGCCCGGGGTTCTCCATAAAGGATTATTATCGTGAAGGTAGTCACCACTCCACAGTCAGACTGCAAAGGTACAGAGGATGGAATCGACAGAATCTTCAGCAGTGCATGGGATCAGGCAGAAGCAGTGGTAACATCAGCCCATGAACAAGTTACCCCCTGGTTACCTGGTTATCCCCCACTTCTCTGTGCATCTAGACAGGAGCCTGTAGGCAACTGCCACGTCCAAAAGTGAGCCAAGACTCTTCAGGGACCTGACAGCCTTCCTTACACCCCAGGTGAGGCAACCATTGACCTCCCCTGACCATCGTGCTTCCTCCACCTTGATCTCAAGTTAAGAGTGTCTACTTTCTACGCCGAGCGTGTGGCACACACCTGCAATTCCAGCACCTGGGAGACTAAGGTACAAGGATCCCACAAGTTTGAGGCCAGCCTGGAATACATGACAAGTCTCAAAAAAAAAAAAAAAAAAACCCAAAAAGATGTCTATTTGGGTGTCAGTGCTCTGTCTCATTCCTTTGACAGCCTCACTGGCTGCTGCATGTGAGGAACCCAGTAATGTTTCCGAGGTCAGTGGTGGGACAACACTGAGACAAGCCTGGTTACTCTAAGTAGATCTCAATTCCAGGCTGGTGGTTCTATCCCTCCATGTAATTCTTGAGTCTATATTTGCTTGTCTTAATTTTTTTACTCCTCTTGCCCTACCTATAAAATAAACTGCTATCAAGTTACCAGTCTTAAACCACACAAAATCTCTGAGGTCCCCAAACCTAAGAAAAGATCAAACTGTCTTCTTTTCCCATCCACTTTCATCCCCTGTCATCCATTAAAATTTACTACCTAATCTTTCTGATAGCCAATTGACTATTAAAAGTGACTATTTTTTAAATAATGTGTTCAGTCAGTTTTCCCAAAAAAGGAGGGGGAAAGGCAAAACAATATGTCACCATCATGTACATATATACACACATACGCACCAAGAAAACTTAATTCCTGTTAAGGAAACCGATCTGTGTGTGTCTGAGAAAACTCAATTTTCAGCCGAGGAAAGTGGTATTTATTTGAAGGAGCTCATTGCCGAAAGTGAATCATAAATCTGCCGGCTGTTGAGACTTGGAGGCAGGAAGAACAGAGGTCTGAGTGTTCCACTGACAATACGAAATCTTTGTCTTTCAAAGCATTTGTTTAAGTAAGAAAAAGTTTACCCAGCCTGGAGAACATTCTATTGTGGGAAATGAAACTTCTGAAACCTCCAAAACTAATTTATATATTTGCTAGGCTTCTCCCTGCCAACCCTCTCCTCTCCCAGAGCATCCGTTAATGCTGAGAAAAGCCTCCAAAAAGCACACATTATAAGCAGGGAAAAAATCTTAATGAATGTAATATATTTGGCAAATCTGTTTTATCCACCAAGGAGATTTCCTTCTCTTTATCCTCTCTCTCTCTCTCTCTCTCTCTCTCTCTCTCTCTCTCTCTGTCTCTCTCTCTCTCTCTCTTTGTGTGTGTGTGTGTGTGTGTGTGTGTGTGTGTGTGTGTTTCTCCTTGCATTATGTTTTGTCTTTTGACTTTATCTCTCTCTCTTTCCCAAAAATCAAAATAGAAACTCCATCTTTTGGCAATCCTTCTCTTGTTGTCTTTCTGTTTCTTCTGACCCACCCAGCTGTCTTTATTTTGGAAGAAAAGGACATGAACAGCCCTGTGCTAACTCCCCCTCTCTGAAGGAACCAGGAGAGAAGCATCCAATGCACAACCAGCTCCCAGCTAGGTGCCTGAGGGCTGTAAGCTTTGTAGATGCCCCTTGGCCACTGGACATGGATGTACTCAGGAATTATGAAGCCATCTTAATAATATCAACCCTCAGTTGTAAAAAAAGAAATACTTTTTATTTTATTGGTCCATTTTACATATTCATAGTGACACCATTCATCCTGGGGAATTTGTACCTGTGTGTGGTGTATCTTGCTTCTTTTTTTCCCATTCCTCTCCCCTCCCTTCAGTTCCTTTTCTCCCCTTTATTTACAAAAGGTTTGTTTTGATTTTTTCTTCTATTCTATTTTTTTAGACAGAAAACTTTTAATCACACAAGACATTTCAAATCCAAATCCAAAAGATTAGGAGTTAAGGGGCGACTTCCTCCTGACCCTGGTGAGTTTGGTGCGAGCTGAATTCAGCTGTCACCTTTGTGCATGATTTGATCTTCCCCTGCTGAAGCTGCACCACCTGCAGTAGGCGGACACCTGTGGCCTGGGATTCTCATAACACCTTGCAAATCAGAGCATGGGAGCTGGGCCTGCAGCTGCAGCCTTGCCTGTGGAGCCCCCAGCCTCTTGAATCAGAAACTCATGCTAACCATGTGCTCAGGCGGTTTGCACACACACTGGTCTCTGAGGAGCATGCAAACACCAAGTGTGCGGGAGCACCTGGAGTTTGGGTTAAGAAACAAGGGCTGCACCTGCCAAGCCTGTTGCTCCTGTTTTGCGTCCTCTGCAGAGAGGTTCTACCTCCTAGGTACCACCAGGCTCCCCTCATCCTCTTGCCATCACTGATTGTCTCCACCTCTTCCTCTGTGGCTGCTGTGGACCCAGAGGGCCCTGGTCTCCATAACCGCAGGAGAGGTTGTGCACGGGCTGGGAAGGCTCTTCTGCTTGCCAGGGAATCTGCCCGCACTGATGGCGGAGACTGATGATTTGACATTTACAGTTCCTTTCCCAGAGAGCAACACAAGACATTTCACAAAGGCTGCACATAATCCTCCTCAATCCCCTGCAGGATGGGGGGAGAGCATGCACTTTACAATAATCCCGTTTCCTCACCCCACCTCTACGATATCCTCTCCCCTTCTTGAGGGGAAGGAGAACAAGTAACTGAAGAGGCACTGATGTGCGTGTTTTCGTGTACAGCCGAGACCAGGCTGCAGAGACCCATCACCGCACGCGGTCTCCCCGGGAATGCTGAGCTCTGGGAAGGAGCCAGAGCTGGAGGTATGGGGAATACATAACCCAACACAGTACCAAGATGAAATGTGGGCATATGTGCGTGTGCATGTGTGTGTACAATGGTTTTGAGTTTAAGAAAAGGTTCCTAAGTGGAAGCACTTTCTGATACAACATCAGGTTCTTCAAAGGAGTTCTTCTGCCCCTTGGATCATAGGCATCTTTGGGGGGCATTTCTTTCCCTGCACGTCTCATCCCAGTATTCCCCCAAGAGACTGGAACCCCAAGCATCGTGTTCCCAGGGAGACCAAGTGTAACAAATGGGTCTCTACAGCTTTAGGTCAGCTTTTCACTGAAACTGCAGAGACCCAAGCCTCACAGTTAGCCTTTCAGCCGACGATCCGCACACTCGGGGTTGGAGCTCCTCTCCAATTGCACACCGCGCATCTCATTTCTCCTTTCCTATCTACCCCTCTCATCCCCAGGAAGCCTCCTATACCCAGCCTCTATCTTAGAATCACAAGCTCTTCCTTTCTTTCCTTTGAGACAGACAAAAACATGGCAGAGGAGCAACCGGCTGGTTCAACAAAGTAAACTTATCAGACATCAGGGATCCTCTCAGTCTGCTGTGTTCAGGGGCCCTGAATAAACCGACACCTTCCCCCAGAGACCCAAGCTCATGCATCAGCTACTCAGCGACTCAACCAGCTCAGTGAGGAGAGCGGATTCTACAGGTTTCCAGAGGGATTTCGTCTCTCCTCAGGTCGCCGTTAGGCATTTGCACCGTCACTCAGCAGCACTTTTAAGCGACATCAGAGTGTGCATCCAGACGGTACTGGGCCCAGGATTTTTTAAATGTCTCTAAAAATGAAAAAAAGAGGAGCAATCTCCTCTCTTATAATAGCCACAGATACCATCCCATGCCAGCCTGCTCTGAGTATAGAATAAGAGGGATTGAAACAGACTAGGTAAAGAGCAGGACCTGATGTCTCTGAGAGGACCACTGTGAACAAATAATTTGTGCCTCTCAAGAAAGCAGGAGTACCCATGAACTCATAGCAGAATCTGGGGCCCCTGATTTTCTCATGATCTCCACGTTTGTGTCTCAAATTGCCCCTAAATGGAATGTTCTCCATCATGGTGCATTGCCTAATGCATTCTGTAAATCTACCAAGGCAAAGAACAGCATCTAAGGATGGGTTTCCTTTCCGTCTTAAGCCCTTCCATCGTTGGAAGGCCTCAGGTTGGAATGAAGTATAATCTTAGATTCTTGGCATGTTAGTTCAGTGTGACAGGTATTTGCCATTCCTTCTGTGTGTCTGGGGCACTGTGTAGAATTCCATTGTGTGAAACTCAGTCTCTACAAAAGCCATAACCTACAGAAAATTAGTCTGGCATTTTCTTCTCTTAGAAGTCAGTCTTCATCTAGGAATCCATTTGAAGAAACAGGGCCAAATATAACCAATAAGCAACTTATAACCTTATTGAAATCTACTGAAAGTTGCCCAAAGAGATCCCTCTAATAACACACAAACAAAATGATTGAAATCAGACCTCTCCACATCAACATCTTCTTCATGTGTGTGCACTCAGATTCCTTCCACCCGCCTCCAAAGAGTCTCGTCTTCTTCCCCCAGCTCTTCACATCTCTTAAACTCAAGATTGTTTCTGTCTCTCTTGCTTGAGGCTATGCCTGCTACTTTCTTCTTGTCTATAGCCCGCTGATATTTCCAGTAAGGACCCAGGTGGCCTCTCCAGACTGCTCCAGTCTCCCTGTCCCCAGGAGTGCTCTGTGACATGCCTCAGCACCCACCTGTCAGGGCACATCTCTCCCGGGGTAAAGGTGCAAGCTGTAAGAAGGGGTGCAAAGTGCTTCTAACGCTATGAGAGCACTAGTCTGCCCCTGCTGGACTATGTGATAAATGCCCATTGTGTGTTTATTTTTAAACACTACCTACTATGAGCTTTGTCAGTAAAACACACATGGTCCCTGCTATCCAGGTGAGAGAGAAAGACGACTCAATAATTAATTACTATTATGATGAGCCCTACAGCCACCAGCAGAGAATGACAGATCCAGATGTCCCTTCACATGTCAGTTCAAGTAGACAAAGGACACTATACATCCATCCAGAGACCCCTACAAGATGACCACGAAATTCCTAAGGAGGGGAAGCTAGCGAGTGGGTCCATTTCCCTGCCTCTCTGCTGAATTCTGGTTCTCTGCTCCACTCATGCCCTGAGGTCAGTCCTTTATCTTCCTGCCTCCTCACTTTAGCAACAAAGGAGCAAAGCAAAACTTTTGCTGAAGTTTTCTAGGTCACTGCCAAACCGCTGCATTCTGTCTAAGACAGCAAATAACTGACAATTACATGTCAGTCATGCCTCCGCTGGAAAGTCCTTTGGCTGTGATCACACAGGGAATTCTCTCCGCTCTCCTTTCTCCTGATACTACCCAGTCTTTGACTATCTTGTTTCACACAGAAAGAGATTTTCCGCATTCAGTTGTCCCTTGATATCCAAGGGGAATTTGTTCCAAGACATGAAAACCCCTCTTCCCAAATAGCATAATCCGCACATTTTCAAGTCCTTTATGGACAATGAGAGTGTTAGCAAAAAACCTACTCCCATTCACCCAGCACTTTTAAGTCACTGCTACATTACTTACCCTAACTAAATGCAAAGGGAATTTCCTGTAAGTAGTTGCTATACTGTATTGCTGAAGGAATAATGGCTAGAAAATACGTATGTGTTAGGTGAATATGAGATTATTTTTAAATATTTTCCATCCACTGCTGTTCAAATGTGAAGATGCCATGCTGGCATATGGAGGGCCCACTGTAATTCCAAATTCCTCTTACCCTGTTAAGTACAGATCTCTAAGCAAATCCACCCTGCCCCTCAAATCCCTTATGCCCAAATTTAATTCTAGGCCCAATTTTGAAACCCATACATACATACATGATGTTTCCAATTCTTCTGGGAAAATACCCAGAAGGAGAATGGCTGGTTGAATGGATCCTCTAATCCTAGTTTTCTGAGGAACCTCCATACCGATTTCCACAATGGTTGTGCCAGTCTACACTTCCACCAACAGTGGAGCAGGGTTCCTTTTTCCCCACAGAGCCTTTATCATTTGTTATTGGTTGATTTCTTGATGGTAGCCATTCTTTCCGCAGTGAGATGGAATCTCAGTATTGTCTTACTTTGCATTTCTCAAGTGACCAGTGATGTCAACATTTTTTCATATATTAATTTGCCATTTGTATTTCTTTCTTTGAGAAGTCTGTATTAGAGTATAAACAAATTTTCTATGGAAAATGAGATAATAGAGTAGCCATTGTTTGTTTTCTGTTATTTGGTTCTGAATGCCCTGTAATACTTTCATTCTCTTGAATGGTTTATACTATTTTGTTATCTTTGATACTATTGTATGTGAAGTTATGCTCAACTATTCCAAAGAAAGAGACATTATAGTAGTAATATGACATTATGGTAGTAATATTGAGTTGTCTTGTGGTGAAATACTGTTTTTCTGTTCTGATCAGAAATACATTGTTCTGTTCTGATCTGCTTTGTTATGTCCTCTTTTGTCTTAATCGCTTTAAAACAAAAAAAAAAAAGAGAGGTCTGTATTCATCTCAGATGCTCATTTTTGGATTGGGTCTTTGAATTTGGGGCATCTGATTTTTTAAATTCTTTATATGTTCTAAACATTAGTCCTTTGTTTGAGAGACAATTGGTTAAAATTTTTTCCCATTCTGTGAGTTGTCGTTGCACTTTGTTGATGATTTCTTTAGCTGTGCAAAAGCTTTTTAATAGGATCGGATTACATTTGTTGATTCTTTGTATTATTTGCCATGTTTGAGCAAAGAGTAGTTGGAAGAACTTATAGTCAAAATTAAAGCATTGGGGCACAGAAAGACAAGCACCATGCGATCTTACCTAAGACAGTGATCTTATTGAGGTTGAAAAGAGTTTCAGGGTCAGGAGACAGGAATGGAAAAAGATTGATCAATATATGCTGATATATAAGTGCAGTATAAAGTTCTGGTGTGCTGTATCACACAATCAGATGATTCTAGCTAACAATAAGATCCTGTTTATTTCAAAGAGATACTAAAAAAGATTTTGCGTGTTTTTGCCATAAAGAAATAATGTTTTGAAGTGCAAATGTGCAAAACTGATTCAAACATTATATGATGTATGTACATATCCAAACATTACATGGTACCCCCTACATATGTACAATTTTTATATTTTTTGTTAAAATAAGTTAAAAACAAGAAAGTAAAAACAGCTATTACTGTAGCAGTCAGGATTATAATAGCTATGAGTAACTAAAGAGCCAATTTAATGTGACTTATGTAATAAGTCAATTTATTATTCCACACAACATGAGGTCCAAAGGTGAAGTTGTTCCAAGGCTACAACAACTCAGCAGCTTGGTGACATTATCAATACCCATGTTGTTTTCCTCTTTTTATTCTACTATCCTTAGTGAAGTCCTCACAGACATCTTCTAATGGCTGCAAAATGACTGTAGTTGCATGAGACATCATATCCACACACAACAAAGCTGTTTCCTGCATGCTTCATCTGGTACAAAAGTAAGCTCTTCAGAAGCCACAGACTTTACTTCACATTGAACTGGCCAAGATCACATCAAACACTCAGTCCTGAGCCAATCAGTGGCAAGGGATAAGGAAGAACCACAGTTGCCTAGAATAATACAAGTTGCACTCTTGAATGGGGACCCCAAAGTCTTTAAAAAGCCAAAGTCCCAAAGTATATGCTCACCCCTCACACAAATAAAACTTAGGTTCTGTTTGCAAGGATAAAATAACACTACCTGCTAAGTAATTGTCTTGCTTACTTTTGTCTCATTGCTGGGGCAAAATACCCAACACCCAAAATGAAAGAAGGAAAGGATTATTTAGCTCACTGCTTCTGGAGGTTTTAGTCCATAATCAGCTGGTTCCAAGGCAGGGTGGCATGGTACTGGGGCAACACTTCAAGGCAGCAGCCAGTAGCAAAAAGGAGGAGGGGGCAGAACAAGCCTCTTTTCTTCCCTTATATTGTACACAGGCTATTCCCACCGTCCAGGGTGGGTGTAGCACTCACAAAATCTCTGTTCCCTCCTCTTGCACAGAATGAAGATGTTTACAAAGAATGAACCCAAGTTCCAACTGAGTCTCTTAGTTAAGCTACTAAGCTTTACAATGTGTCAACCATAGCAATAATCAACAGTATATGTCATAAATACAATCAGATAATTAAACAGCCACTCTAAATATGGTAAGAATCACTTTGAATGGAAAACTAATTCCTAATGAAGGAACGCTTCTAAGAGTAGATCAGTCAAGTGTGGTGATACAGACGTAGAATACCAGCACTCAGGAGGATGAAGCAGGAGAACTGAAAGTTCTAAGCTAGCCTCTACTACATAGCAAAACCCTGCCTCAAAAACAAAAGCAAAACAAAAACAAGTAGGTCACTGTTAACCTACAGTTGTTAAATACTGATGCAAATAATCTCTATTTCTGCAAACTTTTAACACTATGCTATAGCTGAAGGAATTGAGTATTTTAGAAACGAAGACTATCACCTCTCTGGTACCGTGATTATTTAAGTTTCCTGCTTTAACTGGAAGCTTTTCAGAGAAATTTATTTTCATACTCTGCAAATGGCATTGAGACAAAATAAACAGTACATCAATGGGCTACTTCAAACTCTAAGAATCTGTTTGTTTTGAATATTATATAACCTCCCATCTTAGAAACTGATATTATTATGTGAAGTTTCTCCCCTGTGCACCAAAGGAGAGCATGTAATAACTGATCATTAAGAGCAGAGACAACAACAGACCTTTGGTAGACACTGAGGCTACAAATACTCAGATCACTGAGTTTCAGAGAGGAGACAACACACCCCTTCCACATTTCCACCAGCTTAATGAATCAAAGACTCCGACGCAAGAGACAAAACTCTAACCTAAATGATCTTAGCCCACATAGAACTTTTATTGATTTAGGACCTTCTGTGTGATTTTCCATCAAAAGGAAACTTCACTGTAATTTAGATTTTAGTATCATCTTCCTACTGGAATTTTTTTTTTTAGAAAGAGCAAAAAGTTTAAAAATTTCCTACTTGCTTTGCCAAATAGCACAGTGTGATGGATATTATAGCACCCAAATTACCATCAGCAGAATCCCAGTAGCTCACATCTGCTCATAGAGTTTCCTTTACAATCAATCAGGTGCATTGAAAAGGTCTTTGTGATGCAGAAGGGAACAAAAATCACCTGTGTTTTCCAGTTTACTCTAATTTGTGCACAAGATATAATTTGCTGCACTGCAGGTCTCTTGCTCAAAAAGATTCAAAACAACAAAAACAAAAATAATCACTACTATTCTGAGAGTGAGATAAGTGATAGGGAATCTAGCTGTGATCAGCTGGGAATTACATTAAATCTAAGCTCCACACGGGAGTGCAGAATTTTAGCGAAGAAAACTGTGTTAAAGTTTACCCACTGTAACCCCTCATTTCGTAGAAATGAGGGCAGCAGCCTTGTGGTTAACATGGACGTGTCTCCTTTTCCTCTTCAAACACACTAGACTCTCAGTGAAGGAATATGAAAGGGTCAGACTCCCAAAGCGAATGAGAACAGAAAGGGCATAAGAGATGAGAGAGCACAGGGTGTGGATGAGTGATGGTCACAGACTTGGCAGATGGAGGAAGCTGGACCAAAGACCTGCAGAGGAAAAGCCCATCGTAGGAAAACTGCTGGTGCCAGGTACTTCAAAGGGGAGAGCTAAGATGAGACCCAGAAGATGAAGAGAGTCAGAACAAGGAGTTGGGAGATCTCCTAGGTCCCCTCACCGAGCCAAAGGACTGCTCATCCTTCAGTTTGGCAGAAGGTTAGAAGTTTCCACACTCCAAACAAGCGACCCAGTGACCCAGAGGAGTTCCAGGCTAGGACAGCAGAGACAGGCATGAGGCCAGCAGGAGGCGAGTCTCAAACTGACGAGGATGACAAGGAGGATAAATAGGAAAAATGAAACACTGAAAATTATCTAAAAACCTCAAATTCCAACATCTTAATAAGAGTATCACAAAGGAGAAACAAAGAACTGGAATGGGAGGAAATTATTGAAGTAATAGTACACAAAAACTGCTCAGAATCAAAAAAATAAAATCAAAAGGCCTAATAGGTATCCAGAGCAATGAATGACAAAAACAACTCCAAAGTACACTGTTATAAAACTTCAGAATATCAGAGATAAAGAGAAGACCGCAGAAACTTCAGTAAGGAAAAAGAAAACCTGCATAAAGGATGAGTAACTGTCACAACATCAGAATTGTCAAGAGGAACTCTAGAAATTAGTCACCTAGGGAGAAATACCTTTGAAATTCTGAACCAAAAAAAATTGTCAGACTGGCTGTTGTTATTTATCCAACCTCTCCGACTCTGCCTTACCCCCCCCCAACAAATCTAACTTGAAATCTGCTTCAAATCCATGAGAAAATAATTCCCAGATGCCCATGGACCAGTCACACTGACCTGGTCATGGCAGCAGCATCAGCCAGTATTGTGATCTCACCCATGCTGGGGTCACCATCCCTGGAAGTGAAACCTGAGTGATTTCTCAAGGACTCCGCTAGCTGGATTTTCATAGTCTGTCATAGATCTAGGCTTTGCCATCCTTAGGACTGATTTCTAAAATCTGATCTTTTGGAGCTATCAAATCAATTTTGCACTTGCATTCTATTGCTGCAGCAACCAGTTGTCACAAAGTCAGAACTAAGGTTTCTGCTGTCTTGTAGACCACCTGATGGTCTTTATCAGCCTCTTGTGTCCCGCCTTCCACTCTTCACATTTAGCCCCCTAAGTCTCAGAGCCATTAACACTATAGAAAGTCTCTCTCACACATCAAATCTCACTGATTCCTCCTGCTACAGATCTGCCTTCAGCCAGAGAATGCTCCCTGTGTTTCTAAGAGTGTACACAATGAGATTGGACCCACCCAGATAATCCAGGGTGATCTCCTTGTTTTAAAATCTATAATTTTAACTCCAATTGCAAGGTCCCTTTTCCCATATTCTATAACATATTCACAGATGCTGGTACTAAGGCATGGCCATCTTGAGGGAGACATCCTGCCTTCCACAATTTCTAAAGAAAAACCTCAATGTGTTATAGCAATAGATACATCTAGCTGGTCCTTGACACCTCACATTTAAAGAGGAATCTTTGTGCTTTTATATGCAGTTGAGAAGAACAGGCACTGCTAATACAACAAAATGTACTGAGTGCCTCCTGCATGGCAAACACTGTGCCAGACCTTGAGAAATCAAACATGATTAAGACACAGAGTGAACTCTATAATCCAGTAGAGGAAATGCAGAAATAACCATAAAGATGTGAAAATGCAATGCAAGACAAACTCAAGGATTTTTTAAAACACAGAAATGGAGGTAAAGCTTCTTGAAGGAAGTACCATTGAGCTGAACTGTCAAGAGTAAGCAAGAATTAGCCTGGAAAAACTGTGGCAGTTAGGAAGGTAAGGTGGGAGGAAATGAAAACTATAACTATTTATACTCATATCTACACATACATATTTTAGAATTACAAAATCAAGAACTGAAATGCAGGGATTCTCTTACAAATAGACATTGTAGGATTTTCTGGACAAGACTCTCAGAGAACGCTGGGCATAATACTCTACTCTAATAACTGAATAGCATTACAAATTGAGCATACCTTATTGAAAAAGTCAGAATCCAAAATGCTCCAAAGCTGAAACTGTTTGTCATCATGGAATGGCACAAACGGAAAATTCCACACCTGCCCTCATGTGACACACAAGGTCACAGTCAACATGCAGGTATATTAAAAATACTGCACACGATTACCTCCAGATTATGTGTATAGTGTAGACATGACATATAAATTTATGTTTAAACCTAAGTTCCACTCCAAGTACTTCTTAATATCTGCAAATATTTCAAAATCTGGAGGAAAAATCCAAACCTTGAAACACTTCTGTTCCCAAGCAGGTAAGAGATACTGAACTTGTGTGTTTATATATGGTTCTAACGTTTTCTAACATTTGTGTATGTGTCGTTTTATGTTTCATTAGTTCCTGTGAAGGAAAAAGAGCAAACAATGTGGTTCCTACTTTATGGATGTGAAAGATAAAATTCAGGGGCATCAGAGACCTCATCAGAAGTGACTCACCCATCCCTGGATGGTGCTGTGATCATAAGCCAGGCCATCTAGCTCTGGCTAGAAAGTCCAGAATTTATTATGCCACCTCTACTTTGTACCTTCTGTTCAGATTTATTTATCTCTTTCCTTCTTTGTAAATGCATGTTATATAATTATGGATTTATGAAATCCCAGAAAAGACTGATTGATTCTCTTCTTTATTGCCTTGGAGTTGACCACAAAGACAGGGAGTAAAATTAGACTCCTACTCAGGCACTATTACTTTGTGGATTTTCATGTCTCCCAGAATGAATAATTTTTGTTGTTCTTCTGCCATCATTAAAAGGATGCAAGATCAGATTTGAGGAAATGCTGTGGTTGTCACAGGGAAGCCTCCTAAAGGACATGAGGACTATTGATGTTCTCTTCTCAAGCCTGAAACAATCTCTGGAGACCCAGGAGAAACACCAAATCACAACAGAGATCAGAAAACAAATTGATGGAGTCAAAGATGGCCACAGACTCATAAATAGCTTTTCATATTGCTGCTGTTTCCGTTTGGATTTACACGTTAGTTTTGCAAATTGATGGGGAGTAAAATAAATATAGTTTTATTTCAGCATTTTACTTTTCAGTTAAAGACCAAAGAATACGTTACACTCAAAATGGTTCCTTTGGGCTGCTTTGTTAAAAACCACAAAACCTGTGGATTTTTCCCCTGAAAAGAGGCACATAGTTAGGTTGTGATATTGGGAGAATGCTCAGGGGAGAATATGTGACTTTCTTTGTACAGAGGTTTCAATATTTTCATAAAGATCCTCTTTTCAACTCTTCAAGCATTTGCCTTTCGTTTTGTTTTATTGAATTAGACTGCAAAGCACTCGGGCGTGAAGCTCTTTGTCCTCTCTAACTAGGCTTACATTGATTCCACATATCCATAGGCCTAGTCTGGGTTTATTAATCTATACATCTATTCTATCAAAACACATAACTCTAATTTATTATGTAAAAGGATAAGCCACTCCACAGCCTATTTGCATGCAGGTACACTTAAAAGCAAGTTTGATTCCCAGATTTAGGGCTGGCTTCTTTGACAGTATTAAACCAAGGGAAAAATGAAATTATATTGTGATTTTTTCATGGTGGATTATCCTACAACCGTGACAAAAGTGGGCCAGTATTTCGGCTTTTATTTCTTGAAATATGAACACATCATAATATAAAGATTTCTAGCCCCATATAAATAAGATTCTGCATCTATATACCCTCAAAATGCAAATGGTACTATTAATTCGCCACCTGCTGTTCATTTGCATGAGACTGCCCACAGTCAAAGTAGATTTGCTGGGGCAGTAAAGGGCTTGATCTGAATTGTCACAATATTTTCCTCCTAAAAAGCACTCCTCCCAAATACTGAGGACAGAAATGTATAAAATGAACGACATAATCATCAAAAACTTCAGCCACAAAACCTGGGCTATTGTTTATTACACACTGTCAGTCTAGCCTTTCTTTAGTGTTCTGCATTTGAAGCAAGATGCGTTAGTTATTTTTTACTTGTTGCTGAGACAAAATACCTGATGCCCAAAATTAGGGAAGCACAGGTTTACTTTTTTACAGTTTTGGAGGTTTTAGTCTGTACTCAATTGAGTCCTAGTGGCAGGGTGGCATGACAGGCTGCCATTCATGGCCAGCTGCAAACAGCAAGCACGAGCCAGCAAGACAGAGTGACACACCTTTTTTCTGCCATTGAATAGTATCTTGGCTCTACCCCTAGATGGGTATAACACTCACACCACCAATCTAAGCGCTAAACAACAAACCAGTCACAAATGCTAGATTTGGTTGAGTCTATAATTTATGAGGCTTGGGGCCACTGACATAAACCATGACACAGGATAACTTATAAATATGTACAGAAAACTCTTGCCTTGGTCACAGAACGCTTTTATACATCTTTTTAAGCTTCTCTACTCCATTTTGGCTCAAGGCATTTTCTTTACTATGAAGTTATCTGGTTCATCCATTCTACAAGTGTTTGTTGCAACAGGCTAAATGTTTATATTCTCCCCAAAATTTATATGTTGAAATTCTAACCCCTAGTGTGATGGCATCCATAGCCAGAGGCCTTTGAAGGTGATTAGGTCATGCAGTGGAACTCTCTTACACCCCTATCCCGCACATCCACTGTGTAAGCTAATGAGAAGACAGGAAAAGCCAGGGCCACAAGAGACACCAAATTTTCTGGCAACTGGATCTGGGACCTCCCAGCCACCAGAACTGTGAAAAATAGTTTTCTGCTGTTGAAGCTACCTGGTATCCAGTAATTTATTACAGCAGCCTTGCTGGCTAACACATTTCCTGGGAGCCTTCTCTGCACCAGGCACTAGTTCTGGTGCTGGGGGTATGGGATAAGTGATTCAGATGAGAAATCTGCTGTCACAGAAAATGAACAGGAAATGCATGAACAAATTTTAAAACTCAAAAGCAGTGAGAGCAGCAAGTGTTATGAAGAAAACTCAATTATGAGAACACAAGGACATTGGTTGCCTGAGTCTCATTACGTAGGGTAGATACACAGGGTAATGTTGACCTGAAAGACAAAGGTCAACCAAGTAAAGTTAAGGAGAAAAGCAGTACAGACAAGGCAGCAGCAAGTGCAAAGCCACGCCCTGGAAAAGAGACTCGAGATAAGATTACTGCAGCTGGACCGGAGGGCAATTCTATCTCCTTACACTGAGCCTATCTGTAATAGGACCCAGGAATTCAGAGGTGAAAACTCCCATTTCTACCCTCCCCAAGCCCAGGTAGAGGAAAAAACACTCAAACAATTATAAGCAAGTGTGATATGAGACAGGAGAGAAGGAACGGGTGAAGCAATAGAAGCTGTCATGAATTAGGTGGCCAGCAATGTGGGTTTTCAATCTGAAACTGTTATTTAGCAAGACTCTCATCAGGTAAAATTTATTCATATGTTCAGGCACTGAGTCAACACATCAACAAACATTGGCCATGGTCCCCAAGCAGGACCATGCAGAGGACAAGACAGTTATATTAGTTAGGGTGCTTTTTGTTGCTAGTAACAGAAACTCAACTCAAAGACCTAAGATGAGTTAAACAAAAGAGATTAACTCCAGGAGCTTTCTGTAAATACAGAAGGCTAGCTCTCTCCCTCCTGCTCCCTCTCTCCACCTCCTCATCTCCCTCTCCTTTCTCTTCTCCTCTCTGCTCTTCTCTCTCTCTCTCTCTCTCTCTCTCTCTCTCTCTCTCTCTCTATCTATCTATCTCAAATCTCCGCATTGTCTATTCTGTGCAGTCAGTGCAAGGAAGGATCCATGTGATATACATCTTTCCCTCTTGAGGTCCAGCACAGAGTTTCCCTTTCCAACAATTCCAAAAATGTCCTGAAAATGGCTACAAACCTTACTCGCAGTCTCATTTCTAGAGTCATCCCTCTGATCCCAAAGAACAGCTACTTTTGCTAATCAGAACAAAGTTCCTATTCCCAAGTCAGGGACCCAGCCAGCCCACCTGAGCCAAGCAAGCACAGGTGAGAGACAGGGATGATCCGATCCACTGGAACAGAGGTTATGATACCACAAAGCAGTGAGAACCAAGCAAGCAAAGACCACAATGGTCTACTCCAGGACACTCATCCCTGGATCAAAGACTTCACTGCCTCGAAGGAGAAATCAATCACTGCCCCCAGTAGTCACATCATCTGACACATGTCCTAGTCCTGTACTGCTGACAATAATCCATGGTGCCTTCGACTTTTGCCTGTGTTGAAAATATGAACTGCCTTTCTTCACACCACGCAGGTTCTTCTCAGCATGTAATGAGATCCCCTCTCCCTGTGACCTCTCCTCTGACTCTTCATTTTTCACACTAGGAGAAATGTCTTCCATGAATATTTCCCTCCTCTCCTTGCTTTTCACTCCTTCTCTAGGTCCATTCTATCTTACAAGGAAGAATGTATTAGTGAAAATCACGAATTTTATTCTTCCTTAAATTTTTCAAAAAGCAAAGCTTAAATAACTACAACATCATCTTTTCTAGAATCGCAAATGTGATACCAGCATTTGATTTTTGTCACTCTTTATTCATGTAGATGACCAGTTACTCTGTCTGTCATATCTGGCTACTGTCCTCAAGCTCAGAAAGACAAAATGATGAGCCTCCAACTGTAGATAACCTCACATTCATTTTATATGTAATTAAGTTGTTCCTGCTCTCTGCAATTGAGTTCCATTTCTCAGTTTGATTTCTTTAATTGGTCCCAAGTCTTAAAAGAGTTATGTCTACCATTTGGTGTTTGATAAATCCCTTGAGTGTTTGTTTCAGACCATGATCCTGCCATCTCTAAGTCTGGTTTATAGAGGGATGCATATGTGTCCCTAATTGCTTTTACTTTTAATGAGAATTTGATGATGAAAGTTTTCATCTTTTCCAAGAAGATTTATAACATAAGTCTCTGTCCCAGAATTGTGCTCAACATATTTAAGTCATTTTAAGATAGGTTGGCTGGTGTATGAGTTTTGTCCATCTTTTTATTGTTAAATAAAAAATCAATAATGCCGCTATTCAGTATATTTCTCTAATGTAATAATCAATACCAATACCTTTCCTGTTATTTACTTAATATAATAATCAATAACAATACTGTTTGTTTATTTGATGCCATTGACTAAGACAGAAGACCAAATCCACGTGCTTTATCTACCCTGAGTATGATGGGGTGTTCACCACCAACACCTCCTTTCTTTTTTCTACTTTGTAATGCCAACCCTGAATGGAACATCCCTCCTTGCCCTGCCCTGGAAGGTGGTCAATAAATTGTCATTTAAAGGAGGCATCCAGCATTACTTGAGCCTCTCCTTAGGTTATCCCTTGCACTAAGTAAGAAATATGTAATTACATAATTACATATGTAACTATAAGATGATTTAGTTCTATATATGGTAAAACTGGCTACTACCACAGAGAAGCCTCCAGATCCTGGTGGTTCAATGCAACATGATGCATTGGTTTCATGATAACATGGTTGTTTCTGGTTGGTGAAATATTTTTATATAATACTCCAAAGATCTGGCTCCTTTTATCCTACAGATTCACTTCCTAGAACCTCACAATCCTCTGCATTCAGTCAACATATGGGAAAAGAGAACAGATGGCCATACATGGGATATTTTAACCAGTCAAGCCTGGAAGCAGGGTCGTCACTGTTTTATTTTTTTCAGCTGAACTCAGTCTCACAGTCACATCTAACTGCATGGCAAAGTAAGCTAAGAGCGCGGCCTTCCTAAATACCCAATAAAGAGAGGAGATTTGAATTTTTCAAATGGGCTGAAGTATTCTATTCTGCCAGAATCCCAATCTTAGGGTTCATGGGGGAAATGAAGAACTATATACATAGTGAGAAGGGAAAGAGGTGGTTAGGAGCTGCAACGATCAGTGAATACAAAGAGTTATCTCAAGACACCTAACCATTTACTATAAGCACAAGCAGAAAGAGGGAACAGCAGGTATTAAACAGAGTACTGTGAGGAGACCTTTCTAACAGTTGTGCCGAGTTCATGCCAAGACTAGGAGAGCAACACACGTGGCTAAGGAGACCAGGATGTAGGCACAATGGGATCACTGACTTTAACACACTGGATATGCATTTGCTTTGCACTAGAATCCCTCAGCCCATTTGGAAAGCCCAATATACTTTACCATCTTATTCTAAGTAATCGCTAAATCTCAGCTGACATTTCAAGTCTAAGTGGAAAATGGTAGCGTTACCTAGAGGATGCCCCTCATTAATTTTGTTTCATCAAGAACAATTGAGGGCTAAGGATCCAACTCAGTGGAAAAGTGCTTGCCTGGCATGTGTGAGGCCCTGAGTTTAATCTCCAGCATCCCCAAAGAAAAAGAACCAATCAAACACAAATAGCAAATTCTAAGAGAGTAGTATTAACCTAAGTAACCATTTCACTTGTAAAGTAAATCACAAGTCTTAGTGATACAACAAAGCTAAGAAGTCAGTAAGAGTCACATGCTCCAATTGGGGACATATAGGCATGGGTAATTAAATGTTTTGCCCAGAGACCTGGAATTATAGCAAAATCAAAGTAGAAATAAAACCAATCATTCTCCCTTTGGTTCAATTTCTAAATAGCCACATAATTAGGGGACTACTGCGCTAATCAAATTTTCCTGACAAATTAGGACATTCCTGAAAGTTAATTCACATGTGGTCCCAATAGAATCCGTTGGGTATGTGTTCTGAACCTTGTTTGGAAAGATTCTCTGGTTGCCATGGGAACAAATCTCTGCCCCTACCTGTTCTATGTTCCAACGCGCTCTAAGACTCACTTTGTTGAAATGAGAGCTACATCTTCAACTCCAATGTACACCATGCAGAACATGAATTAGGACTGTTTTGACCTCTTGTAGAAATTGGAGGGCAATGGTTATTTACCTTTAAGGGACTCTGAATAATATTAAAATCTCAAAGGGAGCTGTGACTCTTGTTTGTCCTTCCAGAAAAATGCACAAGAGCAAATAAAAGAGGTTTCAATGATATGGAAGAGAGGGATGCCTGAGAACCTCTTCTAATTTAAAACTTATTTTCTAGCATCAATTTCCATTAGAATACCACAGACTTCAGTGAAGCTCCATGACATGCTGGTAAAGAATATTTCTCATATCAACTCAAATTTTTCCATTTCACAAATGAGAAAAGTAATGCATTTATGCAACTTATAATTGTCATTGACTTCTAGGAACTGGCAGAGTAGGCACAGAAGCCATGAAGCCTACCCTGAAGGCATTGTTCACACATCTACAACCACAGTGAGATGCCACTCCTACTTTTTATTCCCACTATAGTAACATATTCCTTATACTAAACACACACACACACACACACACACACACACACACACACACATCACTTCTATTTTCAAAAGTTTGGGCAATGCAAGAACAAAGGCTGTGGTCTCGCCTCTCCGCTCCTACTCTAAGCCAGGCTCCTGGGTTTTCTCTGCTAATTAATAAGCCATCAAAATGCCAGCCTCATTATTTTTCTACTTGTGACCTTCTTGAGTCTCAGGTCACACATCAAGACGAGTCTTCCTACTCTAGTGTGGTTTTTACACTCTCTAGACACTGACCCTTCTCTGTATTTGTTGCAGCTCTGGAGTCCCTAAGGTTTGCTATAGGCATACCAAAGATTATGTGAAGAAAAACTACAATCAAAACCTTTTAGTCCAAATTAATAAAGATCTTCTTTAGCACTCAACTTAAATTTCCTCTTTTTGGTTTTTTTTTAAGTGTAATTCTCAGGACTTCTGGGAAGATATGAGAGTAGTAAACAGCAAAATAACAGCTTCTCTGAAATTTTATGCCCAAATGCTGGAATATAGCAACCTGAGGAAGAGGATAAAGAGGGAAGCAGGTCTCCGGGTTCAGCAAGGATCTAAAGTGAGAATTGAAATTCATAAGAAAGCAAAGAGATGAACCTCAGTGCAGAAGAAGAAGGTGGCAAGTAGCACTTTCAGGTGGCAAGTAGCACAGGAACCCAGGCTTGCTGAAGAAATTGGGTTCCAGCTTCACAGCAGACACTAATCTGAATTTCAGTGGTGCAGGCTTGCTGGGATTATGTACTACCCTGCCTTAAATCTATGTCTGTCTGGTATGGATGTGGGCTGTGTCTGCCTACTCTGTCTAACAATGACCACAGAGACACACCCTGAAGTGGACATCCTTCTTCTCCTTCTCTTTCTTCTTCTTCTTTCTTGATTGTTCTTTTCATATGAGTGAAATAATGAAAAACATTATTTCTAGTTTTTTGTTGTTGTTCTGCCCTGTTCTTATTTCTTCCTTCTCTCTTTCTCTCCTGTCTCTTTCACCAGTTCTCCAAATGTTTTAGTTACTTTTCTCTTTGCTAAGATAAAATGCATGACACTCAAAGTTAAAGGAGGAAAAGTTTATTTTGCTCACAGTTTGTAGAGATTTCAGTCTGTAATCAGCCAGCTCCAAGGCACAGCGGCACATGGCAGAAGGGCAACAGTTTGTGACAGTAGAAAACAGCAAAAGTGAGCACATTAGGGAGACTGTGCTGTGGCGGTGGTGTTGGAGACGATGTCCTTGGAAGTGACCAGGGCGACAGTAGGCATGGTACTGGCAGAGCTGTATATATCAGATCGAGAGGGAAATCATGCTACAGGAGATGAAACCAAGGAGAAACCATTTAAAAGAAGTCTTTAGACCTCTTTAGGCTTTGATGAAAAGAAAAGAACAATTCCCTACCATTCACGTAGATTCACAAAAAGAAAATGAGAGGTGGGACGTTATTTCTAAGTCAAAAATGAAGAACATTTAAAAAATGTGGCATAGGGAACAAATGAAGACTGAATCCCAGGAGAAGAGAGAGGCAGAAGATAGTTTGAGAAGAGAAAAGAACCTGGAAGAAACCAAGAAGATATCCATCAAAAAGGATCCAAGTCTGCCAGAGCCAAAGTGTGCAGAGATTTGTGCTTTAGAAGGCTATAGAAGCCAAAGAGTAAAGGTGTTTGGCTGGGTCCATAGGCTTCATAGACAAGGAAAGAATTTAATGTTCCTGGTGTTGTGAGATGGTACAGTTATCTTCACTGTGTCTTGTCAGATGAGTTGTGTCTGTGTTACAATGGAGTAGTATTGTCCACCGAGTGTAGTATTGCAGTATATGGAACACTGAATCTTATCCCAAAGGGCAAGCAGGCTCGAGATGACTTCTGGGAGCTCATAGGCTTGGCCCCTGCTGGAGGAGCTGATAACCTGATCAACAAGGAGTCTGACATTGACGTCCAGCTCAACAACAGGCACATGATGATCCAGGGAGAAAACATGTCCAAAATCCTGAAGGCAAATTCTGTAATCACTGCCTGCTTCTGAGAGCACTTCTTTGATAGAGGCTACAACAAAGTGACTCCTCCAACACTAGTGAGGACATAGGTGGAAGGTGGCTCCACACTCTCCAAGCTGGAATACTTCAAAGAAGAGGCATTTTTGACTCAGTCCACTCAGTTGTACCTGGAGACCTGCCTTTCCTCGCTGAGAGACGTGTTTTGTATTGCACAGTCATACAGGGCAGAACAATCCAGAACCCAAAGGCACCTGGCTAAGTACACTCATGTGGAAGCAGAGTGCCATTTCCTGACCTTCGAAGACCTTCTGAACCGGTTGGAGGACTTGGTTTGTAATATCGTACATAGAGTCTAAAAGTCACCAGCAGGAAGCATACTGTCTGACCTCAATGCAAACTTCAAACCCCCCAAATGGCCTTTCAAAAGGATGAACTACACAGATGCTATTGTGTGGCTGAAAGAACACAATGTAAAGAAAGAAGATGGGACTTTTATGAGTTTGGAGAGGATATCCCAGAAGCTCCTGAGAGACTGATGACAGACACCATTAATGAGCCAATCTTGCTGTGTTGATTTCCTGTGGAGATCAAGTCCTTCTATATGCAGCGATGTTCTGAGGACCCGATCTTACTGAATCAGTGGACATGTTGATGCCCAATGTTGGTAAGATCGTGGGAGGCTCCATGCATATCTGGGACAGTGAAGCAATCCTGGCAGGTCATAAAAGGGAAGGCATTGATCACACTCTCTACTACTGGTACACAGATCAGAGAAAATACGGTACATGCCCTCACGGAGGATATGTCTTGGGCTTGGAACGATTTCTGGCTTGGATCCTGAACAGATATCACATCCAAGATGTGTGCTTGTACCCTTGGTTTGTCCAGCGCTGCAAGCCATAGTTGATTTCTCTCAAGTATGCAGGAAAGAATACAATTCATGAAAAGAACAGATTGCCTCTTTAAAAGAAAAAAAAACGCCAAAATTTTCTCTTTATTGTTCGCTTAGAGTGTATCTGTTTCTGTCTTGTCTTTTTATTCCCACTTTGATAAAAAGGAGTGCACATTACTGGGGGGAAAAAAGAAAAGAAAACAGAAAAAGCAACAAGAAAGGAGAGAAAAATAAGCTTTTTTCTGTCCCTTATATTGTATCCAGTCTACCTGGATTAGGGTGTTGCCAATCCAATCAGTGGGCTGGTCCAGCAACACCCACCCTTAGTCCCAACACCCTTAATCCCCGCATTGTACTATGACAAAATCACACTCTAGATTCAGGAACCTCAAAAAAAAAAAAAAAACCCTATAACCCCACAAAGCTCTAGGGGACATCTAGATACAAACCATAACACCAAAGTTTGTATATCTTCTTTTGTCCTCCAACCTTGCTTTTAATCTCTTTCTCTTCTTTCACTTCTCTACTTTTCCCCCTAACCCTTTCTCAAATTTTCTGCCCTGAGAGTAAAATCATCATATCAAGGGCATATTTTAGTGTGCACAATTTTCTGGTTTGTTTTAGATTTTGTTATATAAACACAAACCTACTTTATATGATTAAAGGTAACAAATTAATAGTTGCCATATTTTGTAATTTTCTAGGCAGTGTTTGATACTGTTGTCATCACTGATTGTACTGATTTAGCCATGGTGACATAATTATTCTAATCAGTTGTTCTTCCTTGTATGCCAAAACTAAGATTTCTTGAGGCTTACAAACTATACTGTAGGCCAGGGTCTAGGTCAAAGAGGCAACAACTTCTCATCCCCAGTAAATTGAAGAGATATGATCTTGTAACAGATTAAAAACCCACAAACCAACTACAAGTGGAAGATATTTCTGAGAAATAGTTTCTTAAGGGCTCTCTATACTAGCAATAAAGTTCCCTGCCATAAGCAATTTACAAGCATCAACTCAGGAATTAAATGAGAGAGAGAGAATAAAGAGAAAGATGAAAAGATACAGAAGCAAGATGCAAGGCAGGCTTCCTGGTCACCAAAGGCAAACCAAAAGGCCAGTGAGGTGGAACAATTGGAAAGTCATTCACCCATACTCAGTAAAGTGCTAACAGTGGAAGTATCAAAGCAGATGAAAAAAATCAAATTGGAAATTATTTCTTAGATAACTACTGAGACAGTGACCATAATAAAGGACACAGTTAATGAATCTAGAGCAGACATTAATGAAAGGAAAAAAACACAGAAGATTAGGAAAATGATGGAAATCATGAAAGCCCAATGTAGAAAAAAAATGGAATCCACAAAACAGATTCAGATAGCCAGGAGATTTCCATTGAAAATGTATGCAGCAGAATTAACCCATGTGAGGACAGAAATCAGATATAAACAGGACTGTGGTTATTGATCATGAAAAGAAAGATTTCTTAAAAATAGCAAGAAACTATGAAAAATCAATCTAACCACTGATGGATGAAGCAAAGACGAATAACATAAGATTGATCAGAATCAATGAAAAAGGAGGGGATGCAGAAGTGACATAAAAACCTGTTCAAAGAAGTCAAGGCAGAAAACTTGCCAAGCATGGAAAAAGAATTCAACATTCAGATAAGTGAGGCACATGTACTTCAATTAACCATGATGAAAAGAAATCTATGTCGAGACATATAATAGTCAAGATTCCAGAAATTCAACCAAGAACAGAATATTAAATAATGTTACAGAAAAGAAAAAGTCAACTATACAAAAAAAGCCCACCAGAACCAGCAGACATCTCAACACAAACCCTCAAGTAAAGGAGAGCTTACAGCAAAGCATTTCAAGACCTAAAACAAAACAACCTCCAACCCAGATTAAAGTATCCCCACAAAAGTATCTTTTATTGATGGAGAAGGGGAGCTAAAGATGGCGGCTCAGAAAGCAGAAAAATACAGAGCCTCCCTGAGAGAAACAGCTCAGATGACGGACTAAAACATTCTGGAGAAGACCAGATGGAGGAAGACGGATCCTCTCAACCCAGGAAGAAATTAAAGAGAAAGAAGCTAGTCAAACTCACAGTCACGGCGCTACCATTGGAGCCACTCAGATTTGCAGCCACTGCACTCTTGCTGGAGCTGCCCAAACTTGCAGTCACAGCTCACTCACCACCAGAGCTGCAGTCACACTAAAGTCAGGGGTCTGTGAGCCCAACGGAGAACAGGGCCAGTGTGGAGACTTACACTAACCTACAGTGAGTGCTTGGAATATGACCCTCCCACAGAAAGGGATGACCAACTGGACAACACATTGGAGTCAGATGGGATGGGCCTCAACAAGGAACAGCAGTGACTTCAGTTGGTTGCTCCCTGCCCAGAGCAGATTGGTGGGATCTGCTAGGACTGGGTCACACCTGAGGCTGGGACTCAATAGCCAGGGAAAAAATTGGCCCCAAAGTTGTCCCAACCGGCTCTGTCCACACGGCACACACAAACATGGTGAAGGCCCCTGCTGGTTGACTGGCTAAAAGGGGAGGGGCCAGCCCACACTGCCCCTGCTTGCACCTCAATGACCAACAGCAAAATGAAGAGAGCAGCAATTCCTATCCAGCACACTTCGGAAGAACCATAACCAATATAGAAAGGGGCTGGAACCTCCACCATACACCTATATGGAAGAAACCAGAAACATGACAAAGAGAAAGAAATAAGAAAAAGCCCCTAGCTCCCAAACCAGTGACTATTGATCTAGGAGAGGTAAATACAGAAGAGACTGAGGACAGAAAACATGCAATATCAGACACGGCATCAGCTGACATAAAGAGATATCTCATGATATCATAGACAAGTTCAAAACTGAAGTATTAATTCAAGTAAAGCAAGACATAAGAAGATTAATTAAAAAATACTAAGCACCTCTCAAGAACACAGACAGAAGAATGGAGGAACACAAAAAAAGGAGAGAAATGTTTGATGAAGAATATTTTTTAAAACCTAGAATACATGAAATTCAATTCAAAGAGTCTCAAAGAGATTACCAGGAAATTAAAAACTCCATCAAAGGCTGGGAACATTGCCTGAAAGAAACTAGAGATAGATTAACAAAACTTGAAGATAAGTTTGCAATGTGTAATCATGAAAGGAACGCTCTCTTAAAAATAACAAGAAAACAGGCAGTAACAATATAAGGCTAGAAGATGACAAGAGGATTTATAACTTAAGAATAAAAAATGTGCATAACAGCTTGAAAGAAACTAAGGTTAGATTATCTGAACTGGAGGCCAGATTTGTAACATGGGAGCATGAAATGAAAAACTTCTTAAAAATAACAAAGAAACAAACAGCAATAATACAAAGACTAGAAGATGGTAAGAGGATCTATAACTTAAGAATTAAGAACATAAAAGAAGAGGTAGGGACACAAACAAATGAACTACAAAAGCTACTCACAGAAATAATCCAGGAGAATTGTACTAACTTGGCAAAAGGTAAAGATATTCAGATATATGAAGCATTCAGGACCCCAGCCACCTACAACCCAAACAGAGCTACACCCAGGCATATAATAATCAAAATACCAGAAATCCAATATAAGAACAGAATATTAAAAGCCATCAGAGACAAGAAACAGATCACTTACAAGGGAACATCCATCAGAATTACAGCAGACTTCTCGGCACAAACCATCAAATCATGAAGAATATGGGGGAATATAATTCAAGCTTTGAAAGATAATAACCTCCAGCCAAGATTGATATATCCTGCACAACTATCCCTGGAAATTGATGGAAAAACAAGGTGCTTCCAAGATAAAGAGGAACTAGGGGAATATGCAACCACCAATTCAACCTTACAGAGAATACTGCAGGATATTCTAAAAAAGAAAAATACGAAGAATCCAGAAATAGTGGCAGAGAGGCCACAATGAATGGAGCAGAAAACAAAATGAAGAAGACAAACTGACAACTAATGACAGAAAAAGAGCTCAACAGAAATGAGGCAGAGAAGATTGGATGCTAGGCACAGCTATTTTGGAGAAAACGACATCATAATAGGTAATGCTGATTTAGTATCATCTTGTTTTGAAGTCTCATCAAGCTTTTGCTCTTCTGTCTCCATTGGTCTTAGCATGTTGTATCTTATTGGATTTTATTATATGTGATAGTATAAACAAAAACTTTTATAGACAAGGAGATTATACAGAAACCATTGTTCATTTTCTGTTAGCTGATCCTAAATACCCTGTACTACTGTCATTCTCTTGAATGGTTTTACATTGTTTTAATATATTTGATGCTACAGTATACGAAGTTATACTCAAAGATTTCAAGGAAAGAGACAATATGGTAACTACTTTTATGTCGGGATTATCTTGTGGTGAAACACTATTTTGCTTAAATGGTTATGTTTTGATCTGCGCTGTTTTGTTGTTATGCCTTCTTTTATCTCAATCTCCATTTTATTATTTACTTTTTTATTTTTATCCTTTTAATTAAGGGAAAAACAAATAAAAAATAGTAGGATATATTATAGTAACCCACTTTGACTTGCTATTAACTTGATTTGAAACCCTGTATTACTCTCACCATCTTGTTTTGACTGATGTTCCTCTATTCTGTTTTGCTTGATAGTACCAGGTTCAAAAGTATAGGCAACAGCTGTGAAGATAGAGGGATTCATTATAACACCCATTCTGGTTGACTATTATCTACTTTTGAAGACCTGTAATGTCTCCAATGTTTTGGTTTTGTTGGTTTCGTTCTTTACTGTTTTGTTCAATTTTATTATAACTGATGATATAGGCAATTCTATTAGAGATAGCGGGAGGCATTATGATAACCATTGTTGACCACCTTGTATTATGTTTTTACATTATCTATTATGTCCACCCTTTTGATTTGACCAACTCTGTTCTGTTATGGCACATTTGGTTTTACTCTCTTCCAAAAAAAGTAATAAGAACTGTGGGAGCAATAAAACCCAAAGTGTGTAAATAGTCATTGTACAAAAGAGAGGAAAAGAAAGTGCTCTAAATGATATAACTGCATGTATAGTTAAGTGTAGAAGATAGACAATGATATTACTGAGTTTTGTTGGATCATTGAACAGAACTGTTTGGTCTCACAGTTTGAATGTCCACTATATAAGCTTTAATTTTGTAACTTGAACAAATATTTCTAAGATGACAATATGTCATCCATTAACTAGTGATTTCCTACTGTTTATTTTTTTCTGAAATTCTGTATAACTTGTACCCTTTTTCTGCTTTTTTTTTCTTTTTCTCCTTAAATAAAATTTAAAAAAAGAAGTAGAAAAAATGTGAGTGAAGAAGCAGGGGTAAACACAAAGGAAATACAAAGGCTATTTACAGAAACAATTAAAAAAATTTCCCAAGCATAGGAAAAGGAAATAATATTAAGATGTATGAGGCATACAGAACTCCAGCTACCTACAACCAAAACAGAGCTATACCCAGACATATAGATCCCAGAAAATCATCACAAGAACAGAATATTAAAAGCCATCAGAAAAAAGAAACAGATCACCTATAAAGGAAAACCCATCAAAACCATGACAGACTTCTCGACACAAACCATCAAATCAAGAAGAACTTGGAGCAAAGTATTTCAAGTCCTGAAAGAAATAATCTCCAAACCAGATTGATGTACCCTGAATAACTGTCTCTCAAAATTAATGGAGAAACAAGATGCTTCCATGACAAAGAGGAACTGGGGCAGTTCATGACTACCAATCAACCCTACAAAATATACTGAAGGACATTGTAGAAAGGGAGAAAAAACCACCAGGATTTCAGGAACAGTGGCAGAGAGGCCTGAATGAATGGGTCAGACAGTGGAATGAAGGAGAAAAGTAGACAACCAGTGGCATAAAAATAGCATAGCAGAAATGAGGCAGAGAAGGTTGACTATAATCTCTAACATAGCTTTGATACACTAACAAAAAGAAACACAGGCATAATAGATCAGGAGATAGAGTCCATCATGATGCTCTGTATCAGAAATATAATTAACCTGAAAGAGGATTCATGAACTGAAAGTTAAATATGAGAAAACAATGCTCTATATGACAGGGAACCAGACAGAAACAGGGGCAACTCGACCAGCACCTGCAGATAGGTTGGAAACACATGATACTTCTGTGAAGTAGAGAACTAACCTTGAGACTTTTGTAGGTAAAAGAATACAACTTGAGATCAAGCCCAGGAGTGAGAAGGTTTGGAATCACTTAGGTAAATAGCAGGTTACCCCATCAATCTAAAAACTGAGGGAGTTGATGGGACCCAAAATGTGCAGTGCACCCCATGGGAATGAAGGGTAAGAATTGTCTAAAAAAGTAAGGCAGAGGATATTGTTAGTAGTGTATCAGGATTTAAACTCCACATTATTCTCACTGCTCTGTTTAGATGGATTATATTCTGTTCCAGTTTGTCTACTTGTACTAGATTTGAGGGCACAGACAGCTATCCCAAAAATAGCAAGATATATTACAGTAATCATCTTTAATTTCCTATTAGCTTAATCTTAAGTCCTGTATTACACTGTCTTATTATGACTGATCTTATTTGAATCTCATTTATTAGATTGCTGTTTTGTACTGACTGATATTATTTGAATCTGTTATGATTGATAGCATCAAGTCTGAGAGTATAGGCAACTACACTGAAGATGACAAGATTCACTAGGATACTCACTCTGGTCTGATCTGCTTTTGAAGTCTTATAATGTTCCCAATGTTTTGTTCTTATTAATATTGTTATGTACTCCTATGTTCACTCATACTATACCTGATGATATAGACAATTCTATTGAATATTGAAGGTCATTTAGATCACCTTGTATTGTGATTTTATAGGACTTCTTCACTTCACATTTTTCTAGGAATTTATTTTATTTTGTCTTGCTTTGTTTTGTTTTTCCCTCTAATATTGAAAGGATAGATATACATGTAGAGATTCATGCATGCGTAGAACTTATAAACAATTTATGAGAACTGCATATATAATACATGATGAAATGAACAACTACTTTGAAGAAAAAGAGACACTACAGTACCCAGTGCTGATTCCATAGCGTCATGATGTGAAATCCAGCAATACTATTATTCTTTGATCAGAGTGATTTTAGTCTGTTTTGTTTTGTTTAATTTCAACATATGCAAAGGTATGGATAGCTATTTTGAAGAGAATGAGAGACACTATGACAGCCACTGTTGACTTCCTTATTGTCTGATCTTGAAGAGCTAAAATGTCTTCATCATCCTGTTCAGATCAGTTTTATACTATGTTGTTTTGTATGAATTCACTGTATGTGAAGATATGGACAACTATTTGGAAGAAAACAAAAGACAGTATGATAGATACTGAAGATCTCTGGTTGTCTTGCTTTGAAATCTATGTCTCTTATATTATTTTCTTATGTTCTGTTTGTTCTGTTTTGTTGTGTTTAACCTTACCCTTTTTAAAATAAAATTTTAAAAAAGAAATTGATGGAGAAATATTTCCATGACAAAGGACACCTGCAGAAAAGCATGACCAACACTCCAAAATGTTCTGAAAGACATTTTAGAAAGAGATAATAAAGACTGAAACTTGATGAACCCCAACAGAATGAATCCATCAGTTAAGGCAAGCAACCAAATGGGGAAAGGGGAGAAGACCAACATCAGGAAAATAATATGACAAGGATAAATCAATCAGTTATAATCATCAATGTTAATGATCTCAATTCACTAATCAAGGGACACAAACTGGCAGAATACATCAAGAAGCAAGATCCAACCACATACTGTGAACAAGAAACAAATTTAATTCAAAAAGAAATGCATAGACTGAAAGTCAAAGGATGGGAAACAATACTCCATTGGACAGGAACCTGGAAAAAAGTAGGAGTCACCATTCCATTTGCAGACAAAGTTGATTTTAAACCAAGACTGATTAAGAAAGGCAAAAAAGGTCACAACATCCTTGTGAAGAGAACTATTCAAGAGGAAGCAATAACAACCATAAATATGTATACACCAACACACCCAACTACATGAAACAAATATTAAAGGATATGGGCCAGGGACTTAGCTCAGTGGCATAAGCACCTGCCTGGCAAGTGTGAGGTTATGAGTTTGATCCTTGGTACCAAAAACAAACAAAAAACAAGACTAAAAAAGGATTTAGCTCACTGGCTCAAGCCCTTGCCTGGTAAGTGCAAGGTCATGATTTTGATCTCTCATACCAAAAAGAAAAAGAAAGAAAGAAAAGAAATATGTGGATACATAATGGATATATAACAATTCCCTACAATAAATGTAATCATTAGCTGGGGGTTTATCTCAGCAGTTTAAGTGCCTATTTGGCAAGCACAGTCATGAGTTTGACCCCCAGTACCAAAAGAATAAGAATAATAATAATAATAATAATAATAATAATAATAATAATGGCTCAAAGATCTTAATATTAAAACAGAAACACTAAACCTGCTAGAAGACAGAATAAGTAGATCTCCTGAAGACACAGGTGTAGTTAAAGACTTGATGACAAAACCCCAATTGCACAGGAACTATCACAATCAATAACTGTTATCCCATATTATTAAAAGCTTTTGTGCATCAAGAGAAAACAACAATGGGATGAAGAGACAGTCCACTCTGTGGGGAAACATTTTTGCCAACTGTTCCTCAAAGAACTAATATCTAGAATATATTTTTTTAAAGTTCAAAAGCATTAGATTCCCCAAATTTAGACCCAGTCAAAATACGAGGATCTGAAATGAATAGACAATTTGCAGATGAAGAAGTAGAAATGGCAAACAAATATATGAAAAAATGTTCAACACCGGTCATTTAACAGATGCAAATTAAAACAACACTAACATTCTATCTTATGCCGGACAGAATGGATATCACCAAGAAATCCACCAATAACAAATGTTAAAGGCTCTGTGAAGGAAAAGGAAACTTCTTCAGTGTCAGTGGGAGTGTAGACTGGTGCAACCACTGTGAAAATAAGTGTGGAGATTCTTCAAAAAATTAGGATTACAGGTCCTATTGGACCCAGCTATTCTCTTTCTTGGTAACTTTTTGAAAAAATTAAAAACATCACAACACAGTGATATACACACGCCCATGTTTATAGCAGTATAGTTTGCAATAGCCAAATCATGGATTCACCACAAATGCCATCAACTGATGAATAAAGAAATTTTTAATTACAATCAACCACTATTCTGCCATAAAGAAGTTTAAGCTTGAAATATTTCTAAGTAAATGGATGCACTTTGATACCATACTCTTAAGTGAAATAAATTGAACATACATGTTTATATACCATATTATTTCTCTGGTGTGAGAAACCAAAAGTATATATAAGTATCAAAGTACACAGTAGATATTGAGAATTGGGTGGGGTGGGGGAATGTTCAAATAGAAAGGGAACAAGAGAGGGAAAGAGAGAAGGAAGGAACAGAAAAGAAAGAGACTAGAAAAAAAAATGTGTGTAAGACTTCCATAAAGAAAGAGGAAAGAAGAGTTGAAGGGAGGGGAGAGGAATAGGAAAAAAAGAAGCAAACAGGTTCAAATTCCCTATGATGAAAGTTATCACTATATATATATATGTGTAATATATACATGGTATATATTGGTAATGGAAATATATACATATATATATTACCAATAAAATTAAAAAGAAAAAATGATGTTCAAGGTCAAATTAAACTAAAATGGAAGACATATTTTTATTAACCTTATTTTCTGAAATCTTAATTTAATATCTCACACTTGATTAGATCAGCTGTCTTGTGATTCACAATGAGCCATAATTTGATACTTTTAAATTTTAACCTAAATAAATAATTTTCAAACACATATTCATGAAGCGTTCCCTTCCTCCACCTCTACAGAGAAGAACATTGGGCTGATGAAGAGCCTTCATATACCCCAGACTCTATATCTAGCTCCAACCACAGGGGAAGATTTAAGATGATTTTCACTCCACCAATATCTCTCTCCTCAATTCCCAATCTACCCTCAAATAAGCACATATCCTCAATATAAACACTATTACTACTGTTTGTGCAAACATCATATCATATTTCCTCCAGCTTATCACCAAGCTATTCTAAATAAATATGCATACATAGTAAAAAATCTTTGTGTTTCCTATGCAAATTGCATATGCAACTTTCAGGAAGATTCCTTATAGATCATACTCATCTTCCAGATAGAAAATTTGAAATTCTCATTAATGCAAACACCCTCAATAATGACTCCACAACTTCTTCCACATTTTTCTGATCTGAGAAGATTGGGTATGAGATCTGAATTCACACCAGTTAAGAGAGGTGAGAAGTTTTATAGTCACACAACTAGCATTAAAGTTGGCTTGAGCCACTGAAAAATATGGATGCCTACCAAAAGCATAGGTGAAAGCAGCCAACAGAGTACATCCTGAACTGAAAGCACATAAAAGCCCCTCCACAGGGACAAATCTAACTGAATACTAACTCATATTCCAAAATTGTAAAACACAGAGAGAAACCCAAAGAAAGCCCTGCAAAAAGCAAACACCTGGGGGGGGGGGTATAGCTGGAAAGAATTAAAGTAATAGGTTGATCTAAAGTGAAATTTTCAAAATAAAAATAATGTTCAACAAGGCAAAGGAAGAAAATGGCCAAAGTGCTATGGGGAAATATCACATAAATTTGAGAAATAGAAGGAATTTTTCTCTAGAAATTAAAATTGCTAGAGACTGAATGTTTGTGTCCCTTTAAAAATGTGTTCAAATTACAGCCATGTGGGGGACTCTATTAGGAGACAGAACATTTGGGAAGCAACTAGTACCCTTGTTATATAAAACCAAAAACAAACAAAAAAGCTAGAAAAGTCCCTTGCTCCATGTGAGAAAAAGCGAGTTCTCACCAGTCACCAAATTTTCTGGCCAACACATTAATCTTAAATTCATGGGCCTCCAGAATTGTTACAAAGAAAATTTATATTATTCACAGCCACCCAGAAAAGACATTGTATTACAGCGATCCATGCATACCATGTTTATAGCAGCACAATTCATAATACCTATCCTGAAAGCAGCCTGTATATCCATCATCAGATGACTGCATAAAGAAAATGAGGTAGCTGCATGTAATGGAGTACTACTTGGCTGCAAAGAAAGACAAATTTGAGACATTTGTAGGAAAATAGATGCACTGGAAAATACAATGGTGAGTGAAATAAATCAGACACATAACCTTACATGCTGTATAGTATCTCTCATTTAAGTAAGGCAAAGTACTCCCCCAAAAAATCACAATAAAGGATAGATAGAAAGAGACAAGGGGATAGCACACCTGCAGATGGGAAAGGGTCCAAGACAGCATAGGCAAGAAGAGAGAGGTGGCGGAAGGGGAACAGGTAGAATAAAGATATGCCAGGGACAAAAATCTAAAAACTCCAATAAATCTAGACATTATGTGTCATAAACATGAGTAAGATTAACAGTATCAACAATAAAAAAAAATGGGGAAAGACGGTTTAGAGGAGAAAGAAAGCAGGAGAGAAGGGCATAAAAAATCGAGCTACATTATACAAATGCACCCACTCCCCAAGATGATTATAAACTGCATGTACTGCACGCGTGAACTAACAAAAACAAAGTCATCCAAGAGGGTCCTGTGGCTCACACCTGTAATCTCAGCATTCAGAAAGCTGAGGCAAGAGGGTTGTTGGAGGCCAACCTGGGCTACACAATGAGTTCAAAGTCAGCCTGGACTGGAAAATGGCAATTCTGTTTCAATTCTGTTTCAAAAATTAATTAAATAAATAAATAAAGCCACCCAGCTTATGGTATTTTGTTATAGCAGATCAGACAGATTAAAAGAAAAGAAAACCCTTAATCATTGTAATAAACCATTAATGATTTAAACCATACACTACACATAGCTGAAAAGGAAATTAGTTGTTTGGAAGAAAGCTGAATACCCACAATATGAAAAAAAAAAAGTAATTAAAAAAGAATGAGAATGAAAAGCATTGGTACACATAAAGCAGGGTTTCAGGAAAAGGAAAAAGGTAATTGAAAAGAATCGATACTCAAAGAGAAAATGGTGAAATGTTTCCAGAAATAAATAAAAGCATGAGTCAATAAATTTTAAGGACACCATGAGTCCTTAGCAAAACGTTTTTAAAAAATACATCGTAATGAAAAACAAAGCGAGATCATTTTCAAAGCTACTAGGAGAAATGAGAGCTTACCTACAAATAAACACCTACCAGACCAACAACAGACTTAAAGAAACAGGTGCCAGAAGACAGAGAAGATCTTAAATGTTCTCCGTAAAAAATAACTGTCAAACTAGAATTCCTTATCCTGTGAAATTAATATTCATAACACCCAAGCAAAATAAAGACTTCTCTAGACATGTCTAAAGATAAAGGCACTTGCTATATATAGACCACCCTTCTCCTCCCCAATGAAAGAACTACTAAAAATTCTACTTCAGCAAAAAGCCTAAGAGCACAGGAGTGGGAGCAGGAAGTAATGAAGAAAAAATTCAGTTTTCACTCGCAAATGTTAATAAAAATAGACTCTATAAAATAATAACTAGTAACTAATTGTGAAGGGTTAGCTAATAACAAGGCAGGAGTAATATAAGAAAATAATGACAGCATAGAGGATGGGATCGTGTTCAGAGGAAAACTAAAGCATTCTGAGTTTCTAATTTTTTTTCAGGAAAATTATATGGGGGAATAAACCAAGCAGAGTTATGAGTAGATGAGACAGAGTTAAGGTTTTTTCTTTGTCAATATTCTGACAGTAAGATTATGTTCTTATCAAGTAAGATTAGTATCAATCACTTTAAAGGCATTTCTCAAATATTTTTCCTCCCATTGGAATGGATTAACATTTTTCAAGAAGTTAAAAGAGAATTGCTTATGTCCTAAGATAAGCAGAGTTAACCTGTTTCCTCTTTTACATGCTTGTGAGCAAATTCACACAGAATTAATCATGCTACTCAACTTCTAAGGTATTTGTTTTTATCAGTGACCCAAACTAATATTCTTCATCAAATAAGTGAATTATCTCAGTAATTCCATGTATTTTATAAATTAAAATAAGTAAATGCAGATATATATAAATTATATACAAAGAGATAAACAAACAGCAAAGGCCTAGCTAAATCCTCCAGGCAAAATGTCCCAGGTGAGGAAGCGCTGGGCCATCTAGCAGCGTCCTTGGGGAGGAGACTGGTCTCGGCTGGTCAGCACTTGAGAAGCCTCTGCTGTACCTCTTAGGATATGTATATTTCCTAAGAATTTGAAATCCTACAAAGCCTTCAAGAAGGTCTCTCTGAGAGACGAAGGCAGGTAGGGTGTATAAGCTGAATTACAGGTAGACACAGCCCGGGCCATATAGCAAGACACTGTCTTTTAAAAATGGCATCTATTACATTCATCTAGCATCTTTTCTCAAGAACTCCTTTCATCTCTCTATCTTGAAGGTGGGAAGATCTACTGAAATAATAATTGTTAATTATTATTTATGAGTTAAATAATTCAACAGCATCAACACTGCCCTATCATCAAAGAAGTCATCTGGAAAGTCACAGAATCTACTCCCACCTGAGAAAAGCATGCATATATAAAATGCCAAGTACTACCTAGTCACTACTGTCTCAGAGAACCATTTTTACTTTAATCCAAATTGCTGATAAGTTAATTTTGCTTTTTATTCTTGGTGCTTTTGAGACATTAAATTTTGAAACACTTTGGAACTCACAATTACTAAGGTCTGAATAGAAAGTGTTTTTAAAAATTCAATAAATGTTCATACAATCATAATTGGCCCATTGAACAGTAGCTTTGCAACAGAGTCTATATTTTTATTTGTTTCATTACTTAAAACTAAAAAAAAACAGTTATTAGCTATATTAGCATGCTTAAAGATTCTATAATTTACATTGTTACTATTTAAAGTTAGCTTTGTATGGATTCCTTGACAATTTGTTCTGTTCACTTAATATTAAGTGGTAGGTGGTAGTTTGACTGAATTCTCTGCTTTTTACAACAAAGGTGGGGAGAATCCAATGAGGAAAAAGACTATATTAGTCAAATAGGATGTTATAAGCAATAACAATCTCAACATTTCAGTAACGACGAGGATTTATGTCTCCCTTACCCACTGGCAATGGCTTTCTATCAACTCACTGACAATTCTCCTATTCATTTAATACTAAGTGATAGTAACATAAGGGAAATAAATGTAACTCCCAACCTGCTAGAAATCAGACATGCTGAGTTTGTGTTTCCCAAAATCGAAGAATGAATTCTAACGAACAATGATGGTTAAAAGTAGGAAAAAGAAATACTGAGATAGCTTTTTAGAGCTAGGAGGGGACTTGAAAGTGGGTTGCCAGTGAGCCCACTTCTCAAAGAAAGTTTTATAGAGCAAAATCATGAGGTAGGAACAACGTGAGTCAAAACTATAATCAGCCAATAGGATTACAAGTACAGCTGTTTAGGTAATGCTGACCCAGTGGGGAAGCAGGTCGAATAACAAGTGTACATGGAAAGAACAAGGAGCTTTTTAGGAAAGGATGGGTCAGGAAGTCTTGCTCACCACTCTGACTGATGTCTATCTAGACTTTATTGGACCAGTTGATACCAGTTATAGCATAGTCTCCAATTTCCTGCTTATCCGCTAGGGAGGCACGGAGACCTAATCATTCTCTTTCTTGAGGCCTGACCTTCCACAGAGGCACCTCCAGCCACAGTTGTGATGTGTTTTCATCCTCTGCACTGACTTCCTCAAGGACTTAACCCTGACTGACTGTCTATAATATTTCCTCCTAACTTAGCTGTCTATAATAGGAGGTGAGGGTTTGTCTGGTTCTCTGCTTTTTTGTGATGGTTGACACACTGTGTTAATTTGAGAAGTCTAGGAACTTAAGTAAGTTAGCCATTCTACCTCCTAGGATGTAGAGGACAAGCTCTTACCACTAAAGGATGTTGTAACAGTTGATTCATTGTGTCAACTTGAGAAGTTTGAAGTTGAGCTAAGTGACTCAGCAGGAGGCTAGGGCCCCTACTCTGCAAACACCCTGAGTCTGTGCAGGAGGAAAGATGGTGTGAATGTACATCCATGCTGGAGAGGGGGTGGCCTGCATACCATAAGGGAGGCAATGAAGCGTCCTCTCTCTCCTTTTGCTCTTGTTTTGCTGTCTTCTGCCAGCTTGAACTATTGCTCCTCAGCCACATCACCCTGTTGTGGAACCAGCTGATGATGGACTGAAGCCTCCTCAAACCGTGAACTAAATAAACCTTCCCTCCTTTAACTTAGAGCGTTGGGTATTTTGTCTCAACAACAAGAAAAGGACGAAGATATATACCAAGTTATGTTAAAAGGAAAGCTGAGAGCAATCTAATGAGGAAGATTACTGCATTAGTCATGACAGAAGGAGCTGTACGTAATAAAAAATTCAGTATCTCAGGAAAAAAAACTATTTATTTCTCCCTCAGGAGACATTATATATTACCAGTTGGGAATGGATCTAATTTACTCCAGCTACCCTCAAGGATCTAAAAGGATGGACACCTCTCTCTGATGTGATGCAAGTCTCCATAGCAGGCAGGTATCACATGGAAAGCCATGAGACAGCTCTCTGCAAGCTTCTGGTGGACGTGTCATACATTACCTCTGCTATTATTTTATTGACCAAAGGAAGTCTTAAGACCAACCTTGAACTGAAAGGTAAGAACTGTATCATCCCCTTCCAGCACCACACAGCACAAGCTGGGATACTATAATATGTGTTGTGTTGCAGGGACTGTGCCAACAACTTTCATAAAAATGAAAAAAATAGTCACTGCCATATATGACTTTTTTCTATGAAACATGTCTCCTACTTCTTCATGGAAAAGAAAAAGTTATTCTCATTTAAGAAAAAAGAAACAGATAAAATTTACAGACTTAAAACATTAGGCAACAGGACAAAGAATGAAAAATGTTATTCTCAGCTCAAAACCTAGTTTTGGTTCAAGATTATAAAAATTCACTTTTCCTCAAACCTGAGAAGACGTAGACTCTCCGAAAGTACTTTAAAGACTTAAATTACTTATGGAAAAGAAATTTTCCAGGAAACATCTTCTATGACAATTTCAGTGAAAGAAGTTTATATTTCAAGCTCATTTTGCTTAAGGAATGGAGAACATGCTTTAGAGGTGTTTTAACTAATTTTGGCAATTTAACGTTACTGAAATTAATTGCCATCTCAGACATTTTTATGATTTATATCTGAAGATCTTGGAGGACTTTAGAAAGGTAGGACTATTCATTTTAAGACTTTAAAATGTCTCTGTGCTATGGACTGTAGTAAGAAATCCTTAAATTCTTAAATAGTACTTGAGAATCACTTGTTGTTTTAACTCCAGGAAGTAAATTTTATCACAGCAGTCTTTGCAATCATTAGAATAGGGTCACAAATTAGAAATTACATTCTTGGTTTGTTTACATATCAATAATGCTTTGCCATAAGTAGTTTTGTAAATTTGGTGCCCACTGAGACCCAACTATTTTATGACATGTCAAATTCTAAACTAAATAAACATAAGCCCAAGAGAGCTTCCAATTTTCAGATTCAGAAAAATATTAGAAATTTCAGAAATTGTTAGAACAACACTCACAACAAAGATTAGAGATTAAAATATGCTTAAATATGTAGCTCACCCTTGAGCTTCCCATTGTAACACTGAACATTTAAATCAGCATTGAATGAATCCCCAGTGTTCCTACATTCAATGAACATTGTTTGAATCCCATTAATAAGCAATTCTGTTTGTTCTTCTGAGAAATTTAAGATTTCAGCCATATCTGGTTTTCTCAAAGTAATCCTTTAAACTAGTAGTTCCATAGGGTTTAACTGATGAGTACATGACAAATAGATAATCAAATAAGTTTGGGAAATACCAAGTTAAATAAAATAAATTTATTTACTGAAAAGCTCTCAGAGCTATTAAAATACCAGAGTAGATGAAGTATTTCCTAAAAAGAGCTACAGTAGACAGTACTTCTAAAATTTACTGGGCTACCAGATTAATTTTTTTAGGTTTTTATTTTGTTTTGTTTTGCTGGTTAATTTGTTTTCTTTTTAGGACAAGTAGGACTATTATTCCATGGGAAACATTTGGAAAAATGCTGAGTTAGACTAGTCTAATATTGTTTACATTAGATAATTACTATAAATATTATCTTGGGTTGACACTTTAGTTATAACATCTGTTCAATGGGCTCCATTGTTAAGTGACTGTAGACAGAAAATGACTAATTAGATGGTAATGACTATTACACAGCTGATTCAATCATGGTGCAACAGATTTTGTTATGCACCAGCTAACAACCATGGTGCACCAGCTTCTTGGGCCAAATTTAAAGAACTATTTGACAATGTGATCAAGGGCTCAATTATCGCAAATTTATGAACAGACAAGGAAAAAGGAGAAGGTAAAATTAACAAATGCTTTCATTTCTCACGCAATATTTTACTATTGTATCATATAAATACAGTCAATGCTCACCCTACCTTGGGGATTCTGTTGATGACACTGAAGCAATATGTGTGTGTGTGTGTGTGTGTGTGTGTGTGTGTGTGTGTGAAGCAGCAATCACATACATGCCCAGAAAACCGATCAGCAAGAGCTGGAATTGTTCACATTCTGTGAGAAGGAGCCACGCTGAAGTTCCTTTCAAGGGGCAAATGAGTCCACAGGATTGAGATGCTGACAGTGAGGAACAGGAGGATGAGCTGAGCATCTACAGCCCCTTAGCCCAGTCGGAAAGAGGAAGCAAGAGTCTGCTGTCTCGCCTTTCTTACCAGCGGGCAGTGACATGGGATAAGAGAAAGATGACAGAGCAGTGTCTGTAGCTAAAGATGTTGAGGTGATCAAGGCGTGGGAGCTACCACACCAAATGCTTTCTCAGTGCAGCCCACCTGATTGCTCCACTAATGCTGCAAGCTATCTCTTCCCTGTACCCCTTACCCCTGAAATGTAGGGTAGCCCCTAACTCATGAAATAATTTGTGTTTCTATAGTTTACAGTTCATTGTCTCTTTCCTTGACTAATTTACACAGTAGTTACACAAGAACTTATAGAATGAACAAAGAGAAATAAACGCTCAAAACTTTGGTTCTAGGAAAGCTTCCCCGGTAGGATTTCTGAAGAGGTCCGCCCCAGCAGGGCTTGGTCCTGCGTGCACACTTCTCAAGATGGGAAAAGACAGGGGGAACTGCAGAGAGCCCTCCACCACCATGGAGCCCTCTTGCATGGCTGAAGCCATTGTCTATTCTTCCTGATTTCCTATCTTTTCTGTATTGGGGATTGATCCCAAGACCTTCGCATTAAGCTACATCCCCAGCCCTTTTTTTGTTCCCCGGTTTTCATAGAAGGCCTCAATTAGTCGCTAAACCACCACCACCACCCACCCACCTCCCGTCTCAAGAGTGCTGGGATCACAGGACTGCGGCCACACATGCTTTGACTTAACCCTCTTTAATCCAACAGGATTGGAAAGACAATAAGAGTATGTCACTTTCATTGTTTTATTTTGATTGATTTTATTCTGTTTGGTTTTGTTTTGTTTTATTATGTCTGAAAGTATGAGCAGCTACTTTGAAGATAATAAGAGGCACTATGGTAGATTGTTGATTTCCTTTATCTTGTTTTCAAGTCCTGTATCACGATCACTGTTTTGTTTTGATTTGTTCTATTATTTTATTTTGTTTGATTTTATTCTCTTTAAAATTAAAAAAAAATTTTAAAGAAAAATCTTCCCTGACTACCATATTGAACACTTCAAACTGTCCCCGGCTTGTCACCCCATGTGCCACTCTCTGTCATCCTGCTCATGGCTGTCTTGCTTTTCATACACAATTTGCTGTTATCACATAACTTTATGTTACTTATCATGTTTATTGTATGTCTTCCCTACTAAAAATCTTCAAAAAATCTTTAAGAAGGGCAAAGAAGTTTTTTCAAATTTTCTTTGTCTTTTTTTCCCTTTGGTGTTTTGTTTGGTTTGGTTTTTGCCCTCAAATCTGGAAAAATTCCAGCACACAGTGATTGCTCAACAAATATTTGTTGGATGAATGAAAAGAGCAATTAATACAATGGATTTTGATTGCACAGACTGGGTTTTAATCTTAGTTGTACTATTTATTAGCCCCTATGTAATCTTGGGTAAATGTTGGAAGCTCTCTGAGTCTCAGCTTCCTCATCTTTGGACTAAAGGAAACAATATCTAACTCACAAAACACATTGCCTCATATATCTGATAGAGGCCACTGCTATGCAAAATGGAGATTCCAGGAATAGACTATGGGAGGAAATGACCAGGTGTGTACATTAGTGGTAGACTGGTGCTATGTTAGAAGACAGTAAATGGAGAGAAGACATGCTAAGTATGTATACATAAGACCAGCATGTATTAAGGATGTCTTGAAATTTAAAAAAAAAAAATCAAGTCCAAGATGAAACTCAATATGATCTCCTGGGTTCAATTCCTCATCCCCCCAAAAAAGGGATATAAATAACTCAAGTTATCTGCTATATTTCTGATTTGATGAATTGATGAATAATGCAGATAACAGTAATTAAAGCAGCTTCAGCTGACCGATCTGATCATTTGAAGGTGAGAGAGTTGCTCTGTGGACTTTATAAAACACTGTCAGTGTGTACTATAAAATATTTTCCTCATAGATTCTTTGGAATTAATGCCTTTGATATCTCAAGGTCATTCAGGTTGTCTCCACTTCATGCTTTCTAGGGTGTCGTTACTGACTTTGTACTTGACATTCTTCCTGAGTCTGTTAGCCTGGCCTTGGCAGCAACGATAGGCCATATGGTGCCCATCCATATGGATGGGCTGGCTGAATCTGAGATCTTATTCCCTATTGATGCTCCTGTTGTGTGAACAAAATAACTTCTATTTAAGGGTAGAAGAGAAGGGATTCTGGGCTCACAGATTGTGTCAGTTAGAAAATAAGCAGCAGAGACCTGAAAGAGGATTTAAACAGATCAGCTGTGGCATGATGATTCCACAATCTTGTCACAGACTTTATTTCTTTTCTCTGCCATCTTTGAACGTGGCTTGCTTCCTCAAAGCTGTTTCATACTCACAAAGTGGCCACTGCAACTCCAGACAGCATCTCCTCATTCTAGGTAGGAAGAAAGAAAATGGAAAGGAGAAGCGCGAACATGTCAGCTTATCTTCCAGGAAAGAGAGGAAACCATCTTCCAGGAAAGAGAGGAAATCAGATATACATATAGATATGGATATAGATAGATATATAGTACTGGGGATCAAACTCACAACCTCCCACTTTTCAGGTAAGCACTTGAGCCACTGAGCTAAATCCCCAGCCCAAGGTGTATTTTAGCTAAGCATTATGGTCCTCTAATACAATAAGGGTTCCATAAAAAAGGGGGAGTAGTGAATCTTCAGTACATGTCTACCAGTCTCTTGTCCTGATAGAGACAGAGGAGTCTGCAAAGATTATCATCACAGCTTGCAAGTGACTTTTCATTTATCTTTGTGCCAACCTAGAAACTAAAATCCTTTCACTATTTTCCAAATGATGGTGTAGAGAAAAAAAAAATCTAAAGACAATCTTTATATCGATGTCTACTCTATTGTTATTCCAGTTCTGCTTCTGCTAATGAGGCCTCCAATTGCCTGACTGCATAGGTGATTCCAATTAGTCTTCACTGAGCTCTGCAGAGGGAAACACTTTCCAGAACTCGATCATCAGGACCATTGTTGCCACTGCAATGCTGCAAGTTCAGAAGCCCCCAAGTGTGGCCAAGAACTCCGTCTGCCTCTTAGCCCTACATAACACATGCTATAAAACTGACGTACGGGGAGTCATATTTGTTTTGCACTTAGGAAACTCTAAGAATACTTTAAGCTCTCATTAGCTCTTTCAGGTCATCAGGGAGTGACTTGGATACATTTTAGACTGTTCAACAGCTTCTTTGGGTACCATTCCAAGGACTAATTTACTAAATGGTCCCTCAGTTGCCTACAAGAGTTATATAGCTTCAGGAAGTGATGGACTTACTCCCATACAATGGTCTATCCACTCAGGAGATCTGGCTCAAAAGAAAAAAAAAACCTTACAGCATTCCTGTTGTTGCTAATTATCTGCTCATACTACTTGAGGAATGGAAGGGAACGTGTGAAAGCCAGCAACTTATTTTGATGACCAAGTGTAACACAGCCATGAAGAACCCTCATGCATTCACACTCACACCCTCCTACCACTTTCTCTCTCTCTCCCAATTCCAACTCTTTCCTTTTGTTCTCTCAACAAAACAGAGCCCACACCCACTCTGAGAAAAATAGGCCTTTAAATTTTTGGCCTGCCTTCTCTCCTCTTTCATGGGCATGGCTCTATGGGGCTTTCAACTTGTCAGATGTAATCTGTTCAGACCGCATAGTCTGGAGAGGACGACAACCACAGAATCAGTGGTGTCACAGGCAAAGGTATACAGTGCAAATGCAGAACCATAACAGATGATGAACATGAGGTTCTCCCTCCCCAAAAAGAAATGAACTAGATGTGGGACCTGCAAAGAACAGGTACAACAAAGGACATGAGCTCCAGTGGACAAATGCAGCCCAGAGCTTCTTCTGGCTACAGCTGACAATTCCCAAAGGCTGTGTGTCCTCACATCTCCCCTGTCACCCCCACTGAGGCAGTCAGGAAAGAAGGCCAGCTTGCCCTTCATCAGGATATGCTGATTCAGACAGACAGTGAAGCAGCGGAGGTGGCTTTGAGTTCCCCTGTGGTCTGCTGCCCTGTTACTGTTAAACGGAAACTAGAGAAGCTCAGAGTTGCTAAGAGATTGTCACGTTGCTGTGGGAAGAATTTACACAATTGGCGCCCTGAGGCAAGGAGTGCTGAATCTGTCAGTATTCAAGACTGTGTAATTTTTTCAGCTATTTCTTCATTCCTGCGTAAGTGGGACACAACCTTCTTTCCACACTTACAGAGTGAGCATCGACAGCCCAGCTAGATCTGAGGAAGGGAAAGACTGGCCACCTGAGGTGTGGGTCCAAAGTCTGGCCCCAGGGGCAAACAGGGAAGAAGCAAACCATCAGCACTCACAGGGTGGACAGATCCAGGGACAGAGACTGCTGAGAGCAAAGGCAGAGGTGAGAAACTCTCCCTGGAAGCTGGGAGTCATGACAGAGCTGGCAGTCCGACTGTGGGTTTGCCCTGGGCAGGCAGAACAGGGCTAATGGCAGGGCAGAACCAAAGGGTAGCACGTATGTTGCTCAATCTGCCCTTCCTCTTCCTTGATAACCAAAAGAATCAACACCAATCAACAACCCCAACTGAGGGAGCAGAGAGATTGCAGGACCTTATGTACATTTTTCCCAAGTTCATGGTGTTAGAAAAGCTCATGTGATTCTTTCTCTCTCTCTCTCTCTCTCTCTCTCTCTCTCTCTCTCTCTCTCTCTCAATAAAAGTCACATTGGTTAGAATCAAGCAGTGTTGCACACTAAATTTCTAAATTCATAGAAAGTAGGAGCCAGTCAAGGCCATGACAACTCCAAGTTACTTACAATACAGAGTTACAGGAGAGCAGAAACTAAGCCTTGGAAGGGAGCTACGTCGTAAAGGCTAATGAACATAGGCTGGCAGTGGCAAGGATGAGACACCAGTGACCTTAGGAGGAACACAAAATGGGGAGAGGAGCTGTTTGACAGCTCCCCAGCTCCCAAGAGTTTTCATGGCTGTTCTTCTTGTTGGGTTCTCTGAGGACTCCTGCACCCTAAGAACCTGTCGGTGTCCGAGCTCCCGGCCGGCAGGAAGGACACACGACAAAGTCTGGCGGTGGACAACCTTTTCTTTTATTTTCCTTCTCCGTACAGCCTGCCCCGAAGCCTCTACCGGTCCGCTCCCCGCGGCTCCTTTTGTGCTTCGCTCCGAAGCCTCCTCTGGTCCGCTCCCCGCGGCTCCTTTCGTGCTTCAGTCCCTCTCTCTCTCGGGGGTGGAGGCACTGGCTATATATAGGATTAATAGCTAGGCAGACTACCCTGTGAGGCGGGAACTTAGTGGGGTGATAAGAAACAGGTGCCACACAGGCGGGCTCGATGAGAGGGGTAATCTAGCCCAGGCTTTTGTACTTTCCCACAGGCCTCGCAATCACCGCGTCTGATGACTTGACAGTGCCACGGCTCCCAACATCTCCCCCTATTTTATTTTAAATGAATACGCGCATCGCAGCCCGTCCTGGATAGAGTGCAGAGGCCTATGCCCTGATAGGAGGCCCACCAAGGGCTCTCGGCGTCGGCCCGGGTCGGCCGTCCCCGAGTCTGCCGAGGCCCCGAGGCCCTCGTCCTTTTTTCTAGGGCCAGGAATGAACCGGACGGAACCTGGTTGCACATAGGCATGCACTCATTTCTCTCCACGAATCCCCTCGGAGAGAAATTTATCTAACAATCCAGCGGCTTTCGAGCGGAACGGGGTAGGGCCTGGCTTAGGTTGAGTCGTGCTGGGGAGGCACGCTCTTACCCGTCATTGACTCATCCACCCTGCTACATGTTGTTGTCTAGGGAGGAGAATGTGGGAAGCCTGTCACTTTTAAACGCGGTCGTAGGCCATGCGAGCGAGCCATGCGTATGCCTGAGGATCTTTTTGTCCATTTTGGGCTACCGCTATTTCTATTCATCTTGTTGGTTGGTCTGTGATGGATCTCCGGCAGGGCAGGTCTGATCTTCAGTCGAGGGCTTTGTCGCGTCAACCTCTCTGGGACCAACAGTGGTTTTCGTCCCGGTTCCTGCAGAAAGACACAAACCGCGCCTCGGCTTCCTCTTTTGTATCTCTGCCCTCCTTGACGGACCCTTCTCGGGAGCTTCCTCACTGTGCCTGTTCAAACACCTCGCATACTTCTACAAGTTCTTGAGAGCTCCCCCCGTAACTACCCTCACTCTTTAGGCACGTGTGTATCATTTCCCACAATGGACGAGCAGAGACTGAAGCTCTACCCTCCCGTTCTGCTAGGGAAAGGTCTCTGCCCAACTTCTCCCAGGAGGGCAGGTTTACATGCCCTGTAGGCAGAAACCAGGGAGCAAAGCTGTCAATCTCTGCAAGGAAATTTTCTAAAGTCTTACGCCCCACCTTGAGGTCCTTGGACTTTAGGAGTCTCCGAAGGACCAACACCAAGGCTGTGTATCTTTACTTGGCATGTTTCCCATTTTTAATATATCTTCTGTTATTTTTACTTGTATGTTTATGTTTTACACTCTTTTATTACCTTAAGTTCTGGTGTTATGTTTCATACTCACCGCGTGAGGCCCAAGAAACCCGCCACTTACGCGTGAGGTTGAGAGGAGTCTACAAACCCTGTAGGTGCGCGCCACCCAGGGCCCAGGCTTATCCTCTACTCACCTGTCTTGCAGCACTGTACTGGAGCGTTGTCCACTTCACGTCTCGGGGGTGATCAGTCCCCGTGCGGGCCTCCAAATGTCGGTGTCCGAGCTCCCGGCCGGCAGGAAGGACACACGACAAAGTCTGGCGGTGGACAACCTTTTCTTTTATTTTCCTTCTCCGTACAGCCTGCCCCGAAGCCTCTACCGGTCCGCTCCCCGCGGCTCCTTTTGTGCTTCGCTCCGAAGCCTCCTCTGGTCCGCTCCCCGCGGCTCCTTTCGTGCTTCAGTCCCTCTCTCTCTCGGGGGTGGAGGCACTGGCTATATATAGGATTAATAGCTAGGCAGACTACCCTGTGAGGCGGGAACTTAGTGGGGTGATAAGAAACAGGTGCCACACAGGCGGGCTCGATGAGAGGGGTAATCTAGCCCAGGCTTTTGTACTTTCCCACAGGCCTCGCAATCACCGCGTCTGATGACTTGACAGTGCCACGGCTCCCAACAAGAACCTAGCCTGGAATTCCTGGCCCTGCCAGTCCCCACTGTCAAGGCTCGCCTGTTTTCACAATGGGCCACTTGCCCCAGTCAGATTCTTTGGATTGCGAATAGTAGAGACTCATTCCAACCACCTTAGAAAGAATGAATTATCATACATGTATCTGTGAACTGGGTCCAGAACCAGAGAAAAATCTGGAACCTAAGACACTTTCAGGAGAGCAGTCTTGTCTCTTTTTCTCTCTTGCAGTTGTGACAGTCTCTGTCTTACAGTGACTGTGCCCCTCGCTGTGCCCCTGGTCCTCTTCTCTCTACCCTTTAGTCTATTCCTTCCTTCTAGCCTGCATAGTTTTCCTCTACTTCAAACATTTTTCCCCTAATAGCTTTTGCTTCTTCCTATGACCCTTCCTGGCCCTACCTTACCTCCTAGCTCCTCATTGCAGATTCCTTCTGTTTCAGATCCCCTCGCCAACCATATTTTCTAGTTCAGCTTCAAAAGAAAGAATATTTTCATATTCTCAGCCTTCTGCACTAGGTCGCGGGCTGCTGCGGCCTCTGATTCGACTATTCTTGGATCAAAGCACACCTGTTACACAACTCGCTCCAGCCGGTCAGTCGGGTCATGCAGTACCAAGCCAGCAATCTAGGCCCGCGTGTTTAGAAGAGGCCGTGAGCATGCCAGATTCTTTGACCAACAAGTATCCTGTGACAGCCACTCTCTGCCACAAATATACTGAAGACACTGACTTCCACTTTTCCAAGTTATTACCAATAACTGTTGGTAAAGCAATCTGTCTTGCAGTATTATCAATTATAACTTTTTATCTTTTCTTACTTTTTCAGAAGTTTCCAAATTTCCCATGAGTAATATTTCCTACTTTTCTACTCAGAAATAGTCCATTAATTGTTAAGCAAAATAGCATCATTTTATGTGACAGTTGTGTATCGAGCATCAACCAAGCATCATGTTTTGTGCCTAGATGCTATCAATACCCTAGTGAATAGGAAAGGACTTACTGTAGAACACAAGGGATCATATAATTTACCAGGCATATCAGGACATTTTTGAAAATAAGAACAGTTGATACTAATAATCAGATCCAGACTAAGCCTCGACTGTACTAAGGCTAGGTTCATGTGAACATTTCCATGTATGTATAGGCAATAAAATCTCAGCATTCCTGTATTTTTGAACTAAGGGCTACCAGACACAAGGCCTAACTCTCCCTTTACACAGTAATTTCTAAAATCAGGAAATTCAGAGAATATTCCTAGCAGGAATTTAGGGGTAAATCAGATCTTAACGACTGTAGAGTATCCTCACTCTACACCTTGGAATATATCTAAGGTCCTGATTCAACAAGGGACAAGGCAGAGGAAGAGTACGCTGGTGACAAGAGGGGATGCTAGCATCTATTGGTCACTTTTGTGCCAGGTACACGGTTGACGCTTTCCACATGCAATCATAATTAACCTCGTGACAGCCCTGCGACGTGGAGATTATCTTACACATTCTGCTAATGGGAGAAAGTGAGGCTCAGAGTGTTTAAGTTGCCAAGGTAACACGTCCAATGTTGGGACTAAAATTTGATTCCTAGCTAACTTCACTCTATTAAGTCTCTTCTTAAAAACTTTAAATATGAGATATTAAAATACTGAAAACTTGTAACTCTTTGCTTCCTCCTTAACCTAAGTTGGAAGAGTTTTTGTCATAAAACGTCAAGTTATAGTGGTCATTTCCACACTACCATCAGCTTCCAGTTTATCCAAAGTAAGAAATAAAGAAAACGAGCTGAACTGGATACCACTTCTTGGAATTTCTTCATGATTCTCATATAGGTGGTATCTGAATTTGCCATGCAATTTGATTTTTTAGATATTTTTAAAAACAAAAACAAACAGGATTTCAAAATAACATAATAGGAGATTAAAAAGTGTTACTAACTTTGAAGAAACTGAGACATATGGTAGCCATTGCTGATTTCTTATCATCTTGTTGTAAAGTCCAGTAATGCTTTTTATTTTTGCTTAGATTGGTTTTAATGTTTTGTATTATTTAATTTCAATATGTATGAAGGTATGGACAGCTATTTTGAAGAGAACAAGAGACATTATGATCGCCATTGTTGATTTTCCTATGTCTGGTTTTGAAGGCCTGTAATGCTCTCAGTTTTTTGTTTTTAATGGTTTTATACTATTTTTTCTTGTTTGAATTCATTATGTGTGAAGACATGGAGAACTATTTTGAAGAAAACAAGAGACATTATGGTAACCACTGCTGATTCCTGTTGTCTTGTTTTGAAATCCTATGTTGATTACACTGTTTTGTTCTGATCTACTTTGTTCTCTTTGTTTTATTCTCTTTAAAATAAAAAAAATTTAAATAACATAAAAATAAAAAGTGTAACTATATTGTACATTATTATCTTCAAAGTAGTTGCTCAGATTGCAAGATATAGGAATGAAAAACTGTTCAAACAATGAAAGCACAAATCATTTTTTCAATGAATTAACAGAGATTAGTAGTATAATTATTTCTTATATATATATAAAATCTTTTCCTGTCTTTTCTCCTCTCCCTCATCCCAGTTGTTCTTTGTTCTTTCCTTTTGAGCAGTTCCTTCTCCTCTCACTTTCACTGTTGTACATTTTAGATTCTATTTACTCTTTCAGTTTTCTTACACTAAGAGACAGTATAATGTTTACACAAGAAAGTCTATTTTATTTCACTTATGAGTATGGTCTCAAATTGCATCCATTTACCCATAAAAGCCTTGAGTTTATCCATCTTTATAGCTGAGTGGTACTTCATTGTATAAAAATACAACATCTTTTTGATCCATTCTGTAGTTGATGGGCATTTGAGTTGTTTCCAAGATTTAGTTATTACAAATTGTGCTGCTATAAACGTGGTTGCACATTTATTGCTATGGTATGATGTTTTCAATTCTTCTGGGAAAATACCCCGAATGGGAATAGCTGAATAGAATGGTACCTTTAAACCCAGTTTTTTGAGGAAACTCCACACTGATTTCCTCAGTGTTTGTCCCAGTCTACATTTCTCAACAGTAGAGAAAGGTTCTTTTTTCCCCACAGCCCCACGAGCATTTGTTATTGGTTAATTTCTTGATGATAACCATTCTTTCTGGAATGAAATGGAAACTCAGTGTTGTTTTAATTTGCATTTCTTTAATAACCAGTGATGTTGAACATTTTTCATATATTTGTTAGTCATTTGTATTTCTTCATCTGAGAAGTGCATTTTTTAATACAGTTAAAGAAAAACATCTAAAAAAAAAAAAAAAAAGCACTGTCAGCCCAAAGAAAAATGCTCAGAATACTGAAAAGCAATTGCAACTATCATCTGAGCCAAAGAAACTAATTCTATCAATAACAGATTGGTTAATTAGATGTCAAATTCCACTTTGACAAATAGCATCACAACTCAAATCTCTGTTCATGGGATTTGACCTACATCAACTTTTCTGAAGCATAAAAGCAGAGGAGAGTAGATTTTGCTGGGAGGGTTCTGATATGTTTGTTTGAGTTTTTCCAATAGTTATATCTACATGTATTGCCAAAGGAAAGACATTCTGAGCAAAAAAAAGTCACAAAGGGGAAAAAAGACTCTCAAAATAAAATCACCTGTAAGATGTTTTTCCACTGCCCTATGTTAGCAAAATTCATTTACAAACTAACATTAAAAGAATGTCAAAAACATAAAAACAAAAGCGAAAATCATATTGCTGCTGTGATTCATTTCATCTCTGCTTCAGATCCGTTACATATTTTGAACAAAATGTCTTTAGAGGATGTGCATTGAAAATACCACAATTGGAAGGTCTTTCTCAAATAGAAGATCTCCTTTTATCCTTAAGTTTTTCTTGAAATAAAAGAACCTCATATTTAGGAAATGCTGAAATTAAAGTTCACCTCTGTGTCCTTATGTACTTAAAATTTGAGAGATGAGGAGATGTGAGAATAGAATTTGATAAGGAATGGAACCTTCTTTAAGGGTTCAGTACATAAATAGGACGGGTAATTTCACTTCAGGTAAAAAAGAAAACAAAAAATCTTTTGTCCCAAATGGGTAAATGATCTACTTATTCCAGAACTTATACTGTTTTTGCCTTTAGATCTCAAGTTGCTATTCAAATCAGTGTTTTAAAATACTTAGGGTCTTTATTCTACTTCAGTTTCTTCCATTAGCCTGAAAATACAATCTTCTTTCATGTTGTATAGCTGATAACAAAAACTGGCTAGTGTAAGAATGCCCTGCTGAAGTCACAGTTGGCTTTGTGGAGCTAAATTGTATAGACATAAATACAACTCCGTATTGTCTTGCTGTATTATGGATTTTAGAAAACTGTTTAATAAGGAAGAAAACACTTAAGACAGCTTCTGTTGAATTTTGCACACATAGAAAACTAACATAAAATAAGAACTGATAACAGATTTTGTTGGAAAAGTTAAATTGTAGTTTTATGATAGTTTAGAAACCTGAATATCATTATACCTACATGTTAGTAATGTTGGGTGTGTAATTATATTCTCAAGTGTGAGAATACCTGCAACTTTAGATTAAAAACTTTTCCTATTCTTGTGTCCTTTATTTAGCTTTTGGGTCTACAGTAAACAATAACCCTTCAAATATGGGCCACTTGCTCTCCTTCAACTGCTCAATTGTTCAGGGACTGGACTGTTATCAGAACCACATTGTAAGTCTCGAGGGTAACAGGAAAACTCTTAAGACTTGCATCTTATTTATTCACCTTTGTAGCTTCTGGAGCACCAAGTAAAGTTACAGACACGTACCAGGCCCTTAGAAAATGGTTTGGGGCTGGTCTGAACTTACACCATAAACCTGAAAGTCTCTCAAGAATTCTTAGGCTTATTTGTTATGGGTGGTGTTCATACACTTAGGATGTAGATCGCGCCCCTACTGAATGTCAACCACCCTGCTAAGTGATTAGAGTGAACCAGGCAGTCTTCATACTACAGCAGCCCCCCACCTAGCGTGAGAAAACCAGTGAGTGAACCAAAATGGTAACATTGTGGATGTGACTGAGACAGAGGAGAAAAGCCCCTGCTGATGCAGAGGAGGATTTAGAGCTTCTGGTAGAAGGTGACAGCTGAGCTCAAACTGGAAGCCCTAGTTTCGAACAGAAAGGGGCCAGGAACCGCAGTCCGCCAAGGCCCCAGAGAAAACCCATGTATCGGGGAACTGTGATCAGTTTGGTGAGACTGGTGTGGAGAGTCTGTGGTAGATGAGAGACCAGACAGCTACCATCGAGAAGGGTGGGACTTTGGAGGAGTTTGGGCACCACGCTGACACTCTCATTATATGTAGGGTTGATTTGTTTTTATTTTCTGGTTTTTTGTCTTTGATTTTGCAGTGCTGTGGGTTGAATTCAGGTTACCACACATGCTAGACAAGCAATTCTATCACTGAGCTACATCGCTAGCCATTGTTTAATTTTATTTTGAAACTTGCTAAATTGCCCAGACTGGCCTCAAACATGATCCTCCTGCTTCAGTTTCCCAAGTAGCATGCACGACCCCAGGTAGCTTAACTCCTTCTTTACTGACAAACTTGCAATACAAACTTTTGTTGCTTTTGTGTCCTTTGTCATTGCAATGAATTTGAATGCATCCTAGTTCACAATATGGAATCATCACTAGGTCAAAGAGAAACCAAAAAGAGTAGGTTCTTAAACTGAGTAAAGCAAGTCACCATCTATTCTTTTCAGTGCTTTAGTGGGGTTAGCAGATAGATTTATAGTATAGATTTCTTGCCTACTTCTACTTCCTTCCTTTTTCTCTCATTATCCTTTCTAGATTCTGATCTTCAGAACATAAAATTATCCATGAAAGTAGAAAGTGGGGATAGGAAAAGATGGGAAAGGGGCATACACATAAGAGGATACTGATTTTAAAAAGCAACTGAGACCACTATCCACAGAAGACTCCCTTTCTGAGCCTCATGTTATTAAAAAATAATAATAATTAAACCTTTCTGTCCTGTAAGGCCATGCATAAAGATTTAGCTAAACATCACTATGTTTTGGTGAATACCATGATAGCTACACATCACCGAGAATGGCCCCACTGTGGACAGTCTCAAGCTACAGCATAAAGTCACTGAACACAGAGCTGGAAAGAGGGACACATATCTACTTCAGTTCAGCACCACAGGGGAGCATGCAGAAGTCTTGCTCCCTGTGTCTGTGTTGGAAAGGGCACACAACACACACACACACACACACACACACACACACCCCACCTCGCTCACAGCCCATTGGGTAAAATTCCTCATGTGGCTTTACTTAACTGCAAAGGAATCCAAAAGGAGAAAATGGACACTGGTAAGCATAGTTATGCTCTCTACGGTGCCAATGCTTGGACTTCCTCTTTCATACTTGAGAAATCCACCTAATCTAGGAAGCTGAGGCAGGAGAATTGCAAGTTTGATCCAAGACTGAGCAACTTCATCACTTAGGGAGGCACTGTCTCAAATTTTTTTTAAAAAGGAGGAGGAAGAGGAGTGGTTTGGAATAAAATTTAGCGTAAAGGCACTGGGTTCAATTCCCAGTACCACCAAAGGAAAAAAATCAAAGTTTCTTAAACAAAGATTATCTTCTCCCTAGAAGAAATGATAAAACTAGCTTAAAAATAATTTTTACCTATTACATATAGGATACATAGATATCCTCTACGTTTTTAAAAAAAATATTTCTGGGGTGGGGATTTAGCTCAGCAGCATAAGTGCCTGCCTGGCAAGTGCAAGGTCATGAATCTGATCTCTAGCAAAATAAAAATAAATAAAAATATTTCTGAGTGATAGATTTAGAATTCTTTTGTTTTCCTTCTATTGATTTGTTCTTTCTGATTTTCCATAATACATATGATTTCCTTTAAAAAATATAAATTACTTTATGTTTAAGCATATGCATAAATGTTATACAAAGACATGTAATTATACACATTCCTTGCTTAATTCCTGCAAACTTCTCTTATTTTGAATACAAGTGAACCAAAATGTGGAAACACTTGATTATTGATTTTCTGATCATGCCCTACACCCACAGCAATTTTCCTTTATGATCTCTCATCCATCTTGTTTTAAAATTCTTTGTTAATAACTGGCAAATTAACTGGAATTTGGATATTCTTACATATTTCCCTTGATTCCAGTCAAAATTACTTGCTTCTAGATCACTGCACCTTGGGCAAACCTAGTTATATCTTCTAAATTCTATAACCACTGGTTAATGTCAAAAAATGGAAATTATTCAAGGAAAATATTTGTTTCTAATTCCCTCTATTAAATCTGAAGGAGAATAATAAAAAATTGGTAGTTAATTCTTTGATTTTCATTTTCCAACTCATTTCCATGTTTTGATAGCTAATCCTCAGGATATATAAGAAAGGTAGTTTCATCTACCTATGAAAACCCAAAGGTTGAGAGAATTGCTTGGCTGGAAATTATACTCCCACATACAAAAATAAGGCTTTAAATAAATTGCTATTACCGTATTGCAGGGTATCCATTGTTTGTACTGTGCTTAGAAGCCATGGATTCTCTAGTGAGAGGTGTTATTTATGCACACACTTCTATTTAATTTAATACCATCCTTCAGCCCAATGTATTTAGTATTGATTACCATTAGTATTGGGATAATTGAAATAATAAAGACTTGCACCTGTATCGTTAACCTGGAATACAGTAGTTGTAATCTCTCTTAATTGTTTATTTATTGTCTTACAAGTTATTTTACAAATCATTTAAAAGTTGCTTTCCAATGTGGATGCTAAATTTAAATTATGCTTTTGAAAGTAAAAAATAAAGCATGAGGACAAATTATAAACACTTTACAGAATGTTTGAAACAAGCTTATCGCCGCCACAGTATTTCCCTGCCTGTTCTGTAGCCGTATCCCAGCACTGGGTGTCTGTCAGATAATGCAAGAATATTCACAGAATTGAAAAGAGCTGGAGTATGACATTAGATTACAACTTTCATATACAGGAGGAGTACATCACAGCAATGCCTTTTCTTCTTTTTATCTACTTCCCCCTTTCCCTTCAGGCAAAAATATAAATAAAAAATACCTTCCACCTTCCATCAAATACCAAAGATAAAATGCCGATTGCTTGCTCAACTGCTTACAATGAAGGTATAACGAATGCTAATCTATTTCTACAGCCAGCAGAGAGGGGAGGCTGGAAGGGGAGAAGGAGATTAGAAGGGCTTTTCCTCGGTGGCATTTTTAAGACTTCAAAATGCTCTTAGAGGCTACTTAACAACAAAACCAGTTGATCCTATTGTTACAGCTCTGAATTCTGTCTCAGTACACAGTGACTGAGAGGCAGGCGAAGGAGCTGGAGCGGCATTTGTGCAGGGCCCAGGATACTGCCAAAGCTAGTAGTGATAGCATTTTAAAGAAGACTTACACAGATCCTCCAGCCAGCCACAAGATCTGTGTCCCCTGGCGCCCGGGACACTGACTGGAAGGTCAAACTCCAGACCCCAGGACCCATCCTTGGAGATGGGTCCCCTCAAACTGCATTTCTGGAACTCTGACTTGACGCTTCCTCCCCCTGCTCGCTCGTATGGTTCCTGTTGTGGACGAGGTCACACAGGAGACCTCACTACTTCTTCCTACGTTCCATGTGGCTCCTAGTTGTGCTGCTGCGGCCCCTGGCCTCACTCTCTTGCCCGGCTTCAGTCCTTCACAGCCTCAGGGACAGCCCTGAGCCAACACCAGGCTCCCTAGAGTCCACACCCTGCTTAGAAGCCACTGAGGGAGAGAAAAAAAGAAAAGCAAAGTGAAAGGGAACAGCCTGCTTCTCTTCCTGTGATGCGTAATTTTAGGAGTCAACATGGTTAGGTCACGGTACTCTGGGAGTTTGCTCTGGCATCAATCTTCATGTTGCTACAGAGTGATTACTATCTAGGTAAATGCATTTTGAGTAAAGCAGATTACCTACCATAATGTGGGTGGTCTTCATTCTGTCAGTTAAAAGCCTTAAGAAAAAAGACTAGGGCTGCCTCTGTCTCTCTCTCTGTGTCTCTGTCTCTCTGTCTCTCTCTCTCTCTCTCCTCCTCCTCCTCCTCCTCCTCTCTCCCTCTCTCCCTCTCTCCCTCTCTTTTTCTCCCTCATAGCAGAAATTGAACTCAGGACCTTGCGCTTGCCAGGCAGGCACTGTGCCACTGAGCTATATCCCCAGCTCCAAGACCAGGGTTCTCAAAGAGAAAGAAATTAGGCTTCATCTTCCTTTGTATGGCCACAAGGGACTCCGTGGGAATTCCCAGCCCAGTGGCCTCCCCCACTGGTTTTGGACTTCTGAGCCCCAACAATCGTAGGAAACAATGCATTAAAGTAAATGGCTCTGTAGATAAGTGGATAGGAAGACATATATGGAGAGAGACAGACCATCAGAGAGACAGAGACAGAGACAGGAAGATGGAGCAATTCCACTGTTTCTGTTTTTGTAGAGAGCCCTGACTGGCATAATTTCCCTGCCAAAGCTTCCTCCTCCTCATAGCACAGCACATCGTGTTCACCAGGATCCCGCTTTATGAAGCCACTGCTCAACCCTTCTAGGGTATAACTACACTCTGAACAGTCTCTGGGGCCTTTTGCACTGACCCATGGCCAAAGACTTGAAAGGAAATCAGTAGCAAGTGAACTGTCCCTGCTCCCCTTCTCCTGACCTTCTGTCGGGGACCCAGGGCCTCTGGCTCTTCTCCTGACCCGAGGGAGCATACCTTCTCCCTCTGGGGCCTGGCTCGGGCAGTGAGGGCTTATCACACCGCAGACCAGGGAGGCAGCATGCAAGCCACCTCTCTGGACACGTGGCTGCACCTGCCTACGTTTCATGACATGTCCCAGGTAGCAGAGGTTCCCTCTAGGTCTGAAGAGCTGAGAGAGCCCCTGCCGGAGTTGGAAGGCCCATCTCTGCGTGATTTCATTGCTCTGCTTCCTAGTGAGCAGGAACTGGACAAGAGGACAATGGAACAAGGGTGGAAATAGATTGGAGCACCGTGTCCAGGTGACACTACTGCATTTGATAACCTTTCATGTTTTTATGTGCTCTATTTCCTGTCAAGACCTTTTTCATGTTTTTCCTACCTGTCCCCATTCTCTCTCAGCTTTTTCTTCCTTTGTTTAGTGTCCCTTCAATATATGCTTGACCTGAATTATTCCACCAGCTGCATCTTCTATTTCACATTGCTCTACAAACCGAACCTCTACCTATTGCAGATTCATTCACTATAGTCACTAAATTCTGTGTATATTGTTCTCTCTCTCTCTCTCTCTCTCTCTCTCTCTCTCTCTCTCTCAAACTTCATGGATAATACAGGAAAGCATAAATTACAGATATCCAATTGGCCTGTCTACCTCAGTCATATTTATTATCTTTATTCATACACATAGGGCACCAAATTTCCTGGGAAATTGTTACTCTCTATGTACAAGAAAAAAAAATCACATAAGATTCCCTTAGACATTTAACGCTATAGTTACAGTAACTGGGAAATGACCAACTACAACTGTTCCTCTGAGGTCTAAGACTCAGTTAATTACCACTACTTAATTAATCCAAGAGACTCTCTCATGAAATGCCCAGCTGTGTCATGAAAATTATCATCAAATAACACAAAGATCTTCTAGAAGCTAGGATATCAGCACTTTGGCCAGCCTACAGAGACAGATTTAATTGATCTCTGATTTCCTTTTGGTTCCCTGATTCCTCTTAAAAAGAGTGCAAGAAAAAAAAATCCCTGACCAAGGAACTTCACACAGAAACGAGCTTCTCCCTAGGGAGGATCCACAATTCCTGGAGAGGACACAGCAGCCCATGAATCACAGAACAGGATGAGAGATATGCAGGCAACCAGCTAGTGTCCAGATTCCAGAAAGAAAACATAGCCTGGGAAATAACTTAGGTCAAATATGGAAGGATTTGACAAAGTTAATCATAGAGTTACTATCCAGCAATGTAAAACAATTTTTGAACAATGCAAGGCACAGAAATGGCCTGGCTTCAAATTCTAGTCCACTGTTTAAAACACATGCCCCCTTCCTGAGTTTAACCAAGCCTCAGTGCCCTCATCAGACAGGCATGGGCAGGGAGTGGACAAGGAGGGCATAGGAAAGGAAAAGTTTTAGGGTGATGGAAAAGTATAGATTATTTTCAAAACTCACTGAGCTGAGCAGCATTTTTATTGTATCTTAATTGTTACTTACTTTTAACAATATAGAAAAATTAAGATATTCAGATTAACAAAGACTGATATTGGAAAAAATTACTATTCACAATATGTCCTTGGAAACAATATGAACGGATGTCTCTCAGAAAGAAGGAAATTTAACCTGTAATGAAGAAATGAGAGTAAACAAGCAAAAGAACAGAAGAAGCACTGACTGTGTGACATAATGACCAGGGTACTGGCTGAGCTTGTGTGTGGATGGTTTAAAGATGAACTGAACACTGTACAATAATAGCATGAAAGTTAGGAGCCATTGCTTTTTTATGAAAATATCAGGAATATTGACTATATTTCAACTTCAGAGGTCATGTATGTATCTAAAAAAGGAATAATATCACCTAAAAAGATATCCAACTTCTGGAGTAGAAAGAGATGTGGAAAAGTACATATGAAAAAAGAAAGCTCAATCAGTTAATGGACTCCACCAAACACACACACACACACACACACACACACACACACACACACACACACAAGAGAGAGAGAGAGAGACAGAGACAGAGACAGAGAGAAGAATCCAAAGAATGTGATAGTTATAAAATACAAATGGTAAAAATGCATAGACATCATTCATCACCACAGATATAACATGACTGCAATTATTATTCTTACATTGATTTTTTAAAATATCTAATTCTACACTGCTAGTAAAAGATACACATAAAACATAGTATTAAAAAAGTTGAAAGAAGTGAAATTTGTATAATTGGTAAAAACTACCCGAAATAAAATTTATGCAATCATATTAAAGTATACAAAAGTTTATTTAAGGAGAAAATATTATGTAATGCTGTCTTAGTTATTTTTTCTCACTGCTAAGACAAAATACCAAACACTCACTGTTAAGAAGAAAAGGTTTCCTTTGGCTCACAATTTGTAGAGGTTTCAGTCCATAATCGGCCATCTCCAAGGCAGAGTGTCATGAAAAAGGGGCATCATAGAGAAAAAACAATCCACGGCAAAGTAGGACAGGCAAAAGGCAGCCAGAAGCAAAATAGCAAGCAGCAAAGGACAACAGTAGCCCTCTTTGTGATCCTTGCGTCCCAGCTGGGGGGTGGAGGAGGGCAGTCACACCCGGGGGCCTACCCATTTTCCACACCCAGCACTGTACCAAACCAACCAGTGGACTAATTCAGTATCACAAACTCTTGATCCCAGCATCACATACGAGCTACCCTGAAAAGCCCCTCCCATGGCCACATGAGGATTCGGGGGCATATCTAGACACAAACCATAGCAAGTGCTTAAAAGAATTATTTGCCAGAGAAATATAATAATCTTGAATCTGTATATACTTAATAATGTAGCCTCAAAATATATAAAGCAAAAACAAAAACTCACAAGGAAAAAATGAAAAATCCACATCTTACAATCACCACTAGGAAAAAATCAATACAGAAACAGCACAATAAACAAACTTCACCAGACTGACTGAAATTTATATTATATGCCAAAAAATAATGCATTTTCTTTTCAAAAACACAGAAATTGAGTTGGAACTTGACCACAAAGGAAACATTCTGTAATACAAAGACCTCATTTTGTGACCAAAGTAATATAAAATTAAAAATCAATGGTTTGAAAATTAGGCATCAAAACTATGTTTAAAAATTTTAAATACCCTGTGAATAACTTATGGGACCACATGTAAGTCATAAAGGAAATGATCAATATTCAGATCTACATGATAGTACAAGCAATACATATCACATTTAATGGGTGCAACTCAATTAGTACATAGAAGTAATTTTGGCCTTAATCTTATATATCAGATTTTAAAAGCATCAAAATATAGTGAAGTTCAATATCTAATTCAAACTAATTTAGAAAACTGTAAATCCAAATTAAGCAACTAGAAGAAAGGAATTGAAAAGTATAAAGCCAGAAACTTGTCATGCAATAAAGGAACAAAATAAAAGATTGACATAATCTAAGTCTTAATTCTTTGCAGAGATCATGAACAAGCCAATTTTCTGGCAAGAATGAATAAGAAAAAGTTCTAACAAATCCATTAGGCTAACAAACATATTAGACACATAAAAGGATGCATAATTACAGATACATTAGAAATTTAAAGCATCTGAGGAAACTACTTTTGTCAATAAATTTGAAACTCAAAAACGCATACATTTTTCAGGAACAAACCTGAATTACCAAAGTTCTATCATGAGAAATATAAAAAGCCTGAATAGACTCATGATTATTAAAGAAACTGATTCAGCAATTTAAAATGTGGGCTGCTCCTTCATCTCCCAAAAAAGACCTGACATGATTGTTCAAGTAACAACTTTCAAGAAACAAGCATTTCCCAAACTTCCACCAAGCACAAAGGAAAAAAAAAAAAAAAACTCTCCAACTCACTGGAAACCAATGTGACCAGAATTAGAGAAAGGTAATGTTAGAAGAAAAAATTATAGGCCAAATTTATATATGAACACAAATGTGAGAGTCTTAAGTAATTTAATAGTAACCAAATCTTATAAAATATTTAAAAATAAAATATACATCATGACCAACAAAAGCCTATCTCAGGAAAACAAAGATGACTTAAAGTTAAAACAGCAATTAAGATAATATACTGTTCTATATGATAATCTAAAAAACACAGAAATGGAACAGAAGGAATTCAAATCACTTATTATAAAAACTCTTAGCAACTAAGACAAGAGAATTTTCTTTATTTGATAAAGGATATCTATCAAAATCTCTGGCAAATATCCTGCTGAATAGTGAAATATTTAAGTATTACATCACAGTGAATAAGAATGCCTTTCAGCACCATGTGTATTTGGCATTTTTCTGTAAGTCATAGCCAAAGAAAAAGATCAGAAAGAGGAGGAAAAAGATGTAAAAGTTAGGTAGGAAAAATCAAAATTGCCTTTATTCACCAATAATAACATTGTTTACACAGAAAAATCTATGAGACTATATAAAGGAACTACTGAGAGCAATAAGAGCTTGGTAAATATAAAATCATATACAAAAATCAATAACATCTCTGAACACCAGCAACATCCAATTAAAAAGTGTAAGTTAAAAACTGTCTCTGTCACAAATAGCAACAAAAATACAAGGTGTTTAGGAACACAGTTGGCATACAAGATGTATTAATATTATGGAAACAATATAGAACTTCATTGGAGTATGTAAATTGTTTAAACCCTCAAGAAAAAGAGAGAAAAATGCAGCAAGTTAATATGTAAGAAAGACTCAGTATTTTATAGATGATAGTTCTTTCTAAGTTAATCTATATAGTCAATGCATTTTAGTCAAATATCGCTGGGTTTTTCATAGACCTTGTCACGCTGACACTAAACTTCCAATAGAGCAACAAAGGGCAAAAAATAACCAGGATAAGTGTGAAGGACAATGAAGGAGAGCTCATCCTCAAAGATACCAAGGTTTATTATTAAGTTATATCATTACAAGATGAGACAATGGGCAACTGGAACAGAATAAAGAACAAAAAAAGACAGACTGCACTTACGTAGCAAAGATTACTTTATGGCAAGAGGCTTTGAAGATTTAGTGGAGAAAGTATGATCTATTTTGTGGCAATATCTTTTTCATAAGATTTTTCACAAAATCTTTTTAAAATGCTAAGTCTATTAATACAAATTGTTGTCAGGAATTATGGAAGAGGCCAGTGGAAGCCATGCAGGTCCTTGGAGGAGAAACAAGAAGCCGATTCACCCTTTCTGTGAACTGGTAAAGGCTATGCAGGTCCTGGAAGGAAAAACAAGAAGCCAATTTGCCCTTTCCATGAACCAATCAGCACACAGGCTGGGAGACAAGAGCAATGCCCTCCCCGCATCTCCAGGGGCAACTAACTCATTTGAAGGAAATGCAGGCTGAGTGGTTAGCAACTGAGGTACAAAAATAAGTTAATACTTGTATTGTTTGGTTTACTTTGCAGGCTTGGAGCTTGTAGCCTAAGCATCTACCAAGAGGCTAACAATACGCAATATAATAAATGTGGGGGATTTTCTTCTGCCTTGTCTTTGAAATCCAGTATCATTCTCACTGTTTTGTCTTATTCTATTTTATTGTTTTGTTTTATTCAGTGTTCTGTTTTGGTTGGTTTCACTCTGTTCTGTTTGATTTTATTATATCTGCTGGTATGGGCAACAATCTTGAAGAAAACAAGAGGCATTATGGTAGCCATTGTTGATTTCCTATTGTCCTGTTTTGAAGTCCTCTATCACTTTCACTGTTCTGTTTTTGATTGGCTTTATTTTGTTTTACTTGTTTGGTTTTATTCTTTTTAAAACAAAATTTTTTTTAAACTATATGGGAAAAGGAAATTGACATGTACCAAGCCAGAGGATAAATCATTCAGCACTTTGGAGAGCAGCTGTGTAATAGTAAACTTGAAACTGGCACACACTATTTCTTCCACTTTTTTAAAATTGATTATACTGGTTATTGGATTTCATTGGCAGATCCATGTGTGCATCTCACCTTCAACTTGGCAGTTCCTCCTTTGAAAATCTACACTGGAGAAATTAAGTGCTCATCGGGGTTGATAAAAAATGTGGTCTTTTCATAAAGTAGAATGCTTTAATCTAATACCAAAAAAGCTAAATCTTGATAAAATGTTGATAGATAAAAGTACAAAATGAATCCTAAGTATGTGCAAGATTTTACTATTATAAATTGTTAAAGTCACAAGACAACACCATATGTTTAGTTAAAATAGAAAAACACTCCATAATTTTTGTCATTTCTTGAGAGATTAGAGGTAAAGATATAAAATGTTATCCCTGGTAAATCCAAGTCAGGGTACCTGACTTAGAAATTATTTGCATGTTAGACATAGATGAAAACCCCTGAAGAAGTCAAGCACCATCTGTGAAGATGACTAGAAAGACTTGAGAAGACCTGAGTTTTATTAAAATTAACGCAAATGAGTTAAAATTAAGAGCGAAGGACCAGACTGGCGGAGGCAGGCATAACGATCCTGCCCTTTTGTGCAGAGAAGAGAAGTACAGAGGTCTAGTCTTTCTTCCACAAGGAGGTATAATCTATTAGACCTCACCTTATGAATCTTCATGAACCTATAATATTGTATCAAAATTTATGCCCTCTCTTTTCTCAATTCTGTGTTTAGTTAGTCAGCTCTGGTATTAATCCAGCCACCTGGACACACTGACACTCTGCTATAGTAGAGAAACCATGATTGGAAAGGAATATTCCTCCCATTAAAGAATGAGAGAAAATTCTGGCTTGGCCTTTGGATTAGGATACAGAAACACCCAAGCTAAAATACTGCTGTGCAATGAGCTACCTGACATTGGGACAGTTATGTAGCCTCTCTTGGCCTAACTTTCTTCATTTTTGAAACGGTCAAAACAAGAATACTTACCTGATTGAGTTACTGAAACATGTTAATATTGTAAAATGTGCAAAGAGGCTAGCATATTGCGTGTCGTAGAATAAATACTAAACAAAGGTTTCAGAGGGTATGATAATGGCATCAAAATGCTTTTTGGCTTCCAAGACCAAAATCCAACTTCAGTGTACTCCAACAGTATGAACACTCTTTTGTTCATGTCACCAGAAGTCCAAAGGAAGGCAAACCCCAGGGTGGGCCCTTGTCCTCCCAGCATCTCACCAACACAGTGTTGTGCAAAATCGGCCAAGCTCACCCTAAGACTGCTGGTCTTGTCATCACAGCAAAGCACTCAGCAGCAGCAAAGCCTAAGTTTCTGTTCCCTCGCATGCAGTTTTGAGGCTGTCTAAGGGGAGGAAAAATGTCTCACCCATTTCCAGGTTCGAGGCTAATACTCCTGTTTTAGAAAGAAAAGATCAGCGAGGAAAAAGCATACTGATTTGCTTCTGTCAGCTTCACATGGCGTGAGGGTCCTCAGAAATGAAGACCCAAGCACACAGGGGAAAGGGCGTGTTTCCACAGACAGTCATGCACAAGTAGGGTGAGAGGACAAAGGGCTGTGATCATAGCAGTGTGAAGGGATTAGCAAGGCCTTTGAACTGTGATTTTTCTGCATCTCCGAGTCCTGAGAAATGAGTATGTCCCTGTCCTCCGGCTGTAGGGAGGACTCCTTCAGGTGCAGGTCTAACCCACTACTCTCAGGGGAACTTTTAAGATCTTTGGCTCACATCCAGCAAGAAAGGGCAAGAGAAGATGAGACACCCCTTCTTCTTCTGCAGTTTTTTCAAAAGACAATGTGCACTGTTTGGGGTAACTTGTCCTGAACTTGCAACTCTCTTAAGAACATAGTAGTGCTTTCTCTCAGAACTCTCTGTTGTCTCAAAGATCGGCCTAGGTGAGAGGAATGTGACACTATGTCTGGAGTCAAGGTTCTTTGTGTGGTTCCTGGATGAGCAACATCAGCACCACCTGGGAAACTACTAGAAGTAACCTTTTCAGCCACAGCCCACACCTGCATGGTAAAAATCACATGCTTCAGGGGCAGGCCCAGTACCTGTGTAGCTATGTTTTTAAACAAGCTCTCCAGACCATTCTGATAACACAAGAGTTTGAGAAAAACTAGGTTCAAGTAATATGGACTCTGTAAAGCTGGTCAAGTGGTCCCCCAGGAGGGAACACTCAGGGCCACACCCACCTACTGAGCTGCACCTCCAGCCCTGTTTTATCTTATTGTGAGACAGGGTCTTGTGAGGTTGCCCAGGCCGACCCTGAAATTACAATCTTCCTGCCTCAGCTTCCCTAACAGCTGAGATTATAGGTGTAAGATACCACTCACGTTAATTTTGTCTCTGAATCTGGAATTTTAAACAAGTGAAATACTAGCAGTGTCTTGGCATGAGTAGAAACCATTAAAGAGAAAAGGTCTTAAATGCGCAGTTTTCACTTGGAGAAGAAAGGTCTTCTTATTCTTTCATTAACCCACCGGGAAATTGCCATCTGTGCTGCTGTAGCAGGTGTGCTAGCCTCAAATTTGACTCCACAGGGACTAACCTTGGGCTCCTTTATAAAAAATTGGAAATCAATGTCAAATCAGGTGACGAGGAAAACCAATGAAGTGCCTCTGCTCATATCCCTTTGCTTTCGGGCACAAACATTGATCTCATAGCAGACAAGTGTCTCATGCTTCCATATGAGCAATGAGACCTTCAAGTGCTCCGAGGCTGACAGGGGTTGGTCTTGCTTTGGACTCAGAAAAAATCTATTTCTTTCTGAAATTTTTACTTGGGACACTATTCAGAAGACTGCTATTTCTGCTGCATTTGTCGGATTAACTGAAAGACTCCATTAAAAGTGCCCATTCTTTTTTATTGGAAAAAATTTGCGATACACAATGTTCACATTTGCTTTGGGGGGATTGGTACAAACGTATATCATATCTTGATCATCTTTCATTCCCTTCCCCTTCTCCTCTTCTCCATCTCCAAAACATCTTCCTTATCCCCTTCCTCATCACCAAAACATCTACTCTATTTTCTATAAGTGTTGCCTTTAAATTCCTAAGTTGGCTAAGGAATGGCACCGTCAGAAAAATTAGCCACAGAAAAGACCAGGAGGGCCATTCGTGGACTTGGATTAGAGAGAACAAAGGCACACCAGCAAACGAACTCTGTATGGGAACCAGCACCACGTGCGAGCCGCCGCCAGACTGGGAAAAGCCAGGCCCCAGCCCCTTCCAGCATGTGGGCTGGCAATACAAGAAGTACCATCCCTCCTCCCCAAGCGACCCAGCTTATCCAGAGAAACACAAGCTGTGGTGATAGCTATGGAGGTGAAATCCAATTGCATGCCTGAGGTCCTTTGGAGTGTCACTAACATTGCAGGTCTAGGGCAAGTGGTCTGATCATAGGTTCAGAGGGTAGTGGTACGCAGTGTGGCATCCAGGGGGGATCTCCTTCTGAGGGCTGCAGCCATTGTTAACTCCCTATGGTCTTATATTGTTTCCATTTTTTTGTTGGGTTGTTTGTTTCATTTGATTATGTCAAATCCAATGGCAGGAGCAGCTATTTCAAAGATAGCAAGATATATTATAGTAGCAATTTTGGATTTACTACTGGCTTGTTTTGAAATCCTTTATTGCATTCATTGTTTTGTTTATTATATCTAATCTATTCTGTTCTGTTTGATTTTTACTATGTCCAAAGTTGTCTGCAGCTATTTTGAAGACATCTAAAGGCATTATGGTAACTATTTCTGACTTTGTAAGGTTTTGAAGTCCTGTATCTCTTACACTGGCTTGTTTTTATTGGTTTTATTGTTTTCTTTTTTAAAATAAAAAAATCTGATCACAACATCTTCTATTCCCAGTTTAAAGCATTTCAATGGTCTCTTCTTGAACCTAAGAAAATAAAAAGTTTTAACATGAAGAAAGGAAAGACCAGGAGAATGATCACTTCTCTTATCACTGTAAGAGACAGGAAAAACAAAGCAATTTCCTACTCTTGCACACTCAACACATGCTCCTACGACCTGATCTACGGGAGTTTCTCTCCAATAGCCAAGACACCAACTGGGTGCCCTGCAGTTTCGCTCCATTCTGACTCTATCCCATCTGGAGACAGAGGTGTCATATCCCACAGACTGAAAGCTCAATCCCGTAAGTCCGGCCCTACCATAGCTGCCAGTCACAAGCCTCAGTATTGACCCATGTTTCCCACCAACAGGCTGTATGTTGGGGTTGTCCCAAGTTCCATTAATTTTCTAGAGTGACTCACAAAATTCATTTTCCTAATAATAGATATAGGAGTAATAAAACCCAAAATGTGTAATTGCTATTGTAAAAAAGAGAAGAAAAGAAAGTGCTCCAATGGATATAACTGCATGCATGTTTAAGTGCGTAAGGTTGATAATCATATTACTAAGTTTTTGGTGGATCGTGGAAAGAAGTGTTTGCAGTCTCGCTGTTTGAATGTCCACTTTGTATGCTTTGCTTTTGTAACCTGAACAATCATTTCTAAGAGGGCAATATGTCATTTATCAACTAGTGATTTCTTACTATTTTTTTGAAATTATGTATTATTTCTACCCTTTTTAGTTTTTTTCTTTTTAAATAAAATTGTTTTAAAAATTCATTTTCCTTATGTTTACCCAATTATTATAAGAGATATTGGGCAACCCACTCGGGACCCCTTCTGTCTCTCAGACAAGAGCTTTCTTTCTCTCAATAAATACACTATGCTTTTTAAAAAATAAATAAATAAAGGATATTACAAGAGATTCATACGAACAGCCAGTTGGAAGAGCTGCAAAGGAAAAGTGTGGGGATGGACACAGGACTGCCATGCCCTCCCCTGGGTCCAGCCACTCCACATGTTCAGCTATCCAGAAGGTCTCTAAGCCTTGTGCTTTGAGTTTTATGAAAGCTTCATTAATATGCATGATTAATTAAATTATTGGCCATTAGCGACAACTCAATTTTAGTCCCTTTCCTTACTCCCCCCACCCCCCCGCCCACCCAATACTGAAGGGCTGAAAACTCCAGCCCTCTAATCTTGCCCTGGTCCTCCTGGTGACAAGCTCTTATCTAGCAGCCACCCAGAGGCCCTCTACTCTCCAGTGTTTTCACAAATATACAACGTTTCCAAGATTTTAAGGAGCTGCCTGCCACGAATCCAGGACAGAGACCCAATATATATTTATTACGTCACAATTTCACAATCATCTTCTTCATTGTGGGAACTAGTTAACATTGGCCCATTTCTGACTTTGGGACATCTTTTCACCTCTTGGGAGTAGATTACAGGATGCGTTCTCCCCTCCCTTGCCGCAGCCTCCTCGTGGACAAAATATATCAAGCTGGGCTCTGCTATCAGCCCTGCTTTCACCAGCATCAGGAGGAAACCCGCAACAGACCACGGTCTACGCTTGAGGACTGTACTTCTGCTCCTTTTCTTTTTCCTCTGCTGCACTCAAGAGTAAGGAGCATAAGAGACGTGTGAAACCACTTACGCCTGATAGAACTGTGGCGCGGCTGAAAAGATAAGTATGAAATATAAATGACCCTTTATTTTAAGAATGCGGGGAGAGACCCCCCAACCCACTGGGGTCTGGCATTGTCTCCGGGGGCTGGCATTCTTTCTGGGGTCTGGCAATCTCTCCGTGGGACACGTGGAGTGGGGCATACATGTAGCTTAGGTTTGGGGTGGTGCCTGAGGGGATTAGTGATGCGCAGGAAGCCCATTGGTATTCATTTCGCGCCACAGGTAAATTCCTAGGGGTGGGGAAGATACAGCCCTCTTGGTTCTGCCCCCAAGGCTTTTTACCAGCTATAGTGTCCCAAATGGGGCAAAATCCTTTCAATGCCTAGATCTCCAAGCACAGTTTCCCCAGAATATGTGACCAAAACAGATACACCCAGCTGGGCCCAGCCCAAAGAAGCCCACCTATATCTAACCAACATGTTTATCAGCTTAATAAATACTTCTGTGTGCTACTAAGATCTCATATGGAGTTGTTGTAATAATAGCTCTAAAAATGTCTTTCCCTTAGGAGAAAACTAGGTAATTCCATGCATAAAGTGAGCTTGGAAAAAAAATATAATTGTTTCTGAAACAAATATACGGAATACAGTCAAATCCATAAATCCTCTAGAGGCCACATACTTACCTTCCGGATTATACCTTCCTCCCAAATAGTTAAGGGAAATACTTTTAGGAATTGCTTTCAAAATCAATAGCATAGGTTTTGGATTGTTGACCTCAAAAACAATTAGAGATTTTCCAAAGAGTAACAGTATTAATTTGGGGATAAAACAGCACTATGTGCATTCAAAAAGTATGAAGCAAGGAAAAATTTTTAAGATATTTTAAAATGATAACCTCTGGCCACAAAGATTAATAGCAAGGATTGCATCAGGTTGAACAGATGGATGCCTGGAAAATGTCTTTGGAGAAATGTTTTTTGGTGTAAGACTCTGGTGGCCTTTATCTAGTGTTGTGATTCTAGCAAAGTCTTATGATAATAACAACAAGGTAGTCATGCGTGAGAACCTTTGCATCAGAACTTCCTCATAGTTAGTTAATTAGTTAAATTTGATACAAGAAACTCCATTTTGATTTGAACAACTTTCACAGGTTTATTCTCAGAAATAGAAAATCTTCATTCCGTAAAAAATGTTTGATTTTTTAAAAGTGAAATGACATTAGTGAGTGTTTGGATTTCTTAAGGCTCAATCAGAATTATTTCAAATTTTTACACAGCAGAAATAATAGTTCATAAAGCTGAGAAAATTAAAATGTATCACCTCCAAACTCACACACATAATTCACAGTTGTTCTACAGGTATTGACAATTTCCTTTTTTTCTGCAATGCATACATTTTACTAAAGTATCTCATAAGATTGTTTTTCTTTAAACTGTTGGATTTCATGTTACTAAATTTGCAATGTGAAACTTGAATTAAAAATAAATGTTTTCATCCATTTGAATCGTTTTTAAAACACCTCTGGCTACAGGACTTTCATGGACACTTTCTTTCACTGAGGCCTACTGTGATACCTAGAATACGTAGCAGTACTTGCCATTCAAGTATCTCTGTGTTTCATCAGATGCAAAGTCTTGAGTGGGAAGACAGTGGCAGAAAAGTGATAAATTAGATAAATTAGCATGAGAAGATGTAATCCAGGAAAACCAAGAACATTAATGGGCAGCTTGGCCAGATCTCTCCTCTTAGGGCGATGGTGTGTATCTCAAGGAATTCAGAGGGACAGCACTGATTCTCTTCTTAAGCCAGTTCCACATGGTTATTCCATGCGTGTTACACTGAGCTTTACCCCACGCTACCTGACCTTTAAGCATTGGTATGTACAAAGCATAATTTCTCTTCAATACAACAGTGCTACAGCCCATGAAAATTTTTATCAGTGCAAGTCTAGAAAATGGATGAGGTCCAAATTCTGCCGTACTTGTGTATTTAGTGCCACTCAACTGTGTTATCTTCCTGACCAGTGCTACACCTTTGCGCACCCAGTTAAAAATTATTTGCCTTCAATTCAAAGGAGTGACACTAATGCCTTAAGATGAGTCACAACCAGTGAAAATGACAAGGTTCACAAAATTTCACAAAATTACTTCGTGTGACACCCAGGGAAACATTTGCTTATGAAAATGAACTCGTGCTAAGACTTTATAAATAACTGAGTGTTTTCTTTTTAAATCAGTTTCCTTACAATGTACCCAATTTTTTTTTTTTTTGTCTTTTTTCTTTTTATTGGTACAGGGATCGAACTCACGACTGCCTGTTTGCAAGACAGGTGCTTATGCCACTGAGCTAAATCCCCAGCCCCTATGTACCCAATTTTTACATGTAGTTAGAATTTTGGTATACCTCAAAACTTGCTTTCCTTCTTGAATATATGATAATGTATATATGATTATATTCATTTACCGGTTATACAGTATTCCAGAATTAAAGGTAGCACATGTACAGTTGGATATTTAACTATGGCACTTTTCAAATAAATAATACTGACAGGAACATACCTTTATATGTGAATTTTCCCATTCATATTAGTTAGTTGTGAAAATTTTCTAACTATAACATTATCACATCAACAGTTGGCACTTTTACACAGTGAGATACTTGCTAGAAATTTCTGTCATTTAGCTAAGATGAAGAAAATCAATTTCACCACCATTTCACAAATGTCATATATTATTGTTTTCAAATAATTTTTGCTAGAACAATAAGCGAGCAAGTTACCCCTTTTTGATATTTTCTTTTTTTTATTTAAAGAAAGATTAAACAAAACAGAAAATAGTAGAAATAGTACATACATTCAGAGAAAAAAAGAGTAAGAAATCACTAGTTGATGTTGTCGTTTTACAAATAGTTGTTAGAGGTACAAAAATGCAACATGTAAAGTGGGTATTCAAACAGAGAGACTGTAAAAATTTCTAATCAACTGTCCAACAAAAACTTAGTAACATGGTTGTCAATCCTATACATTTAAACATACATGCAGTTATCCATATCTTCATCTATGTTCAGATTAAACAAACTAAAGCAGGTTAAAATCATTTTGAACAAAGAATAATAGTATTGCTGGATTTCACTTCATGACACTCCATGATCAGCACTGGGTACTGTAGTGTCTTTAAAGTGTCTTAAAAAAAAACAGAAAACGGGTAGTAATAATACACACTTTCAAAGAAAAATAAACAGTAAGAAATCACTAGTTGATGATTACAGATTGTCTTCTTACAAATAGTTATTCAAGATACTAAATTGAAGCATATAAAGTGGGGATTCAAACAGTGAGACTGCAACCAGTTCTGTTCAACTATCCAACAAAAACTTAGAAATATGGTTATCAATCCTCTACACTTAAACATGTATGCAGTTACCCATATCTTCAATTATGTTCACTTTCAATAAACCCAAGCAGGCTAATATCACTCTGAACAAAGAATAACACTGTTGCTGGGTTTCACGTTATGACACTCCAGGATTAGCACTGGGTATTTTAGTGTCTCCTTTTCTTCAGGGTATCAATTGTCATAAGATCAGTTCTCATAAACTGTTTATAGATTCTACACATGCATGGGTCTTAACATGTATTTTTTTTTAAATTTTGAAAGTAGCAATTGTGCAACAGCATAAGACAGAACAAAGCCAATCGAGACAATGCTGTGAAATTGATACAGGATTTCACAGTAGGATACTGGGATAGTAGTTCTAAGTACTATGGTATATCACTTTACTTTAACAATAGCTATCCAGTCAATTACCTATTGTTAAATCAAACCAAAAATAGAACACTAAAACGAATTGAGAATACTGAATAGAGCAAAAGAAATATAACAAAAAGTGAAAACATCCTATGCCTTCAAACAGAAGATAGAAGGAAATCCCCCATACTTGCTATACTGCTTATGGTCATCCTCTCAAGAGATGTTGAAATATCTATCCCCAGTAGGTAAGGGGGAAGGGGGCAGGTGGAAGAAGGGTGCTTGATTTTCAGCTCCTGTGGAAGTTGGCTCACAGGTAATGGTTCTCCTCCAGGCCCAAACTGCAGATGCTTATCAAGAGGGCAGGTGAATAAGCTGCCCGAATCCCTCCATGGCCGGAACTCTGGAACTCTTTTCTCCTCCTGGCCCCCATTGCAGACGCTTCCGAGAGGGCGGGTGAATAGGCTGCCCGAATCCCTCCATGGCCAGAACTCTGGAGCTCTGTTCTCTGCTCTCCTCCTGGCCCGAGTTGCAGAGACTTACCAAGAGGGCGCGTGAATAAGCTGCCCAAATCCCTCCATGGCCGGAACTCTGGACCCCTTTTTGATATTTTAAAAAATAGCATTTCTCTGGACTACAAGCTAGATTGAATTTTTTCTCACATTTATTTGTTTGTTTTTTATCACATATTTTTTGCTAGTCATCTGAATTTTTTGTTTTTTTGTTTTTTGTTTTGTTTTCATTTCACCCCCTCTCAGAGCATTCCAACCTCAACAGCAGACCCACTGAAAGCCATGAGCACATGGAGGATCGTACTCCAGGCCAATTTTTCTTTTACTTGGTGAAGAAATGATGTCAGCTAAAGAATTAGTGATATTCTTGGGATAGGCAAAAGATCTGAAGAAGTGACGAAGTGATTGAAAGAATCATCAGTCCTTTCCAAAAAATACTCTGGATATGTTCCCACTCCCAAAATGTCCTCTGAAGTTTGCCAGTCATGGGGCAATGGAGAAAATGTTAGACTTCATTGACCAGTTTATTCATGGAAATAAACAATTTCTATGAAATACAGAGCAGCACAAAACCTTTTCAAGCCAATGGAAACTGAAACTGAAACTAACCCACAAAACCTAAAAGCTATTGGGTAATTTGATGTCCATAGCAAGAATCCCCCTATGGAGTTCAGTGTACCCCATGTGAAGGAATCCTCATGGCTAAGCTTGTATTGCCTGAGGTCCTCACACCCACCAACACACATGATACCTATTCAGGACAATGAGAAGGACCAGGGGAGGGAATGATGTGTCATGTTTTAAGGGCATGAAAACTTGGTTTACATCTCTATGCCCTTCTAGCTGAATGACATTGAAAAGATGAGTATCTCTAACCCCCAATTCCACACATTACCTAAAGGGACAGGGGGAAATAATAACCCTAGGGGTTCTTAGCTGGAATTTATCCCTATTACAAAAGACAGATTAACAAAAGAAAAGGAAACAAGTTGATTAGCAGGCATGAGATATATACATTACCCAGAGAATGAGAATCAGTAATTGTCAAACAGTGGTCTTTAAATTCTGCTTATACAACCGTCATTCACAAAGCACGGTACATTTTAGACAAGCAACAAGACAAAGGAAAAAGATTTTCTCTGGAGGCAACAAGTTAGGCAAAGGCAAATAACTGGCAGATAAGGGTTCATTTTAAAAGCTTGTAGATTACTCTAGTGCCATCTCTAGTCTAATTAAGCAGAAAGACGAGGTCAGAGGTCAGTTAACCTTCCCTTTCCCAGTAGAGAGTAAGGGCAGGCTACCTTTTGTCTTTGTAAACTTGTGTCCTGTTTTACAGAGGGAGGGCAGAGAGCTTTCCTGTATCTGCTTTTTCTTCCTTTTCAACAGCTGTGGGGTGGCCTATTTCAGTGGCCCACAGGACTCACCAATGCTTATCCCACAAGACAGTGAGAATTCAGGGAGATAATAGAAACTACTTAGCTTTGAGCCTAGCTGAGCAGTAGCCTTCAGTACACCTAAGCAATTTTTATCATTTATCCGTAAAAGATGTTCAGACAGAAATGGCATTTTAGAATTCTTTAACAAACTAATGCTGAGAACAAAGAGTCACCAAGAGGCACAGTGGCCAGGGACTTCCCTGCCCTGTCACATCACCAGCATCCAAAGAGACCACATCTGGGCAACTTGAGATGATTCTCAGCCAACTCAAACTTTCAAGGAGTTATGATTTCTTATTAATCTATTAATATAAATTTAATAGCACTATCCTTAATACCAGATGACTTTTAACATCTTGACTATCTGTAAGTGCTTTTGTACCTGAGTTACCTATCACAATAACACTGTGATGGTCACTACTGTTACAAGATAGAGGAATAAAGGACTCTCCAGAGAGGCTTTCACAGAGGGGGTCTCCGTGTGTAGAGGTCACTTCCACTAGAAATCGACTGTGTGCACTCTTGCCTTCTTTTTTCTTCCTCCTGTCCCCCTTTTGGCTCCCTGAGGAGCAGTAGGTTGAAATCTGGGACTCTAGAGTGATGAGGACAGGAACCACCTCTTAGAGATGCAGAGGGAAAACAGGTAGCAACCTGCATCCTGCATAGCTGGAGACTACAAGCCAGCCCTTGAGAGCAGAGAGGAAGAAATACTCGCTTTCAAGCTGATACTGTCAAGTATCATCAATCAGAGTCACTGTTAACCTAACTGCTAGGAGAAATCCTGGACTTTACCCAGAATCCAGTCTTATTTAGGGTTAAAAAAAATAGATGATCTAAGTTCATATCTGAGACACAAATATTTTAAAGATAAAGAAACAGAGCATCAAGTAGGTCATGCCAGCTAAACTTGATGATGCCAACATGTTTGGCTTGGAAGCCACCTAGGACAGTAGTGGTTACACTCTGGGTGTGTCTGGGTGGGTGATGGAGGTGTGACCTTGGGTACTGTATCTGGTCCCTCCCCTTCATCTCTGGTGCTATTCCCCTTGTCTTCTTCCTGGACACCATCAACTAAGCAGCTTTGCTCCACCATGCCCTTCTGCTACAATGCTTCTGCCTTGGAGTCTTCTGACCATGCACTGAGTCCCCTATAACTATGATCTAAATTAAACCTTGGTGTCCTACCAATGGCAAAGAGGTCAAGTAACCCATGCAATGCTGAGTCTATGGCAGAAATAGAATTTGAACTATAACCTACATAACTTAAACTCTGCATGTTGTCTGTCATCACTTTTCTGTGTCTCTTGATTTCTGAATCTCTTACACCTGTGTCCCTTCACAGCTGTAGCCTATGATCTCTCTCCCCTTCAATACTGGTCAGCTTCTAGATCCACAAGAAACCTGACTCCTCAATCCAATACCTCACTTAGGTCTATCCCAGGATAAATATTTATGGTCATTATCTCTGCTGGTTTTTCCCAATAATGGGGCAAGAAATCTTAATTCAACAATATTTTCCCTAAGATATTTATTAAGGTAGGGCACAAATGTATTGTCCCTTTAAATTGAGTCATAGTGAGATTCAAATAAATTTCTAAATATACAAGGATAATACATTCAAATCAGTTATTAAAGGAAGTTAGAGGTGTTTAGGGTACGTCCTTCAACATCCTGAGACTGATACCAAGGGAAAACATGCCCTTTCAAAAAAGATCCTAGAATGCCACTGTGAAATAGAAAATGCTAAACTGGCTTGACCCTGCTGGCATTTCTCTAAGTCAAGTTTAATAAATTCCTTCCCTAAAATAATATTTTTAATATGAAGGTAGTTCATGCTCATTATAAAGTAATTATAGAATAAAAAAGGACTTTTAACTCAGTAAGAGTCACTATTAATATTTTGGTGTTTTCTACTTGCAGCCTCTTCATTTCATAAATTTTTTATATCCTTGTGATCCTATAACATAAAAAACTTACACAGAGTGATTGTTAACCATAACTATTTAATTTCACAAGTTATGAATACAGACCATAAAAAAACTGGAAGATAGGAAGAAGTACGAAAAAAATAAAATCATCCAGAACTTCAATGCCCAGAGAAAAATCATGAACATTTTAGTGTTTTCACCAGCAGCCTTTTTACTATATATCTTTGCATGATTGAGATCAAACTGTGCAGGATAAATCTGAAGTCACTTTAATACTGAAACATCCAGACTCTCTAAAAGATGTTTCAAAGAATCATTCCCTGGTAACTTAGTGTCTAAGGTCATTAATAGGAATTTAAAGATGCAAGGATTCATAGTTTAAGTTCTACAGCAAAGAAAACGGCTAGTTTTTGCTCTTTGCAACTCTGATTTTGATGGCAGAAAAAGCATGTTTTGTTTAGCAATTTTTCTGGCACAGTATCTGGCACAGCATGTAAATAGTTTTGTCATTCTCAGTAAGTGTTACAGAATAACACCAATTATTGTTTCAAGTGGTTTTCAAACATAGCAACACCGTCCTTCTAAATTATGGTGGGAAGAATGTGGCCTAAAAAAGCACATTTGCTTGTAATATAAAAAGAGCAAAAACAAAAAAAACAAAGCATGAGAGACCCACTTCTTCCTCGGCTCACAGACCATTTGGCTTTGCTTGTCGCCTTTTCTCATCATCCTGTGTCCTACAGAGCTGCTGTTTGTTGATAGAGGACACGAATAATTCTTCTCTGTTCACTTTCTGCTCCCAGTTTTCTGCTTCTTCTTTTTTAATCTACTTCTTTTTTACTTTTAATTGACACACAGGAATTGCTTCTTCTTCTAAATAGATTAACATGAATGGAGGAGGCAGGGACTCACTTGTGAAGTTCCACAGAGGTGCAACTAAAATCCCGGCCCAAGGATCCTTAGACTTCCACACCTGTAGAATTACATTTGTGATCAAACGAATCCCCCAGAATAGCCACACCGCGGCATGGCCTGTGGGATCAGCCCATTTTAACTGTGATGCTCTTAGAGCTCCATATTACTGCTTTTAGAGCAGCAGCATGTTTAAAAAGGCAGGGCCCAACAGTTTTTAATCTTCTTTCTTGTCTCCTTCAAATATTAAAGGATATCCATAGCAACTCATTAAAACTCCCAGAACTGCCTCTTTCTACTACTCCAGAAGATCTCTCTGCATCTCCTTTATGCGGCCCTGCTGCCTCCAGCCGGGGCTTCCATAACATCTTTCTCCCTGTACCTCGAGGAACAAGACCTTGGCACTCTGCCCTCTCACCAGATCTTCGGGGTTTGCCATTATTTTAAGGCACCCATTTTTCTCATGAGAAACCTTACATGTCTAAGCTTTTCTTGGAAGGAGAAAAAGAAGGGAAAGAAGAGGACAAAGGGAAGATGAAAGGAAGGCACGATTTTCATCCAATCAGACAATCTAGCACAGGCTTGAGTAGTCTTGAAGGAATTAGATGGCGGTGTATGGGGAGGAAACTTAGAAGACCAAAGTCCAAAGCATCATCACTCCAGGAATACAGCAGAGTGCAAAGCATTTTACTACGACATGCTCATCCTTTTCAATTTTCAATGTCTTCCAGAAGAGTCTGGATCAAGGGGCACTGAAGATCAAGGGTGCATTTCACAGAGGACGTCCAAGAACACGTAACACCTTAGAGGTGGCCAGACTCCGCCTCAGTCATCTCCAGCCTCAGCAGCAGCACCTGTACCACCACCTAGATGCAAATTTCTTTTTCTTTCCCCTTTATGAAGAAATCTTTTTAAATATGAAAACTATAAGAAATAAGAGTAAGAACAGATCATTGTTAAAATATGGTCACATGTTTTAGAATCTTTTTTTCTGATTTTATTTTTGTAGAGTAAGATATTCAACAGGGTCCAAATTTTAAAAGGTAAGAAGGATGCTTAGTGAAAAATCTCTCCCCAACTTATTACCATTTCTCAGGCATCCAGTTCTCTGCTTCTAAGGGCTACCATGTTTCAAATATTTGTAAAACAAAAAAACTGAACAGTGTAGGTAGAGTTAAGGTCTCCTTTTCTCATTCTTTTGCCATGACTCTTAGAAGTAGACATTAACAAAAATTTGATGCACATTTCCTATGCCTTTTATGGCTTTTACACATAGCGCATATCTGCGCAGAATAGACAGCATTGCCCTGTGTGCTCTGTGTAATTTACTTCATTAGGATCCTATTTTTTAGCCCTGCTCAGTAATGCCAGTTCATTCCTGTTAATGGCTGTGTGGTATTCTATTGTGTGACTACAGAGTATTTTATTCATCTGTTTTCCTATTGATAAGAAATTCTTCCCTATATTTCAATGCTGTAAACAATCCAACCACTTTGGTGTCTTCTGAATTAAAATAATTTGCAGGCCCATTTTTCCTTGAGGTGAATATCAACTTCAAATAATCTAAGTAAAACTTTATAGGGTATTTTTATAAAAATTGATAAGCTAATTCTAAAATTCATCTGGAGAAGAAAACAAACAAAAATTGACAAATGTTCCTTGGGAAGAAGCATGGGAAAATGAACCTCATACTGTAGTTTTATTCTCTGCATTGTTTTACCCAGTATGTTATTCATGGAAGAGGAAAGGTTGGCTTGGAGCTTCTTAATTATCCCATTGTTCCTCTTATATGAGAAACTTGAGTATAAATAAATTAAAGAGCAAAATAAAAAACAGATAATAGGAAACAGGGAGACAGACATTCTGCAAATGGGAAAGTACCCAGTAATGGGGAGACAGGAAGTGTAAAAAAAATTAAGATGTGTTTTGCACAAGTACCACCTACCCAGGATGTATTCATTATCTATTACAAATGTCTATTAATAAAAATTTTAATTTTTTTTAGAAAAAGAAACAGCTCTCTTTGCCCTCGAGTTTGTAATGTCTTGGCATGAGTCTGCAAATGTGGAGACAGCTTTTTACCAGCTCAAGGGTAAAGTAGATACATCAAAATCCAAAGGAGAAGAATCAAGAAACATTAAGACATATTCTGAAGTACCACCTCTTGAGTCAAGGCTACCTCTCCATTAGTAATTTTCACAACAAAGACCATGGGTGTGTAAATTACTTTAAGGGGATGGGGAAGGAGAAAAGGATTGTCCTATGTGTGACCAAAAAGTATGCTGCCTGAGATAGGATCTCATAATGATGCTTGATTGACTCAAACTTTGACTGTTGGATTTTTAAATAATTTTAAATGTTTTGTTTTCATCTCAAACAAAATAGTTCATGGAATATCCTTATGACTAACTGCAGGTCTGTGATTATTTTCATAGGATAAATTCCTAAATAATTCTTACCCAAGTAGAATTACTCAACTCAGAGTAAGGAAAGAATTATCTGATAGTTTATCTGATAGAATACAATTTAACAAATTTTAATTCTATGGAGGAAAATGTGGAAATTCGAAATGATCTCTGAGTCTTAACCCTGACCCAACATCTTCTGTCTCTTACCATCTCAGGAGGGTCAGGACACCAGCAAAACTTGACCTCAGGGCCTCCACTGATATTAGTTGCCAGTAGAATAACAATACCAACAGCGATAAGAATAGTTAAGAGGTACTAACCATTTATTCTGTGCCACAAGGTATTCATACATTATCTTATTTAATTCTTGTAACAATTCTTCTAAGAAGACTGGTTCCATTTTACAAATGAAAGAACTTAGGGAAGGTTATGGGCTGACAGAACCACAGTGCTATGCAAAAGAGCAGAGATTTTAAGCTGATGATCTTATTGCTCATGATCCTGTTTCTTGGATCTCTCGCGGGGTCTTTGCAAGAAAGTCTACTTGTAGATTTTTCTGCACATTTTCCTGCCTCTTCTTGTGTTCTTTCAGTCAATATTAAAAAAAATTGTGCAAAGAATAAAAGCCAAGGTTGACAGGAGGCAAAGGAGCAGACCTGCCCCCGTAAGCCACTCCCTAAATTACTTTCAGGAGGTGGAGACTCACCTAAGCCGACATGTTGGTCTTAGTGAATCTTAGCAAAACAAGGTATTTTCCACTAACCTGCCTACATCCACACTGAAAGGTTTTTGCCCTGGAATAAATTACTGTACGGTTAGGGCAGTGGTCCAAGGTTGCAGAAGGCCAAAGCGGAAGCCTACCACTTGCTGCTTCTTCCTCAGCCTTAATTGCAACCCCGCTTCCGGTTTCGCTGGAAGAAAACTCCAATCCGCTCCTTGCACGTCATCAATGCCCGCCCTAAGCGCCACCCCTGGTCAGAGGTTACCTATGTCCCATACCCCAGGTCTGGTCAGAGGTGGCTAGACCGTCTATGGTCATGGACTCCTCTCCACGTCCTTGGAATAAAGGCTATTTTTTATTTTATATTCTCTCTTTTATCACGCCGAAAACTTTAGTACACCACCATGACTTTCATTTTGTTTCCACACTAAGTCAAAAATCTCAGCAAAGGCCACCAAAGGTCACACACAAAGAGTTCCTGTGACAGATACTGGTCGCCTCTGCAGTATTTCTCCCTCCTTCCACAGAACCTCTGTTTTGTCTTTCCGTGGAAGGGAGTGCAATCCCTTTTTCCACTACAAATTTCTCTTGACATTTTCAGTGCTGCTCCTGAGCATGGCTAAGACAAAAGCATTCAACCTCTTACTAAATGGGAATGAGGAGGCAAAAGTCCTGAGGGCCAAAAGCAGTGATTCCGCAATCCAGCAGGAAGAAGCTGTGGGGCGAAGCTGGCATCACCAGGGATGACAGAAGAGCAAAGACTTGGGGAAAAGGCCTGATTCCCTGAAAGCATTACAGGTACATTGAACCAATTCTTACCCCAAACTTGGTCTCCCTGTAGCTAACCAAATGCATGAACTAATACATTTCCTGTGTTGTTCAGGGCAATTTAGAGTCTTTGACTTTCCAGCACAAAACTCAGATTGCAGTCTCCTAATAATAGCCAAGCTAATATCAACAAGGACTTAGAGGCTGCTTTTGCTTAAAAAAAAAAAAAAAAAAAAAAAAAAAAAAATATATATATATATATATATATATATATATATATATATATATATTTTATGGAGTGGGGACAGCCACACCCAAACCTCTCCCCAGGAGTCAGCACCATTCCTGGACTAGGGGCTGGGGGGACAGATCTTGGCCTCACCAGGAAACAATCCTGGCCAGGAAACCATATCATTTCCATTGTTTTGTTGGGTTTGGTTTTATTCTCTTTTGGTTTGTTTGATTATGTTAAATCTAATGTCAGGAGCAGCTATTTGAAAGATAACAAGACATATTATGGTAGCCATTTTGGATTTACTAATGGCTTGTTTTGAAGTCCTTTATTGCATTCACTGTTTTGGCTTTATTGTTTCTGTTCTACTCTGTTCTGATTTTTATTATGTCCGGAAGTATCTGCAGCTATTTTGAAGACAACAAAAGGCATTACGGTAACTATTGTTGGTTTTATAAGGTTTTGAAGTCTTGTGTCACTTATACTGGTTTACTTTTTGTTTACTTTACTTTTTATTTTCCTTGGTTTTATCCTCTTTAAAATAACATTTTTTTAATTTTTAAAAAATACTGACTTCACTTGCTCCTGAAGATGCCTAGTAAGTACTAAAAGCAGGTTAAAGTGCAGTATCTCAGCCTTCATTTTGCATGTATCTCCTTTGTTACCTTAAACTTTGGCCTAGATTCCTGCTCAACTCCGCACCTAGACATGTTAACCACTTAAGAAGAGTCTGTCTAACTTACTTTTGTGTTGCTGAGACAAAACACCCAACACCCACAAGTGAAGGGAGGAAATGTTTATTTAGCTCACATTGTGTAGAGAATTCAGTCCATAGTCAGCTGGCTCTAAGGCTGGGTGGCCTGGCAAAGGAGAATAGTCCATGGCAAGCAGGTAGACGACAGTGAAGCAGTGAGCAGCAGAAGCAGCAGCAGGCTGCCTTCTTTCTGCCCCTTTTATATTCCTTCTAGGCTGCACGCTTACTGAGTGATGCCACCCACCCCCAGTGTGGGGCACCCTTAATCCCAACATCACACACCCTAGATCCAGCCACCTCCTAAAAACCCTACCTATGACCTCATGTGGAGACATCTAGATACAAGCTGAAACACTGTCCAACAATTGGTAACAGCAGGTCAGTTAGTCATAAATTCACCCAATCTCTCCCATCGCTCATCAAGGCTAAAAGCACCAAGACAAAAGTAACCAAGGTATTTTGAAGATTTTCAGGGACATCATAATCAACAGATTGCCAACCAGCAACTTTTACAATGCCTGGCGGTTTAGTACTGCCAGGAGGATGTCTAAAAGTCTCCAGTCATCATCCTGAGCCTGCTGAAAGGGTAAGACTTGCAAACTGTTGGAAACCTCCTGGTGAAGATACTCCCCTAACCTGGAGCAGTCACCCCACGAGGGGAACCAGATTTCCTCCTCTCACAATAAAGACTTCTCTGGAACCACGTCACAGAATCTGATCTGAGAAAATAATGAAGCAGACCCCTCTTTGACCAAGATCGCTTAGTTATACGGACCTCTTGGCCCTCTTCTCTGTATAATCCTAGAGCTCTTGTTACTCTCCCAAAATAGGGCTGAGAATACCAGTCCCCTCATCTTCCCAGGAAGGAGATACTCAATAATAAATTCCCATTATACTTCACCATTACTTTTCCCATTTGATTTTTGAGACAAGTGACCAGACCTGGTTTCTTGGGACTCCCCTAAATTTGTCCCCCAACCCATCCCCAGCCAAGGATTCTGGTAATACTAATACTTATGTAGCACTTATGGTATGCACTACCCTACGTACCTTATACCTATTGGCTCACTGAACTTTCATAACAATCATATGAGCTAGTTTTAGGGGGATTTTAGGACCATTTTTAAAATGAGGAAAATAAGGCATCAAAAAATGATTTCATAATGTTCCAGATCTAACAGTTTGTGCAGCCAGAATTCAAACTCCATTACACTGTCTGGCACCAGAATTCTTGCTCATATTCAGCCTGTTAGCAGCTTGGCTGTCCTGGGTCTTCTCACTAAGGGCATCCAATTGGACTGGGGAAATTGGGAGTGGGGCATGGGTGGGAAATACGCTAATATCCACTTTCCAGTTATTTTTAGAGAACCTGAAAGTATATATGTCACTTTTCATTATTCCAAAGAATTTGACTGTGTCTCTCTCCCAAGTCACTGATGAAATGTCTTCTGCCAGGTTATTTCTCAGCTGCTGACAGTTGTTGTCTAGGCTGGGTCGATATTTTCACGTCTAATCATAATCCTGTGTGTCAAGATCACTGGAAAAATAAATGCCAGGGTGTTTACTCTGTGTTCTAGCTTCTGCTTTGATGTTAAGGAAAAAGTCTAAAGTTGATCTCCATGCTATTGTGTGTGTAGAATTCAAGGAGTGTAAATGTACATATAGTTTATTCACATAAACATGGAATTGTCTCAATCACTGTGTTTGGGAACACAAAATCATCTATGCATCATCTTCATCCTGCTGTCATGGCTGTGGAAGCTTCAACCACTGACACTTGGGTTTCAGACTCTGCCTCTATCTCCACGCCAAATACTCTTCAAATTGTTAAGAGCTACCAGAACATTCGTTTTGCTATCAAGAACTGATGATATTTTAAGTCAATAATATTGTTTAATGTAACTGAACAGACATCATTTTCTTTACTATTTATCTCCTCTTCTTGTTGGCTATATGATGGCTTGTTCTTTATATTTATTTGCTGAACTACCAATAAGCAAAAGAAAGATGAAATAAACAAATAAATAAATATGAGCAGTGTCTCCAAGTTCAAAAGACCAGCAGATAAGAGATTACAGTTCATCACAACTGCATCTGAGATGAGATGTTTGATTACATACATTTCAAAGTGAACCAGAATCCTATCCCTGGCAGCCAGGAGGGAAAAGAGATTTTCAATACTCTTTTCCTTTGTAAATGATCATCAGAGTGATCTGTGAGATTAGTCCAAGTCAAGTCCTCCCTTGAGTCCTGATCATTGGTGGGAGTACTTGAGTAGGTCTTCTAATGGTTTAGAATTAACTTTTGCTGAACAGCATTAATGGACTGTTTCTATTACTGTTTTAGCAATCAGACATTGCTACTTCTCATTTTCAAAGCTATTGACCAAAAGCAAAACCAAACGAGGCATTTCTGGAAGGGAGAGGAAAGTCACTGGCCTGCAAAAGTCTATAATTTAGTAACAAGTATACACTGCAATTCTATTTCTGCTTAATAATAGATACCTGTGATGGTTAATTTTGTGTGCCAGCTTGGTGGGACGAAAGAGTGTCCAGATCATTGGCAAAACATTTACTGCTGGCTGTGTCTGTGAGGGAGATGAGCATCAGGAAAAGCAGATTGAGTAAAGAGCAGCCTCACCAATTCAGATGGAAGCCATTCAGTACACTGAGGGTCTGAACAGAACACAATGGCAGAAGAAGGGCAAATTTGCTTCAGTTGGAACATCTGTCTCCTCCTTCTCAGACATCAGTGCTCCTGGTTCTGGGCACTAAGATTCAAGCCAAGATTTACACCCTTGGCACCTCCAGTTCTCAGACTTTCCAAGTCGGATGAGAACTATACTGTTGGCTTTGCCAGGGGTCCAGCTAACAGTCGCAGTTTGCAAGGCTTCCCAGCATCCATAATCATGTGAGCCAATCCCTCATATCAAAGTTCCTCCTTAATAAATAAATATATATATATATATATATATATATATAATTTAGAAATAAAGCTCTCTATATATTTAGAAATAGTTGTAATGAACTATCTATCTCCCATTGGTTGTTTTTGTATCACAGGAGTAGTTGGGGGACCCAAAACATCACGCCCCAGAACCTTCCTTTACTATTCAGTGTCTATATACAGGCAAACATAAGCAGACACAATGTGAGACCAATTATGAAGTGTTGATTAAATGCTAAGTTCTCAACAAGATATTTTAATATTTGTTATTTCATTCTAAGCAAAGCTTTAAGAAAAAGCTTATGTAGTAGTAGTCATCCTATTTTAAAGAGGAAGAAACTGAAAAAGATTGAGTTCTATCACAATGAATAAAGATACAGGCTCAAAACTTTCTGATCAATCAACACACTCTCCATTCCCAGACTGATTTTTGAATAGTCAAAAAAATAAATATGAATACTCAGCATCACTCGATAATAAAACACCCAGGGTTAAAGATTTCGGCACAATGGACAAACCGGTTCAAGACAAATCTCAGCCTAAAAGTTGTTCTCTTCCACCCTCATGTTCCCATAAGACAGTCTATATATCTGTAGGTTTGGAATTACCCATATCTTAAAGCACTGCATACATTAGTGATATAACTAACAGGAATGGGATTATAACTACTGTTAAAGAAAGATGATTTATAATGACTTCATGCTTTATAATTATTTAAAATGTATAGGTTGACATTATGCCAACCTAAAAATAGAACTGTCCTACGATCCAGCTGTATCACTTCTTGTTATACACCTGAAGGAATTAAAGTCACCACACTTTAGCGATTCCTGCATACCCGTGTTTATTGTGGCACAATTCACAGTAGTCAAGATATGGAACCAGTGTGGGTCCCCATCAGTGGATGAATGGCTAAAGAAAATGCGGTACATGTATATGTATATCTGTATCTATCTATCTATCTATCTATCTATCTATCTATAAAACGTAGTGAATTATTGTAGTAATGCAACAAATGCTATTTAGACACAAAGAAGACTGAAGTTATGCTATTTTCAGGAAAATGGATAGAACTAGATATCATATTATACAAAATAAACCAGACTCAGAAAAACAAGTATTGCACGTTTTTCCTCATGTAGAATTGAGGAAAAAACAACACACAAAAGTAGAAGGTACGAAGACAAACTGTTGCTAAACAAGAGAAAGGGAATAAGGGAAAGTAATACGGGAGTGGATATGGTCAAAATAATATATGCATGTATAAAACCCGATGTTCTATAAAATTAGCATGCACTACAAATACATACAGGAAAAATAAACTTCTAAAATATGTAGGCTGGAAAATTGACAAGTCTGAAATTCATGCATCAGCCTTAGCTATGTGCAACCCCGACCAGAGTGGAATGCGGAGGCTGCAAGACAGCTTCACAAGGCTCCACTAGAGGAAAAGGATCCAGAGAAGACAGGAGGTTTGCCTTCGGTATTACATTAATTCTCCACTCCAGAGGGATTGCTGGGGAACCCAGCTCTAGACAGTGGTGCTATTTTTATGTGCAATCTTCAGCTTAATGTTATGTGAATTATATCATTCTTTTATTAGTGTAGATTTATGTCATTCTTTTCCTCCTATAGATTCAGCCCTTCTCAAGCAATCAGTTGGTGACCTTTTAGTGTCCCATGTCAGAAGAATCACTCCAAAGAAGACAAGAATTCCAGAAATCAGGCCGATTTTGTACTGGTGCTACTCAGTAATCAGAACCAACTGTCAATTGTTCTAAAAATGCTAGCACCCAAAGAAGAAACAGTGTGAACCCTTCCTGACCAAGTTTCCTTTCAGTTTGACTTCTTGAACAACTTTCATTACACATTTAATAAGTAATATTGTTTTTAACTTCCAGTGCTGAATGCAAGACTTTTCAGGAAACTGTCACTAACCTAAAAAGAAATAGACTCGCAAGCCTAATCCTTCCACGGGTTAATCAAACATTAAAATGTGTGCCTTTCCAGTACTCGTCCAAGAATTTACAAATTCTGGGAGGAAATGTACTGGCATGTATACTTGCAAGAGATGGTTTTATATTATGATGGTCAAATAAATTTTAGATTCTTCCAAAACATAATTCACTTTAGAAAAGCTTCAATTGTTTGTATGTATTCATTCCTGAGTTTTCCTCTATAGAAAATGTGTCCTTCCAGGGTAGCGATGGCAAGATTGCTCCATGCTATTTTTTTTTTTATTTTTACACATTCTCATCACTCTCTTGCACCCTTTCAGAGTGTAAGCCTTGGAGAAAGAGGCTTTGTTTTGTTTTATGCAAACCCTTGACTCTTATAATGTGCAGTTCACACCTTTGGTGTCAGATAAATGACAAGTGATCATTGTTAGAGGCTATAACACATCCTGATGTGAAGTTTTACAACAAAGTTGAGCTGATAAAATCATTAAACTTACGACATTGGTGGATGAGTACAATTGTATGCCTTTGCTCTATTTACTTAATTTTTGAATTGACTGGAACATGCTTTTAATGTGGAAATCGCATTATGGTGTTCAAATATCTTGTACAAGATTATTAGCTGTGGAAACCAAATGAATTTTATTCATTGTCATCCTCCTCTCTGTTTCCCTGACATACTCATTCCATCTATTGGCAAACCAAATTTGATGTCAGAATCTGCTCCAAAATACTAACCACATGGTTTGTAATTGCAAAGCTAACACCTATGAATAATAAAATTGCAAACAAGCAGAGCACCATCAAAAATTCAACATGATTATTTTTTAATGATCATATTTCTTCCTGTGTATGATAGTATATAAAGCACAGGGCACTGTCTTTCTCAAAAATAAATTCTCATGAATTTCTAGGCCCAGGCACCACACAGACGGAAAGGGTATTTTTATCACCAATCTAATAATAATGTGTGTCTTAGAAAGTAGCAAGTTGGGTAGAGAGATCTGCATCCTCCTCATTCCTCATCTTTCCTCAAACACTTTTAATTATAGAGAAAGCATGAGGAATTAAAATATCCTTTCAGAAGAATGAGAAGTCAGACTCCAATGTTAGTCCTGTCATTAATCTGTTGACTTATTTACTTATCCTTAAAACCTATCTCCACTGAAATTTACCCTGAACAATGAAATTTACAACTGAACAATGTTGCAGTCCAACACTGTTAAGCCCATTTAGCTTCAGGAACCAGGCAGAGCCATCCTCCTTCACTTTATGTGGCCCGTCTTACACACGCAGCTAGTCTCCAAATTCACTTTGGGATTCACTGTGTTGGTTGCAGCTGCTTTCTCTGACCCTGTTTGAGTTCCACAACCCAACTCTCTTTCAACCCATTACCCTTTCTGCTTATCTCACTGGCCTCAGCTCCAGCAGCGGGCCTATTTCCCTGTAAGTTGTTGTTGTACTGCAGATACTCTGGGAGGTATAAATGCCTCATTACACAATAATGCCTACCATTTATTAACGCTTTTTAGGCCACAGACACTCTATCAGGCATGTTGCAAACATTCTTATGTTTAATCCTCACAACCCCATGGGACTGGTATCATTACACAGATTGGAATAATGAAGGTCAGGAAGCATAATTAACTCGCTGAATGTCACACAGCTGGTAAACAGCACAACCGGAATTTGAACCTACTTCTATGTGGGTGCTCTTTTAGGCATTAATGCTTCCTGCCGGTCGTTTCCTCCTACAGAATTTGGTCATTCATTCAGCACACATTTTGAACATCAAACACCTGCCAGGCACACTGTGGGAAGAACAGGGGACACAGAGATGAAAGAACAAGTCAGCGCATCCAGAGAAGCAGTGACCCTGAGACCCTGAGTTATTATTCCCAGCATAGTGAGGACAGTGTCTGAACCTACTCATGCCGCGTAGCTTACGGGCGAACCTCAGGACCCATCCGGGCAGTAATGAATTAGACCTGGCCTGAGGAGAGCATTCTCCTAAGCCTTCACACATTCAGGTGACTGCACAAATTCCCAGTGTTTCTTTCTGAATTTCCTCCCATTCCTAGTTGGCATTCTCCAGCGAGCTCCACCCCATTGGGTCTGGAAGTGTAGGGGAAACATGGTTTCATGCCTCACACGCCTAAACAGGCTGTTCAGCTGGTCACGCCTCCCTTCACTTTTTGTTAGCGCTCACCCTTAGTGGGTACTCTACAAATAGCTGATATTTGCAGAAAGTGGTCCTCTGGCCTCTCCTTCACCCTTCCCTCATCGCCCTGGTTGTCATATCATGGCTGTTCTTCACAGCCATGTGGTGGGATATTGGGCTCAGGTTTGCTTTTCTTAGGTGACTCTATGGTCAGCTCATGAAATGATATCATTCATGCGTAAGTTTGGGATTTTCTTTTTTCTAAAGTTTCTTTCTTACTTCAACAAACCTTTTCATATTTTATTATTCTACATTTGTGATACAGAATGATTAATCTGTTTGGAAGAATTAGTGCATTTGTATCAGATCTTGATCATTGTTTTCCTCCCTACCCACTCTTCCCCACCCTTCCTCATCTCTGAAAAGTCTATCTTCCTATTTTCTATCATCTCTCCTTTATTTTGCTACTTAAATTATTTACATTCTGGGTTTCTCATATGAGAGAAAATATGAGAGGTGATATTTAAGCTTCTGTGTCTGATTTATTTTACTTAACATTATAATTTCAAAATCCATCTCCTTCTCTATAAAGGACTCAGCAAAGCTTTTGAGACTAGGGTTTGAAATGTGTCACACTGATATGGTCATTTAATGCTTCCGTTTTGGAGTTAGTTCACCTGCCATATGCTGCTTCTGCGGCCTCCGGGCTCCTTATCCAGCTGTATCAAACAAGTGTGGGGGCGTCTTGCCTTGGTTCTCATTTCTCCTTTGCGTTTCCACATTATTTTTAAAATGGGCTCACTGAGCTTGGGAGAAACAGCAATCAAAGCAACTAAGTATCCACTGGACACAAGCAAAGCAAAACAGTTAAACCATACTTGTGGGTGGTGAAATCCTATGATTTACTTATAGCAAGAAATTAAAAAGTCAAATAGGAAAAGGACAGTGAAGTGTGAGAAGGAAATGCTGACAGCTAAATTACCCTTCAAGTAAAAAAAGATAATCCTCCTGCCTGGACGAAAGGGCATTCGTGCCAGAGATGGAATTTAAATTCCAGCGGCCCTGTATGAGACTTCACACCGTTATTCTCTTCCCTGTATTCAGTTATCAGCTTTTTCTTCATTGCAATAAATGTTTGGATACATTTGCCAGAGGCTTTTCTGGATGATGAGCGCATTTCCACAAAGCAGAAAAAATAAATATGCTATGGTCGCTGCCTATTTCAAGAACCCCATATGGTCGCATTTAGACAGGGGCTGCCCAGCTCTGGGGACCATCTTCCCATTTGAAAGGGTGTTAGGCTCATCCTGAGACCAGTTTCTTAAATCAATTACAGAATTCACATCACATTCTGTCCCTCGCTTCAGCTGTGTAAGGAAGGGGGAAATTTTTAATGACTCCAAAAACTTCCATATGCACAATAGCCGAAATGTGCAAATACGCATTTTCTTTCTTGGCAGATGACTTGGTAATTAAGGTAAACTACTAATAACACTTTTTGGGAAGCAGGATTGTTCCGGAACATATTGAGAGGAATCATATTGAGCAGTTGAACCCCGGACAGCTCCTTAGAGAGAGCCCCCCAAGAACAGGATCTCCCACAAGGAAAACACAATCCTGAGTCCCCTTGACACAGTCCATGCCGTACCCTTTCTGATTGTTTGCTTGTGCTCCAGTGATTCTCCAAATTCATGGACATTTGACAAACCCCTTATTAAAGCGATCACTTTAATGGCTATATTTGCCAGAGAGTGTTGAGCAGCACTGGGCAAATTTTTGCAATAAAGGGCTGGATAATCGATATTTTCAGTTTTGCCACTGTCGTGAGGAGCTGCTATAGAAAACAAATGAGCATCACTGCATCCTAATAAAATGCTGTGGATAAAAAAAGGTGGTGAGCCACACTTTGCCCAGGGCTTTAGCTTCCTGCCCCTGCTCTTGAGAGTAAGGTAAGAGGGTGTGATACAGAGCCAGCCAGCCACTTCCTTTCCCCAGGGCACAGACTCCTGGGTTCCTGACATGACCTGTATTGCCTAGAGAAGATGAGCTCAACCTATGGGGAAAACAACCTATTCTGAAGTCTAGACTTCCTGAGCCCTCTGACAACGATGACACATCACAGCATTGTTTAGTCTCCTGTTCACTGACAATGACTCACCACTTGCTTTGCAAGGTTCTTCACTTCAGTGAGAATATTGAAAGCCCACTAATATTAGTCACAGCAAGAAACTGCCCCTAAAACTGAGACAGGAAATTACTTGGCGGTTTTAATTTCAGATGATGAACTAAAAAGGACTATCTATCAAATTGTTTTTAATGCTGCCTTTGGTACTAACACAAACCAGAATGATGGCTCTCGAGTCCCGCTGTTTGCCATGGCAGAATTCTGTCTGGAGCATGGAAAGGAAGACTTGGTTAGATCTGCCGTGGCCTCCGGAGGAAAGGACATGAGCTCGGACTCAGCCAGCCCTCGGCTCTGACCTCTGCTCTGCCATTGATGACCTCAGACCTGAGACAACTCATTCAGCCTCCTGAGTTTGTTTTCTTATGCACAGAATGGTGCGTTAAGCCCTGGTCTGAACTCTTCTCTACCTGAAGGAATTAGGGAGTTGGGGGCAGAGGTCTGTGAATTGAGTCAGTGGCCAAGCAATCACCCTGTCCATCATACAGGGCTATCTGTTTGGGGGCTGGAACTAGCGGGTAGAGTTGACAACACCAACTAATCACCAGCCCCATGCTGACACTGACAATGACACTGTGGGCCTCTGATAGGATCCTCAGGAGAAAGGATTCACTTGTTGGGAACTCACTGGTCTCACAGGGTAAGTTCACTGAGAAGCACCTCGATGGTCAAACAATGACTCTGAGACACACTGCAAATCCAGCCTCCTATACAATTTCCTATCTTTAGCTTTTTGAGGGAAAAAAATTACAAAACAAATCTGGAGATATAAAAACAGACAAGCAGATGGTACAGGCTCAGTGAATGAGTTTTGGTGGGTTTTTTTTTTTTTTTTTGGCATTTTGGGGTTTTTTGGGTACCAGGGATTGAACTCGGGGCCTCACACTTGCCAGGCAGGCACTTATACTGCTGAGCTAAATCCCTGGCCCAGTGAATGAGTTATTACTTCCTATTCTGAGCCCTCCTGTCTTCCCGTGGTTCCTCTCTGGAAATCTGTGGGAAGCTGGCCCAGCCCCTCCTCTCAGGGGGGACTCTCCCCACACTAGCCATTCTTCCCATAGGAAGACTTTCCTTCTCAGCTCAAGATGCCCTGTCTGGATTTTTTCCTATTTTTCCTTATTATATCATTGCTCAAAACAATTACTTTCTGCATTGGTGGTGCCCCTTTCCAAGTGACCAGAGACAAGTGGTCAGTCTGAGATAGACACAGAGGACAAAATGGCATTTATCCAAAGCATTGTGTGGAAAAGAAAATGTAATTTAAAGAGGGTGAGATGTGGTGAGGTCCATCCTGTTACTGTGATTGGTTGACATATTAGCAAGATATACCCAATAATTTCCTTATTATTATTTAGGTAATTCTCAATCAAAAGTCCAATTTTGGGGAAGAGAAAAAATCAGGCATATATATGTGTGTGTGTGTGTGTGTGTGTGTGTGTGTATTCTTTGGCAAAATTTTCTAAAATTTATATGAGTAAATAAACAGATGAAACTGCCTAAAGAAAAAATGTTACATGAAAAGTGATGACTGCATATATCCATTCCCTTACATTTAAAGCTATGATACTCACATGTAAAATAAGATGGAAAGCCAGATCAATGGAAATAGTTTCATACTGAAAGAGCATTTTGGCAAAGGATACAGGAGATTCGGCAAAGGTAAAAGGAGTCAGCAGGATAAAGGGTGAAGGACCCCTCAGCCTCCTGCCACCCAAGACCACAGTGAGAAGACAGAACAGAAAGCAGGAACCCTCCACCGGCCCTTTCCTCCTACACTTCCAGGCTCCAAAGCCTTGAGAAACCCCTTCCTGTGGCTTACAAGCCACCCTGTCACTGACTGGACTGTGTTCTCTCATCCCTAATCGACTCGGTATTGTCTACTTCACCTTGGTCCTTCTGGTGGGCAAGCTGGGAGCACAGCTAGAAGCACACTAGTGTTGTGTCCATGCTGCAAACGAACAATCAAAACCCAGAAAGGCTGAGAAACATGCCCAGAGTCACACGTCTGTAAAAGCCCTTCACAGCACAGAAGTCCCTGATGGGTGCTGTTCTGGGATGTTGAGGACAAGCTCCCTTCTTTAAAAGAGTGGAAAACCTATTTTCAGATTATTAATGCAACTTGCTCACATAACCAGAGAATTACTCAAACATGTATGCACATGTTGGGCACGCACACACATGGGCACATGCACACACACACACAGCATTCTAGATGGAAAGTGTAATTTGGAGGCACACTGCTGTTAGTTAAATGACCCTGTAACCGCCAGCCACACATCTGTCCCTTATCTCCCTTTGGTTAAATGTTTTGAAATGAGTTTCAAATGGGGTTGGCTCAAATGACAGCTCCTCGTTTTACCTTGTTTCTGCAGATGCCATTTGTGGGAATGTTTTATGGTTCCGTTAATTACCTGCATCAAGAGGTTATTGTTTCTAGGCAGTAGGGTTATAAATGTAAATAATCTGAGGCAAAGAGTTTCTTCAGTAAAGTAAAACCAGGAGCTCTCACCATATGAATAGATTGTGCATTTTAAAAATTTACATTACCTTCATTATTCATGGTATCCTAAAATGTTTTTCAGGGTCAAGTCTATGTGTAGAAGTCTATGTGAGGCAGATGCTTGCTTTAAATGTAGAGCAGAAGTCCAAAAGGTATATGATATGGGAATTTGAGGCCTTTGCGGGCTCTGTTCATTTCCGAAATAGTGGAGTCTAACACTGTCTATCTCCTAGAGTTGTTATGAGTTTAAATAGGATATTGCACAAATACATATGACAGTAATAAATACAGAGGTTTGGGGGGGGCTTGGTTTCTTTGTCTGTCTGTTTTTGAAACAGGGTCTTACTCTGGTTCAGTCAGCCTTGAACTCATTATGTAGCCCACGCTGGTTTGAACTCACAACGATCCTCCTGCCTCAGCCTTCCGAAGGTTGGGATTATAGGCGTGTGCCACCACAGCTGGCATCAATGTACAGGTACTGCCTGGTGGGAGCTGAGGGACTCTGTCACGGGATGACCAGCTGACTTCCAGTCCTGAAGCCATGCTGTGAGGTGCGCATTCTGACTTGAGCAGGTATTATTCGCTGGCTTACTCTGGGTAAGTTGCTTAGACTGTCTGTGCCTCTGTCTGTGCCCTACAGCACACTGCACAGCCCTGGGAAGCGGGGTGAGCTGATCCGTGACACCTGCCTAGAACAGAACTCTGCCCAAGGCTGAGTGAATAATGAACGTTAGCTGCGAACAGGTGCGGATTTGTCCGGGCTGATCTTCCATTCCACGCACCTCTCAGATCTGGCGGTGTGGAAATAGGCTCACTTCCTTTGCTGCATTTCCCATCCCAACCCAGCCAGTACCTTCCTGTCTTATTTTTCTTATGCTGTGTTCCTTGAAATGGAAAATAAATGCCTTAATTATGAATGAAAAGGGACTATTTCTCTCCTAGGTGTCCATGGAAATGTTTTCTTTCCTGAGGAAAAATCCACACTTTAGGCGCTGTGGCAAATGCGGGAGGCAGACTCCTGCTGTGCCCAGCATAAGGCACCTGGCGCTAGAAGAGGCCAATGTGTCCGCGCCTGCGCAGCAAGGCGGGCGACCCACCTAGGACGTACCCAGAGCTCAGTGTTCTGACCCACACTGCCTCTGTCAGGCCCTGCGATGACATAGTGTCTGCAAAGTGGTCTCTCGGGAGCAGCCTCCAGGACGCTGCTCTGCGTGACTGTGTCCCAGCACGCAGCTTCGTCCCTCTGGAGAATCGGCTCAATTCCTGCACAGGGGTAAAGCATGGATTTGGGACTTGGTCCCCGCTGGGTTCAAATCTCAGTTGCACCGTTTCAAACAGCACAACTCAGGTCAGGCTGTTTACCCTCTCTGACCTTCTGTCTTGGCACCGCTCAAGTAGAGATAAAAATATTGACCTCACAGGGACACTTTGGAAAGCTGAGGCAGGAAGGTGGCAAGTTTCAGCCCAGTCTGAGTAGTTTAATGATTTATTGAGACCTAGGGATGGGACTCAGTCTGATGGCCCTGGTATACAAAAAAAAAAAAAAAAAAAAAAAAAAGGCTCACCTGGGAAGGAATTGTGAGCCATAAATGAAAAAGTAAGTGACACACCTGTGCCAGTAGCTAGCATTCAGGAGTTCTGGTTATGAGTTTTCAAGCCTGGCATCAACGGTTCTGGACATTCCACACAGGGCCAGGGCAGAGAGAGAAACGGAGGCTCCTGCAGACAGCTTGGTGTCATCTCACCTCGGCTCTTTGGAGTACAGAAGCGGTGGGCTCTTCCAGTCCCGGGCGTCCCCACACTTCCCAGCCCCAGCCAGTGTGGGCTGGCGCTCACACAGGCAGAGGCAGAGCCTTCCCAGCACAGGCCACTCACCCTTCACGTTCACTCACACACGGACCTCCCTTCCTTCTCCCTGAAGTTTGCCAACCAGCAGCCAGGCCACTCACTCTCCTGACCTGTTAGGGCTGCTGCCCCTAGAGGTAGGGCCCGGAGACGCTGGGGCTCACTTGGAGGGTTGTCACAGGCAGTGGCTGAGAAGTGTTTCAGCACCCTGATAGAAGGATCACGGACTTGCGGCCCGCCGCCCCTTTGTGCCACACACGCGGCCCTGCCCTGGAAGCCACGCCCAGGGTTCCCAGGCAGAGGAGTCTGGCAGCAGCTTTCATTCCTACTTCCGCTTGCCCCTGCGAGTGGACTTGGGTTTCTAGTTCCAGCTTCACATTAGAACAAGTTTGGGGGCTCAGAAACTAACATGGGGGAAGCCTCTGGAGGAAGACAGGCTGGCTTGCAAGGCAGGCTCTGCCCTTTACTGTTGTTTTGTTAGTCTGTGTTTGCAGTGGATAACATTTACCTTTCCTGTATTGAGCTGGCACGTCTACATAACACGTCTTACTTCCTTTTGAATCCCCTTTCCTGCTCCACCACTGACCAGCTTTGCCAGTTCCTATTCCGATAGTTTCCTCACCTTTAAAGTAGGAATAATAGTTCCACCGTGTTTTGGGAGTTTCTTGGTTTACACCCATAAGTTACTCAGAACAGAGCTTACTTAACACACAGAAAGGCCTCGATTAAAAGCATTTATATTACGTCTTTTGAACTTCTCAACAGACCCACAGGTAAGATAGTTATTGCCTCTGTTTTACAGATGAGAAACTGAGACTCCAAGGACCAAAGGAATAATTTGCAAAGCTGGAGTTCAAACTTAGGTCTCCTAGCTCCATATTTATTGTTCTTTCCCCTATCAGTTTACTCTCAATTGGCAAAAAAAGATGTTCTCTTTGAAAAGTCAACATGAAGAGGGTATAGGTTAAAACGTTTCCTGAGGAGGGAAGGTGTTGTGACATATAACTGAGTAAAGGAAGGGAAGGAAGATAAAAGAAGCCAAAGGTTTTGTTTTATTTTAAAAGATGAATGAATGGTAAACTGGCTGACTTCAAATGAGGAGAGGTTAAGAATATTTTTTCTTGCATAATTAATTCTCTAAAGATCTGGTTAGAGCAACATAGTTTACATCAGGTTAAAACAGAAGAGCATATGAGCAATTGCACAAGCTCATGCGGTACACTTTATCCACCTGGCAACGTTAGCCAATTTTAGAGATCTGGCTCAAATTGTCACTGTAAGATTTAAAAAGCAGGATGTGGGGGGCTAGATATCTAATCCAGTACATACCCACACATGCCTAGGCTATCACCAGCACTTTCCTGTAAGTCATCGTTTTATCTGTTTCTAAGTTTAGTGCAGTACACGTAACATCCCGTCCACCATCTGAATCATTTCGGAGTCCATTCACACTGCTGTGCAGCTATCGCCACCATTTCCAGCATTCTTGTTATCTTGAAAAACTGAAACTCCTTACCCATGAAGCAGACTTTTCCCTTCCCCTCAGAATTATAATTTTTAAATCAAATCAATTTTTGAATCAGGGTCATGTTCTTTCAACTATTTAGTCTTCATTTTTTAAAACAAAATTGACAATTCCAAACCTTTCAGCTGTGCCTGGTGGGGACACACCTGTAATCCTAGCTACTGAGGAGGCTGAGGCAGAAGGGTGGGAAGTTAGTTCAAGGCCAGCCTAATAACTTAGTGAGTCTTTGTCTCAAAAGAAGAAATGCAAAGGGCTGGGGCTGGAGCTCAGGATAGAGCACGCCTGGACGCCATCACCCTACCAAAGAAGGACAATAAGAGCTTCTCAAGAATTCAAATAAAACGTGGTTATTCTAGTTAGGCAGTCACCCTTATTGACTCCAATGTGCATGGAAACTTTGCCACTGTCAAACGCAGTGCCACCATCTCTAGGCATCCCAACACAGTTTTGCTTTCAGAAAGTCAAACAACAGAAGAGAGTTGTTGGTAAATCTAGACCAGACAACAAGGATGAAATTTTCTCTCGAATCCATCTTATCTGTTGAATAAAACAGCTTATCACACAATGTCAGTCCCATCTCTCTGCATTGAATCAGGATAAAGAATGGGAAGCTTTGTGCACACACAAAACTCCCTGGCTATCTGATGGGTCTGAGAAATGTGCTGCTTGCCCTAACCCACACCCATAATTATGCCTTCAATGGTATTTGCCACAAGAGGCAGAATATCCCAGCCACTGTCAGAGCCCTGGAAGACACTTCACAGCATCTAGTTCAACAGATAACGAGTCACAAAGATACTATTCTTTGCAAATGACAATGAATATTTCATCTTGGGCTTCTGATCTATAAGGACAGATATTTAGAAGGAAAAGCTTTTATTACTGCTAATCAAAGAAGAGAAGCTTTAAAAAAAAAAAAGCAAAATTTATCAGGAGTTTCTTCAGAGCAAACGATGTGACCTGGGACTTCCTTCCCAGAAAAGATGTGTCTTTGAGGACAATGGAAACTGCAACACAATTGTCTGATTATCCCCTTCCCCGTGGCCTCAAAGCAGATCCTTACAAATGGGCTCCAGGCGCACTGTGGAGGCAATGGTGGAAACAGTCACCTCACGTTTACCTGGCACCACGAGGTTCCCCTGGGGATCATCCCTCAGCTCTGAGCTCTGTAGGCACTGCTGTTTTGCTTGATAGTGACATTAATGGAGGACGGTATCTGCATCTGCACCCTTCACAGGAGCCATTTGTAGTAAAACCGTTTGGGCTACATGATATACATACAGAGTCTGACAGAACAACCTGCTATTTGTACCAAGTTTCACTTTTAAGGAACTAAAGTAAAAATATGTGTGTGTGTGTGTGTGTGTGTGTGTGTGTGTGTGTGTGTGTGTATGAGAGAGAGAGACAGACAAAAAGAGAGATCCTTACGAGCCCTGTTTATCAATTCTAACAGCAGGATCTTCCTTCCTTACTCAGGGCTCAGCCCACTCTCCAGCCTGTCTTCCAGGTGAAGCCACCTCCACAAGCTCTGGCCACAGTCATTTTTATCCATCTGCTGGCCTCAAAGTAAGTGACAACACAAAAACCTCAGAAGCCTCTCTGTTCAGGCAACACTCACTTGTGAAATGTTCACCGTAATGACGCTGTAATGCCTTGTCCCTTGGTGTGCAGTTTCATCGCACGGTTTAATCAAAGGCAAAAGGAATAAAGACTTCAGGCTCTGGGACAGGTGCTGCTTTGTGCAAGTACTCTGGGGCTGTGACAGGCATCAGAGCGGGGTTATACACAAAGACTGGGCAGCCCAGGGGCTTGGCCATGGTTTTCTCACGAGTCCAAAAGTTTGTTGCATATATGTAGGACAGTCCTACAGTTGTAGAGATCCAAGGACCACGGGAGGAGAAGAGAGAATTTGCCAGGGAGTTTTCTGCATAGGCTCAGGGTGCCCATGTGTGCACTAGTGATATGTATGTGTGCACATGGTGTGGGGTGGGATGGAGGGGCATGTACGTATGTGGTTTGTATATGATGTGTGTATGCTGGGCACTTCAGCATCTACATATGATATGTGTGATATATGTGTAAATGGTGTATGTCCACATGGAATGTTCATGACTAGGTGTATGCATATGGGGAGCTGTGCTTGTCACATGTATGATGTATGTGTTCCTGTGTGCTGTGCATGTTGGACAGGTATGGATGGTGTGTATTCATCCATGTGGAATGGGTATGTGTTCATAGTTCATGGGGATGTGTGGTGTGCGTGATTGCTGTGGCATGTTAGCATGCATGTATTGGCTGTGTGCACATGAACATGTATAGTCAGCCCTCCCTATCCACAGCTTCCATATCCAAGGGTTCAGCCAACTAGATAGAAATTATCCAAAAAAACTGCTCCCTAAACAATACAGCATGATGACTGTTTGCACGGCATTTACATTGTATTGGGTCATGCAATTAATTTAGCATGATTAATGGGGATGAAAAAAGGAATTAAGATGTTACATACATGTACCAACTCCACACAAGGAATGCAAACACCAAGTACTGCAGACATGCACAGAAAAAGAGAAAGGGATCATGAGATGGATGGAGGGGGGAAAGGGACAGAAAAGGGATAAAGAGGTATCATGTATGTGTCATTACAGAGGTAGACATTATGCACTATAAAAATGCATTGATAAAAAAAATTACGTATACTAGAGGATATGTGTGGATGACATGTAACTATTATGCTATAAAAAGGATTAAAGCATGCGTGAATTTCTGCACCAGAAGGGGTGTCCCGGAAGCAGCCACCTCCCCACTCCCAAACACCAAGGGATGACTGTCTACATGTGTTCTGTAATTCTTTGACTCTGGGATTCAGACGTGTTCATTGTTCAGAAGTGTCGTGTATTTGTGGGAACATGTGCCTATTTGGGATGTCGCTCATCCTAAACACTGTATTAGGGCCAAAAACAGCTATTTAAGAGAAAAAGTCAAAATCCTTAACCTAAGCACTAAGCTCTCAATTTGATAATAATTTTGAAAAAGAAATGGAGGCAAACAATCTCAAAGTTGGGATGTTTACCTTGATATGAATATTAGGATTTAAGAGATGATGCTAACTAATCACACTTCTGTCTTTAAAAGTCGGAAACTTTGAAGACATAGAACAAGGTCTACAGAGCTGAAATAATCAGCTTCATTTCCAAGTGGGCTCTCTTGGAGAACTTGACCTCCTCGACTCCAAAGGGAGGGACGGCCCTGCTGAGTGTATGATACAGAGGGAAGTGGACGTGTGCTCAGGACAGGACAGGGAAAAGGAGAATCCAGGAGGGCTGGGCTCTCACGCACTGTGATTCTCTGCCTGGACAGGGTAGAGGACAGAAAAGAAGGACAGAGGCCTTCTTCCTGAGTCTTCCACTTTCCCAAAAGGTAGGAGTTCCTACCCATGGCCCAAGACAGACAGACAGACAGACAGAAAGAGACAGAGAGAGAGAGAGAGTGAGATTATATCCTTCAGAACTCCCGTGAGAAAAGAGATGAGTGGCTAACCAAGGGACCCTCAAAGTCACTTCTCCAACACCAATCACCCAGCCTCTGTTTTTTTCGGAGATGTCTGGGGGACAACTTATCTCAAAATGGGTAAAATTTGGTCATTAAATAACTCCTTAGGGATAATGTAGGCCAAAAGTTTCATTCCCAGTTCTATTTTCATCTTTCAGGAGGCCTGGCATTCTTAGAGGATGTCTGTCTCCTTCTCTGTGTATTTCTGAAATTTACTGAGTCATCATGGACAAAACCTCTATCTCCCTCCCCAATGCTTACTCCTCTTCCAACAGGAAGGATTCACACCTCTTATCAGATGAGTGTTAGGAGTGTGCATTTGTTGTCTGGGTGAGTGCCTCACAAGCCGTCTTCATGGGGAGCCTCTGTGCCCACACTGTCAGGACCTCACATCTGACCGGGAAGTCACTGACTCTGTTCATCAGCTTTCTGTTACTGTAATAAACAACTGAGAAAAATCAACTTAGTCAGAGAAAAAGTTTACTTTAGCTCAAAGTTTCAGAGCTCTCAGACCATGATCACTTGGTCCATTGCTTTTGAGCCTACAGCAAAGTCATATATCATGATGAGGAGGGCATGATGGAACAAAACTGCTTACTTCATGGCAGTCAAAAAGCAAAGATAGAGAAGAGAAGGGGACGGGGTCCCAATGCCCCCTTCAAAGACACATCCGCAGTAACCTAACTTCCTCCCACGAGGCTCCGCCTCTCAAAGCCTTCACCTTTGCTTAGCACATGAGACTTGGGGACTGTTCAGACCCAAATGGTAGCAATGACACAGATTCTTTCCACGGTAGGAAAACAACAGAACGCCTGCTTGGCAATGAGCTAAAGCCACGGCCTCCCTCCATTCTACTGCTACCAACAAAATATCTAATATTTTGCTTCATTTAAGATCAACACATAGTTCTCAGTTGATTTTTAACTCAGGGGAAAGTCAAGGGCTAGATAGAAACAAACAACCTCATTTAACTACAGTAAAAGATACCAGTTACATAACTTTAGGAGACAGACAGAGGGGAGGGGAGGGGAGAGGAGGGGAGAGAGAGACTGAGATTGTAGCTCTGTTGCTTCCAATGATACAAAAGCCTGCTGCAGCACGCATCCCATAGGTTCGCCACTACTACTCTAGATTATGGAGCCCAAGCTTCTTATGCTACTCACTTGTGGTCTGCTATCTGATCCCTTCCAAGTGTATGTCTATCCCCCACCATATTCTTTTCTCCCAACACCCAGAAAATGCATATGAATTACCATCCCTCTCCTCTTACAAAAATGTCACATCTTAAATAAGTTAGACATATCAGAATTAAGCCATATGCAATCTCCAACTGTCCCAGTTATTCCTCCAGTCCACTGCATAGCCCACTAGATGGGAATAGATTATGTCTCCTTGTGAGTGACGTTTACCCACTGCTAATGGTGCCTCCTCAAACCGAGCCCCAACATCTCACTCCCGCTCCTCAATATTCAACACACCTTAGTATCGCCTTAGCCAGGAGCATGAGAAGTGCGAATGTAATGTGTCCTCAAGCTCCTGTAAGTCTCAGTGCCCTGAGACACCTATTAATGTCAGGGAGCAGACCAAAGAAGAGAAGCGCCTCCTCCCTTCCTGCCATCAGTCTTCAGAGTCCTCAGGTTTCTGGGAGCACAAATATCTGGCCTCTGATTGGACTCCAGTTATTAAAGTTTGTTCAACACCATCCCAAACACAAACCAACCATAGAAACATAAAGGCTAGCAGAGGCACTATAGGCTGAAGAAGCAGCAATCTGTGCTAACTCCACAGGGAAAAGTCACAGTGCCATGCTTGAAGACAGAATCTGTGTGACATCACAGGACCAATCTGGAAGCTAATACTTCATCAGGAATTTTGGAAGTAAAATCTGACTTTCCATAAACTGATGGGTCCCTCTTTTACCTGCAGATATGACACCACCATGTCTGCTCCAAGGGTCCAGCTCAAGTCTCCTTTATTTCAATGCCCAGTTGTGACCCTCCCTGCCTCTCAGGGGACCCCTAAGTCCATTTCAATATTCCATGACCTCTTCTCCTTCCAGATTCACTTGACCCATATCATTTCTCTGGCATCTAATTTATGCAAACTTCCATTATTTCTCATCTGATTACGGGTGAGATTATAAACCTTTCAAGATGGAGACCTTGGCTCTTAGTGCTTGCACCTCTACTATCCAGCCAGAGAGGGTTCTGAGTAAACATGTAATGATAACAAATCATCACCTCTAAACGCTTTGAAAAGACCCCAAAGTTAAAGTGCCATGGAAAATGCTGGCACATTCAGTACACCTAGAAATGATTGCTCATCCTTGATGTTGTAAGTCAAATGCCAGCTCCACTTCAGTGTCTTTGAAACAAACATAGGTTTTGGAGTGAGCCAGAGATTCAAATCCACATCATAGGTGGTTGAGTAGCTTTGAGTGGCAAGTTGGTACTGAACCTTGGTTTCTACTTCTGTTAAATAAAAATACTGAGCTCACCTTAGAGGATAGAATAGAATAGGATAGAATAGAATACCTAACAGCATCTATAACATGGTAGGCAGGAAATAAATGATAGCTACAGTCATGCATTACTTAACAATGGGAATACTTTCTGATAAATGCAGCATTTTGGTGATTGCTTCATTGTGGGAACATCATACAGTATATGTACTGTCTTGGTTACTTTTCCTTTCATTGCTGGGACAAAATACATGGTACCTCAAATGAAGGAATGAAAGGTTTAGCTCACTGTTTGTGGAGGTTTCCACCCATAATCAGTTAGCTCCAAGGCAACACTTCAAGACTGCAGCCAGCAAAAACTGCAGGAACAAAAGGGTAGGTGGATCAACCCTCTTCCCCCCTTCTATTGTACATAGACCATCCCCACACCCCAGGATAGATGTAGCACTCACAAAATGTCCTTGCCTTCCTCTTGCACAGGCTGAGGATATTTACAAAGTAAGAACCCTGGCTTCCTGCTGAGTCTCTTAGTTAAACTTCTGAACTTTTCAAGTTAACACAATGTAACAACCATAACACACAAACCTAAATACAGAGTCTACTATAAAGCAAGAGGATGGGGCAGGCATGCAGAGGGTGGCAACTGTTGCTCTGAAGACCACAATGAACTAAACAACACAAGATTAAATCAAGCATAAGGGAAAATGCAATCAACAGATGCAGTAAATCCAGATGTGTGAAGCTATAACACAGCAAACTGTTTTAAGGTAAACTTTTTTGGCATAGATAGGAGTGTACTCTAAAATGATTAAAAAGTATACTACAGTTAAACCATAAACATAGTTGCTTTGCTATGGTTTTCTATAACTGACAGGGCAGTAAGTTTGTTTACACAAGCATCACCACAAACACATGAGTGATGCATCATACTGTGACATTAAGATGGCTGCAATGTCACTTGGTGATAGGAATTTTCCGCTCCATTATAATCTCATGGGACCGCCATCATGTATGTGATCTGTCACTGACTGAAGCATTGTTATGTGCTGCATGACTGTATTAATTCTCCTTCCGTGTCCTTCCCTCTGTGTACCTACTGCCCTTTGCCTATATTGCTTGTCAGAGTCTTTACACACTTCATCATGTATATTTGGACAAACATCTATCTCTTCCTCCAGAGCTTCTCAAAAACAAAAATTGCCCCACTCTGTGAGCATTTATTTCCTGCTAGAATCTGTATGATGCTCTCTGCATCCACTATCTCATTTAATCCTCACAACAAACACAAATATCCCCATAGTAAGCAGGAGAAAATTGAGCCTGAAAGGACCGAATAAACTTCCCTTTTCCATGCACATGCAATCAGCAGCCCCCCTGTGCCTCCAAGTTCCAGTCCTGTCCTTACTTGCTTTCTTGTTCTGGGAGCAAGGATGCCTTAGGCATCCTGTGTCAGCCCTGCAGTACCACCTTACCCAGGAGTGGCATGAATGAACATTTATAAAGTGGTTATTTGGTAAACACAAGGAATCTGGCTTCATGGAAATGAGTATCTGTGCTCCACCTTGAGATGGTCTGATCTCTGGAACAGCATCTGACACGACTGCAGTAGCAGAAGTCACTTTTTCAGAAACAGCATGTAAACTGACCAGCTTTAGAAGGCAAGCATTCGGACCATGAAGAGAAATCATGGTTTACATCCCAAATAGGTTCTCCTACAGGTCCTGAGGGAGGATGTTCGGAGCGGCATCCTTTGTGGAGGCAGGAAACTGAAGGAGTATCGTCACTGGGAAAGCTGAGAGACAAAACTCGGTAGATATCCACCCTGGGGACAGCAGTGGGAAGAACGGACCCCACAGGGGCACTTCTTAAAGGCAAAGGGCCGTGTGCAAAAACCAAGCACAAAGTGATGCTTGGGACAGTGCTGCTTCTACAATGCCATCTCCAGAAATGAAGATTCATCTACACAAATCACAGGACACATCCCAGACGTGGACCAGTGATTGAGAGCATGTGCTCAAGGGCTCCGTTGCCCAGGTTCAAATCCCAGCTTCTTTGTTCAATAACTATGCAACTTTTGGCAAGTTACTTAACCTCTCTGTGCCTCAGTTCTTTCATCTATTAAACAGGGATAATAACCCATAAGGTTGTTACAAGAATTAAATCAATAATTGCCCATAAAGGGCCTAGAGCATACCCCAGCATAAATAAATTCTGTACAGGTATTATTTACTTGTACTGTAGTATTGTTACATAGAATAAGCACAGATACAAAGCAAAGATGTATGTTAAATACATTAGTATGACTTTTTAAGGAATGTTAACAAGGATAAGATAAAAATAAATGAATAAGTATCAAATAAGAGGAGGCTCGTACAAAACAGTGATATAAATTTGGCATAAACTCAAATATAATTAATTCAGTCCTCTTCAGTTCACTGTTTTTAAGAATCACTAGAGTTTACTAATCAAACTACTATCAGTTCTTGCCTAAAGGTCATTTGAAGATCACTTTTGTGACAAGTATGGTGCTTAAAGTTTAAAAGATTGACTGTAAAATTAGGGTCAATGTGTATTTTAAAAGGGGCTTTGGCTAAGCCCTCTCTAGCCCAATACCCATCCTCAGCCCACATAGCCACTGGGCAAAAAATTAGCAAGCATTTATGAGGTGTGTACCCCATGCACAACACAGAAACAGCTACAAATGAAATCATTAATTTTTTTAAAAATCATGCTCTATTATCTTTAAGCATAGAGATCTCTCCAACATGTCACCTAGAGACCATTTCACCCACTGCTCTGTTTGGCCTCCAGCCTCTTATCTCTCTCTTTAGCAATGGTGAGGCAGATTCCTTCTCCTCGTGGAAAAGAAATACTGAGGTGAGGGGCAAATCAACTGGTACCAACTATTGCCGTCAAGGTCTTTGCAAACCACCTCCAACCAGAGTACCTAGGAATCCTCCTCAGCAGAGGTGGCCCCATCACTGGCTCGAGCAAATTCTAATGGGTCTCCTTAATAAAAGATGGCCAAGAGAAACACAGGAAAAGAAATCCACGCAACAAAATAATTCCAAAAGAGCTCAGCTTTGTAATACCTGGTACTACAATTAAAATAGGTTCATTCTCTAGAAGGTGAACCAGCAATTGCATTGTGAACAGCACATATACAGGAGAAAATTATTACTCCAGACGTTGGAGGAACCATTCTTACACCAGTTGTTTTGCATTTTATCAGATCATTAATAATTGGTGAGCTATCAATAAAAACATGCAAATGCAAAGTGATAGGATTGTCCTGACTTTTAAAATATATGTTAATACAAAAATGAAATACATAGGTACAGTATCACAAGTTATCTCAAAGCACAGTGTAAAGAGAAGTACTACTATTCTACCATTGCTGCATCTTACCAATTCCAGATCACCATGGCCAAGGTGATGAAGATGTTGGGAATGTAGAAACCTCTGCATGATGACACTGTTTTCTGGTAGCATTTTTTTTGTTGTTTTTGTTTTTGTTTTTTGTTTTTTGTTTTTCTATTAGTGAACAATATGAAATCAGTGCTCTAATTTGCCAGTCTTCTTACTGGAACCCAAGAGGTTCAGTTGTTTTCTTTCCTTATTTTTATGGACCTGTGTTTTTCAAAATAAGTTCTACTGAGGAAATCACATCGTTTTGGGGCCTTGACTTTGTCTCTTAAAATGTCCCCTTGAAATCCATGTCTACGACTAAATGATTAAATAATTAGTTATATTTTTCTGAAAGTGACTAAAGCCCAAATACAGTAGCTTTGGACAGACAAAAGTATCTCCTCCCTTCCTAGGCTTGGAAGTCTGGTGCAGACCTGGAGTTCCACACGTCATCAGCAACTCTGTCTTTGTATTTAAATGAGGCCTGTGCCTTAGGGTCCTGGCAATTGCTCCATGCACCCACAGCCATCACATCAACATTCCAGCAGAGGAGAAAAGGAAAGAAGAGAGTCTATCATCTCTCTTTAGGGAAATACCTGTAGGCTGCATATTCCAGTTCCTCTTAAAGCTCATTGTCTGTGACCACACCTTGCCTCAGATGAGTCTGGGAAATGAAAATATTCCAAGCAATGTGGCTAGTATAAAAGGAGGTGTTATGGTTTGCGTTTGGATGTTCCCCCAAACCTCATGCAGTCATGGCAGTGGCTGAATCTAGCCTTTGTGATTGGCTCACTGGCACTGGGCTTGGTGGTGTGAGTGCTGCACCCACCCAGGGGCAGAGCCAGTATACTGTGTAAGAGAGAAAAGGAGCTGCACCTTCCTCTCTTCTGCCCTTTCACTCTTGTGACTTGCGGCCACCGTGAACAGCTGCCCCTCAGCCACACCACCCTGCCTTGGAGCCAACTGAGTATGGACGGAAGCCTCCCAAAACTGTAAGCTAAATAAACCTTTCCTTCCTTAATTTAGGGCATCAGGTATTTTGTCTCAGCAATGAGAGGAAAGTAACCAAGACAGAATGATTCTGTTATAACTGAAGAAAAGGAGATGTATTTTGGAAAATGATCATCCATACCATTCCTAGGTAAGTCAATGTTAAATTTTTATATATACTCATTTCTCACCTTGAGATGAGCACTCTGGTAACCTTGTACAATACCCAAATGTTACTCTTTCCACCACTAGAAGAATGAAAAAATAATACCAGAATATTTCCAGTATTTAAGAACTATTAAACATTGTGCTAATACCTTCACATCTTTTATGTTATTCAATTTTTGCAACAAGCCAAGAGGAGAAATTAAGATTTATAACGTTGGTTCATGGAGTGAAAAGGGTTAAACTGAGAGATCCTCACAGTTTTCTCCACTATCATCTGTACTTAAGAAAATTCTTTTCTTCCTTAGAAACCACAAACTTCCCTTTGTTTCTTTGTCTTTGTTTCTTGCATCCCTAACATAACCCACAAATCAAAATCTTTTTTTTTAAAGCACTCAATCAAAGCTGGATGTAGTGGCACACACCTGTAATCTCAGCGCCTGGAAGCTGAGGCAGGAGGATCTTTGTGAATTCGAGACCAGCCGGAGCTACAAAATAAGCTCAAGGCTCGTTTGAACTGAATAGTGAGACCCTGACTCAAAAAAAAAAAAAAATCATCAGATCTACCTATACCTGTGGAAAGGAATTCCAACCATCTGGATGTGAGACAAGAGTTCTCAAGTGCTTCAGTCTTTATCACGAATTCACATATTTAGTGTTCCCCTCATTAACTAGGTGTTTTATTTTGCCATGTGCTATTCAGAAGTGCTGCATAACATTATAGCTTGCTCTCGTGCCACCTAACACTGGCATAGAGTCACTTGGCTCCCGCCCCAGAACAACACCCAACTTTCAGGATGGAATCCAGCAACCCTCCCTCCTTCTCAGCTCTGGAGTATACATCATCTATAACACTGCAGTTCACGGCAATTGAACTCATAAATGTAGCAGAAGATACTCAATGTTTAATATATGCCAACGATGCAGACATGACCTGAGTTGGAGTGGATTGCTAAAATTATTATTCTCCCCATTTTACAGATGGAAACCCAGTTCCTGAGAAAGACTGCCTCGCCCAAGTTCTCATGTTTAATATGTAGAACAAGAGCTTGAACTTGCTTCTCTTTGATCAAACAGCTCATACTGTTAACCTACGGAATATGAATGCAGAGCTGAGAGTCAGCAGCATAGTTAGTGTGTGAGAGTCACTGCTCTTCCTCAAGAGATCACAGCCAGGTGAGGTGGACAGAAATGTGTCTTCACTTGCCCTGCTCTGAGACGAGAGCCAGAACCAGATATGACCTGTGTGTTATTGGTGCCAGCAACAATAGCTGGTCCCACAGGGAATGCAAGGCCTGTATTTTATTTACACGGCCTGTTCCTCTGTCCAGGATACAAGAGTTTCATGTTTTTGTTTCTTGCATCCCTAACATAACTCTGATGCACAGTAAACATCCACGAAGTGGTCTGTGCTGTAGAACCAGCTCTGTACCATCGGATAAAGAATGGGAGCCCTGACAAGTAAGGAAATTTAGGGCTAAATCCACACTTATTAGTGGATGTGCTCCCTGCCTCGATTTACACTACCCTCATTTTTTTAATACATGAACTAGATGGACATAAAAATGCCAGAGTGCTCTAAATGATATAACTGCATGTATATTTAAGTATATAAGATAGATAATGATATTACTGAGTTTTGTTGAATCATTGAACAGAACTGTTTGCAGTCTCACTGTTGGAATGTCCACTTTATAAGCTTTAATTTTGTAACTTGAACAATTATTTCTAAGATGACAAAAGGTAATCCATTAACTAGTGATTTCCTACTGTTTATTTCTTTCTGTAAATCTGTATAACTTGTACCCTTTCTCTGCTTTTTTTTTTCTTTTTCTCCTTAAATAAAATTTAAAAAAAAAAATGCCAGAGTGAGCAACAGCTAGGCTATTTTAACCCTGGGGAAATGTCCAGCAGGACCAGAAGACAGATTTAGGTCATGTGACAAAGGAAGCAGCCACAAGACTGAAGGTTTCAGAACAGTGAGAGCTCGACTGTGCTCTCTCAGAATTGAGTTCTTTTATTTCCCAAAAATGTTTATCAAATGTCCAAAAATTCTCTCCCCAGGAGCAGAGGTGAAGGTATTATCCAATGAGCAAAGTGGACGTCTGAGACAACCAGTGGACAGGTCACTGCAATAGCAGATTGGAGCTGAGAAAGCTAAAGCTATAGAAATACAATTCCTTAATTGACAGAGTCACAGGGCTTTAAATCTGTGGTATGTGCAATTTCAGACAGAGAGACAGAATTCTCTGCAGTCGGAATGTCAACTAGAATATTAAGGTGGGGGGAGAGACTAGTCCAATGCAAATCCATATAAATCAACATGGGAAACAGATTGGTGTGGGGCAAGAAACAGAATCAGTGTAGCCCAGAGAAATTCCACATTAGAGACCAAAGTGGAAATAAATGAAGAAAAACCAAATAAGGACACACGAAGTCTCTTTATTCGGAGCTTGTTAGATAACAAGTCAGGCACTATCACTTGTATTTGGCAGAGACTCAAAGGCTGACAGAGGAAGAGAAAGGAGTCATAGTGGGGACAAGGGAAGTCCCCAGGTAAGCCTGGTCAGAGGTTTGGGGTCCCCGGGGGAGCTGGGGGCAGGTTCAGCAGACGCAGGGCATGCTGCTGTCTGCTTAGAGATATATATTTGGTTTTCCCTGCTTGATCTTAAATTAGAAAATAGGACAAACATTAGGGACGCTGTCAGTTATTAATCAAGTCTTGGCCATTAGGGGCCAATTATTCCAGCGGTTATTGTTTGGCCTCCTGGACCGTTTGCTAGAGATAGCGATCAGACTTGGAGATAGCAGGCTGTCTTCCTGACCGGTTCCTGTAAATAATAGATCTGCTTCCTAGGCTGGCTGCTGCAGATTGTGAGTCAGAGTTCTATTTTTACATATGGTCTGGCCTTTGTCCTTTTGTATATTCAGTTTCTCACCAAGGAGACACATTTTAGGGAAATCGAATGCAGAGTAAAGTCAGCGTGTGGCAAATGGCCCGGCTCCACCTGCTACCTTCTTGTGTGATTTGCACTAAATTTCTTGACTTCTTTAGCCCTCAGTTTTATCATCTGTAAAATGGAGATACACCACAGGAGCTGGATAAAGGTCAAATAACATAGTGTCTAGTAAGTGCTTGGCATAGTGCCTGGCATGTGAGACGTTGCCAGTTAATGTTATCTGCTATTAATGCTATCATCAATGGAATCTTTTTGACCTGACGTAACCATACAAAGAGGATAAAACCCCAAAGGAAAACTTTGGAATTTTTCATTCCAGCAAAAACTCTACGGAGAGGTCTAATAGACCTGGAAGAATATATTGGAAGCTCTGTGTGATAATGAAAAGATTAATTGGGAAAAGGAAGTTAATTCTTTACCCCAAGAGAATACCACCAGAGAAATGCCTTCAATATCCTAAATATCTTGTGTTTGATTGACAGCTAGTATGCTGGAGAGTAAACTTACTCCAGAGTGATATGGGAGGGGAAAAAGTATAAAGGAGGTGTCTTAGCCATTTTCCTCATCACTGGGACAGATACCGGACACCAGCAGCTGAAGGCAGAGACTGAGTAGGGCTCGTGTTTCGGTCCACAGTCTGCCGGCTCCCAGGCAGGCCCAGGCATGGTGAGACAGCACAGTGAGCAGGGAGCAGGGGGCAAAGAGAGGAGCCGGGGAGAGAGAGAGAAACCCTTCCAGACCACGTGCCCAGCGACCCTCTTCTTACCCCCAGGCTCCTAATAGCCAGTGGACTGTAAGCCCTCGTAGTCCAATCACTTCCCAGAATCCCATCCCTGAACGCAGTGAGGCTCTTGGAGGACACCTTGATATTAACTGTAACAAAAAGTTAAAGTAGTCTGCAAAATTGTGCAAGGCAACAAACAACAACAAAAATGTGACTTAAAAGAAACTCATGACATTCTCAGAGAAAGAGAGGCACCAAGTAATGTCTATTTTACTGGCAAGAAAAATGAGGCTGAGAGGGAACAGAAACCTACTGGCTATAGTCAAGATTCCAGGAGAAAGGCTTAGCAACCACGGAGATATTCTCAGCAAAAAAAAGGAGGTTGGGGGTTTGGATGACTCTCTTAATACAACCCAAAAAGATAGAGGCTTAGATACAATTATATGCTCACTATTCTGCACATTATGAACTGCTGGCATCTTCCATTTTAGCACTTAGAGAATCAGCATACTTCAGTATTTCTTCTTCTTGTATTTTTGTAAGTTTCTCTGAAGGGCTAATCACTTTCCTTGGGAGAGGATGTCTGAAACAGGAAAGTCATTTGGTTTTTAACAGGACCAAATCTGCAGTTTTGGCCCCCAAGACCCCAAGGAGCTCACCTAAACAGTTCACGTTGAGACAGGCTTTGGTTCAAAGAGCCTGAGTTTACAAAAAGAGAAGCCTGCCCTCAAAAATGTTTGGTTGATTTAACAAAGTAGTTTGTACCTTCTGGAATGTACAAGTTGTTAATAAATTGCATTTCTTCCCTTTTTATAGAGTACATTCCTGGTGTGGTATTTTGTTTTGTGTTTTATGATAGGTGCTATACTTTCAGAGTTTGAATATGGGTTTCATTAATCCTTAATTTGTGCCTCTGCAGAAGAAATTGAGCACTCTATGCTTGGTGCATAGCGCCCTCTGCTGGATGAAACGAAATTTCCTTGTTTACAAGACAGAGACAATCTGATGGGTAACAAGGAAAGGACCACATGAAGTGTCATCTCAGCACCCTGGGAGACGAAGGCAGGAGGGTCACAAATTCACGCCTAGCTTGAGCAACTTAGCAATTCAGCCAGATGATGTCTCAAAATTAAAAAATAAAAAAGGACTTGGGATATACCTCAGTGTGAAGATGTTGGTTTCAATCCCCAGCACACCCATCCCAAAAACAGAAGAGGGAAGGCTCCACAGGCCTAAGTCATAGAGATCACGGCTCTGCACTTCCCCTTGGGACAATTATAGAGGTTGCTACGCCCAAGATGTCATCTGAGACCCAGGCCCAGGGAAGGGTGAGAGAACCTAGGACTTCTATGACTGTAATGATTTTAGTAGCTAACGGGATAGTGCATGTGGTCACTGTCTGGATTCAGAAGCCTAACCAGAAATCTGGACACCTGAGAATGAATTAGATGGATGAGTTTAATCTCACCAAATTAGTGCAAAGACTCAGACAGAACCTTGGCAGCTTAAGGAAGAAATGTCCAGTGCTTAATATTTAGAACAACCCCGCGAAATTAGATCTTCCTTATTGCTTGAATTCATTTCACACCCACCAAGTGTGAGTTGTAAAACAGAAATGCAGTTAATGGGTGTTTAGGGAAAGACTAGAAATCCTGGACGCAAGGAAGGCGATGTGTCAACATTGATGCTGTGCATTGGTGTTTCTGGCTCTTCTCCTTCCAAGCAGAAATGAGAACCGCCCTTTCTGAACCTCCACGAAGTTAGATGTGGTCATGCAGCTTGCTGTGGCCAATGAAACGTCAGTGATAGTTGAGCCTTCAAGAATATGTACAAAACTTAGCACATTTCTTCCTCCCTCTACCAGGTAGACAAACTACAGCCCTTGCAGACCAAATCCAACCCACTGCCTGTCTTGTAACTTATAAATAAAGCTTTATTGGAACACAGCCATGTTCACCCCTCTCTACATTATCCGTGGCTCCTTCCAGGGTACAATGGCACAGTGGATAGCTGCAGTATTTGGCCAGCAAAACCTAAAATACTTACCTTCTAGATCTTCTGAGGGGAAAAAAATTACCTTTTCTAGACATTAGAGTCCATGTGGATCATGATGAGCGTGCAGCATAAGAATGAAATTAACCTTCACTCTAAAGTCGCTGAGATTTTAAAATGGTTTTTCAATCATGCATGAGCCCATTCTGACTGGATAAAGAAGGATCTTTATCAAAAATGGAAAATAGAAAAAGAGAAAACATACATTCTCCTTTGAAAGAGTTCTCCAAACATTAGAAATATGCAAATTCAAAAGTTATTGGCATTTTTCTTTTACCATGTGGGGAACAGACATGATTCCCACAGGCAAACAAGGATATTTACTGGGTAAGCCAGACAAAGACATGACACTTTTCCCCTGAAACTTAAAATGAATTAATTTTCATACCTACGGAAAACCAACCAACTTTAATCAGACACTGGTTTGTTTTATGAGAGGGATAAAGAGGCGCATTACAGCAAATCCCAGGCACACACTGATAAATTCCCAAACTGGGACTCTCATAAAACTCAGGAGGAACAACTCACCGCTTCCCGCACTTCTGAAAGATGGAGCCAGAGGCAGTTCCTGATTTGTGACCTCCAGCTGTCTGCCAGCCCTCATACATTGTTTCCACCTAACAGAGACTTAAAATTGTCATCATTTTTTTTGCTTCAGCATTTGAGAGAAAAGTTAGAGACTGATCCACCGCTGGGTTGGCTATTTTGCAACTTCTCTCTGCTAGTTAAGAAGGAAGTCATTGTAAATAAAAGTAGCTATCTGAGACATTTTAAATGGTAGCAAACGCTGCAGCACCAAGGGGAGGAGCAAGGGAGGGAAAGAGCCACTAGGATACCACAAGCTATGAGAAACATGTTTACTCCTGCGGAGCCAAAGTAGAGCTCTTCCCAGTTCCCTTGTATTGAACGTTGCGAGCACCAAGTTACTGTAGTGCATAACTTGAAGGAGGGGACGTGTTCCCTGCCTTGTCCCCCATCACCTTGACATCACATCTGGCTAAACTTAGAGTTGCAGTGTGTACCAAGGTTGAACGCCAATGATTGTGAAAGCATGGCTCCTAGCTGACTCAGGAACCATTTAAAAGTGGTTCCACTGTCCCCTGGGGGAGAGAGACAATAGGTACCCACACAAGACCACCACAGACAAATGGAAATCTTCAAACAAAAAGGCACCTGCAGACCTGGGAACTGAGTCAACTGAAATCAGGGGTGGCACAACGCAGGTGGCCGGAAAGACGTGTTCAATCTCAGGGGTCAGTCCGGCATTCCGTAAAGCAGCTTCGTCCATTTGACGCTAGGAGTTTGTCCTGCTCGAGAGGGCTTCCTTCAAATTCTGCTCAATGGCAATTCTTCTAACCGATAAAGAGCTCCATGCCATCCTGAATTGGGCCAAGTATTCACCATAGGCCCAAAGACTAAAGGGATTTTTTTTTTTAAAAAAGGATTTTTTTTTTTTTTTTTTTTTTTTTTGTCATTAGTGTCAGCCTCCTCTGTGAGCCTCTCTGTTCCCTTCCAATCTATTTCAGGGAAATAAAACAAATGAGCTCCCCAACCCCTGCAAGGTAGGTAGAAGCCACAGGAAAGAAAAGAGAGCTTGGGTTCTCGATCAAGGTGATTGAACAGGGTCCAGCATCTTGCTTTTGTCAGTTGCTCAGTCACTGACTTCACAGACACCATCTAACCAGTGCAGCAAACATATCAGAAAGATGAAAGTTCAACATCGCCTCACTGAATTAAAGGCAAGCTCCAAAGGCACCAGCAGGTGAAGGTTAGTAGAAAACTCCTACAGAAACTAGAGTAAGAGTAAAACAATAAAACTACCCAAGTATAAATAGCACACACAGGGATGGCTACACACGTGTGGGGCAGAGAAAGATCTGCAGATTTTGGTGAACAAACTCATTAAGTTAGTAATATAATGGAAGTTCTGAACAATAATGTAAAAGGCAGAAACTGAAATAATCTTCATAGATGCCAGCATTCTTTTACACAGCTATCTTACTGAATGCCAAGATGTGCCATGTATTGCTCTAGAATCTAAGGAAAGACTACACAGACTACAGCCCACAAGCCACATGGCCTTTCTTGGCATGGTTCTTGAATGACTTATACACTTTTAAATAGAAAATATAAAAAAAGAGTATTGATCTTTTGGAGAAAACAGTTGCTCAAAGAACAGCAAACATGGATTCTGGGTTTGCAGAGCCTAACATATTCACTACCTGGGTCTTCTCAAAATATATTTTCCCAGCCCCTGACCTATGAGTCCAACATTGAATAAGAAAAGGCCACTGCCATGAAAGAACTCACAAATGGGTATTAGTCTCTGTTAGTCAGCTGCCTATCACTGTGACAAAATACCTGACAAAGTCAGCTTAAAGGAGGAAAGTTGCATTTTAGCTTATGGTTTCAAAGATTTCAGTCCATGGTCAGTTTTTAAGTCTACGGCAAGGCAGAGACATCATAAGAGAAGGGAATGGCAGAGAAAAGCTGCTCACCATGTGGCAACTAGGAAAGGGAAAGAGAGAAGAGAAGGGGAGAGAGAGAGAGACAGAGAGAGGGAGAGGGAGAAGGAGAGGAGAGGAGAGGAGTGAGAAAGACAGGCTGGGGACAAGATATATCCCCATAGTCACACACCAATCACCCTCTCCCTTCAACCAGGCTCACCTCTTAAGTTTCCATCACTATCCAATAATGTCATCAAATTATGAATCCATAATGAAGTAACCCACTGATTAGTCGGAGTCCTCACAATTCAATCACTGTCACAAAGCCCCACCCCTCAACACATGAGCCTTTTGGGCAAGTTTTAGATGTAACCCATAACAGTGTCATAAAATCAGTATCATAACACCTTATCCTTTCCTGACTTCACATTTGAGAAGCAAGATAGAAAATTTGATGAAAGCTCATGGGAAGTTATAAAGATTAATAAAAGAATGAGAAGAAGAATTTATGAGAAAAGTTTAAAGGAATTTAGATTATTTATTCTCCAGGAAAGGAGTCTAAGAGGAGACTTAAGAATAGTCCTCAAATATTTGAAGGGATATTATTAAGCAAAAGGCTTTCCACTGTGGACATAAAGATTAATAGAACATGGGCTAAAAATTTTTTATTATAGAGATGGAAGAATTTCTTCTGAAAAGCTTTTAAACTTCAACAATGAATTGAGAAATCCATTTTCGTTAATCCTTTCAATCTAGTGGCATTTTCCCATCTGTCTGGGAGTTTTCAGTGTTACTAAGTGTTGTCCAAGCTCAAGGTGAAGAGTAAATTATACGCTGCAGGGCTGGGAGGAGGTGGGAGTCATCAAGTTCTCCCTTCAGATGCGGTGGGCTTTTCAAAAGAAGAAAATCTTTCTCCACAGCTGAACCTCAATGTTGCCCTCTTCTCAAGTGAGAAATTGACATGCTCTATCTAAGTCTGTGACTTTTGGGGCCAAAACCTTGAAACGGATCAACAATGGATCAAGGAAATAGAGCTTAAATTATTTCATCTTTTAAGGTAGACATTTAGACCTAATATTTGTTTTAAGTTAAACAACTGTAAGTTGGGGGAAAAAATGGAATAGTTTGCGGTTGAGATGTAGCTCAGTGGTACAGCACTGGCCTATCACAGATGAAGTCCTAGAAAAAAAACAGGTTTGTTGTTAGAGTAAAAAGACCAAACAAAACTTGAGTAGGTGACTAAAGATAAGATTTTTGAACAATAACATCTGTTGTATGTGTACAAAGAACACATGAAATAAGATAGGAAAACCGACATTGTATAGTCATAATCAATGTGATTCAGTCATATAGACCTCCTCAAAAGGGAGATATTCTTAGAGAAGATCCAAATGCAAAATTCAAGTACATGCTTTTCACTGGAGAGCTACTGAAAACCAAATAACTTACATTTGTAAAACACAAAAGATTTCTTATGAAACTTCATGGATCATACATATGTTGAAGTCTATACTAGATGGAGAGGAAGGTGGATAGACAGACATAGGGCCTTCTCACTGAGCTACATCCTCAGGGTTTTGCTTTTTTTGAGACAGGATCTTACTAAGATGCTAAGTTTGCCAAGCTGGCTTCAAACTTGCAATCCTCCTGCCTGAGACTCCTGCACTGCTGTGTTATAGGCATGTACCATACTAGCTGACTGGAACTTTTTATAATAACAATTTGAGGGATAAAATAAAAGATTAGCCAAAATGAGGCAAGCAAATTGTGTTAGTTTTCAACCGTGACACAATATTTGAGATTAAAAAAAAACTTACAGGGCCTGCCTGGCAAGCACAAGGTGAGTATGACTGCCAGGTACCAAAAAGAAATGCTTCTAGAGATAAACAACTTAAAGGAGAAAGGTTTATTTTGGCTCATGGTTTCAGAGGTCTCAGTCCACGGTCAGTTGGCCTGGTTGCTCTGGGCCTGTGGCAGCACCATACCTCATGGCAGCAAGACCATGTGAAAGAGGAGGCCTTGCCTCATGAAAGCCAAGAAACAGAGGAAGGAGAAGGGGTCCCAATATCCCTGCAAGGAAACGTCCCATAATGACCTAGCCTCCTTTCGCTGGGCCTCACCTCCTGAAGGTTCTATCACCCATCAATAGCACCACAGGTTGGCAAACAAGCCTTTAGCACATGGACCTCTGGAAGACATTTATTATCTAAACTATAACCCAAATATGCACAGTAAAGCTTTCATGTTTGTTAGTTCTATAGATGCATAAAGAAATGAGTTTTTAGAAGAAGTGATACTGAGTTATATGGGCTCTGCTCTAGTCATGACTTTGATCATCAGCTTCCAAGGGCTGTACCAGGAAGTCATCTCGCCCAGATATGCTCTGTGCTTTATCCCACCGTGACCACGCCTTACGTTTTAGGGAAGGTCACAAAGAAGCAGTTAAACGGCAGTTTTTAGGAACTGGAACTATTTGAGATTTTGTTCTGGACTTTGGTTTATATTCTGAACTCTATCAGTAACAGGCTATTGGCCGTAGGATGAAACAAAAGTTTAGTTACTTCATCCCAGTCTTTTCACATTCCAACAATGGTCACACGGATGAAACACTGGCCTTTGGTCAAAGAGAGACATGATGCAGTGCTGGGCATGTTATATGCTGCCCAATAGGGTATAATTTGATGCCTCTACTTGAATGTCGAATAAGCACCTTATACTAACAAGTTTGAGTAGAACTCCTGATACTTAACCTCAAACCTGCTCCTTCAATAGATTCTCCGTCTCAAACAGGAAAGTTATTCAAGCTAAAAATCTTTTCCCTTTATTTTTTTCATACCCTACATGCAGCGCAAATCCTGTTGACCCATCCATTCTTCAAAATCAATCGATTTGGCTATCTTCAGTGCTACCTCTCTAGGGCCAGCCACTACTGCTTCTTATCTGGATTGTTGTAATAGCTGTGGAACTGGTTTCCTGACTTTACTCTTTGGCCTCTTCTACTTTATTCTCAACACAGCCACCAGACTGATCTTTTAAAATTATGACAAGTTGTGTTACTTCTCTGCTCAAAACTCCTCATTAACTCCCCATCTCAAAAGAAAAGCCAAAGCCCTCCCGTGGTTGATGAGGACCACTGGCTGTGAGTTCAGGACCTCCTACCCCTCTCCCTTGTTCCCTTCATTTCGGCCATGTGGCATCCTTGGTGTCTTGGACTGATCAAGCATACACTGACTCCAGACTTTGCTGTTCCCTCTCCTGGGAATTCTTCTACTCTGATTTTTATTTGATGACCCTTTTCATTACTTAGTTCTCAAAAACAATAACATCTGACCTCTTTGACCTCTCCTGCTCAACCATGTACAACAGCCACACCCCCAAACCCACACTAACTGGGACCTTTCCTCTACTTTATTTTTTATACACTATTTATGTTTCTCTGGTATATTATATTCCTATTTGTTTCTTTATTATCTTGTATCCTTTGTCCCTCATCCATAACTCCAAGAAGCCAGAGTCTCTGTTTCTGTCACTCTTATACTATCAAAGCTGGGACAGAACCAGAAACTTAATCTCTTCTCAGTGAATATTTGTTAAGGAATATGAAAGGGTTTGGAAAAACATAAAGTACCATACATATGAATTCCAGCATTATTTTTAGGGTGGGCAAAAGAGGGACCCTTTCAGAAATCCCCAGTCTACTTTTCTCAACATATCTTCTTTGCACCATTGTAGACTCTTCCTCGGCTGTCTGTGCACTAGACACTGCCCAGCGGCTTGATAGGCAGCTGGGTGGAGAACCTCTCTAAGAAAAACAGCTTAAATGCTGGAATTTGACAACATGGAAAGGGCTGGACGAGGGGAGAGAGATTCTCAGTGACCCAGGAGGAAACTGAGGAAGAAGAAAAAGAGGATGAGGAAGGAAAAAGTGGTCACTGAGACCGGTCCGTGCTGTGCTGGGCATGCCCTGGAGTCGGATGATTCACGGTCACCCTGGAGCCACAGCCACCCATAAAGGGAGTTGGTGAGTCCCAGGCCCTTGGTGGGAGGGAACGGCACAGTGTGGAGTGGAGCCAAGGTGGAGAACTGCATTAATTTGCGGTGAGTGCTAGAAATTGGGTCCTGTGGCGGGTGTGGCTGGCTGGAAGACATACTGGAGCTGGGCAAGAAAGGCCTTAGCCCAGCGCCATAGTGGCATCAGTCAGCTGCCCCTGGCCCAGAGAGGACTGGTAGGACCTGCTTGGGCTGAGTCACGCCCCTGGTCGGGACCCAATAGCCAGGAATGGAACTTTCCCAACCCTGTGATGTCCACAAAGCACAGGCTAAGTTGCTGAAGGCACCTGCTGGTTGACTAGCTCAGAGGAGAGGGGCCAGCCCACATCCTCCCTGTGTGCACCTCAGATAACAGCAAACTGGAGAGGGCAGCAAAACCCCAACCAGCATGCTTCACAAAGCAATATAGAGAGGGCCTGAGACCTCCACCACACACCTGTCTGAAAGAAACCAGAAACATGACAAGAGAAACAAACAAGAAAAAACCTCCAGCAGCTGACCCTGGGAAAATAAATGCAGGAGAAATAAATACAGAAGAGATCCAGTGCAGCAATCATGCAATATTGGCCACAATATCAGCAGACATAAAGAAATATCTTCGTGACCTCATAGATGAACTTAAAACTGAAATTCTAATCCAAGTGAGGCAAGATACAAAAGATTAATAAAAGAAATGCTAAGGCCTTCTCAAGAAGATGGAAGAATGGAGGGTTCCAGAAAAGGAAGAGAAACCTTTGGTGAAGAATATAAACAAAATCTAGAATACATGAAACAGATCCAAAGAGATGACCAGGAAATTAAAAACTCCATTGAAAGCTGGCAAAATGCCTTGACAGAAACTAAAGTTAGCCTTTCAAAACTTGAAGATAGATTTGCAATGTGTAATTGTGAAAGAAAAGACCTCTTAAAAATAACAAGGAACCAGGAAGGAACAATACAAAAGCTAGATGATGACAAGAGGACCTATAATTTAAGAATAAAAAAATGTGAGCGAAAAAGCAGGAATAACCACAAATGAATTACAAAGGCTATTCACAGAAATCATTAAGGAAAACTTCCTAAACACAGGAAAAAGAAATGATATCCAGATAAATGAAGCATACAAAACTCCAACCAACTACAACCAAAACAGATCTACACCCAGAGATATAATAATCAGTATCTCAGAAATTCACCATAAGAACAGAATATTAAAAGCAATCAGAGAAAAGAAGCAGATCACCTATAAAGGCAAATGCATCAAAATAATGACAGACTTCTCAACATAAACTATCAAATCACGAAGAGCCTGGAGTGAAGTAATTCAAGCCCTGAAAGAAAATAACCTCCAACCCAGATTGATGTATCCTGAAAAACTCTCTCAAAATTAATGGAGAAACAAGGTATTTCCAAGACAAGGAGGAACTGTGGGAGTTCATGGCCACCAACCCAACCTTACAGAAAATACTGAAGGATATTCTAGAGAGAGAAAGAGAAAAAAAATACCAAGATTCCAGCAACAGTGGCAGAGAGGCCTCAGTGAATGGGGCAGACAGTGGAATAAAGAAGAAAAGTGGACAAATAATAGCAGAAAAGTAGAATAGCAGAGATGAGGCAGAGAAGGTGGGCTATAATCTCTAATATAGATAGCTTTGACATACTAACAAAACACAGGCAGAGTAGATTAGGAGGCAGGACCCATCGAGATGCTCTGAATAGGAAATATACTCAACCTGAAAGAGAGTTAATAAACTGAAAGTCAAAGATGAGAAAATGATGCTCTATGTGACAGGGAACCAGAGAGAAAAGGGAAAACTCGTCCAGCAGCTGCAGATAGGTTGGAAAGTCATGACACTTTTGTGCAGTGGAGATCTACTCAGCTATAAGGAAGGAAAACCTTGTGGCTTTAGTAAGTAAAGGAATACAGCTCAAGATCAAGCTCAGGGGTAAAAAGATTCAACACCACTTAGATAGATAATGGGTTGCCCCCCCCCCAATCTAAAAACTAAAGGAGTTAGTGAGACCCAAAATATACAAAGCATCTTGAGAAAGGGAAAGGGGAGGGACTGCCTAAAAAACGAAGGCAGAGGACATTGTTAATAGTGTATCAGGATTTAAAAGCCACATTAGTCTTATTGCTCTGTTTAGTTTGATTTTATTTTGTTCCAGTCTGTCTACTCATACTAGATTTAAGGGTATAGACAGCTATTCCCCAAAATAGCAGAATATACTACGGTAAATATCCTTAATTCCCTATAAACTTAAACTGAAGCCCTGTATTACTTACATTGTCTTACTATGACTGATCTTACTTGTTAGACCGCTGTTTTGTCTTGACTGATCTTATTCGAATTTGATATGCTTGATAGTATCAAGTCTAATAGTAGAGGCAACTACTCTGAAGATGACAAGATGTAATAAGATACCCATTCCAGTTTGATTATTAACTGCTTTTGAAGTCATACTACTATATCTCCAATGTTGTGTTTTTATTAAAATTGCTATGTAATGCTATTTTCAATTATATTATGTCTGATGATGTGACAATTCTATTGAAAATAACAAGAGAAAGCATAGTAATTACTGTAGATCACCTAATATTGTGGTTTTATATGTCTTTTTTGTTTCATGTTTGTCTAGGAATTTATTTTGTAGTCTTATTTTGATCTGTTTTTCCCTATAATACATGTAGAGATTCACACGTGGAAAATTTCTAAACAGTTTACAGGAACAGATTATATAATGCACAATGTAATGAACAGATACACTGAAGAGACAACTAAGATACCCAGTGCTAAGTCAGTAACATTATGATATAGGATCTAGCAATATTATTATTCACTGTTCAGAGTGATATTGGTCCAGTTTCTATGTTTAATGTTAGCATACATAAAGATATGGACAGCTACTACAAAGAGAATAAGAGACATTATGGCAGCCATTGTTGACTTCCCTAATGTCAGATCTTGAAGACCTAAAAAGCCTTCACCATCCTGTTCTGATTAGATTAGTACTATAATGTTCAGTATGTATTCACTGTGTGTGAAGATGGGGACAACTATTTGGAAGAAAACTAGAGACAATATGATAGACAGTAAAAATCTCCAGTGGACTTGCTTTGAAATCCGTGTTTCTTAAAATTGTTTCCTTATGATCTGTTTTGTTCTGTTTTTTTATGTTTAATCTTATACTCTTTACAATAAAAAAAAATTAAAAAAAGAAATCCATGAGAATGACAAAATGATCCCACCTGAGATGAGCAGATATCAACACAGGCCTGGAGAAACAGAGGACCAGTGATAGCAGCCCTGCTGCAGTGTGGCCCTGTCAAACTTGTAGAGAAATAAGCAGTGAACTGAGAATCAAAACACCAGGCCACTGCCACTCAGCCTACCTCAGGGTTTCTTGCCCTCAACACTATTTTTGTTTTTTGGGGTTTTTTGTTTTTGTTTTTGTTTTTGTTTTTGTTTTTTTTCTTTTTCCTTTTTATCGGTATCAGGGATCGAACTCACGACTGCCTGCTTACAAGGCAGGCGCTTATGCCGCTGAGCTAAATCTCCAGCCCTGCCCTCAACACTATTAACATTCTGACCAGATGGGCCCTTGATAGAAGAGAGATTAATATTCCTGGGCTCTACCCATTAGATTCCGCTAGTATCCACCTTCTCCCACTCGTGTTGTGACAATCATAAATGTCTCCAGACATTACCAAATGTTCCCTGGGGTTAAGAAATACTCTTCCAACTCCCAGTGATGGAAAATGAGTTCAATTAATAAGCCTCATGGGTGTTAATTTCTTCATCTGTAAAATAGAAACCATAATACCTGTCACACATAGTATCGCTAAAGAAATGAGGTCCATAATAGTACTTCACAAATTTTACTTTATTATTACTTTAATATCTATGAGTTTTTCAATCCTGACAAATACTTTGAATGATCTATCTTGCTCTAATAAGTGGCTTTGCTTATATAGGTTACTGTGATGAGGGGCATATTGCATTTCTACAATCAGAAATTGAGCTTTTTTATGTCTTATCAGGCCACACCTGCAACACACAAATTATCTCCAAATCCATCCCCTGGATGGTTTTCTCTGCATAAAGAGCATGCCCTTTAAAGAGTGCATTTAGAGGCAGATTGCTCAACCATGGTTAATTTTTCAGGCTGTTTATCTACAGCAGGATTTATTCGAGTCTATCTTGGTAAATGTAATGCAGCCTGAGTGTGCTTTCATGGGATAGTGAGGTGAGGCTGGGGACAGCACAGGAAAGTCTTCAGCTAGTTTTGGAAATGTCATTTCGGATTCACATAAATTGAAAAAGTTCTAGACAGTTCTAAAAGAAAGACTCCAATAAACAAGCCCATCACAACAAATAACACAGAAAAGTATATCTGCCATTTAGAGCAAAGGATGCAGTATTTGGTACGGATTCTGTCTTGGAGAATATAAATAGTCTGCTCTGCCAACTTTTCAAGCCCACAAGGATTAAACAACTGCATTGTGCAGTAAACTGTATCCATTATGTTATTTATTCAGTTTCTGGTAAAAAGACTTACATGGATGGTAGGAATCTAGGAAGGTGGATATAATTGCCCCATTTTACAAATTCAGAGACCAATGCTGGCTTCATAGGCTATCCAAGATCACACAGATAATGACTGCCAGAATCAAGAACTGAATTCAACTCAGCTACCTTCAAATCCCAACTCTTTTCATTAACCTGCATACAATGGGTGATCAAAATATACAGTGAATGTTTAAATTTGGAAACATTTATTACAGTAAAAGATACATTGCCATTACTCTGCCTCACTTCAGACCATATATCCCATCATCCTTGCCACCTTCTGGAGCAGTTCTGGAAGACTTCTTTCATGAGTGTCTTAACAAGATCATATTATGATCAAAAATATAGTGAATGCTGCTGCCAACTATCACTTAAGGGAAAGCCAGGCTCATAAAACATTAGAGTATGTTGTCATCTACCTTATCCACTCGATCTGATACTGTGTGACTTCTGGCTCTTCCCCAGTGTCAAAATGACTATGAAAGGTAAACACCTTGAATCAATTCAGGACATTGGAGGAGCCACAGCAATACTACTAAAGTCACTCATGAAAGAGGACATTCAGAACTGCTTCAGAAAGTGGCAAGAGTGATGGGCTGAGTGTGTTAGAAGTGAGAGGGAGTATTTTGAGGGGGGCTAATGATAATGTGCCTTTTACTGTAATGATATTTTATTGCACACGTTGAGTTTTTCAATCATTCCTCATACCTCAAGTTTCTTCAGGTTCATTATGTGTTCTCCACTATTTTATCATCTACTCCAGAAAAAGCCACAGCAGGAAACATAAGTGAGTTTTAATCAGTACATTTGCGAAAGGTAAACCCCAAAAATGTGAAGCAAGGGTTGGTTGATGCTGAGGATACAGCAATGGGCTATAACATGGCCCTTTTTGTAGCTACCACTGGAGAAGGGACATCAGGCTTTCAAAGCTTCTGAGCTGAACCCTGGGGAGTCAGACGTGCCCTTGTACAAAGTCTAGGCTTGGAGATCTCGCCCACCAGGATGTTCACAGGTCAGGAAAACTAATTCCATTCAAAGGTCAAATTCAGGGCTGCGGATGTAGCTCAGTGGTAGAGTACTTTCCTAACATGCACAAGGTCCTGAGTTCTATACCCAGTACCACCAAAAACACAGTGAGGTCAAATTCAGAATTTGTGTACCAGGAATAGGGATGACACAAAACTTTGGCTAAGCATGAAAAATAAGTTCAAGATCTATTATACATCAAGGAGACTGTAGTTAATACTTTTTGTGCTTGAAAATTGCTAAGCAGTAGATTTTAAGTATTCTCACATAAAAAAAGAACTGTAATATGTAAAGTAATATATGTGCAAATTAGCTTGATTTAGCCATTCTACTATATATGCATATGTCAAACATCATATTGTATGCCATAAATATATACACAATTTTGGTCAATTAAACATAGAGACAATTTTAAATTTTAAAATATACTTCTTTTAATTAGTGAGGTGGAAGGACCACCCCATCAGAACCACATGTCCTACTCCTCAGTCTGTAGTTCATTGGTTGTGTGACAGTCAGCAGGATTTCCGATTTGTGGACACTTTCAGGGGCTTATAATGTCTACCTAGCCACAAGGAGAGAAAAATTTCAAAAATTTAACATCAGGTCTGATTCATACGGCCCTAGATTTGCACTTCCTAGATACTTGAGCTTACGCAAATTACTCAACCCTTATTTATGAAAGGGAGACAATAATATCACCAAATATCACCCAGAATTGTTATAAGGATTAAATGAGATGCAAGCAAAGTGACATGCACTGTTCCTGGCCCGTGAGTTGTGTGATAAATATTAGTCATCGCTTATTGTTATTAAAGGAGAAAGCTTAAAATACACAACATAAACATAGCCAACTAAGCTATGTTTCTCTTATATGAAGTGTGATTATTTCCTGAGGTCAGAAGAATGTGTAAGAGTCTGATCCCAGTACATCACACCTTCCAGCCCTGGTGACTGAAGCAACTTGATTCCTTCCAGTTCAGTTCCAAGAACTGAGATCATATTGTTCCCAAATAAAACAATGTGTTGGCCTCTTGTCAGCAAGTCCCCTTATGGAGTCAATCACAATTTATTCTGCCTCCAACACTGGCTGAGTGCCCCGGCTTGCATGTCAAGATTTTAACTGTAAAACCAGACTTTCCCAGTAGCTGAACCAAGAGCCCTGTGCTCTAGTCCCTAGTGATGGTATTTTGCATCTCTCAGTGCCAGTCATTGATTCCTTGGCTGCCATTCTTAAAAAGCTTTCCCCGTACTCACTGCCAACCTGATTGGAACTCAGCCTCTTCAAAGTTATATGAGTCTCTCAGTCCAAGTTTCCAGATCTGGGATCCTAAGGAAACCCTAGATTAAAAGGTCCAGCAATCCCACACTTTCCTGCTCTGGGCTCAACACCTTATGAATTCATCTTCTAAACTCACATCCCTATTTGCTAACCCTGCATGTGCTGCTACTGTATTTGGCTCCCATCTTTGACCAACTTAGATTCCAGGCAGTTAGGCAGGCCCATTATGAGCACAAAGGAGACTTGGAATGCCTGGTCTACCATGTACTGCTATGTGACCTTAAGCTATTGTTTATACTTTCCATGCTGTACTATAAATGGGGTAACATTATGTACCTCCCACATTGAGTGGAAAGGATTGGAAAAGGTCAGCTAGGCTTAGTTCCACAGTTGGCCCACAGATACATTTCAGTAAGTGTTATGGATTACAAACTGGTGGTCAACTTAATGCCAGCTGGATTATATCAGCATGACACTGAGCGAAGATGCCCCACTTGAGGAAAGTTGTCAGCATAAATAGGTGAAGAAGGAGGAGGATGAGAAGGTGTTGAGGCATTAATATGTTATTGCATTGAGGCATTGTGGGTTCTCCTACAAGTTGCTGTTTGAGCCGTTGGTTCTCTTGGAGAAGCTTTGGTTCTCACATTGAGCATTGCTTCCTGGCTCCGGAGGGGAAGATGCGTGCCATTTGGTCTCCAGGATGGACTCAGCATGCTGGCCTCCTGGCATGTATCCGACTGTGCTCAGGGAGGAGCTCAGGGCCTCTGTGTCGCTGAGGATGGCTGTGATGCCTTTTAGGACAGCCCTGGTCTTTGTGGTGAGTGTGACAGCATAGAACCCTCATCCCACCAGCACAGCTCCTTCGCCCGCTGGCATGGACTTTCTGGCTTCCACCCCAACCTTTGGGCCTTCCCAGCACGGATCCATAAAAGAGACTGGCATGAGTCCTCCTTGTGGGCTCTGGACCTCCAGTTGGAATCGTGGGAGGCATTGTCATGAGCTCTGGGTTTTCATCTGGACTCATGTGAGACTTTGCTGTAGGATATAGGCCCTTGACTAAATATTCTATGTTCTTGGTGTTGCGGATAGATTTCCAGCATTTTCTTGTGTTAACTCCCAGTGACCATTATAAAAATAATATTATAAACTCCATGTCCTGATTCTTCCACCACAGCTTGATGGCTGGCCATTCTCTACCTTTTGTAACTAGACTCTTAACTACTTAGAAATTATCCAAAAGCATAGACACCTGCTTATGCCAATACCTGTAAGTCTCTCAAATCAAAATCATTTCAAATCAAATATGGATACAATTGTTTACTTAAAACTTCATTCATGCACTTGTGGAGTTTACAGCAAGCATCTCATGTGCCAAGAATTGGGCCCCGTGACAAGACAGACCCGGTGCCTGTGCTCAGGGATGTCACAGTCCAGTGTTTTCCCAAGCAGAAGTAAAGCAGCCTGTTTCATGGCACCTTCCTAACAGCACAGAGCAGAGCCTCGCACAATAGGAGATGGTGAAATTATTCTTTGGCAAATAATTTTCTACATCTACATGTTTTAAATGGGAGCATTTACTTTTAGAATTTTAAGATTCATTAAAATTGAAAAATAGCACATTAGGCCACTAATGGAGAAGGGAAACATCTGTCTTCCTTTTAGGGGCTCAGTCGTTTTTCTCAGCCTGGACCACTCAATATTCCAAGCTAAACACTGTGTTTCAGATGCAATCCATTTCCCCCTGGAAATCTAGAACAGATACCACCTCGTCAGGATTCTTTAAACAAGAAAAGACTCCAGTTGCACCAGTCATTTAGAAAAGCAAAGAAATTTCTCTCTCGGGGAGCTGCTACCTATGACGCCACTCCACTTTAAAGGGTCTTAGTAAGTCTTCAATTTGGTGACGTTTAGAGATTAATAATACCTTAGGGCGGAAATGCTGAAAGGTAGGCAGGTCTTGTCATAGTAAAAGAAAAGATTCTTCCCCACTTTCCTGTGATTAGCTGCATAAATTGTAGTGCCAGTTCCAGCACTAAATGAATTAGTATGCAACCCACCCAGAGTTCTTTATTTGTTGAAGTAAAATGCTTGCAGTCTTTGCTTGGGGAAGGAAAAAAAGGGTATGTCATTGAGTGAATATGAATTAATCAGTACTTTATGGACAGAACCCATAATTTTAAAGCAGGGGAAAAAAGGCAAGGCGTTTATCAGGGTCCCACTCAGCAATCTCCCTCTGTCACTGCTAATAAATCTTTTATGAAATGGAGTTTCACAGTCTTTGCTGAATGTTCCCCGCCCCACCCCATCTTTCCTTTGAAGAAAAAAGTAAGTTAGCAGTGGTCTCTAATATTTTCTTTTCTCTTCCTTATTTGTAGAAATTTCTTTTACTCAGAAAATCTCTGAAGCTCTTGGTTTTTAAAGATTTTTTTCCCCAAATTTATAATTTCAAGACCTCTTTCATCCAAAGAAATCATTCATATAGGCCTTCTCCCAGGAGACTGAATGAAAGAAGCTGAGTTTCCAGGGAAGAACACAATACTTCCAGTAACTATAATACCCTGGGATTGCTCAACAACTGATATTTATAGACAGAGTGGTCTATAGGCAAAAGGAGCTACAGATGGGCAGCAGGATAATTAAAGGACACAACACTCCAATTCTAATGCCTTATACTTTCCCTATAACCTCCTACAGAAACAAGACTCTGCCGAATTATAAATTGGCCGATAACCTCAAGATGTCCCGATTTAATTAGGATGTTATGCTCCTGCTTGAAGGTTAGGCTCATTAACTGAAATCCGCCACCAAAAATCTGGATTAAGATTTAAAGGAGACCCCAGACGGAGTGGCATGGAGTCAGTAAGACCATGCAAATGCAGGTATGACCCCCTTCTCCTCGAGGCTGGGAACTTTTTATTTTTAGCTGCAAATCCACAGGCCATCTCTCTGGGCCAGGGACAGGGCCTCATGGCTGGCAAAAGCTTAAAAAGGTGCATGACTGGGGAACAAGTTGTTAAGAGGCCATTATGAAGGGTTGGCGGGAGGATGCGCGTAATGATTTTGCCATTAAGCTTTCGTTCCATTTTACAGCTTGGATTTCTTTATAACAACAGGTGGTGGTATTTGTGGGGAATTGCTTGTTTTTTCACTTGAGAAGGGCAGCTCCATACATCTGCTGGGAAGGCGAAACAAAACCTTTTCCAAACACCGTTTCCCTCGCTTTGTGCATCACCATTAGGAAGGAAGAATTTGTAGCAAAAGGCCACCCTGCCATTATTTCTTCCTGATGACACTCATTTAGCAGCCATTAAAATGCAAATAGAACTATGATTTTTAGATCACAAAATTAACATTAACGGTTGGATGATTGATTAAAGGTCATGGCAACGGTATAACTTAATTTCTTAGATAATTGTGTTCGGTTTGCTGCAGACTGTTTGGGTTTCCGAATTAATTTTATCTGTTGTTGAACACTGACAGGTGCAATAATTGGCAGAGTCTCCCTTGGTCTCATTTCTTCCTGCGCACTGCGTCCCCTTTTCTTCCTTCCCGAAGCCACCACCTACAACACAAAAGAGAAGGCCACCCGCGCCACTCACATCTACAGACTTTATGAGTCCGGGCAAGGTCACCAAAGGGTTATTACAGCGCCACAAAGCCCAATAGAATTCCACTCTGTGGCTAACGAGTTTTTCCTCCAAGAATTCCTTGCATGGGGCTCGCCTCGGTGTAAAATGTGAAATGACCCTGGCCTTCCCCTGGGGCCAAGGGCTGCATCCTCGGAGCGGGGCTGAAGGACCCCATCTCAGCCCCGGTTTGCTTTAATGGAAGCAATAAGCCATGGATAGAGGCAATAATAACACCGCAGGCTTCCCTGTCACCTCTGTGTGGGAGAGTTCAGCAGTCATCCGAGAGGCTGTGATGGGAAGTGGCCCGAGATTGCTTCTACCTGCTTGGCTCCTCAAATATCAAAAAACTAAAATACAGACAGCACTCATCGGGCAGGCTAAGAGCTTTCTTCTTCAATCCCAATAAATACAGAAGCCCGTGTTGGAAAGGCAGGGATTCACGGGGAAGCGCTGGAGTGCAGGAGAATTAAATTTTGTGATCCCTATTACCGTTGACTCTTAAAGCAACTTTTCCCAGAAGCTTCCAAGAACTTTGCTTTATGGTGAAGAATTCTGATTTTGCAAATTTCTGCCCATCAACTGGACCCCAACACATTCTTAGGAGCCCTCCAGTGCACAGGTGGAGCTTGCAGTGTTGGCTGTTGGAACATGGGAAATATCTGAACAAGCAAAGAAGATACAAAGCAAGGAAAGTGGAAAAAAGGGCGTGGAGTAGGTCCACAAGACTATGCAGGATGGACACAAAATATGTCCCTGGCTGTGCCCTTGGGGTCATGACGCTGAGGGTGGTGACGGGGCTAAAGCCTGAGTTCCAGCTGGTGGAAGTGTGTGTGAAGCACAGGCAAAAGCGCACCTGGGTGGGGGTGGGGGGGGGGGTGCCCCTGGGAAGCAGCTCTGTAATGAGCTAGGGAGTGTGTCAGGGTTCCCACCGACAGAGAGCTGTCTCAGAGGGCAAATGTACCCTGGCAGTGGGAGAAAGTGAGGTGTCTCTGTGGTCAAAAAGGAAAGAGAAGTGAAGTTGTGAGACGGCTTAAAACTCAGGCATAGGCTTTTGATCTTGAGTTCAGCAGGTAACACAGGAAGTCACTGTGGATCCCTAAGAAAGATGATGAAAAGCGTATTTTTAGAACGATTGGTTTCAAAGTGCAGGCCAGATGCAGCACTGGGCACCAAGAACTAAAGAAGATAGCTGTTAAGTATTACTGCCACTAAGTTTCCCTTTTGCAAGGAAATTCTGAATTTCCCCAGAAGTCTCCAAGCTCAACTGTTATGTGGCTTCCTAAAGGCAATTCCTTACACTCTTGCTGATGAGGATGATGTCCAAACTTTAAGAAATGTTTGTTGAACAAATATGTGAATGAATGGCTTTTTGAAAAATGCAAACATTGAAAGGAGCGGCCCCCAAGTCTGCACTGCTGTGAGGAGAACTCTCCCTCTCCTCCTGCTGTGCCTTAAAGAAGCTTTTCCAGCCAAAGTTTGTGTCTCAGTCACTTTCTCATCACTGGGACAACATACTCGACACCCACAACTTAGTCAGGAGGAGAGATTTATTATGGCTCAAGGGGATTCAGTCCCTGTGGGCTCACTCTGAGGCAGAAATACTACCGTGGAAGGGAAACTGCTCAGGCTATGGCCACCAGGAAGCAGAGAGTGAAGGAAGGTCCCAGCAAGGCAGACACACCCATCCGGTGAGCTGCCTCTTCCAACCAGGCCCAGCTATCAGTACATTAACTGTGAATGCATCCACCGGTCCACCGATGTGTACAGTGCCCCCATGATCCAACCACTTTCCAAAAGCCCTGCATGATAGTTTGGGGCATTCTAGACCCAAACCATAACGACTCGCCTCCCCAGCTTGGCTACACCCAAAGGCAGCCTAGCTGTCCGCCTCCCCATCTGCATTTTAACAGAGCTCCTTCTCTGGCAGAGACTGGTAGTCCTCTCTGCATCCATCCTGGCCCCTTCCCTGGAAAACTCTAACTGCTTAAGGTATATTTCATCAAACCAACCAGGCTTATTACAGAGAACATATTTCCAGGAAGAGTGATGTTAATTTCTTCCTCGTACAAAGAACAAAAATCAATGTCATAAATCCAGGAACGCTCCCCTAAATGTCTCCCCCACCATCACTCTCCTTGTGCTCTGTGTAAATACTACTGTGGCAGGTTAGCTATATTTCTAGCTGGGCAGTGTGATATGAGGTGACAGCAGGACCAGGCACTGTCGAAGGGAGGAATGTGGGCCAAGAAGTTATTCCTCCAGGTATTTTGTGACATTGGAATTCCGTCAGATGCTGCTCAATGTACCCTTATCTTCTAAGCAAGCCCCAGTTGCAGTCCTCAGACTGCTTACAACGTGCTGAACGTGGATGGCAACATAGATAGATGGTGATAGATAGACATAGATGGCGATAGATACAGATTTTCAACACGGGTTAGAAGTGGATAGAAAGGAAGCCATTATGGGGCATGTTTGCATCTCAGTCTATGCATTCACTCAGACAGGTGACAAATACCAGCTCTACACATTGGATGAGTCCTTGTCTTCTGTAGGAGCTTACAGTTTACGTAAGCTAGGGAATAAGCAAAGCAAGACTCAGTTTTAATACACGCATGCATCAGGGCCCAGTAAATTCCTATGCGGTGTAGAAATGTGAAATCTCCAAGTCATGTTTTCCACACCACCTTCTGAGAGTCCCTCAACTTCCTGCAGCCCCAAAGGAAAAAAACAGCCTCATTTTAGGAGTAAACAAGAATCTAATTTTAGCAATCCTCTAAGATGCTGACCTTTGTGTGGGGATCTGTCAGTTTAAGACCCTGGGTCTTGGACAGGTTATTATAAATTAAAATCTAATACCCTTCCTTCTCTCTGGATCTATAATGCCCTGTTCAATCAGCAATGTCCAGCCTACGTGTGCAATTCAGCCCCACAAGGTGGACTGCAAAACCTAGTGACTTCAGCCTCCCAAGGGCACAGCAAAATTAATTAAGGCATTACCACCAAATATTAGCCCTCCTTGAATCCTCCCTCCCAAGTTTATTTCTAATTATCTCCCATTGAGTCATGTCCCCAAAGAGTCAAAAATTTTATTAGATTTTTAGGAGCCTATCTCTTGATAGCTTCAAAGGATTTTTATATTTTAGCATAGTTGATTCCCTCTAATATGCTTCCGTCTTTTAACTAATCTCGGCTTTGAATCATATTATAAAACAGCAGAGCAGAAAGAGTCCTCTGAGGTCACCTAGCCCAGTTCCATCTGATTATAGGCAAGGAAACTGAGGCCTAAGGAAGTGTGGTATCTTGAGGAGCATGAATAAGTTAACAGAACAGAGACTTGGTGCCAGAGATCTACATTAGGTTGTATGAGACTAAATATGAAATGGCCCCTACATCTTGCAACATGTGGGAATAACCCATTAGGAGGTCAACCTGTGTCCCAGTCTCTCCCCATTCTCCCGTCCCCTTAGCAGGACTGGCCTGCCATCACGCAGTCCTCCAAATGGCCTTTCCAGACCTGCTTCATGAATGGGGACAGTCCAAGGAGAGGCCACCACGAGGGACATGACTGCACACTGAAGGCAAGGCAGAAGAAAACAAGCCCAGAGGCCCCAGAAAATCCAAGAAACAGAAGAAAATTGGGGAAAATATTCTCAGAGATTCTGTTTCACACACAGAAATATGATGATGTTGTGAAAGAACTCTATGAAAGAACAAAATTGAGTTCTTAGTAAAAAATATGAAAGCTAATAAAAAAGCTAGTGAGTTTGGACAATGGAGCCAAAATACATCGCCGAAAATGTCAAAAAAAATGGGAGAGGGAAATGAAGCCCTCAAAATTCTAAGAGTGCCCGGGGAGTAATCCAGAAAGGCTACCCTGCAACCAACAGGAGTTCCAAAAACTTGGATGAGAAAGCTGGGCATGGTGGCACACACCCATAACCCAGCCCTGGGAAGCTGAGGCAGAAGATCACCGTGAGCTCGAGGTCAGCCTGGGCTACGTGATGAGTTCGAGGCCAGCCTGAACCACATAGGGGACCTCGGCTCACGAATCAAATTTTTAAAAAGGAAGAGAAAGTGCCAGGAGAACGACTAGAACCATAAAATAAGCACATCTTCCAGGACCACGGGTGGAAACCCCTAACCCAGAGATCTTCCTGCACGTCAGGACAGCACATGGACTGCAGAGAGCCAGAAACACAGAGGGAGATGGGAACTTAGAGAAGAGGACAGTTCTCAGCAAAGGATGGAGAGTTGGGACGGCCGCTGAGAATGAGAGGAGACCGGGGCACCGCCTCTGACACTCGGAGGAAAGGGTATGTGAGGCTAGGCATCCCGAGCCACCAAATGTAAGGCTGGAGTCTCCCCCTTTTCACGCAAGCTGGTGCAGAGCGCTGGGCTCCTGAGCATTACGTGAAGGAGCTGCTGAAGGGCTGGACGTTTACAAAGGGAAAGAAAAACAAGGCAGAAGGAAACACGGGATTTGGGAAAGTGAATCAACAGAAGGAAGTCTCAGGGCGGCGGTGAGGCAGGCCAAGGGGGAAAGCAACCGGACAAAGGACTCAAGAAGAGCGAAGATGGGTAGCACTCGGCTGTAGGCCCAGCACTCCTGAAGGCTGAGACAGGAGGGCCACAAGTTCAAGAGCAATTTGACTTAGCAAGCCTCTGTCTCAAAAGAAAACTTCTGAAAGGGTTGTAAACAGCTAGATATGTATGTCAGTGCAAAGGCCCTGGGTTCATTTCCTAGTACTACCAAAAACAATAATAATAATAATAATAATTAAAATATGATGGTTCTAGGAGAAAAAGAATAGAAACTTACTGATTCTCTGATTGTGTGTGTGTGTCTGTCTGTCTGTCTTTTCGAGACAGGGTCTCGCTATGCATTTCAGGCTGGCTTTGGGCTCACTTTGTAGCCCAGGTTGGTCTCAAACTTGCAACCACCATCCTGCCTCAGCCTCCGGAGTGCTGGGATTGCAGGCCTGGGTCTCTGATTATCTTTCCCGTGTTCTGGATGCCTACACAACCTCCATTTCCTCTTTCGTCTGTGTGACTGGGTTCTATTTGGGCTGCAATCCACCGACTCCCAAGGATGAACTGAGATTGGACTAAATCAGTCATGGACTCCCATTTCCAGTTGCCAGCAATCAGCCCTTTATACAGACAGGGGATCTGGGCTGGCCTGTGGGGCAGGAGGCCGGGATTCAAGGGGATTGGAAGGCAGAACCTGGTCCCTGGTCAGACAGCAACAGAAGACAAAGGCTCCGTTTGGGCCCCTGCCATCTCCTTTCCTGGTTCCTCCCCTGTGGCACGAGGACCTGCTCCTTGGAGCAGCAGTGATGACTTTGGGACCATGAGGAGAGATACGGCCAGGACATTGGTGCTGACAGTGCAGCACAGGACAGCTGGGTCCACCTCTAACCTGACCCCGGAGCCACCTCCAACCACAATTTCTGTAGAGCAGGATAATTACAGAGTCCCCAGTTTCCTATAGTTCAACTTACTAATTTTTAAACTTTACAATGACACCAAAATGATGGGCATTTGGTAGTTTTGAATCATGACTTTTCCCGCACTGGTGCTAGGCAGTCCGACACTCTAGCACACCACGTGACAGTGGAAAGTCCCCGCTCCCAGCCGCCAGCTGACCCTACCATGTGCCGTGCTGCTGACTATGATCGGGGTTGTATTGGGTGGGACCCCACCCATCACAGGTACAGAGCATCTCCACTGCCTCTGCCGTCTAAGCTGTTGTCAGCTGAGAGCTCTGAGGCCAAAAGCCAGTGTGAGACCTCATGCACAGACTGTCAGACGTCAGCATGCTTGTTTTCAGAAAAAATTACCAATAGGTACACTGAAATCTGAGCAGATGAAAAAATGAGAGAATTATCTGTTCTCTGAGGAATGACCACTAAACCTGTGGGAAGATGCTCAGCCTCACAAGGAAAAGGAAATGAAAATTGAAGTTATATGGCAGTACTATTTTATCCCCAGGATACTGGGGAAAAAACAAGCAAACGATAAAAATCTGCTATTTTGGGCATCATTTCTGTCTTCCTCTTTGATTTACACATGGAATTCAAGGAGGAAAGGCATAGATCTTTTCTCTCAAAAAGAGGAATGCCAACAAATTTATGGACGTCCCCTAAAAGTCACATGGTCACATGCCCAGTGTTCATCCCCCATTCTTCTTTGCCAATAAAACTCAATTTTGTTGAGAATAGCAATATGCATGGGCAAAGTCATGAATCATAGCAATGCTATTCCACTTTGCTGGTAATATTTTATGCCAAGTAAAATTGGTTAAAAAAAATAAAATAAAAAGACTGGTCATCTGGCCCAGCTCTGGATAATGAGACAAAGCAAACTGTTGCTGGTATTATGGTTCCATCTAGACTGTGCCCCAAACAGACTCACCTTCAGAGCTGCAGCTTCCGGAAGGTCCCTGGGTCGGGGTAGTGCTGCCTGCGTCAGTGTCAAAACTCACCGATGAGTTTGCGGGTGGCTGGAGGCTGCTGGGGGCGGGGGGGGGGCTGTTTTGTTGGGCCTGGGTCCTCCCTTCCCTCTCTGCTCTCTGGCTGCTAGGAGGTAAGCGCGTTCCCTCCACTCTGTCCTTCTCCCGTGGTATTTCTGTTCTAGAGCCAGCCAACCATGGCTTGCATCCCCTGAACTGTGAGCCAAATTACACTTTTTCTCCTTTAGGTTGTGGCTGCCAAGTTTTGTGTCCCAGCCACAGGAAAGCAGCTAGTGCAGGTCAAGGGAACTAGGGAGTCTTTTCTTTCCTGATAAAAGACTCAGACCTAGATAAGGGTATAGCTCAGTGGTAGAGCCCTTACCTAACATATGAGAGGCTCTGGCTTAGGTCCCCAGCATAGCAAAAAAAAGTCAGACTTAGGTCATTAACACCACTTGCCCTTCTCTTCTTTCCTTGAATGAATACGTAATGCTTGGAGCAGCCATTTTGTGACCACGAAGCAACAAGCAGAGAACGAAAAGTCAATACACTGGGGATGAAGAACAGAAAATACAAACAGCTTGAACCTGTGATTGAATTATTGAGCAGCTGAACAAATACCTGGAGTCACTTATCACCAGATTCTTTGTTATGGGAAAAAATTGTTTAAGCCAGCATCGGTCAGGTTTCTTCTACTTGCAGCTGAAAGCATCCCTAGCCAATACAAACGTTTAATTTCATTTAACTCTCACAGTATATTTACTTAGGTGTCATAACTTCCATTTTACAAGCTAGAACCCCCAGACCATAGCACTAGAGTGTAATGCCAGAATTTGAACCCAAGGATAATTTCTAAAGTCCAAAGTTTCTCCTCTACTCCTTGCTACTCAGTGTGGTTCCTGAGCCAGGAGCCTGGGTCAGGCTCTGCACAGAGTCTCTCGCCAAAGATGAGGGGCCTTTGGCTCTGCCCCACATACACTGGATCAGAATGGGCAGCGTAACAAGGTTCACAAGGGAGCCAGGTGCAGCGCTGTGCGTCTTGTGCCCCCAGGACCCGGGAGGCCAAAACGGGAAGATTGTAAGTTGGAACCCAGACTGTGCAACTTAGCAAAATAAAAAGTAAGAGGGGCCAGGGATGCAGCTCTGTGCAAAAGTCCCAGGGTCACAAAGTAAATAAAGATCCATACCTGTTGCCTATGTGGCCCGAGGGGAATAAGGACCACGGGCTGGTGGCTACAGGAGGACAGATTTCAGCTCAAAGAAATAACAACACCGGAGGCTGGGAATTTAGCTCAGTGACATAAACAAAGTCTTGAGTTCGATCTCCAGTACTAGAAGAGAGAGAATAAATACTGTAAAAAAATAATTTTTTTTTTTTTTTTTTTTACAAATTCCTGCCCAGAAGGAAGCAAAGGATCCGCAAGCAGTGAGTTCCCCATCACTGGAAGCGTCCACACCGCGTAATGCCCTGGAGTCTATGGGGATGGTGTTGGAGCCTTTCTGTCCTCCTGATTATTCCCACTGGCCTTTCCTCTTTCCTGTGAGTGAGATCATACCATTCGACAGGAAACTCGGACTAACCGAAGGCTCTCTACACCCACTGATACCTACATAGCAAATGCGAGTGTTCACAGTTCTGTGGGTGGGAAAGGCTGAGTCAGAGACACAGGGCTCCAGGAGGTGGATCTGGATCGTTTTGCACCCGGGGGGGTGGGGGGCACCCCAAAGGCCGCTGTCCTGCAGCAGCCCCCCGGGAGCAGAGGCTTGACCTTGAACCAGGGCAGCTGGGGGCAGAAAGAAGACCTCAGGGCTCGGGCTGTCAGCCGCCCTGGAAGCAGGATTTGCATGCTGCCTTCTGCTCCCACCTGGCGCTGGGCCGGGGGCTTCCCTAGGCCGGTTCTGCAACTCCCTCATCCCCCTGTGAGCCCCAGGCAAAAGCTGTGAACTCGCCTGCACAGGCTTGGAGACATGTAACCACGTTCGCAGCCTTTTGAATGTAATTCCACAGTATAATTAAGCACATATATTGCACGCGCACAGCTATCAAACCAGCTGTCGGTTCCATTTGAAAGTGCGCATTTGAATGAATCCTACCAAGGAGCAACAACCCGCGAGCCTTAGGCCTTGTTAGCCAACCGCCCAACCCCTCGAGCCGAGCATTTCCTGTGCCACACTGCCACCTCGTGGTCACAAGGGGCGACATCACCTCGGGGAGGAACAAGCCCGCAGCACCTCAGGTTTTCTTTGGATTTTTGGCACCTGGTAAATGCTCAGAAATTTCTGGAACCAAATTGAATCGAATGAAATTTAATTAAATTGGGATAAACTTCCAACGAACAGTAGTGTCTTGGTACAATGATCAGGCTTTGATGAACTATTCCTGAATACCATATAATTTAGACCAAAGGAAAACACCCTTCCCTCCCCTTACATCAAGGGGAAAGAGAGAATTTTATCAAAAAGAATTTGGAAAATCAAACTAGCCAATATGGCTCTTAGCCAAATGGTGATCAGATTTGTTTTACTCAATCTACATTATAAGCCCCGTTCCTGACACCTTGTAGGTGAATATTCAGTAAATAACACAGAAATAAACATATAGATGTAAACCTTCAAAAAAAATGTCAAAACAGAGCCCTTTCCTTGGTGTCAACTGTACCTCAAGCACCCTGTTCCCATGTGTAGTGGGTGGTTGATTGTGTCAACTTGAGGCATTTAGAAGCTTACCTAAATGGGTTTAGCAACTCTACACCCAGGGTGTAGAAGACCCACCCTAGGATGGCTCATCACCTGGAGGTATAAAAGGCAAGGAGGAAGGACCAGTGCACTCCATTCTTGGGAGAAGCTCTGGTCTTCGTCTTTGATTTGGACATCATCTCCTGGCTTCCAGTGTAGACTCTTCAGCCTTCCCTCCCAGAGCCTTTGGACTTCTGTCGCAGACCCATCAGCCTGCTGGTGTGGACTTGCACAAGACACCAGGGTGGACTCCAGACCTTGGATTGAATCCTTCAGCCTCCAGCATGCAGACACCCTCTGCACGCTTCCTCATTGGACTCTGTGGCTGACTATTGTAAGCCAATCTTGTTGTTTCTTTTATATCTGTATATCTCGTGTTATGTATGTTCTCTCTAGTAAAACCCTGACTACTAATACACCATGCCAGAACTTCCACACAGGGTGTGGTGGTTCTAGAGACCCCGTCCCTTCCAGATGTGAGCTGTCACGTGTGCCTGGCATTGTGTCCATCACATGATGGATAAGGAGTGGGAAGAAGGCAGGGTAGGAGAGAAGCAAGGCGGGAGGAGCGAGGAAAGAGCACCCTTACTGCAGCACTGACGGGAACTGTAGCACTGATCTAACTTACTGCAGGAACCATTTCTTTTGTTTTGACACCAGCCTATGTCCTGCTAACAATCAACTTGAAGCTTCTGGGGACAGCTTCAAAACACAGTCCATGATGTGGAATAAATATGTAACAGAGTAGGATGACAATAGCTGAACGTCTCATTTAGCATTAATATGAGACAGGGACCATTTGACAGATGTGGGAACTGAGACTTGAGGAGACAGAGGACCTGCACAGTCACACACCAGGCCCGTACCCTAGGAGCCCTAACTCAGCTCTCCTGCCAGAGCACATAGCCTTTACCTAGTGGGGTACAGTGGGGTCCCTTCAGAATGTCACTTATAGACAAAAGGTTTCAGCTGAGATGTGTTCTGAAGCCTCATCTGGGATTTATTTTGAAGCTTACCATTCTTTGCCTCCTTACAGCACTTGCCTTAGGAGCTAAGAGCAACTTCCTGGTAGGCACCCTAGCCATGCTGTCTCCCCTAAGCCTGACAGCCTCTTTGACCTCTGCTGAATCATCCATCCTTCCTTCTCACTGCACACGTGCACACACACACACACACACACACACAGTCGGTCTCCTGCACAGCCCTTCAGAGCCATCTGAAGCATCTAAGAACTTTGTCCCTTTCCAGCCAGTTAGAAAACTGCATACTAGAGAGAAATGCCCAGAGAGGAGTTTTGCTGCACAAAGCATGACTCACTAGCAAAAGTGGGCTTGACGAAGAATGATGGCACTCTAGGGAGAAAGAAAGGGCAGGAGCCTTTCTTGGGAAGAACACTTAAATTAAGATGTTCACTTCCAACGCCAATGAGTCCAGCATGAGAGCAAGTTATGTTTGCATATTAAAGTTTTTATATTCATCTTACTTTTCTAAAAATATTCACATACACACAGTAACTTGAACTTGATATGTCACCATTATTGGGTTAACAGAGGCTACTAGATTAATTAAAGCATGCTCCTGGGTGTGTCTGGGTGGGTCGCAGAGCTGTGACCTTGGATACTATAAATGGTTCTTGCCCATTCCGCTCTAGCACTGTTTCCCTGTTTCTCAGCCACCATGAGCCAAGCAGTTTTGCTCCCCATGATGTCTCCACTTGGAAGCCAACTAACCATGTACTGAATCTGTTACGTACACTAAACCTCTTGTCTTTTATGTTTTGGGTGTGGGTACTGTGTCTCAGTGATTGGAAGGCTGGCTAATAATCACAAACACATGCATGTAGCATGAAAATGCCACCCTTTCTTCAAGAGAGTTCAAGGGTAACCCATCTGTGAAGCTGTGCTTGTGGCCCCTTTGGCAGGACAAAATACCTGCTCCCTTTACCAGGTATCCCACACTTGCCTGATCACCAACAATCTACATGTTGGCTTCCTCACTAGTCCCGTAGTAAACTTCTTGAGATCAGAATCATGCAAACAAATAACTCCTCCTTCAGACAGAAAGTTCAGAGACCAATCAAGATGAATCAAGACAATTCTTAAACTAGTCACAGTCTTACAGCTGTCTAAACACTGCACCAGGACAGATGCATTGGGTTGAAAACCAAATCTCCTATAAATACATCATCCTCCCAGACACACGCTTGTGAACATAGTCTAAGGATGGTAAATATCCACCCATGTGCCTTTGGAAGTGTTACAAAGACAATGATAAAAGATCCTTCTTTTTAAAAATGAGAGGAGATCATCTGTCACCAGCTGATTCTAAAGGATTTGGCTCTTAACGCTTTGAAGTCCTCATCCTACATTACCCTGTATCGTCGATTTCAGTTTATGAATTTACATGCTCCTTGGGGGCAAGAACAGATCCTTCTTTACAAATCCACCAATGGTTCTTAACCATTTTTCAAGATATGAGATCTGTTGGGGGTTTTAAAGGACCCAATAAAATAACTCCCTGTGTACCCCTTCTGAATTCCAAATCAAGTAAGAAACGAGGCTCAAGAGCTATGATAGTGGAATAACAGCAGATAGTACCCTACATCTGAGGAGCCATAGGTACCCAGATAATTTAAATCATTTACTATCACTATTCACACGTTACAATATAGGAACCTGAGGTCAGGTACCTGGTAAGTGGCAGCCCCAGGCTCTGTATTTGGTCATGGCTCACACTCATAACCAACGCGCAACACGCTGCACACTCAAGTAGCTGCAGAGAGTGGGAGAAGCACATTCAGCTCTTTCCTCACCCTGAGAAGCCACTCTTGAGGGACAGGGAGCTGGGCTGCTGAGGGGAACAGAGAAGGGAGTGGTGTCTCCTGCTGTATGCTTCTAGGAAGCAGAAAAAAAAAATCCCTTTTCCCCAAAGACAAAGAGAAATGAGAAGCTCTCACTCTATAGGGACATTGTTGGTGAAGATGGTGAGCCTTAAGGGTGTGCATATCTTTTGCACAGCTGTATGGGATTCATAAGCCCATGGGTATAGGTGGTGTGACCAAAAAATACTATGTGTGTTTAAATTTTAAAATGTACTACACTAAGGGACACTTGCCACCAACTCCCCACCCAGCACACTCCTCCCCTTCAGACACACTTCTGTCATTCCTGCCACTTTCTAAGGCCGTTCTGGAAGTCCTTCTTTATGAATGTCTAGGTTGCACTGTCATGGCTGCCTGGATGTCCTGAACTGATTCAAATGTTCATTGTCCACTGTCCTTTTCACTTTAGAGAAAAAACAGAGACTGCATGGTACCCATTCCAGTGAATCAGTTGGTTTGGGTGCATTTTTATGAACCTACTTCCCTTTGGCTGGCTCTGGTGACAGCGTTCATTCATTGTATTTTTTTTTAATCTTGCAAAGACACTCAAGAAGGAAGACTTCAGAACTGCTTCAGAAAGTGGCAATGATGATGGGTCAAGTGAGCTGGCAGTGAGGCAGAGTGTTTTGAAGGGGATTTATTGCAACATAGCTTTTACTATAACAGTTTTTTAACTTAAATATTCGCTGTGTTGTTTGCTCCTTGTATCCCTGAAAACCTTTCTTGTGCCTCAAACATAGTAAGAGAATGGGGAGCACACATATATATGCATGTACACACACACAGCTATATACATGTGTGTATGTATAACACACATATATACCCATATCCCTAAATACATAATTTACAATATATATATCACACAAGAAATTCCCACAAGGTCCCTTCCAGCCTTGAAATCCTTTGGTTCTGACCACCACTAACTTAACTGCTAGCTGATCTTCCTGAAACTTTAATCTCAGCAGAGCTCTCTCTGGCTCAGAATGAGTCAGCTCATTTTCTCCCACAGGTAAAGGTCAAACTGCCTCTGTTATTTGTGCACAGGAATCTTCAGTCTCTGTCACCCATAGCTGTCAATCCAAAAGGCTGGATTTATACCCAGTGTGGTCTGGGTTCTCATTAACCTTGAATTGCCTCCTTCTACACAGAACTGTGACATTTAAAATCCTATCAAAAGAGTCTAAAACAACCATCACAATGAACCTCTTGGGGATAAAATTAATGATCCATAAGTCCAGGATGAGAAAGAAATAAAAACAGGCCTTAAATAAGTAAAGTCTCCATCGAACACATCACTGACAACACAATTCTATGTTGGTCTCTATTTGTGGTGTGCTTGGAATTAAATGCCATTCATTAAATTTAGCTCTTCAAATGTAATTTTGATTCTGAATCCACCTTGAAAATGACAACCAATGTTTCTAAGAATGCGAATGGTAATTTTAATGGATTCGAAAAATGTCATACACATTTCTAAGACCAAGGTCTTATTTTTTCAAATGATGATTCATGTGCACCTTTTCAAAATTGATTGATTTCCCTAAGTGGTCAACCCTGTGAGTTCCATGTCCCCAGATTCAACCAATAGTCTAAAAATATTTTAATTTTTTCTGTGTCTGTATTAAACATATGCAGAAGTTTTTCTTTGTCATTATTCCCTACATAGTGCTAATGACTATTTAAATATTTGCATTACATTAGATATCCAGGGGTGACTTCAAGTACATAGGGATGAAGCTTGGTGGTAGAGCACTTGCTTACACTGCACCAGGTCATGTCTAGTACCAAAAACAAAAAAAGTAATAAAGTGAACAAGAAGAAGTACATAGGTTATGCGCAAACACTATGTCATGTTACATAAGCTCTTAGAATTTTGTTATCCACAAGTATCCTAGACCCAGTCTCTCACAGATATTGAAAGATGACTATTTTCATCAAATACATCTTTTTGCCCAGCCAGGCTGATGGGTAATGTGCCCCATTTATACTCATTCCTTAATTGAAAATCTATTGAGAACCTACTTGACGTCCGGCAAGGGGACAGGAAGCAGGAATAGGAAGGAATAAAACCTGGGTTCTGCGTTACAGGGCAGCCTAGGAGAGCGAAAGAGACAGTCATGTGGGAGTCATAGTGTTCACTGTGCTCACACCAGAAGGACAAAAGGTAGGGGCGGAATCTGCAAGGTGACACTTGGGGCAGAAGAAGGCACCAGGCAGGGAAGGGGAGCCGCAGAGGCCGTGGTACAAGGGGGAAAGCTGGTTCCGGAAACCCTCAGCCAGTCCTGGGTGCGTCGGGGAGCTGAGCCCTGGCCAGCTGTTTTCTAGCCTCATGACCCTGAGTTGTGCACCTGAGATTTCTGACCTTCATTTCCTTACCTGTAACCTGGGATAAGCATCCCTAGTCACCGAGTTGCCATGCGGACAAACCACACAAATGCCAACTGAGCTTTTTATATTAAACCTACTAGAGTTGTGCTTAACCTAACTACAGAAAAACATTCTGACAAATGTGTCCCTAGGTGGTTTTTTCTTTTTTTTATTTTGATTAGCACATTTGCTATACACAACGCTTACATTTCTTGCATGGAGCTGGCACACAGACAAAACACATCTTAATGTCTTTTTTCCTTCCTCTCCCTTTTCCCTCCGTCTATCTCTTGATCCCCTTCCCATCTGAAAAAGATCTATTTCCCCGCTTTCTGTTATCTATCTTTTATTTTGCATTTCATTTATATTGCAGGTTCCTCATATAAGAGAAACCACGTGATATTTAAGCTTGTGGGTCTGATTTATTTCACTTAACATTATAGTCTCAAGGTATATCCATTTTCATACAAATGAGTGGATTTATGTCTTTTTTTCTCATCAATAGTGTTTATTCATGGGAACAGCTTTACAAAAATCCTAGTGCTCCACTTCTTAGCACCTGCTCATTTACAGCTGGTGCTGAATAGCATGCTGTTACATATTTTAAATGACTCGGGTTCCAGGGACAATGACACTCCTTTAAGAACATAGGGTACCTGGAAAATTAAGGAACAGAAAAACTTTTTTACATTTTGAAATTCTAGTAACCTCTGTTTACTAAAATGTTTTATATCTGGGCTTTTGCTGTTACATAATCATGGGCTGTGGCTTTAGCTCAGTGACTCAAGCACTTGCCTGGTAAGCATAAGGTCAGAAGTTCAATCTGCAGAAGCAAAAAAAAAAGTCAAAACTTAAAAAAACATAATTATTACTGTTCATATCAGAAATGTGGATAGGGAGATCAAAAGCACCCATGTAACCCAGGATCTGATACCCAGTCAACAGGAAGTACCACTATCTCCTGCCTTCTTATCAGCCCACAACAGGCCCACAACTCATCACAATGATCTGCGTCATTGTGCAAGGCTCACAAAGTGACCTTCCACAAATTAAGATGGCCATGATGTCACTGGGCATATAATCCTATGGGAACAATGTGACATTCGTGGCCCACGATTGACCAGAAGATCATGTTAGGACACATGACTGTGTTTCTCTTCTTTCCTTTATGGTGAAAGTAGAAAGTCTTGGGACAGCAGTACCGAAAGGGATCGTGGAGATTTCCTGACTCAAGTCAGTCACAGGTCTCAAACTCTGAGAGACCCAGAAGGCCAGTGCCTGCCCTTGGCTGTGAGCCTCCTCTTTCATTTTGGAGTCTTTCCTGTCTTCTGAGCTCCGCTTATGGCTCTCACTCCATTTCCCACCCCTGCAATCAGTACAGTTGTCCCTCCATGTGGAAGAGCAAGGAGAGGTCTGCAGAGGTTAAACAGCTCATCCAGTAAACGGCCAGGTCAGAATTTGAACCCGGAACCCTTAACATTCTGCCCCAGCGCCTCTTTCCGCCTTCTTCTCCCCTCCTTTCTCTCCTCTGTCTTATTTCCTGCCTTGACATTAAAGTAGGCCACTGGTAAACACCTGTTTTCGAGGAGACGTTTTTCTAGGAGAAAGAAGGGATGGGAGGGAAACTGGCAGACAGGCCCCTAGCTGCAAGTGTCTGAGCCCGCAGCTCCCCGGACTGCGAGGACACTGCTGGGAACAGAAGAAGGCCAAGCCCTCCTGGGAATTAGAGCTCATGCTGGAAGCGGCCTGCGTGATAACTTTCCTGACCCATTAACCTCAAAATATGTGCGGCGTCCATGGGGAGGCAGGCAGAGGAGGCTTGGCGGCGGCAGCTCAGCCTCTACTCTGGCTGCCCGGCTCCTGTTAACCCTCTCGGCTGGTGCTCCCTTCCACAGCCTGGCTCCTACCTTGCATTATTTGCTTGCCCCTAAGAGACTTCTTTGCCTCACTCCTACTGCTTTGTGATGTACTCCTTCTTTTACTACATTGAAACAGGCACTGCTTGCTGTTGCCTTTGCAAGGCAAGGTGTCACATGGCTGTCCCTTCATTAAAAGTCTCTCTTCTAAGAACCAAGCTCAAGCTCTGTTGTATGATTTTGTAAATAACTATAGGCTCAGCAGGATACACAAATCAAAAGAGAAAATAAAATGTATGATCTGAAAGGAACTGAGCTGTCATGGATCCACTGGTCATTGTCCCAAAGGTTAAGTCACGCCCTGCAGAAACACAGATGCCTCTGGAGAGACCTGGACTGCCGCACTGACCATGGTCAGTCTGCTCAGAGTTCTGACCTTCAGAACCATTGCTGGGTTTAGACCACTCAATTCTAAACCACAAAAGTGTAGGGTTCATGAGGCAGACCTGGGCACTGGCACTGAAGACCTCCAAAAGACATTCCTGGATACAGAGACAACGCATTGTAATGACATCAGAACCGTGCTGTGTAAGTGTGTGGGAAGGGCAGCCATGACACCACACTCTGCACAGGGAATCTAGGCCTGTGCTCTGAGAATGAAACAGGGAATCCATCTCTAAGTAGAGTAAGGGAAGATGGACTCCTAACAAAGCTTAACTTACAAGCCAGGGAGGGAAAGCACTTAAAGACTACATGTCCATTCCAGAGGAATGACAGGTTCCCTGGAGTGCTATGCACAAGAGGGTATTCGAGGCCTCTTTTGAGCCCAGCAGGAAAGAGTCGTGATTAATTAATAATGTCTGCCGCATACACAGGAGGTGGGGAATGATGACAAGTCTAGCATCTATTAGCCATCCCTTTGCTGATACCACCCCAAAACAATTCTTAATCAAAAGCAGACTCAACCAACTACTGGAAACTGGAAAGGAGAAGCCACAAAGGCAAATATGGACAGTGGCCAGGGGACAAAGTAATAGCCATGTTATTAAGCCTTTATCACCTAGGACTGAGTGCAGATTTACCAAGCAAACTCTTACTAGCTTTCCTATATAGTTTGTCTTCTGGGCCTGATTCAAGACTTACATAGCATCAAGTGGCTTTGTACCTCAACTAGTCCTCAATGGAGATTAAGAAGGTGACTCTGTTTTCATTGGTTGCTCATTGTGGACTTTGTTCCCAAGCAACCATCCCAGAAAGATGAATCAGTGCTTGGGATGCACTTGGCCAATCATGTTTCTGAGTCTAGAAATGAGGACTAGATCTTGGGCCATGGTAAAGCCCTTCTGCCATGTTCTTTTTGATGTTTGGAGACTGGGTAGACCAGATGGAACCTGACAGCTATTCAACGGCAGAGACCATGTCTTCCTTATGTTCCCATCTCTTCTCTGTGTCATCATCAAGAGACATGGCAAGTACCCAATAAATATTTTTTCAATGAATGGATTGACTACGCATCAGAAATTTTCTGAAGTACTGAGCACGGAACTGTTTGGATAAGAGAATGAGCCCAAGAGACAACAGGAGATGCTAGCCACAAACTACCTGCTTTCCAGTGTCAGCCAGAGCTCACCCAGTCAGGGTAGGAAGTCTTCTCCCTTGAAGCCAGCAATATGGCCTTGCACATGCCATTCTCTACTGAAATGCTCTTGCCACTCTACAAATGACTTCTCTTCAGAGGCATCTTTTCCACGAGATTTCCTTCTCTCACTAATTCAGTTATCCTCTACTTTAATCCCTTTTAGATTTCCTTCATAATAAATGTCACCAAATATAATTACCTTAGTTTATTTTTTCTTATTATTTATTCAACTTCCTTCTCTAAAGTATAAACTCCATGTTGCAAAGGCCATATTCTCATAGTCACCCCTGAATCTCAGTGCCAAGCTCAGTGTCTGGTCGTAGCAGAGCTCGGAAAGTATGTGTACATGAATGGATGCTGACTGTCACTGGTACCACACATGGTCCCTTTGAGGTAGGCTGTAGTAGAAGGAAACAGGAATCACTACTCACATTATCTTAATTAGAAAGGATGCAATCTAAGGCGTTTAACTCCAACAAGATGACTGGAAGGCTGGACAAGTGCAGTCTACCCTGAACCTCCAAAACTGAAGGTGCGAGCGTCAGAAAGTCACTCTTGAAACTGTTAAGTTTAAGTCCATCGCAGTAAGACTGCAAAACAAGGACAGGAAGTCATCCCCGCTGCAGCCTCCTCCCAACAGCCTCAAGACTAGAGACAGAGCACTGGAACACTCTGCAGGGAGGAAAGTATCTCTTGACCACATGAACAGCCAAGCAGCAGGAAGAGTTTCCACCACACCTCCATCTTCCATATCAGGAGCTGTTAGATCCAGCTGGAAAAACATAACTCGTGTTGGTAGCCCTGGTACAAGAAGTCTGGGAAACGCAGTTTATTTCCTTCCAGTTTCTACTGCTCAGGAGGTACCTGATGGAGGTTGAAATGGATGATCCTGAGTCCCAGGGTACCAAACCACCACATGCCCAGAGAGGAATCAGAGAAAACTGTATCATCTCTGCTTTTGTAAATGAAAAACATGAGTCCTGAGGACATTAGATGACAAAGTCGGTGGTTGACTTGACAAAGTTTTCCAAATTATTTGTGGAAGGAGTAAAGATGAGTAATTTTCCAAGAGTCAAAAAGCAAACTTCTACAGTCCTTCAAAACCCAAGTGAAAGGACCCCGCCCCATGCCTGACCTAACTCTCCAAGCCAAGATTAATGATATTATTCATGCCAATACACACACACACACTAGAACTTTTATGTGTCCATCACAGAACCTATCACAATGGATTTAAGGTCAATTCATACATTTACTTCCACAAATAGGCCCCAAGGTTGAACACGGTATCTTAATCTTACCAACCTGGTGGGTTCACCATGCTTACTTCATCGGAGGTGAAGTCAGTAAGTGGTTCAATGACTTAATAAGCATAGACCACTATATCTTAACACCAGGCCAGTGCCTTTTCAACTGTGTCTTCATTTCTATCCAACTTTCCCTGAGACCCACTGGCTTTGTTATCCACTTCCTCAATCATGCATCACTTCCTCTGTCAAGAGCCAGGAGGACATCCATGTTTGGCAGAGAAAACGTTAACAGGCCAAAAGACTTGGGCTCAGCTCCCACGAAGATCACAGTCTAGTGAGAAAGACCGGTGTTATCTGACTGCTCGCACAAAGAAAGGCAAAAGAAAGGCAAGAATGATGGCACCACGAAAGGAGGAGCGTGATGGTCTGGGGCGTGTAGTGACTATGTGAGCTGTTAAGAGGACGCCCAGAAGGCCTTGCCTGCAGCAGGGATGACAGCTGAGGTCTAAAGGACAGTGGGGTCACACAGTGCCAAGAGGGTAAGAAAGTAAGTCCCAGAGACTGATCTGCAAAAATCTCATGGTAGGAGGAGCCAAAGAAACCAAGAGTGAGGATGGTGCCAGACAGGGATAGAGAGAGCCAAGAGCCAGCTCCTGCAGGAACCACAGGTCAATTGCAGGATACTTTATTTATTAATGGGGAACAAGGGGGTGACAGGCTCACAAGGATTTTCAGAAAATTTCAGTATGAAGAATTAATTACAATAAGACCTTCTTCCATTCAACATCCCACATTGCCTGCCCCAAGCGAAGCATGTAGATAGTGAGTGAGCCACCTTCAGCAGCAGCCCCTGTGCTCAGCCTGGTCCTTCTGTCCAGGATTGAATCATATCTTGAACATCACAGAAATCTGTGCTATAAACAAAAAAAGCACATGTTTCCAAAGAGTGCTTTGGAGAGAAAGAACTTTATCAGTCTCACACCAAGGTTTAGAGAGGCTGATATTGGTTTTTCTGCATTTAATTTATTTTGCAGAAAGAAATTTGAAAGTCTTTGGCACTGGAGGTTTCCTTTGAACTAACATCAAACCACCAGACCTGCTAAGGAAGTTTCAGCCAGGCTTTGATTTGCTTCAACACATATCGCCCTGCTTCTGCTTTAGACGCACAACTGGGAGGAATATGGTACTCTGCACCTAAAATCATTCTCTATGAAAAATAGTGGAGATAGTGCATAAGCCACTTTTAAACTCTATCTTTTCTTTAATTATCCTCTTAAATACATACCGAGACCAATTCACAAAGGACTACTGGGGATAGTCCTGAAAATATCTTTTTACTCCACCTAACAAAAGCTTAAGCAAAAAATTGTTTGCACTCAGATCAAACAACATGATATTTAAACTTTTTTCTTGTTTTTAAATTTCACTTCTTTACATGCTTAAACTTTGTGGTATTTTAGCTGAAAATGAAATATACTGCTTACCTCAAAAAATTAAAATGTATTAGAAGACATGGATAGATACACAGCTACCTGAAATTCTGGTAGAATTTTATGTACTTTTCTGGACACTCAGCAGAAATACTGTGTAAAAGGGAAACATATAGTTTGTAGTACATGTTCTTTAAAAAAACAATCTAAACCTGACTTTCTATATACTTTAAAATCAATACAAATGAAATTCATTTTATGTTTATGGTCATTCTAAGCTGGCTATTTCTGACAAGTGACCCATGACTTGACAAACAACTTAACACTCAGTGTTTGGTTGGCTTAAAGTGGAACGAGGTCTGTGATCCTGCACTTGAGAGGCTGATGCAGGAGGATCTCTGCAAGTGCAAGTCCATCCTGGGCTGCACAGAGACCTCAAGGCCAGCCTCAACTACACAGAGAGACGCTGTCTCCTACACACTTCTCGCTTGTTCTTGGACTGAACTCATGACCTCACACGTGCCAAACAGGCACTTGTGCCACTGAGCTACACCCTCAGCCCTCCCTCTCTTGTTCTATGGCAAAAGAAGCTGCACTGTTCACTGCCTTGGACTGCAGATTTGTAACTCTCTCTGCCCTTAATTGCCCAACTTCTGTGTCTCAAATTGATCACTCTTTGCTCCATGATTTCCTGGTCTTCCATAGCTTATTTCACCAGATTATAATTATTTGTACCACCGGGTCTCCCAACCAAATAACTTGTTTCTTGAAGCAGCAAGAAAGTCTTACTCATCTCTACGTCTACCCCTAGCAAAGTTTCCTGGCATTGACTTACCATGCATGGCTGGATACATGACTGCATAGCAAAAACACACTAAGTCAAAAAGGACTGTGAAAATTATGTGAAGACTAAATTTAATACTATCTGTTAAGGAAACACTATGAGTACTAAGTGTATTCAAGCTTTCTGAGGAATTTTAATTAATGGTAGGGATGCAAGGATGAGTTCTCCTTTAACCAAAATTGCTCCATCTAAAATCACCCTCTGTCTCTCTTATTCTTCATTTTTCTTTGTTTATTTCCACGATAAGAATAACCACACTTTATAACAATTTCTTCTTGGCTTTTTTTTTCCACTAGGGGTTCCTGATAGGGGTTTTGTTTGTCATTTCATGGCATGGCTCTTGACATACAGCAGGTGTTTGAGAGAACTTTGTTCAGGAAATAAGTGAAGCCAGCAAGAACAATCTGTCTTATAGAATCTTTGCATCCTGTCAGCTACTTGTATTACACTTCCAAAATGATTAAAGAAAACCAGGATTTTAGCCTTTTGGGAATCCAATGTAATAGGTCCATAAAGACCTCTAGTCTCCCTTTCTGAACCAATTGATAGTTGAAGCAATGGAGATGGTAATTAAAGAATCAAAAACTTACCTTTACTAACAATCAAACTAAAGCTGCAGAATTTAGCAAATGATTCCATGCTACTAAATCTCAAAATTATCTAAATCAACCACTAGTCCCTTACAAGCCTCTGCCTAGAGGAGTGAGAACTTCACTTTAAAAGTGAAGTAGCTCAGTGGTGGAGCGCTTGCCTAGCATGTCCAAGGCCCTGGGTTCAATTCCCAGTATAAGAAAAAAAAAACTGTAAGGGCAAAGTACAGTGGAGGAGAGTGCTGTGTTCTGCCTCAGAGCAAGGGCAGAGGGTTTGGACCCAGTGGGGCAGCTGTCCACGCTTTCCCTTCGGAGGCCATGCACCACTTCCTACGAAGCATGAGGAAGGAAAATTGAGAAGCACAGAAACTAAGAGGCTCCCTGGGAGCCTTCTACATCATAAATAGAAACGTTTCCCCTTTCACACCCCAACTTCCCTTGTCACCAAACATGCCTAGCTTCAGATGTTCTTTGTAAAGACTGTGAAGATTATGAACATTGTCCACATCTCTAAGTCCTCTGGGTCAGTGTTCAGGGTTATAGGAGAGAGACTCACTCTCTAGTCGAGAAGGTGACCGGAGACACAGGCAGGCTAATTAATTTAGCTGTTTTACTATGGACCCATAATACAACCAAAGGGGAAAATACACCTTTCATTGATGTAGCTCTGGGTGCATAGCTTGTGCTGCAGCCTCCCAGCCAATTGGGCCCCAATTTGACCCAGAACTCTCCCTGCTACTGAGCTCCAGGTGAAGGTAACAACCTTGTCTCTCACAGCAAAAACCACAGAAGATTAGCTCTTCCAAACATTCAAGAGCCCTGTGTTGAGACTGCTGTTCTCCTGGCTGGCTAATATCCTGGGTGATTCCCAGGAAGCAGTATTCTCTGGCTGGCATGGCACAATAAAGGAAAGCAGAACAACAGCAAGAGAAAGACCACGTAACGTCCTTTGGGAATACTTTTTCAAAACGCCAAAAGGAGAAACTCTGAAAGGCATTTTCCACGGGGCTTCCCAGCTATAGGGAGCACAATTTCTGCAAAGGGGTTAAAGAGAATTATATCACTTCAACAAAACAAAGAGAAAAATCCAAAGTTTAAAAAATGTGGTCTTTTCAGGTATCTCTGCCTTTTGAACTCAAAAGGGAAAAATGTAATAGGTGGAGAATGGCTTAAAACTGCTAAGTGACTGGGTTTTTTTTTCTGTTTTGCTTGCCCCTTGTGCAAAGCAAACTCTTATGTTACATCCCAGCCCAGAATAAATCTTCTGGGCTGAATGATAAATCAGGGATTGTAATGGAAATCACTATTGACCTTTCAAAGGGCACTGTCTTTATATTTTCATACTGTGTGGCTTGAAATGTCGAGTCAAAATCGGGAAAATAATATGCCATCGATTTCTCTCCATACCTCTTATAACAGAGCTTGAAATTGACCTGGAAAGTATTGGGATACCTTTTCTCATTACTATTTCAACGCCATCAGAAATGGTGATTAATGATTCAGTCTTAGAAACAGTATTATTAGACCGGTAATTACAGTGTGAATTGTATCCTAGCAGCAACTGGTTTATCCTACTCAGACCTCCACAAGTGGGTATACTTGAATTTTCATGTGGTAAAACCTTATGGGTCTTGATTAAGAGCCTGTACAAGAGGGAAACATCATTTCCTTGTATATTGTTTATTTTGTTTGCTTTCATCTTTTTCAATTAATCTGATTCTTTATACCTGCAGGTTCCACATCAAAATATTCCAAAAACATAAGTTGTGTCTGTATTGCACATGACAGGCAATGTTCTTACTATTATTCCCTAAACAGTACAGTATAGCAGCTATTTATGTGTCATGGGTCAGTCCATGGTAAACACATAGAACAGTGCCTGGCCTGTGGGTTTGATAAGTAATCTAGACATGATTAAAGTATACAGGAAGATGTGTAAATGTTACCTGAAATCTCATGTCATTTTGTTTAAGAAATTTGACCATCCAGGGATTTTTGTATCCATGGAAGTGATGGAAATGGTCCCCTGTTAAAAATGAGAGACACAGACCTCCTCTTTTGTTTCTCCTCCCTTTTCTTAATGTACCAGGCCTCTCTAGTACATTGCTGAGTTGGTGTTAAGATCCTACTGTAGGCACACTGCATAAGCAGAAGGGGCCCTGCTCAAAATTTAATCCAAATATCAAGACAAATAACACACATTTATCTGCTAAATTAGTAAGTTTCACCTAAGACAGTTTCCATACTTTGTAGTAAAATTTGGCCCAAAGCTGCCTCTGTACATAGTGAACTGCAACCTAGCTTGCTATGCAAGCAAATTATCACCTAAGAGTAGAACACAGTAACTAAGCAACTGAGTCTCAACCAATCACAACAATTAAGCTGCAGCCAATCACTGACAACTAACGAGTCAGACCATGCTCATATAAGGCAAATGCTGACCAAGGCTGCTTCCTGTGCTGCTGCTGAACTGGTAACCTGCCCTGCAGGCAAGATGGCACATTCTGAATCAACTTAGGTCTGGAATGCTGCCTAGATGCAGAAACTTTTTCTTGCTCAAGTAGACTTCATGAAGTTTAACTCATCTCAAAAATTCTTTTTTCATGCCAAAAGGTAGGAAAGGTTTTTTATATGCATAATTGAAGCTAGGACAGTGGAGGAGACCTCCTCTCTAGCCAGCCTAAAATAACTTGAAAACACACAAAAAAGGAGACTATTTTGGGTTAGAAATTGTAATAGGGGGAATTTTCCCACTAGCTAGCAGAGGGCCATCAAAGAAGAAAAACTCACACCACACTAGAAGTACTTGCTCATTCCTAAAAGTGTGATCCGAACAGAACAAATACATTCCCTTGCCCAAAAAGTCTTCAGCCTCAGGGATGCCACAGAGTCATTCACACACCACAAGAAACCCTCCTTTAAATTCAAAAATCAAAGATTCCCATAAAATGTATAACAATACTGAAGAACAAGCATGTTTTGTGGGCCTAGATTAAAGCCCCTCTTTTACCACTTTTGTTGACCTTTACAAAAGTGCTCCCTTTTGAGCCCTAGATTCTGCTCAATAGGGCTGAATAATATCTATTCCACTTCATCAATTCTAAAATTCATTTCCCCCCTCACATTTTTGAGTCTTTGAAAGCCGAGCACAATTCAAAAACTTATACAAGGCAGCTTTTTAAGTGGCACATGAAACAGTGCCACTTACTATATGGCGTTTTAGAGTATATGCAATAGAGAGCTTCATACAACCACAGTAAAGAAAGAGGAAGAAAATGTGAACAATATTACTCCTTATAAGCTCTATAAGAAGTTGTTATATACCTCGGTGGACTTCAGTTTTCTTATCTAATGGGGTTACCAGTAGTACCAACTGTTTGGAGTCACTGTGAGGATCAAGTAAGTTAAAACATGTCAACTGTTCAGATCAGTGCCTGGCTCAGTGTAGGAAGTCTTAGTCCTAATTATAGCCAAGACCTCTGATTCATTTGAAATCAAGCTGGTCACTGATTTATTCCCCAAACACAGATGTTTGGTTTGTGCCTGCTGAGGTTCAGAGTCACCCTCTGAATCCAGGCTCTGCCACTTTCTAACTCTGAGCAACTGCCACAGACTCATTGAGCCTCCTCATCTGCATTTATGAAATGAGAACTACATCACCATCCTCAGAAAGTGTAGAGAAGCATGGAATGAGTCAGTCCGTGGAGACAGCTTGGTGTAGTGCCTAGCACATGGGAATCCTTCGTAGATGCTGGTTATTTTTAGTGAAAGACCCTTATTAGAGAAGCGTCTGTAGAGACCACCCAGACAGAGAGAACTCTAACCTTCAAGGTACAGGTGGCCACTCTTCTCAACTTGCCCTTGGAAAAACTACACCAATGCACTCAAGTGAAAGATCCTCCATAACACATCTGAGGCCAAATAAGACTGCGTTTGCACTCGGCTGTGAGGACACTTTACACTTTGAGGAATCACGAAGTCTTAGGACAGGGTGTGGAAAAGGGGTTACAACAAGAGTTAGGGTATGTGAGCTGATCTGAGGAAAGTTCAAGGAAGTGGGGGTCATTGCTGCATTCGAGCTGTCAGTAAGTATGGAAATTTAACGGTTACCATCTCTTATACAGAGTGGGCAGAAGAAAGGAATGAGGGCTAGAGCACAGTCATTGAGGAATCAGTAGTTGTCTCTCCTCTTAGCCAGAAGAGGGAGGTGTTGAGTCACTTTTGTGGTTGTCCGATAACTTTATTTCTGTTCAGGCATTACTATAACACTGTCTTGGTTTATGTCTTGTTCCATCACAGTCTCGAAAGTCCTCCATTGATATTAATACTCTGCTTATGTTCTTCAAGGGGACAGCATGACCCAACTGGTAGCAGTTATACCACCTACGAGTGCTATCAGATTTAGGGTAGCCAACTGTCCCAGTGTTTTGGGACTGATATTTCTGGGACATAGGACTTTAATTCTCTAGTGGAGAGTCACAGACAAACAAGCTGGAGTT